>NC_083526.1:2587500-5155000 GCF_032362555.1 Amyelois transitella
GTCCGCTAATCAACACAGCGACACGCCACACAGCGGAGATCCATGGTGGAACAGTACGAAAATAATGGCTTCATACCGACCAGAATATTTGCGGAACAGTTCGACACATCAGTGGTTACTGTTTTGTGTTTGCACCGTGAGGGACTACACCACAGACAGCCAGCAAGAAAGCCGTATTTATCAGAAATAAATAAGCAAAAACGTTTAGAATTTGCTCGGCAGTATTTGGATTTTGACTGGAAAAAAGCGATATTTACGGACGAAAAGTTCGTTTATTTTATGTCATCACAACACGGTAGACTTCATTTATTTATGGCGAAGAAATGCAACTCAGTATGAAGAAAAAAATATTGTGCCAAATATGGAGTCTGGACACATCTCTGTAAATATGTGGGGCTGGATGAGTGCTGCTGGACCTGGGGAACAGGTGTGGATAGCAGGACGCGCTACAGCTGCTCATTATGTGCAAGTGCTGCAAGAAACCATGTTACCAACTGTGCGGTGTATTTATCCGATTGATGATATGCCAACAATATCATTTGTGCAAGACAACTGCCCTGTGCATCGAGTCCATATAGTGCGTGAAAGGTTCTGCCAATTTATATTAAAAGTACTAATTACTTAGATAGTATTTTAAGGACAGCTTCAATATCTTTTCTTTATGAAAACGAATAATTAAGCTGTAACCTTAATAACAGGAGATAAGTGGATGATACAATAAGTGTAATATACTATATATGTATAGCTTTATATAATAATCAATATGTAAATAAAACTATAGGTAAACTGTTTCAATAAAATATACTAATTTTAATTATTGAATGTTTTATTTTGCTCCCTCTTGTTTAATATTTCTTGCTGATTTCCGTGTTTGAAAACACGGGTATTGTAATTCTTAGATATCAGTTAGTTGGTTAATCAGTCAGTTACTTAGTTAAAATGGCACCTTGAAACATTAAAAATTGTCAATAACATTAAAATAGACAAAAAAATCCTTGAATAACTTCGGAATCCAAGTAACGCTAGGAACTAGAACAAGCGAGTGTGAGCAAGCGAGTTTATCTAATATATCTTAGATCTCACTTGCTCACACGAAGTAATAAAATTGCTACCCAATAACTTTCAAAGGAACCACAACCTATGTTAGGGTCGTGTGCAGACAAACTTTCAACCTTATTAAAATGACATAAGTCTGGCAGGCTTTCCTCTATAGGTAAATCTTATGCAAATAATGAGAGACGACGATATTTCGATCGACAATTATCGGGCCCAGTTCGGCCATCGTTGATTACCGTCTCTTTCTGTTTTGTTATGTTATATGTCATAGAATAATAAACTCTTTTACTTAGTAATCATTGGTATTAAAGACCGTATTCATTTGAAGGAATATTTATTCTTTTAAATGTGCATGTGTGTGTGTATCTAGTGGAACCACAGTGCACGCTATTTTAACCCGTAAGAATTTTAAAACTATGACTGCAAATATGAACGCGATCGTACATAAAACGACTTAGAATAGGGAATGGCGTTAGTAGCAGGCGTTCTCCTGGTCATGACCCAAGAGTGAAAAGGAGAGTTATAATATTTAAAACTAAACATTCATTTCAACTTCTATGCAGGTTTGCTCATGGTGTTTAACCTCACTAGAGCAAGTAGTACAATAAACATTAAACGGAACTGTAATTAAGTCGAACCGTGTGTTAAAACTGCTTATTCCGATGACGTAAACTAGCAAACATGACTTAATAATGCTCGGATAATTTTCCAGGTATAAAAATCTCTTTAAACATGTATCTACAAACAAAATAACATGCAAGGCGAACTAGTGACACAATTATGCAGTCACATATTATCACTACATAGTATAAAACAAAGTCGCTTTCTGTGTCCCTATGTCCCTTTGTATGCTTAAATCTTGTTTAATAAATTATGTTTGTTGTATGGCAGCCCCCCTTTAATAACTACTTTATTGTTATTTAATTATTTATTTCGAAACGTAATAATACAAGTAAAAATAATCTGTCTACCTATTACCGTTTTTGGTATTAAGCAAAAATACGAAAAAATAAATAACAATACTTAATTATTTTTAGTATTTGTTATTAAAGCAGCCCCAAAAAAAAACATAATTTGTGAAAATATGCGATTTCTAGCCATTACGGTTTATGTGATACAGCCTGGTGACAGACAGACAGAGGAGGATTAGTAATAAGGTCCGTTTTTACCTTTTAAGTACGGAACCCTAAAAACAACAAGAGAAAATTAACTATATCCAGTACTTAGCTGGATTATTTGTAAATATTATAAGAACATGAATCAAATCACTTTTCCCGGAAGAGTAGGCAGAGAATACATCTTTGCACTTGTCACAATCCCTGCATACTTCTTTCGCTTCATCGACATTCATAACTCTTCATGCAAGTTCGTCGGTTTTGGGTGCTCTTGACCTGACATTTAGTCAGACCTTTTACATAAATATTATGTATTTCCTTTTCGGCGTTACTTTACACAACTTGATTCTTAAATCGGCATCACTATTGGGTAAGGAAAAAACATAAGGTTAAGTATTCCAAATTCATTTTAATCATAAATTTATTTCCAATACAAGAACACCGTTTTGTTAAATAGTAAAAAAATATGAATTACTAATTGTAGTTTATTAAATACATACTCAAATCAACGTCCCTTTCGTTCGTAACGCAATACTCACACCCTATTATAATAAGTGCAGTAAAGATCATTGAACGATATTTTATTTCTGTTACGAGCCATACATCTTTGTTTACATATTGAACGAATGTTATCTGGAACTTGGCCAATAAGACTGAACTTTCGCAAGACTGCAACATGTTAACGCTGACAGGTAAACTAACCTTATGTTTAAGATAATAAAGATTCTTTTCCGTTGATTTTTTTTCAGACGCAATATTTTTAAAAAGGTGTAAGGTTCAACGATAAAAACTAGAACGCGGGCATTTCCGGAAGCAGTGTCGGATTGACAGTTCGTTTATAAAGTAACTAGATTGCTTCCGATAGATGTTTGAGTGATATATGAAGCAAAAAACTTTAACAAACAACAGATTGTTCTTAATTTGGACATTGGTCATTCTTATTTTAATAAATTGCAACTCTATGTATTAACGATAAGAAAAACTGACCGTTCTGGCGTAAGGTCAGAACCGACGAGCTTGCATGAAGAGAGTTATGAATGTGGATGAAGCGAAAGAAGTATGCAAGGATCGTGGTATGTGGAAAAGTAGTAGTTTTATTTATGCAGTTTGTGTATCTGTAGTCCTTGTCTTGATTTCAACATGACAAATTATGCGAATAATCTCGAACTTTGTTAAATAATAATTGTCTTCTCTGTCAATTTCTTTGGTACCGATGTGTTTCTTATGGAGAGCCCTGACAAATAGAAGCGATTTTCCACATTGATTCATATACAATCATCTGAAGTAACCTCTACATAAAACGAACAACAGGAAAAGTACTAAACAATAGGAAACGGCCAATAAATTTCACTAATTAGTACGCCTATTAGCGAAAGTGCTAAAAAGTGGGCCCTCCTCGCGTGTTTATTGCCACTCAGGCTAAATTAGACCTGTCCTGAGCACTAAATCCTCATTTCAAATGTAACTACCATTCAAAGTTCCGCCATTTTGTATTCGTTTCGCGCCATTTTTGATCAATCAGCTAAGTAATGGGAAAACAAGACAAATAGCATATAGCCGAATCAAAAAATATTTTGTACTAATTAATAATCTACTAAACACTTGTAAAAACGTGTACATATTAATAACAAGGCAATTAACCGGTTTAGAAATAAACATGTCTTGTTTACTTAATAGTATTTTGTCATTGAATTCGCTTTATACAGCTGACATATCCACGACATTTCCGCGTTTAAACATAACACAACCACACTATTTTCGTTTTTCCACAAAATTTAATTTAAAAGATATATCGTCGTCAATAGCCTCAAATTTATAATACGCAATTATTGCATACCACTTGTATGTAAGTAAGGGGAAACACGAAACGGGTTATCCCAGTTTTCAGTAACACTATTATGCATCGTGTTTATTATGTTTAAACCCCTTGTACATGCATATTTAGTATTTTGTCTGTTTACTGGTGCTATTAAATATAAAAAAGTCATATAAAGAGTCGCCAGAAAGGCTAAACTTACTACAACTTTGTATTCATTTCCATAAAATTTAGAGAATGTAGAGTGATTGAAAATTTTGTTTCTTTGTACTTAAATATTTCATCAAAATCGTATGAAATTTTAATTGGGTCTTGTGGTCGTAGTAAATTAGACTATTATGCCCTATTGCAGTTATAACAATAATCGTATCAATAGTAGGTATTAACTGCAACAAAAGCTATGATTCATTTAACCCTGCAACTGTCCAGCACGTGGCTGTTGTGTCACCATCGACCACCATCGCCGGCAACATTGCTCAACAGTTCCCGATTACCAAACTCATTTTACGCTAGAGTTGGTAACATTAATTTTTACGCAGACCCAGGAGTTTCACTGTATTGCCGATTTGAAGTAATTAACGGCGACGCCACGTTCTCTATGTCGGTGTTAATTAGTTTTACACATTGCCCATTTTATTTCTAACAAATTTTTATATCCGTGACTACAATGGAGAGAAAAATATTTGTATTATTTTTAATTTGTTATGAAAAAGAAGTAGACATCAGCTACTTTTTAGCTACAATTAATTCTGGTGAAATAATATTTAAATATATAAATTACTGAAATTTGAAGGCAAAAGATTGTGTTGAATATATATTTCTACGACACACCTCTCTAACGGCGTGCATTTCATTACAAACTCTAATCGTACAATCTCTGGATGTTGTTAATGGACAGTAAAACTTTAAATGGATTAGCAATGAATTGTTATGTGGGCAATCACCACAAATTTTACGACTGTAGCAATCAGTCGTAATCTGTATCATAATAATGAATGGATATTGCTATATAGAAATATTCTTAGGATACTTTCAGATATATGACATACGTTTATAGTGAAATGTCAGGTCAGGTCAAACCTTGCACTTAGTGTTTATAAACAGAAGAAAGATTGTAGTCTCCGCGAAATAGGCGTGCGTTTTTTATTATTGTTTTTCATGACTAAGACCGACACCTCATATAGGATCAATGATAAAAGTCACACGCTCGACCCGAAATGCTTTCAAGTGTGAATGACCAACGTCCAACTGTTAACACAATCTGTAAGCATTGACACAAAGAAACTGAAGAGGTGTGACCGAGGCAAAAGGTTATCGTACTCCGAAACCCTACCAAGTTTAACAGTTCCCGCAAGTCATAAATTTCCTTGATTATTTCCCGCCATGAAAGTCATTTGCATTACATTTGCAAGGAAGCCAGTGACGTGATTTTAAAAATGGAATCGTTAGCTTTTGTTAAGGTATAGATACGTCGGAAGCCCCGTTTTACATGTCACGATCGACACAAGATACTGGCCAGTGATTTTTATCAATGCACTAGGCCCGTCACGAAACACTACGTGATTCGAATTATAAAATTGTCACGACATTTTTAGCGACACAATCATGATTGTATTTTACTGTACAATTTCGGTTGGGTTACGCATTTGCAGGGTTAGTAAGTTAGAAATCAAAGTTTACTTTAATATCATAGTAGTATAAAATACCTTTATTTTGTGATATGATTTCTTCGTGTGAAGCATCCCTGTCCTTAGCAGCTCATCGCAAGAAACTTATAAAACATTTCCGTCGATTAACTAGGCTGGCGCTTTATTAAAACTACTCTTGATTTAACCTTTTCAGCGCCAAAGTCTGATATATCAGACGTTTAAGTTTCGTGCCCCCGCCGCCAAAGTCTGATATATCAGTCAAATAAATCTTACCAATTTAGCTCTATTTTTTCTTATCTTTATAGTACCTGACGACATATGCATAACATTTTCAGACAGTTCATACTTTAGTTAATCAAAAAAAACAATTTCACGATTTATTATAATGTTATTTGAATAATAAATTATTAAAAACAAAACCGTGTTTATCAGAGATTCTGACTTTTTTTTTATTTGAACCCTCAGCGCCAATGTCTTATATATCAGACATTAGTGATGTGACATTACAATGTTACTACTTAAACCATAAATCTGGAACTCTCAAAAGAAACGTCTAAAAAATTAAAAATATTAAAGGTTTTTGTTTTGGGCATTAAAACTATTTAGTGTGTCGTAATTTAACCAAGTTTTAGCACAGAAAGTGCATTTATTTTCAAATGATGTTTTGCATCGAATCCAGTAAATTGCATGGTATGTCACAACACTATAGCGACACGATCATGCATCAGTCTCGTACGCCAACGTCTGATATATAAGACGCGGAAGTGACGTCAGAGGCGTTAGATGTTTCTAGAACTATTTATTTCGTGCTGTACAATGAGGGTAGGAGGTATCGATAAATTATGGTAGTACCCTGTCATGTTATTTTCTGGGTTATCATCTCTGCGTTGCTGTGTAGATTTATTATAATTGCAAATTAATATTTATTGAAATATGCCTACTGCAAAGGAGTTGATTAGGATTTACCTTAAGCCAAAATTACACTTTCAGATGATTCAAGTTAGTCATGTAGGGTAAGTAGGCAAGTCATGTAGTGTAGGTAAAATTTTTACAACATGCAATCAGTCTTTGTCTTTTAAATAAAAATAACCTGATTGAAGGATTTTTAAATAATAATAATACGATCATCAATATTAGTAAAATAATAATTGTCTCCATCATTTTATTAATTAAATCAATAAGTTAAAAGTATATCTTTCGTAAGGTATCGAAGTTTATGACCGGAAGTTGACACATCACTAACACTCGTTAAAAATTCATATTAAGCGTACGCCACTGTCTGATTTATCAGACACGTAGTGATGCAATTAATTATCATGATTACTTGTGCGTATTTTCGCTGTATTAATACGCCATTGAGATTTCAATACATTTTAAAATGTTTCAAGGAGTAAAAATCTATACTAATATTATAAAGCTGAAGAGTTTGTTTTGTTTGTTTGTTTGTTTGTTTAAACGCGCTAAACTCAGAAACTACTGAACCGATTTGAATAATTCTTTCACTGTTAGATAGTCTATTTATTGAGGAAGGCTATAGGCTACATTTTATCCCGGATTTCCTACGGGAAACGTCAACAATGCAGGTGAAAGTTAAATGAGTCGGCCATCTGCGAGCTTTCCACGCGAACGCTGCGCAAACCAACAAAGATATAGTAAAACAATGTACTAAAGATGTGAAGTACTCATTTTTTGCCACAAAAAAGTCCGCGAGATTATATATCTATCTCTTAAGGTTTACTTACAATAACCACTTTTATGTTCATTTTTTAAGATAATTTTTTCATTATAAACATAAGTTATTTTGAAACCAATTTTCTTTAATTCAGTATTAATCCTTATCCAAATAAATATGTTTATTACTTTCGGCTTTTCATGTAGACTAAAATTGCCATTTACAGTATATAAATCAGACGAATAGGTTTTGAGATATAGTCGTTATAAGCAATTTGCAGCGAAACATTTAATACAGCGAACCAGCGTTCTTTCTAATACGCGTGACCGCCTGAGACATCTTAGAAGATATTACTATTTTAAAGTAAAGTAAAGTATCAGCCTGTAAGATTCCACTATTGGGCAAAGGCCTTTCATCTCACTATATACGGTCTACGTTCCGTCGCGGGTAATGATGTGGGCCAAGTCGTCGCCAAGTCGCATAACAATTAGCAACTATAATTGATAAAGCCGAGGAGGATGTTTGGAAAAATAAATATGATGCCCAAAATAACTATTCCACGCGGACGAAGTCGCGGGCACAGCTAGTAATAAAATAAAACCCATGAACTTAAAATATAACTATAGAGATATATTTTATAATGATTTATTTAATACAAATTAACAATATCGATACTCAATATTGTCAACACTAGTAAATCAACCACGTTTATTGCCGTGGCGTGTGGTGAACGTTTTTGACGAAAACTCTTGGCGTGGAAAGGGTTAATTAACTCCTAAAAGATAATTGACCTATGTGTCTTTGCATGCAGAATGGATGCATCATACGGATGTAATTAAAGTCATCATACTTGGTATTAGTCACGGTTGCGTCCTCGCCTCACCGAGAGGAGCCCAGGGTCCGCCTATTATCACCATCCCGGATTGGGTAGGTCAGATTTTTACACAAAGAGAATCCGGTCTGACCTCTGCAATATAGTTGCCTGAATGTTTTCACACGTCATTAACTCACACCAGTAGAATCTAATTTTAGGGAGGAGCAATAAAATTTTTTCCTGTGTTTGATATGTTCAGGGGATGATAGATTATGTTGTATAAAGATAAGGGTTCAGTTTTATCCAAATGTACTTGCCATTGCAACTGATCTGGGTCTGATTCCACACATACATATGTATAGTCACGTCTTTATCCCTTGCTACGGAGCCAACAGACGTGAAAAAGACTGAAAGGCTAGAAGCTGTATGGCTTTATGATGAAATTGAGATTCAAATAGTGGCAGGTTGCTAGCCCATCGCCTACAAGAGTAATCACAATTTTATAAGTGTCGCAATTTACGACATCCATGGGAAAGATATGAAGTGATTCTATTCTAAAATTCCGGAAACCACACGATTCCTATGTTGTGAAAATAAATCTTGTTACTACTGGGTTTGTCTACCCTATAAGGGTATTTGTATAAAAAATACTGATATATATATTTAAGTATGTATAAATCAACTATTTAGAATATTAGGGAAGGGTTTTGTGGAAATTGCCACGGAACCTAAGCGCCAGACATAAACTACTTATAGTCGTTATGCAGAATAGTTACATTTTATAGGATATTTAATATTTTTTAGTAAACTGTGAATCAGTCAGATGCAGTTTGGCTGCCTGAGTCATGCGCGTTCACATTACGCGAATTTATTTTTACATTCCAAAAGCACCATTCCGTACAGTTTGGTGCATATAAACCTGAATCTTTATGGCGTGGCGTGGCCGTCCTCGGAAAGGTAGGCAGAGACTACATCTCTCAATCTTTGCATACCTTCTTTTCTTTCGACACTTTTCGTAAAAGAATGTCGGGATTACATCTCTACATATAAGTTTTTTTTTAAAAGTCTCTGACTTGTTGATTGACTCATATATCAAAGATATCACAAACCAAACAGGTGCTCTAAGAAAGTATTTCCCTAAGCTTCAGCGGGCACTGAAATTAATGGAATGCTCTAGTAAAAATTAATGTTTAGAAAAAATCAACTCACTAAATTGTATTTGGTTTAATAGCATAGTAGAACCGTCGTCGTCCCGAGCTCATAAAGATCTAAGCGAGACGACCGAGTAATAACATCAGGCTAATACAAACAAACAAACACACGTGTGACCAAACTCAACGGATGTCAAGACTACACTACGAAATATATATTTTTTACAGTGATTTCATGTCTTTCATTTACCTTTTGAGGCTGTTTTCAGAGTCACGCATTTAATCAGCTCTGGCTACACGCGTTCGGGTTCTTTAAACGTCCACACAATCACGTCTTTTTTACTTACGAGATAGACAGGGCTAACAGTCTTGAAAAGACTAAAAGGCTACATCCAGAGCGTATGGCGTAATTATGGCTTTCTAAAGTTTCAAGAATTACTCATTAAAGGTGGTTGCTTATTTTTTATATTTTGTGTGAAAGACTGTTGTCAAACAAAAATTAAGGATTCACATACAAGTAAATCTTTTGGACTGTAATAAAAAGTAAAAAATACACATGGAAATTGAAATCCATTAAAATCCATGGGAGAATTCACATTTACAGATCTAATTATATCCTTCACAACTATTGTTAATTAAAACTGGTTGCAATCAAGACTGTGAAGAAAAAAAGAACCATTTAGGAGCCAACGATCCTGTTCACTCACATTCATAGCTGTTTTTAGAACCACCACTTTAACTTGAACCTTCCGGCGATCATTTCTCGTTGAAACTTTTCTTGGTTCACATCACAAAGGGGGGTCACGATTAAGTGGTGGTATATTTCTGGACTTATGGTATGGGAATGACGACTTCCACAGAGGGACACGGTACAGCATGACTCATGACGTCACGTCCGATTGATAGTCAAGTGTTTAACATTAAATTATTCATAAAGCTATCAAATTGTCGTGACATTGATCTTGTATGCGTGTGGGGTACTCGTCTTATAGGCGGTGTATACGTGATATCCTCATAACTATGAAGTTTAATGAGAAAATTGTTTAATAATTACATATTGATATGCAATACTTCACTGTTAACATAATTATCAATTGATTATCCTTAGGCTGTTCCATCATTAAGTTAAGCTATATAGCGAATGAAGCCTTTTGGTCTTCTTCATCTGGGCTGGGCTCTTATTCTCTATTCTTGTGGGCTATGTCTACTCCTGAGGTCTCTCCTTGAAGGATAAAGATGTGATTGTATATGTATGTATCATCATATCCACATGAACATGTCTACATTTGGTAAGAATCCAAGTAGTTTTTATCTTTTTCTGCTTTCCTAGGTGCTATATATATTTTATCCTTCATAGTAACATCCTTAGTATTAGATTCGCTGCTCTTCCTACGGCATTGATGCGAAAAGATAGCTTAAATCTCATTCTGTTCTAGCCTTTACCGGTAACCATACGCCCAAAAGGCACGATAAACGCAAATTACTATTCTTTATTCCTTGCAAATTCGCCCACAGAAGATTTCATTACCATTTGACCCAAATAACCCACTTAATCTTGCCTGGACAATAAACTAGCCAGCACTATGCGAAAACGATCGGTCGTTCACTCGAAGTAAATTGAGATATAAGACGTCTTTATTACTATATGCATAAAGCTGTGAATATAACAATAAGATGGTGTTGCTATTGCTAGCTAGATCGAGCTTTTGTTCGTTCGAAGAATGTCTCCCAATTTTGAACTGCTTGATAGCCACCAGCAAGGTATTTTTCTTTACCGGTCATACAGATTTGGCTGTCATGAAGAATTAGCGCTACATCTCTTATCAATGATAAGCTGGAAGGCTTGCGGCGTCCATGGTCATAGCGTGCCAATTGTGTGGACCAAAAATTCGGCCTAAAGTGCTAACGGAATCTTTTTTCCGAGTCTTGACACAAAAATAGATTGTCTTGATACTTTCTTTGGCGAACAAGTTCTTTTTTGCTGATTGCATGATATGAGTGATGAATGTGAACGAAACAGAAAATATTTGTTTTTAATCTTTATTGTACTTACATATAAGAAAGAACAAAAATACAGTAAATTTGTAAGACAAAATACACAAAGGTGTATTCAAGGATCGCGACAAGTGAAAAGATCTGTGCCTACGCAGAGGTAATTTTATGTACGTACGAGTACGTTCACTTTACAGATATGCTTAATTTCAGGTTAATAAATGACGTATTACTACTAAACTATCACCCATTTTGGTTTAACTTACGTGCCGTTTACTATATTGAACTATCTTTTCCATATAGCAACAATAGAGACTCTTTTCTCACAAACTATTGCAGTTTCCTGCAGACAACAACAAGAATACAAAGTAGGTTTTACTTTATTATGACTAATTATGCTTTCTCACGTTTTGCTGAATTTGCTCCATAAATTCTGAGTAATTTGTTAGCTACGAGAACGTCTGCGGATCTTGCGCAGACGTGACTAAATAATTAATGCGTTTTAATAAGGATTTATTTTCACTGTCTCTTCTTCTAGTTGTTCAAGCAAGAAGTACCATATCTACATTCATAGAAACATATAGTCACGTCTATATCCCTTGCGGGGTTGACAGAGCCAATAGTCTTCAAAAGACTGATAGGCCAAGTTCAGCTTTTTGGCTTGATGATAGAATTGATATTAGTATTGTTTGTTTAAAGAGTTAATCTTATTTAATACTGATCCGATTATGAAAAATCGTCACCGTTACAAAGGTACATTATATACGGGTGATAAATGCTATTTAGGCATCACTAATAAAGCAGTGACTGGACGCTAGGTAGGTACATATGTATATGACTACATACATACTCATGACGATGCCTCTTTTCCGGAGGGGCAGGCAGGGACTAAATTTTTCTACTTTCTAGATTCCTGCATACTTTTTTTGCTTCACATTGATCAGTCTTTAATGCAAAGTTGTTAGACACTCATGAAGGCTTTTCTTGTCTTTGAAATATGGTTACCATATTGGATATAATTTTTTGACACAACTTTGTTTTTTTTAGGAATGCTACGCAATAGCGGATAGAACGCGTGCGAGCGGACATCCGGCGATAGGCGGCTTTTACTCGGTGACATTACAAATACAATGACCAAGCACTGTTCTAATTTGTTGATAATTGAGTTTTATAAGTACCTTGTTGTAAATAGTATGAAATTCTCAAGTGCCCTAAGATTCTGCTCTGGCCTATTATCTCTAATAACTATGTAATAACAATACCAAGGTCCATTTGTAACCGTGGACAATGAATTACCAGTTTAGGAACGATTTGGGGCGGACTTTTTGACAAATGATATTTTTTATTTCTGTATATACATATAGGTAATCTATATATATTGTTTCTGTAAATATAATATAAATTGTGTAAATATCAAATCGCAATTGCTATCATTGTTTCTGGTTGTGTCATAATATCTATCTCTTGTTAATCAATAAGGTGCCCACTGTATAGTATGTCTCTGTATTTTCCATGATTGAATCTCAATTTTATCATTAAGCCATACTGCTGAGCATGGCTTTTTGTCTTTTGCAAGACTGTTGACGCTGTCTGCCCCGTAAGGGATAAAACCGTGGTTAAAGGTGTGTATGGTACATCATGTTTACTGTACAAGAATAAATGATAGAAAGTAGAATCAATAGCAAAAACAGGGATCACAATGTGTTGCATATGCTTTTTATAAATTACACAGGAACCAGCATGTACATACATACATACATAAAATCACGCCTCTTTCCCGGAGGGGTAGGCAGAGACTACCTCTTTCCACTTGCCACGATCTCTGCATATTTCCTTCGCTTCATCTACATTCATAACTCTCTTCATGCAAGCTCGGGTTTCGGGTATTTTTGACCTGACCCTTTACCAACCCTTTACATCCTTAATTTGATCAAGATACGTTCGTCTAGGTCTTCCCACTCCGACCTTTCCCTCCACACCCTCCATGTAGGTATATCTGCTTAGTCAACCTGTTTTCATTCATCCTCTCCACATGACCGAACCATCTCAACATACCCTTTTCTATTCCTGTAACTACATCTTCTTTCACATCACAACATTCTCTTATCACGCTGTTCCTTATCCGGTCACTCAATTTCACACCCAACATACTCCTTAACGCTCTCATTTCCACTGCATTTATTCTGCTTTCGTGCTTCTTTTGCCATACCCAACTTTCACTCCCATACATTAATGTCGGGACCAACACGCCCCTATGCTTTATTTTATCTTGGCTGCTTGGAATCATGTTGCAATGATCCTAGTCAACTAACAACTCATACATGTTGTTGTTTATAGTTTCCTAAACAAGGTATGGATTTTGTGTGAATTAGTAATATTTTTTTATTTGCTTAGGTTCCTAACTACATATGTAATACCTACATATATAAATTAATAAAATCCTACCCAATGGTCATAGTGAGGACAAGCATCTGAAGATAAATCTCAACATATAGATAACTGGATTTGTTACCATGAACGTGTGTTATTTCCCTTGAAGTTGCACAGGTCACTTCAGGAGTCACTTCTCAGGATGCATGACATACAATGAATATATTTTTATTTGTGAGAACAGGTTACAAGGAGGTAACTATCCACTCCAGGATCTTGTCTATAGGCGATTGCTGGATAATCCCTAGGAAGAAGATGGTTCCCAGACTGGTTACCGTATAATATAACGAGAAAGATGCGTGGTTTTTTTGGTACGGTATACCTAAGGGATTTAAAATCCTTGTGAACTTACTCTGATAAAAGAAAAACAAATATTTTGACCGAAAACGCACGATATGTGGATTTAACAAATAGGCCACCTCATTTGAGAAACTCAAACGTAGATGTTGAAATAATAAGTTAATAAACAGGTACTCACTGAGATTTTGAGCTTCAACGCCATCCTTTGTCAGGGCCAACAGAAATAACGAACTCACAAACAAGCACCAAACACAAACATTATCACACATTTTAACACACTTATGATAGCACAAGCAATAAACTTTAGTTATTCATTAGTAATAAGTTCACAACAACAAACATACAAAATATATTATATACGATCTGATTTTATCATTACGAAAAGGCACTGCATCTTTCTTCGAACAAAAAATAGAACTCGACCACAGACATCGACTCCGAACCCAACACGAAACTCAATGTGTTCGTTTTCGGTCTTCGAAAAATAAGCGCAAACAACACACACAGACAAACACACCACAGATGCGAATGAACTGTCACTGTCAAGGCAGAGTTGCCAGCGCACCTATGTTTAAAATGTCTACAATTGTACCGGTAAAATATATATTTTTTATTTTAATAGACACATAGCTGGGGATTCACTCCGTTATGAATTACCAGAAATATAGGTTTGTTCCCATTCAGTCACACCCAGATGTGTAACACTGTTACTCAATGGGAAAAAAATTCCCGTTGTGTAGCAGTGGTACACATTGCAACTATCGTTTTCCCAATGAGTAATACTGTTACACAATGACACTTTGTATTCCCGATCAGTAACACTGGTTAAGAATATTTTTTATAATAACATTTCTAATGTTTGGACGTTCCTCGATTTAAGCACGCCCAAACTGTCTATCCACTTTTATGTTTTTTTTCTGGCATGTCCACCATGCAGAAGAATTCTCCCACCTTTTTTTTAATATACACTGATTCACACGAACCAGAAGAAGGGGAGCGAATTTCCAACATTGTATATAACCAAACGTGCTTCCACGAATGTATATCACATTGCTCTATGCATATTCTGTATCCGAAAAGGGCAAAGGAAGGGGTTACAAGTATTGGTTTGTTTTTGACCGCCTCATTGGTTATTTATTTTAGCAAAAAGCCGCCATTCGCTAATGTTTTTCATTGTTTATTAAGTGACGTTAATTACTTACCTACCTGAATTACTTGAACCCGGCGCCAGCTCACTTGCGGCGTATTTCAATTCAAAGCACAATTGAAACAATAGTTTTCGTGGAACTGGATGGCCAAAAAGAGATATGATCGAAGACTACAATTTTATGTATTTTCTACACTAATCGTTACATGTCTTATTCTTTTTCAATTAAGAACTAATTAAACAAACATTAGAAATGCTTTTATAAAAAATATTCTTAACCAGTGGTAGGTACTGATCGGGAATACAAAGTGTTTTGGAGAGAGAGAGATTCTCTAGGGTTTGTTGTTAGGAAATAATACTCCGTTTCAGAAGGTGAGAATGGAATGCTTTATTTACAAAAGTTGGACATATTTATATAAAAATATTTACGAAGGAAAAGGCAAGGACGAATCATAAATACGGAACTATAACCAATAATAGAGATAAATTATTTTTAACAAATAATAACAATATAATTAAATCAAATTAAAACTAAAGCTAAAAAACGAAAAATTTTTTAACAATCCAGAAATATCGAATTATAGCCAATAGTGTGATTGTATTTACAAGTAGAAATCTAACGAAAAGTTTTTGAGGATAATAAAATGGATTTGCATAGATTTCTGAGAATTTTGCATTGCAGTCTCCTGAGTCTGGATAGCCCCGTCCCGTTTCCGCTACACGTGTCGAGCTTGAGTTTCTGTGACGCCCGGTGCGGCCGCAGGCGCGCCGAGGGCGCTACGTGCGATGGGCACGCGATGTGTGTTGGTTGAAACTTGCTCGGGTATAAAACTGTCTTGCTGCTTGCTCTCCGCCTCATTTGAGAAGGCGGACGCATCATCGCACGTCCACCTGCGCGGCATCGCGCCGCTCCACGCCCGCCCTCCGGACCGTCGCGTGAAGCCCTCACCTCGCTGCCTTGCGGCAGACGTCGTCGCTCAGTGACGACGCCGCCACCGATGGGAACTCCCAGAAGATAGAAGAAGATGATTTACTCCAACTCCTGCACAGGAGTTTGGGAAGACCCCTTGTCCCCGCCTCAGTGTTAGTTTGAACTTGCGGCGTGAGGTCGCGCTCGTGAAGCTCTCGCGAAGTGCAGTGTGTGCGTCGAACTCTTGAGTTGTTTTGGACGGAGATCCGATGGACGATTATGCAGTGTGAAGAATTGGCGTGTGAAGATGCTGATGCTGCCTGGAAGAACTGCTGATGCACGATGTGTGGCATGTCAATGTGCACGCGCTCACAAACAGTTCTTTTCAGAACTAGCTTCTTCTGGTTTCTGGGCAACGAAGTCGGCATGATATTAAAGTGCTTGATTTGTCTTGTGTTTGTTTTAATCATCTCTTATATATATATGTATTATATCTGTTAAATCCAGGCAACCTTTTGGTATTGTAATGGTAAATGGTAACGGTTGTGCTCGGTATTGGGTAAGGTAAGCTTGTTGGTAAGTATTTTGGTAGCCACAACTTTCTTAATACTCGCATGCCTTAAACAGCCAGTAGACGATGGTGACTCCAGATTTTCTTTTTGACCAAATTGAGCGATGATTCTGAGCTTCATGATATGATATATTAAAAACATCATGCCCAAGATAACAACGACAATCCCAATGAAGTTAATATAATTGTGTACTGCGGAAGAAGACGGCACATTTTAGTTGTTTTAATTAATCACATAGATTTTACAAATACTAAAAATAAAAACTAATCGGCTTTTTGTGTAGGTACTAAAGATTTTCTGAATAGTTTGGTTGGATCACAAAATATGGTGTACTGATATATGACTATGGTAACCTTTCAACATTCCAACTGTTGAGGGGATAACTGATAGAATAATAAAACATGAAATTGTTAATAACTACCCAAAATAGCTGTGATCTTTCTCCAATATTATAATACTAATGAGGTAGAAACAATATTCGATAGCGGCAACACTAAGAATCGCAGTTCATGGTTTGGGCCGTTCATTGGCCAATTTATAAATGGTTGTCAGTTTGTATTGACAAAAATGGCGGGCCGTCGAGTAATGTGACTGTAGTTTTATCTGGTTAACTACTTTGCGCAAGTAAAAAAAAAGCATATTTCATTTTTGTTTTATATTTGTATAGAGCATGCGCTTATAATATGTACAGCAAATCATAACAACGTGCCCCGACGGGCACCAAAACTGAAAAACTGCATGCTTTTCTTGTATTTAATTCATTAATGTGTTTCTTAAACTGTTGCTTGCCATATACTATTGCTTTTGCACCGTAATTAATTGCCCTAAAAAATGTGTGAAAGTTGAGCGCTTACTGGGAAGAATCCAAATCAGACTGGTGTTCTGAACATAATTAAAGTAAACTTAAATATAAAAAATTCAGAAGATACCCACCTTCACAACAAGAATAAGGCTTGGAATAGTATGGTGATCTCTCAAATGCTCCTACATTAATCTGGTCCAGTTCAAACAATGTAGTTGGTGTAGTATGATTACGGCGGCCCTGATGTGGAGGTGCTAAACAATATAATAACTTTTATTATTTTGCATTACTTAAACCTTTTGCCTCTAGCTTTGCATTAGAGGGATTTTTTATTAAATATTTCCTTCTAATTTTTATTTAGATTCTTAATTCCTCTGTCGTCATAGCTTAAGTTTTTTTTTTGAAGAAATTAACCATGCTACGTAGTGCTTTAAAAGAACATAGAGGCACGGAACTTAGGGAAATTATTTCACCAGGTTCAAATACGATTAATCAGCGGACTCAAAATTTTATGGTAACAGAAACAGCTGATTACGCAACGGAAGTTCGTTTTTCCGGGTGATATAATCTATACATTATAGGTAGTATAAGTTTTGTTGATATAATTTTTTTACCTTTTAATTCAAATTGAGAAGGTAAAACGGCTCTGTTGGCGGGCCCGGAATCCTCTGAGCCTCCACCACCAGGTAAATTGCACATGGGAGGTGCGAAACCATCGTCACAGTGACAATGACCTAGTAAAATATAAATTACAAGTTTTATGAACACATTAAAAAGACGATGATAGAATCTTTAAATGAAAATAATAAATGGTTCAATTCGCAGAGTCTAATTAAAAAAGAATAATGGGGTGATTTTAAAAATATTCTTAACAGAATATTAAGAATTAAGAGATTTAGTTCCGGAAGCGAACTCTCTTTAGGTAACACAAGGATAGTTTTGTTCAGAAGATTATGTCCTAAGAGCTAAGTATGTTCGGTACCTTTTGAGTTACAAACTCCATGCCCAGAACAGTTGGTAAGGCAGCCATTTGAATGCTGTCTTATAATCGTCTGTCGCTGGTAATCCACAGGCAGGCAATACTTTGTAACACACAACTGTTAAAAAAGTTCCGATATTAGAACGTTGAAGATCCAACGTTTCAAATTGACCTTATTCCAGTTTTTTACAAAGAAATACAAGAGATCTACAACGAAATCGCGATAAATAATTGATGAAACCTGTGAAACTAAGTAACAATCTTAATCAAGAAAAGATGTGGCTTGGTTGGCTATCAACAATTAGCCTCCAGAAACCTTTGATGTCTTATCAAGGCTCTGTCGGAACGAAACATAGAGCGTTATAAATGTCAATGGAGATGGGATATAAGAGTATTTCTTTTCAAAGTTGTGTAGATGCCGTTTAAGAGAAAAAATTGAAGTATCTAAATCTTATGCACGTACAATAAAACCCATAGGTTTGACGTGGTTCCGAGTATCAGACTCCGATCCCAACTCAAATAAGATAAGAAATCCAGTTCAAACCTGGCCAGAACAAGGAATGGCGTCCAATGTGAACACATCCTCGGGGCAGTATTCGGAGAGTCCATTGCAGTATTCGGGCAGGTCGCATTCTAGCTCCGCAACACGGCATAGAGTACCCATGCTCTTAAACTGGCACATCTTTAGGATTACAGAGAAGTTTGAAAATCATTAGAATGTGTTCAGAATTGAATACTGGTAAATTCTTTGTTGCCAAATGTGTGTTACTTTGCCATTTAATAAGAAGATGTCTGCAAAGAGCTCCATCTCATAAAATGGGTCCCTTAGGGTGTCTTTATCACGTTAACAAGGTGTACTTAAAATGCTTCAAAATAACCTATGCTTGGCTTAGATATGAATATTGGTAAATTCTTTGTTGGCAAATGTGTGTGTTGTACTCTGCAGCAACGCCGCCTGTTGGAATTTTTGTTCTACCTATGGCAATTTAATGTACAACAGAAGAACATTATGTACAAAAAACAATTTAGTATGTACGTACAGTAAATTTGAGAAAAAATGATACTTTATAGGGCGCTGCTAGAGAGTATACTCTACAGCAGCGCCACTCAGAATACTTACTTGTATTTATACTAGAACGCAAATTTTTTAATTAGAGGATGTACGAACGTTTATTAGTATGTACGTCTTAGAATAATAATGAAAATGTAAGCAACTATCGTTTTATCTAACTTTAAAAGAAAGACCGTAGTTAGGTATGTTGCAGTGAACACATCTTCTTTCCTGTCAATAAGGCAATTAATAAAGTAAGTACTAAATGAATAACATAGATTTTGTAACAGTAACAATTTCAGAACTATATTGACTGCCTTTTATTTTTTCATTATGAATAAAAAAAACTAGCTTTTGCTAGGTAAGCTTTAAAAACGTAAAATAAATTAATTCGTTAAATAATACTAATGCTTTGCAGGGCATTTCTTTTAAAGTTAGATAAAACAAAAGTTGCTTACATTTTCATTATTATTCTAAGACGTACATACTAATAAACGTTCGTACATCCTCTAATTAAAAAATTTGCGTTCTAGTATAAATACAAGTAAGTATTCTGAGTGGCGCTGCTGTAGAGTATACTCTCTAGCAGCGCCCTATAAAGTATCATTTTTTCTCAAATTTACTGTACGTACATACTAAATTGTTTTTTGTACATAATGTTCTTCTGTTGTACAATAAATTGCCATAGGTAGAACAAAAATTCCAACAGGGGGCGTTGCTGCAGAGTACAACACAAATGTGTTCTTCGAACGAAAACTAGTTTTTTTTTGTCTCTTGCACTGATGAATGAAAAACCTGAAAGAAGATAACATGCAACTGACAGCAGACTGAACTTAGTACCTGAATATCGCAGCAATCACCCCTAATGCAAGTGGCATTAGACCTCAGTTTGCATGTTTCGGGATGACAGCATGCTTGACACGCATTTATTTTATCGTCGACGTTGATGCCACAGTCACAATCTTCCCCAGGATCCAGAAAGCTATTACCACATGAAGGGTTTCCAAATAGGTGAACTGGTTTATTTCTGAGAAAAGCAAATGTAGTAGTTTATTCCGTTTGATTATTTTCACACTGTAAGGTTGCTTTTTCCAAGCCCAACGGCTTTACTTCACAACTAAAGTTGAATGTGTCTGGATGGTAACTGTTCATCGGATCAATGAAGACCAATCTCTACTAGCAATATGAAAAATATGAATAGCCAGCATTAATATACCTTTACAACTATTATGATACAATGTGGTCTGCTTTGGTTTAATCAGTCTACTTAAATATTTAATAATGCGTTGGGAAATAATTTAATAATTAAAACTATTCTCAACTTTGAAACCAACCTTAGACATGAAGAGAAATTGCCATCAGAATAGTCCTCGTCAAGCACTCTCAGGCTACAATCCGACCAATGAGTAGGCAGATGAGTTTGCTCTTGTTCACTCATGATGCAGAAGTTATCCCGACACTCGCAGTCCTCAGTATCATGGCGCATTCCGAAGCTGTGGCCTAGCTCGTGGGCTATGTTATATGCGTTCTTGACAATGGTAGCCACGGACACATTGTAACCGGAACGGTAAATAACCGCGCAAGATCCAGAGGAGCACATCGACCCCACGTACGCTAATCCTACGTGGGATTTGTCGAAAGGTGTATCCCTGAAATTATCGATAATCACAATAATTATTAATTTCTACGTCAAGAAGATTCGCCCGCGGCTCCGCCCGCGCCTATGTCCTTCTCCGTACTGCACACTATACTATGTATGCAAAATTTTACGGATATTGTTTCAGCGGGTTTGATGTGAAAGACGGATATACAAACGTACTTCCACATATAAAGGTGGAATATATATATATATATATATCCATCCATATTATTATAAAATAATATGGACTCAGCCTATAATGTACTCACGTCATGAGCTGAGCATGGTCGTAACGCCCAACGGATTTCAAAAGAACAGGGAGGTATTCAAGGAAGTGGTCGAGAGTCACTTGGCTGTTGGGGTCTAATGGAATCCTGTCTTCTACTGTCCAGACCTCTATACCAATCAGTGCTATGAACACGTTATGGGGCGCGAAAACCTGCAAGAGAAAAAATACCTGTACATAATCCGTGAATGTTAGACAATTTAAGACTACTTAGTTACTACTGATTTGACGTGACTATTGTTCGACCTTTACAAATCGAAGACCAGAATCAAGACTACAAATTTAAGATTGTTTCAAATATTTTTTTTCCTTTAACTACGTGTCAAGATTTTGGAGGCCATGTATTAAGTAAATCTTTATACCGCATTGACTATATTGGTGGTCTCCTGCAACTGATGATGCAGAGCCCTCAGATCTCTCCTGGCTCCCAAGTATTGGGCGTGGTCTGCAACCAATACCAGTTCTACGTAGCGAGATCTCTCGTTGTTGCCGAAGAAACCCCTTTGTATGAAGGATCTTTTATGCTGAAAACAAAATTTTTAAACCTCATGTGAATGCCTCACAAATTGATCTCACCTAAAAGGAAAATGGACACAATAGAAACTGTTTGGAACCCGTCGAGGTCCGCTTTTGAAGTCAGCGTGTATCATATGCTATGCTGTACAATTATTTGACACTATCTGCCTTGCACCGGACCTACACCAAATTGCCTTGCATATAAATACATGATACGGTAAAAACTCACCCTGCTCGACCTGTTTCCGTGAATCTTCATCAACTGATTGTTATTAGCCTTTTTGACACCCTCAACGTAACCACATTTACCATGTCTTTTGAACTCACTATTCTCGTATATATAATGTGCCGACTGTATGTTTTGCTCTGAAAATATTTTGGAAATTTCAATGACCTCCCCACTCCTGGTAAGTGCTCTTCATGGACGTACACGCCACGATGGTGATGAAAAGTTCGAAATATTTACATTGACTTTCTTTCATCATAGTATTTTCCGATTATTACAATAACTCTTTATGACACCACAATAAATAACAGCAATTCACTTGTTTTTTTAAAACATTGCAGCAGCAAGTCTATCCGATAGAGGTTTACCTTCGGCTGGCTCGATATATCTAATCTTGGCTCCATCGTGGATCACTCCTCTGAGACCATGGCACGTAGAAACTGCCACCCACGAGTTATGTTTCCCTCTCACGTGTCCCGTATACTGACATAACTCTAATTCCTGTAATTTTTAAAAAATATTCTGGCATTCATTAGGAAAATAATGTTGCAAAGTAACGTGTAGAACGATCCTAGTAATTGAAGATTTTACATTAAGCTATTTTTATCTGTCCTACGCAACACGGTTAATGACTTGCATCACGATGTTTTTCTCTCACCGTAAGAGCATCGATTAGTAATCAAATTATTGAACGTTACAAAGACAAAAGTATAATTTATACTATATACAAGTGGCGAGAGCTAACGGCAGAGGATTATGGAAAGTTGTGGTCGTCTAGGTAAGAAGCCAAGAGAATACTTACTTTAACATCATCCGTTAACCTACCTCTCTCTTAGGCCTGTGTAGAACTATCTTATCCTGATCTTGGTAGCTGATGATATGACCTTCAGGCAGTAATCCATGGTTCAACCTCAACTCCAGGGTGTACTCCTCACCGTCTACATCAATCGTGACCAGCACTTTGCTATGATGTGAACTACGCTGTATTTATCAAGTAATTAGTTTTTTCAAAGCTTTGCGTTACGTCGCGTCTGACTGAGGCAACACAACGAGCATTAGGAATGAAACTATTATTATAACAATCTTTCAAAAACTATCATTGCTTTAATCATTGGTCGGGATTTCTGGGATGATGATCAAATGTCCATAGTGGACATCGAAGAAGATAAGAAGTGTTAGTTCGCTTGTTGAATCTAAAGGTAGCTAGTTCAACGACAGAGAAAGACTACCTACATATAATATATTGGCCAAATGTCGAAAACCAAAATGTTGGGTTTACCGATGTGAAACTTTACCTTGTGTCGGGTGGTAGATAGATTTATTTTGGTCCTGCCATGCTGAATTACAGGATGTACAAGAGCCAGTTTCTTGAGAAGTGGATTAACTGAAAAGTTATGAATTTCGGAATTGTAGTAAGAATTATTAATATATGGTAGTGATAATAATTGTAATAACTTACCTCTCATTGTCCGTTGCTGTTAGGTTCTGTTCACACTGCAGTAATTTGAAAATAATTTTTAATGATTGGTCTATAGTTATCCGACTCCACACTCAATCTGATATGACAAACTCACGAAATTTCATCCGAGCAACAACGATGACTCTGTATGTTTAAACTACGGCTATTCAACTATTGTAAACATGATTGTTACATAACAATAAATAAAAACAACAAAAACGTAAGTTTGTTTTCATCCGCGTCATAAAATATAGTGAGAGCAGAGAGAAAGGTCACTTTGTTACACATGTGGCGACATCTTTACGCCACAAGTCACAACAGTCAACGCTTTCAGCCAATAACAGCGGGGAGTCTAAATGGCGCAAGCAAAGATTTTACGGATTGGACCATATACAAACTCCGACACAACATGCTCGGAGCCGCGGTTCCCCAGACATAGCACATGTGATTAAAAACTCTTCTTTGCCAAACCGAATACCTACATCAGATCAGAAGGGACTAAACAATATATAAATTTAATTAGAGCTCTTTTTTCTTTTCTCTCAGTAATACTAAATTAATTTTGATGTTAAGTGTTCTTCGAGATAACAAAAATGAAAAAGTTATTAGCTGTAGTTGCTGGTAGAGTGCAAAACTATCATTAAGATCAATAGATAATTTGCTACTAAACACTATAGTTGCATGATGATGCTTTTTGTAGCTTGTTTTTCTAGACGTTGAGAGTATTGACTTAACTATAAATAAGTCTAGACACATTATGAAAGACACTAGCAGACTTCACGTGTTAATCTTAATATATTCTGCCGGAAACAACACGTACAAAATAATATTTTTTAACTATTTTATTTTATGTAGCTTGTCTTCTGCACTTTATGTGTGTTGTTTGAGGCACAAAGGAATTAGGTAAGTACTCGTACCTACCTAATTAGATCAGCCAATGGCATCATAAAACGTTAAACGCTTTTTATTACCTAAGGTCTATTCTATCTGTGTATTAAATTTTATCAAAATTGGTTTTAAGTTTCTCTTTCCCATGGATGTCGTAAAAGGCGACTAAGGTATATAGACGTGACAATATGTATGTATGGTTTTAAGTTTATTCGTTACAATCATACAAATAAATCTTTTCTCTTTATTATTTGTGTGAATTAAAAAGGTAACTATTGAAACTTAATTATATTTTAATATTCTAACCACCACACAGTGATACCTTGTAGGTATCCAATTCTGAAAATAAATCTATTCTTTTCTATTGGGTAGGTATTCTTTATCTCGAAATCCTAATGTTCTATCTACCTAATTTGCGATAAACGAAGCCGCAGGTAAAAGCTAGTGGGTAAATAAAATAAAAGTTATATATACAAAGATTGTTTTATTCAACCTTTTTCACTATTTGCAAATACTAGTCAACCAAAGAGGCAATATACAACTAGTTACACAAACGATCCCTGACTTAAGAGTATTACAGTATAAAACATTTGGCCAAGTTTCCGCCTTGTTCATTTTATAACAAGGCATACGACCCGAAATTTAAAACAGGATGATTTTAAGTATCCCTCATCAATATAATATATAAAAGATTTGCAAGTTATATTATTATATTGGCCAACCGACATAGATCGTGTCGAAGAAAACTACAGCAGTCTCCTGCGCCATATTATTTGCACATGGAACGTATATGAAAATAAAAGCAGTCTATTAGAAAATTTAGGAAAAACCCCTTTTACGTTCGATATTCAAAATATGGCGGCAGCAGACTTTCCGTTATCATTTTTCAATTCTTATAAAAAAAGCACAGTGTATATAATAACTACACTTGCAATATTACACATGAGATTAGCAGTGAGAAGTCCCATTCAATGTAACTAACATACCACAAAGGCTAAGCTATGGTAAAGTAAGGGTAGAGTTTAAAATTTCGACATCAGTTTGTCTTAATATTTGGCATATTTCCGAATGGGATTACTAACTACATATCCTTTATTGTTTATTTACACAGTAAGATGTAACTTTTTGTGCATTATATAAATATGAAAATTAACCGACATAAGTTGGTTCAATTTCGACATTCATAAACGCTGGAGTTAATATAATTCGAGGAAATAAAAAAATATATACCACACTATGACGGGCCGTTCGAATTTGCGGTTTTTAATACCGTAAGTCATATCAGTCAGTCATTGATGAAATATTGCGGTAAACATACAATAATTATAACAGTTAAATAAATGCAATTATACATTTAAATTGAAAGAGATGGAAATATATATTTTCCAAGCTCTGGTTACATTTTATACAGATTATTTTTCATTATTACAAACTGAATCATTGTCAAGCCATCATTTCCATAAAGGAGTGGTTAACAAATGACGTCAATTATAACATGACCATAAGATATATTTAGTCATAATCTAAAACGTCCTGTCATCATTACATGCATTGTACAATTTGTCATAATATCATGTATAATATACGTCAGTACTTTATTTTCGTGTATTTGAAATAACACATACATTTGTGTTCGAGATGTTGTACACATTACGTAAACGCGAATATCTGCAATATTTTTAATAGCGTCCTTTCACATTACAACCAGATTAAGGAAACAAATCGGAGTTCCCCGTAAATAGGCAAGTCGCAAACAATTTGTATCATACGTTAATATTAAAAATAAACTTAAAAAGAGTTACCGTTAATCGCAAGTAACCAAATGACATAATGAGAAGAAAGATTTCAATTAAATTTTCGTTATTGTGAGACAAGTTTCGGCCGCCAGATTGCAAAATGTACACAGCAGACACTATATGTTTACATATTGATCACGATTTCTGATAGTTTTAGTAAACATTTGGTCCCAACAGTGACTTTTATTTTAGCAATTGATGCTTACAAATGCCTTTGCATAACAGCATATACAGATACAGTGTCCGGCACGTAAGTTCAACAAAATTCGACTCTATGTACGTTAAGCAGAAGATTTATTTATATGAATAATTACTACTGCGCATCCCGGAAGTAACGAATTCTAGAGTAAACTAATATAACCCGGGTGCTTTATCTGATTGTATTTTCAGCTCTTATTAACACCTAGTGATGACTATGTTTTTTGCAAATAAAAAATAAAATATTTATCTTTGCTACAATTAATTGTTAAGCTGTATATGAGTGATGAGGCCAGCCTTTTCACCAATTTGTACAACTATTAAATGATTGGGTTTTCCACCACCCATATTTTTAATTAATTTTCACACAAAAGCTATACAAAATCTGGCAATATTTTGAAACAATAGAATGTATTAAATTTATTTCATATAAACACCAATTGGATACACACAAAATCTTAACTGTAAATACAACATTTTTGAAAGGCTCTGTATACTTCATTAGCAACAAGGACGTGACAATATACCGCAATGGGTATAGATTCTGTACAGCTTTTTGTATGTCAAGTTTTCAAATGTACAGCTGGGTACAAATACACCAAACAATCATAATAGTTCTGGTATTTATTCCAGGTAAAAGTTAGCATATAACCCTGATTCAAAAGTCAGGAGGTTGATTTACAAGCTTTAATAAGACATATGTCCTAGCGCCCCTCCCTCTTACTCCGCGGTTAACATCAAAAGAAGAGGGAGAAGGAAGATAGGGCTTGTCAATGATCCTGAAGATACATACTGACCAGTCGGTATGGTTACATATTATATTCAGTTGATTGGTTACACATTTATTAAGCAAGTATTATTGAAAAAAAAATCGCCTTTATGTATATGTACTCAGCCTAATATAAAACTAGGAATAAATATAAACAGAATGTAACAGTAACTGTATTGCAAGTATATTTATATTCAAAGGCCTTAAAGACAAAACCATAAATTGTTTTTAAAGGTATTTAAAAGTGGATAAATAAAAAATCACGTGACCCTTATTCTATCATCCAATAAAATCCTTACAAAAGATTACTTTGATTGATGGACAGACATGAGTAATTTTTTTTTATACATAATTATTCAGACTATGCAGCATTGGGCAGATACAATGAAATAATAGTATAATTTGAATGACCAGTAAGGGCATACTCTTTATCTGGGATTATTACATACTTTTACTTAAAAATTGTATATTTATTAGCTCGTCACCCAATTCTTTGGGATTCAGTACGAATTATAAGCATAAAAAATACAATAGTCTCAACAAGTTTAACATAAAATGTACTTGCAACACAGTACTTAAAAAAATCATTACAAAACCCATCAAATTGTACTTTTCAAGTACAAACCGTCCACTCGAACAGACCAAATCTAATAGAATAGCACTGTACTTACTCTTACATCGTCACAAACACTAACACATCACTAATTATCACTAAACTGTTTATATCACAGATCACTTGAGAAGGGGCGAGTCCATGTTGTATTTGTAGATCGTTGTACACACCGCATCAAATGTCACGCGGTCGTTGTAGGGCGGGCAGAGGCGTAGGTTGCGATCTTTGCCTTGGGTGTACAAGTCGATGAGGCCCCACTGTTTGAGGAGTCGCAGACAATTTCTGATAGCGTCTGTTGATATCGCTTCACCTGAAATTGAAAGGCAATTTATCACTACAAACCTTATAATAGTAACACAAATTTGCATATGGGCATTATTACATTTTTATAGATCAACTTTAAAATGCCGTACATAAATTTGGAAGTTTTTTTGTTTGATTTTGCACTCATCTGTGTATCTTGTGTGAAGTTGATTGAAGCTTGTTTTATTCAAAGATAGATCTTTAGAAAGATAAAAGGCTTACATTAATTTTAGATAAAGGCTGTAACTGAGACCCATTATTAAGAATAAGTGCAACAGACAGACTTATCGTACACATTTTATAGTTCAAACCCGTAGTAGCACGGCACGCGCGACGCCATTTTTAATCGCGCAAAAACCTATCGCTGTCCCGTTTCAAGTCATAATAAAAAGCAAAACAGCTATATAGTCTTTCGCGCGACATAAACTGCTTCGCGCGTGCTATGCTCCGGGGACAAGAGATGTATATCAGACGAACTTACCATATAACATCTTGTTGAGAGTGAAGTCTTCAGTCATGGCGTCCAGCGTGGCTTTGACCACGGCCTTCTGTGAGCCGTCCTGCACACAGCGACACGTGGTCGAGTACGCCTCGAGCAGCGGCCGGATTGTTAGGAGGAGTCGTCGTCTGGAGAAAGAAATTTAGTTTTTAGAAAAGAAATGTCGAATTTATACATACACTAGCTGACCCGCGCAACTTCGTTTGCGTGTATCCCGCTACTTCGACAAATACAGTCAACGCACCAACACATATTGGATACTAATTTTCAATTCACAATAACTTCTCTTTGCCTTAACCGCGTTTAAAATATTAAAATGTTTTTTGGTTTCTGTGACTCTTCTTTGATCGCCCCCCCTATCAGTTTTTGGAAAAAATATTTAAGTAAAGTACAGATTTTTTTTTGTCTTATATTTATAGATCAAAGTCGTAGTACCTACTTTTTAATATTATTTATTTTTTATGTACCGTTTTTTTATATTTTTTGTTTTTTTTTTTATGTACTTACCTACTTTTGTTATATACATCTAACTATTATTTTCTTGCTGCCGCCGACGCGCTATTTATAGGGACGCTGCCCCCGCCGCCGCGGCCGGCCCGTACCGTGCCGCAATACTAATATCGTGATATCTCCTAAACTATATGTCTAAATAACACACTGTAAACTGCAAAAATAATCTAAATTAAATGCTCGTGATGATGAACTTACTTATTTTGATAAGGATATATGTAATATTGGTTATATCACCAGTTAAACATCACCCAACGCATTAAATGTTTTTTAATACAGAAAAGTAGTTTTTGTGACTTAAATAAAAAAGCTGGATATATGTCATCGCGGACTTTTTTGTAGAACTAATAAAGACCAATGTTTTTGCTATACATTGTTCTTACTTGTATCCAACGGTATAAGCGGCGCACGCACAAATGCAATCTTCAATTAGATTTTTTTTCTGACTTCTTGGACATAAATCGCTATAACTCAGCTAATATAGTTTCAATGTATTTCAATTATATATAAAAACCTGTCGGAGAAAATACTCTTTCTATTAGTGAACCGCATCAAAATCCGTTGCGTAGTTTTAAAGTTTTATGCATACGAAGGGACTACAGACAAAATGGGCGACTTTGTTTTATACTATGTAGTGATACGTACATACATAAAATCACGCCTCTTTCCTGGAGGGGTAGACAGAGACTACCTCTTTCCACTTGCCACGATCTCTGAATACTTCCTTCGCTTCATCCACATTCATAACTTTCTTCATGCAAGCTCGGCGGTTTCGGATACTTTTGACCTGACCCTTTACCAGGACGTCCTTAAATTGATCAAGATACGTTTGTCTAGGTCTCCCCACTCCGAATTTATGATTAATATTAAATTTTTACCGACCTCATTGTCGTATGAAGTTGAGTGCAGATAGTAGTAATGTATTATCTATAGAAGGAATAAAGTATCACTATACCTACTAACGCTTCCAAAGCGGAGGAACAAACTTTACTGCAGCACTTCACCGGACGTGCATTTAGAAATCTAAACCATGAATAAACATATACATACATATTGTCTACATAAAAAGAAAATGTTGAATCAGATATTTCTTTCTTCTCACAAACTCTGTAAGACTTCCGAGAAAACTTTTATGATAGCTATTTCCGTGCTAAAGCTTGAGTGCTAACGAGTATTTACTCGAGTTTCAAGCGTTGTCTAATCACGATTTCTTCAACTCCTTCCACCTATGGTAGGTATATCGCTCCACGCCTGCCCTCCGGACCGCCAAGCCAAACCCTCCCCTCGCTGCCTTGCGGTCGCCGCCGATGGGAACTCCCAGCGAATCGTGAAGACCCAGGCCGCCGCATCGACCTGCCTACAGCAGCAGGCAGCGTAGATCGCCATTGGAGAGAGCCAAAAGCCCTGAGCAATTAGCTCCGACTCTCCTACCAGGGGAGTACATCGTCGTGTCCCTCACCTGTGCGCCAGCGCACGCGGCCCGCGCTGCAGCCGGTAGCGGAGTCGCCGGCTCGCCCGCGCCGCCTCGTCGTCCTCGTCCAGCTGCTGCGCCAGCCGCCGCGCCCAGCGCTGCTCTTCCAGACCTTCGCTCTCCTGGACACAACACACTCAACGTTTAATAACTTGCTAATAAATGAAGGAACGGTACGTTACAAAAGTTATAAAAAAAAAAATTAACTGAAATTTAAATTGAACATATTTTTGAACGAAGAACACTCAAGGCAAGCGCGATAATGGTTAAATTAAAGTGTATTTTTTGGACGAAGGTAGTGTTTATTTATCGGACAAATCAACAGTTTATTTTGTGCGAGCTAAAAGCCTATTTTTTTAACGAACTAAGGTTGTACTCTCTACCAAACTAAAAGCATATTTTTGGAGCAACGCAAAGCGTACATCACGATACACATAATCTATTTTTATACGACGCATGTACAATATGCACAGTGCATTTTCATACGGTGCACTTCCCAACCGTATTCCCCACGAACCCACCTCGACCCTGGCGAGCACCTCGTCGGCGACCATCTCGTCCACGGCGCCCAGCAGCCGCTCCTCGATGCGGTGGCACGGCGCGCACAGGATGAACTCCAGGCTCAGCACCGAGCACAGCTGCAGCGCCGCCTCCATCAGCTCGTGGTGGGACACGTACTCTTGGTCCGCGTCCGGTTGGGCGACTATGCTTTCCAGGGCGGTAGCTGTAAGGAATTTTATTAGGAAATTATTATTATCGAATAATATTTTTTTTAACGGCTTCCTTTGTGCAAATGACATTAAAAAAAAAAAATACCCGATGTTCAGTCATATTTTTACATACATACCTACATATTGTTTCATATGGGAATTTATGATTGTTTAGGATATTAATTATAAATAAAACACATTCTAGCTTCGCTTGCATGATGACGCAATGCCCAACTGATTTATTGTCTTGTATGGCCGTTACACTGTTAGTCTATCTCTCTTGACAATGACATTGACACTAATATGACACATCCCCCCCTTATGTTATTTATTTTATTTATTTTTAAATTATTATATACTAATATTTATTATCTATTTTACTATATTATTTTAAATCAAAATCTTTCAAATAAACTGGTTTTCTAACAATTCTACCTGCCCTAGTGACTACATCATTACTGCCGGCTGTACCCAACTCTACACTTCTTTGAGATACCCCTGGGTCATCTACCACCACCGGAGTCTCCACCCTTGTAGCCTCACCTGGTATACTACCCCACAAACATTCCTCTTTTTTAATAAATTTGTTTTTACTTTTTCTTATGTGTTTCTCATTTCTCCTGACTAAATTTCCCTTATCATTCATAACTGTGAACGATCTAGGACCATTTCCTTCTTCCATCACTTTACCTGAAGACCAATACTTGTTATAAGGTACATTCTGTATAATCACATCTTCCCCTTTTTTAAAAGACCCTTTCAATTTAGAAGTTTTATTATAAATGGTCCTAGATTTTTCATTATTTTTTAACAATTTTTCTTTAACATCTACACACAACTTAGATTTCAAAAGTTCTTTTGAGCATGGTAAGTTTGTTCTTAACAACCTGTTCATTAACAACTCTGAAGGAGAATAATCTAAATTTGCCACTGGACTGGTTCTATAATGCAACATTGCCAGATCAAAACTGGTACCACTCTCTTCACATTTTTTTAACAAACTTTTTACAATTCCAACTGCTTTTTCTGATAAACCATTAGACTGAGGATAATGAGGACTAGACATAATTAACTCAATGTCATTTTTTAATGCAAATTGCTTAAACTCAAAACTACCAAATGGCATGTTGTCACTGACTATATATCTTGGAAATCCATGAGTACTGAAAATTTTCATTAACTTTTGTATTATAATTGAAGCTGTTTTGTTTTCTAACCATACCATTTCAATCCATTTGGAAAAATAGTCTACCACAACTAAGAAATCTTTACCTGCATAGTGACCTACATCCATACCTACTTTACTAAATGGCAAATCCGGAATCTCATGAGACATCAGAGGTTGTTTACAGTTAGATACTCTATATTTTTCACATGGTTTACATGATAATACATAATTCTCTATGTCTCTCGACATTCCTGGCCAAAATAAAACTTTCCTTGCCCTCTTTTTACATTTCACAACTCCTGCATGACCTGAGTGCACAATACTTAATAATTCCTTTCTTAATGATCTAGGCACTAACACTCTATTCTCAAAATATACAATATTATCTTTTACCATTAACTCATTTCTTAATTTAAACAACTTTTTTAATTCTGTACCATATATATTTTTAGCATTTTTGGGCCACTCTGTATTAAACCAAGTCATAATATGTTGCAAGTTACCATCCTTCATTGATTCTTGTTGTAATTCTATTAGTTTCCTTTTTGAAATTTGTAATTCACCTGACACCATGTTTCATATGGGAATTTATGATTGTTTAGGATATTAATTATAAATAAAACACATTCTAGCTTCGCTTGCATGATGACGCAATGCCCAACTGATTTATTGTCTTGTATGGCCGTTACACTGTTAGTCTATCTCTCTTGACAATGACATTGACACTAATATGACACACATATAGTCATGTCTATATTCTTTGTGGGAATTCCTTGACAGAGTCATCAGAGTATCGAATTAAGATTATAATGGAATTAAGATTCAAATAGAGACAGGTTGCTGGCCCACCACCTACAAAAGAACCTTTACCACCTAGAGGAAGACTAGCCAAAATCTATTTTTCATAACCCTTAGTGATAAGGGTTGTCCACCCTTAACATTTTTTTTTAAATTAGAAATTACTTAAAAAGTATTTATATGGCAAAACGTTTGCCAGGACAGCTAGTACACTATATAAGTGACAATAACACTGACCGAGTATGGCGGGTGCGGCGTAGTGCGCGACGCAGGAGTTTGCGTAGTATGACAGCTCTAGGCACGCGGCCACACTGCCGCGCGCCGCCACCGCGCCCGCCTCCGCTCGAACCAGCCCGCGGCCCAGCATCTCCAGCTGCGGACAAACATTGTACTCTTTATATTATTACTAGATGTGCCCGCCACTTCGTCCGCGTGGAATAGTTATTTTTGGCATCATTGATCATCAAGTATGAATTGTTTCCCCTCAAGTATGATTTTTTTTTCGCATTTTCCATAATTTCTTCGCTCCTTATAGTTGCAGCGTGATGTTATATAGCCTTAAGCATTCCTCAATAAATGGTCTATTCTATTCAACACAAAAATATTTTTTCAATTCGAACCAGTAGTTCCTGAGATTAGTACGTTCAAACAAATAAACTCTTAAGCTTTATAATATTAGTATAGATATTAAAGAATCCCTGAAGCTATGAGCGACAACGTAAGGAATAGTGTGGATAAGATAATGCTATAATGGCAGAAATAGAAAAGGGGATTACATTTGTATAGTATGGTCGTTTGAAGAGTATGGATTAAATCAGGTAGATTAAAAAAGTAACATTGGAAAAGGAAGATACGGAAATAAATCTATATAATAAATAAATAAAGTTGCCCTGGCGAAAAGTCAGTTCAATTTACAAGTAACATAAACGGTCTTATCGCATTACAATATTTTCAAACCAAGTAATTTCCACGAAGCTTGTAAAGTGGCCTTAAAATCTTGTAACCTCTAGGGATAAGATATATTCAAAACGTATTTGAACACAACCTAATTTTCCCCATAATATCCCAAGTCCCTCTCGGCGCTTTTCAGGAAAGACACTAAATACCCTAGAAATTGTTCTAGAACCTTCTAACGCTTATAAAGACGACATATTTATACTCACAGCGTGTTTGAACACAGCCTGGTCGTCTCCAGAATATCCCAGGTCCCTCCCGGCCCGTTTCAGGACGTTCCCCCGGAAGGACACTGAATACCCTTGAAATTGTTCTAGAACCTTCTAACGCATACAAAGACGACATATTTATACTCACAGCGTGTTTGAACATAGCCTGGTCGTCCCCAGAATATCCCAGGTCCCTCCCGGCCCGCTTCAGGGCGTTCCCCGGGAAGGACACTAAATACCCCTGGAAACTGTTCTAGAACCTTCTAACGCATACAAAGACGACCTATTTATACTCACAGCGTGTTTGAACACGGCCTGGTCGTCTCCAGAATATCCCAGGTCCCTCCCGGCCCGCTTCAGGGCGTTCCCCGGGAAGGACACTAAATACCCCTGGAAACTGTTCTAGAACCTTCTAACGCATACAAAGACGACCTATTTATACTCACAGCGTGTTTGAACACGGCCTGGTCGTCTCCAGAATATCCCAGGTCCCTCCCGGCCCGCTTTAGGGCGTTCCCCGGGAAGGACACTAAATACCCTTGAAATTGTTCTAGAACCTTCTGACGCTTACAAAGACGACATATTTATACTCACAGCGTGTTTGAACACGGCCTGGTCGTCCCCAGAATATCCCAGGTCCCTCCCGGCCCGCTTCAGGGCGTTCCCCCGGGCGGACACCATGCTCTTCACGTTGTTCCAGGATCCTCCTTCACGAGCTTCGGTCAGAAGAACGTAGGCGACGACATTGGTACACATCAGCGCTGTTGCTTCGGTGGCATCTGTATAGAAATACAATACAATAAATTTTAATCACCACAATTATTAAACTCATACATACATACATATGGTCACGTCTATATCCCTTGCGGGGTAGACAGAGCCACCAGTCTTGAAAAGACTGATAGGCCACGCTCAGCTGTTTGGCTTAATGATAGAATTGTAATTCTATTAGTCACAGGTTGCTAGCCCATCGCCTAAAAAAGAATCCCAAGTTTGTAAGCCTATCCCTTAGTCGCCTTTTACGACATCCATGGGAAAGAGATGGGGTGGTCCTATTATTTTTTGTATTGGTGGTGAACGACACGGCAATTATTGAACTTGTAAAAACTTTACGACATCCATGAGAAAGATATGGAGTGTCTATTAGTACTCTGTTACTTGGAAGATTTACATGCGTATTTGCAAGATATAGACTCGGTCGTGTCTTATTTTTTTTGATTTACCAAGCATAGACTTAACTATCTCACACTATCTCATCATAGACTAATTAACTACAATACCTGTCTATCTAGTTGTCATCTTATACTAGTAATTCTTAAACTAGATCGATTCTGATGCGTTTTATTGCTAGAAAAAAAGTCGGGCGATGATTCGCCTGTCAAATTTTTGTCTATTGCTAAAGAAAATCAATCTCACCATAGACTAAATGCCTGCCGATCGCCTCGACCATCATCTTGTGGTCCGTGGTGACGTCAGCGCCGTACAGACTCGAGTGGCTGTGGTTGTACAATATCTGCCTGTCTAGATTCACCGCTAAGTTGTTGTTAGGCGGCGTTAGAGGTCTTTCTATTGGCGCCTTGAGGTAGTTGTACTTTTGGAATGATGTAACTAGTTCCTGGAATAGAAATATGTGTATAATTTATGTCATGCAATGCAAAATTTAAAAAGTATTAATTGAAATATGAGTTTTTAAATTGAGTCAAAGTAGGCAGTGACTAACTCTGTGGTCTTTTTACTCCGGTCTCATTTGTTTAGGGAAGAAGTTTACTATTTTATTATAGCATACATAAAATCAAGCTTCTTTCCCAGAGGGGTAGGTACAGACTAAATCTTTTCACTTGCCACAATCCCCCATACTTTTCGCTTCATATACAATACTATTAATATTTTTTTAGTGTACTTTATATATCAGCAGATATAAAGCTACATAATCACCTTGGCTATTACCCCATGACATTTTATAAAAATAATTTGACACGTCAATATTTACTATGGCTAAGAACACAGATTCATTTTAAAGATTTAAAAAATATAAATTCTCGTGTCACAATGTTTGTCTCCGTACTCCTCCGAAACGGCTTTACCGATTTTAACCAAATTTTGCATGCATATTCAGTAGGTCTGAGAATCGGCTAACATCTATTTTTCATACCCCTAAGTGTTAAGGGTTGTCCACCCTTAACATTTTTTTTTATAATTCTATACAAATTTTTATTTTTAAAAGCAGCGTTTGCCGGGTCAGCTAGTATCACTACTTAGTATAAAACAAAGTCGCTATTTTAGTCTGTTTGTCTGTATGCTTAAATCTTACGCAACGGATTTTGATGCGGTTTTTTGTAACAGGTAGAGTGATTCAAGAGGAAGGTTTTTATGTATAATAACATTTATAATTTTGCACCCGTGCGAAGCCGGGGCGGGTCGCTAATATTTTATATAATTTAAACCTTCAATGATATAGGCTGGTTGAAGTCCACCCGGATGCCGCCGTGGTTGGTGTTGAGGGTCCTCCAGATGCCCCTGAGCGCCGACCAGAAGGTCTCCATCTGCTTCGGCATGCCGAGTTGTTCACGCACAAAGTTCCCGTCAACCAGTTTGTCGTAGTTTAGTGTCACCGGGACTAACAGTGCGTCGTCTATAGTGCCATCTAGGTACGCGTCCATTATTACCGACAAAATGCCCGCTGGAAAACAAATTTAAAACATTTTAAACTAAATTACACAGATTGAGCTAGCACCGATGTAAGTGTCTATACCTTAGTAGCCTTTTGCTATATCCATGGGGAAGAGAGTTACATTCCAAAGTATGTAGCGGCTATATGTTTTAATTTTTTTTTTCCTTGTAGTTATATTTTTTTAAAGTTTAAGTTGTAGTTATATTTAGTAGAAGAGAAATTTTCTACAAGGGTACTACTTATTTCTGAAGAAATTTATTCTAGTTCGTTTTACGTAGGCAAACTTAATTAAGCTTTTATTTTACTATGTTACAGAAACTGTTGTTAAAAATTGTCCGCCTTACCAATTTGATATACTAATCCATAGAAATGGTGCATGAAAACAATAATTTATTTATTACAAAAAAATTATATAATTTGAAACAGTGTTCCAAAGTGCTGCAAATTCAGGCCCCAAATATGGTTTTAATTCCCTAACATAGGTTGAGATGAACAGATAGGAGTCGCTTCGTGTAAAAAAAAAACAGACTGACACGATCTAGGATCATAATTACAGGCTCCTCTCCAGAGAGGTGAGGATTCAACAGGGACAAACGTTACGATGACACATACATACATACATAAAATCACGCCTCTTTCCCGGAGGGGTAGGCAGAGACTACATCTTTCCACTTGCCACCATCTCTGCATACTTTCGCTTCATCTACATTCATAACTCTCCATACTAGCTCGGCGGTTTCGGGTACTCTTGACCTTTTGCCAGGACGTTCTTAATTTGATAATACGTTCGTCTAGTTCGGCTTCCCACTCCCACCTTTCCATTCACACTTTCCTTGTAGATTTTTTTAATTAACCTTAACCCATTCATCCTTTAAGAAGATGATGATGATCATTCCCTTTCACATACCTTTGGGAGTCTGCGGTTTCCCGGTCCTGGTGCGACCGCCTTCGATAAAGAATTCAATATTGTTGTTTGCTGCCAAACCGTTCAGAATGTAGGCCCTGGAACAATAAAGATATTTTTTAAATTAAAACATACCGACGAATTGAGAACTCTCCTTTTTTAAAACTGGTCAAAAATTAAGATAAAGAGACTGAGATAGTAAACCTTAATATGTCCCACATCGTACTAACAAAATCAAGGTTTGTGTAGTACACATATTTATAGACATAAATCGATGAACAAAATATTTTTACTCAAAGACGATCATCGAAAAATCTTTGTTATGCATTACGGGGATAGAAGATTGTATTTGATAATTCAATAGTATGTATGTTTAGTTCTGTAATACATTTTAATACTCAATCATTAAATGATGCAATAAATTTTATTGCATGTATTTACATATCTTTTACGGTGTAATTGTTACATTAGTTCAAACATGAACCCTGGAAGGGCACAACAAATTAAAAAGTATAATTGAATTAATATAACAAATTGTTAAAATTAATTTACATTCATGTGTCAAAGTATGATTGTCAGGTCAGCATATAACTACTTAGTCAATATCAATTATAATACTAGTGTCCAATTCAAATTACATTGTATATACATCGATATCAGAGTTGAATCAAATTAAATAACACTATTTAGGTATTAAAACTATTCTCAAATAATATTTTAAAAGTTTTAGTGTTTAATATTATCCTCATTATGTATTTTCAGTTTTTAAAGTTTTCTTTCGTATTTTAAGTTCTATCTAATATTATTTAATAATAAATAATTACTATTCTAAATTATACATATATGTGTCTTAGTACATGTATATGTGTCGTCATTTCCACAAGTAAGTTGAATGCATGTGTTACATTGCACCCACATCAAAAATACCGACCACTGCTGTTATGACTTACCTCAGAGCAGCTTTGTACACCGGATCGCCGGTTTGGTTATCTCCTCCCTCAGTCCTCCTCCTGATGAAGAAAGCTCCGCAACCTCTTAGAAACCAACTGAAACAATTATATTTATTTTTTTAGGAATAGCGCCATCTGTTGACTTACAATTAAAACTGAACATTTAGCTCGCTACAATATAATGAGTTTAATGACTTTTACTGTAAACGCTTCAATTATAAATTAAAAGTGAATTAGATATAGTTAATGAACGATGTAATGGCAAAAAATCATACTACAATATTCTATCCAAAGATGAATCCAGGTTCACCTGGTGAAATTCACTGTAAGTGTGTAGTCAAAGTGATATCTCTAAAGTTACGAATACCACTGAAACTTATCCTAATCTTTGATAGAAGTATGATTTAAAATACTCACCCAAAGAAAGGTATCCTCATATTGTTACCAGCCGCCACCAGAGGAGGTCTCAATCCAGTCAAATACAGAGTGAAAGTCACTAGAATGTAGTCGAAGTGAGATCTGTGCAGAGGCACGAAGACCAAAGGAACTCCCGCCGCGTCAGCACGACGCAATCTTTCGACGCACGTGGCTCGGGTGCCGCAGCCGCCCCGGGCGATGCGACGGATCGCCTTGTGGCATACCCACGCTACCAATCTGAAAGTGATGAAGAAACCTTAGCATTGTTTAGGTACTTTGAGAGTAGATTTTGGGATTTTTACTTTAGAATAGAACCAATCCATATCTTTGCCATGGATGTCGTAACAGGCGACTAAGGGATAGGCTTAACTCGGGATTCCTCTTGTAGGCGTTGGGCTTGTAACCATACAGGTGAACGTGGCCTTTCAGTCTTTTCGAGACTGTTGGCTCTGTCTACCCCGCGAGGGATGTTGATGTGACTATATGTATGTATGTATTTATATTTTTAAATAAGTATAAAGTATAATCATACATTCCTTCTTCATTATTTTGCTAATTGTGTAGTACAACGTTTACTGGAAAATTTTGAGAATAATCGCGTTAATTTATCTTCTGTGATATCTTTAAAAAAAAGTGTTGAACACGCAGAAACAACTGATAAGGTAGCAATGACTCCTTCATTCGAGCAGCTATTATACTGGGATATGATCTACCTTGGAAACATAAAAGCAAGAATCAATTGGTTCTACTCTCAACTCGTCAAAGCAAGCCCACAAATCTCCCAAATTATGGAACAGATCATGGGCCCTTGTTATGTTTTGCCTTCCTCCCTCTTAGTTAAAGGGTCATCAACTTTTGTTGACGTTGTCACACCAGTCCTAAGGTAAGACAGTTAAAACACCCCGAAGAAGACACTCACTTGAGAACGCCATTGGACATAGCCGAGCTGATATCCTGGACAATTTTAACCGCCCTGGCCTCAATCCTCTTCCTCACTGACTGGTATTTGGCGGCATATTCGCTATCACCGCCGCCAGTGTGCTGGTTATTCGCGTATAGCTTGTTGATCTCCTCTTGTGTAACGTCGTCCACCGATTGCTTTAAATGCTCGTCTTTGATTACCTGCAAACGAAGATGGTCAATGGAAATTTTCGTTTAGTTAATAACGTATCAAAATCATCAAAAGACTTAGTAGTACTCTCGCCTTGTGGTTCTCAGTATTTGGTAATAGAATATTTCCATATCTTTCCCGTAGATATCGCAAGAGGTGTTAATGAGATAATAAACACATTTAAACCTAGAGTAAAATCCACGATCCCAGCTGGGCTGCAGCTATAATTACCTAAATTAACAGGAACATGTAGGTCGGACTAAAGTCGTTTCGTGTAAATATACAACTTAAATCCTGAATAGACTCAACAGAACAAACGCCACCAATTCACAAAATTTGGTCCAGTTCGCAATTAGTCCAATTCCTGATTGGTCCAGACAATTGGCCAATTTTGAACTGGACCAAATGCGAACTGGACAATTGGATATTTTGGTCCAGACAATTGGCCAATTATAAACTAGACCAATTGCGAACTGGACAATTGGACATTCTGCGAATTGGACATAACGCACCGAACCACTGTCTACGATTGGTTGACCAACAACAAGAAGCTAAGAATCAGTTTTATCAACACTCACATCGGGTACCAGGTCCTTGTAATCGAAAGTCCTCAGGTTGCAGCATTGCGCCACGTCGCAGAGGTACCGCGAGACCACGCCGCCGTTCGCGAACGTCTGCTTGCCGATGTTCAGGATGTTGATGACGCTGCCCGTGTCCGTCGCTTTCGGGTCTTGCCATGACTCCTGTGGGCGAAAAGAGATAGGTATATTAGCTAAGTACCTACCGGATAACAGATTGAAGAAATAATCGTTAGATACCAAGAGATCACGTCTTAATCCCTTTTGGGGTACACAAAGCCAACAATCTTGAAAAGACTCTTGAGAAGGCCATGTTCAGCCGTTTGGCTTAATGATAGAATTGAGATTTAAATAGTGACAGGTTGTTAGCCCATCGCCTAAAAGAAGAATTCCAAGTTTATATACCTATTACTTAGTGTCCTTATACGACATCCATGGGAAAGAAATGAAGTGGTTCTATCCTTTTTTCTATTTGTATAATCCTTTTCAAATATATACTAATAAGAAGAATTGGACATATTTGACGGTATTTGGAATGTCTTCAAACAAAGGATGCTGAATCTTTTGTAAATGTTTTAGGGATACGATCGCAAATTTGAATTAAGTACCTACATTATGCAACTGTATCTATGATGATATAGGTATATACCCTGTAGGTAATCGGTGTTTTCATAAGAACAAGATGTTAAGTTCCTGTTATCGAATGTAGTATGCAAACACTTGGTGTAAAAATTAAATAAATAAAAATACTATACAATTATATCAGTCGTTAGCAACTATAAGTAAAACTCAATCGTATTTGAGGTAGTCTTTAAGAGCGCAAACAACATTGACGCGCTACTCATGCTCATCAACACATAACACGTAACACTAGTGCCAACTTGAAAAAAAAAAACAGTCAATACTATTAGAGATAGACTCGCTTTCAGAGAAATAGACGCAGCCGCCAAAATAAATAACCTTGTAGACAAGCCTCTAAATAAACCAATACATATCGAGGGGTGAAAGGCTATTTGGTTTAAGCGACATCTAGGCTGATATTGAGTTATATACATATTCGGAATCAGCTAATTTTTCTCCGTCGGTTGATGCAGGATTTATAAAAAACAGAAGACTTTTTTGGCGTTTGATACAATACTATTTTTGGGAGGTTACCAAAATAGCAATGTCTTATCCGACATACATTTTGCATTTTTTTTTAAGTTATGTGGTTGAACCTTACTATGATTAAAAGAACCGAGCCATAAACCAATTAACCTATCTCAGATAAATAATTCAATAACAGTTAAACCTTTTTTCCTGTTTTTAGTGTTTATGGAGATGTAGCTTAGATCATTTTGACTTCCACCAATTATATGGTGTAATGTCGCTTAAACCATTTCTCCGTCACCGAAATACGACATGGAATGTCGCTTAAGCTCTTTCAGCTGCATCTATTTTTCACACGTGGTGCGACTTAAACCAAAAAGTCGTCCCATTATTTTTTAAATGAATGTCGCTTAATACGGACAATAAAATGAAGTGATGTAATGTGAATCATTTTTACAGTGTTAATATAAATACGAGTCGGTTTTTCACTTAATACATTTTAGTATGAAACATTGATTCAGCAATTCGAAAAAGGATACGCCTTCCGTAATTGGTGAAAGCGACGCGACCGAATCTATAGTAACAACATTAGGAAGTACCTCTTATCTTGAACAAGTCACTGATTTCAGTAGGCTTCTCTCCCTGGCCATGCGGAGATGCCAGTAGACAACATTCACTCTACAATTGAGCAATCCGTAAGAAACATTACTGTATGGGCCCCTTCGCAATGGGCCACAATAAGCCAGCTAGCGAGAAAAGAACCGGCACCTTATATTGTGGAAAACCTGACACACGAGGATTTCTTAAATTTTGATGCTATGTCTGAAAAGTATTTCAAGGGTAACGTTATTGGTAAAATAAGCAAAATTCATACAGCGACATTTAAGAAATCTCACCTGAATCAGATGAAAGTAAAATTTTCAATGGAAGATAATGCTTCGGAAGAAGTAATACAAATTATTGCGGAACCTAAAGTTGTCAGTCGTAGATATAATTCCAGTTTACCGATTACCAAAGCCAAATACTTGGATCTAAAGAAATTGTGCGACGCTGGGGTTATACCTACCCAAGATATCTCATAAGGAATACTTAAACCTGCAACACTGCAATTCCAAGGATGTTCTACTGCATACGGACATAGAGGATACAGTTGAAGAAATAAGTAAATGCGTGATTTTTTATTGTATTGTAATTATTATCAAGCAATGCCTGTGTCTTATCTATACCTACTAATATTATAAAGCTGAAGAGTTTGTTTGTTTATTTGTTTGAACCCGCTAATCTCAGGAACTACTAATTCGAATAAAAATTTATTTTTGTGTTGAATAGACCATTTATCGAGGAAGGCTTTAGGCAATATAACATCACGCTGCTACTATAAGGAGCAAAGAAATAATGAAATATGTGAAAAAAACGGGGAAAATTATTCACCCTTGAGGGCTTTAATCATGCCCAATTCCAAGCGGACGAAGTCGCAGGCACAGCTAGTAATTAATACAATAACAAAAAAAATTAAATTCTACAAAAAAAAACCTTTATTGAATTTATATTTTTTTGTCAATAAAACTTTATTTGTTGATAAGAATGATTAGTTTGAGTTTTTATTAAAAAAAATAGATTATGATTTTGGAGATTTTAGAACTTTTTTTAGTTGTTTTAGTAGGATAGGAAAGGAAAGGACCAATATCACGTAAAACTGAATAAATAACTAATTATAGTTGATATTCCTACTTTGAGACTGATTTTACATGACGGCTACACAAAACATATCGTCGTTGTTTAAGACTAAAAAGTGAATAAATATCATTGTTCCCACATAGAGACTGTTGTACTTTATTATTATTCTGAGTAAATACTTTAAATAATATTGTGTTGTGTGTATTTTTTATTTATTCAACGTAAGCATCTGAAATGTTCAGTGATTGAAATTTATGCGGGTTGTTTCAATAGCCATTGATAGTATTAGACTTAAAAAAATGTAACATCAAACGTTATATTTTCATTATTATATGGCACATAAGTTAATTAGATGGTCAGTCATTTGAAACTTGATTGTCACTTAAGATAAATGGCTGGGTACTATTAATTTTGGGCTATATCACTTCATGCTTTTTGGCTCACTCTAAAAATTAACTGCATAGTCACTTAAATCTTTCTTCCATACTCTGAAAAATAAGAGCTTAGGGCCATTTGTATTAAGCGACATTTATCTTTGCGATTAAAGCTCCGTTTTATTTGGTAATAGCATCAATAACTCAATTGATTTAATTGAATTTCAATTAAGTTTACCCCATTAAAATAGCTCAAGAAGATTTTTTGTTATGAATTTTTTTCCTAAAATTGGAACTTTAAATAGGTCTCCTGTAAAGTTGCAAAAATGTCGCTTAAACCAAATAGCCTTTCACCCCTCGATATATAATGTGCTTTGGAAATACGCAAACGGAAGTCGTAAAATTTGCTCTGACCGTAGGATAAGGTCCATCGAAATTTGCGCAATTCTATAATCAGGCGAAGGCTGGAAACAGGTAAAAACCGTTACTCAAGCCGAACTTTTTTAGTTCGGACGAGTATATGAATGTATAAATATGCCGTCTTATCGTGAACTACATTACCGAACTATTAAATGTATAAATAATAATATCTCTTATCATAGCGTATTCACGGTTAAATTCTCATTTACCTTAAAAGATTGGGATTTACTAAAGAAAGCGCGTAGAAAGATTGCTTTTTTTTTTTAATAGATGACCTAGTTAAAACCATGTATAAATTATTAGAACCCTCTCAATCTTTGCTATAGCAGGGACAAGTGAGACAAGTTGAAACAAATCACTATAACGATAACCAAACCATAAACCATAATCACCATTATTGATACAGCTGACACTTTATTTGACTTTCCCTATAACTTTAAGTGTAAATTTCACTAACTAACTGGCGACTAAGGGATAGGCTTTTAAACTTGGGATACTTATTTTAGGCGATTGGCTAGCAACATGTCATTATTTGAATCTCAATTCTATCATAAAACCAAACAGCTGAACGTGGCCTGTGAGTCTCTTCAGGACTGTTGGCCCTGTCTACCCCGCAAGGGATATAGACGTGACTATATGTATGTATGTATGCACCAAAGACATCATATTCACAGGTCATACAATATTGATATTATATCAATACGTGTAACAGTTTCGATTCAGATTTCACCAACAACCTCGACAGAATTAGAAATGGCAATGTCATGTCTAATATTAGAATAAGAAATAAATGTTGCCATAGAAATTAAATATAACCTTATTATTCAGATATGTATGCATGTTGCAGATACTTTGACTTATATCAAGGTCAAGACGGATACTGGGTGTTGTCACCCTTGTCATGATAGTAATATGTATTGCAAAACCAGCAAAGACAAAACGAAGATTGTTGCAAAAGACATTATGAATAATCGCTATTAAAGAAACACTACTGCCTTGCCTAAAACTACAGCAAATCCTAGAAACAGACTAAGTGAATTTAATAATTTAATAAACATGCCATTTCTTCTTTTTTAGACAATCTAATAACTATACAATCAATATAGAAAATTATGGTATACATCTGGCGGCCTTAATTCATCTCTTAGAGTTAAATAATTAGATTTTTGTCATTAAGGAGACAAAATTAAAATTAATCAGGTAATTTTAAATGTTACCATGAAATTATTTAATAGTTGGCAATGAAATAATCATTAACACCACCAAACCAACGTTTTAGATCACCTTGATATAAGACATAATATTTCTACATCACAAATATACATATTTAAACAGACATAAGAAAAACGCCGGCTGACTCTTCCGTATAACTGCATTGGCCTTTACAAGGTTCACGGTCAAGACTCGAGCCAACGCAAAGTGTCCATAAAAGATAAACCGAGAGTAAAGCAATGAATAACTGTTTACACGCAACCAACTTACATACAAACACACATTCTTAAAGAAACGAACAGTGAATCTCTAACGGTGGTGGTAGAAATAAACGTAGTATTTATGACCAAGACACTAAAAAAAAATTGTGCGCCACGCACTTACGCATAAATACACGGTTGCCGTCCAGTTTCGGAACGAGATGGAGAGTGTTAACGCCTAAAGAAAGATAGGGACAGTTGCGTCTAGAAATAAGAATTTATTTTTAAATACCCGGCGGCAATAGAACGGTGAAAATAGTTGGCCACAAAAAAATATTTACATGGCGACATTGGAATGTAGTTTGATGTATAAAATCATGTCTAAAGCCAGTTTTATCAGGTATACCTATTTTTTGATTGTTTTCAATATTAACGTAAATGATGATCAAAGTCTATCCATTATCTCTGTAACCTCATATCAGACACTCAATATATATTTTGACTATCTCTTTTCTGTGTGTGCCTTTTTTTTTACTTTTCACTATTTGAATACCTACCAGTACTTTTTACATTACCAGTGTAGTCTCAAACATAATGAGCCTACCTGAACTATCATTAGATACATTCTCTTTGAATTTAAGACTAACAGGTGGTTTTCCTAGATTACATTTGCCGGGACGTGGCCTTCTAACAACCTATCTGCCTCATGGATACATGGTTCGAAAAATCAAAATCAATATTTTATTCAGAAAACAGGAATTCGTAGGAACTTCTTCACGCCATTTTAAACAACTTTTTATTCGTTTTGACCCTCCCACTGGCACTTTATCTTATCCGCAGGTACAGTTACATTTCTTTTCTCAGTGTTAATGCATAAATACAGATTTTGATTACAATTAAAATTCCACAAAATCAAGGCAACATTGCGTGAACGTGCTAGTCGTGTTACACTACGTATAATAATTTACAGACCTAATTGCGATCTCTATGTTTAACAAGTAATGTTACTAAAATGTAAGAACATATTATTTTATATCTAGAAATAGGTTGTCACATGTAGCAGTGCAGTAAAAGAGTGTTTCTTAAACATTTTTTACAGAACAGAAACAATGGGAGTACAAGAACATACAAAAATCGCAAGTTAACTTTAGCATTATTAAACAATTTTTCAAAATTTAGTTGCTTGTAATGGTTCACTAAATTGGACAAAGAAAAATCACTGTTACTGATATAATAAAATCAAACAATGGATTCTTTATTAATGCTGTCGTAGAAAACCAACCTAGTACCATACAGCAAATTCAACAATTTAAAAAATGTCACAGTTAAGTGATTTACGATGTTGTACTCCATTTGCACTTTGGAAGCGATGGAAAACATCGATTTACATAATAATTATTTCCATATACGTCAATAAAAGATAGTATGTATCATGCAAAATCAGGATTATGAACTTTGGACTAGTAATTTTACCGCATTATTTATTGAAAACTACCTTATCAACACTTTTGAGCCTTTGACCATAATAAGAGTACAATTTATAGTTGAAAGTCAAAATAAAATCCATATACAAAGATAGGGTAGGTACAGGGCAGAAAATGCAAGTGAAAATAATTAAAGATGATGAAAGAATCGATTTAGCAGGTACAAATACTCTTAGTTCCTCAAGAAACCTAATAATTTTAGAATTTCTAGTAGATGCTTATCAAGCAACAGCTGCATTAACAATGATAGGCCATTGATGTTTAGGAGAAAGCCTAGATAGACAAGTAAACACAACAACCAGTAGAATAGAAAGTACATTAATCATGAAAGTAACTGTACGTAATTTACAACATTACTAGAGTAGGTACGCATCGCTGTAGTATAACGACGATGTGTTTATTTATTCCGCTACAACTACAATGTTAGAAACACGTGTTGCTAATAAACGCCGCCAAAGTGTGACAAGTTCAAATGGCATTTCAAAACTGTAATGAGAAAAAGGCTAATAAAAATACAGTAAAATAGTAGATTATACGAATCACCAGATACAACATATTGAAATATGTATATAATAACTGAATAATAATAATGGCCACAGAATTTTTTCTTACATTGCATCATACTTTAATAATGTGATGTTCCTTGGAGTAATTAAAATAGATAATAGGAAGATTTATAGTTTATAAATACTTATTGTGTGAGTTACATACAATGACTTGTACAATAAATAAAATTTCGACAAAACAAAATCGTAATTTATAAAAGAATTACTTTGAACAATAGACTCAAAATTTATGGTCATTGATTTCTAAGATACCAAGTTTCATATCTAATAGCAGACGATTGATTGATTCGCAGATGAATCGACTATGGTTATTACTTGAGGTCGTCGGACTAGCCGCGCAGGCGCCGGCTTTCCATTGGCTGGCGAGAGTCACGCCACCGCGGCCGGAGTTTAAATTTGGAACAAGCGAGTCCATTGCTGTTTATCAAGAGCATGTGAATGGACGCTTGTCAACAAACGTTCCATCGACAATTGTGCGTTGTGTGCTAACTTACATTTATTTTAGTAAAACAAGAAGTATAAGAATTACAAATTTAGATAAGAATGATGATAAATTTACAGCATAAAGAGAATTTGAACAGCTGAAAACTTGTGACGTATGTAGTTAGTGTGTACACATACATACACATTATGAAAAGCCGGCTGAAGATAGAATGAAAATGCACAACGATTTCATAGTTTTGCTACCTACATTCTTTTGGTTTTACAACATTAGTTGATGTCGAATAAATTACATAAAGTCGAGTTTAGCGCCGCATCCAAAGCATCAGTGCAGAAGAAGCGGTAACGAATCTGCACTGCAACAACGTCAACTCCACACTAATCTAAATTTAGAATCAGAAATGTGGACGAGAGAATACATTACGGTACTTGATTAATTATGAATGATTATTATTTATTCGTTAACTTTGAACTTAACTAGAAAGATATACCCAGTAGTGAATTAAGACATTAACGCAATCGAAGTCGCTTGCAAGTGTATTAATGATATGTAAAGAGCTAATAAAATTCATAACAAATTTCACCTCGTCCAAATTTTGGGTTCACATCAATGGACAATGTCATTAACAAAACAAATGACAAATCGGTCGCCATGCCAAATACAAATCAATCCAAAACCATACATACAAATTTGAATAGTCGAGAAGATTGTCCTAGTTTACATATTGCAGTATGAGCAGAGGAAAACCAACGCGCTGCACAAGGTTGAACCGAAGCGGCTCACGTTACGAATACTGAACGAGATCTTGACCTCCCTTCTGATGTGCATCATCATATAGATAAAATAGATTACATTTGAGGTCACAAATATATCACGGGGAAATCAGAGCCAGTAGAATAAGAAAAATTTGAAGGCAACTTTCAACAGGTATCGTATATTAGATCGTAATATAATCTTCTCTTTCTTTATGTACAGTTGATGTGGAGAATCATAATTTAATTTGTTGATTTGACCGAAAAAATTAAATAATCATGAAAATATCTATCTATCTAAGTGCTAAGACTTTGGGTCGTAATCAGATTTACCAGTGTCTTTCGTAATATTAATATTATATATTCCTACAATGAATCAGTATTCAATTCGTAAAAGTATTCAAAACCACGTTCTACAAGACAGTTCTAGAAAAAAGTGCTAAGACTTTGGGTCGTAATCAGATTTACCAGTGTCTTTCGTAATATCAAAAGGTATATTATATATTCCTACAATGAATCAGTGTTCAATTCGTAAAAGAATTCAAAACCACACATAACGTTTGTCAGCACAATGTTTTCACGCGAAACAAAGAATTCCAATACAAACTGTTGGCGGCTTTGTTCTTTTGTAAATTTTCTTTGTATATCAAATATACCTAATGAGTCACTGGTCGTGGAAGCGGCTATCTGCTGACCTTCGTACGTGACATCCTTCGAAACCTTAAGGGCACATCCTTTCCTATTTATTTGAATAGGATAAACAAATGGCGGAAATTGTACTGGGTATCTCCAGCTCTGCATTTTGCTTAAAAACATTGTCTGAATGAGGTTATTGATTAAATTTATTGTTTGGTGGTGTGTTCATATTCTTTCATCGATTTTACATTAAAATATATAAAGACGAGATTTATAAATGCATATATGTCATAGAACTTTTTTAAAAACTTTAAATTATCAGAATTAAGAGTTATTTGTCCATTTCCAAGATATGTACACAAACGACTTATTGATGTCATCCAAATAGCCAGCTTCCTGCACCTTTGCTGACCTCTATTAAGATAATGACAATTCTAACTTTGTGGCTTTATCTGCAATGGTCTTATAGAGGGCGTAGGCTTCTATTAATTCAACTTATAGAAAAGAAGCCTTAAAAAGAAAAACATTACAAACATATTAACGACGATATTGCGGTAAAGATAACATATAATCAGGTTGAGACTAAAAATTCTAGAAGTCGTCAGATGAATTACTAGCTTAGTTATTTTTAATATGCTAAAAAAATCTATATATAACACTAACGTAATCCAGGTAATAGCTAAGTCATGTTGAATAAAATTTTGAGTACACCACTTAACCTCTTAGTAGGAAATGCTTTAAAAATCTAAAAATAAAATGTAACAAAAATTCTAATAATTTTCAATAATGCATAACCGATGTACTTTCAAATATATAAGGTAAAAAATTCTAAATTAATAATTCATTTTCTTGAAGTTATTCTCCTTGTACTACAAATATTAACATACATATACGATGCATTTCTTCTTCTGCTATCGTCTATTTTTTCCATTGTGTTCATGTGCTTGAAAACGTGACCATTATTTGGAGAGCATATTCTTGTTTTAAAAATGTTAATAGTAATTATTATTATACATTGAGTGCATTTTCTGTAACAGCTTCTATTCTCTACTTTGGTATATATATGTTTAAACACGTGAGTTTTTTTTTTGGAAGATCATATTCATGTTTTGTAGATTTTAACATAACAATGTACATATGATGCATGTTCTCACATATACCATTGATTCTTTTAGTTTGGTATGCGCCGAAATCATCAATTAGACCAAACTTGTAACAAAAATTCTCGCGGTTCGAATACGAAAATTCAAACTAGAAAAAATTTAGCGATTAAATTTCATATCTGCTACAAATGAATAAAATGTCTATTAGTAAATATTTACAAATACTACACAGGGGATTAAAGTAAGCTGAATTATTATACCACATAACATGTAGGAAATGTAAGATAATTTCCACAGCCTCAATCGACTGCGGCCGTTATAACGTAAATAATTTTCTTCAATCTAATATAGTACTTAGCACATCATGAAATTACCAGATTGATGGCAATTTAGAATCTATTACCACGACATAAGATTCTATGTTAATTAGTTATACATACTCGTACATGGAAATGCAATTGCAAAGTAAATTAATATTTATAAAATTGCTAGTGCCGGTAAATTCAGTGATGCGAATGGTAGCCGTAGTGGAAAAAACATGCGAATAACAAATATTCATTAACACATTCATTACGATGTTTTTAAGCGAATTATGACGGCATAGAGTTAAAAAAAAGTACTAAACAGAGTAATAAATGATTTTTTGACAAAATAAATAATGAAGGAGCTGTTAAAAAATTATTTACGTCAGTGGCAAAAAGGTCAAAACTTGTACATAATATATATACATACACGTAATAACAATAGTAACGTTAAGTCATCTCATTGGAAAATGAATAGGAAAATCTTAAATTAGAAGATTAATATGAGGCAATGAATATAGAAGGGACACATATACAATACATGCCATCCAACATATTCAGATAAAAACTGAATTGCTTGAAATTGTGCAGATGAAAATTTCGATAAAACGCAAGACAATGACTGACTGAATTTTTTTAATCTATATATATAAAACTCTTCCGTTACTGAGTGACTGACTGACAGACAACGCACAGTCGAAACTACTGGTCGTAGACAGCTGAAATTTGGAATGTAGGTTCCTTGGGATATGTAGGGGAGCACTAAGAAAGGAATTTTGGAAATTCAACCCCCAAGGGGGGGAAAAGGGGTAAAAACGTTTCTATGAAAAATCTTATTCCTTGGGTTTATAAACTTGAAACTTGGCATGAACACGTACATAGGCAAGTAAATATGTTTGACATTATAAGTTTTTTCAAACTACCCTCCAATCGTGATTTAGGGGGTGCGAATGGGTGACTGATTTATTAACGCACAGCCGAAACCGCTCGGTATAGGAGTCTGAGATTTTGAACAGAGGTTCCTTTAGTAACATAAGTGAGCACCAAGAAGGGATTTTTGAAATGTCAACCCCCAAGGGGGGGAAACGGGATAAACTGAGCCGGGGCTGCGGGAAAGTTCTAACGAGATACCGTGGCCCCGGAACGCAAAGGGCAACTGAAGGAACGAGGTGGGTTTTAGTCAGTAAAAGTCTGACACTCCCTTCCGTTCCACCCAGAGCGGGAGAGGTCATTTGATGATTTCCCATCCTTAAAAAAAAGACTTTGTATGACAACTTTCAGTCGTCTCTTTAACATACATAATAACATACATAATTATGTACATACATGCATAACATTAATAACATCACGCCTTTAAATCCCTATTTTGTGTTAACACTACCCATACAAACAGCTACGAAATTTGTCCGCATCCATTTTCACCTAAATTCTTAACGTTAATGAGATTTACTTTTTATTATCAGGTCAACCTAATAGCCTCACATGTACGTATAACTTCGTAAGAATTTTCTTTCAACTCCTAACCGTTGAGGAGTTGTACCTTCCATCATCAGCTCATTCACATGGGATGATGACTATCAGACGCAAATACTTAAACAGATCTATGAAATTGTCAAAAACGTAATTGCCTGTAAATTTGAGGTTTGCCCTTGATTTCCCTGGAATACCATCATCAGATCCTGACTAGGTAACAACGGGACCAACTTGAAAGTATACTCTACCGAACAAAAAAAGAATCACGTAAATCGGTCCATAAATCTCGGTATGCATAAATAAAACACCAGAATTTTATTTTCTATTAACTATCACGAGTTGTCTCGATGCTCGATAGATGGCGTTGGCATCGAGATAGATCGCGCTATGGTTTCGTTACCGTCATTTAGCTAGGTAGCGTAAAATATTTTAATTTATCGTGTAATTTTAGCAGCGCCCCTAGCGGACATACGCGAAACTACATATAGTATTACACACTACAAATATTTTGATTTGAATTTATTATTCGTTTGATTCATTAACTTTTAACTTGACTTATTTAACTTATTTTACTCTCTATTTCAGTTAATTTTTGATTTGTTGATTAGATTTGATATTTTTGATAGTGATAGGTGTCGAAGTGCGAGAAGTCTTAAATATTGGTTAGTAAAAAATACGTATCAGTTGCGGAAAGCAGGATGGCACTAAATAGGATGGGATGGGACAGGATAGGACTGGACGGGGCAGGACGGGACACAACAGGTTGGGACGGGACGGAACAGAACGAGAAGAGACGGGACAAGACGGGAGAAGCCATATGAATTTAAACCAAATATAAACATAAAACAGCCCCGCACGATACGGGATAAAAAAATGGGTGAAATTTTATGGCGTATCCTTATAATATAAATACATTTGCGCGGGCGAAGCCGCGGGCAAAAGCTAGTTAGGCATAAAGAAGAAGACCGAGAAAGATTTGAAATAAACAATGCAAGTGCAAATGTAGGCAGACAGAATAGCAGATAAAACGATAACATTAGAACATCTAACTAGTTTTTTTTTCTACAGTAAAGTCTGGAAATGCTGAAGGCCATACCAACAAAAGGATGTAGAATTCTCAGTTGTATCCGCCTAATGCCTCATTGTACGAAATCTCGAAGAGACGTTCCTGCGTAAATTGCTAATTGAATTAATTGGCCATATCTATCAACGCCTTCAAAAGATTTCCACCCTTGACAAACATAACTTGTCTTATTTTTAACGATTTACTTTATGACAAGTTTCGGTGACCGAAGTTACTAGCTATGACAAGAAGAACAGCCTCTACATAACTAGTAGGCGGATTGGTTTACTTATTTAGTTGAGAATGAGATATTTAAAGCCATCAATAATAGGAAAGTAGTGTTTAAGATTATATGGACGATGTGGGTGTGAACCGAAATTATGCTCCAGTCGCAATCAAAAATACATGGTTATGATGTAGTTCAAGATAGATTTAACAAACACTAAACAAAACCCTTGTGCCGACTAAACCGTGATCCTTTTGTTCCTTTATATCGGTTTCTGATTATTCTATATCTGTGGTTACTGACAAAAGTTTAAATTAATAAAAAGTAATGATGAGCGAAACACATGCGGAGAACAATAGCTTATTTGAAAATGATGAAACAAAAAGCGGCATTACGGAACCGCACGATGACACTGATAACACAACATGTGAGAAGTGCGAACAAAGGCATTTGTGCCTAAGATAGTACAACGACTTTGTTGTTAGTGATCTCCCTCTTTTTAATGTAAAGATCATGGCTGTTACTAAGATCTTGATCCATAGGTGGCTTTAGATTTTATTAAAAGTTATTACGAGTATGTTGATATTAGATTTTCAGTAAATAACTTAGAATAATAAGTTAGGCCATGTTGCATTTCTTTTTCTAGGTAGCTCGTGATAACTATTTGTTTTTATCGTCCACAATACTTTAGCCCTCTCCGTGTGAACGACAACAATAACCGGGACGGTATCAATTTAATAATGTAACATAAACATCAATGGCAATGTTAACCTGCTTTTAAAAACTATTTTCACATATTCTCCCAACACAGTTTGATGAAAAATACCTAAATTAGCAACTAGCGCAACGAGATTTCTCAATGCATCAACAATTTGTGTCAACCGTCACCTTATCATGGCCAGTTTCCATTTTAAGCTGAAATTAGTTAAATATTTTATAAAAACTGTAATTAACCTAATTACTATGAAGACAAATATGCCGCATGATATTTTTCTGTCGTACTTAATACTACTTGAGTTATTTAACGATAAAAGAGATAACAGATATAGTAGATAATCAGTTAATAACTCGATAATATCACTCATAATGGTGTGATTTTATTTCTTAGGATTACAATGCAAAATAGTCTTAGGTTTTATTTTCAATTTTTTAATCGTTCATTGATAACTTTCAATCATTTTTCACCATTTCCAAATTCACTTTCACATGTTCCAATAACCGATAATCATGTTCTATTATATTCTAACATTTTGAAAGAAAAAGGAAGAGTTCCTTCTCAAATAATTTTTTTGAGAAATTAATTCTAACGTTTCAAGTTTTTCTTTAGCCAAATTTCTTTTTTACATATTGTTAACCGTAGTTAAATCAATCGATTTAAGACATCACTACATTTATCGACACAAGAAAGTAGAAAATGTCTGCCAATGTTCTGGCAGACATTTTCTACATGTTTCCTGACAAATAAATAGTTTTTTAAAGTACCTATATTATTAATCTTTTAACGATACTGTTACACATAAATAAGCAAAGATGAACCGCACCGCACCAGCACAGCCGCCGGTGTATTTGAGTACCAACCTGCCGCGAATGAATGGTATTCGGCACACCTACTTTCGTGGCAACGTATACGAATACGTCGCGTTTGCGTACGTACGTACGTACGCTACTAAATCGAACGCCCGAAAATTATAAAGATGGTGTGTCAAATTGAACAGTAGTTTTTCCGTCAATGTTTTATAGAAATTTGAAATATGTGACGGGGTTACACGGGGTGAAGGCATGTTGAAGGAGTGCCTAATAAAGATTTAAGAAATTGTTAAATTTTTGTGATAAAACCCTAATAGTTTGCATTCACTTCTGACAGTAGTGCCGTTTAGTTCCCGGCACCGATATAAACCACCCTATCTTTTACTTAAAAGGCGACTAAACAATAGCTTATAAACTTGGGATTCTTCATTAAGCCTAACAACTCAACGTGGCCTATCAGACTTTCAAGCCTGCTGGCTCTGTCTACCCCGTAAGGGATATAGACGTGATGAATGTTTGTGTGTCTGACAGCTATAAAAGAGCTGGACTATATGATACATCAAGCAGTCCTTTTGCAGCATTACTTTTAAACACAATTTTTGTAAAGAAAATAAACAAGCGAACATTTTCAGGCATGGCAAAGAGACGGCGCCCCACGTATACAAATAGTATTTTAAACTTAGTTAGTAACTTATACTAAAGAAATAATAATAAAATAACTCAACACAACAGCGTAAGTCATATTTATATATATCTTTGAAATCAATACTCTTACTGTAAGGAGTAGAATTAAATCTTTATCAAAAAAATAATTCAGTATTTAAAAAAAAAAGGAATATTTCTCATAATTCCTTGAATAGCGCAAAGAGAGCATTAGGAACTATTTATTCTTCTTGAAAACAACCAAGCAACTAAAAAAAATTGCAAAACATTCCGCTTAGTCGGAAATAAAAGGACGATCATCAGTACCCTATGTCAATGAAATAAAAACTAAAATTGAATGTACGCCTTCCATATTATGTATGAATATAGTATTTATTTCCTGTATATGATAAAAAAAGGTTCAACGAGCATTAATCAGTACGCAACAAGATAATATTTAAATATGCGCAGATTTCAAACATTGAAATAGCTGGGGTTATCAATAGGTTTTCTCAAAATAGGCCGATAATAATACCGTATCTATGAAGTAAATAGACAACTATGGAAAATAAAGTAATCATATCCTAAATAATTTCATTACTGCGAAAGTAAGTTTGTTTGTTTGTAAATTCGTTACGTATTATGTACTGAACCAAAAAGTGGAGAAGAACACAGGGACATAGCTTTCATCCCGATAAATACCTTAGTTCCCGTGGGATTTGCAAAAACCATGTATTATTTTGTGGGTTGCACCAAATTGGCGCTGGTGGAGTATAAACTAGTAATATTTAAATTTCAAATAATTATAATGCATTTTCTATTTACCGAATAAACATTTTGATATTTTTCATATTCATATAGGTATATTTCTTTTAATTTTAGTATTTACTAAACATACAACATATGTATTTTAGTACTTGATAAAAGTTAAAATTTAGCTATTACTCTTCAAAATTTAATTACTAATGTATTTTATACTCGTGTAAACAAACAATTTCTTAAAAATGTACCGAAATAAGCATAATAGTTTTTGCAATGAAATAATATTCTGCAATACTTAAAATAACGTCCAAATTCACGGGTCTTCCTTGTCTGCGTGGGCAAAGTACAAAACTCAGTGTTAGCACGAAAAATATCTGCAATCGTTTTTATTTAACGTACGCAAATATTGTTTCAAGTATCACAAAGATCTTATTATTCTTAGCTTTACGCAAAATCATCTGGATGTGTTTCATAGCAAATTAAGCGGTTTGTATAGAAAACTATTCCCCTGGGCCATCTCCTCGATTTATACAATTAACGTGAGAATACGGTTTATACTCGTAGAAACCCTAGATTCTAGAAGCCCATTTGGAAAACCATACATTTTTACGTAAAAAAATATCATCGCCCTGTTTGTCTATGATATGTTTTTTTTAGATTTCTCTTATTACATTTATAATTATCTCGAAACTGAGTTTATTTATAAGTAAGTTTTTGTACACGTTTCTGCCTGAAACCAGTTTGCAAATTACTGATCATGGCTGCGCAGTTAATTTTTAAGATATAATTTTCATTGAAAATATGGCTAGAACATTAAAAAGCTATACTGGTATATTAAAGAGACAATTTTTTTGCAATGTACCTCATAAATGACAATTATGTGTGTTTTAATAATTACAAGGTAAACCTAATTTTTGTGCTTCTAATTTACTTCTTGACCTGGATTACCTTAAAATATACGAGTATTTCCACATTTATGAACTTCATATATCATATGCGCCCATCAACAAGTGCGAAATATGACGAAACTTTTCTCCGATAGTCGTTTTGCCTATGAAGCGGTTTCAAAAAAATATATATTTCGTTGACGTATGGTTCGGTGATAAAAATTTCTATCAGTTGAATGCCAGAGGACAAAAAAATGTGTTGTCAAATTGCTCGTAGGCGCAACGATAGTCCAATTATAGTTTCAGACTCAATATGATATTTTTCGCTTAAAACAAAGTGTCCCGTTGGTTAAATGCTCTGATTTTCAGAGCTTTACTTGTTCCAAGAATCCAGAAATAAGTATTCTTCATCAACTCACCCTTGATATAGGTGCACATCTCGAGCAAGCCAGGCCGGCGGGGGGTCTGGTCACTGGTTGGGGGGCAGACACCACCGTCGTCTCCTTCACCCGGTACAGGGCGTTTGAGCGATTCTGTTGGTACAAAAGATGAAGATATGACATCTGTTGATACTAATAAATGAATATGTATTGGACAAATTCCAAAGATTGAGCGTAAGGAGTCGGAAACTTGAGTTATGTGAACGATTTAATGAAGATAGTCACTATGAAGATATTGCATCTATTAGTACAAGTTGGTGTCAAAAGTTATTAATTGAACAAATTACATATATTCCAATAGATAAATAAGGACTCGCTAATTACGTGGAGTCGTTCAGTGGTATTAAGAGTATGCTTAGAGGAGATGAAAGGTTCACCAGTTAAAATACCAGACAGGCTGCCTCTTGAGTAATACATTATATAGTAACACATATGTCTTTAAAATATCTGCTAAATAACGATAACGAAAAGATTTGAAGATAGAAATAAAAAAAATTACATACCGCGTCCACTATACATTTGAAAAGAAAACAGGCCACGAATAACCAAAATAATTCAACTGTTAGCCAGTGATCACTGATCATAATTAAATAACAGAAAATATAAAACATGAAGACGTGTTACTTTGTAAAAATAATTACGAGATTCAAAAGAATATAAATTTTCACTGCATTTTAGTCAATTTAGTAGAGATTCATTGAAATGTATAGTGTATTTTGGTTGACATAAACAGATCAAAGTGACATTTAAGAGTCTTGTCTTATTGACAATAGATACGATAGTTACAAAAAAAATCTCTTTCAAGATAGTAACCTTCTCCTTTATTAATACCCTCGACACTGAAAAACTGTTCTATACTAAATAAAATAATATAATATTACAGAATAGAAAATTGGCTAACATTGCTCCGAACTACAAAAATTATCGAAATAATAATAGTGCAAATAAAAATATTCATATCTAAGAGATAGACATCCACGTAATGATTTTAGATACAACAAAACTCCAGGTAAACATTCCTTTCTATAAAAAAGAAAGAGTTTGTCTCATTCATACTGCATAAGAAAAAGATAGAAGATATAAAAACGAGCTACATAATAACTTCAATCATAATAATGAATATAAAAGACAAGCAAACGCAACATTCGAGGAAAATGGAGTAACAGTTAATTGTATTTCAAAATTTGTGTAATAGCCAAAAAATTTCTTACATAATTGGATAGCGTGATAAGACATAAGAAGTGACTATGAAACCGTAATGGTTACTACACACATAATGAGCGGTTAGTGTAAGATATGACATCTATTTTAATGATACAGTCAAGACAAGAGATTAAACTTGAGTATGTTATCATTTTGACGTCAACAAGTGCAATTTAAAATCAAAGGGACATAATGTGATAAATACAGCAAGAGGCTGTGAGCGGCCTCTTGTAGAAAAGTTTGGAAATAAATAAATTTAGTATAGAAAGTCTTGACCAATAAGAAGTGCGTTCTAAAAATGCACTGATAATGATGTTTAGTATAAAAAAAATATAATTTTGCATACGAGCTCATTTCATTTACTAATGATTCAAACTCTTCTCCTTAATTTTCTCATCAAACTAAAACATTGCTGACATATAATTCGACCATTACTAACATTAAAGTAATTAAGAGTTAATTTAGGTCACGATACAACGATAACTGTTTCAAAATGGCGCTAAGTTACCAATTAATGAGGGGAAAACTACCAAAAATAAATCAGTATATTTATTATTTACTTTTGATATTGTATAACTGGATTAGTTTACTACTTAAGAACAGAAATACAATATTGACAGATAAATACTAATATAAAAAGGTGTATTAATTTACACCTAGATCCTATGAGAATTCATTTGCTTTCTCAAAGATTCTATGTCTCATTTTCGACAACAAAATATCTTCTTAATTATTTTACAAAACACTGCAGTGTACAAATACTCACTGTTATTTCAGTGTCCAACTTGGAGTACACATTCTGCGGCCGCCTGCGCACGCGCACAGCCTGTCTTAGAGAGCTGCTCGTGTCCCGGGTGCCGCCGCACCACCCGCCGACGCGTTCGCCGACCACCTCCAGCATGTCGGCGACGCGGCTGTAACAATACACAACGCTGTTGATGAGAATTATTTTAAAACGATAAATAATCATAAGAAAAAGAAGTCACCCAATAACCAAATGAAAAGACACAAGGATAGAGTAAATTTGGCGATGGATATAAATTAGAGGGAACTAGATGATGCCTATGTGATGAGGTAGAGTTGAAAGAAAATAGGGAATAGAGAAGGAAAAGTCAACAAACAGAAGAAGAAATATTTTTTATATAAAGGTTACACAAAAAAAATACAAGAATTATTAACCAATTAATATTAAATTAAAGAGAAGAAAAAAAATCCTATACATGAAAAGCGTACAATTTCAAGTAATGCAAAGCTACTTCTGTACATTTTTTTCGTATAACTTTTCTGTTCTATTCGTCATCATTACAAATTATAATTTCTCTGAAACAAAAACGACAACTTATATAAATCATTTATTGAAATTGCGACTTATTACTAATAGTAATTTGCAAAATCATGTATTATGTTTAATTTTACTTCATCTTTTTCAATATTAATATGTAAGTGTTATATTGCAAAACTTTCTATTCAAGACAATTGATATTTATAAAATAGGCATTCTAATATATATCATATTCAATGGCGGTTATATCGATGTGTAACAAGTGAAAGATAAACATTTACATTGCTATATTACTCAACAAATTTGTTGAATCAAACGATACTGAATAGAAAACCAGTTTGCAGTTTCAGCAAAGGCGAGGCATGACATAAATATTACCCTTACCTGAATGCTAAACTTTATATTTTAAAATTAATTTCTAGACATTAAAGTACTGTATTCAATTATCAGTAAATAAAACACAACAATGAAGATCGTTAATCCAAAACAGAAGAACGATACAGGGCCATGGAAATTAACATAAAATTCGTCAACACGAAAGAGAAATAAGGGCCAAGGAAAAATGTTGCAGGTGCAAGTGTACTTGTACTGATATCGGAAGAGGTTAAAAATACATTACGAGAAAATTGTTCTTCAAATTTTGAAGATGTTAATCATGAACCCCAAGTTTAACACTGAAGAGAATAAAATGAAATAAACGACAATTCAATCGCAAATTAGTTCAAACGGATAAGAACCAAAATAAACACATTGCGTAACTGTAAACTCTGCCACGCTCGCGCATTTGACGTGACATGTTTATCGAATTGTGTGAAGCTCACAAAAATTGATGCGAAGAATTTTGTAGTAAATAAATATCTTTTATTTTCAGACAAAAAAATCCATAGAAAAGTTAGTAGTACTTACACTATGTTAGTAAACATTTAGTAGTACTTATAGACTGAACACCAGGTTCGTCATAGCTGCGTTGAAATAAAGATATTGTTGATTTCACTCGGTATACAAAAGGCTTACAAATTGGTCGAAATAAAATAAGTTTTAAAAATGACTCTTCGTCTGTCTCTGGGTAGGAGTGAAGATGATAGGAACATTTATGATTACTTAAATTTATAGTTTGAAATATTCTTTTCTGAGAATGTAAGCCAAACGATCAAATAACAAGGTATTTATAAGATATCTTTAGAAATAGAACGCAGAATACACATTAAAAACATATTATTGCGTTACAACTTTTACAATCAATCGTAGAGATATCTTTGTTTTAAGTTTTTTGTCTAATCCCTTTTATATTTATATCGTCAACTACACGACTTAGGTACCTATAAAGTCACATCCTATCAAACGAAATGTAAACAATTTCAATAAATAGTGTAAAGGGTTTATAATCTAGATAATAATGTTAAATTTCGTGCTTTGTTTTAATTGTCAGTTAGTTTGACAATAAACAGGTAAGAAATTATTGAATCCAATTCATCTATAGGTAGGTGACACACTGCATGTTGGTCTGTAAATACCTACAGCAACTATAAAATCCAAACCACTTCGAAGCCAGTAAATGAGTTTTATTCGGATTTCAGTTTTTTTTTGGCCTTTTAATAACCCTTATCAACTAGCTGTCATTACCTTAAGTCTATTTTGGATTGGATTATCTCAAACAAGTACTTGATACTTCATCGGATTATAATAGTTGGATTAAAATGACAACACTGGAATTTAGAGATTAGATAGATTACTTGTTATGTTTAAAATGTTTTCGGCGACATGTTTTGTTCAATGTGTCTAGCGGCAATAGGTCCTATTTATTAGTTACATATATTAATTTATATCTAATTACGATACTAAGAATTGATTGAAAATTTTAAGTTGACAATAGATTACTTTATAAAATACCATTTATTTAACAATGTTAGCTAAATATTAACAAAACCCGTGTAATAAAAACGAGCTTAAGAATTTCATAATTGTGGCTTTACTGGTATACTGTATAGTTAGTGACCCTATTCAATTAGAAGAAAAAAAACACATGGCAGCCGGTAGGGTTGGTATTTTGTTCCACAAACCATCGCGTTACACTGTAATTGACTGTTACTTGGCACATTTTTGGGCAGTAATAAAGTAACAAAATACTAGAAATCTGACGAAACAGACCAAACCTAAATAAAACTTAAATTAATAAACAAAAAAAAGGAATGCATATAGAAAAACAATGTTTAACAAAAATTTATTAAGTATGCAAAATTTGTAAAATGAAAAAAAGATTACAAAGCATAATTTTACCTTTATTTGTAGGATTCGTTAATCATAAATATTTCAATTTTTTTTCATTTCATTCTTCATTAATAAAATACACACTTTAATCAATAGATTTCTATATTTATTTGATTAAATAATGAGGGTATTTATAATATCACGGTATTTGTAATATCTTTTATTTATTTACAAATTGTAACGTTAATTTCAACTTTTAGATACTTAACTACCTATCCACTTTATCATTGGGTAGGTAGGTAGATTTGGCATGTTTTTAAAAGTATGATGTTAGATACTTTTCATTTCGCCAATAAAATAAGGCTCTGAAGTAGAACGACTGTGTAGAATTATTCCTTTTGTTTTAAAGCTGATTTTATATTAGCATTATCTGAATGAAGGCCATTTCATAATGTGAGCTAAAGTAGCAGATAAACAAAAGAGCTAAAGCATAAGCCGTTGACCGGCACGATACATACATACATACATAAAATCACGCCTTCTTTCCCGGCGGGTTGGGCAGAGACTACATCTCTTCACTTGCCACGATCTCTGGATACTTCTATGGTTTAATCCACATTCATACCGGCGTGATATTTTAAATTTAAAAAATAATGTACTCAAATAAGTATGTATAAAACCGTAAATAATCCTTTTGAGAGATCTTTGGTATTAAAAGAAAACGTGTTACTTTTATGGCACCTTATAAAATACGCAAAGTAACCTCTAAAGCTTGCTCTTAACGGTAAAAATAAAAATTAATAAAAAAAATAAAAGTGTTAATTTCTAACATGTTTCTTAAGGAAAAACCATAAATTTAAATAAAATTTGTTCAAAACACAGAAAACCGTTAACTCAGAAAAAAATTTGTTCTAAACACAGAGTGATTAAGCCAAAATGTGCCACCAACCTTGAAGTAAAGAACCAGTACAGCAAAGCGGTGAAGATTGCCAGTTCGGCGGCACCGCTGGCCACCCTGACATGCTCCACCACCGTCCAAACATTGCTCATCGTTTCCATTGTTAAGTTGGTCGTGTCGACCACCGCATCACCCAACGTCCAATTCCAAACACCACTTAACCGGCTAATTTTGACAGTCATTCAGATATCACAGACTAAAAAACACCAAGTTCTTTTTTTTAATTATCACTTATAAATGATCGATGACAGTTTCCGATCTGCGCGACGCAAGACCGCTCTGCCCGACGCGCGAAGACGTACTGACTGAATCAAAATACAACACGAACGACTTGGTAGGTGCAAGCGGTCAGAGAAACTTGATGCGTGACAGATAACACAACGTTATCACATTAATATTAACAATAATTAATAAGTACGACCTAATTGGTAACAGATAAACTGACTGTGAACCGAACGAAGTTCAGAATGACAACTACTGACAATGAAGATTTGGGAAGACTTTAGGACCGCGTACGAGCCGGTTAAGATATGGATGTTGGATGCGAACAAATGCTAATTTATAATGATTTTAACGTGTTCTTTAACACGCATGACGAAATAAATTTCATGATGCTATTTATGGTAACAAAAATTCATTGTAAAAATTAAAACATTAGTTAAACATTCACAATTTAAACATTCGCGTTTTATTGTTAGTGAAACTTAAAACAGAATGGAAAGCTGTCGATCGAGTATATTTATTTTGTGAGCTTAATGGATTACCATTTCAATTTTGTAATATTCCTTTATTAACATCTACTTTCTCTGTGAAGATCGCATAAAATTAAACTATGCATGTTGATAGGCGACAATGATTATACAAATAAAACAAAGGACGAGCAACAACAGTCACAAAATACAATTATTATAAACTTACTTCAATTTTTACCGCGATGAAAAATACTTTTTGTCCTTCTCCAGTATATTACGCAAAATTTCGAGAAGATTGATTCAGTAGATAACGCGTGAAGAGACAACAAACAAATAAACTTACTTTTACATTTATAATTGGAATATTAATTGGAATTAAATCGCAGAACTATAATTGCACAAACTTATAAATACAGGGGTGTGTCATATTATCCATATGGATAAACACGAGTGATGCATGTATAAACGAATTGTTTAACATTGAAGATCACGCGGCAACCACGTTAAATGGTCATGGATCGTAATAAAACAAGAGGCAGCGCTGACCCCTGGCCCTGAGTGGCGTGATGAGTGATGACATAAACATTGCGAATGTGACAGTCGTAAATATACAAAATACAAACCTACAAATAAACATTAAAACAAAAGTTAATCCAAGACACAATGCATGAAAAGTATAATAAATGTGGATGTAGCGAGAGAAGTAGGAATCATAGTAAGTGGATGGATGTAGTAGGTACATGTCTTCTTCTACGAGAGAAGATACTCGTATTAAAAAAACTTGTAAATTGAATGAAACTCATAAAAAAGGGATAAAAATAACATGATTAACAAAAATAATTAACAATTTAATAAGCTGTTAAGAACATAATGGAATTTTTATCGCTTGCAACCATGTGTGTGCTTACTCTAGGTCATGCCACAGATATAGTCAACCATACAACAATTGTAGCTCATAGGTTTTTTTTTTGCCTATCACATTGGAGCGAAAATACATGTTAATAACGAGATAACCATTATCAGGATCTGTCAATAGAATTTTTGAGGGTATCCAAATCGGTTAAGTAGTTTTTGAGATATTCACAATTTTGTATTCGCGGTATATATCTAAATTAGCGGTGAACGATTAGTTTTAATTAATTTATGTTTTGTCTCACGATAAGCCATTTTTGTTAATTGGATTGATGTCTATCATAAAAATAAGACTAATTATATAAATCTAAAAAAGTAATTAATACGCAGGTAAGACAGAAGCCACCCAAAGTGCCCTCGGGAACTAATCGGACGAGACCTAGCCAATAATATATTAATGATGACGAAACACAGGTCAATAGAGATACAAGTTTCTTCAATGTTTCAATTGAATTTAACGCGGGCTGAATATTAAACGAGTTTGGTACCATATGTAGATAAGTTCATCAAGTATGTCGGTTCGCTTATGCTATATGCTTTGAATAATTGAAATTATGGTTTAAATCGTAATAATAATAAATCGTTATCAATAGGCATTAATTTAAATACGTTCATGAATTTAGACTACAAAATGAGAAAATATTGATCCAAGATTTATTACTTTCATCTTCGCTAACTTTTATGCGGGGTTCATGAGTCTTCGGCCTCCTGGCCTCGCCTCTCTGGAGAGGAGGCCGGGGTATGCCGTTGACCATGGATCCTGGATTGGGTGAGTCAGATTTTTACACGAAACAATGCCCATCTGACCTCCGCAATGTTTGCAGGTAAACCTAATCCGTATTGGCTGCAAATCCAGTTGCCTGAATGTGCAGGTTTCCTCCCTATGTTTTCCCTCACCGTAAGAGCATCGGTAAGTATTCAAACAAATGCTGGGTTCATGAGTGACCGGCACAATTTGTTTTCCCAGACTTTGTCGAATAGTATTAATTAATAGAATTAATCGAAATAATCTGCACCGGTTTTCCCCTTTTAGTTTTGATGATTGATTTGGATAGATTTTAGGACGCTGATTACGGGAATATATTCTAAAAGTTCCTTCACGTCAGTATTTTTAGTTATTCGGTAAAGTATTTTTTTGAATATCATTTAATAATAGGCCTTCCCAATTATTAAATGATATTTTATTCCATTCGTTTCTTATTGAACAAAAAACACACTCAATAATTCCAGCACACAATAATGAATATGTCTTCATAAATAATTAGTTAAATAGAACTTAATTAACTAAGGGACATTTTTTATCCTTTTATCCTCCACCTTTATTATCAAAAAAATTCAAAACGATTTTTATAGTCATTTGCTAATAACCTCATTTCTTGTACAGTTAAGGTTTGTTTGAATTGGAATTAACTTAAATCGTTAGAAGATGGTTAATGACGGTACATTAATATTTTTGAATAAATATTATCATCGTCGTTTTTATAAAATCAGTACTTCCGCAATGAATTTGCAATTTGAAACGCTCTCTTGAAAAATGTCATTGCGAAAGTGCTTAAACTCTCCGCACAGCTTTTGCTACATTTGTGGCCAGGTTATGCTGAAAAAACAGCAGCATAACATTAGCGAATTTATAAGTTACGTTTATAATATGTATTTCGGCCTACCAATTGCCAATCAAGATAAACATAAAGTTTGTACGTCATGTGTTTGTGAACTTCGAACGTGGTCAAAAGGGAAGAATACCTTTGATCTCCCATCCCCTGTATTTTGGAGATAACCTCAGAATCACACCGACGACTGTTATTTTTGCTGCTGAAAAACTACAGGCTGCAATTCAATACCAAAAAAGTACTTGGTATATCCAACCGTCCAATCAGTTACATTTTGCTGTGAATCGCGATGAGAACGTTGCTCTGCCATCGCCGCCATACTTAGAATCATTGCAAGCTGAAGACAGTGACAGTGATGTCGAACAGGCATCTCAACCTGATGTTGAATTTGAGTCAAGTACAAGTGGAATTTTAAGCGAAAATCTCACAATAAGAGCTTCGCTGACAAGAAAGCAAGATACCACAAAAGTATTTAATATTTTTTATTTATTAATTACACTCCTTTAAATGTATTTTTTATGTTTTGAAGTTATTTATTTGTTTCCTTTTTGTAATAAAGAAATAATACTTCGTAAAGTCGTCTTTTTTGCAAATTCACATAAAGGGATTTTTCAAAAAAACTAAGGGTGATAGGAAAAATCTAAGTAGGTACATATTCGTAATCAGCGCACCCGTTTACCCAAGATTAGCAATCAAATCTAAAAGGGGAAAATAAAAGTAAAAATTTGCAGGCCTGTGTTATCAGAAAAATATTATATCATTAACGTATAAGTACAATCAGGAAATTTAACACTAGTTGATCTTCCAATATCGCGATTTGATAATTGCATTAAGACAAAAGAAATCCGAAATCAACATTTTAACCAGGCTGATCAAACTGGAAATACAAATGAAGTAGATACCAAGAGTCGATTAATGAATGCTAATAGTAAAGGCGGAGCTTACATAAATTTAGCAATGGTGTGATTCACGACACACTCATTGTAAGCAAATCAGCATTAAGAAATGAAAACAGTTATCGCAATCTTATTGAAATTCAAAATACAGTCGCGATTGTTGGGGAAAAACTGAAAGTTTAGTTGACACGGAAAAACATGCATACATGAGTGTATCTTCAGTCTTTAGACATGTTCTTTAAAAGTCTAATCTTAATTTTACCCATGTTCAATTTCAGTTCCTGTTTATACTAATTGAAACGATACTATCATAGAGAGCTTAACTGATCACCAATTTGAAGATTATACTTTTCAAAACCACAGACAATTTAGAAGTTAAACTTCCATTAAATACTAACAAACAATTCTATTCGGCAATATAATATTAACCAGTTAATCCTTATTAGGCCGAATTATCTACTAAAAGTACATTACCAATAATGCTATACAGATTTTTTCAAAGATCTTACTAAATTGATTAGATAAAAGTATACTAACAAATTTGATGAGTAACCAGCAATGTGTAACTTGATTTACTTGTTGTGTCACGATATCGCAAAAATATCGGCGTTCGTAAGAAAGTCGTCAATACCGGCGAAAGAACAGAATACGTACTGTAAATAGTGAGTAATGAATTGTTAATCGCCTGTTGAATTTCCGTTATTATTTCCATCCTTGCATTAAAAATACTTTACGTTTATTAAGAAATCGACCATAAAATTAAGGTTTTTGATAAACTGAAGAATATTAACCTTTTATATTGTTGAAATTTTCCATTAAAAAAAAATTACAAAGATTAAAATTTTTTCTTGCAACTAAGTATGATGTAACAGCAAAGTCCTTAGCAAAATTGTTGAAAAGATTTCAAATACAATGTCGACCGAACACTCGAAGTTTCAGTGATTTTCGCAGAGGCACCAGAGGTTGTAGAGGACATTCACAGCACAATAGACGGACAGTTAGACCAATAAAGTTTGCAATACGCGAACAGAGGGGTCCGCAATGAGCTAATGTAACAGACAATTTTCGAATTACAGCGCATATCGGAAAGTGAAATCGACGTTAATATAGTATTCGCACCGGAAACCATAGTTAGAGCTTACCTATTTTGATTGATAATGCACAAGATAAATTTAGGAATGAAGGTTAAGGGTTTTGAGGAATGCACAATAGCTTCAGTGATTTTGAACCGAAGGTTGATAACGATCGTTCGCGAAACGTTAATCGCGGGGCGTCGACGTACGCGCGCCGCCGACGGCAAACTGGCCGACTCCCGACGTCACGCTTGCAGTCCTATTACAGTAACACCAATGAATTCAGAAAGAAATGCCAGCAAAACTGACCGACTTGAAATTTTCCGACTTCATCTACATCTAATTGGAGGTGTTATCGCAATTTCTAATTGACACAATTTCTGTTGGTGTCCACATTTCCATGTAATATTGTTAAATCGTGGATAGTAAGAACACTATATTTCGGCAAGATCTTTCTATTCATTGTTCGTTTTTGTAATTTTTTAATTAAGAATCCTAAAAGTACTTCAAGTTGGCAATGTAATCGATTTATAAATTGGGCCTTTTAACTTTGATATAAAATCAGATATAAACTTACAACGGCATGTTGCAAAATCTTAGTTTTGGGGTTGAAATTGTGGTAATAGTAATGGTAAGTAGGTAACATAATTCTAACCGCATCACATCACGGTACGTCGACCTCCGCTGTCGTAAGCAATCGGCGGTCACCAAGACCATTTTGAGTGAGTGTAGGATTCAGTTACCGGTATCGAAATGAGATTGAATGAATCATAGATTGAATTTGGTCGTTTTTGCTAAGCTTTATGTCTAACTTGCTTCACTTCTTCTAATATTCTTTTTAAAACATAAAAAAACCGTCCAGGTAATTCCAGGTTTAAATCTCGGAGGAAGCATGTGATAGTTATATGATTTATTGGAATAGACCGCGATGGAGTGCTAGATTCAATGGAATGTTGAATATAACAAGTGCATCAAAAATTCTGATTCCAGTTTCTCATGCTATTACCAAGTCGCACAAGAAAAAAATTATTCAGAAATTATTTTCTATGCAAACATCGAACGACACTGACAAAATATTTTGCAAGAATACGTAACTGCTGATATTTTTCGCCATCACGTGCCATTCAACGTTTCCTAAAGTATACCTAAGTCTTTTGGAAAAAATCGATAAAAAGCATTAGTTAAAAGATGATCTTCTCATGTCACGAAGCCAAAGATCTTGGGAGACTAGTGTAACATGGAAATTGTCATATTAAGAATCATCACTGTTAAGCGAATTAGATAATATTGACGTAAAACGGCAAATAAAAGAACAATGTGAATGTAAAAATAAACACTTTCATTGTTAATTTATTTTAGTATCAGCTTTTCTACTTATGTTTTTGGATATAGACAAATTTTCCGAATAAGAATGACAGGACAATTATACATAAGAGATCTTCTCAACTATAACCTCCAACTGCCAAATACTATAATAACTTGATAAAAAGAATTGTGATTCGGAGATATAAGAAAATATGAAATCTAAGAAAAAAATGGAGGTCAAGACAATGTTGTTCAGATTCAGCTAGAAATGTGTCATATATTCATGTCAAGTATGTATAATATTAACGTAGAAATATTAATAGGACTAATAACACCACGTACACATTTAATAATATTAAAATAATGATATCATAAATTTTCTCTGCCCTGTTCATTGCTATATGTATTGTTATTTGAACCAAAAATGGCCACAAGTGTAAAAAATATATTAGTTTTAACTTTATTATACTTTGATTGAAAATTTATATTGCACTTGGTGTGACAAGTAAATACATGTATAGAACACGCACTATGCACACTCTTCATGAGAAATTAGCATGCAAAATTAATTAAGTTTTTTTTTAGCATGAACCGAGAACCGACACTACCTAGTGTTTAACGTTATTGCTTGGGCCTGTAATAATGCACGTTTTTATAAATGAATTCATTAAGTTTAATCTGAAGTCCTATTAAGGCAGCTATTTTTTCATAAAATAAAAATATCATAATGGATCCTTCATGACTTATATATAAGTGCATAAATTGTTGAAAATTTAAAAAAAAATGCAAAAATGGTAGTCTTGTAACATTTGTGATCGATGTATCTGATACCCTTGAGATTGTGGCGGTCAGACGCGAGACGAGAGTAGTTATGGTCAAAGGCGCACCCTGGGCTCCTCTCCAAACTAAAAGAGGATGTCACGCCAGAAGATAGATGTATATAAACCCCATAAATTCTTTGAATATCCTGATTTTTGTGCAAAAATCAGGGCATCGGATACATCACACCAAGCACAAAAGCTGCGAGAGTACAAGGGTTCCTTTGTGATGTTTCCTTCATACAAGTGGCCACAAACGGCACACAATGATAATAGGAGGGTGGTGTCGACCGGTCAATTGATGACACTGGCCAATTGACGGCTGATTCTTCTGAACACGCAAGACCGATCTGGGCATATTACGATATTCTTCACAATTCAACGTTTTACATTACTGGAACATCGCTTATTAAATATGTCTTTCTTTCTAATCATGCAAGAATCGAAATGGACCATCGCGGCTGAAAGAACTAAATTTACCCAAGACAATATATTTTTTCGAGTAGCAGTTGTATAGGATAATACAAATGGAATCAAAACTGAGAATGCCGAAGCCCAAAGCGGAGAAAAAATTCTGAAAGCTGAAAGTTCTAATGTAACTGAGAATACATAAAGAGACTACTTACAAACACTGCTACAGATATCACTGGTACACTGTTGGTATGGATTTGAAGACTGGGGGTGAAATGGGTCCGAATTAAAGTTCCCAGGTGTGTTTACCTGGGGAGCCTTGGAGGAAGCTCCGGAATGAAGAAAGTCAGCATTTGCAAAAGATAAATTTAGAAAGCTTTTTGTATACTTGTCCTTAAAATACTTCAGCGACTAAGACACAGCTTAAGATTTAAAACTGTTACCAGGGCATGCAGGACTGGTCGTAATAGGACATTACTAGATTACATGTGTACAAATTGGGCCTTAAGGCCAAAGTCATGGTCGTTGACGATATCAAGTACACTAGAATAGATTCTGCAAGGGTCAATTTAGCTCGACACCGTAATCTTGAATTCCTTATTAGTGCTCATACCAACGACAATTGATGAAACTCAATGGCCTCGGGACGAGATCTTAAACGGGATGAGACCTTCAATATTACCAGAATCCCTATAGATTGATGATCAACCTCTATTAAATCGATATAACGAAGCTGCTTTAGACGAATTAAACAACCTTGGTGGTTCAAGATTATTCAATAGATACGTACATATGTAAAATAACACGCGCGGTGTCTCAATGACAGCATTTAATTTTCTTCTAGAACTGTAGCTCCGTACCGATTTAAGTTTTGTGAGGTAAATTTCCAAAAACCTAAAAAAATCTTAAGTTTTTTCATAGTCTGACTGTCACGTCTTAATTTTTGACATAACCCTAGCTAAATATATTTCCGTAACTGACAGTCTGACATTAAGACTGATAAATTTAAATTTTAAATTCGTTATTTTTGTGATATTTAGACAGCTTAGTGCTAACCATTTCTTTCAGAAATCTTTAATTACATTGTTATACATCTTCATTCTAGTGATCTAGAGCCTCCTAGAAGTTGTCCATGCAATTACAGGCCGGTTCTCCACAAAGTAATGGTGGCAAATTGCCATACAGAACTAATGTGAGGCAGTTCAACACTGCAACCTTTTTACATGGAACCTGTTAAATTGTACGAGTTGCAAGGTATCATTTAGTACATCCGCTGTGGACATAAATTATGTACCGCGGTGTGGGATTCTTTGGGATCAGATATCAACAAATATAAAGAAAATTAAGACTCCAACCTTTTTTTATCTTGCTATGTTTTTGAAGAATTGCTGTTACAAGATTTTTGTATATTTCATAGTTGATATTACGCTAGACAATTACTTATCATGGTTTGGTTAATTACCGTTGTTAAAGAAAACTTCGCATTCATAGAAGTTGGATTAGATTTCTTATCAATTACAATATTTAAGGTTACAACTCACAATGTAGTTTCTTTTACCGATTCTACACTTGCGCTTTGAAAGTGGCAGTAGCTTTGTATAAGTGTATTTTTTGACAGCAATAAGTAATAGTTGCTATTATGTCCAATATTAAGAAAGATGACGAATTTGATATATTCAACAAATTTCTGAATCGAATGGTATCTGGGACGATGAAAACATTGAACTTTATACGAACAGTGATTCGAATAGGGGACAAAGAGCGTCGGCATGCAGATAAGGTTTGCAAATGCACGCGATATTAAAATTATAATGTTGAATGTGCAATGGTGATAGAAATTATCTATTCATATCGGTGTACACACGTGATTTGTGATAAAACGTGAATCATTAAATAAGTTTACATTCGTAATTTTTTGTACTAATAATTCAACGTTGTATGATGCACAACAATTAATTTGTTTGACCTGATTCTTTTACTAGTATAAACCTGTAACACAAGTCCCCACCTCTAGGGAAGGTACAATAAATCTGGAAGAATTTTATATGAAAGTTTTGTACAATTTTCTGTAGCGCTATCGTACGTACTATCATAATGAAGAACACTATCATATTCATAACTCGATCAATACATAAAAATTAGAACCCAATTCTATCCATATATTACCAAAACTACTTATAAGTCTAATTGCTAGCATGAATGTCTATTGAAATTAAGTGAAAATTATGGGTTCACTTCGATAAGACCGCCAGTAGAAGAGGTCAGAAAGTATGGCGATAAACAATTTCCACTGGACAGGAATGTGCGTCAATCTACGATAACCTTTCAAGAACAGCTGTGCCTTTGTTTCCATGCGGGTATGACTTTACAACACGTGCTTAAACACGTTGCATATAGTAAAATATTTTTTTAATTCCCTCGATTTTTATTTATGTATTTTTCAGAATCAATACACATTGTGTCGAAAATAAATACGTAGACAATAACAGTAAGTATGTTTATTATACATTATTATTATCACCCACACAAAGGATCTCCGCTTAACCCAATGGTAGACTGTTAGATAATGCTATTCGCATTAAGTCCGCCTATTGCACTTTACAAATTGTAATTGTTACAATAAAGAATAAATAAAAATCTTATAAATAATACATAATGGAGTACTACTGATTGGACTACTGCATTTGAATCTGTTGCAATCAATTTTGCCCCAAATTAAGAGTATTTAAAGATTGTGGACATTTGTTTCCGAAAGGTTTAAAATGTACATGCGTTAATAGAACATGTAAAATGTTAGTTAACAACTAGACCCCTACGTGATAATAAAATCTAAAGTATCGTTCATAATGCGAATGGTAATAGACCATTACAAAAACTAGTCGCACAACTGGTTTGTCCATCAGTCGAGGTCTTAATCGCATATAAAAATAAGTAATTCAGAACAGTCCGTGACCTCACTTAATTTTGCGATATTTACATTTTACAAGTACGTACGTACCAGTGAGATGGCAAGTGACAGAAGTAATTGAAAAAAAGCGGATATACTGTGCCGACCCACGTAAAAAGTGGGAAAAGGTAACGTCAAAGAAAGAAGTACGTATCGGTTTTAGCTCGAGTTTTCGGACCATGGCTAATACCCTTTACTCGCTGTTCCTTCATTACAATGTGCCTAACGTCGTTGATATGACATACATATTTGCAGATAAATTATTTTTTGTAAAAGAAGGACTTAAGAAATCCATATCGGGCGTTCCAAGCTCTCCGGAGAGCTTGGGACGCCCTATAGAAGAATCCATAGAAGATCTAAATAGATGGAGGAGCTTGCTTGCTGCACAGCTTCCATCGGAGTCGGAGAACGAGTAAAAGAGGGAGAGGAAAAAAAGTGGTGTCCTTCGCCCTAGTGACTTTAGTCCTGGTTGCATTCTCATCGCTCTGGGTTATGCATTTGACCATGATCCTTTCTGGATTGAGTAAGTCAGGTTTTTTTATACGAAGTAACTCTCATCTGGTCTCCACAACCATTGCAGGTAAATCCAGTTGCCTGAACTTGCAGGTCGTTTTCCCTAGCCGTTAGAGCATCAGTTAGTTTTCAAACTAATGTGCTTAACTTGGAAATAGTCATTGGTATATGGTCGAGGTGGTATCCTACGAACCTTTGACTTTCTGCGCATCACGCATTTTAACATCTTGCCGATTCGACCATCGACTACTTATATTATATTCTTAATGGAATGAAACCTCAAACAGTTTATTTCTACTAATAAGAAAAATATCTCAACTCAGAGCAATTCCAGCCTAATTTACCAATTTACTTGTGATAATATGAAGCTTTATAAATTCAAGGTAAGGTGCCGTGTGGTTCCCGGCACCAATACAAAAAAGAATAGGACCACTCCATCTCTTTCTCATGGATGTCGTAAAAGGCGACTTAGGGATAGGCTTACAAACTTGGGATCCTTTTTAAGGCGATGGGCTAGCAACCTGTCACTATTTGAATCTCAATTCTATCATTAAGCCAAATAGCTGAACGTGGCCATTCAGTCTTTTCAAGATTGTTGGCTCTGTCTACCCCGCAAGGGAAATAGACGTGACGATATGTATGTATGTATGTATGTATGTATAAATTCAAAAGTAATTTTGAAAGCCTAAAGTCTAGTTTTAAGATCTTTCAAGGTATTTGTTAACTCATGTAATAAATCTCTTCGAATTATATAATTTTGTATTTACGAGTACCCTAAGATAGCATCACGGATATACTTGTTATTGATGAAGGATTACATGACATATTTATTAATATCGATTAGATTAAAAATAATACCATTGTATCTTTGATGGATATGCAAATTGCGTAGGTATTTTTGAAGGAATTATAACGTTGTATTAGGGAAATTATGATATGTAGGGAAATTATGATACATCGAAGCTGTATTTTAATTTTTATGGCATTTGTTGATAAATAGTTGGAAAAAAATATTGAATAGAGATGTTGACTATAAATAAAAATTGAGAAAGGAAAGTGACTGACTTCGTGATTTGACAAAAGGAATATTTGTTAAACATACTTTGATTTGCTGTTAAAATAACAAAAGAAAATGTCTTGTCGAATAAGTTTGCGATTAAATAAATAAAGAATGGTTAACAATATTTCCATTTCAAATAAAAGGAGGATTAGCGCTAACTAGCTTTTGAACGCTCCCGTGGAAAATTCCAGAAAAAGAGAAGCCCATGATTCATTCGTGAATATCGGTCCAGTAGTTTTTGAGTTAGAAACATACAAAAAATAAATCTTTTCTCTTTATTATTTGAAGATGGATGATGTTGATGAAGGACGCTTAACTGCCTGTAGCACGAATATGAGAAGAATATTTCCTATTACATATTGATCAAATTAATATTATCTAAGAGTCTCCAAAATAAAATACATATAAGTATGTAACACGTGCAAATATACATAGATAATACCAAACAAAGTTATCGGTCAAACTGTAATGACATTATCACGTTTATTATTGTTATTGCACATAATAACTTCAGTACCTACGCAAATTGTGATAAAGGGCGCTGAGAAGTGTTATAACATAAATCTTGAAATGCGTAACAATGCAGCGCAAATATTCCATTTCATATAAATTATAAGTAGGTGAACTATAAAATATAATTATGTATAGTAAGTACTTCACGACAAAAGCACATTTTAAGTGACGTACAGACATGTTTGATCTGACGACATTCTGCCATTATTTGACCGGTTTTATGAACAAACAAACAAAAAATTGGTAAATAATTATGTGGGCATATTAGCTATAAAAAATTATAATGAATACACTTTTCAGATTACAATGTCCGTTTTTTATCAAATCCGGGGTAGGTCAATGAAGATCTTGAAGATTAGATTTATTAGCTTATTAAAAAGTAGATAAAAATAATAACGTTACGAAATGCATTGCGGCATAAAATGATAAGGTAACATGATTAAATTCTTATAAATGTGACAAAGAATGTTACTCTGATTTCTATAAATAAATAATTTACGTAAAATACTAGAAGGCAAAAAATTAATATTTCAAATATCATTAAAATTGTATAGTTTTATATAGAAACTGTTCAAGTTTGAAACCATAGATAGGTGATGCCAGCAGCCTGTGACCTTAGCCTGCCACTATTTCTTAATCTCAATTCTAGGCTTTTCGACAATTGGCTTGGTATACCTTGTAAGGGAAGGAGACGTGATGTATGACTATTTGTGTGTATTGTTAGCCTGAACTAAAATAAAATAATAATGGAAATTTTTGGTCGGCTACGCAAAAAAATATTTCGCCTAGTAAAGAGCCGTAGAAAAATGCGTTTAGATCGGAATTTAAAAAAACTAGAGATCTTGGCTATAGTCTAAGATACAGATAAAAAATATATAGACACGTGAGTGAGATATGGTCAGTTACAATCGCATAATCGCCGGTGTGGCAAAATCGCTGGTTGCCGAGTACTGAGGATGCCGCAACCTTCCGCCACGGGGGAATTACGAAAATCAGACACATAATGTCACCTACTGGGTGCCTATTGTGAAAATATACATATAATCACGTCTTTATCCCTTTATCCATGAGGTGGCCAGAGCCAACAACCTTGAATATATAGAAAGGCTACATTCAGATGTATGTTTGTAACGCGATAACATTCGCACCATAATTGTGCTGCATTTTGATGAAATTTAAAATGTGGTAGATCTGTCAATAGAATTTTAAGGTTTGTAGAGCAAAATTAGTTTAGTAGTTTTTGAGATATATAAAAAAATTCAATCTGACTAGCATGGGCAGTTTCTAGGAGGCTAAAAATGGAGTTTTAATCCAAGAATCTGCCTCAATCTCTTAAAAGAAAGGTGTACAAAGAATGCATTCTTCCAGTAATGACTTACTATGAAACTTAGTCACTAACGGTAAAACTGGCACACTGACTAAAGGTTGCCCAACGAGCCATTGAATGAGTTACACTTGGAACATATCTTCAAGAGAGGATACATAAAAATGTCAATCATGAGCGCACCAGAGTAGTGGACATAGATAAACACTTTGCTAAACTTCGTCGGTGTGGTCCAACCATGTGTGCAGATATAAAAAACTCCATTGACCAAATTTGTCCTGAAATGGCGACTAAGAGCTGGAAAGAGGACTACTGGCAGACCATTAAACTCTCTAGTCCGATCGATGACATAAAAACCATGATGAGAAAAAGCATTGATAGAGCTAGGTGGAAAGATATTGGAGAGGCATATGGCCAGCAGTGGGTAAATATATGCTAAAGAAGAGATAAAATTTGGTAAAACATTATAGTGTCCACAAGGTCTAAGTTTGAGGCATACAACTAGTATTTTAAAAATAAAAATATTAAATTTTTTCGCTAATGCTTTCTGGTCATTTTGCTAACAATTCACAGGGATTAAATTTATTTTAGGGTTATATATGGGTATTTATTCATGTTATTTTAGGTATTTATTTTAAGGGTTACTTTTTCACCTTTTTAAATAAAAACTGACCAAATAGGTAGCAGTCAAATTTCTAAGTGACTAAGGATGGACCACACATAGATTCTACTATAAATAATACTTAACAAATACAATCCGGTAGGGTGGTCATGATGCACCGCAGGATTCTCTCTAGAGAAATGAGGACACAACTAGGACTAACCCTGAGAATAATTACTAATAGACTGTAAACAGTCAGTGATGATTATCAGTTTATGATCCGTATTTGAAGTAAATAAAGCCAAGTTTGCCGGAAAAAGCTAGCTAACGCTATCCAGCTTTCAGTTTTTGTACGGTTAATTGGTCTTCCATTAAAAAAGAAAAATTACTTACCTTTTCGGCAAAAATGAGACACGGTTATAACGCCTGAAGCTAAACTCAAACTAAGTTACAAAACAAAAAGATAGATGTGGAGAAATTATTTAGAAATAAGAAGGAACAGAACAAAACCTAATTTTCGTGAACGCATTTGCCGCACTTTGTTTTGTTTTTTGACTTGACTTGATTGAGTTGACAGGAGAGTGTAGTTGACATTGACAGAGGCAGAGGATGTATCAATGAGGTCATCGCTGTCAATATCAGTGATTTCACTGTCAAACAAAAATAAAAATTCAAAGAAATTACCTAGAAAATCTTTCAAAAGTTGCATTTTGTTGATTTAGGCAAAATAAATCGAAAAAATGGGTTTATTCGGCAAATCCCCAGAGCGGAACCCAAAAGAAATGGTATATCTACGATTCGTTAAACATTTACACTTCCTTCGCTAGTGAAAACAACAAACAAATTTGGGTGAAATTGATTTATATTTACAGGTCAACGAGTGGTCACACAAACTTCGTAAGGAAGGCTATAATTTAGATAGACAGATAAGGAGTATGTATGAGTCTTTCTATCTTATAATTTTTAATATTACATTTAAAACATGGAAGGTTTTGTTTACATTTAATGAACATTCCATTCCATTCAATACTCTAAGGTATTGACAAATTAAGAAGGAGCCTAAGATACCCCGAAAGATATAAATACACCTGATTTCCACTTGGCTGATCTTATTTTACAAAAAATACTTATTGGGCTATTGTTTTCAATACTCTAAGGTATTGACAAATTAAGAAGGAGCCTAAGATACCCCGAAAGGTATAAATACATGGTTTATATATGTATGTAAAAAAGAACACTATTTTTACTTTGTCATTAGGTATACAACGTGAGGAAGAAAAAATCAAGCGGTCATTAAAAGAAGCAGCTGGAAAAAATGATAAACAAATTTGTACAATACTAGCAAAAGAAATCATAAGGTCACGGAAAGCAATTAGTAAGATTTACACCAGTAAAGCACACTTGAACTCGGTACAAATGCAGATGAAGAACCAACTAGGTAATATAAAGTATATATTTATTTCATCCATCATAACATAAATATATGCACATACAATTACTTTCTAAGTCAATCTTCAAATAAAGAACATAGGTTTTCAGTTGATTAAAAAAAAGGATATGAACATAATCATTCAATGCAAGCACAGTATTGTTAAATAAAATAATATTTATATAATATTTTTGTTGCAGCAACATTAAGGGTAGCGGGATCACTACAAAAATCTACAGAGGTGAGTCCGCTCAGTTTGCAAGCAGGCCAGCTTAACTATAGAGATTAAATTATAAAAGCTCAAACACTTAAAAATCCCTTTTCATTTTTTAAATAATTAAATTTTTTTATAAATAATTATACCTATAGATTAAATCGTGTGCCCGCGACTTCGTCCGCATGGAATAGTTATTTTGGGCATCAGTGAAGTCCTCAAGGAGGAACAATTTTCCCTGTTCTTTTCACATTTTCCATTATTTCTTCACTCCTTATAGTTGCAGCATGATGATAAATAGCCTAAAGCCTTCCTCGATAAATGGTCTATTAAACGCAATGTGAATTTTTCAATTCGAGCCAGTGGTTCCTGTAATTAGCGTATTCAAACAAACAAAAAAACTCTTCAGCTTTATGCTATGAGTATAGATGAAGTTTCAAGGGTGTGTTTAAATAATTAACATCTTGTTCTGGATGAAAGGTAATGCAAGCGATGCAAGCCCTGGTGAGATTGCCGGAAGTGGCTCACACAATGCAAGAGTTGAGTAAAGAGATGATGAGAGCTGGCATCATGGAGGAGATGCTGGACGAGACCATGTCCAGTGTGGAAGATGAGGAAGAAATGGAGGAGGCGGCCCAGAGTGAAGTTGATAAGGTATGATATAAGTCCATAATTAAGCTTTTTTTTCTTATGGAAACTGAGAAGAGTATGATCCAACCTCTCAATAGAAGATTTGAATGAATAAGTGACAAAACTATGGATATGTGGTCCTTGAATATATGTATTTGTGGCTGAATGCCTAGAGTAATCTGTGCCATACTTAATGTAAAAATATCTACAGAACACTACAATACCAATTTAATTATGAACAAAAATTGACATAAGGTTACATGACCATATTTGTTAAATTTCTATCATCGAGTTTAACAGCTGAGCGTAGCCTATCAATTTTTCAAGTGCTTTATCTACCCCGCTAAAGATATAGACGTGATTGTGTGTGTGTGTAAATTATTCACCTATAGAAAAAATGTTTATACCTATTTCAAAATTTCCAAATCGCAGGTCCTATGGGAATTGACCCAAGGCAAGCTGGGCGAAGCGCCGGCGCCTCCCACCGCCGTGGCGGCCCCCGCGCCCTCCACCAGCAAGGAGGAGGATCCCGACGAGAGCGAACTGGACGAGATGCAGTCACGATTGGAGGCGCTGCGGTCGTAGATGGTGAGTGGTCGTTAGTTAGTGCCGTGTGGTTCCCGGCACCAATACAAAAAAGAATAGGACCACTCCATCTCTTTTCCACGGATGTCGTAAAAGGCGACCAAGGGATAGGCTTACATACTTGCGATTCTTTTTTAGGCGAAGGTCTAGCAACCTGTCACTATTTGAATCTCAATTCTATCTTAAAGCCAAATAGCTGAATGTGGCCTATCAGTTTTTACAAGACTGTTGGCTCTGTCTACCCCACAAGGGATATAGACGTGATTATATGTATGTATGGCCTTAGTTATGACGGCAGATGAAAGGCACATGCAATTGAGATGCGGATGTCAGATATAGTGGGAAGAACAACAAAGCAAGCTTCGCAAAGCTCCTATTTCCTCACGATTGTGGGTGCTGTGGTAATAGATGACTAAAAGTCCTAAACATGTCCTTTAGTTAACTTCTACGTTGCCGTGCCTCTTGGTGAAAGATATTTCTGGCGGTAGAAAAGCTGAAAGCCTCGGCATCAGCTAGAAGTCTGAAGAGAGAGAACAGGTCGCAGGGCCCTTAGCTATCGTGATCTGTTGGAATATGATTACAAAAATCCAAGTTCCATTCATTCCTTTATTCTCATATCAATCACTTTTTGCTTCACTCAATAATTCTTTATTTCACATTGTTTCACCACTATCAATACGTACCTATTTTCATTTCTTAAGCCCAATTTATCAGAAAAACTAGTCTTGTTTACAACCTGAAGAGCCTTCACATTCATGCCAATATCTTTATAGTTTTTGAGGCGACTAAGGCAAACATTATAAACTTGGGATTCTTCTTTTAGGCGATGGGCTAGCAACCTAACACTGTCAGAATTTCAATTCTACTTTAAGACATACAGCTCAACGTGGCTTTTCGGTGTTTTTAGGACTGCTAGCTCTACCTACCCCACAAGGAATATGTATGTTACGGTAATTTATCCAAATAACTCCAAATGCACGGCATGTTCTTTTTATAATGGAGTAAATACTCATTAGTGTGGTAAAAAAAACTTTTCTTTTTTTACAGAAGCAAGATGTTTATTAATTTGGCGCCTAAATCTAGACACGAGTCGGTGTCGTTGCAAGAAATGCCTTAAGTATATTTGTAAATATTACATTTTATAATTAAGTTACTGCTGTAAACGAATCACTTTATTGCTGTTAATGCTTAGTGTATTTTATTTTTAATAACACACTAAAATTAACTGTAATTATGAGAGATATAAAATTTATACATGTCTTACAAAAACATCGACGTCTTATCCATAGACCCACAATTTCACTGAAAAAGTGTCCGAATTTAACTAATTGGTTCATACGTTCTTAAATGGATCATGATATATACGGTAAGGCACTTAATCTTCAAATATAAGATTTTTATACTAATGGATTGTGTGCTTCATTGCAAAATATTCAGATCCATTCTTGAATGTTACATATCTTTTAAACAAAAGTCCGCATGTTTATTTATTTGATTTTGCTATTTCTTCATCTCTGCATCAAGTACCTATATAGTTGGTCAAAGGATGAAAAAAAAACATTCTGACAGCTGTCATTAACGTACATAATTTTAGTCTCTTTCTTTAGCGTTTAAGACATTCTTATTTGCAGACGATATATTTTTCTAACTTTCCAAAACTTAAAATTACTTAAAAAGTATAATATTAACTGTTTAATATTTTTGGAATGAATGATGAATGGGAATGTTGTGATGTGAAAGAAGATGTAGTTACAGGAATAGAAAAGGGTATGTTGAGATGGTTCGGTCATGTGGAGAGGATGAATGAAAACAGGTTGACTAAGCAGATATACAAGGAGAGTGTGGAGGGAAAGGTCGGGGTGGGAAGACCTAGACGAACATATCTTGATCAAATTAAGGACGTCCTGGTGAAGGGTCAGGTCAAAAGTGCCCGAAACCGCCGAGCTTGCATGAAGAGAGTTATGAATGTGGATGAAGCAAAGGAAGTATGCAGGGATCGTGGCAAGTGGAAAGAGGTAGTCTCTGCCTACCCCTCCGGGAAAGAGGCGTGAGTTTATGTATGTACGGTCGCGTTCATAATTGCAGTCATAGTTCGCAAAACTTTATAGCTTGCACCGCTGCTATCACTCACACATTCACACAAATAACACAATAAACAACAAGCGGTAAAGCGTTGGGTAACGCGCCATTAAGAAGAGGGTAGTGTAAAAAGTCGACCGCGCAGCGGCCGTCGTCCGCTAATCAACACAGCGACACGCCACATAGCGGAGATCCATGGTGGAACAGTACGAAAATAATGGCTTCATACCGACCAGAATATTTGCGGAACAGTTCGACACATCAGTGGTTACTGTTCGTCGAGTTTGCACCGTGAGGGACTACACCACAGACAGCCAGCAAGAAAGCCGTATTTATCCGAAATAAATAAGCAAAAACGTTTAGAATTTGCTCGACGGATTTGGATTTTGACTGGAAAAAAGCGATATTTACGGACGAAAAGTTCGTTTACGTCATCGCAACACGGTAGGCTTCATTTATGGCGAAGAAATGCAACTCGGTATGAAGAAAAAAATATGGAGTCTGGACGCATATCTGTAAATAAGTGGGGCTGGATGAGTGCTGCTGGACCTGGGGAACAGATGTGGATAGCAGGACGCGCTACAGCTGCTCATTATGTGCAAGTGCTGGAAGAAACCATGTTACCAACTGTGAGGTGTATTTATCCGATTGATGACATACCAACAATATCATTTGTGCAAGACAACCGCCCTGTGCATCGTGTCCATATAGTGCGTGAAAGGTTCTGCCAGTTTATATTAAAACTACTAATTACTTAGATAGTATTTTAAGGACAGCTTCAATATCTTTTCTTTATGAAAACGAATAATTAAGCTGTAACCTTAATAACAGGAGATAAGTAGATGTTACAATTAGTGCAATATGCTGTATGTATAGCTTTATTAATCATCAATATGTAAACAAAACTTTAGGTAAACTATTTCAATAAAATTTACTAATTTTAATTATTGAATGTTTTATTTTGCTCCCTCTTGTTTAACATTTCTTGCTGATTTCCGTGTTTGAAACACGGGTATTGTAATTCTTAGATATCAGTTAGTTAGTTAGTCAGTCAGTTACTTAGTTCAAATGGCACCTTGAAGCATTAAAAATTGTCAGTAACACTATTTCTTTTTTAATAGACAAAAAAAATCCTTGAATAACTTCGGAATCCAAGTAACGCTAGTAACTAGAACAAGCGAGTGTGAGCAAGCGAGATTATCTAATATATCTTAGATCTCACTTGCTCACACGAAATAATAAAATTGCTACCCAATAACTTTCAAAGGAACCACTACCTATGTTAGGGTCGTGTGCAGACAAATTTACAACCTTATTGAAATGACATAAGTCTGGCAGTCGCAGGCTTCCCTCTATAGGCAAATCTTATGCAAATAATGAGAGGCGACGATATCTCGATCGACAATTATCGGGCCCAGTTCGGCAATCGTTGATTACCGTCTCTTTCTGTTTTGTTATGTTATATGTCATAGAATAATAAACTGTTTTACTTAGTAATCATTGGTTTTAAAGACCGTATTCATTTGATGGAAAATTTATTCTTTTTAAATATGCATGTGTGTGTGTATCTAGTGGAACCACAGTGCACGCTATTTTAACCCGTAAGAATTTTAAAACTATGACTGCAGATATGAACGCGATCGTACCTATGTATGTATGTAATATTTTTTCTTATTGCTGAGCAGTATTAATGCTTACTTGCATGCAATAAGTTTATTTATCCCTCAGGATTGAGAAAATGATTCTAATTTCCCACTGTTTAATTGGTATCAGAGTCGCTTTTCTTTATAGTGTAAAAGAACTAACTTGTACATATGTTTTTTTTTTGCATTCCTTTATTAATTAACTAACGAACCTTAAGAATTATGTTTAAAGTTATATAGTCATATTATCACCCTCAAGAAGTCCACTGTTGGATATAAATTGAAGCTGTTAGGTTCTCTTGGTATGGGGTAGAGGTCAGACGGGAGTCGTCTCGTTTAACTGACGTACTTACTCCTTGATTGTGGTTAAAGGCAGACCTCTGCCTTTGCAAAAAGCCAGCCACTGTAGTATGACACGCGCGACGATGTTTTTATCTCACGAAAAACTATCGCTGTCCCGTTCTACGTCATAATATAAAACGAAACAGCGAACAGGAAGAAAGCGGTACAAAAGCTAGGATGATGATGGCGTTTTGAATGACCTTAAGTACTTTGCGAATGGAATAGTATAATAAAGATATATAAATATTAAACTATTTATTTATTACGAGGTACAAGTTGTTGTACAATTTTATAATGTTTGCCGATGTCGGCGTAATTAAGTATTGCAGTTAATGTTTGTAATAAATTAATGCACTAATGATTTTTCTTTTATTTTTTATCAATATTATGAACCTTCTTATGTTCACCATTTCATAGTATAATTTCGCAGTTATAATATTAGTTGGAATACAACTAATATTATAAATGCAAAAGTAAGTTTGTTTGTTTATTATCTCTTCAGGAGTTATCAACAGAACCAATATTCTTGAAATTTTGCGTATATATATAATTAAGTGTCTGGAGAAGGACATAGGGTAACCTACCTTTTACCCCAGTGAAAATTATAGTTCCGTGGGATTTGCGAAAAACCTTTATTCTTTTGTAGCTGGCGCTAAATTCATAGCTTTTTATAGGTGAAGCTAAATTAGTTTCTTTTTGTAAGTGGCGCTTTATTGGTAGCTATTTGTATTAGGCGCCTATTTGTCTCGGATGAAGCTGCGGGTAAAAGCTAATAAAATTATTAAGCGATAATATTTGTATGTTTGATCGATTAACAGGATAAAAATACAGGACCGATTTTGACGAAATTTGGCACAAAGATAGGATAGACCGTCAGTCCCATGTAAATGCGTTGTAAATTAAAAAACATAAGTGATATCTTCCCATATATATATTAAAAAATATAATACTTATTAATACGCGGTATAACAACTATATAACTCTTATACATAGTATCACAGCATCTTAGAAGACAGCTCTAATTCCAGTTGCAGCTCTTGTATAGATTCCTTCTTTAGCAGCGGCTTCTTGTCGCTCTCCTTTATCTTCTTCGCGTTCTTCTTCTTTGTAAGCCTGGAACAATGAAGGAATATCTGATGAACTTGTGGTGTGATATGCCCTCACCTTGCTTCACCTTTGGTTTACATCAATGGTCACCAAGTTAAGTAGCTCGCTATCAGCTTAGAACGAATGTTCGTAGTTGCTAATTTGCTTATTTTCTCAAGCAACATATCTACTGAAAACAGGCGCATTAACCTTTACTTCGATAAAACCCTTGTAATACTACTTTGTACTTAATATTCAGCTTACGTAATTAACAATGTAACGGAAATTGTTATTTGTATTACGTAATAAGTTATATAGTTACGGGCATGTAAAATTTTTGTGTTTGTCAAAAGTCAAGAGCATTTGCTAAATTTATTGAAATTACGAATGCGTGTAGAAAGTTCGAGAAAAAAATACGAAACAACTGTTAAGGCTTTAGTCAGGGTTATTGACATTCCGGATGTAGGCAGATATTTATAGTCAATAATAATTTTGCTGTTCAAACTCAGAGTTCCACAATGAACCTTGTCACCGACATCATTTTTGTGTGTGAATGTTCCTTGAAAAATATTCTTTGGTCCATACGGAACTGATTTGCGGGGGGAGCTTGTCCGTATTTTTTAATTTTTTTAAAGGCCATTTTCAGTTATTGACGAGTTACCTGAAGAGTCCAGTGTTTCCTAAGTGGACTCCAGGCCTTGAGGTTTAATGGCAGAGGGTGCAATTGGGAATACGCCAGGATGAGAGAGGGTTGAGTGTTACCTGAAGTTTGAGTCACTAGGCAGGGGCGCTCTTATAAATAGAGGTCTGTATTTACTGGAAATAATTTTCTTAAAATTTTGATTTCTCAACTTTTAACAATTTTATTTGTCACTGGAGAAAAGCTTTTTTAAATGATTTGACGGATGAACTAAAAAAATAATTTCTCACCTATTGACGACTCCGTCGGGATGGTCCATCATTCGAATAATATCCGCCTGATCTGAGGAGTCCAGTGGCGCCACCGAAATGTCGCGGACGGCGCGGAATTTACCGCAGTTGTTCAGGTGCTCGTTCTCCAGGCGGAAGAAGTTCCAGATGAATCGTCTGAAAAATATACAATACTAGAATTCCCTTGCGACTGCGCACACGCTTAACGAAAGAAATCGCTAACATTCCCGCAGGAATTCACGAAAAAAATTTGCTCAGATTGATTTGGGTGTTATTTAAAAAAGGTCTCTTAAAATCTAAATTTTTCCACTATTGTAGATTCAACGCTCCAACAAGTTTCAAACAAATAACAAGGAAGCGGAAATTAAATGAAGAATTTTTAAATTTGAACATTTTTTACCTGAAAACTTCTAATGGTGCAAGAATGGAAGTCATGGTCTCCGCGTTGACGCACCCGTTCTCGGTCAGCACGAACGATATGGTCCAGATGAAGCGGAGGACGAAATCTTCCACGATCGCGAAGTAGTAGAACTTAAATTGAAAAAAAATCTCAACTAATATTATGAATGCGAAAGTGAGTTTATTAATTTGTTCGTTGTTCACGGGTCATCTCCATCTTGACGTCCCAGGTGAAACTGTACGTAAGCTTTCTGGGCTAAATATGTCTAGTTTAAAGCTCAATAGGATAGAAGAAGTGTCACAGCCGTTTTTCTACTCGCGCAGATTGTAAAAGTCAATTCTTAGGTATTTCTATTTTCTTTTAGGCGATGGGCTAGCAACCTCTCACAATCTTTGAATGTCAATTCTAGAATCTAGCTAAACGTGGCCTTTGTATCTCAAAATACTTTCTCTGTCTACCCCGTAAAGCAACAGACGTGTAATGTGAGTGTGTTGGCGACTAGATTATTACTCACTCCGGGACTATATACAATCTCCTCCCTCAGGAACTTGTTCTCGGCTGAGGGGCCCACGGTGAAGAGCCCCCAGTCCATCTTGACGTCCCAGGTGTAAGTGTACAGGGACGACACGAGTTGGCACGCGAACCACGCGTACAGGAACGGGTTGTTGTACGGGTCCGTGTACTTTACTGATGGCAATGGAACGTGGGTCAAATGCAATTGTTAAAAAATTAAAACTGAAGAAGGTTTTATCAGAAATATCCCCATAGCGCTTGAACTATGTAATTGGTGCGATTATAATAAGGTTGAAAATGGTGTATTCGTTATTTTTTTTTTATTTTCAATATTGGATTAGGCATTTGTCTTCCATTCACCTGATGGTAAGTGATGGTGAACGATTAAATTCAAGTCAATAAATATTGCCGTCCTGAATTTAAATTTTTCATTTCAGAATTTTCATAATTTCTCACATTAAAATCATGCCATTCCTAAATTTGTATATAGAGCATGTTCAAAACATTCCATTTTTCAAACTACACCGATTTCCCTAGATTTTTCAACATATTTGAAGAGAGATTTCAAAGATCTCAGTTTTAAATTTAAAAAAAATGGAGTAGTTATATTGTAAATATCATGACTGCAATGTTTCAGAAGGGACAAAAATAGACCGTCATTAGATATTACTCAAATTTACCTCGTCATTAAAAAAAACCTGATTCGACGATAAACATTTTAAATCTTACAACTATATCTTCCAACTTACCACTATAAATGGTTCTGAGGGTACTAAACAGCACCACGAAGAAGGTGGTGGAGTACTTGCCAGCGTTCACGAGATGCGGGAACGCCTCCCTACTGTCCCTGTACCGACGCAGGCATTGCCAGAACCTGCCCCAGGCCGGTACTATGTTCACTACAGCGCGGGTTATTATGAACCATTTCTCGCGTTCGAAGGTGTCTGGTGAAGAGGAAAGGTTATCAAAAAAATATTCATTACATACATACATACATATGATCACGTCTATATCCCTAGCGGGGTAGACAGAGCCACCAGTCTTGAAAAGACTGATAGGCGTACTAATAGGAATCTCAAGTTTATAAGCATATCCTTTAGTCGCCTTTTACGACGTCCGTGGGATGATGGAGTGGACCAATTCTTTTTTGTAATGGTGCCGGGAACCATACGGCACAAAAAATATATTTATTAATGAATTTATTACAGGCATATTCTAAAGAAACGTCGGTAATAAACCGTAAGTAGGTTTATACAACTTACACGTTAATATACATCGTTTGTTAATATGTATAGAATAAAATATTCATTAGCCTTTTAGCGTTTCTCTTAGTTGCATCCTATTAATAAATATAAATATACCTACGTGACAAATTACACAGATTAAGTTCGTGACTTGTGTTATGAGATACTAACTCAACGATCCTATATTTTATAATAAATACATACATACATACATAAAATCACGCCTCTTTCCCGGAGGGGTAGGCAGAGACATCGATAAGATTTATAATAAATACTTATACTTATATAGATAAACATCCAAGACCCAAGCCAATCAGTAAAAAGATCTTTTCTCATCATTCACTGGCCGGGATTCTGCCTCAAAGATAATGTAGTGGCCGTTCAGCCTCCATGGACAAACATACCTACTCTTTGACATAACTTTTTAGATGACCAAAACTGACTGACAGACCGTGAAAAAAAGGAGAATCAAGACTAAGACAAGACGACGACAAGACGACATCTTGAACAGGCAAAATTCTGTTTTTATTCAGACACGACCCAGCAGACCCTCGGCCCGTTCAGATAATAATACAAACACTACACACTATCAACATTGAACCAGTCTCCCCCAGCGACGTAGAAGGCGAGCAGATAGTGGAAGTCCAAGAAGGCGGCCGCGAACGAGTTCCACTGGTCCGCCAGCCAGAAGTCCGCGAACAACACCGGCATGAATGGAGCGGCTAGGATGCGGCCCTGGAGAGTTAAATTTTTGTTTAAGTCTTGCTAAATACGGCCAATTTAGTCATTCTGAATACGGTCCAGCGGGGTATGCGCGAAGACGATTTTATCGCGCGCTAAAAACGGCGTCTCCGTACCATGCTAGCCCCGCTGGAAATTTTAATCTTTAAATAAGATCATGGAAATTAACGTTAAAATGTCTTTCATAAATTAGATCCTGGTGTGTTAAATTTTTAATACGTTCGACGCGAACGAATACCTGGGAATTAGTTTTAGCGCCATCTAGTAACGAATTTATGCATCGCAAGATCAGACGAGAGTTCTTGCTTATAAAAACCTGATTAATCATTTTAGGGTCGTGGTCAATGGCGGACTCTGGCTTCTCCCAAGAGGGTGATGACATAATCAAACATTGTTTGTTACATTAAGTCACAGGTAACCTCTGGTTATATATAATCTGTTCAGATTGTCTTAAATGAATCTCCCGTCTCAATACTGATAGCAAAACTAAGTATTAATATGGGTAAAAAAAATGTATGCAACGAGAAACATGCGTAAAGGGGGAGAAAGAAAACAAATAATATACTTACACAGATTCTCAAGAACCAAAACCGCGCTTCGTGCCTAAAAACCTTCAGCGGATTGAGCAGAAATCCCATCATGATTATGACCAAAGCCAAGGGATTTACGAACGGCGGTATACTCAAACTCGCACTGTATATGAAGCTCAATATACTGAGTGCCCAGACTACACCGAAAATCGCTGCTAACTCCATCAAATGTTGTTCGGATAGGTGGTTTCTCGGGTCCAATTCGAATATAAGTACGTGATTGACCCCCGACGACCGCCAGCCGTATACGTTTATGCCTATAAGGAAAATGAATTCGACTAGCAGAAACGGACCCCGGTATAATCTGAAGGCAGTTTTGAAGTTCTCTGTCGCACCCTCGTGGAAGAGAGCTGGAAGAGAAGAATACACGGTATTATTTAATATTATTTATTAATTTTTCATTAAGATAGATTAGCTGTATTGGATGGAGTTCTCCCTCCTGGCTTTAGTCCTCCTCACGACTTTGGAGGAACCCGGGGTATGCCTTTGACCATTGCTCCTGGATTGACTGTATAAGGTTTTACATGAAGCGACTCCCTCCTTCTTTCGTCTGACTTTCGCAGGGAAACCTAAAATTGGATCGATCATAGTAACACATCCAGTTGCCTGAATGTGCAAGTTTCCTCACGATGTTTTCCCTCACCGTAAGAGCATCGGTTAGTAATCAAACTAATGTACGTAACTTCGAAAATAGTCATTGATACATGGCCGAGTTGGGATACCTGTGCCTTTTTGCCTTATCGATACGACCAGTGACGCTCTGATGGAGTGTAAACACTAACCAAAACACATGCTCGTACTGACATTTACATATATTATGTCTTTCGCTCTTACAGGGTAAGACAGAGCAAAAAGTCATATGACGAAGGACACGTGTAAGTGTACTGCTTAATAGAAATTAAATCGGAGCTATTGACTGGTTCCTAGCACGGCGGCGTCTTGAAGAATCCCGCCGTTTAAAACTTTCATCCTCATTTACAAAACTGCACGGGAATCTTGAACTTTTTGTGGGTTATTATCATGATCTAACTGAAACCAAAAGTATCATAATGTTTTCAAAATCAGTATTAACTTAATCGCCGATGTAAATTTCTCAATGATAACATTTGCTATCTAAACACACTTATCTGGTCTTAACCGCAAGGTTGTGTAGCGATTGTTTGCGAAAAATGGCCATAAAAGTGACCGCAAACAACGATATGAGAATATTACATCATATGGACATAGTTAATCTCATAGGATAATATTGGTATGATAGAAGCAAATATTATGTTAGATGAAATCGGATTAAGTCTAAAATAGTTTCTAATTTTAGTTATCGTTTTTTAATGGAGATATACCTAAAATAAATGCTGTTTTCATAACAAGGGATACGAAATGAAATCTAACTGCGGCGTATGATTATTTTCCGAGTTTTATGAACCTACCTAGATTAGTTTCAATATTAACCAATGCTCTTATGGAGAGGAAATCACCCGCTTCACAGGAGTCGCTTCATATTATTATCTGATCTTCTGTCAACAGGATAATGAAATTATAACAGTAGCTATTACCCATTCTTGCCTCCACCCCATCGTCCCCCATGGTCATAATGCAACAAATGCCGAAAGGTTGATAATGATTAATGCAATAATTGATACAGATGGCATTCCCTAGTTAAGGCGGATCTCGGACTGCTTCTAAGAGACTAGAGGCTGATTCATTGCTACATTTTCTGAATCTATACTAATAATATTATAAAGCTGAAGAGTTTGTTTCGAATTGAAAAATTCTTTTTACGTTGAATAGACCATTTATGGAGGAAGGCTTAAGGCTATATAACATCACGCTGCAACTATAAGGAGCAAACAAATAATGGCATATTATGAGAAAAAAACGGGGAAAATTATTCATCCTTAGAGCTTCAATGATGCCCAAAATAACTTTTCCACGCGGACGACGTCGCGGGCACAGCTAGTATAGAGATAAACCTACCAGACAAAACGACAGTTATAAACAGCACGATGAATGACCCGCTGAACAGCCCGACTTTGAACGTGGTCCAAGGACTCTGCTGCTCGCCTAGCGGGGGGACTCGCAGCTTCTTCATCGCCTTCTGCCTATCCCCACCTTCCAGCTCATTAGTGACAGTCGCCTCTGTGTCGCTTATGAGCCGGTCTATGTCTTTGTTTGTGTAGAAATGGGACGTTTCTACGTGTTCCGCCCGCCATTGGGCGCCGTTACTAACGTTTAATAACTGAAACAATTTTTTTTTTATTAATATCTTACTTATTTAGGATCAATATCATATCTCGGATGAGAAATGTGGGAAGACGAAATACTAGAAAAAAATACATAAAAATATTGTAAAATGTTGATGACAGTTAGATAGGCAGGCTAAACCTCTGTCAGGCAGAGGCCTAGACAAACATCTTTATCAGATCGTGGACGATCTGGTGAAAAGTCTAGTGCAGACTAACCTAAATTGGCGAGCTTGCAAATTGATTTATGAAGTTAAAGCAAAAACATATGTAGGGTTCGCGGAAAATGTGCTCAATATCTGTTGATATCACCTCATCTCACCTCATGAAAGAAAGATGTAGATACATACCTTATCATGTTTCTTCAAGATCTTCCTAAAGCCAGTGTAGTTCAAGTTCTGGTAGTTCTGCAGCAGTATGAGGCTCAGGTAGAACTCGCTGAATGCAAGCTTCAGCTCCTGGACCTTTCGGCGAGGGATGGCCTTTTTGCTGTCCCCTCCACCTTCAAAAAGGACAGAATAAATTAACTATCCCTTGTCTATTGGTCACATGACTAACCACGGCGTTGATAATATCGTAAGTCTTCATGCAAATTGGATTAGGGTTACTCCGGGAGACGGAAGTCAATGAAAAGACCCGTGTTCTGACACTTATTCGTCCTGGCATGAGTATGATCCTGGATTGGGTAAGTAGTATTTTACCTGAAATGACAACCGTCTGACCTCGAAAACCTTTGCGGGGGAACCTAACACATTTTGAATCATGGAAAAAGATGCACTAGATTGAGAACCTTTTCCCTTAGTTGCCGTATACAACATATGTATATGCGAAACAGACGAATTGGTCTTATTGTAAACTACAGGAACAACACAGTTTTTCAAAGCAAGGTTATACGTAATCAGCAATCACCTATATTCTGGATCGTGGTTATAGTTATTCTGGGGTATTCTTCAAAGTCCCCGACCGGGGAAATCGGCAAAAAAATTCAAATTCAAACTTTTATTTGCATAATATAAGTACAACAAGGTCTTAAATATTATGAACCTATAACAGATCTTCATATTTACCCTTTCGGATGTTGCAAAAGTTTACAAGAGACAGAACAAGACAAATCTACTTAAATAAAAGTTGAGGTTATTGTTACCTTTGGGTTTTATAGTGTCGAACTGTGATTTCAACTCGCTCTGTAGCGTTGCAAATTTTCGTGTGGCTTCAGCTAGTTTTTCTGTAATGAAAATAGTGAGTTATATACATAGGTATGTTTTGTATTAGCGGAGCAATATTCAAAGTTAAAATAAACACAATTGCGTTATTTGTGATCCTTGAAGCCCAAAAGGAAGTACTGATATACTCCATCATCATATCATCCTACTATACTACCCTCAGGTAGTTACTATCATTTTTATAAGCGTCTGAGCAATATTCGACGGCGCAGAAAACTGCAACCTACTGCCAAATTAAATCGCATGAAAACTCAAAAAATAACGACCTTATAAGAAGTACACTTAAAATCCAAAAACAAAATGTCTCCTTTTATCTCTGATATTACTGTTTTATTAGAAGTTCATTTCGGGGCACGTTCTGACAAGCTTAGCCGTTTAAATATTTTCGCGCCCTACAATAATTTGACTTCAGCGCAGGTACAGTGTTGTAAATAATGAAAATGGTAATATGATCTATCTGTACTAGGATTCTGCTATGCATTTTGAATATTGTGTCATTATTCAGATTCGTATGAACCCTAGTATGCTAAATTTAAGTAATAAAATCAAACGTAAGTAAGTATGCTAAATTTAACTAATAAGTCAAACTATTAAGAATTTTGAATTTGCATTGATACGAGTAGTTTAGACGAGGGTCGCAGTTTGCTTCATTTATAAAAGCTTAATATCTTATTTATCATTAATAAGCTCAGGAAAACTAAATTTGGCCTGTGATAAGGTGTATATTATATACATTCTTATAATTATAAAAGGAAAATATGAAGGAAATCCATTAGGACTTGAAGAGGTAAAGAATAGAGACATATACATATTTGCATGAATTACATTTATGTGTGTATACAAAGTAAAGTTTAATTCATTTAATGCTGGTTTTAATGGCAGTGTACCTACTGCGGTAATCCTTATTTGTTCAACAAATGTTATCAGTGTGAGAACCACAGCAAAAATCTGTATTAAAAAAGCTAATGACGGTAGTTTATCAGTTTAGCTAAATAGCCTATAATCATCATGACTCTTAATAAAAGGTTGGCAGATATTTGATCATAAAAACTTCCCAGATTTTTTTGTGGAATCCTAGAGAAGTAATTTATCAAACCAAAAAAAAATGAGTATGTTAATTTACACAACAAACCTGAATAGAATGTGTTAATTTTCTTAAGCTCCTGGTCACAATAATGGAAGAAGGTTTCGTCGAAGTTGGCGAAGTGTCGCGACAGCACTTCCGGTTCGACGTTCTCGGCTGATGGCGCCTCCTCCACCGTCTTATACAGCATTGCTTTCATTTCCTGGTGGTTAAAAGATAAAAATATTGGTAAATTGTACATTTGTATAACTTATTTACTCAAAGGACTATAATTTTAGTACTATAGGTACCTATAACACATTATGAAAATAAAATTTATATACCTATTTTATTAAATTTGTTTTATTGTTATTTATGTCTTGTATAATATTAGACCTTCTTTTGTCGTTTATAAACTATAGCCAAAGAGCACTTAGGAACAAAAGTAGGTACCTACTGCCAACTGATGAGACATGCAAACTTTCAAATGCAGGTTTTTGTTGCCTGACAAGAGTTAGCTTTATATATAAAGTATTTTTTTAAGTGTGATCCTGGATTGGATAAGTTTTTACATGAAATGACTTCCATCTGGCCTTCAAAGACAGACAGATCCTAGACATGTTCAATCCTTGGATAAAACTATATAGGTTTCACATATAAGAACTAAATTAAACTCAAAAACATCCTCACTTTTATAATTCTATTTACAGATATATACATATACCATTCGAAAATGGAACTTAAATTTTGAATACATCAAGGTTTCAGCAAGACTGAGGGTCTAGTCTAGTTGTTTCAAGTATGTCTATAATATATACATACACATGGTCACGTCTATATCCCTTGCGGGGTAGACAGAGCTAACAGTCTTGAAAAGACTGAATGGCCACATTCAGCTATTTGGCTTAATGATAGAATTGAGATTCTATTGTTGAGCCAAATGGCTGATGTCTATGATTCAATCAGAAATTTTGCTAGTCATAAGAATATTAGCACTGTATCACAAAGGCAGTGAGTGATAGTTACATGATCTCTTTACAATAAACATATATTTGTCATATCAATTAAATGTAGTCATGACACACCAATAAACACCTCCAAATCTATACCACTGTCAGCTGGTTACAGTTACATACATATAAACTAATCTATATTCCTTGTGGGGTAGACAGAGCCAACTGTCTTGAAAGGACTGAACAGACAGATTCTGAGAACTGACAGGTTGCTAGCCCATCACCTATAAAAAGAATCCCAAGTTTATTTGCCTTTAGTCACCATTTACAACATACATTGTAAAGACATGAAGTTATCCTATTCTTAAGTGCTGGAAACCACAAAGCATAACAGTTTCATTTGAAATGTATAATGTTACCATTACTTGTGACAATAGAATTGTAAAAATTGTGTTACTTTAATGTTAATTTGACAGTTCTTCACATTTTAAAGTAATTCTAAATAAAGTCTTTTGTGTCTTCTGTGGCATTAGCAAGAACCGAGTTGGAGTAGAAATGAGGTTCTATTTCCTTTGGGGTTTTTAATTAACATATTTATTGATTAGATTTATATACAATATACAGGAAATACTAGGAGAACAATTAATACAACTAATTATCATTTATTGATGAATAATTAGATTAAATAGTGTAACAATGTGGTTACATGTGCAAGTCATAGAATGAGTATTAAAGTATAGAATTTATTTGTTTCCATACACATACGTATATACATATTATAATATACCAATACATTGATGAAAATCTGTCCAGAATTCTTTAAATGTTTGAAATATAGATTTGTAGTGATTATGTTTTATGTACACCTGTTATATATTATTAATTTTTATAGTGTAAGGACAAATATATGTACTGGGAAATAGGGTTTAATTTAAAGGAAAAACAATTAATATTCCAAATGTAAATATTATTAAAACAATTTAAATCTGACTCAAAAATTCTAAACTGATAAGTACCTATTTGTAAACATGACAAAACTATTTTATCTTTAAAATTAACAAAGAAATTTCCATGAAACCCAGCGAAACCAAGATAAATAGACCAAGGGCAATGTTATCTTGACACGAAAAGGCAAGCTGTTATAGTGGAAGTACCTCATAATTGATATACTGCTTTCTCCACTCCGGTGTTATGTGGGCACTTAAATGTTCAGCGAACTTCATTTTTGAAGCTCCAGAAACACGACTTTATCTCAAGAAATACTTATTATCACTGTAACCGAACTGTTCAGTTTGTTTTATGATAACCGAAGTGCGATGACTTCATTCTATTAGACCTAACACTAAATCAATGGAATGGTTATTTTATCTGAGCAAGGATACACTTTTTTAGGTTGTGTGATGTTTTTTAAATATTACAGCTATGTCGTTTTGATTTTTTTACAATAAAAGTAAAAAAGTTCACTGTGTCTGTGACATATTTGTTTTGGAAATTATTTTGCCTGACATTTATCCCATTCATATGACATTGACGTTTTCGTTTGGAAATCGCTGCATCATTTATGTATGTACTTTATTCGGGGTAGACAGAAAAAATATTAATAATTTTTTGTAAGTTTTATAAATGGGATTACCATTATCACAGAGGATAACAAAATTAGAAAAATAAAGATTAAATTTGTTTTAAAATAATATTTATTAGATAATACTCTAAAATTATTCATCAAGATTGTTGTCTTGTATTTGTTGCCTTTTCTTTTTCACCCTCAATTTTTTTATCAACTGTGAATAAGGCTTGATTTATTGTCTCTGGAATGACTCGGGCAACTTTTCTAGGTTCCTTTGCTAGGGTCTTAGGGCATTGCATTTCAGACCAGCTGATAGGCACCATCCCCACTCTCTGTGGTGATCCTTCTGCTGTTGCTATCACCACTCCAAGTTCATTTTCTGCTGTTGATAAATGGTACCAATGTATTTCTGTCATAGGAAGCTGGATGAAGGGATAAGAAAATATATCGAAATTGGAACAAAAGTTAATTTAACTTTAGTAATACTTTTCTTAACTTAAGACTTAATTAGATTAGGTTTTAATAAGTGGAGAAATGACCATGTAGAAATAGGATTTCTTTTATAAAATCAGTATAGTGGGAAAATTTCTCGAAGAAACTAATTAAGAGATCTGTGTAACTTACATTAGTTAGTTACCTAGCATAAGTAAGATAACTAAGACATTCAAATAATTAACCAAAACCTAAGGCCTATCTCAAGCAGGCCTCCTTCAACAAGCAACTTAATAAAAAAGGATACAACTCTTGCCAGTATAACATCACCCGGTCGGAAACATTTATACGGGTCTATTCTGTCTTTGTCTGTAGATTTTATGTCTTCTTTCTTCAGCACTCCTCGATAAGGTCTCACAAGCACTGAAGGTCCCACACACAAGATTACACATTGTACCATTCTTGAGTTTACCACTGTTACTTTGGCAGTCACTATATCACCGGTTTTTGGCAGTATACTTGGTGTTCTTGGGCTTTCTACTGATACAATGGTAATCTGCAAATAAACAACAAGTTTTGTATCATGCAAATTGAATGGGTGATAACTTGAAAATAGTGGTAGATACATAAAGTTTAACTCTTTAAGAACTTTATCTTTTGTGTATGGGTGTTCGCAGGATCAGAAAATAGTTGTGGCATACATGATCATTGGTTTTTAATAACTTTGTATTACTCACTTTTGTTTTTTCATCTTCCTCCATTTTCAACACACCAGCCAAAGCAGCATATATATACCCTTTCAATTCATATGTTCCTGGTCCAGATATGAATTCTTTATTCAATAAACATAATCTCATACCGGGTATACATATTTTACCTATGTCTTTTAGCTTTTCTGGATCCATTGTTTATTTTCGAAGGTTATTATGGTTATAATTAGAATATATATTTACGGGAAGAATAGTGCGATCTGTTAAAATCAATAGTTTACCAAGATTTAAAACAATACTAATTTTAAAAACATTTCTTTGACTTTCCCCTTCTTTATTAATAAATTTCACACTACTAGTTTCCACTCAACAATACAACACAAAGCCAGCAAACACGGCAGCAAACACGGCACGGCAAGCAAGATTGAGGTTACTTTAATGTTATGACATTTTATTTTTTTATTACTAGATAGCAAAAGCAAACAACTAAATCCCCTGGACCCACTGTGGTGGAACTGGAATGGGACCACAGAATGTAAAACAAAACGCAATTAACGTAAAACGTGTCACGTCAGCCGGTGCGATTTGTCAATTTGACATTAGAATTGATTGCTTTCATTTTATGGCCTGTTTTAATATATTTTCGGCATTTAATTCCAAGAAATATTGGTGAAAATGTTAACTAAGTTCGAGACAAAGTCGGCGAGGGTAAAGGGCATATCGTTTCACGCCAAAAGGCCATGGGTCCTAGCAAGTTTGCACAACGGAGTGATACAACTATGGGACTACCGTATGTGTACATTGCTGGAGAAGTTTGATGAACATGACGGCCCCGTACGTGGCATTTGCTTCCACATCCAGCAACCCTTATTTGTGTCTGGAGGCGATGACTATAAAATCAAGGTAGGTTTCTTTGTATTTCCAGTATGTGAATTTGTCTTACATATTCATAAATGACCATGTTTGAAAGTTGCTATTTATTGAGTAAACATTAAAATATTTAAGCAACAGTAATTTTATTAGACCGTTTACTTTGTCGAGTACTTTTAATGTCATGGATATCAAAAGAACCAGATTTAATTAAACCATTATAGATAATATCAACATGAACAAAAATCCTTGTGGATTTTGCTAGACTGGGGCATATCAGAACTACTAGCATCCAGTGTGTCGAAACCAAAAAATGTAACTGGGAATACATTCAGACACACACAACTGTTGGTTTTCTTGTAATATAAAATGAGTATTTCTTATTTAATTCTTTCAGGTTTGGAACTACAAACAGAGGCGTTGCCTGTTCACCCTGCTCGGCCATTTAGATTACATCAGAACTACATTCTTCCATCACGAGTATCCATGGATTTTGAGTGCTTCAGATGATCAGGTATCTATATTCTACATCAATAAAATGTTTACTCAACATGGGTTTCCAAATAAAGAAAAATCTGAATTATTGTTATTTACAAAGAAAATTAATGTGTCATACAATTAAAATCATACAATCAATAAAGAATCATAGAAATCAATCAAGAAATCACTGTCATCATCTTGTATCATATGTAGTTTTCACCAAAAAGTATGTAAACAAAAAATCCATAAGTAATCTGCCAGATTGAGTTTCATCATAATAAAGTTGTGCATAATCAAAACATTAAATTCTTCTTTGCTCTCTTCAACTTGATTTATCATCTCACTGCCATTTTACTCTTAGGTGCTATTGAACAGTTATAAATTTTTTTGAAGGTTTTTATTTATTTCTGCATACAATTGAAACCATCTCAAGCAATACTTACTAAGTATTATTGTGAAGTGTAAAGATTAATATTTTTGTTTCTAATTAAAAAAGTGATACACTACTGACCTGATTATGACAAAATTTGGAACAAAGTTAGATAAGATCTCCAGAAGTAGCTCACAAGTTATGTTAAATAAGTGAAATGCAACTTTTATCAATTACAAAATATTTGTTCCCAGACAATAAGAATATGGAACTGGCAATCCCGTCAATGCATCAGCGTGCTCACAGGCCACAACCACTACGTCATGTGCGCTCAGTTCCACCCTTCAGAAGATCTGCTGGTCTCCGCATCATTGGACCAATCCGTGCGAGTGTGGGACTTCTCCGGCTTGAGAAAGAAGAGTGTGGCGCCTGGGCCGAGCGGTTTGGCTGAACATTTGAGGAATCCGCAGGCTACAGATTTGTTTGGACAGGTATTATTAAGAAGTTGAATCGTTTTTGTTTTTTCAGATGATATTTGTATTAAATGTTAATGTCGAACATAAGGCATTATTAAAGACGTTTTTATAAATACAAAAAACTATTTAAAGAATTGTGGTATAAGTAAACCACTGAATTGAAAGATGTTGACTTGGCTGAAATCAAAGGTTTAACATATGAAAAGTGAACACTTTTCACAACATAAAAATTTTCATTTTAGCCAACCTAAACATCTTACATGACCTGTGTTAGTCTATCCCTTAAGGGATGAAGAGGTGATATACATCTCTATCTCATCACTGCATGTTCCCAGTAGCATCCTCCACAGAATTATTTCGTAAAAATTAAAACCAAAAGCATTTTTGAATTGGTATTTCTCTTTTGTTGATTTATAAACTCTATTTTGCACAATTGCACCTGATATATGTTTGTATTTATTTGTTTATAGGCTGATGCAGTGGTCAAACACGTATTGGAAGGTCACGACCGAGGGGTCAACTGGGCTGCCTTCCATCCCTCATTGCCGCTTATAGTGTCTGCCGCAGACGACAGACAGGTCAAGATGTGGAGGATGAATGATGCCAAGGTATGAAGACACTTTTTTTTTACAAGAGTTGATTGGTTTGAAATCAATTTGCCTGGTGGTATGCAAGATGAGGTAAATAAAGATAATTTTTGTGATGTATCCATAAATAATAAAATTACTCTTGTATTTGTTTATGCGCCGGAACACAAGCTGGCAACATTAAGAAAACAACTCTTCCTTCCTTTTTACCTCTTCCACGTGAGAGTACGTCTTTCCACTTATTAAAATTGTTAAATTATATTCTCGGTCACAAATAAACGCAGTGCAGTATATAAAGTTTTATTTTATTGTTCCGGATGGCCCGGGGACACACCAAATTTGGCGACGGCAAGTAAAAAACTGTATTTACAATTTTTGCCATGACGGCATATGGAGTCATAAAACCATTTCAAGATGGTGACGACATTGAATGTTTTTTGGAAAGACTGGAGCAATATTTCTACGCCAACAACATTTCAAAAGAACTTCGGACGTCAGTTTTACTAACAATGATTGACGAAAAAGTTTACAAAGTCATTAAAAGTACATTGCATCCGGAGCTGCCTAAAACGAAAACACTTGTGGAATTACAAACAGCGTTACGCCTGAGATACAAAACCAGAATATCTCATTTTAGAAAAAGGACAGCATTTGACAAATTACAACAAGAAGATGGAGAAACCATCACTAAATGGTACGCAAGAGTTTGTGACTCTGCCACAGAATGTGAATTCGGCACGTGTATTGACGACAGAATCAAGGACAAGTTTGTTACAGGCATGAGAAGTGGGCCTATTTTTGAAAGGCTGTGTGAAGAACCTATTACTAAGAAGTTGGCTGATTTGTTGGACATAGCATTGAATAAGGAAGCAGTATTACATGAAAGACAAGCACCAGTGCATCGGGTCACTAAATCTACCAAGTCCACAATTTCACAAAGTTCCAAGTCTCAAGGTGAGAAACAAAAAAGCACTGAAACATTATTGACATGTATCCATTGTGGAAAATCCAATCATTCTTTTGCAAAATGTAAATATAAGAAATATACTTGCAAACTGTGTAAAAAGGTTGGACATTTAGCTTCAGTATGTAAAGCCAAGGCGGCAAATACAAACAACTTGGAGGTGGAGGAGGAGATTATTGATATTTTCACAATGATGCCGGAATTACAGGTGCCATCGTTAAATTACATTTCTCCATTCATAGTGCAGTGTGAAATTAACTCTAAATTAATTGATATGGAGCTGGACACAGGTGCGGCAGTGTCATGTGTGCCAGAAAGTGTTTACAAGCAAAAATTTAAAAATATAGATTTGAACTCAACACATTTAAAATTAAAAACATATAGCGGTCAGGTAATACAACCTATTGGTGAAATTTTTGTTCCTATTAAGTATAAAGATAAGAAATATAATTGTAAATTGTTAGTTGTTTCAAATGGTTGCAGATGCCTGTTTGGCCGGGATCTGGTACAAAAGTTTAATTTAGATATTAAAAATTGTTTATCTGTTAATATTATTCATAAGGCTGATAATTTGGAAGATTACTTAGAAAACTTTTCTGATCTTTTTAAAAATGAGTTAGGTGTGATAAAGGGAGAAGAAGTTAATTTAGAACTTATTGATAAGGATGTTAAGCCTGTTTTCCACAAGCCAATTCCTATTCCCCATGCATTCAAGGAGAAAGTAGATGAGGAATTAAGGAAGTTGGAACGGGAAGGTGTTATTACAAAGGTTGAAAGTTCTAAATGGGGAACTCCTTTAGTACCAGTTATCAAAGATAATGGCAAATTACGTTTATGTGCAAATTATAAAATTACAGTTAATAAATATATTAAAGATGTTAACCATCCTTTACCTAGAATTGATGATATTTTTAGTGCCTTACAGGGAGGTGAGAAATTTACAAAACTTGATTTACGCAATGCTTTTAATCAATTATTATTAGATAATAGCACAGGGGAGCTATTAGCATGGTCTACAAGTAAGGGCATATTTAAACTTAACCGATTACCTTATGGTACTAAGCCAGCGAGCTCCATTTTCCAAGCTAAGATGGAAAAAATTCTATTAGGAGCCAAAGGTGTTGTAAATTTTATCGATGATGTTTTGGTTACAGGATGCAATGATGAGGACCATTTAAATAATCTCAAGGAGGTGTTAAAAAGATTTAAAGAGGTTGGAATAAGATTGAATAAGTCAAAATGTTTATTTTTTCAAAATGAGATTAATTATCTTGGTCACATTATATCTAAAGAAGGTCTAAAGAAGGATCCAGCTAAATTAGAGGCCATCATCAATGCTCCTGTACCCAATAATGTCACGGAAGTAAGGTCTTGGATTGGTATGGTTGGATATTATTCAAAGTTTGTTCCTCAGTTATCAGTTAAATTAAAACCAATGTATGATTTATTACAAAAGGATAGAAAATTTATATGGACAAAAGTTTGTAATGATAGTTTTGAACAAGTTAAAAAAGAGATTATTTCTGATAATATTTTAATCCATTTTAATAGAGATTTACCTTTACGATTGTCTTGTGATGCTTCGCAAAATGGTATAGGTGCTGTACTCAGTCACATTTTGCCGGACGGTACTGACAGGCCTATTAGTTTTATTTCACGTGTTTATAGCAAAGCTGAAAAAGGATACTCAATGATCCATAAGGAAGCTTTAGCAATTTATTGGGCAGTCCAAAAATTTTATCAGTACTTAGTAGGTTCCAAGTTTGAGTTACAGTCAGACCATAAACCTTTGCAAGCTCTATTTGGAGAACACAAGAGCCTGCCACAAATGGCTGCAGGACGGCTCCAAAGGTGGTCCACATTTTTATCAGGATTTAATTATACTTTTAAATATATTAAAGGAATGCATAATGTAATAGCAGATTGTATGTCAAGATTGCCATTGCAAAATAATTCTTGTATTAAGCAAACAAATGAATATGAGTATATAAATTTGGTAGCAGACCAAAATATTGTTAATTTAGATTTAGTCAGGTCAGAAACTAGGAAAGATCCTATTTTAAGTTCAGTATTTAATATGATACGTTATGGATTTCCAAAATTTACACAAAATAATTCTCTTAAACCATATTTACAAAAGAAGAACGAACTATATATTGACCAGAATGTTATTATGTGGGGATATAGAGTTGTCATCCCTGAGAAATTAAGATTACATTTACTCAAAGAGCTTCATTCTACACATGAAGGGATTGTCAAAATGAAATGTAACGCTAGGTCTTACTTTTGGTGGCCAGGTTTAGATATGCAAATTGAAAATTTAATTAAATCTTGTGATGTATGTATGACATATCGTTCAGAACCACCAAAAGCACCAATTATTTCATGGCCAAGAACTAAGGTTCCATATGAGCGTGTACATGCTGATTTTCTAGGGCCAATAGATAATAAGATGATTTTGTTAATAATTGATTCTTATAGTAAATGGCCTGAGGCATTTATTGTCAAAAGTTTAGATTCAAAACAGACGGTTGAAAGGTTTAGGGAGTGTTTCAGCCGATTTGGATTACCGAAAGTTGTAGTTACCGATAATGCGGCAACATTTATTAGTAAGGAGTTTTCTGAATTTCTTTCCAAGAACGGGATAGTACATGAAACTTCTCCACCCTTTCATCCGGCTACCAATGGCTTCGCAGAAAATGCTGTAAAAACTTTTAAATTTGCTCTTTTAAAAGCATTAAAAGATAAAAGTAATCATAATACATCTTTTGAAACATTAATGAATAGATATTTATTTCATTACAGAAACTCAATTCATATTGTTACTGGTGTTTCACCTTCTCAGTTGATGTTTCAAAGGAAACTTAGAACTAGATTAGATTTATTGTCCATACCAAATGTAAAAGCTTATGATAAGGGAGGAAAAAGAAAGGAAGCATTTAAAGAAGGAGATATAGTTTATTGTAGAGATTATAGAAACCCTAATAAAAAGCAGTTTGTAAAGGCAATGATAGATGAAGTATTAGGAAAGAGAACATATTATTGTAAAGTTTTAAATGAAAATTTAATTTGGAAGCGTCACTTGGATCAAATTATTAGTGCTACTCAAGATTATGAAAATATTGAAGATACAGTAGATAAAAGTTATAATGTTGAACCAATTGATACTTCTGATAAGAACAGTACTGGTGGTGAGAAAATTGTAATTCCTCAAACCATTTCACCACAGGGTGAACAGCCACAGAAACCTATTAGCCCTGTAAATTCTGAAACTGTTTTGCCTTTAGCTGAAGAAGGTAATTCATCTTTTAATAGTCCCACAGTTCAACCGACTAGTGAAATTAGTAGTCCAGGTTTAAGACGTTCCGTTAGAGTTCGTAAGGCACCCCAACGTCTCAACTTATAAAGGGGGGGTATTGTGATGTATCCATAAATAATAAAATTACTCTTGTATTTGTTTATGCGCCGGAACACAAGCTGGCAACATTAAGAAAACAACTCTTCCTTCCTTTTTACCTCTTCCACGTGAGAGTACGTCTTTCCACTTATTAAAATTGTTAAATTATATTCTCGGTCACAAATAAACGCAGTGCAGTATATAAAGTTTTATTTTATTGTTCCGGATGGCCCGGGGACACACCAATTTTGATAAAATGATGATTTTGATGATTTGGATTTCACAATTTCGCGGGAAACCATCCTGTTTTCTATGTTGGTTATTTTTTCTTTATAGTTATCATGTACGACTTCGCAACTGGATGGCATTAAAACATTTCATGAAACCCACAGCTCAACACTAAACTTACGTATAAGTATAGTCCTATTTCCTCTGTCTGTAAGTGCTAATCTCGGAAAGTTGTGGACAAATTTTGTTCCTGTTTGAAGTGTTCGAAAGACGGTTTTCCAAGGTCAGTTTGTCTATATTCTATTAATGATGGCCGGGATGGGTACTTAGTCAAATGAACTCTGCCTTCCCCTCGGGGAAAAAGACGTTATTTAATGTGCATATGTACAACGTTTTGTTTTTACCACAGGCATGGGAAGTAGACGCGTGCCGAGGCCATTACAACAACGTATCGTGCGTTCTGTTCCACGCGCGTCACGAGTTGATCTTGTCCAACAGCGAGGACAAGTCCATCCGTGTCTGGGATATGACCAAGAGGACATGTCTCCACACGTTCCGCCGGGAGACTGAGAGGTAATGATTGTTTTAAAGAGGTGTGTTCGAAGGTATAATTGGCAGCCGTTTATAAAAACAACATACAAACATATAATCACGACTATATCCCTTGCGGGGTAGACAGAGCCAACAGTTCTAAAAAGACTGATAGGCCATGTTCAGCTGTTTGGCTTAATTATAGAATTGAGATTCAAATAATGACAGAATGCTAGCATGTCGCCTAAAAGAAGAATCCAAGTTTATACGCCTATCCCTTTGTCGCCTTTTACGACATCCACGGGGAAAGAGATGGAGTGGTCCTATCCTTTTTTCTATTGGTGCCAGGAACCACACAAAACAAGCCACATTATAATATACATATCTGTGAGATTAATAATAAACCACTTAGTATGCAAGCGAAGTTTATATATGGAAGGGAGGGAATGTGCTTACTGTGTAAGTACATTCCCTCTATATAACATGTTGTAACATGTTGTGATTTTAACATTTTTTATTTGGATAACAGTTGCAATTGGAAAATCTTCCCTTTGTGGGTTCGAGCCCTAATTATTGTTCCTGCTACACCTGTTTATATTTATTACTAATATTTATCACTTGTGTATTGTTTCAGATATTGGGTTCTAACGGCCCACCCTACATTGAACCTGTTCGCGGCCGGTCACGACGCCGGCATGATTCTGTTCAAACTACAGCGCGAGAGGCCGGCTTATGCTGTACATAATAATTTGCTGTTCTACATCAAAGACAGGTATCTTATAAGCACTTATACTTATTGCCGACAACTATTATAGACATAATAATCTTTTTTTCTTTTTTCATTGAATATCCAATACACATACATACCATTTCCCATTGGGGTAGGCAGAGACTATGGATTTCCACATGCTACGATCCTTACAGACCTCTCCCACTTCCTCTACACTCATCTCTTTTCATGCATATTCGACGATAACGGATAGTCCTAACATCTCCCTTTGTCAAGACATTAGAAATTTGGTCTATCATTGAAATTTGAATATCTAGTGAGAATATTTAAATATAAACATGTATTAATGTAAAATTGATCACAGTATAAAATGTGACTCGTTCATTTTTTGGTTGGCCCTAAATTGTAATTCAAAAGACTTTCCTAGGACTATTCCATAAACCATTTCTCTATCAACCTTCCGGTTATATAAACCAATCTTTTTTTCGGAGTGCGCCGCTCTTGCTATTTCTAACAGCCATCAACATCATCTATTTCTAACAAACATCAACCTTTCTTCACTCCCTACAAAATCTCTATAGGGTTTTTTAGATTGATACACGTTACCGATTACGTCATGACATCACCGAATGGTCACCCTAATCTGTGATTATGAAAATGAAGTTGACAATATTATTAACATTGTGCATTGTTTCAGACAATTACGCAAGTTGGATATGCAAACCAATCGCGACTCCCCGGTGATGCAGATCAAAGGGGCAGGCTCCAGGCATCAGCCGTACAGGTAAACATTGGTATTTTGATTTCTATATTTTTTTATTGACACTGGTCCTAACATATATGTATGTTATATATTTTACATATTCTGAGTCTTGAGCATCGACTACAACAGGCATTTGAATTAAATCTACATATTCACTGTCCAGTTCAAAGGAAATATCATCTAATATCATAATATCTACCTATGCCAACAGAGTTCTTCCACTAAACAACATTGTATCCACCTGTTTTTTTTAAAACTGTAAATACACATCGTTTGTTTGTTTGCATCATTATTGCATAGAAATTTACACAGTAACAAAAGAAACAAATCACTTGCAATGGCGGACTTATCCACATAGTTATAAAAGAAACAAATCACTTGCAATGGCGAACTTATCCCATTAAGGATAAGTCACTTCCACTCAACCGGATCAAACAACAAAGGAACTAGATAATTAAATAAAAAGCAAGTCAAGTGTGTTCACTTAATCAAACAATAAGAGAACTAGATAATTCAGTGACAAGCGGCAAGTCACTATATGTTACCCATCGTGACGGCCTCTGTGGCGCAGCGGTAGTGCGCTTGTCTGTGACACCGGGTTCGAATCCCGGCCAGGGCATGCTGAGAAAAACGAACTTTCTCCGATTGGCCTGGGTCTAGTATTTATTATAAAATATAGTATCGTTGAGTTAGTATCTCGTAACACAAGTCTCGAACTTACTTCGAGGCTAACTCAATCTGTGTAATTTGTCCCGTATATATTTATATTATTTATATCGTATTTGCGTGAGCAGCATGTCGCTGAACCACGCGGAGTTCTGCGTGCTGGTGAGCTGGCGCGCGGGCGAGAGCTGGTCGTACGAGCTGTACGCGGCGCCGCGCGAGGGGGAGCCCGCGCCGGAGCCCGCGCGCGCGCCCGCCGCCAGCGCCGTGTGGGTGGCGCGCAACCGGTTCGCCGCGCTCGAGAAGAACAACCAGGTAAGTGCTTCTTCTTCGTCGTTACCTTTTCCCACTTTCTACGTGGGGTCGGCACAGTATGTTAGTTTTTTCCAATTAGGTACTTCTGTCAATTACATACATAAATAAATGATATGTATATGCCGTGCCGTGTGGCTCCCGGCACCAATACAAAAAGAATAGGACCACTCCTTTCCCATGGATGTCGTAAAAGGCGACTAAGGGATAGGCTTACAAACTTGAGATTCTTTTTTTAGGCGATAGGCTAGCAACTTGTCACTATTCGAATCTCAATTCTATCTTAAAGCCAAATAGCTGAACGTGGCCTATCAGTCCGCTCAGGACTGTTGGCTCTGTCTACCCCGCAAGGGATATAGACGTGATTATATGTATGTATGTATATAAATAAATAATACATACATAAAATCACGCCTCTTTCCTGGAGGGGTAGGCAGAGACTACCTCTTTCCACTTGCCACGATCACTGCATATTTCCTTTGCTTCATCCACATTCATAACTCTCTTCATGCAAGCTAACATATTTTCTGGTTATCATACAGAAGAACAACCAGGTAGGTGCATAGACTTGCATGTGTCTAGAGCTGACATACCGCTTTTCTGATTAACATATATCACTAGTTGTGCCCGCGACTTCGTCAGTGTGGAATAGTTATTTTGGGCATCATTGAAGCCCTCAATGTCCGTCGTATTACATTAAAGAAACATCAAACATCAACGTCCCGTCACATTAAAGAAAAATCGCTTTTACCGCATCATAGATGTGGAAACAAATGGAGTGGTCCTATTATTCTTTTTTTTTGGTGCCGGGAACTACACGGGACTTAAATTGTAGAATATGTAAAGATAAGTCTGCAGATATAAACTTACTCCTTTTATTGCAGTTGGTGATCAAAAACCTAAAGAACGAAGTGTCGAAGAAGATTTCCACTCCATCATGCGAGGAGATCATGTACGCGGGCACCGGCATGCTGCTGCTGAGGGAGCCGGAGTGTGTGCAGTTGTTAGATGTCCAGCAGAAGAGGACTATTGCCAGCGTGAGTCATTGACATTCTTCTTTTTTTAAATACAGTTCAATGTGACAATTAATTAACAGTGTTTTTTTTTTTCGGAGTGTAAAAATTCAAGCAAAGATTTCTCTGTTCTTTATTTTTTTTTAATGTAAGTGAAATAGTTTTGGAAAGATGAAGTTAAGGTTTGTTCGATGTTCAAATGCATTGTCCAATTGATAGGAGTTGTCATTATGTGAATCAGTTGCAAATAAACAATCATCCCGTCTACACGTTGGTTTTCCTTTAAAGAGTAGTACAAACCATAGTAACCCTTATTCAACCTTACATATGGTCCTTCGAGCCGGATATGAACCAGCGACCTATGGATATACAGTCCACTATCTTAGGGAACTTAACCGATATTGAACCCTGCACCAGATAAATGTGTCTGTTCCGTGTTAATCGCCTGTTTCAACATTCGTGAAAATAGATTGAGTGGTCCTAATTTAATACATACATAAAATCACGTCTATATCCCTTGCGGGGTATACAGAACCGACAGTCTTAAAAAGACTGACGTTCAACTGTTTGGCTCAATGATAGAAATGTTATTCAAATAGTAACAGGTTGCAATTTAATGTACTCGTATCAATCGCATTTTTTGGCATAATAATCTTTGTCACAGGTGAAAGTTTCAAAATGCCGTTATGCCGTGTGGAACTCCGACATGACATTGGTGGCTTTACTCGGCAAGCATACTGTCACCATCTGTACCAAGAAGCTGGAACAGCTGTGCAGCATCACCGAAGGAGCAAGGGTCAAATCTGGAGCCTTCGATGATTCTTCACCACAACCGGTCTTCATTTACACCACGGCCAACCACATCAAGTATTGCTGTAGAGATGGGTAAGAGAATTACTTCCATTATATCTCTGGATGGTCACTGTTCCATTTTTTTTTAAAGAGCATCCCTTGGTCTTCATCATGAAGGGAGCCTGTGTAAAGTCTGGACCCTTTGTCGAGTCTTCATTTAAACGATGGCTAATCACATCAAGTATTACTGTAAAGACGGTTAAGGGACTTACATTCTTGAGCTCTCCCTGGGGAAGGATCCCTTACTCTGCACCAAGAAGCTGAAACAGTTATGCAGCATCATGGAGGTAGCCAGGGTTTCGTTAGGAGCCTTTAATGACACCGGTCCACCACAACCGTTCTTCATTTACACTACGGCTAACCACATTTTATTGGTGAATTTGAAGACTGCATAGTGTGTTTTGGAGCCGATATAGTGTAAATGGATATTTCTCACATTAGCCTTGAGTTTACAGGTTAACTAGCGACCCGTCCCGGCTTCGTAAAAGTAGCGTTTATAGACATAAACCATCCTCAGAAAACCCTCTTTCCAACATTTCAAACAGGTACAAAATCCGTCCACAATTAACTTTTCGGGACAAGTGCATACATGCAGTCAGAGAAAATATGGATATTTTATAATATGAAGTGATTACTTTCATACATTCATAAAATCACGCCTCTTTTCTGTAGGTGATATCTTAATATCTACATCTTTCCACTAGCTACAAGCAGGTATCTGCTTAATTCTTTTATTTGTTTATGTTATCACTAGCTGTGCCCGCGACTTCGTCCGCGTGGAATAGTTATTTTAGGCATCATTGAAGCCCTCAAGGATGAAAATTTTCCCCGTTTTTTTTTTCACATTTACCATTATTTCTTTGCTCCTTAAAGTTGCAGCGTGATGTAATATAGCCCCTAAAGCCTTCGTCGATAAATGGTCTATTCAACACAAAAATATTTTTTCAATTTGAACCGGTAGTTCCTGAGATTAGCGCGTTCAAACAAATAAACATACAAACAAACTCGTCAGCTTTATAATATTAGTATAGATAACGTTAATAACATAAGTATTTTGTTTCCAGCGACTACGGCATCATAAGAACTCTGGACGTTCCGGTGTACGCGGTGAAAGTTATCGCCAACGAGACTTCAGCCCGCGTCGTCTGTCTCGATCGGGAATGTCGGCCTAAAGTGCTTAACATTGATCCCACTGAGTACAGGTGATTATTTATAGTATAATAGGTACGGGAGATGTAGGAAGTATAGTTATTAAAGTTATTTATTCCTACAGAAGAAAGAAGGAGAAAAGAGGAGAGAAATAATCAGTTAAAAATCACTATATTTTTCAACATAAAATTAAGAACATCGATCAAAAAAAAATATTTTTGACATATCTCTAATAAACAAAATCATGGCAACCGTTGCTATGGCGTATACCAAGAAGGTTGCCTACAGGAGATAAGGTTTTAGCAAGGTACTCGTCGTACTCGTCACGTCTATATCCCTTACGGGGTAGACAGAGCCAACAATATTGAAATGATTGAAAGGCTACGTTCAACTGTATGGCTTTGTGATGGAATTGATATTCAAATAGTGACATGTTGCTAGCCTATCGCCTACAAGAGAAATCCAAAGTTTATAAGTCTATCCCTTAGTCGTCTCTTACGACATCCATTGGAAAGTTTAAGAGTGGTTCTATTCTATAATGCCGAAAACCACACGGCACACTAGTAGGTACTATAATTATCAGTGCAATTTATTTCTTCTTTATACTTTACCTAAAATTTTTTTTTCAACTATTCTTCCACCTACTGCGCTTCATAAAAGTAAGCTTTACTCTTATCGCTTCAAACTAATTAGATTTTTAAACTGTTACATCACTACATAGTATAAAACAAAGTCGCTGTTTTAGTCTGTTTGTCTATATGCTTAAATCTTTAAAATTACGCAACGGATTTAGATGCGGTTTTTTTGTAACAGGTAGAGTGATTCAAGAGGAAGGTTTTTATGTATAATAACATTTATAATTTTGCACCCGTGCAAAGCCGGGGCGGGTTGCTAGTCACAAATAAATAACAATCTGCTTTTTTGTTGAACAGGTTCAAACTGGCGTTGGTGACGCGACAATACGACCAAGTGCTGCATATGGTGAGGAACGCCAAGCTGGTGGGACAGAGCATCATAGCTTATTTGCAGGAGAAAGGTAATCAAATCAAATCAATTTATTGTGGAGCACAGGTAAAAAGATAATATAATTGCATAGAATACCACTGAGTCCTGTCTTTACAGACGTACAATAATTTATTACATACATTTATATAATAAAAAGTTAACATAAAAATTTAAATAAAATTGAAACAAGAATAAGAATTATATAAATTAAATCGAATTATTATGTCAAATTGTCTTGTAGAAAATCTTTAACAGTGTAATAACATTTTTCTATTAAAAGCTGTTTAATTGTATATTGGTATGTTTATCATTATCCATACTAATATTATCCAGCCTAAATTAAGCGCCATCGACAAAAGCGACGATTTCAACGCCATCTATAAAAAGTGCGAAATTAGCATCACCTATAAAAAGCAATTAATTAAACGCCACTTTCAAAAAGCGACGAATTTACCGCCACCTACAAAAGAATACTGGTTTTTGGCAATTCTTAAGGGATCTTTAGTTGTTACCTCGATGAAAGGAGCATTATATATTATTACCTTATTATATTACCTAAATCGCGCAGACAAAGATTTCACGGATTTCGGTCGAGCCGAATCATCGCTCTCGCTACATACCTATTGTCCTTCTAAAGTATGTTAATTATATATACGTGATATTTCAAGAAGATTAATTTAGTAGATAACCCGAGAAAGGGTAACAAGGTAGCAGGGTACCAGGGTAAAATTACCGAGTTACATCCCTAGTCATGTATATATCCCTTGCGGGCTCGACAGAGCCAACAGTCTTGAAAAGACTGACAGGCCACGTTCAGCTATTTGGCTTAATGATAGAATTGAGATTCAAAAGGTGACGGGTTGCTAGTCCATCGCCTAGAAGAAGAATCCCAAGTTTATAAGCATATCCCTTAGTCGCCTTTTACGACATCCATGGGAACGAGATGGAGTGGTCCTATTCTTTTTTTTTTTATTGGTGCCGGGAACAACACGGCAACAAATAAATTGACTTTCGCATTAATAACATTAGTTATTTTCTCCCCTCCCCAGGTTACCCAGAAGTGGCGCTCCACTTCGTGAAGGACCCGCGCACCCGGCTGTCCCTGGCGCTGCAGTGCGGCAACATCGAGGTGGCCCTGGAGGCCGCCAAGAGTCTGGACGAACCCAACGCCTGGGACAAACTGGCCCAGGCCGCGTTGACCACTGGGAACCACCAGGTCAATGATTAATCTTCACTTCTTATAGTTTAAAGCAAAGTCGCGCCTGTCTGTATTTATGTATTGATCTGTATATATGTAAAACTATAACGGATTTTTTTTAATTAACAAATATAGATCTCTTAAATCGTGGATGAATGCACATTGTCTACATTAAAAAACATGAATGAATGTAGAACTCATTATGTCAATACGAATATTTTGTCAAATAAATAAATATAAAATACACACACACTACAAATTATGTCAACACCATGTCAAAAATGCACAAGCATTTAAGAGGCTATTATGTCAGACTCGGGCCAGACTTAATCTTTCCACTTGCTATTTTTTTTGCATACTTCTTTCGCTTCATCAATCTTCGCATACTTTTTAACATTTTTATTTTGGGACAATTCACACAGATTGATTTGAACTAAATGGAAATTAGTTCTAGTTATAGTATTGCTTATTTACTCGTATAATTCAATAAGACACACTATTGCAATTTGCAGATCGTAGAAATGTGCTACCAACGTACGAAGAACTTCGACAAACTGTCGTTCTTGTATCTCATCACGGGCAATCTGGAGAAACTGAGGAAGATGATGAAGATCGCCGAGATAAGGAAGGACGTGTCCGCTCAGTTCCAAGGCGCCCTGTTGCTGGGAGACGTGCGGGAGAGAATTCGGCTGCTGAAGAATGCTGGACAGGTGATGAGATATATATTAATTATACGAGCCGTGTGGTTCCCGGCAGTGCCGTGTGGTTCCCGGCACCAATACATAAAAGAATAGGACCACTCCATCTCTTTCCCATGGATGTCGTAAAAGGCGACTAAGGGATAGGCTTACATACTTGAGATTCTTTTTTTAGGCGATAGGCTAGCAACTTGTCACTATTCGAATCTCAATTCTATCTTAAAGCCAAATAGCTGAACGTGGCCTATCAGTCCGCTCAGGACTGTTGGCTCTGTCCACCCCGCAAGGGATATAGACGTGATTATATGTATGTATGTTTGTATACGAGTACTAGCTGTTAACCGCAGCTCCGCCCGCGTTAAACTTCAACTGCCCGTTATCCTCATTACGGTGGGAATTTCCAAAATGTTTTAGTAGTATTTTGTTTTTTGATACGATTATTTCACCAATATTTTATTTCTCCATGTATAATGTTCAAGGTGTCTTGATGATTGTACGGGCCGAGGGTCTGGTGGGTCAGTCACAATAAAACACCAGATTTCAGATAGTTCAAGGCGTCTTGTCTGATCGTCCTTTTAGTCAAATCGATTATCGTTTTTTTATTTAATATGTCAGTCAGTTTTTTACTACGCTTTTTTTTGATCTAAATGTCAAGTCAAAGGGTCTGTCTGTCCATGGAGGCTGAACGGCCTCTACAATGATAATGTTGCGCTTCATACTTAGAACAGACATTTATGTAACTTTTATTGTCACTAAAAAGCCACATTGTTCTCATTGAAATTTGGTCTACAAATTCCACTTGTCACTAATTAAATCTCAATTCCATCCAGTTTAACGTAGCCTTTCAAAACGTCTCGAGACTATTAGCTCTGTTTATTCCATAGAGAACAAAGACTATAATGTATGTTTGTATAAGCGCTAAATAAATTATAATTACTTTTGCCCACAGCTATCCCTCGCCTACCTAACAGCGATAAACCACAAGCAAGACGAAGAGGCTGAACAGTTGAAATCGGCTTTAGAAGCGGCGGGGCTCGCCATACCCGCCGCCAGCGGCGCCACTGAGGTGCTGCGGCCGCCGCTGCCGGTGCAGAGGGCTCAGACCAACTGGCCTTTGTTGGCAGTCTCCAAGTATGTCATTGCAGTATGATATATATCATATATATTATGATATATAGATATATACTGCCGAGCTTTCATGAAGAGAGTTATGAATGTGGATGAAGCGAAGGAAATATGCAGAGATCGTGGCAAGTGGAAAGAGGTAGTCTCTGCCTACCCCTCCGGGAAAGAGGCGTGATTTTATGTATGTATATAGATATGATATATAGATCTTTAGAAGCGGCAGGACTCGACTGGAGTAACCTTGGGTCCGCTTCCTAATTGTAATTGAGTAATTTGGGTGTATCTCGTCAGATCTTCGATCTTCTTACAGATAAAGCTAAGCCAGCATGGGCCATAATTATATATATAGTTAGTTGTCTAAATGTGCCGGTCTCCTCACTATTTTGCCACTTTATTTTAAAACCATACGGCCACTATAAATCCATGTACCTTAACTTCTCAACTGCTACAGCTCTGATCAGCGCTCGCCCTACCGGCCACGTGTTTTTTTTTATTTTATTCTGAGTTTTAAATGCATTACTATAAGTTTGGTAATGCTTCTTTCTCATACGAAAAATTTATTTCCACGGCAGATGATCTAAAATTAAATAAATAAAAATAAATAAATGATCGTAAATCGGATAGCGGGTTCAGCAGCTCAGAGGTTGAATCGGCTTGCTTTTTTGAGTCGCATACTTCAGCCACTTGTCCACAGATGCTCTCATGTATTTTGCATATTTTATATAGGATATTACATACATACATATGGTCACGTCTATATTCCTTGCGGGGTAGACAGAGCCAACAGGCTTAAAAAGACTGAATGGCCACGTTCAGCTATTTGGCTTTATGATAGAATTGAGATTCAAATAGTGATAGGTTGCTCGCCCATCGCCTAAAAAAGAATCCCAAGTTTGTAAACCTATCCCTTAGTCGCCTTTTACGACATCTGAGAGAAAAAGATGGAGTGGTCCTATTCTTTTGTATTGGTGCCGGGAACCGCACGGTATATAGGATATTAACTTAACAATACTCCTCTTATCCAGGAGTTTCTTCGAAGTAGCGGGTAATGCTCGTGCGGCTGCTGAGACCGTGGGTGCCGTGGGCGCGGTGATGGGGGAGGAGCCGCTGGAGGCCGCCGGGGCTTGGGGGGACGACGAGGACCCCTTGGCTGAGGACAGGGTGGGTAGTCTATTTGGGTACTAGCTGGTACCAGGGCTACCTTCTATACAACAATTATGGAGAGGTGGTACAGCTATTTCCTGAGCTCGTACTCAAAAGGCATATACTTGTAGAAGTTTCTGGGTTAATCAATTTCTGGTCATGCTGTCTTAAGTAGATAGGAAATGTCAAATAAATACTAGCCTCACATCTCTAAAAGTACTTCATGAACCAATAGACTTAAAACAGAAATGCAATAAACCGAACAGACCTCGAGAGATAAGCATTTGAAAGCAGATCTTAGACCATGAAACATAATGAATGAAATGAATGAATGAAAGATAGAGAATCGCAATGTTATCCAACTATAAAACATGAGAATCTGATATGCTTATGATGACCGAGAAAGAGTTAGTTTATTCTTCTCTTCAAAACCTCAACAATGATTGATTGATTGTTACCGTTTCCAGGATGAGGGTTCCGCAGGTGCGGTGGACCCTGAAGACGCGTGTGAAGATGGCGGCTGGGATGTTGGAGACGATGACCTTGACTTGCCCGAGGAACTGGCTCCCGTATCTGGTAATTCACACTTACTCTCCCCCCTCATATTACGTTATATATCCTCCTGGCGTTAGTGCCGGTTAAATCCTCACCTCTCTGGAGAGCAGCCCGGGGTGCGTGCGTGCTTTGATACTTACATATGGTCACGTCTATATCCCTTGCGGGGTAGACAGAGCCAAAAGTCTTGAAAAGACTGAATGTCCAGAATAGGACTTGTGATTCTTTTGTAGGCGATGGGCTAGCAACCTGTCACTATTTGAATCTCAATTCTATCATTAAGCCGAATAGCTGAACGTGGCCATTCAGTCTTTCCAAGACTGTTGGCTCTGTCGACCCCGCAAGGGATATATACGTGACCATATGTATGTATATACATTAAAAGATGTGTATGACTTCTCATTCTACATTAAAATATGTGATCTTTTTCTCCTGTTTTCAGCGAACATAGACGGCGACGAAGCGGAGTCGCAGTACTTCGTGGCGCCGACGCGCGGCGCCGCCGTCGCCGTGTCCGCCAAGCTGCGCACGGCGCACGACCACGTGGCCACGGGACAGTTCGAGATCGCCTTCAGGTCATATCATTATTTATAACCTTGTCTGTTTGTTTGTAAACTCTTTATTGCACATAAAAATAAATTGCAAAACAGTTATTGGATTTAGAAGAATATGTACAATGGCCGACTTATCCCCAATGGGATTTCTTCCAGTCAACCAACCAAAATATAAAGGAAAATCCATAATTAAAAAGGCAGCGCACATAAAAAGCATTGAGATGCAGTAAAATAAACAATAAATTTTGTTATTACATATTAGGGCAAAGAAGCGTATTTTGTGTGTAATACTACATACACACATAATTATAATAACGTATTTATTGAATAGGGGTGTAGACAGAGCAACAGTCTCGAAAAGATTGATAGGACACATTCAACTGTTTGCCTTAATAATAGAATTGAGATTCAAATAGTGACAGGTTGCTAGCCCATCGCCTAAAAGAAGAATTCCAAGTTTATAAACCTGTCCCTTAGTCACCTTGTACATGACATCCATGGGAAAGCCACGAGTTTAAACCATAATTTGCCATATGGTTCCCGGCACCAATAGGAAAAGAATAGGACCACTCCTCTTTCTCATGGATGACTTAAAAAGCGACTAAGGGATTAGCTTATAAACTTGGGATTTTTCTTTTAGGCGATGGGCTAGCTAACCTGCCACTATTTTAATCTCAATTTTATCGTCAAGCCAAAATCTGAACGTGGCCTATCAGTTTTTCAAAACGCTATATGTTAGTATGTAACAATGTATTTTTTTTTTTACTGATCAATTGTTCACACAGACTGCTAAACGAGCAAGTGGGCATAGTGAACTTCGAGCCGTACCTGGACACGTTCCTGGCGATGTACGCGGCAGGCAGGGCCACCTTCGGAGCCCTGCCGTCGCTGCCGCCTCTCTGGGCACAGCTACACAGGAATTGGAAGGAGGCCAGCGGCAAGGATTTGTTGCCTGTTGTCAGTGAGTGTATTATATTTGTTTTTAACATGGACTGAAATAGGTGCAGTGTAGTTTGTTCCGCGGCGTTTTTTACACACGCGCTTTGGAAGTTGTAGTAGTTAAGATTAAGTGATGTGACGTCAGTTAGTGATAACTTGTATCCGATTTTGAAAATAAATCTATTCTATTTTATTCTATAGGGTATTATTTTTCAGTGTTCCAAGCGAAGCCTCGGGCCAGAGTCTAGTTTCTAAGGAAATGTTATTTTCCTCTATTATAAGCTGTTTCTCATACCAGTGCAAATTAAATAAATTAATAAATACGGGACAGACATAATAAGTAGAGTACATAGTTTGAGTTAGCCTTGAAGTGAGTTCGAGATTTGTGTTACGAAATACTAACTCGACGTTACTGTATATGTTTTATAATAAATACTTATAAAGATCCAAGACGAAGCCAATCAGATAAAGTGCGTTTCTCATCACGCCCTGGCCGGTATTCGATTGTAAAAGTTAATCGTGAGAAAGGCTTATAAACTTGGTATTCTTCATTTAGTCGATGAGCTAGTAACCTGTTACTTTTTAAATCTCAATTTCATCATTAAGCCATACATCTGAATATGGCCTCTGTCTACACTTTAAGGGATAAAGATGTATGTTATTATTTAACAATCAATAATATGTGTAATGCAAGTTTTTCAAATTTGAAATGTATTTAATTAATTTGTATTATAATTTATCTTTTGATTAAAAAAATTTAAATACTTTTCATTGCAGCCGCAAAACTTAACGATCTGGTGACCCAACTGCAACAGTGTTACCAGCTCACGACCGCCGGGAAATTCACGGAAGCCATCGAGAAATTACAGCGCATAGTTCAAATTGTACCACTTTTGAACGTGGACTCTAAGACTGAGCTGACAGAGGCGCAGCAACTGCTGAATATCTGTAGGGAGTATCTGTTGGGATTGCAGATGGAAACTGCTAGGAAAGGTAAGTGAAATTCACCATTGTCATATTGAAATTCATTGCCGCTGTGAAATTCGCGGGAGCCATTGAAAAATTGCAGTATATGTGATTTGCGGCTGTTAAAAGTATGCTAATAAAGTTGGCAAGGAGACTTAATTTGACGAATTAAGTATAATAATTAATAACTGTCGTGGAAAAAGTGAGAAATTGCAGCGCATAGTCCATACCGGTAAGACTGAGCTGACAAAGGCACAAAATCTGCTGAATATTTGTAGAGAGAACCCGTAAGAACCCAATGGTTGTGAATTTCAGCAACGTCATGTTGAAATTCATTTACAACAAGTCCTACAGAAAAATCCGACCGATTATTGATAGATTTTAATCTCATGTTGTATTCAAATTTTAGGGATTTTGGCAATATTATTAGTAAGTGTGAAATAACCTTTGTTATCTCGTCAAATTTAACGTAGCGGTAACATACGGTGGTTATTTTTATAACAATTTAAATGGTGCAACACAAAGTTTAACAGCTATTTGACAGCCTGTTATAGTTACTATATAATTCTATGGTACAACCCACAAATTGTAATCTGATCGTTATTTCTACAGCAATGCCCAAAAACACGCTAGAGGAACAGAAACGCACGTGTGAAATGGCTGCGTACTTCACCCACTGCAAGCTGCAGCCGGTGCATCAGATACTCACTTTGAGAACGGCCCTGAACATGTTCTACAAGCTGAAGAACTTCAGAACGGCCGCTTCGTTCGCCAGGAGGTTGTTGGAACTAGGACCAAGACCTGAGGTGGCTCAGCAGGCTAGGAAGATTTTACAGGTATGTTATATTGGATATTTTTTCAATATTGTTCGCTTTTGATCCAAGTCGTCATTGGTTCAAAAGGTACAATTTTTTTGCTTCTTCAATAAGAGTAGCTCGCTCGCTTCGTCCCTATTTACCTAACAAATCTATCTTAATTGTCTTCCTGAGTCAACAAAATATACCCAACAATAAATATTTGGTTAAGGTAGGTTTATTAGCTTATCATGTGACAATAACATTAGCGAGTAAGGGAAGCGAGTGCTCCACTTAAGATTAAAGCATTAATAGCTTTTTTTAATTTTTTTAGGACAATTGACTAGCGACTTGTCCTAATCGCGAATAGAAACAATTGCTTGGACTAATCGCGAATGGGACCAATCTCAACAAGTTCACCCGACTGTTTATTTATTTTGTTCATATTCTACACAAACGTAGTTTCATTTCTCTCTCTCTAAGTAGGTATCACTATGATAAGGTTACTTAGGTATTTATTTTTGTTGTTAATCTGAAAAATGTATTCTCTCGTCCACATTCTATTCTAAGTTTAATTGATATTGTGAAGTTGACGTTGTTGAGGAAAATGCTGCAGTGCAGTTTGTTACCGCTTCTTCTGCACTGACGCCTTGGAAGCGGCAGTAAACTTAGTTTTATGTAATTTATTTGATCTCAACCAATGTAGTTAAACCATACGTTTTGATATGAAGTATCCTATAATAATGAATAAAAATTTTGAATTTTTTTTGTATTGTTCCAGGCTTGCGAAAAAACACCCACAGACGAGCACCAACTGCTATACGACGAACACAACCCATTCAACATCTGCGGGATCAGCTACAAACCGATCTACCGCGGGAAACCCGAGGAGAAGTGTTCCCTGTGTAGCGCCAGCTTTATGCCCGAACATAAAGGGAAGTTGTGTACCGTATGCGGTGTTGCCGAGATCGGAAAAGATGTATTAGGGCTTAGAATTTGTGCTCTTCAGTTCCAGAGATAGTATGAGGACAAATATAAGGTCATGCTGGCGTACATTATCGATTATTGTAAGGTTATAGAATAAAGTTTATGTATTAACGTTTATTTTGTTTTATTGTTTTGCTTATTGAGTAGTTAGAGGAGTGCGGAGATGTGTTGCTATTGCAAAGTCAAAAAGTTTAGATATGTATTGGCATCAGCAAAAGTTGAATGTATACCTATTCATAGAAGATGTTCCTAAAGTTAATTTGATCGTTGTTGGTGTCTGTACTTACATTCCAGTCTTAGACTATAAAATTAAAAATAATAAGTGCATGCTTAGGTGGCTTAGTGTCATTAAATAATAACATCTACCTACAAAAAACAGTGACTGATTTTGTTATTAAGAAGTATTTGTCCTCCTCAACTGTCTAATGGCTTCAACTCTGAGCAGCGCTCGCCCTACCGGCCACGTTTTTATTTTATTTTGAGTATCAAACTTTTTGTAATAAAAATCAAAACGCAAGCATAAAAACTATATAGAAAAATTAGCTGCATGTCGTAGGTATGTGGTGTAGCAGATATCGGAAAAGATGTATTAGGGCTTATAATTTGTGCCCTCTGTGTCAAAGATAAGTATGAGGTCATGCTGGGGTACTATATCTATTATTGTAAGATTATAGAATAAACGTTTCGTTTTATTCATTTGGTTATAAGTAATTAAGAGCATGATAATATGTAAAAGCAAGGTCACCTCATTAGCAAAAGTATATTTTTATTAAAGCATAGATAGATGATTTATTTGTATTGCATAGGTAAATCACTTTTTTATCCCTTCCGGGGTTATTGATATTTCGAAGCAAGTATTCTTAAGTTGTACTAATTCCTTTGCAATTGTATGTAATTTCACTTTTGCCAGTTTAAAGGTGGCTAAGTGAAATTAATTATATTTATTAATGTGTGTTTTTAATAGGTTATAAACAATGTTTGTCATATAGAGATAGATTATATAATAATCTCTCTATCTCATGATGGCGTGTTCCCAGTTGCACCCTCTGTGATTAAGCTTCAGGGCCGGGGTCCGCTTTCTCATATAATATAATAATTAAAACATTTTAAGACGATTTCAGTGTGAGCATTTGCAATACATCCTACCTTTTGGGTTGCGCACAATTATACCTCTATAAATATTATACTGAGCTCGACCGCTCAACATTCAATAAAATTGTAAGTTCTAACATTAGCATTAACATATTTGTGGGTTTATTTGCCATGTAAGAACTATGAGCATTAAAAAATATATTTACTTTCTAAATTTCAGTATTGGGATTTATACTTATATTATTTATCATAAAGATTGGTAGAACCACAGGTCTCCAGAGAAATTCCATAAGTATTTAATTGTATATTTATAATAAATTAGCACCTAAAAACACATTTAACATAATTGTATAGATTTATTCTAGTTTGATGTAAAAAATAGTATTATTATAAATGATTTATACGTCGTCAGCAGGCTTTTCTTCTTTAGTCCTGTAACAAGCATCAATTTATTATTTTACCTATAGAATAGTCACGCCGCGGCAGTCTTAATTACTTTGTAAAAATAATTCGCAACGTGCTTCGACAATTTCACAAATATCCACAACATGCCGTTTGGTGTCTGGTACTAAAGAATAGGACCACTCCATGTCTTTCCCATAGATGACGTAAAAGGCGACTAAGGCATAAGCAAATAAACTTGGGATTCTCCTTGTAGGCGCTGGGCTAGCAACCTGTAACGTAGACTTTTGGTTTTTAAGACTGTTTGCTCTGTCTACCCTGCAAGGGATATAGACGAGATTATGTATATGTATGTATATATTCAAACATTTTTCCTCAAAACTTTTATCTTCACTGCTTCCAGTATAGAGGCGTTCTACTTCAAGCGTCATATTTATGTAAGTTTGTTTGTTACCTTACAACGCGTTATCTATTGAACCAATCTTCTTATAGGCATATATATAATTTAGAGTGGAGAAGGACATCTTTAGGTAAAAACTAAAGTTCCCGTGGATTTTCGAAAAACCTGTATTACATACCTTTTGAGGTGGCGCTAAATTCGCGCGGGCGAATCTGCGGGTAAAAGGTAGTTAAACAATAAACTTGAAAATTTGAACATACCTATACAATTATTATACTTACTCCAATACTAACCTCTTATTGAGCAAGTCCTGTATCTCATCGAACGTTTTTCCCTTGGTCTCTGGTAACAACGTGGCGGAGAATATGAAGCCGATGCCGCAGCACACGGCTAGTATCCAGAACGCCGTGTAAATACCGTAAGATGCCGCCACGTCTCGGAAGAACCTAGGGGAATGTGAAGAATAGAAACCTGAATTGTTATTACGGTTTTTTTTTGCATGGAATTTTACAGTCAGAGAAATATACCTACGGCCCTGTTTATATGTACAAACTTATATAGAAGAGGGAGATCAACTACTAAAGTTACTACTAGCACCTAGGTCATAACTGAAAATCAGCGTATTGCTCTATAGCCTAATAAATTCGTTGAGTTGTGACCTTTTTGTATTGCTGCAACTCACACCCTAATTATTTTGTATTCCATATGAAATTGTTAATTGGGTGTAGCAAATCAATTAATGAATTATTTGTCTATCTATTAAAATTCTTTGCACTTTTTTACTTATTTTAAAATCATTCGTTACATTCACGGAAAATCAGATATAAACAAAATGTTATGAATGGAAGATATTTGTTTTTATGTACTTGCAGATGCACAGATTATTTACTACCACTACTAGCCACATACCACCAACATATCAATATCTTAAGCAATATGTATTTTTTTATAATAATAGATAATAATCATTATTATTCGTTGTGAGATACATGAGATAAATAAATTCATTAATTCACACCGTCGACGAAGAGGACGCATCGACATGGCCAGCTTCTTACTAGAAAATAGCAAAAGGGTTATTAATCTGTTTGCTATTTTCTAAAGGTTGACTGGTAGATAATGCTATTAGCATTGTGCCCACTTATTGTACCTTTGAGTCTCAATAAAGATTTAATTTAGTAAATAAATTGATTTATCACATACAAGAGACTTTGTATTTAAATCAAGAGAATCATTAAGACTAAAAACTGAACGAGGCCTTTCAGTCTTTCAACACAGCTGACTCTGTCTTCCCTGCAAAGGCGTGACTATATGTATGTATGTATGCAAAATACTACCCCGCAAGGGATAAAACCACGACTATATGTTTGTATGCAAGAGACATTGTATTTCAATAGAACAATCACCTGGTCCATATGAAGCCCGCTAGCCAGCACATGAACGAGCAGATACCGCTGGCGAGGCACTTGCTCTTCACGGGGAACATCTCCGCCACCAGGATCCATGGCACTGGACCCACACCTGTCAGGACATGTTTGATGTTAAATAAATAAATAAACATATACGGAACAAATTACACAGATTAACTCAATCTGTGTAATTTTTCCCGTGTATGTAGTAAGTACCCTCGAAGTAAGTTCGAAACTTGTGTTACGAGATGCTAATTCAACGATATTATATTTAATAATAAATATTTAAATAGATATACGTCCAAGATTGAGACCAATAGGAGAAAGTTCGTTTCTCTTTATGTCAAAAGTAAAAACGCAAAGTTTTGTCGGTAGGGTTATCAACTATGTAATATAAATATCGAGGAGTATAGTTATAGTAGAGTAGAGTAATAGATTTTTTTTTTGGATTTTTTTTTGTTGGCAGGAGGTATTACTAAAAAATTGCTATGTGTATCACAAAAAGTGACAACCTCCTATCTTTTTCTTTTATGTACTCTTCGAAAATCCTTTTTCGTGATGTAAAAAGTCCGGGAGATTTCACTTGCTCTCTGCGAGCCGGAATATTTTAATTATTTTTTGGTCTTCTACAAGGAGAATCCCAAAATTTCGAGAGAGTTGGAGATCTTAGTTAACTCTTATACTAACCCAGAGTGAAGAGAATCATGTAGATGATAAGGCACAGCAGCGGTAGGAAGGTGACCGACGACATATCATATTTGTAGTACGAGTCGAGTAGAGCGTACACCCCGATTAAAAACTGTAATCAGACAAAAATAGGTATCATAGAATTCGAAATATAAAGTTGGTTGACTAAACAGATATACAAAGAGTGAGAGTGTAGCTCTGTCTACCCCGCAAGGGATATAGACGTCATTATATGTATGTATGTTGTCTTCATTCCCATAACATCTTTAAAATTTTTGCCACGAATTGTCTGTAGTACAATGTTACGTCCCACCCGATGGATGTGATACCATAAGGTTTTATATTGAATTGATGAATTTCATCATGAGATTTATTTAAATGCGCAGAAAACTGCGTGTGATGCGAGACGATGACACATTGTTACTATATATTCAGGTATATAATTTCAATTGTCTTATTACGATTTTTATGGTTGGTACATACCTACCTACTAAGTTGTCGACTATTCAAAAACAAGTATATTTTATTTTTAAAAGAAATCTGAAGTGAAACTTGGCATATTTTTTGCCACAAGTAAGACCAAAGTAAGAACTTTAAAAAAAAAATTCTTTTCTGAGTATCGACACTTTTGCAGAGTTCATTATCCCTAGAAGTTGATGTCCTTTTTCTAGTAATTTTCCATAGTCAAGGCAATCAACATTCTCCAAAGCTGGATTAGATTAACAACTCGCCTCTCCACATTAGTCAAACCATATTATTAATGGCTAGCCGTAATATAATTGTAGCCTGTCAATAATAAATAACAGTATTGACATAGGTTTATAGGGACCAGTTACACAGAACGGGCTAGACTTGAACTAAGGTAGGTTTTGAGACATAAAGGATATGAAGTTGAAGGTAGGTAATGTACCTATTTTGTAAATAGAACTACCTACATATGAAATGTTGCATGTTTAAAAAAAAAATTGTATACGTCGAAAAAAAAAAATATTTTTTTCTATCTATTAGTGTCTGAGTAAGTGAATATTGTATGATATTTTTGCGAACGAAGATTCTGCCATCAGATGAAGACTTTTTTCATCTTGACTTTTGTAACATCGGGAACTTGGATATTTTCCATTTTGGCCACAGGATCCGGGCACTAAATAAATCCCGAGACCCGAATTCTTCTATTGAATAATAATTAGTAAGACCTTTCAAAGTCTGACCTTTGGGAAGTGGACATCAATTATGTTTTTTTAATTACTCAAAACTTTCATTTAGAATTAATGCCTGCTAAAATAACAATAGTGAGTTGAGTTTTCAACAGAGCGGATCGAATAGGTACCTACTTACAAACTTTTTACTTTAACGATTGTCATGTCACGATGTTTTAAGAAGTTTGTTCTGGTCAGGTCAGCCTTGACCTCCACGTAATGAAGTATTAACGTAGCAAGCAATGACCTTTGCTTTTGTTTTGCTTAGCGTAAATTATACATTCTAAGCGCTGGCGTATCTACAGACTATTTTTGGTAGGGGTTGGCCCTTCCCTTTTTATGCACTGATATTCTAAAGTTAAAGGAACATATTGTGAGGCAACATGCACATTCAGGTAACTAGATGTGTAAGCATGATCCAATATCGGTAAGGTTTCCCTTCAAAAGTGTAATAGCTTCGTGTTAAAACTTATCCAATTCAAGATCGTGATCACAAGGCGAGCCCCGGGTTCCATCAGGAGTCTTGAGGATGATGACATCGACTAGATAAACATTCAAGTAGGTATACTGTACGTAAGCTTACCAAGAATATGGTGAGGCCCAGTGAGGTGGTCCACATGAGGAGTTTCCTGCCAAGTTTGTCCACCACCAGCGGAGTGACACAGCTGGTTACCACCTGAATCAATCAAAAAACAATAAAAGACACCCCAAAAATCAATTTTATAATCGTTGCCCTTGGTTACGTCCCAGAAAGTTGCATTGCCACGCTGGATCACAATGACTTTGACTCCACGGATACATTGACCACACGACCAGAGACTCTCCAATGTTTGTAAAAATGTTTATTTACTCCTTCTTTGTTGTAACCTTTTCTCAATTTTTTTTGATAAGTCTTCCAATCTGAAGTCAATCTTCCTTTTTAATGTCACGGGACTTGATTTGTTACTAACTTTCCTTTTACTTCCTTTCACACGATCCATCCATCTCGTCGGTTTTTTCCAAAAACCGTAACATAACGTTAAAAAATAGGTTTATTTTCTTCATAGGTAGGTGAAATTAACCCACCTGGACCACTCCCATGATGATGGTCCCGTCGGAAGCTGATATGGAGGTGCCCACTTTGGCCAGCAGTTCCTCCATGTAGAACAGCAGCACGTCGATGCCTGACAGTTGGAGCAACATCGCCAGGAATACGCAGATGCCTGTGATTACATTGAAACTGTAAAGTTTGATTGTTGTACGTTGTATCTACATACCACGCGCATCGAAGTTTAAATGAATCAATGAAAGAGATAGCAGCTGCCCCCGTAATACGGCACGCGCGACGCCGTTTTTATCGCGCGACAAACTATCGCTCGGGACAGCGATAGATTTTGAAACCAAGCCGCCTTCGATATGATTGAATCGAAAATCACTGAAACCTTTTAGGACTACTTATAGATAAGCCCACTTCCTAAAGTGACCACTTCCCAAAAGTACCTATAACATCCTAGACGAACGACTTTTTGTCAAAACTATATATCCTACCTAATGCTTTCACATTGCCTCTGGTGGCCCAAAGGTCCTGTATCCTGGGTTCCACCTGGAACTCCCTGGAGACCAGTGCCTGAAGACCCTCCAATTCAGGCTGGACGGCTTCCTTGCTGGATCCTCGCAGCTTTTGGAGTACTGTTGATGCTTCTTCGTGACGACCTGTGAAAGTTCATTTTATAATCTTAGCGGTGTATATAGTTCTTAAGTACCTATGTATATATATACATGTAGTCACGTCTTGAAAAAACCGATAGGCAATGCTCAGCTGTTTGAATTTCAAATAGTGATAGGTTGCTAGCCTATCGTCTTAAAGAATAATCCCAAGTTTATATCTATGTTTTTCTTATAGGTATACAATATAACATCTCGATATTCTAGATCATGTAGGAGATCAAAAAAAGAGGCTCTCGACATTCAAAATCATAACCTCCTACATGATATTAAATGTCGAGAGGCTCCTTTTTAAATTCTATGGAACTACTTCATTGTTCAGTTAAGATTGAATTTCTGTCGAAAAAATTAAAAGTCGGAAGGTATGTAGAACAAGTTGTTTATCCCGATCTGCAACATAAAACATGTCAGGGATCGTAAGTTGGTTTAAAGAAGCTTTAGATAAACATTCATCCACTGATGTTGCCACAGGATATTCATGACAAAAGACAATATTATTCCGATTTCTCTTCTTTATTTGTATAAAACATCATAACTAACCTTTATACACCAAGAAGAACGGAGTCTCTGGTATGAACCAGGTGCAAGGCAGGTACAGTAGTGACAGGATCCCACCAGCGGCAGTCAGACCCCAGTACGAGGTGAATGGTCCGATGGCGTAGGCGAGTAGGAAGCCCACGTTGATGAAAAGCAGGAATAGGGCACTGAGGGAGCCGCGTATTTTATCCTGGGGAAAGATGCATAACTCTATTGCACACTATAATAATATCCTATTAGTAAGGTAGTATTAGCTGTTTACATACATATAATCACGTCTATATCCCTTGCGCTGTAGGCAGAACCAACAGTCTTGTAAAGACTGATAGGCCACGTTCAGCTATTTGGTTTTACGATAGAATTGAGATTCAAATAGTGACAGGTTGCTAGCCCATCGCCTAAATGAAGAATCCCAAGTTTATAAGCCTACCCCTTAGTCGCCTTTTACGACATCCATGGGAAAGAGATGGAGTTGTACTATTCTTTTTTCAGATTGGTGTCGCTTCGTATAAAAACCTGACTCACTCAGTCTAGGATTCATGGTCAAAAGCATACCCCGTACATATCCTCTCCAGAGGTGAGGATGCAACCGGGACAAAGCCCTGAGAAAGAAGTAAAGTTGTAATTCTACGATGATACGGAAGAATTAGAGAACCATGAGATCAACAGGAGTATCAACAGGAAATGTTGTTTCAGATTTAATATTTTATTTTGATGTAATTTTTTTTTTGGTTCGAGTGGTATCTATTCGTGTAGCTGTATTATCTACATATATTCTGTTCTATTAAATATTATTTTTTTGACAAAGAATGTCATATAAACGGACTCCGAGCTGGCGCTCAGGTGGCTCGGGTGGCCCTATCGAGGATACAATCTAGGAAACATTACGATTATATTATTTTCTGGTCATACGAGTACCTCAGCTTTCTTTCTTATAAGCATTATTTCTATAATATAAGTTTAGTGGTTACCTAGATCCAGACGCGAAAGGGCAAAAACATGAATAAAATGAAGAATAAATTTTATTAAAAATTAAGCGTTTTTACAGCTATTTTAACTGTAAAACTCAAACTAGGCAACATGTTTGTCCTGTGGTGGCCAGTATAGAATTATAAATTAATGATAATCTAGAGAAAAATATTGTGCTCTTCATGGTGTTACCGGTGACAACGGAGGTCCCGGGTTCGATACCGGCCAGGGCATGATGAGAAACGAACTTTCTCAGATTGGCCTGGGTCTTGGATGTTTATCTATATAAGTATTTATTATAAAATATAGTATCGTTGAGTTAGTATCTCGTAACACAAGTCTCGAACTTACTTCGAGTCTAACTCAATCTGTGTGATTTGTCCCGTATAGGTATATTTATTTATTTGTTACCTCAGCGATCTCTCCAATGTAGATGGGCACGGTGGCGAACAGCATCCCCGTGGCGCAGCCCCACAGCAGCCGGGCTACGTACAGGGTGGCCAGGTTCGAAGCCACGCCCGCCAGGAGCCACCCCAGCAGCAGAGGAAGGTTTGTGCTCATGATGATCCAACGCCGGCCGATGTATTTGGATAGCGGTACCGTTATGAGGGGACCTGGTGATTGGAGTTAAAAACTATAGCTGTTGCTTTTACGTTCTCGAGTGGGATTTGTCCCACATTCTTTTAACGGATGTTTACGACACATTATTTTCTATATGTGTTTTTCGCGATTTCGCACGATAGGTATGCGGTTTTTTTATGGTATGTCTTTAGATAAAACTTCAATGAAAAATTAATTTTAAATGCGCAAATCACACAGAAAAAAATATACACATCCATATTCCTAATAGTTTAAATAATTGGCTTATGTTTAAGGGTAATAAATTAAATCACGATAAGTAAGTAGATCCTAACATGATGATGAGAAAAGATAAAAATAGAATCGCTGATTTGATCGTGTAATTGGTTTGCTGGTCAAAATAAACAAGTCCAAGTAATTACCATTACAATGACGCACTTAGTTTTTCAGAGTTGTCTAAAAACTTGAGCACTCGACTGCTTAGATTATATCTAGTCAAATTCGTAAATTGTAATCATTTGTATTTTGATTTTATTATTAAGATGTAAAATAAGCAATTAAACGACAGGTTTAATTCTGCAAGTAGGTATTAAATCACAAAATGGATACTCATACCCTCTTCTCACCAAATTAAGACGACTCACACAAGAGATAAGGATTAGAATAGAAAAGCAAAACAACCAAAAAAAATTCAGTCTGCTAAGAGATTTTGATCAGTCAAATAATTAACAATACTTTAAGCACATGTGCGTAGATTATACCTACAGATAGCTACTTGTTTAATAAAAATGGTGAAGAGTGGTCATAGCGCCTCCCGTCTGTTCTCCGGTACCCAGGTTCCTAAGCTAACCTAGTCATGTCCTAGTCCTAGCCTATCATCATAACCTAGTCAGTCACTATGTAGTATAGTCGAATATGTGTTTTGTCTAAGCAATTTAGGTCGAAATAGTGTTAATTGAGACCCTGTCGAAATAATTTTCTGTTGAAATTCAAACCTACAGTCGCTTTAAGCCCTTGTCACAAATACAAACTCACACCTCTTTCCCGGAGGGGAAGGCATTGAAATAAGTAGAGAAATTTTTCCTCTCTTGACCTGACCTTTCGCGAATTGATACGCTCTTACAACGTTTCCATTTACAATCGCCTAGACATGATTATAAAAAATATCAGAAATACCTATAGTCCATTTTTAAGGTAATAAAATAAAGGTAAAAAATCTTGATCAAGTAGGTATGTCTTTTTATTGAAGAATTATTTTTAAATTAAATTTATAATTATGAGAAAAAAAAAACCAAATTAAATTTTATTATGTACGTATATACGTTTGCTATTAAGAAATGTATTTTTCAATAATAAGTCGTCTTATCAAGTTTGTTTACCTCTATTTCACCTTAAGAATATAATGTACTAAACATTCTTTTATAGAAAAAAAAATACCTAAGAGTCCTCCCAACACCAGAAGAGAGCCGATCCAGGACTCCTCTTGCAGAGTAGGTTCCCGGGGGAGAGGGGAGTTCTCCCCCCGCAGCTGGGGGAGCACGGGGGAGGTCCACCCCATCGCCATGCCCGTGCATAGGCTGCCGTAGCTTGCTGAAAGGGATGTCTTCAAATTGATAGTAGAACGTAAGAAAAGTAAAACAGAATGGAGTTTGAGTTAACCAACTTAAACTTATTCTTTTTATTTTTGAAAATATTATTTATGTTGTTGATGTTTCATTTTTTGGGCATGCATTTATTTCATTCCATTAAAATGTATACATTTTATTTGAAAGCTATTTCCAATTAGTAATATCAATTAAAATTTGCACATATCTCGTAATTTTCAGTTTTAACTGTCTATAAATAATTATGTTTTACTATGGGTTTTAGTTTGTTTAAGTAAATACCTACCATAACATTTTGCGAGCGGACAAAATGATAATATTTATGTAAGTAGGTACTAAACTTACCCAAAGATGCTGCTAAATATTGCTGCCATTTGAAAGTGAGCAGGAAATTTCTGAATGGAACAAACATCACATTAAACTTCATTCACAAGTTTCAACAAATTAACGAAAAACTGCGAGAAATTTAACATGAAGGCGCGCACAAAATTTCTATACTATTTAATTTTTATTTTTAAAAAGTCTACTCGAGTTCAAAATTAAGTTCACGACTTTGTTTCACTTTATTCAAATTTAAACCATCTTTTTATATTTTTAATTAGTTAAATTCTAATAAGCCAGTATTGACGTGGTTGCGGCTAGTCATTCCAATTATTTATGGCCAGTAACAAACAACTTTACCTAAAGAGAATGATTTCCCTTCACATTAAGTTTTTTTAGAAAACAACAAAAAGTCTTAATTGACTATCTATAGTGATAGCACTCAATTATAAACCGTTTTTTGGAAGGTCAAATGGGAAAAAAGTTTATATTTACATAGGTACTTTATTTTATGAAAGGAACAGGTTAGTCTTATATTTATTAATATAAAACCACTATACCGATTTTGCCGGATTTTGGGTGGCATTTGTGACGACAATTTAATTAGGGAATGTTAGCAATTCCCGTATAACGTTCGTCATCTTGTCGGAAAGATGTCAAAACATATCTAAACTAATATTATAAAGCTGAAGAGTTTTGTTCGTTTGAACGCGCTAATCTCAGGAACTACTGGTTCGAATTAAAAAAATATTTTTGTGTTGAATAGACCACTTATCGAGGAAGGCTTTTGGCTATATAACATCACGCTGCAACTATTAAGAGCGAAGAAATATTGGAGTATGTGAAAAAAAACGGGGAAAATATTCATCCTTGAGGGCTTCAATGATGCCCAAAATGACTATCCCACGCGGACGAAGTCGCGGGCACAGCTAGTTTGGTATATTAGAAAAGACTAAAGAATCATATGGAGTCGCCTTGGGATTCGAAGCTTGACCACTCTCCCACCGACTAGGAATGTAGGTACAATACAAGGATTTTTCTTCCCCCTTTCTACTGATTCAGTGTAATTTGTCCCAAAAAAAAACTGACGTTACACAGTTGAGGCTTCACCTCTATGGAGAGGAGCCCGGGCTCTGTCAGTGACAACTATCCTGGATTATATAGGTCAGGTTTTTACACGAAGCAACTCCCGTCTGACCTGACCATTGCAGAGGAAACTAAACCTTATTGGATAGTTAGTTAACATACATACATACATATGATCACGTCTATATCCCTAGTGGGGTAGTCAGAGCCACCAGTCTTGAAAAGACTGATAGGCCATGCTCAGCTGTTTGGCTTAGTGATAGAATTGAGATTCAAATAGTGACAGGTTGCTAGCCCATCGCCTAAAAGAGGAATTCCAAGTTTTTAAGCCTATCCCTTAGTCGCCTTTTACGACATCCGTGGGAAAGAGATGGAGTGGTCCTATTCTTTTTTGTAATGGTGCCGGGAACCACACGGCACATAGTTAGTTAAATATAAGTTATATTTGAGTATTTATCATAGTTTCTTTTGATTGAATATAAAACATTTGTTACGAACAATTAGATCTATCAATAACCCGTAAACCGCAAACTGCCCTTGATCTTGACAGTAGTTTAACTTTGAAACCATCATCGTAGTAACAATAAACTTTATAGCTTTGACTTAAGATTCAGTTTAAATCAACGGTCGTTACGTAAAAGGGTTGATTAATTTGGATTGTTCAAGGTTTTGATTAAACTTATTTAATGATAAACAAATGAAAGTTAGTTTTCTTCTTGCCGTCTTTTAAAGTCCTTCTGTATAAATCAAATATATATTCTACTAATATTATAAGTTATTTTAGGCATCATTGAAATCATTCATGACATCATGCTCTGGCTGGAATAGGCGAATGTTGAGGAGGAGTTAAAACAAAGTTTGCATTTTAAGTAGACGCAGTCGCGGGTTGTACCTAGAAATATATTTTTATGTGTTAATAATTAAACTCTGTTTACCTACATGCGGAAATCGCATAATAAGTCACGACTAGTAAATTAACTCGTATTTGTTAAGACTGCTGCAATCAAATCAAGATAGCCTTGTGGAATAAAATAACTAATACTTATTGTTTCTAATGGTAATACTAAAAGATAATACATACTTAAGTTTAATTTCATATCTTATGTATTTGAAGATGGCATATATTTTTCTTTTTTAAAAATAGTTATGTTTCATACACATTACACTGGCTGGAAAAACTGAAGTAAAAAAAAATACAAAATCATAATTTAAAGACGGCGTCTCAAAAAATATTTCCCGCCATAATATTTTGAACTGCGCGAGCGGACTAATTGGATTCCTGTTACAATAAACGTCAGCGGTGCAGGGTGAAAAAAATTCACCCTCTCCCAGTTAGGGATAATGCGATAAAAATGTTAGGGGCGGTTTTTCCGGTTCGCGCCGGTGAAATAACTCCGATTATTTTCTTTTTCGAATGACGAGTGTGGGGCAGGTTGGAGTTAATTAAATGTTTGGGTAGGTACCTACCTACTTGCAGTTGCCACATGGTATGTACCTACATACAATAACTATAAAAATTACGTATACTCTTTACGTAGATAGACGTAACAGAAGCAAAGAAGGATTTAAAAAAAAAACTTGTGTTGTAATATAAATCCAATATAAGTTTTTAGTACTAGTGATTCATCTGATAATAAACTACATTCTTTCGTAAATATATTTATAATATTTTCTTGTTGTTATTGGTTGTAGAAATTAACGCCATCTCTATCAAAGCATCATATTTATTTACTAGTAGTATGAAACATCGATTCATTCAGTAAATACGCGCTTTGTTGGGCAAACATACCTCATTAGGTAACTATTTTATTATACGTCTAATAGATGTCAGAACAATATGCCGTGTGTATCTTTGGGGTTAAGACTATTACGACGTAGTTCATCACTTTCCTTTGAATATCGTAAAAGGCGATTATAGGAATAAGCATTGTCACCTAGTGCGACAACTATTGTCTATGCTGGATTCGGTTCTATTTCTATGGAAACAAGGTTACAGAGGTCAGATGGGTGTATACTTACCAGATTTATACATACTATACTAGGTCGTATCAAAATCCTGACGAGACCTAGAGGAAGACTATGACTATTAGATAGAAAATTCATTACATCAAGAAAAATACAATTATTACAATACAAGAATGGCCTTGTACCATACAAAGGTACCTACTATTGCGCGTAGCGATTAGCTCCCACGGTGCTTTGTTAAGAACATACCAATTTAATTAGATGTCATTCTACTTCTAAAATTCCATCAACTTTACTAAGAAAAACCCGTAGGTAGCATCTGTTTGACAAATCGAGATCGGTAGCAATTTCCAATTAAATAGAATTAACTTAAACACAAACCGTATAAATAGAAAGAGGATGCATTTCTATTTTTCAATCGACTCGAACGAGACACCACAAACGGCGCAATCAAAATGTTGTAACGATTTCCGGCCGCCATTTTCTTTTTTTCCCGCCACCTCTAGCCAGCGATCTCGATTCGTTCTCTTTTTGCTCTCTGTATCAAAGCCGTATGTTTTAAAAAAATAAAACGAGCTATGTTGTGAGAGCATTCACTAATTGATGGTTCGGTATCGGAATTCGTCGCGGTGCATTCGTTTAAAGGAATCGATTTAGAAAAACTCGATGTAACGAATTGATTGCAACGGTTGTCGAGCGATCTGTTTGGCTGTCAACAGATGGCGTTCGGTGGGACCCGAATCTCTGATTTGTAATTAGTTGTTTAAACATGTGGCGAGATGAGATCGCCCCAATCAAAAAGTTTTGTTGCCTTTTAATTAATAGATTACGATTGCTGTATTGTGATCAAGTGTAAGTACCATGTAATATTAAAAAGGAGCATACTTTCTGACTGTACTTGCACAAATTGAATGTGCAAAATGTAAAAGTATGTACCTAACTTGGTAAATATCTTTCTGGTGTTTATAACTTACGAGATAATCTTGCTTAGATAAAGTCAGAGATACTCATTTTTATATTAAGTATTTATTTATTTAAACTTTATTGTATATATTATTCCGTTTGGCATTCTCTACCAGTCAACCAGTTCTCTACCAGTCAATAAGTATGCTATAATTTAAGAGAAAATTTAAACTTTTACAGATGCTAGCTATTTTTTATTATATCTCTTCTTCTTATGCGTTACACCTTTGTCAGAGTGGTCGTGGTCGTAGAGAAGGGTTAGTGGCTCGCTTTACAATCCTTCGCCACTCGTCGCGCATCGCTGCCTTTCTGGAGCATTCACAGAGAGGGTCACCTAGTGCTGATTTTATTTGATCTGTCCACCTCATGGGGGACCTGCCTCGAGGTCGAGTACCCTTAACTCGGCCCTGCACCACCAGTCGTCCTTTATTGTATCTACCTAAATGACAATTAAGTTCCTACATAATTATCATTAAATACCTAGCCCTTGGTCTAGCCTCTGTGTCTCTCGAAAGGATAAAGAAGTGCTGTGTGTATGTAATTATGTCTTTTATTTTATGTAAGCATTTCACTATGGAATTTAACTCAAGTCATGTATTTGAGTGTACTCCATCGTCTCAATTCCCAAAACGGCGCTTATTATACACATCAACAAGAAAACAAATTCCTCACGATTTCACTATTATAAACTGTCACTCACAACAGAAAAGTGCATGACAAGCCAATTATGAACAGTTAATCCATTCTGAATAGTTATTTTTGAGTTGTAAAACTAAAGTCTTCTAACAGATAGCTTTTTGATGCCCGGAAAACTAAGCTGTCTGCACGTCAACAAACGCATTTTTCAGCGCCACAGAACAAAATATCATAGGTTAGAAATCAGTTAGGCATGACATCCAATTTGTGTTCAATTTGAAATCTTAATAAGCCGTCAAAGCATTCCCGAAATAGCCCGCTAACTAATTACATCGTTATAAAGGAAGCTACAGGCGTCAATTGACAAATGTATTCGTGGCGGCGCGATACATACAATTAGGCGAGGAATGTGAACGCAGCGATTCGAACGCACCTTATCTCGATGACAGCGCGGCAAACGTCAAATTTTTGGCGCAAAACTAAGCCTTGCCCAGATTATATAGAGGTTATTTTCCCTCCGTAATTACTTCCAAATTGAGTGTTTGCTTTGCAAGGGGGTCTATTTGTAGAAGTCTTTGTCTGTGTGAACGGCGATAAATCATTTGGGCCTGTCAGGCGTCTGGTTGGGAGTGTGTGACAAATTACCTGCGCGCCACCTAGCGGGGTGGTGGCTACTATTTTGGGGTAGTTATGAAAGGGATGCACTGTAGTGATCGGTTCCCTTGATCTTTAATTAGTTAAATATCTTTGATCCTGCTCATTTGTGATTTTATGAATGGAAATACCTAATGATTTGAGACTCAAGTGTTTTATAGTTTTCCATCATTCAATTTAATGGTTCCTTTTGAACGTATAATTATTTATTTTAGGGCGTTAACGTGATTATGATACAAACGGTAGATATATCATACTGTATTGCCAATATTAATATTAAATGATATGAATAATGACGGTTTGGTTATTTTTAGGCACAAGCGTCAAAATTTTCTTTATCCCTTACACAGTAGACAAAGCTAATATTTTTTAAAATACTCACAAGCCATGGCCAACTAACTGCATGGCTATATGATGATCTGAGATTCAAATCAAAAGTTCTTAACACTCTTTCCCTCAGAGGTTTCACTACCATAGGAATTTCCTCAGCCTACGTCAATTTTCATATCTACATTTCAGTTATTAGTGTGTACACAAACAATTTAATTTTTACTTTTACAAATATTATCATGATCACAAATCTCAGAAAAAAAAAACAAATCCCGTCCTATCTGAATGTTCGTTTTTCAAATCAAGGAAACTTCAAACAAGGCCCACAATGTGCAACATACGAGAACGGGTGCATGCAATTATTCACTCAGTCTCTAACAGAGCAATAACCATCATTCGTGCGGTACAAATTATTCTAATTTATTTGTGGACCATTCAATTAGGAGGCGTCGTTTATAATTTGGACGCGTCGAAAAATCGTAACGCAAATTGGTTATTAAAATTCTTGGCGGGATCTTGTGTCAAGTGTGCTCCTGCTATAACCAATAATGTGTTGAATCTACTTATATTAATTTTATTTATGTTTACTTTCGTCAAAATATTTGAGGTTAAATGCATGTAAGCATTACTTCTGGAAGTTGTGATCGTACGTACTGGTATTATAAATGCGATAGTTTGTGAAAATATATCTAAGTTATGTTTTCAGTTTAGAGCAAATACTACTACTGAAGGAATTTGAATGAAACTTTTCATTTTTATTGCTTCAGAACAAACTCAGTAGGTAGGTTGTATACAAAAAATGTCCCTTATATACATGTTTAAGTATTCTGATAAGTTTGCTTTATCAATCAACACAGCCGAGCTCCACCGGGCAGCCATTTTTTTAACATAAGTATCAAAAATTGTGTTTGAACAAAAATAAAAAAAAATTGCATTAAATTTTAATTATTTATAATACAAATATTATATACCTATGAAAAATGTTTTTCCTAAGTTCATGTACCTATACACTTGACAAATTAACAAGCACCTATTTTGAAAAGTAACTATGACAGTCTAAGTATGATTGTTCTAGATTAGATATTAGATCTAAAGGGAACATACCACTGAGTTGTTGCTGAATGAGCTGTTAGGTTAAAATAAATGATTCACTTTGTAATTGAAGAAAATCGTAGTGGGCTAATTAAGCATTTTATTATGTCTCAAATGTTATAAATGAGTTTCTTTACCCTCATACACGAATTCACTAACATATGATAAAATATCTAAACAATTAATATTTTCAGAAGTTATTTTATTTCAATTTGGTTAAATATCCGATCGGATAAAAAATAGTACCTAGGACCACTCCATCTCTTTCCCATGGATGTCGTAAGAGGCGACTAAGGACTAGGCGTATAAACTTAGGATGTACTGTCACTTTATGAATCTCAATACTAACATTAAGCCAAACTGTTGAACGTGGCCTATCAGACTTTTCAAAACTCTTGGCTCTGTCTTCCCTGCAAGGAATAAAGACGTTTATATATTTATGTATGTCTTCTCCGATTACTTACATACATAGTTTAAGAGAGTTTAATTTTAAATTTCACACTAGGAGAGAAATAGAAACATAAGTAGTTATTAATATATATTTTATTACTAGGTAATTAAGTAAGACTTTTATTACAAACTGCTTTTTGGAAGCTATACCTACCTAATTTTGCCTCCCGAAAAAATAGCAAGTGAAAGCTTGGGCAAAAGCTACTGTGAAATAAAGAGATTTCTGCCGAGAAATGTCATAATGACGCCGGCAGAATTTTAATTGGCAAATCTCAGACAGGGACAGATGTAAAACTTTTTAATTAATCTTCGATGGATTGTTTATTAATTGGATTTGAAATTATTAAACTTTTTTTCCTTGAGTTTTTCCTTTAGGTGTGTATATATTTTTTTCTATTTATCAGGGTAAATAGTATCTACCTATGTTAGAACAAAAGTATTACAATTTTAACATCGACGTACGACACGTAGTTTCTACAATATGAAAGATAACAAAATTATTAATTATTTGTATTATTTAAATGGAAAAATTATGACATTATATATTTGATAACTTTTCATTTCGTTTGAATTAAGGAAAATAGGTAATATCTCCATTTTATTTATACTTAGATCATTTAAGAATACCTCTAGGTATTGAGGAATTGTAAATTTATTGTGCTGAGTGGTACCTAAATGTCCATTTTATCTGTTTTCTAAGAATATCGTAAAGGGCGACTTAGGGAAAGGCTAATAAACTTGAGATTCTGCTTTAGGTGATGGGCTAGCAATCAGGCACTGTTTGAATCTTACCTAATACCATCATTAAGCCATATGGCATTTTCACCGAACGTCAATTTACAAATAAAGATCTTAAATCTAGACTGTAGACGAATGCACATTTTCTACATTAGAAGATTTGGGCACTTGTAGATAGTATCTATAGGTATTCTTTGTCCGCCCCGTAAGGGACAAATATATTTTTTGTATATTTTATTACTAGATTATAAGCTTAATTAAAGACGAGGAAGAGAAATAAAATACCTCAGTTGGAGTCCATCAATGAAATAATCGCAGTGTCAGTTCGTCCGTCAGCCCACAATGAGCGCCCGGCGCGCAGCTAATCATGCGCAGATAAAACCCGGGACGCGATGGAATTCAACTTCTCACACAGATTTCGGAGGAATCATGCTGTTCCAAATTTAATTATAAGTAATGTTCGAATCTGTTCTTAATTCAAAAATTAAAAGAAACATACATACATAAAAACACGCCTCTTTCCCGGAGGGGTAGGCAGAGACTAAATCTTTCCACTTGCCACGATCTCTGGATATTTCATTCGCTTCATCCACATTCATAACTCTTCATGCAAGCTCGGCAGTTTCGGGTACTTTTGACCTGACCCTTTACCAGAACGTACTTAATAATTAAAAGGAATATCTAATATTTATAATTTAAAGGATACTTCTAGTATTTCGCTGATGTTGCGCAGTGTTTGTCTGTTTATTATAGGTAGTCTTTATTGCACATTTGATGATGCACGCAGCATCCGCATAAAACGAAAAATCCTTTATTTTCCCTTCCCGTGCTGTGTGGTTACCGGTACCAATAATAAAAAAAAAGAAACGGACCTCTCCTTCTCTTTCTCATGGATGAAGTAAAAAGCGACTAAAGGATAGGCTTATAAACTTGGGATTCTTTTATGCGATGGTCTAGCAACCTGCCACAATTTTAATCTCAATTCTTTCATCAAGCTGAAAAACTGAAGTTGAACATTGAACACTGTATTTTCAAGAATGTTGGCTCTGTCCACCTTGAAAAGACGTGACTATGTGTATTGTTCTGAGTACCTATACACTAAGGCAGAATTTCCAGAAATTTGGCGAATAGGTATATGAACCTAATGCGGTGTAGGAATACCTTCTATTCACACATACATTCCTTAAAACTTAAAACTAAATTTATGACTGTGCGTTAATTGCCAGTCTTCTTTCTTATGTAGGTACATATATAGATTTAAATACCAGGGAAAAAGTCTTGTTGGAGTCCAATGAAAGAATCAAACTGTCAATTGGTCCGTCAGGCCACAATGAGCGCCCGGCGCGCAGCTAATCATGCGCAGATAAAACCGATGCGATGCGATGGAATTTAACTTCTCTCACAGATTTCGGAGGACTTAGGGTGTTCCAAATTTAATAAGTGAAATTATTGTGAATCTGTTCTATATTTTCAAGTCCAAGTAAAGGAAACTTTTACATTTTTTTCTATCACAATTACGGGTTTCAAACTTCAGGTTTTGACGAGATATGTTTCATCGACATAATTAGATATAATATAACGAGTGCTGTAGGTATGTATATCAGCTGGCGTACAAGGCTAAGGTTTCTAAATACTATTCACATATACCTATCTGTCTACCTAGAGCTAGCAGGCTTAATGATGGAATTGATATTGAAATAGGTCGCTAGCCTATCGCCTACAAAAATAATCCCAAGCTTATTAGCCTTCCCCTTGTAAGCCTTTTACGACATCCATGGAAAAGATGTGGAGTAGTACTGTTCTACAATTTTATCTATTTAACTTTTTGTTATCAAATTGTGAATTAAATTAAGAAACCGGACCTCCCTGGGAGACATTTTTAAATCAGGTATTTTTAGTCTGCTTCAACCTACCATGGGCCATAGGTAACCCATTGAGGTGCCACATAGGTAGGAAGGCATTTGTTTGCCAGCCGAAATAATTATAAAGAGAGTCATTGAGAGAATTATTTATCTAATTTCTATAGAGAACCTACTGTATAAGAAGCTTCCTTAACAAGAAAAGCGTGTCTAAACTCTAGAAATCGTGCATGTCATTGTCGCTGTGGCGATCGTTAGGCGCGATTAGCCGGGTAAATAAAAAATAAACGATTGGACTTACTTTAAGTTTAGAGTAAGTGTAGCTCTTCATTTGTCCATAGAGTGCACCGCTGAAGGCAGAGTTAGTATATCCGTTTGGCCATAGAGTGTGCGTGGGTAAGAAAATACGCAGTGTGAGAAAAGTAAGTCGCTTCCTTTTACGCAGACATTAGCTATTAAAGTATAAGGAAGAACCCGTAAGTTGCAATTCTTACAAAAAATAAAATTGGAAAATGATAGTAATAAAAACTTACTAGAACACAATATTAGTTTAGCCTTTATTTTGTTTTTATATACCTAGTGCCCATCGCAGAGAGAAAATTGTGGACTTTAAAATACCTACTTACAAGGAAAAAAGGTAAGTAAAACATTTAGAAATAAAATTAGGAATGAATAAATACGCAATTAAGTAGGTACCTCTTGATTGTATGTTAAATAATTTTTTTTACCATTCCGTCAATTGTACCTAGATATCAAAGTGGGTTTAGGTAAATCATAGATACCTAACCATCAAATTTGCTTTAAAAAACAATAAACTAAAACCATTTATTTCCAAAATTTTTAAGTACCTACCATTTACTCTGTCCTTTCTTGTAGATATGGGAGGTAATATCTTACGTAAGTATTAAAAGAGAAACATAAACAAACGACGCACAATAAATATTAATCAGCTAAGCCCACTTTTTTAAAAACTTTGCCAAACCCTCAAAGCTCATAAAGTATGGCATTTCAATTTAGGTAGGTATACATAGTGTAAAGTTTTCGCAATGATCTTTCGTTTCATTTCAGAATTAAATAAATCTTTTAATTACTCAGATTTCATTCTCTACCGTACTTTATTAAACTTCTATAATTACAAAAAGTTTACACAGCAAACCCAAAACCAACAATTAAACCCGGGCTTACAAAATATTTCACAAAACGTACATACATAGCAGCAACAATACATAACATAAAACAAATTTAAAACAAAGCTCAAATACGCTAATAGGCTCGCCCGCGGCCGCAGCCATTAACCGTTCCACCAACCAGTTTAACTAGGAAAATAACCGAGCCCTAGAGGGACCTCTTTGGCCATCTTCGGCCAGGAGCCTCTAATATTCATAAGTCAATTTCCTGCGCCATTAATACGTAACGAAGGCTAGCAAATGGTGTTATCGCTTGCGCCCGATTACTTGTACGGTCTCTTACATAATTCAACGTATTAAACGAAATTGTTTAAAGCTTATTGCTCGATTACGTTCCTCCACCCTGGGCACGCCTCGCCGGCTGCACCAATCCCGGACGGCTGTCAATCCCCACTTTTACTCCTTCCTAGTTTTGAGCACGCCTGTTTCGGCGTCCCTCACTCAGTGAGGCTACGACCGCGTAGACATGAGCACGAGTGACGGATTTCAGTGTCGAACACGTGATACTGGACTTTAAGTGCAGTGTTTAGATGTTTGATTTGTAGCGAAGAAGGCTTTGATATGACGATGCTTGCGATGGCGCGAGGCGATGATAGAAGGGAAGAGGAAGCGGAAACGGAGGTGGAGACGGAAGGGAATGGAGAATTAGATGTAGTGGGAGTAGAAGAAGCGGCGCCAGTAGATTTAACTAGAAGATTAGGTCTGACGCGGCCGCCGGAGAGGCCGGCCATAGCCTTCTCAGTAGAAAATATTCTAGACCCAACAAAGTTTACGGGAAAGTCCGAAGTACCTTTGAGATACGATGAGCAGTACTGGAGACCCCATTACGACAGGGATGACAGCGATTCCGGTGAGTAATGTTGCGGTGAAACGATTCCAACTGGAATCTGATAGAGTATAACAATTTTGTCACTTCCGGTTTTTGCCTTTTGGCGCTTCCTGTAAAAGAGCTCAACGCGTCATAAAAAATATATTTTTTAAGACTTTTTTTTGGAAAATAGTTGAGTAGTAGCGTAAAAAAATTTGATTTAACAACGAAGTCTGTGCGGAGAAAGGGCTAAGTATATAAATTACAATAAGTTGTTTGCCAAAATAAAGTCAACAAAAATTATATTTTATGCGTATCGACGTAAATAGTGTTAGGTAACCAACTACTTGGATTATTAATTGGATGGATTTTAAGCTTGTTGGTAAGATAAATAGACAAATAAAGATTTGACACATGAGAATAGGATTTTTATATTCATTTATTGTTTATTATGATTAAAACCAATCAGTCAAGTAATTTTATGTTTATTTTGATTTATTAAATTATCATTAAGAATATCATTATATATATACGAGTATACATACTTAAGACTGATGGAAAAATGCACAAATAAAAGTAAATAACTTTTTTTAAATTAAAAATCAATATAAAAAACTCAAATTCACTTGGTTATTTAGATTGCGACGGGATAGGGATGCGATGGAAATATAATTAGGTAAGTAAGTACCTACCTGCCGTCGCGTTATTTTTGCCAATTTGTACTTAGTAGGTACTACTAGGTATACATACTTATCGGTTATTAATTTTTGAGTTTAGTTGTTTCTACGTGTCAACATACATGTGAAATAAATCTTTGCTTATACATAATATAGTAATAAAGGGGTCAATGGCGGCCTCTGTGGCTCAGCGGTAGTACGCTTGTCTGTGACACCGGAGGTCCCGGGTTCGAATCCCGGTCAAGGCATGATGAGAAAAGATCTTTTTCTGATTGTCCTGGGTCTTGGATGTTTATCTATATAATTATTTATTATTATTATAAAATATAGTATCGTTGAGTTAGTATCTCGTAACACAAGTTTCGAACTTACTTCGAGGCTAACTCAATCAGTGTAATTTAAAAAAAAAAAAAAAAAAAAAATATTTTAATATCCGCAGTATTACCTGCCTGTAAAATATTGCATGTACTTTGTAGTTTTAAAAATTAATCCATTTAGGAATACCTTATGATTATAATAACCACCATTGCTACATTTACGCACAATCTTTACCAATACTATAATAATATTATAAAGATGAAATGTTTGTTTGTTGAATTGAAAAATAATTTTTGTGTTGAATAGACTATTTATCGAGGAAGGCTTTAGGCTATATTACATCACGCTGCAACTATAAGGAGCGAAGAAATAATGGAAAATGTGAAAAAAACGTGGAGAACTATTCATCCTTGAGGGCTTCAATGATGCCCAAAATAACTATTCCATGCGGACGAAGTCGCGGGCACAGCTAAATTAGATATTGCTTCAAAGGCAAATATTAATAAGTATTTTCAAATATTTACATAAGCAAATCACTAAAGAAGGTAATATATATTAAACCCGATTGTTCGTCTTTTTATACTTTTTATGTTTATTGCATCGTTTTCAAAATTGCCAATCAATTGTGATAAAGGTAAAATTAATGTAAATATTGAAAAAAAAAATAATTATAAAGAAACCAATTTCTTCATTATGTTCTATATATTTTTCTTTTCAGCCTGGACTTTCAAGAATATCGGTTACTTCACATTTTTTATAAATAAAAAATAATATTTATTATTTCATAAAAATTTTAGTAAAGTTTTGTATAAAGACACAAACTTTATCATATAATAAAATTATTAGATAGTATCAGCACTAGGAATATACTTTTAATAGTAAAACATGTACCTATACATTATTTACCTCAGTTAATTAGTCAGACTACGCTCCTGCCGTTATTGGTCATGACCTGAGAAAGTACAAAAGTACAAGAGTCTATTTATACAATATTGACCTAAAATCGAAAAGGTACTACTAAAAATACTTCTGAACTAAATCAGTAAATAATATATCTAACAAAAAAAAAGTAATTGCAAACCGTGGCCGAACAAATAAGCATAAAATCGTCATCACGATTCTATACCTCTATAAAGGAATGAATGATCTTCCATTTTCCTGTAACTGTGTTGCCAGCTATTTTCCAGAATCTTCTTTGTACACTTATTTTCCCGATATTACGTATAAAAAGTTACTTTGAATAGAATTTGTGCGGTGAAATCAAATTGGTTTGAACTGTTACTTGCATTGCATTTGAAATTACTGAAACGTATTGTGAATGCGTGTTATACTAATTAATTTTTTTGGATACCTAAACGCGTCTTTGTCGATATTTTTAGAGTTTTAAAAAGATTAAAACTTAACTAGCGATCCGCCCCGACTACGCACGCGTAGCTTTTATACATACCTACTATGTGTTAACCTTTCTCTTAATTTACTCTATCTATTAACAATAACTGTTATTGTAAATAACTGTAGTTTTTAAGATCTAAACCTTACATAAAACCATTTCTCCATCGTCTCCCAAAGAACGTGATAGGTATGTGTATTTTATTTTAGGTATGTGATTTAGAAAAAAATTTGAAAAAGTGTGTGAAGTGGAGAGTGAAAGAGTGGGAAATATACTATAATAAATATCTCTCACGTGTGAATTCGCAAATAAAACGTAAGTAGATGGCAGTAGAAAATCAGCTCAACCATTTGAATCGCCATTAACATATTAAAGTCGTTTTGTTTTCGTTATAAATCAGTTTGCAATGCAGATGTTGTCGACAGCACTTCCGACCGACACGGTCGGACGTCAGACCATCGGACCGTCGGAGGTCGTAAATGTGTCAGCGATTGTCGGACGGACAAGGTCCTGACTCTCTGATTGCTTATTTTTACGGGAACATCATGAAATTGTAATGAGAAATGTTCATTTTGGTTTATCATTCTAAGATTATAAATTACTTCGGATTCTACTTATAAGCGTCACTTCAATCACAGTTTCAATCGATCTGACTAAAAAAGGTCTTAAAGATGGATCGATTGAATGAATCGAATTGTCGACTAAAGAGTTAATTGTATGTTAGTTACTTAGACGGAAGAAAATTTGTAAATATTTATTAATGTAATTATATAAATATGTTTTTATTCCATGCTAAATTTGGCTACAATTAAACGGATCTGAATAAAACTTTATAGTAAGTAGATATCGCATAGGTATACCTACCTACCTACATCCGATTGTTCCTCTGGGTTACAACTTACGTATAAAGCATTAAATTTTAAAGGAAATTTATGGACAAAGTCATAAAAGCACACGAAAACGATTTATCTACTAATAAAATCTATTTATATTCCAATGAGAGACGTTTCAATCGGCCTGGAGGAATTAAAATCGCCATAGTAAATCACTTAGCGGCGCGCCGTCCAACCGACTTCCGCCGGGCGACCCTCGCCCTTGTAAATCTGTCGCTGCCTGTCCCTTAATGCTCTTGTTGTGATTAATTATGTCGGAATCATTCGTAAGTTGCACTAAAGGATTGTGGTAACCTAGAAGCTTACATCCAGCTGAGCAAAACAGAAATACGATTTACGAATTCTGTTTACTTGTAAACTTTTGCACCACCGTACCAATATTAAAAATGCGAAAGCTTGTTTATTATATTCGTAGAAGCCGTCACCACCGTTTAATTATTTATCCCGTTAACTTCCGTTCCCGTGAAAATTTTGAAAAAATCTCTTTATGACATGCAAAATTTCAATCTCAAGACCCAGCGGTTTAAGCTATGCGTTGATATGTTTAGTAAATCAATCAGCAACTGATATTTAATCATTCTCTTTACACAATTATTTTTAAACTTAACTTCTCTTTCACACAAAATCTATTGCACGGATAGAATAGACACATAAAATCAAGCGAGTTAGGTTTAGGTATAATAAATAATGTCTACTTTTGCGTGATTGTAGCCTCGCCTTTCTAATATCTCTATTGCTATACATTTAATGCTAATAGGAATTTAAATTAGTATATTTATTTGGTCACTTTAAAAAACCGACCAAGAGCGAGTCGAACTCGAGAACGAAGGATTCCGTACTATAAATAAAAGTTGGTAATATAAAAAGGAAATTACATGGATTGCGCTAGCTCCAAAGTAAGCTTAAGATGTATGTTACGGGTATTACGAGTAACTAACTCAACTATCATGTACTGTATCTACTTATATATTATTACGCATCTACTATCAACTATTTGCCAAAAAAGTAACATTTAGTTTAAGAGATCAGAGAGAACTAAATTATTTGTTTCAAACATATAAATTTTAATAAAATACTGAATAAGTATTATTTAATTCAGAATTCTATGTCTTGAATCTTATTTCGTTTGCAGTTTTAATTCAATTTAACAACAATTCGGAAACATTTTTTCACTTTTCAATCCTACATGCTCATAAAATGTCTACATATAGGTATACATACAATCTCCTTACAGACCTCCCGCTTCCTTTACACTCATTACTCTTTTCATGCATAATGACTAATAATAATGACTACCTACTCTATGACATATCCCGTTTTGTAATTTGGCTCCGAAACCCTAAAAACAGACTGCAGTCATTCATTTCTTGATTGGATACGTGATACCTTTTCACAAAGCCAAGTTATGACTTACTGTCTTAAAACTAATGATAATTTTATTTTGGACTCTATATCTCTTTCAATAAGAGTTAAAAGTTTTGGTACTTTTAAATCTTTAAGTAATCATAAGTTTGCACTCGTGTCAACTAACGTCTTCATTAAAGACGTGATGAAAAGTAAACGGTACACACTATTTTTATTCAAAAACGTTGATGGTTCACTTTGTAGTAAAATCGTATAATACAATTGACCTAACTTTCAATTTTCTATTAAATAACGCCCTGGAGGAAGTATTATTATAAGTATCCTACATTTAATTACGTCGGTAAATAAAATTTCAAAAACAGTTAACTATCGCATAAAAGAGGAAACTGCAAATCGCCGGGTTAGAGATTAGAAATTTAGTACCTAACTAGGTTCCTTGTGGTGGTGTAGAGGTTATCTCAATAAATTCTATACTCACATATAAAACAAGTTATATGTTATTCATATTTTATTTAGTTTTAGTTTATTTTAATAAGTTTGTAATAATATTAAATACATCCTTTATATTAGTAATTAGTAAATAAAAACATATCATTATAAATACTTTATACTATTACTATTAGTAAATAAAAAGATATATTTTTTATGAGAAGATATAAAACTGGCCTTTATCGTTTAGAGGCTGTTAAGATCACTATTAAGATAGTTCGCATAATGTTCGGTTCGTCGAGTTTGAAACAGTTTCGCTATTTGCTGTATATAATTTGAAGTGGCCATTGCTCTCGCTCTATCGAGAGGAAAAACGGTAGATTTTTTCGAAAAATATTATGGTTTGTCGAAAGGATTTTATTTTTATTTATTTTGTTTTTTTTTAAACTTCATTACAAAACACGTTAAGACTAAACGCCTGGGTCATTTTAACTTTTTTCATTTCTTGAAATAGTAATTATGAGATTTGCAGCTTAGTGTAGTTATGTAGATATATTAGTCCACCAAGCGGGTTATATAAAGTTAGAGGTTAATTGACTTATTAGCTTTAATACCTACCCACTTTTTATATTTCATTGCTTTATTATAGATGGGTATATCCCTGTTTCACTTAAAGATATTACCCACCGCAGGTTTTATCAGATACTTAAACAGATTAAATAAGTATCTTGGTATAATTCTTACTAAATAATTAAAATAAATATATACAGGACAAATTACAGAGTTAGCCGCGAAGTAAGTGCGATACTTGTGTTACGATGTTAACGATACTATAATATGAATATAATTATATAGATTAACATCCAAGACCCAGGCCAATTAGAAAAACTTCGTTTCTCATTATACCCTGGCCGAGATTCAAACCTTAACTGTGTCACAAACCATCGACAAAACTACACCATATTCAAATCCTATTACACATAGATAAGTTTGTAAAAGCACTATTACAAACCCGCAACCTGCTGAAAATAAGAATACGTACGAACTTCTGCAACTCACTTCGTCTATTGGTCGTCGCTAGAACGAGACGGCGAAACCTTTATCTATGCACTAGAGCGAGACGGAGTCAACCCTACGCTGCCTGCGTCCCTTTGCGCACCAATCCGTGAAATTAGACTCGTCTAAACGAATCTAACGATTATTTTATTATCCCTTTTGCGCTAAGATTTGTTCCTTGCTCACTCAAATAAAAATAAAAGGTGAATAAGGCGTTTGAAGGGTCAAGCGGAGGGCATAAATTTGGCGGCGTTTAGGGGCCGAATTGGCTTATTTTTCGGGCCTTTAGGTCCGGCGCTACATAGACAGATGGTTGAACATGATTCTGCAAGACTAGCGTTTTGTTTAGGTGGGGCATGCTCGTCGGATCAGGTTTTATATACCAGGGATTTTTGGGATTTCAAAACATAGGTACTTATGTAAGTCACTAAAATTAGTAATACATACATAAATACGTTACGTATTTATCCTTTTAGGGTCAAATAAGCAGTGTTAAAAATATTCGAAGGCTTCGTTCGGTTGAAAGTGAAACAGTGACATGTTGTTGGATTATCGCTTAAAAGAAGAATCCAATGTTTTAATAAGCATTTCGCTAGATTGGTAAATAGGACGTTTTATATACTTATATCTTTATTGCACAGAATTTTATACAGTTATATATGTGTGTAGGATGTCTATATTTTTAAATTTTATTATATATTTTTTATTTAATAATTAAAATACTTCCTTTATTATCATATGCAGCGTTCCAAACCTAGAAATAGGGTTCATATTTATGTTTGTTTGAATAAGCTTATCTAGATAGCTTTAAATAAATTAAGTAAAAACATATAAGTAAAGTACAAGTCGTTGTTTGTGTGCTTGTTTTCGCTTACCTTGAAAATCCCTAAGTTAAAGGTATCGGGGAACAAATAATATTTTCTCATTAGATTCTTTAACAGCCAGTATTTTAAAAGCTGTATTACACTCATAAATTAATTAGACGCAATGTCCCAAATTTCAACCCTTCTCCAGAACTTTGCGAAAATATTTTCAAGTCTCATAATTATCAGCTAAAGCCATCCTTCGAGGTGTGGCAATCGCGTGTTAACGACGGTTTTAACTGGCAACACTGCGCGCGCTGACTTTTTAATTAAGGCAATGGAATTACGTGAAAACAGCCCGCGGTTGTTTAACCGGAATACGAATTGCGAAAAGGTTTTAGTGGGCAAGCGTTGTAATGAGAGGGCATAAAAGCTTAAATACTTAACTGTTATTATGTAAAGAAGGTAGGTATTTGATGATTATGTGTACTAGTAGGTATGTATGTATGTATCGATGAAAATGTAATCTGTATGATAGCCTTGGGCAGATATTTATCCGATGCAAAAAGTTCTTAGTATGTACTATATATTTTTAATATCTTTATACAATTTAGGATAACGTTATTTTTTATTTGTTTTTTTCATTATTATAGTTCACGTACCCTTCTTTCAATAATCATCCACTGCGATTACATAAGTTCCGAATATGTTTTTCTTTGATTATCTTTATCAATCGGCTTGAAAAATAAAACAGCTGGCACTTTATTATTTCTTCTCTACCAGAACAAAATGGCAGCTTGCCTGAGAGCTCGCATCCACTAGCAAATTAACTCCGTTCCGAATATCGTCCGACATAACTGCGAACATGACGAGCCTCTCAACCGAGACTCCTTCCAAATTACACTCCTCCATTTTCTTCATTTAACAAATTGATGGCTCTTATTTGCTAACTATTAACACGACACCGAAAAACTACTATATCCCATCCACCGAAAGTCGAAAATCGCGCGACAATACGGCGACTAAACGAAAACGCTTACGCCCCAAAAGATAAGGCTGAATTTGGGTTAATGTTGAAACCTACTGGGATTTTTAACCTTAGTAAACACAGCTTAAAGATGGTAATTGCTCGACAATAGCGTGGGGTGGGTAAGGGGGGTTGTGGTTGAAGTTTGTAATTAATAAAGCCCTCTCAATTACAAGTGCCTTCCCTCTTTGGGATTTGGGACGTGTACCTACTCACTTAGGGAGGAATATGGTGCATTGTCGCGACCTGGAAGTCTTAAGTATCCTACATCGATCTTCTTAAGTAAGACATATTGTCCCAACAAACTTGGTTTATGTTTTCGGATTTGCACTGCGGCGTTATAGGGTTAAGTGCTATGTCGGGAAATCAGTTTTGTTTGGATAAGAAAAAGTTAGTGATTTCATTTATTTCATTCCCGTCATTTGTTATAAGAATAGATAACGATGTCTTTTATATAAGTAGGTATTTAGGGTCCTACGGGAATGAGATGGAATGGACCTTATCTAAAGTGTCGGCAACCACACGACACATCCTCAAATACTTTTGTGTAACTTACATACTTCATTATTTATTTATATCGTAACAATATCTAAATACTGTTTAATAATACGCCTTTTTTTCATTGCTTTTTTGTTCACATACCTAGTAAATGTCGGCATTCAGAAATGTAATTATTTACCCAGTCGGATAGTCACATCGTCTTATATTCCCTTGTTTCGACAACAATTCACAGAGTCTGGTGTAAGCCGCCGACGGCTCATGTAAATCGGGCAGAATGTTATCATTCGATGTTTTTTTTTCTTCACTTTCTTTATTTACAACCTAATTTAGCTGTGGCCCACGTCTTCGTAGATACACGTGGAAGAGTCCATCATGGTACCAAGTACATAATGTTTTTGTTAGAAATATGAATTGTACCCTATCAGTACTAAGTAATATTATAAAGCTGAAGAGTTTGTTTGTTTGAACGCGCTAATCTTAGAAACTATTGGTTCGAATTGAAAAATTATTTTTGTGTTGAATAGACCATTTATCGAGGAAGACTTTAGGCTATATAACATCGCTGCAGCTTTTAGGAGCAAAGAAATAATGGAAAATGTAAAAATAAAACGGGGAAAATTATTTATTCTTGCGGGCTTCAATGATGCCCAAAATAACATTTTCACGCGGACAAAGTCGCGGGCACAGCTAGTATCAGATATAAGTTGATAGTTACACATCCACATGTCTAAATGTGTTTCCTTTGTAATTAAGGATTTGTGGTCTTGGTTCGTACCATATGAACCTGGGCACTCTTTGTTATTCCGAATTCTTTGTCGAATTATCTAATCAATTTGATACCATTACCGCCTATAAGTAACGCCCTAATAATAAATAAGAAGTGTATTTTTGTATGTTTGTAACGAATAAACTTAAAAACTACTAAAATTTTGGTGAAATTTAGTAGGTACATAGATAGAATAGACCATAGACAAAATAGCAAATAGTAGTTAATTACGACAATAACATTATTCATTTATTTGCCAACTAAGTGTAGGTATTAGTTTTAAAATAAGAAATGAAGCTTAATAACTTAGAAACCGTTTACAGGCATGGCTCATGGCATTTAACTTACACTAGAGAAACAAAATTATAAGAAGGTATACTTAATAGAAAATCATACTTACTTAGTATATAATTTTAATGGTAGGTAGTAGGTATACCAAATGCCAGCTAAAATCCGTTCATAGGTTTTGTGCGTTGAAAGATGAATCAGCCGCTTTTTTTTTAATTTTTTACGTCATGTTATAAATAAAGAGTCAAATAGACGGGGTGGTCGCAACTTTTAATCGTAATAACAGTGGCGCGGCCGCCTCGCTTCGTTACCAAATACTTACAAATGACAGGTCTAAATTAGCCCAGCATCGCAACACTATATCACTCATCAAACGCATCTGCTCGTAGTTAACTCCGCTAATTCGTGTCGCGATGTGTGCAACAACCTTTATATTATAAGTACGAGTTGTTACAAATTGAAATTGGACCGTATTCTTTTTGCGTTTAAGTTAAAAGTTTAGTGTGACAGAATGTGTTTTATGTCGTTTTGTATTTGAATATTTTTAAGTGGAACTTCCGATGATGTTCGCGAGTCTTGGAGGTAATAAGATGTAAAAGTTGGTATGTTGAAGCAGGGATTAACTGAACAAATAAGTTTTTATTTTAGTATCGAAAAATGGTTATTTGAATACGATTATAAAAAAGCTTACTCAGTGCCGCGAGGTTCCAGGCTCTTTAAGACCAATCCATGTCTTTCCCATGGATGTCGAAAAGGCGGCTAAGGGATAGGCTTATAAACTTGGGATTCTTGTTTTAGGAAATGAGCTAGCAAACTGTCACTATTTGAATCTCAATTCAATTGATTGACGTGATTATATGAATGTATGAATGAATTAAGTATATCGTTAATTACAGTAGGTACTACAATTAATTAAAGGAAAAAAAAGAAACTACCACATAATCAAATATTTGGTTTGGTTTACTCCTAATTCAGATTTACATCTTTAATGTACCATTGGAAGCAAATCACTACTTCTAATAAAGGTATATTAACTTTAAAATATTTTCCAATCCGTCTTATGTTTTTCCGAAAGCACTTAGGCTCTAACCAGAAAACTCCGGCTTTATAAAAATAAACAAACAATTTTTGCTTAGGTATATTTTACACATCCTCTCCAACATTGAAATCAACATTTCACTAATATCTATCTGCTAAATACAAAACTATCGTAAATTATTCACTAATGTTTCCGGTCGATGACCACCAATGTTGCCACATTAAAAATTAATAGCTGTTTTAAAACTATTTTGCACTAGCAATACATCGGAGGAAACGGAAACATTCATTACACATAATTTGAAAAACATGAAAATTCTTATGAAAATTGCATTATGAGGAAACTATAAAATAATCTGATTTATGAACCATACGGTTGTAATAAATTTGTTTATTTTAACGTATTTTTAATTAAGTGCGGATAAATGTGTCGCTTTATTTTTGTTTTAATTTGTTTAGTGGCCTCTAAACGAGAACGCTTTCAAAATGAAATAAATTGTGCTCGCAATTTTATAGCATTTCTGTATATTTTACTTAGTTGTATTTAATATCATTCAAAAAAAATAAAGAGTTTAAACTTTCAGGCAAGAGTACACTAGGAATTATTACACTGGATAAAACAACCTTCTTCTCAGTATTTGATAAATTCCTAGAGAAATATAAAGATAACTTCTCTATTGTTACAGTCAAAGACCACCTTCAACACTCGGACCTGGAGGCTGATGACGTGGAGACAGACGACCAGACCTCCAACATGGATGACGACATCCTCACGCAGTCAGACCTGGACGAGAATGGAGAACCGAAGAGTCCCACCAGCTCCAGTTCCAAAAAGGGGAAGAGCAGTTCTTCAAGGTATACACTTCGCATGTAATGATTATATTACTCGACGATGGACGTCTTAACATGCTAACATCTGTCTTTCAAGTCTTTAAAGACCCGAGCCCATCAAACGCAGGTCAAAGGCAGTGCAGTTTGAATGCGTACCCGCACCAAGTTGTAATACGAGAACTATAATTACACAAACTTATAGTACTAGATACATCATGTATAAACGCGGGCTCGCATTCGAATCGCTCTGAACGAACGACTTTGAAGAGTTAATGTATTTCGTGTGCTCGTTCTTTGAATAACATTGTCATCATGAAAATAAAATGTCAAACATACGCATCTTAAAGGGAACCGCGGACGCGACAAATTGACGATCCTCCCGTTCACGTCTCTACTTATACCTACCTCCTAAAAAGAGGCTGATCATTGTATGAATGTGTGAACGAAAAGAATTGCTAACCAATTTCCTTTGCAGGGATTCAAAAGGAGGAACGAAGCCCAGGAGAGCGCGGACGGCGTTCACGTACGAACAGCTGGTGTCCCTGGAGAACAAGTTCAAGACGACGAGGTACCTGTCTGTTTGCGAGCGACTTAATTTGGCTCTCAGCTTGAGCCTTACGGAGACACAGGTTCGTATGGCTTTATGCCTTCTCTTTCATGTTTTGCCGCGTGGTTTTTTGGCACAATTAAATATATTTGTGGATGTCGTAAGAGGAATATAAGCTAAATAAACATAAATAGGCTTGGTTCTGGTCAAGCATTGGGATTGCAGAGATCAGATCATAGAGACAGAATCACCTCATTTTTAGAACTGGCCTTCTATTCGTCCACTGAGCGATGTTCCCAGAAAGCAAAGTATATCCATTAAGCATTTTGATCAAGATGATATTTGTAAATTTGGTACTACCCTCTTTTAATCCGTCTTTTACATATTCTTAATGCAGTATAAACATAAATATCTTCGTTCACAGGTCAAAATATGGTTCCAAAACAGGCGTACAAAATGGAAAAAGCAGAACCCTGGCATGGACGTCAACAGTCCAACCGTGCCTCCCCCTCCAGCCGGGGGGTTCCCATCTGGGGCCTACCCTGGGGGTCTGCTCTACTCCCACGGGGTCCCGTACCCTTTCACGGGTCCTGGCCCCTACGCCCCCTACTTCCACCATCTAGCAGCGAATCACCACCACTCTCATAATAGTTTAGGGCATTCACACACGTGATTGTGGCAGCGGCCGGGGTCGATAGATCCTAGGGTCGATAAAGACGATAGCGGTGTGACGAATTAGTGCGTTAGGGTTGTGACATATCGACGGATCGGTGCAGTGTGACCGTGGTAGCATGTTTGTTTTCATTTGTCATTATTTCACAAATGTCTCATCCATTACTGAATTGTACTAATAAATAGTGTCAAATTTCTTATAATATGATTATGGAGGTCAGATGACAGTAAGACAATGAAATTATCCAACCATTTTAATAGTGGATTGTATAATCATGGATGGTTACGATATTCAGAAATCTTACACAAGGATTGAGTAGGACAATGATGATGAGAGTTAGGTGGCACAAAAATTGTTTTCAATAATATGCTAACATGATCATACTGTAACGTTTTTATTAAAATAACGTAGTTAATTAGTGCAATTGTTTAATGTAAAATATAAATCAATTGTGATACCTACGCTAAGATAAGCTTACGACTTCTTTTTTAAATTATATTATAACTGTGACAAGTTAATTTCATTAAAATAAACATAAACACATACCTAATTTCTGTATAAAAGTTAAGCAGTGCAATAACTTAACTGGCAAAAAGTTGGTTTAACAAGCATTTTCAACAAAATATAATTTCTGAATTAAAAAAAATTACAGATTTAAAATATGGATATAATATCATTCTAAAATATGTTAGACACTTCCAATTAAACCCTTTGACTAAGTTGTTAAAATCTAACTGCATTATGCACTGAAGTACTTACTTAAAATATTATTAGATAGTGATCGTCAATACTCTACGAAAAATAAGTTATATTAAGTTAGTTATTTATTACTTTTTCTGCTCATTTGTACATACAATATTGTAAAAATGTATATATAGCCTCATTTGTAAGCGTAAATAAGTTATCAACTAATTTTAAGAACTAACTGCTATGTGCCAAATACATAAAATTTAGAAAAATCAACGAATATACTTAAATAATGTTTATGAATGACACTTTTAAGGAACATTTTTATTACTTTTATAAATACTTGTGTAACTTTAATTTACTTTTAATATTTTTAATAAGTATTAATGCTGTTGATTGCTATTTTGAAGCATTTTTATTATTTGCTTTACCCGACTAATGATACGAATATTTTTCTTTTTTTTCTACCATTCAGATGTAATAGATCCGATTAAATTTACTCATTCATGTAATAATATTTTTCAGTTTATTTTCTAATTATTTTCATGATAAGATTTTATTTATTCGGACCACAAATTACCAATTTAGCGAAATCATTGATTTTCTGTGTAGGAAACATCACTTGTATCATTTTATCACACAAATTTAAAACATTTTGTCAATCTAACATAATGTTTTAAATATGTTCTGTTACACTCACAGAATATTTTAAATTTGTGTAAATTGTAACACTAGATTTCTGTAAATTTTATTAAATTTATTTTGCAAGCTGTAAATATAAGTAGCTCATTTGAAAACTACCATAATTCGATGTTGATATTCATAAAATAGTTTCAAGTTACCTTTGTTTTATTTAATACCCGGCAAAAACATTTCCACAGACAACTTTTAATTCACCAAAACTTTTGAAATATATCGGGGGAAAACGCCTAATAGATGTCAGGTTATATCTTGTTGCGAATTTTCTGAATAAAAGTGAAACTATGTTACGTCAGTCTAATCAATCTCTGCGCCAAATTTCGTCAAAATCGGTCCACTAGCTTAAATTATAAGTTGCAAATAAAAAAACATAGATCAAAAACAACAAATCTCTTTTTAATATAAGTATAGATGGAATCTTTTCGATTTTTTAAGTTTTTTACTTCCTCGGCTACGAGTAGGTATCTCTGAACAGCGAAATAAGTTATCTTGTATTTTCACTACAAACGTAAAAATGACCTTTTCAACGTAATAAGGAACCGTTTATACATATTGCATTGACCAAATGACCAGCATATTAAAGAAACTTCGGGACTGTTGGCTCTGTCTACCCCGCAAGGGATATAGACGTGATTATATGTACGTATATTTAAGAAATAAAATGGACAAATTAAGTCATCAAGTTTATCGTAGCGTAGGTAAGAGTTGTTACTTTTGGTTATGTTTACCCCGTAAGTAATAAAGGCGTGATATGCGCATGTCTTGTAGACGGATAAAACTTGAATTTCCAACAGCTGATTCCCTTAATTGTACGAAAAAATAAAAAAAAATCAAATTTGCCCTAAAAAATTTGGAAACTGTTTAAAAATTTACCCGGGCTTTGTGTACATAAAAAAAATATCACGCCTCCTTCTCGGAGGTGGAGACGTAGGACACTAAATCTTTTCACTTGCTACGATCCTTACATTCTTCTTTCGCTTCATCTACATTCAACAATATTTTAATGCAAGCCTGTCGGTTTAGGATACTCCTTGGACCTGACCCCTCACCGGGTACCTCTATCTATACTCTGTAACTGGGTTCCAGGTGAAAAGTTGGTATGGCTAAGGGTACAAATGGGAATAGGTACGCAAAATAAGTCTGTTTACATACATACATACATATGGTCACGTCTATGTCCCTTGTGGGGCAGACAGATCCAACAGTCTTTTCAAGACTGATAAGCCACGCTTAGCTATTTGGCCCAATGATTGAATTGAGATTCAAACAGTGACAGGTTGCTAGCCCATCGCCTAAAAAAATCCCAAATTCGCAAGCCCATCCCTTAGTCGCCTTTTACGAATCCATGGGAAGGAGATGGAGTGGTCCTATTATTTTTTGAATTGACAATACAATCATGTATAAGTCTGTTAAGATTAAATAAAAATTAAACTTCCTTTGGGAAGTGAGAAGAAAAAAGCAAAGATTCTACGGTCTACTACCTTTTTGTATTTCCGCTAGAATTACTCTACTTACATACGACCTTAGTGACAATTTTTTTATGCCCACCTAGGTAATTTTGTTTTTCAATACTCGTCAAGAATGTAAACATGAAAAAAATAAATCATGACTAATTTCGTAAGCGGCAGATTGACATGTGAAAAACGAACATGTAACCATCTAAAAATATGCGGCATTTTTTCAGGGGTTTCAATGGAAGCGCGCGTGTCGGCGCCTTTGAGCGGTTTCAAGATGGCGGGCTGTCATCTGTCATTTTTAATTGTGTGTCAAACCGCCACGCTGAGGCCGTCGCGCGCTACTGACTGCGTATTCAGTTTATAGCCGTATAAACGAGTCTGTTATTGCCTGGATGGTGCTCATTAGATTCGCATTGATATTTGGCTTCAGTTCATATGAGAAAATAGGTTGGTAAGTGAATAAATATGGAGGATAAATCAACTGTGTTTACTCTAGTATTACAATGACGTCCTTAATATTATTTTGAATTTAAATTGGAACCTTTTTAAATACAGACCTGTTCTTTATTTCGGTTTTTATAAAAAATACATTTAAAATATATCTCCTGAAAAATCTAAATAAAATTTAGTAATAGTTTCTTGATTCATATTCACATCTTTTATAAATGGCGCCATCCGGAACGTCCAACTATTTTCGACTGGAAGCAATATAAAAAATGATCACTATACAATTTTCATCACCGACTCATTCCTTTGATCGCGCAACCATACCGCTGTTAAAACAACTTTATTTAGAAATATCCATTCGAAAAATTTCAGATTTTTTAAATGACAGAGCATTGATTTTTTTTAATGTAAAAATTTATCTAATGCACATAAGAAAGTTAGTGGGTAAAAATTAGAACGAAATACATACCTACAATCGGTTTCAATAATTGATGGACTTTAAAAAAAACCTATTTTTTTGTTTTTCTCTTTGCTTAATCACCATTTTTTATATACCTATATAACCCGCACTAAGAATTACCTTGAGTACCTAATTTAAAAAAAAGTGAAAATTGTACTGAAAATATGAATTTAAGCCTAAAAAGTTAATTTAGCTGTACTTAAAAGATGTAAAACACAAATAGATGCATAAACAACGAATCTCACATTTGTTTCACAATACTAAATATATTCGGAGCAGGCAATTAAAAGTGACAAATGGTACGGGCTACGTGTCGTCAGTCGTGTCCAAAACGTCTGTGATCTTTGACAGTTGACAGCTACAATGCGCGGGAAAAATATGAGAAAATGCGCGAAAGCGTAGGTCATTCGGTTATGAGATTTTTAAATAATATCATTTTCTAGACAATCTACAAATTAAATATAAATACCCTACTCATATATTAAGAACATCTGTTATCTATAACTTTGTTGTTTTCCAGTGAGTTCAGTTTTATAACTGCTAAAAACAATAGCGGGTTTAAGACATTAGGAAAAAGAAATGATTCGCTCTTACCTTTTTTAAATGTATTGTAAGAATAAATTAATAGTCTGATACATTAAAGAAAAATAAAAACATAATAAACTAAATTGTCATGCAGTTAACTCGTTTGTGAGAAGGTGGTTAATATTAGAAATTATTGTAAAAGTCTCTTCTTTTAGCTTTCACTGAATTACTTAAAATTTTCTGAAATTTGAAATAGAGGTTATTCAAGGCCTAAAGGCAAAACATACGTTTTATTTTTCGTAAGGTAAACTCGGGGAACAGCAAATTATTACTATACCAGGTTTAGTGGTGGTATTTAAAAAAAAAAAATAAAAAAAAATAATATAAATTCCTATACTAGTGAAGTATAACTTTCTTGTTGCACCACAATTTATCCTCATTTCCTTAACTTGGCGCCAATTTATGAGCGCCATGTTAAAAGCCGTTACATTTTGACGGATGCGTTTTTAAAAATGAAAAAAAAAAGATGAAAGCTAACGTTATGGCAGGTTATGACGCGTGACACTGGAACAAACGCTGTCGGCTACTACATTAAAAAACAATAAATGTCGCAGTGGAATAAAACGCGGGAAATCAAGAGTAACAACATCATTTCGTGAAATTAATAGTCGTTTGTGTGGAATACTGATACTTTTATTGTTATGCTGTAGAAAGAAAAACGTTTTGAAATAATGTGTTAACCAGTACAAACTCCTTGATGTTTCACTGGTCAGTTATAAATTATGGCTAACCCGCTTTCTATTCGTGCTTTAACGCGTAATAATTGTTTTTTTTTTATTTTAGAAATACACTCGGTTTCAATACCAGATATGTATATCGAATACCTTATATCCCAAGATTCGACCTTTACACCTGACTCCTGGGCTAGACCAATCTATATGATTAGACTGTATTTGTTTTCATTATTATTTGAATTCTAAGACAACCGATCTTATGTATCACCCCTTGTCAATACCTCTTCACACGTACTGACCAACGCGAAACAGGTCAAACTATTTCCAGCCATTATCAAATATCCTCATACATGGTGCGTTTTGCGTGACGCGATCAAAGTCCTGGCATCAGTAAAGTAAAAAATATCAAAATTACAAATGTGACACCTCTAAAACTTTTTCGGGCATTTATGTATACCTATAACTGTAAAGATATTTGAACGGTATATCGAAAATTAACTACTTATATTCATTCACAGATGAGAGCAAAATCATACAAAAATAAATATTATCATTAATAAGTCTGTCTGCCGTAAAGAGTTCTTGCCTCTTCAAATCTGAGTATAACGTGATGGTACATGTTTTATGTATGTATTTTAAAAACAATGCAATCAGACTTACTACTCCCTAAATTATAGGTTTATGCCTAGCTTAGAGAGCAGATTATATTATTCTATACTCTTTTGTAAATAAGTTTGTACCCACTAACCCTTTTTTGTAGCAAATAGTTGAATAAATGAATTATTAAAACTTATTCATTCACTTACACAATGAGTTCATCTGTGTGTTCATTAATTTGCTGTCACGCCGCCGCCGCGGGCTAATGACAACAAATTTACATTTAATTTTACGTAACACGTTAGCACGCCGAGCTGTAATTTAACACGCGTGATACGCCGGCTTTCTAGTCTCAATTATTTTAATTGCATCGAAAGTGCGAAAATTTTCATCGGTCCGTGTTAATCGCAGTAACATCATGACATTTTAATATAACGTGCACTTATTTTCGATCAGCTGGTTCTCCTTCCGTGCAGACTGTAAAAGTCAATAAAGGGCTTTCCCTTTATTGACTTTTACAGTGGGTATACTTAACGTATGTAAAACGGTTTATGCAGTATTTCAAGTTTATTATTTACTAATAAACTTGAAATACTGCATAAACCGTTTTACATACGTTAAGTATACCCATTGCGAAACGGGGATTATATCAAACACGTTATTATTTTTGGGACCTTTTATAATAAGTTGGTCTGGTACTAAGCTAAGAAAGAAAATAAAGCGTGCAGCTGAAATGGGAAGACTTCCTTGCTGATTCTAAAATCAATCACGGAAAATATCAAGGTTTGTAATTCCCTTATAGGCTAGAGGCTAGTGGTCTATCAGTACTATTATCATGACAATCATTGCTCAATGATGTTGTCAATGAATGAATGATTGTAATGATAAGCTAAATATTGGTAAGCCAAAAAAGAAATTAAAAAACTGGTTGGGCAGGTCTGGGTCTGTTCAGGATTGACTAATTGTTACTACTGACTACCCGTATTTTTGGCTCGTATCAACCTTTTTATCCGTCTTTAGAAATATGCGATAAAATTTTATGCAGTCTCTGCAAAAGAGTAGTGTCGTTTAAACAGTATAAAATGGCAACATTTTACAGGTGCCTGAAGAAGCAATAAAGCTCAATGCATACTACATTTTGTCCAATCTTCAGATAAACTACCAGACTGCTTTTATTTACTACGTTATTTTAGCAACAAATTATAGATAGGACGGGAAAAGGTAAAGGAAAAGGAAGATAGGGCATTGATTGATAATTATATTATATGTATATTTCGTTAAGATTTCTAATATTATTAGGAATTTTGACGACTGATAAGTATGTACAATATGTGTGTAAATTGTAAGATAAATTGTGTTTTATGCGATGGCTAAGTCGATCTTTTTATTTAAAACCTAAAAGATTTTTAATATTTAGTATTACCTACGTTGTTTAAGACTGAAGTCCTCTTAAGTACGGACTTAATAAATAAACCGACTTAATATTACATGGATCTCATAACTTTTAAGATAGATAAATTGAGTTGCTAGACTTGTTTTTTTACAGGGTAGTTTTAATAGGATCAATATTTCGGGGTACTTTGCTTTGTGAAAAAATACATTCAACTACCATTAGACCGACAGAATTAGACAAGACACTTCAGCGGATCTCTATTGGAAGACTACAAAAAAAAATTATAAGTAACTAGGCGAAAAATAAACAAACATAACAATTTTGCCTGAACTCAATTAATACTAAGCATTTCTTTGAATTTTTTGATGTAGGTACCTACCATAATTAATAAAACGTTTTATTTTATCATCGTAACTAAACACTTATCTACTACTTAGTTTGATCAAAGATATGGATGACTAACAAAAACAACATACTTTGAACTCTCAAGATCTGTATCTTAAGGTAGATATTAGAAAGATTTGTATTTTATATTATAAGAAGGTGCTGTTAAATAGTTTGATATGTCACGCCACACAAATTTTATTTGTGATATCAACGGTTAACTGTGTAAGACATAAAATTAAATTAAATGTACTGAGCGGATTTTCATGAAGCTTTGCAAACATTGTTATAACATTATATAATTTAAAATTTATAGTTTTTAGGCGGACGAATTTGCGGGCAACAGCTAGCATATTTAAATATGTCTATAGAGTAGTATACTAGACATGAAGTCAGCTGGGCTTACACTAATTATAAATTGGTTCTTATTTAAGTTCCATAGAGAAAAATAAGTTCATAGTTATCTACTTCTCTTCGGAAACCCTATCGCGGAAGTCCATTTACTTTCTTTAAACAACCTAAACAAGATGGCGGAAAGTTCTTTTGCATATGCTCTCCGAATCGCGATATCGAACCGTTACATATTTGATGAATAACTCCATAAACTACAACCTAGTAAAGAACCCTCGGCTACATCAGTCTAATGCTCAAGCTAATTTTAAACTCTATTTCGCAGAAAAAACAGTTCAAAATTGAGAAATTATGGAGGTTGGAATAAATAAGATGAATGTTATTATGCAAAAATGCAAACATTTATAAGGAAGTGTTGGTCGCGGCGAGTTATGGGGATTACATTTTGTATAAAAACGAGGGTTACACTGAAGTAATGTTAGAATACTTTTTCTTTACAGTGAAAACAGTTTTGAAATGTCATGTAAAATAAATAGATATGTTGCTTAGCAAAATACTTGGGTAATCATCACAAACTAAGCGTTTAATCCTGGATCCACTTCTCTGGGAAGAATACTTGTTGTGACACGTATTCTTCCGGACACGGACTAATGACCCTGTAAATTAGAACCTGACTTGAAGTCAAGTCAAATATTTTTACAATCGCAACATAGCAAGATGTTGCTTAAAAAATTATGACATTTTAGAAGGATATTCTGAAACAAGTACAAGTTATGAAATTCAGTGTTTTAGTAATTTAACCGTCTTCAAAAAAATATATCGATTGGCGGCGGTTCTCTTTATACAAAAGTTATTTGCTTCATTCATTCATTTTCATGAAATCAAAGTGAGCGTTTGGCGGCTAGTCTGGAGCAAGAAAGCTTATAAGGAAATAAAAAAATTATATTAGGCCCGATAAAGATATCCACATTAATCTATCAATAAAGGCGGAGTTCCACATTAAACTGAAATCCGCCGAGTGCGGCACTCAAACGTCACGAATCGTCGGTAATTGAGAATTCAGTTCTTTAATAAATCGCCCGACGGATCTCCACAGCCCCAATGTGTACGTTTCCATTTATTCTTACGATACGTCATTGGTTTAAAAGCATTAGAATTTTCTAAATTGTTATTATGACGGCACAACTTAGACTTTTGTTCTCATTATGATTCTTATTTGCTTGGCAGTTAATTTATTGCGTATTTAAAATTTTAAAATTTTTAATATGGACTCTTCCATCATATTTTGATTGAATATAAAACATTTATGGCGTTACAATTAAAAATAAAAATTCACGTATAATACTTATATAGATATTGTTATAAGACCTTGTCGTTATCCCTATTCTTAGTTTTAATTATTCATTAGGTATTTCCTCACGAAAGCGCGTAGCTATTCAACTTTACAAAATTCAGATGTCCTAAATGATTCGTAAGTTATTCAATATAAAAAAATCTTCAATTAAACACTAATTACCGTAAACACAGACGGAGAAATGGAAACGCGCAATTTCTAAGACTTCATTTAAAAGCTGCATATTTAGGCAGATCCGGAGAGCTTCGGGCTTTTAAAAAGAATCATGCAAAGCTCGGTGCACACGCCGAGCCATTTAGCTCAACGACTGCTATTAACTTGCCGTTTTATTTTAATACGGTTTTTCCTTAGGTTAAGATATCATCTTGATTTCTTTTTGCATACGGACATCAGCAACGTTTTCTTTTGACTCATACACACATATATCACGTCTTTATCGCTAACGGAGTAAAAACTGGCATTAATCACAAGACTACAGACTCCAAGCCCACGTTAAGATGGATAGCATTGTGATGGAATTAAGAAATAGAAATTGGTTTATTTTCAAAATGGGATACATACATTCAACACAACGTACATACCTTCATATAAGCACGTCTATATCCCTTGCGTAGACAGAGCCAACAGTCTTGAACAGACTGAAAGGCCACGTTCAGCTCTTTGCTCCTAGCTTTAGCCGCAGATGCATCCTCACCACTCTGGAGAGGGCCTGGGGTATACCTTTGGACCATGGATCCTAGATTGGGTGAGTTAGGTTTTTACACGAAGCGATTCCCATATCCGCAACCTTTGTAGGAGAAACTAATACCTATATTGGATCGATCATGGTTACACATCCAGTTGCCGGAATGCGCAGGTTTCCTCACGATGTTTTCCCTCGCTATCGGCTAAAAAGGAGTAATTAGGCTGATTATTTTGGGTTTTTCGATGATTATCTAATATGTATGTATTATAAAATATCTACAGTATCTTAAAGTAAGTATCTCATAACACAAGTCTCGATCTTATTTATTTAATAATAGAGGCTATTAAATGTGTGTAATTTGTCCCGTAAACATTTATTGATTTAACTAGCTGTGCCCGCAACTTTGTCCGCGTGGAATAGTAATTTTGGGCATTATTAAAGCCCTCAAGGATGAATAATTTTCCCGTTTTTTTTTCACATTTTCTGTTATTTCTTTGATCCTTATAGTTGCAGCGTGATGTTATATAGCCTAACACCTTCCTCAATAAATGGTCTATGCGACGCAAAAAGAATTTTTCAATTCGAACCAGTAGTTCCTGAGATTAGCGCGTTCAAACAAACAAACAAACAAACTCTTCAGCTTTATAATATTAATATAGATTCGTTCTAACATTATTTGCTACATTGATACATGATATACAATCTAATACGAGTACATATGTTACATTGATGATAATATATTTATTAATTCATTCACTAGCTTTCCCCCGCGACTCCGTCCGCGCGGATGTCGGTCTTCGCGTAGATGGTTTATTTCTCCATTTTATTTTCAGTCCGGTCAATTTAGACCAAAAAATAGGAATGAAGCTACATTAATTCCCATCAAGCTGAAAATGAGTATAATTGTTTAAAACACAATCAAAAGCATTATTTCAAAATTCCCCATGATTCCGGTTTAAGGAAAAAAATTACCCAAGGTCAAAGGTAAGAAAATGGGATTTTCACAATTTTCTTCAAAACGGTAAGTTTTATAGGAAAATTACCTCAGACATAGATTGTAGATCATAAAGATATTTATAAAAAGGAATCAATATTTTTTCAATAAAGCTACCGTTTCTAAGATATAACGATGCAAAAAGTTGCAAGCGTCATAATATGCATAAGCATGTCTCGCAAATATGTAGTTATCGGGATCAAAGTTTACATCAGATGGCAAGTGTGATAGTGATATTGAAAGGAGAGTGAACGCGGGGAACATGGTGAATGGAGCTTTGCATGCCTTTATGAGCAGTCAGAAACTATCCAAAAAGGCTCGACTGGCTGTGCACAGGGGCGTGTTGGTCCCGACATTAATGTATGGGAGTGAAAGTTGGGTATGGCAAAAGAAGCACGAAAGCAGAATAAATGCAGTGGAAATGAGAGCGTTAAGGAGTATGTTGGGTGTGAAATTGAGTGACCGAATAAGGAACAGTGTGATAAGGGAATGTTGTGATGTGAAAGAAGATGTAGTTACAGGAATAGAAAAGGGTATGTTGAGATGGTTCGGTCATGTGGAGAGGATGAATGAAAACAGGTTGACTAAGCAGATATAGGTACATGGAGAGTGTGGAGGGAAAGGTCGGGGTGGGAAGACCTAGACGAACATATCTTGATCAAATTAAGGACGTCCTGGTAAATGGTCAGGTCAAAAGTACCCGGAACCGCCGAGCTTGCATGATGAGAGTTATGAATGTAGATGAAGCAAAGGAAGTATGCAGGGATCGTGGCAAGTGGAAAGAGGTAGTCTCTGCCTACCCCTCCGGGAAAGAGGCGTGATTTTATGTATGTATGTATGTATGTAGTTATCGGTAATATCTATACTTTTGAACCTTTTGGGGTAGAAACTCTGGGACCGGGGGGCCTATCTGCCCATCAGCTTTTCCGACAATTGTCGAAAAAGCTAATTGAGGTATCTCTTGACCGGAGGGCTGGAAATTATCTGGCTCAGAGAATCAGCATTGCCATTCGAATTGGCAATGCTGCCAGCCTTCTGGGCACATTCCCGCATGTTGATGTTATGCAAGGACTATACAATTTATAAATTAAATTTTAGTTTGTAGTCATCTTTTTTCTTTCTTTTTATAAGTAGTTTAAGTTTTAATTTGATTATTGCATTGAATTTGATAATTGTAATCTCTATTATTGTCCTAAGACGATTTTCTTCACTTAGGGTTATTCTATTTTTTTTAAAATAATAAATGCGAAAGTTAGTCTTGAGTGCCACTGCGTAGTGAAAACACGTGTTTATTCTAACCTATTTCAGACTTTTTCAAGTTTAATAATAAAAATGTTAAAAAAAAACGCGCTAATAGTACACTACCTCAGAGGTGGCAAGGAAACGGATGCATATTATGACGCTTGCAACTTTTTGCATCGTTATATCACAGAAACGGTAGCTTTGTTGAAAAAAAATATTGATACCTTTTTTATAGATAACTTTATGATCTACAATTTATGTCTGAGGTAATTTTCCGATTTGAAAAACTTACCGTTTTAAAGAAAATTGCGATACACCCATTTTTTACCTTTGACCGTGAGTAATTTTTTTTCCTTAAACCGGAATCATGGGGAATTTTGAAATAATGCTTTTGATTGTGTTTTAAATAATTATACTCATTTTCAGCTTGATGGGAATTAATGTAGCTATGTAGTATTTTTTTCATAGTAATTAGTAGCAGCCCGCTTGTGCAGCAAACGGTTCAAGCCAAAGCCGACTTTAGGCGCTACAGGTTACGGCGCTAAATCCACTGCGGGTAACGCAACGTGTGTTCGCGGTTCTACAGAACAACGTCTATGGATAAACTGAAAAATTAATTTTTTTTCTTCGAATTTTTCGGGATAAAAAGTATCCTATTTTACGCCCAGGATAATAAGGTATAATTATACCAAGTTTTATCAAAATCGAACCGTTAGTTTTCACGTGATGCCTGAACATACAGACAGACAGACAAAAATTTTTTTAATCACATTTTTGTGTTTGGTATCGATCCAGTAACACCCCCTGCTATTTATTTTTTCAATATTTTCAATGTACAGAATTGACCTTTCTACAGATTTATTATATGTATAGATAATATATTAATATAAGAATCTAACCAGCTTAAATCATGTAGGTCATGGGTATTTTATTAGATAGTTACTTTTATTACCCCTCTGCTAAGCAGTTGAATTTAGACTTGCAATTTAACTTCCTCAGTAATAATTCAAAATTGCCTCAAAAATTGCAAAAGCCCAACTTGGGAAATGTCTTCGTCCAACTAACAGGAACACATTTAGCAAACAAACCTCATAATTTTCCGTCTCATTTCTCAGAAACTTGCGCTCGTGTCGCCAGTGTTGCCATTAGCTTTAATGAAATTACACTTCGTAGGGAATATTATAAGTTTGCCCCTTAGAATAACCACATATAAGAAGAGTATAGAATTTAATATAGAAGCAAGTAATATCATTAAATTAGTAGCCATGTGGTTCCCAACACTTTAGGGAAGGACTACTCTATATCTTTCCCAAGAATGTCGTAAAAGGCGACTAAGGGCAAGGCGAATAGACTTGGGATTCTACTTTAAGGTGATGGGCGAGCAACCTGTCACTTCGAACAGTTGAACGTGGCCTATCCAGTCTTTTCAAGACTGATGACTCTGTCTACCCCGCGGGGGATATAAACGTGACTATATGTATGTATGTAGGAAGTATTGATCGTTCGCCCGCGCGAACTTGTATTTAAATAATAAAAATATAGACAGTCTGATTCGCGTGAAATAAGCATTAATCCGCCCATTGTGATGTTAAACAGTGGTGATCTATTTTCCAATCACACGCCTCGATGGACGTTTAATAAGGGCGAAAATTGTGTCCGGGGATCAGCCCGTGGCTTTTAAATCGGTTTATAATCGGCTCTGTATGGTGATAGAAGCTTTTTAAAATTTTCACTATCATAGGGAGATCGTGTGGAGGAAAATTTAAAAAGATTGAGCGAATATCTTTTCTTGATTCCAATTATTGTTATTCTGAAAAACGGATTTAATAAAACTTGGCATAGATAATTCTAACGGGCATATAAATAAATTTAGGTGCCTACTGGTATCTTATTTTTTTACAGTTAACATATTATTTTGAACCACGTCCAAAAAGTAAAAAAAAAGGTTATATATTTTTTTTATTTAAACTGATTTGGAATTATTATTTTAAGCGACGGGCTAGCCTACCTATCTCTAAGCTCAATGTGTTGACTATATATTCTGCCTACCCCGTAAGGAGTAAAGAAGAGACATGTGTTGTGTTTAACCTGTCCGAATGTTTCGTTCCTTAAACATTCTCAGTCTTCTCAAATACATAAGTACACTAAATAACGCTTTTTCCGGAGATAAGCAGAGACGACGTTGTTCAAAACGTTTTATATATATAGAAAAATAAATGACTATTCTGTCATGGTATCGCAAAGCAATTTGATTCTTAGAAAAGTCCCATCAGAAATAGTGAGATTATTTCCAGTCTCGCTTAACAAAGTAATTTTAGTTACCCTCGTTTTAACGAATTACTGTGTACTCACTCGTGATATTAAAAAAATTGCGAGCGTGAATTGAATTTGTGCGTCAGGGTTCCGTATCATATCAATCAATGGGCTTTTTATGTCTTCTCTAATCCGCTGCTGGTAAAATATAAATTTAAAAAGTCTTAAAGTATAATTTGGTGTTGGAAGAAATTGAATCAAATGATTATGTAGACAATAATGTTTTTCACTTAAATTTTCAAACCTTACGCAGACAATAAGTGTAAATCTGAAAACAATAAAAGAAGACACTAAATGACGGACATTAGTACAGCCAAAACCGCTAGGTCTAGAAATTTTACACGTTGGTTCTTCATGTGGTCTAGGGGTGCAATAAGAGAGCACTTCCTGAAATTTCCACTGGTAGTTCAGGAAATTTTTCAGACTCAGTTTTAAACATTCAATGCAAAGTAGTGATTCAATGTAATTTCCTGCAACGCAGTGCCGTTATCACAAAAAAATGATTTCGCAAACCATTTAATGACGTAAACATTCACTAAGGGAAGTATTTTTGTAAATTACTTACAGAACTCAATCACGGGCATTTGGGATAAGACATTTAAGGCTTTTATTATTTAACTATGAAACCCTAAGTTCATACGCTACCCGGGGCGCATACGCACGGAGTGTGTAAGGCACGTGTCAAATTTGTTTATAATAGCGTTTTAAATGGATTAAAAATATCAATTTAGCATAAAGTAACCCGTAAATAGCTCTTTCGGGACCAATCAGAGCTTTAAAGAAAATTACTGAAAATGGATCCTAGTCGATAAATAGAGAGAATGATTCTTCCGTGACAAGAGCTTCCAGCGTGCTGGCGCCGTCTTTGGAGAAACATAGTGACTTTTGTAGCCTCTCTGCATCAATATTCAACTCGATAATCTTCGGTAGTTGATGGAATTAGCACTTATGGTGGACACGTGTGGTGGTGAGAAAGAGGAGGCTTATGGTGGTGACTGTAAGGTCAAATAATGCTTATTCAATTTTAATCGGAGACTGCCTGTAACATTAATTGGTACGGCATCCCTTTGGTCCTCTAAGATCGTTTATTTCCGCTTTTTTGGCCCTTGCTCTGGAAAAATATCTTTTCGTGACGGTGCTATCATTTCGAGCTATTTTTGGTCTAAAGCCTATACCTATTTCAAAATATAAACGAACGTCCTTCTTTATCTGCTTCTTTTTTCTCCTTTTTTATTACATCCTCACCACTCAGGAGTCGTATATTTTGATGAGATGTCCCATAATAGTTGACTATGTATTGAATGAATTTTCACACGAAGCGACTCCCATCTGACTTCCGCAACCTTTGCAGTGGAGCCAAACATATATTCGATTATGGTCACACATACAGTTGCCTGAATGTGCAGGTTTCCTCGTGATGTTTTCTTTCACCGTAAGAGCATCGGTTAGCACTCTAAATTTGGAAAAAAAAATATTGTTACTATTACCGAGGAAGTATTTAAGCCTATGCCTGCACGCATACTTACGCATTAAAATCAGACACTTTATCGATGAGACCACCGACGCTCATTCTTCTTTCATTCTAGATCTAATACTTAAGAGATCCCTTCATGGGATAAATCATTGCAAGTGATTTGTTTCTTTTATAACTACGTTTTTATTATTTTCTTGTTCCTGTGTAAATTACTTTGCAATAAAGATATTACAAAAAAACAAACAAACTTACATACGTTAGAAAGAGTATTGTAGCGCATCCTCAATGCTTTTCATCTGCGCTGTGATTTTTATTTGGGATATTCCTATTTAAATTTTTTTCACTGGAAGAAATTCCAAATTGGTATTAGTTCGCCATTGTTCATGCTTTTTACCCTAATAACTGCATGATTTCATATTACTTTTTTGTGCAATAAAGACTTTACAACCAAAATGAAATATGTAAAATCTGACTTTACTCCGAAACAAGCGGAACGAACCGCCAATCGATCGGTAAGAGGCGGCTATTTCGTGGTTGAACACCCAAGAACCCCTACTTCGGAATTACGTCCCTGTACTCGGGAGTCGCAAAGACGAACGTCGATTGTAGAACGGTTGGCATCGAATAAAGTGTGAAAGGATAACTACGTCTATATCCCTGAGGGGTAGACAGAATCAAAAACTGAAAGGCAACTTCCAGCTATAAGGTTTAATGATGAAATTGAGATTCAATTAGTGACAGGTTGTTAGACCATCGCCGAAAAGAAGAATCCCAAGTTTAAAAGCCTATCCCTTAGTCGCCTTTTACGACATCCATGGGAAAGAGATGGAGTAATCCTATTCTTTTTTCTATTTTTATTGGTGCCGGGAACCACACGGCACAATCAATAGGTAGTAGGGAGAAATGGGAAGTTAACAGGCGCCTATTTCGCGGTCGGATGCCCGTGCTCGGCGATACGTTCTGCATGAAGATGCCGATAATATCGGATAATTTCCTGGTCGATAACTATTAGGATAGTCTTTTAAAAATGAGACGTTCATAAAATTTTCTTTTATGGTTGGAAAAATATCGAAGAATACAATAATATTTAGAACGATATTAGTAGTATACTTATGTAGTTTTAAATATTATTGTCACTTTACATTAAAAATCGAAAAGCGGACCCCAGGGTCCAAAGCATAGTGGCGGACATACATATAATCACGTCTATATCCCTTGCGGGATAGACAGAGCCAACAGTCTTGAAAAGACTGATAGGCTACGTTCAGCCATGTATTTGGCTTTAAGATGGAATTGAGATTCAAATAGTGACAGGTTGCTAGCCCATCGCCTAAAAGAAGAATCCCAAGTTTATAAGCCTACCCTATAGTCGCCTTTTACGACATCCATGGGAGAGAGATGGAGTGGTCCTATTCTTTTTTCAATTGGTGCCGGGAACCACACGGCGCCTACTCGTATATCCTAAATAAAACAAAAAACGATCAAATCAATCAAAATAATCTTCATCTGAAAATCGCTGTATATTTTTCATACAGTCGTCTATGTACCCCCAACAGGACTCATTTACATACTTATTCATCTTGTAATTAAGTACGCCGCAAATTGCTATCTCAGCCCTTCATAATCCTTTCGCGCTGTTGCTTGTAACTCCCACAATGATATTAGTATGGACATACCTACCGTTTATATTCCTATGTCGCGTTTTTAAGATTATTCATTCATTTACATAGTCTAGTCTATTTCCCTTGCGGGTAGACGAGCCACTACTCTTGAAAAGACTGATAGGCCACATTGAGCTGTTTGGCTTTATGATGGAATTGAGATTCAAATAGTGACAGTTTGCTTGCCCATCGCCTAAAAGAAAACCCGAGTTTATAAGCGTATCCCTTAGTTACCTTTTACGACATCGATGGGAAAGGGATGGTCCTATGCTTTTTTATTGATGCCGGGAACCACACGGCACATATCGTAGTCATTCTCGTACAAAATTTCTCTTTTCCAGTTAAGCCTTTCCTGAGGAGATTCTTCTATGTCTATGATCCAGTAATAGATAAGTCTTCTTGTATGAGTGTCAATAGCTTCTAACTATATGTTAAAGTAAAGACGCAAGTGACGCAACCAAGTCTAAAGCCAGGAGAACAATGAAATCAATTAGATACTTTCAAGATACTTTCAATGTAGGTCTATCTCTCCTTCGCGTGTTCCCAATTGCACCCAATGCTTCAGGGCACGAGGTCCGCCGACACTTTTCTTTCCACTTCGTCCGGTTCGTGGCGTCCTAGTCGTTCTTGTCAAAAAAAATGCCTGCATTTAATTTAAACTTATAAAATATAAAAAAGCTTATCCTCCATGAACTAGCGGTGCGCTGCGGCTGGTGTTGACATGTACCCGACAGACAGGGATTAAGGTTATCTGCATCACAAAGCCGCTCTGCACCGAGCTCCCAGACTATAGTCCGGGAGCAGACTGCCGATTTTCGACCAAAATTCTGACGCTCCTTTGAACTCCATGGACACCTTAACTCGTCTATTGTAGACTTGTACGACACGCCAATGACATCTCACAATTACAAAAATAGCAACACTTCTAAAACACAAATATCGATTTTCCTAAACTATCGTTGAAGTAGCTTGAATAGGCTTTTGTTTCGGCATCTTGGGCAGGTAAAATATCTTAATTTGCGGGGTTCAAAAGGTAAAGTGTCATTCTAGATTAATAAAGGTCAAGTTTTAGTGAGGTTTAGCTTTAATTGCAATTTTTTAATTATTATTAAAGTTATCTGCATTACAGAGTCCGAATAACACCGAGCCCCAGTCAGCTCCCGGACTATAGTCCGACTGACTTACTGATTGCTGACTGACAGACTGCTGAGTTCCAACCAAAATTTTTACGCTATTCCTTGATTGATAGAAGTCAATTTTTTTTCAAGATTAAGCTTCAGTTCTATTTATTTATTTACCAATTCATGTAACACAAAAAACATATGGGTTTGATAAACAACAGAATAGTACGTAGGTCCTGTTCATATATAAAGAATTTATGTTGTTTTAAATATTATCTCTTGGCAGAGTAGTTTACACAATCTCGTCTCGTTGACGTCGTAAGAAAAAAAATAAATAACAAACAATCATTCATGAAAATTTTACTTTATACATTAAACACTTACTTATTTTTTACTTTATGATTATTCTGCTATCAAAAACAAAACAGATGCAATAGGAAAAAATAAACTTTGTTCTCGTAACAGTCGTAGCACGGGCTACGAAATTGCTACGAACCTACGGTTGAACTACGTACTTATTGTAACTGAATTATTTCAAAATAAATGGTTCAGCGGTAAATAAATCTCAAGTACAAACATCACATCAATCTTCTCTCGCACTAATTAATTAGCAAATCAAACAAAACCTCAAAGTTTATCTAAGAAATATATTTCCCCTAAAATTAAACAACTTGCACAAAATAGGGGAAGAGGCAATTACAAAAAAATATATTTGCGCGTTGCCTTCCTTTGTAAAGAACAATGTTTGCAGATATATTATTAATAACGATTTGATTTTGGAACGATTTCAGTATCGGCTGCCATGTTTGTTTAGCTGTCAAACGCTAGTGGCCGGCGCATGCGCGCCACGTGTCGCATTCATTTTAACGTTTTAATCGGGCGCTGGCGGTCGACATTATAATGCCAAGAGATGAAACAAAAATGTTTTTTGATAGGATTTGTTTTGAACATGATATGTTGATCACACCCTTGTTTATTTTGGAAGTTGCTTTGATGGATGAAGCTATGATTATCCAATCCAGTATCATAGTCAAAGACGTACCCCGGGCTCCTCTACAGAGAGGTGATGATGTCTTTCTGAGGACTAACACCAGGAGGAATAAGGAGATGCTGTGATGGAACCATAGGTAGCTGTATCACTTAAAACATCACAATGAATTAAAGGCCAAGATAACATATGTAGTTTTATAAAATCAAAGACCTTTTAGAAAATCTAAGTATAAGTTGAGTTACTATTTGTTAAAGGAGATTTAATTTTGTCTGTTTTCATAAACTAGTTATGTGATATGATCATGTCCTAATCCGTTAACTCGTAATGGTAGACAAAAGCTAACCGTCTTAAAAAGATAAAGGTCATGTACGGCTGTGTTCTTCATTGTAATGAAGAATAAATAAATAAATGAAATACACATTTACAAATTATTAACTACAAAAGGGTGACTTAATGCTTATAGCACTATATAACAGTCTATGATTACTTTTAATGATGGAATTAAAGAGAGGTTGCTAGCCCATCGCCTTTATTTCATAAACTTAATATAAATGTATGTATCAGTCAGATCAGATCTTAAAAATATTATAGATATGTTAATCAATTTTATTTTCACAAGCCAAGTGTAACATAAATAATTCATATTATAAACACAACCACCCATTAATATTTATCATGGCAACACTGCCGTCTATAGAAAGATATTATTCCGTACACAGATCCAGTATCAAATCTCAATTTGGCGGGAGATTGCGGCAATGCCTTAAAATCAAGAGAGTACAGATGATAGATATACTCGTAAGAACCAGAGCTATATATTATTTTTTCATATTGTACTTTACGTACAAAAAAAACAAAAAATCCTTCTTTACTGAATGCTTTCAGTTATAGCGAAATCAATCCGATATTGTCATTTGTACAGCTGCAATAGTAAGCTTATTTTATTACACAAGGCAATTTTTTTTAAATATTATTCATTCATATGATGTCAGGTTATTCGACAATTAAGATATGAGAAATGTTAAATCAGTTTTTAACAAGGATTAATACGCGTCCATATTCTTTTTCCATTATCAATGAATTTTTAATCAGATACCTTTTAGCACTATTTTGAGCCTGCATAAAACAGGTTACACATAAAACTGTAGGTTGACAATAAGATCTGTGGACATTCAATCACTCCAAGAGGGGGGAAGATTTTTGCTTAGCAATGGAATAATAATATAAGAATAAGTTATTTATAAAAAGTGTTATATCTGTGAGTTATTTAATTTAGTCAACAATGCAGATCATCGATAAGTCCCCCTATTTGATTAGGCCGTTTTTGTTGTCATATCTCCCTAACAATTGTTTTGTGTAGACACTGTTTGCGATGTTATCAGAGTATTATGATTATTGGATGTTAAAATGATGACTTCATTATATCTTTTGGAAATATAAAACCTAAAAAGAAAAATTATTTTCAAAATATATTTTTTAGGTATATGATGTCTTTTGTAAGTGTTTTTCACGATCAACGAGTGCTCTGTTTGTTGGATTTTCTATGTAGGTCTAAGAAAAGAAATAACTTAATAATGACCTTTTTAAATAATTAGACTTTTCCAGATTATATCACATAAAAAACGAAACGTTTCCGAAAATATATTGTCCTTTTTATTAGGCCTAAAAATATATCGGGTTAACTTAATGCTTTAGCATTAAGTACTACATTACTATTGTAAGCATTACACTTGATTCATTCATTTCATTAGAAAAGGAAACAAACTAAGAATAAATAAATAATTTGACTCCCGATATAAGTAGGACACTAATCCATCTTGGGACCAATTTCAAAATCAAACTCATTTGAGCCAATTAAAATCAAACTCATTTGTTACAATTATTGTTCCAAATTCGAATTATCGTTGATTCCACCGGGCTATTGTTCGCGCCCCCGGCTATTAATTTGGCAGCATTGCCCTGGCGAGTTCGTTTCGCACTCTGCACTTGGCTGATAGCTTTGACATTTCTGTTTAAAACATAATGGAATAAAGAAACAGTAAACTGGCAACCCTCGTTTGGGGGAGCACTTCGTTATAGGAAGGGAAGTGCGATTGTGGTATTTGATACTTGCTGTGTTGTTAGTATACGCATAGACGCATATTTTATTCAACCTAAATTAGGAAAAAAAATTTTTTTTTCATGACGCATGTTTGTATGGTTTTAATTTTTGTTACATCCTTCCTTTAGTTTAAAGCCTAATTACTCGTATATGCTGAAATAAATAGAACTGATTCATTTAAAAAAGTAAGGCACGTACCTAGGTTATATTATACTCATTGAATATTATGATTTACTTTTAATTTATAAGACGTTTTAAAAATTAAATATCTTTAACTATTAAAATGAATGAAATATACCCTTTTATTGCTAAGTAAACAAATACAAAAAAATAATATATTTGCATGTTTTGTTAATATTATCAACCCTGCCTATCAGTCAACAATAAAACTATCAAGACTGACCGATCCGCCGCTTCCTAGGTAGCACCATTCAGAACGAATCGCCGTACAAAATGATATTATTTGTAACATAATCCGCGAACTACGTACGGAGATTGATATTTCTCGAGGGTGATATTGGCATTAATTTATATGGATACGGTTTAAAAATGTATAATGCTTGCGTTGCCTTGCCGCTAATAAAGTCCCCAGGGGAGTATCGCTGACACCAATTTTGGCGCGAAAAATATTAATATTTAATCTCTGACGGTAATCTGGTGTCATTTTCGCTAATAAGTTTACATAAAAGTGTAATAAAAATTAAGAATCATGTGACACGCGTTTTGGTTTATTTTAGAGTAAAGAGACTAGTTTTCTCTAATACAAAAACAATATTAATTAATTAATTCATTCATATAATCAGACAGAGCCAGCAGTCTTGACAATTGAGATTCAAATAGTAACAGGTTGCTAGCCCATCGCCTATAAGAAGAATCCCAAGTTTATAAGCCTATCCCTAAGTCGCCTTTTACGACATCCATAGGAAAGAGATGGAGTGGTCCCATTCTTTTTCTATTGGCGCCAGGAACCACACGGCAATATTAATAACCTTATTAATTTGGACTCTTTTTGTGAATTGGCAAAAAGAAGAGGTAACAAACATTTATAAAATGTGTCGAAAATATGTGTTTATTTAAGTTTTTAATTTTACAGCTATATGTATCTACAATTAACATTTTACTACTTAACAATTAAAATGGCGCGGCTCGTTCTTAAAAATATCATACACCTACATACCTATACTTTTTTAAGTAGAAGCAACCTCTATCAAGAATAATTTTCAAATATTTCCAGCCAGTATTGTTTTTTTTTTCAATTATATTATCTGTATTCAATTATTTGTCCGGCCGCGCACCCCTGCTGGCGAATTCGATTGTATCCGTTCACACACAGCAGCCGTGATTGATCGGCTAATTGAGGCGATGGGAGGCGGCCTCGACAATTTTTTAGTCATTAGACACTGATGACGTGCGGGAACTGACTTATTGCGGTTTTCCTGTGGTCCTGTGTCTTATAATAAAACTATGATTGATGGAAGACTTTGGTTATGACAAAAGTAGTATCCCTATGTGATGAAATGGTAAAATAATCTATCAATTGTTTTTATTATTTAAACAATACGTAAAGCCCAGTAGAACATTAAGCTTAAACAATAATTTAGAAACACGCTTAAATTAATGCCCGCGAATAATTTTCATAATTGATTCGTAAATCAAAGAACATAAATTCTGCATGCCATGCTTATAGTAATCGAATTACTTTGGTCTTCTCATATTAGTGACGATCAAAGCGATTATGCAAATACGAACGTGTCCGTAAAATTAATGGGACATATTGTTAAATAGCGTGTAAAAATATTCTATTGTGTCGCAAACTAGACAAATAAGGATAATTTTATAATTTCGCGTCCTGCGACATACTTTTCATTGAGAATCAACTGCGTGTATAATTTAAATAAACGATAGGTACGTTCGAAATTTAAATATGGCGTGGTTTAGCATCTTTATTTGAAAATCGAATGACGGGTAATTAGAAACGCGTCAATGAACGCATTCATATTATATTAGGCACAAATGTCAGATTTAGTTAAATGTTGAATTATACTAAATTATCCTTAGATTTTTCGTTATTTGTTAATTGATACTGTCATTAAGCCTGTCTATTGTAGTATTTGTTGATAGTTGTGGTAGATACCTAACTTTATATATTTAAATGCTTATATTTACAGCTTTATTAGCAGGTTTTTACACGAAGCGACTCCCGTCTGATCTCCCGCAACCATTGCAGGGAACCTAACCCTTCTTGGATAGATCATGATTACACATCCAGTTTCCTGAATGTGCAGGTTTCCTTACAATGTTTTCCCTCACCGTAAGAGCATCGGTTAGTATTCAAACTAATGCACATAACTTCGAAAATAATCATTAGATGGGTTAGGTGGTATTCGAACCTGTGCTTTTTGCACTACACGCATTTTAAACGGGAACTTTTCAGATTCGACTTCCAACGCTCAACTCGAAGTACTGGCAATTAACTATTATCAATTAAGAAAAAGAAAACCACTAAAACCCACTAATTGCGTCACCAAACCCACCCGGTGTTGCCATAAATCATGTGGGTAAAATACTGCACCCTCGGGACCCCCTCTGTCGCCCTCGTAATAGGCAGTGTTATCGTAACGAGCTATGATCGTTGTAGGTATCAGGGTTTTGGTAATATTTAGGTGGCAACACTAGTCGTTAAATTTGTTTTATGTTATAATGGCTAAGGAGAAAGAAGTACATTCAGTCAAAAAAGTATCGGGAATGGATTATTTATTTATGGTTCCAAATTCAAATTTTTGTTTTTTTTGTTGTTGGTGAACTAAATAAATAAATAAAAAATAAATAAATAAAAAAATAAGATTGGCACAACTGTTTTCCATTTTGGCGCGGAGTTTGAGTTGCATCTGTTGTTTACATTAAATACAGTGCTATTTTTAGTTATATCATATCTAGTGTGTATTGCTAATTTCATAATGGATAAAAACATCGAACAAAGAGTTTGTCTTAAATTTTGCATTGCCAATGGAATATCGTGTTCGGAGTCACTGAAAATGTTACAGAAGGCTTACGGTGAATCGACTTTATCAAAAACTCGTGCTTATGAGTGGTACAAAGCGTTCAAAAGCGGTCGAGATGTGATGGAAGATTTGCCTCGCTCTGGTAGGCCATCAACGTCTGCAACTGAAGTTAACATCGCAAAAGTGAAGTAAATAGTGACTGAAAATCCTCATTCAACTTTGAGAGAGATAGCCACCGAACTTTCTGTATCTCACGAGTCGATCCGTACCATTTTAACTAATAATTTGGGTATGAAACATGTTGCCGCTCGGCTAGTCCCAAAAGACCTGAATTTTTTTCAAAAACTCAATCGCATGAGAGTCGCTGAGGACATGCTAGAACGAGTCAATTCCGACCCAACATTCATGAAACGCATTGTTACTGGTGACGAGACGTAGGTTTACGAGTTTGACATGCAAACTAGTCAACAAGCTTCGGAGTGGCGCCTTCCAACTGAACCGAAACCGAAAAAACCACGCCAAAGTCGTTCAAAAGTCAAAGTCATGTTGACTGTTTTCTTTGACTATCGCGGTGTTGTGCACTCGGAATTCTTGCCGGAAGGTCAAACGGTAAATAAGGAATATTATTTGAGTGTTATGCGGCGTTTAAGAGAGCAAATCCGACGAAAAAGGCCAGATTTGTGGAAAGAAAATTCTTGGATTTTGCACCATGATAATGCACCTTCGCACAAGGCCATCATTGTGAACGAATTTTTAACCAAACACTCAACAAATACCATCGAGCAACCACCATATTCACCAGATATGGCTCCAGCCGACTTTTTTCTTTTTCCTAAACTCAAATTACCACTTCGTGGCACCCGTTTTCAATCGGTAGAAGACATAAAAGAGAATTCGCGGCGAGAACTGACCTCAATTCCGGAAACAGCGTTTAAAAAATGTTTTGATGATTGGATTATTCGTTGGCGTAAGTGTATCGTTTCTAAAGGAGCATATTTTGAAGGTGATAAAATAAATTTGGATGAATAACAAACAGTTTGTGTATTATTGATCTTTTCCTGCTACTTTCTTGACAGAGTAGTATAGTGTTTAGGTAAGACTATACTTCTTTCTCCTTAGCAAATTATTTTGGAATTTTACATTTAGTTATATTTTCCTCTAAATGGTGCGTAGCCATATAAAATCGCGCTTTGCAAAGACAACTGAATCAGGAAATCAGTGGGCGATAACCTTATTCCCACACTCTTCGCTATTTTTGGGCAAAGTACCTCTACCTACTTACTAAAATCGTCACGAGTATATTAACGTACACCCTAAACCGTGTAACCGCTTTATGCAAAAATATTTCCGTGTGCCGTGTGGTTCCCGGCACCAATACAAAAAAGAATAGGACCACTCCATCTCTTTCCCATGGATGTCGTAAAAGCCGACTAAGGGGTAGGCTTATAAACTTGGGATTCTTCTTTTAGGCGATGGGCTAGCAACCTGTCACAATGTGAATCTCAATCCTATCTTAAATCCAAATAGCTGAACGTGGTCTATCAGTCTTTACAAGGCTGTAGGCTCTGTCTACCCCGCAAGGGATATAGACGTGATTATATGTATGTATTTCCGTTAATTTTCCTTTACGTCGGAGTTTCAGGATATCCTCTTTATGTAGGTAGGTACCTCATAAACTAATAAGGAAGCTACATGCCAAAAGTGGTCAATGAATCAGTCAGTCAGTTATATTGTACATATTTCCGGCACATTAGAATAGAACCTCTCCATATGTTTTCCATGGTTGTCGTAAAAGACGAGTTAGAGATAGGCTTATAAACTTGGAATTCCTCTTGTAGGCGATGGGCAAACTATTTGAATCTCAATTCCATCCTTAAGCCTTACAGGTGAACGTTGGTTCTGTCTACCCCGCAAGGGATATAGACATGACTACATGTAAGTATGTATTTCCTATAAAGTGCTCTTTCTAAAAAAGTCTTTTCTCAACTGTATATACTGCAAAAGGACTATAATAAATAACAAGTAGCGTTTTTTAGAAAGTAAACCTGTACCCGTACCTACACCCGTACCTACATATGTCATGGATTTTGACAATTACAAAATAGGTAATATGTGTATTAATTTGCCAAAAGACAATGTCACTACGATTCAACTTATACTCATCACGTTGTATTCTTTCGTCACATCTTGCATACCCACCCCACTCGTACTCATTACAACAAACAGGACATAATGCTCGTCCCGGCGGAGTGGGATCTGCTAACAGGTGGGCCTACAATAAATCAATGTTGTTAGGGGATTGCCCACTCGGCACGCGCTCGCATTCCTTGTTCGATATTTGAATGTGACACTTTTCTCGTGCCTACTGACAGCTGTTTTTCACTGACAGCTGAAATAAAGTGTCAAATATGAGAATAAAAAGTATTAAACTGCCTACATTTTACTTGCATTCAAATTATGAATTAAAAAGTGGCCAGTTAATAAAGGTGGGGTTCTTTTTTTTTAATTTTGATGAAGATCGAGCGCACAATTGGGTGTTCCTGGCTCCTTATTTACTAGATTTTTTTTACGTATTTATTTAATAATTAACAGAAAAGAAAGAAACATAGTTAAAGAAGGGGTAAAGCATAAAAGAATATGCAGTTTTAAAATGCAATAAAGTTTAAATAAAATAAATTTTACTAGAAATTTTACTTTTAATTTTACTTTAAATTTTACTTTAAATTTATTTTTATTTTCACTTAGGACCTAGCAATGGTTACTACCAAAATTAAGGTTTATCTATCTTTAAAACAGTAAAAATGTTTAATTATCGGACGTGATAGTCAAATACAACAGCATTACTGGGAATAAACCATCTCTAGCAGGGGAATGACAACCGGCGCGGTCGTCGCTAGCACCTCATTGATTCGCTAATCCTGCGGGATCTTAATGGGACGCGGCGCAGGGGAAAATTACGCAGCGGTGTCGGTATGTGTGACAATGGAGGAATTGTATCAAAACATTGATGATACATGTACCTAGTTACATATCATTATGAAAGAATAATGAAGGAAATTTCAAGAGACAAAGATCAAAACTGTAAATAAAATTAATTAACGAAAGTTTTTTTTAATTTAACTTTTTAAATCTAAAATTAATTATTAAAGACGTCTTTTAAAAAAGAAAATTAATCCTGTGGGACAAGGCAAAAAATAAATATTTATATTAAAAAAATGATGGTTAAAATTACAGGCTGGAAAGTGTATCTATTAATATGCATCAAAGTTATAAAGTTTCTGCATTTCATGCAAAATAATTAGATACACGAAACCAAAAAGGATTTATTTATAAAAGAGTGAACCAATTTGTAATCGATATTTTTATTAAAGCGTCATTGGTGGATTACGGTAAGAAGAGAACAAGGAGAGTAAACTTGCATTTATTGTGCGCGAAAGAGCAATCAATTTAATACACAGACTCAATCTTTACATTGTAGGTATATCTCGCCTCTATTTCGAAAGGATACCCAGAGACTACATACACCTATTTGCCACGATCCCTGCATATTGCTTTTGCTTCATTCTTTTCATGCAAGAGCGGTAACTTTAGCATAATGACAGTGCTTAATCCTACCGCACCTACTTCAATGAGAGAAGCGGAAGAAGTATTCAGGGATCGTGGCAAGTAGAAAGATGTGGTCTCTGCCTAACCCCCCTGAGATAGAGGCGTGATTTTATTATATATGTATGTAAAGACTACAATCGATTGAACGATATTCGAGTAAGTATTCGGACCACAAACCGATTTCCTTTGAGTGTTTGGCTTGTCCGCGTTAAAGGATTGACACCGCAGATTGTTTGGTTTGATAGTGGTTAGAAATTGCTTTTGAAATGAGTTAACTGTTTGCATAATTTGTTGAACTTTTATTAGGCTTGGACTATGTCAGTATGTGACAATAAGGTATATAATTCTCATTCATTCGGTTAAAAAATAAATTGGTAGAAAAATATGTGAATTTACCTACTTGATATAATACGCATTTTGCGGTCAAATTGCTATGAACAATAAATAAAAGGTTCCTTTAAATTCAGATTTTAATCTATATTAGTATATAAAACTCTTCCGTTACTGAGTGACTGACAAACAAGGCACGGCCAAACCGCTGGGTCAAGAAATTAAAATTTGGCATGTAGTTTACATTCCTTATGTGTACGGGTGCATTTCTTGAAATTCCCGGAGAAACGGAAATGAATGGGACTTTTAGTTATACATGGACGGAGCCGCGGCGTCCTTCAGTTTTAATGTTGTATAAAAAAAACATATACATATATACATTAATACAAATTGATCGAATAAAAACTTTAGCAATGTTCGGATGAGGAAAATACTTAGAACAAGTATCGGTGCAGACAAAGTAAATATAGAAAGAACAAAAAATCTTCTGCAATACTGGAATATAATTTATTTGGTGAAATAGTACCTAGATACATTCTGAATCGTTTAATAAATAAGAAACCTATTTTGCACAAATCCCACTATCTAATCATGAGAAGATGGACATATTACCGTACAAAGGCAAATCCTCAAGCAGAATACTTTGAGAGCCTCACAACAGCTATGCGTACGGTCCAATCGAAGGCTGCAAGGACTGACATAGATCTAGCTAGATACCGCTAATGTAACAATAAAATGTGTCTTCTTCTTCCTCCTAGCATTAGACCCGCTTTTATCCTCACCACTCTGGAGAATTCGCCCTTAAATATGGATCCTGGATGACCTCCGCAACTTTAGCAGGGGAACCGAACTCTTATTTGATAAACCACCAACAATAAAAAATGAGAATTTTAATAAATAATCGTAATGACAACTTAGCGTGTCAAGTTTTATTTACTGCTTTTTAAAGTTTCAAATTAACATATAAATTTGTAGCGTCTATGCGCCGTAGCTAAATCACACTTTGACTAAGATCATGTTGATTACTGGCTTGTTAATTGGATTTTTATTTAAGATAATTATTGAAAATAATAATAAAGTTGTATGAATGTATTTAACATTCAACCAATTTGAGTTATTTATCTTTTTATATTTATTTAAATTCCATCCAATCCCAAATGTTCCACCACTATTTCTGTTTAGACTTCTGATATACCTCAACACAGCACAAAAATAAACTTTTATACTTCGGTTATAGATCACAATAGATATAGAATAAAACAGTTTCGAATAGACGTCCACTGGATTCCGTTTTGCAACGCGATTTGATATCCGAATTACACTTGCTGGGTCTATCTAGATGCATGTCTGTGGCTGCAAGGGATGCAGACTGCTAAAACGTTAATCGAATCGGGGTCTAATGGGATTTCTTTCTTGAGGGGCGCATTGCTAAAGGATTAATTTATATCAATTTAAATGGGAAGCTACAGGATGCTTCGAGATCTTAATGGCTTTTAATGGGACCGCTTGAGTTTTATGGATTTTAATTTGGTTGAGAGAAAAGTAATAGACTTATCAACCTAGGAGTCTTTTCTTGAGCGATGGGCAAGGCAACCTCTCATTATTAAAATCTCAATTCCATCACTAAGCCAAACAGCTGAACGTGGCATATCAGTCTTTTCAACCCGTTGGCTCTGTCTGCCCCGCAAGGGATAAAGCCCACAACTCTGCTCGTGTTAATCGAAAAATTAAATTTTTCCTTATTCTCGCGGGAAATTTCTCTTAGTGCATCCTTAGACCACATTTGACCACCTGTTTGGGCTGTGAGTTATCCATCAGCCGAGTTTTACAAACATAGATTGTATATTTTGATCGTTACTAATCATAGCACCCTGTAGACACGGCAGTCCGCATAATCCTCAGCGTTTGTTTGCACCCCGAGTAATGTATGTGGGAGTCGCCGCACGCGCGAAATTAAATGGGTTTGAGACGCTCTTGCTGCGAAGTACAGGCATTTTCTTTGCACTTGTGCAGTTTAAAAAGGTGTAAAATATCTCTTAAAAATATGTACCTAATCGATATTGTGCCGTGTAGTCCCCTTACCTTACCTAGACGTTCCCGTAGGAATTTGCAGAAAAAAAGAGGTTGTCTATTTTAACTTGACAAATTATTAATTTATTAGTTGCGATTAAGACTTTAATAGTCAAAAAACGTTAGGGTATTTACTTTTTATGACGTGTTCCAACAGTAACTATAAAAGTTCACCATCTATTCTGGACGAATATTAATTTACGTTTTATAATAAAAATACAAAAGTGGAGAAACAAAAAACAAAATATGAAAACAACGCTAAAAGAACAATCGAAAATCCAATCCATCGGTGTTTGGTAACATTGTAAAAAATTCACATGTAGTTATTCCGCGCGGCTGGCCCCGATCACCGCTACAGATTAAACTATTAACAAAATTGTGGCCGCCCAAACCGAAACGCATTTACGAATAACGTTCTGGCTGTATCGCTGATATTCCCTAGCCAAACATTGAAAAAAAAAGTACATTTTGTTTTTGGTTCGTGCGCGGATTCGAAATTCAAAACCTAGCTGCGATGTATTTTGAATGCTCTATTCGGAATGTATGTGGATTATGATAGACTGGTTTTTGTTTTTGTTATTAAAATAATGTAAAACCAATGGTTTTATCTGTGTATGGTTAATTAAGGATTCTATTTACAATAACTCGTACTTATGGGTGGAAAAGGTAATGCTTAATCTTTGAACTACAGAAATATTACCAAGTTATTATATTGAAAAATTGTAATAACTATTCGATATCAAATTTCAAGAACCTTTTTACCTTTTTACAAGAAAAGTAATTGAGATCATACCATAGATAATAAGCTCGTAGGTGTCAATAGGTGCTCGTAGCACGCCTACAGTTAGCTACGAGTTTGCTACGAACACGAGACGACTAGGATTTTACTACATAAATTCATAATTTCGAAACAAAAAATCATTCTATTTTACATTTATTTTCAGCGTATTTTCTCTTTTTCGATTACGTACTTTGTCGTTTATCGCTGATCCGACGGTTTCAAAAACTTTTCCGAAATCAAACGTACCCTTCTTAGTAACTACTTACAACTAAATAGGAAATATCACTTTCTCAATTACTTATCTATAGATTTATAATAATAATTTATTAAAATAATTATTAGTAATAACAATTTATTAAAATAAACATTTACCAATGGTCCAACATTGTTAATAATATCTACTTAACCTATATTAGTACTTGATACCTAAAACAGTCTTTGTCCTTTTAATGAGGGCCCACATGCCCGGACACTGCGTTGGCTTGCAATGGCTTCCAGGATGCTGTTATTACCGCCGCAATCTTTGTTGTGATGACACAGATTTTGACGTGACAACGTCTTATAATTCTATTGAGCCGGCTGCACGCACGAAAAAACATGACTCATGTGGCGTTACCTCGCTCTGAGGCGTTCCATGAAGTGCAAGCGAGAGCGCGGAATGAGCGACAAAGAGGCACAATTGGTATTCACGTTCGGCAGCGTTCGACATCCGTCTCTCTCCTACTTGAGTGGAAATTAAAATTTTCTTTTGACAAATGCTACCATTCCATCAGTATTTTCTTAAGACGTTGTCACGTTCAACTATCGTCAGTAAACCGACTTTACAGACAACCAATTTTTTTTTTACCAGATGGCGTCAACGCTTTGTGAACGTGCCTTAGTGAACATGGCAGTTGTACTGCAGTGACGGGACGCATCAGCGCCCTAAAGACTAATAACAAAGGACATTATAGTCAACAGTCATCAACCTTTATTTAATTTAGTATTAGATTTTATTACATGTAAAGTATGTAAAAAAACAACTTTAGATTAACTGCTACTTGATTTTTTTTCTCTGATTATTGAATTAAACAGCGTTGTGTAATAAATTGAATATAGCGGGCTTTATACTTATAAGTACCAAAACATAAATTTTAATTGTCACAACTAAATGAAATCGGCTAATTAGTGAGCACACGTGTCTAATTAATACACACTCTATAAAATGTGTCTAATATCACGTATTAGTGACATTTATTTTAATAGTAACAGGTGGGAACTTAGCTAGTGGTTCTGAATAATCTATCGATAGTTTAAAATAATAATATAAGTACGACAATCAAAAGCTATATACGATTAATTTTAAAGACACTGACATTATTATCTCAATTAATGTGTAGTGAACCGAAAACAAGTTTTAAAATTTTAGCCTTTTGAGTTTTCATTAATGGTAAATGAGATACATATATAATATATATACACGTTCTCAAAAAAGGCCGTCCTCCGAACTCAGCTCGGTCACCTAGGTACTTTTCGTAACACACGAACACTATGGCAAATTCATCACGCATACAAATACTTATATGTAAGTCATTTCATAGATTTTGTGTTATCATGAATAGAATTGTTCTAATTCTAATGCCTTACGTACTATCGATATTTTGTTTTTCCAAGGCCATTATCGATACCGGAATACTCGATAGGTGGACATCACTGACACGTCTAACATGAATGATATAAAATCCCTCAATAGCATACATAATAGGGACACCTGTGTAGGATTACAATTATGTGTAAGTCAGTGATTCGAATCATACAAATTGGATTATAAAGTGTTGCTCTTTTAAAAGAGCAGTGTAAAATTGTAAATTTATCTACTGGTGCCATTCAGAGTATGTTTTTTTTTAATTTCATGATTTATTTTAAGCCACTGAAAAACGATGAGGTTACATTAGAGTATTTGTATTAAATGGGTTTAGAATGAATAAACTAGGAAATATTACTTATGTATAGATCGCAAACATAGCAAACGTTTTTAATGTTATGCTCCGAAAGCTACGCAAATGAACCAAAGAAGTATTTTTTATTCCATAAATTCAAAACAATAACAATTTCAATAGAAAAAATCTACATTACGCACATATATATAACAAGAGACATTACAGTTATTTTTCAAAAAAAGATTCGTAGTAGAATTCGTGGAACATAATTACCTATATACTTTTTAAGTAACAACTCTTCCGTCATTGCGTGATTGATAGACTGAGAGAGACACACACGCAGCCTAAACCTCTGGGTCTACAGGCTTGAAATCTTCCAGTATGTAATAAGGCACAAGGTCTGCAAGAAATGACACTTAAAAATCCACGTGAGTCGCGGGCGATAGCTAGTATTTTATTGTACTCATCAGCGCCATCAGGTGCTGTAAATAAACGCATTAAATTAGAGCAATTAAAGCAGATTACCCGCCATTGTCTGCTCGGACAATTACGCTGTAAATTACAGTGGAATATTTAATAATAATTGGCTTGGCTTTGTTCAGTGGGTGGGCCCGCCTTGCCGCCTCCCACTCGGTACTGACGGCAGGGAATGACTCTTATTTATATGGAAATAAATCGTACTTATTTAAACAAATAAAGTAAAGTGCCGTGTAGTTTCCGATAAAAATAATAGGACTACTCTACCTCTTTCCCATGGATGAAATAAAAGGCGACTTAGAGATAGGCTTATGAACTAAGGAATCTTCTCTTAGGCGATGGGCTAGCAACCCGTCACTATTAGAATCTCAATTCTATCATTAAGTCAAACAGCTGAACGTGACCAATAAACGTGATTATATATATGTAATCATGTATGCAGTGTAGTTTGTTCCGCCGCTTCTTCTACACATGCGCTTTGGAAGCGGTAGTAGTTATAATTAGATTTAAGTGATGTGACGTCAATAAGTGGTACCTTGTAACCAATTTTGAAAATAATAGATTTATTTATTTCTATGCAAATAAAATAGTCTTTATCCCTTACGGAGACAGAGCCAACGTCTCGAAAAGACTGAAAGGCCACATTATCATGTCTATATCTCTTGCGGGGTAGATAGAGCCAACAGTCGTGAATAGACTGATATGCCACGTTCAACTGTTTGGCTTAACGATAGAATTGAGATTCATATAGAAAGGCCACGTTAAGCTAAATAGTGACAGGTTGCTAGCCCACCGCCTAAAAGAAAACTCCCAAGTTTAAAAGCCTTTTCTATGGCAGACGCAGCTGGCGTACAAGTTAATAAAGGGCGATATTGTCCCATCCCATTGCCGTGTGGTTCTCGGCACCAATAGATATACCCATGGATGTCGTAAATGGCGACTAAGAGATAGGCTTATGAACTAAGGAATCTTCTCTTAGGCGATGGGCTAGCAACCCGTCACTATTAGAATCTCAATTCTATCATTAAGTCAAACAGCTGAACGTGGCCTACCAGTCTTTTCACGGCTGTTGGCTCTGTCTACACCGCAAGAGACGTGACTATATATATATATATATGTATGTTGCCCCATCAAGGCGCAGATACATACAATCAAATTCAAATTCAAATTCAAAATTTTTATTCATTATTATAGGATACTATATATCGCTTAATAATTGTCGTATGGTTTAACAACATTGGTTGACGTCAAATAAATTACTTAATTTATTTGACGTCAACCAATTACTATCGGGATATGTACCTGCGACTTACCGCCTAAAGAATACTATGAAGAATCCTCTTGTTAGTTTGCTATCTGTACCGCGGTGCGAATACACGTTAAGCCGGTTATGAGCGCTCCGTAATGGCGCCGTCATTTGCCGAGAATTATAATTGGTCTGATAACGCGACACCACGCTATGCTGCCTAACTATAAATATAGCCTATTTTATACCTCTAAATATTCTATACTAGTATTTTTATACTTCTGCTTGTTATCATTATCCGAAACTTAGGACTAACCAGTGGGTGTTATTAATATAACTCTTATTTATATAGAAATAAATCGTAATTATTTAAACATGTCGTGTAGTTTCCGAAATTATAGGACTACTCTACCTCTTTCACGTGGACGAAGTAAAATGCTACTAAGGGATAGGCTTATCAAGTTAGGATTCTTTTTTTAGGAGATGGGCTTATAAGTAGGTAGTAGGACTAACCAGTGGATATTATTCTTACGGTCGGCATTTAGAACTATTTTGCCTTTTCCGTTATATGCCAACGTTATGTACTGAGTTGAAGGATGATTAATTTTAAAAAGGTACTTTTCTGTTGGCACCAACCAACCCCTACTTCAGCGAATAAATAAAAATGTTAATTTAAAACAAAGAGAGAAAAAAGTCTTTAGGTAAATGTCTGCAGTAGTAAGTGTTGTGTGGTTCTCGGCACCAATAGAAAAAGAATAGGACCACTCCATCTATCACTCAAGGCTTATAAACTTAAGTTTCTTGTTTTAGGCTATGGGCTGTCATTGTTTGAATCTCAATTCTATCATAAAGCCAAACAGTTGAACGTGGCCTATCAGTCTTTCAAGACTGTTCGCTCTGTCTAGCCCGCAATGTATATAGATATGTATTAAGAGTGACTCGACAAATACCAATTCATAAACATTTTCGTCCGACTATTGAAAAATTGAAAAAATGCCTAGAATGGCCTGATCCTACTTTTATTATATAAACAACAAAAAAGCAAGGAACTAACCACAACACACTATAAAAATAATCAAATTATCACAATTAACTCTATACAAACAAACGAACCCTATTATCAAATGACAATTGGCCATATGCGCAGTTTGTACAAACGCCTGTCATTAAGGGCCCCGGTTCGATTCCCGGCCGTCCCCGAGGACTAGACGCCATTTATTTTAAATTGCCACTAAATTATAACAACAATGGAGATGATGTGGTATGATAACGGAATGTTACACAAATGTGATGAAGTATGGGGTTCCATTTATATTTTGGAAAAAAAATACTAGTCAAATACCACTAGTCGCTGTATTAGTTATCCACTTATAGACCAAAATAATGCAAGTACCTATGTCTTTTTAAATAGAAGTTATCTTTTTATTTATGATTTTTTGTTAAGACTTTGACTTAACGCTAAATACATACATACAAACATACATAAAATCACGCCTCTTTCCCGGAGGGGTAGGCAGAGACTACCTCTTTCCACTTGCCACGATCTCTGCATACCTACTTCCTTTGCTTCATCCACATTCAAAACTCTCTTCATGCAAGCTCGGCAGTTTCGGGTACTTTTGACCTGACCCTTTACCAGGACGTAACGCTAAATGATTTAGAAAACGTGCAACAGTTAACATAAACGTGATATAAAAAAAATTTACATCTCATATTTCTCAACGGCAAAGTCTGTGACCACTTCTTTTGCTAAATTAATATTTATAAATTTGTTTTTTAATGTAATTTTTCATTTTTTTTTTGAAGACGTAATAGTACTACTTATCGTGTTTTTCATCATGAAATTTTGCGCTAAAATCTATTAGCGCTCCTCTACCGCCATTCATTTTCGATTAATCTGTTTGTCGTTTCATTATCGTGAATAATGCCGCACAATAATCGTTATTAATGATGCTGGCCACACATCAATTTAACAACGCATTTTAAATCCTGATAAATTAAAGTCTTGCTTAAAATTAAAAAAAAACTTTAAAACTGGAGCACATTATAAAAGAATTTTATTTTTAATGTAACTTAAAGATTAGATTTTTATAAATTTAAGTATGTGTGTTAAAAATATTACTGGCTGGACGGAAATATTCTACAAAAGAAAATATTTTAAACGACAGTTTTTTTAACATAATATGGATATGAAAGAGGTGTGATGTGATTTAGTACCTGCTGAACAACCTATTTATGTTTTAATTAAATAATTTATATTTAAATATCCTATAATGTACAAAATACAATCTGCACCAAGTATAATAGGCGGACTTAATGCATTATTAGTCTACCATTGGGTAAACGTTCTAATTTTAAATATTTTTCGGAAAGCAGCAAAATAAAGCAAATGCGTTTTAATTTAGTGACAGTGATAGTAAATGGTACCTTATTGGCAATCCGTTGCAAATATTATTAATACGAAAGTCACCTAAACCGTTGGACCGATACGAATGAAATTTGGTATGCACATACCTAGGTAAAAACCCGAGCTATATCTATAGGTAACTTAAAAAATTCAACCATTAAAATACTAAAATTGGGGGTGAAACCTTGTATAAAAATTACCATAAATGCTACCGTGCGAAGCCGGAGCGGGTCGCTAGTTATTAAATAAAATTAAATATTAAACCCGCTAACAGCGATGTAGTGCTCATGCGCTCATCCCAAGGGGCAAGCAGGAATCTACTAAATGGGGTGCAGTATTTGACTTTGGTATTCCTCTAATGTATTTTGTTATTGGCCAGCAATATCGACTATTGTCGTCAATTTGTCGTGCTTGTTTGTCGAATAGAGTTTTTAATAGATTGCGCAGTTGCTTTTTTATTGGGAACGTGTTGTGTCCAAACGTTATTAACTTTTTTGTGTTTACTTATGATGTTGTTTTTTGATTTTATATAAAGGTCAAATATTGCACTGCAAAATTACTAAAATATTATAAATACCACACGTTCCTCGCTAGACATCATTGCTACTATTGCCAATTAATCCTTGTAGGTAAGTATTTTCAATTGTCTACTACGTAATAATTACGTAAAAATAATGATATTTTTTGCAAAATTCCCAAAAAAAATAATTGTAATGTAATTATTTTAAGAAATCATTCTAGAAAATCAAAAACCTTATCCTGAATTTCCCTCAACAACTACCCAAAACAAGGAACCATTTGTGAAACAAATTATTGTTCAAGAACTCCCATTACGTTATCCGAGTGAAACAACAATTAAGTAGGCAATATCCAGCGCAGATTACCCAACAAATCAAAGAAAAGGGTCTTGCAAATGAACTACCTGCACAAGGGCGACAATACCTTATACTCAACTGAGATTTTCCCAAAATAACGACTAAATTTAACATACCCTACAAAAACTCCTATTTACAAAACCTAAGGTCCAATTTTGAATGTTTATTTGTAAATGGAACGTTGTGAACAGTTCCCGCCACTTCATTTGCGAAAATGTTGGCAAGCTTGGCTTAAGTGTTGCCCGCTGTTAAATTAATGAGCCAATCTGCGCGGGCTGGGTTGCCTCCTCTATATTTTACAAGGTGGTAATGTGTTTTGCCTCGCTTCAGGTGAATACTGTTAGTAATTTAGCAGTAAAAATTAAGTTACTTTGAAATTTATGAACATGGGTGAAAAGAGTGCTTTTATAATGCATTAGTATTTTTTGTGCCAAAAAGATATGAACATACATTTAAAGTTTTTCAGATATTAGCAAAATTTACGATTTAATTAACTGTTGAAAAAAATTTAAGGAATCTCAACAAAATATACAAAATAGTATAATATTATATTTATATCCACAAGTGTTGCCACACCTGCTCGCAAACTCCTCGCAGCTCCAGCCGTGATCCTCACTGAATAAAACATGGCCGACACATGTCTAATGCTCTCATCAATTATTACTCGAGCGAACACTCGTTTGATAGCGACTTGTATCCGATTATGATGTTGCTATGTAAATCCGCGTCTAAAATATAGAAAAACTATATTTTCTTCAGTTAAGATACTACGGCTGAAGTCGTGAGGCGAGAAATAAAATAATAAAAATTTTAATTTGCCAGCCACCAATGTTTTTTTTTTTTGTAAAAACAGATATTACTTCACTAAATATCACGTTATTAGCTTTCATAGCGTAGCCAGAATATACCTGCATGTATCACTGTTAAGAGTGAAAAGGGAAATAAATTCTACTTCTTTTAATTTCTCTGTTCACCTTTTACCTGTTTCCATCTTTTTCCCTAATTTTTTGGTAAGAAGACAAAATAAATGATGGAAATTTTCTCAATTACACCATACCATAGGTATATGATATCCATCTTATTCTATAGTTTATTTATTTATTTATATCTTTATTGCACAATATAAAATGTACGAAAGTTTACTTACTTACCAAGAAAATATGGGAAAAGATGTAGCCTTTAGCCTATCGCATGTAGCCTTTATCTTAAAGCATTCAATACCCTATTTCTCATTGTGATTTACATACCTACCTATTAAGATAGGATTAACTTTCACAACTCCGAAGAATTGCACTTGAAATCAAGACGATTCCAATCCTCTATTGAGAGCGGCGGACTTGGCAAACGCATTCAAACCCCAGCACCCGCTCTAAGGGTTCTTCCCTGGTCAAACACGACTTGTAAATTGATTGAGTCCTAACCCAAAACCAACAAAGTACATTCACTCGCTGTAACAACTTTCGCTGAAAATTCGTCTCTGTTTCTAGAAGATTAAGGTCTAAGTGTCGAATTTGGACTTAATGTGATGCCGTGATTTGTTGGAGCGACTCGTAATGCTCCCTGGATATTGGTAGCGCATTTAAATTGAACGGCGAATGTAGTGTTTGCTTGGTTTTTTTGAGTGGACGGGTTACGTCGGGTTTAAACTAGGAGGTGAAAAGATACGGTTAAAAGTTGTTTTGCACGTTTTTGTGAATTTTCAAAGGTTAGTGCCGGAATGTGTTTTGCTTTCGGTAAAATTGGATAGGATTGGATTATTGTATGTTTCATTATTAAATAAGACGCTTCGTTAAAAAACCTGACTCACCTAATCCAATACACAAGGTCTTAGGCGTAACCACAGGCTCCTAGAGATAAAAGGACTCACTGAGCCTAACAAAAAAATATTCACATACTAACCATAATGAGTACTTCACTCTTCTACTATCGAATACTTACTAGAGCTTCTATGTTACTCTTTAATAAGACCCATTCTCATTCTCTCAAATATTGATAAATTCACCAATTTCCAAAACACCTAAACCTACAAAAATGCGGAATTGGCTATACATCCGCCGCGGATATTAATAGTGACTGAATACAAACAAATTATACTGCACAGTATACCTATAAAGCATCAGAGAACACATAGCTTCAATTACGTATCGTTTACTAAAAATAAAAAGAATTTTGCATGACCTTCTTCCTCCTGGCGTTAAACCCGGTTAAATTCTCACCTCTCGGGAAAAGAGTCATGGGCACCTATGACCTTATGACCATGACCCTAGATTGGGTAAGTCAGGATTTTACAGGAAGCAACTTCTTTCTGACCTCTATACCCTGCAGGACCTAACCCATATTGACAAAAGCTACACTAGATTAATGGTATTTCTTAGCCGCCTTTTACGACATCCACGGAAAGAGATGGAGTGCTCTAAGGTGCTGAGAACGACACGTATAATATAACTTTAACCTGGAACTGTGTAACTCAGAGACACGTTACCACTGCGCCTTAGAAGCCTACGAATCTCTAAACTAATGCCTATACAATGCAGAATTAAACTTGAATCCATATAATCACGTCTGTATCCCTTGAGGGGTAGACAGAGCCAGAAGTCTTGAAATTCTGACAGGCCACGTTAAGCTGTTTGGCCTAATGATAGAATTGACATTCAAATAGTGAGAGGTTGCTAGCCCATTGCCTATAAGGAGAATCCCAAGTGTATAAGCCTATCTCTTAGTCGCATTTTACGACATCTCTGGAAAAGAGATGGAATAGTCCTATTCCTTTTTATATTGGTGCCGGGAACCACACGGCATAAATTTGAAAGGTATATCTAACCTAAACAACACGTAATACGCCCCCTATTGTCTTCGAGTTTGTCTTAATCATGGTCTGGTAATCATTACTCAGTAGCTCGGCGGCTAATTGCCACATTTGTAGGTCGGGAACCCACCCCCCTTTCCACCATTCCACCTCATCCTTCCAGATGGATAGAAAATCTATTTTGTTTTGTTACAAACATAAATACCGTGTGGTTCCTGGCAACAATAGAGAAAAGAACAGGAACGTTCCATCACTTTTACATGTAGGTATGTCGTATAAGGCGACTAAGGGGTAGGCTTAAAAACATGGAATTCTTCTTTTAGGCGATGTGATACAAATAGTAACAATCTGTCACTATTCGTAACACAATTCTATCACTAAGCCATAAAGCTGAACGAGGTCTATCAGTTTTTTCGGGATTGTTGGCTCTGTCTACCCCGCAAGGGATATAGTCGTGATTATATGATGTATGCATGTATGTTCAAACACAATAAGATACAAAACATAGGAATAGGATAGCCGTGTGGTTCCCTATACATTAGAATAGGACCACTCAATATCTTTCCCATGGGCGTCGTAAAAGGCAACTAAGTGATAGGCTTATAAATTTGGGATTCCTCTTGTGGGCGATGGGCTAGCAACCTGTCTCTATTTGAATCTCAATTCAGTCATAGAGTGAGTATATGTATGCAAGCATCTTTTTAGTCTTTTATAGACTGTTGGCTCAGTCACTGTAAATATACCTATTACTAAACACTTTCACAAATTGCAACCCTTTAATTAATCGCGAGTGCTTATCGTGTCATTAAAAGGTCTCAAAATCCTTTCTGATCCATTTAAAATCCCATCTTCTACGGTCCACGAGGATCGTCCAATTAGTTTACTGTCCCTTTCCAACCCGAATCAATAGAGTGGGACAGACTTAGGAATTTCCATGACTAATTCAAGGGTGTGAGCGTGTGAAATTGTGCAGTTTTTACCAACTTAACAGACCCTTTTTTACGGCCGCGGGCGAAGCCGGGAGTTTGAACTTGTACATCGGATTAGATGAAATTACTAAGCTGAGTTGAGAGGGTTTTTGTTGTGCAAAGATGTCGGATTTCATCGGCTTTTGTATTTGCAAGAAAAATAGAAGGTTTTGGATTGCTTTTTTTCTCACTTTAGTATGTACCGTATTAATAACTAGTAGTCTATTACACTGTACTATGTTCTAGTACCCTACATTACATAACTGAAAGATAACATCTGAATGTGGCTGTCTGATTAGTTTTCCATTTTTTACACTAGATGGCGTGCTTCCATATAAAAACGTGCTATGGTTGCGTTTATTATTTTTAATTTTTGGACCCAGTACGGCAATATCTAGGTACCCAGTGGCCTTTCTGTCTTTTCAAAACTGTTGGCTCTGTCTACCCCGCAAGGGACAAAAGACTTTACTTACATGCAGCAACAATAACTTGCCCGTTGCATCTTGCGCAAATTATCACGATTTACACAAATGATTTTCAAGAGTTATTACCGCATACTTTCTTTAGATACTTTATGTATAATTAAATTTTACGCTGATGTCAAGATTTCTTATTTTCTAAACTCCTCGGTGTATATGACGTAGTTAACATAATTATACCTAATCAGTTCATCCAGTTTCGGAGTTTCTTGATGACGAATATTGTGACACGACGAAGGTATACATATACTTTAAAATGATTCATATCTTAATCCTTTACGGGTTTCACAGAGCAACACTTTCGAAAAGACTATATGTATATTTTCTTATATATAAAATTCTTTTGTCACAATGTTCGTTCCCGTACTCCTCCGAATCGGCTTGACCGATTCTTTTTAAATTTCGTGAGCATATTGATTAGGTCTGAGAATCGGCCTACATCTATTTTTCATACCCCTAAGTGATAAGAGTTGTCCACCCTTAAACACTTTATTTTATCTAGAAATTACTAAACAATTATTTATATGGCAAAACAACGTTTGACAGCTAGTATAGGTACTATAACTGTTGGCTCTGTCTATCCCGCAAGGGATAAAGACGTGACCATATGTATGTATGTATACTATAACAGCTAGACGTGCAAGTAACACACCAAAACGAGAGACAGATATACCAACATCAATTGAATGTTTCATTCAATGAAACTGTTCATATAACTCACAAACAGCCAATTAGCGTCGCGCTTCACCCGAAACCACAATTATAACTTAAAAACTTGCCAACCAAATGATACAAGTTGAGAATTGGCACCCTACAATGTTATTTTTCACGTCGCGTATAAACCGCCGTACAAAAGAAACAAGACGAAACTTGGTGCTGTGAGTGGTGACTGCCAGGGACGGAGTAAGGAGTGGAATTTAAAAATAATTAAGAAAAAAAAATGTGAAATTATGTTTATATTTTATAGTTAGTGGACTTGTGCCCAGCGGTCGGTGCGTAGCATAGTCGGGAGATAAGTTATTAAAAGATTTAATACAGTGAAAATTCAATGCAGTTAACTTTTTTCGGTTTTATCCATTATGAGGAAGAAGTTCAGTTCGCTCATAACCATTATCTAGAAATTGGTAATTACTGTAATTACTAAGACTGATTCTTGCTTAACTGTTAACAGCGAGAACAAAACAAACTTCGATTGAATCATTTTTGTTGCACTATGAACGTTCTAAATTTATTATTTGCCTCTTGCTGGGACATCCAACTGGAAAATATGGAGTGAAGCGGTTTCAACCCTAAATCACCGAGTCCCGAGAACAATTCGGCACAAGAAACCATGAAAAGTTAACAGTCTACACATCCCAAATCCGTCCCTGTAGAAGCACAAAGGGGGCACGCCGAGCTCGTTACCATTCATAATTCAGAGCGAAAACTCCTCGTACGTTTTCCTATTACAAATTTTATAAGGTTTTTATTGCGTTCCCGCCAAAAGTTCGCGTTTGACAGCGCGGGAAAACGGCGCTGCGTTCACAAATCGCATTTCCTTTTAGGGTTCCCTGGAGACGAGTAAAATGTAATGTAGGTAAATCATCTCGAGGAAATTCTTAGTATTTAATACCAAGTGTACAAATCTAAATGATTTTTGTAGTTTAGTTGCAATCGATAATTTCATTATTGAATGAGTGAATGAACAACAACTAACATAGACTTCGTAGGACCATTGTCAATATTAAAATTTTCTTTTAAATAAGTGTTCTAGATTTTTATTCGTTTCAGTTTTGTTATAATTTACTTACAAATATATGCAAAATAGTATATTTAAATGATAATTTACGACATGATTGGTAATATAGAGCCCGCTAGAAACAATTACACCCACCAATACCAAAAATAACTACAATGAACATCGAAATCCAACAAAGTATTCAACGCCAAATATCCGAAAATTGGCCTGAAACCAGCGATGCCTGAAAGTTACTTTACAGTTATTTCACGGGAACAAATTTAGCTGAAAATGGGAATAGCGAGCCTTTGTGGCCGGAAAGTTAATTTGTTCTTTACAAAGCGGCCAAGGATCGATTTATAATAGAGATGATTTTTTATTTAATATTGTAGTAGGGATTTGACTTCCATCTCACCTGATGGTAAGTGACGATGAAGATGTTACATGTCCATCCAAGAGATATCTATTTATTGTACTTCTGAATGTTCTCGGACAGTTCTTGCCTGGGAATATAGACGCAGGCATTCCATGAATTCTACACCTAAGGTACTCGAACCAAAAACGAACTATCCAAACATTTAGTTTGACTATTTGGTATTTCAACGACAAAATGGTGAAATTTCCGTCTGCGTCTCATAGTTTTGTGGAGGAATGGTGAAGGTTCTATTAGTCCAAAGAGAAAATGTCAAAATCAGCGAGTTTTGAAGGAGGTATAATTTCTTGCAAATTACTACGCGCTTCTCTATACCTACCGGTGCAATTTTCGATTTTTGGTAAGATTAATCCATTCCTAATAATTTCTTACTTATGTTTAATTCCTTACTTTCTAGTAAAGGTGTCTTCTTCTCAGCCGCTACACTCTTGACAGAGTGGTCATGTATTAATAGCCCCACATTTCTCACTGCTAGAGGTCATCCTGCTGCACTCGTTGAATGAACTACAAAGGTTTAGACGTGTTAAACATTTACAGTCGGGATTAGGTTTCTTTTTTTTAGGAATCTGGATAATGTTATAGTCTTATAAATTTTCGTCGAAAAGTACCCTGTGTCCTTCTCCGTATTTCACACTATATGTATGCAAAATTTTATGAAGATCGGTTCAGTGGTTTTGACATGAAAGGCGGACAAACAAACACACTTTTACGGAATATTATTCCGGCGTCTGTGACTTGTAACGTTTATTTTAATAGCGATGTAGAAGGATCTACGAAACTGCTACGAAGCCGCTACATTTGTAGCATAGTGCTACGCCGTAGACGAGTAACATTCAAAAACTAATTACTTTTATATTCAAAATAAAATTAAGACAAACAAACATGTTCACGTTCTCTTTCCTGGAGGGACCGGCAGAGACTACATCTTCACATTTGAAACAACACACTCGCTTATTTTGCTTAATATCCACTTTCAACAATTTTCAAAGAATGATTCATTCAAAATTTTGATTTAGGGTACTTCTGACTTGGCATTTGATCTAGCCATTTCAGCTGGTTGGCTAAATGATGGAATTGAGATTAAAATACAGACAGGTTGTAGTCTTATTAAGAACCGTAGTTTCTCTTGATTGACTTCTGAAATCTTCACGGTCAGAGAAGCAATTAGCTACACTATGTTTATTCCCTCAACCAGCCTTGTACAAAATAATATGAAATTTGTTCAATATAAAATATACAACTATAAACTACATCCAGTGGCTTCGCTTGACGACCTCTATTAATTAACGCGCTGTGTAAACCAAGCTTTATCGGGCGGCGGCCGGCAGCCAATTAGAGCCGCTCTCGCTATCCGAGCCGAGCGCCAAGGAGTTCCGAAACGTATGGAATATGCCTTTTACTAAGTTTTGATAGTGTCTAATCCATATTAATATTATTAGCGTCGGTGGTCGAATCGGGATGGTGCCGGTTAGAATTACTATTTTAGAAGTTATTACATTAGTTTGAATACTAACCGATGCTCTAACGGTGAGGGAAAACATCGTGAGATGTGTATAACCATAGTCCAATATGAATTAGGCTTCCGTGCAAAGGTTGCGGAGGCAAAATGGGAGGCGCTTTGTGACCTGACTCACCTAATCCAGGATCAAGAGCGTACTCCGGGCGTACTTTCCAGAGTGGGGAGGATGTAACCGAGACTAACCAGGAGGAAAAAGAAGATCAGTAGAAGATCTCACACAGCAAAACTTCTTCAAAGTCACTAAACTCTTGACTGAGTGGTCGTGGTCGTTGTCCCAGCCCTTTACGACCATGTACGTGGTACACGTACCTGGTTGTCCTCACCTTAAGAGTGTAGACTAAAATCATAGAAATTAACTTTCTCTTTAAGAACTTCTTTAGTAGCTCCATGTTTCGCGCCAAAAATTATGCGGCTTAACGGCTCCCGCGTAATTTTGACAAATGACCGCGCCGTTCGGATACACGCTCGAGCGCTCGGTGATCGATTACTCTATTAAAAACGTTCGGATACACAGTTTAATTTATACGTTAATTGCGTTTATTTAACGAGATTTCAGTAATCTGGCCGGAGGTAGTCGTTTGTTTTGAACTTTATTTATTAGTAAACTTTTGTGCCCGTTGAGCAAAACCTGCGTATGAAATTTCTTCTAAGTTCTTACTACCTAAAGTATTGTAAGTAATTTATATGGATGATTTTTACTCATCACACAAACATAGGATTTCTTCATCGGAAAGTACTTACCTAGTTACAAGAAAAAACGTATGTGCAACAAAAGAGTATAAATACAATCTAACAGGCCACAAAACATGAACAAAAGACTACAGAGTGTGGGTTTGGTCGCAATATGCCATTCATCAGAAGCGGCTAAACACCGTCGTCGGCCGGGAGATAATCGCGTAGTAAACCGGCAACAATGCCCTTCTTCGCACTCAATAAAAGATGATAACGCATGAAATATGAACTGACGACACCCCCGCTGAAATATAATACCTTAAACACCAAATACCAACCTAACAAAATGTTACCATAAAACCGAAATCCCCAAAACCAACGCCCAAACTTAAGTTGTTTCTGAACTGAGGAATTCCATCGCATATTAAACGAGCGCTTACGAAAACAAACCGCACAGTGTTCGCTTGTACAACCAAATTCGCCAAAGAAAACACACAAGTTACTACGTTTCGGAACGAGGGCGTAGTGGCGCGAAACAAAAGCGCGGGAACCGCTGTCATTGGCGGAGGAGGTGGGCGGTATCCAGGATAATATGGCGGAAATATTACGAGGCGAGGAGGCATTCAAGGTGCACGGAGGGGGGCGCACCCCCCAGAGGTTAATTACCCGACGGGCGATAAGGCAGCGGCTCGCTAATTACGTACTTATGGCGGACTGAAATTAAGTTATCGTTGGGTTGGTAACGACGTTCACTTTGTTTGCGTTCCGTTTTACGGATAATATGATCTCGGAGTAATGGAAGAAAATTGGCGGCTATTCGGCTTTATCTTTAATGCGTAAGGAGCGAGATAATGGAATGGCTGTGCAAACAGACGCGCCTCGAGACTCTTTTTTAATCGTTTAACTTAATTTGCGCTTTGTTTTATATTCAAATACTTCTTAAGATGATTCTTTTACGTGGATACTATGTTTATTTAATTTACTAAGCATTATCTATTCACAATATTTAAGAATAGGTACCTACATAGCTAATAGCCAGGGACAATAGACCTTAGCATTTCCTATGTTAGTTACCCAAAATACCACAAACTTACTCAGGTAAGTACCTACCACGTGTCTTAATGAAATAAAAAAAAACTTTTATTATTCGACAAAATAACTAATTTCATTTCCATAAAAAAATACACGTAGGTATTTGAACTAGTTTTTTGAGATAATAATAAAAATATATTTCTTTATTTCTTTACAAAATTGCAATTGCTTGCATTAAATTTCATATACTACGCACTTATTGTACAATGAATTTTGTGAAAACTGGTGGTTAAAATGGGCATAATCAGCCTTTAACAGAATTTCGCTCCAATGAGCCAACACGTTGGATTCCTCAAAAAATAAAATTATGCAAAATCTGATTCTTAAAATCGACATTATGAACTGATACCGGTTTATGTTAAAAGTTTTCATACCAACATTTTCGAAAGTAACAGTATAATAACATAACAAAAACATAATCATCTACACAGTACAAAAAAATATCTAAGTCTTAAACAACGGTAGCAGCTGAGCTCAAATAAATGCGATAAAATAAAAAGATGCCGGCGACAAAACGTAGATACTTATACTCTTACAATTTTACCAAAAAACCTAGAAAAATATAACACGACTCTATTTCAAAGACGCTAAAATTGAAATTAAGAATTCAGGCGAAATTTGTTTGTAAATCAGTGTTGCCAGCTTTATACATATTTACCGCAAAAGCGGCTCAACGTGAGATCGCGGATCCGTCCTCAGTTTTATTTTTCCAACTCTAAATGGAGTCGGTGGAGCATTTAAATAAGCCTCGACGGCTGAAGTATGGTAATGTTGGTAATACGAGGAAAGAAACCGCGCCGCGGCGCCATTTTGAATTTCAGTGGAGTCTTAGATCCGGATACATTAGTAAATTATTAATAAAGTATGTGAAGCAAGTGCTTTATTGATACTTGTCTGGTGGCGTAAAATCATAGAATCACCTATTATATATAACAGCTTTTTCGAGCAGATTGTTAAAGTTGTTGTATTACGCCTGGCTAAATCTAACTCATAAAAATTGAATTAAAAAAAAACCATAGTCTAGACTATTAGCACCGCGAAACCAAGAATAGATTCAGTTTTATTTATAAACCTACGAGATATCTTTTTAAAATACTTACGTGTTTTAGTAACGGATATTTTTTTTCCAATTCTAACACTATCACAAAAACATAGTTTACCATAATTAATATTCTCCAAATGCAACGCATTAGGCTTACATTCCCCGCCACCAGAACGCAGGTCGCCCGTGAAAGTCTTCACGCTACTGGAACGGGGACTTTACTTTTTGCCACATAATTTGTAACTAATTAATTAACAAAAACCATCGGCTCCTTTGAATAGACATGTGCGGTGTTATTAGGGTTCTCTAATTGCTCGACTGCGCAAGAAAGAGGTTAATGCTCAAGAATATTGGAATAAGTAAGTACCTCTTACTTACATAAGTAAGTTTTTTTGGCTTCAAATTATGTAATTTAAGTTTGGAAGATATCGTAAATCTGTGTGTATAATATCAAGAAATCAGCAATCCAATTTTTATACTATCTTTTTTCAGGACATAAAATATTTTTTTAACGAGAAGATGGAATCACCAAATGATTATTTCATCAAAAGTTCCCGACAAAAAAAATCTGTCGTGCTTATATACAATCATAATCATCAATAAATGTAATATTTTTAATTAGGTAGTTTTAATATTAGTATAGGTAGTTTAGAAATTGTAATAATTTTGTCAACTTTACTCATAAAAAATTCATTCTCTATAATAATCAATATCAATTTACATATAATAAATGTGAAGAATATGAAAATTGTACATAATAGATATTTCTTAATCTTTAGATATTTTACTTGAAATTAAAAACCTGGCATTGAAAATGTTAGAATGGATATGAAAAAAGGTAAGATTCTGGAAATAATATAAATGTAATAATCATTTATGCTTTATTTCATTGATAGAGCTAAGGAATTTTTGATCCGAAAACCTTATATGTAAAAGAAAAACTTATTTCAACCCGCACGCAAACAAAGTTGAGGGCACAGTTAATATAGATAATAATTTAAAGAGCTTGACAATAAATGTTTGTAATTCTGAAATTATGTAACAAGACGGAACCACGCTTTATCCTTACCTATATTATATTTCCGAAACATATTTTCTCAATTAATTAACGCAAGGAACTGATGGACCAATTAGGGATATAAAATTATTTTTAACTTTAATTTGAAGTGACTGAGAAATACAAAATAATATGAGAACAGAAGTACTTAGATTTTGTCGTGTTGTTACCAACTACAACAAAATCTAATTAAGTACTTATCACTTAGCATCTATGCCAATTAACATACAATCTTCTTTTTACTTTAACAATTTATGTTTATTCAATACATATAAAAACTTAAGTTAAATTGGCTTAAAATCCTTGTATCTGTAAAATAAATAAATTTTACTAATAACGCAGCCCCGCTTCGCGCTTCGCTTCGGTGTACTTTGAAGAATGTTTTCATGGAAATAACATTGAAAACTATCGAAATATATGCATGATTAAAAAGCCTTTGAAACGTCTTTTTGGACTGTTGGCTCCGTCTACCCCGCAAGGTATAAAAATGATGTAGAAACAGATGAAGTGAAGGGCATTTTTTTTTTAAATAAGAGCACTATAAAAATAATTAATGATGTGGGAATGTCTGTCGGTGTCTTCAAAGCTCTATCATCAATCTTATGAGTATTTCAGTGGGAAAAGGAATTCCGGAAATGGTCCTTTTCTAAAACATTATGTTAAGGAAAATTTGAGATTAATTGCGCTTGGAATAATTTGTTTTAATTTGAGAAATAAGGAAGTTTTAATGTGAGCAAGTTTTAGAATAGAAGCCGCGTGCAACGGCTAGTAAATAAATAAATTTACTGATTATCTGACTGTGTGCTCTTACGCTGAGAAAAAACTTTGTGATTTGCACATTCGGGCAGCTAGATGTGAAGCCATGAGCCAATATAGGTAAGATACGCAGCAGCTGTTGCGGAGGTCATACGGGAGTTAGTCAGTCAGTTAACCAATCCAAGATAGTGGTCGTAGGCGCACCCTGGGTTCCTCTCCGGAGAGATGAAGACTCAACCTGAACTTACGCCAGGAGGATTACAATATTGAAATTGTACCTCTTGTATAATATACGACGCTGCGTGTATAAAATACATATGGTAAAAAGTAAGCAAATTAATGCCAGCTAGTAGGCCGTAAGGATACCGTAATAGCTTCCGTAAAATGTAAATCTTCGCGCCGCTTTGATCACGGGGTAAACGGAACGGAACGTAACGTCTTGCGGTTTTTGGCGGGAGTTCCGTTTACAGTTTACCGCAGTCTACGGATATCATAGATAAGAGATGTCACTATAATATCATGGATTAGTTCATTCGTTACACTGGTTTGGGCTTCTAATAAGTACTAGCTGGGTAGCTACAATCTGAGACTTACCAGTTCCCATAGGAATTTCGTGATTTTTTCTTTTAGTGGCTTATTGTACCTTTCATACAGAAAAAATATCATCCCCATTAATTTGCGATACCGATATATAAATCATAGACAAAAGCTACTCTCACATGGACAAAAATATCAAATCCTTACAGCCAATCGTAGCCTAATTACGTATACGGTTGTTAATCGCTCTATCATATCAGTCAGCGGGGCAAAAGCAATCAATTAGACACCGATCCCTTTCAATTATTCGCCGTATCGGCCATAATTGCCTCGGACGATCCTCCCAAAGGGCGGGCTAGGGCCCTATTACGTGACGGATTGCCTATAAATTGTTATTTAACGATCTGATGCAAAAATCAACAGTTTGAACTAGTTTTTTATCTAATTTTAATTTATTGAAGGGGTTTCACACTCGTATTGTTTGCGTCTTCTTTATTCCGTACCTGGCTTTACTGTAAAGAATAAGTTTAAGTAGTTATAGTAAATTGCGTGGTGGTGAAGCAAATGGAAAGTAGGTAGTCTCTTTTTACGAGTATACGTCATTTTGCTTAATAAATCGCCCGGAAAGCCACAAAATACCAAGTGATACTAGGTAGTGTTTTCAAACATGGCATTAAGGCTGCAACGCAAGGGTTGGATGGATACGCTACTGCCAGCCGTTCCACACTATTTTGAGTGAAGATCCATGGGGCCAAATAATGACTTAACCCTTCGAAAGAATTTTCATGATAGGTAAGCTATAACATACAAACAAAAAATAATAGACGCAAAACTTCTTGATGATATTAGTTTAAACATATTTATGCATTTGTCTATAGAGAGCTACAAAGCGAGTGCGCCCATGAAACGCAGTGTCCGTGACACGTAATTCCGCTGTCACAGAATAGCGATCCCCTGGCTCGACACCTGAGTCGTGGACAGCGTGATGGATAGCAGTCCGCCAGGGTGATTATATATTTATTTAGATTATAAATACACACATTAGTTTAAATCACTTTAGCTATAATAGAATCACGATTTTCTTTCTTTTTACAAGTGCAGTACAAGTGGGTAGCAGGGTCTCACCATTTAAGTTTACAAAAACCTGTGTTAGGTGAGATCCGCTCTTCAAAAATAATGGCATCACATGCAAAGTTTAGATATTTAATTAATTAATATTATTATTATGATTCCTAACATACATATATCGCTATATTTAAACATAGTTGTATTTCTTTGTAGTGATTAATCGTATAAGTACCTAAGTATAGCTAATGTTAGAGATAAAACTTGTCACGAACACTTTGACTTTATGACGCAACTGATCCAAAGTACCATACAGTTGACTACTTAACGTAGAAAACTGAAATTTTGATAAGTAAGTTCATTAAAGGATACATAACAAGAAAAATTATGGACTTAAAAGAAGTCGCTAGAATAAAAAAGCGTATGGTGGTTTGTGCACGACAAAAAAGGTAACAAACGAAAAAAAGTTATAATATTCGAAATACAAATGTGATTTCACATCGCGAGCTGTCAAAATGACTCAGTCAACGTGTTGCAGTGGAGCGAGCAGTTTGTTCAGCATCATGGTATGATGGTAGACCGGCCAGGTCGCCATGATTACTGTGGCCGCCGTCGTCGTGGTAGTAGCGTTGTTGCTACTCGCAGTTCTGATCAAATGGAAATGGACCGGTGCTATTTACAAGGTGCTGTTTACACATACATACTTTATTAGGATAAGCGCTGTTGGATACCAAAACTATACTTCGGCAATTTTTGGTAGCTCTGTAAAAAGCACGGTATTTTATGATTTATGACCAAATAAATAAATAAAAGGCTGATCATTTGTCATTTATATATATTTTATACACTTTTGTGTGAAAAGCGACTTCCCGCCAAAAAGCCGTAGTTGTTTAAGTACTTTGAAGAAATCATCAAAATAGTTACAAATTATTATACAACAAATATTATACAAAATATAAAAATAACGTTGAAAGTTTTCCGGAACACAAGTGGCTTAAATATTACCTGCTAAGTTTCTGACCAGACTTCATAATTTCAGTAAGTCCCAAATCATATGACTGAAGAATTATAATAGGTCTTTCCCAAAATGGAAAACAACTTGTTTTTGTCTATACCAGACTGAGGAGTGTCCCCCATTCACGCCTGTGCAACTGGTACATCGGCTGTGTCCCCACAACAACGTGGTGCAGAGCTTCGAGGTGGAACAGAAGGACAGCCTTGACGAACATCTGGATGTTCTCACCAGGAAACTAGCCGAGAAGGTAACCTATATATATTGAACTCACGAAAGTGTTCTTTGTCGTTACCTTCTCCCACTTTTTACGTGGGGTCGGCACAGTGTGTTAGTTTTGAACCCACGAAAGTACTCACTTGAATAATATGATGACTTTTCTTAAGAAGGTTGTAGAAGTTTTGAAGGTGAGCCCCTTCGAACCTTTTCTTCCTTCTGGCGTTCCTCCCGGCTACATTCTCACCTCTCAGGACAGGAGGTTTCCTAACGCTGTTTTCCAAGAGCAACGCTCGTTAGTATTTAAACAAAGTACATAACTTTGAAAATAGTCATTGGTACTTACATGGCCGAGGTTGTATTTGGTTTGGCACGATGTGCCTTTTATCCGCATTTTAATACTTATTGTTTCTACCACCAAGCTCGTCATGCTCATTATTTATCTAGATCTGCGGCGAGAATTCAAGGATAATGGTCAAAGTCCCACCCTTCACTCCTCTGCTGAGAGGTAAGGATGTAACCTGGGTTTAAGCCCTGAACAATTATCTTATTAACAGGAAGGTCGATTGCGCATCTCAAAGTCCAAGATCCGGGAGACGCAGCACGAGATTGACAACTTGCACGCCATCGACCAGGATGTGAGAGTCAAGTACAGGGAGATCATGGAGTCTTTACGATCGGTGTGTAAGAAAGTTGGCATAAATCCTTACGGTTACGAAGGAAAAATAAAGATGATTGCAATTTTTTGATACTAAGTAAATTTATATTCAATTAGGAAAAAAAAGCAGAATGACAATAATAGAAACAACAATTACGGTAGTTTTTAACTGTAACAAATAATTCTCTCCTAGAATTAGTTCGTGCCCTGGGTCCACCTACAGCTCCGACCACGATGGAGAGGAGACGTTAAGAAACAAAATTAATAAGAAATATCCTGATGCCTTGAACAGTAGTTCCTAGGTCAAGACAATAAAACGGATCCCAACAATCTATAATTTATTTTGCTATGTGATTTGTACTGATCTGATTTTGGTCATAACATAATCGTTCAGGTAGTATATCTCCAAAATTAATTGTTAATAGTTGCATTACCTAATGCAAGTCTTCCTTTGCTATTACTCCCAGTTTGAGTCAATTCACGGAACCCATACAGATTGTTCCGTTTCTTTCAGGACCTTCAAACCAACGAGAGTGACTGTAAGAAGTTGCAGGAGCAGATCGAGTGGGTCTCCAGGCGGCGCGCTGAACTGAGGGACGAGGCACGTACACCATGTCATGTTGACAGTTGTCAAAAAAAGTGTTTCCACTTCGTGCGATAGCAGAAATATTGATTGATTGATCCTGTCTTTGCTAGTACCCACCAGCTTCTCATTGGCTATGATTAGTGTAATTTTTTGCCCTTCTGCAACCTATAGATTCCCCGGCTCTTCTCTTCTCCAGAGAAGTGAGGACGCGACCAGGAGTAACGCCAGGAGATGATAACGAACGATTAATTTGCATTCTTTTCAATCTCATTTGTATGTGTGCAGTGTGATTTCCGACATTTCTATACCTTTCCCAACCATTCTATATCTTTCCCTTGGGTGTCGTAAAAGGCGACCAAGCGATAGGCTTATAAACTTGGGATACCTACTTGGGATTGTTGGTAATCTCTTTATTATAGTATCATTAGTTAATGCTGTAAATAAAATCAAGACTTGTTCCTAAACTGCACTCGTACTTGTGTTTTCTGATTTTGAAAAAAAATATGTATAGATTTTGACCAGCGAACGCGCCACACGCCAAGCCTTCGAGCCATTACACAGGAGACTCTTACAAGAATTCGATACACAGAACGTCGTAGGCGAAGTAATTACTTTTCTTTTTTTTCCCGTTTCATTGACAGATTTGTCACAATTAACATTTTTATAAAAACAGGTTCGTATAGGGCAAATGCGGTACGGCGAGGCGGCCGCAGAATTGGCAAGCAATCTGTCGGAGTTACAACGTGGTAGAATGCCTGACAGAGTGATAGATAAGCCACAGAACCAACATTCTCATGTGTGCTTGAGACACAGGAAGGAGCCCCACCTACCCACGGCGTCCTCGGTCAAATCCCTGGTCATTAAATCCCCGCCAATGTCGGATGAAGCTGTCCTGTCGAATATACATCCAGCGTTTAAGTGATTTTGATTTGTAAGGCAAAATTTTTGTGATTTTTTTTTGTTATTTATTGTTTGTATTTTTTGTTTATTATATATCTTGGAATATTTTTGTAATTTTCTTTTCAAAACTTAGATTGGGATAGATATAAGGAACTAGATACAGTCAACAAAACGGTTACTAGTTAGAAGTTTCTTGAATCATAATTCGGTGGACCTAACTTAATTTTGAAATAGCAAATTTCTTTTATATGTCTATATATTTCTCAGGGATTTCCAAGATTTACCCAAAGACCTGCCATAAAAATACAGTAAATTCCCTTTTCTTTCTACGCTGCTGTAGCTTTGTCTTCCTCTCCTATCGACATAAACCTGTTTTAAAGTTGATCGAAGTTCGCTCAACTTACTCGCTTACTTACATACGCCTAATTTCTAAGTTTCATACGGTTTTTCTTACAGTTGTACGCGGCCACGGTTTTTCTTACAGTTGTACGCGGCCAGTAGTCACTCAGTCCGTACAGCAAGACGTACTGTTAACTATTTTAAATAATATTGATTGTATATTGTATAGTTAGATATTTGTGTACAAAAAATAAATCAAGCAATGACTGTCACAAAAACAACAAATTTGATCACAACAGTGGAGCAGAGACAAAACCGCTGCATCGCAATAACTGCCCCTTTATATCCCTCGTTAATGCCGGGACGGCCAGGGGTTAAATCCCGAAAAAGTGAGCACTTGCCTTGTTTACAAGGTTTTAGATTTTAATTTAGATTGGGGTCCTTCTACTTCAACCCTAAAACGACATAAAACCGATCAACAAGCCAAGCGAAATTGGTTTCTATTCCGAAAGGTGTAAGTGTAATGATTTAAGCGAGGGGTTAGTTGAGTATCCATTAAAATCGTATTCGTGTGTGATCACCTAATACAATATCATCAAGTCCCCGCTAGGGGGCGCTTTGTGAATAATTTCGCGGCAATCTGCTCGCATTTGCCTCGGATTTGTATAATTTTATAAATTCATAATTGATCGGGTTGGGCCGCTGAAGCCAATTATCGGTAAGTAGCCATTTTGGTGGTTTGATGTCGTGTTAATTGGATGAAAGTGTTGAAGGGTATTATGAAGTTTTAATACATAATTTAAGTTTTAATAGTTGGCAATATTTGTCCTCAATGAACTAATTTTCAATATGCACGTCTGTCCGATAAATCACATATAAACAAACTTTCGAAGTTGAAAGACTGCCAACACACAATTTGTAACCTGTTTCATTAAAACTAATACAATACAATAAGTAAAGACCACAAGTAAAGTACCTAAAGATCTTGAAGAAACCTGCACATTCATGCAACTGGATGTTTTACCATATGATCCAATACGGGCTAGGTTCCCCTGCAAAGGTTACGTAGGTCAGATGGCAGTCGCTTCGTGTAAAAACCTGACTCACCCAATCCATGTTCAGCATACCCCGGGCTCCTCTCCTCAAAGTCAGACAGAAGAACACACACCCATAAGTAAATCCTAATAAACTAGTAAAATAATTAAACAAATAAATCGTCGCCACATCTGCGTTTTACAAACAAATATGTGTGTTTGTTTGGTGCCGCGGGCGCGTTATGTTTAATTGGTTTAGTAAACACACTTGTCATTTTACAATTGGTTACGTACAAAGGCCTTCCTACAATGTCCAGATTTAGGACCCAAATTTTTTTTATTAGGACGTATGTATACATAACTACATATGTACATAAATAACAAATTTATCCCGTACCGGGTAGACGGAGCCAACAGTCTCGAAATCTCATTAAAAAGACTAAGACCACGGTCAAGTTTTTAAATATCAAAGATAAATTAAATAGGAAGGTACTGTAGGTTCTTCATCAGATTCTTGGTAAGTAGTATTACTGCATAGTTCATACCATTCTTTCACTTTCCGTGGATTGTATTGCATGGATATTACATAAATGCTTATTCTACATACATACATATAATAGCGTCTAATTTCCCTTTTGGGGTAAACAGAGCCAACAGTCTCGAAAAGCTACGTTTAGCTGTTTGGCTTAATGATAGAATAGATTCAAATCGTGACAGGGTGCTAGCCCATCGCCTAAAAGCAGAATCCTTAGTTTATAATACTTAGCCTTTTATGACATCCATGGTAAAAATATAGAGATTAAAAAGATACCTAGCTTCAAATGAGTATCTTTTGTTTTGGTTTATATTTTGGTCTTATTCTATCTGCCGGAAATGGCATGGCAAAGAAGGTAATACCTCAATATTAGAATGTGTCTATTCCGACTGTATATACCTACAGTAAAATAAAAATGTAAATTACACCCACAGGAGCCCTCGCTTGCACAGTTCGCTACATGGATACTTCTACCGCAAGACTCTGTTTCTCAAACTGTAAGGAATAAACTATGTAGGTTTAATAAGAATAACTACAAACATGTTATTTTTCGAGCTGGTACGGTTTTTACCGTTTCAGCACGTCGAGTTGAGTATTTTCGTCAGTTCTTTTGCCTTTCCTTCGTCTCAAATGCCGCCCTCATTGGTTAGGTAGACCTCATACTGTGGCCTTATTATACTTTTTCAGCTGTACATCACAAATTACGACGACAAGAATAGGTAGGTTTATTTAAAGATACTGCCTATCCTACCTATTTACTGAATATTAGTTGTACTTGATATTTTCAATGTGAGCGAGCGATAATGTTTTCAGGTTTTTTAACATTATCCACAGGCTTTTTATATCTATGCGTTGTGTTTTTATAAAATGAAGTATTTAATAAGTTTGAGAACCAGTCATCATTTCCCCACTCGTAATAAGCGCATTAAGGGTGGAAAAATTTAAACTCCGCTCGTCCCGAAACTTCGGCGTTTTCTTTTTACATTAAGGACAAAAAGAAAAAAAGAGACTACTTAGAAGGGTGGCACAACTTTTAATATCCTTCAGATGGACGCATCCTGACAAAAAATATCGTAAAGCTCTACTCCCGCCTTATTACAAGGCTGTAAGGTTATTTATGAAGTAAAAATATATTTTGTGAGTGAATAATGTATGTTTGTATAAATGTAATATAAACACGGTGTATATGTGAGGCGCTTAGCGAATTTAAAAACTGATGGGGATGACGCGAGGGAGTGGTTTGACACTACCTATAAATATGTAGGTGGGTGGTGGTGGTGCAGTGCAGGAGAAACCCAACTTATACCAAATGCGAAATTAAGTACTTTTGTTTTTTTTTCTATCCACGAGTTATCTACTAATTCGTCTTAAAATAAATTTTTATTATTTAAAGACTCATAATATGTTTATGTGTGTATGTAATTTATTTACACATCTGTACACAGGTATATATCCTCCAGCGTGATGGCCTTTTTAATAGAGCTTAGATTTAATTTGATAGACGAGTAGGTCTTTAATTAATACATATTTTTGTAAGAATTCGAAGTTTCTTTTTTACAAAATGTCACATTATTCTTATTATATTTCGTGTGATAATAAGAACAAAATGTCTTACGAATTATTTTATATATATATAAGGAAAAATAATTCGTGTGACATTTTGTGTATTAAGTTAAAAAATGAGGTTTCTCATTTAGGACAAATCTAACAATTTGGAAAAATTTGATTACCGAACAACTGGTCAAGATGAAATAAAGGCTAAATTCACCTCCATTTGTTATTGGTCCTACTTATTTTTTAGTGTAGGATTGATACGAAGGAATCCCGAATTTCCCACAACAACAGGAGACTGTTCTTTTTAAGCGGGCGGAACTGCGAACATTATTACTCTCTAGTCTAGTGATTGATAAATCTGTGGTAGGTTCGGTATGTTTACGACGAATAAAACAACCTTTTGTTATATTACCATGATCTTTATTTTAAAATCATAACAATGTTATTATAACATATCAACTGACTACAATAATCCACATTTTAAGTGAATAAAGATAGACATACATAACAGACATTTAAAAAACTTAAACTACAAATGCATCTCATTTAGTTTTTTTACATCTTTACAATAAAAAAGTTTCCGATCAATCTTATAAACAGTAAAATTAAATATAGACTGGATATTACATTATACTATAGTGCTATTTTATTTCTGTGATTAAACTAAGGTATCAACGGCGTCAATTTTGCAAAAAAAAAAATATGAAGATACTAATAAAATGTGGGTCAGACGAACAATTTTTGACATTTGATATTCTAAGTACCAATGTTTTTTTTTTGTTTTTTAACTTACGCACAGATTGAGCAGTCCCAAATAAGTTCGAGACTTGCGTTATGAGATAAACATTCAAGATTTAAACCAATCAGTCATGCCATGGTCGGGATTCAAACCGGGTGCCACCATGTCACAGACAAGCGTACTACCCCATCGCCACAGAGGCCGTTAAACACCAATTAATTTGTACATTAACTTTTTGCATTGACGCCGATAAGGGAGTTTTATTTTTACTGATTGAAACATAAATTCTATAATAACCCATACAGATTTTCTTCCTTCAGGCCCTCAGCATTTCTTAGGATTTATTTCAGTCCAATATTCACTTTACTGCGATTTGTCATCTTCTTCGATCGAAAACTCAGAGTCTAACACCACCTGGAAGGTAACCATTTAAATATTAATAACTTAAGAAATAAATATAAGTGGGAAAGCTGACCCCAGGCCCTGAAGGTCACTGGCGGAGCGTGCAACTGGGAACACGCCAGGAAGAAATAAGTAAAATCAGTTCTTTCCTCTTGTAGGCAGTAAACTTAGTTTGAAGTAATTTATTCGACGACAACCAATGTTGTGAATACAACAGACATGACAATTTATTAAGTGATATTTGAAATGTCCCATAGTAATGAAAAATAATTTTGAATTTAAAGTTTGAACTTGCGGGTGGTCGCTTTTTACTGTACCATCAATTCTACGAGCCAAACCGACGCTCTCAGTGATTTCAAATAGAAGAATGTAAGCACTATATTTGTAATATTTAATGTACACTTACCCCCTGCATGCCGGCCACTGCCCTGTCAGTCTCCTTCTCCGCATGCTCAGCATCTTCCTCCACCACCAACATTTGGGTTTCTTGTTCGCCGTCTGCAAATAAATAAAATATTGAGTACCGTTAATGACTGATTGCACACAGTTGTATTAATTGATTTTAAGAACATATTCACATAACATCAGATTCACACTGAGAATGGGATGGCAAAAAAAAATAAATTCAATACTGCTCATAAAATTCATTCCCAATGACTTGGGTTTCTGCAATTGCAAAATCCGTTGTCTTGCGATACTGTCTGCGTTAGATCGATGGATCTATATGGGGCTAGTTGGATGAATGACTCAAGCCATCCCAGCTACCTCAGGTAGCGAAGCACCGCCGATGAGAGAAGTATTTAGGGATCGTGACAAGAGAAAATAAGTAGCCTCTGCCTACCCCCCCTGGGAAAGAGGCGTGATTTTGTATTGTACTGTATGTATGATAACTAGCTGTGCCCGCGACTTCGTCCGCGTGGAATAGTTATTTTGGGCATCATATTTATTTTTGCAAACATCCTCCTCGGCTTTATCAATTATAGCTGCTAATTGTTATGCGATTTGGCGACGACTTGGCCCACATCATTACCCGCGACGGAACGGAGACCGTATATAGCGAGATGAGAGGCCTTTGCCCAATAGATGATGGGATGGATACTGGGATGTTACCCTCAGAAGGAGCCTGTATGAGCTGCAAGGTGCCATCAACAATCTGCCCGGACAGCACTCCGGAGAGGCTGGTCACGTTGATCTGCTGCCTCATCTTCTTCGCCTCGGCCTCCATCTGCTGCTGCTGGTACAACTCCTTGTGGTGCACCTTGTTGTGGTACTTCAAGTGGTGGGCTTTGGTGAATTTCTTGTTGCAGGGAGCGCAGCTGTAATTTAATACAATAAATGTAAATCGATTAAATTGGCATTTAATTAACCTATTATGGAGGCATGTGGAAAGATGTTGTTAATGCTTGAATAGAGACGTGTTTTTATACATACATACATGGCATGTGTGCATATAACACCAGAAGATTATGTACCTTTTTTCATAACTTTATTGTTATAATTTTATGTGCAATAGCCTTCTATTGCACAATTTTATAAAATAATAATAAAATAATTTACGAAGATTTTTTAATAATGAAAGTTATGAAAAGAACAAACAGTGAAAGTTATAAACTTGACTTCTTTAAAATATTAATATACTTAGATTTAAATGGATTGATTTCAAATATATACTACATACATTATTTATCACTTACTGCTAAAAGCACCTAACTTTAAATAAAATATCGTTACTTATTCATCGCCCGATGGCGCTGATTGAAGCCAAAACGCGATATGGTTTGTTTTTCGTAAACCTACAGTTAAATAAGATGTGTTATCACTCACAATTGTTGGTAACCGGAGAATTTGGTACGGTTTGTGCTCACTCAAACTAATTGAACATTAGTGACACAACAATACCAATAGATGGCGTTGATTAAAACGCATACAAATTCGTGCTCTGTTAGTTTTATGGAGCAGAAAGTGCACCAATTCTTTGTTTACTGCCTTTTTTATTATTATTGATGATAGTTTGGGTGATCTATTGGATAATAATAACTATTACAACTAAACCGTAGGCTAAATTTTAATGCAGTATGTCGTTTAAGTATATTCTGTATTTTTGTTAAAGGCGTCCGCGGAAGACTAGCGACAATTTATATCTCCAAATATACCAGCTTTTTGATATGAATTGTCATATATTTAATGTATTCCTTGTATGTTGTACCAAATAAACAATTTTTCTTTCTTTTTCTTTATTAAAAATATTTAACAGTTTGTACAAAAACATAAACCACAGTTGTTGGTTGATTATCATTAATCTAGCCTGTTTAAATCATACCCATACCATAGTATTAAAGAGAAAATATTTGGTTTTTTTTTTGGTTTGTAATGAAAATTTGTCCACAGAATTATTAAAAGGTTTTATGAAGTTGTTAATGAGAAATTTGAAACTGAATATATTGCATAGTTTTAAGTAAATAAATTGTTAAATTACCCTGAAAGAAACCGAAGTACTTACGAGTATTTCTTCTCTCCGGTATGTGTAAGCATATGGTTAGCCAACACATACGAATAGTTGAACGCTTTGCCGCAGATGGAGCATTGATACGGTCGCAGGCCCATGTGTAACCTGTATTAGAGAAAACAATTGTAAGTTGTATGTGTAACTAGAGGCCGCCCTATCAATCCCGCGGGAACTCCGCGATAAAAAGTAGCCTATATGTTATTCTGGGTCTTCGGCTACCTACATACCAAATTTCATCGTAATCGGTTCAGTAGTTTTTGCGTGAAAGAGTAACAAACATCCATACTGACATCACAAACTTTCGCATTTATAATATTACTAGAGGCCGCCCGCGACTTTGTCCGCATGAAAACCCTATCAATCCCGCGGGAACTCTGGGATAAAAAGTAGCCTATGTGTTATTCTGGGTCTTCAGCTACCTACATACCAAATTTCATGGTAATCGGTTCAGTAGTTTTTGCGTGAAAGAGTAACAAACATCCATACAAACTTTCGCCTTTATAATAGTAGTAGGATAGTAGGATGTACAGTACTATCACTATTATAAGTCGGATCGGCCATATTCGATAAAATACAGTTACCTAACGCCGAATCAAACCGAATAAAAACTTTATTAAGTTTTTATAACAACCTTATTGCAAGTGCCTTAAACTTAAAATCCAGTAACAAAATGTCTTCTGCTCTCTCACTTGTAATAGTGGATAGTTCAGTTCGCGGGTTCAAATGGCGCGCTTTGATAAATATTTTAGCGCCATAATTCTTCTTTTGCGCAGGTTCATCGGTGTAAGTTATTAAAGTGATAATACTACTGTAAGTAAATTTTATCGAAAATATTAGTTTTGTATCTTCTATTGAATAGTTGTATTTACTCATTCTTTGTGCACTATTCCTGACTATCGATTTGACACTGCGGTCCAAAGGTTGCGGAGAACTGACAGGAGTCGTTTCGTGTAAAAACCTGCCATGCTCATACTCGATCCATACATTACCTCTCATGTTTTTTTCTATCACCGTGCTCGAAAAACCGGCGGTCGCAGTAACTACACTGCAACTTCTTTATGCCCGTGTGTTTACGCAACATGTGCCGTTTCAGGCACAGCCGGTCGACCGTCGAAAATCCGCACACGCTGTTGTAATGTATTACATATTGTTGGACATTTGTTGTACAAGTCGTAATCTGGTGTTTTGGAGTCGGATTGAGGTAACACGCGATGTGTAGGAGTTAAGTCCAAAAAAAGTCAAGACTTATAATAAAAAATTACATTCCGTTATCGAGGGGTCAATTCTGCAAAAAATAAATTTAATCACCGATATGTGTTTACCACAGTATCAGTCGAATATTTTTGACATTTAGTGATTCTTACAATTCCAAATGCGACCAAATATCAAAAACTACTCCACTGAGACACTAGCGACACACTATTGGCACCTTAAAATTTATTTTTTGCACAATTTTGCAAAGATCCCATTCTTTCCAACAAACAAAAATTTAACAGCGCCGTTTATATATTTAACAATCCTCAATCGACTTCAACACCAGATTACGCCTCGTGTATCGCACTCGCCTCTCATGCTTCTGCCGACTGCCGAAGTCGCCGAAGCGTCTGTCGCACACGCGACACTTGTACGGCCTCTGGCCCGTGTGTCGCATCATGTGACGACGCAACTCCATGCTTAGAACGCACGCGTATCCGCAAATGCTGTGTGAGGAGACCTTTATGTTTGACATTTGTTTGTGCATAATTAAATGTAGAACTTACAATTATTATTGTACGGAACACACGCGTAACCGCAAAGGCTGTGTTGTGCAGATATTTGTCTATATTCAACGTTAATGCATTAAAGATCTCATTTTTTTTTATATCACTACTGTCAACGACGTGAATCTACTTGAATCTCAATTCTATCATAAAGAGAAACAGCTGAACGTGGCCCATCAGTCTTTGCAAGGGATATAGAGTTGACTATATGAATGTATGTCTTTTTTTATATTTTTGCACGAAGAATAAGAATAGTTTAAGAGATTTTTCAAATCACAATTAAACGAAATGTCATTAGAATATATAGTGTCCTTTTTCACATTTTTTTTTATTAAAATGTAGAGATTTGAGTTCACCTTGAATTGAAACAGAGCGCGACTTAGAAATATATAGTTGTAATAAATATATAACAGCGTTTGCGGGTACGGTTTGTCACTGTATGGGCGCAGGTGAGTTTTCAAGTCCAAAACAAGATCACAAAAAGTTTTTACATAATAATAACCATACCTATTGATTTTAGTATTACTTTCACCCGCACCCATGGCTCGGAGAAACATCGAGGTGATATGCGATTCAATGATTAAAAAAAAACATGTTAAAGCCGCTACACATAAAAACTAAAGGCGGAGCGAAAGCGAAGGCGTGAATTTCGAGATTATTTTGTATTTTATTTAGTCTCTATTAGTATGAACCATACACGGAACACGGCGCTACTTATATTTAAACACGGCCGCGCATCGCTAACGCTTCGCTTAGCTAATTTCTATGCGGCGGCTTTAAATAAATCCATGAAAATGATTTAAGATTTCTCTCATCAAATCGAATTGTAATTCTCAAGTTAGTCATCAAAGCAGAGATCCTAAATATGTGTGGTAAAATACATAACTTCTATAATTATTTTTGATATAATTTTTTTCAGAATTTACAACACATTCTTTTTTTATAATAGATTTGAGTGCGCTTGACCTCAATCTGCCTGGTGGTAAGCAAGATGAGGGTTAAGGTAGTGCACGTAAACTCGAATAGTGCCTGCTCACTCTTGCATGGAAAATCGCCAAGTTATATGTATCAGTGAAGAGAGAGAGATATATACATAAATACGTGGAATAAAATGTGTTTACCAAACCCACTTCTATCCATTTTTGTGATTTTCGCACTCTTCAACTGTATTTTTAGGCAGGACCTAGATCCCCCTAAATAATGAAACAATCGCAAATCCACACCAGGAAGATGGTGACGATGATATTTACCAAAATCCAAAATTATTTGCAAATGTACCACATAGAAAATTATACCACATATATTATAATAAAGCGGTAGGTATACTATTTGAATATGGCCAACTGTAACATATTGTAATACGTTCAGGATTTAAAGGTTTTAGACTTACCTGCACACAAAAGGCTTAATACCCAAATGCCTTCGTATATGAGCTTGCAGGGACGCATTCGATGTGAAAGAGGAACCACAAGTTTCGCACGTGTGTCTGGAAATAGTAATATAATTAGACGAATGAAAATTAAGAGCTAGCACAATGCATAGCCAATAAAAGACTGCGCCATTTAATTTTGATATAATTTTGTATACTTAAATAAATAACAAGATAAATACGATTCAAACCAATCAGAAAAAGATATCTTGACCTGATTGGGGACTGAACCCGAGAACTCTTGGTTTTGAGATGAGAATCTGGGAACTGCGGCAAACAGACCACAGGTGGACCACGGGCTCTATTTCAGAAAGGTGTATTTTTAGTAGTAATAGGTTTTAACTCACGATTTCTCATAAACATATTTCTTTGTGTGCTTCTGCTTCTTCTTGGGCTTGGGATTGAGGATGTGGTCCGGGATGGGCTCTGAGAACGCCAAGATAGTTTCCTTGAGGAGCATATCGTCATCCCCTTCTCCGTCTCCCTTCTTCTTCTTTTGGGAGGCAGGATTCTTGCGGGGACGACCACGCTTCCTTGGCTGCTTTAGAAAACAAAATACAATAATTTACAAAGACATAGATTTAAAAAAAATGGTAAAATATGTATGTTTAGATTATGAATATTGTGTGAAAAAAATTTTGCACGTGTTTGTTATGTGATAAAAAGAGGACACACTAAGACGAGATTTCCTGAAATCCCTGAGACAACTAAATCGGGATTTTGAGTTTAACGTGGTTAAACTCAAAATCCCGATTAGCTGCGGGCATTAATAAGGGCACCGCCCAGATGAATCTGGGAAAGTTGATGTGCTGTTAACTGAAGATACAAGTTTGAATTGCATTATATACTTAAGATCATCACCTTAAGATCTCATCTTGCCTACCATCATCAGATTGAGGTCAAACGCAATTAAATTCCCAAAAAAAACTATAATAATGTATACCTCCTTATTTGCTTCTTCTGTTTCAGAATCATCATTCTCTATTTCCTCTGCTTTGAAATCAGGATCGTCTTCGAATCCTGAAATAAAATATTGATACTCTCTATAAACCTCAATTATCATTATACTCCCTCATACATTTCATACATTCTGTGTCTTTACATTGACAGAAACTAAATTTTTTTGGGTTCCATACCACTGCAAATTTAGTAAAAATGGCAAGCAAATATTTCTACACCAAATCACTGTTGAACTTGGTAATTTAACTAGCAACAGATGGTCTTACCATCATTTTCAAAGGGCTCATCGTCCAGCGGTTCAGCCTTCAAATCTAGGGAACCCGATGCCAGCAACGTGGTCAATGCTTCTGGTTCCTTGTTTTGGGCTTTTGGCTTCTTGTGCTTGTATGGTGATATTTCTGTAAAAAAAAACATTAATTGGAAATAAAATTATAAGCTTATTTTGAGAGTAAGATTTGTGTGAAGTATTTCAAAAATGTCTTGATCCATACAACTACATATATGTTTTTTTTTCTCAGTTAATCCTGCAATCAGCCCTTTTGGCTATAAGAAAAGAAATATAGAATATTATAAATGTAATAATTTGTCCATCTCTCAGATCAAAACCTTTGATCTGACTCCATTACATTTCTCATAAGAACATGCATAATGTGAAGTGCTCACAAGGAGCTACAGGGCGAGAATAGTTTTATTTTTATTAAACATTGAATGACATGTTAAGCCAATCACAAGATCGGAAAAAAGAATGTGAAAATGTGTAAGTACCATTGTGAAACAAGTTTACATGGTATATTGACTTAACAGTACAAATAGGTAATTAACATCTTAATTTTTCACATTAATCAAATGAGATTTTAAATAAATTAATGATTGAAGAGTCTTACCAATCTGACCGTGTTCATTAGGATATTTCCTTGGACGGCCTCTCTTACGAGGCCCTGGTGTTTTTGTCACAACATTTGGAGTTTTATTAAAAGACCTCGTCCATTGCACTGTAGGTTCATGCTCCACTGGCAGCTCATACTGGAGAAGTAACCCATTTTCTTGCTTTATAGTAATTGTTTCTGTCTCGGTCACTGAAACAATTTAAAATTATAAGCTAGAAATATATTTAAGCAATTGTAACCGCCAAGACATGCTTTGTCATAAAGACAGCCTCAGTATTTTATATCTATGGACAAACTTGACGCTTCTTACCTTTGGAAGAGTTGGAAGTGGTGACCGCCTCTGAGCTCTTCAGGAATTCTTCCAAACATTGTTTCAAAGTTTCGTTTGATGATAAACATTGCTGCTTGAATTTATAAGCGTATGTGAGGCGGTCCACACAATTTAGACAAATCAACTTCGGCAATGTGTCGTCTTTATAAACCTACAACGTGAAAAAAACATCATGTTTCGTATTCAATGCAATTTTCTTATTAATATATTATTCAATTACAAATCTTAAAATGTCAAAATATTAACAAAAATATTACCACAAATAAACAATAAAGCTAGCAACATTAGAGGAAAAAATATAACGGGGTGGCCATCGCAACCATTTTGGTGTGGTAATTTTTACATACCTCTACACCGCAGCAATATGTGTATTTGTCACTAAGTTGTTCATTATTTTCGTCCCAATCAAATAGGGAAACCATGTCCCCAGTCTCTAAACACACCCTACACGTTAATTGCCAATCCATTTTGTATTAAATACGTAACATTACATCAAAATTCACGAATTATTCAATGAATTTTCATACCGGATAAGTACAGCCAACCAACATGGCAGAAAAAAGTACGCGTCGATAACCGTTCCTATTTTCCCAGAATGACAAGGAATAGCTTACCTAAAAAATGGCGTGTTACCAAGGTATGAACCTCTTCAACTCGTGTTTTAAAATTTTTACGTACTTTATAGAATTGAAAATTATTAAGTTTTTATTCAAGAACTTAAAAACAATCACAAATCTTGTAAGAGGTATGAAGTAAATCAATTTTACTGCTCGAAATTATGCGCAAAGAAACGTAGAGCTATTAGCCAACATAATAAAAATAACATCTAAGTGCAAACCGGACTTTCAAAGAGAAGGTTCCGTAAAGTACTTAGACAAAAAATATTGATTGTAAGTTCAAAAACGATTCTACGTACCCAATAAATTTTTTGACAAAATTTTAACAGATAATGAAATACCTCCATTTGTTTTACGCAAATATTTTTTTTTCTTTCTTTCACTTCAATTCAACGCTAGAGATCCCTATGCCTATATTTATACACTATGAAAATATCACGTTTATCCCATACGGGGTAGACAGCCAACAGCCTTAAAAAGATTGATAAGCCACGTAGAGCTTTCAGGTGGAATATTGATTAATTGGGATTCAAGTAATGAGCAGGATTAGATAAAAGTCGCCCTTATCATCGTACGATATCTATGGAAAAGGGATAAGTAGTAGACCTATTATAAAGTGTCAGAAACCACAATACACTATCAAAACGTTTTAGGGAGCCCCAAGTTAGGTGTCGATATACTACTAGGGAAAATACATTTTGTGTATGTTTGCAACGCAATTAATTACTTTCGAACGCTTTCGCTTTTCGCTTTCGCTAGTCTGATTTTGATGAAATTTAAAAGATGTGTCAATAGAATTCTTAGTTCAACGGGCATCAAAATCGGTTAAGCAGTTTTTTTAAAATATGCACAATTCACAATTTTGTAATAAAAATGATCGCTAGGTTTAGGTTCGCAGTCGCAACCACCGACTACTAGTTTAAATTTGGCATTTTGCTTCGAAACCCTAAATAGCAGTCCCTCCCTTCCCCTTGAAACGTCAAATGCCTGCAAATTACAACAATAATAAACAATGAAACTGAATAAAAATTGTATTAGCAACAAATAAACCCAGTAAAATGGAATTATTTAGATCAGAGCAATTTTATATATTTGTAAGAAATGATTCAAGTCTGTGGTGGAATAGACTTACTGGGGCCTTTTCTGTCAGATCAGGTAAACAGTTTATATCCCAATTTTATTAGAAATGGTTTTAATCATACATTTTTCTGTTATCAACTATAAGGAAAATAAATATTATTTTTTGTTGAAAAATATTGTAATAATTATTTAGATATATTCTGTTAGAAATGTTCTTTTTAATAATGTATAAAATGTGAAAATTTAATTTTTTTTTTTAGCATGGGATTTATCTGACATCGATGATATAGAATGCCTAGGGATCACAGAAGGCATAATAGGTAAAGTGGAACACTCCAATGTATTTGAACCGCGGCTAATGATAATAAAAGAGAGTGTTCCAATTGGTCAGATTTATTTTCATCACACCATCTACAAAATTAAGTCAATATGTTTTCTAAATATGGGAGTAACAAATCAAGAGCTAGACTTAAGTCCGTGTACGAAGCATGGGTCTTCCAGTGCCATTGCAAATTCTGCTAGATCTTTGAACAAAAAAATGGGGGCTCGCTTATTCGAAAACTCGGCATTTCTGAACAAAACAGTTGGAGCAGTAAAGAATGTTAGTAACACAATCAAATCTACAACACAGCAGGCTGCCACACAGGTAAAAACAAACCCTATTTATTTGATGATTTGGACCATTATGTTTTGAATGCATATCTAAGGGTTCAACTAGATAGGTGAAATATATAATAATGAAAAAAAAAAACAAGGTTATACCTTTTGTGATGCCATATTTACACAATATTTGTGCATTTGCTTGTATTTATTATCAACATATTGCAATTAACATACCAGGTGAAACAGACAGTTAAGAAACAGAGGGATCCAAAACTTGCAGAACGGTTTGAGAAGAGGCTCACTGATGAACTTCACAAGATTTTTGACGATTCGGACAGCTTCTATTACTCTCGGACACTGGACATCACAAACAGTCTCCAACGACAATATGAGATTGAAAAGATGATTGAAACTGAAGAGGGAGCGGCTAAACCTGTCATGGATATAACAAAATGGTGGAAATATGTAGATGACAGATTCTTCTGGAATAAGTACATGCTGAAAGACATTATTGCGTTGGGCGTAAGTAGTTTAAACTCAAAATGTGTCTATTTATTTTTTTTCAATGGCTTTACCCAAAATTATTATTGAATGATGTTTTCCCTTGTCCACATTTCTATTCTAATTCAAGTTTGTATAATTGTAAAGTTGATGTTATTTAAGAAAATGCAGTGCAGTAGTTTTTTCTACACTGATGCTTTGGCAGCAAACTTAGTTTTAAGTCGTCAACCAATGTTGTCAAACCAAAAGATATGGCAATTATTAAGTGATGTTTGAAATTTCCCATAATAATTAATAAACATTCTTAATTGGAATTTGAACAGAATGTTTATAGACAGTATTGACTCTTGCTTCAAATATTGTAGACCTGTTTTGCTACAAATTTTTGGAATGATGACCTTTATTTATATCCTATTAGTTAACTGTATGTAGTATGTGTAGTTTATTACCTACTGTAATTTGTTTATACTTAAGACATTGCTCCTTATTTGAATTTCACTTTTGCATGACCTAATAATAGTACATATACATAGAGCGTCATCATAAACATTACTCATGTTTTAGAGTCCAGAATGCGACCAGTGGGTGCTCCCAATCATCCAGGGCTACGTCCAGCTGTCACAGATAGCAGTGGAACCGGCTGATGTGAATCCGCTAAACACAGAGTCACTGAGCAATGCTAACTCATGTGATGAGACTTTTACACTGGCTGTTATATCTAGGAGGTCACGGTACCAAGCTGGGACAAGGTGGGTTTCATGTGAATGAATCAATTCTTAGAGACACCAAATAATATATTTACGGAAAAGGATTTATTTTATAGTGTTTTATCTTTACTTATTAGGTTAAACCAAAAACAATATTTGCGTAGTGAATTTTAGAAATTACTTTCTTACTGTATAGTCGTAAAGTCTTTCCTTTATACCAATAAATTTTAAGTACAGACATCGGTCAGTGTATTATATGAATGGATTATGGCAATACTATAAATTTGTTCTTCAGGTACAACCGCCGAGGAATCGAACCAGACGGCAAAGTAGCCAACTACGTTGAGACCGAGCAGATCGTCTCCATCATTTGTTCCGACAGCATCCACAGGGCTTCCTTTGTTCAGGTATTTACTTTATTTTGGGTGAAAAACCCAAACCCCAAACACTGTACGTAACTTTCTTCAAATACGCAACGGTTACCATGGTTTTCTTAGTTAGAAAAATGTCAGAGATATAATTCTTATTGTCACATATGTTTATTTTATGTTGAATAATATAGTATATTTTAAACTGATTATTTCTCTCCTCTTTTTTCCTTCTATCTTCTGTAGAAATAACTAACTTTGTTACTGTACTTTCTACAACTTTTGTTTGTTTTACATGTCCCTATTGCAATTCCCGTCGCTCGCTACTTTGGGACCCAGGGGCCGTTTATTTCCACTATGTTTAGCCTTATGCTTATTTTAAAGTTTATTAGCTCGTATATACTACCTGGCGATGCTAACCCATGATTTAATTGGCTTGTCCCATCTTTTTGTCGTATAAATTCGTAAATCATATTAAAATTTAAAAAGAAAAATGTTGTACAGTTAGGTTAATAAGCGTAACATTATGTGTGAGGCCCTAGTCACGGTCTGCCGATTTTGGCATGTGAAGTAATATCGTTTGACCTACATTCTAAATGCGATATCAATCTTTGTTGTGAAATAATTCATATTCAGATTTTTAAGTATTTTCAACAATTGCTTTTTAATCGGTTTAAGTGAGGGAAAACATTGGGAGCAAACTGGTTTAGGTTTCCCCCTGCAAAGGTTGCAGAGATCAGATGAAAGTCGCTTCGTGTAAAAACCTGACTTGCTGATACAGGATCGTGGTTTTAGGCGCACCCGAGGATCCTCTCCCAAGAGGTGATGATGTAACTAGAATTAACGCCAGACGTGTGATGACGATTAGTTCGTAAACTTGAACTACTTTTGTACTTGTACATTTGTTGCCAGGTGCGCGGTTCCGTGCCTATATTCTGGAGTCAACCGGACTACAAATTCAGACCTCCCCCTCGACTTGACAGAAGTAAATTTATTTTCCATATTATTATTATTATCTTAAATCAGGTTATTTGACACTATAAAATACAAATTAAAAAAATTCAAAATTTTTATTCATTATTATAGGATACTTCGTATCGCTTAATAATTGTCAAAACGTATGGTTTAACAACATTGGTTGACGTCAAATAAATTACTTAAAACCAAGCTTACTGCCGTCATTACGGATGTCGTTCCAAGGCGTCAGTGCAGAGGAAGCGGTAACAAACTGCACAGCAGCATGTTCTTCATCAACTTCACAATATCAATTAAACTTAGAATATAATGTGGACGAGAGAATACATTTTTTAAATAAAAAAAAAATTACATTAAGGCTCGCAATTGGACAACAATCAACTAGGCTAGGATTCCATTAAAAACTACACTGAAATATGATTGTTTGATAAAATAAATAATGGTTAAATATGACATAGTTTGATAACTTTGGCCATCCAGCTTAAGTTCGGAACTCATAATCGGATTTGTAGCAACTCGACATAAAAACTTGCGTATGCGCAATCGCTACTTGTTATTTTCGCATCTGGACAATTTCAAATTTTCGCGGCTCGTAATTCTCACAACTTATAATTTTCGCAAGTCGTCTTAAGAAATTTATCTAATATATTTCTCTTATTTAACTTAATAACATTTTTTTAAATACATATACGCTATAGTCCCACTTGCGTTATTAATCGTGATGAATGAGTTGCGCATGCGTGGCGAGTGTGCCTTAATGACGAGTTGCTACTAATCCTCGTGAATGGTTTTGAAGTCAGTTTTTTCAACTTTTAGCCGAAGAGGAATCCCACGAAGCCTTCGAGAAGCACTTCAAAGAGGAACTAGAGAAATACAAACAAGTCTGCATAGTGAACCTGGTGGAGCAGCAGGGGCGCGAGCGCATCATATGGGACGCCTACAGCCACCACGTGCTGAAGTACAACAGCCCGGACGTTATATACGCCACGTTCGATTTCCACGAGTATTGGTGAGTTTGTGATCACTTTGGTGATTTGCCAACGTTGAAAATTTAAAATCGTTATTTTCCCCTATTGTAGTTTTCGCAAAATGTCACTATCGATTTTCGACACTTTTCCAGAATTTTTGAATTTTTTTTTTTAAATAATTAATAGCGATTTTATTAAGAAGGACGTTATTTAGGCCACGTTCGATTTCCACGAGTATTGGTGAGTTTGTGGTCACTTTGGTGAATTGCTATCGCTGAAAATATGTAACTTTGTCAAAATTTAAAATCGTAATTTTTTTACTATTGTAGTTTTCGTAAAATGTCACTTTCGATTTTCGACACTATTCTAGAATTTTTGAATTTTATTTTTTTTAATTATTCATAGCGATTTTATAAAGAAGGACGTTATTTACGCCACGTTAGATTTCCACGGGTATTGGTAAGTTTGTGGTCACTTTGGTGATATCGTTGAGTTCGGTGAACTTGGTGGTTTAGTCAAATTTTCCAAAATATTGAGAAATAAAGGATAGGCTTATAAAATTGGTATTCTTCTTTAAGGCGATGGGCTAGTTATTGAGAAATTCATAAAGTTTACAAGATTAACTGAAATGATAATTATGTAATGTTGTTTTGTACTAAATAAACATTGTTTCTTTCCTTCCTTCCTTGTTTCAAGTATAAACCATTTGCGAATTGGTACAGTTACTAGGGTATAAGAAGTATACCAGTGAATTTCTACGCGTGAAGAGAACAAGCAAAAAGAGCTAGTTATTTGACTTACCTAACTCGCTGCCTTTTAGTAATTTTTCTTTTTTTTTATTTCAGCCGCGGCATGCATTACGAGAATGTGAGCATTCTGATAAACGCGATCGCTGACATCATCGGCGAGATGCGTTTCTGTTGGCGCGACGACCGCGGCCTAATCTGCAGCCAGAACGGGGTGTTCAGAGTCAACTGTATCGACTGTCTCGACAGGACCAACGTAGTTCAGGTAAGAATATAGGTATCGCCGTGAAATGGAGTAGTAGAAAAATTCAAGTAAAAGGGGGGAGGGGGGAGGGATATGTTCCATGTTGATATTATAAACAACAAATTTTTGCCCGTATTTCTTTTTTTCTTAAGAAACTAAAATGTTTTCTCTTAAAAAACTAAAATGCATCTTTTCTAAATAAATTCTTCGCTCGACCAGTATTTCTTGACGCTTTTGACATCTCATAGCTTTAAGCTGAAATTTGACATTCATGGTTCCTACAAAGGTCATTAGCTTACTTTTAAAAAATCCACTAGCGACCACATATAGATAGACAGAAATTATAAAAATAACATTTTTGGCTTCTGCTGGTCTTATAGATAGATAAATCTCCATATCGATTTTTTTATCTTTCAAGTTCAGACATCGGTCAGTCACTATTTTATTAAATATTTATTAGCGGCCTCTGTGGCGCAGCGGTAGTACGCACTGTCTGCGGCACCGGAGGACCCGGGTTCGAATCCCGGCCAGGGCATGATGAGAAAAGAACTTTTTCTGATTGTCTTGGATGTTTATTTATATAAGTAGGTATTTATTATAACATATAGTATCGTTGAGTCTACCTGATCTCGTAACACAAGTCTCGGACTTACTTCGAGGCTAACTCAATCTGTTTTCAGACGGCCATAGCCAAATACGTGTTGGAGCTGCAGTTGTGCCGGCTGGGGCTCGGAGCCCCGGGCTGCGGCCTGCCGCCCGCCCTGCGCAACGCCTTCCTGGCGATGTGGGCCGACAACGGGGACGTCATCTCCAGGCAGTACGCTGGCACTAAAGCACTTAAGGTACATACATATAATCACGTCTATATCCCTTGCGGGTTAGACAGAGCCAACAGTCTCAAAAAGACTGATAGGCCACGTTCAGCTATTTGGCTTTAAGATAGAATTGAGATTCGAATAGTGACAGGTTGCTAGCCCATCGCCTAAAATAAATAATCTCAAGTTTGCAAGCCTATCCCTTATTCGCCTTTTACGACATCCATGGGAAAGAGATGGAGTGGTCCTATTCTTTTTTGTATTGGTGCCGGGAACCACACGGCACCAATACAAAAGGTACGTGGGAATATTTATGTCTGAGTCTCTACATTATTAGAAAATTCGTGAATGGTCGTGGTCATCTTGATCAGTCTGATCACAAGGCTGCCATGGTGTACTAGGTAGTTGGCGATATGCTCATGATACTCCTTCTTCTGACCTAAATCCCGATAGCAAGTTCACCTCTTTGGACAGGTGCCCGGGGTGCGTATTTTGACGATGATACTGGATTAAATAAATCAGGTTTTTACACGGAGCGACGCTCGTCTGCCCTCGGCAAAATAAGCATGAATAGCTAATTCATAATTGAATGAATAACTTGTTTTGCACACAAAAAAAAAACAATGTTGTGGAAATATATTTGATCATGTTTCGGATCCGGTCCCTACATATGAAGGTTACCTCGCTATATTCGTCCTCACCGTAAAGAGTATTGGTTAGCTGTTAAATTACTTTACATAAAACCCTGATAAGAGCCATAGCACGACAGACGACTTTTCAAGGCAGTACACCGATACCAACACACTGAGGTAACTTTACATATGCACAACATTCTCCCGGCAGGGTTCACTTCATTCTTACGAAGAATAAATGTCAAAGAAACTACATTTCTTAAACTTAAATAACAAACTTCTTTTCTGTTTTAGGGCGACTACACACGAACCGGCGAACGGAAACTAACGGGAATGATGAAAGATGGCGTCGCATCCGCCAACAGGTAAAATATTTGAATTGTCAATACTTAACTTTTTGATTATGGCAACATTAAACAAAGCCAATGAATTTGGTGGAATGTAACAACATCACAATTACACCAATACCACCACAAGCAACACCGAAATAAGATATAGAGCCTGGCCAAAGATAGGGTTGATATAACTATTCTATATTAAATTGGCCTCCATTTCTCAAGATCATCTTATGATAGTCAAACTTTATTTAGGTATAACTGACGTTTCACAATTCCTGCACTAAGTACTACCATGACATAACTAAAAAAAAACTCGAACTCGTGAACAGCTTCCGTTTGGCCAGACACTAGATCATTTTCCCGCCAGATTCATCATCCGCCATTTTTACGACGCCATGACACAGTGCGCCATAGACATCGCCCTCGGGCAGCCAATCAATATGGCGACCATAGACGAGCACGATAACTTTTGGCGGGACGTCAAAACTGCAACCATGATGGTTTACGGTGTTCTGGATACGGATGAACCGAAATTAGAGCTGATGCCGAGTTATTTTGGACATCCCTTGAGGAATGAATTCGCAGCGGCTGAAATTGCGTACGGGATGGGGAGGTTAGTTTATACTCGCCTTTCTGTGATTCTTTAACTGTCATCTTTCGCTTTGCACGAGTTTATTGTTTCTCGAAATGAATGTACTCCACATTCTGTCGACGAATGGTTCCAAGATTAAAAGTTCTGCAGGCTGAACTCCTTAGGATGAAAAATATCGTGTATAGTATAGTATGTTCGTAGACTAAACGACATAAGAACAGTTTGAGACTTTTTTTTATTAACGCTATTATGTGAGTGCTTTGTCACTTTAACCTAACTACTTAATTAATATTTTTTATGTTGGCTCGACACGATAACAATTTTCATCTGTTCTGTTTTGCGCTTATGCAAATAAATAAAATTAACTTTTTAAATCTCACAGCTGTGTATGCGCAATACATTTGCTCTTTTTAATTTAGGAACACCTTAACTCTTAACTCTATACTATATAATACTCCCATGAGCAAGCTCAAGTAAAGCAATTTCTAAAAAAATCGAGCATAGAGTTAAATATAGTTGGATCGAGTAAAAAAAGACAGACCTTCTATCTTTTTCTGATTTGAAAGAGATGGGAAGGAAAATGGTCTAGGATTTTTTTCATTCGCGTATTTTTATAATATTTCATTTCCATTGTGGATATACTTCCTTGGTCCAAACACAACCTCGTTTGTTCCAGATACTACCTGTCAACGTTCAAAGACGCTCTACGGCAAGTGGCCATAGATGTGATGACAGGCGAGTCGCGGTCTATCCCCACACAGCTCATTGTCCAAGAGGGCGCCGCTGTCTGCACCACTGTCAAGGTTCTTGTGTTTAATGTGCGTGCATGTAACCGCTTTTTTGTTTTACGCAAAAGAAAAAAGAAAAAATGCTTGCGTTCTTTATTTGAATTTTGCACTAATGTCGAGATTTTGGTGTTAAAAAGGTGCGTACAAGTCCTAACCTAACCGCATTTCTTTCACGGAGAGTAGCAAAATTGGAACGTCATTTGAAATTTGAATTCTGGTGAGGACGCTCCTGATTGCACTTCTGGCCAAGTACTAAACGGTCGCTTTTTTTTAAAAATTGTTTATGACGAGCGAGTCGCTTTATCCCCACACAGCTTATTGTCCAAGAGAACACCGCTGTCTGCACAACTGTTAAGATTCTGGTGTTTAAATGTGCGTACATGGAACGCAAGCATTCTCTTTGTTTCACAAAAAAAAATGCTTGCGTTCCATATTTGAATTTCGAACATGGTGCTTCCGTTTATCCTAGTGCCGAGGCTTTGGTGTTTAAATGTAAATACACATACGAGAAGCAGCAAAACTGGAATTTTTACTTTTTATATTTGAATGTAGAATGTCCAAGAGGACGGCCGCTTCTGCGCTACTGTCTGTTCACATACCGCATTATTTGTTTCACTCAAATGTAGCAAAAGTTTAGTGTTCTTTGTATCCATGTTGCTGTAAAAATTTTATACTTTCATAATCACGTATCTTCCCTAGAGGTGTAGGCAGAAACTACATCTTTCCACTTGCCACGATCCCTACATTCTATTTTGGTATTCTTCGGTTTTTTATCCAAGTTAATCGTATACTTTTTCCAACATCAATCAATCAGCCTATCTATCCCTAAAGGACGAACCGGCGCCCGACACAGCGGCGATGGCCCAACACGTCAAGTCCCTGATAGACGACTGCAAGAAACTGCTGGTTGACACAGAACCGGTCCTGGGTTCATGGGGGCTCATCGATGCGGATCCATAGTGAGATTTAATTTAATAACGTCTATATCTCCTGATATAATTTGATATTTATGTGATTATTGCATTTTCCCCATCTTTGCTTGTGTAAGACGTAAAATTAAGATTGTTTCTCAGTCCCGTGATAGTTTAGTTCGTGCTGCTTAATAAAAACTCTGAACCAAAAAGTCCCGGGTTCCATCCCCGGCTGGGTCAAAATGGATATAAACTTGATTGGCCTGGTCTTGGATGTTTATCTATTTAATAATTTATTATTAAATTAGGTATTGTTGAGGGGTAAACAGAGCCAGCTTGAGAACACTGAAATGCCACGCTCAGCTGTACAGCTTTATGATGGAATTGATTGTTTGTTTGTTTGTTTGTAATATCTTTATTGCATAGAAATTTACACAGTAACAAGAAAATAGTACAAAGTTATAAAATAAACAAATCACTAGCAATGGCGGACTTTGATTGAGATAATAAATTGTGACAGGTTGCTAGCCCATCGCCTACAAGGCGAATTCCAAGTTCATATTAGCCTATCCCTTAGTCGCCTTTACGAAATTCATGGGAAACATATGGATTGGTTCTATTCTGAAGTGCCGGAAACCACACGGCATAAATTAAATATTATACTTGATAGTAAGATTTTACAATAGTTTTTTACTTTTCCATCAGCACTGGCGACCCACAGGAAACGGAAATGGACAGCGTTTTAGTTCTAACCAACGAGGCTTACTACGTGACCGATTACGATGAGACGTCTGACCGCTTGTTGAGCGTGCAAAGGGTTCCGTTGCGTGACGTCACACACGTGGAACTCGGGACGTACGATTCTAACACCACGGTGAGTTGATTCTCGAATTCCCCTAATAATATAGTCCTACTACTATTATAAAGGCGAAAGTTTGTATGGATGTATGGATGTTTGTTACTCTTTCACGCAAAAACTACTGAACCGATTACCATGAAATTTGGTATGTAGGTAGCTGAAGACCCAGAATAACACATAGGCTACTTTTTATCCCAGAGTTCCCGCGGGATTGATAGGGTTTCCATGCGGACGAAGTCGCGGGCGGCCTCTAGTATAGTATAATAGAAGACTCCCGTGTGGCTCCCGGCACCAATACAAAAAAGAATAGGACCACTCCATATCTTTTGACGGCCTCTGTGGCGCAGCGGTAGTGCGCTTGTCTGCGACACCGGGGGTCCCGGGTTCGAATCCCGGCCAGGGCATGATGAGAAATGAACTTTCTCCGATTGGCCTGGGTCTTGGATGTTTATCTATATAAGTATTTATTATAAAATATAGTATCGTTGAGTTAGTATCTCGTAACACAAGTCTCGAACTTACTTCGAGGCTAACTCAATCAGTGTAATTTGTCCCGTATATATTTATATTTATTTATTTATTTCCCATGGATGTCGTAAAAGGCGACTAAGGGATAGGCTTACAAACTTGGGATTCTTTTTTAGGCGATGGGCTAGCAACCTGTCACTAGTTGAATCTCAATATTATCGTTAAGCCGTATAGCTGAACGTGGCCATTCAGTCTTTTCAAGACTGATGGCTCTGTCTACCCCGCAAGGGATATAGACGTGACCATATGTATGTATGTATAATAGAAGAATATAGAATAGATTTATTTTCAAAATTGGATACAAGGTATCACTTATTGACGTCGGCGGTAGTAGTTATAATTAGATTTAAGTGATGTACTTAAATCTAATTATAACTACTACCGCTTCCAAAGCGCATGTGTAGAAGAAGCGGCGGAACAAACTACACTGCATACCAAGTAAATAATAAATTGTAATTTTTATATAATTTATTTACTAATTAATGTACAAAGAAAACATAGAGACTGATAATCACAAGTGTAGGCAACCTACAGTTATTATTATTATTAGTTTATCAGTCTTTTCAAGAATGTTGGCTCTGTCTACCCTGCAAGGGATATAGACATGATTATTACGCGGGCGATTGCTTCCTTGGAATTATAAATAAGTAAGTACCATTAGGCCACGTCCAGCTGTTTGGCTTAACGATGGAATTGTGATCCTTACCAGCTATCGCCTAAAAGAAGAATACCAAATTTATTTATCCAAATATTTTTAATAGCACTTAGTATTACTACAGCTCCAATATACGAGTATGACCAAAACTATCATCAATAATAATAAAAAAGGGTAGTAAACAATGAATTGGTGTGGATTGTGCTCTATAAAACCAGTTGAGCATGAGTTAGTATGCGTTTCAATCAACGCCATCTAGTGGTATTGCCGTGTCACTAATGCTCGATTCGTTTGAATGAGCACAAACCATACTAAATTAACTGGTTACTAACAATTGTAAGTGATAACACATCGTATTTTAACTGTAGGTTTACGAAAAACAAACAATATCGCGTTTTGGCTTCAATCAGCGCCATCTGGTGACGGACTGTTAAATTACGATACTTTATTTAAAGTTAGGTGCTTTTAGAAGTAAGTAATAATGTATGAACATATTTGAAATCAATCCATTTACATCTAAGTATATTAATATCTTAAATAAGTCAGTTTATAATTTCATTGTTTGTTCCTTTCATAACTTTCATTGTTAAAAATTCTTCCACCATTAAAAACCACGGCGTGCCATGCTACGCGGGCTGGATCCTTATTTACTTATATTTATTTATACATATGATCACGTCTTATATGCCTTGCGGGGTAGACAGAGTCAACAGAAGACTGATAGGCCTCGTTCAGATGTATGACTAAATTATAGAACTGAGATCGAAATAGTGACAGGTTGCTAGCCCATCGACTAAAAGAAGAATCCCAAGTTCATAAGCTTCTCCCTTAGTCGCCTTTTACGACTTTTCCTTTTTTTTTCAATTGGTGCCGGGAACCACACAGCACTCACACTTCAGGTTGGCTGGAAGACATCCCACTTAGGGATAAGCCCGCCTTTGTACTGTACTGTTTTTATTTGTAATGTACTCCTTTAGTGAACAATAAAGCATTTAATTACTTACGTACTTACCTACTTATTTACTTATAATTTTAACTGTATTTTTTTTTTATTTTCAATTTTTCTCAGATATTCGGCGTCGGCCGCAAAAGCGCCAGTGAACCAGTGTACTGCATCAGGATAAATTACACTTGTAACGGTGAAGCTGGCTACTTCCACATGTTCCGCTCCACTTCGCTGCGATTCTTCAACAACATGGCCGTCGTCATCAATACTAAGGACGAGATGATTGGTGAGATTGCTATTCATATATGATGATACCCAAATGGGTAGGCAGAGACTACACATTGACACGAGATACAATCCTTGCATAACATGTTTGTTTGTTTTGTTTGTAAACTCTTTATTGCACATAAAAATAAATAAAAAATATTTACAAAACAATTATTGGATTTAGAAGAATATGTACAATGGCGGACTTATCACCAATGGGATTTCTTCCAGTCAACCAAAATATAAAGGAAACCAAAATATAAAGAAAAACATGCTTAGTTTTAAAGTAATTTATTCGACGTCAACCAATGTTTCTTGCTTTCACAAGCAGAGATATGACTGTTAAAAAGTGATGTTTGAAATTATATATATACTTAGTACTAATATACAGAACAAATTACACATATTGAGTTAGCCTCGAAGTTCAAGACTTGTGTTACGAGATACTAACTCAACGCTACTATATTTTATAACTAGCTGTTGCCCGCGACTTCGTCCGCGTGAAGTTCGAGTTCAATCTTAATCATACAGTCAGATACAGACAGACAGACAAAAAATGTAAAAAAAATTCTCAATCCGTTTCAGTCAAAATATTAAATGTACAGGCAAAATATTTTACCGTTTTATTTATGTAGTATTTTGATTTTCAGTTTTTTGAAATAAAATACTCAAATAACACAAAAAAAAAATAAAAAAAAATCTTGATTTTGTTGGGACTCGAACTTGGACCGCCAACTTCACAGTCTCACGCGCTAACCAATGGACCATCGAGGCCGTTGCTGTGGTGTCGAAATTAGACTACATACATATGGTCACGTCTATATCCCTTGCGGGATAGACAGAGCCAACAGGCTTGAAAAGACTGAATGGCCACGTTCAGCTATTTGGCTTAATGAAAGAATTGAGATTCAAATAGTGATAGGTTGCTCGCCCATCGCCTAAAAAAGAATCCCAAGTTTGTAAGCCTATCCCTTAGTCGCCTTTCACTTATATTTATATGTTATAGGTATAATGCTGTCGTATAATGATAAATAAATGACGTTGAATTTTAAATTCCGTAACTTATTTGCAGGTAAACTCATGCCTTGAGTTCATTCAAATGTCGATAACTTTTTTTTTAGTGAACCGATTTTGATGAAACAAACTTTAAATGTTCTTCTGAGTTAAAATTAAATTTCAATTCATTTATTCCCAAACAAAATTACATTTGTATTCGAAATATTAATTAGCCTAAAATTATTAATTTAAATGTCAATTGCAAATTTCCAAATTATAATCTATTTTAAACATATTGAGTCAAACACCAAAAACAAAGCAACTGGTGAAAGTTTGGAGTAAATCGGTTCAGTACTTTCTGAGATAATCGTGATCATACATACAGACAGACAAGAAATTAAAAAAAAATATTTTTGCTTTCTATTATTCATTATAAGTATCCCTCTATCCATTTCAGTCAAAAATACTAAATGTACAGACAAAATATTTTTACTATTTTATTATATGTATAGATATAGATAAATACTTTATATAGATAAACATCCATTATCCAGGCCAATCGGAAAAAAGTTCTTTTCTCATCATGCCTTGGCCGGGATTCGAACCCGGGACCTCCGGTGTCACAGACAAACGTACTACCGCTGCGCCACAGATGCCGTCAAAATGTTCCATTATAAATGAATAAATTCGTTCGCTTCATCTACATTCTCTCATTATGCGAACTCGTAAGCTAAGAGAACTCTTTACCTGAACTGTCGCTAAGTCGTTCCCAATGTTAATACATGGAAATACTAACGCGTAATAATTACTTACATACATATAATCACGTCTATATCCCCTGCGGGGTAGACAGAGCCAACAGTCTTCAAAAGACTGATAGGCCACGTTCAGCTTTTTGGCTTGATGATAGAATTGAGATTCAAATAGTGACAGGTTGCTAGCCCACCGCTTAAAAGCAAATCCCAAGTTTATGAGGCTATACCTTAGTCGCCTTTTACGTCATCCGTAGGAAAGAGAAGGAGTGGCCCTATTCTTTATTTTTATTGGCGCCGGGATCCACACGGCGCAATAATTGTAAATAATAAATTAATAATACAGATAATAAACGCGCGATTTAATTACATATTCATAAATAGTAATCCAACTTTTTTCGGTCTTTTTGTAAACCCCCCATATGTTTAACTTCATAAAACGTACAATAATATTAGCGTCCATACTAAATAATTTGTTTTTGTTTCAGAATCTATGCACTCGATCTGCGAGTCCATACTGGTGGCTCGAGATGTTGCCCAGTTGCCGCCGGTACCTTTCCACGAGGGCGTTAAATTGGACCGCAAGAAATCTAAGGTAAATTATTCTGTTTTGTGCCGTGTGGTTCCCGGCGCCAATTGGAAAAAATAATAAGACTACTCCCATCTCTTTTCCACTGATGACGTAAAAAGCGACTAAGGGATAGGCATATAAGCTAGGGATTCTACTTTTAGGCGACGGGCTAGCAACCTGTCTCTTTATATGAACCTCAATTCTATTATTAAGCCAAACAGCTGAACGTGGCTTATCAGTCTTTTCAAGACTGTTGTCTCTGTCTACCCCGCAAGGGATATAGACGTGATTATAAGTATGTACCTAACATTGAAAAAGATATATAATATACATATACATACATACATATACATACATACATATCATCACGTCCCTTGCGGGGTAGACAGAGCCAACAATCTTGAAAAGACTGATAAGCCACGTTCAGTTGTTTGGCTTAATGATAGAATTGAGATTCAAATAGTGACAGGTTGCTAGCCCATCGCCTAAAAGAAGAATCCCAAATCCATACATACATATATGTGGAAATTAATCTGATAATACTTCATTTAATTATAGACCCATCCGTCCCAAGCTTCGTCAGGCAGCACAAGATCTTCGCTCTACGTCGATTTGTCCCGGCTGCCGTCACTTACTAGGAACGTGAGCGAAACTCAACTGGTGGCTGATATACGGAGCGTTGGTAAGTATTAATTGTATTAAGTATTATTATTAATAGGTATTAATTGTATTAAACTTGTTGGTATATGAAGAAAATAACAATGTCATTACCTTTTATACCGTGTCATCGTCTTTTATCTGGTTTCATCATCTCATCGCTTTTAATTCCGTTTCGTCGTTTCTTACACTATCTCATCACTTCCACAAGCTCAGTAGGTACTGCAGCAAAACCATCGACTTAGCAAAAGGCAGGAGCACACTCTTTGTATTTTAGGTCATCCCCCTGTACCTATACCAATATCATCATCGCGTCTTATCCCTACTCCTCGCCTTTTATCTCGTCTCACTACCTTTTAACCCGTATACATACATATGGTCACGTCTATATCCCTTGCGGGGTAGACAGAGCCAACAGTCTTGAAAAGACTGAATGGCCACGTTCAGCTATTTGGCTCAATGATAGAATTGAGATGCAAATAGTGACAGGATGCTAGCCCATCGCCTAAAAAAGAATCCCAAGTTTGTAAGCCTATCCCTTAGTCGCCTTTTACGACATCCATGGGAAAGAGATGGAGTGGTCCTATTCTTTTTTGTATTGGTGCCGGGAACCACACGGTTTAACCCATATCACCGTCTTTTATCCCGTCTCATCGCTTTCTATCCCGTCTGCCGGCAGACAGCCAGCAGACTACCGCTTCCACAAGCTCGGTACTACAGCAAATATTACGACTGAGCAAACGGAGAGAGAGCACTCAATGCCGCTTTATTACAATACGGCTGCCCAACGCTAAAACTGTTAGTCAGTGACGCTTTTTTGTAGTTTTTGTATTTTTTCTCTAAGTAAAAGTCATCGTAGAAAACGTAGGCTTAATATTGAGTCTAGATGATTTTAAGGTTATGTGTAATGTAGTAGAAATGTAAAATTGCTTTTGCTATTGCCCTTTACTCCTCAAATTAAATTTTACAAACTGTCTGTTCGACAAAGCCAGGACTAGAGACAAGTTTTTTCATGAATATTATGGTTGATGCTTTTTATATTACTTTATTTTAGATTACATAATTAAAAAAGATCATGTCATTTTCTTATTATACAGTGCAGTGAAATACATTAAATATAGTTTTAAGAGAACTTAATTACAAAAGATAACCATTCAAAATTTTCCACAATTTCAGGATCCAAAGCTCTGAACAACATGTCGGAACAATTCAGTAAACTAAACAAACTGAGCCATTCTTTGAACGCCCGCGCGAGACCCAGTCTCCAACTGAAATTCGACCAAGGCACCTCCCGTACTAAAAAGATCTTCACCCTGGGTAACAAAACGGAGAAGAAAAAGGGCAGCCTTTCAGATGGCATGAGTTCAGATTACTCTTCAGACGACGAGAACAGAACAAACATATTCGAGCCCACTTTGGACAATTTCGAAAACACCCAACATTATATAGGAAAAACACAAAAAACTGAAACTGACGACTGTGACTTGATTGAAAATCCACTTTACACTTCCAAAATCGAACCGGAGAAAGAAGAGTTCGTGCCGACAGATATAGTAACGACGAACACACAGACAGTCAAAACTCCGAGCAATATGAACAAAATTAATCCGTTCGACGTCGATATAGAGCGGACCACGCCCGAGATCAAAGTGGAGGGGCAGAGCGAGAAGGCGATACCTCCTAGCTCGCTCTTACTGTCTCAGAAACTATCTCATAGTTCGAGTGATATTAACTATGAGGAGAGTGTGCCCGAGGGCAGTTTCCACGTGCGTTCGAACTCTCAGCACGAAATCACGCTGAATATAGCGCAGTCTCATAGCGAGTCAGCGCTGAAGCAGCTGAAGAATATAGCCAGTCCTGTGTCAAGTGCGACTAGAGATATGGTTCTATCGCCGCTGTCTAAGTTGGCGAAAGGCGTGCAGTCGCTGGGAGCCAACTTGGATCCGAGGAAGATTAAGGTAAATTGCTACTTACCGTTAAAATCTCATTATAGCAATTTTCAAATTGTATGCAAAATATATTGTTTTCAAGTTGAGTTTGAGCTTCGCTGTAAGCGACATTATTTACATTGAAAAAATTTGGCAATATTTGGCCTTGGTAATTTTTAATTAATTGGCCTGTGACATTCGCATAGGAGGTGTATTTAATCTTATAAGACTGACACCGCATGACTGTCATTTTGTTTTATTGGTTTCCAAATATATGGCAAGACTATTGAGATCAATCATTCTTAAAACTTGATCATTGTGTGTGTGTTCAATTGAAAAACTAGTTAAAAAACCAGTCTGACGAAGTAAGCATCTTTCTAGAAGTTCTTTAAAAAAACAATATCTTTTAGGGCTCAACGGCGGTAAAACACATAAGCGAGCAACAATACGAGGAACACAGGAAACTGCAAGAGAAATGGCGCGATTGCAACACGCGCCTTGTCGCTTTGTAATGTCAGCTGTCACTGGAGGACGGTGTTGCCAGGTGAAAAAAAAACACCCATTTAGTAGTTTCTTAATTATCGTCGAACACGGTATATTTAGATTGGTTTGACAGTTATAATTCCGGCTTGGCTTATTGAAGTTATTAGCCACATACCTATTGTATTTTTTTATTGAAAATATAAACAACGCTTTTAGTAAGCAAATCAAATAGATTTTGAACCATATTATAAAAACATTTGGCTTAGTTTTTATGACAACAACTATAGCCTTTAAGAAACTTAATACATGCTGTCAGGATTCAGTGAGATTTTAATTAAACGAAATGTTGGTAAGAAATGGGCTTTGCAATATTTTCAGTCACCGAATGCCGTCAAAAACTTAAGATCTGTCTGCCCAATGTGTAACATTGTAATCCTGATTTGATGATAAACATTTTGACATATTTTAAGTTTTATGTAGGTTTTTTTCCAGTACTATTTTGCCAGTATTAATAGTTCCAATTTTTCTGACTGTTGATAATTTTATAAATATTGTTTGTATATATGTTGACGTATTAACCGATATTTTTAACTTCCATTTTCTCATTAGATCCAATTGGTCCCTATTGAATCGAATCCATGATAATAATTTACAATTTTATTAATATTATTATATACGATTTTAAAAGTTTAGCTAATTTTTAATGTGTGGTTTTGATAAATTGATTTTTATTCGAAATTGAGTGGAATGAATTGGATAATTGTATAGTTTAGTAATTTTTATTCAGTTATAATAATAAAGGTAGAGTTGCGTTAGCAGTGTCGTGCTATATTGTAGGATTTTAGGGCATTACGACAAAAAAAATCGATGTTACTGTAATAGCTAAAAAATATATATAAAATATATGTACTAATAGATACATCTATGTATTTAAAAGCCGATAGTCTTGTCTATAACACTTGGCTCTTTGAAGATTCGCCGGACCGTAGTCTAAAAAACTTGAATAACGTGTACATTTTTGTAATGGAATTGGTATCTTGCTAGTATTTTTTTATAATATAATCGTTTAAGTTTATGTATCACATTGCTGGGTCAAGACTAATAATTATATCATTATTGTCAGCGAGTTACTATTTATACGCATTCTCGCTAAAATACGAGTAGTGCCCGAAATAAAAAATACGTCCGTCCGTTCGAAAATGGATCGGAATGTCTTAAAATAAGGCACACAATCCTTAAATGTAAAATCCTGCTCATACACAATGTTTTATATTCAAGGATTGTATGCATTATTGCAGAACTGTAAGAACTATTTTTGAATGTTGCTATTTGGAATGCGTATTTTTTTTTTTTTTGTTTAATATTGCTCTCTGTGAAACTACTAGAGTTGATTGAAGTTATTTATACTTTTGTCAATTCGTCTTCAAAGGTCGCTAATGTGACATCTTGACCTGCACTGCTTGTAAATTTTAATATTGCAAGCTAAAATATAATAGGTAACCTTGCTCTCTATTGGCTACTTTTTATCAACTCAGTGATGTAAAAACACAAAAACATTCCTTAGAATTATCTTATGTACCATAAATTCTCGTATTGTAATAAAATAATATAACAATGGATAGACCGTTAAATTGTCTAACTTTTATTATCGAAGATCATTTTTGGGGATTTTCTTTGCAAACAATAGATTTATTAATATGTACTTTTAAACTTCCGCGTTGCATGATTTTTAATGTATGCAAACTGACATTAGTCATCCTGTGACCACTGTCGATGCAACTCGAAAAAATGGTATGTTCGCGGTAATTCCGGTATGCCTACATTATTAAATTTATTGGGCTTAATAATATACTCTTGGGCTGGCCCTACAAAAAGACAAACTGCCAATATTTATAAGTTAAATTGTTTTGTATGTCACCTTATTTTTACCTTTTTATTAATTTTTTCCAAAATATTTCTCATTCCCATTGCAGTATTATTCATAATATAATAATTATAATCAATAAAACATGTTTATTCATTCAAAAATGTTTAATTATAGTAATATGTTTAGATTGAAAGCTTTGTTATTTGTACAAATATTATATTATTATCTTTCCACGGGGTAAACAAAACCTAAATTTGTAAACACAGAAGCCACTTGAAGTTTCCACTTGAAGTCACTTTGTAGCCACGATGAAAGTAATTCTGTAATAGTTGTTATATCTCAAATAATAACTTAGCGAGTGTGAAAATAGGACTATAGCTAAGTTAGGCTGTATGGCATCCTTATGCTGTCCTAACACGCTTATTTCAAATTAAAAGTTAAGCTTTTAGATCTATATGTCAATTAATTAACTTATGTCATTTGACAGGAAAGAATCCAAATTGACAAGTTTTTTTTTATATTTTAGTGCTAGTTTCTAAAAACAGTAACAGCTTGGGAAGCCCGCTGTAAAAGAAATAAAAGTTTAAGTCAAAACTTCAACATATTAAAATGTTTCAGTATCTTGTGTTACCATTAACAGGCGTATATTAAATACTAGCTTTCCGCCCGCGGCTTCGCCCACGTGTAATTCGGTTATATATAGCGTTTTTTAATGATCTCGACAGGGCTTTTTCTTCCACAGGCTTAAATCTTGTTACAACTGGAATTAAATATAGCCTGTGTTACTCAGGGATGATGTAGCTTTCTAATGGTGAATGTTTGAAATCGATTCAGTAGTTTCGGAGTTTATGGATTACATGTGTAAACAAACAAACATATAAAAAAATAGATTGTTCCTCTTTATAATATTAGTATACATACAAATCTATATAGAAAAAGTAAAGCGAGACAAAATCATCGTCTCAAAAGAAAAAAAAAAAACAGGATTTATAGGACGAAGAGGCCTTACAGGATTTCCTTGTAAACAATATTTTTAGTTTTTTTTATTATTTACCAGTATGAACAGGTTAGAGTGAGAGCTGACACGCGAGCAAGCAACATACAGTTGTCCGTGAGAGAAACAATCTTCTCTTAAATCAACACCAGCGACTTTAAAAGTTTGCCCTTGAGACTTAGGTATTTATCGTCATCGCAAAGCAAACTTTTTTCGTTTTGTTTTTCCTGGTATTCCAGGGAAATCAAGGGCAAACCTCAAATTTACAGGCAATTACGTTTTTGACAATTTCATAGATCTGTTTAAGTATTTGCGTCTGATAGTCATCATCCCATGTGAATGAGCTGATGATGGAAGGTACAACTCCTCAACGGTTAGGAGTTGAAAGAAAATTCTTACGAAGTTATACGTACATGTGAGGCTATTAGGTTGACCTGATAATAAAAAGTAAATCTCATTAACGTTAAGAATTTAGGTGAAAATGGATGCGGACAAATTTCGTCTCTTCACTTGTTTCCTTTTAGCTGTTTGTATGGGTAGTGTTAACACAAAATAGGGATTTAAAGGCGTGATGTTATTAATGTTATGCATGTATGTACATAATTATGTATGTTAAAGAGACGACTGAAAGTTGTCATACAAAGTCTTTTTTTTTAAGGATGGGAAATCATCAAATGACCTCTCCCGCTCTGGGTGGAACGGAAGGGAGTGTCAGACTTTTACTGACTAAAACCCACCTCGTTCCTTCAGTTGCCCTTTGCGTTCCGGGGCCACGGTATCTCGTTAGAACTTTCCCGCAGCCCCGGCTCAGTTTATCCCGTTTCCCCCCCTTGGGGGTTGACATTTCAAAAATCCCTTCTTAGTGCTCACTTATGTTACTAAAGGAACCTCTGTTCAAAATCTTAGACTCCTATACCGAGCGGTTTCGGCTGTGCGTTAATAAATCAGTCACCCAATCGCACCCCCTAAATCACGATTGGAGGGTAGTTTGAAAAAACTTATAATGTCAAACATATTTACTTGCCTATGTACGTGTTCATGCCAAGTTTCAAGTTTATAAACCCAAGGAATAAGATTTTTCATAGAAACGTTTTTACCCCTTTTCACCCCCTTGGGGGTTGAATTTCCAAAAATCCTTTCTTAGTGCTCCCCTACATATCCCAAGGAACCTACATTCCAAATTTCAGCTGTCTACGACCAGTAGTTTCGACTGTGCGTTGTCTGTCAGTCAGTCACTCAGTAACGGAAGAGTTTTATATATATAATATATAGATTTATGGCAACATTTTAGAAAGATTGCGTATTGTAGCCAATTATAGGCGATGCACCAATTTGTTATACTTTATTTTATGTATATTGTAGTAAAATATGTATAACGATTCATATGTAAATTTAAAAAAAAAAACACAGAAGACAGAAACAAGAAGATAGTAGATCTTCTTTAGACTTGTATATTTATTATGTAAGAATTAAAAAAAAAAAAGAATTGTTAGTATGACATATTAAAAATTCTTTTTTTTAAATTCTTATGCACCATACGAAACTACAAAAATTTCAACTTTCAGGACTTATTTCCACTGTGCGTTGTCTGTCAGTCAGTTGGTAATGGTAGAATATACTTAACGTGCGTTCTGTAAGTTTGATTTTGAGAAATAGTGGTTTCAAATCATAATAAAATGTCACAAAATGATTGTAAGTAATACCTCCGTTAAATTTTTTTTATTTAAATTAATGACAGTTAATTATTATATTATGTACTACGGCTAAAAGTTTTTATTAATGAATAATACACTCAATGAATTACTTAATAATAGTTATATAATTTTGCAAATATATGCGTGTACTAAAAAAATATTTCATAGAAGCTGTATTAAGTTATTTGTAGTCGTAATGTTACAATTAAATTAATTTTTTTTTTTGATTTACCAAAGTTATTATAGTGCAAAATACACGGCTCAAATGTATTTAGAAATATAAATCTGTATAGATTGTTCCTATCGATTGAAATTGTAGAATAGGTACAACAAGAAGGGTATATGTGTATATTACGGCCTCTGTGGCGCAGCGGTTGTGCGCTTGTCTGTGAAACAGTAGGTCGAGGGTTCAAATCCCGACCACGGCATGATGAGAAACTTTTTCTGATTGGCTTGGTTCTTGGATTTTTATCTGCTTATATAAATATTTATTATCGTTGAGTCATTATCTCGTAACATAAGTTTCGCACTTACTTTGAGTCTAACTCAATCTTAATACTAACTACGTAAATAAATCGGTGTTTGTTTTTTTAATTATAAACACCGGATCTGTGCGATATATAATTTTTTTTATGATTTGACTTATTACGCTTCCCCCGTAAGTACAGATATAACCTTCTTGTTACACCGTAGCAAATAGACGAAAATGTATTAAATTAATTATTGTTATTATATGGACCATTCTGTATAATCCAATATCGTCATAATACAATGCATAGTAGACACATAGACGTAGAAAAAAAGGCAGACGAAGATTTAGTATACGGCGATATGAAGCACCAATAGTATACGCCTCACGCACGCACTCTCACCAATAGTGTGACAGTCGGCCGCAAGATGCGTCATAGATTATGTCATTTTCTGTCATTCACACATGCGTACAATGCCGCCATTACGATGCTTCAATTTTTTTCAAGCCACACTACGTCTGCCTTTTTTACTACGTCTGTAAGTAGACATTTAAAACTAGCATAAAATGTAATGGCTCGCGATTAGTTGTCAAATTAAAACATCACAATATTTGCGTTTTATTTGTTTATTTTATTTTTAACATACGGCCGTAGAACCTACGTGAAATCAAAACAAGAAATACTGTGATGAGAAATCTAAGTTCAAGTCTGTGATGTATATCTGTTCATGTAAATCTGTTTTCATTTATTTATTTGTAGATTAAAATTGCTTTTGACGAATAAGTTTTTTATTCGGATATTTTTCCCAAATGACTGACTTGCTAAGTGTTAGGGCACATACCACAGTGGGCGGTTTCCAGTTTCTTCGTGTTGCTAACGCCTGCGCGGCGTGCGCCCACCTACAAGTGTATGAAGCACATAGGTACCGTATACCGTATACGTCGACGCCGTAAAGACGGCCAGTGTTGGGGGGCCCTAAGATGATGCTTATTTTTGTAAAGACGGCCTCTGTGGCGCAGCGGTAGTACGCTTGTCTGTGACACCGGATATCCCGGGTTCGAATCCCGGCCAGGGCATGATGAGAAACGAACTTTTTTTGATTGGCCTGGGTCTTGGATGTTTATCTATATAAGTATTTATTATAAAATATAGTACCGTTGAGTTAGTACCTCGTAACACTAGTCTCGTACTTACTTCGAGGCTAACACAATCAATGTAATTTGTCCCAAAAAAAAAATTTGTAAAGATAGAGACTACTGGGACCGGGTTCGATCCCCGGTCTAACGGATGAAAATAAATGGGGAACTGGGTGATTTGATTGATAAATTAGTTTAAAATTATATTTTTTAACTAAAAGACATATCAACATTTTCCTTTTATTATAGTAGGTAGGTATTTATTGTTTTCTACATAAATATTATTATATACATTACATTATGTATTTACCCCCCATGGTGTGGTGAGGTCCCGCAATAATAATAACGAAAGATAAGAGATGTTAGTAAATTTTAAGAGTATTTTTGTTTAATTTCGTAGTTTATGTACCTATAATTACATGAGTGGATACTCTTTTAAATGTGAGATCGCATTCTATCTCAGACTTCTTTTTCCATGTAACGTCATTGTCAATCAATTTTATTTTATCTCGGCCTAAAGTCTAATTACCTACCTATAAGATTTTTTATAAATTAATGGATTTATCACACAATATATGAATATTTCGTTCTTGATAAATGAGAATACTAACTAACATTGAGCAGGTGAAGAAAGAAATCTTTAATGTGACTTTTAACTTACCAAATTTTTTAAGGAGATCATACCTTCCTATTTAATTTTCTATTTGATGATGAGCAAGCAAAGTGAGTTGGAAGTGGTAACCGCATCCAAAATTTTATTTGTGAACACATGCAGGATATGTTTGAAGCCTGGTGAAATTCCCATCTTCGGTGATGATGAGATGCCAAATATATCAGGAGAAGTCATGACTTTTAGTGCTACAGCGGTCAGTAAAGATGATGAACTTCCTCAGCATATTTGTAACTCTTGCCATGAACTTTTACGAAACGCTATTCGTTTCCGAGAAATGGCAAAGAGGTCAGATATTGCAGTCAAATCTAATAAAAAAATAATAGAAGCTAAAAACATAAGTGAACAATTCTCAAACTGGGACAGGAATAATAAAAACCATTTCTATGAATATTGTTCAGACGGGGGTTCTATAAAACTTTCCAGTGATGGTAATTTTAATGGACAATCTGTTACATCATTTCAAAAAGGGTTAGACAAAAGTAAACATGAAAATAATACGAAAGACTTGAACGTTATCGAGACCATTCTTTCTAATAGCAATAGAAAGGAAGTCAAAAATGATAATCAAATAAAACATCGTGCCCATTGCTGTGAAAATTGTAAGATAGATTTTGAAACATATGACGGTTATTATAAACATATTGGTACGACGGAACACATAAACAAAGTGAAAGCATCAGACAAAATCGAATGTAATGTGTGCAAAAAGTTGATATGCAGAGTGTATTATGTTTCGCACGTTTTGAAGCATAGTTTCGAACCAATAATTTGTCTTTGTTCTGGCATCTATAAATGCAAATTATGCAACAAGCTTCTTCTATCTGAAGATGAAATAAAAATGCATAAAGATTCGGATCAACACAGACTCTCTGCTAGAGAAGCTATTAAAGTGGAGTGTGCGGTTTGTCATGGGAAGTTTAGCAAAACTGATATAAAATCCCATCTTAAAGGTCATGTATCTGAGTTTGCCAAAGGTGAAAGGCATAAATGTCCAATATGCAGTAAATATTTTAATCTTGCATATTATTACAATCATTTGAAACGGATGCATAATAAAGATCGCAAAAACGGAAATATTGCAGAGAACAAACTGAAAAATAAATATAAAATGCCATTTGTTTGTGATATGTGTGGCAACGGTTTTGAAACTGCTCAATCCTTCAAAGTGCACTGTCGAACACATGGCGAGGTGAATTACAAATGCATGCTTTGTCGAAAGTGGAGCATCCATCAGGGATTACTCAGCCTTCATGTAAGAACTAATACAGGGGATTACAATGATAAATGGGAACAACGATCCACCCGTTTTTTGACTAAAAATATGAATAGACATTTAGGTACAACTGATTTTAAAATGCGTCACTTTAAAAAACGTTAGGGAATAAACTTTGTACCTAAATCATTTTAGAGTTCAGAACAATAAACTTTGCAAATCATTTGAAAGTTCAGGATTGTGTGTGTCTGTTTTTAGGATGAAAATAATAAGGTCTTCAATTGGAAAAAACAAAATTTACATAATTTTCATACGGCAGATTGAACATTATACCTAAATGTGGGGTAGCCAAAATAAGCGAAAAAATATTAAAAAGATTCTCAACGCTCAGCCGGTGTTTTACTTGTTTCAAAGTAGAATAATCAAATTTATAATTTTTATCAGTATGCCCGGGGATTCGCTCACGAGGAATAAGAATCTCTACCTATCTATCTACCTATGTTTGCATTTATTGTTATTAAAAATGGAAAAATTTAGTAACTAGCCTCTCTTTATCATTACATAGAAGTAGAAGAAAGTGTAAAATAGTTTTAATAATCGTATAGTGATTATATCCTCTTGACAGATATTAAAATGTTTTTTTACAAACTAAAAACTTTTGTAAAGCTCAAGGGTACGTTACCCTTGAGCTTTACATTGCCTATCCAAACCCGAAAAAAAACAACTGTCAATGTCAACTTTTATTAGAGAAGTCAATCAATATAGAAATTTAGAAAAATTGTTTTGATTGATTGTGGAATTGTTTTAATTCTTTATACCTAGATAGTAAAATAAAAATTGTAGACTACAAATATCAAGAAGTATTTATGGCTTGTTATCACGAAGGAACAAGACGTGAGAATGGTGACTGCATATTACATGATACAAATGGCGAAAAACAAAACAAACACATCAATATATGAATATTACGGGGATTTTCTCAAATATTCAACTACAATCAAGGATATGCACACCAAATGCCGCGTTTGCTTGAAATTAGGGACCGTACCTATATTTGAAGAAACTTCAGAGATTTCCGAAGCCTTACAATGCTTCGGAGACATTAAAGTAAGTCAAGATGATGACCTCCCAAAACTGCTGTGTGAGACTTGTAGCGAGTTCGTTAAAGTTGCAATATTATTCAAAAACTCCGCAAAACGTTCTGATGAAATACTACGCAAATCTATCAAAGAAGAACAAAGAGATTCCGACCATGATTACGACGACAAAAATATTAGCTTCGAAACGAAAATATCCGAAGATTTACCTAACAAAGAGTTGGAAGCTAGTGATGACACAAAAACTAGCAAGAAAAAGGTGAAAGCTGCAGTCAAAGTAACATGCCACATCTGTAGTAAAGTTATAAACCAGTCATATTACAAAGAGCACATAACTATGCACGATCCAAATCATAAAAAATATGTTTGCGACATATGCGGCAAATCGTTCCGCTTGCGATGTGCCTATCACAACCACAGTCTGAGGCACAGTGAGGATTTCCCTTATAAGTGCAATATGTGTCCATATAAAGGGAGATATAAGGAGCTATTAAAAACTCACATGAAAACACATACTGGTGACTACAGGTATATGTGCACAGAATGCCCAGCTAGATTTTTATTTAAGAGTAATTTGAACAGTCACATGTTAAAACACAAGGAACCACAGTTCAAATGTGATTCTTGTAAGAGAGCATTCCGTACTAAGCTTTTGTTGGAGCGGCATTTTGAAGCAGACCATTTGGGAATCAAAAGTCATCTATGCAACATTTGTGGGAAAGCATTTGGTTACAGGAACGCTATGATGAAACATCAAAGACATGTCCATAAAAGAGAGAAATTCTTAAATGGGCGAATGCCAGCATATTTAGTGGCGCAGAATGAAGATGGTATTACTAAATAATAAAAAGGATCTGATTATGGAAATCTAACTTTAGGAATTAGGTTTCTCCATACATTAAGGAGAAAATGCTGTTTACCAATAATATAAAAACAAAAACATATTTATCTAAAGAAGAACTGATTTTTTTAAGTTTAAATTATAATTATTTGTTAATTTAATTTATTTAAAAGTAACAGGGCAAGCAACACCTCTGACTTGAACAATCATCAGTGATGTTAGTCTTGTGTATAAAAGAATACTTAAAATATTTAAATTATGTTAACAGTATAACCTAAAATTTTATTTACATTTTAACATACCTATTTATTTAAGTCATAAATGAATTATATTATTATTTACTATTTATTTAAGTCATGAATGAAGTAATAAATGATCTCAATGAAAACATTGAATTTTTATTTATAAAGAAGCTATATCTAGCTTAGGTTTATAATATCTAGTCTCCTAGAATAATAATGTTAAAAGTTTCCAAGGCAGGTTTTTTTCTCTGAATGTTAGGTCACCTAAAATACCATTACTTTTTCTTTCACAAGGCTATAAGTATCTATATTACTGTATATGTTACCTAGCAACGACAGATAGCTTTTTCTTTGTTTTGACGTAACGCGCAGCTTTCGCGCATTTAGTATCCCACCCACACTTACGCAGTACTATCATGCACAAAAGTGATACCATCCCCTTATAAATCTGAGTTCAGATAACATAATAGTATTTTTAAATAATCATAAGATAGAAAGATAACTTTTGCTATGCTCGAGGATATGAACTATAATAAGGAGCTCTTCCTTGTTCGAAGTACGGACGAGCACGAAGAAGGCACGTTAAAAACTTTCCCCGATTTGCAGTCCTTAATAATACCTACCCACCAACCAACATTGCGCCCGCTTGTTAGGCGACAGTCCATTCTCTCGTTTTCCTCTATAGTAATGGCCAGTACTTACCTACCTCAGCAGTGATGACATTTAATGGCTGTAAACATGACATCCTCATCAATGATAACCGATACTGGCCAGAGGCATTGTTTTATAGTGTCTAATATAAGATATAAGGCATACAAAGATAATTCAAAACGGGCCAAACATATTAACTTGCGGTGCTCCATAATGTACAATACAATAGCTTTGTAACGGTTCAATCTTCAGTGCATTAGCATTAAGTACATAATAAATTTGTGGGTATCGATTTTTTTTACAATTCTAATGAGACTGGCTGCTATACAAATACCTACTTATAATTAACTCCAACCAAGTTTTGTTTGCGTCTGTACTTGCGTCGATATGCCTTAAAGTTTACTTTAGTCGCGCATCTAATATTTTTGTGGATAAAATATTTATTTTATTTGTTCCTAATATTAAATTTCTCAATAGTTACTAATGTCAATTAATGATTATGGCTTCGGCATATTTTAAGGTGAAAATGTTACGAAAGAAGAAAAAGAAGATCGCTGAATCGAAAAAGCAAACAACTGCTACAGCTGAAAACACCTGTCGAATTTGTTTAAAAGAAGGTAAAATACCGATTTATACAGACAATGGCCCTTCGGATGTGTCCGAAGCTATTAGAACTTTTGGCGATATTCAAATAAGTGAAAACGATGAGTTTCCTAAATATCTATGTGAGCAATGCCAATCGCTTCTACAAGGTGCAATATCATTTCGAAAATCTGCAAAAAACGCTGATTCGGTACTTCGTCAAGGTTTTTTAGATCCACCCGATCTACGAGCTGAGTCCGAAGTGAGTGATATATCTAATGAAAACATTTTGAATGATGACAATATTTTAAAAAAGTATAATTGCAAATTGTGTAAATTAGAGTTTGAAACACGGAATGAGTTAACGATTCACAAGAGTTCAAAGCAGCACAAACGAGTACGAATCCAATGTCAAATTTGTTACAGATTATTCACTGCCACATTGTTTAATAGGCACTTGCTCAGGCACCAGACTGCGACGCATTTGGTTTGCGATGTCTGCGGTAAGCTTTACCGGAAAGATAATTTAGTCCGGCACTTGCAGTTACACTCTTACGAACTCCCATTCAAATGCCAGGTGTGTCCGTACAGGGGAAGGTTTTTGGAGTCCTTGAAAATACACAGAAGGACACATACAGGTGATAAACCATTTAGTTGTGATAAGTGCGACCTTCGGTTTTTAACCAGAAGTAATTTGAATAGACATTTATTGACCCATAAGAAGGAGAAACCACATAAATGTGTCGAATGTGGACGAAGTTTTTATACCAAACGTGACTTGGATGTACATTTTAAGGCTGATCACGCAGGGATTAAAGATTTTGGATGTAAAATGTGTAGGAACAAGTATGGCACAAAGAAAGCGCTAATGAGGCACGAATTGACGGTGCACAAAAGAAATAAAATGGCAAAAGGACGAATGCCGCTATATTTGCAGGCTGAATACAAGAATTCCAATGACGACCTTTATTATAATAAAATAACATAAGGCGAAGCCCTGTAAGGATGTTTTTACGAAGCTCATAAAATTAAATTTAGCGTAGAGCACTAAGTGCCACTTTAAAATCAAACTAAAGTCTGCCTTATATCGAAGAAGGAAGGATAAATAACAATACTTTAACTTACATCATGTGACCACGGTCGTGCCAACCCGGTCAAAATTTTAGGAAAAAAACGGTACTCGCGTAAGGATAAACTTTCTCCTTCCTTCTTCAAGAATAATAACGCTAACGAGATAAATCAAATACTTAGTTTCAACTGTAAATATTTATATTGATGCACAAATTACAACATACGTACATTTTAATAGTAAAGAAGTTACTTATAACTAAATTGAAGACACAATAATGGCGAGGAATACTTCGAGTAAGTATATTGTTTGATTATGAAGTGCGAATTTGATATTAAAATGATTATAATTTGACTAGAAAGTTGTTGTAAAATACAAATATATTAAGATCCTTTAAAATGACTAGTTTTGTTACTTTTCTGAATATGTTAAAGAATAAGAATCAATAAAAAAGGAATCTTCCTGCAATATTCGAAACATAAAACAATCTTATCCTATCTTAGCAAACATTTTGTAAGTGATTTTACTACGACAGGAACCATCAGTTCTGATCTAGGCAATATCTTCAACATGAGCTTGGCCTTTCTTTCGAATAGCTACCCTCCAAATATTAAAATAAACTTACTTAGATAAAAATTATATCAGAACCTCTTAATTGTCTTGAGATTAATTACTCATCCACGCCGTCGTCTCCGCAGTACCTGACCAAAAACAATCTATCGCCGACTGCATGCTTTCATTTTTACATATCGGAATAATAAATAAATGAATATATTCCGAAATGCTTGCACCATAGGCTTGGACCTTTTGACAATGTATAAATTAGCACACATTTTTTCCGCCGTACGACATGTTTGCCATACGGCGAAGAAAAGATGAGGTCTAAAAATATTATTTAAAAGGTTCTGATAAAATAATGTTTACGATAAAAGCTTCTACAGTACATACAATGGAAGATATAGATTGATTATTTTTGTATAAATACATATAAATAAAGGCCACATTATCACTTGTGTTACACATGGGCTGGATTTTACTATATTGGACTTCTAATATCGCCGATTATATATATTATATATAAATATATAATTTACAAATGTATGATATCTTAATGTTTTTTAATTAAAACTTGGTAAAATGAATTCTCAGCATTGTTACGCACATCAGTATACAACAAGGTGAAAGAATTAAATTTATGAAAATATTTATAATGATTATAATAAATACTAGGTAAATACCACTTTTGGAGACTGTTCAAAAGTATAAAATAGATTTTTATAGTTATAATACTTTGTTGTGACTTGGTTGTACATTTACTCCCCTAAATTCTTTATGTCAAATATGCAGAAAAACTGCACTATGAAAATATGTTCATAATAAAATTCATTTGTGCCAATTATGTATAAGTTTCACATATTTCAGTGATAACACACATATTTGTATAATTGCTTATTTAAATATTTTAATATGCTTACATATAATAGTAAAATGTAACATACATGTGAATAAAAACTTTAATAAATAGTGCCATTTTAATAAAAAGTTAAAATGGCAAAAATGTGAATGTTATTTTAATTTTGTTGTTTGAAAACTAAGATAAAAAATCCATAGTACTGGTAAATGTATTGTTGCTACTGATATTAAATTTTGAGTTTAATTCATTTTGATGACTAATAATTACCACTATTATTCATTAAAATGATTAAATATCATCTGAATCTTAGTTTAGCTTTCAAATAATGAAAGCTTTGCAAATAAGAGTTCTAAGAGTACAAAGTTTAAAAAGGTAACTAAAAATTCTGATTTCTTTGAGACATAGAAAACATAGAGTTGTATAAATAATTATGGCAATCTTCAAATACTTTTGAAATAGGAACAATTTTAAAAAGCATACCACTTGACGCCACATTTTTTTTTTCATTTCAAGCATATGATGGTCCCTTGCACATTGTGACTACAAACATGGATGCAAATACCAACTCCAACGACTGTATGGCAAGCATGAGAGTGCACCAAATGTACTCAATACGAAGAACCACCACCTGCCAGATCAGGAGGTACAGAACGCCGAGTATTGAAGGAATTGTCAGCACCACAGATATTAACACTGGTGCATCTGTAACATAAGTTATAAATATTAGAATGCAACTGGTTTTAAAAATATGAATAAAAGAAAATTAAATAAACAACTAATGAACTTAAGATTTTTTTTTGTGCAGTCAAAAGATTATTAAGTATAATTGTAATAAAATTATCAGAATAATATATTACCCAAAATTTTAAATGTTATGAGTAGTTATGACTAGTATGACTATGTATGTCATACTAGTCATAACTTTACTTTGTGAGACCACTGTTATGTTTCCATGTAGAGTCATCATTGGTTTTACTTAAAAACTATATTTACTTTTAGGTTTTACCTCAGGATTTTACACTAGATTCTATTACAGAGAAGACCATACCTTTCTCACTTAAACTGCCCCTGCGACCCAGTATAAGTCGAGCCGCTTCAACGACGAAGAGCCCTAACAAAACACCATAGTCTTGCCCGATTTTCGTAGGATCCTTTTGTACTTCGTAAACACTTGTTATGATAGCTGATTTCAGAACTAATGTGCCAAGTTCACAAGTGGCAAAGAGACCGAAATAAAATGAATTTATATACATCAGTATTTCATATGCTAAGCTCGCGTTAACCATGATACCAGTTAATAATGGTTATTATTGATTGAGAAAGAAATTGAAATTATGAAAATAGTTACAAAAAAAAATACTACAGAAAAATTAAGTTTTAAAAATAGAATAAATAAAGCAACAAGAAAAGCAAGACAAGAATAAAAAAAAGAGTGTTACCGACTCTGAATCCTTGATTTTGAAATGGAGTAGATCTGCCTTGATAAGATCACACACATGTTTACATACACACCATAAAATCACACTTCTTTTTCGGAAGGATAGGAAGAGATGCACTTTGCTTTTACCATTTGCCACGATTCTTGAACACTTCTTTCGCTTCAGCAACATTTTTAATTCATCATACGAACTTAGGGTACTCTTATCAAGGTTCATTTGTCTAGGCCTTTTTACTAAGCATGCTTAATATTCTTCCGTTTTCTATTACATCGGATGATCAAAGATATACACTTTTATAAATGACGTAAAAATGTGTATCATCAAATATCCTTTGGCCGTATATAGACCAATAAAATATCACGCACAGTCCAAACTTCTAGGACCAGTGATTTGAAAAGTATGTCCCATAAACTGCTACAACCGAATAATTTTTATTAAACTTAGGTCTACATTAAAAAACTAGAGTTGGCAACTCTAAAGTTTTGACGTTGGACTTCACATTACAGGATGGATGACAATGACTTAAGTACGTACTTTAAAATATGGCAAAGAGGGTTTGATTTTAATTTAAATTATCTCGTATTTCTCGGATGGCATCGTATTTAATGTACAATATCATTTTTACTTACATTAACGGTAACGTTAAGGCAAGGCACGTGCCGGCAGTTCTGGCACTGTTATGTACGTAATCCGCACTGCGGGTCGGCCTTTTTCTAGTTAAATTCAAACAAATTTTCTTTGAATTTTACATTTACATTCTGATCTGGACTTTGGATTGGAATTTTCACATAATTTTGCACAAATTTGCACATAGTGTGTCTCCAAAAAATAAATCATTAATTTTCTTTTTTACATCAGACAACACCAAACGAGTGCAATGAACGCAGGCGAACGGGGTGGTCGTGTTGCCTGTTTTTATTTTAACTGTAATATTATAGTGCAGTTAGTATGAACATAAAGTTTAATAATATTTTTTAGTGACTAAATATTGTGTTCGTAGAAAATAAACAGATTTTTGTACCTATGTTTTGGTAAGATATATGATTTTCATGTCTGCAGTAACCATGCGCTTCTGTCACGTTTTAATGTTCAGTTTGGTATTTTCTCGTAGGCGTTTAATTTTTTTGTCAATGCCTTTTAAAACTTTTAGAAGGGCTTTTTGTCGTTATTGAATATATAATACTGTTATTTGAGCTTAGATAACTGCTGACCCCTGTTACTAGTACCGGAAACCGGGAAAAAATTTTTTTCTTCTTTATGGCAGGCCTGTTACAGGAATGCAGTTCTAGTGACCCGTATCTTTTTTGATTGACTGTCTACAACAAAATCGTTCGCTATATAAAGTTCATTGACTGCTCAAGCTTTTCTAGTTGTTACTTTGTTGATCTATTTTGTTTTTGTCATAAGAAATCAGAATGGCTAAAACTCTCATAAGACTATAAAAGTTGTAATGACTACTATTGGCCTGTGTGGTCCAGTTGTCGGATCAGTTTACGGATCATGCCTCTGAATCTCATGGTCCTGACCAGGTTAGATCCCAGGTCAGGTCATGATGGAAAAAATATTTTTTACTGATAGCCTGGGTTTTTGATGTACTTATATCAATTTAAGTATTTATTTTTTAAAAATTGTTTAGTATTGTTAATTTCGAATTACTTGAAATCAGTCTTAAATATAAGGGACTAGCTCAATCTGTGTCAATTAATAAATATTTATTTATTTTACTAGAGAGTACACTATCATTGTAAAGCTTTACACACACTGTCATCACTGGCATCTCCAAGAGGTACCTACTTATAATACTAACCAGAATTTCCAAATATTATTTTTACCTGAATACATATTGACTGTGTATGTACTTTCCTTACAAACAAAATAATTTTAATTACAAGTATATTAAAAATATACCTACCACAAATTTAAGGTAAATTTACTTATAATCACAAATAACAAAGTTATTATATTCCCGAAATACAGCACACATTTTATAATCCTATTATTACAAGTGTGAAACTATGCATGTTAATAATAATAACAGAGGAAACCTTCCTAAACATCAAAATAACAACTCAATGAACTACTTACTTTACTTTACTTAAGTACTAAGAACTTTATACACCTTGTAGCAGCATTAATTTAATATAAGACCAATGGGATGACTTTAAAATAATTAACTTGGTTGACAAGTTATTAAATTAATAACTAGTCAAAATTCTGGGAAAGAAAAATCGTTTTAATGGAACTGCCATGGAGAAGTGATTCACAAACTCAACCCAAAATTATGTTTTGGGTGTCATAACCCCTTTCCATCAAGTGGGCCATTGCTGAACCAGTTTATCTAATTAGTATTACACCTTATAAAATAATTGTAATCATTACTCTTATAACATAACTACATTGCTTGCTCCAATCTATTTGAATTGTAGTCACTCTGTGGACTTTAATTCAATAAACAATATGATAGGGCCTGAAATATGTGCTCTATTTAATGTAATTGATACTCGGCTCATGCCTGTTTGTGAGATAAGAAATTATTGCTGGGTGGTCATTACAAGATAAATAATCACTGAACTCTGATTGGCTGTTTTTAAATTAGAAGGGTCAGATTTGTCTTTGTGTTATATGCTACTTCTACATTTTGCCATACATGTGTATAAGGCAACTCTTATTTAATCATACTTAGTCTCACCAATTAAAACAAGAAAAATTTATTTATTGTTTCTTTTTTTAATCTCTATTCTATTATAAACCCTATCTGCTGAGCGTGGCCTATCAGTCTTTCAAGACTGCTGGCTCTGTCTATCCCGCAAGGGATAAAGACGTGGTCATATGATGATATGATATGAATATTTAGTAAAGTTATAAAGGGTTCAAATAAATATTATTACCTAGATAGATAGGTACCCTTTTTTGCTAAATAAATGAGTAAGGTACAGAAATAATTTAATAATCAACTAAATACTTCTAAACCTGCCAGTTGCGAACTATGTAAGTGTATATAATTGAATTTTAAAATTGTACGAGGATACGAAAATGTAAGCCAGGAAAATATATTTAAAAGCTAAAACGCAACAGCACTTGAGTTTCGTTTAAAAGATGGCTGAGTGGAGTAGAAGGCTGATATTGTGTGTGAGCTCTTGAAAGGGCTCGTACGACGCGAATTTAATTTCAACAGCCGAGAAATGTGTTGAGGAGAAGGCATTTTTCACTGAGGAGAAAATAGATTTAAAAGGATGTTTGAAAGGAGACTTAATTTAATTTTCGATATCAAACAACATTACTGTTTTAGGTATCTACGAGGTTTGCACGGCAGATTTAAAGGTCATTTTAAGTCATCCTCAATCGTAGGTCATCCTCATTTTTAGGTTTCGTGGTCAATAGTTAGTTCACAATGTCTATAATCAGTTCGCAGATAAGGTCAGAGATTCTAAAGTAGAGATGCAAATATTAGTTAAATAAAATTGTTACATAATTACATATCATGACCAATAAACAAGGTAGTATAACAATATATAACGCACATCTGTAATTGTAAGCCTCCTAAGCACATGTAATGTTACATTACGTGAAAAAATATCTAATCTAAAAAGGGCGATAAAAAATTAGGGCAAATGTATGTATGTAACAACTAACAATCGCGTTGGGCAAGTTTGTCAAATATTTTCTATAGCAAGTTACAAAACAAATTGATTGGTTAGCGACAGAACGTAGGTAAGTATTAGGAAATGTAAAAATTAAGTATTGTCCAAAAAAAAAAGAAAGTTTGTTACATTTTTACGATGCAATAATTACCTACTAGTAAAAAGTCTATCCCCATTCAAAGTTTAAAACTGTGAAGTCAAACATTTTTTAAAAACAAATGGTTCCGTTAGTTTTAACTTCAAACGAAAATTGGTTTGTCATAGGTCAAGTATTTAAAAGCTTCTGCTAAAATAAAATCTATAAAAATGTGACCATACTAATAACAAAAACGCAAAAGTTTTAATGATGTGTGTGTGTTTGTCACGGAAAAGCGACTGAACGGATTATCATGACACTGCAATAATAGCTTACTGATTGAAAAACCATAATAAGATAAAATTTATAGAGACAAAAGTCGCGGGTAACAGTTGTACAAGCGTCGCGTCGTTCTCTCCATCCAAGCACTATAATAAAATCATGATTAACCTCCACAATTGACAGTGACCAATCATTTCCATGTCTCGTTAATCATCATATTTTATGATATTACCACAGAATTATATTACGTTTCATTCAGCATGCTAGTTTTGTGCAAGTCAGTATAAATAGATCAATCAATAAGTGTATTTTAACTTTGTATTTAGTTTTGGAATCGATTCCAATATGGTTGTGCACGAATATTATAAAAGTTACTTTTCCTGCGGGTTTCGCTTCAGTGGGAATTCTATTAGAATAGAATAAAATAGATTTATTTTCAAAATTGGATACAAGGTTGATACCTTGTTTCCAATTTTTTCTTATTGACGTTAAATCACTTAAATCTAATTATAACTACTATCGCTTCCAAAGCGCATGTGTAGAAGAAGCGGCGGAACAAACTACATTGCAGCATTTTCATCGGGCGTCAATTTACAAATATAGATCTCTTAAATCTAAATCGTGGACGAATGCAATAAAAACTGATAAAAAAGAACTAATTATGTCAATACGAATATTTCGTCATTATCATCGTATTGATATTATAATTGAGAAGTTTTTAAGGATGTGTGGATGTGTGTGTGTGTTTGTTTTCATGCTAATATGCTTAATTTACATGAAACTTTACATTAATTAATTAGCATTGGACATTGGAATAACATTAATAATTTTTTTGTAACAGATTTAAGGCGTATAAATTTTTACATTTATTACTCCCATATTCCCAGTTCCAGTTTTAAAAGTGTTATTTTTTAGGGGTTTACAAAGATATTTTATATCTAGCTCGCTAACCGCAGCTTTAAATGTAGAATTCCATCGCCTCCATCTCAGCTGACCATTTTGTAGACTTTTTTTTTAAATTGCTACTCACTGTTAACTCATTAGCCGGCACCTCACACTATCCATTTTCCCACAGAGCGCTGCACCGCACAGATGCCAGAATCAAGTTTATGATAGAGAGCCAGCAGAGCTGAGAAGCTAAGACCATGGCTTTGAGAGGGGAAGGTGAGAGTCTGCTCAGACCTGAGCAGAACGCTGTCGTGATGCCGCAGAACAGGGGAGCTGGTAAGTTTAATGACCTTTAAAGATAGCCAACTCATTTAAGTATTTTAACCTATTAGGTAAAATAGATTATTAAAATGTGTGGATTTCTCATCTTTGCATGTTCCAAATTGTGCGTTACTGCACCAGATATGAAATTACTAGAGTACGCCCGCGTAAACCAAAAAATCCCATAAATCTCCGATCTCCTGGGAATTTCGTTGAATCCTCTCTTAGACATTTGACCATATAAAGAACCTGGAACTACTACATGCCAAATTTAAATATATATATGACTAGCATATGTATATATCTATTAAAAATACTGCATTAAAATCCGTTGTGTAGTTTTAAAGATCTAAGTACTTACATACTTAATATAATATAACATATACAAACATACTGACATTGGGACAGACGCGGGAAGCGATTTTGCTCTATTATGTGTACCTAATGATCATGTGATAGTAAATAGATATATAATAACGATTTTATGTATGTTTATATATACACACGTGCTAATATCTAATGTTATTATCTGCCTTGGTAACAGTCGTTTAAGTTTTATCTTTATGACTACACTTATAAAGCGATTGGACCTACTATATTTTGGTGGCCAATGATAAGGAGCGTATTTCTGAATAGTCATTAAAATTATATCATAATCATTTCAGAATCATAATTTTGTAACAAAAATATCTATAAAGGTGAGATTTAGGTTCTTATTAGTTTTTTGGTATCTCGTTTGTTATTTCTTTTCTATTTTAGAAATTTATTAGCGCAATGCTTAGACATTCAATCGACTAATTTTATACTTTTTCCGTCTATAGTATAGGGTATCCGTACTCATATTTTGCGTGTGTTATTTATTAGAATCATGATCTCATCTTTTCACAGATTTTTGCGTCAATAATCCTCCTCACCTTGCATTGAAGCGATGTAAATGACATCATTACAATCTTGATGCTTTTAAACTTATAGAATTTAGATATATTTTGTTATCCAATTGAATACAATATTTTTTTTTTTTTACAAATTACACAGATTGAGTTGGCCTCGAAGTAAGTTCAAGACTTGTGTTACGAGATACTAACTCAACGATACTATATTTTATAATAAATACTTATATAGATAAACATCCAAGGCCAATCAGGGAAAGTTCGCGTCTCATCATGCCCTGAACGGGATTCGAACCTGGGACCTCCGGTGACACAGACAAGCGCACTACCGCTGCGCCACAGAGGCCATATTATTTCTTCATCTCATTATTGATCTCATACTTAGCTTTTTGCTTCAAATTCTTGGTTCTGTTAAGTCGTCAAACTCTTAAGGACTTAATTTCAAATGTCTTAAAAAAGAGATGTTAGGAGTACCCGTAATCGTAGAAAATGGATACCAACATGAAAAGAATAATAAGTGTGAAGGAAGCGGTAGAGGAGGAAATAGAAATCCATCGCTTACCCCAATGGACCGGCATGATGGTTTGTATGTATGTATCTGTAAAATGTTCGCGACGCAGTATATACCTATGTAGTTACTACAGAACAGGCAGCCTACCTTTTCTTTTGCATCGGACGTCAGTCTTTTGTTAATGGTATACCTGCAAAACCCCCTTTACAAATTAGGAACACCATTTGCTATGGTGACTGTACATTGAGGATATAAATCGTGATTAAACCAGCACGTATAAATGTCTAAACTCTTAATAAAATATTTGACGAAACGCAAATATGTATTTGCGTCGGTATATTATTTTTCATGGCCTTAAAATTGCGATAACGATTAAAATTATGTTAACTAAGTATATCGCTATCAGCCGAATATTTGCGGAATGCAAAACACGTGCTACCTTATCGTCATCTACAAATAAAGAGAGGTTAACTAGGTTGTTTTGTCATCTTCATCAATGTAACCTAATTTTGATAGTTATTTTTCGTTAACTTAACGATTGGGCAAATAATATAATCATTTTCTTATTCTCAGTGTTTCCACTTCAGCATATTATGAATTATATGCTTTACATATTGCTATTACAAGAGATTAATTACACGACCTTCACTTCTGCTAAAAAAGCGTTTTCCAAAAAAAATTGTTTAGGGAAACCATTCTAGACGCAATTTCAGCAGTGAACGAACATAATACAAAAAAAAACTAACTTCAATAACTAATACTTTACCAAGTTTATTACTGACTATAACGTGGTCAGCACGTTCACCCGTTTCTAAAATTCGCATTTCAACAATTAATACTTCGCCAAGATTTTTACTGAGACTATAATGTGGTCTTGTTCAAATTCCGTTCCGGAATAGTGTCAGAATCTGATAGTCTTGCACTAATTCTCGCTCCGTATGAATACCGTACCGTACCGTAAAAGACTTGAGCACTGTATAGTCTTGTTCTTTAATAAGCTAGAACACAGCTTCAATACAATACTTGACAAAAATAACAATAAGAAGAACGAAACGGAAAATAATGCTACCAACCGTGCCAAAAAAATAATCCATACAAATACTCAACTGTCGTTCAAACATTTGAGAAGGGATGTGGGGATGAGTCTTGATTTCTTGCAGAGCACGCAAATTATTTTTGACTTTACGAGTAGTTCAGAAAAGGTTTCTAATTATAAGTATGTTGGGTTGCTTTTTTGATCGTATTGCATCATCAGCTTCAAGCTCGCTAAAGGTCATTGAAAGTGATACCTCTTAGTAAACAGATTTTCCAGATATTACACGGCTGGATGCCTGCGGCCCCAATTCGCCTAGGTAATTTTAGCAAGTGCTTTTTGTATATCAGTCGTCTTTTCACACATTGACAGTAGACTAAAAATAAAAGTCCAAATTTGTTTTGGCTCGAAAACTTCCATTTGCCTGTAAGTAGGTAGGTACTCTAATGACTTTTCTACACGTAGGTATGTTTTGAAAATGTGATCATCGGCTTAGCTGAATCATGCATAAAATATAATTCGTTCACGGTCGGCTTCATGAAAAACGTATTTTTATAAATCATCACATCATATAAGTGAGCTATGATCAAATGATCATACCAGAAAATATTAACGTGTATTGTAATATTTTCTGGTTTGATGTCGTCGTATTTATACAAGTCTAACTTCTATTCTTTAGACCTAACGACTCAAAACGCCGAAGAAGAAAAAAGCTTGAAAGCGGATAATATGCACTTCTGAGCATCGTAGCGGTAGTGTCACAAGAAATGATTAAGAACCTGTAAAAGAAGTAAATGGCGGTTAATCCATAAATAGTCTTACACTGGTTACATTTAAAACGACAATGAGGTCATGCATTACTACAACAGAGAGGTCAGGCACCACTAGGTTTCTCAGAACATATGGAGATAAAACGTTTATCAACTGTATACAATGCGAATATGATAAAATTAATTGAAAAGAAAATAAGAATTCTCAACATTCTTCAACAACTTTTAGTTACAAAAATTATAAAAACATTTTAAATCCCAAGACTAAGGAGATTTCACCAGTTCTATGTCAATGATGCTTCCACTTTAGGCTGCACCGACAGATAAATTAGTTCTCATCACTCATACTTATCCCTGTATGTTCCCCAAAGTCGACTCTTTCAATGAACTCCGTTGTAAACTAAAGTCATTTAGCATTTCGTTTATTTCTATTCGTCCATAAATTTATTGCTCTAATATACAAACAGAATAAAGGCGAGTGTTACAGAGGTACCAATGAGGTTGGCAGCATTTGTCGGAACCTTTGACCTTCACGTCAAAGGAGAGCTAGTGGTCAATTGAACAAAATGATGACGAGATATCTTGAATCACTGTTGAACATAAGTAAACAAATAAATCAGTGATATGATAATGCTGTGGCAGAAATATAATTTGCTTTGAAATGATGACTCAAATATAGTGGAAATCAGCCAATTCGCATTTTACTACACAAACTAGAAGATGCAGCGTTTCTCATTATGTAGAATTCTTTTCAGTCTAAATCTAATTTGGATCGCTCGAAATGTGTGTTAAAATTATCCGACAGTACACCATCGATAGAGGAATTTGTCAGATTTTTGCCGCTATTGATTTTTATAACGCTTCTGGATGATATCAAAATGCCTCTTCAAAGAAAGAATTGTTACGTGTAGGAAGTAGATTGTTGACCAGTTTTAAGTCACTACGACAAAACTGCCACATCGTTAACAAACCATATTTATATGTGTATCGTACTGATCTCGTATACATCATGATGATATGAATTGTATCCTGTAGGGGGCGTTCATTTTTATATTTGTCATAATAAATTCATTCCTCTATATTCACCCCATGCCGTGTGGTTCCCGGCACCATTAGAAATAAGAATAGGACCACTCCATCTCTTTCCCACGGATGTCGTAAAAGACAACTAAGGGATAGGCTTATAAACTTGGGATTCTTCTTTTAGGCGCTGGGCTAGCAACCGTAGACGTGATTATATGTATGTATTCACCCCAAGATATTTAAATGAAAAATTCGTCTATGCGATTACCAGTCATGAATCGGTTAATTTCTGATTCAATATCGTTTTATGGAAAATCTAGTCATGACATGAGCAAGATTCTCAAGCAACTTTCAACGGATCAAGACCAGTCAGAGTAGAAATTGCTCTTGAACGAGTTGTACGGGCTGCGTTCACATACTGACACAAGATATCACCTATTGTACTATTGTTCTCTGAATATTATGCAAAGCTATGAGACATGCGACCGATGTCAAAGGAATGTAGCGTGTTTAATTACTCGGCATAGTTTACATTTTTGGGTTATCCCGTGGGTCTAACGGATTCTTTGTAAACGTAGTTTTGTGAATACATAGTACAAAAAGTGAGTTTAAAGATTTGATGATCATGATAAGTTTAAGCGAATTTGTTGTTGGCAAAAATCCAAGTAAATTACATACATACATATGGTCACGTCTAAATCCCTTGCGGGGTAGACAGAGCCAATAGTCTTGAAAAGACTGAATGGCCACGTTCAGCTATTTGGCTTAACCATAGAATTGAGATTCTACTAGTGACAGGTTGCTGGCCCATCGCCTAAAAAAGGAATTCCCAAGTTTGTAAGCCTATCCCTTAGTCCCCTTTTGCGACATCCATGGGAAAGAGATGGAGTGGTCCTATTCTTTTTTGTATTGGTGCCAGGAACCACACGGCACCAAGTAAATTACTGCTAGGATTATTCTTTTAACAGTTCAACAGCAAGTGGTAACAGTAGTTAAAGTATATCTCATATCGTGTCACAGTTGCGACACAAATAAACATTACTCATCGTAAAACAAAGGTCAGAACCTTTTGTTATTACAAAATAATGCATGTGCATCCGTGAGTCTTTCCTTGTCCGATGAGTCTTGATGTAAACAAGTATGCGTTTATATCGTCTACATATCGTTACTTGAGACGCAACGTTAGCAAAACATGGAAAATTGCTTAATTGTAAGCAGTATGTAGTTATTAGTACTATTTTTTTAATAGGTTGCTTTGTTTTAAAGGCTTGATAACAGCAAAAGCATTAGCAATGTAGTTTAACAGCGGATTTGCTTCAAAGTAGAATACAAGAACTTTGAATTCGTCACATCACATTGAAAATACACTACCGTCGTGCCGCAGACTCTCAATAAAAAAAAATACTGACTACTTATGCATGGATTTTCCCAAGCTGAGTTGGGGTAATGGTAAAAATTCAAGGATTCATCTAAGCAGCCGACGGCAACATTTTTATCTAATCATTTCAAAGAATTTCCAATTTGTCTTGCAAACCCAGCGCTGTAAAGCCAACAACTGAGAATGCAATAGTGAATTTCTTTGATGGGAGAGACTAAACTGCAAACTTGTTGATAAATATATATAGAACATCTTATGTCTGGTCGAGATGTAACGGATTTCAGTAATTTACATATGAACAAAGCAAATGCATAATGTTTATTGAACCTCTTTCTACACGTGTAGATTTTTATTCATGAAGCAATTGTCAAAGCGCCGGAAACGATACAAATGAATAGTCCTTTTTATTTTGGAAATTATTATTACTCTACAATTTTTACGAACAAGTTTACAGGCATATAATTTCAGTTTGGAATTTCGTTTAGGACAGCGTAAATTCTAGCATTTATTTACACAAGGTTTATAAATCTACGCTATCCTTTTAATATAATTCTTGAGTTTCTTGAGAGATTAGTATTTTAAAACGAGTCAACTTATTACCAGTTAAATGAGCCATTTTTTACCATAAATTCGTAGTAATCGTCATTTTTAAGTAAATACTCTTCAGAGAAATTTTCTTCTGTCTTCATGATGACGTAATAAATGTCGAGCGTATTTACTGTCTATATGAGCTATTTATTTTATTATCGTGCATTTATTGTATTGGGAGATAAAAGTAGTAAGTTATAGAAATAAAGCAATTCGAGATCAATTTAAACATTTGAGTGTGCTTATGGTCATCTAGGTATGAAACTTGTATTTTAATTATTTTCGCTAAAGTACAATAAAATGCTTTCGCTTCTTGTGTAATTGAAGGCGCGAATAGAATAACTTACAGTTGATGAGTCTAAAACGAGAATAAAACGTTGTCATATCTTCAGCATATTAACTAAGACTTACATACATACATACATAAAATCACGCCTCTTTCCCGGAGGGGTAGGCAGAGACTACCTCAACTTAGACTAACTTAACTACTTTAACTAAGACTTAAATGCAGATAAAGCATAACAGGTATATTTAAATCTTTAAATAATTTAGCTATAACGTTGTAAGCAAATTCCAATGACACATAATTATGCATGATCTCAAAGGCGGAATTTCAGCTTTACCTTGGCATCAAAATACAACTATAATGTTTTGCGAATATCTTAGTGGTATCTAAGCGTAAACACATCGGGTGACTTTAATACCAGCCAAAATTCCTAAGCAAGATCAGATTATGAATCGACTGTCAAATTTTTTTTTCCATCTCATTGACCAATGAGCTGATACCACTCTTTAACTTTTTCGGGAGTTTGTGTTTCTCAAAACCATGTTGGAATTATATCTTGTTTATTTATTAACAATCAACAAAATAATAACGAACCGTAGTCAAATTCTTCAGATGAAGCAAAAGCAATGAACCACGGAACTTTCTTGTCGTGTTCACATGCTAAGTAATGCTTTGAGTCCTGGGGACCGGTTTGCGTCTTTTCTACGCCATATATCAGGGTCTTCGTCATTCCTTTACCTTGACCGAGTCCCAGTTACTACTTATCCTTCACATTGAAGGTCATCTACCGTTATAATTGTGTTTACTTAGAGCGCTTCAAATATAATCGGACGAATTTAGATTTAGATCCTGTTTTCAAAACTTGTTTCTTGAAATAATTTGTTGCTCTTAATATGTTGGTCACGGTCATAACAAATCATGGTTATTTTGTTATTTTACTTATATAACAGCGATAACATTATAAATACTTATTATTGTTTCAGTAAATGGTTTAGTTGGTGTCTTATATCGAATTTTTATGTGGCATTTCCTACATTAATGTGATATTATCAATTGCATTCTTAACTATTGGTTTCGTAGCTTGACGTCTGTCTAAGTGCTTTCCAATCTGTGAAAAGATATGACCAAGATTTAGGAAGTCCGCTTTCTTACAAAACTGTCTTTGGAATATGCCAAAATTCTTCATGCCTTCGTAATATACTTCTCAGACCCATTTATTTCTCATTTGCTTATCCATTTAGCGTCCATTAGAGCTGTTATCACAGTTAACTGCAACGGTCAAGCAACTAGTATTACTGTCGCCATTTTATCATTTTGTAACAATATCTCCAGTTCATTATTGATTTGTTTGTTTATATTTGTTTGGTGAGTGTATAAATCATTAGTTTATTTGTTTCTCAATTATCCACAGTATCAGTCACACAAAACTCAAGACTGTCCTCATTGTATCGGGTCTTAACTATTGTAAAAACGTAGGATTATGGGATAGGATAGGATATATATTTGTAGGACGTAACGATTGATTTAGATCTTCTTTGATCAATCTTTTTGTATCCAAGTCTCGGTATACTGTTTCTTTTTTTATGTAGTTGCATCATATTAATCAATTAATGTTTGTGGTTTTAATTTTTTTAGTGTGTACGGAAAATCAATTTTGGTTAGTTCGTTTTTAATCGGCTAAAATACCTGTGTTGTTTGGTGTCTTTACTCGTCAGTTTTAATTTTTCCTCTTGTTATTATTCTTTTTACTACATTCACTTACGCGTGCAATATAGTTCTTCTAAGAGTTTGAGGAAACCTTTTAAAAGTGCTTCTCCGTACTCACTAAGGATTTTATCCGGTTATGCCGGTTTCTGCCAGTCAATATTACTAAGTTCATTTATTTTTGCACAAAAATTTCCCAAGACCTTAAAGTGTACGTACATTATCTAACTTACTAACTAACCTAGGTGTTACAAGTGTACAATCTGCGCGGTTTATAAGACCTTGTGTGTGTATGTTGTCGAGTATCGCATTACTGTATGCCGCTAATGTCATTACCATTCGTCCACGTATGTCATCAGTTCCTCTGTGTTTACGTTTCTGTAATTGTGATGCACAGCTATGGAACCTTCGCTGTTGTTCTGCAGAAGGGAATTCTTCGAAAATGTGAGTAAGCAGTCAGTGTTGTGTTGTTTTCAGTATATTAGAATAGTCAAGGGATAGGCTTATAAAATTGCGATCCTTTTTTTAGGCGATGTGCTAGCAACCTGTCACTATTTGGATCTGAATTCCATCATTAAGCCGAGCAGCAGAATGTGGCCATTCAGTCTTTTCGGGACTGTTGGCTCTGTCTACCCCGTAAGGGATATAGACGTGACTATATGTATGTATGTATGTAGAATAGTCAAGACCATGCAAAGACATATCGAGACATGCTGTCTCTCTTCCGTGGATGTTTTAAGAAGGGGAATGAGCATTATTTGGCCCTTGGCCTACGGTTGGCGTTGGCACCGTGTGGTTTTGTGGGGTCGAGTCCAATATAATAGTCGGGCTTTCCGTGGCTTTGCGGGCAGACGAGGGTATTTAAAAACACTATCGGAGGTCAGACTATGGACGCTTCGTCCTATTCCTTGGCTTATCAATCCCGTATTTTCCCCAAGGAAAACTTAACTGGGAGAGTAGAGTAGTAAACAGCATGTTCGAATCTGTTATATCGCAATGCAAGGTTAACCGGTGTCAGGACATCGATAACGGCCAGATGGTGACCGGTTGCATTGTGACCTTTTGCCCCAAAGCCTGGAGTCATCATTGTTATCTCATGGTCACATGATTGAAATAACAAATATCATAAAAGTTTTAAATTTATTATATTCGTCGTTGTACGTTTATTCTTAGCACTTATCATGTTTAATGAATTTCTTAGTTCGCTAAAGAAGATGTTGATTATACAAATTCTTAATTTCTTAAAATTAGTTACGTTATCACATTGACGTTACGCTATTACCTACCGTTTTCAAACGCAACTGTAGAAGAAGTTGTGGAACAAACTAGTAATATAGTGTATTGTGTTTTTTTCAACGGATCCTCAAAGGCTTTGCACGGTTTTTTGGAGAAAGACAAAGGGTATCTTTCATCCTGGTAAAACTATTGTCTCCGTGGTATTTGCGAAAAAGCCGATATTCTTTTTGTAGGTGGCGCTAATTTGTCGCTTTTTGTAGGTAGCGTTTAATTCGTTGCTTCTTGTCGTGACGTGTTATTACAAGAAGTTTAATTCAGTAAATAACTTGTGGAGAGGTAACAAACAAATGAACTCACTCTCGCATTTTCAATATTGGTATTCTGCCGATTACAACATGAGCTTTGTATGATACGTTGTTTAACTGGATTTAGAAGTTTTAATGGGATGTTTACCTCAATTTTAACTTTATTTTACTTCGTGTTTTATGATATCGTTTTAAACAAAATATTTTAAAGAAACGTTTGTGTAACCTTAAGAGTACCATTATCGATTCTCACTTCGCAGTAATATTTATATCGGCAGAACAACGTATTGATTAGCTGACGTTACCACAGACTATGAAATGAAAGAATGACAAGGTGTTGTCATTCTGTTTACAGTAGTGAATACAACACGAAATTGGTTATAATTTTTTCCTAATGACTATGTTTCCAGTGCGACGCCGTTTTTTATCGCGCGAAAAACGAATGTTGTCCCTTTTCACATAAATACATAAAATGAAGCCTCTTTCCCGGAGGGGTAGGCAGAGACTACATCTTTCCACTTGCCACGATCTCTGCATACTTCCTTCGTTTCATCCACATTCATAACTCTCTTCATGCAAGCTCGGCGGTTTCGGGTACTCTTGACCTGACCCTTTACCAGGACGTTCTTAATTTGATCAAGATACGTTCGGACGTTCTTAATTTGATCAAGATACGTTCGTCTAGGTCTTCCCACTCCGACCTTGCCCCCCACACTCTCCTGGTATGCCTGCTTTCACTCATCCTCTCACGTCATAATAAAAAGCGAAATAGCGATAGGTTGTCGCGCGATTAAAACGGCGTCGCGCGTGCCATGCTACGGGCGCAAGACATATTTCACAGCAGCAGCCCATTCATATAGGATGAGTTATGTTTACGCGATGCAGCCGGGCTTCTACGGCCGTTTGTTCTACAGGGCTCATGTTCGCATTACATGTTACATGCATAGTTGTCGTGTTCTGCTTTAGTTATGCGGGTAATATGCGGCACTCCTTATTTTGTACAAAGGGCAATAAATTTCGCTGCGAAATTGGTAAACACAAAACAAAACAGTGCTGTATATATATACTACTCAAAGAAAGAAAAGAATAATAAAATAATAAAGCAATAGGTACATAAACTAGCTGTGCCTGCAACTTCGTCTGCGTGGAATAGTTATTTTGGGCATCATTGAAGCCTTCAAGGATGAATAATTTTCCCCGTTTTTTTCACATTTTCTATTATTTCTTTGCCTCTTATAGTTGCAGCGTGATGTTATATAGCCTAAATACTTCCTCGATAAATGGTCTATTCAACGCAAAAAGAATTTTTCAATTCCAACCTGTAGTAGTTCCTGAGATTAGCGCGTTCGAACAAACAAAGAAACTCTTCAGCTTTATAATATTAGTATAGACAAAGGTTTCATTAAATATTGTCGTTTGCCTCTTCATTAAACATCCGGTCCCTCGACGAACATTTGTTTTGTACGACAATATTATTTATAACATCTCAATTACTATAATATACAGCTTACGATTCTGCTCATGTCCTAGAAATGTACATTTCTTTTGATAAATTTGTCTAACTGAATCGAATACGATCGAGTCTGCATAAACAAGGCGATTCTATAAATAAAATATTGATTTATGATCGATATTTATGAGCGAGTTGCAGACTAATGTATAAGGCACTGGCATGTAGTATGTGTAAAATATAATATGTTTTATCTTCTCTTTATCATTGTTTTTGAAGTTAACCTCGGAGTAAGAGAGAGGGAAATAACGACTTATGTTAAATCAACGTTTTTGAATACCTAAATGCTCCCTGGCATTTTTTTTAAAATTATTTTTGGTGGACAATGAGATATATCATTGTTTATCTTGACCTTACAAGTTAGGTATGAAATGGTGTAAACGTGACCAAAACTAACCATTCCAACCAATATACGAAATATTAACACTTTTGTTCTTAAGTGTACCGATTGTTATTTTCTCATCTAGTTACAGTAATCAGGGAATTCTTATAAGATTTCACAGGTTTCAAACGATTGACTGATCGAAGGAAACGCTGTAGTTGATTAACTTTTACATTTTATATGGTTTCTATATATAAGAACTAATATACATATAAGAACTTTATTACAGTGTGTAATAAAGTTCTTATATTTTTTTTACATTGAGAGCTCCAATCTCTACGATCTATACTGTAGACGGTTTAATACAATCTTAATATTACTTATGGTATACAATTTATGCCATGCAACGTCTTCTAGTTTTGTTGTGATTCAAAAATAATAAAAAAAAATATTTAAAGCTGCTTTTCTAGAGCATTGACTTTTGTAATCTAACTAACTTTGACACAATATTAGTTGTGAAATATTGTAACATCCCATTAATCATAATAGGTTATCTTACCATGTTTAACATCAAAGATAACATTAGCTTCAAAGGTGTGGACTTTTTATGTGCCGTAAAGTATAATTTTTTTTAAACATTTTTTTAATTAGTTTATACTACGAGTTAGCACGCGACAGTACCAATTTGTACGGACGATAAAAATTAAACAGTTTATTGCATCGATAACAGATCTTATTGTTCAAAGTTTGCCTGTTTGTGGTCAATATTCTAAGAATACGCTATCATTTAAAAAAATAATTAAACTGTGCACGTAATTTTTTTTGTAAAAATTGTTAACTTTTAATTTTGAGAATAAGGTAATATTTTTTAATTTTACAAAAAATTTCCTGCTTGAAATTATATTTATGGCGGAATCTTTTAGTAAAATTAGTTTTAAGGTTTTTGATTTTAGTGAGTTACATAGTGAAACATCGAGAGGAAATCTGCGTATTCAGGCTACTGGAAGTGTTGGGTCGAAATTCCTGGCAAGGTTGCGTTAGTCAGATGGATGGACGACAGATGCTTCGTGTAAAAGCCTAACTTACCTCCGCCAGGATCGTGATAACAGGCGAATCCCGGTGTTCTATGTATGTAAAATAATACGTTACACGCTGTCCAAAGATTAGCAATTTTTCTTACCGACGTCTGGCTGCCTGGTGACAACTCCTTAAATATATTTTTTTATATTCAGTTACATGATTTTCTTTGTTCCAGGGTGGGAGGCAGAGGGGGAGAAGGCGCCGTTTCTTCGCAACGAGCCGGTGAAGCTGACCCCGGCGTGGGAGGGCACCAACCTGCCCAATGACACGCTCAACCTGAAAGGTAATCTGCCGTGACGTCACACGGTAACGGAGAGAACATCAATACATACATATAATCACGTCTATGTATAAACAGAGCCAACAGTATCCAAAATACCGAAATAAATAAATATATACGGGACAAATTAAACAGATTGAGTTAGCCTCGAAGTAAGTTCGTGATTTGTGTTACGAGATACTAACCCAACGATACTATATTTTATAATAAATACTTATATAGATAAACATCCAAGACCCAGGCCAATCAGAAAAAGTTCGTTTCTCATCATGCCCTGGCCGGGATTCGAACCCGGGACCTCCGGTGTCACAGACAAGCGTACTACCGTTGCGCCACAGAGGCCGTCAAGGCTGTATGGCCCAATGATGAAATTGATACTCAAAAAGTGACAGGTTGCTAGCCCATCGCCTACAAGTAGACCTAGTTTCTTAGCCATTTCTTTAGTCGCCTTTTACGACATCAAATTAGTTACGTTTTGAATATCGTAAACTTTTATTTAGGGAATGACTTCTAGGGCGCATAGTGTTTTACCATTTTGGGGTTAACTACCAAATCGGAGTTCTGGGGTGCACAAGACTAATTTGTTAGTGAATTTCGAAAGGGTAAGCCAAGGCACTAAGTTATCTTGGTACCCGTAACTCTTAAAGGTCTGAGTTATATCATTGCAAAATTTCGTCAAAATGAGTTCAGAACTTTTGAGTTTCGCATGGGTAGCATTTATACATAATTATGTAAAAACTTTCCTCTTGAATCACTATAAAAAAAAACTGCATCAAAATCCGTTGTGTAGTTTTAAAGATCTAAGCATACATACGTAAAAGACAGGGACAGACGCGGGAAACGACTTTGCTATAAATTACCTTTGTAGTTTGGTGATAAAAAATTTCCGACAAAAACAGGCATGCCGTTATGTCTTAATAGTACAAATAATTAATAGACGTGAACCTCTTTTATTGCAGTCGGTTACGAATCAAATAATTTTGTAAATATTTACGAACATTTAAAATCTCCTAAAATCACACAATGCAATTCAATTGACTCCCGAGTCAACTGCATGATTGAAGATGAATGAGCCATTAAAGAATTCTGAGGCCTCAATGAATCATCATGAATGGGTTTACATTTTTCACGCCGAGTGAGACAAGCCGTCTGGCGCAATGTGTAGCGAGGGCGTCCGCAATTCGAAGGTCCCAGGTTCGAATCTTGTCGGCGGTGTGTTAAATTATCTGAATTAGAATGATTTTGATTGATTAATGACATAATTTGAATTGATTAATTTAATTGTATGCACTTTAAAAATAACCCCACTTCCCAACGCAGTGTCACAGTTAAAATAATTGTAGGCACATTATTACAAAAGTGGGAGAAGAACAGGCTTTACTAAAACACACGCGGGTTTCATCAATAAGTCCGTGTGCACCTAAGTATTGCGACAATATTATTTTTTTTTAAAGTTAGATAATGTTTATATAGAGTATTTACCGATAAAGAGATAAAAGAAAAATCAATAAAGACTTGTAGAAAAAAAAATATATAATCAATTCAGACGCCGTGTGGTTCCCGGCACCAAAACAAAAAGAATAGTACCACTCCATTTGTTTCCCATGGATGTCGTAAAAGGCGACTAAGGGATAGGTTTGTAAACTTGCGATTCTTTTTTTTAGGCGATGGGCTAATAAACTGTCACTATTTCAATCTCAATTCTATCATTTAGTCAAACAGCTGAACGTGGCCTGTTAGTCTTTAAGGCTGTTGGCTCTGTCTACTCGCAAGGTATGAAGACGTGATTATATGTATGATTCAATTCAAACAAATGGTTTTGAGTGAGCTTTGATAAAATGCAATTAATGCTATATTTTAGCATTTATTAACAATTTATAGGTAGGTATATCATTTATATAACTATAGCAGCAAAGATATACCGGCTTGTTTTCTTTTTTTCAAAGTATTTTAACTGTTTTATGCAATGTTGACAATTTACATTTTAGTGGAGAACTCAGACTTAGTTTATGTTTGTTACACTAGGCATCATGACAAGATATACCTACATACAATACACAAATCACTTTTATTTGGAGGGGGTACGCTGGATAAGGATTTATTACGTGATAACTTACTGTCTTTTTATCTGATACAGGAATCGCCATGGACTTGGCGCCGCCAAAGGACAAATGGAACCTGATCTACCTCACTCTCATACTCCACGGTCTCGGCACGCTGGCCGCGTGGAACATGTTCATAACGGCGAAGGATTACTTCGTGAAGTACAAACTGGTCGATACGCCGCAGTTGGCGACCAACTATTTGGCGTACGTCGGCTGGGCGAGCCAATTGCCAAATGTGCTGTTCAATTGGCTCAATATCTTTGTACAGTTCGGGTGAGTTGGCTCTGTTACTGACGTGTAGTCTGCCGCGAATACAGGAGTTCCTCGCGTGGTTTCTTGAATCTTCGCATATACATACATGTGGTCACGTCTATATCCCTTGCGGGGTAGACAGAGTCAACAGTTTTGAAAAGACTGTATGGCCACGTTCAGCTATTTGGCTTAATGATAGAATTGAGATTCAAATAGTGACAGGTTGCTAGCCCAACGCCTAAATAAGAATCCCAAGTTTGTAAGCCTATCCCTGTCAAATTTAGCTTCTGATGACATCCACGCACCAATAAAAACAGTGCGCACCCCAGGCTCCCCTTCAGATAGGTGAGGATGTAAACGACAGGAAGAAGATTTACAAATACATTTAAATTACTGTCCTATTTTATTATAGAATTGAAAGCTTGCGATTTGAAACTAATAATACTAAACTCAATACGTTTGTCCCCAGCGGTAATCTCACGACTCGCATAGTTTGGTCGCTATGCATAGAAGTGGGCATCTTCGTGTTCACCATAATCCTGGCCATGTTGGACACCAGGGGCTGGCCCACGGTGTTCTTCTGGCTCACCATGATATCTGTACTCCTCCTCAATGGTAAGTGTCAAATGATAAGCTAACAGACTTAAAAGAGCGTTCTAATCTATAGTAGAACCGCCTAAATGAGTCCTCGCCCGCGGAGTACAGGGGCGCGGGGGTATGACGACGAAGGGGACCGAGAGAGGTGCGGGCGGCGGGCGCATTCTTGTAAAAACTCAGTTCGCTCGCTACGCGGTTAGCGATCACACGTGTTGACAGTTGCGGACGCCTTGTGAAAATTATACATGAGATTACATTCTCAAGATGAGTCGAAATATTTTCGGACATAGAATTAATAGTCAGTGCAAACAAATGGCGTTTAACGTATATGAATATTTTAGAAAAAAGAAACTCGACCCAAATTCTGATGAATATAAACAAGATATACCTTTAAATAAAACTGTAGCAGAAGTTACTGGACTATCAGAAAAGACTGTATCTAGAATTGTACAACAAGGGAAAGCATTAAATGACAACGAGAGATTTAAATCACCGAGAAAACCAAAACAGGTTCGTAGAAAAAGAGTGGAAATAGACGATTTCACAAAAGGAGTGGTAAGAAGAAAAGTCACTCAGTTTTACACAATTTTCAAAAAAATACCTACTCTGAAAACTTTGAACGCTGTACTTAGAGAAGAGAATATGTAATATATTGCGGCAGGGAATATTTAAGGCTATTATTACATGATCTAGGTTTTAAATTTAAGAAATGCGGATCTAAAAGGAAACTCCTTATCGAACAGCCAAATATCACATCGTGGAGGTGGAAATACCTAAATACTATTAAAAAATATCGTAGAGAAGGAAGACATATTTTATACCTTGACGAAACTTATGTAAACGCGTCTCATAACGTTTCAAAATGTTGGCAATCAAAGGATGAACTTGGCGTTCTATCTCATATTGGTAAAGGGGACCGTTTGATCATCGTACATTGTGGAGGTCAAATTGGATTTGTAGACGGAGCCCTTGTGATATTCAAATCCAAATGTAAAACAGGTGATTATCACGATTCTATGAATTTCGCAAATTTCAGTAAATGGATAAATGAAAAGCTCATGCCTAATATACCGCAAAATTCTGTCATAGTAATGGACAACGCAGCTTATCATTCGGTTCGAGAAGAGAAAAAGCCAACTATGGCTTCTACCAAGCCAACTATGCAAGAATGGCTACGACGACATAACGTGCCTTTTGATGAAAAACTTAGAAAGGATGACTTATATAAATTAATTAAAAGTAATTTCACAGAAGATATTTACAAAATTGACGAGGTATTGAAAAGAAACGGACACGAAGTATTGCGTTTGCCTCCATATCACCCAGACCTGAACCCAATTGAGTTGGTCTGGGGTGATATCAAAGGACAATTAGCACAAAAAAGTATCGACTCTAATTTGGACCAGAAAAAAGAAATATTAGAGAGATTATTTGCTGAATATCCCAAAGAGAAATGGGAGAATTGTGTTAAACACGTGATTAAAATCGAAGACGAATATTGCAAACATGATGGAGTCCTAGATGAAGTTGTTGATTTTATTATTAATGTGCAAGACGATTCTGATGATTCTGATGATGGCTGTTGTGAAAGTGAAGAATCAAGTTCCAGTGATAGTGATATTATGGACATAAGTGATTGATTTATAATTTTGATAAATTTTGCATAAATAAATATTACATACATAACTTTATTACCTTTTTTTTACCTACATATCATACCTATATATCATAAAATCACATTTTTATCGAATTGTTTTGTATGAAAAATAAAAATTTGAAAATAACAATAATCGAAAAATGCTTATGCTATTTAATTCATGTACGTGATCTCGTTGATACCATGGAGTTATGGGATAACAAAAGGAACACGTTGTATAGTTTACAGTTGTTTCATTCAAATTTTGTATAGCCATTATTATTTTTTTAATAAAAATCTTCAGCTGTTTGCCGCTAACCACTATGACGTCACATATCTCAAGAAATGTCCAGTAACATTTCGCCCCTTGTATTACACGCTACGCTCGACCGCCGCCCGCACCTCTTTCGTTCCCCTTCGTCGTCATACCCCCGCGCCCCTGTACTCCGCGGGCGAGGACTCATTTAGGCGGTTCTACTATAGAAGTTATTATCTTCAAGGTTCCACACCCTGGTTATGTACAGTGGGCTCAGGACATAGTTGAGCTGCCTCACTTTGATTGGTCTATGGGAGGTAGCCCAGGTATATCTTGAGCCATGTGTACCAAATTGAATCTTTCAATTACTCATAGTTTGATTGCTTATCGGAAATAAGGGAAAATATCGCGATGAAACTTGCACGTTTAGGCAATTGGACACACTTAACATGATCGAATATGCTTTAAGTTTCCCTTGCAAAGGTCGCGGAGGTCATATGGGAGTTGCTTCGTGTGAAAACCTGACTCACTCTAGTGAATAGAATACATTTATTTTGAAAATTGGATACAAGGCATCACTTATTGACGTCACATAACTTAAATATAATTAAAACTACTACCGCTTCCAAAGCGCATGTGTAGAAGAAGCGGCGGAACAAACTACACTGTTACTGTCAATTTACAAATATAGATCTCTTAAATCTAAATCGTGGACGAATGCACATTGCCTACATTAAAAAACATGAATGAATGTAAAACTAAGTGTCGTAGTCAAAAGGCGCATCCCGAAACCTCTTTACTCGTAGAGAGTTGAGGATGTAACCGAGACTAATGCCAAGAGAATGATGATCCAAGTCTTCTCCTCAAATTTAAGAGCTTACTCTGTGTCGGTGGAATTAAGTGGAGTTTTCTTCATCCATGTCTTTTGACTGTAATTTTTTTTTATTTTTGGTAAACTGTAACTTTTACTTTTTGCTTTATTTGATCAAAATATTTTATTCTTGGTCCTCCTCTTCCTCTCTTTTCATTAATTTAATCCAAGTATGGAGTAAAAAAAAAAAACTAGCTAACAAATATTAAGTGTCATTCATACAACATTTTAATCCTTCTTGTTTCAGCGTTCAACGCCATCTTCCAGAACTCCGTATACGGCGTAGCGGCCCGACTTCCACCCAAATACACTGGCGCCGTGGTCTTCGGCTCCAACATCTGTGGCACCTTGGTGGTGTTCCTGGACTGGGGGTCCCATAGCTTCGGCAGTATACGAACGGCAGCCATATACTACTTCATAGCAGGAATATTGGTTTTGCTCGTCTGCTTTGATACGTACTTCGCTCTGCCACTTAATGTGAGTAATTTGAAGTGCTCAACTTAACTATAGTTTTATACATACATACGTATAGTCACGTCTTTATCCCTTTCGGGGGAGATAGAGCCAACAATCTTGAAGAGACTGATTGGCCGCGTTCTGCTGTTTGGCTTTATGAAAGAATTGAGATTCAAATAGTGACAGGTTGCAAGCCCATCGCCTAAAATAAGAATTCCAAGATTATAAGCCTGTCCCTTAGTCGCCTCTTACGACATCCATGGGAAATGAGATGGAGTGGTTCTATTCTTTTTTATATTGGTGCCGGGAACCACACGGCACACATAGTTTTATTATAGAACAAAAGTTACATATAGTAGTGTTTCTTTATTTATTTTTTATTTATTTAATATTTATTTGAACAAAATAAAATGTACAAAAGGCAGACTTAATGTCCTTTGCCAATTTTTACCAGTCTACCAAACAGAAAAACTTTGAGTTGGGTGCGTTGGGTGAAGTTCACATGCATTTACACATATATATAATACACTAGCTGTGCCCGCGACTTCGTCCGCGTGGAGTAGTTATTTTGGGCATCATTGAAGGATGAATAATTTTCCCCGTTCTTTTCACATTTTTCATTATTTCGATGCTCCTTATAGTTGCAGCGTGATGTTGTATAGCCTAAAGCCTTCCTCGTTAAATGATCTGTTCAACGCTAAAATATTTTTTCAATTCGAGTCAGTATTTCTTGAGATTAGTGCGTTCAAACAAACAAACTCTTCAGTTTTATTATATTAATAAAGATTAAATCTCTAATATTTAATTTCCAGAGGTTCTACCGCTACCACGACACGCTCCAGCAGCGCACCCTGCGCGTGAACCCCGCGCTGGCGGCGCACGATGCGCGCGCGCCGCCGCCCAAGCGGCCGCCGTACTGCGCCATAGTGCGGCAGGCGTGGGTGCAGCTCTACAATATCTTCGTCATATTCTTCGTCACGTTGACTATATTCCCCGCGGTTCACTCAGGTGTGTTTGTTAAAATTTATTGCATACCTACTAGCGACCCGCTCCGGCTTCGCACGGGTGCAAAATTCGGAAAAAAATATACATAAAAACCTTCCTCTTGAATCACTCTACCTGTTACAAAAAACCGCATCGAAATCCGTTGCGTAATTTTAAAGATTTAAGCATACAGACAAACAGACTAAAATAGCGACTTTGTTTTATACTATGTAGTGATAAAAAAAATAACAAATTTGAATCAATAGAATAGAATAGATTTATTTTCAAAATTGGATTGGTACGAGGTATCACTTATTGACGTCGCGTAACTTAAATCTAATTATAACCACTACCGCTCCCAAAGCGCATGTGTAGAAGAAGCGGCGGAACAAACTACACTGCAGCATTTTCATCGGACGTCAATATATAAATATAATGTTGTCGCTTCAATAAAATATAAAATGCCAACATAAAATCAATGTTGGCGCTTGTTATCTTTCTCTCTCACACACTACCTTTACGTCTCAATCTTTCATTTCACTCTTCTCTCGTTCGGTCTGCCCCGGTCTTACTATGCTCTAGCATGATGTGTGACGAATGTGGATTATCACAAATAAAAAAAAAATGCAGTCATATTGTTGGTTAATTTTAAGACACATTCCTAAGTAATAACATACATACATAAAATCACGCCTCTTTCCGGGAGGGGTAGGCAGAAACTACCTCTTTCCACTTGCCACGGTCTCTGCATATTTCCTTTGCTTCATCCACATTCATAACTCTCTTCATGCAAGCTCGGCGGTTTCGGGTATTTTTGACCTGACTTATTAAGTAATAACAATAAGGAATAAAGATTATGATTAAATAAAAAAAATGTTGTTCCCACTCCAACGCAGTGATGTCACTAAATATAGTGTCATCATAATTTAACAGTGGGTAAATAAACGCTTGCTAAAACACACGCATATTCTATTGTGAGTTTGTGTGCACCTAAGTTTTGCTACAATTTTAGCTATATGTTGATTACTAAGTTCTAATAATACTTTTGCCTAAAACGTGGAAAAAATAATTATTTCAATGTGTAGTGCCGTGTGGTTCCCGGTACCAATAAAAAAAAGAATAGGACCACTCCATCTCGTTCCCATGGATGTCGTAAAAGGCGACTAAGGGGTAGGCTTATAAACTTGGGATTCTTCTTTTAGGCGATGGGCTAGCAACCCGTCACTATTTGAATCTCAATTCTATCATTAAGCCAAACAGCTGAACATGGCCTATCAGTCTTTCAAGACTGTTGGCTCTGTCTACCCCGTAAGGGATAAAGACGTGATCATATGTATGTACATATGTATAATCCAGATTGAACCCATTGAGTTGTTCCATTGTGAGACATGTGGGCGGATTTAATTAACAAAAAGGTAGATAGGTACTTACTTAACATTATCAGTAAGAATTAAAATTAAACACAGATTGTTCCCCATAGCATGCTGGGTTTGCCTGTAACCGGTCGAGCAATTAGAACGAACCTTATTGTATTTATAATCTCTGTATTTACTGTTGTATCGATTGTTGGTGAACTGAATAAATAAATAATAAATAAAAATAAATTTTCTCCTAGTGGTCCCGTGGGCAAGTGAAACAACGACTTGTTCTTTTAGACCAGAGAGTCCCAAACTTATTTTGTCTACTGCCCACTTTGAGAATAAATATTTTTTTAGCGCCCCCATTTTTTCACCTATTTAAAAACCACTATAACTTCAAATTAGTTTAATTAATTATTGTGACCTATATATGTATATAATGCCTCTACACAACGCCCCCATTTTCTTTCTGGGTCTCTTACCGCCCCCCTTGAGACCTGCAGCCCACAAGGGGGCGTTATCGCCCACTTTGGGAAAGACTGGTTTAGACATACTGGCTTCGGTAAATCACGTGGTTCCTTCTTGTTCCAGAAATCCAACCGATCACGGACGGCTTCCTCGGTAACAACTTCGTGCGGGTGACGTGTTTCCTCACGTTCAACTTTATGGCCATGATAGGCAACATCACGGCCAGCTTGTGGCAATATGTGAGTATACAGCATATTTTATTTGTTTGGAAAACACGTGTATATATTATATAATTAAGAATAATATGCCGTGTGGCTCCCGGCACCAATACAAAAAATAATAGGACCACTCCATCTCTTTCCCATGGATGTCGTAAAAGTCGACTAAGGGATAGGCTTACAAACATGGCATTCTTTTTTAGGCGATGGGCTAGCAACAGTAGCAACCTCTCACTATTTGGATCTCAATTCTATCATTAAGCCAAATAGCTGAACGTGGCTATTCAGTCTTTTCAAGACTGTTGGCTCTGTCTTCCCCGCAAGGGATATAGACGTGACCATATGTATGTATTAAGAATAATGTATTGGTGCCTATATTTGAACTAGAAAGCACTCGCTGCTCCAGCTAAAACAGCAGATACTTTGAACTTCTGCCCACGTTGGAATTTTTTTTCTTACTCCTAGACTACGTAACCTAAATAAGGAACTTTCATGGCAAATTTCAACTTAATTTAAAAAAACAATTGTTGAGCGTAACTGGCAATTCGAAAGATGCAGTCTCTGCCTATCGCTCCGAGAGAAAGGCGTAAGTTTATGTACATACATACATATGGTCACGTCTATATCCCTTGCGGGGTAGACAGAACCAACAATGAATGGCCACATTCAGCTATTTAGCTTATTGATAGAATCGAGATTTAAATAGTGACAGGTTGCTAACCCATCGCCTAAAAAGAATCCCAAGTTTGTAACCCCTGAGATAAAATTTGTGTAATGTACATACAAAATATATACCGTGTGGTTCCCGGCACCAATAAAAAAAGAATAGGACCACTCCATCTTGTTCCCATGGATGTCTTACCTAAAAGGCGACTAAGGGAAAGGCTTATAAACTTGGGATTCTTCTTTTAGGCAATGGGCTAGCAACCCGTCACTATTTGAATCTTAATTCTATCATTCAGGCCAAACAGTTGAACGTGGTCTATCAGTCTTTTCAAGACTGTTGGCTCTGTCTACCCCGTAAGGGATAAAGACGTGATCATATGTATGTATGTACAAAATATAGTTATATTTATATCTTTCCTTTCCACAGCCGACCCGCCGCTGGCTGTCAGTGTTCACGACACTCCGCTTCCTGTTCATCCCGTTCTTCCTCCTCTGCAACTACAAGCCGGCGTCGCGGTCGCTGCCTATCCTCGTGTCCAACGACTGGGTGTACTGGGCGGGCTCGGCGCTGTTCGGCTGGAGCTCCGGCCACGGCAGCTCGCTGGCCATGATGTATGTCAGCGGCGGGTAAGTGATACATACATACATACATATGGTCACGTCCATATCCCTTGCGGGGTAGACAGAGCCCGCCGCGCCAGACTCCTGCCGCCGCTGCCGCGACCTGCTGTGGGGCCCGCTGCAGGTGAATGCTGCATATCAGTCTTGGAAAGACTGAATGGCCACGTTCAGCCATTTGGCTTAACGATAGAATTGAGATTCAACTAGTGACAGGTTGCTAGCCCACCGTCTAAAAAAGAATCCCAAGTTTGTAAGTCTATCCCTTAGTCGCCTTTTACGACATGCATGGGAAAGAGATGGAGTGGTCCTATTATTTTTTGTATTGGTGCCGGGAGCTACACGGCACGGGTAAGTGATTCACTTTATAACTATGATTATTGGGGTTTACCACGGGGTCTTTGTTTTATATTTGCGTTATCTCGGTTGAATTCTTAACTGTTGTGATGCTTCCGCGGCTCAGGGACCGCATTTAGACATTTCTTTCTTCCATTCCATCATCATCAGCACTTCCCCAGGCGTAAACGGTGGCAGTAATTTAAATTTATTTTTATATATATTCTATACGAGCTAAGACGGTAGTCATACTATTGGAAATATCTTACACTTCTAAATTGTGTCCATACGTGGAATCTGGGTCCTCAAAGAATTCGCAATTCTACTGGAAATAAATTAGGGATTAATGCCATTAGAGCGATTTTTTAGTTGTGGCAACTATTTTTGTCATAGCTGCTCACATGCATACAACTTTTTTATATCCGTGAAATATTACTGTTCAGTGTGGTCGTGATGCAACTGGACCTAAACAAGGAAGAGGGAGATTACTGTTCAAAGCTACATATTAAGCGAGCAATAAATTTATAAAATTGCTATTCGGTCTAACGTTTTTTACTTTATTATTTCCAGCAATGTGGCTCCCGAACACGCATCTACAGCGGGCATGCTCGGCTCCGCCACCCTCGTCTCGGGCATCTTCAGCGGCCTCCTCTTCACCTACATATGTCCGCTGATCGTGAACATCAACATCTAGCGACCACTCAAACTGGCACACGCCTTCTGGAACATACTCCGGGGAGTCTGACAGTGAAATGTCACACTCAGTGCCCGTTGAGACATAGATGTGTAGTGTTAGTGCAACTGTGAAGTGAATAGACAATTGTTGTAGGCTCCGCAAAGCCTTATAAGTGAAGTGCCCAAAATAGGTGATAAATTTTTTGCAGAAGACTATTTATCAACTTGACTTAACTCTAACTTGACATATGTTTCTCGAAAATGACTTCTGTTGTCTTCTATTAAACGATTCCTATAAGACACGACTGCCCTAGAACGAATAGGATTTCGAAACGAAGTTTTAACGTCCATTATCTAATGACGATATTATGTTAAAACAAATAACATTTTTTTACTGAAGCAAAGTATAAAGCAGTAATTGTCTTAAAATCCAGCAGAAATAAATGACAGCTTTAAAAATGTCGGCTCAGTTAATTCTAAGGCAAACATTTAAAAACTTCATGATTGATATTATTCAGCTATTGACCGAAGTTAGAAAATGGAGGTGAAGCGGAGTGTCTTGTTATTTGACCAAACAAACCAATTTGGTATACATTTTTTTAATGTATTTTCTATTATTTGATGCCTTTGCATTTTTATCTCAGTTCATGAATAACTGATAAAAGTTATTAAGGTAGGTTGGTTGGTACCTATTGAACATTATTTGTTCCTGTTTGCATGTGTATACAAACAAACATACTCTTATATGAAATACATGCTTTTACTTCATCTCACCTTTATGTTTGACCACTACAGAATGAATATTTATGAATTATTTCATCATGAAATCAAATTTGAGTATTTACAAAACCAAATCAAACTAAATGCAGAGAACTGCCTAAATGAGACTATATTTGTATAAAATAATGTAGAAAATAAATGGATACTGTTTGTCTTGCCAATAGATAGTTATGAATAGGACTAAATAATAACATACAAAATGGTTAAACTAGATACATATATTACAGAATTAGCTAGGCCCAAAGTTATCTCATGTTATGAGATATTTGATATAAAAACGGAAAATTAAGTACCTTTTGGTAATAAGTCACAGAGGTCAGTAATAGCTATATCAGCTTAATTTTTACAATATCATGTATTAATTAAGCATACATATGGTCACGTCTATATCTCTTTTGGGTAAGACGGAGCCAGCAGTCTTGGAAGACTGACAGGCCATGTTCATCCATGTTCAAGTTTGTATTAATTAAAACATTTTAAAAATGTTGTTATTATTTAGTCCTATTGGAAAATATGTAAAGGAATTGCTTATGCTTTGACAATGTATTGGTAAATTAAGATACTATAAATTAATAAATATATCCAGTGCAGTACTAAGCTACCCTTATATCAAAGGTATAATATCGCCTTGCAACAGTTTCACGAATGTTTAAACTATTGACCTTGATTTTTTCACCTCATTGTAAAGACTATATATACTCTTAGTTTTCATAGGACATAGTTTTCATTTAAATTCAAATAATACATTGAAATTGGAAATTAAAGTTGTATGAAAGCTAGTGTGTACAGGTCTTAATAACTCATATGTATAACAATATCGAAATTATATTGATTAACAAGATATTTATGATATGAACATTTGCATTTGTATAAGGTTATATATTGTTCAAGTTTGTTAGTACTATAGAGATTTTTTATCGTAGCTAGTACAATGTATGTAAATTTACGTGAATAAGATTATTTGAATGTCATCATAATGATAAGTAATTATATGTGGAATTGACATAGATTTGTGAGTAAATATGTCTTGAAAGAAACAGGATGCTGCCTATATGAGTCTACCATTGTTTGAGTTTGAATACTTTCAACAAGGGTTTCATGGGTAGGCCACTAGCTTGTGGCACGGCTTTTTTTTGTAGAGGCTTGTTTTTTTTTTCGAATTGACTCAAGATTATAAAAATACATCATTATTGTATATTGTTCTCAAAATATACTAAACAAATGACGCTATTCCCATTTCCTAACTATTAGTTTTTAACATTATTTTTGATGTTCAAGAATTACTCAGATATTATGAAAATCCAAAGTGCTACTATTTTAAGTAAATAGGTTTATATAATTATATGTTTGACGCACATTTTTTTTGCAAATGATTTATATGGCAAAAATATTACACATTGAACTTAAAGAAATTATCGGAATATGAAAATAAAAATATTTTGTCGTATAAATCCTCTAATTATTTTAATAAAATTAGTAAGATCGTTGCATTTTTAGACTAGGCTGACATGCATCATTATTAATTATACCTAGTTTTATTATAAACTAATAATGTTATAAGAAAACCTCATTAAAATACGATAGTTATCATTTGCGATACGTTTTTGTATATTGAGTATGATTCCATTGAATTGTCAAACCTTCTATTCTACATACATTTTTATAAGACAAAATATCTGGTTATCTTTGTCTTATTTTATGTATAACATTAACAAGTTGACCCTTTTTACATTCATTTACTAGTTTAAGTTTTTATTTAAATGTGTCACGATGCTTGATTTTGATAATTGGCAAATTAGGGAATAATTTTTAAAATATTCTTCAGTGACAACTATTTTTTCTTTCATCGCTTAAGCGTGAATTTTATGTATTATGTAGTATATTTGTTGAAATTACATGAATACTATGTCGTCTTTTCTAACAAATCACGTTTGACAGACTGAAATACTAACATTGTTTAAGTTTTACATGACGCTAATAATTATAGGTTATCTCTTTCGAATAAGTTGTCAAAGAAAGAGAACTGTACACTTTTGAATAACTAGTGTCACTAAGTCTTACGTCTAATTATTTACAGAAGGTGCTCTGATATTATTTAGGCAGTTTTAACTAGCTTTATGGTGGCATAAAAAAATCATAGTACAACTTAAACATGCCAAACTGACCAATCATGTTTCATTTCTAATGAACGGAGAGCTGTGGTTGGTTCCCTTAATTTGAAAAAAAAAAACCCCTAAAATTCTTCGCCAATTTTCTTTTGATGATTAAACCTTTGATGAATGAAAATTAAAATTAACTAAGAAAGATGAAACGCTTCGTCTTTGATTGAAAATTATAATGTTTTTTTTATTAATGGGGTTTTCTGAAAAATTACACCTAATGGAAATACAACTCTTTGGTATAAGTTAAATCCTTTTGAAATTCTGAATATATAACTTAAAGTGATCGCTAGTTAAAACTCGCTTAAGTACAATTTGCCAAAAACCAATATATTCAAGTGCCTATAGATATCAAATGTCAGGTTATTTTTTATTTAGCATACCTAGAAATGATTTGTTTTGTGAACATTTCCCCTTATCCCCGAGTGGTTGTTATACTTTATTTATTACTTAGTAAACATATTTTAATTTCAAAGTTTTATTTTATTTTATCCTTACGTTCCCTTTTTTAGTAGAAGTAGTTAGTAGTAGAGCTATATTAAAAATTGTAGATAGAATCATTTCACTATCATTTTATTCTTGCCATTTTTCACGAAAATCTATTTTAATTTTAATGAGACCCAGAGAAAGGGCTATTTTCAATCTTGATACAGAAATACCACTTTTATAAATCTTATCGGCAATTTTTGACGGCGCCGCAGAATGGTGCGCCATTAAAAACTCAATAAGATAATGACCTTCTTACAAGTTAAAATCAATAATAATTCAATAAGGGCGAAGTATAGTCTACTCGCTCTGACAATGATAGGTTCCAATATTTTTGTGCCATGAAAATGTGGTAATACTGTACGGAACTAAGAAAACTGATGAAAATGTAAAGGTGAATAGACAGTGAGAGAATCAGAAGATATGTAACAGTAATCGTGTAATCATAATTATCATACAGATAAATGTCCAGTCATCTGCAGGAGTCACATTCTTAAAAAATGTTCCTAAACTTGAAGTGACGAAGTCTTATCAAACAAGTATATAAAATCGTGTATGACATAATCGCAATAATGACAATAACATTAGGTTTTTATTAGCACTTTTAAACAAATAGCCAAAATATTAAATTATTTATGGATATACAGATGTTTAAAGGTAATCTAGGATGTTGAAGTTCCATATCGTATGATAATAAACATAAAAATGAATATATAACCTAAAAACAATACTTTCCTATAAAAATAAGTGTACTATAATAATAACTAGGAATCTTTAAAATTATCAATACTTTTAAATTTCACTGCCAGCCTCTATTTCATGAAATATGGCATATTAATATATCTACATATATATGCTATGATTAATTAAAATAATTTAAAAATCTAATAGTTATACCACTGCCACCTCATCTCCTTATTAATAAAGTAAGTATTTAAATATAAAAAAAATCCATGATACCTATATTCTGCTATGCAAACGCAAGCCCACCTACCTCGATTTGAGGTCTTTTTGGTAAAAATATTGTCTAACTATAATAATTACAACTTACCTAAAATATGTCACACAACATTAATGTCACCGTTAAATACCAACTGAATATATCTAATATAATAGTAATACAGATCAAAATCATATCTCTTCATTTTGCTTCTCAATTTTTTCTCGGATTTCACTCCACGCGCTCCTTTTGAAAAGTTGTTAAATCTCACGGACCGAGTCGATACTGTACAGATTGAAATTCCTTTCCGTTACATCGCAAAGTAAATTCGCTTGCCTTTGGTGATAACTTCTTTCACAGATACAATCTACTATATATACATACTTTCTCATTGATTACCTATAGATATCTAAGATCACTCCTTACCTTAGTCGAAGGCTGTGAAATAATAGCTTTAACCTTCCACATGTAGATATATCCATCCCCGTTAAAATTTTAATTTTTAAGGAATAACGGTTAGCGATATACATATATATAGTAATGTAATTCCCTTTTCATCTTATTATTATTTCTAGTTGTAAATTGTGTGCTTGTATGTTATTAGGAAGAATGGTATTCAGCAATTTTTAATCCTTATATGATTCTTTTTTTTCTAATTGTTTCTGTCACTTATCATCTCCTGTATGCCTTAAAGTCCGTCATTTACCTACCAAAGTAAAGATGAAACGGATTTTGCTGAAATTTCGCAAACGAAAAATATTATTAAATAATGGTGGTGTCCACTATGGGAGGTTCTGTAAGTACCCACGGGAGCCAAGCTTGGAGCAAAACCTAGTAGGTATAGTAAAATGTCTACTTATGCAATAACTGGCTTTATTCTTACCTAGAATTTAATTCATCTTTTCAAGTACAAAATTTGTCATTCTAAGCCTGAATCATACCTCTACATCCTTATCATTAGATTTACGCGTAAAAGCGTATAAATAATATCTTTCTTTGCCTTTTGTATTAAAATGTCAGTGTTTTTGCACGACAATTTTTACCTCACACTCAAAATACACAATATACCTATTAGTTCCATTTAGTACCTATAGAATAATAATTACCTACATCTTAAATAATTATAAACATGGTTTCTAAATGTTTAAAATTATCTGCTACTTTCCAATAAGTGTTACATCTTTACCTAGATTTTATTATACCACCTTGATAATATTATGTATCTAATCAAGCACTAGGTCGAATTTTGTACACAAGGGCTGAAAGTAACCTATTTGTACAAGTATATTGGGTTGGTTTTATCTCGTACACAATATGATTGAGGTTTAACAATAACAAAAATATATAATTCGTTAAAAGTATGCCTTTCACGGATTACAGATTTGAAAATTGTGTGACATTTTTAAATTGAACATTGTACTAACATTTGATATGGATTTTATCTGAAATAAACGATTATTATTATTATAAAAGATGCCAATCAACCTTCAGATCTCTGTAGACATTGCAATAGTGCATCGGAAACAATACAGCATATAACAGGAGCTTGCTCTTCGCTAGCTCAAACGGACTACAAACATCGTCACGACCAGGTTGCTGCAATAATCCACCAATATTTAGCTTTGCAAGGTAATTTCATAACAAAAATGGAACCATATTATAAATATAAACCTGAGATAGTACTGGAAAATAGAAAACAAAAGATATACTGGGACAGAACAATACTAACAGATAAGACTATTCATTATAACAGACCAGATATAACAGTTCATGATAAAGAAACAGATACAGTATACCTCATAGATATAGCTATTCCGAATTCACATAATGTTCAAAAAACAATATCAGAAAAACTTAGTAAATATCAGGATTTAGCAATAGAAGTGAAAACCCAATGGAAAGCAAATAAAGTTCATATAATCCCAATAGTTTTATCATCAACAGGTATTATTCCAAAAACCCTTGCACAAAGTCTAACTACATTAAAGCTACCACCGTACACTCTTCATCTCCTACAAAAAGCTACCATACTTAACACCTGCCGAATAACCCGAAAGTTTTTAACTTCATCTAACATTTCATCTAACTTTTCTATTTAGGTAACCTCTTCTATCTATCTTCTGCTTCTATCGCTTGGTCGCGACCCGCGTTAGAAGAAAATTTACCCTCATCTGAGGAGAAAAGGAAAAAATGTGAAAAAAAAAAAAAAAATTCAATCCTACTTAGAAATTCGAATTTAAAATATTATTTCACTAATAATAATATAATAATAATAATTTGTTTATTTCAGACTTTTCAATCCATTATAACTATTTGATAATTTTAAATATATTTTTTTGTGTTACAAAATTATTTTCAAGCACAACTTCAATCTCTTCTTATAGATATTTCTATCAACAATACCGTATACATATGACAATAATAGAAACCTTAACACCTAACGTAACCGTATTTTTCCACTTTTCCACTTTTGTGTATCTAATAATATTTCTATAAACTTACACTTAAACACTTATAATCCTCTGATAAAATGTAATAATATGAATTATTGAATAAAATATATGAAAATAATGTATATTTCTTTAATTTTAATGACCCATTTCAATTATTCATATCTGCCAAAATGTCTAAGAATTAACAAAATTTTTGTGAATTTTGAAAGAATGAAAGTAAGAATTTAGAGAATTTTAGATGCATTATGTAGGTGTAAGTTCTTTAGTCGTAGCTTTCATAAGATTTTGCAGGAAATAATGAAGTGATCTTAGGCAACCTAAATGTATAAATAAATATCCTTAAGCCTTATTCTAATTCGTAAAAAAGGAAAGAGAAGTAACAGAGAAAAATATATTTTATTAACAGGGCTAATTTGAAAAAAAATTTATTTAAAACTTTCAATATCACATTATTGTTTTATCTTTTGGTTTCACAACATTGGCTGACGTCAAATAAATTATTTAAAACTGAGTTTGCTGCCGCTTCCAAAGCGTCAGTTCAGAAGAAGCGGTTAAACTGCACTTCAGCATTTTCAGAGAGGAAGAGATGATAAGAAAAAAGTCAATAGAGGTATTTTTTTTATTCCTAAAAATTTTAACAGTTTTATTTAGGTAGTTTTCCCATATTAATCCATATAAAAGTGGAATAAAAATTTCAGTTTTATTCCACTTTGATCACCTTCAATGTACGGGTAGGTATTCAGCTCTGATAGTTATCACATTGCCAGTTAGAGGTTAAAATTGACTTAGCTAACATATTTTCTTCTGGCAAAGACTAAATCAAGAGTTCCCGAAACCGACCAGCTTGCAAGACAGTTATAAATAAAGCTAAGTATGCAGGGATTATGGCAAGTGAAAAGATGAAGTCTGCCTACCTCTCTGGGAAAGAGCCGAGATTTTATGTACATATGTATAATAGGTTTTAGCAGAGTACCTATTATTTCCCTTCGTACCGCGGTCGCAATATCAATGAAGGGTATGTACGACAGAGTAAAAGCGACGTTCGCACCTAACTACTTTTATGGTCAGTGTAAAAATAGGTTGGCACTTTCTTTTAACTTCCTTTAACAATAACGTTGTAATTAATGTATCATACCTTATCCGAGGTCAAACATATGATAGTTTTTTTTGTTGATAAAATTTACACGGGTGCGAAGCCCCAGGTAAAAGGTAGTTTCATAAGGTTCTTTATTTTCATATTTATATAGCAAGTAAATGCTTTGTTCACTAAAGGAGTACATCACAAATATAAAACAGTAGTACAGTTCAAAGGCGGGTTATCCTTCTCTTCTCGATCTCTTCCAGACAACCTGACAATAAGAGGATCGCACACAAAATTGAGGCAAGGGTGAACAACAGTTCAACGGAAGAACAGGAGTTCTTTGTACCTACAGTATACTTTAACTGGGACAAAAAGTAGGAGAATATTATAATGTTTTATAGATACATAACTTATCGGCCAACCCACATTAGTATCGTATGGATCATAAATGATATTGTAATTAATTAGAAAGTTATTGTTTTATTCATAGGAGCTATATTTATAAGTACGATTTATCAGTGTCATACATATATATATTGTTAAATTTGGAGTCTGTATCAAACCCGGGAAGACGATAGATGATCGTAAATGTCGATTCGAATCCACACTAATAATAAAGATTTGTATGTTTGTACTCAAATAAACTCAAAAACTACTTCACGACATTCGGCACATTCATATATAGGATAGACCTTCGGGAGTGACATAAGCTGATTTTTCTGGAATTTCCCACGGAAGCGATGGCCCGCGCAAGAGCTAGTACTTAATTAATAAAGCTGTTACGACGAGGGTAAAGAAAACTCACATTGGATGCTTTAATGTGCAGGCCCTGTAAGATGCGGAGGTCAGAGGGGTAACGCTTCGTGTGACAACTTGACTTACCCAATCCAAGATCATGGTCAAAGGCGCATGCCGCCGGGCTCCTCCAGATGCGTAAGGATGTAAATTGGGTTTAACACAAGGAGAAAGAAGAATCACAAGTTTTCCCGGATATCATATTTGACATTTTTATCCATTACGACGAGGAAGACCGAGCTTTTGGGTGTAGGTTTCAAAATACATTGTGATGACTCTTTGATGGTCGGAATTAATTTGAATATGATTCAAAATGGCTTACGCCCTTACCATACCGTACTTTCTTTTCATCCATATTCATACATCTTCATGCACAGGTTTAGAATTTTGAGAGGGCATGATTCTCTTCGAGAAATGATTAACCATTTATTTTATTGAAATGTTTTACGTAATTTACTACGTTATACAGTAGTTATATAGTTCTTTTTTGTTCGTACGTTTTATGGTTTCTGTTTAAAAAATCGTGATTTTGATTAATATTTCAATTATGTGATTAATATTATAATTCGCTAGATAATAAATAATCTACAATCAAAGACAACATTTTTTATTGTGTTCAATAAATAAAAATAAATATCGACAATAAATAACTAGTTCTACACTCTATCCGTGGGTGCCTTCATCCTATTTACAATAATCGGGTGCTTATTTACACGAGGTAATCGAGTTCAGTAGGTGGGTGATGACGCTGATGATGAAATTGATGATGAGACGGAAGCAACACTAGAATAACTTGGAGATTGGTTCGAGGAAGCTGAAGAACTTGATTCTCCGGGGTAGTATGAGCTGTAGGCGAGTTGCGATGGATCCCAAACTCTAGAATAGGGGCCGGACGCGGAGGGTTCCCATTGGGGACTGTAAGAGTCGGAGGGCGCTGCTGGGGTGGAGGCAGGGGTACCGTATTGTGAAGCCGGAGGTCCGTATTGGGGTGCGGGAGGGGCGGCTTCAGTTGGTGCAATCATCATTGGCATAGCTGTAACAGAAATTAAATTTTAATTGATAGAACAATTTCAAAAGCGATGTTAGATTATTTTTATAAAATTTTAATGCTAACCTCCTTTCTTCATCAGCAGGTTGTAGACGAGGAATCCGACGACAAGTGTGATCGCGAGCTTGCTAAGGATCAGTGCTTTGATAGCCTTGACACCAATGATCGCAACTAGGATCGGCATCAACGCCTTCATCTTCAATTTCAGCAGCAACAACACTGGAAGCAGCAGCTTCTTCTTCAAGATGCCGCGAGCTGTAAAATTAAAAAAGATATTCTTGAATCGTTAACAAAACATATCTGGCTTAAAAACTACCTATTTATTTAAAACTGTCTATGTGTACATCCATACCTTCACCATTTTCATTGCTTTCTTCGGGGAACTCCACATCAAGACCCCTGTCAGCTCTATAGCTGACTTCAGCACCTTGGAACAAGAACTCTGGGAGCTGGAATCTGAACTCATTGGTGTTCAGAATTCTTCCAACGCGATCGAAGATGACTTTATCGATGTTTTTCTCCTCGAACGCCCTGGCCGACTCCGAGGACACTCCGAGCTTCGTATCCAGGAACGAGAGAACTTTCACTTTAAGACACGAAGTAGGAGAATCTGCTTCAAAACAATCACTGATAACACTGTCTAATAGTTCATCACTTGTGCTCAATCGAGCTGTTGGGATCTCATTGTCCTTGATGCTGTATCCGCGCACTAGAGCTAAAGAGGCTAGGAGAAGAAGGCACTTCATTTTAGCTGTTTTCACTGTGTCATTAGATTTGATTAATTAGACGTACGGCGCGGCCGGTTAATGGAGTAACAATGATTTAATTTTTCAATGGGCTTGGTTTTTATACGGGATCCTTTGGGCGGCTAGGCACGCGGTCCGCACGCGTGGACGGAATCCTAATCGCTTTCATACTTGGCGAAGTATTTATTTTCATTTAAGAAAGTCCTGTGGTGAGAGTGACTGCGGTTTTGGCTGAAACTGTAATAATTTTTATATTCTAAGTAATAAAAGTATCGAATTTGAAAAATATTTAAGTAAAAAAACACTGAAACGCCGAATTGTGTACTTTTTTTATTAAATAACTCTGTCAAACAATCTACATAGGTATTTTACCCAAAGCTTTTCGTCAAATGGTTAATGTGACGAACCTATTACGAGTAACAACAAAATTACACGACCACCTAATTCACCTATGTAGTTTTCAGTAGCGTAACATAGTTAATCGCCACGTTCCTTGTTTGATAATTTCAATGCGTTTGACTACCTGATAGCATTATGAGATCTAAGGTGGTACTCACAAGCCGAATTATTAATTATTCACTCTTGCCTTGAAAATGGATGTATTACTATTAACAAACATAGGGGCACAGAGACATGGGGAGGTTCATCCAAAACTATATTTTGAAACTTAGATCCGGGATGGCTTCCACGCATTTATACGTTTATTGCATCTGTTTAACAAACAATAAATCAACTGTTGTTCATTACGATGCCACCCGCTCTCACCGCCAACGCTCACATACAAATCATTCTTGTTCTTCTGTAACAGCTACGTATTCGTAATACTCGAGTAAGGTAATGCTAAATAGCGCCGTGACTTTTTTTCGATTGAGTAAGCAAAACAATGTTTTCGGAGGAAGTTAGTTTAAATTCAAGTTGCTTGAAATTTGTAGCACTGAAGTTTGTTCGATCAAAAATTTAATATTATTTTACCTATATTCAAATTCAAAATTTTTATTAATTATATGTAATGGGATATTTCAAACATCACTTAATAATTGTCATATCTTTTGGTTTCACAGTATCGGTTGTCAACTTCACAATTAATTAATTATAAATATTAATATTAAGGGGAAAGTACGATAAACGTACTCTTGATAAATCGGGTGAAAGATTAGGTCACGAGTAAGTACCCTTAAAACATACGAGCTCGCATGAAAAGATTAGTGATGATTATTGACGAAGCAAGAGAACAATGCAGGGATCATGGCAAGAGAACAGATTCGTTTCTGCCTACTACTCCAGGAAAGAGGAGTAATGTATAAAGGTATGTATGTATGTACATACATACATATAGTCCCTTACGGAGTAGAAAGAGCCAATAGTCCCGAAAAGACTGAAAGGCCACGTTCAGCTGCTCGGCTTAATGATGGAATTGAGATCCAATTAGTGACAGGTTGCTAGCCCATCGCCTAAAAAAAGGATCGCAATTTTATAAGCCTATCCCTTAGTCGCCTTTTACGACATCCATGGGAAAGAGATTGAGTGGTCTTATTCTTGTTTGTTTTGTATTTGTGCCGGGAACCACACGGCACGTATGTATGTAAAGCGGAAAAATAGACCCTATTTGACTTTCTTAGACTGGGTCGTAGGTGAACCCCAGTGAGTTAAATTAATAAGGATAGGATAAGTCGAGGAACAAAGATTATAATGTGCACAGTTTATAAAATAAACATCGTTTTGACAACCTGTCGTACAAATGACCCCAAACTGGTTATATAAACACTGAAGTTTACCAGAAAGTGAAATTGATCTGATTTGACAAAAAGCTCGCGTGTATTTACCTAACCTCCATTATGCAATAAGGGATGGCCGCCATCTTGTATGCACCACGCGACGACATTTGCATTAACGTCCATGTCCGGATTGTGAAATGGCTGTTTCACTTCCGTTCGACTGTTTTATTTGTTAGATTGTATTTATGGTGTGTGATAATGTTGTTTTTTACGTTAATATAAGATTTAAGTAAGTATTATGCGTCTGCTTGCCCGTACATACTTATTAGAAACACAATGAAACACGTATAATCAAGTCTATATCTTTTGCGTGGTAGACAGAGCTAACAGTCTTAAAAAGACTAATAGGCCACGTTCAGCTGTTTGGTTTATTGATAGAATTGAGATTCAAATAGGTTGCCAGCACATCGCCTAAAAGAAAATTCCCAAGTTCATTGCCCTTGCCTTTAGTCGCCTTTTTCTTTTTAGTCGACTTTTTCTTCTATTGGTGCCGGGAACTCCAAGGAACACATTATTGTGTTTCTTGTTTAGTACAACATAAAAGTGAGCAGGGACTTATTGCTTGCAGGTTCATCCGCGTGAATTTCGATTAGCTGTTAGGTTTGGAAGCTTAGTACTTTTTGGTATCATAACTTATCTTGAAATTGCTTTGGATAAATACCCAAGTTAAAAATAGGTAGGAGGTAACAAAATAAGTGACATTTCTTGACATTTGTTCAACTTTATGACTGTGGATGTTTAAAACCATATATTTTTAAATGCCAATTTTTTTACATTCGTCCAGACATTTCAGCTGTATTTACGTAGGTGTATTAAACAATTACACATAGTCACAAATATTTTCTTATCATCTTTATTCATATAATATATCTTAACAAACGACCTACGTATACGTTCAAAACAAAAATAAACATGCAATGGTAAACACAATTTTCTGTGTTGTTGATAAACAGTGTAACCATATTAAGTAATAGACCACATAACTTAAGCTTCAAACTGTTCAAACTCATCTTATTCGTGACCAACATGACAATACATTTCTATCCCAAATACTGTCTTACTATCAATAAACAAACTTGCCTGTTCTGTTTAAAAATTATAAAATAAACGATTTTGAACCTTACTACTTAAAGAATATAAACAATACCGGCATTGAAAATGCAAATAGATTTGTCTAATACGTAAGGTAGCACTTTCCTCGCTAAAGGTGCGTTATAATGGTTTAGTATGGGTTCGAATCTGTGCTAATGTGTAGCTAGTGGGTCACCAGGGTATGAAAGGAATTCTGTGCAGCCATCGCCCGCATCCTGAGCATGCTTGCGGAATTGCAATGAGGAGTGCCACAGGGCTCGATATTAGGACCTTCAACTTTAATGTTTATGGCCTCTTTGGAGAATCAATTCTGTCGGCGATTGAAACTTTCTTTCTAGAAGTTAAAGTTGTTTGAAAAATCTTGTTTGCGATTAAAGTAATTATTTTGTTTGTAAAACTTAAAAATTAAATCGTCAAAGAAAGAAACATTGTTACAAAAGCATAATTAATTTCACGCGCAACTTTACAATGCGCCTGACACAGAGAGATATTGGTATAACAAATTACGTTTGCTTAACATCTGACGATAAATAAGTTGTATTAAATTTAATGAGGTCAGTTTTATTATCTTATTCAACTTATTTTACAAAATTAAAAAAAAGTTCAGGTATACTTAACGCGTTTCTTTATGCACGCATTGATGCCCATGAGGATCGTTTTCTTTAAACCTTTGCCCTACAGCTTAACGTGGAATATAGAATTTTCAAGACCATTGGGTCTGTCAACCCCGTAAGGGATAAAGGTATAAATGTATTCTATTTTTAGGCGTGTTATCGATCTCTGTATTACAATTTCATCATCATGTAATTATAAATAAATTCACTTCTGAGTTTTGTGAATATCGGCTCTTTTTCTACCCCTCGAGGGGAAAAGATGTGATCACGTGTAAGAAGAAAAAATATTTTCGCTTCTTTAGTAGAACACAATCACTGCCATCTTTTGGTAACAACATAAACCTTAATCGATAGAAAGTTGTTAGTTGCGCGGGAGATGCAAGCATGCAAAGCAGAGGAATCTCTGTATACGACAAAAGCATTAGTTTCAATGCTCATGGTGATGATGCTGTATTTGGTAAAAATATGAAGAAAATCCAACAGAGGTCATTTTAAATTACAGTATATATAAGAAACTGTATTTCGGAGGAGTAGTACAACAATGGCGACAGTAATTTTATTTTTGATTTAACTAAGTAGATATTTTTGATTCGCTCAAGATTCGATGTAAACTTCATTCATTCTTCCTTCATATAATCACGTCAATGTTCCTTGCGGGATAGACAGAGTCAGCGGCATCGCAAGGCCACGTTCAGCTAAGTAATGGAACTTACTGAGGGAGAACATTGTTAATAAAATTTGCACATTTTGGCAACTGGGGTAGGTTCGTTTCGTGATGAATCTAGCGGTAGCGGGAGTCGGGGTCAATTTGTTAATTTTGGTTCAGTCAGATTCGACTAAATGCGGTCTTTTAGACTAGTACCTATATTCACACGTATATCACATGTTTATGCCTCATGCTTGAGCCAGCATACCATACATATAACCTTAGTCCTTTGCGCGGTAGGCAGAGCCAACAGTCTCGAAAACAACTTCATTGAGATTCAAATGGTGACAGGTCTAGCTAGCCCATCGTCTAGAACATAGGAATCCAAAGTTTATAAACCTCTGTCTACCCCGCCAGGGATATAGACGTGTCTAGATTTTTATATGTATGTAGGTTCTGTCGTGTAGTTTTCGGAACTTTAGAATAGAATCGCTCCATATCTTTCCCGTGGATGTCGTAAAAGGCGACTAAGGATGGGCTAGCAACATGTCTTTTAATCTCGATTCTATAATAAAACCTTCGAGACTGTCTACACCGCAAGGGCTATAGACGTGATAATATGTATGTATGTCACGCATATTTACAGTTTAATATAGGTAGAAGATATAGATAAATAGAATCTTCTTATCTCCATCCTTCTATAATTTTACATCTTTCAGAGAAAATGTTATAGTTAATTTAATACTCCCTTGTTTTTTAGGCACGCATTAAAATGTTTCTAAGATACCGGTGTAATATATTTTGTGGTCACAGTTTGTACAACTAATCGATTATTCCGTCGACATAGTGTGTAAAGTGAATTTTATCACGATTTTGTGTCAAATAGGCGATTTATTTTAAATTCAGGTGCAGTGGCGAGCGAAAGTTTACTTTCCTGTGGATTATTCACAATTTTCTCCAAGGCATATTTAAGGAAACGTGTGTTGCGTAGTGTCTAAATACTTATTGATTTTGTTAGCACATTTTGTATGTGAAAGAAATGAGACCTGTTAGAATTTAATAGTGAGAATTAAGTATTGAGTAAATATTAATTTTTCTAAATTAAAAAGTAAAAATTAATATTGGGAAACAAACAAATAACTAGCCTCTGAAACTACAATGGACTTGACTTTTAGTTTCTTTCTACAATATTTTGTTTGTGTTACAAACAAAGTTATTGTTTTATAAAAAAATATCACTTGATAGTACTCTGTTTCGTATATTATTTTCAGGGTCAAAAGAATAATTAAATAAACAGATTTATTCAATAGCTTTATTATAGTTAAAATAAATAACATCCACACATCACAATCACACAGTCTCTCATGCACGTTTTATTTAAATAAATAAGTTGCATTTGGTACATTACATAGTATTTACACTGTCACGGTTTCTAAAGAAACCTATTTTTGGTCTGTTCCAGTCGTTTGGCGCCATTTTGGATTCTAGCGTTAGAATTTCGAACGGCGGCCATTTCGAATGGTTCGGGTCAGAGGTGAGTTCGAGGAGTTTAGTGGTAGGCGTTGTATGCGAGTTCTTGTGCCAATTCTTGGGGTTCAGCGTCCCTCCTGCGACGAGTGGCGGCGTAGGCAGCATCCCAGGGTCCGTGCGCGGCTATCTGGGGGTGGGAGTTGTCCGCCGCGATCTGGGTAAACTATAACGTTAGGCTTATGGGTAGAAAGTCCAGTAAGTTTGTTAGTTACGACTAAAATGAAATTTGATTATGTGCCACCTTGTCTTTGTGCTAAAGGATAGAGTGCTGGTGCGTTTTTCAATAGAAAGTGCGATGTAGTGCTGTTTGAACAAGTAGTGAAAGAAATATCTTGATTTACAGCCGAGTCCGCTGCTAAACATAGGATTTATATCTTGGTATATTGTGGTCATTAGAACATATAATTAAATGTATCAACTCACCTTCTTGCAGAGCTGGAAGATGGCCAGAGCGACGGACACGACGAAAGAGAAGAAAGACAGCTGCAGGGCGTTCCAGGCCTTCAGTCCAAGGACACCAATAGCCAGAGGAATCAGGGTCATAGCCTTGAGGAGGACGAAGACAAGAATGGGTACAATGATCTTCTTGAGCTTAGCTTTACGGGCTTCACCGACGGAGCGAGCACCGTCCTTGTTGAACTTGATGTTCAGGCTAAGTTCATCTTGGTCAAGGTTCCTTGGGCTGACAGTGACTTTGGTGTCAGCGAGGGGAAGTTGGAAGGAGACGTCGTGGGATTGGATGAAGCTCTCAATGGTGTCGATGAAGTCGCCAGAAGAGCGCCCAGTGACGTCATTGCCAGCGCCGTTCTTTGTCACCTCTACGGCTTCTGAGATCTGCAAGAAGTTAATAAAAGTTGAATGAATATGAATAATTGCTTATTAATGATTGATTAAAAATTTATGATGTTGGTATTGAATCTAAAACGGTTGATTTTGTATCATCATACTTTTTGACAAAGTCTATTTACTTAAATAATCTAATTTCATTACCTGGAAAGTGTCCTTCTTGAAAATGGTGTCCAGTAATGACATGACCTTGTACTTGATACAAGCAGTTGGGTCTGATCCTTCCACGCAGCCGGATCTCATCTCCTCGACCATCCCATCCATAGGGGTTCCCTTCCAGAAGGCCTGCTTCGCTGGCTGAGCCACTGCACTTCCGAACAAGGCCAAAGCTACCAAACACACAACTTTACTGGTCACCATTTTGTCTGAGACACTCCTGCTGTTCACTGTGTGAAGGTTGATTGGTTTGTGATGGTTTGGCCAAGGACTCCGCTGTTTTTATACAGCTATTTCAAATTCAGCACGTTGTGTCCAGTTCCGGTCCACATTGTCTCTCGATGTACGAGCCAGGTGAGGAGTTACGACGTTTCGTCTTTAGTAGGATCTGAGCGTAAGGGAAAGCTATTTGATACGAATCCTCTTTGGGACCGCGTGTCAAGAATAGCTTATGTTGTATGGTCATCAGCAGTTCGGGTGACGTTTAGGAACGGACAGTTTTGAGCACCTTTTGTGTTGTTTGTGACACCGTACCCTGATTTGAAGGAAGCTTGATCCAATTGTTGCGTCCCTGTCTGTTGGATAGATTATGAATGAGGAGCGAGTAGGACAGAGGTAGAGGTGTTTGATATGTAGGGACAGACGCTCGGCACGCGAGGCTTGCATACGAAATGGAAGTGCTATCAGTGAACTTGCCACTTGGGAGATAAAATCGCTCATTTTCAATTTGTTTGACTTTCAAATGAGGTAATTATAGAGATCGACACTATTACGGCCTCTGTGGCTCAGCGGTAGTACGCTTGTCTGTGACACCGGAGGTCCCGGGTTCGAATCCCGGCCAGGGCGTGATGAGAAAAGAACTTTTTCTGATTGTCCTGGGTCTTGGATGTTTATCTATATAAGTATTTATTATAAAATATAGTATCGTTGAGTTGGTATCTCGTAACACAAGTTTCGCACTTACTTCGAGGCTAACTCAATCAGTGTAATTTGTCCCGTATATATTTATATTTATTTATTAGTTTCATGAAGTTTATAAAATATTTGTAGTTAACCTTGGTTTATTGTGAACCAATAAACTGAATAATCGACGTGTGACAAACGAATATCGCAGATTAGCCCTCGTGACTGCAGTAAATCTAGGCATCATCGCTCCAAATTTTCTTAGAAAAAACGCGACCTGTGCAAACACTGCACACATACGTAAGACTACTAACACAGAACTGTCCATTTCGAAGTAGGTTTAAACATCAATCTCATAATTTTGTTATTCCAATTCCCAATCAGTCAACATTAATGCGTAGGATTCTATGAGTGGCATGATAGAGATAGCATGTAGATTTACAGAAGTCGTAGAATGAAAAATTTTAAGAGCAGATGTCCCTGGCAACCTTCTTCTTCCTAAAAGTCAACCATGAAACATAATATTAACTTTGGCTATGAATCACAAGATCCCAGTTTCGATTAATTATTTACATATTTTTGGAATATAATACAAATGTTTATAAAAGTATATCAAACTGTTGACTCCTACGTTAGATCCATATAAATAGCTCGTTAAACATATGGTAGTCTATTTTGTTGTAAGTTAAGTTTTTCTCGCGTCTTCATCCACCATTATTTTATATAGGTAGGTATATTAACTACCTCCTAGCTCTGTAGAATGACTATATCTAAATACTTCTTGTTGCCAATGATCTAAATTAAGGGATAGGGGTCATGTTCCCCTGCAAAGTTAGCTTAGGTCAAACGGGAGTTACTTGGTGTAAAAACTGGACTTACCAAATCCAGTATAGTTGTCACTGGCAAACACCGGGGCTTCTCTCCAGAGAGGTTAGGATGTAACCGGGAGTAATGCTACATACATAAATATGGTCACGTCTATGTCCCATGCGGGGTAGACAGAGCCAACAGTCTTGAAGACTAAATGGCCACGTTCAGCTATTTGGCTTAATGATAGAATTGAGATTCAAACAGTGACAGGTTGCTAGCCCATCGCCTAAAAGAAGAATCCCAAGTTTATAAGCCTGAGTAATGCTAGAAGGAAGGAAACATCCAAAATCCAAGCCAACCAGTAAAAGTCCGTTTTTCATCATACCCTGGCCGTGATTTCAACTCAGGACCTAGTATCTCAATAGGAACTACCGCTAAGGCACAGAGGTCGAAGTTACGATTTATTAATAGCTTTGCTTTTTGGTAAGTACCTGTAAGTAACGATTAATTCCTCTTTAAGTGGCACAAATTCTTTGAAATAGATAACGGGATGTCTATTAATATTGATCCTGCGTACAGCACGGTTACGCATGCCAATTGCCGGCAGTTCCGCCAGACCAGGGTGAAAGTGATCGACAGCTCCAATTTATTCATAGCTCTATCTATTCCGCCATCTCTAGGGAGAATGGGGGCACTATCTGGCTGATATCCTAACTCCATGCTATCCGTATCCATACTCATATTATAAACAGGTCTTAGCGTACTGTCAACAGCGTAACAACCTGCCCAAATCACCTCGATTACTAGCGTCATATTGAGTTCTATACAGTAACTTGTTATGCTATGGGAGTTGTTTCGTGTAAAACCCGACTCACCCAATCCAGGATTTATGGTCAATGACGTACCCTGGACTCCTCTCCAGAGCGGTGAGACAATCTATGATCGTGAGCAAACCAATAAACTTGGAATTCTTCTTGAAGGCAAAAGGCTAGCAACCTGTCACTATTGGATCCTAAATTCCACCATTACGCCATACAGCTGAACGTAGCTTTTCAGTCTTTTCAAGACTGTTGGTTCTATCTACACCGCAAGAGATATAGACGTGGTTATATGTATGTATATGATCTACTTACAAAATAGATACTGCCTTTCTGTTTATCCTATTTTTCACCCAGTCAACCAACTTCTTAGGACAGTCAATCGATCTGAGATTCCGCACTTACGTACAGTAAGAAATGATACTTATATTTCAGCCCTGTGTCTGCTTATAGGATATTTTTTCATTGCTGTATGGTTTAAAATCTCTTTGCGGTCAATACCACAATTCTTTGTAAAATAATTAACTCATTACATTATGTTAACTTAGTTAAATTAGATAAAGAAGGAAAGATCTAGTATATTTTTCAATCGAGAAAGAGGCGTTATTTGATATAGATATGTTGTTAGATAAAATAAAAATGGCTGATAATGTGTACTGAAAAAACAATATTTCTCGTGTTGACGTAATCAAACTCAATGCAAACTTGTCGTTCAAATGCTTTGAGGAGGCTTAGAGTAACTATCAGTTGTTTAAGTCACTGCAGAACCGTAATACAGAATATAAAATTAAAGGTTGTCTTTATCATAGTAAAAGCTGAAAAGAACTATATATTTTTTCTTAAATTTATAAACGTGATATGTGTAACAGGTGTACTTAATGCCACAGGTCATTCTCTGCTAGTCGAACCTTTGGACCAAACTGAAATGTATGTAACTCGTACATTTTTCACTTCATCTACTTCAATGATATCTGTTACCTATATTTTTTCCTCAGTAGTGAAATTAATATGTTAAGTAAAATAAAATGATATAAATATTTTTTTCGTAGGGATATTTATCTATTAGAGTCTATCAACTTAGCAAATTATTAACCGTTCAAACTTGCGGGCGCTCTATAAGAGACAAACATACATACTTCTCATCATAATTAATTCATTGCCACACCTAGGAAGCTTTGCCGCACCAAAAGTATGGAGCGAAACCCACACTTGCCCAGTTAGTATGCGCGAACGCATACAATAACTTTATATCAGTCATTGAGTTCAGAAATTTCAACCTGAGAGGACACCGTTGTTAAGTGACAGAAAAATTGTGACCTATTTCTAATACCGCTCTGTAAGACAGTGCTATATAAGGATGTCTAAATTGACGGTGACAAATTTTAGCAAGAAAGCTGGCAGCCCGTTTCAGAAACCGAAAGACACTCAAGGGGATATAATCGTCGTACATGAAGAAATACAGAAAACAGCCAAAGAAATACAGAAAGAGAAACAAAATGAATTATTGCAGAAAGTTAACAAGAAAGCTGCTGAATATCAAGCTCATAAACCCAGCTCTGGAGTGTTCACTGAAGTGGTGACACATGGTGCATTTACTTCTAAAACAACAAATAAAGAAAAACTTAAAGTAGAAACTGCTTCATCACCGACCAAGGCAGGTAATGGTACAAATGGTTCTAAACTACTGGGATTCCCATCGTCAGCAAATGATTTAGCTTTAGATGCTAAAACAGACTTAGAATCAGATCCAAACATTTCCAAAGAAATGAAAGAAAAGGTAATCGAAAAATTATTTACTCTAGTCTCAATGGTACAACATATGTACGAGTCGAAGGTCCGAGTGATGACAGAATTTGAAAAGTTTAAGGATACGCATTTGAAGAGTGAATTAAGAAGAGAGAAGGAACATTCTGAACAGTTGTATAAATTAAATATGAACTTTCAAAATGAAGTCATTCAGTCGATGCAAAGATTAAGAAGTGAATTGGATATATCGAGAAATGTCTTAAAAGATGTTGAGGAAAATAATATTAGTTCAGAAAAGACAGATAGTTCTATAGAATTTAGTGCGTCTGAAGACAATCAACAGTCTCAAGATAAAATCACTAATGAAGAGGATATAAAACAAAACTCAGAGGAAGACAATTCCGTGGCGGAAACTATTAGCAGTAATGCGTGAATTCAACAGGTTAAATTTATTATTTATTGTTAATATAGTTTAATTAGATGTCATACTGAGTAAACTAATGTTTAATGTTGAATTTGTTTTATTTTCTTTCTCAAAGTTTTTAATTTATTTTAGCATATTTACGAAATAAGTCAGTTAGAGAATGCATTTTAACCTATTCATTATAACATCAAAGAATAATTTATACCCCGGGCTCAAAGGATATGACTGGTCAGTGAGGAATTTTTGAGACATACATATTTGCTTATGAATAAGTAATCCTTTAAACAGATGACACGGTCGGCAAAAACATTTCTCTGATTTAACAAAAAGCTATTTTTACGGGTAATACAGACAGAGTCGGTAAGTTATTATATTACTAACATTTTCTATGATAATTGGAAATACTCTCTCTATATATAAGCAATCAAGCAAACAAGGTTTCTGATTTTTTTGTCATCTTAGATCCAAATATAGAAGTTATTGTATTCTCAAATAAGGTTGGTGTTGTTAGACACGACAAGACCCAAAATTAAAAATAATCGAATCAAAAATTAAATTACAATCAATAATCTTGCCCAAATGTCATTATGTCATATCAGTTTCCAACAGCCTCCAGTCTGTACAGACAGCAACACGGAATTCAGCTTTGCTGGGAAAAAAAATTAATTTACCTAACACTTATCTTGCTGACTGTATAATTATGTCAAGGTCTTGAATGACATAATGAATAAACAATATGTAGGAGTTAGTAGGCGATGCATGACGTATACAAGAATTTGATTACGCATTCCGTATACTTATTGGATTAACTTGATATTACATAAACAAACAGGTGATTTAATTAAAGAGTGATCACTACAATCTTCATTCTTATATTAAATTTACCGCGTCAAATTTGCACCCAAAATTTATTACTGAAACGGAGATTAATACTCAACATACCATTACTCACTCATACCTTATAAATGCCACACCTCTTTATTACAAACTACATTTCTCCATTTGTTACTATCTCGTGCATACTTCTTTCGCTACATCCACATTCATAACCCTGCAGGTTTGTCGGTTCAGGGTAGCCTCGACCTGATCTTTCACCAGGACTTCCCCATTTGTTAATTGTTTTTATATTTCATTGTTTAAAGATGTCTCCAATTATTATTTGTTATAAATATATATTTTAAAATACCAAATCTTCTCATCTTTATGCTCTCAGCTCTCCAATTATTACTTGTTATAAATATATATTTTAAAATACCAAATCTTCTCATCTTTATGCTCTCAGCTCCCTAACAAACATGCAGAATAGTTTCGACCATACAAGTACGTTGTCATCGATCAGTAATGCAAGTTTTAATTATATATTCATTCGTCTAACACGTATTGCCAGTGAAACATATTCCTGTTCCACATTCGGGTAAAGTACCTATTGCATTTGTACAGTGGACCACATATATGTATAAGTACACCACCTTCGCAATCGCATATTGAGTGGTGTAATTTTCTCTGTAGCCATTGTACTTACATAGCGCATATACTTACTCGTACTTCGTTTTTATCTCAATGGACTCGGAACAAACCTAACCGGCTTGGACCGATGCCATCCTCTCATTTTATGTTTAGTCTTTATAAACAAAGGTTTTGTCAGGAATATTTTAAATACGGTGGTAAATACGAGTGTTGATACAGAATATAATTACAAAACTGTAGTAAGAGGGTGATAAGCAGGTATGTTTAAATTAAGTTGTAAAGCCAGACTTGATAAACTTGGTTATAGAAGTCAAGGTTACATTTGTATATCTATACGTAATTATCTTAAAGAAACTCTGCTGAAATAATTTCGGGATATGGACAAAAATTTCGATAATGATTAATTACTTATGGTATTAAAATATATAATAGCGAACCCTGGGTTCGGAAGCTAATAATTAAAGTGCAACAGACCACGCAAAGACAAGAGAGAGACACGAAGACATCCTTAAATACCTACACATATACTATACGTCCTACGTTTAAACAAACAGTTAAACCCATAAAAACCCTGGGGACCTACAGGGTTTAGCCACGATGGAATTGGTATTCAAAGATTCCTTAAAAAAGATCCTGATCCATCATTCCTAAAATACACAAAATGACATGAAATAGCTATTAGAACATTTGTCAAAATAAATGAGTGCCATTTATATCCAGATAACCATTAATAATACCCCATAATTTTATATTTACAGGAAAACTATGTCAATATGGATAAAGTTACTGATAACGGTAATATTGGAGACGATTGTTACTGCGAAACTGATTTGTTCGAAAAAAGGAGTAACAGACATCGTATGTACTGCGGGAAATTCCGATTATGAACTTGAAAGAGGCGTGGTATCCGACCAAAATGGGATAACTGGGATACATCTTAAATCTTGTAGAATAACACAGATAAAATTGGAAGCTTTCAAAGGTCTCCCTGCTCTTGAATACCTTGATTTATCCCATAATTCTATATCAAATCTAGATTTGGGAGTATTGGATGACACGCAAAATTTAAAGTCCTTGAATTTATCCTTTAATTCAATAAAATCATTGCCTTTAGGACTTTTTGATCAAGAACCTAATTTGGAAGTTTTAGATTTAAGAGGAAATAGTATTAAAAATTTAACAAAAGGTTTATTTGCCCCATTGAAGAAGTTAAGACACTTGGATGTGTCAAATAACTTTCTCGTTGGCAGAGAATTAAGTCCCGATATATTTGAAAACAACAAACTAATAAAGTTTATGGATATATCAAGAAATGACTTGTCAGATACTCCGGAGAATTTGTTTCAAGCATTCACACAGATAGATTTTTTAAATGTTGATAGATGTTTCTTGGATAAAGTGCCAGCTTTTACCACAAAAACTAACATGAAGACAATGAAGCATTTGATGTTATCTACAAATCATATCACCCAATTGGATGACCCCAAAATTTTCTTAAATTTAGAAAGCATCGAGATAATCAATTTAGCAAAGAACTTAATAGAAAGCATATCTGAAAATATTTTCAAATCACTAAAAAAGATCAAAATGATAATTTTGAGAGACAACAATCTAAGATCTATTCCAGATACCTTATTCAAAGGTCTACCAAAGCTGGTAAATCTGCATTTGCAAAACAATATGTTAGAATCTCTTCCTGTTAATGCATTTAGAAATTCTCGAATTAAAAACTTGAATGTAGGGGGAAATAAGATAACTTTTTTGATAGACAATTTCTGTTTAGAGTTAAAGAATTCTGGAACGAATTTGAAGAAATTTATGTTTACGAATAACCCGTGGCAATGTCCTTGTTTGCTGGATGTTTTAGTTGAAATGAGGAGAATGGGGATAGAGTATAATCCTGACAAATATGATGGTCAACAAAAAGTATGTGTACAGCAGGATCAGTATTGTCATCGACATTTGGAATCAAATAGTGTATATATAGATTTGTATCAGGAATTGGTAGAATTAAATCCTTAGATTAACAAAATCTTTTTTTTTCCATAATCCATAATAATATTAAGATTTGGTCATTTGAGTATGCCATCGTTGTAATTAAGTATTTTATTCAGAATACATGAAGTATTAAAGTAAATAAATTATCCATGATACTGAGGTATTTGCAAAAAACTAAATTATGTAATGGTAAATGTAGGAAAGTACTTCGAGAACCGTATCCTGGTATGATAAGTAATTAGAATAATTTTTCTGCACTGGAGGGAAAGTTAGTCTGTTAAAAATTCAATACCTGTAATATTAATATTGACAGCCACTGTGTCGCAACAGTAGTAGGTAGGTACGCTTGTTGTAACACAGAAGGTCCCGGGGTTCGGTTCCCGGTTAGGGCACGATAAGAAACGAACTTTTTCAGATTAGCCTGGGTCTTGGATTTTTTTATATATAATTATAGGTATATTATAAAATATATTATCAATGAGTTAGTATCTCATTACACAAGTCTAGACCTTACGAGGCTAATTCAATCTGAGTAATTTGTCCCGTATATATTAATTATTATTATTTATTCATTTTCTCAATTTAATCATTAGTGAATTTCCATCTTTTCAATATAATGCCTTCCAGTCTAGTTAGACTAGCCCCTTGTGACTTCTTGCTTCATCTATGCTGTGAGGGATAAGGAGATATATGTATGTATGTGAATTGAATATTCAGTAAAATAATTTAAATAAATGTTCCATTTAGGAAACGATGTTTTATTTCACTAGAACGAAGGCGCACGTCATTATATACTCAATAGCGCCATCTAGTAGCCTCTACGTAGACTACGCAGTATTGCTAGCAGAAACTTTATGTATAAATCATTATAATGTGATAAAGTATTGTAATTTAAACGTGTTGCGCTAGATGGTAGTCTTACAAATTATTTTAAATGTAATCTTGTTTATCGCGAACACTGTCTTATTTAATTTTAGCATGTTAATTCAAAACATTATTTTGATACATTTTATAATTTTTTGTAGACATACAGACACACCTATTTCGAATGGGCACTGAAGACGTAAGTACTTACTTTCTTCATACATATCTGAAGTCAACCATGATGATTTATTTTCAAAATTTTGACAGAAACTTAGGTGATAAAATGAAACACGCTATTTTACTTCTAAATTCGATCTTCATTACAAGTAATAGTTTATGGCCATTAAATAATTACCTATAAATTTTCTTTTTTTTAAATTAGGAGCTATTGGCAATTTAAATTATCCAGTAAGAATGCTCTACGGTAACCAATACGGGTCAGAGGCAACGTAAAAAAATAAACACGTGCAAGAAATTTATAAAACCAACATCTGCGAAATCGGAGTTTTTTACTAAAATTTCTTTGGCTACGATAAAAAAGTTTAGCCCTTGTTTTTTACAGAAAACATATTGGATGTGTTCACGTATGTGTTCTGTGATGATGCTGTGCACAGGGTGTTTTTACATGATAACTAGTTGACCTCCGCGGCTTCGTCCGCGTGAAATTAAAAATCTCGATAATTCCCATGGGAATTTCGGCAAATCCTTCCTTAGCGCACTACTAGACAACATAAGGAATCCACATGCTAAGTTTTCTCTATGATAACTTTTTATAGATTTTTTTTTATAAAATAAAAACGTAGAGTTTTTAAAATGTAATTTCGACATCGTACGAGGCAAGACAAAAGCGCACACGAGCCTCCTGTATATAATAAGAATTTTGATAGCTCAGGTAGGGCGAAACTTTTTTGTTATAAAATGATTCTAAGCCTTAATTATCGGGTACGATCGCGGTTTTTTACCCATTCCGCGCCATTTGCCACAAAATTTCGTATTTCGAATGCGCGGATCATAAATTAGTTTGTTCGGGACGATTGGTTCATATCATATCTCCCATTTTTAATCGACTTCAAAATGTGATGTAGGTTTTATTGATAGTAAATTGTGTCGCATAACTTCAAACTTGGATAAATCCATCTTCAAAGATTTTTAAGATTTTGGTATCGTTAAAAAGAAAAAAACACAAGCTTTGAATCTATTTTGTCAGTTGTGTATAAATCCGGATAGTTTGTGAGAAATTAAGAGTCAAAGTCATATCATTTTATGAAAACCAGATACATCCACTGTCCATTTTTTTTCAAATGATGGTATATCCATGACGACCAATCAACGCATTGCTTTTATCCAATATGTCCGACAGTTGACGTAAAGTTTACGACTTTTAACAACTTGCGCTCCCGTGTTTTATTATTTATTTTGGGTAATTACTTCGTTTCCATGGATAATTCTATTAAAATTTTGTCACCCAGTAATGCCCGTAAACGGCCTAATATAAAAACTCGCCGTAAGAAAGAGGAAAGAGCGAAAATTCGGTAAATTTGTAATACGTATGCAAGCGTTATTTGAAATCTTCAGACAGCGCTAGTGATGTGGCTAGCCATTATCGACTCAATTATCTACAGTTATTATTGTTATTCTACTATTACAGAATAATTTGGATGTGACGAAATATGTAACAAGTTTTGTTTTACATACGACCTCTCCGATCTTTTAGTAGGTATACAGGACTATCGGTATAAGTTATTGTCCAGAGAATTGCTGAAAACTCACTTTGGACAAGATTCGGCTTCGTTGCCGCAGTTAAACTATTATAAAAATATGCTCAACAGTGAAAATGTGATAGGGCGACCAACGCTCGTAGAAGAGATTGCAGAAGATGATTCAGAAGAAGTATTAAGTTTTGTTTAAAATAATTTATTTAGTTACTCACTCTTATAATAAAAAAAACTTCGTTTTTAATCAATTTTGTCACACCTTTTTTTAATAGAAAAATGGTTTGTCCTAGTTATGTTATTTTTCTTTCTATTCAGTTAGCTAACACGTTTGACCCTTGATAATTTACCGTGATATCGTCATGAGCACATTGAGCACATCCCTAGCTCGGATCGTATTTTTTTAAATCTAGTTAAATCCAGACAGGTTAAATCAAAATAATATAAATCCATCATAAGTTTTTTCAAAGATGGATAAAATGCATTCCATTATATCGAATATGGGTAGATCCAATCTTAAAATTAAATTTTTGCAAAGACGAATTGATCAATTATTATAATTGATGAAAGGGACGGTTTTATCAACTATTGTTGCCATTTTAAAATAAAAATTGCCTTAGAAATCAAAGTGTGTATATTATTATCACTGATTTCTGAATATCTTCTAAAAGTGTAGAGTGGATTTATCCGACTTTGAAGTTAAGCGACACAATTGTAGTTTGATATCTTATGTTATTCATATATCTACTGATTATGTTACAGTAATTTATATATGAGTCAAATTCAAATTCAAACTTTTATTATTTTATTAAAGTCCAATATAATAAAGAGACTACAATTTCTAAAAAAAAATATTCCTACGTAAATGGAAGGTATGAATGCAGGTAAATATCATAAATAAATATGCAATGACAAATCGCACAGATTGACCCAACGGAAATCCGAGATTGTGTTATGGGATATTCAGACAAATTATATCATGCAGAGAAAACAACAATATTATTCCAATTTCTGTGTATTAAATACCAGTATACAAAAAGTGTAGGTACTTACCTCACATCCAACAATTAAATAATTTGTAATATTTTTTTTGTTGGAACTTGTACCTAAAATCAATTAGATAAGCTATTTACAAGTGCACATAGTTTAAATCCAAAACAGAACTAAATAAAAAAAGAATCTTACCAAAAATCAAACTTCTAATCTGTGATAAGAGGCAAGGTCTTTACCACTTATTGCATTACAGGGTTGCTATGCGTTACAAGGCACGGTAGTACCTTAGATATAAGAAAATGCATAGCGTTATACAGGAAATTAAAAAAAATATACACTGGAGAAAGTAAGAAAATATTGCGAGAAAGTCGTTTCATATTCACTCATTCAACGACCTTTTTCGAATTATTGTATTCTCAAAGGGCATTTAGGATCTTTTGACAAAGCAAAGCCGTTAGAATAGCTTCTTTTGGATAGACAAAAATGTTAGTTACTGAGAGAAAATTTAAGACTTTACTTCTGCTGATTTTATTCTGAATAAGTAAATACTTATCTACTATATTTTTTCACGTTCCATGTGTAGTAGGTATACTTCGTTTGAATTACTAAAAACCCATAAGTGTATCTTTGCCCCATTTTTTAGCTAGAATAAAAAATAAAATAAAAAATATTCCTTAAAAATCGAAATGTAAAGGTACCTAAATAGATTATATAGTTCTGTCAGCTAACCTGATAACTGTGGTACTAGTACACAATTTGTTTCATGTGGGTGTAAAAATCAATAAAGCAGGTAGAGTAGGCTACTTACTTAAAGTAAAACGATCTTGGATATCCGTTCCATAAAACCCTTTGTAATTTGTAGTATCTTCTTCTTCCTTTTGTTTATTGCCTGTTTCTTCCACATTCTTTTGTCTTTCTTTGTCACTTGTCTAGTCAATAAAGTCGACTAGTTATTTAATGATCCTCTAACTCACAAAAGCTTTTTTTGTATTATTTTATCTCATTTTAAACAACGCAAATTTTTATTCTTCTTAAATTAATACAAACAAAAATAATCATGACGAACATCACTTTTAAATTCCCGCCGGAAAGTCTGACAACTGTGTATTCATAAATTAATTGCCAAAAAACGCGCGAAATCGAGAAGAAAGGAAAAGTGCAGCTGACTTGTAGCACGAGCCATACGTGGTGATCTTGTAGTTCTTTATTCAAAAATGGCGGGATAAAAAATCGGCAATTTGCCGGAAGACGGGAAGAGGCGGCAATGTGGCCGTTTCCGCGGTCACGAAGGGTTGGAATGGAATGGATATACCTTCAATTAAGGATACTTCAAATTTTATGCCGATAAAATTAGTTAACTTGACGTGCTCTTCAAAACATTAATTATTTTCATTCAATCACAAATAATTGAATAGATGTTTTTGTTCGCTATTGCCTTTTTTTCTCTTTATCGTAGGGTCGGGACTCACCGATCGAGCTGAAAAGCGTCTAGCTACTTAATGGTTAAATATAAAATTTATAAAACATTGTATATACTTAAACACGTATAAAAATTTGAAACCGAAAAAGATACGAACAAGTTGCCCTTGTTTAGTACAAAATACAGATAAAATTGTGTCTTATCCACATAAATCCAACTCATAGAACGAAATAGGATTTTTTTCTTAATTTGATCAGCAATTGCAGGATCACAAAGGTGAGATGCGAAAGAATTATAAAAAAGAGGCTCGTGCCCACTCTCCATTTTTTACTTTTTTTTTACGGAAACGCAAGTTTTTGAGTAAAAACATTGCGCTTTTGATAACATGTGGTTAATTATATGTCGACGTATTGCAGAGACAGATGCATTGGGATGAAAGTTTTTGTGATTTTTTTTATTTATTTCTATTGTGTTCTAGTAAGTTTTGACGATTGGTTATATAGATTAAGAGAAAGTAAAGGTACTTACGCTTCAACGCCACGGCGAGGGAAAACATCACGAGGAAACCTGCCGAATAAACTGAAAATAAATATGATTGGGTTCCCCGTGGGAGGTCAAACGAGGATCGCCTTGACTTACTCACTATAGGATCCTGGTCAAACGCGGACCCCGGGATCCTCAGGAAGAATAAAGACTAACAGCGTCGTTTATAAACTTTTTAACGCTTATTGTCGCCATTTACAACATCCATGGGAAAGAGACAGAGTGATCCTTTTTTTTTAATTGGTGCCGGGAACCACTCTTTCCCATGGATGTCTTAAAAGGCAACAAAGAGGTAGGCTAATAAACCTGGCGTTTTTCTTTCCCGTATGTATTTATTATTATTATTTATTATACAGTTGAACGTGGCCTATTAGTATTTTCAAGATTATTGTCTCTGTCTACCCCGCAAGGGATATAGACCTGATTATGTGTGTGATTTTATTTTTATAGCAATCTGTTTAATCTGCATATCTAAGGTCATTGTACAAAAAAAGCTAATGGCTAATCAAATATACCGGTAGATAACGCAGTTCAAATACTGGCACACACAGCGGAAGTTTGGCACATGCTACGATTAAAAAAAGAAAGATCCATCAACCACTTTAAAAAAAGCCAATAGTTTTATTTATACAGTTTTTGCACCCAGGCTTTTTAGCAAGTATTTTTTTACAGCGTTTTTACAATGACCAGATGTTAAGGTATGCAGATGACATTTTTTCGTAGTGCGATTTTTAGTGGTTGCACTTTTTTGAAAGCAGATGTTATGAATTTATTGGTTTGCATATTAATCCAGCCTGAATATGTAAAGTTATACAACATTTTTTTATTATTTTTATTATGCGTATATTTCACACCGCGTTAAATATTAACAAGATTGTACAATATACTAAGAGTAGAAAAGATAAAGTACATGTATACTTATTAGTTATCAATATAAGTATTTCTTGCATTAATTTTATATTAGTACCTTACAAGTTAACAAAATTATTGCCACATACATAATGGAAAGAGAACATTTCGTTTGGGTATACTTTGAAAAGAATACCACTTGATACCAAAAAAGGGAAAAATTAAACGCAGTTTACGAAATCAACTCATTAGACAACTTATGAGGGATCAAAACGCTATGAAATCACATAATAACATGTGGATCGAAGTTATTTTATTAAAGATTCGTTTATAAGCCAGACGTATTTCGCGGAAAAGTTTGTAGAGAACATGCGAACGATGCGTTCGATAAAATAAAATATAATTGCCATTGAAAAACAAATAATTCTGAGGCCCGCGGCAAAGGGCACAATCAAAGTATTTCCATTTGAATAAATCTTTGAATAAATCGATGCCGTATAGAGATGCACCTTTATACAGCCGTTCTGAAACCAAAGGGATTCTATTTTCAAATATTTTTTTAAACAATTTTTTTATTATAAGTTGAAAACTTTTTTTTTTATTTATTTGTTATATTCATATATTTTTGTCCCGGTTGTGTCTCTATGTAGAGGAGACTACGAGTTACTTACTCCCATTTGACTTCTGTGAGACAAAGAGAACCTTTTGCAATTTGGATCATGGTTGTAACAATTTTGGGAAGTGCTTATTCTCATATTTGCCTCTACTGGAATTTAAAGGATAGAGATAAAACAATCTTATTCTAAAGAGGTGTAAACCACACGTGCCTATCTAGATGGAATTGCACCATAGCATTGAATGTAATACATACATCATACATCATATCTATAACCGATTGTTTATGATACAGTGGGGATTAATGATGGAACTAAGATTTAATTAGTGACAGGTTGCTAGTCCATCTGGACTGAATATTGTTCATAGAAACTGATGTATAAGTTAGTAACGTATACATATATATCTTCTCTGGGAATTTTGAAAAATCCTTACTTAGTGCACCCTTACCTACACCACGAACCTACATATCAATTTCAATTCAGTCAGTAGTGTGTTGATCAGGCAGTAAATGTGTTTTATATCCGCTAGAGGATACACCTAATTATAACTTAATCCAAATGCATTTTAATAACATTTGACTTTTCACTTCGCGGGCAAATGTATAGAAATATTTCTAATTTACACATTTCACTGACAATAGTGTTATTTGCATAGTATGTTTATTGATAGAAATGTACAAAGGTTACTTCATTGTTTTATGTATATATGGATTGTTTTGGAAGTTTCGAGTCGTTTTGTTAGCAAAAAATATTCGAGTCACTTGGTGTAAAAAAATTATCATATCATGTAAAACGATTACAAACTTTGCAACTTAGCAATAAAAAAATATTGTACTTTAACTTAACTCTTGAATGAATTGGATTAGATACATGATAAAATACCAAGGTCCGCAGATGTACCTAAAAATAGTTATATGTATAACTACTAGTACTTACTCAAAGTTGTGGATGAAGCGAAAGAAGTATGCAGGTATAGTGGCAAATAGAAAGATGTAGTCTCTGGCGAAGGGGCGTGATTTTATATATTTCTGTATGTAGTTGTTCAATAGAACTTCAGGTTCTTTATTACGAGAATTCTCTTTCTCAGTTGAGACTTTTGCTGGGAGACAATAGTTAATAACCTGACCTTTACAACTTACTGGTGCCATTTGTTTCACACGAGATAAACGCATAAGTGTTCTTAACTCTGTCACTACGAAAAACATCTGAGCACAAAAAGGTTTCTTATTAGAAAAACACCCTGTAGCACTGCACTTTTTCCTAACATTTAGAGGTCGCTTTTTGAAAGGTTTTTTCTCAACATCGAGCCAATTATGCACATTTTTGGCAACGCGGCCTTTTTGACGGCCAAGCTGCTCATACTTTTGGAAGCGGATTCCATCAAATAAAAATCTAGAGAGTTTTTGCCCTGGTTTTTGTCTGGATATTGATGAGAAGGTTTGAAGGATTCCTTGGTCAGCCACCATTGTGTACGCCAAGGTTTGATGATGCGTTTTTCGATTTCGTTTTGCCATTCCGAATGCCTTTGTGATTTTCACTTTCATTTTCAGACAATATACTGGATGGAATGTCATACATAAGTATTAGGAAGCCTATGTTCGGAGACGCCGCGATGTAATGAGTAAAATAAAACTGGCCTTTGTTTCAGTTTAGTTGGTGTTTTAATATTATATGAACCGGTAGATTCTGGAGAAAGTAAAGTTGAGTATGCAATCTCATCTTTATCCCTCTCGGTATAGACAGAGCCAACAGTCTCGTAAAGACTGAAAGGCCAGGCTCTGTCTCAAGCATAATCTAATTTATTTTTCGGATACAATTATTTGCTATTCAAGTGTTCACCTAGCTAGGTGACCAGTGGTCAGGTGGGCCATCACCTGTGCCGGCCCTGACAGGTGGCTCCGAGGTATACCGGTTCGATGCGCGGCCAAAGCACATTTTGTGAACGTCTTGGTTTCGTCATTTTGCTATGTTTGTGTGTAAATGTTGGTCTAGAGAAAAAAAATAATTGTGTATGCCAGCTGTTTAACTTCTCGTCAAAGTAAAAGAAAATCAAGGGATAGGAAAGATTATTAACTAGTAAGGTAAAAGCTCCTAATACGGCGGTAGTCAAAATCGCTTCCAATTACGGTGGTATTTATATTTCTTAGTTTTATTCCTGTTCTATTCAGTGTAAGTACATCATAACGCAAATGTGTTGTTCTAAATTTATTACGTCACGACTTAACTGACATTTGCAACTACAACACATTGGCAACACAACAAAATCAATCAGTCTGTGTCACGGCATCGACGGGACAGGTGTTTTCATACAAACGCGGAACAACAAAATTAAGTACACTAATATTTACAAAGGCAATTTTTCGTATTAATAAGCCGTTCAAGTTTGTTTATGAATAACTTATAGCATTTCTCTACTTTTAAATTTTTTAATTAAATAGCTTGTTTCACGTTTGTAACTCAGTTTTTACCCAAAAAATAAGAAACAAAATACCGCCGTAATAGGATACGAATTTTATAGACTAATCCTAACTCGGTGGTATAACTCCGTAATAGGAAAAATACTGATAAAATTTAATTGTTTATAACTTTCAAATTATTAAGTTTTTGAATCAGTTACAAGTTCAATTGAAATAATTATTAATCTCATAAATTAATAACCATATTCTGAGGTATGTGTTCTCAATTAGAAATCTAGTTAAATAATAAAACTGTTGAGTACAAAATGTTAGTTTCTTAGGAGGGGTAAAAATTGAGAGGTGTGTTTTAATTTATCACAAATAATATCCTGTGTATAACTGTTACTTCAGTTTTACACATCTTAACCACAAAATAGTTGTCGTTTGATTAAAAATTTACACTCTTTTGTTAATCGGAATTTTGATGGGTCAGAATTAGGATTATTAAAAACACGAGTAGTTTTCCTAATACGGTGGTAGTTATTTCCAGGTAACTCTGTATTAAGTAATATGGTTTCCTATTATGGCTTTATTAATTAAACAGAAAATCACAAGATTTTAGGGTTTCGTAAATAAATAAAAAAATCGTCTTTTTTCTGATTCTTATTTTTTATAAATGTTTTTTTTTTTTTGTAAAATCAAAAACATTGAAAAAATTAAATATTTTAATATCAATTAATGCAATCTACGTAATTGTTCTTTTCATTTTTTCATAGCTCAATTCAGGCAGCAGTGGCAGCGGGCAGCATTGACGCAAGTTTTAAAAGAGTTTTAAACTTAATTTTCATTATTTTATAGACCAGTAATCGCTCGAAAAAATAAAACTGTTGGTGACTGATGCGGCGTCGGTTGCTGACGACTAGTAGCGAACGTTTAAAATTCTTCCGAAGCTGTAAATGCTCTTCGGGCTGCTGTCGACCACTGTAACTGCAGCCTGAATTGACCCTAAACTTTACTTAGGTATCTTATATTAAGTTCACTTACCATTACTAAAGTGATTATTTTTTAATATGTAAAACTTTTAGTGACAGTTTACTATCCTCTGCGGAGTGTTAGTTTTTGAAAGACTGATGTTATAAATATTTCATTATTGTTACTTTTTGTTCCTCTACGAAGTGTTGATTTTTGAAAGATTTTAGATGATTGTTATTGTTCGTCATTATTTCTTAGCCAAAGTAACTAATTGTAATAAAAAATAAAACTTAATTCCTAAATGAACCTGCATTTTTAATATTGTTAAATCCGTGAAAGCTGTACACACGCGTGTAGAAAACACTAAATAATAATATATACATATATATACTTTAAATAAATAATATACTTTAAATTCAAAGTCGTCTTTAATTTCATTAAAGTGAAATAATGTAATTAAATAGTCAATGAACGAAAAACTTACAATAAAGGTACTTACACATTTCTATTATTGTTATACATATTATTTGTACGGAACCTAAATTAATGTACTTTCTGACCCTCCGTATTAGGAGCCGTCTACCGCAGTAATAGGCTCTGATCAAAATCATACCTCCGTATTAGGGAAAATCGACCTGCCTTTTTAAATATTTTTTTTAAATAAGAAATCGCATGAAAGGATACTTAGACTCAACAGCAATACAAAATTTTAATTCCAATTTAGATAATAATTTTGTTTGGAACCTTTAAAAATACTTACTTATGCTTATTTTTGCTTCTTACTTTCAAATGTTGCGAAATACCTCCGTAATAGGTGCTTTTACCTTAATTCGTATTTTCGGCGATGGGCTTGTGTCCTGTCTGAACCGGACAATTCTAGCCCCGCAGTATGGCACGCGTGAAGCCGTTTTTTTCGTGGGATAAACTACCGCTGTTTCGCTTTATAGTTATGACGCGAAACGGGATAGTGATGGTGTTCTAAATTTTAGAGTTTTGTGACTGTTGGTCTTTTGGTTGTTTGTTTGTAATATTTTTATTTTGGTTGATTGGTTGTTCTTTTGGACTTAATGTGTCTAATCTATACTAATATTATAAAGCTCAAGAGTTTGTTTTGTTTGTTTGTTTGTTTGTTTGTTTGTTTAAACGCGCTAATCTCAGAAACTACTGAACCGATTTGAATAATTCTTTCACTGTTAGTCGAGTAGATAGAGATCGAGTAGGTAGATAGTCTATTTATCGAGGAAGGCTATAGGCTACATTTTATCCCGGATTTCCTACGGGAAACGTCAACAATGCAGGTGAAAGTTGAATGAGTCGGCCATCTGCGAGCTTTCCACGCGAACGCTGCGCAAACCAACAAAAATATAGTAAAACAATGTACTAAAGATGTGAAGTACTCATTTTTTGCCACAAAAAAAGTCCGCGAGAGCATATATCTATCTCTTAAGGTTTACTTACAATAACCACTTTTATGTTCAATTTTTAAGATTATTTTTTCATTATAAACATAAGTTATTTTGAAACCAATTTTCTTTAATTCAGTATTAATCCTTATCCAAATAAATATGTTTATTACTTTCGGCTTTTCATGTAGACTAAAATTGCCATTTACAGTATATAAATCAGACGCTATTCGTCTGATTTATATACTGTAAATGGCAATTTTAGTCTACATGAAAAGCCGAAAGTTTTGAGATATAATCGTTATAAGCAATTTGCAGCGAAACATTTAATACGGCGAACCAGCGTTCTTTCTAATACGCGTGACCGCCTGACCGAGAAATAAATATGATGCCCAAAATAACTATTCCACGCGGACGAAGTCGCGGGCACAGCTAGTACTAATATATGTGTATAATAAATAGCAATGGAAAATCCTTGTCAACTTCGGCTCATATCTACTCGAATGAGATTTTTAGGTTACTAGTTCAAAATCGCTCATTAGCATTTTTAATCTGAACCCAAAAATGTCATTGAATGTTTGTTAATTGGTTACAGAGCTTTATTTAGGGTTCCTTACGAAAATTTTATAGTTTTAAGGATTTATTTTATAAAGCTGCATTTAAACAATTTGTTATAAAAGTATTACACTTTCTTTGATATGAAAAATTGTATATTTCGAATGCTAATTGTTTTTTTTATAATAAATAGTTCAACCTACCCTAAATATTAATTAATATAATATATTAATTTAACTTATTTGCAATCAATGGTAAATTACTGAATTAATTTTATTCTGAATACATCGTTAAAAATTAATATTATAAATGCGAAAATATGCCTGTAATTTTTTTATGAATATAGATTATTTTTATTCGAGGTTGAACATATGTTGAATTTCTAATGAAATCAAAACTCATTGGCGCACTTACAAACTTTTGAACCCGAGGTCTGCAGTACGGAACCCTACATGTAAGAGCAGACATTGAATTTGATTTTTATATTTTGCGTAACAGTTGATATAACAATTTAATTATCGCAACACACAATAAAAGGAGTAAGCAACTGTAAAAAGTCGAGTAGGATTTAGGTCGACTCTTTTCAATGTGCCCATTTTTTTCGTAAACACATATGTTTCGTCTCTATCACTTACGGGGTAGACAGAGCCAATGGTCTCAAAAAGGTCACGTTAAGCTGGATTTGGGTATATTTATAAAGGTTGCAACTGGGCTTGGTCTAAAAGAAGTTTGCAAACAAGCTTTATATGCTTTCATTTCTGTTTTAAGTATGAAGCCCAGGGGTGCAGCCACTATTCAATAAACTTTTTTGAAATCAACTACTACATTTAAAAACATTGGTTGATGATGAGTAAGGCAGAACCCGAGACAGAACTATATTTATTTCTGTTATTGGGCTTGTAGTTTTAATTATTTTTATGTCACAGAGACTAACTATAGTCCTTCAAAGTAAAAAATCTACATATGGTTAAAAACATTATGACTAAATGTATTTTAATTACATTTTTATGACCGAGCCTCTGGCTTTCTATAAAGTTATTTAGCATTTCTACACTGACGATGGTTTAAAATATAATTTGTTCATAGAGAATTTTATTGAAGTGTTTAATTAATTTTTGATACTGTTTTGTTTGCTGAAATGTAAAAGCTATGTTCCATGAAATTTTTATATTGGCTAACAATGCAGAATTATTAATTGCAAAAGTGAGTTTGTTTGTTATCGTTTCATGTATTTGTTTATTTATTCTTTATTGTTACAATTACAATTTGTAAAGTACAAAAGGTGGACTTAATGCTAATAGCATTATCTAACAGTATGCCATTGGGTTAAGCAGATAACCTTTGTGTGGGTATTATCAACTAACAAAATTTTCTTCAATTAACAAAAAGTATCGTAGGCAATACCATGATTTATGAAAAAAAAAGGGAGACCGTGACTGAGAGTAAGAAATATATTTTAAAACATCGATAAAAAGAGTTTACTTCGATTTCAGTTTCTACGATTAAAAGTAAAATGTGAAGACACGAGCCTCAATGGTTTAAATGGGCATGTGTCGAGGGAAACGTGTAAAACCCTTTATTATTTGACATGTGCTTACTTTCAATAGATTTATCAGATGCCTCACTCCAAACACAAAACATTTGTAAGTGCCGCATGAGGGGCTCGTGCCATTTTTTTCAAACACGGAAGACGCCTTGGCGAAAGCAAATACATTTATACAGCCACAAAAGACGCGCACGCTCGAAGAACTATCATGTTTCTTAAAAAAAAAAGATAGCACATGCCGAAATCTGATTACGCACCGCCATATTTGATCAAAGGGTTGCTATTTAAACATTTCCAATAAAAACCATCGGAATTTTTTTGCAGTTTTTTTTTTGAGGAAAAAAATGCAAAATCGATTGGCGCAGATGTCCACAAATAGAAAGGGTTTGATGGACCTTTTTATGATAAAAAATGGCGAACAGCCGCGGTAAACAATGGATTTAAACCGTTATAGATTGATTTTAAAAATGATGTTGCTAAAGAGTTTGTTTTATCTGTTAAATGACCTTTTTGTGAAGTTAAGCATCGGCATTAGAACTCTTTTGGATGGAATATGCAAACGGAAGTTATTTTACGCTTGCCTTTGTTACCTTTTTTCGTAGCTGATACTAAATTATGTAAGATATTAGTGTAGCATATGTTTTTGTTTAGCAATGTGATCAAATAACGGTTATTAAGGATGAAGTACAGAACAAGATTAGCTTTTTTTGGCGTAATAAATGATTTAATTGTAGGAAAACTCTTCCGCCATTAGATCATTAATGCATCTGTTTTGTAGGAATTGCAAAATCTTTCTAGAAGTTCGACTATTCCTTATGACTTTTGTTGTGAATATTCATAATGCAGGGTTGACTAGATGGAATTCAAATTCAAAATTCAAATAGGTCAGGTATCGGGGAGATCTAAGTCCAGAATTAAGATAAAAGTCCTGACCAACGTCTCGAGTAATGAAAATGTCTGCAAAGCATCGGTTATATATATATAGGGTAGACAGAGCCAATAATCTTGAAAATACTGAATCGCTTCGTTCAGGGGTTTAACTTAGAGATAGAATTGTGATTCAAATAGTGACAGGTTGCTAGCCTATAAGAAGAATCACAAATTATTAGCCTTTCGTTTGATTGACTTTTACAATCTACACGAGAAAAAAAGCAGCCAGCACACACTGCAAATTTTTTTTTTCGCAACTAGGTCAACATTAAAGGTACACTTATTTTTGCGATATATTTGTTCGATATACTTAATTGGCGAGAAACAGTGTTGCGCGTCTCCAAATATTAAGTAATTATTAATAACTTATCTAGGTATTATTACTTCCAAGACTTTTTTTATATAAGATAATCATGAGACTGAATAAAGGCTGAATTGGGGTGGAAAAAATATTACACTGACATCAACACGCCAAGACGAAGTTTTGGTTCGTACAAATTTAATTTTTTCATATATAATGTATAAATAAATAGATATTGTAAACTTGTTAATCATCAAAACCGAGTACAAAATATCTTAAAAAATGTCCTATAATTCAAGGTATTTTCGTATTCAGTAGTTATACATCATCAGAGGACGCGAATAAGTTCAATAATTGGCACAGGTGATAACGCACAAGCTTAAACTTTTGATCGGGCGAATGTGAACTTTATTTCGATTACTTTTTGATTGCTATTGGCCTGTTGTGAAATTACAAAAAATGATATACTTTAGACAAAGCATGTGCCAGTACAGTAGTGCCTGTAATTATGCTTTAGCATATGTCTCGCAACACGTGCCGCAAGGAACAGCGGAATGTGTGGAGTGGGGTTTATTTTGAAGGGTCACTCATTTTTTACCGCTTTAAAAAAATTATGTTTGTACTAACGCATGAATGTATGTTTGTCCGCGATTAACTCGCGTTTCGCTTAACCGATTTGAATTTAACCGACTCCAATGAAGGAGGATATCGATTGGAGGCGGTTCTCTTTTTATAAAAGTTATTATTGATTCTTCGTTATACGCACACATTCGACCGCTTTTGATTATTGCTTGCAAGAAGAGATAGTATGGACGAAGCGAAAGAAGTATGCAAGGATCGTGGCAAGGATGCAGTCTCACGCTAAAACTACCTGCTGGCATTGTCTCATTGCTTCAGGGGACTCTTTTTGATTGTCAATGTGTTATTTAAACATGGCATCCTTGTTGTAGGCAACGGGCTAGCAACCTATCTCTTAATTAAATTTCATTCATTTAGCTAAATATGGCTTTTGAATCTTATGACACGGGGTCGGTTTACTTCAAAAGGGATAAAGATATTATTTGTGTGTAACTAATAATACCTACATACATACGTTTTTAGAAATTCATTATATTTTAACTTTTATGTTTACAACCTGTCTCGATCTGAATCCCAATTTCATAAACAAGCTATCCTGCAGCTGAATACGACCTTCTAGTCATTTTAAGGCCGCTAGCTTTGTCTACCTCATAAGGGATAAAAAACTTGATATACATAATATATGTAAGTTAATATGGCATTGAGCAAAAAGTGTAATGAAATATAAAAATAGGATCCATGGATTTTCTGTTTCTTAAGACACTTGTCCCGTCAAATCCGACTATTATACCTGTTGATTTGGTACACCTGTTTAATTTTTTGCAACCCACACTCGCCTAGCAAGTATTCAAAGCACATTAATCGGGAACCATCGGCAGGTATTAGAATAATTAGAGTGTTTTATATAATAGTAATGGTCTTATTGCCTCGATGATGTATATAAAGATATAAAATATGGTTATACCAATATAAAAACCAATTATACACTAACATAAAAAAATCACGCACAAATTTTTTACACATTTACCTAATACTAAAAATAAAAAAATCTTTTAATTAGCTAAATTCTAAAACTTCTTTTATTTATTTATTTATAACTTTTTAAAGTTATATTTTGAACTTATACTACACCATATAAATAATATTAAAGTTCTGAACAAACTAGTTTTTAATATCAATAAGGGAATTTTTTTCTATATAGGTACAATTCAGAAACATTGAAAAATCTTTATTATTTAAAACAGTTAAAAAGTAACTAATCATTTAAAACTATTCTCAAAAAATAAATACATAATGTTACTAAAGAAAACAGTATGTTAAATCCTGAGACCGCTTTTTTACACAAATTTTTCGAATGGGACACCATTTTTAGATGATTCTGAGACTTCGGTAAGAATTAATAAGCCGGAAAAACAGACAGAATAAGCAGACAGAGCAGCAACAGTCGGTCCTAAGGTTTTTTTCAATAGAAGGAGTTACGACAAAATGAAATACTGAGCTCCAAAAAGTACTAGGGCAGCATAAATTTGTTAAAAGTGCTACAAAACCTTTTCTTGATAAACTCCACCTTATATATATCTCGTTAAAGTTGATATTTAACTGAACTTTTACAATACCCAATAGCCGATTTATACATGTGTGATTTTTGTAATTTGTAGTTTTTACTTCAATGATATGAACGTTAAGGTTTATTTTGCTTTGAGTATGTTTCAGTGACGGTGACGTCATTTGTTAAACCTTAGATAAACCGAGTTTAGTCCGTGGTTTAGCTCAGTTTTAACTTAAAACTGTTGTACCAGGATCACAGAAGGTTTGAAGAGGTCTTTCAAATACATTTTCATTCATTTACGGAAGGCATCCTATCCTTGATATTTTATTACAGTTGTAAAGAAGACATCTTTATCTACCCCGCAAGGGATATAGACGTCATTATATGTATGTATGTTATGAAGTATTTGCCGTGAACTTTAAAAAAAATTATGTGATTTCATGAAGCTCAATTTGAATGGAGGAATTTTATTTATTTTTACATATACATATTTATGTATATTGAGTGGATAAGACACTAAAACAAAAACGAAGCAACGCTTGTCATGGTCATTGTCAAAAATTTAATTTTAATCATTAATTAAAATAAATTTAAAGAACTTATTCTTGGTCTTAACCTAACCTCTTTTGTATTAGTTAAAGTTCTTGCTCCCTTAGTCTTCGCTTCTTACAACATCCACTGCGAAGAGATGGAGTACCCGTTTTTATAATGTCTTCAAAATTCTTCTAGTTTTATTTATTTTTTATTATTCAATAATCTATACTACTCGTACATTGTAAAATAGGCGGTCTAATGCTAATAGCATTATTTAACGTCTGCCATTGGGTTAAGCAAAACCTTTGTTTCTCAGTCCCGGTTGCGTCCTACCTCTTCTCTGGAGTGGATCCCAGGGTACACCTGTGACCACAATCCTGATTTGGGTAAGTCAGGTTTTTACACGAATTGACTTCCGTCTGACCCCCGTGACCTTTGCAGGGGAACCTTACACATATTGGATCATGCTTAAACCGTGTTGTTTTTTTAGTTGTGCGAATGTGCAGGTTTTTTTAGCCCAAAACAGGTAATTATTTGCATACGAATATGTTTATTAAAAGTTTGCAGCTTGCCACAATCGAGTTGCAATCGAGTAGTTAACCTATTCGATACAGATAATATCATAAAATTGTTAACGATAAACATTGAAGTGTTAAATAGTGATAAAATTACTTACATACATAGATACATATGGTCACGTCTATATCCATTGCGTGGTAGACAGAGCCAACAGTCTTGAAAAAACTGATAGGCCACATTGAACTATTTGATGTGACAGGTTGCTAGCCCGTCGCCTAAAAGAAGAATAAAATTACTTAATTTAACAATAGTGGACCATTACTTCTTCCTCCTCGCTTTAGTCCCAGTTGCATTCTCACCAAACCTGGGGTAGCTATGCCTTTGACCATGGATCCTGGATTGGGTGAGTCAGGTTTTTACACGAAGCGACTTCCATCTAACCTTCGCAACCTTTGCAGAGCAATCTAACCCGTATTGAATCAATCATGGTTACACATCCAGTTGCCTGAATGTGTTTCCTCACCATGTTTTCCCTCACCGCAAGAGAATCGGTTAGTATTGGGAAGACAAGCGCAGTTGGCTTGTATCGATATGTTTTTACTTCGCCCCTTACCTTACTTCGTTAGTCGCCTTAAAACTTAGAACCACACGGCAAATATTCTGTAAGTAAATTGTTTATATTTTTTTAATTCTTAGTTAAAAAAATAAGAAAGATTTAAAATACATATATTTGCTATATTCAAAGTGTTTTCTGCCCTTTCTAATTTTGCTTGATAAAATTCCATGCTGGTCAGCTGTTTTTTTTTCGTAAATTGTAAAAGTTAATCAATACAAAAAGTTTTTAAGGCTAGGATTCTTCTTTTAGGCAAGGGGCTAGCAGCCAACTACGTGGCCTTTGTGTCTTGTGACGATTTACTCTGGCCCTCCCGTTAGGGATAAAGGTGGGATATTTATGTACTTGTATAATTGCTCAGTACTAACACATTTTGGAAATATATATTACTCCATCAATAATAGGGATTCAGTCAGATTACCGGCAACAATTTAATGTTGTTATCAAATCATACTAACGTGTTACAATTTTTAGTGTTGCACAATAAAAACTATAAAACGTAGCTATTCCACTTTAAAAAATAAACATTGAATTGTTTATGGTTCTCCAGCCCTTGTCACGTTCCATTCTGGAAGCGATTTTTAAAACCAAAATCATCTGCTTACGCATCGTTTATCATCCCATTTCTAAACACATCCTGCTTGATAAAATCAATTTGATAGTTAACGCGAAAAATTAACAAAAAGTGCTTTTGGACCGTTATAAATGATTTATTGTGTGTTTTGAGGAGTTCGGTTTATCACCTGCGAAAGTTATAAATAAATATTGTGTCTAAAACGTGCTTTAAACATTTCATTTTACGTAATTTTAACTAATTTATTGTTTTTGGATCTCTTGTTTTACTTGACAACCAATTTTTGACTCAAAATATTAATAAGAAATTTTTTATAGTTTTATTTAGAAAATATGTAGGTTAAAATTATAATGAAGTAATAAATTAAGTGTGAAAGCGTTGGTGGTTAAACGGTGTATAATAGATAGGTATTACATACATAAATAATTGAGGTACTTTGCTTCAGAAATGCTCTTTTCATAAGTCAATTAATTATGTAGAAATTTTAATATATTCATGTCGAGACATTGCTAATACTGTTATTCTAAGTTTCATTGTAACAGGTAACGTACTATTTTCTCACCGACACTACGACAGCTTTTCCTCGACAAAGAAAATCTTCGATTATATATGATGGGATAGTCAGCCTAATTAGAATACAAGATGCGATTTCTCACGGAGAAAGACACACGTGATAGAAGCAAAAACTAAAATACCGCAACCGCGGAAACGTTTATATTACGACTATTTTTTTCCCGCCAAATGCGTCCAAAAACCAAATGGGGCCGACCACATTTCACGCCCGGAAATGTTATAAGACTTTTTTGTGTTCCATGTTCAATTTTGGAACACGCGAATGGTGTCTATGATTTGTGATATAGAGAATGGCCATAAAAGCGTATCAACTTCATAGTTACATATTAATTTCATTTTTACTCGGTCCTTGTTCTTAAACCACATGGATGCATTTGTTACTTCTTTTTATCTAATCTTGTAATAGGTAGGTACTAATCTATCAATCATTTAAAAACGAAATCGAACAAGGCACCGTGTATTATTTGCTTATTTCATTTAACTATCTTAAATGAAAAAGCCTTTATAGTTAGTCTCTCATTTTCCCTTTATAGAGTTCAATTTCATAAACATTTTCGGGGAATTTTATTTGTTTATTAAGTTGTCTGCTTCGTAAAACATTGTTGTCAACGATTGTTATCTTTAGGCTAAAATGAAGTTATCGTTAGTTACAAGAAATACGTAAGTAACTTGATGATTTATATGTATGTAAAAGTAAAATTGAATTTCATCCAGGAACATACACAATTCCTACTTCCATTTAAACCTGTATATATGCTTTACAGGAAAGCATTCCATAGAATGAACTATGGACGTTCGGAGTTAAAATCCAATAAAGCTTTACAAATATACGGTCGTTCCTGTTCAATTATACCCCGTCCTGTGTGGAATTGCTCCAAAGGATGGTCAGTCGGCCGAGGCGGCGTGTAAGTACTTACCAAAGTCAGTATCCTGTACAGAGAGTACATAAGTTGGGCAATTTAAACATGGTAGTACTTATGAACTGCCCTGACTACTCCGCAGGTTTAGGGGAGCAATGACCTATATCCTAGTCGGTAATCATACGAAGAACAACGTCTCAACAAACGCAGTCATACACATCTATACTAAACTCTATTTTTTGTGTATTAGAATCTTAGTTACGATCAAAGTTTTCAGTACATGTATCCGAATTTAAACGTCATACGTAGATAACATAGAAAATTCCAATTTGAATCCTATTGGAATATCTTGGGTTCCAAATTTGAAATTGTACGATTTAAATTACAGTCGTTCGGAAACTAAGATATGTTTCAAGTTTATGTTTTTTAAGAATTTATACCCGAACGCGTGGTGAACTTCTTGGTTATTTTTAACCAATCCAAAAGTTTATTACTTACGCTTACGCGATTAATAGGAGTTTTTATTGGACCGGTAAAGGACTAAAAGCGTTTGATTGAACTGAGCCGGGGTTCAGTGACGCTATTTGGGGAATGCAGGAATATTGCTGGGTTTATGTCCTTGGTCCTGGTTGCGTTCATAAATTCTTTTTCCGTTTTATTACAAACTTAGTAATCGTCAATAATCCTATGAGCGGCCATGACGGTCAAATGCGGCTCTAAGACACACTTATCCTGTGGTAAAAGATAAGTTTTTTATTTTCGCGTAGGCCATCAATAAATAAAACCACGTGAAATATCAATTAATTTTATACGAATATTTATTTTATTTCTCAATAGTCATCGGCGGAGTCGCTTGGAATTTTGTTGTTGGCTTCATTTTGAATGGCACAAGTATTTACGTACAAGTATATAAGTACCTACTTACTTTAGTTATACAATTATGTATATTTAAATAAACTTAGGCGTCCACTAAACAAAGGTTTTTGTGAATTTCCACGTGAGCTAAGATGTAAGGAAAAATCTTCCTTTTAAAAAAAATAAAAATAAAACGTTGCTAATTCCTTTCAAAGGATTGCTAAAAGTCCAACCAATGCCTTAAATATTCTTCTTCCTCCTTGCGTAGTCCCGGTTACATCCTCACCACTCTTGAGAGGATCCCGGGGTGCGCCTTTGACCATGAACCTGGATTTTGTGAGTCAGTTTTTACACTAAGCGACTCCCACCTGACCTCCACAATCTTTGCAGGGGAGCCTTTCACATTGGGTCACGGTTACACATGCAGTTGTCTGAATGTGCAGGTTTTAAGTGCCTAAAATACTATCGTCTTCATAATGGGCACGCGCTATGATAGCAATACCAGTATATTACAAACAAAAAGACAGGTGCAATTTATTTTTAGACACATTTTTATCGGCCCAGCTCAAATAAGGCATGAAATAAAATGCAAATATGTAATGACTGCATTTAGTGGATCGACAGAAATGATAATTATTGAAAGTTTTATCGGATAATAGGAATGCACCAGTTTTATTTTAGTGTCGTGTGGTTCCAGACACCAATACAAAAAAGAATGGGACCATTACATTTCTTTCCCATGGATTTCGTAAAAGGAGACTAAGGGATAGGCTTACAAATTTGGGATTCTTTTTTTTCAGGCGATGGGCTATTATTATCATCATCGCATTGAACCATAAAACTGGAACATACATACATATGGTCACCTCTATATCCCTTGTGGGGTAGACAGAGCCAACGGGTCTTGAAAAGACTGATCGGCCACGTTCAGCTATTTAGATTAATGATAGAATTCAGACTTAGAAATAGACGGCCTCTGTGGCGCAGCGGTAGTACGCTTGTATGTGTCACCGGAGGTCCCGGGTTCGAATCCCGGTCAGGGCATGATGAGAAAAGAACTTTCTCTGATTAGCCTCGGTCTTGGATGTTTATCTATATAAGTATTTATTATAAAATAAAGTATCGTTGAGTTAGTATCTCGTAACACAAGTCTCGAACTTACTTCGAGGCTAACTCAATCTGTGTAATTTGTCCGGTATATATTTATTTATTTATTTAATTGAGATTCAAATAGTGATTGCTAGCCCATCGCCTACGAGAGGATTCCCTAGTATATAAGCCTATCCCTTAGTCGCCTTTTACGACATCCATGGGAAAGATATGGAGTGGTTCTATTCTGAAGTGCCGGAAACCACATGGGACATTAAAGTATGGACAAAATGCTGCCGATAAGATTCAATACATAGGTATTTATTTTTGCTAATTTTCCTCTGATGTATTCAATCTACGTCAAGACCGGTTCATAGATTGGGGAGCACTGAATCCTTTTGTAGCTCTTTTGGTATTCAATAAAATTAAGGCTAGCGCATACTGCCATGTCAAGATAGTAAGATAGAATTCATACTAATATTATAAAGCTGAAGAGTTTGTTTCTTTGTTTGAACGCGCTAATCTCAGGAACTACTGGTTCGAATTGAAAAATTCTTTTTGTGTTTAATAGACCATTTGTCGAGGAATACTTTAGGCTATTTATCATCACGCTGCAACTATGAGGTGCGAAGAAATAATGGAAAATGTGAAAAAAACGGAGAAAATTATTCCTCCTTGAGGGCTTCAATGATGTTGATTTGAAAGCAATAGTACTTAATGGGAAAGATCACTACAAATGGAACTAGATGGTATCCCATATAAGGAAATAGAAGGTACACCATAAAAAAGCGTGAAGACATAGTAGAAAAAGGATCATTATTTCTAGGAAAAGGATTAGCTTAACCAGACGCTAACAAAAAGTTGATGAAAAGGCTTCATTGTTTCAGACAAAAAAGGCACAATGTAAATTTTCAACATTCAATCAAATCTGCAATCACCTTTATTTGTCTTACCCTTTATACGACATTTGATAAATAAATTCATATGTAAAATGTAACATGGTTTATTGACAATATCGCACGCGCATTCGTTTCCACAGACAACTAGAGGAGGCTTCATTTATTGTCTGTGGTGCATTTTATTATCATAACTAGCGACCCGCCTTGTTTATGTAGAAGATGATTAAAATATCATCTAAAATAGCTTTATTGGTTATAATAAATATATTATTATAAAAATGTTTTCAAAACGGCCTATATGGTGCAGATGTCGGATTCTCGCCTCAGAGGCGAACCCAAAGGTCTCAGGTTCGATCCCTGGTCAGGTCATGATAGAAAAATAACTTTTTCTGATTGGCCTGGGTCTTGGATGGTTATCTATATAAACACTTTTTATAAAAATGCTATAGTTGAGTGCGTACCTTTGAGTCTTTCGCGACTGTTGGCCCCGTCAACTCCGTAAGGGATGAAAGTGTGAACTATAAGGAAACTTCAGAAGTGGAAGGCCAAAATGCATTTGCTCTTTGATCAGATCAGGGACTAACTGGTGAAAGGTCAAGACAAAAGTAGCCTAAATCGACGAAATTGTATGAAAGTTTCGAATGAAAACATAGTGATAAGTATGAAGGGATCGAGGCAAGTCGAATTAGGTATACCTATTTAATTCGACTTGTCTCGTAAAAAGCGTAATACGTATGCATGTAGTAAGTATGTAAAACAAAAGAAAACATACCTACTAACATCTTCTCAATTGTTTCCGAGTTTACAAGTATTAAAAAAGGGCGATGTTCTGTCTTTTCAGAGTTAAATCGATGGTTCTAACATTGATGGTATACTTAATATCGTGACGAAACCTGCACAATGCACATTCAGACAATTGGATCTAGGATCGTAAACCTACCCCGAGCTCCTCTCCAGAGAGGAGAGTATGCCACTGAGAAAACACCAGTTGAAAAACACAGTTGCCAAAAGTTAAAGAAACTTCACCTAACTAGTAAATTGATATTAAGAATTATTTTTTTGCAAAAAAATAATAAACATGAAATTTATTTGAAAGAGTATTTAAACAATAAAGAATATTTTCGTTCATGTTTTCTCGATCAATGCCCGACAAAACGCCACGCACCCGAGAGGTTTAAAAAAAAACAAACAAACATGGCGTCCTATAATGACCTCATTCAAACTAAATAGGTCATTCCACCCCCGAGGTCAGTAGCCCTTAACAGGACCTCATCTTTTTTGGATAGTCGAGGCTCATTTTTTATCTAGCCTCAATTTTAGTTATATGAGTACCGTTAAATGAGGGTACACAAGGGGCTGCGATTGGAGGATAAGTCTGGAGATTTTGAATAGTTTTTGAAGAAATGTGTATTGTTGAAAACATCTCAGAGTAGTTTTATAGGCTTCTTCTGCAATTGCGCTTTGGGCGCGGCAGTAGCTTTGATTGTAGTATTAATTTTTGTCGTACGAAAGGGATATCTTTTAACCAATGTTGAGAAAAAAAGAATTTGACGAGTTAAGAAATAAACAATATTAATTTGAACACAATCGATAAAAAAATTCATGAAAGTCTCTTTAGGTTTTAAGTTTGATTTTCAATGTTGATAAATAAATAACTACGGTTTTTACAGATATTTTATCTATGATTCTAGGCACGTTAAATCAAAATTGGTCAAGTTCTTTTTGAGAATTTTCGTTAAAAATAAAAATATAAGAATTTTCTCTTTTATAAGTAGTTAATCTATTTGTTCAGACCGCATTATACTAGAAAAAAATATATCTCGAGACAAGACTTTCTATTCCATGCAGCGTGTAGCCGGAATGGCCCTTCCGCATTCCTGCGTCGACCCAGTGCGCCACTGGCCGCGTATCCCTGATCCTGCGCAGAGATGCGACATGCGCAGTATCGACATCGATAATCGAGTCTATTGAACCTTTCTTGGGTTGTTAAATAAGAGAGTTGAGTGTGCAAAGTTTTTAAAATTATCTTTGTTTTTTTTTGTCCTAATATACTACTAGTAATATTATTTATATTATAATATAAATAATATTACTCGAAAAAATTAACTAAAAGACTTTTTGCTAAATATTAAAAATTATGTACTCATATTAAAATGATCAATTCCAACAGGCTGGTTTTGTGTATCGTTTGTCGTCGTTAAATTAAATTCTATGTCATTTTTGCTGCAATCCTATCACCCACACTTCCATTACATAGTCGTATTTTACTTCTGTCTGTTTCTAAGGTTGCTTCTTTAAAAACACACAGCGGTTTTTGGTGCAGTTTTTACTATTGCTCATGACAAAAGTTTGTATCGATAATTATCGATACAAAAGTAGTACGTCCTTACTGCGATGCTTAACGGGCCCAGCCCTACATAGTCATCTAACATAGGTACCGCTAAACGATACATCAAAGCTTAGTGCTTGTGTAATGGTTTATTAAAGCAACTACGTCTACCGCGACATTGTCCCGAAAATACTCAGTTCAGATTGATCCAGTAAATAAATTTTGAAGGACCCAAAGAGTACATTGATTGTACCAGGTCAACAGTACCCTGAGTTTGCATTAAGAGGGTTAAGAATGTAGATGAAGTGAAAGAAGTATGTGGGGTCAGTGGCAAGTGGAAAATCGTAGATGTTTTTTTTTCTGAATAGTCTGGAATTCAGATGTTTATCTATAAAATGTAGTGTCGTTAAATTAGCATTCCATAAACTTTGTTTGCTGAACTTACTTTAAGACCACCTCAATTGTGCGATTCGTCTTCAATGTGTATTAATTTTGTTGGAATTGTTTTTATCGTTTCCATCCATTATTATTAAAAACTAGCTGTAGCCACTACTCTTTAACTTGATATGTTTCTTTGAGTTTTCTGGTTGACTAGAAGGAATCCCTCATAGGGATAAGTCCGCCATTGTGCATTTTTATTTTTAAAGTCTTATTATGTACGTCTAAAAATATGTTATGTACAATAAAGTGTTTACAAACAAACAAAACTACTTGGCAAAATCCATGTTTGGGTGAGTCAGGATTTTACACCAAGTTACTTCCATCTAACCCTCGCCACTGCTGGGGAACTTAACCCGTATTGTAGCATAGTGATGATCACTTACGAATTTTCTTCCACCAAAACATTGAAAACCAAAACTCGCTCAATGTGAATCCATAAATCTCATCTAACTGCATGTAAATAAGGGCCAAAGTTCCACGAAAATAGACATCGCGATTATACCGCGTCGAATAGGAATTTAGAACTAACGGTGCTGTGTAACCTCTGAGAGACTTCGTGGACCCTGGTACCTGATTTATGAATGCATTTTCTGATAATAATGTTTGTTTATGTGTGTGTCTGTTTGTGATAAGGCAGACAAGGACTGTCAGGGAATATTTTGATGGCTTACAAGTCCTACAAGATTTCTAACTTAAATTAAAACATTTAAATTTTGAAAATCTTGTTTTTGCATGAAATGGTACTTAAAACATAGAAAATAAAGTGGTATTTTTTTAGGACATTTAAGCAAGTTATAGAATAAATATTTTATATATTTACAAAGACATATATAATTATGAACTCAACGAAATAATATTTTATAATAAAGTCATTGAATAAACGTCCAAATCCGCGCCAATCAGAAAACGTTCAAAGATCCGGGATTCAATTCTGCGACCTTCTGTTTCACAGACTCGCCATATTTAGAATTTTTACTGAGTAATTAATGTATTTTGACAGTTTTTACCAAGATTTAGAGAATTTCTACGGAATGTTTCACGGGTATTCTGAAAACAAGTCACTCTCATGCCCCGCGCCATGTGTCAAAGGGACATAACAATAGAAATAACATTCTCATGTCTGTCGGTTTGTAAATGCTGGATGACAGTACAAAATGACTAATGAATGAGCTCTAATGAGGTTTTCTATCGCTGAAATCGTTATATCTCACCGTCCATGCTGGTCTGGTAGATTGTAAAAGTCGATCAAGGGTAAGATAATCCATTCGGCTAAACATGGTCAAAAAGCTTCTGTCTCTAGCTATATCTACCCCATAACGAATAATCTGAATCTTGGATGTTTATTTATCAATGATTTAAAGGCTAACTCAATCTCTTTGCCATGGATATCGTAAAAGGTGACTAAGGGATAGGCATCTTGGGATTATTTTAGGCGATGGGCTAGCAACCTATCAGTCTTTTCAACACTGATGGCTCTGACTACCCCGCAAAGGATATACATACATACATACATACATAACATCACGCCTCTTTCCCGGAGGGGTAGGCAGAGACTACCTCTTTCCACTTGCCACGATCTCTGCATACTTCTTTCGCTTCGTCCACATTCATAACTCTCTTCATACAAGCTCGGCGGTTTCGGGTACTTTTGACCTGACCCTTTACCAGGACGTCCTTAATTTGATCAAGATACGTTCGTCTAGGTCTTCCCACTCCGACCTTTCCCTCCACACTCTCCTTGTATATCTGCTTAGTCAACCTGCTTTCATTCATCCTCTCCACATGACCGAACCATCTTAACATACCCTTTTCTATTCCTGTAACTACATCTTCTTTCACATCACAACATTCCCTTATCACGCTGTTCCTTATCCTGTCACTCAATTTCACACCCATCATACTCCTTAACGCTCTCATTTCCACTGCATTTATTCTGCTTTCATGCTTCTTTTGCCATACCCAACTTTCACTCCCATACATTAATGTCGGGACCAACACGCCCCTGTGCACAGCCAGTCGAGCCTTTTTGGATAGTTTCTGACTGCTCATAAAGGCATGCAAAGCTCCATTCACCATGTTCCCCGCGTTCACTCTCCTTTCAATATCACTATCATACTTGCCATCTGATGTAAACTTTGATCCTAGATATACGAACTCTTTCACTTGCTCCACTTTTTCTCCTCCAATCAAAATATTACATGCTGTCATTTCTTTCTCCATTTCAAAAACCAGTGTTTTAGTTTTACTTACGTTCACTTTCATTCCTTTCTCTTTTAAAGCTTCATGCATACAGTTTACCATCTCCTGTAACTCCTCCGCTGATGACGCCAGTATAACCTGATCGTCGGCATAGAGCAGACATTTGACGAGTAACTCATTCATCCTTAATCCACTTTTAGACTCTTTCAAATCTGTCAAACAGCTATCCATAAATAGGTTGAACAGCCACGGTGACGCAAACCACTCAGTGTGCGCTCCGTTTATCCTGACACAAGCACTCGAATCCTCATATAAGGATTTCAGTGCTCGTATTAAGAGACTGCTCACCCCATGCAAAGAAAGTGCTGACCACAATTCATTCCTCTCAACTCTGTCATAGGCCTTTTCCAGATCTACGAATGTGCAATAGACTTTTTGACTCTTGGCCAAAAACTTTTCGGCTATGCACCGCAAGGAAAAGACCTGATCAGTACATCCCATTCCCTTTCGAAATCCCGCTTGAGCATCCCATATTTTGTCATCAGTTTCATTCCTGACTCTATTAATCAATACCTTAGCATACAATTTGCCGACGACGCTAAGCAGGCTTATACCACGATAATTTTTGCAGTCCAGCTGTGACCCTTTTCCTTTGTAAAGTGGCACGATAACAGCCTTACACCAATCTTTTGGTACTCGGCCGCTTCTCCAACACAAATTGAAAAGGCAGTACAACTGACTAGCTACTACGCCTTTTCCTGCTTTAACCATCTCGACCGACACTCTATCACACCCAGCAGCCTTTCCCGCTTTCATACTCTTAAGTGCTTCCACAATTTCGAACATTTCAATTTCGCCTTCCATCTCATTCTCTTTTTCTTCGCTATAGCAGAAATCTTTCTTATTTCCTTCCTTTTTTTCAAATAAACTTTCAAAATAGTCCTTCCATATCTTTAGTACACATTCTTCTCCTTTCACAACGCTACCATCCTGGCATCTGATCCTAGTCAGCTCTTTGGTTATAGTATTTCCTCGGGCTGACCTTACGGATTTCCAGAATACTTTCAGATTTGACTGAAAGTCTTCTGATAGCCTTTTATCAAAATCCTCTTTATACTCTTCTTTCTTTCTAATCACAGCTTTCTTAACCAAATCTTTCATTTTCTTATATTCCTTACGTGCTTCATTCACATCTTCATCTATAACCTCTTGCATTCTTAAGTTAGCTTTTGCTGCTAACAAATCCAGCCATGCTTTCTTCTTTAATCGCACAAGTTCTTGCACATCTTTACTCATCCACGCATTTTTGTGATTTTTTCCTTTCCTTCTTCTACTTACACCACACACTTCAACAGCTACTTTCACAATTCTTTCTTTTAATTCCTTCCATCCATCTTCAATATCGCTCATTTCCTCTAAATCTTCAAATTCATCCTTCAGTCTATTAATATACTTCTTCCCTACATCCATATCTTGCAAATTTTCTACTTTTACTCTTTCCAAAGCGCTGGTTTGCTCCCTAACCCTGTGCCGCCAGCGATTGAAGATACCCCTTATCCGGGATATCACCAGTAAATGGTCCGAGTCAATGCCAGCACCGCGATATGCACGGGTATCCAGCACTTTGTTCTTCAATCTTTCATCTACAATCACAAAGTCTATCATACTTTTTAAAATACCTTCCACTCTTGTGTAGGTGTGGATCTCTTTATGTTGAAACATTGAGTTCGACACAAAAAGATCCCACTCTAGACAAATTTCTAATACACTTCTTCCATTATCATTCACCTTTTCGTCACCAAACGCACCAAGCACCTTTTCATATCCATCACGCTTTACACCCACCCATCCATTAAAATCACCTAACATAATAATCTTCTCATTTGGCTTGGTAACTTTCAATACTTCTCTTACACTATTCCAGAACTCCTCGTTTTTGCTTTTTCCTGATGTTGTACCCCTCGAACCCACATCCCAAGGTGCATAAACACCTAGAACGAAGATCCGAGTGATTCCAACTTTCAGCCTAATCCATAGAAGACGAGGGCTGACACACTCATACTCATTCACGCACTCAGCCATTCGTGCAGAAAGAATTAGACCGACCCCTTGACAGCCTCGGCTGGTACTGGAAATTCCAGACCAATACGCCGTGTAAGGGCCGTGCTGCGTCGCGTCGCATCCTTTCCGCTTCGTTTCATTCACGCACAACACATCCAAACGTCTTTCATCCATCATCTGGCATACTTCCTCAATCTTATCCTTCATTCCTCCTCTTACATTCATCGTCGCAAAGCGGCTTTCAGCAGACCGCATACCGCTCCCGCCGGGAACGAGACGTGATGGGGTGCGGACACCATCGCCGCCATTTATATGCTTTTTAAGGTTCATAATGCGATTCCCACGAGACGCTAGGGAAAAATTTTGTCCGCCCCAGCAGAGCCCCGCATGCCAGGGTAAGGCTAGCCATTACCTGGGGGTCGCCCAACCCCATGGCGGAAGTGGCACGCTCGAGACTAGGCTCGCCCCTAGCCATGCATCCATCGGCGCGGCAGACCTTAGATTGGCAGGGATTTACATTAAAGAGGAATCCCAAGTCTATCCCTTAGTCGGCTCTTACGACATCCGTGGGAAAGAGATGGAGTGGTCCTATTCTTTTGTAATGGTGCCGGGAACCACACGGCTTTGCCGGGAACCACACGGCAAAGGATATAAAAGTGATTTTATGTATGTATGTATGAAAATCAATCCGTGTAATTTGTCCCGTATATATTTATTATTCATTCAAATATTTTATTATGTGACTAGTTTCTAACTTACAAATCTTACTCATTAACCCATTGGTGTTAGCCCCGGTTGCGCCTTCACCTCTCTATCGAGGAGTCTGCGATGATCATGACCATGATGACATTATTGGAAGTAATTGGGGAAGCGTGGACGTCCTACGGTTGAAATGATGATGATGATGATCGACAAAGATCGCTTAATCCGTAGTTATGAACAGAGAAATGTCAAGTGATTTTCTTTAGTGTTCCTATTTATAAACTTATCTAGTTAGAACAAAATAGATTTTAATAAATTAATAAATTTATCTGTTTTATTATATTGAAAAATTTCGAGAACTGAAATAGAAGAATTAAAAAAAAACCTACCTAGTTATTTTCGTTTTAACTATTGCATTTGCATAAAGGTGTATTGAACCTAGTATAGAATCATCGTAGGTATAATTAAATGTGAACGAACTACACATTAATATGTACCTATGTTAGATAGACGGAATTGTGTGGACAGTTTTTTTTTAACTTGTGGGTCGGCTTGCAAGTAAACATTTTTATACAACGTAGTTCGCTTTCATTTCCCAAAGTTGAGTTCGATAGAATTTTGCCCAAGTTGAGATTATACATAGTATATATATATATATACTAGAGCGCGTGAAATCAATCCCGCGGGACTCCGGGATAAAAAGTAGCCTATATGTTATTCTGGGTCTTCAGCTACCTTCATAACAAATTTCATTGTAATCGGTTCAGTGGTTTCTGCGTTAAAGAGTAACAAACATCCATACTGACATATTAAGTCCATAGATTGTTATCAACGTAACAAATCTATAGCCGTGTGGTTTCCAGCACTTAAGAAAAGAACCACTCCTTTCCTCCAACCATATTTTTCCCATGAATGTAGCAAAAGACTAAGGGATAGGCTTATTAACTTGGGATTCCTCTTGTTTCTTGTTTTCTTGGATTTCCAGGCGATCGGATAGCAACCTGTCACTATTAAATCTCAATTCCATCGTAAAGCCATACAGCTAAACGTTACCACGCAAGGGATATAGACGTAAATGTATGTATGTGTGACCTTTTGTTTGTCCGTCTTTTACGTCAAAAACACTAAACTGTTCTCGATGAAACTTTTCATATGACATATAAGTAGTGTCAGGTAAAGAGAAATTACTTTTATGAGGTTTTTTTCCTTTTTAAGAATAATAAATTTAATAATATTGGTGTGAACTGTGTAGTGGAAAATAAATCGATTTGTACCTGAATCTGAACAAAACTGAAATAAAAGGAAAATAAGACACAAATTTATAATATAAAACATCTATATTGTCCCCTTATAACTACGCCATATTTAATAACTAATTAATCATACAATCCTAGGGTGGGATCCATTCTGGGCTTTAAGAAATTTTCTTAGAAATTTGAGCTAAAGAGAAATTTTAATTAAAGATTCAGTCTTAATTGGGAACACTGAATTTAACAAACATAAAACATTAAATTTTATAATTTCGATTACATAAATCAATTAAAATTAATTAAAATAAGCATAAGAAAAGCGTTGCAACTTATTTACATTTAAGGGAAGCTGTGAAGAAAAAATGGTAACTCGAATGTGTTGGAAGTTACGTATACATTGCCGGCATATTGGATACTAAACTAAACATAACTAAATATATTTTATATTTCCTTTTAATAATATAACGGAAAATTTTTGAAGGTCTCTCAAAAAATGTACAACGAAAACGAAGAAAACCATTCAAAAAACCCTTGCCTCTTTTTGCTTGTCATTAAAACCTTAATCTATTTTTGTTGATGCTTTACAGAAAAAACAAAAGTTTTTATTTTTAAAGCTCCTCACGCAAGTTGTTATAATAAATAAAAATAATTTAAAGCAAAGTTTATATTCAAATTTTAGAATGACCACACACACCACGCACAAAATAAATAAATAAAAAAATAATTTTGACTTTTACATTATTTTCAAATGAGAACATGCTATGTTCGCAAAATATAAATTAAAGCAACCCTTCCGTGTGTTGTAGTTGGCTATATTACTATACATTTTATACAAATTTTCGAAGGACCACACACACAGCTATAATATATTTTTTTCAAGTTACCAAGCTGATTTTCTACCTTAATATTATTAATATATAATATGGTATAACTTGGTGACTTCAAAAAATATATGTTACAGCCGAGTGTGTGTGGTCATTCCAAAATTTTAATATAAACTTTGGCATAAAATATATTGATATATTATAGCATCGTGTGTGACGAGCTTTAATGTTAATTATTGTTTTTATCAGCAAAGCTTCTTAATTTAACATTTAAAATAATTTAAATAAAAATACGAAATGCTTGAAGGATACGCAAACTACATAGAAATAATAATCAGTCAGTAATACTAATTCTAGTGAGTATTAATGTATGGGACTTTAGGTATAGGTTTGATGAGATGAGAAGTGACGACGCGAGTGTAGCAGAAGTTCATTGTATCTAGGGTTTACCTGTAAAAAAAGAAAAATAATATTAAAACATTATAAGCTGTTAATAAATTGATTTTAGTACAATTTGTGAAATACTTTTGTCAATAGACTGAAAATTCACGTGTGTAACCTACGGAAAGTGTTATTCCAGGTATTTTAGAAAAGGACCATACCATTTGGTTGTCGTGTATAATTAAACTCAGACTTTACGAAATTTTAAATTTTATACATCTGTAATCCATTTTGCATTTTACTCGTACAAAAATACATCAGTCAAGTTTCATATCTTATTTCCAACGTTTGCACGTAATTCATCAAGTTTGCGTTAAAATTGAGTGTTTTTACATGCATATTGCTTCAAATAATGTCTGATGTAAGATAATACATACTAAACCTGACTGGTTCTTCAATGGGCATTCTGAGCAGATGCCGTCAGGTGGTCAGTGGTCACAATACTTTTTTATTTATATTTTTGTTACAAAGAACACACACGATTTATAGCTAGTTAGCTTTTTATTCTGGAAATAATAGTTTTACAAGCAGTAAATAATACAATTATAATTAATGGCGCCGTGTTCTCCATACAGCGTAGGCTGTGTGCTGTTAGAAGGAAAAGTGATTCTGTGGGTCTGTTATTGCAATCATTGGTACATTTTCAATACTTTCTATGGATTTAGAAAGATCTTTCACGAGTATGTGTGACTGCAAAGTGCGTATTTATTCCGTGGGTAGTGTTTTTTTAATAACCATTCATACTTAAGATAAACAGATTTATTAAATTTGTTAATATAGATAACAAATAGGTATTTTGTGCTTTTGTGTAAATGTAGGCGTATAAAAATCTTAATCAAAAAAGACAAAATGTTTTAATAATTTTAGTACGGATTGATGTTATAAATACTATCTTTTCCTATGAAGAAAGATTTGGTATATTTGTATTATGTTAACCAATATATTGGTTATATGTTATAATAAAAAATGTTTGGTCCCACTTTGACAAGTCTGGTTTACAATAAGAAAAGGAATCACAATTTTGTATCTCACACCTACCTATCAGCTGATTGCAATTGTATGCGGAAGTTTATTTTTTATGACTTTGAAAGTTGTTTCAGTTTTAAAAATGTGGATACATTGATAAATGTTTGCGATATAAAAAATGATCGGTGCACTACATATATTTTTAATTTTATTTGCTCCTTTCTGGGTTAAAATTGTCATGCAAGTTTTAATGCTCATTTATTTTCATGTGATTAATATTGTATAAATAAATGTCAGAATGACACGATTACTTTGTGTATCAATGACAGTTTTCCGATTAATATTTATTTAAGTTTTATGACATTTTTATTAGGCTTTAAACTTCAGTGTTAATTAAAAAAAAAAAATTAAAAATACTACTTCAGTAATATTTTAAATAATAATAAATGAATATGTTGCGTACGTTGTAGGAAAACCTTATAGTAGTTAGTATGGCGACCATTGGCAAGTTGGTACTACTGGTAAAATATTAAAAATATTCTCTAAGTGTCTCACCACAGTTCGAAACACAGTGTGATTTTATACCTGCATTGTGCAATTTTTGTATCAGTCACCACACAAATAATATACGAATAGTAACAATTGTCGGCATTTGTACAATAATTGTACAATGAGGATTACCCTATAAAAAGTGTAAATAAAAAAACGACCACCTTAGACACAAATAAATGTTCAGTCATTTGTCCGAGGTCGAAAATGTTTTTTCTGCAAACATTTTTTAACTATTATGTGCAAAAAGCATGTTTCCTATATTTTTTAAAGGAGGCTATTAACATTTTTACTTGGCGTGAATCTATTGTCATTGTTTAAAAGGTTATAATGCGCGGCGCTAGATAATGTCGATGCGTACAAAATGGCGGCTTTTTATAGTCTTTTTTTTAAATAAAAAAATCATGTTTTACGGCCATTAATGCGTGACATATAATTATATGTAATGTGTGTGTTTGTACACCTGTAAAGTTATTACCATTAAACTTTTATGGCTAAGGTATATTTGTCAATAAATTCAAGATTTAAATACTTATATTCAGCGACGATTTAATTGTATTAAATTATATAGTTGTATAATATCACACCTCTTTCCCGGAGAGATAAGCATCTTTTTGCACGTGTGACGATTACCTTGCTTACTTCTTAAAATAAATATAATACTTACAACAAGTAATACTTTTTGGGAGGGAATTTTTAATGAACATACACCTGTAGTTATTTGTATTTGGTGTCAAACTATTAAGAGCTATAAGAATATTTTTTTACCTACTAATATTCACGTTTTAAATTATGCATAAACAATTTAAAAATTGAATATGAAGGATATCGAACGCGATGTATCCAATTATAATCTTCCGATAAAGACGCTAATTATAATAGAAGCGCCGTATCTCCGATGTCCTAAGGCAAAAAACTAGACGATGTTTCCCGTCGCCGCTTGGCCCAGTGCGCACCCGCCCTAGTGGTCCTCCTTGGCAGACCAGCCTCCACACACCTGTCATTGTTCAATTAAACCTAGCGACACATTGCCTTAAATAATCCTTCAAAATGAACACATGCAAAGACTCGTTATCCGAGTTTTATTTTTTCCAATACCAGCTAGTCGATAACAGATGGCGCTACATATACCTCAGTCTATTTTTAAAACTCGAAATGTTATGTAGCCCATTTTTGTTTCTGAATTAACAAATGCCTATGCTGTTCATGCAAAACTTCGTTATGCATTTTTTTTATTCCGATTAAAGTTTCTGGGAATACCTGTTTCTGTTTCATCGGCGTCTTGGTGATTGCTCGGATCGTCAATTAGAACACTTAGTACCAGGCAAGCAGAAACAACAAAGAGTTTGAAGCACACCACCGCGCCTTCTTATCTGTTCTGACGACTTGGTGCTGGTGGAAGCCTTATGTTCGTTTAATCGGCTAACGTTTATTAGAAGTTTTTTGTCTCATTGGATGCTAGTTTTAATGATACTTGAATATTTTGAGATTTTTACATTTTTAATAGACGTGTATACTACAGACACGGTGGTTAAACATAAATCAGTAATTCAGGTATCAGTTTCTAATGGTAACTATTTCCATAATTTTTAATCAACTCATAAATAACTGCGACTCTACGACATAACTTATCCCGAAGACGAAAAGATACGCGGAAGTTAATAAATAATAACCTCTATTATTGTTGTAAGATCAAGAAAAGCGAGTTATCTTCAGCTTATTACGGGGAGACGAGGTACCAGGCTCCCAGAGATCACGAGAGGCTTACTTGTGACGTACCTAGTTTCAATGTAGTTGCTACGCCATCTGTAGATGTGGGACTTTTAGATGTGTGCGTCAGCGCGTGGTATCACGTCACAAACCTACAATCACATCCATTTTTGACGCACTTCGTTTTACCATTATCACCGGCCTTGTCTTATTTAAAATACGTATGTAACAATTCTCTTTCATTATTATGTGAAACATAATAATATATTATTCAGTTAAATTTTTCAACATGATGATTGTTAATTTGAGCATAAATAATTTGATCGAAACAGTGTGCGGCGTGTCGTCGCAAGTGGCGTAAAGCAACTTTTTTCTAATTCGTAAGGTTGACGCTCCCGTGTTCACACGGGGCGCGTCTCACCGTGTTCGTTGCCTCTTAGAAGTGCCTATGCGGAAACACAACTTTGCTATTAACACGGGTTTCTTGGCTATGAGATACTGCCACTTAGTTACCTATGTATTTGTACGAGGAAATTTTCTCAACACACTACAGCCTTCCAAATACAGACGTTTCTAAATAGGAGCATGCGCCGTGTATGCATTCATTGTATTTACGTTTGTATACATTTCCCTACACGTGAAAGTTGCGTCAATGTTGTGTTTCAGATTTTGTTCGTGAGCTGTTTCTATGTTTCGGTTACTAGGAGACCAGAAGTGGCGAGAAGTTGGCATTGGCACAACGCACGTGTCTGTTTTTATGTGCGTCTTATCTGCTTGTGTTATCTATTTGTTTGTTATGGCGTGACGATAAGGTGTTTGTCGATTCATTTTCCAATAACAAAATAGGCATGTTTCTTTTCTTTCGTTTATACTGTTAAATTGTACTGTATACGCTGAGCAGAAGAAAAATTCACGAAGCATTAAAATTCAGTCGTCAGTTGTGTAATTATGTTGCAGGTATATCTGGCGAGTCATAGTTCCCTGGTAGACTGACTTTTGGTGCACCAATGTCAATGACTTAATGACGACGGCGGCAAGCAAATATGGCGAATTTTTTTGTATGTTCCACGTTGGCGTAATAGACGTTTTTGGTTCATAATAAGGTAAATTATTCATTTGTGTTGTTTCAGTTTAATATAAATTGGTTGATAAATTGGTGTTTAATTATTGTATTATTCTATTTACTTTAATCAAGGTAATATAAATGTTATTAAAAGTACATAGTAATAAATCTTGTTAAAATGTATACGATTACTATATAATTACGGAATTATTAATAGGTTTTACTTAATAATTACACAAACAATAATCTAGAACTATTAAATACGTAAAAAAAAGTAATAGATGATAAAAAACATAAGTAAATCTCTAGTCTTCTTTAAATAGGTAGGTACTCTTTTATTTTATTGCTAACAGACAATAACAAATTAACAATTATAGCATACTTTACGCCATAATTATATTGTAATGAAGCGTATTTAGAAAGAAATGCGAACATACGCAGGCACGGAATGGAACGTATAAATCATAGAGTTAATAAATCTATAGTAAAGTGTCTGGAAACTAGTTGGAACCATAGAGATTTTCCATTATAGTTATATTTCATTTATTGGATGTTAAGAAAGAAAAACTGATCAGCTTAAGAAAGCATTCTAAACTAGAATTACACATTTGAACGTGGTGGGGAGTAGGTTCTATGAAGTGTACACCTTTTGAAAAATTAAAGGTGAAGTTATGACCTTCGGGAACAGGAGAAGAAGATTTTGTTTAACCATAGAAAGATAAATATCTTGACTTTGAAAATCTTTCAATGATATTTTCCAAACGTTGAACGTACACTATTGCTACAAAACTGCACTTCCGGAAATCAGTAAAGCGTGCGTAATTTCAAAAGCTAATAGTAATATTAAATTACGCAAGCTAAAACTGCAAGTTAATGCGGTTTCTACACGCAAAGTTACTCTAAGGTATCAGTAGAAAGGGGGAAGTACGGCAAGTATGCAGTTGCGAGTGCAAACGACAGGCAGTAAAACTCTTTTTTTTAATCACATACATGGGATTTTTTACATTTGGTGTAAAACGTTCTATTTTTGAAATAATGTTAATAATTTATGAAATAAAAATAATGCCGTGTGGTTCCCGGCACCAATACAAAAAAGAATAGGACCACTCCATCACTTTCCCATGGATGTCGTAAAAGGCGACTAAGGGATATGCTTACAAACTTGGGATTCTTTTTTAGGCGATGGGCGAGCAACCTGTCACTAGTTGAATCTCAATTCTATCGTTAAGCCAAATAGCTGAACGTGGCCATTCAGTCTTTTCAAGACTGTTGGCTCTGTCTACCCCGCAAGGGATATAGACGTGACGGTATGTATGTATGTATGTAAAAATAATATGTATAAGTTATTATTTTATTCTTCTTGAAAAAAAAATTATCTAGGTATTCGTATTATTCTAACAGCTTCAACAAAAATAAAAAAATAATGACAAGAAAAGGCACAGACAGACATACAATTTGTAGTTACCTACTCCACGCCGGTCCTGCGCAATCTGTGACGTAAGCCCTTGCTTTCATATCTACGTGATATTTTGTATTTATTTAAAAAAAAGTTCAATTATTATTGTTATTGTAATTTTTAATTATTCTAGGTAATTTTTAATTGCAATTGCTTAAAAAATACGTACTGTAGTTTCATGCTGTCAACAAGTTGATATTAATTAAAAGGATGAATTTTATTAAAATTGTGCTTAGGTCCTGTTAAAATTTATTAAGTATATATACAAAAATGTATCAGTTCTTAATGTATTTTTTTATTTTTTTCCTATGTTTTTAGGTATTATAACATCTAAGTAGTTATAATAACTTAATTTGTAACATTGCCTCAACCTTCACAAAACAGGATGTTTCTCCATCAAACCGCCTCACATTCGCACAGAAAAACAACTTCTATCGAATGTTACAGGGAAATTACCAGTATTTGCAAACCTTATTATGTAACGTGTGATGCAATAGCAAACTTGAATGCAGGCAAGGCTGACTCGGCCTGACCCAGTAAGCCTTTGTTTTGATCTGTTTAGCCTTTAGGGATGTGAAATGATGTCTAGACATAGCATTATTTTATTGATCTACTTGTTGTTATCTTGTTATGCTCGCCTATTTCACTATTAAGCAATAACTGAAGATCAATGTTCTTTGTAATAAGATTTAGAAAAATTGTAAAAAAAAAATACAAACTAGTACCTTATTTTTGTAATCCGTTCCGTATTTTTTTTATTCTACGGTTGCAGTTATGTAAGTACGTAAGTACATTTGTATTTTTTATGTACTGATAAATTTCTGTGTGCAACCAAGAAAATAAACTTACTTAAAAATACAGCTGAACGTGGCCTTTCAATCTTTTTTAAACTATTGGCTCTGTCTACCCCGACGACGTGACATGCAAAGATTTTATTGAAAATATCTACATAGGTATATTAGCAGGGCCCCTAGACGTTGTAGAGCGAATGAAGTCTGAAAGGTTAGGACATGAAAGCAAGGGCTTACGTCACGAATTGCGCAGGACGGCGTGGAGTGGGTAACTACAAATTGTATGTCTGTCTGTGCCTTTTCTTGTCATTATTTTTTTATTTTTGTTGAAGCTGTTAGAATAATATGGATAATGTCATTGCTATATTAAATTTTTATTTTTATTATTTTGACGAAAAGCATTTTGAAAAATCATATATTTAATAATATTCTTTTTCGCTTTTCCCGTTTCCATTACATATTTTTGATGAACGGAAATAGATTTGTGTTCCAATTTTAATAAAATTTAATTACTCATTTTTAAATAATCACATAAAGGACAGCATTAAGTAAATGCTTTTTTAAAATATTCAGAAACAAAAAAAAAACAATTTTGTGATTATACTTATTCATGCTCATTTGTTATCGATTAATCATTTATTTTAATGGTACACAAGAAAATGTATTTTTTATTATAAACACAAACCATTTCGATTGTAATATTAATGGCCATAACAAATATTCAACCGCGGTATATGAATAAAATTCCCATCGCTAATATTTACAGCACAAATGCTTTAAACTTTGTCCCATAAGTCGATACTAATATAATAAATGCGATACTAATATATGTTTGTTTGTTTGTCTCCTTTTCAGACTTTATCGTCGTGGCCAATAATTAATCATTACTTTCATTTTATTAATACTTATTTACAAGCAAAATTACATATAATTATGAACTATTATACTCTGTGGGAAGTTCCGCGCAATGGCCAGTCCAAACTAAATAAATGCGAAAATAACTCTCTAAAAGTAACTTGGAAAATTTATTATTATTTAATTACCATTTAAAAAAAAGTTCAGTACAAAAGGAAAGATTTTTTTTTGTGATTCTTACGCGAATTTTAGTTCAAAGCGGGCGGAGGTGCGGCCGAGAACTAATTCCTAATAAATTAAAACTAAAATAGTCGCCATGGTCAGTCAGAGGTTTGGTTGTATTTGCTCATATATTTGTGATCAAACATTATAGGAAAACCTGTTCGCTGAAGTTTGTTGACTTCTCCAATGTTTTGGACGGACCCGTGTTTTAAAAGAAGTGTAATCGTTCGCTTATTTAATTATTTCCCTTGATAATAGAAAATTCTCGTTTTCAACTAAATGATTGTTACTTGCGTTATGCTTTCCCCCTTGGGTGCTTTCTACGACATTTTCAGGAAGAAATGAAGCTATCCTTCTTATCTGTCGCGGCTTAATAATAAAATAAAATTGTTATAAAAACATTATGAATCGTAATTTGTTTCTCAAGTGAGTTTGCTCAACATAAATGTCACAAAATTCATTCATTTCATTCAAATTCAATAGGATTTACGTGTCGTGCTAAAGTGCAATAATGCACGACGCTTGCATATTATAAATGTTTGTAATTTGGCACGTCAGTAAATAATGATTTTATTCTTGCATAAATACGCGGGCACCTGCTTGTCTATGGTAGTGTGGCCAGTTAATTATTTAAACATAAAACCTTTAATTAGACCTACAGGTGCATTTCGACCTTGTACTGCACCTTTGTCATGCGACATGCAGTATTTTGCATCGCAAAAAATGCACATTTTTAACTTCAATTGGATAAGTTTTTTTTTAAGTCTATGGTTCTTATTTTTGCGTATTCGAATTTTTAACTGAACGCCTGGTTTTTGTAATATATAATTTCGCTATCAAGCTAAATGTGGCCTTGTCTACCCCGTAATGGACGACATGAAGTGTGCGTTTAATTTGATTTAATTCTTTAAAATGAACTAAACTTCTTTCTTATATTTTTCTTTATATTTTTTATAGTTTTTATTCTGCTAAGCTACAAGTCAATTAAGATCTTTTTTATTTAGTTTTGCTTGTAATAATTGCAAAATGGCTTACTCACCCGTTTTATAGCTTGGAGTTAAAAGTAACAACTTTGTTCTAATTGATTATTAATTAAGATCTTACTTTTCCAATGGCGTAAAAAAATTTCAAACTTATTGTATGGTAATTTGGAGGAAATTTCAAGTATTAAAGTAGGTAGTGATTCTCTATTTATATTTGATTAATATTTTATGAATTATGCATATGGTTGAAGCTAAAAAAATATGCAGGGAACGTGGCATATGCGGAAATTTCTGTCTACCCCTCCGGGAAAGAGGTGCGTATTTTATATGTATGTATCGCAAATCCTTAGGGGACCCGTTAGTGTTAGTTTAATCTAAATCATTGTTCATTAATCATTCGACCACTGACTTTTATACTTAAAACGAATTGTACTATATTTGTCCTAAGCGGTAAATAAGTTTTATTTAAGAGTTTAACCATTGTTGTGATATCCTAAAAACTTTTTATCACAATTAAATTACGCTACATAAAGAAACAAGACGACTTCTCTCTACCATATAAACATACCAAAATAGCTGGCATGAGTTTAAATGGACAAACAAAGGAAGAATCCAACGTGAGAAGCATAACTTTATGAGCAAAAAATATGGCTAGGGAGCTAGTGACCTATGATGACGCAATGCCAAAAACAGGCCACTTGCAGCGCCCAGCACCTCGCCGGGGGTCAAGGAGGTTCATCGCGAAATATATTACTCAATAGCCATACAAAAAATTACTATCACGTGGCCATAATCCATTAATTACGAAACCACCAAACATATTGTACAGCACCTACTTAATTAAAACGGCAGCGTGCTCCAAAAAGTACTGTCTAGTTGCAATTGCAAAATATTGTAGATTATAAAATTTAAAAATAAAGTCGCGTTCCAAATTGTAAGTTACAAAATGTGTTCTTAATTTGAAATAATCGGTTATTGACGCCGGGAAAATGTCCGCAGAATTGAACGTTACGTGAAATCGTAACTTGTAAATCCGTATAAATCTAACTCGTTTTATAATTTAATGACAAATATTTTTGATGTGGATGTCGTCGAGGAGCATCGTGGGTCGTGTCCGCGTCTATTTTGAACTCCCGATCGGGCGTTCGCCCGGTTGTTGAACTGGAATAATTCGGCAAACACAGGCATATTACGCGCTTGTTAATCTCGAGATATTATGATATGAGACGGGGCGTGTGCTGTGCCGATTATAAAATACCTATCGCAACAGTCATGATTTAAAAGTTTGTAGTGATTCTATTTTTGATTTGCAATTAACAAGATTTTATTGCTTAATTGCAGATTGTAACTTAAATAAATATTGTTACTGTTTTCAACATGAAATAAGGAAGTATAGATTGCGTGACATAACAATAAATTAATTGCAATGCCAAATTTAATGGCAACATTCACAATGCAGACGCGCGCATGTTTGTGTTTACGCGAATATGGATGCAAACTTGCGGAGATCTTCTGTATTTGTGTGCGTGTCTATAGAAGTGTGGGTGTACAGTCAGTGTGTGTGTACATGGAAGCGCGCGATGAAATAAAATATGTCCGGTCAACGAACTCGCGGTCGGTGCCGTAAAAATCGCGATATTGCCCGAAATTCCGGTGGAAAATCGAATGTCACTGTCTTATCACTAAGCTAAATGTTGGGAGAGATATTAAAAAAAAAAATGTTATGAAGGTACAAGCATAATTAAAGTTTCACACTCTTCGTGATTTCGGTGTCCAAAAATGGCGTCCAAAGGAATAGGAAGGATTATTGTGCAATGAACTCTTTGTATGCAGCGTGCAGTCCCGGTGTCCGCCACGGGGGCATCTGTCCATTTTGCTCTTTGTTTCACTGGTTCGATGATAGATATACACTATCCCAATTTTTCTAGGCTAACAATGTACTTACTACCTCGTGTTTAATTATTTAACAAATTGTCAGCTAAAGTTCAAACCAAACTGGCTGTATAAAATAAATTATTAAAAATTGAAAACCATATAAATTAAAAAATAAACTATTAAATGAGATACTCACATGAAATTTGAATTTGGAATCTTCAATGTGCGTTGATTCGCAGAGATTTTCTCCGTAGATTTTCTATAGCTGTACGTTTCCGGAATGCACGCGGCGCGCGAGTCAGCTGATTTCCATCCAATGACCTTGTAACCACGTCCCTCTCCGTATAATTCATACTATTTACAGTCGCGATGAGTTGTTATTGATCAGTCAAGGGGCCGATTCTTCGTAAACCTCCTCTTCCTGCAGGATGACGTTTCTTCTGGACGTGTGCCTGTCAAAATTCTTCGCCTTCCGCAACACATCTTGTCTCATAGGGGATTTTTAATAGATTTCTGTGGGGTCAAGACCGATCATTGTGGCAGTCAATATTGCCCGGTAGGATCGAGTACTTTGTCCATATTGGATTAATACTGTGTTAATATGCATTATCAGTACTGACCAGTGGGGTCTAAGGTGCGGACGTCCATGTTTAGTAAAGTCCGGTGGGGTCCAGGGTGAGAATATCCATTGCACAGAGTATCACAAAGTTCGTGAACGGTGTCGCGGTTAAAGTGGATCGGATACGTGCGTACGCGCGAGTGTCAGTCGGGCAATGCGGAGCGCGGATCGTCGGAACGCTTTTATGATACAATCGGCCTCCGCGGCCGCCATCTTGCGGTGAGTAGACGCAGACTGGCGTTAGTTTTCCTCGATGAAAAACCGGAGAAAAAACCGGTAATTGGCCAGGGTTTTTGCCGCCCCTAAGCCACCTGGGCGATGGAGCATTTACAAATTGTAACATTAGCAGCGCTGTCAATTAGTTGTTGAATAACCTGACAAAGCTCCATGAAAATTTATTGGGAAATTAGACTTTAACTAACAAAATTAGAAAATAATTTTGCATATCGTTTATTCATATTTCTAGTAACATGTTATTTTCTTCATTTTAAGCTATGATTTCCTCTACCTAAGTAATACGCCCAAATTATTGACTGTATTGATAAAGGCTGTATGTCACTTTTAGACTATTTCGGAAAGTGCAATACAAATATGAGTAGAAAACATTAATCAAATAATTGTCAAGACAGTTATTTATTGATTTATTTGGTCTTTATTTAAAGGAAAGAAAAGGTGTTGAATATGTACAAGTAATTTGTAATGCTGGCTGAGTCGCTAACTAAAATTAAAGTTACAATAAATTTTAAATTTATTGTAACTTTAACTTTTTAAAAGTTATTATTACGAACACTAAAAGAGATTTTTTTTTTTAAATTGATGCTCTTCAGGTTTCTCTCTTTTCTAGCGTTTACCTACTGCTTTATTCACAAAAATTAATAATTTGGTGGTCCATAAAATTGGTTACTAACTTCAAAAGGTTAATGTATTACTAATGAAATGAGAATTAGTTTAGTTAATGCTATTGCAATGGGTCCGTATGTAATAAGAGAAACAATATGAATACTGTTGAGTAAGATCTCCTTTCATAAAATTTAAACTGTACCTGATCATATAATAAAAAAGAAATAGGTGAATTCCTTTTATAAACAGACTTCAAATGCATCATGGTGTAAATATTTTGAAATATGTCTATTTTCTCGCATTATATGTGTATCGTTTCGTTTGATCTGCACACTATACGTTATTAATACATACATACATATGGTCACGTCTATATCCCTTGCGGGGTAGACAGAGCCAAAAGTCTTGAAAAGACTGAATGGCCAGGTTCAGCTATTTGGCTTAACGATAGAATTGAGATTATTCAGATTATTATATTATAGATATTTACGTTATAAATACTACAGATTATTATATTATAGATATTTACGTTATAATACATAAGTAAATTTATATATAAATGACCAAATATGCAAAATCTTAAAAATCTTCAGACAATAAGTCGAGGTCATTGACCCAGTAAAATATTTACTTACTCGTATATAGTTTTCATTCGAATGCACTCGTTACCGACCTGTTAACCTTAATTTAAGTTATTTATGTAAACAATTTGTATGGCCGACTCGATTAAGTCGATTAAATCGTATGAATTCGAGTGATTCATTTAAAAGATTTCAACGCGTCAACACTTTTCTCTTTGCAGTTCATAATTAAATAAAAATATATTTTTGAACCTTATTGTTAAAGGACTTAGACATATATTACGACATGATTATTGACACATGAAGTAAATGTAATTTTGTGGTTGTTATGGAGTCGGAAAATTGTGGTTTAAAATAAGGATTTTTGTTTGAACCCTGACATTTGGTTTGGGTTTTGACGCTCGGTTAAAACTGGAATTAAGTTACCTATTTACAAAAATCCGATATTGTATGACGATTCAATTCGGTGTTTATTTTATTTTTATTACCACGAAGTTTATCATCTTAACAAATATGTAGGTAAGCAAGTATATAGATAAGAATAACGTGGGGAACAAAATTAAATTATTAATGAGAGCTGGTTGACAAAACAAATATAGAACCTACAAGGACAGCTTGCTTGATAACATAGATGAATGTTGAGGATGTAAAAAAAAGAATAAAGGGATTTTAGTAGTGAAATATATGTCTAAATGTAGTTTCTGCCTACCACTCTAATTTTTATCACTTTTATCAAAGAAATTTACCAAAGCAAACGAAGTAGCGGGCACAGCTAGTTTACACACTTATAAACCACTTGATGTTCATCATTCATTCATTCATATAATCACGTTCATATCCCTTGCGGGGTAGACAAAGCTAGCAGGCTTGATAGACTCACAGGCCATGTTCAGCTATTAGGCTTTCTGATAGTCGTAAAAGGCGACTAAAATAGGCTTATAAACTTGGGTTTCTTCTTTTAGGCGATGAGCTTATTTAAATCTCAATTCTATGATGAAGTCAAAAAGCTGAACGTGGCGTTACAGTCATTTCAAGTCTCTGCTTCTGTCACCCCGTAAGGGATATACAAAGATATGACTATATATATGTATGTATAAAAAATAAATAAACGGATTTACGGGATAATGCATTAGGTTAATTTTACCAATACCTAGTTTAAGTGTATAGAACTATGTTCTATATAACATTGAGTAGATCTTGTCTGACTACGAGAAATTATTCCACGTGTAGGGTGTCCACGATATACCAAAAAGTTGAATGAATAAAATAAAATAAAACAAATTGTCATTATAAGAAATCGTTAAATACGATTATATTCTAAATTTAAACTTTTAATCTTTTTTGTCTTCCTCCTGGCGTTAGTCCCAGTTACATCATAACCTCTCTTTTTATACAAAAAGGGAAATATACATTTTTTCATAACAATACAACAAATATTTTTTTTTAGAGTACCATGTGGTTCCCGACACCAATAGGAAAAAGAATAGGACCGCTCCATATTTTTCCCATAGATGTCCTGAATGGGATAGGCTCATAAACTTGAGATTCTTCTTTTAGGCGATGGACTGTCACTATTCGAATCTCAATTCTATCATTAGGCCTAACAGCAGGACGTGACCTTTCAGTTTCTTCAAGACTGTTGGCTCTGTCTACCCCGCAAGGCTGGCAACCTGTCACTATTCGAATCTCAGTTCTATCATTAAGCCAAACCGCAGAACGTGGCCTATCAGTATTTTCAGTACTGTTAGCTCTGTCTACCCGGCAAGGGATATAGATGTGATTATATGTATGTATGCATTTTTTTTTGTTGATAAGATCTGTTTAGCTTTATAAGATATTTACGGTGAACGTCTACCTGTTATTGTTTATAAATTTTAGAACGAAATTTTCTGTATGAATAGTTTTGAATGTTGTTCATCATACTTAACTAAACAAATTAATCAATTTTAAAAAGTATAGTCACCCGGGCAACCGCCTGCCATCTTGACGCACGGGCTTCCGTTTCCTTGTCGGAGAAAACTGCATTTCCATCTCCACGAGTCGGGCGATCAGCTGTCGGTTGTTAACAAAACAACATATCAAACTACTATTTACATATGTATATCTATTAAGTGGAATATATGATAAGGATTTCTTCTCTCGTGCAAATGACTCTTTTTTTAAATTAGACCTCTTTCCGCAGCATTTTCTAGTTAATAACTTGAAGTAACTTTTGAACTTACTAAGTCATACTCTGTATCTTTTTATGCATTACATTCATACATATGATCACATCTTTATCCCTTGCGGGTAGACAAGGCCAACAATCTCGAAAAGACTGAAAGGCTACGTTCAGCTGATGGAATAATGCCATAGTGATGGCCTGTCATCGCCTGAAAGAAGAATCTCAAGTTTATTAGTACGATACTATATTTTATCCTAAATACTTATGTAGATAAATATCCAAAACCCAGCCCAATCAGAACTAATTCGTTTCCCATCATGCCCTGGCCGGGATTCGAACACGGGACCACCGAAATTGTTGCGAATTGAAATATTGTTGCGAAATAGTTCATTGACCCCCTCATTGGTGACGTATGATATCAACTAAGGTCAGTATCAAACTCTAGGGAGGAGTGACCGACAATTATCTACATGTATTCTGCCACTACGCCATAACTATATATAAATAAAGGCATGTTTGTGTCCGTTGCCCTTTGGTTCAGTAGCAAAACTCTTGACTCTGAATCATAGGTTTCAAATTTAGTTTCAGCGATGTTTTTATCAGTATTAAAATTATATATTTATTATAAAAGTTGTAAGTACATTCTGCAATTCATAGACCTAGATAGTATCTCGTCCGAATCATGTTTAGGGTGGACAGAGCCACTTAACACAAAACTAGAAGGCCCGTTTAGCTTGAATCAATGAAACCTTATTGTTTTTTTAGTTAACCTTGTGACTGGTTGTAAGCCCATCGCCTAAAAGAACTATTGTAGTAATTTCTACAAATAGAAAAAACAGGTACAAAAAAAATGCATGAGTTTGGGTTAAAATATGCGATAAGTAGTCCTTTGAATAATCAGTAAAAATAAATGGCTTCTTAGAAGAGTAATTACTTTCATTGCATAAAATACTCAGTTTCTAAACAATAAGTCTTAATTACTTTTAAACATACAGATTATTAAAGCATCATAAACATGTGGCCTTTCAGTCTTTTCAAGACTGTTGGCTCTGTGTACCCCGCAAGGGATGTAGACGTGACTATATGTATGTATATATGTATGTATATATGTATGTATGTATACATATGGCCAAAGAAAGTTAGTCAAATAAACTAGTCAAATAATGTACATTTTCACTGCAGTAGTTTGTACCGATTGACACGACGTCCGCATTGCTCAACGGACGGACGGACACGCAAATATTGTTATTAGTAATTGCCATTTTTATTACTACAGTTTTATGCTTTATTATGACTTCTCCTCTGAGTAAATAATTAAGTTACGATTCCATTATTTTTTTAAAGAACATAAAATATGATATAACGTTACAATTCCAAAATTAAGTTATGAAAAATGTAAATAATTAAGTAAAAATTCTTTTTTTTTTTCAATAAAAATAATAGAACACCTCTTTCTAGGAGAGGTAGGCCTCTGCCTACTACATCTTTCCATTTTCCATAAACCCTGCATACTTCTTCTGCTTCATTAACATTTTCAACTTAATTAGGTAGGTACTCGGAATATTTTCTTATTAGAAACTATTTTTAACAGAGTTAAAAAAACGAGGTGTGTGTATTTTTACCCGACTGCAAAGGAAGGGTTATTTATGTTTGTTATTTCTGAAATATTAGTAAATGAGTATTTATGATTTTATTCTTCAGTATTTTTATCTATTTATAAAATAAAATGTAAGTGAGAGATTGAGAAGTGGACATAGGACTTTATTGCATTGCATCATATTGAATTTAATTAGTGAGATATTTAAATACAGATTAAAGTCTTGTTAAAACCTCTTTTTTGTTCAAAGTTAGAACCTCTTTTTGTGGGGAGTGTTTATTTATATGCATGCATACAAACAATCTATGAAGCGCATGATATAGTTGCAGGTGTAAGTGTAGATAGTATAGATAGCTGACGCTTTCTTGAGCTAACCTACTTCCCGAACAGAGGTTGCGTGGAGTCGAAGTTATTATTTTGGAAATAGGAGTTCTAAAAATACATAGGCGACTAAGGTATGGGCTATTTGATTGATGATTCTTCTTTTAGGCGATGGTGTAGCAAAAGTGAAAAAAAGTTTATTAGCATTTCCCTTGATTGACTTTTACTATCAGTATTGGAAGCTGGCTTACACAATGTTTTTTCTTCGTTACTAGACCAGTATGGAATCTGAATCTGAATTATATTATAATTATATACAAGGTTCACTTTTTTGGCATTAGAAAAAAACATAAGCACGGTAAAATCAAACTAGAAACCATTTTATATTCATCTTAAATAAACTAATAAAATAAGCACTAGTAATATGGACCCGAGATCCTAGCGAGGTTCTGGCAAAAAGTTTGCAATAAATTAAATCAGCTCTATAGATTTCGTTGTGCAAAAATGCATTCAACAAAGCTAGCGACGCATCTTAAGTGACACTCTCTCCTAGGTAACTAGGTACTACAACTTCACTGTGTCGGTGTGTTCGTAATCACAACTAATTGGAAAGTCTTTATTTTTATCTATAAAGCAATGGAAAACCAGAAAAAATCTAAGACTATTGAGTTTAGCTCGTTATTACTTAGTAAGAGATTTATTTCTCAAAACTAATTTCAGTATATAAACTTAATTGTATCTACTAATGTCATTAGTTAGTGAAATAAAAATAATTAAACACAGCCCCCCGCTGGCAGAGCGGTTAAGCTATTCGACTTTAAAAATCGTGCACGTTGCAATCCTACGGCTACCAATAACTCTGTTAGTAATTGCTTTCGTAATACTTAATTGGGATTCTTCTTTTAGGAGATAACAATGCCTCACCTCAGCCGGGCCCAGGTAGAAAGGGTAGTCCAAAAAAATCTTGAATGGGCGTCGCAAAATAATGATATGCGAGCCAATGAGCTGAAACCGGACCAAGTGGCGCGAGAAAGTCGGAAGGCGGACCCCGGGCTCTGAAACAATGCCGTGGGTGCAATTCCGGAACACGCAAGGACAAGGGCGACAGTGTAAAAGCCATTTTTTGTTGCATTATGGTAAAAACAAATGAATATAAATAAAAAAATAGCACAATACATTGTGACCTATCTACTCTGATGTCTATGTATCTATCTCTAAACGCTAGTATTACGCAAGAAAATCGCGTATGGAATAATAAAACATTATCTTTAAAACTATGCACGTTCAGTGAAAACTTGGGGCAACATGCTAGTGATGTTGTGGGATGTTTTTGTCTAGACATTTTGTGTTATATAAGCGTGTTTTGATACTAAACTTTCAACGCATCGGATGATTTTTATGAAAAAGTTAATTTAATTTATTTCTTAAGCATAGACTGCGTAAATATTATAAGTGTAGATAATAATAGATAGGAAATATTAAAATAATAAAGTCTTAAGAATCCCAAATACGATTTGTAAATGTAAACGTTTTTATTATAGTTTTGTTACAGTAACGCTATCTTTTAAAATAAATTTCTTGAAATGCACATCAAACATAGAATAGCGATAAAGATATATACCTATCTTACAAGCGAACATATCTGCGGGCAAAAGCTAGTGTAAATAATGCGGGACATATTTTTTATTAAATACAAGTTTGCATTCTCGAAATCCTGAAGTCAACATCCGTCTAGTATTTACCTTTATATTGTGACTATGCTAGGTTTCCTAGAAATACTCAGACAATCAATTTGGGTTTGATATACCTAAGTATTTAGTGGTAAGTATCATTTATCATTTACATGATCATTTGATTGATATATAGGTAGTCAGTAATACCGATTTTAATGTTCATATTAAAAATTGAGTCACAGGATAAGTGATGTGCAAGTAGTTAAATAGAAAAGAGAATCTTATCAATATTTCAATGGTTATTTAGAATTCATTTAAATCTGGTTATTTTGTTATTGAAATATAATTTAAGTATTAAATTAGGAAAATAAACAAAAACAAATTCAATAAAAGGGGCTTAAATTAAAAGGGTAGGTTTGTTAAATAAAATTTTAATTTTTTCTTAAGTTTTTTTAATTTTCTTTGTCGCTTAATTTAAGGGTATTAATCTAACAGTCTTATTTTTTACAAGAGTATAAATTCACTGCCAAGGTAGAGAAAATGCCATTGGTTACATAATACTTGACCATGTAAAAATGTCAAGAAAAAAGATTTTCTGCCGGAACTGGACATGGACAGTAAAATTTTGCAATCTTCTCAGATTTTTTGTAATGATATTTAATTACAAAAAATCTTAACATAACGAAAACCCATGTCAAGTGGACACAGTAAGTCCCGTCGAAAATGTCCTAATATTAGCTAATAAATAATTTATTAACCTAAGGTAACTTTAATACATTAATTACATAGTCTTATTCCAGACTTGAAGACCACGATCGCAAGATCGCGCAGGCAGGTGCAGTCTTTGGTTCCTTATATACATAATTACATTCATACAATTTAATTTTCCTCTTTTTTCTGTTAGATGACACTTTGTTTCTGCTAAGAGATATTAATCTGTGACGAACAGAAGAGCAACAACAATAAAACATATTTGCTAGCTAATAACTAAAATTAAATGCAAAAAGGTGAAACATTTGACGACCTCTCTGGTATAGTTGACTCTGTACGCTACGAGTACAAGGTCCTGGGATTGATTCACAGAGACAGTCTGAGCAAGTTGGAGTCCGCCGGACTCATAATAGTCTTGAAGATAAATTACTAAAATTTAATTAATTACCTTGAAAGATTGTTAGTAAATTCCCGATGGGTCTAAAATTATAGCCATTTTGGCATTAAAACTAAATAAATTACCTAATATACTTCTGTAGGGTCGAGTCCCATTTTAGGTTTTAAAAACACTTAGCACTTAAAGTTTTTAGTAAATACCGGTGGGGTTTAACACGAACATTTTGATGCACTTTTCCGGCCGGAGAAATTTTGCATAATTTTTCTCAATAAACTCCAGTAGGGTCAAGGATAAACATTTTGATGCACTTATGACTCCCAAGGTCTTCTCAGTAGACTCCAGTAGGGTCAAGGATAAACATTTTGTAGGTTTTTTTAACAAACATTTTCTCTCAATATATTCCAGTGGGGTCAAGAACAATCATATTGATGCAGTGTATATCTTGACCAAAATCAGTTTTATAAACTCCCGTTGGGTCGAGAATGAACATTTTGATTCACTTTAATCCTGATACAAAATCTTCTTAATAAATTCCAGTGGGGTCCAAGACGAACATTTTGGCGCACTTTTCGTAAAAATCTTCTTAATATACTCCCGTTGGGTCGAGAATAAACATTTTGATTCACTTTAATCCTGATACGAAATCTTCTTAATAAATTCCAGTGGGGTCCAAGACGAACATTTTGGCGCACTTTTCGTAAAAATCTTAATATACTCCCGTTGGGTCGAGAATAAACATTTTGATTCACTTATGTCCAGATACGAAATATTCTCAATAAACTTCACTGTGGTACACCAAGAATATTTTGGCGAATATGTTGAAAACAATTTACAATATCGGAATGCGGAAACTTCAGTAGATTCCAGTGGGGTCTAGAATGAACATCTTGTAAAATTAAAAAATCTTATCAATGTTCAGAATTGTAGATTAGTAAGTCTTCAGCCTTACTAAAATCTTTTTCTCTTCAGTAAACTCCGGTAGGATCCAAAATGAACATTTTGAAAGTTTTATAAATCTCCGGAAATTCCAAAATTTCTAAGTGCGGAAAAATTTCTTAAAATCTTCTTGATCTCAGTAGATGCCAGTGGGATCCAAAACCTTGATATCCATGTTGAAAACTTGAATGTTGTGAATGAATCGATCTTTTTTACGATGAATGTATCGCGCGCACTGCAGAGCGACGTGCGGTCACAAGAGCAGAAGTCTGATGACTGTGTCGTGAGCACCACGTGTAGGCCTTTATATAGCGGGGTTCGGCAGACTCGCATATTTTTTTTTTGCGATTTGAATTTGGAAGCTTTCGGCCGGGGGCTCTATGTCTCCGCCCTTATTTTGTTTCATCTCGTTTCAGCTTTTGTTCTTTTTCATCATATTGTTGAATATTTTGTTTGTTAACTTGGTTGTAATATCTTTTTTTACAGAAACTTACTCAGTTACGAGAAATAGTAAGTACATACTAATTCTTGTAACTGAGTAAATTTGTAACTATATAGTAGGTAATAAAAGAAATAAATCACTAGCAAGGGCGGACTGTTTAGTCCGTCTGGCAAAAAAAATTTCCTTTTTTGAATTAAAATTTATTAAAAATACAAATGTAACAAAATATTAAAATTTTTACATACCTACGCATATTTAAAAATCTATATAATCTCTATCTTTTTAATCTATCTGGATCACCAAATAACAAACTTATTTCAAACATTTTTTGTTGAGTATAAAAGACTATAATAATTTAAAAAATAAATCACTTTAAATATTAGCCTTTATCATTTAGGAGTGCGAGCACAGCCTTATCCATTAAAATTAAATTTAATAAAATAAATAACTCTGTTATAGACTTCTTTAATATAAATTCAATAAAATACATTTATCAAAACAAATCAAAGGACATAATAAATATATATTTTTTTAATTAATTTTTATTTTATGCCTTTTAATACAGAAAACATTATTGAGATCATCTCAAAACAAAACTTAATTATCACCACACGATAACTCACTCAACACAGCACTACTTTCAATTTCGACGAAAGAAAGCGAAAGAAATGAAATGCCACTTCTTCACAATGAAGACAATAAATTCATTAATTGTCAATTAGATTAGTTTAATTGGCGGATATAGGTGACGATTGTCGCGACACTGACCGCGACGCGACTCTCGTCGGACGTAGCGGTTTAACTAGAACTTTGTGGTTTGTAAAACTACTCCGTTAGGTTATTTTTCTTCATTAGTTAAATAGATTGTCAAAAAGATTTATCAATATGTATTTTCTTAAAAACTTTGATTTCTTTAATTGGTTTAGCATTAGGGGATTCGTTAATTGCTGCGTGAATGTGTGTTTTTATTCGAATAATCCACCGAAATATATAATGTAATTTTTAAAATGAAATAAATGTTTTTGTGAAGAGCTTTTCTTATTTTGTGAAGGATTATACTATGATGATTATTATAAATAATGTATGAATAATTTAATTTTAAAAACAAAAATATTTATTATATATTTCAAAATTTGAGTGCATTTGACCTGATGCGACTCCAGGCTGACTTTCGCAACCTTTGCAGGTGAACCGTATCTATATTGTCCATATTGTATGGTCACACATCCAATTGATTGAAGGTGTAGCTTTCCTTGCGGAGTTTTTGCTCACCGTAAAATCATAGTTAGCAATATAACCCAGAAAATAGTGTAGTTGGATTGATTATTTTTTTTAGTAATAGCAAAAGTCATAATAGATGGCAAATCCAGTATTGTTATCAAACAAACAAACAAAAAAAACAAAAGATTGAGTAGACCCATATCTCTCAACATTGCTGCAAATGAAAATTAAATTGTCGGCTTCAAAATACAAAGTAATAATGAAAAAACAACTTCAAAGAACAAAAATCGGTATTTAAACATGCTCCGGAGACCTTGGAAACTCACAAGAAACAATATCCATTGAAACTTATATAAGTAAAGATATAATCATTTCAAAGCAAATTTTTAATTTTTTGCGATTTTGAAAGAGGAACGAAAAACGTGCTTGTTATCCGAATTTAGTAGATAAAGTTTTACAACCATTTGTTCGGAAGTTACCTCTTAAGCCCCGGGGCACACTAAGCTTTACCGCGCTCTTACTTGAATGAGTATCGTTGGTAGAGTAGTACTCGTATTTGAGTGGTGGCTGCTGTCACTCAAAGATGATGTTATTTGAAGCTTATTTTTTCCATAGTAAAAGAATTCTAAGTTTAAAACATTGTAAACGTCAAAATAAATTTTGCTATAGGTACCTAAAATTATACTACCTTCTACTACTGGTATAACTTGTTATATTACATTTGCAAAATATTTAGTAATATACTTACCCATAAAAATAATAATACATACATACATACATGGAATCACGTTTATATCCTTGAGGAGCAGACACCAACGGTCAAAAAGACAGTAAAGCCACGTTCAACTTAATTGAATCGAAATTTAATTAGTGACAGGTTGCTCGCCTACAAGAACAATTTCTAGTTTATTAGCCTTTTCCTTAGTGGTCTTTTACGATATCCATGATAAAGATATGGAGTTGTCTTATTCTCAAGTGCCATTGCCAAGAACCATGCAGCACAAAAATATTAATAACTAGAGGCCGCCCGCGACTTCGACATGGAAACCCTGTTAATTCCGCAGGAACTCCGGGATAAAAAGTACCCTATATGTTAATCTCGGTCTTAAGCTACCTACATACCAAATTTCATCGCAATCGCTTCAGTAGTTTTTGAGTAAAAGAGTAACAAACATCCATACTGACATCCTAACATACAAACTTTCGCATTTATAATATTAGGATATAGCTAGCTAGGTGTACCACGAACCTAACACAAGGTTGTAAATGTCCTAAAAACTTATATCTGCGCCAGTTTTGACAGTCAATGCAAAATCCTTTTCAGGCTTTAAACGTCTTAGAATAATAGAAAAATAGAAATTTTAAGAAGTTATAATTGTAAAACAAATATATTTTGTCTGTAGGTGTGGTCCGTGAGAATATTCTGCCTTTAGCGGAAGTTTTGAGTTGGGAGAGACTATAAACTGAGAGATAAATAAAGCAATGTTTTATTTTCTAAAAAAAATATGTATATAAAACAACATATTTACAAATCAAGTTCTTTTATTTATTTTAACTTTATGCACGAAAAATTTATAACAGGTGAACGTAATTTCTTGTTGTTGGCATAATATTTAATATGCTAAAACACAATATGCGAACTTTGCTAACTAAATTAAATTAATTATATTAATTTTATATTAATTTATTTTTTATTTATAAACTTTAAATTCATTATAAACGTTACACTTTTTTTTATAAAAAAAATATAATTTAATCTTTGGTGAATTAGATAAAAAAAGAAAGATTTCGCATTTAGCCTTGGATTTATTTACCCGCAAGAGATAAAGACGTAACTATGTATGTAATATAAACCAGAATAGAGGTCAAAATTCATTTTTTATTACACGATTTCTACAGCAATTACAACAGATAATGTTAATAAGAAACTTTTACGGAATCAAGTCCAATACAGAATTCGTTAGGAATAAATCCTATTAAAAATAAAAAACACCTTTGCGGAGAGAGTCATGCTCCGCAAAGAGGCGGCGAAAAGGGTGAGAGAGGACACGTCTGACCTCCCCATATGATGCCGGCGCACTCTGCGCAGGAAGCGGGCATACGCCCTGGTGCCCCCTTTTTTTGTTATAACGTGTGGAAAGACCTTCGTCTACCCGGCCAGCTACGGGAAGCTGGACGGGTTATGTGGGGCTTGAACCCACTAAACCACACGATGCCATCGCCTACCGCTTCGTTGCCAGGAGTGTGAGCTGCCCTCGCTCATATTCCTGACGCGGCGGCCGCTTCCACGGCGGCCTCGGCTCGGCCGCTCTCCACGGAGCGGCCAGCGGGGTGACCCGTCGGCCTTCAATTCTACCCGCTAGGGGAGGGCGCGCCTGGCACAAGCGCGCCTTCAACCCAGGGCCGTTTCGCCAGGCAGCGGAAAAATGCCCTGGCAGGCACCAGGGCGTTGCCCCAACAATAAGGGCCGGTCGGGTGGCGCGCTTGTGCCAGGCCCTAACAGGTAGTATTGAAGGCCATCGTGGTAGCGGCCGCCGCGCCAGGAATATGGATGAGGGTAGCTGATTTGAGATTCTGGCAACTAAGCGGTAGGCGATAGCAGCGGTAGGTAAGGCTTGAACACACTAAGACTACACGGGTTTTAGTGTGTTCAAGCTTTACATAACCTGTCTCTCCCGTAGCCGGCCGGGTACACGAAGCTCATCTCCTCATCAAGCTCATCTTAGGTTTAAGATCTTTATTCTCATTAAGAATTACAAAATTCACTTCACATGAGAATAGCACTAAATTATATCTAATTAACATCAATCTAAAGGTATGCGCGTACAGATTTGCGTATCATATTCGGTGCGGTTACCCTCAATTAAAAATATAACTATTTGTCGAGCGGTCACTACTTCGAGCGTCGAGTGGTATAATACATTGATGTAAAGCCCGACGCAACTGGAAGGGACATCGAATCTCCACACGTAAAAAAAGGATCTCATTAAAGGCTGGCTACATCTCTATGTGTTTATCAAATGAGCGTCGACTTTATCGATTCATTCGACTCCTACAAATCGATATGAATCATTGTTAAGTTTATTAAACAGTTAAGTAATATAAAATGCAATAACATTAGCGACCAATTAGTGAGCTACAAGCATGGGTTCCAATCAATCCATTTAATCGTTTAGGAATTTTCTAAACCTAATTATAAAATAATGAGAACGTGCTGTGAAAATAACTATAATGGAATGTAGTTATAGTATTGCTTGTTAAGTGTTTTATTGTCATTTTGGCGTTAGTGTCGGCTGAGCATTGCCTCTCTGAAGAGAAGCCAAGATAGAAGTAAGGGTTTCATGTGAAGCAGCTCCCGTCTGACCTTCATAACATTTGCAGGTAAACCTTACCATTAATTGTGTTTCTTTGATTATTTTATTTTATGAATTCAGATGCAAGAGTTCAGATTGAGATTTCAAGAGAATTCAGTTTCAAATAGTGACAAGTTATATGAATATTCCCAAGTTTATCTATATAATCTCCTCATATCTGCGAACGTGTATACCGTGTGGTTTTCAAAACTTTAGAATAACACTTCATATCTTTCCCATTGATGTCGTAAAAGGTGACTAAGGAATAGGCTTTTTAAATATGAGATTCTTCTTTTAGGAGATGGGCTAGCAACTTGGTACTATTTGAATCTCAACTCTATCATAAAGCCAAGCAGCGGGTATGGTAAGGAGATGGTTATAAAATATTTTTAACAGAAGAAAAACAGCGCTTTTTTTGTACGGAATTTTGTTTCGTGCCAAGTGGCAGGAAAGGACCATTCCATATCTTTCACAGGGTTGTCATAAAAAGAAATATACGAGTAAGGCATTCCTTTAGTCAAATCTACGTCGGTCTGAGCGTGGCCTTTTAGTCTTTTCAAGACTGTTAGCTCTGTCTACCCCTCAGGGGATATAAACGTAATTGTATGTATGTATGTTATTTAAACTTTATGCACGTAAAATGAAGACTTAATGCTATATATTATTATCTACCAGTCTTGAAGTAAAGCTTATAGAAATGCATCCCACGGTATTTTACCTTGTGACCTCCTGGTCATAGATAAACTCATTTCTAATTACTGTTCGTAATTAATTAAACCCAGTTGTCTGTGCATAGGCACGTTGTTATATTAAAACAACAATTAACAGCTATAATTATGATTTTGCCTGGCGCCTAAACTAAATCTATTATAATCTATAACCTATTAAACTTTTAAGTTATTTTACATATATTATATTAGTAAAAACTTGTAATGTTTCGAATTCCTTGCAAATATTCAGGAAGGTAATTTCCCTAAAGACGACTAAGGGTTATACCTTAGTCGTCTTTAGCTTATAAACTTGAGATTCGTCTTCTAGGCGACGGGCAACCAGACTCTTTATATGAATCTCAATACTATCAGTAAGCCAAACAGTTATCAGTATTTTCAAGACTGTTGGCTCTGTCTACCCCGCAAGGGATATAGACGTGATTATATGTATGTATGTATAATTTCCCTTAAACTATCGCTCCGTTTCTTTTGGCGACTTAAGTATATACTCAAAGAGTCGTGTAATTTATTTTATAACAATTAATATTACATATGAATGGCGACTACGAGTATTAATTTGCGGTTAGTGGATTTAAACAAAACATTTGAATGGTTCCAAGAAATTTTTAATCATTGTTAAAATCCTTTTCTATGTTTGTACATAAATACATACATATGGTCACGTCTATATCCCTTGTGGGGTAGACAGAGCCAACAATCTTGAAAAGACTGATAGGCCGCGCTCAGCTGTTTGGCTTAGTGATAGAATTGAGATTCAAATAGTGACATGTTGCTAGCTCATCGCCTTAAAGAGGAGTCCCAAGTTTATAAGCCTATCCCTTATTTTACGACATCCGTGGGAAAGAGATGGAGTAGTCCTTTTTTTTTTGTAATGGTGCCGGGAACCACACGGCACCTGAAAATAAAAAAATGTTAAAATCGAGAAATAATTATCGAAAATTAATAATTGTTAAAATCCTTTTCTGTTACAAATGCGAAAGTTTGTGAGTATGTATGTATGTTTGTTAGTCTTTAAAATACCTGGTAATACACATAGTGTACTTTTACGAGTTTTGGGAGCTAAGTCGCGGCGCAGCAAGTCAGTCAAACAAACATACACCACGCCTCTTTCCCGAAACAGGCTACATCTTTCCACTTACAAATCTGCATACTTCTTTCACTTCATCCACATTCATAACTCAAGTTGCAAGTTGGTCATTCATGAATTGCATGATAATAAAATCATCAAATAAAATGCAGGAGCGCCGCCTATACCGGCTCCAGGTAGTGGAAGGAGATTCTGGCTTCACGTCGCTAAACTTCATATACGCGCCGTTGGTCATAAAACTGAAGACCTTGGAGACCGCACCTGCAGACTAGACAAAGATAAAAAAAGTATCCGAAAGATAAGAAAGATATTATAATAAAAAACGGCCAAGTGCGAGTCGGATTCGCACGAAGGGTCCGTAGCATCATCACATTTGTTACTAGTTACGTAAACGTGATTATTAAAATAATAATATTTATTTTTTATATTTACGATTCAACGTGTTAATTAAATTGACCGAAAAAATTGTTTAGAAATAATGCAAATCGATATAAAAAAAATAATATTTATTTTTTTTATTTACAATTCAACGTTTACAATTCAACGTGTTAATTAAATCGACCAAAAAAATTGCTTAGAAATAATGCAAATCGATAGAACTACAAGGCGATCAATGCACATACCACATTACATGTCCACTCCTAATAAGTTCAGAGAAATTAATTAGATGGCGTTATTGTTGACAAAATACTTACGTTATATGGGACCCAGCCTGAAATAATTACTCTATTGTTGTTTAATTATTTATTTTATAAGAATATTTACAAGTTAATATAGGTACTGTGAAAATTTAATGTGTCACCGTATCTAATATTGAGCAAAAAAAAACGTAAAATTGTCTCTCTCGTTTTTACCTTAACCCTAAAACGTCTGCCTGTAACCATTTTTAAGGATCGGCAAAGTCAGGTAAAAGTACAAATTTGCACGTGCAAAAGAACGAGGCCAGGTAGTGGAAGCTGAAAGCAGACTTGTACAGGGGAAAACCTGCTTAGGGTTGTGGGGAAAAAGAGGACTATGTATTCTGGATATCCGACAGTAACAGATAACTGGAATTCAGCTCAAAGCCGGGCAGAGACGCGGCTAGTAGGTAATATTATTATCACAAACAAGTATACGGTACATCGCAGCAGATTATCCTATCATCTGGCACATATTACACGTTTTTGTGCAATACCTAATTCATCTTAAACAAATTATGTTTTTTTAAACAATAACATCATAAGTTGATAAGGTGCGGTCAAAATCTACGATGCGATAGATGTAGATAAAATAATGACATTTATGATATTCTATTAAGATAAAATGTGCATGTTATAGATATTGTTTAATATATTTTACTATTAGACGTCATTTGTAAAATCCATTGAGATGATAGGTATGCTTTAAAAAGTACTTACCTATAAATATGTAGTTTTATACAATACCTACTAATGGACACCCGCGGGTCCGCCCGCGTAAAACCATAAATTTATCAGTTAACTCCCATTTTCGCGGGAATTTCGGGAAACTTCTATTAATAGCGCAACCCAAGACCACATAAGGACCATACATGCTAAATATCAACACGAGACCCAGGGATCTGGGCTGTGTATTGTCTGTCAATTACTTAGTAACGAAAGAACTGGGTTCATCTCCATAGAGGTGAAGATGTATTATTTTATATTTTGTGTAGGTATAAATATATTTATTTAGTTTAACCCCACATTAAGTTCTCTGTAAGACCCAATGGTTGACTGGTAGATAATGCTTCTAGCATTAAGTCCGCCAATTGTGCTATACATTTGTATTTTGTGCAATGAAGTTTAAATAAATAAATAAAAATAAATAAGATGTAACCGGGCCTATACCAGATGAATGGTGGTAACAGATTTCAGCTAAATTAGTTAATAATTCTGATTGTTCGTTGCTTTCTCATTCTATTGACACTACGAATATAACCAAACTACAACCAAGGCTAAGGCGGGAAAGATGACCTTAGTCGCCCCCTTAAGAATACCACGAGAAAATGCTAGAATTGTTACATTCTAAAAGTATCGGGTGTTCGAACCATTCTAATCCTTTTGCAAAAAAATATTTTACAAAAGTAGAAAAAATGTACTGTTAAATTTTATATTAGTAGTAAACTCCTTTGCCTTTGCGTATGCTTGTAAAAATTGAAATTCGTACCTAAAGGGCGATTTTTAACCTGTTTACAACCCGTCTTTTAAATTGCGCAAAAGTTACCGACATATTTTACGTTTTACATTGTTTTATTTGAATGTGCGTTTCGCATGTTTTTTATTAGACAATGGCTTTTTTTGTCGGTGTTCGTAAAAATTGCGTTATTTTAACATTTTAGAATTAGAAAGCGAGTATTGCTTTCTACATTTCCGAGGAATCTTTACTTATTCGCCGGCAATTGAATGTTTTATTTGCGATATTGTTTACGTCTTTAAAAAATAAAGTAACAGTTCTGCTTGAATGATAACTGTACGGGCGAAAACAAAAAAATCGGGAATGTTTTTAACTTTTTTATTCATTGTTTGTTTATACTCGCTATGTCGCTCATGTGAAAAGTCGTATATCAGAAATAGTAGTCTGCAATCCATTGTTTTTTTATTTCTGTCTTAACTCCAACGCCATTATTACAAGAAAAGTGCTATGCTATCACTTTATTTTTCAATTCATCCATTTCATACAAGAATGAAGTGAAATTTTATAAAAATACAGGCGAAGGAACTGAATACTGATCATACTGAAAAACGTATTTAATTTTTTAAATACGTCAGCCTCGCTCAGCCGCTGTGCTAAAAGATCAGAAAGGAATTTGTGGTACACCTAATGTAAATTATACTATTAAAAATATGTTAATTTTTAAAACATTATATTGTTACCAATAATTTTAATGTTTAACAAACATTCAGCCCTCACGAGCTATTCCCAGCACGGGTTTAATATCTTTATTGCGGTAAAAAATTTAAAAAAACAGACATCGTCGTTCACAAAAGACATCTTTGACGGTTGACATTGCATTTTTATTACTGTTTTTTACCAAAATACCCTTAGAAAAATATCTGTTTTGTTATAACGCGTCCGTTATACGCAAAAATGCAATGAGGATTTTACTAATAATGCGGCCATTATGGATAATTTGAAAAAAGAATACCTTATTGGTGTGTTTTAAAACTATAATAACATATGTATTTATTAACACTTTTAGCTTAAGTAATCTGTTTGATAAAAAAAGTAAGTAAAAGCTCGCACAACAAACGTACGAAGTGATTTTTGTATTAAAGCTTGGTGCGGGCACGTTTCAAACTGCGCCTGCGCTGTTTCGGAACTGCGTTAGGTGTGCTCGGGCCTTAATAATTTTTTTCATAGATAAAGAAATATACTTCACACCTATATTTAGGTATACATAAACTACGTTGATTTAATTTCAACATTGTTTATGTATAGGTACCTAAAATTCAGTTCAGGAGTTACTCGATCTATAGAACAATCCAAAGTTTTCAAGAGCTTTCCCTTGATTGATTCCCTTCCACAATCTACGCGGATAGAGACGCAGTTTGCAAATACTATGATCTTTTTCTACTAGTCCAGCATAGAAGCAAATCTATATTTAACTATAATAATAAAATTATATGTTGTTATTTTTACAATTAGTTTGTTGTTTTATTTAAGTTTAAATAATCTTAATTTTTAGGTCTTTCACATACATACATATAATCACGTCTATATCCTTTACAGGGTAGATCGAGCAACAGTTTTGAAAAGACTGAAAGGCCACAGGCTCAGACAGACGTAGATTTGACTAAAGGAATGCCTTATATTCCCTTTTATGACAACCCTGTGAAAGATATGGAGTGGCCCTTTCTTTTCACATGGCACAAAACAAAATTCCGTACAAAAGCGTTGTTTTTCTTCTGTTAAATTATTTTATAACCGTCTCCTTACCATACCTAACCTACCATCCTCAAAATTTTATATACTTATTCTTTATATACTTTACTTATAACTGCTCTATTCATAAAGCAAAATTGTAATAACCATTTAACAACAAAATAAACAGAATCCCATAAAAATTGGCCACCGTTTTTGTCGAACCCTTTCTACTTAATTTATGAGCTTTTACTGCCGAGCTAACAAAAGCTCGGTGAGTACGGCCGCAGGAAATCGTAGAAAGTTATAATAATTTTTCCCGTTTACTGAGAAGTACCCTCAGTTTTGAAAGATTTTCGTGTGCAATAAATATTGTCGTTGAGTTTTAAATGAATAGTTTTTGCCATTCGTTAGTTTATGCCAAAGTAATAGACTAAAATATTTTACTTGCACTCTTTTTGCCACACTTTTAGTACGTTTATTTTTTACATTTACAGCTTCTTTACAAAAGTGTGTGCCAACTTGTGCCAAAAAGCCAATCGAGGGGATGGCTAGCAACCAGTCTATATTTTAATCTTAATTCCATTAAATTAAGCCATACAGCTGAACCGCTGAAGGCTCTGTCTAGTCCTTAAAAGATAAAAACGTGATAATATGTATGATTTTTTTTACACTTACTTAGTCCCTATGTCAAGAAGAGGTTTTATTTTCGCCATGATTGTCTGATAGCGATGTACATGTATAAATAAATAAAAAAAAATATATTTTTTAATGCCTGATTTTGAAGAAAAAAGAGTGTCAGCCAGCAGCTTCTTTCCTTCTTCCTCTAAATCTTAAAACTTACGTTCGAGATAAAAATAAAGGTATGTTACGTGCGCGTTTAAACATATACATGCATACATAAATCACGTCTATATCCCTAGCGGAGTAGACAGAGCCAACAGTCTTCAAAAGACTGAAAAGCCACGTTCAGCCGTTTGACTTAATAATAGAATACCTGTAAATGTAGGCGTTTTATACCTGTAGTATTTATTAGTAGTATATTGTAACGCGAAAGTTTACAATAAGCTATTTTCAGAAATTCATTAGTGTCTTTAAAAAGACAAGTGTCGTAGATCATTTCAGCATATTGCTACGAGAAATCAGCTACGAAAATGCTACGGCGGCCCCGCTACGAAAGTTCACTGCGTTATGTGTAATATGTTATAGTACTAGAGAGCGCCCGCGGCTCCACCTGCGTAAGACGAAAAATCCCGCCATCTCCAATTCTCGCGGCAATTCCCATAAATTCTTAGCAATATCTGCATGACACATTTCAACTCGACCGGCCCAGTAATTTGGGCTGTGCGTAATCTGTGATGTGACTAATGACGATAGATCAGTCAGACAATCAGTCACCTTTGCGTTTCATATAAATATATTATAATATAATAATATACATACATATAATTACGTCTGTATTCCTTACGGGGTAGAAAGTGCCAATATAATGATATCATAATTAATAATTATATGGTAGTAAGTACATGTGCAAATACACATGTGCCGTGTGGTTCCCGGCACCAATAAAAAAAGAATAGGACCACTCCATCTCGTTCCCATGGATGTCGTAAAAGGCGACTAAGGGATAGGCTTAAAAACTTGAGATTCTCCTTTTAGGCGATGGGGTAGCAACTTGTCACTATTCGGATCTCAATTCCATCATTAAGCCGAGCAGCTGAACGTGGCCATTCAGTCTTTTCGGGACTGGTGGCTCTGTCTACCCCGTAAGGGATATAGACGTGACTATATGTATGTAGTAAGTAGACACAGTAGACACAGTCTTGAATAGACTGAAAGGCCACGTTCAGCTGTTTGGCTTATTGATAGAATTGAGATTCAAATAGTGACAAGTTGCTAGCCCATCGCCTTAAAGAAGTATTACAAGTTTATAAGCCTGTTCCTTTGTCGCCTTTTACGACATCTATGGGAAAGAGATGGAGTAGTCCTATTCTTTCTTCTATTAGTGCCGGGAAACACACGGTAAAAATATAGAGTAAGTAAGTAAAGTAGATTTGTTGGTGTAGTAGCAATTCAGTTCACAAGATATGGAATGTATCCGAATAAATACATCTTTGTTACACAACTCCCCAAAAAACTATAGTTATGTTACAATATTCATTGTTTCAATTCACAAAAAGGTAGGTTAAGTCAACGTTTTAACCATAGAAACGTGACAATCATAATTTTAATGTTATGCAAATAATTCTCGAAAATAACTAACTAAGCATACATTTTCATAAAAATGTATTTACACTTGCTACAGTACGGACTCTTTGGCGGCATGTGGATTCCTCATTCTTTAATTTTATGACGTCAATATAATATACGAAAAAGGTACCATGTTTTAACTTAAAAAAGTCTTTACTTTTTTAATAACTTAATAGCCCCAGCAGCCTCCCGGCCGCGATAGCAAGTCGCTATTGTTGCCCTGTTCTGCGAGGCTTGATCCAAGTTCATATTGGCACAAGACCTCTAGTAAATGTAAAATAAGTTGTTAGTATTTATGTTTGTTTTCAAATTCTTAAGTACTAATATTAGTTTTAAGATCATTGTTACTTACCCACTATGTAATTTATATTCTGAAATAAATTATATTATTATTATTAATTAGTTAGTTTTGTGAGCGCAAGATGCAAAGTCACAGACTTGATGCATTCTGCATCTCTCCTTTTTTCCTATAAAATGAAAGAGACGGTAAGTAAATTCTTCGGCGTTGGTGTCTGCACGAAGAGTATATCGCCGGTTCAAACCCCTGTTTAATAAATTAATTATCTTTTTTTCCACAAATATTCAAAAGTAGAATAATTGGGTATCTCTTGAATAGGCATGTAACATCTTCGTCTTTATCGTAACTTACCATCAGGTGAGATGGAAGACATAAGTACATATAATCAAGTCCACATCTTTTGAGGGGCAGACAGACGTTCAGCTGTTTGGCTTAAAATGTAATTGAGATTCAATAAGAATCCCAAATAGATTTGCTAATAAGGCAATTATCATTGCCCTTAAACAAATTTAAATCAAAAATATATACGGGACATAACACAGATTGAGGTAGCCTCGTAGTAAATTCGAAAATTGTGTAACGAAATACTAATTCAACTATACTAAATTTTATAATAAATACTTATTTATCTAAGACTCAAACCAATCAGGAAAAGTTCGCTTCTCATCATTACCTGACCGGGATTCAAACTCGGGATCTCCAGTGTCATAGACAAGCACCACCGCTGCGCCACAGGGGCCGTCAAAATTGCGAAATTTTCTTGAATATTTCATTATGCATACTCAATTCCCGGCTAAAAACGATCAGGGGAACTACTCACGTGCTGGGATCTTATGTTTTTTTAATGCACGGGAATAAATTAAATTACAATTTAAAATGTCAACTGGTCACGCGTCCGACATCGATCGGATACCATATGATTTGAATCGATAAACATTCGCCCATTTAAAATGACCACCACTTTTTTATTTATTCATTGATCATCAGTTGTAGTAAGTAAGTACTAAAGTCGCGATAAAGATGATTATGCTAGCCGATGACCCGAAATTTATCTATGAATCTTTAAATTTTAGATATCTACTAAATACTTGACATGGTGGAGATAAATGGTGGGAATTCTCATTTTTTTTTAAATAAAGTATGGTCAATATCAACTCAATATAGCATCAATACTCGTTCTTACGAACACAGTTTTTAAAGAATCATAAAGTGTTAATATATGTTATTTAATCTTAGAGTATCAACTAAATTATTAAAATTTCAATTCATTTAATTTAAGAAATGAAGAATAAAAACGTCCTGGCAGAGTAATAATTTCAGCAATTATATTAAAGAGAAAAGATATTTTTTGCTTCTTATTAATAACGACTAAGGCGACTAAGGGATAGGCGGCTTACCTATAAACTTGAGATTCTTTTTTTAGGCGATGACTAGCAAACTGTCACTATTTGAATCACAATTCTATCATAAAGCCAAAAATCTGAACGTAGCCTATCAGTCGTTTCAACAATTTTGGCTCTGTCTACCCCGCAAGGGAAATAGACGTGATTATATGTATGTATGTATGTAATTAATAAGAAAACTCATTTTGAATTTAATGTAACTGGGCACTAATAAAACTAGGAGTCTATGCGTAAGCTGCAAAATTAAAAAAAAAAAAAAACAATAAATTTGGCGGTAAGAAGACCTTGCCTTTGTTTTCACAACATGTAACACTTACAATGATGCACTGTCAAGCACCTGATTGTATTACTATCATCTATGTACTTATGGCCATGTAAAATGTGTACCCTTTTCAAACGCAAATAAAGATTTCATTCATTCATTCCATCGTATTAGGCTGAGCGTTTGTATGTTTGCCTACTTAGAAATGGTGTTGACTCAGACAAGGTGTCGACTCCCTTACTCGCCCTATACAACAATTACGTGATTATGAACTGGTGTCCTAGTCATAAATCGTACGCAATAAAATTTTGAAATTCTTTCCCATAAATTCTTTGAAATTTTAACCTCATACTATTTTCATCGACATTGCATCCTTTGTGGAACCCTAAAATGCATGCAAATTTGCAAGACCAACCTGTTAGCATTTCACAAAAGATGAAACAAAACTCTTCTTCAATAACCATAGACAACTTTACAAACAAAAGGTGGTCTTTGAAGTTTGCAGATAATGTTCACGTGCTGTATATTTCACCGACGATATAATTATTTTCAAGAACTTCGCTTTCTTTTCAAGAACCTCGCTTTTTATTCCCTGACGGAAAAAGAGGGGTGTTATAAGTTGTATGATTAGATGAAGCGATTTCAATTTAGTTTTTTTTTTTATTGAAGGTAATTTTAGTGTGAGTGTTCTTAGAAAAGTTTGATCAAAATCGGTTGGGCCTTAAAAATGTGCAATTAAAAAGTGGTGGAGGAAGACTGAATGTCTGCAAATTACTCGAGTGAAAGCGCATTGATAAAGAATATTGATGATTAAATCGAGTGTTTTAGCTTAATCCCCTGTGTAAAAAAAAGATGTGTTATGTGTAAAATTTGTGTGTACGTGTTACTAAATTTTAAATTTAATATTATAAATATGGAAATAGACTTTCGCAGCCTTTTATAAATTTATACATACATCTATATTCCTCGTGGGATAAGAGCTAACAGTCTTGTGAATACTAAAATGCCGCGTTCATCTGTATAGCTTTATGATAGAATTGTGACTCAAATAGTGACAGGTGCTAGCTCATCGCCTACAAGAGGAATCCCAAGTTCATAAGCCGCCTGTTACTTCATCCATGGGTGTTGATCCAAGATGTGGAATGGTTCTATTCTCAAAGAACATTAATAGAAGAACGCTATTCCCTTATTCACGTGAAGTGATCCTTGTCATAAAATGCACGCACTAAAATTTCTATAACAATATTCTCCTTTCCTGAAACTCTTTGAAATTTTAGCCTCATTATTATGACGTTGTTTGCTGACAACCGTGTTCGCAAAAAACTGGCCAAGTTCGTGTCGGATTTGCGCACAAAGAGTTCTGTGCTATTACTAAAATCAGGAGGTTTGGGCGCAAAGGAATATCTATGAAAATTAACTGTGTAACTATCACGGTTCATGAAAAAGAGCCTGACTACAGACGGATGGACAGCGTAATCCTTAGCAAAAGGATAACTATGTGTTTGACACACTGTGAATACAAAAAAGGATTCAATATGATCTCCGTAACCTATATGGAACCCTAAAATAAACAAAACGCTTCTTGAATGACCATAGACCACGTTTAGGGTTCCGTACTGGAAAAGGTATAAATGGGGTCCTATTACTAGGTCTCCGCTGTCTGTCTGTCGCGAGGCTGTATTTTATAAAGCGTGATAGCTAGAAAGCTGTAATTTTAAAGAAATTTTTAGGTCGATTTTAATAAACAAGTAGAAACGTAAATATACAAAATAAATGTTGCGGAATCCTTCGTGCACGAGCCCGATTCGCACTTGGCCAGTTTTTTTAAACAATAGGTGTTTTATAAAAGTTTGCAACTTACTTTCACACCAGAAGAACATAAATTATAAAAGGGTGAAAATTCTCGGTTAAAATTTTATTGCAGTAAGAATGGCAGCTTATTGATAAAATTCTGAAAAATAGTTAGGTACTTGTTATGATTATTGTTAAGAAGTGACAGTTGTTTTCGTGTTTTTATAAAGTTGCTCATTGAAATACAAACATTGGTGACAAATATCATAAACAAACAAACTTACTTACTTTCACATTTAAAATAATATAATAGATAGAAACTGAGCGATGTCGGTACTAAAAAGAAATTGGCAAAGAGTCGATATGGGTTATCTTTAGAATTCTATCAGGTAAAGGGAACACTACCTGTTTTTGACGTCTTAATGCATCCAGTTATTTGTTCATATAAATTAATACGGTTTACGTTTATTTAATACTAGCTTCCGCCCACGACTCCGTCCGCGCGGATGTCGGTCTTCGCGTTGATGGTCTATTTTTCCATTTTGAGTATCTCTGACAATGACATCTTATAAATTTCTATTGGACCCAAATACGGCTAGGCTTCGCCCAGCATGTTTCGATGTTTTAGTAAGAGAAGAGAGCTTGAACTCAAAAATTAAGATATTTTTTCTACGTATTTTTCCAGGCTAAAATGTATTCCATTTTATGCACAGGATAATAAGGAATAATTATACCAAGTTTCATCGAAATAGAACCGCTAGTTTTCACGTGATGTTTGAACATACAGACAGACAAAAATTTTTTTAATCACATATTTGGGTTTAGTACCGATCCAGTAACACCCCATGCTACTTATTTTTTCAATATTTTAAATGTATAGAATTGACCCTTCTACAGATTTATTATATGTATAGATTAGAAATTTTATGCAAGTTTATATATTTTTATTATTATGCCACTCTATGCATTCACTTACCGTGAGCCTGTTGGAAGACATTTCTTTAGAAATAAGCATAGTGCCTCCGTAAGTATCAAAGTATTCCTTAGTTGAAGTTATTGTTCTACGTTTTCTCGAATTTCCGTCTGTCTGTATGTTTATATTAATTACATTAAAAGGGACCAACGGTTTAAAGGAAATCGCGTTATAAATATACATACAAAAAATATAATTTCACCCCAAGGTTGATGGTATTGTGTTTTCACCACAAGTATACGGATGCAGAAACGTCATTAAACCTCTGAAACCTTTAGACCTTGTAAAGGACATATATACATAAATCACGACACTTTCCCGGAGGGGTAGGCAGAGACCACATCTTTTCACTTGCCATGATCCCTGCATACTTAACTGAACTCGGTCCTCCGAGATAGTTGGCTCTGTCTACCTAGAAAGGGACATAGACGTGACTATATCGCACCTCCGGTGCGACACTGTCACTTATGCAAAAATGAGTAACATATGTAATAACTCTCCTAATGCTTCCCTTAACTTGGTGCGATAACGTTACTTTTGTAGTACACATAGTTACCGCAGTACCTGTAAGCTATTCATCTTGTAAAAATCTTCAAATATGACAATGTTATGGGATGTTAAAGTTTTGAATGCTTCTCTTTTAAATTGTGTTTTTGCATAAGTGACAGTGTCGCACCGGGGGTGCGATATGTATGTATGTAGTTTGGATAAGATTTCTCTCAAGAAATTATAACTTTATTTTTTCTGCCGTTGATCACGGCTATATCCCCACCTCTCGGGATAAGAGTCCAGGTGACGTTACACATGCTGAGCGAGGGCCATTTTTGGTGCATGCATGTAATTTAACAATCCACTAATTCCAATTTATATTTTGTTAATGTACCAAGTAAACGATTTTTCTTTCTTTCTTTCTTTCAGGTGCGCTTTCGACCATGGAACCTGGTAAGCCAGGTTTTTCCCATCTAACCTCCGCAACCTTTGCATCGGAACCTAACCTAATGTATTTAAAAATTTAATTATCGTAATTTTAAACGACCTCGATGTACCCGGTTATAATTTGTAAAAAAAAAATGAAAATAGCCGCCGACTGATGAGAGAATTGAATTTCTACTTCGGATGCCTCAAAGCGTTTTGACAGTAAACAATTTTACAGACATAATGGAACCATATTTCGGTAACCAAATGGTCGGCCTTTTTGGCTCAGTGGTATTGTTCTTGCTGCTGAGACACAAGGTCCTGGTTTCAATTCCGGCCCAGGGCATGATGCCAAACGAACTTTTTCTGACTGACTTGATTCTTGGATGTTTATTATATTAATATTATCAAGAGGTTTGAATGAAATTTGATTGTTTGTTTGTTTGTAATGTTTGTACTACCTTACCACAGCCGAAGTAGTGGCGGCCGTTACAAATCTAACAAAAATTTTTTTTATTAAGTTTCGTCAAGTTAGTATCCTTTGTTATGGGAGAGCTTCTTAAGGGAATTAATTAACTTTGCCACGTGTCAATGCCACGGGGATTTTGCTGAGCGTATGTATCTACCAAGTTATCACATTTTTCATGAAAGGTTTCAAAATATTAAATGGTGCTCAAGATTGTCTACTGTTTTGAACACTGTGGTTGAACATCCATTATAATGATCATGTCTGTAACTAAGTGAAACGTTTCAAGTGCCTATAAAGAAAGTATTCCGATGGATGTCAAACTGTCAACTAATGCAAAAGTAAGAACTGTGTCACATTGTATAATTTTCACAAAAGAAATTAACTACATTTCTGAGTTTGCACATTTATCTTAATTGTTAAGGGGTTACTGGTTGGAACTCAAACACAATATCCAAGACAAACAAAAGAATCAACAGGAACCTCTGGGGGCTGCAGTTTAACTACCATGCAAATTTTATTTCCCACTTCAAATAATCAAAAAACACACCTAACAGCAAAGTTGTAAAGTGTATAATTCTCTAATTATATATTTGTAAAACCTCGTGTAGTCTCAAAACAGGACAGCTATTTAAAAAATGTACGCAGTTCCACAAATGATCCCGTTTTTGTCTAATTTACGACTGTTTCAACGGTACAATCGGAGACCGCTTTGTACAGCGGTTTGTCGACGCTCCCTGTTAGGCATTTAACTTTTGTAATTTTTTCCATAACACAGCAATTTATTGCATGAATATTACGGTGGCCGATTCCAGAAACTGCTTTAGAAATGTATTATGATTTATCTTTGAAGTAGCTGGCGATATTGTATCAAAACAATGTAAGGGTTTTGAAAAAAATCACTTTTGTCTATGCGCATCGTGGCGACTATCTTCTCCTATGTATGTTTTGTTATCTGCCATTTTGAATGAGTCATTACATCACAAATTGAGCATAACTTTCTTTCTCACGCTGAAAGAAAGTCTTTTCTTTAACAAACCACGAAATATGAACAGAAGGAATGTCGGCTTATTCAACATTTTCTGGAAGAAACATGTTTATATATTCCCGAGGGACTGACTTCGCATTCAAGACAAACACCAGAAACATGATGGTGGTCTGAGAACACAGCGTCCTTAGTATCATTTGGTTATTGCTATTTTGACTGGACAAGAAGAATAATAAGTTATTCCACATCCGTTTGAACGGAATGCTAAGTGGGGAACACATCAAAATTCCCGGTTTAAGATAAGTATTTTAATTTGCGGCTTATAAATTTGATAAGCCTGCTTATGATACAAAATGTTTATCAATGAAAATCAAAAATAACGTTAGGTACAGTAGAAATTTGAATACATGTTAATACAGATTTTTGTGAAAGGTAAAATGTTTTGATTATGTTTTACATTAACAAAATTCACTTTGAAGCTTTTTTACATTCACTAATTGTAAAATTTAAAGGAATCTACATTTTTGACTAAGCTAATAAAGTAGAGAATTTGACATTTCACAAGTAAAAATTATTTGTAAAAAAAGTAGAATCTATGTACAACTGTTTAATTAATGATTCACTAAGCTAATAAAATTAACAATCTTAAAATTTCCCAAATAACAATGATTTAGAAAAAAGCAGATACTATGTACTACCTACATATTGTTTCCTGTCTTTAACGTTTGATGTTTATCATTCCTATATGTTTTCTGTGTACTTACATGTATTGGTCAATTCAAAAAAAAAAAAAAAAATTCAAAATTTTTATTCATTATTATAGGATATTATTATATCGCTTAATAATTGTCGTATGGTTTAACAAAATAAATAAACTATAAGTTTTTCAGATTTTCAGCTGTTGCTTTTACGTAATCGATATCCCATTTCGTGTCTACATTACCAATTGTAATCCAATCTCGGTTGAAAGACCGGTCACCGGTATAATGCAGGTAAATTAAGATGTCGCCGACTTCCAAATTGTTTATTACGACACCGGATAGGACTGTTGTGTATGTAGGATACAGATTTGCCTTTCAAAATCTCAGGCAACCTATAGGTTTTTTGAGAAACGTTTTAGCATTGATCGGGAACATATGATTGTATTAGCTTTTGCTTGCTACTTCTCCCGCCTTAAATGTTTATAAACTTGATATGTTATTCCAATGTCTAAGTAATATCACTGCAAAGTTTTATGAAAATTCGTTGAGCAGATTTTGCGCAAATGAGCAACAACCACACATCCACACATTCTTACTAATTTTCTCGCTTATTTTATTAGTAGAAAAGTAGGATAGCATCTAAGGACCTCTGTGGCGCAACGATAATGCGCGATGACACAGAAGGTCTCGGGTTCGAATCCCGGTCGTAGGACCTAATTTCGTAGATCGTTTCGTAGATCGGAAAAAGTTTTATATCGATCCCTACGGACTGATATAAAACTTTTTCTGATTGCCCTAGGTCTTGGATGTGTATATTTATCATAAAATCTTTATCTGAATGAGTATTGCTTTTTTTTTGCCCAGAACTAATGTCTTTAGTAAACATTTTGCGTCTTTTATAAAAAACATAACAGGAAGATTTTTTAGCATCACTTCCACTCGGCAACAGTGAAGCATAATAGGATAAGATCAGACCATAACATGTTGTGACCCCGCGACTGTCCCTCTCGCACTTACACAGAGAGCCGAGTGTGAGAGAGGAAGGCAATTAAAAAATTCCAACACGTAATGTATGGAGCTAGCCAAAAGTCAGATGCGCTGGAAGGTCATTGCCCTGAACTGCAAGCCTGATGATATCTTTTGATATGTTTTGCATAGTGCATGATTTGTAGCAAAGGATTTGACGGGTTGGCGCAACTGTTTGATTCTCGAAATATAAGGTCGCGGATCGAACCCCGGCCAGGCTATGACGGAAAAATATATATGTATTTATTTATAATAATATAAATATATAATATACTAATAATATAAAAGCGAGAGTAAGTTTGTTTGTATCTTTGTTTGTTCACGCCTTATCTATTGAACTAATCTTTTTCACCTTTCGCATAAATATAATTAAGAATTTGATGAAGGGCAAAAGGGTAGTTAGTACAGGCAATAGGGTAAATACCTTTCATCCTAGTAAAAACTAGAGTTTCCGTAATTCAAATTTTTTGTTTGCATAATATGAGTACAATAAGGTCTTAAATTTATATGTATACCAGATCTTCATATTTACCCTTTCGGATGTTGCAAACATTTATTATGTATTAGTAGACATTCTTATACATAAACATAAATTTCCGAAAAACCTGTATTCTTTTGGCAAAATTCGCACGAGCGAAGTTACTTACTTTACTTTGACTTAAACTTGCTTTAACTAATTAGATTAAGCCTACCTGCTTCTGATTTTTTTGTCAAAGACTGACCGTTGCAAAAACTGAGACTCGAATCTGCGACGGTTTGAAGTTGTATACCAGGCAGAATCATAAACGTCTCTTTCCTTGTAACAGCTGTCATAAAATCTCACTATATCCCCTCCCGCGGGAATTAGGTGAAATCCTCCATTACTGCATCACTAGACACATAAGGAACTTACATGCTATATTTAAAATATCTGTGCCGTGTGGTTCCCGGCACAAATACAAAACAAAAAAGAATAAGACCACTCCATCTCTTTCCCATGGATGTCGTAAAAGGCGACTAAGGGATAGGCTTATAAAATTGCGATCCTTTTTTTAAGGCGATGTGCTAGCAACATGTCACTATTTGGATCTCAATTCCATCATTAAGCCGAGCAGCCGAACGTGGCCATTCAGTCTTTTCTGGACTATTGGCTCTGTCTACCCCGTAAGGGATATAGACGTGACTATATGTATGTATGTTTAAAATATCTAGCCAGCGGTTTGGGCCGTGCGTTGGCTCTCAGTCAGTCAGTCAGTAACGGAAGAGTTGACTATAAAACAAATGAGGATTCTTGTGCAGACAGAAATCATACTATAGTCAGTCACTCAACTTTCAATCGCCACACCGAATAGGTCTAGTGTCATCGACCTCGCTATCGACAATATTTGGTCATGTGAAAATTGGTGTGCAAGCCATTTCACTAACAGCCGGTTCACACGAGGCGAATGGATCGCCAGTCAAACTTATTTAGACAGTGGCAAGTGCGGGGTAGACGATATGCCGTCTTCTTCTTCTTAAATATAAGAGCGAACTCTTGTCGGTGGAGTTAAGTGGAGCTCCCTCCATTCATCTCTTCTCTTTGTTATTTTTCTTTATTTCCTGGTATATTGTAATGTAATTGGTGTTCCTCATCCTCACTTTCCATAAATTTTTCCATAGAGAGACTATAAGGCTTCTATATTAAATTACCTAAAGACCCAAAAAACATAGCTATGACAAATTGGATTATTTTCCTTGAATAATACCCAATTTTAAATTATAATCGGTTAGACATCTGACTAACTACAGGCAAAACCCAATGGACCATTGATGACTTAATCGAGACCTGACCACCATATTACGAGTTACGAGTACATACCTTACATCAATTATTGTATTACATTATTAGTATGAATGGTAACTAACCTAACAATAACAATTAAATTGTGCCGTGTGGTTCCCGGCACTAATAAAAAAAAAAGAATAGGATCACTCCATCTCTTTCTCATGGATGTCTTATAAGGCGAATAAGGCAGCTTATAAACTTGGGATTCTTCTTTAAGCCGATGGGCTAACAACCTGTCACTATTTGAATCCCAATTTTATCATTAAGCCTAACAGCTGAACGTGGCCTGTCAGTCTTTCAAGACTGCTTGCCCTGTCTACCCTGCAAGGGATTTAGACCGTAATGATATCAATGAATTAATGAAACTGAAAAAGAAGGAACTGGCTTATTGACAGATCAACTGAAGCAACCAAAACTCGGGAAAAATCAGTCTCTGCCTACCTCAGGGCCGGAGCCTATTAATATAGAATTCTGAGTAATAAAAGACTGTAGAAGTGGTAAGTGGTAATTGTGACACTATCATAGCACGTATTGTTTTTTTTACCATAAGTCAATTCCAGGATTTATTTGGCAGTTCTCACCTTCACTTCACTACTTCACTTGAAAATTAGTGCGATTCACGACAACGATACGCCTTTCTTTAAATCAAAGTCTAAATTTGGCATAAAAATGTTTGCGATCGCTGAATGTCATCAAATTATGCGTGGGTCATTAACACTAGACAGAAAGTTGGTACGTGACCGAAGTTTTACCGTCTTTTCATTTTATGGCCAACACCGCTTAATTAGGTACAGGTTTGATTCCCTCTTAACTGCTGGTCGAAGTGCAAAGCATTTATTTATCTAGTACTAACATTTATTTAGCTTGGGGCTTCGCTGCCGTGACTTCCAATAAAAGCTTGCCTATGTTACTCCAGAATGCCAGTGCCTGTAACGGAAAAGATAGACACATAGAAAGACAGACATTCGCATTTATTATATTAGTAAGGATTACACCTACTCATACAGCTAGATAAATGTTTTCATAACTTTTCAGTCTTCAATTAAACATTATCTATTTATTGAATATCGAATGGAATAAGTATGATCTGATTTTATTCAATTTGTTTTGTTCATTTAATTCAATTCAAATTAGCATAATAAATCTATAATATATTATATATATTTTTCTGTATTGTTAAGAAAGATTCGTTTTGTTTAAATTTAGTGGGACAAAAGAAAGTGAGCCAGGACATAATTTCTTGGGATTTAGCTGCTCCTCTTTCTATTTTTTTGGTTAACCTAAGGGTTTGTGTGAGACAGAAGATATTATATTGTTTTGTGTCAATACTTTCGCATGTTAGTTTTGTTTCAGTTTTTTGCAAAGGAACAATTTTATAGATACAAAAACGTCTTCATCCCTTAGGATGTATATAAGACGTTGGTTTGTTGGTTGTCTTGAAAAGACTCAAAAGTCACGTTTATTGAATGGCTTAGTGATCGATTCAGATAGCAAGAGGGGGCGAGCCCATCACATAAGAAGCAGAAAGAGAAGCAGCTTGCACACACTATGTTTATCTTTGCTAACAGACCTGCATGGGAGTTACACTATCTATTAACGAGCAATAAAGTTAAATAAATGAGAAGAAGTGTTTTCAAATTTATAATAAGTATAGGAACAGATTTTACCATGATCCAATGTGGGTTACGTTCCCTGCAATGGTTGCGGAGAGGATTAGCTTCTTGTAAAAACCTGATCTAAGACTAAAAACCTGATCTAACCTAGACTAATCTAGAGATCCTTTGAAAAGGTAAGGATGTAACCGGGGTTAATGCCAGGAGGCAAAAGAAAAGGCTTATAGCCTTATCTTTGAATGACTCTTGTACTACCCCACGGCCTCTGCCGTGGCAACAACAAGTCTAGTTTGCATCATCATGAATGAACTGACGACGAGTAAGGAAAGTACGCACGGTGGTGACTCACGGCTTTCGTAATCCCAAACGTAAACAAACACCGAATGTCGCAATGTAATGTAAACAAGGCCTTATCTGTATAGAATGTATAATTTCAGTTCGCCTAAACATATGGAGGTCGGGTTGTTATTGTAGTTATATAAAGCGCTAGGTTTTTTAGAAAGCTCGAGAGTTAGGTGTTCGCCGCGAATGTAGTACTCGCGAACCTTTTTAATTTTACAAAATTGGAGACATCCAAGGCGACTGACACGATTTTGTTGCCGCACAAATTTTAAAATTCTTTTGATAGGTCCTACATACATTTTATCAAAATAAACCAAGCAGTTCAAATGTTATCGCATTACAAACATACTAAGATACAAAAAAAAATAAATTTTCCCCGAAGTTGATTTGAAGAAAATAAAATATGTTATTGGTCAATATCTACAACAATCCATCTGATCATTGTTTTCGTAGGTATACTAAAATCATTATAATTTTTAAAAGAAAATACTGAACTTTTTCTATTCTGTATAGGTTGCAAGTTGACTAGTGAAGATGTTAGTGTACAAACATACATACATATAATCACGTCTATATCCCTTGCGGGGTAGAAAGAGCCTACAGTCTTTTAAAGACTAGACTATAGTTAGTGTACTAGAAATGAAATAAAACAACAAACTTCATACTCGTATTTATCGCCATGTAAACTAGCGCTTTCGCCTTCATACAGTTGGTTAAATCCCTACTTTCTATGTTGGAAAGTCGTGCTAACGTTCTGTCCCCGCGAATCGTCTTTTCACCAAAAAAGGATTTCTGAATACTGACCATAGAAAATCGGAACAATATTAGACAAAAGAAATGCTATATTGTACTTGAAACAATACCATTTTAGGGTTGTCGATCTCAATGGCGTAGCGGCAGTGCGTTTGTCTGTGGCATCGGAAGTCCTGGGTCCGTATCCCGGCCAGGGCATGATGAGAAATTAACTTTTCTGATTTGCCTGGGTCTTCGATTTTTATCAGTGTAAATATCATTGGGTTAGTATCTCGTAACATATGTTTCGAACTCACTTCGAGGCTAACTCAATCTGTTTAATCTGTTCCGAATATATGTATTTATTTATTTAGGGTTTATTTAGGTTTTTACCTTTTAGGTACGGGAGGTATTAGGCGATGGGCTGTCCTGTCACTATTTGAATCTCGCGTATTTTTTAACATAAGTAGGTATCACGCACGTCTTTAAAATATTCCACTGCAATTTCGTGGTGAATAAAATCATCCGATTGACGTAGATTTGTCTATTTCTAGATTTGTTGTTATTGTTTTCAAAAAGTCTTTAATTTCCAAAACAGTTTGGTTATTTTTGGTCCTAGAACATTTTATCGTTAGAAGACATCGGTGGTGTAGTGGTTAAGAAGAGTTGTGCCGTTTAAAGGTACACGGTTTCTCAAGTCGTTGTCATCTTTCTTTTGTTTGGTTTTACAATTGAAGACGTGATGGGTCAGAAATCGTGGGAACAGAAAAGTAAGAAACCAGGCCCCGAAGCATAGTGACGGAGGGTGCAACTGGGAGCACGCCAAGATACGAGAGAGAGAGAGTTTGATGTCAGATGTTACACACCTTTTTTTAACTTTAGCTTACTTTACGCATTCATAAGACTCGTTTTATAAATAAACTAGCTGTCCCGGCAAACGTTTTCCATATACATATAGGTAAATAATTTTTAAGTAATTTCTAGTAAAAAAAAATGTTAAGGATGGACAACTCTTATCATTAAGGGGTATGAAAAATAGATGTTGGCCGATTGGCAGACCTACATATGTATATATGAGCATATATATGTAGGTCTGACTATCGGCCAACATGTATGTATGAGCATACATATTGATGCTCACAAAATTTCACGAGAATCGGTCAAGCCGTTTAGGAGGAGTACTTACGGGAACAAATTGTGACAAGGGAATTTTATATATAAGATATACATACATATAGTCACGTCCATATTGCTTGAACCATCAGTCTTGAAAAGACTGAAGGTTGGAAGAAATAGAGATGAATGGCTGAATTCATCTCTATAAATTTCATTTTGCTTTATGATGAAATTGAGATTCGAATAGTGACAGATTGCTAGGCCATTGCCTACAAGAGGAATCCCCAAGTTTATAAGCCTATCCCTTAGTCATCATTTACGTCATCTATGTAAAAGATACGGTGTGGTTCTATTGTAAAGTACAGAAAACCACACGGAACTTATTCGTTGATAGCTTTTGAATTAGTCACAGAAGGTAGGTAGGTACTTTATGTGACTAATTTTTAAATTCATCACTGGCCTGAAATTATATTTAGTAGGTATCGTATTTATACGTTAAATGTTTGTTTTCCATTAAATACGAGCTAATCAACATTTGTTCTCAGTGTATGCTCCGTGCGGACCAAAAAAAGAAATTTCTTTTCATAATATTCCTTAAAAATTTCCCTTAAAAGTGGCATGGGACAATTTTAATCAAACCATTTTTACGAAGGGGACCATTAATGATTTCTTTATATTTTTCAAATTACAAAAAAAGAAAGAATATCTTTCAAAATTCGGCCAAAAAATGATAGCACTGTAATGGCACTGCGATGAGTCAACGGCCGGTGAAATGATTTGGGAGTTCATTCACCTTTCACCCAATTTGCCTAAAAGCAATCCGGCCATGAATAGGCGACATCGCATCGCGAATGATTTGAGCTGCGAACGAGTATTTTCAACTCGATCGGATAATATCTGTATGGCGACTGAAAACTCAATTTTCCATGTGAGGTCAATATTCTGTAGTGTTTTCAACTTCTTACATTAATGAATTTAGGTCAGATTAAAATACGCATTACATACAATGTACTATTGTGAAAGAATGCATTATTTATTTTATTCATCTTATTTCTCAGTATGTTCCTGTAAATCGAGGAAAAACCGTGTTGTTTTCATGCGATATAATATTAATCAACTGAAAAAAAAATGTGTCTAATATTTTAACAACTTCAAAAACAAAAGTATCAATGACTATGAAACTTTTAAGAGACGTTTTACTTACATTAGTTTCATTGCTGACGATCGGAGAAAACATCGTAAGGAAATATTTCCATGAACAGAACCTTTTCCATGGAGTCGGTCTTTACCTACTAAACATGTTCTTTTTTGCTGCCTATTTATTTCTCCTAAGCATTCCACTCTTTTCAGTTGTATCCTTTTCTGTAATTCTCCTAAAGATCCTTTCCTATATCATTAACTCGTATTATTTACGCTACGCATCGCTGGGGAAAACCCGACGGACGCTTATGACCAATGATCCAAGAGTGTGAAGTGCAGTGGAGCTACTGCCCTCTTACCTCCGTGAGTCAGTATAAGAGCAATCTGAAAATTATCTCTTTTACTTTTTTTAGTAAGGTACTGTCGGAACATCTGTAAACCGAAGCGGGATTTCGGACAAACCTTCAGTCACGTCACACGTTCATCGATAAACCTTATCGTGCGCGATCGTAACGGACATCTCTTGCAGCACTTTAATGCCGTATAAAACCTAACTGTCTGTCCAAATTAAATGCCAGCAAATTGTGAAGGTAGGTCGCCAAACGGTACCGACAATGAACTTTGAAAGTGGCACAACGACCGCGCATTTTTGGCTTTTGACTCGTGGTAAAAAAAAATATCGCCATCGGCTGTACCAGGGGAAAATAAACTAGAGAAAGGTTTGGTGAATTTTGAGCGTATGTGTGTGTAAAGACAGTATCGATGCGCGCATGTGTGCGTGGTGAGAGGCGATATTTGGCCGCCGAAGCGGCCGGTAGAAAGCTGGAGAATGGTTGTTTACAATGATATTAGTCGAAAAAAAAAACAGTGAAACTGCGAAAAGGTTCAACGACCGGACAGTATATTTTCACGGAATGTGGGTCAAGTAGTGTCCACAAGTTTCATTCATCTCGATTATTTATAACTAGCATCCGCCCACGTCGTCGCACGCGCATATTTTCGGACGTTCTCACTGACTTTCTAGAGAGAGACGCCTCGGACGTTTTTAGAAACCGTTCGCGGTGAAAACTGTCTATACACACGATCGTTTTTCCAATTTATATAATTTCCCTAACTATACTAATGAAAGTTCAACCAAACAAATTTATTGTAGTAGGACACCTTTTGGTGTCTTGTCTAAGTATTTGAAAGAACTAAGAGGATTTACCAACATAAGACAATTTATTATTGGTCATCATTGAAGTTATCATATGAAGGTCTTCTCTTAAAATGACTAGACTAACTGCAAGGTACTTTATAATTAGTTTGTAGCAAGAATCATACGTTCAGTATGCTAAATTCTTACGCTGAATGGCTTCAGCTATAGATGAAAGAAAGTTCAGCACTAATTTTCAGCCAGGACCCTATACGCTATGTGGTCAGGTACTCAATTATTTCATAAGTAAAGCATTTTAAACGTACACATATCCCTTCTTTATTCCTAATGGAGTAGGCAGAGCCAAAAGTAACAAGATTCAAACGTTCACCTGGAGAATGAAATATCTCTTCCTGGCTATAGTCCCAGTTGTATCCTCACCACTCTGGAGAGGTGCCCCGGGTAAGCCCTTGACTATGGACCCTGGATTCGGTGAGTCAGATTTTCACACGAAGCGATTCCCATCAGACATCCGTACCCTTTGCAGGAAAACCTAACTCGTATTGGGTCGATAATGGTTACACATTCAGTTGCCTTTGCGGGTTTCCTCACGATGTTTTCTCTCACCGTAAGAGCATCGGTTAGTTATCAAACTAATATACATGACTTCAAAAATAGTCATTGTAACATGACCCCGATGGGATTACTGATACATACATACATATGATCACGTCTACATCCCTAGCGGGGTAGACAGAGCCACCAGTCTTGAAAAGACTGATAGGCCACGCTCAGCTGTTTGGCTTAGTGATAGAATTGAGATTCAAATAGTGACAGGTTGCTAGCCCATCGCCTAAAAGAGGAATCCCAAGTTTATAAGCCTATCCCTTAGTCGCCTTTTACGACATCCGTGGGAAAGAGATGGAGTGGTCCTATTCTTTTTTGTAATGGTGCCGGGAACCACACGGCACGGGATTACTGGTTAACTTACTGATTACCTGACTGATTCGACCACCGACGCTCTGACTTTCAGCCGGGCCATCGCCTCTTAAATAAATCCCTTTTATGCCATAGTCTATATTAAATTTTAGAACCGTAAGAATTTGAAAAATCTATCGACATTTTCAAAATTTTAGTTACCATTAAACAAGGTACAGATTACATACCTGGAATACATAACCGCGTGTTTGAAATGCCTAATCGGGCAGAATATTGTTGAGTTACTCGTCTTTTATAAGTTCTAATTAACCTGTAACTGATTCATTTTACTATGACATAACTCGCCGGTAAGCCTAGCTGGGCATTAATAAATTATGTAATAACAAAAATTAAACTGGAAAGATAATTAGCTATTTATATAGTTGGAAGGGCAGGGCCGATACGAAAATTGATAGACTTTGTATCACTACATAGTATAAAACAAAGTCGCCCATTTTGTCTGTAGTCCCTTCGTATGCATAAAACTTTAAAACTACGCAACGGATTTTGATGCGGTTTTCACTAATAGAAAGAGTATTTTCTCCGACAGGTTTTTATATATAATTGAAATACATTGAAACTATATTAGCTGAGTTATAGCGATTTATGTCCAAGAAGTCAGAAAAAAAATCTAATTGAAGATTGCATTTGTGCGTGCGCCGCTTATACCGTTGGATACAAGTAAGAACAATGTATAGCAAAAACATTGGTCTTTATTAGTTCTACAAAAAAGTCCGCGATGACATATATCCAGCTTTTTTATTTAAGTCACAAAAACTACTTTTCTGTATTAAAAAAACATTTAATTCGTTGGGTGATGTTTAACTGGTGATATAACCAATAATACATATATCCTTATCAAAATAAGTAAACGTAGGTTGTCCTGTTCTTTTATTAAGAAACCTGAATCCACCTAAACTTTGCAATGGCACGCGTTTGCTGGTAAAATCACTGAAAACATTCTTAATAGAGTGCACAATACTCACAGGATGTGGTACCGGAGAAGATGTATTGATTCCCCGAATCCCCCTGATACCATCCGATTTACCCTTCCAATTTAAACGTTTAAAGTTTAGCAAAGTAGCGGGATACACGCAAACGAAGTTGCGCGGGTCAGCTAGTAAGTACAATAATTGGAAAGTGGTACTGCTGGCCACTAAGAAAAAAATAAAATAATGAAAAAAAATATATACAAAAAAAAATATAAGCTTGCATGCTATAATGTTGAATGTATCTAATTTAGTACACTTTTTATAAAGTCACGGATGTAATGTATAAACCAAATGTTCAAAATATTTATAAGTTATTTCAGAAAGTGCAGTTTCAATTTCTATGAAATCATGTTCCGTATTAAACACTTTGATTAAATCGGAGACTTTAATATACCTACGTGGTGGGTTGTTGGGTACAGGTGTCTTGACCCATACGTCACATAATTACTATTCCTTACGGAGTAGACAGAGTCAATTATCTCGTCAGGTCTATTGCCATTGTAGATGATTTTCGAGTAGTTGTAAAAATAACGATAGTTCGGTATAAAAAAAATGCTTTTATTATTCTATGCCGTATGGTCACCAGGGCTTTAGAATAGGGCCCTCTATTTGACATGGATGTTGTAAAAGCGTGTCACTACTAAGGGATAGGTTACTTCTTTTTTTAGAACATGGGTAAGCAACCTGTTAATATTTGAATATCAACACCATCATAAGCCGTACATTCAGATGTACGTTGCCATACACTCCTTGCGAGATTGTTGACTCTGTCTACCCGGTAAGGGTTAACATGTATGCTTTTCTTCGCTGCCAGTGACTCGGATAGAGTGAAAGAGTGTATGTATGTTATAAAAATAAGGTCACAAGTTGTTTTTCCTCTGGTAACACGGTTAAAACAATATTATTCAAATCTGCCAAGCGTGTAGATATTCAAATGGTGTGATGCATCCGGATATTGTAAACAAACAACTTTATATATAGATAGGGTTCCGTGCTGTCACATTATTGTACCTACTTACAAAATACAAAGAACTGTCACTATTTGAAACTCCATTCTATCATAAAGACAAACAGATCTGCCGTGTGGTTCCCGGCATTGATAAAAAAAAGAAGGACCACTCCGTTTCTTTCACGCGGATGTCGTAAAAGGCGCCTAAGGGATAGATTTATAAACTTGGGATTCTTCTTTTAAGCGATGGTCTAGCAACCTGTCACTATTTGAATCTCAAATTGTATAATTAAGCCAAACAGCTGAACGAGTTAGTCTTTCAAGACTGTTTTTAATCGAGCACCTTACCGATTCTACCATTGTTGTACTTTCCTCAAACATTATTTACTTGCAGCAGATTTTTTTGTTTGTGTCTCTTTTTTGCAAAAAAAAAAAAGAAATATAACAAATTATTCAGTATTGTCATTGGATTTAGAAGAATAAAGAATAATCCCAATCGGGATTTCTTCCAGTCAGCCAAAATAAAAAGGAAAATAACGAACCGCTGGTCGGATTTTGTAAAAATTTAAAAGGTGTCTTAATAGATTTTAAAAAAATCCAATTGATTTTTTGAGTTTGTATTTTATATCGTCGATTTGAGTAGATAATTATGGTTTCCGAAATGCTCAAAAAAATATTATGTCTATAAAATTATTTTGAGAAGGACACGGTATTGTTTAAAGAAAATCAATGGAGAATACTCATATTTTTTTAAATAACAACTACATCTTGACGACAATTATTATCTGTGTCACTACTATACTGTATATTTTTTGCCAACGAACCCTAACAATGTATAAACAAAGTATGTATTTATGCGCAGTGTTCCGCATGGTACATTTGAATAGTTGACGGAGCATATAGATCACTTTTACCTTAGTCTTCTACTTGCTTACTTGCACGGCTATATCCCTAACGGGGTAGACAGAGAATAGCTGAAGATCCAGAATAACATATAGGCTACTTTTTATCCCGGAGTTCCCGTGAGATTGATAGGGTTTCCATGCGGACGAAGTCGCGCTCGGCCTCTAGTAAATACATAATTTCAAGCCTCTAAAACGTTTTTATGTGTACATACTTGAAGTTACGCCTTTTCAGGACATTGGTAACTGATGTCACTTAAAAATTTTACATGTGCGGAACACACACACATACAATGTACTTATACAAATATAGTATTAGCATACTAAACATAAACAGAACGATATCAACGTTATCGTTTTGCAATGACAACTGATATAATATATACCTAATATAATATGATATGTTTTTCATATGTGTTTAATCTTATCATTCAATGATACCTCTATGATGCTTTGCTCTCCTAGTATCTATACTTGAAACGGCCTCTGTGGCTCAGCGGTAGTACGCTTGTCTGTGACACTGGAGGTCCCGGGTTCGAATCCCGGTCAGGGCATGATGAGAAAAGAACTTTTTCTAATTGTCCTGGGTCTTGGATGTTTATCTATATAAGTATTTATTATAAAATATAGTATCGTTGAGTTAGTATCTCGTAACACAAGTTTCGAACTTACTTCGAGGCTAACTCAATCAGTGTAATTTGTCCCGTATATATTTATATTTATATTTATTTATATCTATATACTAATTCAATGTATCCAATCACAAAGTGCGAGTATCTAAATACTTCACAATATTTTATACATGATCATCTCTTGTTAGTTCATGTGGCCCTAGTACAATATATTATAATGTTATAAATATTTAATAATTATATTTTATTTTGTTATTTTATACATTCGATATTTATATAAAATTTGAAATGTCTATATTTCCATAAACCCATTGTCAATAAATTACGTTTTTTTTACTTACGGCAAAAACAGAACCTCTGAGGGCTTAAGTAGAACACAATTCTAGAAATTTTATATCAACTTAATGTATTAATTTATCAGACAAGGTTTATTTATATCATTAACTAATGATAAAATCAAGGCGCCCCTTTATTTATGAATTCCTAGCATCAAATGATTTAAATTGCTTTTTGATTATTGTTAATTATAATTATATAATCACTAGTGACTCATCATGGTGTTTTCGATAAAGATGTCTGTCTATAAACATCATTAATAATTGAACGGGTTAGAGAAAGTTTGAGTCATTAGATTTACAAGAAATATTATGAATTCTAACTATTGACAATTTGGCAATATTTCTTCATGACTATTCACTATGACTAATGTTAAAAAATAGTGAGGCCGTTCAAAATAAACCATGAATTGTTAAGGTGAAAGACTTGTATTTTTTTTATTGGCATCATATTTGGCAGTGAGACAAACAATACCTTCAACAGTGCATAAAATTTATGTTAAGGGCTGCCGATACACGTTTCGCTTACCGTACTTTCAGATCTAGGCAAATTCTAGTTTAAATAAATATAAGGTACAAATTACACAGATAAAGTTTGCCTCGAAGTAAGTTGAGACTTGAGTAACGAGATACTAACTGAACGATGATATATTTTATAATAAATACTTATATAGATAAACATCCAAGGCCCAGAACAATTAGAGAGTGTGCGGTTTTTACCATGCCCTGCCGGGATTCGAACCCGGAACCTCCTGTATCACAGACAAGCGCGCTACCATTGCGCTACAATGACCGTCTAAGTTTAACCCACAAACTCTTATTACTTTACAGCCGCGACACCCCTGGCAATTCAGGCAACTGAAAAAAATACGACCCAATATGAGTCAGACGAGCGGGTTCATGTAAAATTCTGACATAACCAATCCAGAATGATGGTCGCCGACGAATCCCAAGGTCCTCTCCAGAGATGTGAGGATGCAACCGTGACTACCGCTTGAAGAATGCTGATGATAGTGAATTGTTCCACTTAAGTACTTCTTCCACTACATGTATATTTATAACTCCCTGGTACGCCTGACATGGCCTTTTGCAAGGACGTCACTTACCGTGTTAAGATCGGCATCCTTATCAAATTAGAAAAAAATATTTTATTCATAAAAGCAAACCCGCTGACCGCAGCTTGCGTTACAAAACCGGCGTCATCCGATGTAACACATTGCGGTAATGTCTGTGTAGGGTGCAAGGTTCGATGCCCGTAACGGTCCCTATGTGGGTCAGGAGGTTTCGCTAATATCAGAGATACCGTTGATCATACAGAATCAAGATCTTAACAACCATCTCAGCTTGACCTACGGATACTAAGTAATCTTATGAGATTGAAGGTCTAATGGAATGGTCGGTGTGTAACCTAAGAAGGTTATAGTAATGAGGTTGCATAACTGTTAATCTTATAAGTATTATTGGTTATTATGACTTGGGAATGTTGAGCTTTGGTAACAAATCATTAAGAGTATATTTATACCACGGAGCACCAAACGCGCTAGCAAAAGCTAGTGAACAAGTAATGGTGGTGAAAATAAAAATCAGCTTTGCTCTGTGTATATATTAACAGTCTGGTAATATTTGATACAACAACAGCCAATTACTCCAAGATCAATATTAAATATAAAATAACTTCTTCCATTAATGAGTAACGAAAATTACCATTAACTTTTTCAGTTACAGTGGGAATTTTTTAACATTCTTTTCAAGGTTGGCCTTAAACTTGAGAAAATACCTCCCCAATTTCAGCACTTTGTGCCAGTCAGCCCAGTCAATCATTCAGTAGCGAAAGTAAACTAAAACAATACCTATACGCTTACTCAATACAACCCTAATAGGAGATGAAAGAGGAATCATGTCACAATTAGATAATTAATAAAAAAAGTAATAAAAAAAATTTTTGAGTTAACATGATGCCTGTCATGATTAATCATTGCCGAAAGACCACTGCTGAGAAAAGGTACAACAAAAACAAAAACCAGAACTTCCAATGCACGTTCCGTTATACCGAACATGTGAATGAGTATTTGAGTGGCATATATTTGGCCCATCCGAACCATCATTAAGCCAAGTGTGCCAGCTAACGGAACGTATCCTGCAGCCTGCATCGGATTCACGTTGCCAACTGGAAAATCGTTTGTGCATTTATTCTAATTAGATGATCGTCGGGTGATAGTGAATTTTAATCCGCCATTTTTGGGCATGAGTGTCTTGTATTATACTTACTGACCTAATTATAACGCCTCTTCCCGGAAAGGTAGGCAGACCTTTTGTAATTCATGATCTCTGCATACGTTTCGTTTTTTGTTTTCGTTTGTTTGTTCGACAATTATCAATTTCTTCATGGCTTTTACTTGAATTATTTGGGTATGCTGCGTAAATCACAGGTACATACATATAATTACGTCATTAAGCTAAAACAACTAAACGTGGCCTGTCAGTCTTTTCAAAATTGTTGGCCCTGTTTACCCCGCAAGGGATTTAGACGTGATTATATGTATGTATATAATAACGTCTATATCCCTTACGGAGTAGACAGAGCCAACAGTTTTGAAAAGACTGATAGGTCGCGTTCAGCTGTTTGCCTTAATGATAGAGTTGAGATCCAAAAGTAACAGGTAGGTATATCTGAGTTAGCTCACCCTACTACAATACAGTGGATTTACCAAATCTTTAAATATACTTTCGATCCAAGTATGAGGCTGCAACACTTCCAGGTGGATCGTCTCCCGAAAAATGACTGCCTGTGTACTGATGCACTTTTTTCGTGCCTTACGTACCCTCCATACCATCTACACAAAAATCACCTACATTATAGGTAAGCTTAATCGGTAGCTAAACGGTATACTGGTACTCGCAAATTTGAATCGCCAGAGTCGACAAACTAAAAAAAAAAAGAAAATGCCATAAAGGATTATCACACAAACATTGATAAGGGCACAGAAGTGACACCGCTAAAATAACTCTCCTTAAAAGACATAATTTTATAAATCACTTCAGTTCTTGCCAGCAACTATGTGAAATATGACGTGGCTCATCCAGTTTGTATGGACGTAATTATCTTACAACTAAAGAAATATATCGCCAAGTCTGTATCCGCTAACACTTCTAGTAAACCAATAATAAAGTGACTGTGAACGTTGATTAAGTATAGCTAGATGAGATATGTATATTTTCTGTTCTTCAAACATCACATAGAGTCATCATACATATCTCGTCTTAAACTTAGGCAATATAAGCATTTATATAGTGCAGTTTTACCATGATCCAATATGGGTTATGTTCTCCTGCAAAGGTCGTCACTTCGTATAAAAATCTATCTTACCCAGAGGTAGACAAAGCCAAGACTGAAATATATTATTAGGCCGGTCATCAGCAGAATTTTGATTCTAATAGTGTCAGGTTGCTATTCCATCGCAAAATTAAATAATTCCAAGTTTAAAATACTATTACTGTTTATAGCTTACGTGGGAGGAATGAATGGAAGCTGTCTAAGTATATTTTTCTGACATTATTTATAATTTGGTAAATCCTTAAGTTATCCTGAAAGCAATACCCCCCATAAATTTATATATATGTATATTTATTTCTCTACCATCATAGCATTGTAACAAGAAGGCGAGTACTCTTTGTTATTTTTCAAAGAAGGGACTGGTTTAGAAAAAAAAATGAGTTGACAGATTGAATAAAGGGAGCGGTGTGTTTTGTTTTTAGTGTGAAATGGACTAGAAATGTCCTGTCCAAATAAATTACAGTTTTTTCAGATATTCTTAGTAAACTCTTATCACTATTAAATATAAAGAATATATAAAATAGAATCTTTTAATGTTTCATAGAAGATCCCGATGTCCCTCAGTTTATGCGAGTTCACTTACTTCTTCTTGGCGTGTCGACATCCATTCAAGGGTAATCAAATTATCTTAATACAATATTCTGTTATTTTTACAGCCTTACAGGTGACTGTCATTAGATCATCCCAGGTGAAAGTAATAGTGAACCTCTGTGTCACTTATTAGAATTTTTATTTATTTGGGAAAGAAAGTTTCCAAAGTACTGATCCTTCCACAGTTGTACATCTTCGACATAAAGCCCTGTACAGACTGCCGTTATCCACCTTCTAAGAGACCCCATATCAGGATGTCTAACTGTTACTTATCTCGTTACGTTACCTGGATCTGGGTCAACCGTTATTGATAGCAAGTTATAACCCTTGATTGGTGGTCTAAGATCCGGGATCTGATGGAATATTGTGTAGAATCAGTTATTTTCAGAAATTTGGTGTAGTGGTTATAGCGTTAGTTCAAAGGTCGATTCTTGGACCTGAAAATGGTTTACTATTGTTAATAGACTGCACGTTCGCATGAAAAGATTGACTAATGAAGCAAAGGAAGTATGCAGGATCGATGCTAGTTGCAAGAAGGAGTCTGTACTTACTCATGCCAGAAAGAGGTGTGATCATAATATGTATATGTTCTTTTATTTGTTTACTGTAGTTAGGAGTATTATAACTGTGGTTTGGAGCCATGTATCTTAAAACTAACTAACATAAAATGAATTTTTAATATATTTATGGACAAATAACTGTTTTACAGACAACTTTCTTGTCGGAGAGCCCTTTAAATTTTTTTCAAAGGGTATATTTGTTAACTCTTATTCAAGGTAATCCCCTGGGAGATAAGGCAAGAGTATCTTCGTAGACGGCGTGTTTTAAACAAAATGGCTAACAATAATTTACTTAAGACTTATGTCAGTATTATGATTGATTGTCTCTGATTGTGTTATAGCGGGTCCTCTACATCTTTGTCATAGTCTATGCCCGATACAGTCTATGGCCTGTAGTTATGTCATCAGCAGATATTCATGAAGGTGTCACGGACAGTTATCCAGTGAGCCTCGTTACCCGTATCTGGGACGACCGTTACGATATCAACTATTATGTACTTACCTTTATAACTTGCCGGTCTGTAACATGCTTTAGGATGGGGCTTCGCTTTCGTGGGAATTCCCAAAAGAGTTGTTTTTTTAACGTAGGCTATCCATTCAGATACACAAAGCGAAAGAATCTCCGTCAATAGCAGCAGGATAAGAATATAAAGATTTTTTTTTGTTTATGTAAACAATGGACAACAAAGATGGTACAATTTATTTAGGTAATTAAAACACCTTATGTATGAGTAACTTAGAAAAATTTCCACGCACACGATTTCTCGGGCATCATCTGATACTAAATACAATTCTCCACTTATCGTCAGTTATTTATTTTTCGGCATTATAAACATGGATATACTTTTAATAAGCTGCCATAAAAATTAATTCACAAAATATTCCTTCATTTACTTATTACGACTTAGCTACGTAAAAACACATCAATTCAGGATGCATATGCAGGATCTATTGCATACGTATTAAACAAGCATACGTCATGCAACATTCCTATATCCGGCGTCGGTAATTTAGATCAGTGAGTCAAATATCCTATACTATTTCCGTGTGATACTGATAACTAAGTATGTTAGTTTTGGCGATTGATACTATTGCTGCTGACTATTGCAATAACTATCGATACTATAGTTTATTGTTCTTACCTATCGATAGTTTACTGGGTTCTTCCGTTCTTTCCCTTCCTTCCCCTCCTTTCTCCATTTCCCCAGACATGGGAAAAATACTCATCTTAATCGATTAATTACGTACTTATGCGCGTATATTTTAAACTAGCTGTGCCCGCCACTTCGTCCGCGTGGAAAAGTTATTTTGGGCATCATTGAAGCTCTCAAGGATGAATAATTTTCACCGTATTTTTCACATTTTCCATTATTTATTCGCTCATAATAATTACGGAGTGATATTATAAAGCCTAAAGCCTTCCTTGATAAATGGTCTATCCAACACAAACAAAAATTTTTTTCAATTTGATCCAGTAGTTCCTGAGATTAGCGTGTTCAAACAAACAAACAAAGAAACAAACTTATCAGCGTTATAATATTAGTATAGATTTCAATGAAATTGTTACATATAATTTCTATAAATATAATAAAATTGTAATTGACCGATTGCTGATACTTTAAAGATATTGCCAAAAAGTGGATAACATTACTATTTAATAAGAATCGTTGCAAGTACATATATTATGGTTAAGGTCCATCCATCTTGTTCCATATAGACCTCCCTTTATGTAAATTCCATATATTCATTTTGTAAACTTGATTAACATTTTTGAGTGTCACCTACATTCTACATTACGTCTTAAGACGTTAAAATCCTTACTCAAACATGTTAATAATAACAACTAAAAACCTTTTTTCACGTGCCGACAAGTGTATTAAAAATACTTACAAAAGATAAATCATTATCATTATACACCGTGTACACTTGTAAGCAAACCATTGTATTCACTTTGAAACGCGAAACATCAATCATGAAATGACTCATCGCGCCTCGCAATATAGACTGTACTGCTTTTGCATAAACGTCAAAATGATTGAGCAAATGATTGGCAATAAACTTGAGGGGGTCACACACATCACATCCTTTCGTTCGGTATGTGGGTCAACCGTTTCGCGGTAGGTAGGCGTAAGCGCAGTCCTATTCTGTTTAGTAAACGTTTAATTTCTTTGGTATGATACTGTGCCCAAATAATAAGGCAATAAAGTCTTTCTTCTTCCTGACATTAGTCCCGGTTACATCTTCAGCTTTCGGGTGACTGGTGAGAAGCCAGCCCGTGGAGTCTTATTAACTATTGTCCTTGAATTTGGGTTTGATTGGGTGTACACGTAGCTACTCCCATCTGACCTTATCATGGTTACATATGCAGTTTCCTGGATGTACATGTTTCCTTACGATGGTTTTCCTCACCGTAAGGTTAACATGTAGATAATGCTTTTAGTTCATCTGCTAGCGGAAATGGTTCAAAACCTAAGAACCTAATTAAGAACAATACGTTTTTCATCTGAGCGTCAATAACATCCGAGTCTAGACAATGTGAATCTTTAGAAATCAAGTTGTAAGTACCATACGTTCAAAATATGGCGATAAGACCATAAATATTTTTATTATGTCGTTTTCAAGCCACTGATTTACTTCCTCAACGATACTGAAAGATATTTTACATCCAGAATAAGCCCTCACTTAATTTTCACGCATGAAACGCCTTTTCGGATATTTGAATACCATTTAGAGGCTTGTTCTAAGAACTATCACTGAATAGCTAGCTCCGCAAGTAGGTTAAACATTCATTTCCTATTTGTGGTTCCTTGAACTTCTCACTCGCTTGAAACGAGGTGAGCTGAAACGGTTATTATGTTCAATTTTGTTCACATTTGCATTGTATACAATCGTATGTCACAGGTGGCCAAATTGTTTGACATACAGTGTACGTAGATATTTGTATTTTAAAAGTAGATGTCATTTTAAATTTCATATTTAGAAGTTTTGTGCCAGTTATTTTTTTTACATATTGAACTTATCTATAAAATTGGTCGCAATAGCATCGCTATTTTTGAATATATGTGATAATCTAACAATCACGTACCATAGTCCTGACATCAATCCCGGTTAAATTCTCACCTTTTTGGAGAGGACCCTGGAGTGCATCTTTTAACTATGATCCCGTATTGGGTAAGTCAGGTTTTTATACGAAGCGACTCCCGTCTGTCCTCCGCAACCTTCGCAACCTCCGAAACTCATAATACCTCATATTGACTCATGGCACTAGATCCGTGTGCATATTCCCTTAATCGCCTTTCACGACAACCATGCGAAAGAGATGGAGTGGTCCTATTCTAATTACCGGACACCACATGGGACTAACCATGCATCAACATTATAAAACATGCCACTTCGTTACAAATATAAACTTGAGTACTGAATTAAATAGCGAATTAGTGGCAGTGGCGGCGGACTACGTAGAAGGCCTTGCCGCCATGTTTTTACGTCACACAGGCTACGTCACACGACGTCACCAGGTCAACACGCCCCGAGGTCAACGAACGTCCATCAGTATATTTTGGCGCGCTTCGTCCATAGAAAAAATTACTCCGCCATCTTGAATTAAAATTTCGGGCGCCTCCGCGCGCCTTTTATATAACTTTTTATTGCGATCCTTACAATAAATTACTTCTCAATCAAGCCGTTTTAGGTTTTAATTACGCCAGTATGTATCAGTCAATCCTATGAAACGATTTTATTTTTGGAATATTTGGAATAAAACCAGTGGAAATAATAAAGAGTCATGATTACAAAAGTGTTGTAAAACTGGCCGAACAAGGTGTGACATCATAATAGGTGGATTGCAGATTTTTTTATAGTCGCGGAATATTTGACCGGTCATCGAACTCCGAATTTGGTCGGCATAGAGCCACATGGCGCGGTGACGAAATGTGCTGAAGGTTAGGAAACCACCGTGCAATGATGCGCGTGCGCATATACATACGTCTTATTATATTAACTATACTACGTTCTACTATGTTATACACGAAAAATATGTCTTATTTATTACGATTCGAGTAGCTATCAATATCTATCGCTCTTCTTGTGAAAATAAAAAGTATTAGCAATAGCAAATCATATGAGCAGTCGCTTTTTATCCACTCAGATTGTAAAAGACAATCAATCTTACAAACTTGGAAGTCTTCTTACCTCTAAGCGATGGACTTGCCCCTGTCACTATCTCTGAGTCTCACTTCCATCAATCAGCCATCTAGCTAAACGTAGTGTTTGACTCTTGTGGCTATTATCTCTATCCCCCATATGGAATAAATACGTGATATATATACTCGTATGTATAAAATCTCGCGTAAAACCTAAGTCCTCATTGCAAAAGTATATTTCTTTATTGCCCAGTACGATAACATACATACGTTCAAGATCATGCGATTTCTGAACTGAACATTGAACTTGCCTCTAATTACGTGTCAAGTTCAGGCCCATTGTAGTCGGGTTATTGCATAGTTCATCATCATAGAAGGTTTTTGTGCGCATGATTACATATATAATCATCAGAATCTTATCGAGACTGTTAGCTCTGTCCACTCCGAATAGGATAAAGACGTGATAAATGTATGTATATGTGAAATTTTATCTCTGTATAAGTATGAATGGGATAATTTGAAGGGGCAAGTCTAGACAAACGTGCCTTGGTCAAGTCGGGGACGTCCGTGCTAAAGGTCAGGTTAAGAGTAATAATAAATAGCTGGGCATGTCGATTCGTTCGTAACTTAGCCTTAATAAACAAAAAAAATGTTCTTACTGACTTTTTTTGAGTTCAAATTATAGCCTTACGTTGTTAAACTATATCACCGTGAAATTTTAATCGAATTGTTTTGTAAGTACTTAGATGTAAGTTTAAAAGTTTAAGACTTACACAAGCTTTCTGCATTTATTATACTAGCCGCTACACTAGGTTTTCGGACGCGTGGGAATGTCGGGATAAAAAGTACTAAATAAAAACTACCTAATTTCATAAAAAAATGTCTTGTAGGTTTAACGTGAAAGAGTAACAAATAGACATTCAGACATCCTTACAAACATTCGCATTTACCTTTATATATTAATTAGTAGTAGGAATATTTTGAATGCTTAATATTATTACGTAAAAACCAAGTTTCCTAGCCAATCTTGACCTTAAGCAGTAGGTGTTTGAACTTTCTATTTCTCCAAAAAATAACATTGAACTCAAGTTGAACATATAGGCAGGAAACGCCTTAATTTAGTTAACATTTATGGACGTTGCAATGTTATGCCGTTTTATTACAAGATATACGATGTGCTAACGGACTTCCGGTGATATACACTTAATTATGTATATTTTTCGCTGGTTCTGTCTTGCTCATAATTCAAATTCAAATTCAAAATTTTTATTCATTATTATAGAGGATACTTCATATCGCTTAATAATTGTCAAAACGTATGGTTTAACAACATTGGTTGACGTCAAATAAATTACCTAAAACTAAGTTTACTGCCGCTTCCAAGGCGTCAGTGCAGAAGAAGCGGTAACAAACTGCACTGCAGCATTTTCTATGTTTTAGTTAATAATACATACATCACACTCTAGATTCTCTGATCTTGCATCTTTCCCTATGGTTCCTGGTTGCACCCTCCATCGTTATGCTTCGGGACCTGAGGTCCGCTTTTCGAATTTTCTCTCTTCACTTGAAATTATTATAAATACGACAATTTGTAAGTACTTTGTATGTTCGTCGTTCTTTCACGTGCCGTTGATCGGATATGGATGTAACTTTTTTGGAATGTGGCATAAGTGTCAAAACATAATTTACTTGATAGTGAAGCCACGGAAAGGAGCTTTTGTTAAAATTAAGGTATCAACATTGAGTACAACACACCACTGTCTAGGAGGTAAAAAAACAAAGAGTTTAGAAAACTCAGATGCGGCATATCTGCAGATTGAGTGAGTTAATAAAGGGAGCTTCATAAGATAGCTGAACCGTATGTTTACTGGGTGTTGCCAAATATACTTACTATATTTGCTTAGTTGATCTTTGCCTTTAAGTTATCTTTTCTTACAAAAACAAAGAAGATTATCATCATTACATTAGTTTTGGTTCCTCAACTCTTTGAACTTGATCCCGGGGTGCACCTATGAACTCTCTTTTTTGACCTCCGCACCTTTGGAGGGGAACCTTACAATGGACGATACTTACAGATAAGAAGAGCCTCTATACCTTCAATATATCGGCCAATAAACTTAATCATTGTCTCATATTATCAAAGGTCGTTCACCGAACTCCCGCCAAATTAGCACAATTCAACAAGGGCTCTACCCTCTTGGCTGTTGAACTATGCCGCATCAATTAATTGTATACTTTTTTCCCTCCAATTTGTCGATCGTTACCCCTGTGAGTTGCGATTCTGTTATCACTCTGATGAGAATATCAATTCAATTCAAAATCTTTATCGCATATCAGATATAATATAATATGATGGTTATTTATAACTAGCTGTGCCCGCGACTTCGTCCGCGTAGAATAGTTATTTTGGGCATCATTGAAGCCAAAAACTGGTTATTTATAACTAGAATTAAAAAAAAATACCTGTATATCTCCTTTCATAAATGATGATAAAGTATCAGTATAAAGTATGATGACTATATTTAGCTCGCAACTCCGGCTGTGTTAAGTTAAATTTCTCGGCATCCCTGTTCGCATGGTAATTTTGGTAAAACCTCTTTTAGAGCTTTTCTCTTCTTACTAAAGAACTACTACTTACTTCGTACTTAATACTTTCAGCGTCTGTTGTCATCATGATATTGTCTTTTACCGATCTCAGTAAATAAAGCCAAGCAAGGCCACATAAATAAAACACCTAGATTACATACATACATAAAATCGCGCCTCTTTTACGATGGGGTAGGCAGAGACTACATCTTTTCACTTGTCACGAGCCCTGAATACTTCTTTTGCTTCATTCACATTCAAAACTCTTTGCATGAAAGATCTTCGGTTTCAAATTAATTAATAAAAAAATAACCACGAAACCAAAAATGAGAAGTTCTCTAAAAATACGCACCACACAGATAAATCCGTCTAATGTCCCATAAAAATTAAATAGCATCGATTAGACGAGTGTTTCAACCTGGTTTTTGCCGAGGGTGTTGCACCGGCCACGTGCTCGACCCGGGCATCGAACCCGTCTGCTCCTTATGGAAGACCATTCGACCACCGCATTGTGATACCGAGGCGGAAAATTCACGGGGAATATTGCAAACGGCGCTGCTGAGTAAGAGAGGAAAAAAATCTTTAATGACTTTTGTAATCTGTTGGAAGAGTGTTGGTTATCACAAACTTTGTTTTTTCTCCATGCAAAACGTGGTCTTGTGACATGGAGAATATGCGTGACATGAACGTTAACATTAATTCACATTCATATAGTCACGTCTATATCCCTTGCGGAGTAGACAGAGCCAAAAATCTTGAAAAGACTGATAGGGGTACGTACGGATACGTTCTTCACTTTTTGGCTTGATGATATGACCTCAGACTCGTTGATATCTTACGTGCTTAGACTGACTTAGACGTACAATAAAATGTATGCCTTTTGTTAAAAAATGCACGTAATAAAGCTTCATAATATTTCCTTCATCCATTAAATGATTTCGTTCTGATAAATCTGATATACTGGTTGACTGAAAAATATCTCATCATAGAACAAGTCCGCCGTTGCAATATTTTATTTTGTATGTTTTCCTTTAAATATTTTGTTTTATACAATCAATTTGCAACTACAACATGCACATGTTATGCAGAAAATAGCCCCGTATGTTTCCGCCAATGTTCCACGGTTCTCCCGCTTTTTCCATTCACACACTATCGCTTAAGGCATTAGACTTGTCAACTCGAATTAAGTGTCATTTGATGGCGACGTGTGGCGATTTAGAACTATGCGCCTGGGCATTTTATTTATTGAGATTTCACGGTTTTTACTGCGGATACTATGAATACTTGGAATTCTGTCGCTATTGGATAGGGATAGATTTGTATGTGTGAAGCGGGATAGGATGATTATTTGTTATTGCAACATCGTTATACTAGCGTTAATCCGGGTTGCGTCCTCACCTCTTTGGAGAGGAGTCCCTGGTGAACCTGTAACAACGGTCCTGGATTTCGTAAGTGGGATTTTTACATGAAGCGACGCCCGTCTGACCTTGCCGACCTTTACAATGATCATGCGCACATCCAGTAGCCTGAATGTATAGAGTCCCTCACATTACCTTGCCATTCCTTAAGAGTATCGTGTAGGAATCAAACTAATGAGGGTCAAATGTATATTATAGATAGAACTGTTTTTGAATATCATTGAATCTTTCAAACACAAAAAATTTTTCATAAAAATTTCCTTTATTAATTTTGCTTTTTACAGCACAAAAAAGGTCCAGAGTGAAATTCTATTCTAATAACTTAATCCTACCTCAAGCCCTATTTAGCAGTAAAATACCACGGAAAAGAAATGACGCGAAGTGTATGTATGATGATGATAAAATGTTGTTACCAAACAAACGTTGCTTCCATCATGGTACCAGGCAGGCATAAACAAACAAGAGATTCGCAGCAAACCACGTGGCACGTCTGCCGGCGAACTTTTTACAGGGGTCGACGAACGCGCCGTAATTAAGAGTTCAATCGAGGCAGCGTCTTCACGTAATCGATATGTGATTTTATCGCGCTGAGTTTTCATATCGATGCGGTTCTATTTTTGAATGACCTATCGTAATAAGCAATTGATAGATATAAATGGCCAGTTTGTGTTTGCATTTTTTTAGTTCCATAGACATTTGAAGTTTTTGACCTACCTATTTGTTTGATGGAAATCTTATCAGGAATTTTCCGAACCTCTCGCCTTTCTAAAATCCTGATCTCATTTTCTTCTTATTTTATAATTAACTAGCGACCCGCCCCGGCTTCGCACGGGTGCAAAATTATAAATGTTATTATACATAAAAACCTTCCTCTTGAATCACTCTACCTGTTACAAAAACCGCATCAAAATCCGTTGCGTAATTTTAAAGATTTAAGCATACAGACAAACAGACTAAAATAGCGACTTTGTTTTATACTATGCAGTGATGGATGCCTTATTTTTTTTATATGTAATGTTTAATTTAAATTAAAACTGACACTTATATAGTCGTAAGAATAAAAGCTAGAGCAAGCAAGTGAAAATAAAGTAGTTTATATATAGGTACCTACTTAGATAGTTTTCAAAATGCTAACATTTTAAAAATATATCTTGAAAAATATATAAAAATATATCATCTGTTTCTAAACATCCAATTAGCGATTTAACCGCAAAATGTGAAACGCTTTTTTGATATTTTTTTAAAGCAAACAAGATTTGTTTACTTAAATAACCGCGAGAGAAATCGTCGGGCAGTTGCTACCTACTTAGTAAATATAGGAAACAGCCAAATACCCTATTACTTATAATACTCAAACGATCAAAGGAAGCCACAAGTCTGGTGACAATGTGGTAACTACGGGAATGCAGCGAAATAACTATGAAATTGGCTTGCAACATTGTCGTTTATTCAGTACATCTAAACCAATCCTCGTTTTGTGAGTTAACAAGTTTTAACTAGGTTTTTGTCGCGTCTTCTTTCTTTTCTTAGTCCCGGCTGCGTCACCTTTTGGAGGAGAGTCCGGGAACGCCGACCACGGATCCTGGATGGGCTGAGATTGGTTTTGATAGTAGATATAGGGCTGAGATTGGTTTAATAATATTGTGAAGTTGACGTTGTTGAAGAAAATGCTGCAGTGCAGTTTGTTACCGCTTCTTCTGCACTGACGCCTTGGAAGCGGCAGTAAACTTAGTTTTTAAGTAATTTATTTGACGTCAACCAATGTTGTTAAACCATACGACAATTATTAAGCGATATAATAGTATCCTATAATAATGAATAAAAATTTTGAATTTGAATTTTGAATTTGAATTTGAATAGGAGCGACTCCCGCCTGAGCTCCGCAACCTTTGCAGGGGAACCTAGCCCATATTGAATGGTAACCACCATTCTAGTTTCCTCACGATTTTCACTCACCGTACAACTTCCCTAGAAGTAAAAAACATGTAACACCCTGTATGATACTTGTCTCCGAATTCTATGTTCTCAGATTCGATCCCATACATATTATAATTAAAACTGATTGACCTAGATCTTGTTTTACTTTTAGTTACTTTTGTTGTATTAACGCAAGTCTCAGTAATGCAAGTCTCGAACTTAGTTAAGGACTTGATCAATCTGTGTGATTAGTTTACTTCCTCAAACAAGAAAAATCAGTTGCGCGTTTTTTTTTTCCTGACAAATGTCATAATAATTTATCATAATTTTAGCTACCTAAGGTCCACAGCTAGAAAATAGCCACTTCCAATGATTTCCAAATTGACTGGTTGGAAGCGGTGTATAGGAAGCACTTAGTACAAATTAACTCCATACCTAATGGAAAAGTTTTATATAAGTAAAATTGGATGAATACGATAAATTAAGTCAGTCAAGAGCCTTTTATTTTCAATGTCATAACAAAGCAGCTGTTCACGCAAACAAAGAAACTGCTAGACCGAATCTTAAATTTTAATGTTGAGAATCAATGTGATGCTAATTCCAGTATATTTTATTCATTAAATAATCTTTTTAAACGCGAATAACGCTATGGTAAATTTTAGTAGCAGTAAAAAAATATTTAGGCTATACAGCATATGCTTACAGTTAAATGTAATTTATTTTTTATTCGTTCTATATTGTACTGTACAGAACAAAACAATTAAAGCTAAAATTAAAACTAACTTAGGAATTACAAAATATAACCCTATATAAAATATGTTATCTATAATAATAACCCAGCACCAATAAAAGAAAAGAAAAAAAGGGAACGAGATGGTTCCCATGGATGTCGTTAAAGGCGACTAAGGGATATGCCTATAAACTTGGGATTCTTCTTTTAGGCGATGGGCTAGCAACTTGTCACTATTCGAATCTCAATTCTATCAATACGCCAAAGAGGTAAACTTGGCTTTTCAGTCTTTTCAAGATTGTTAGCTCTGTCTACCCCGCAAGGGATATAGACGTGATTTTATGTATGTAGGTTTTCACAATTTAACGGGTAGGTTACTAAAATAGATACAAATTTCAAAAATTCCTTAGATTAATGAAGTATGATAAATAGTCATAACCTTATGGTTATTTCAGTTGTACAACATTTCAAGGTGCAGCTGCGTATGTAAAAATAACTTTGAAATCTTAAAGTCTATAATTCTTTACCAAGATACAATAAAGCACACGATGTTTATTTTTTTGGTGAATTCATTATATTTTAAATTCTAAACCCCGAATATTTGAATATATGCGAATGACGTCATAAGAATAAAGATTGTTATTCACTAAGAATTATTTAATGTAGAAGTATTAGGAGTTAAGTTTATATGAAATATATAGATTAAATTATTATGATTTTAGTGATTTATGACAGTAAGACGTCACGTGTCACGGAGATAAACACCCGCGTTCGCGGCCCATTCAATCTGTGACATACATAAAATCACTCCTCTTTCCCGGAGGGGTAGGCAGAGACTACCTCTTTCCACTTGCCACGATCTCTGCATACTTCCTTCGCTTCATCCACATTCATAACTCTCTTCATGCAAGCTCGGCGGTTTCGGGTACTCTTGACCTGACCCTTTACCAGGACGTCCTTAATTTGATCAAGATACGTTCGTCTAGGTCTTCCCACTCCCACAATCTGTGACATAGCAGACTATATGTCTTGCAAAAGACTACAGTCTGTCTGGGGAACAAATGTCTGGCTATGCTGCCTACCTCCGGCCCAGGTACAAGGGACCGGCTCAAAGAAAACAATGTGTAAGATATAATGGGCGCCGATGGTAATAAAACTGAAGATGCTGTAGACCGGACGAAGTGAAAAAAATCGAAATGTATCCAGAACCCGAAGCATTATGGAGTAGCATGCACCTATCACGCAAAAATTAAAGAGAGACTCCACCTTTTACTGAAAATCCATCCAAAACTTCAGTAAATAAAGGAAATGAATTTTTATCTTTTTTTTATTTTTATTATTTGTCTGGCTAGTTTGCAGTGCCGTGTGATTCCCGGCACCAATACAAAAAAGAATAGGACATCTCTTTCGCATGGATGTCGAAAAAGGCGACTAAGGGATAGGCTTACAAACTTGGGATTCTTTTTTAGGCGTTGGGTTAGAAACCTGTCACAATGTCAATTCTATCATTAAGCCGAATAGCTGAACGTTGCCAATCAGTCATTTCAAGACTGTTATCTCTATCTACCCCGCAAGGGATATAGACTTGACCATATGTATGTCTGGCTAGTTTATTTGTAGAAATTTCGTTCTCATTTGATCGTTCTTAGAAATTAATATTATAGCATATCTCGACACTGTCAAACTCAGTCACCAACCTAAACTCAATTCATTACCGCTCATTTGACATCGCAGATATAACGAATTGATATACACATGAAACGGGAAATGTCCCCGAGTGAGTACAAGGCTTAATACCACCTTAATTCGGTATAAAATATTAATTTAAACATGAATACAGTAGCCAGCCTTAACCAACGTTTTGTATGCGACAGTCATTATTATTCTAATATGTGCATTACGTAATTCGCAAAAAAATCTTAGGTACATTGATTCGGTGGTGTTGAAATTCACCCCAGTCGGTTATGTGAATGAATGAAATTTACAAATCGTGATTTCATTTTATAATATGTTATGTTATACAAATCTAGGGAAAAAGATTTATTCGAATAATATAGCTTTTAAACATTTCATAGATAGAAATAGCAAAAAAATTTTGTCTGAAAAAGCACAGATATTCATCACGGGCATGCTTCGTTAAAACATAATAGAAACATGAATGCGTCAATCACTGTACATAAAACTGTTTGGTTACTGACTAATTAACTTGGATAAAGAGTAAAGAGCAGGAATTTACATACAAACATACACATACTCATGTGTATATCCCTTGTGGGGAAAACAGAGCCAACAGTCTTGAAAAGACTGAAGGGCCACTTTCGGCTATAGGACTTAGTGATGGAATCGAGATTAAAGTAGTGACAGGTTGCTTGCCCGCAAGATGAATTCCAAGTTTATTAGCCTCTTCCTTAGTCGTCTTTTACGGAATCCATCGAGTGGTCCTATTCTTAAGTGCGAGTACCACACAGCACGCGCATTCTATTCTATTTTACTAGAAAAGCATTCTATTTTTTCCCTCGTTACATAACGGTATTCCGTAAATTCTAAATTTACAGTAACTTCTATACTTTTATGTAAAATTTACTGTATAACCGGGAGTAATGTGCAAATTTATCATTCAAAAGACAGACAACGAGTATTCAATGTAATATTGTCGTTGGCACGCATCTAACAAAGTCTAGGTTAGGCGTTTGAAACCTAGGCTAGGCACTAGTCGATAAAGCTACCTGAATGTCAATGCGACCCCGAACGAAAGTACTTTTACTATGCGCATGCGTGACCAGGGTTGTCTATTACGCATAGAGTACGATAATCACAGATTCGACAGATTTAAAAACACCATAACACAAGTCTCGAACATACTTTTGGGCTAGCTCAATCTGCGTCATTCGTCCCATATATATTTATTTATATGACTACAGTAGGTGACTAAAAAGTAGGGAATATTGTATTTATCAACAAAACATTCGCCTGTTCCTTTATTTTTTATACACTAGAGATTTTTCATGCTTCAAAAAGTTGGAAAACATCTCCAAGATAAGCTTTTTGTGAGAATATAGTCGAAAGAACGAAATTCTGAAATTCACAGACATCGCCAAGTACCCAAAGAAACCGAAATATTTCTATGAATTTCAGATGTCTATGATTGAGCCCAATTTTTACGACTCCGTCATTGAATCTGGGGATTATAAATACATATATTATCATATAAGAACCTCATGTTCAAATTTAAGTATTTATTATCTTTTACATTCAAAATATCTTCATTTCCATCGTCATTTATTAAACTTGTCTCTAAATAGTTTTCCTGGACTTAGTTATTTCATAAATTTCAGCATCCTTTTTAGTCTTTAAATTACTCTCTAGTACCTATTAAGTACATTTTTCAACGGTGATCGTATATCACATACATATGATTACTCTGTAGCTCTTCCATGAATCTATACAAATCTATTAGCAATTGGCTCACTGCCTGTAGACGGACGCTCCGGCTTAGTCCAGTGCACCATTGACCTGCGTAGGGTAACTATGATACAAGTCAGGGACAACAGCTGTTCCTTACAGAAATTGTCTCAATATATAAATAGGATAGTAATTGACATATCAACGCAGAACCCTTAGGTTTCTTGTGTGCTATGAAGGTGCAATAAAAAAGGAATCGAAATTCCCTTGGGAAGAAAAAGTAATTATATTTTTCGACCTTTTAAGCCTAGTGCACCTTTAACCTACGTAGGGTATGATACAAGTCAGGGACAGCAACTGTTTCCTTCAAGAAATATCTAAATATATAAGAGGACGCTAACTAACATAATATCTCACAGCCTTTAGGTTAAGGTTGTATGTCTTTCGTAGTTAGTAGTTTAGATGGATGATTTTGTCTTATATACAAACATACACACATAAAATCACGCCTCATTCCCAAAGAGGTAGGCAGAGACTACAACTTTCTACTTGCCATGATCCCTGCGTACTTCTTTCACTTCGTCCACATTAAAATCTCTTAACGCGAGCTCGTCATTCGCACTCTTGATCTAATCTTCCGTTAGGACACCCCCGATTTGATCAAGGTAATTACGTTTGTCCACGTGTTTTGTCTTTCAGCAATTATATACTCCACCATAAGAACAAACGGTCGTTTACTTATAAAGCCATGAATATTTTCATATAATAAAGATTCATAGATTCAATATAAGAATCAACAAGACCGAACAATAACACGTCTAAAAATAATCCGTATCTTTTGAAACGCATTGATTTTCATATCGCCTGCTATTTTGAAGTCCGCATAATTCATTCATAAACGTAAAGATCGACTTTTGAACCGGCTAATATACATATTTACTTATTTGTTTTTTACAAATACTTTTCTAACTTTACGTTTTAAGTTATATCTTCTTTTTCAGTATTAAAAATCAAATATACATAATATTAATAGCGCAATTTTTTTAAGAAAAAAAAAATAAAGAATAAAATTACCAAAAAATCGGAAAAATGCTCATACCGTCGAAGAAAAAGACATCAACGTTCGGTTGTTAAGTATACTTTCACAATTTTGAATGATAGTTTGTAGTAAAAGTCAATCAACGAACAGGCTTATAAATTCGGAATTCTTTCTTTTGGTTAACAGATATGCTATCAATCTGACACTCTGAATTCCAATTAAGCGTTTCCTCCGGCTGTGTGGCTACGTCTACCCGTAAGGGATAAAGATGTTTTATGTGTCCACAAATGAGGACAGTAGAGCTTACAAATCTGAAGAAATCTTTTAAAACTCTTCTTGAAAAAACCCTGTCTCTCAATATATTGAAAACCCATTAATTACCATATCTAAGCCTGTCAATAAAGGAAACGAGCAATTATGCCAACTTAAATCGGCACTCTTATAGAATTTTCATTGTCAATAATAAGGAATCATAGTGTTCCTACACAATGTCTCTAGGCTGCGCATGCGCAGTCGTCGAAAGTGCCCAGCATAGGGAATCGTTCCCGGACGTGTGCGAAATTCAAAATGATGCAATCCTAGTTGCATAGAATGCGCAATGCGCAGTGACCTTTAGTGAAATGCAACTATTAGCTCCAGTAGTCCCATGACATAATCTACATTATGGTAATATAGACTAGGTTATGTTTGTTGTGTAATGTAATTTTTTTTGTTGATATTTATTTGCCACAGAGTCGAAAAGGAGGTTACTTTAGACAGGTGAAATAAGACCAGAAACATTAAATCTAAAGTTAGAAGGGAGTGAGGGAGGAATAATTATAAATAATAATGCTTCAGATAGAGCTACATACGAGTATATGGAAGAAGAAAGAGGATGCTTTTGCTTAGTAGTGGAAATGAAATCCAGGTAAAAAAAAAATATTTGGATATGATATGTACGTACTTACATTACTTTTAAGACTCTTAATTATACAAAATTTATATAAAAATTTGAATGATGAACTGAATCATGAGAGAAGCGCGCTGCTCTTGCGTTTGCGCTGTAACGCACCATTTCTTGACTCCCTACAATATCTTATAAGTGTCATTTAGTTGTGTGTTACTCACCCATATTCTAGAGGAATGCAAAACTAGCCATGCAATCGCCGAATGACCTGAAGACCGCCGAATTTTCTGGTTTGAAAATAAATTGTTTGTTTCTTTGTAATATGTTTATTTACACAGAAATTAATATAGTTACAAGAAATAGTACAGAGAATGAGTAATTCCTGGTTAGCTCGAACTGTGTGATTTGACCCTACATTATGGGTGGTATCTCAATATTGTTATCATGTAAATGGCTGACTTTTGCAACAGGTTTTCCTTCCCGCCGGTTTTGCAATGATTATCAGATAAAGACTTATTTATTCACAAGAAATTAAAATGACTCATCTCCTAGCACCCATATCTTTGCTTTTTCTAGGAAATTATTAACAATTACTAAGTAGAAGAAGAATTCTCAAAGCAAAATGGTCAAAAAAACATGATATGAAATGTTTGCGATATGCATTACAATGAAAAATCAGTTTATTTTTATTTAAATTGTGGTCCTTAATATTAGCAACCAATACTAAATGTTTTACCATCTAATTTGTGCCTTATGGTTTCTACCACTTTATCTCTTTTCTTTAGATTTCGTAAGAGTCGACCAAGGGAATAAACAACTTCACCTTGTTAGTGTAACCATTATTTTAAGCTTGGGCAGATAATTGTATTATCTTATATGTCTTAAAAGAGGACTAATGCAGGGCTAATAACCATGGAACTCTTCTTGTAGGCAATTGGCTTGCAATTGGTCATTTTTTTAATCTCAATTCCATCATTAAAACATATTATATAGCTACCTTTCTGTCTTTTCAAGACTGTTGGCTCTGTCTATTTCAAGCAAGAGATATAGACATGAGTATATGTATACCTATATAATGTCAGTTTCTTATGATTCTCTTATTTTTCGTGTTCCTAATTGAACTTAAGACGCAAAATTTCAGACTTTCTTCAATGATTCATGGCATGAATATTCTGCCAATCAGAAATGACACTTGCTAGTCAAATTAATGGTTGCATAAAAGCGGATGCACAGCGATGCGGTGCGCATGCGCATAAGACTCGTTCGGCGTGAGAATGGTAATAGAAACTGAGATCATTTTGTTACTGTTTTTACGCGTAAAAGGGAATGTTCTTCAAGCATTTATGCTCTAATAGACGTAATAATAATAAAATATTATTATTTCTTGTATTAATGTTCAAGAGTACTCGAAATCGACGAGCTTGTATGAAGAGAGCGATGATTGTGAATGAAGCGAAAGAAGTATGCAGGGATCGTAACAAATTAATAAGTATAGTTTCTACCTACCCCCTCTTGGAAAAGATTTAATTTTTCCTCTTTTATGATTACATCCTCTCGTTATTTATTTTCTGAATAGTCAACTATTTGGCAATATTATACTCAAGAATATTATAGGTCAGTTTGGAAATTGAACATAAAAAGTAAAATGTTGGAAATTCCTTCGGGAACAAATCCGCGGGAATAAGGTAGTTAGCAATACAAACGTAACACTATATGTATAGAATTACTCATGTATCTAATACGTTCAATGATTTCATATCACTTTCATTGCAATAGATTTCACTTACAAAATAAAGTATTTCAACTGCAGACTCAATAGTAATTTTATGAAGAGAACCGCAAGTTCTTTAGCTGCGTAAATATAACTAGAAATGTATTATAATAAACTGGTAAAGCCCGCCTCCCAGCGGAACTAGCGTGACACGCGCGACGCTTTTTTATTAAAACGCGCGATAAACTTTCGCTGTCACGTTTCATGTTAAAATGAAAAACGAAATACCGCCTTTCCCTCTGTATTTTGGTATTGCTTGGTATTTATTAATATAGAAATTTTCATCGCGAAATGTTGATTTTTCATGTTGCTTGTTGAATTTTCATTCATTTAGATTACTTCCTAAATTTCATATTTCCCGTTACACGTTGAGTCCGCTTTTCTTTAAGTCAATTTTTACTACGCTTTTATTAGCTTGGGTTGTATGTATGTATGTATGTATGTATGTATGTATGTAACGGAATCTTTGAGCTTAATTTTCACTGATTTCTAAACGTCTGATCAACTTGGAACTTTGCACACGTATCAAGGACCGATGACAATGCAATATTTTGATAAGAGTTTCTCATTATCCTTATTAAAACTGCCAGGATTAATAAATTCATTTTTAGATCCTTCGTATGAGAGTAAGAGAGACAGAGATAGCACCAGTGCCAGTAATCTCCATACAAGAAACCAAGAAGTTCTGACGTATAATGAGTCAAAAAGAGATGTAATATATTTCCATATAATGTTACTATTAACCTGAGGCTTCTTTATTTCATCGCATTGCTCCATTTAGAATTACCATTAGAAACCATAGTAGAATTAGTAGAATATTTTAAAACAATAAAAAATATATAAGTAATAAAACAAAAGTAATAAATGAAAATTGAACAACTAAATTTACAAAAATACAAGAATAAAGTTACTACCTACAGAACTTTGCGATATTTAATACGTATTTAACATATTAATACAATTCTTGAATTAACATTAGGTATCTTTTGCCTATTTATAATAGCAACACTGTAATACTCGTTTGGAAAATGAGTGACAGTTTTTTATGTCAAATAAGTTTTGCAGTAAGTTTTGATTGAATTCGATTCGAACACCTGTAAACTTTCTTTCTGTTGTTTTTTACCGGTGCCTGTGTATTTACCTATTTGCACTTTGTTTTGTGCTGATAACTTGTCGTTATTTGGAGTTTGGAATCTTCCGTTGAGTCGAGCTTTGTTCTTCCGGATATTCGTGTGATTTTATCATCTGTGATTGGACTCTGACTGTGTTTACTGTATTGTGCAGATATTTTGAGATAGGACTCCTGTAAAAAGTACCTTATTATTTGAGATAGGAGTCCCAAGTTTGTGTTTGTTTTTGTGAAAGACAGATTTTACAACAAAAGTGCCACGATGTCTTCAGATAAACTTTGTTGCGTTCCTGGTTGTAAAGGCAGTGGAGGTATGTTTGAAATATTTTTGTTCCTGTATCAATCTGCCTCTTAATCTTGTGGTTTGATTCCTGGCAAGGCCACAATCGAAAATTATTACGTTTGCTGGATAGTCAAAAATATTATTAACAGTGATTTATCACTATAAAATTCTTTTCAACTGGGTTTAACAATCATCATACATACATATAATCACGTCTATATCCCTTGCGGGGTAGACAGAGCCAACAGTCTTGTAAAGACTGATAGGCCATGTTCAGCTATTTGGCTTTAAGATAGAATTGAGATTCAAATAGTGACAGGTTGCAAGCCCATCGCCTTAAAAAGAATCATGATGATGAGAATATTATGAGATTTAATCCAATCAGGCCACATATAACTTTAAGAAAGTTAGTTGTGAAAACCTCCGGCGATGGGCGCATCGCATGGTTGCGAAAGTCTTTTCTAGTAAGATAGTTATACCAGAAGTGTTAACTTCCAAAAAATAATTGTATAAAAAAACTAAAAAACTACCCGTTTTATTGCAAATCGAACTAAAAAATAGAAAATAAATAATAGTTTAAAAAAAACTTAAAACCTACGCTTTTATTGCTAATCAAACTAAAAAATAGAAAATAAAAATTAATGACAAAGGAATTCAGTAGTAGCAAGTCGAACAATCAGTTATAGTCAGTTGTAGTAGTAATTACCTTGGATTAAAATTATAACAAAATTAAATTTATAAACAAAACAATTTAAATCAGAGTAAAAAGCGTGGGGTGCATTTTACTTCATTTTCATAACTCTCTTGTCATAAATATATGCTAATAGAATGATTTTAATATTTACTACATCAGGCACCCCACGCTTTTTACTCTGATTTAAATTGTTTTGTTTATAAATTTAATTTTGTTATAATTTTAATCCGAGGTAATTACTACTACAACTGACTATAACTGATTGTTCGACTTGCTACTACTGAATTCCTTTGTCATTAATTTTTATTTTCTATTTTTTAGTTTGATTAGCAATAAAAGCGTAGGTTTTAAGTTTTTTTTAAACTATTATTTATTATTTATAAACTCATTGAAATTAATTTCTGTCAATATCTTTAGGAAAGAGGCCTCATGTAAATATATGTATATAATCCGTGTGGTTCCCGGCACCAATTAAAAAAAGAATAGGACCACGCCATCTAGTTCTCATTGACGTCTAAGGATCGGCTTATAAACTTGGGATTCTTCCTTTATGCGATGGGCTAGTACCCTGTCACTATAAACATGTAAATGGCATATCAGTTATTTTAAGCCTGATGGCTCTGTCTATCCCGCAAGGGATTCAGGTATGATTATATGTACATATGTAATGTATGTATTTCCATTATAAACGAAAGTAAGTTACCAAAACTACAAAACTGAGGGAGCAGACCCCCGGGCAAAATATTTATAATATTACTATGAAATAGCTATCATAAATTATGCTGTGATAGAACCATATTTTTATCATTCAATCTTTCCATATTCCATCGCTTCCAAGCCGCTAGACGCGGGCATTATACTGTAGAAATGAACCTCGGAAGACTTCCTTCACTTTCTCTTCCGCGCTAGTGGGAGTTTCCCGGATACCGCCATTTTCCAGTCACTTACCGTGTTTTACTGAGAGTCAGATATTATTTTATATGAATGGGTTTTTTACGATTATTGGGCAGTTAGGATGATGTGACAAGATGTGTTTAAAGTTGATTGACTCGGTTCGTTGTATGTTTTGGAATATTTATACTTAATCTATGCGTTGTTAAGAATATGTTTGATGACTGATTATGACAAGAGGACAACTTCTTTCATAAAAAAAAATAACTACATCTTAATACATTTTTTAAATTTGTAACTTTAGATAGAGACCTAATGACTTGTACGCCTACAAGAGTAATCTCAAATTAAATAGCCTTTCCTTTAGTCGCCTTTAACGACATCCATTGGATAGATATGGATCACGCTTCGGCATAATTTCAGATGAACAAGTCACTGAAATAAATATGGGACCGGTTCAATATGAGATTTCTATTAGAGAAAAAGAAAAGGAATTGAGATTCAGTTTAGTAAAATAATGATAATTTTAATACGATGAAACTTGAACATAGTTTTCCATAATAAAACAAGATGGCCGATCAAGATGGCGAATGGAACGAGGAAACCCGACACTAAGACAGGTTTCCCCTTTCACCAACCATTGAACTCTGGGTACATAACACTCCGATTTTCCATAACAATGTCTTGGAGTTAGTACTATTATACTTATTGTTCTATTCGGGTACTTATTTTGTTGAAGATTGGCCAGATATATAGCATACCCTACCTAGTAGACTGCCTGAGAATGCCAAACGGCATTGAGTCCGCCTATTGTAATTTTTTTGCCATGAAGTTTGAAATAAATAAATGAATACACCGCCATATTGCGAATAAAAAGAAATAGAAAAATTGAGCTGGCAGTAAACTCAGGTAAACTCATAAAAGTAAGGCTAACCCTACTAACTAACTACCTATTGAGTCTTGTTTTGTTTATGGTTTCTCTGTTAGGCAGATATTTGAGATATTAATTGGTCGAATAATATTTGACAATGCAAAGAAATCAATATTTAGGTGCTGTAAGTAAGATAATTATTGGTTGCGTACCTATTTTTAAAATTTATTTTTTATAAAATCCTCTGTTGTATAAGTTAAGCCGAAGAAACAACTGTCGATGTTCCCATTTATTTATTTGATTTTCATAACAAATGTAAGAACAATTTCGTCTCCACAATTTGAAAATAATAATCGCCTATTTAAAACAGTCTCCCACATATACTTTTCTAGAACTGCGAAATTTTTAGCAAACCCATCAAATGACATGCTAATTGAAAAGTGACGCATATTTCCGTAACCCACTTTTCAAATAGAGAGTATTAAGCTGTACAACGAAGCGATAACGACCTATACTAACAAACACTGACCCTGTTAGCCAAAACCGCGAAATCCAAACATTTGCCTTTTGTCTGACTGACACAGTTGAATGAGGAAAAGGATCTGCCAATTTACATGATAAAGATACAAATTAGCGAGCAAATGTTTATAGAGATTGATATCTCTTGTATCCATCGATTACTCACTGTTTACACATTTCTTTATCAAAGACTAGCGGCACACCGTTTTCGCGCGGTAACCATTTATGAATGTAAACCTTTTCATAAAACCTTCTTTCCGACATTTCAAACAGGAATAAATCCGTCACATCTTTCCAAAATTAGTGCATACATACAGACAAAGAAAATTGGGGGACTTTATACATGTAATGATTAAGTAGCAAAGTGCAAAATGTTGAGTTAACACGTTTTGGATAACAAACATACGGAAACTATGATATATAATCGCAATATATCTAGTCTCCTGTCCGATTTATTTTCACACTAATAAGAATAAATTATGCATAATACGAACTAATTATGGAAAAAGGAGTTATATTTTAACATACAACATATTGATTAAAACTAACCCATTTTTTTGTAATCCAAAAATATAAAAAATATGGACATAAAGGGAGTACACCATTTGAATCACCAGGAAAAATGACCAAATGAAAAATGAACGAAATGTATGCCAACGAACTCTGGTTGCCAAAACCTTTGGACTGTATTAAGGTATTACTTTTTGAGAATTGAAATTATCATAATTTTACATAACAAGACGTAATTGTGAATTGTATTCATTTGACCCACTGTCAAGTTCTACCACAATCCGACAATGCTATGAAGATGCATTGAAGCAACATATTTTTTTTATTAATTTTTTTTTGGCTCCTTTATGTTTTTAATAAGCTATTGCTATAAAGGCACTTCTTAATAAAAAAATACCACCCAAAAACATGAAGACATGTTACTTACGTTATTTAAGTTCTTAATCCCAATTTAAATAGTCCATGGTGCAAAATTGGGCGAGTAAGAATTGCATGGTGGTATTATAAGGGAAAAAAACTTGAGAAAAAAGTACCTTGGGTGGCGATTGTCACTCAAGTGGTCAAGATGGTCAGCTCTTGCGTATTTGTTTAAAGGATTACAGATTTTGGGGACATTAAGTGCGCTCCTTTGCTCTTGTTGAAAGTGTTTTGTAAAGAAAGATCTCTTAAATCTATTTGCTTTGCCGTGCGTGCATAAGAGACTTACTTAGTGTATTGTTGTGGAGTTTAAGAGATAATCGAGTATTTATTTATGTATCCGTGTTATTAATTTATAGCTATAGCTAAAGGGAGTAATGTAAACTATTTTACTGGAGAAGCAACCGAGACTAAACAGAGTAAAAAGATAACGTAAAATTAATTTAATTTTAGGGCGATACCGCTTAAAATAAGTAAGTGGTTACCTTAAACCACATGAAAATATATCTTATTTCTGATAATCATTCAATTCGAATGCATTTCACCTCAATCCTACGGAACAGCAATGTTTATTTAAACATCATTAATCGCTATACAGAATATCGATACTAAAATGGATGATCTTATTTCTGATAATCATTCAGTTCGAATGCATTTCACCTCAATCCTACGGAACAGCAATGTTTATTTTAACATCATTAATCGCTATACAGAATATCGATACTAAAATGGATGTACTTACGAGTATATTTACAAATTTTATTTCATTTGCAAACAAATTGAAATAATCCTTAAATCGAAATCTTTTCATAATAATATTAATATGGATAATGAACATACATATTTTGGAAGGCAAAAAATGTCTCAAAGAAGGCTTTGATACAGGCACGGTTTCACAATAGCGTCTTACCGAAAAAAATTGTCGGCGGCGCTAACTTCCAGAAATGATAATCCCACAGGACAACCCTTCAAATTGCTTCTTACTTTATTCTCTTTCTGAATGAGCCTTATTGTGTGTGTGCAATACGGAGGAAGTATCCAGTACAATTGTCTTCGCATCAATGGATTTATTCAATTGTTATTAGCATAAGAAAGTGGGAGCCAGGTCTCTGAGACGTTTAGAAAATGTTATTTCATCAATTGTTGTACGGAATTGTTTGAGAGATATTATGAATTGTACTTTTACTAATGCACTTTGTTTGATTTTTCCTAATACGTTTCATTTTATACATAGTATAATATAATGTAGTCTTATACTTATACACAGTTTTAAATGGCGCCCGCCAGCTAAGTGGATAAACCCAATAGGGATTATAATGTATTTTTTTAAATTATGTACTTCCGCCGATTAAAATATTGTCATTATGCACAAAAAGTAACTACCTTGTTTTCTCAAATAAGTATATTATTATTACAAATGTTTTTCCTGCAGGCAAAGCCGTAAACAGCGACTAGTATATAATAGTCTTATAATTCGCATTCATAAGGCAATTGAAATCGCTTGTAAAACCACAATCGATGCCAAAATCGTCGATTTAAAGACTTGATAAACACGCTTCAATGGACGCGTGCGGAAGCATACCACAATACGAACTATTTACAATGTTAATTCAGATAAATATATTTTGGAATATGTACCTTGTGTCACAGCATTACAGTTTAGTAAAAATGCATTTGGAATTTTGTACTGCATGATATAAACGCCTGTGATATATTACATCGGTCAATAGCGAGGTTGCCGATTGCAAAAGTGTCGTCTTTGAAAAAATAATTAATATTAAAAAAAAATGTTGTTTGAGTAATTTTACACAATTTTTTTATTTTGATTTATACATTTTGGCGTAAAATCATATAAAAAGAGTACCCGAAACCTTTTGATACATAAAGACCACATAAAGATAGTTAAGAATGTGGATGAAGCGAAAGAAAAATACAGAGATCATGGCAAGTAGAGTTAAACAAGATACGTTGTTTATGTTGTTTTATTATTCTAACTTTTGAAAAAGTGGCTTGATTTTTATTAGTTTGTTTGTATTGATAAATTCTAGAAGTATCTAGTTTCGTCATTACAGAAAACATCTCCATATATCACAGCAGTCAAATGCGCTATACCACATTGGCTATTCATCAGCATGCAATTGGACTTTTGAAAGAAAATCATCGATGAATACATTCATCCTTCAATTTTTTTCGTCCACCCGGTGGTCACTCAGTGTCCTACACCTTGCTTGGTTTGCGACATATCCGCAGTTTTTGCCATCTAGTGATGTCCCGAATCAATTTAATCGATATTGATATTTTAAATTTAGCCAAGGAGCAAATATTAATATGAAACTGGTGTGATAGATAATAATTACAATACCTATATAGTATATTCACATAAATGTTTTCATATTTGAGTAGTGAAGTGTGCCGCGTGGTTCCCGGCACCAATTAATAAAGAATAGGACCACTCCATGTCGTTCCCATGGATGTCGTAAAAGGTGACTAAGGGATGGGGTAATAAACTTGCGATTCTTCTTGTAGGCAATGGGCTAACGACCTGTCACCGCCGCAAGGGAAATAGACGTGATTATATGTATATATGTATGGACATTTCTGAGGGAGACATAAAATAATCTATAACCCATTCCTGAATTATCAAGTACTCTTAAAAAGCTACGTGTGACGTTTAGATAAAAAAACGTCACAGGTACGGATGATGAGAAATAACTTAAATATTCATAGAATAACAAAAAGAACTTAATTGACTAGTTTTACAATTCGTCCCACATTGGGCGCCACTGTGGCGTTAAGGTAAATATTTCGCAGGTAAAGATCACATTTAAAAAATTCCTAGAATAACGACAATCTTTACTGGACTAGCTTTACAGTTTTTAAGAGAGCGTGCTAGCTAAACTATTGACACGAGATCCAACATGAAGCCGCCTGAGGTTAGCGAGCTACTTTGTGAGCGCTGCAGTAGAAAAAGGGGCGAAGGTCCGGGCTGTGCACGCGCTATTGTAGGGGATAAAGAGGAGCGCAGAGGAGAATGCGGCGGCACGAGGTTTCACAAGTATTGTTACGAACTCCTTTCTTAAAACAAACATTTTGTAATTTAAAATAAGAAACAAGTAAAGAATATTTATTATGTGACAGTTTTTTGAGCGTGCATCATCTTTTTTTTTTTGCCAGCGCAAATATTTTATTATTTTCAGCATATTTCCTAATAAGTATAATAAAATATTACATAACTAAACCTGGCCTTTTAGTATTTTTGACACTATTGCCTCTGCCTACTCGTAAGAGATTAAGACGATTCATCACGCATTCACTTAAGACACGGGTGCACATTTATCGATATCTTTAGTAAAGATAATATCAACCTCACTTCACATCACTAGCAAATGAAGTTCACTTATTCATAACTAATTTCGGCCAAAAAAGCATGTTCGCGATTGTGTCTCGAATGGGTTGTGGGCTTAATCCTGTTTTTTTTCTCGGACAATAAGGGCTTGACCACATTGTGGCGATATGACGGATGGGTGACATCAAGATGGACAAAATGTACGGGTGGACAATATTACTGGACTGTGAAATATGTCAATTATCTGTCAATTTTTCTTTATGAGTACCGTTAACAGACAAACTGGCATTCTGAGAGTTATGAATGTAGATGAAGCGAAAGAAGTATGCAAGGAACGCGGCCAGTGAAAGATGTAGTATTTGCATACATTGTCCAGCAGAGAGGTGTGGTTTTATGTAAGTTTTAAAGTTTTATTTTATTTAATCTAGGGAAAGGCTTTTAAACTTGGGTTTAAAGATAGATATCAATAACAAAAGATAAATATCAATAACATCAATAAACCATCGAACTAAACGTGGTTTTTTAGAACATTAGCACTTTGACCATGAACTAATATACGTTGAACACTTAAACGATAAATAATACCTATGTAAATTATATCACTTAAGCGATTTGCGTCAATTTTGCAGCACTGAAAAACCACAGCGATAAAATACTTATCAGATTATGTAATTTTATTATACGAGTATATTGTTCGACCGCTGACTAGTCATTCATTCTTAATTGTATTGTCCTGTTTCTTATTTATTTGTGACTTTAGAAAAGTTATGTGTTAGTTGTAATGCAATGTAACGTCATAAATATTAATTTCATTATATTAGCTTAACTGTTTTGTAAGTAACTCTAGAATCTAGAATTAGCCTGCCAAAATTAACGTAACAAAAGAGATCTTGGGTGTTTCTTACAAAATGGTTAAGACATAATTATTATAATAAACCTTCGTTATTCATATAGATCTAAGCTTTCTTTATTTTTCTCTCACTGTGTCAAAAATCGGGTAAGCCGTTTATGTTTACAAACAAAGATTATAATGTAATAATAAGTAGAAATACACTCGCTCCTTTATAACCATAAAGGATAATTTATAGAGGTTAAAAAAAGGTTAGATTTGGCCAGTAATTTCGGCCGCCTGTACGTAAGTAACATATCGCCCCGTGCGGGCCGATTTGCGCACTCGCGCCTGCGCACGCCGATGTCCGCAGCTTTGTCCACGTCTTGTTCACCGACACATTATATACAGTATGATTTTTAACATACATATAATCACGTCTACATCCCTTGCGGGGTAGACAGAGCCAACAGCCTTAAAAATACTGAAGGGCCACTGTTCGGCTTAAGATGATATTTTATTAATTTTATTAAATTATAATTGAGATAGTGACAGGTTGCCAGCTCATTGCCTAAAAGAAAAATTCCAAGTTTTCATCATATCCCTCGGTCGCCTTATACGTCGTTGGACTTTTATGTGGTTGGCGTCCATAACTATTTGAATAAATCCACATGAAAGCAAAGCCCTGTCTTATCACTATCACTACATATTATAAGGGTCCCCTAAAATTATAAGAAATCCTTAGATTTTTGAAATGAATTTCTCTTCTAAGAAATCGTAATATTACTTTTCAGACAAAATCTATACAGCTTATCCATAAAATAAGACCTAATTTTTAAAAACTATTTCCACCACACCCTGTATAATAACATCGGTCATTCATGTCCATACCAATTTTTTGCACCTTGTCTTCGTATTATGGCGACAAACTTTCAACTATTAAATCTATAACCATAAGCATAAAATTCCTAACAATTCTACCATTACAAGATCTCTTTTGCAGGCTGCTTGTAAATCCACAATTTATTGAGTGCACACAATGGGATTACACTTACAAAGATATTACAATGGCTGTAAGTGGTAACAAAATAGTTTTGATATTATTAATGGAGTTTTAAATGGACAAAATCTGTTCTGGAATCCTAAAGTTAACGTAAGGGATTGAAAAATGTAGAACAAAATATCGGCAGTCAAAATAAGTTAAAGTAGTCATTAATCAATAGCTTTTCATGTATTTAAGAGCTTTTGACGGTGGAGTTTAAAGAGGTGCAGCCTCCATTCTTCTCTTTTATTCTATCAAAGTTTTACGTTTCGATAATGTTGCCTTCTAGTTTTTCTTTTATTTGTTTTATATACTTTAGTATCGAGAGGTTTTAGAATGGTGGTGGTGGAAGAAAATTTATAATTCTTGAGAGTACCTACAATAAGCATCTTTAACATACATACAATCATGTCTATATTCTATCATTAAGCCAAAAAGCTGAACGTGGCCCATGAGTCTTTTGAAGACTTTTATCGTCAAATAGTTTGAGGAGGTTTATTGAGATTTAAATTATACGAGTATTTATAATACTGAAATAAATAAATGAATTTAATCACAGGAAAATAAAAGTTATCTTTGGACACACAATCCTTTACAATTCTGCTTTCGGCCAATAAGGGATCTTGACCATGAACACTGTATAAGACAACGAATACATTACCATCCTCTTGAGCAGAGCATACATAATCTATGTAATAATTCATTAAAACATATGTGTCTGCGTATCTGGCTTGTAACCGTATAATAAATCCTATTTTTAATTTCTAATGACGTGTAAATATGGTTTCAGTTCAGAGTTCAACGCTATGAATTGTTTATAAGACTACATAATGTCTAATGTGAATATTATATCAGCTACATCCGACTTTGCATACAGATTCTGAATAACTAATAAAACTTATATAAAATTTGTTCTTTACTAAGTGATAATGATTGATAAGTCTCGCCAAAAACTATTAAGAAAGGATTCGTGATAGATTTTTTATAAAGCATGTGGGTTGTGGAAACTTTCTGATCATAAAACCTATTTATTTTTCAATACTCACCTATTCCCTTGTCAATTCTATTGCATTACGGCCCTCCTATGAGTACATTTCATAAATGGGTCAGCTATCAGAATAAATCAGCACATATCCCTACATTGTGTCGAAACACGAACCTTCGGCAGCCATGTTTATTCAGTTCACAAGACGGGTCAACGTACCCTGTGAGGCTGGGTCTAAATCTGAGAAGATAGACTCTGAAGTAACCTGTTTTCATGCCAATATGACTACCCGAAGACTATTATTGGTGCATACATACATACATACATTCCTTAAATGCCAAAATGGCTGCCAAAAAAATCTGTGCTTGTAAAGAATTCCTCCTGGTGCTAGTCTTGGGTTGCGTCCTCATAATTTTGGAAGACGTGTATCGATTGGTCATCCTAGGTGCACTTGTGACCATGATTCACGACATACCAAATGACTCCTGCGCCTTACCACCGCTACGAGTACCATTCCGGGCGAAAGTAGAACGTGCAGTCAATCGCTCATCAAGTTACCCTACCCTGCATGGAATTCTATGACGCGGCAAATAAGAGTATTCTATAAACTTATTTTAATAGTTTAGTTACATAAAGCACGGTGTAGTCACATGGTCCAGGATTATTCTCACATGGGAGCCGAAGGCTGAATATTGAGAGTTCCTTGCGAAAGACGTGGCTCGACGAAAATTTGTTCATATGCTCTCTAAAAAAAAGGCTACTGACTTACTCTTGCATAGATAAATCTAAAATGTGAAATTGAATACAATTAAGAAGATATTTATGATGTAGGAATATGCTAATAAAGATAATTAAAAATTTTCACGAAAGCGAATCTCGAACTAATTCTGAATTTATTTGTAAAAAAAATATGCTACAATAGAGATGATTTTAGCTAAGTTTTATCGATAGAGTCGTAGACTGTCTACGTGCTCCTTCGAGAAAACGGGGTGATAAATATACAAGTTACGTACATATAATCACGTCTTTATCCCTTACGGAAAAACAGAGCTCACACTTTCCCTAAGACTGAACACCACGTTCAGTATACGAAATAACAAACATACAAATAATGATGAGAAATATTCAAATACATTTTATATAACACTACAATAAATAGGTATAAACATAAAAATAACCAAACATATTCGTATCTGAAAACAGTGACAACATACTTTTAAATAAATATCAGATGTGAACAAACGGCTTATGGATTCGGCAGCGTCAAATAAAACTGCATAATGCAATAGTGCAATGGTCATCATGGATGCAACACATTATCGACCACGGACTACGCATGTGCTTTAGAAGTACTTACATCTTTTTGGTAGAATAAGTATAAGTACACAGAAATATCCATTTTCTTGTCGTGTGGTTTGTGTCACTTAAGAACCATCACTTTTCCATGATATCGTAAAAGCCCTATAAAGTGCCGTTTGGTTTTCGACAATTTAGAATAGTCCACTCCACATCTTATCCATGGATAAAAGGCGGCTAAGGGAAAGGCTAATAAACTTGAGATTCTTCTTTTAGGCGATGGGCTAGCGGTCTGTCACTATTTGAAACACAATTCTATCATAAAACCATACAGCCGCACGAGACCTTTCAATCTTTTCAAGACTTGGCTCTGTCTACACCGCGAGGGTGACTTGAGGTATGTATGTGACTATAAGAAAACAACCACATGTCTGCCCAGCGATGTGACTATGTCCTATTGGAGAGGCTTTAGTCCGACCGAGGTTCAGCAGTGGACTTTTATAGGCTGTAAGGTAGAGCAAAGATTTGGAGAATTCCCCAAAGAAAGGGATTCCTTAAGCAATATGAGAAACGATATACAAGATATAAATTATAAGGATAGTAAAATAAAAAAGGTATGCAAAGAAAAATATGCAATGAGCAAAATTTTATTAGATAAGAAATAAAGGTATAATATTAAGATCAGGTACGACTTACAAAATTTTCTCATATACTCGTGTATATGAGAAAATTTTGTAAGTCAAAATCAGCAACTTTTTTGTTTTCAATTAATGAAAGTGGGAAGACCTAGACGAACGTATCTTGATCAAATTAAGGACGTCCTGTTAAAGGGTCAGGTCAAGAGTACCCAAAACCGCCGAGTTTGCATGAAGAGAGTTATGAGAGAGAGAGAGAATGTGGATGAAGCGAAGGAAGTATGCAAAGATCGCAAGTAGAAAGATGTAGTCTCTGCCTACCTCTCCGGGAAAGAGGCGTGATTTTATGTATGTATGTATTTATGAAAAAAAGGTTTTCAGATATTGCGCCATACTCCAAAATGTCGTAGAACATTCACAGGATGATGTCGAAATGTTAAGAGTTCCCATTAAAATGTAAGTGGTCCCCATTTCATCGTGGTGAGCAACGTGACATAGGTTACTCACCCATCAGATTCAAGTTGAATTGGATCAGTTAGATTTAGAGGCAGGTCACTGAACCGGCGTAGAGGTCTACGCCGTAGACTTCGTAGCAGATGCTTTGGGTTTTAGTTTTTCCTCGTTTGTTTTTTTGTAGGTTTAATTACGTAAATACGAGAAGAAAAACACATGTTCTTATATATTACACAAGTATACTATGAATAAACTGTATATGTATGGTTGAACTAATTTATTCGCTGAACCAAAAAATATTGGTTTTGGGAAAACTTTCTTTTTCTACACACGCATCTGTTAGTGTTTATTTATTTCAATTCTAGCGAATTATTTTGTTTATTACTTTGTTTTTAAATAATAGGCGACTCCCATGCAGGTTTACTTTCTAGGCAGATCAGTCGTCAACAGAAGAAACGGAATTAATAATAACACTCTTTTTTCACTCCCTTCTTTTACTATAAAGAACAAATATTTGTATTTTTGATTGTAACGTAACAAAAATAGAAAGACCTTCAAAACTAACATATTTTTATTTTAATTATAACGCAGCAAAGCTCCGCATTATAGCTAGTAAAATAATAAAATAAGGCTACAAACATGTTTTTTCTTTATACTTGCCTATAACCTAGATCGTTTATCGTACGCACGAGAAAAGACAGGGTACGCAACTAGGTTTGTATCTTGTTCCACTATTGTTTTGACACTCAAATGCATTTCGTGATTTGAAAGTACAAAGCTGTTCCATTATGTATTCGAGCTAAATTCGGAGGGAAAACAACATAACTAAAACGAACTTTGTTGTTGAAACTAGCATTTACCTCCGACTTCGCTTTCGTGGAAATTTCTTGATCATTTGCGGATTCCTACATAGTATACTCGTATATATATGTATGTACATGCTAACTGCCTGTGCGTTGATAAATATATAATATTTTAATTTTAGGCTACCGTACCAAAATAGCAAAAACCGTGAACTCTTATTCAAACGGCCTCTGTTGCGTAGTGCGCTTCTCTGTGACACCAGAGGTCCCGGGTACGAGTTCCGGCCAGGGCATGATGAGAAACGAACTTTCTCTGATTGGTCTGAGTCTTGGATGTTTATCTATATAAGTATTTATTATAAAATATAGAATCGTTAATTAAGTATATCGTAACATAAGTTTCGAACTTACTTCGAGGCTAACTCAATCTGAGTAATTTGCCCCGTATATATATTTATTTATAGTTTCGTCATTTCCGTCGCCGGAGACCATCGTGAGGAAAACTCAACTGCATATTAGTTTGAATTCTAACCGATACTAATACTAAAGACTAAAACTACACTGCTCTTTTACGGCAACTGGATCATGATCCAATATAAGTATCAATATATATCGAATAAGAAGTATCTACATTAAACGTAGGATCTTAGTTATAGGGGCACCTAGGGCTCCCTCCTTCTAGAGTTTCTCTGGCTTTTTTTCTCTCATTATATTTATTAAGTTAGACTTTATTGTACTCAATACAATATGTACACAATAGGCATATTAATTTCATTTTCTTGTTTTAAAGAGAACTAAGTTAAGATCTTGATTTAATCACAAATTCTAGTTCCTAAAGAATTAATAGTCCATATAATAACATCACTGTTTAGAAATAGATCAGAAATAAGAACCATAATATATATTGTAAATGTCTCTCTCTCATAATCGTAAAAGCAAAGTCCCCACGGCTTATGCGACATTTCATTGCAATCGGTTCAGTGGTTTTGACGTGATAGACGGTCTTCGAATCAGTATGGAATTTCACATCTCACATTGTACAATTCAGTTCTAACTTCCATAATAGTCACTAGCATATATATGGGTACAAAATGAACCCTAACTACTAGTTATGTATATTAATGTACCTATATATTATTGTGTAATATTATGTGAAAAAGATTGTAAGTATATTTAAAACTTGTTTGTATAACATATAAAGATTTGCAGTGTACACTTTTTGGATAATAGACTAGTTTAAGTAATAATATGTAGATAAAATGCTACACTGCATTATCTGTTTGTGTGCCTAATAAATAAAATAAAAAATACATTTAGAAAAGAACCTTAAGGATAAAATCCTTGATTGTATCACTGTCCCTTTTCCCGTGACAAAGATATCGGGGTCACGCGTGAGTGACCCGCCCTGGATCCCCGTCAAATTACCAGCTAATCAATTTAATTGGTACAAGCATTACCAGGAAATCACATCCACGGTAGACCTTACCACGCTCTGTAGCCTTCCACACTAATTTTAACCATAAATTAACGTTCATAAAGTACGATATTCTATGAATACAAAAATCGCAGATAAGACATTTCCTTTTCAGAAAATTGAATTGCTTCAAAGCTCAATGATCTCCCTTCCGTATTTTTCGAATATTAACTCTCATGTAAAAGTAATAAAGCTGAGATTTAACTATCTAAAGTAATGTTAGTTAAGTCAGTTTTATGTACAATGTTAGGGAGTTCGACGACCGTCCTAGGCCCCCGGACCCCTCAGGCACCTGCAAATGGCAACTGCTTTTGGTAATTACCAATTAAAAAGCGACAATTATGAAGATCTGGTTGCGGAAATGATTAAGAAGTCTATTGGAAATGAAATCTTCTAAAAGATAATGCCATGAAAGGAAGAGTAAGTGTCTTAAGTTATGTGTTTACGTTACGGTGATACCTTGGTTTTTCTCTTTTCCTTCTATTCTCTTCTGTTCTCTTCTCTCTTATTATATCATATTTGCCCTTGTGTATTTATAATTTGATTTCCGATTGCTGTGAAACTTTTAAAAAAATTACGAGTAGCCAATTTGCAGAAAAAACAAGACTTGTGTTATCTTTAATACCATTTGATTCGTCTTTTCCCGCCGAAGAAAATTGTATCAGAAGATAGAAACGCTGGCCTCCACCTATCCCTCTGAGAAAAAAACTTGACTTGAAATACCCAAGTATTAGACAAAATTTTCACGCTTCTATCAAATTATTGAATAATTAATGATAACCATAATTGGGTAGGTACAGTGCATTCTCTTTATATATGTTTATAAGTATTCGTATATATGTTTTCTCGAGAAGCTATCTTCATTAATGTCTTTAGAGCATGTAAGGATTTCACCGGGGTACCAGGGTCAAATAGCAACTACCAGATCATTTATTTATATTTATAAAATACCTTACTCTATTATTTTACAAATGATTCCCAGCACTTTAGAAAAAGTCCACTCCATCTCTTTCCCATGGATGTCGTAAAAGGCGACTAAGGGATAGGCTAATAAACTTGGGATTCTGCTTTAAGGCGATGTGCTAGCAACCTGTCACTATTTGGATCTCATTTCAATCTTTAAGCCATACAGCTGAACATGGTCCTTTAGTGTTGGTGAGACTGTTACCTCTGTCTGCCCCATAAAAGATAAAGACGTGATAATAGGCATTTATGCATGCGCTTGACTGAGTGTTTGAGTAAAAGATTAGGCACAGCTAAGATTGCTTGACGCAACGAGCTAAAATTTGGCATCAAAGTTTATTTGTTATTAAGCTTGCATGAAGAGAGTTATGAATGTGGATGAAGCGAAGGAAGTATGCAGAGATCGTGGCAAGTGGAAAGAGGTAGTCTCTGCCTACCCCTCCGGGAAAGAGGCGTGATTTTATGTACGTATGTATGTATGTAAGTTTATTTGTTGTGAAGCACCAAAAGAGGATATTCCAAAATGCCCACACGAACAGGAAACAACGAGATTTGTCGTTTTACGTGGGCGGAGCTGCGGACAAAATCTATATACCTACTTAATAAAACTTAAGCCAGAGATGAGTACATATTTTTTTTCATAATGTAATTAACTGCGTTAAATTTTTCTTAAATTAAAAATATTAGCTGCCAGTGTTTTCGATTTTCAATTTTATTGTCCTAAAACAATTAATGGCATAAGTACTACATACCTACCTTTTTTTATAAGCTTTATTATACCATACACATAAAGTACTTATTACAATCATAACCAGGAGTTAATAAACGTATGAGGTCAGTACAGAGAGTCAGTGCCAGTCTATCGCGTAATATAAATGCGATGTTCGTAGCCAATTCCGACCAAAACTCTCAGTGCATTGAACCACGGGTCCCGATTCTGTTGGCAAAATTATAGTTTTTAACCGACTACAAAATAATAGTAAGCTATGTCATTTGATAATCTTTACTGTAAGGCTTTCAGCGCGATTAGATCGCCAGGGTGTTAGTTTGTATTATTTTATGTTTTATTCGTATTTATCGGAATTAATGATTTTTAACAAAATTTCGATCTCGGTACCGTCGGCATAAAAGTTATTACCTATGTAAGTACATTCTCCGCAGTCTACACTATGAGTATGAAAATATGGAGATCGGTTCTGTGGTTTTCACGTGAAAGACGGACAAACAAACACACTTTCATATTTATAATATTAGTATGGAATTTTATTGCTCAGGAGATGCCTGGACTACCTTCCTTATACCAGTTAAGGCAAAGTGGTACAGCTATCTACTGAGCCCACCGTACTTAGGTAATCTTGACCTGACCTCTAGCTTTTAAAATCTGAATCATTACAAATCACCGATAAATTAGTACTAATTAAAACCGATATGGTAACTTATTACTTCAAAGATAAGACTTCGCATGGACCCAGAATAAGTAAACGCTTATTTTATATGCAATGCTCGAAGAAATTACGCAATAAAATGTTGAAGTTATTACTTTGACACCAACTGGAGCAATTTAATTGCTTTATTAGTTTGCGCCGTGTTTTGTTTTTTTTTTATATCAGTGACAAGATATTATGTGGGATACAATTGTACACTATTCGACAACAGATGGCGTTGTACCGAGATGAAAGAAGTCTGCACTAAATCGACAAAGCTTACGTTATTTTACCTTTAGTTATGTGAAATCTGTTCAGTGGTTTCCACATTAAAAATTATAATGATTTATCAATCACTTGTTACTCAGTGCCTTGTGGTTCCCGACTCATTAGAACAAGATCACTTCGTCTCAGTGCTATGGATGGTCAAAAGCCGGACTAAGTCTCAGGCTGGAGAGGACGCCAAGAGCAAAAAGAAGTCACTTTTTATACATATAGGAGAGGGCATGACATAACAAATGGTAGGTTAAGAACTGAAGGTAAGAAGTATATTGTGAAACTAGAAATTTTGCAAACATTTTCTACCCCGCGTGAGTATGCAGGTGTAATGTTGGTGTATAAATAGATTTTCCACCTCAAAGAATGAGGGAAAATTAAACATAGTTTATTTATTTATATACTTGTCAAACTAACAGTAGACGTTAAAAATATAAAACTTACTTAAATTTGAGTGTATGAGAGAAATCACCGCACTACCATTTCATTTTCATCGAAATTATCCCATAACTTATTACATGCTTGATCGATTCTGGTAAACCAATTCCAAAATAATAAGAGTTCCGTAAAACAATTCATACATATAATCACGTCTTTATCTCATACGGAATAACAGAGCTTGCAGTCTTGAAAAGACTAAAAGGGCACGTTCAGCTGTATGTCTTAAATTCAAATTCAAAAATTCAAAATTCAAATTCAAAATTTTTATTCATTATTATAGGATACTATTATATCGCTTAATAATTGTCGTATGGTTTAACAACTTGGTTGACGTCAAATAAATTACTTAAAAACTAAGTTTACTGCCGCTTCCAAGGCGTCAGTGCAGTAAAAGTATGGAATTGAGATTTAAATAGTGACAGGTTGCTAGCCCATCGCTAAAAAAGGATTCCGATTTAAATTTAAATCTTTTGAAATTTTGTCTATGACACTCCGACCGTGTTTAGTTATTCTAAGTCTTAAGCACTTTAGCAGAGAATTTATAGCCAATAAACATAGCACATTGGAGGTTCATTCACTCGCCACCCGGTTGCTGAACTTAATTACTGTCAAACCAGGCACAGAGCGAGGAAGACCACACCATCCGAATATTTGGCGATAATCCGAAACGTATTTTTTTTTTGGTGATTTATGTTTAAAAAAAAGTGTCTTCTGTTTTCAAAAAGAGCGTCGTTGGTCGAACTGTTAAGGTTGATAGGCATAATTACCGCGGCCTTATACTCGTAGTGAGATATCAAATGAATGTTTTACTATTATACAAAACTAGAGGCCGCCCGCGACTTCGTCCGCATGGAAACCCTATCAATCCCGCGGGAACTCTGGGATAAAAAGTAGCCTATGTGTTATTCTGGGTCTTCAGCTACCTACATACCAAATTTCATGGTAATCGGTTCAGTAGTTTTTGCGTGAAAGAGTAACAAACATCCATACATCCAAACAAACTTTCGCCTTTATAATAGTAGTAGGATATATGGGTTACGTTTCCCTGCAAAGGTTGGAATTTTGTGAATTTTGTTATTTCCTAAAGAAAAAAGAGGTGTGTGAATGTTACAGATCTATCCCGCTGCTTCTACGCTCATCGATTTTACCAAGGCTTAATGGCTATGGGTCTTTCGATTCAAATTTTAAAATTTAAAACCTTTATCATACAATCAATCATATTATTTTCTGTGAACTTTCTGCTGTAATTGGGCTTACAAAATTTATTAAAAATATATGTTTTCTTGCACAGATATACAACATACCTTTATTCAGTTAGATTTGTCGGTGGTCGAATTGGTAAGGTGCCCGGTTAAAATGCGTGATGCGTACAAAGGCACAGGTTCAAATCCCACCTCGGCCATGTACCAAAGGTTGCGGAGACCAGATGGGAGTCGCTTCGTGTAAAAACCTAATTCACCCAATCTAGGATCTATGGTCAAAGGCATACCCCGAGCTCCTCTCCAAAGAGGTGTGGATGCAACCAGGACTAAAGCCAGGAGGAAAAAGACAATATACCTTTTTTTCCTTTTGATTAAGGAAGTCTGTCGTTCAGTGCTCTGTGCTCAAAACGCACCCGAAATTTCGTATACGTGACTGAAGTCAGCGCCTTCGCAGAATCACACCCACTGCGGTGTCAAACGACCTTATTACCTTAACGACACGCCTCAAGTGGCTATGTGTTCCTGGTATCATGACATATTATGGTGCCATGATTGACTGAACCGATCGGTCATATTTTTAAACGATTTGTTAAAAAGAGTATTATTACATTATTATTAATCGTGGTAGGTAGATTAAACGTCTGCTAGTAAGAAATTTAACAGAACTGAAAAATGTACTAAGAACAGTTTTATGAGTTATACATACATTTGTGTTACCGGTGAAGGTAAAATCGCGTGGAAACCTGTAAGTACATTCATGCAACTCGATGTGTAACCATGATCCAATATTAATTAGTTTCTTCTGCAAAGTTTGCGGAGGTCAGGCTAGTAACTTTGTGTAAAACCTGACTTTTATCCGGAATAGTGGTCAAGGATGATAATTGACTGGAAAATTTGATAGCCAGACCACATTCTTACTTAACGATTGTAGACACCAAAATAGGGTCTCCATATCATGTTTTCAATCCTTTATGATGCTTCAAATGAACGACATGAGTATGATTTCTTGTTATCATGACGCTTGTTTGTTTGTAAATACTTTATAGGTAAAACACACAAGGATAAAATATCATCTATGTACAGAATAAAATATTCAAATATTTGTGCGATTATTTAAGGTTTCCGTTATTTTTTAATCAGACGTCTACAATATGGAATCATTTTAACAGGGCTTATTTTAAAAGCTCTTTGGTAAGTAAGGAAATGAATACCTTTGCACCATTTCGATTCGATCATACTTTGTTAAAATATTAAAAGAAAAATATAATTTTTTTTCATGTATTTTAATTTCTTAATCTGTCATAAGTAAAAGAAGTTATAATTCGCATAAGTAGATATAGACTTAATTATTTTCTTCGAAACATTTAATTAGGGTTAAACCATCCAAAAATACATACTTTTACCTTTATACTTAACAAAGAAACATACAAATAACATCAATAACCTATTAACTAAAGCAAGTAAAATAAACATATGACGCTACCTAGAAAAGCGGCGACAACAAAGGATGACTAATGAAATAAGAAGCAAAAGCCATAACATTGTGCCTGCAGCCTGCACCATAGATATAACATACCTAGTCAAGTCATCTATCTATAGTCAGTCATCCACTGAGTTTACTGGGCTAAAAGTTGAACGAACCTAGGAAGAGCGCTTGCGTCTCATTGCTCTTAGCTCACGCACACACGCACACAACACCACACCAACAAAACTCACACCCACATCCATCGAATACACAAGTGCAAGGAAACTAAGAGCACACACTGTTGAAAACGAAGCGTGAGAAATGTTGATAACTCACTTGCGTTCGTCACTTCCGAGTTTGAATTTAGAATCAACACGTCTTCCATTTTTTAATTTGCTTAAAGGTGTGTGTGATAATCAATTGTTTTTTTTTATGTGTGTAATACAGATGTATAATAATGATGAATCAAATTCGCGTTCAAGTCACGTCCGCACGCAGCCAAATTGCCTGCAAATTGATGATAAAATTCATCATTCGTCTTTTATGAATAACAAAAATTATATCTTTAATTTAAAATGTTTATTTTTTTATGACGATGTAAGTATCAGTATCAATTTCTTGTAATTCACATTCTTTACAATCGGGGAAACTTAAATTAATAAAAATCAATATCACAGAAAAAATTAAATCTGAAAAGAATTGCGGCTCCAAAATTTTATTAATAGTAATATAAGGTAGAGATGAGGCCGTAATTAATATTGGCGAGTATGTGTGAGTGAGTACGTAGGCGATACGTAATGAGGTTTGGCTGTGTGCGTGCGATGGCAAGTTGTATACTTGTATGACTGGCCACTCTGACTTCTACAACTTATGTAACCCTGGTACCTCGGATCTTGTTTGCGCATACATTTTAGTACAAGTTTTTTTTTTTTTCACCGGCAGTTTTAAAATACACAACCGGCTTGACGGGGCATTTCTTAAAACTGTCTTTGCATTTCCGCGTTCAGAAAAAAAGGTCGTTCGCGCCTAAAATTTGTTTTAAAGTTCGTTTATGTTGCATACAAATTCTTAAGGAAGGCATTCGGAATACATTTACAATGATTAAGTCGTAAATTTTACATGTTAAGTGTGTACTTACACGCATTGTAAGAACACAATGTGGTGTTTACTTATTGATTTTTACCAAATTTTTAATTTATGTTTCAATATGATAGAATTTAGAAGCTCTCATTTTTTTTTAAAAACTTACTCCGTTTTTTTAAAGTAATAGGCTGAGTTATAAGTAATTAGGTACCTATGTACATAAGTACCTCAATAAAGAGAAAGTCCAAATCCATACGCCCTATGTAACTTGCTTTCTTTTCTTAAATCTTTAAATTATACTTTATTATTAAAGATATACATTAAATATATACATTAAATCTCGTGGGATAAATAAACTTTCGTTAAGTTTATTGGGAACAATATTTACAAGACTCCAAAGTCCATCCGTACTTATATTATAAATGCGAGAGTAAGTATTAAATTTTTGTTTGTAACCTCTTCATAGATACCTAAACTTCTGAATTGATCTGCATTAACTTTTGTATTCAGAGTGTAGAGTACGGAGACCGATATAGGATACCTTTCAGGAAAAATCTTTAATTCTGTGGGATTTGCAAAAAAAAAACAAAATTATTTTGTAGGTGGCACATATATGCTTTCGAAAACTTCGTAGTGGCACTACGAATTTCGTAGCAAATTACCATTAATTTTAATACATTTCGTAGCTCGCTCTACGAATTTCGTAGCATATTGCCATTTTATTTAAAGATGGCAGTTCGGAAATGTTATGGGTTCTTATCCCTTATATCTATGTAGGTAGGAACATGAAAAATAAAATAATCGAAGAATAATTTATGAGAATAATATCGACTGGCAGAGAACGCTTTATACGCATTCAATCAATAATAAAGAAATATATGGTTGAGTACATTTTACGTGCATAATGTTTAAATAAATAAAAATATTCTAAAATGGTTTTTATTATCACAGAAATCACGCCTCTTCGCAAAAGATCTGTCTCTGAATCTCATTTTCATCATTAAGCCCTCCACAAATACGAAAACCACGCCCGGAGGAGTAGGCAGAGATTTCATTTTAATTCTAGTATAATAAAAATAATAGTATAAATAATTTTAATGCTCTTAATGCTACCTGGTCAGTTTGATCAGCGAAAAATACCCTAATTTTTTTTTAGTTCAGTGTAGACAAGTTGAACACGGAATAAACTATAAGAAAATTTTGTATATATCTACTCAAAAGGCTACAAAATCTTGAACGATCTCTTTTTCTTCGAAATCTGTATAATCTGGCGCTTTTTTAGGTCTATGTTTACCTGCTTTTATCCGAGACATTTGACAACATTGGGCACGGTAAGGTTACAAATGTGATAAGTATATCTATCTAGTATCACTTCAACCGCATATTTTACATCAAATAGAATCCAATGTCTAGTAATATTCCTATGATATCAATACACAGTAGAAGGCAGATTGAAGAGGTGAATGACTCCGAGTCAAATACGGAAAGACGAGCAGCGGCCGAGTGGAAAGAAGGGAAAAACGGCTTGTGCCGCGACCTGGCCGGCCGGCTGGAGATAAATACATATACGACACGTCTAAATTCGTTGCAGGGTAGACAGAGCCAGCATTCTTGAAAAGACAGAAGTGCCACGTTCAACTGTATGGCTTAATGATGGAATTGACATTCAAATACAGTGACAGGTTGCTAGCCCATCGCCTACAAAAAGAGTCCCAAGTTTATTAGCCTTTTCCCTAAGTCGGCGTTTTACGACATCCATGGGAAAGTGTGGTCCTTTTCTAAAATGCTGGGAACCACGCGGTTAAGTAAAGTAGTTAGTAGGTACTATTATTTATTTATCTTAGTTATTTTATTCACAATATGAAAACATATTACACAAAGTGACTCCCATCTAGCCTCCGCGGCCTTTGCATAGAAACCTAAACCCGGATATTGGATCATAGTTACACATTCAGTTGCCTGAACGTGCAAATTTTCAAACGATGTTTTCCCTCGCCATAAGAGCATCGGTTAGCACTCAAACTAATGTACTTAAGTCGGAATAGAGTTAATACTACACTCTCATCTTCGACCACTGACGTATACATGCATTTATGACTACACGAACCTCCTACCTCCTGGCTTCAGTCCCGGTTACATCCTCACTGATCTGGAGACCAGCCCAGGGTATGTCCTTGACCATGGATCCTAGATGGCTACTACAATATTGCATTTTTATTCTTATTAACTTGAAATTCTTCTATTAGGCGATGGGCTAGCAACCTGTCAGTTTTGGTTTTAGGATAGGATCTCAACTCTCTCATTAAGCCAAACAGCTGAACGTGGCCTATCAGTATTTTCAAGACTGTTGGCTCTGTCTACCCCGCAGGGTATATCGAAGTAATTATATTAATGTATGTATGCATTATTGCATAGTAAATTTTGTTGATGTTGCGTTCACTCTTTTATCAATTTTAAAATATAATTATAATTATTTCGCCCTGTTCATTAGTTTAAATAAGCGGAACAGCCTGTATACAGGCTAATCAGTAAACAAGTATACCGTGATGAGTGGGAGAATATCTTACTAACTATCGATGCCTTTGCAATGAGTTATTTTCCGACCAATAGGGTTGTCATCTGTTATTTCATATTGAAAATATGTGTGATTGAAACCTTATATAGTTATGTGCTTTCGAAATGGAATTAGATATGTGTTAAGGTTCCATTCCATAGTGAAAACTGTAAATTTGATTGCTAACCCATGCAGCAGACAGTGAGGAAAACCAATTATGGGCAGGCTCTCTGATAACTGTCGTGGATCAATCAGGAGAACACTAAATATCTCTCACTCTGTTAATATACTTAGCTGTAGAAGGACGAGCTGCGCTCTTCTGTAAGGTGACAATGATCCTAACTAATATTAGTTAATGTTTTTAACAAGGGAAAGTTAGTTTGTTTGTTATCTCTTCACATTTAAACAACTGAACCAATCTGCATATAATTTTGCATGCATATAGTGTGTACGGCATGAGTATGGAAAAGGACATAGGGAACTTTTCATCCCGGTAAAAACCCGCCCATCATGCCCGCGGCATGTGAAAAAAACCTATATTCTTCTGTGAGTGCACTAAATTCGCACGGGCCCCAGCTAATGAATTATAAAGACATCTAACATACATACATAAAATCACGCCTCTTTCCTGGAGGGGTAGGCAGAGACTACCTCTTTCTACTTGCCACGATCTCTGCATACTTCATTCGCTTCATCCACATTCATTGCTCTCTTCATGCAAGCTCGGCGGTTTCGGGTACTTTTGACCTGACCCTTTACCATTACCTAGACATTTCACATTTAATTTTATTTAAGAGGCAATGACAATATGAATGTTCTCAGATTATTACTTCTTCTTAAATCTTTTTAAGGAAAACCTGACGGGCTGGCCACGAACTTAGAAGATAAGGTATGTCTCATCAGCTGTTTTCGCTTTAGCCATCGCTTGTTAGAAGAACTACGAATTTATAACATCTTCCCTCGATTTAGTTCTGCAATCTGCGGGGGACTGCGAAAGTGAAGCAGTAGCACACCTAAATTTAAACCACATTGATACAAAAAGTTATTTGATAGTGTGATTATATTTACATCGAAGTCAAAGCCCTGCGGCTGTATAAAATAACGATAGTCATATTTCCAGGGTATCCTTGTATTTATGACGGCCGTAACATCTAATATGAATCGTCCCTACCAGGATCCCAGAAGCGCGAATACGTTCTTCCTACTGCGTCTGGTCGAGGACTGGGCTAAAAGGTCGGTGACCGCGGTGACATGACGCTTATCTAGTGCTGTGATTAACTCCTAGTAATTAGTTACGAGTATAGTTGCATGAAATCTAGTCGGCATGGGAAGTAAAATTGACGCACGTAGTCGTGATATTCTTCTGAAATTCCAAAGGGCTTTTGCAATCACACTAGCTCGAAATTTTTATTATTAATTTTCTTGTCTAGCTTATTACATAAAAAGAAATCAGGGCTCTTTCCCGGAGGCTTCTTTCCCTCTTTCACGATCTTTGCATACTGCTTTCACTTCATCCATCATTACGGATACTCTTAACCTGACCTTTTGCCAGGATGTTCCTAATTTGATCAAGGTACGTTTGTCTTGGCCTTCCCCTCCTACCTTTGCATTAGTCTAGTTTTATAAGGATCCTAAATTATTTTACCCTATTTATAACTTGCTTATAATATGTAAAACTAGCGACCCGCCCCGGCTTCGCACGGGTGCAAAATTATAAATCTTATTATACATAGAAACCTTCCTCTTGAATCACTCTACCTGTTACAAAAAACCGCATCAAAATCTGTTGCGTAATTTTAAAGATTTAAGCATACAGACAAACAGACTAAAATAGCGACTTTGTTTTATACTATGTAGTGAAGTGATGTCAATTTCCTTTTATTTTGAAGAAATTCGCGTTGCATTATGCCTCCTTACTATTTGAAAATATCCTTAAAAATTACGCATTAATGAGAGCAAGAGGTCAAAATACGTAGTACTTCCAACAATAAACCTCAAAACTTCAACTCCAGTCTTCACAGGAAATAATTTAAAACCTTTGCTTTAATTTGTTTGCTCACGTCACACAGTCCAACCGTAGGTTCGTAGAAGTCGTAGAGCGTGTCAACCGCCACGTAGGATAAGCTTGGTATCCTGGTAGACATCTACTAGGATATCATAACGCGTAAGAATTTTTTAGGTTTCGCAACATTATGTAATTTATTAAAACGGCACGTCTTAGTTCACTTGACGTTTAGAAAAAAGTTATTATCTAGATGTGTTGTGTTATTTCCGACACTCTAGAATAAGACCTCTCCATCTTTTTGCCATGGATGTCATAAAAGGCAGGTGGCTACGGGAATAAGTTATCATTAAATTTTAGAAACTGCATCTAAAAGCAGGTTTAGGATCGGAAATAAGCCAGAAATCCAACTAATGTTCTAAAGGCATTTGTCGGCATTCTAAATTAAGTGCCTAAGCTTAGTTGAAAAGGCATTTAAAGGCTTAATGGCAAAAACCAACAAATGTGGATGCACACCGCGACGCCGGGCAAGCAAACCCATATGGCGTAGTCGTCATAAACGTCTTAGGCAATCAAAACATTTACTTCATCATTCAAATCTATCCTCAGAGAAATAAAGATCAAATTACTATAAATTATAACATTTATAAAGTTGTGCGATAGTTACAAGAAGCAATATTATAGTAACTAAGTAAAATTGAGAATTGACTTTAACGTGTAGTCGTAAGGGATATTATTGATTGATGTTTAAATAAATAGTTGTTGAAAGTCGGTGTTGGTGTAAAAGAAAGCAATGAGCAGAAACCATCACTATCCAGCGAGTTACTAGGAATCCATAGGTTGTAAGAGGTCGGCTGTCTTCTGTAGTAATGAGGATATAGTCGATAATCATTAGTAATGTTGTAGGATTACAACATTGAAAAACTATACATTTATAAGAAAAATACAATTATATTTTTAAAAATTGAACTGGGAATGGAGCAGGTAACAAAATTTGTTGGAGCTTGCATATTGAAAAATATTATAGGAGATGCTACATATGTTTAGTAATAAAAATAAAAGATTAGACTTTAAAAATTTAACGCCGAAAAGTCAGGTCAAGAGTGTCAGGTCCATAAATCAAATAAAGAAAGTAAACGTGGATGAAGTGAAGTAAATAAAGATTATTCCAAGTGGAATTATTTACTTTTCCTTCGAGATTTTATGTATGCATGTATTAAAAAATTACATAACTTTATTCGATTTTATTAAAATTTTATTTATGTTTTCTGATTTATTTAAAATATGCACAGAAGTTTCCGAAGCCTCTCTTCGCTTCGTCCAAACAAAACATTCGTGTCCGCAGTCGATTATATATTTCATTCGACCTATGCTAAACATTGCATTTCCTGCTGGTAAGAAGATTACAGTTAAAAAATCAATAAGTCATTTTTCTTATTTCTATTTCATCTTATTTTTTTGTGTACATCTTTTAAACATATTTGTTATCGTTTATTTCCACTCTTAGATAATTTCTTAATTTGTGCATCTAGCATTTTTTTAAATTATTGTTATTAAAAAGTCTACTTAATTTAAGGATTAATACATTACATAAATTGCCTCACTCTACCAGAATCAGAACTCAGAATCCATTTTTTATTTATTTCATGAAATTTTATATTTTTGTGACATTTTTGCCCTTAATTTATTTAAAGTGTTACATGAATATCTTTCTCAACATTTCAAAGTTTGTTAGAAGAAATTTCAGGGGAGCCCAACTCGAGATTTGAAATGTTTGGTGGCCGGCACAGAATATTGTGTTTGGGATACCATTCATATGGGAACATAGTTCCTTTATTAAAATTACGTTGCGCATTTAAATCTTATTTACGCATTTGACACTATTCGCTTGATCACAGAATTGTAAGAATTGTAGCAACAGAAAATGTAAGAATCACGTTTGCCACCATAACAAGTCAATTTTAAAGTAAAGAATTAAAAAAGTTGTGTTAAATTAAAAGTTTTTATTATGATTACAACATTTATAGCTGGCGAATCAACTATCTAATCTATGTCGTAAATTTCAATATTTCCGAAAAAAATACAATGACCATCCACCATCTACATAGAAAATACCATAAAAAACCGGTACACCCACACAGCAAACAGACAATCGTTGTCTTAACTCTACCAGGTTAGCATGACCTCCAAAATTCTTCAACAATCCTCAATTTCAACTAAAATCTTACACCAAAAAGGGGGGGAAGAAGATTTAGTTACAGCGGCCAAAATTTCTGTCCGACCATTTTACGTGGGCGCCATTTTTCGATTCGGTATTCCTTAGTTCACACGAAACCTTTTTCTAGTGAATATAAATTCGGTACTCGTATGGATAACGCGTTGGGTTTTCGTAATATTACGTGCGCTTCCCATTCCAGATACTGATCATGTCGCCAAGTGATGTATTTCTCTTCTCCGTGATATAATTCACTTTTTGGGTGCTTGATCTTTATTGGGTCTTTCTGTAGCGCTGTCAAGATTGTTTCACTAATCAATCGATCTTTTAATACATTCAGTTTCAATTAACAAATTATACATTCATTAACTTTTAAATAATATTAGGTACCTTCCTATATAGTAAATTCGTTGTAAAAAACTTGACTATATGCCACAATAATCAAACCTAATTATCGATTTTATTGTTTAAATAAGCGTAAACTTATCGACAAGCATACGATCGGAAACGTCACGCAGCAGCGGCTAGTCACGTTATCTATCGATATAACCAACGTAAACCGTCAAAACTACCAGGGCAGCATAGGCGAACAAAAGTCAACTATTTCGACAGCCAAACACTCAATAAAAACTTGTAAACTTGAACATATCGCGGGAAGGAGACGGCGCTATCTGTTTTATCACCGTTCTCGCTCAGTTTACGTCAGTTGACAAGCACTGGGTGAACGAACTTTGAGAGTTTACTGGGCTAAAAGTTGAATGTACCTCCGTTCGCGGACATTACGAACAAGATAGCAACTTTACCGCATATAGTTGAATTAAAAAACGCAGCAGACACCTTTTACGATCGCCTCTAAATTGATCATAAGGCTAATGCTTATAAAGTTGAATTTGAATCAGTTTGGTAACTCGTTTGTGCTGTTTTGGAATACATCAGCAAGTTTCTCACGACTACTCGCACATTCGCATACCAGTAGTGAGACGAGTGTGCAGACTATGGATTTATTTGTGTGCGTTAGTTGGAGGTTGGTGTAGTCTTGAAAATAATTTCGCGGTCACACTCCGTCGCCGGGTTCAACTCAACCTGAGCCACCTGTCTGTTGCTCGCCTGGTTATTTATATCTATGCGCAACGTATGTACTACACTTACATGTACATACAAATATGCGATAATAACCACACGGTATAATTGATATCTAGAGAGCGATAGTTGCACCATTGAGTTATAAAAAATGGGCTCGCGAAAAGCACCATCAATTTTGCTTTTAAGTTTTACGAGCATATAAATTACGTGGAAGGCTACTAAGTGATTTCTAGCTATAAGTTCGTTAGGTATTTAGAAGCAGCCACTCCTGGTTTTGAACTTAATAGATGTGATTGTTTATCGTGGATTCACAAACGCTGTCGTTAAATCGGAAGCCTTTCTCTTTAACTAACTTCCTCCTGGCGTAAGTCTCGGGCTCAGCAGGATCCAAACCTGTGCATTGTATGTATTGGGTCGGATACCTTACCACTCCACCGCTGCTAACTAACATAATGTACCTATAAGTATTTCTGTGTGTACCCCTTTTTCTGTATCTTTGGCAAATTTTATATTGATTTGATTTAATATTTTCACATAATTATTAAAACATAAAATATTAATAAATAAAGATTATATAACAATAGATAAAAAATACTAAACTTCCTCATTAGCGTGATCTTTTCCATCTCAAGTTTTACGACATTCATTAGACCAGGGTCGTGGACTTCTTTATGCCGGCCAAATAAAATTCAGGTTCAACCTGTCCAAAAGCTGCCTTCACACTGGCTCTGTGCAATTATATTTGAATGATAACATACCTTTACATTTGAACTGACGCTTATAATAATTATGAAAATTCTGGTAAAATTTCTGATGCAACATTTGATATGAGTCGTTTTGTGCAATTTTAACCGTCATTTTCGTTTTGTCCTCGCTTTAAATTTTTATTGAGAAATTATTTCATATACTTTATTGAAAATAATTTAAAATAAGGCTGACATAACTAATAATAAAGCCTATGAAAGTAAAAAAGATAAAATGTGTTTTTATATCGTCCATGTTTAAGATTTTTAAAACAGCGTTTTTCGTTGCCACTTTCTTGAACAAAATTCAATGTAAGTATTAAGATATAATAAAACTAAGACGCACATAAAGATTTCAGTAGTGTTTGGATCAAGACAAGACTAATTTGGTGTTCTGCAAGGAAGTGTATTAGAGCCACTGCTGTTAAATAAGCCTTTTCTTTTGTTCACTTTCGGCATCTACACGACAAGAGAAGCAGCTGGCTGGTACACACTATATTTCTTCATCACTACCAGACTAGTATGAAAGCATAAGAGAAACATGTCAAACTAAAAGAAAGCTCAATCAGTTTCACCTTCTTGTCATGTCACCATAGCAACCAGTTCCTCTCAAATCTTAATTAACTAATAAGGCAATTAATTTATCAATGAACTCTCTGAATAAGACGCATTAAGTCGGCCATTGAACTCAGATGCAAAACGCGAGAAAGTAAACGGAATCACTTGGTAAAGACCTCCGCAGACGAGACATTTGTAAACTGATGCAACTTGCAATAATTATGTAGATACAGACTCTGCTTAGTATAAGCACAATCAATTTTGAAAAACAATCTTGCATATCAGTACATTATTCACAGAAAAGGCAGGTTCCCAATTCTACCTAAGTGAAAGTCTATCTACTGTCTATTGATGTGCTTTTACAGCCCCTAAGCCCCTGGACCAAATTTGATGTAAGTAATTTTTCTTGAATTCAAATAATTTTCCAAGATCAAAAATTGGCTACTATTTTTCAGAAAAATTTCTACTATTACAATTAAATTACAATTGCTGAAAATTTTACCTACCAACGCTTAACGTTAACGCTTCCATATTTGCGGCTGCTTTCGTGTCATAACAGACAGAAGATGTTGAAGACTGGACAAAGAAGGAAGAGTAATTTGCAAACCCAATCCCCGAAGCATAGTATAATAGTCAACCGGCAATGCGCACATGTAAGGGAGCACTTTGTAAAATAAAATCTAAAATCTCTATAACTCCATCGAAAATATTACCTACATGTCTGTTATGGCCTTTAATGAGGGCGACGGAAATATCACTTGTGATAAAATGTACATTGATTTCTCAAATTTCTCAATTTAATAATAATTTAATAATAAAAACGTAATAATCACTAAGTATATTTAGTGATTATTACGTAACGAAAAAGTAATAATCACTGGGTACGACATTGAGTCTGTTACAGTCTGAGGGTGCCCTACAGGTAGGCTTTTCCGAACTAGATACCACCTACTTGAAAATAATTTCCTTGTAACGGCTGACTTCGTATGGAGATTATTCAAAGATTTCTACATATATTGGCATTGGAAGGTCGGTTACAGGAGAATGCAAGTCATGTAACGCTATAGGGTTTCTCTCTGTAGTGGTCTTCTAATGTTGTTATAACCTGAACCCACCCTCGAGTCTGGATAAAGCTGCTCCGTAGCAAGATTGTTGATAATACTATGACATATCTCTTCTGAACGGTCCTAGCACCTGTAGTAAAAAATATCCTATACTATTAAACGAATAATATTTATATACCTATATACGCCGATCACCCACTCAGGTCGCCCAGGTACTATATTTATTAAACTCGTACCAACAATGTTTTTATAAAAACCCAAAAACATTTACGATTCAATCTCGCATCCACATCAGATTTTCCTGCAACAAGATGTGTGAGTTATCATGAGTCAGAATTCCAATAGCTTATTTGGTCTGGTCGGAAGTGAAAGTAGAAAGCTGGCGAAAATCACCCGACTCTAGCGGTGCACTGCTATGCATTTTATTGTCTCTCGGCTTCATAATGACCAATTTGAGACGTCATAATTATCAGATTTCTTCTTGGATCTTGAGTTTCTGAGCTAAACATAACACACACTTATATCACTTTTTATCCCTTTAAATACCTCTTTATATACATAGTATCCTAATTTATTTTCCATTTTCGCAGAATTGAATATTTTCGCTCGGTTGTATTCTTAGCTGGCTCCAAAATCCAGGTTCCTTTCAAAATATGTAATAGCGATTTCCGACTGACCCTTGGGGCCTTTAGGGAATTTGGAGAGACTGTCTCAGTTTTTGGTTGCAAATAAAGTTGTGACTTAAACTTTTACAAAATCACTAAAATAAGTATTGCAATTATGGCATATCCTGATTTCATTTATTTTCTATCATCTGTGTTGTTTACATTTAAGTTTCAAGTTTCAACAATTCCAACGCTTTCTAACTTGATCTTAATATTTGTGATCTCAATTTCGAACAAAGAGCTTATTATTGTCAGCGAAAAAAGCGAACAAAAATGCACTGTTTGGCGTCCGAAGAAAAAGAAATCAACTATTAGATCAACAATTGCTGCCCTACATTTTTCCCCCATCAAAAATGGCTCCAAAAATAATTGAACGAGAGTCCAATTTCGGTCATTACCAAAAGAGATTGTCCAAAGTCAAGTGCAAGGCGAAATAGGAAGAAAAGAGTAGATCACGGTCATACTTTCACTGACTTTCTCCGACCTAAATGCCCAACATTGTCGTAGGTCTAGTCGTTGGCCTTCGGGGTAGCACTTTTGGTTTTATCTGACACTTTCATTGATCTATGAGAAAGTCGTGACGTCACCGTTTAGGGCACGGTAAAAGGGAAATGAAAGTAGGTCAGGTGGATCGAGAATATTCGAGATCAAAATCATGATTGTGTCGATAGAAATCTGTTTTACAGTAGTGGTACGTATAGATTGTGAATGCCTACGGCTTTCTGGTACTTTTTTGGAGTGAGTCTACACACAATTCATTACAGGCAAAGTAAGATGCTTAGTTTGAAAAGACCTGAGTGTACCTAGTTAGTGTTCTAAGTGAATTTTGACATTACATTTGATGATAACAGAATCCGATGAGGCGCATAGAAGAACGGAGGGAAAATCTATGTAATAACTGGTAAATAAGGATCATAAGTAGAAAATTACTACAGACGTCCCTAATTTGATCAAAGTATATTCGTCGGGCAGCCCCCTCTGCAGGAATACCATCCCCTGTCCCATACCGTTTAACACCGGAATTAATTTCGACGGATATCGAAAAAAACAACATTGTGCATAAAATAACGTATTCGTATAAAAGTCCATCTGATACCAATCCGCTTAGTTGAAAATGAACTCGACCTTCTATGGTGTTCTGGTAGAAAGCAAACACATATTTTGCCCGCTTCTTCTCAACTATAAAAAGTCAAAGGCACAGCAACCTGTTATTATCGGTGTATCAATACATCCAGCTAACCGTAGCCTTCTAATCATTGGACATGGGAATCTACACAGGCATCTTCTTCAACATCACAAATTTCAAGTTATTTTTAATATTTACTACACCTCATGCACGCTTACAAAGCTTACATCAGATTTTTTCAGTAATCTATCACTAAGAGTATTTTTATCTCAATTCCATCGTTAAGCCACCCAGCTGATCCTGGACCTGGACATGCAGTCTTTTCGATACTATTAGCTCTGTCTACCTTGTACACACTAATTATAACTAGATTTGTTTGTTTGTAACGAATAAACTCAAAAACTACTGAACAGATTTTCACGAAATTTTGTACAGAATTAGAATATATTTATTTATTTAAAAATTTATTGTGCCTCGATTGTACAATAGGTGGAATTAAAGCTCATATCATTTTCTACCACTCAACCTTTAGAAAATAGCCATCAGAAAAAAAATCAGGTGTTAAATTAAGAGTGAGAAATAAATACAATAATGTTTTATTTTTAGACATACTACATAATAATGGACCTTTGGCATTTACTACGGGCGCTAAATCCCGCGCATGAGCTAGTAATTGATACCCATACGCGTGTGTTAAACTTGCCTTCGAGTCTTTTCTAGATTTTTTAGCTCTGTCTACCTTTCATCTAATTTATAAATACGTATGTGATTTACGTATGTGTGTATTAACACCAGTAGTAGTAAATAGTAGCCTAACTTTCACGCAGACCGTCGCAGAGTCATATTTCATCAAAGACAATCTTCTAAAATTAACGAAACAGGTATGGTAAAAGTTGGCAGGCGAATGTCAATGACCTGAACAAGTGCGATTCTGACCTTAGCTATATGTAGCAAAGCGGAGAAAGTCGGCGGGAAATGAGTTCTGGGGAAAGTAACGCACGCCCTTGCTTCGGCGACAAAGGGATATAATATGCCAAGTGACTAGATAATGCTCGTAAAACAAAAGTCCTTTTTTATTTTTATTTCCCATGGATATTTCGGATATGTCCTGACCTGATATCCTCACCCGGGCGTGGGTTAGGTAAGATTAGATTTAGAAAAAATATATATTTTCAAACCCTATCCTCTTACATATCATATCAATAGCCCGAATGTGAAATAGGTAGGATTTCATTCTCCACTTTCTCGGGAATGATCGATAGGTATATATTTTTGACTCGAATCACTTTGAAATTCAATGGTACCCAAGTTGTAAGTAACTCGTATGTGTATAAATTACTGCATCAAGTAGCAGGATTAATAACGGCGTTTCAAGTTTCCCTGTGGAAAGAAGGTTTTTCCATATGCCCGTAAAAGGTTTCCCATCTGCTTGGGAAAATAAACACTATCTCCGAATCTCAATTGTATCATTAAGACATATTCAAAGGCCACTGTTACTTGGATGGATGGTAAGCGTTTTGTAGCTACTGTGTACCCCGTCAGGGATATGTCCAGAGAGGACATATGGGGATTTGAAGGCTTCCATCCCGGCCCGGACACAATCAGTTCTCTGAAAGTGGAGTAGGAAACTGCTTTAAGAAGCAGGAGTACGATTTAAAGGCTGATCACTAAGTTTATTGATCTAAGCGCAGTATTAAGATTAAAAAAAATTTTCACTAAAAATTATTAAGTAGCCATTTTATACGAAAAAACTGACTTTATATTTAAAACGTTTGTAAAAACATTACTCTCTTACTGCAGTTAGGAAAAATTAAATTAGGTAACACGCCATCTAGTGCATTATTAAAGTACTACTTTGTAAATGATGACACGCTGTAAAACGACAGTTGACAGTGACAACCTAGACGTTCTTGAAATTGTTGCCACGTTTCAAAATTACCAATAAATATAGAAAAAGGCCCAATTACTGTTAAAACAGAAAGTTACCTAGTTCTAGTCATCGTCATTTACTACATAACAAAGTGAAGTCGCCCTATTTTATTTGTTTGTATGTATGCACTAATCTCGGAAAGTTATGGACGGAAGGAATTTGTTCTTGTTTGTAATGTTGGAAAGAGGGTTTTCTGGGGATGTAGGTATAAATCTTAAGTGACCGAGCGAAGTCTGGGTGGATCGCTAGTTATTGATAAAAACCAAAAGCCATAGGAAGTTCAATTTATGTCGTCTAGTGTAAAATCATTCAATATTTATTTAAACCATAATATTAAGAAATTACAAACAACATCTTTTCAATATTTCAAGATTCATTCGTTCAAGTCACATTTATCTCTTCTCAACACTCCAGTTTTCTCAAAAAAAGATAACACATTGCCTCTCAACTTTAACTGCAAAATGAGGAAATCATAATTATTCTAATTGCAACACAGAAGTGCGGCTGCCATTGCCAAACTGCCAACCACCGCTCCGTAGTGATGCGACTCGAATGGGATGTTGTGACTCGAGTCACTCGAGTAATTTTACAGCCTCACTCGAGTCATACTCGAGTTTTCGAGTTACTCGAGTAAAAAATCTCACTCGAGTAAAAATCTCACTCGAGTTGAAAGTTTGCAATTCGAGTGCAATTTTTATTTAACTAGTATCATTGTCATGGATGGACTAATATGAAATAAAATACACATTATAAGAATTTCAACATATTATTTATTTAAGTAATCAACAATGTACAATGATGAGATCTTCCTAAGAAGTAAGAATAATTAAATTTCCATGAATGGTTGACTATTCATGACAATCACATTTTATGCAATTTCAGTTACAAGTAACTTAGTTTTTTTTTATTATTAATATCAATAACTATATTAAATCAGACTGTCTCAGACTTTTGTTTATTATATTGCATACAATCAATTTTTCTTTAATGATAATTAAAAAAATATCCAATCATAGCTTATTTATTTTGAAGACAATTAAACTAAATAAAGTGACATAAACCTATATTTCAAACAAAATATGCTCTAATTAACATCAACTATTCATACAAAACAAATAAAAATATATTCTTCAAGACAAATCAACAATCATAATTGTGCTTAACTTAACATTTTTACTTCTTTGTGAACAATCATATTTTATGCAATTTTAGTTACAAGTAACTTAGTTTTCTTTTTATTATTTTTATTATTAATAAATATCAATAACTATATTAAATCAGACTGTCTCAGACTTTTGTTTAGTATAGCTTACAATCAAGTTTTCTTTAATGATAATAAAAAAAATCATAACTTATTAATTTTAAAGACAATTAAACTAAATAAAGTTATATAAAAACAAAATATGCTCTAACAAACATTAAATATTCATACAAAACAAATAAAAATAGATTCTTAAAGACAAATCAATAATAATAATTGTGCTTAACTTAACATTTTTCTTCTTTGTGAAAAAAATAAAATAATAAAAAATATTATGAGAAGTAACTATTTAGAAAAATGATTTCGTCTACTTTTTTAGAATCTAATCTATTTCTTCTTTGGTTACAAATTAAGGCTGCTTTAGAGAACACTCGTTCTGCAGGAACGGATGATGCAGGTATACATAAATATTTAATAGCTAACTCATATAACTCCGGCATCGCTTTTTTTCGCTGTTCCCAAAATAGTATTGGTTCGAGATGACGATCTAAATATTGCATTTCTCTATATTGTTTCACAATCACTATAGCAGAAGAAGTAGGTGTTTGTATTAATTCTCTCTCTGATATTTTTTTGTCAAAATCCTCCCATAAATCATTAGCCTTATTATTTGTGCCAATGCTAGCATTAGCATTACTTGACGTGTTCACTGTCTGACTAGATTCATCAGGAGCTAAATTCCTATTTTTTTTTATAATCTCTGATTCTAACTCTTCTATAACCCATTGGGCAGCCTTTTCTGCATTGGCTTCGAGGCCAAAACCAGCTTTCTTGTAGCGGGGGTCTAAAAAAGTGGATTTGGCAGCAGTTTTGTTGGTCTCTAAGATACCGAGGCGTTTAGTGATAGCAGAATGCAAAGAGATTTTTAGATTTTCACCTATTTCTGTAACCGGAACCTTCTTTATAAGACAAGTTTGGACATTTCTGATTAACGGTATCATAGAGGACAAAGTTGGATATTTTTCGCCAGATAGTATTGTAGTCAATTGCTCAATAGGTTTTAAAACACTGACGCAATCTTCTATTGCCTCCCATTGGTTAGCAGTGAAATTTTCCGGAGCAGAAGACATGGTAGACAATGCGGCTGATAAGGATAATTTAGTCTGTAGTAGTCTCTCCATCATTTCAAAACTTGAGTTCCATCTTGTAATAACCTCTTGTTTTAATTTTATGACAGGGTGGTTCATCTGCTCTTGCAGTTCTTTTAATTTGTAAGCTGCTTTAGTACTTTGTTTGAAATAAGTTACTACAGTATGACATTTTTCTAACAATGACGTCAATGGCAAGTTTGATTTTTTACAGTCAGATACTGCTAAATTTAGAGTATGGGCCACACAAAAGTGATTTCTTTTATTTAAATATTCCGATACAGCCTTTTTAATATTGGAGGCGTTGTCAGTTACAACAGTAACAACTTTGTCACTGATTCTCCATTCCTCCAAAACAGTATCTAAAACGTTGGCTATAACAGTCGCAGAATGTACATCTTTTACTTCTACTGTGCTTAACGTACGCGCGAATAGTTTTGATTCGCTAATGAAATGAACTGTGACCGTCAAATACGACTTATTGCTATCCGAGGTCCACATATCTGTAGTTAGAGCCAAATTCTTTACATCTTCTAGCTTATCAGCTAGAGAAGAGCGTGCCAGTTGGTACTGTTGAGGTAAATACCTTTCCGACAAAGTTTTTCTGTCTGGGAGAATGTAATCGGCATGTAATGTCCGGACAAAGTTGATAAATCCTTTATTTTCTACTATTTGCAAAGGCTGAATATCAGTGCAAATCATTTTAACGAGGGCAATATCAATATCTTTTTGGGTTTGTTTTTTGGATGATGAAAAACATAGCTGTTTATAACGCCTCTTTTTGGTAGCACACTCTTCAGGTCTAGTCGTATCAGAGCCAACAGTTTCCACTTGATTATTAGCGGTAGATGTTGATAGTCCACATGAATTATTAATTTTGCTGTCTCTATCTATGGATTTATCTTTATTTTCAAAAAAACCACTGAATTGGAGCGAATGTTTTCCTCGCATATGTGTTATTAAGTTGGTGGTATTCCCGAAATCTTTATATTGTTTTTTACAAATTTTACATATGACAGTTTTATTGGTACTGTTTTTTTCGAAATATAACCACACTGATGATTTCTGTTTAGCTCCATTTTCTTTTTCACTCATATTTTTTAACAATATAATTAAGTAGGTTACTTACAATCAAATACCTAAGGTATAATCACTTTTACACTTTAATTTATATTCACCAATACTAAGAATATCAACTCTTTTACGTATTTTTCACTTTTAAACACTAATATTCAATCAATTTTGGTAAAAAAAACTTAAAGTACGGCTAACTACGAGATGCAAGTTTAAACCTGTCAGTTTTGATTTGTTTGTACCGGCCCGACACAGATAAGTAAAATAGAGTAGTGAAGTGACATCTAGTGGCAACAGAATTAACTCGATGCGCCGAGTTGACTCGGTAACTCGAGTGCATAGAGACTCGAATAATATTTTTTTTCAATCTAGTACGAGTTTGACAAATTCACTCGAGTGACTCGAGTAAAAACAGGGCTCGAGTCGCATCACTACCGCTCCGTAGCCGCAAGCAAATGATTTGGAGTGGTTCTTCCGTTTCGTCCTAATCGCCATTCCAGGTCAAAAGTCGTTATGAATATTGTAATTAACCGTATTTTTTTTATTGAATAAGGTAGGACGTACTTTTATCTTAAATGTCCATCATATATATCAGGTTTAAACCTCATAACAAAAAAAATTTTAGAACAAAAACATGTATTTTTTTCATTCCTCTCCTTGTTCAAATGGACCCTCAGAACGTTGTGACACACTTTTGTTGACTTTCCTAGGAGAAAAGTACATATTTTTTTTTCTTATATACTAATGTATTCACTGACTATTATAAACCTGCAATACAGTATTTTTTATAAGTGTTTAATATAGAAAGAATTGTCTTCAAAGTTTTGTCAACCCAAAAACTACATTGCCTTCCACAAAAATATAACATTAAAATTTTTATGCACGTACAATACTATCTATTTCTTGCCAAACAAAAGACGCTCCCGCGCACCTCAGGCCGTCGATACAAGTCGTCAAGAGAGGTCGCACGCTGCCCGGACAAAATATTTTTAGGATTTAATTTCTGAAAACAGCGTTTGTCACGAGTAAGTAAACATTACCTTCCGTAGTTTTTGTATGTGAGTGTAGACGCAAAAAATTAATTTCAACTTTTGGTAATTAGCATACTGTAGGGTCTAGTTATCAATTAATTATGAATATCTAGCCTTTATTAATTCATGAGTAAATTCAGGAAATCTGCTCAAATTTCATTTCTTTCCGTATAATTCCCTTCCGTTCCCTCCAATTTTTTAAAGGAGGGTAATGAATCACTTTGGATTGTAATGATTTTTTTTAAATATAAAATTAATATGTACCTACCTATGTCTCTTTGTTAATTTTTTCCTATTATTTTGATTATATCGAATTATAACTTGTGTAAGTATATGTCAGTATTATTGAACTAACTTAAAATTAAATCTGTACATTTTGTAACCTACCTAAGTACTTATTATTTTATTTATTTATTTAAACTTCATTGCACAAAATACAAATGTATAGCACAATTGGCGGACTTAATGCTAGAAGCATTATCTACCAGTCAACCATTGGGTCTTACAGAGAACTTAATGTGGGTAGGCTTAGGTAGGCTTCGAAAGAAGACAGACAGCTGTCTGTTCGCAATAAACTGAAAAACTACTGAATGAACGGAATAGGTAGGTACCTAATTAATAAAGAAGGTTTCGTGAAATATTCGGTTATTTTGCTTAGTTTTGTTTTTTAGATACATCTGCAATAATGTCGAAGCCGAAGAAACTGGCAACTAAAGAAAAAAAAATAGCTAAAGACAGATTGCGAAAGAAGGTAAAATACGCAGAAATGAAGGCGGATCCTGAAAAATACAAATTAGAGAAGGAGAAACAAAAGAGGAAATTCCTTGTAAAAAAGAAAAGAAACAAGTCCTAAGTATAACAGAGATGACGGCACGACAAAAGAGGGAGCAAAGGCGAAGATGGCGAAAAAACTCCAAAAAATATTTAAATAAGGTGAAAGAGCAGAAAATATTGCAAATAATTATAATAGACAACTCTCCGCCCAGTAATAAAACTGAGGAATTTATAAACATCCAGAACCTACAATACACGACCCTCTTATGTTACAAGAAGAATCCACATCAAGCCAAAGTACATCGAAGTCACATTTAGTGCATCAAAAAACTAGTATTTCAAGCGCAATGAGAAAATTGCGATACATATCTAAAAAAGCAATAACAATCTTACAGAATGAATTTGATAAACTAAAAAAATGAGAAAGCGCTTTTAAGAAGACATTTATTTATGGAGCAGATGTTACAAAAAGATAAGATTCAAGAAAAGAAAGTAGATGAAATCATAAAAAACATAAATAATGAGAAGGTACAAGAAGTGATAAAGAAGCTTTTGTTGAATGAAACAGTTTGTCGAGGAGTATCAGAAAAACACAAAAGCCTTCCAAAAAAGAGGAAAGAGGAGCTTTTGCTGGATATAATTGATAATTCGAGGCTCAAAAAGTATGGGATATTGTCAAATATTACTTTTGCTATGAGAAATTAACTGAAAAAAAAATTCGAGATAATAAAACTGCGAAACTAAAACAAAGTGTTGAAAATTTTCTACAAGAAGATGAAAACAGTAAAATGGCGCCAGGAAAAAACGAATTTATTAAAAAAGGTGCATTAAAAAAACAAAAAAGATATTTAACCGATAATATGAAAAATTTACATGCGAAGTTTTGTAAGAAATGGGGCCATATACATTACTCAGTATTCTGCAAATATAGACCATTCTGGATAATTCAACCTTCATCAAAAAGAGACACGTGCCAATGAAAGCTGCACTCTAACATTGAACTTATTATTAAATTTTTAAAGAAAGCTAATATAATCACAGAAAATTCTTTATCTGAGGTTTTGAACAATTTATGTTGTAGTGTGTACCTACGAAAGAAATTGTTTAGAGAGAAAGTGCAAAATCTGCAAAAATAAAGTCACGACGTACCAGGAATTTGACAATCGGAAAACTATTATTTATCATGAATGGATTTTTGAGAAGCAAGACCACGTAGGAAAAGTTGAAAAAAACAAGAGAGTTACATTAAAAAAGAAAAAGGAAGATTTACCACCTAATGTCATTATGAAGTTCGAAACTCTACTGGCAGTTTTCTTCAAGCGGGTTTTAAATATAACAATGCAATATTCCGCTATTAAGAATCTGCAACGTGATTTATCTCCTAGTGAAGTCATATGCCATATATACTTCAGCGAAAATTATTTATTAAAATATAAAGAAGAAATATAAAGTTTTCATTTCGGTGGAAGCCGCCAACAAATCTCTTTGCATATAGGAGTATTATATTTTTATGATCAGGAAACCAAAGTAGTAATTCATAAATCTTTTTGTACAATAAGCGAAAATATAATGCACGATGCTTCTGCTATATGGGCACACTTACAACCAGTTTTGAACATGCCCCAAGAGTTAGTCCCAATTATATCGGTAAAATTTTAAATAGAATGCAAAGTTTTCTAGAGTATAATTTAAGGAGAGGTCAGGGCAAGTCTAAGAAATTTGGATGGCTGCTAACTTTACTAATTTAATTCTTGAGAGTTCCTACTTATTGTTAACTAATCCGTTACATTTTATTAACATTTTTAATGTATGGGAATGAAAGTTGGGTATGGCAAAAGTAGCACGAAAGCAGAATAAATGCAGTGGAAATGAGAGCGTTAAGGAGTATGATAGGTGGAAATTGAGTGAACGGAAAAGGAACAGCGTGATAAAGCAATGTTGTGATGTGAAAGAAGATGTAGTTACAGGAATAGAAAAGGGTATGTTAAGATGATTTGGTCATGAGGAGAGAGAGAGATCATTCTGATTATTCATTACTTTCCATACGAAATCATTACACTTCCGTCATATTTAATTTTATTTCATTACCTTCCAAATTCAATCATTAACTTCCGTACTTATTTCATTACCTTCCGTGGGTTCATTACATTCCAGCTATTTTCTTGACAATGAAAGCTTTTTCATGAAGGCCTTTACTGATAATCTATACTTGAAAGGTACCCGAATGATTATATGTAACTGTTTTAAAAAATCGATTAAAAAAAAAACTTTCTTCAAAATCGTTGAGATTTGAACGAAACGGAAGAATCACTCTTTGGCATTTGTCTTGTTACTTGTAGAGCGTCTACGAATTTACGAAAATGTTTCACAAAAAGATCAAATTAGTACAAATTTTCCTTTTATCGATATTGTGCAGTCCTATTCTAGCAGAATGGAACACACGAGACTATGTTAGAAGGGAGCATTCTCTCACAAAACCGTACCAAGGTGAGTGACCTGCAAATCTGACTTTGATCTTGGGAGCAATTTGTAGCGAATTTATGCGAATAACACTTTAATTATTTGATTGCAGGGAGTGGAATGACGGTGCCTTACTGGGACTTTTTAGGTAGCACAATAGTTACTACAAATTATGTTCGTTTAACGCCCGACTTGCAATCAAAATCCGGCGCCCTGTGGAACACTGTGGTAAGCAGTCATAAAGCCATTCAGCCAACTAGATGCGATAAGAATTATGGGTTTTAATGAACAAATATTAGTAATTCGTAGGCTAATTTGAGGAAGCTAAATGCTCTTATGTTGTTTGCTGTTTAATATAAACAGTAGTAAATGCTAATGGTAATTGAATGCAAGCTAGGCTACACTAAACCTAAAAGTTGGTAATAAATGATTGATTTATTTCAAAGAAGTAAAAGAAGTATGCAAGGATCATGGTAAGAGGAAAGGTTTAGTATGAAAAAAAAAACTATTTGTTTTTAGTAAATTCTTCATTTAGGTAACAATACTTGTCTCCCATCTATGGGAGATCTTTTTTGAACCACTTTTCCTCAGACTCTTTCTTGGGCAATGATTATGGATATAATGGTAAAAAAAAAAATATAGAAACAGGACACGCTTTGTTTGTGCAACTTTCATAATATAAATTTAAAAACTTATTTTTTAAAGCAAAGTTGTAACTTCAAAATCTATATATAAGTCAGTTATGGTCTTGTTACTATTGTTTTCATTACCTGTGTAATAAATTTGAATACAATGTTCTGATAATAAAAATAGTGTTTAGTTTCATAGCTAGCTGTAGCAAAGCAACAAACAAGACTAAATATGGATTTTTCTCTTAGCGTCTTCAATGGTCCACATGATCAGAATTAAATAATAGGCTGGCTTTGCACAGGTAGCATTTATACATATAAACCTAATTCTTGAATCTAAAAAGAAACTGCATCAAAATCTATACATATAGAAGAACAGATGCAGGAAGCAAATTTGATTTCTACTATGTGGAAAGTTTTTCTTCATAAAAACTTTTGTTGGTTAAGTAGTCTGATGGTTTTCCCTTGTGATTACGCTGCAGCAACACTGACAATATCAAATCAGAATGAGGGCTAGTTATTTATAACACTCAAAAAGTAAATGTGTTGTTCATAAATTGAAATTTATTCGGTTTAATTACTACTTCTTCTATTCTCTTCTTCTATCTTCTTCTATTTGGTTTAAACAAATTAGAATTTGTGTTTTTCATTAGTCCCAGTTGTATCCTTACATCTTAGAAGAGCAGCTCGAGGTCTGCTTTGTTAGGTTTCCCACAAAGCAATTCACATCTTGAGGTTGATCCACAATCGTTGATATGACTTATGCCTTATATTCCCTTTTTGTCTTACTCTGTGCCGTGTGGTTCCCGGCACCAATATTAAAAAGAATAGGACCACGCCATCTCTTTCCAATGGATGTCATTAAAAGGCGACTAAGGGATAGGCTTATAAACTTGGCATTCTTCATTTAGGTGATAGGTTAGCAACTTGCTGCTATTTGAATCACAATTCTATCATTAAGCTAAACAGCTGAACGTGGCGTATTGGTATTTTCGAGACTGTTGGTTTGGTTGGTGGTTGACAATTGGCAAGGTATACACATGTATACCTTATACGGTTATAACATGTTCTCTTACTCTGCAGTTATCCTCAAAGATCACTTCACTCACTCTGAGTGGCAAGATAACATATGCTTTGTCAATGTTTGTGAATGAGGAAGCTGAAATCCTTCGTATGTTATGAATAAGGTTCTCAATTTCTCGCCCACACCGACTGGTTCACTGTTATTTTTCCTAAGTAAATTTCCCCTAAAATATCTATGTAGAAAAGTCAATCGTGACCCAAGTAGTTGTAATGGTAATGAAATGAGGTCGTACAAAAACACAGCCAAGGTGACGCCGTAATACGGGAAATTCTGTTTAATTGCAAAGATTGTAATGACTATTTTCGTTTGTTAAGGCGATTGGAGGCCAAGAGTGATATTCACGCTTCGTTAATTTTCATCTATGGTTTGGAAATGATGTTAAGTATGAAATGAGTTGTTATCAAAAGGAAAAATGATGAAATTATTAATTATTTTATAAGTTTAATTGTTCACAAAGCGGGCGCGTTTAAAAAAAATCGTTTTTGAAAGTATTAAAAAATCATAGCTAACCTCTCTTTTTGCGTACCCAGTTGCACCCTCTGCCTCTAGTCTGTGTTTTACAATTTTATCTGTCTGCATCTTGATTTAGAAAGACTATTAACTAAAGACTTGGACGTCTATTGACAGCCACGTGTTCTTCCGGCTGCCCTTTCAACCTGCGCTAACCCTACCTCAACATTAACTTATTACCTAAAACGGACGCAATCCGTCTTACTCTTTTACATCTTTTCCACTGAACCCTTATTACCAAACATTGCTCTATACATACATATGGTCACGTCTTTATCTCTTGTGGGGTAGACAGAGCCAACAGTCTTAAAAAGACTGATAGGCCTCGCCAAGGCTTAATGATAGAATTGAGATTCAAATAGTGACAGGTTGCTAGCCCATCGCCTAAAATAGAATCTCGAGTTTGTAAGCCTATCCCTTAGCCGCCTTTTACGACGTCCATTTGTAAGAGATGGAGTGGTCCTATTCTTTTAAAACTGGTGCCGGGAACCACATTGCTCTATATTTATTACATAGGTCAAACCAAGACAATTACTAAGTAGTATTTTTTTTAATTTATCATTAACTTTTGCACTTTACAGTACCAACATAACCATAATAACCGGTTTTTTTGTTTGAAAAAGAACATGTTTATTATGTAAAGGACATTTATAGTGTTTACACAAATGGGACCTTGTCAAATCCTACTACTATTATAAAGGCGAAAGTTTGTATGGATGTATGGATGTTTGTTACTCTTTCACGCAAAAACTACTGAACCGATTACCATGAAATTTGGTATGTAGGTAGCTAAAGACCCAGAATAACACATAGGCTACTTTTTATCCCAGAGTTCCCGCGGGATTGATAGGGTTTCCATGCGGACGAAGTCGCGGGCGGCCTCTAGTATATACATACTATTTCGCACCAGTAAATACATCTGTACGAATGAATAGGCTTCTTTCCGGCGACTTTAGTCCCGGTTACATCTTCTCTCTAAAGAGGAGCACGGGATGAATCAGGTAGGTTTTTATACGAAGAGACTCCCGTCCGACCTTTGCAGTTGTCTGAATGTACAGATTTCCTCACCGTCAGAGCATCGGTTAGCTCTTAAACTAATGTACATAGCGCAGAAAAGAGTTATTGGTACATGGTCAAAGTTGGGTTTAAATCCGTGCCTTTATGCGCATCGCGCAGTTTAAATTGGACACTTTTTACGACTTTTGTCCACTGACATCCTATAAATAGAGCTTTTGTAATTTAAATATTTTCAAAAATGTTCTAGTCATATGGTTACAGTATTCGTAGTATTCGTAACTAAACTTGCATGATTTTAGTTAGTATGAGTGTATTTTTTGTTCCAGCCATGCAACACTCGCAACTGGGAGGTTCAAATCCAGTTCAAAGTGCACGGCAGAGGGAAAGACCTCTTCGGAGACGGGTTCGCGATCTGGTACGTCAGGGATCGGATGCAAACCGGCCCAGTCTTCGGTAGCAGAGACTACTTCTCCGGATTGGCCATCATTTTGGACACGTACAGCAATCACAATGGTGCCCACAATGTAAGTGATTTAAATTATGCATCAGCATATATATATGATGCATAGATAGCATAGATGCAGCATAGATGTGATGTGTGGTATGTGCGCTGCGATTAAAGTTAGTAATTTGTTTGTTCAGTTAGAAAAATCGCTTGGTCGTCTAAAGCCAAAACTGTCAAAGTTTAAAATTGTCGAGTAGTAGTTAAGGATATCACCAAATTACAATCTCAATTTGGTCTAAATGTTCGAGTGGTAGATAATGTTATAGCATTAAGTCCAACTATCCTACTACTATTATAAAGGCGAAAGTTTGTATGGATGTTTGTTACTCTTTCACGCAAAAACTACTGAACCGATTACCATGAAATTTGGTATGTAGGTAGCTGAAGACCCAGAATAACACATAGGCTACTTTTTATCCCAGAGTTCCCGCGGGATTGATAGGGTTTCCATGCGGACGAAGTCGCGGGCGGCCTCTAGTATTATTTATTTTGGTTCAATATAGAATTTTCACAATTCCTAACATAGACACATGATTACAAAACATTACCATTTAAAAGTAAAAAAAATAGGTAAAAAAACTTTTTAAGTTAAACGGTTTTATGTTAAACATACATTGCAATGTTTAATATAAATGTACTAAAAACCAAAAAATAATAAAATAGATACAGTCGTGGGAATTATAAACATATGCATAGACTAGACTAAAATAAAACCGTGGGGCACGTCAATTGTCTACAAATTATAGACTTAATTTATAGACTTAATTTATAGACTTTTTTTTTTTTTTTTTTTTTTTTTTTTTTTTTTCTTTTTTTTTGGCAACACTGCCTTGCTCTGTTAACAGTACGCTCTCAGTTTATTATTTGAAATTTTCCGAAATACCAAATATTTTCGAGTGAAAGTGATCTAAATCAATAGTATAACATCGCATATATCCACTTGAGTGTTATTCAAGAAATTTATAACCGGATTACGACAGTAAACATTGAAGATAAGTCATATTTTTATACCCACATAATTTTATCATTCAAATTATTCAAGATAACTACCCACATCTGTCAAATAACTGATTTGTCAATATCAATTGACAGCATCAAAATTGAATCTGACATATGAAGTGTTGCCGCACTTATAAAAGTTCCCAAAATAACAGGGAGCGCTCTGATCGCCTGGTACTTTTGACGCTGCTCTCGCTCCTAACATATTTCATTAAACCTACTGTGTGGCTTCTACGAACCGCGGTTTCTACGATCAATGCGGCGCTTGAGATATATGCGCTCTTAGCTCTTTGTGAGGTCTGATTGCCTTATACTGCTTGTTTTGTTACTTTTCCTACCAAAAATAACGAAAATGATTTGCCACGGTTGTAAATCAGTTCTAAGTGATAAAAACTTTTTGAAATGCAATAGCTGCAAATCTGAGTATTGTTTTGAATGTTTAAATCTGACAAAAGATTGCTGCGAAGCGCTTAACCCTGATCAAATAAAAGCATTAAGTTGTCCTTATTGCCAAAATGTTACTCGGCGAGTAAACAACGATGATACTCCATGCCGCCAGCGATATCAGAAAGGCCTGATTCAATCTCTCAACGAGTCTATGAATATTTCTTTCGGCGATGCAACACAGGACGTGAGTACCAATATTAGTAGCATGTCTCAAACTCAACCATGTACTAACTTAGCCAACGTACCGGTTACGATGGAAAGCATAAGTAAACTCTTCGACTTAAAGTTGGCCCCCGACTCATCTATTATGACTAACTTGAGATCTGCACTTAACAAGGACATTGAAAAAATGGTGGTTACTCACGTAAATAGAGCAGTTGAAAATTTGAAAAGCGATTTCACATCTACAACTGACTACTTGGCTGCCGAACAAGCTGACCTGAGATCGGATATCAGGGATAAGGACACTATTATTAAACAACTGCAGTCAGACATGTCTAAAACACAGACTTCGCTCGTCAAACTACAATCCCGAATACAAACGATGGAAAAAATATCACGTGATTTGAATCTAGAGATACACGAGGTTCCCGAAAATAAAAATGAAAATTTAATGGGATTATTTAAAAAGCTCTGTGAGTGCTTAAAAGTTGATATTTCTGATAGCGACGTGAGAGCGTGTCGCCGGGTTGCTAAAATGGACCCTTCCACGGATAGACCACGTAATATTATTGTCTCTCTTTCATCTCAACGGCTTCGCGATCATATCCTGTCATCAGTGACTCGCTTTAATAAATCTCATCCAAAAGACAAACTTGCTTCGACTCACATTGGCCTTAAAGGAGAAACTCGCAGAATTTACGTGGCCGAACATTTGTCCCCAGAAGCTAAAGAAGTACATAGCGCTGCACGGAAGTTTTGTAGAGATAAAAAATACAAATTTGTCTGGGTTCGTTTCGGACAGGTATACATTCGGAAGGACGAACAAAGTCCTGCCCACCTCATTAAAACTATTGATCATCTTAACAAGTTTTCGTGATTGAGTTAAAATGTTGAACATAAAGTTTTATATTGTGTTTCTTTTAATCCTTCATAATGATTAGTGTAATATATCAAAACGTCAATAGAATACGTACTAAATTACCACAATTGTATCATAATATATTGAACTCCGACTATGACGTAATATGCCTAACGGAAACCAACCTGAATCAAGGTATATTTGACGGTGAGGTTATAGACTCTCGTTACAATATTTTCAGAAAAGATCGCTTGCAATATACTAATTCTTCTAAAGAGGAAGGCGGTGGAGTAATTCTTGCTATTAAAAAGTCTTTTCGGGTTGTTCGGAGGGCATGTTGGGACAGCAGTCTGGAGGATATCTGGATCACTATAATATTGAATGCTTCTAGTTCACTTAAACTTCATATATGTGTTTGTTATCTTCCACCTGATTTAATTGTTTCAAAGTTAGACGAATTCTACACAAATTGTCAATATGTTTTGTTGAATTACTGCCAGGATGATCAATTCCTAATCGTAGGAGATTTTAACACCCCTGCATATTCTCCTATAGGTCTCGTTAGTGATGGGCCATTACACACCCCACATAATAAGAAAAAACTGGTGCTCTTGCAAGAATTTATGTCACTTTGTCACCTATATCAGAGTAACAAAATACCAAACGAAAATGGTCGTTACCTCGACTTAGTATTCTCATCAAATGAAACTCTATCTGTTACTCAGGCCGAACCGTTGAGTTTAAAAGATAAGCATCATCCTGCTTTACAATTCCAATTTCCTTTGAAACCCTACATTGATAAAGGATTAAATTGTTTAAATAAAAAAAGATTTAACTTTTGGAAGTGTGATTATGAAAATATTCGATGCGAATTAAGCGTGGTGAACTGGTATGATTTATTGTCGAATTCTGATTTAGATGTATGCACAGACATATTTTACGATAAGCTTTTTGAAATTATTAAGAGACACACTCCCTTTACTTCTGTAAAGCCCCAAAATTATCCCGTTTGGTACAGTAAATCATTAATAAAGTGCATAGAAGAAAAAAATAAATATCATAAACTTTACAAAAAATTTAATAATCCTAGAGATTATGACACATTCTCTCTACTTCGGGCCAGATCGAAAAAAATTTCTGATCAGTGCTATAAGAAATATATTGCTTCAATTGAAGAATCATTGTCGGATAATATAAAACATTTTTGGAAATTCGTTAACAATAGAAAGGGACATTCCTCAATGCCTCAAGTTATGCAATTGGGTGATTCCTCTTCCTCTAATGGCCGAGATATCTGTGAAATGTTTTCGCAATATTTCGGATCAGTGTTTCAATCAGATTCTGAGGAGGGTGAATCATCCATAAATCAATCCGGCCGCAGTAATGAGTTATTCTCGAATGGAGCGATTAGCACATTGTCTCATATTAATATTACCGAAAAAGATATTATGATGAAAATCAAACAATTGGATGCCAAGAAAGGTCCTGGGCCTGACGAACTACCTCCGTTTTTCATAAAAAAATGTGCTAATGAGCTATGTACGCCGCTCTACATTTTATTTAATAAATCGCTAACACTGGGAGCCTTCCCTAAACGATGGAAAATAGCTCATATCATTCCTGTGTATAAAAGCGGAGATAAGTCTCGTTGTGAGAATTATAGACAAATAAGCATCTTGTCATGTCTTGCTATGCTTTTGGAATTGTTGGTTCACAATCAGTTATACAATCATTTTAAACCAATCATATCTGAAAGGCAGCATGGCTTTGTGAAATCGAGATCAACCGTGACCAATCTTCTTGAATACAAAAACTATTTATGTAAGAGCTTTGCGACAGGTGGTCAGGTTGACTCTGTCTATACAGACTTTTCGAAAGCCTTTGACAAGGTCAGTCATACTCAGCTTTGCATCGAACTTGCCTCCTGTGGTATTCACGGTAACCTCTTGCGATGGTTGACGTCCTACCTAGACAAAAGAAGCCAGCTGGTGACCTTGAGAGGGTATACTTCATCTCCCATTGCAGTGGCATCGGGTGTGCCGCAGGGGTCACATTTGGGACCTTTACTCTTTGTTGTGTTCATTAACAGTCTTATCGAGCGCCTATCTTGTGAATGTCTCTTGTACGCTGATGATTTAAAAATATTTAAAACTATTGAGAACACCAACGATTGTAAATTGTTACAGAGAGATTTAGATACCATTTCAAATTGGTGCAAGGAAAAACTTATGAATCTCAACATAGGCAAATGTTTCGTCATAACATTCACTAACAAGTGTAATAAGATTGTTGTTGACTATACTATTGAAAACCAGGTCCTTAAAAGATGTAATGTTGTCAAAGATCTAGGTGTTATGTTTGATGACAAACTGACTTTCAGAGCACATTACGACCATATAACAAAAAGAGCAAATCAGCTCCTTGGGTTTGTATTCAGATCCACTAAAGGTTTTAAAAAGCCTCAGTCAATTATATATTTATTTAATACCTTGGTCAGATCAATTTTGGAATACGGCAGCCCAATATGGTCACCACACTACAAGGTACATGTGGATGAAATAGAGCGAGTTCAAAAAAAGTGCTTACGATTTTTATGTTATCGTCAACATTTGAGTCGTACCGCTCTCGATTATGAGGCAAGACTATCAATGTTTAACATACAGAAGTTGGAATCACGCAGAAAATATTTTGATTTTATTTATTTGTATAAAATAATTCACTCTATAATTGATGTTCCTTCCTTGCTCTCTCAACTATCTTTTAACACTAGATATAGCAACCGCAGGGCCAATCGAACAAAACTTTTCGCTTTACAAACTTATAAAAATAATACCTCATTTTATAACCCCATTGTTAGGATGGCCCGTCAGTATAACGAGGTGATGTTAGATAACCCTGAATTTGATATTTTTAATTCAAAACTTGGCTCCTATATTAAAATAGTCAAAGACATCCTGTACTGTGTTACAGGAGCATAATAACTAGGGTACCTACTTAATAACTTATATATTTAGTTTCCTTTTTTGTATTAAATTCTTCTTTTTTGTATTAAATTTGTATTGAATTCTTCTTTGGGTTATCTCTTAGACCGTAAGAATTTTCTCGATTAATTGTTTTTTGTGTACACACATGTTTTGGATTGCAACCCGTTTTTAATATCTTTTTTTTTTTTTTTTTTTTTAATGTAATTTTTGTAATAGTTGTTATCTGTTTTGTGTGATAATAATAAATAAATAAATAAATAAATAAATAAATAAATGTGCGATGGAAGAATCGTTTAATTCGTCGTTAGGCAGTTGGCCCGCAGACGGTGCGCAAATTACTTACTATTTTGCTGGCTAGCGAGGAATCGTTTTACTGCTCGTAGTTTGTCTTTAATCGACAAAACTTATGATAAAAGTACTACTCGCTCAACATTATGAAACCCTAAAACTCGCTTAATCGAGCTTGCTTACTTGTTTCCACATTCTAGCCCTACTTATCACACGTCCATCGTTGTCGGTTGAACAACTGCCTAATTATAGTGTAACATTACAAAACAAACATTTTAATCAACGATTGTAGACAATTGACGTGCCCCACGGTTTTATTTTAGTCTAGTCTATGCATATGTTTATAATTCCCACGACTGTATCTATTTTATTATTTTTTGGTTTTTGTACATTTATATTAAACATTGCAATGTATGTTTAACATAAAACCGTTTAACTTAAAAAGTTTTTTTACCTATTTTTATTTTCTAGTTTTTAGTTGTAACGAATAAACTCAAAAACTACTGGACCGATTTGAATGAAATTTGGCACAGGGATAGACTTAACCTTCAGGAGTAACATAGGCTACATTTTATCCCACTGCTTAGATTTTAATTTTGAATAGTAAATTGTATTCTACTTGTTGAGACCTTTCATTTGATACCCATGTTGATGGGATTGATAAAACCTAAGTTATCCGCCATTTTGTAGAGGCCGCCATCTTGGATTTCAATTTTTTATAGTATATTGTATTCTGCTTGTTGAGCCCTTTCATTTGATACCCATATTGATGGGATTAATGAAACCTAAATTATCCGCCATTTTGTAACGGCGGCCATCTTGAATTTATAATGATAATGAATAAACATAATTATATTGTCACCAAAATCCAAAGTGTATACAAAATTTCAGATTAATCGGTTGACAGGAAGAGGGTGAAATTTGAATTACTAAATTTGACCCAAGAATAAAACAAACGGGGTGAGCTAAATAAAACCGTTTAAAAAGAATATATTTTCTTTCACAGCACCAGCACCCGTACATCTCCGCTATGATTAACAATGGTACCCTGCATTACGACCACGACCGGGACGGAACCCACACCCAGCTGTCCGGCTGCGAGGCGAAATTCAGGAACTTTAACCACGACACCCACATCTCCATCATCTACAAGGACGACACCCTCATTGGTGAGTCTCTCCTGAACGCTATAAGCTATAAGTGTATGCCATGCCATGACCAACCACCAGCTTCCTGGATTTTCATATTCCGGGACCAGCGGCAGTTAACGACAGTCAATAAAAGCTTATTCAAACAACGGTTGTAGATGTCGTTTAAGACAGAAAATGCGAATGTGTTTACACTTTCGTCTCCTACAACATTTATGGTCCGGCCCGAGTCTTGATTCCAGGGTGCACTGGAACAAACATCGTTATATGATCAATAACAATAAAAAAAACATATCGGCTTCAAAAATAACTCATTTAACGTAACAATCCAATAATATAAGACGATATCTGTGGCGCAACGGTAGCACGTTTGTCTGCGACACCGGAGGTCTCAGGTTCGAATCCCGGCCAGGGCATGATGAGAAACGAAATTTTTCTGATTGGCCTGGATCTTGGACGTTTATCTTTATAAGTATTTATTATAAAATATAGTATCATTGAGTTAGTATCTCTTAACACAAGTTTCGAACTTATTTCCAGGCTAAGTCAATCTATATATTTTGTCCCGTATTAAGTATATATTATTTATTTATATTTATTTTCAAAAACAAAAGGCAGTTTGATTAATTTAGAGCTTATATAGTCAAAAGTAGTGATGTCAAAGATATTTAAAAAATATAGAATACAAATCCACATTTGTCAATCAACAAAGACCAACTTAGAACAACAACGCGTCTTAAGATATCTCCTTTGTTTACTACACGTGGTCAACTGATACACAAATACGTTACTTAAACCTTGTTACTGGCAGATAACGCTAGAACTAGATTATTTAGGCTTTGTGCGCTAGAAACATTGACCTTATTGACAGATGGGTGATTCTACGTTAAGAGGGACAAAAGGCGGCAACATTAAAAAATCATACATTATTTGAAAATTTGAAGGAAATGACAATAATAAATTATAGTAAATAACAAATACTATGTTACCACTTAATTGCAATATCTAAATAAGCTTAATTTGGGTATAATTGCATGTTAACCGATAAAAAAGTATCTACCCTGGCCTGTCCCTTTACTATTCTGTAACAGAGTTTTTGAAATTTAAAACATTTCTTATATATCCTGTTCTGAGCTTTATTTATTTAAAAAAGATGCGTAATCAATTATTTTGAATACTTAAATCAACTCAAAAATAAACATAATTTCTATTTTTAAAAATAACGCAAGTTTTGTCCCTCGTATTTTATGTCTCCTCTCCTGGACATTTTTGGTCCTTTTAAAAATGGCGTTAAAGTGCGAAGGTGTAGCAAATTTAAGTCTTGGAGCATTTGTTTCAAAGTGAAGTTAGCTACAAACGTCGTCCGAGCGAATCGCGTGCTCTCATTGGCGGACAGTCCGAACACGCCACTCGTCTCGCGCGGATGTGTCAGTCAGTGCCGTCTCTCCACTGGTAAGTTTTATTGAATTGTTATTCATACTTAAAGTTTGTTTGTAATTTGTTGTTACTTTAATTTCTGCCTAGTTTACCGTGTTAGTTTGTTTTTGCGTAACAGTACATACTTCTCTGATAGTACGCTTTTTTCAATGAAAACTTCTCTACCCTGCCGTATTTCCCCTGCCTCGTGAAATGCCAGGGTAGGGACCTTACATCCAGGGTAAATACGGAAGTACCATATCAGTACTTTCTTAGTATTGTACATATTTATCTTTCGTAAAAGAGTAATTTGTTAACATAAATACGTTTTTTTTTTTTAATTTGAGTTATGGTGTACGTAATTTCTACATTATGTAGTAGTTTTATATTCGGAGTTTTTACGCTATTATGCTGCCTATTTGGGCAGGCTTGACTTAAAATAATTATGCGTGTGGCTATAAAATATCCCACGAATAACATATTTAATGTCTTTAAGCTGTAACTTATCTTTATTTTAGATCATGGCTCCCCGAAAAAAACTAACCCGTGAGGAACGTTTAGAAAAGAAGCGTGTGGCTGAAAGATTGCGGTACCAACGCATAAAAAATGATCCCGAAAAGTATGCGCAGCAGAAAGAAAAGGAAAAGAAGAAATATGAAAGAAAAAAAGAAAAAGGAACTATTAAGACTGTAGATCAAATGACACCCAGAGAAAAACGAAAAGCTAGAAAATTATGGAAAGAAAAAGCAAAACAACGGAGACGACGTTTAGCACTTCAAGATATTAGTAATGCCCCTGTAATTCCACCTAGTTCATACAATGAAGTCCCTATAAATGAAAATAAAAACCAACGAATGCAAGCTGGACGGCAGAGGTCGATCCGTGCAAGGCGTGCAAGAAATTTATTGATAAAAAAACAGGCTGCTCAAATAGCTAAACTTAAAACAATAGTACAACGTTATAAAAAACAACTTCAAAGATCCAACAAACCAAATAAAAAGCTAACTCCAAACTCAAAAGTTGACAAGATACTTAATTCTCCACAATCGAGAGATATTGTCAAGAAAAAATTATTATGTGAAGAAGTTCTTACTCAACAATTAAAAGATAATTTTTCGGAACTTTCAACCCAAAAAGAGAAAAGATTGTTTCAGAGAATGATGAGCGGAAAATTGGTGACAAAATACAGAGTTTTAGAAAAAGAACAGAAACTGAAGCCTGTAAAGAAAAGAAAACAGAAACTAACATTAACCGAACAGAAGCGAAAAGAATGGAAAAAATCTATCATTTTGAAAAAAAAGATTGAAAATTTTATGGAAGAAGATTCAAATAGTAGAGTCTGTGCCGGTAAAAAAGACGTTATAACAAAACAAGGAGTAAGAAAACAGAAACGAGTTATGTTGGATACCTTAATAAACTTGCACAAACTTTTCATAGAAAAGTCCCACATTAAAATTAGTTATGCACTTTTCTGCAAGTTCCGTCCCTTTTGAGTTGTCCAGTCGCGCTATGACAAACGTGACACTTGCTTGTGTGTAACGCATTATAACATTGATTTGATTTTAAGTTCTCTACACAAAGCAAAGATTATATCGGTGTCAAACTACGTGGGTCTTTTAAATACAATTTGTTGCGACAGATACGACGAAAAATGTCTTTCGAGACAATGTGAGACCTGTATTAACAAAAACCTCTGCTACAAAGAGTTTGATAATTCTCATCCACTACTCTATAAAAAGTGGCAATCTGTACTTCAAGATTATTTCGATATAAAAACTAAAAAGACACGGAAAGTTATGAAGTGGGGAAAAAATACAATAGAAATATACCCCCGAGATTTAATTTTAGACCTCCAAAGTAAAACCGAAATCTTGCTTCGACACGAATTGAACATAGTGCATCAATATATGGCTTTAAAATCAAAAAAGGAAACACTGACAGAGCAAGATGCTATTATTCACGTTGACTTCAGTGAGAATTATCAAACAAAATACGCTCAGGAAGTGCAATCTTTTCATTTCGGAGGATCGAGAGAGCAGATAAGTATCCATACGGTTGTGGTTTACACCAAAGAAAATAATGGAGAATTAAAATGCTCCTGTTATTGCACTCTTTCCAAAAATTTGTCTCACACCCCTCCAGCTATTTGGGCACATTTGCAGCCCATACTCGACAGCCTTCCCACAGAAGTAACCAATTTGCATTTTCTAAATGATGGGCCGGTCACACAATACCGAAATAAAATCATGTTCCATGCATTGGCGACAAAATTACATGATTTTTACCCAAATGTCATAAACTTCACATGGAATTACCACGAAGCTGGTCACGGCAAGGGAGCTCCTGATGGAGTAGGTGCGACGTGCAAAAGAACTGCGGATAGAATTGTTGGAGCTGGGAACGATATTTCATCACTGGAAGATTTCACGAACGCCCTCCAAAAAAACTGTCCCAATATAAAAGTGGTAACTATAAGTGACGATCACATTTTAAAGAAAGAAGAGGAACTTAAGACTGAAGATTTGAAAGCTTTCTCAGGTACCATGAAGGTCCATCAAGTAACAGGAAGTATATTTCTACCCAACCGCTTAACGATGAAGAGCTTGAGTTGCTTCTGCAATCCTGAGGCCTGCGATCACTTTGTGCTTGGTACCATGGAATTTGCAACAAAGAATACGAGACCGAGCCTTAATGTTGACAATGTCTATGGGTCTGAATCTGACGACGAGCCATTAATCAACTACAGACTTTCAAAGCAGCTACAAACATCTCTGCCTTGTGCCACTGTTTCCGTAAATGCAAGCCAACTTGAAGACGAACCTTCAACTTCTGGTGTAAACAATAAATTCAACAATGGCGATTTTGTCTTGGTGAGAATTTTACATAAAGACACAGAATATCGATACGTAGCTATGTGCACAGGGATTGAGGAAGATAATGAAGAACAAGTAATATTCTGTAAAATTTGTGACAACACTGGTAAAAATTTCAGGATTGATGACAACGACGTTTCTTTCATTTCATGGGACCAGATTATAGAAAAGATACCAACCCCCAACTTAAAAATGAAAGGGCAGCGTATTTATTATGAGTTTCACCAAAGTATTAACGTATTTGAAAAGCCATGATCTCATTTGTTATCTTTTTATATGATTTTATTTCTTTAAATGGAAGTTCCAATTTATGTTTATGTTTTAACAGAGTATTCATGCTCTATATTTTTATATCACATCGCATTACATGCAACTTATGTGCCATCAAATAATTTAAGTATTTTCTTTAAGAACTAATAGAAAAAAATACTGTGATTTTTGTTAGTAGATAATAAGTAATTTTGTTTTCTATGTCCTAATAATAAAAGTAACATTAAAAGACTGTATTGAAATTTAAGTCTGTTCTTATAGTTGTAAAGTATTACAAAAAGTTTAACATTAAAGTTGATTCTTACAGATAAAATTGTTTTTCTTTCAATGTATATTTCCCCTGTAAGGTAAAGTATCCTACCCTGGCCTACATGTCTCTACCCTGGATCCTGTATCTCCCCTGGCACGTAAAAACTCCTGTAAAAATAGATAAACTAACTGGCCATCTTCAACAAGTATACAAAATATCTGTTTACATAGTTCTTTATTGGAAAAATATGTTATTTCAAATATTTATATCGTGCCACTCTTCTTAACATCAGATGCTCCTTTAACGTAGAAAGACCCAGATGTATGATAAGAGGTGATCGGAATTTGTATTGAGAAAACGACGAATGTATACCAGTGCTGCACTGCATTTTTCTCTCTTTTTCTCCCTCTCACCATGTTTTTGATTGCATTCAAACCTAGAACTCTTCTGAAAACTGCATATTAGTAAGGTATTATTATAATATGAAGAATGTTAATACCTATTTACAAATGTAACATATGTTATAAATATTAATTACTTACATGACATATGTAACCTACAACATGACACGTTATAAATTTGCGAATGTATTTTTATTGAATAGTTGTTGCGCACAGTTACTACCCATGTATAAAAAAAAATTTCTATTACGCCTGTCCTTGGAAGAATTTTCTGAAAAATTCGATTTGTCAGAAAATTCTTCCATGGACTATGTTTAATCTCCGATCCCATATAAAATATTATTAATATCTGTAAGCGTAAACGACAAAACATTCAGATTAATTTTGTGTTATTTTTTCCCCAATAAAGAGTACTTTTCATCCCGAAGATGCGATAAGCGAATACTCTAACGGAGCAATTGGCTTAAGCAAATATTAATAGACTAATTTTTAATTACAGTGTCAACAGATTTAGAGGGCAAGAACGCGTGGAAGGAATGCCTTAAAGTGGAGAATGTGCTCCTTCCCACGGGCTATTACTTCGGAGCTTCAGCCACCACGGGCGACCTCAGCGACAATCATGACATAATTTCCATCAAGTTTTACGAATTGGACTTGTTGGATACTGTGAGTAGTCTGTACTTTCATATCTAAAGAATATCTAAGATGGATAGTTGAACAATCTTCATTGTGGGAAACTACGTGCCTGATTTTTCTGCAGTGTACAAAAGAAAAAAGAATTGGATGTCGTAAGAGGATACTTCTCTTAGGCGACGGGCTAGCAACCTGTCACTATATGAATCTCAATTTTATAAGTAAGCCAAACTTGGCCTACCAGTCTTTTCAAGCCTGGCTCTGTCTACCCCGCAAGGGATATAGACGTGTTTATATGTATACATACATACATAAAAAGAGTATATATGTATAGTTTATATGTATGTATGTGAAAAACTTTAAAATTAAGAATATTAAACTACGATGCGAAGTAGGTACCGCGACTTCGCATCAACAGCTTCTTTCTTAAACTTCGTATAATCTTGACTGAATTTTTCGGCTACCGTTAGCTGCACAGTTGGCTGTACCCAAAACCTTCTACAGATTAGTGCGTGTGAATAACCCAAAAAAGTCTTTCCATAACTTGTATATTTTTAATTTCCAGCAAGTGAGAGACGAAGACAGATCGAACATTATCCCATCAGCGGCCTCGTTCGAGGCCCCCAGGGAACGAATAGAGGATGCCAAGCCATCCATGTCGGGCTTTAAGACATTCCTATACATGATGTTCATCGCTATAATCGTCATTGTATTGGTCGTTCTCGGCATCATGTGGTACCAGAAGCGGCAGGAGCATTCCAGAAAGAGGCTCTATTGATTTATAACCGTACATTAATATATTGATGTAATTTTCAAATAGGATGAGGTTTTCGGAGTAGGATTTTTGTAAATTCTAGGCGTGTTATCGACCGCCTTCGTTATGTGAAAAAAGTTCTCAATTTTTTGGAAATTTATTTTTGAACATGTTTGATGGAGGTATAAAGCTATGTGTTATTATTATTTAATGAACGGTTAATGATACTGGATGGAGAAGCCGACTTATGCCGTTATGTATGAGATGAATTGGTATGGTATATGATAAAAAATTTGGTGTTTGGTGAAAATCTTGATATTTTTAATGGCTTTTTGGAACTTGTAATTCCGAAATTACGAAAATGGTTACCCTACCATGCAGACAAATATTTAACATTTTATTAAAATTTTGGTTACCCGTAGAGTTTATACTACGAAAGTATTAAAAATAATCATGTTTGAAACTCAATTTTTTATCGGTTGAAAATATTTTTCGTCACTAATATGACTCTTGGGATATAAGATATTAGTTTATACATAATTTTTTTGATTTATATTAATTTGTACAAAACATAATAAGACATAATAAGATATCGCCTCTAAAATCCTATCTTGATTTTTTTGCTGTAAGAATTATAATTTAAATAAATATGGATATGAACCTCATATCTAATAAAAATATGCGCCAAATACTATTTACCATCATCTTTTATATAAACTTCGACTGAAAATATTTATTTTAATGTTTATAGTCCTCTTTTTTTTATTTAGAAAATGCCCGTGTATTCATACGCGTAAAAACGATACGGAAGGGCCACGTGTGGCGTAATTTTTGTATGCTTCATAATATTGTTTATGGAATGTAAAAAATCACATGTATTGCTAGATGGAAATAGGTATTCATTGAATAGGTATGTTTATTACTTTGTAATTAATATTTATTCTGGTCACTAATTGTAGCTTAGTTACCCTTTCATAGGATATATTTTTGAAATCTTTAAAACAGAATAAATTGAACTCTATTTAATCACGGGCAAAACAACTTTAACTTTATATATTGATATGTTGGGAAAGGATGAATCCTTATTTTTGTGTAAAAATTGATATTTTCTCACTATACTCTAAATTGTAATGATTTATTAAACAAACCTTTGTATAAGGTTTCCTTTAGAAATTGAAAGTGGACATTTTATATTGCTATTTTTGTCTCATTACTAGATTATATAGTGAAAATACTAATGGAATCAATTTTGTTCACAATGAATGTATTTTAAGTTATTATGTATTATATGTGGTATTTGTTATCACTTAGTCACTAAGTATATTTTATTTGTATGGCTCATATAGTGACTTCCAATGTTTATATTTAAGATTTATAATTCAATTAGATCAAACCGATTTAACTACTCCAGCCAAATATGGCTTAATACTTATTACAACGTTCATGTATAAAAAAGCTACCCCTGTACCCATGACACGTGGGATACTATTTATATCGCGCAAAAAACTATTGCTGTCTCGTTTCACGTCATAAATAAAAGCTAAACAGCGATAGTTTACCGCGCGATAAAAACGGCGTCGCGTGTGCCACGGGCTGCGGGGGCGGGTATGTTCACAAAAATGATCCGTAAAAAACGGCTAAGTTTTGGAGTAGAAATGTTTGATCTATCCAATGCAACAGTTTAATAGGTATACTATAAAAATATCGATGTAATTTGTGTCGCCCTAACAGATAATACACAAGGTTTTTTTTTGTTCAGCAAAATCTAAATGTTAGCAATTGTGGTAGCTTACAATTAAATTACGTCCCTAACTTGGCATATCCTTAGTTTATAGTCTAGCGTCATTTCATCATGTAGAATTGTTATCTATTCAAAGCATAGACATATCTGAACGATTTTGAAGTACGTATTAAATTTGATGTTGATCTGTATTAATACTACCTATGTTCTTTAGACATAATTTCAAAACGTTCAAATGTATCCATGTAAGAGTGGTGTAATAGTGTGTTTTAAATAAATGATTTATAAACTTTTCGTGATTGAATCTTATTTACAACAATCTCGCCGCCCTTCACATGAAACAAGGTGACCAAGCCTGGGAAGATACATGCTTCAGTTTTAAGACTTCAGCAAATTTGCCATAAATGAATAATCGGCTTAGGCATTTTTCAACGCAGACCTTCAGATATACTTCTTTTACCTTTCATGACCTTACACGTAAAAACATTTCTTAGGTCTTCTTCGTCCCTTGCTTGCATCCTCACTACTTTTGAGTGGAGCCCAGGGTATGCCTTTTGGCCATGCATCCTATATTGGGTGAGTCAGGTTCCAAGAAGCGACTCTCGTCGGACCTCCGCAACTTTTTACAGGTGAACCTAACCCCTTTCAAACTCGTATTAGATTTATCATGGTAACAGATCCAGTTGCCGGAATGTGCAACTTTCCTCATGATGTTTCCCTTACCGTAAGAGAATAGAAATTGGTACATCCAGGAGGCCTTACCGATTCAACCACCAACGTTGAAGCTTGAAGTCTCTGCGTACCCCTCCGGGTAAGAGACGAGATTTTATTGAGCAATAATACGAAGAAGCTGTCAATGTCAAAGACATTTGCATCTACGTCTTTGGTCAAAGTACGTAGTGGATATATAGATATATTGTCTTTGGTCAAAGTAATGTCAATAAAACTTGTCCAGCTTGTCTGGTTGTCATTTGTCGTTGTCGGCGACTCGCAATTCGGCGTTTCGCACACCAATTGATTTTTCGCATTTCCTGGTGGTATATTTCCATTTGGTGATTGGGTTGCTGAAAAATCAAAAATAAGATAATTGACTGGTAAACCTAGTTCCATCATGGATGTAAAGTCATTTTTGCATTCTTGGACGGCCAAAAAGGGCTTGACCCCGAACTTCGATGTTAGAGCTACAGGTACCTATTTTTATATTTATTTCCATGTTTTAAAAGGTTTAACTGTTTACTTTTAATAACATTTCTTACTTTTAGGCATCGCTCAAAGTTACCGATAAACATAACCTAACTCTTGTGCATTTGTAGGTCCAAAACATCGTCAGCGTTTTCTTTGCGAAGTACGAGTTGACGGCTTTAATTATGTCGGAGCTGGTAACTCTATGACGAAGAAAGAGGCTCAAATGAATGCCTCTCGGGATTTCGTCAACTATTTAGTGAGATCTGGTGACGTTGCTGCGAAGGATGTGCCAGAAGACGTCAAGAAGGTCGAGCAGGAGAAACCGGAACCAGCAACTGACAATGGAAGTCTGCAACAGCAGTATCAAAAACCTGTCTTTCAGGTATGAGAATCTAAATCCTAAAAATCAGCCGTGTTCAACTTATTGGTTCACTGAGGTCTTGAATTATTCACAAATGGTTTTATGGTATAAGGTAGAATATTTCTTAGAAAATGGTCCCAATGGTTTAGTATAATCAGTAAAGTGGCACCATTTTGTCATAAATAAAGCCCCTAGCTTTGAAAGGAACTGTTCAAATATATAGTTAATAGGCTGACCCTTTAAAAGTTGAAGTCAATTTTTCTAAAAACTGCTTACACCCTGCAAATTTTGTATTTTTTTTAAGGACGGAATGGGCCCAGAGAGCATGGGACCTGCTTACCATGCTTATGGTGGGCAAGACCAAAACTTCACTTACATGGACCGGCTGCAACAACAGAAGAATGTGGAAGAAGCTGAAGACCTGGATGTAAATGCCAGTCTTCACGGCAACTGGACCATGGAGAATGCTAAATCAAAGCTTCATCAGTTCATGCAGCTGAATAAAATCAATGCAGATTACATTTACAAGGCTATGGGCCCTGATCATACACGGTTTGTTAACTATGTGCTTGTTTGGTCATATTTATATGTGTATTATTTATTTATATCATGAAATAATTCTGTTTAGCTTCTACATTCTTTCTACAATCAGTCTATCAGTTTCATAAGACTTTTATCAATAACATTTTATTTTATTATCTTTTTTTATTTATTAAGGTACACATAAAGACTGATTTCAAAATTTTATTATTATCCTTAGGAAATGTATATATATATGTTTAGAACAAGTAAAATGTCAAAATTTAGTGTACACAGCTTGATGATGTAAATAAAAAGAGTCATTAACAAAGTAACAACTCAAACAACAAGACATTAAAACAAAAACTTAAATGAAGTAGCTTAGGAAGTTATCACAAAACAGTAGTTTGAAGAAGAAACAATACAAAAACAAACTAGATCAATTTAATAAAAAAAACTTTGGAATTGTTTGATACAAACTTTTTTTGGTTGAACATATCTAATCCATTAATATTAGCTTTATTATACAATCTGATTTTTGAACGAGATTTTAAGTGAACTTGCTAATAACTGCAAATCTTTTGCTCATCATGTTGTATTTTATATTATTTTGGATACTCTCTCCTGGCATTATCCCGGTTACATCTTCATCTAACTCTAGGTCATCCCTTAAATCATATTAGCATAAATATTATTTGTTTACTATATTGTGCTATTCATACTCTGCCTTAGAATTATTTTTATTCTATAAACAGGTTCCTGTGTTTGTGTTACCATTAGTATTTTCTCCTTACCAAAGTTTTCTATATCTCTTAGGCACATCTTGATATTGTTTGCTTATTTCACACAACACACATCATTTAATGTTATATATTTATGTCTATTATCTTATTTTCTCCAAGGATTTATTTAAGCCACTGATTATTCATGAAAATTATGACAAATCAATGGCTGACACTTATTTTCATTATTTTGGAAATGGGGCCAAGCATATACTTATATTCTGTCTCACTAAAAATGCACTGGTTATATTTATACAAGCTTGTATGACACCATGCAAAGCTGTATAAGTGACGTATCAAAATTTTGCATAAATGTATGTGCTGTAGTCAGATCTAAAGCCTTCTACACAACAAACTCGGGTCAGAAGCAGCGTTGTTTGAATGTGGTCCTGCCCAAGTAACATTGAAATATGACACATGAATTTTACGCAGGCCCGCGTTCAAGCTATGTTCATAGTAATGTAAGCATAGAACGGTTTATGGCCCACGTTGTACAAAAGTGGGGACTGTGACTACCGTGCATTTGCGGGGAGCCCAGCATCTGCGTAAGTGGTTTACTACTGTTAATAGGACCCGAGTTATAACTGCTTTAAAACTTTCACGTCGTTCAGCGTGTCTCGCGCTGCTACTGATGCGCATTTGGTGTGTACAAGGCTCTTTAAAATTGGTCACTTCATGATCCGTTACAAGTTCATTTGATGTAATATTCCAATACTCCAGAGGAGAAAGCTTTAGATCTGACAAACAAAACAACGTCGACAGAAATGCAGTATCCCTTTTCTATGGGCCATTGTGAGACAGAAAATTAAAGCAATTTAAAATACATTTTGGAAACAAAATTTGCAAAACTAGTGCATAATTTGTTTCCATGTTATACCTTTCAGCATTAACGTTGGTAGGTCCCTGCTTTGCAAAAATGGTGAGGGAAGTAAAAAAAATCATTAGTCCCTTCCCATACTGATTTTGCAGGGACCTCTTTCTTTAAATGCTAGACTTTCCTGTCAACCGCTTTGAACAAAACTCAAGACTGACAGATTATGGGTGGTCTACTTTAATTGAAACCTTTTTGGTACATATGTATAACATATTGGAATAGACGAAGAGCTTCTTTTATTCCTTGTCTTTGAGGCTTGTTTCTCACATTTTCGGCCGGATATAATCGGCTATTTAAAACTGGCAATATAGGCCTGAAAATGCGCGCAGCAAGCCTAATACAAAGACTGAAAGAAGCAATAATCAGTAAGCTACATTGTGTGGACCCTCCGTTTCAAAAGGCATCCTAATACATGCCATGAGACAAATGACATTCTATAAAACCTATTTATAGTAAAAGGTCTGAAACATTTATAGTCTTGGGTTTTGTTCTAAATTCAGGTGACTAGTCGGCAATCTGCAACGGTTATACTTGGCCCCAATTCCAGAATGTGACGTCATTATCTTCTGGATGTAGACGTTTTGGTAAGTAATATAACGATTAATATTACTACCTTATTACTTCTACGAAGATCAAATAATTGTAGATCGTTATTGAAATTTCTTCATGGCCTGCTTTTTTCTTGAAGCTCTGAATAGGCACAAAGAAAATTAAAAATTTTCTCCCCAAAACCCTTTCTGTAAGATCAAATTTCAGCCAAATTCGTAAGTGTTTCAGCGACTTGCTGGCGTAAAACATAATATCCTTTATGCTCACACTGAAAGCAACAGATTACAATTTTCACTTAGCTAGATTGACTTAATCTTCATCAATAAGTAACAAAAGAGTTTTATATACCCGTATTGATATATTGATTCATGACTTATTGATCCGCGTTGTATCCAGCAGATTAAAGAATATACATTTTTAGGAAAGTCGAGACTTGTGTCGATTTGTAAACGCAAATCAAATTATATTACCTAAGTGTACTGCTATCCTGTTCTCACTCATAGTTTTATCTGTATTGTTTCTCACCTCGCAACAAAATACTCTCAGATTACTTACGTCAGGAGAATACTAATAATAATTTAACCCTATAGGAGCTTCGCATGTGAAATGACTATCTACGTGCGTCAATTGGGACGCAACGTGACGGGACGCGAGTCGGCGTCCAACAAGCAGACCGCCAGCAAGTCGTGTGCGTTGTCGTTAGTACGGCAATTGTACCATCTCGGTGTGATTGAGGCATACAGCGGCACTCTGAAGAAGGACCGGTAAGATTTATAACTTATTTAAATTATATCCTTTAGGTATATGAACATATATACATATAATCACATCTATATCCCTTGCGGGGTAAACAGAGCCAACAGTCTTGAAAAGACTGATGGGCCACGTTCAGCTATTTGGCTTTAAGATAGAATTGAGATTCAAATAGCGACAGGTTACTAGCCCATCGCCTAAAAGAAGAATCCCAAGTTTATAAGCCTATACCTTAGTCGCCTTTTACGACATCCATGGGAGAGAGATGGATGGATGGTCCTATTCTTTTTTCTATTGGTGCAGGGAACCACACGGCATTGTACAAGTAAGTACCTACATGAATATGTACATTAATGTTTCAATGTCTTTTTATTCAACGAGAGTCCACATCGAACAATTGAACTGCCAATAAAGTTTGTTGAGTAACATGAACTTTATTCGTAACTTAAAAGCTTCATTTTACTGTCATTTGTTCACCTATATTTTTATTTATGCAGGACAGCGGAAGGTCTAATGAAACCATATCCAGTTGCCCTTGACCCAGAACTGGAACAAAAAATTGAAGAAACTTTACAAGGTAAAGTAGTAAAAACATTTAAAATTTGCATGATTTAAGTGCCTTATACTAATACAGTATGGAGAAGAACACATGTGAATTCACACTTTGACTTTTCTGAATTATCTCCAGGTTATATAAATATTTTTTCTGATTGTGGCACATCCTCCCCAATTGCATAATATTATAATCACGTCTATATGATTATAATAGTGAGACGTGGACAGAGCCAACAGTCTCTGTTTAGCTATGTGGCCTTATGATGTGATTAAAGTTCGAATAGTGGTAGGTAGCCATATAAAGTCAGACATCACATAAAGAGTCCTTTTTTTAACTTCATCATCAATCATCTAAAATTATCTATACAGACCTAGAAATAGAACCGGTAGACGTCGAGACAGCCAAACCAGACGCAGACAGGGAAGATGGCAAGTCGGTGGTGACCATCCTCCAGCTGGACCGCGTGAAGGCGATGCGCGAAGCGAGACCAGCGCCCTCTGGCGTCGTGTCGTGGTCGCCGCCGCAGGTCAACTGGAACGCCTGGAATGGCTGCAATATTGGTGAGGCATCCCACTCAACATAGATACTATACAAAAGTTCTTGAATGTAGGGATTGTTGCAAGAAAGATGTGGAACGGCTTAATATACATACACACTCCTATAAGTGTTGGGACCAACAGGTCTTTATTTAAAATTTTCTTACAGATGAAGGGCCACTGGCGACAGCGAGCTTGGATGAAATCAGTTTGGACTTAGAGAAACACCAGAGGGAAGCCTATCAAAATAGCACGCTGTACCAGGTAGGTTTCTGAGTACTACGCTACTTACTACATCGCATCGGTAGTATTACAGAGTCAAATCAAATGGAAACTCAATGAAGTTAGAACCTTATGATAAGAACAATAAACTTAAAATTCAAAATAGGAGGAGGAAGAAATAGCCGATTATTTGCCTGGTTTGTGCCTTCCGTGTAAAGCAGTCACTCCATAAAGGAAGAGTTTTTAATAGGTAGATTGATTGACTGATGATTGTTTAAAAAAATAACCTCTTACTTATGGTTATTGAACTGTATTAACCTTAAGTTTTATGTAACCCACAAATCTATTTACAGGACAGTCTACGCGAACGGGAACAATTGCCAGTATACACCATGAGGTCTGAGATCATGCAGGCCATCAACGACAATTCTGTGGTCATCATCAGGGGGAACACGGGCTGCGGGAAGACCACACAGGTTTGTTCACCGATTAAGATTGATTGATTGGTGCTCTTTGAAAGGGGGAAATCATCGTGAAGAAAGTGCACATCCAGACAGCTAGATGTGTAATCATTTATTTATTTAAACTTTATGCACGTAAAATGTACAACATGTGGACTTAATGCCACAAGGCATTATCGGCCAGTCGAACCTTTGGACCAAACTGAGATGGATGTACGGGTTGTGCAATGACATTCATGATCCAATATGAGTTAGGTTCCTTTACAGCGTTCGAAAAAGTCGCAAAGAGCTAGAACGAAGTTTGTTAGCCTTGTTAAGGAGTCGTAGGCAGGATTGCACTCGGGAGACCATAGAACTAGCGACATGTTTGTTAGTCAGACCCTAAGTTTTCCCGGCGTTGAAGTTTTTCTGCTAACGTAGGAATTTTTAGAAAAACCAAATCTTGTTTAGCCGTGAAAGTACAGATATGCAGAAATTCGTATTATTATTAAATACAAAAATTTTAACCAATTTTGTTTGTTTAGGTGTGCCAATTCATCTTGGACGACTACATAGCGAGTGGGCAAGGCGCTTGGGCCAACGTGTGTGTGACTCAACCTCGGAGGATCTCAGCTGTCAGTGTGGCTGAGAGAGTGGCCAACGAGCGATGCGAAGAGTTGGGGAATAGCTGCGGGTATGTATGATGTGATTGGTCAATGTTTGGCATATACTATGTAGAAAATCCGGCCAACATGTGTGTGAGTAAACCTCGACAAATCTCAGCCAATTTCTCAGCCAGCCATCTCGCCCGAGTTGGGGAATAGCTGCGGTATATATAGGATTGGGAAATATTATTTTATAACACGTAGCCTTCTACTATGTAGACATGTCTGACGAAACGAAGGTTTCAGAGAGTGAAGATTTGGGAAATGGCTGTGGGTATGTGTTAAATGATTGGCCAGCGTTTGTAGGTCTATCTATACAGGATTTCACAATACAAGGTTTTGCAAATGTTTGGTGTATGGATATTAATATCTTACTGTGGATATCAAATATATAACTTTCGGTAGATAGAATTTTATTTCTTACTTTCTATCATTTAGCCAAATAGCTGAACGTGGCCATTCAGTCTTTTCAAGACTATTGGCTCTGTCTACCCCGCAAGGGATATAGACGTGACCATATGTATGTATACATATAACTTTCGGTGGATGTGGTTTACATTTAGACTATCAACCCGCCTGCGACCCACAACTTTACCTTCTTCCAAGGCATAGAAAACAAATGTTTGCTTCCAGAATTTAATGTCTGGACAAAAAAAGGAGTATGTCGTGAATCCCGTTAACTTCAAGATGTTAGATCACTGAAAGTAATTATTATCATTTCGTTTCAGATACTCGGTGCGCTTCGAATCTGTTCTGCCTCGTCCGTACGGCTCAATCCTGTTCTGCACGGTCGGTGTACTGCTCCGGAAACTGGAAGGGGGCCTGCGAGGTGTCAGCCATGTGTTAGTGGATGAAGTGAGTGCAAATAACAATAGTCTTCCCTCCTCGCAAATCTCTCGATATCTCGGGTCATGCACTATATACTTCCTGCCTTTTTTTTTAAGACGATGGGCACTATTTCAATTTCAATTCTATTTGAGGCAATGATATCTGATCAGTAAGCCATACAGCTACATTTCAGTCTTTTCGAGACTGTCGACTCTGTCTACCCCGTTAGTGATAAAGGCATAATTATAATATGTATACATTATTTAACCGGTAATAAAAAAGAATCAGTATATAATAATATAATAAAAAAGAATCACTATCACATATGTTGCCGTGTCTCCCGATAATGAAACATGGAATTGAATTAAACCTTTACTGGTTTCCAGGTACACGAACGCGACGCAGACACGGACTTCGCACTGATCCTCCTCCGCGACATGGTGCACACCTACCCCGAGCTGAGGGTCATACTGATGTCGGCCACGGTCGACACCACTCTCTTCTCCCAGTACTTCGGAGACTGCCCCGTTATTGAGGTGAGTTATCATCGCATTCATTTCCTCGTATGAGTTAAACCAATGTACCTGCGCAGGACCCTACCCTATATTGGATCATGGTAAAAAAAATCATTACATGAATGTGCCGTTTTCCCAATGATGTCCATGGGAAAGAGATTAAGTGGTTCTGTTCTAAAGCGCCAAGATCAACTCGGCACTATGGTTAGTCCGTAACTTGCTTTAACAAAAGTTAAGCGTTTATTTTTATCATAAAAGTGACCTGCCCAAGCTTAGATATCAATCCTTCCTCAGAAAACTCCTCCCAACATTTCAAACAGGAACAAAATCCGTCCATAACTTTCGGAAATTAGCGCATACATACAGACAGAAAAAATAGGGGGCTTTATAATACGAAGTGATATCATTTTAGGTACCCGGTCGCACATTCCCAGTGAAACAGTACTTTTTGGAGGACTGTATAGAACTGACCAAGTTCATGCCCCCACCAGACACGAGGAAACGGAAGTCTACGGGCAAGAAGGCGAGCAAGGACAACGATGATGATGATGACGAGGAAGGTATGATTAAATTAAACTTGACTAATTGGACATTACGTTTTTAGGTATAAGACTTTTGCCCTAGACTATATTCTATATACTTGTGAGAATTACAGAAAAACAAATAATTTACGTTTTTAAAGAATAATAATTCACAAAGTAAGACCGCATTCGTAAAAACAGATTCGTTAGTAGTTTAGATTAGTTTTCTCTGTTATGTGCTAACAAACATAGGATTGAGTTGATAACCTCTAAAAAGTAGAAAATCGCCCTGATGTCAGATAACGGCATTTAAGTTATACCACGGCAGTGTAGATAATAGTAATAAGGAATTGTCTTCAGGTTTGGAGGAACAAGACGAGGACATGAATAAGACCTGCCAGCTGGACCATAATTATTCGCCGCAGACAGCACACGCTTTGTCACAACTCTCTGAGAAAGATGTGAGTGTTAAGGTTTAGAATAACTTTATTCTCATAAGATTTACATAAAATAAATCACTTACTGAGAAAACAATATTTATATAAGTATGGGCATGCATTTTATACAAAATAAATATAAAAAACCAATAGCCTCGACACAGAGGGTATAGAATAATAAATATGAAAAAAAAATATAGTAGGGTAGATCTACGGAGCTACGGAGTGACGTCGTCTTCGTCATCGACTGCATGCGATCGCGCCCGGCAACACACGGATTAGTTTATTCTAGATGTGTCAGCAATGAATTGAGTTTGTTTTTTTTTTGTTTTTTTTTTTTTTTGTAATATTAAGTTTTCCACCTTGTTTAAGCTTTCACGGCCTTTCTTTTTTTTCTATTAATATTCAATCAATTGGTGAAACATTTTAGAACATTTTTATCATTTTATATGTTTTCCTCTCTTTCTTGTGATGAAAATCAGCTATAACAATGTTATTGTTGTGATCTTTTTGTGATACTCTTATTCTTCAACCATGGTTTTTTTATTGTTTAACTCTGTGTCTCAATATTGTCTGTAGTAGTATATTTTATTAAATTTTTAATGGTGTGATTGTACAAGTAAACCAAGGAACTATCTATAAATCTGGTTTAAATAAAACTTATAAAACTGTTTTTCACAGCTAAGCTTCGAACTAATAGAAGCTATACTTATATACATCGACTCCTTAAAAAGCGACGGTGCCGTATTAATATTTCTTCCCGGCTGGAACTTGATCTTCGCGTTGATGAAGCATCTGAACAACAACAGGATCTTCGGAGACACGTCAAGATACGTGATACTGCCTTTACACAGCCAGATACCAAGGGATGATCAGAAAAAGGTGTTTTTAACGCCGCCACCCGGAATAATAAAGGTAAGGTTCATTCATATTGGGTGACTTTTAATTCAACTGCATAAATTTAACTGTTAAGTGTACTCATCTAAAGGATATTTAAAAACGTTAAAAGAAAAATATCGGTTCATATATTTAAGAAAGTATGAAAAAAAATAAAAGTATCAAAATCCACGATCCTAAATACGTCATATCACACCGGCCGGCGGAAAAGCGACGCGTAAGATTCAGAGGTCAACGACACAATTCATTCAGCTGAGCGATCTCGACAACTCTGTACTTTACTTGATCTTGATACTAGAAAAAGAATTAATTTTTCAGACATTTATTTACATGTTTAGTTTTAATTTCTTTTTGTAATATTGGTCTTTAATAAAGCGTGTGACGTAGTTTTTGAGGGTTTTTTAAATGTGAAAATGATGACGTTTAATTTAAATAAAAATAGGCTCAAACGGCTCAGAAGCATGGGTATAGTCTATGTTTAAAAGGATGCAGTTGTTTTAAATGTCACCCTGTATAACATATTCTTAATGTTACATACATATTTAGAATATGTTGAGTCTACAACATATTTTTTTTTTGTATTTTATTTTCATTAGTACTTAAATAATATGAAAAAATATGAACATAGGTGATCCTGTCAACGAACATAGCGGAGACGTCGATCACGATCAACGACGTGGTGTACGTGATCGACTCGTGCAAAGCCAAGATGAAGCTGTTCACGTCCCACAACAACATGACCTCGTACGCCACCGTGTGGGCCAGCAGGACTAACCTCGAACAGGTATCAATCAATCAATCAAATCATTTTTATTAGCTTGGGTTGTATGTATGTATGTAACGGAATCTTTGAGCTTAATTTTCACTGGTTTCTAAACGTCTGATCAACTTGGAACTTTGTATCAAGGACCGATGACAATGCAATATTTTGATAAGAGTTTGTCATTATCCTTATTCTGTAAAAACATTTGTTTGTAAACTCTTTATTGCACAAAAAATATGATGTAATACCTGGAATTAAAATATGTGTACAATGGCAGACTTTTCCTAATTGGAATTTCTATCAATCAATCTTATTGAGCTGATTCCAATTCTTGGGGGAGCTTATTCCAAAGCTGAACAGAACGAACACCAACAGATAAGATATAAATCCAAGACGAGTAAGGGGGAATATGCAATTTAAAATCTAGTATACAGGTTTATATGGTATTTTCTAGTATGCAGTATAGATGTCCCTAGTGTGTCAAAATTTCGCTATGTTGAAGTTAAAATAAGATGTAGATAGAGAGTGTGAATGGGAACGGCAATATAGTCACGTCTACATCCCTTGCGTGGTAGAAAGAGCCAACAGTCTTGAAAAGACTGAATGATGAATCGATGCTCTTAAGGTGAGGGAAAACATCGTGAGGATATCCTTCACATTCAATGGCAACTGGATATGTAACCATGAGCGATAAAATATGGGTCAGGTTTACCTGCAAATAGTGCGGAGGTCAGATGGGAGTCGTTTCGCGTAAAAACTTATCTCACCTTATCCAGGAGCAATGGTTAAATGCATACTCCGGGCTCCTCTCGACATCCCTACTGTCACACATCAATTGTCAATCATCGCGAAGAAATTAACGCGCTCAGCCAGTAGCAGCAAATAATCTAAATCGCGCAAACTGGTTTCACGGATTGAAGCATAAATAAAAACTCCGACTCAACATCGTCTGTCGCGCGGTTCCCCAGGCATAACACCTAGCCTGGCGGAAGATCTTCCCTTTGGTGGCGGTCGAGCCGAATCATCGCTCCCGGTAGAAAGATATATGTACTCGTATAAAATTGTGTCTTATCTATTTTTTTTCTGTTGCACAGCGCAAAGGACGCGCAGGCCGCGTGCGGCCCGGCGTGTGCTTCACTCTGTGCTGCAAGGCGCGCTACGACCGCCTCGAGCAACACCAGACTGCCGAGATGTTCCGCACGCCTCTACACGAGCTGGCTCTCAGGTGTCTCGTCTCTATAGTTGTCTATGTCTATATGTATCTCTATTGTTGTAGTAGTCTCTGTGTTGCAAGGCGCACATATTCAGATATCTTATAAGTCAATCAAAATAAATCACTGGCATTGCTTGGAAAATGTAAAGAATGAAGCTATTGTTGTTTTGGCACTAAATTACTAACAGATTTATAGAAACTCACGATAAGTGTGAAAATGCTTGTCCTTCTGTAATACTAATATTTCAATCGACTACTATAGTCGTATCTCTTTCAGAAAGCGAGAAACACTTCCAAAGAACTTTTAAAAATCCAAAGATCTTTCAATAAGCTTTATTCTCGTAAATATCGATCATATCAAACCATATGATGCTGATATACTTATTTATACATGCAAGCGAAAAACAAACATAACCATGAGAAACACTTAGGTTCTTTTTCAAATTGAAGTTTTTAACTTACTTAATTTCCTCACAGCATCAAGCTCCTCCGCCTGGGCAGTATCGGTCACTTCCTGTCAAAGGCGCCCGAGCCTCCACCGCTAGACGCCGTCATCGAGGCCGAAGCCTTACTGCGAGAACTCGGCTGTTTGGATGCTCAAAATGGCGACGCGCTAACTCCATTAGGGACTATACTTGCTAAACTACCTATTGGTAAGTTTATACTCTTACATATTTATTATTTAGAGAAATCAAAGTTTAAAGACAAAAGTCAGGACGTCACGTAGTCAAGTAAGAAGCTTTCTAGGAACTATGCTCACTTAATTACATGTTGGTAAGAATGTGGCACACCTTAAAATGCCTGTTCTCAAGATGGTTCTAGAAAGATGTGACTGTACTAAGTGATCTATAACTTGTGGGCAAGTTCATACTGTTATTTAGAGGAAAAACACCTTCTGTCAGTAACTGGATCAGCAAGGCCGAAGCCTTATTTCGAGAACTCTGCTGTTTGGATGAATCAAAACGACGAATCGTTTGAATCTACAAAACAATATGTGTTGACAAATGTCTTTATTTCCAGAACCACGCCTCGGCAAGATGATGGTGCTGGGCTTCGTGCTGGGCGTGGGCGACGCGCTGACCACAATGGCGGCCAACTCCACCACGTTCCCGGAGATCTTCGCGCTGGAGGGCCGCCGCCGGCTCAGCGGCCACCAGCGCGCGCTGGCCGGCGACCGCGCCTCCGACCACGTCGCCATGCTCAACGCTTTCCAGGTCAGCGACCATTTATGTTCACATGAGTACTCCATCATTTCTCGGTTTCCAGGTCAAGGACCGTTTATGTTTACACGACTACTCCATCATTTCTCGGTTTCCAGGTCAAGGACCGTTCATGTTCATACGACTACTTGATCATTTTACCCTGAATGCTTTAGAGTACAGCGTTGGTGATCGAATGGGTTAGGTGCCCGGTTAACGGTTAATAAGGGTGGTGCAGACCATTCATGTTCACACGACTACTCCATCATTTCTCGGTTTCCAGGTCAAGGACCGTTCATGTTCATACGACTACTTGATCATTTTTCTCTGAGTGCTTTAGAGTGCAGCGTCGGTGGACGAATCGGTAAAGTGCCCGGTTAACGGTTAATAAGTGTGGCGCAGACCATTCATGTTCACACGACTACTCCATCATTCCCTTAGTGCTTTAGAGTGAAGCGTCGGTGGTCGAATCGGTAAAGTGCCCGGTTAACGGTTAATAAGTGTGGCGCAGACCATTCATGTTCACACGACTACTCCATCATTCCCTGAGTGCTTTAGAGTGAAGCGTCGGTGGTCGAATCGGTAAAGTGCCCGGTTAACGGTTAATAAGGATGGTGCAGACCATTCATGTTCACACGACTACTCCATCATTCCCTTAGTGCTTTAGAGTGAAGCGTCGGTGGTCGAATCGGTAAAGTGCCCGGTTAACGGTTAATAAGGATGGTGCAGACCATTCATGTTCACACGACTACTCCATCATTCCCTTAGTGCTTTAGAGTGAAGCGTCGGTGGTCGAATCGGTAAAGTGCCCGGTTAACGGTTAATAAGGATGGTGCAGACCATTCATGTTCACACGACTACTCCATCATTCCCTTAGTGCTTTAGAGTGAAGCGTCGGTGGTCGAATCGGTAAAGTGCCCGGTTAACGGTTAATAAGGATGGTGCAGACCATTCATGTTCACACGACTACTCCATCATTCCCTTAGTGCTTTAGAGTGAAACGTCGGTGGTCGAATCGGTAAAGTGCCCGGTTAACGGTTAATAAGGATGGTGCAGACCATTCATGTTCACACGACTACTCCATCATTCCCTTAGTGCTTTAGAGTGAAGCGTCGGTGGTCGAATCGGTAAAGTGCCCGGTTAAAATAAATGTGGCGTAAAATGGCACAGGTTCGAATTCTACCCGGCCATGTATTAATGACTATTTTCGATGTTATCTACATTAGTTTGAATTAGTTTAGTTTTTTTTTTTTGTTTTTATTTAGTTTAGTTATTAGTTTCAAAACATTGTGAGGTAACCTGCACATTCACGCAACTGGATGTTTAACCATGATCGATCCAATATGGTTAGGTTCCCATACAAATGTTGCGAGGTCAGACGGGAGTCACGCAAAAACCTCCCAATCCAGGATCCATGGTCAAAAGCATACCCCAGGCTCTTCTTCAGAGTGGTGAGGATGCAACCAGGACTAAAGCCAGGAAAAATAAGCTATAGAGTACAGGAAATGGAATGTGTAATAAGCATACATACATACATACATATTGTCACGTCTATATCCCTTACAGGGTAGACAGAGTCAACAGTCTTTTTAAGACTGAATGTTCAGCTATTTGGCTTTATGATAGAACTGAGAAACTGACTGAACTGTGAACTGTGTAATAAGCACTTTCAATTAATTCGTGCCAACTGTAAACTAAGCTGGAGTTCACCTTTTATTAGGGCCACTAAAGAATGAAAGAGACGTGAGGTGGAATTACATGAACTATTCACAATTGGATCGTAGTCAAAGGCTCAGGGTTTACAGAACCCATTTTTTTTTTCTTTTAGTTCTACATGCTGTCACTTGTTATGCATAGAGTTAAGAATATACAATACACGCCTTCTAATACTATGTAACTATAAGGCAAAGTATTATGTGAATTTGTTTCCCGTCCCGTGAAAAATACCATCTATATACGTAATTGCGTGTAAACGTGAATATAATATACAATCACTTGTTCTTGTATCAGATGTGGGAGAGAGAGCAGGCTAAAGGCGAGGATGCGGAAATTCAGTGGTGCGAATGGAAGGGTGTACAGCATACTACATTGAGAGTCACGTACGAAGCCAAATATCAGTTGATAAGTGAGTATTTCTCGTCCCTGAATAGTAATAAAAAAAAAAAACAAAAAGGCCTTGAGCGTCTTGGTGGTGTAGGTCAAAAATATATTTTGTTCCGTCAAGTAAGGTATATTAGTTTGAAAGCTAACCTACATTCTGAAAAAGAAAGAAAATGTCGTCATGACATCAGCACATTTAGGCAATTAGGTTACTTGATCCAAAACGGGTTTTCCTGCAACGGTTGCCGAGTATCTAAAATTTCAATCTGGGATCGTGATTACAAGCGCACTCCGGCCTTGTGTCTAGATAATAATATAATACAATAACTCTTTATTACACCACATAGTAAAAACGCAATCGCAACTAACTTCAAGTGAATGATGAACCGCACGACCCACGTGATATAACTGTTAACATGACATTCCAGACATCCTGACGACCTCGATAGGGTTCTCGGAGGAGTGCTGCGCGCCGCAGCGCTGGAACCCGAACGGCGCGTGCCCCGTGCTGGACACCGTCATCGCGCTCATGTGCATGGGGCTCTACCCCAACGTGTGTCTGCACCAGGGCAAGCGGAAGGTATGTGTATGTGGATACCAGAGGAAATCTGTTTGGATACCAATTGCAAAAATCGCGAGGCAGCAGATGCTTTCATGCTGATCTTTTAGCGAATAAAAAATATAGTATGAGTCAACTGCTTCTCCTTTGGCAATGTAATAGTAAATCTAGGGAAGGCGTGTAAATAGGATTATTTTTAAGGCAATGCATGGGCGAACTACCTATATACCCTTAAGGTCGTAAACCATTCAGCTGTTGAATCCTTCAATTTAAACTTATAAATTTGATAAGTCGATGGAGAGTGCCACATTTTTTTTTATTCATTGTGGCTCAAACAGTCAAAAATATAGATAGTATTAAAAAAACAGTATTATTTTAGGACATATTCATTTAATCTTTACAAATACCCTTCCTAAATTATTATAATTATATTCAAATTAGTTCATTTTTAAATTGTAAATTTACCAACCTATTTGTAGTGTGTTCACAAAATATACACAACAAATTTTGTTAATTTGACCAGGTGCTAACAACAGAAGGAAAGCCAGCTTTAATCCACAAAACGTCAGTGAACTGCAGCAATCAAGAGCAGAAGTTCCCGTCGCCGTTGTTCGTGTTCGGCGAGAAGGTGCGCACGCGCGCCATCAGCTGCAAGCAGACCACCATGGTGGCGCCGCTGCATCTGCTGCTGTTTGGGTGCAGGAAGGTGGAGTGGGTGAGTTTGTGTTTAGAGATATTTTTGAATTGGTTTTGGTATGTCGGGATCATGGCAAATGGTATGATGTATGTTTCTGCTTACCCTTTAGGGAAAGAGGCGTGATTTTTTGTATATTTATTTTATTATTTGTTCTTAGGTCGACAACATGGTCCGCCTAGACAACTGGCTGAACTTCGAGATGTCTCCTCGCTCGGCCGCGTTAGTGGTGGCGTTACGTCCCGCGCTGGAGAAGCTGGTGGAGAGGGCCGCGGCACAACCTGATGCTGCTCTTCATTTCTCACCCACCGAGCAGAAGGTAGGCTCTGTCTTCCCCTACAGGGATGCTGATGTAGATGGATGTGTGTCTATGTTGTGAGCATAATTCTGTTTCAGTTCTCCCCCATTGAACAGAAGGTAAACTCTGCCTACCCCTTCAGGGATAAATAACAGCTGGCTGAAGTCAGAGATGCCATGCTAGATTGCATTTGTATTGGACTACAGGGAAACTCTTAAAGAATGGAGTCACATTGGGTACTGAAGAGTAAATAACAGCCAAAATAAAAGATAAAAAAAATAGAAAAAGAGGAACGTCTAATTATACGTAAAAAGCGCCGCCATTGTAGATAAACTTAAATTCCGTTCGCTTGTTTCAGGTCCTCCACTGCATAAAGGAACTGTGCGTGATAGACGCCGGCGACTATAACATACGCCGCGACGTCTCTACTCCCTCCTTCAGATCCGACGGGCCCAAACGGGGCATGCGGGGGTGGGGTACCTCAGGTAAATATCTATACTAATATTATAAAGCTGAAGAGTTCGTTTGCTTGTTTGAACGCGCTAAACTCAGGAACTACGGGTTCAAATTGAAAAATTATTTTTGCGTTGAATAGACCATTTATCGAGGAAGGCTTTAGGCTATATAAAAATCACGCTATGTATTCAATTTCCACAAATATATGTATATACATAACATTTAACTGTACTTTTTTTAAATATTAAAAATACAATCACTTATAGTAGAACCGCCTAAATGAGTCCTCGCCCGCGGAGTACAGGGGCGCGGGGGTATGACGACGAAGGGGACCGAGAGAGGTGCGGGCGGCGGGCGCATTCTTGTAAAAACTCAGTTCGCTCGCTACGCGGTTAGCGATCACACGTGTTGACAGTTGCGGACGCCTTGTGAAAATTATACATGAGATTACATTCTCAAGATGAGTCGAAATATTTTCGGACATAGAATTAATAGTCAGTGCAAACAAATGGCGTTTAACGTATATGAATATTTTAGAAAAAAGAAACTCGACCCAAATTCTGATGAATATAAACAAGATATACCTTTAAATAAAACTGTAGCAGAAGTTACTGGACTATCAGAAAAGACTGTATCTAGAATTGTACAACAAGGGAAAGCATTAAATGACAACGAGAGATTTAAATCACCGAGAAAACCAAAACAGGTTCGTAGAAAAAGAGTGGAAATAGACGATTTCACAAAAGGAGTGGTAAGAAGAAAAGTCACTCAGTTTTACACAATTTTCAAAAAAATACCTACTCTGAAAACTTTGAACGCTGTACTTAGAGAAGAGAATATATTACACTGCGGCAGGGAATATTTAAGGCTATTATTACATGATCTAGGTTTTAAATTTAAGAAATGCGGATCTAAAAGGAAACTCCTTATCGAACAGCCAAATATCACATCGTGGAGGTGGAAATACCTAAATACTATTAAAAAATATCGTAGAGAAGGAAGACATATTTTATACCTTGACGAAACTTATGTAAACGCGTCTCATAACGTTTCAAAATGTTGGCAATCAAAGGATGAACTTGGCGTTCTATCTCATATTGGTAAAGGGGACCGTTTGATCATCGTACATTGTGGAGGTCAAATTGGATTTGTAGACGGAGCCCTTGTGATATTCAAATCCAAATGTAAAACAGGTGATTATCACGATTCTATGAATTTCGCAAATTTCAGTAAATGGATAAATGAAAAGCTCATGCCTAATATACCGCAAAATTCTGTCATAGTAATGGACAACGCAGCTTATCATTCGGTTCGAGAAGAGAAAAAGCCAACTATGGCTTCTACCAAGCCAACTATGCAAGAATGGCTACGACGACATAACGTGCCTTTTGATGAAAAACTTAGAAAGGATGACTTATATAAATTAATTAAAAGTAATTTCACAGAAGATATTTACAAAATTGACGAGGTATTGAAAAGAAACGGACACGAAGTATTGCGTTTGCCTCCATATCACCCAGACCTGAACCCAATTGAGTTGGTCTGGGGTGATATCAAAGGACAATTAGCACAAAAAAGTATCGACTCTAATTTGGACCAGAAAAAAGAAATATTAGAGAGATTATTTGCTGAATATCCCAAAGAGAAATGGGAGAATTGTGTTAAACACGTGATTAAAATCGAAGACGAATATTGCAAACATGATGGAGTCCTAGATGAAGTTGTTGATTTTATTATTAATGTGCAAGACGATTCTGATGATTCTGATGATGGCTGTTGTGAAAGTGAAGAATCAAGTTCCAGTGATAGTGATATTATGGACATAAGTGATTGATTTATAATTTTGATAAATTTTGCATAAATAAATATTACATACATAACTTTATTACCTTTTTTTTACCTACATATCATACCTATATATCATAAAATCACATTTTTATCGAATTGTTTTGTATGAAAAATAAAAATTTGAAAATAACAATAATCGAAAAATGCTTATGCTATTTAATTCATGTACGTGGTCTCGTTGATACCATGGAGTTATGGGATAACAAAAGGAACACGTTGTATAGTTTACAGTTGTTTCATTCAAATTTTGTATAGCCATTATTATTTTTTTAATAAAAATCTTCACCTGTTTGCCGCTAACCACTATGACGTCACATATCTCAAGAAATGTCCAGTAACATTTCGCCCCTTGTATTACACGCTACGCTCGACCGCCGCCCGCACCTCTTTCGTTCCCCTTCGTCGTCATACCCCCGCGCCCCTGTACTCCGCGGGCGAGGACTCATTTAGGCGGTTCTACTATAGTAAATTTTGCACTTGAATTCGTCTAACGATCGTCACTTTTTTATTTTCGTTCTTTTTCGTAAAACCTTTTTTTTTTGTGGCCAACAACAAACATACGAAGGTTGCATATTTTCCAAACACAAACAAATTACAATATTGCCATTTCTTTCATAACCCAAATTGACATTTTTAAGTTATTGTGAAAACTTGGTTATTAATAATGATTCATTTCATCACCTATCAGGGCCTCGTAGCAGCTTCGAAGGAAATCGTGGCGGATTTGGCAGAAGTGGTTTTGGTGGCAATCAAGGTGGTTTCGGCGGTAATCAAGGTGGATATGGCGGTAATCAAGGTGGATATGGCAGTAATCAAGGTGGATATGGCAGTAATCAAGGTGGATATGGCAGTAATCAAGGCGGATTTGGCGGTAATCAAGGCGGATTTGGCGGTAATCAAGGCGGCTTCGGCGGTAGCAATGGCGGTTTTGGCGGCAACCAAGGCGGTCTTCAAGGCGGTTATGGCGGTAACCGAAGCGGATCCGCCGGGAATAGGGGGGGCGGTAGGAGAGGTAAGGTGCGCGGTGGGTGGCGTAATTTAGATTGGTGGTAAAACATTCCTTAGATGTGTAATTTGTGTGTTGTCATAGACCAAAGGTCCAATATTGTGTGATGATCTAGTTTTAAAATAAAACTTGATTACATAACTGAGCAAATTTTTTATTTAATATTATTTGAGAACAAGAAACCTAAAAGCTTCTTAGCATAAATGCCGCCTTTGTGTCATCATCATGTTTTTTTTTTAAATATACATTCATAATATGAACACTTCATGGATATGTACAATAAACAGGTAAAAAGAAACAAATTTGAAATGGGTAATAGACAGCTAGGGAATAATTAATTTCAGAAAGAAAATCTCATTTTCTTTTAAATTTTTATGTTACTCGAGTTAATTAATTTGATTACCCAGGCGACCAAAGTGGAATAATTAGATTAAGTTATCTTAATTTTCCACATTGACAATCTAACGCTAGTGTGAATTAAATATATAATAATTATTACTAAATAATATAAAACTAACTAAACTATAGCATTGTAAAAAGCCTCATATTCATTAATATTACAAAAGGTTTTTGATTGCCTTTTCCTAACCAAATAAATATGAGCAAAGATTCGAGGACCCGAGATGCCTATTAGAAAAACTATTTAAAAATAATCGAAAACTCAATTTCAATAAAATTCGCATTTTCCGTTTCCTGGTTACGATTGTCTAGGCAAAGTTGGAAGAACTCATGATTTCTTTGTCTGTCTTAATGAACATGAGGTTTTGTACAAATAAGTATTCGTCATTCAACAGGATTTTGCACAACAATCAAAATGAAGTCCTTATCCGGTGCGACCATAACTTCGCTCTTTTTGCTTCTGATCCTCAAGAAGGTCAGGTCATTGGTTGGATCCAGGTCTCTAACGACGGCTTTGGCTTTGTCCACCAATGCTGATAGCAGCCCAGCGTATTGAACTGACACGTGGTTATCAAGGGTTGTTTTAATTGGTATACCTATGGAGACAAGTGCATGAAACAGTATAGAATTATATACCTACCTAAATCTATGTACTACTATTTCACATAGCCATATGGGTAGGCTGAATCTTTTAGGACTAAAATTCTCTAGTTCCAGGTTTGATGCCCGGCCAGGTCATGTATTTTTTAAAAATTATGTATGTAAATTATTTAAATATCTCTTAAAATATAGTATCATTGAGTTAACCCGTAAACCAAGTCTGGGAATGATTTGGGGCTATCTCAACTTGTAATTTGTCCCGTATTTATCACTTTCTTCATAAATGTTAGATGTATTTTAAACAAGGTGCTGTCTTGATTGAGAGAGCATTGAGGTCTTTATTTCTAAAGCAGAATTTACTCACACAGCAGCATCTATTGACCAGACATACATACTTTACTTACACTAGTTTCCTTCATTGAGTCTAGATAATAGGAAAGTGGTAAGATGTAGTCTTTGCCTACTCTTACGGGAAAGAGGCGTGGTTTTATATATGTGCCTATGTATCCCTCTGTTCACACTTTCACAGAGCAATGCTAGGTACCCACCTTCGCCATTCACAACAATAACCCCTGCTACTCCTTTATGCGTAGACAATTTGCGAACGGTTTCTTCTGCCTCGTTTGCCATTTAGGTATTTGACTCAGATAAAATCAGGACAGTGATTTGTAAGACCGTAGACGATGCTTGTCGATTATTTGACATTTAAATGTCGAGGACTATGATTGATGGATAAAATAAAATTAAGAAAAGCTGCCAGTTTGATTGTATGAAAAAGGTTTTATTATTTTGTGTATAAAATTTATGAGATCAGGTAAACATACCTATAGAGTTTAAGTATGAGATGATAATTTTATCTGTTATTTCGGAAGAATAGATAGGATAGGATACTAAGATCTTGTCTTAATTGGAATTTTTAAGTAAAATGAAAAAATTAAGGGTTACGTTATGATGGCCTTTAATTAAATACTGATTTACAATACAATATTAAAATGTACAACAAAAGTTAACTAACAAAAACTTTAAGGCGGTAATTATTGAAATAATGGCTGTCTAAGCTTGAATGCTATTGATGTAGCTTCTCTACTGCTTTAAAAAACCTAAGTTTCAGTCGGAGCTGATGCCCCATTTTGCTTGTTGCTGTCAACTAGTAAATACAGTGGGGTTCTTCCACTTCGTAACTTCTCTCGTTTATGAACTTTCAACTGGTGTTTCATCATCTGCTTCCGGTAACCAAAAGCTTTACCACAAATATTGCACAAATGATCCTTAATCCCCGCATGATCAACCTTCAAATGCAATTCTAAATCGCGTTTTGTATAAAAACCTCTCCCACAAGATGCACAAACAAAGTCATGTTCCCCTTTATGTGTTAAGAGATGTTTATTTAGATTACTCTTATTAACAAATCGGTGAGCACATTGGGAACACTGGTACGGTTTCTCACCTGTATGAGATCTCATGTGCATTTTCAAAGATTCCGTAAATCTGCCCCTGTATGGGCATAGTGGACATTTAAAAGGCAAGTTATAGAAGTGAGTCAATCTATGCCGTGTGAACTGGCCCTGCATTATAAACTTTTTGCCACAAATATCACACATGTATGGTGCTTCGCGTTTGTGTAACCTAAGATGTGTTTTCAAATATAGTGATGCATATGTTTTATTGCATATTGGGCATTTATGCCTCATATTTTCATGTTCCTGAGACAGCATGTGGTCTGTATACTCTTTAATTGTTGGGAAATCAAGATCACACTTGTTGCAGTGAAAAATAGCATCTTCTTGTTGCTTGTCCATTTCATCAAATGACAGGTGGTCATCTGCTAAATAACTGGGATCTTCTTCTTCAGTAATGATACATTGTTTCTTCACTGGCATCTTTAAATATTCATCAGATTGTTGTGCCGTTTTACGCAATATAATTGCCCCTTGAAGTAATGAATTGCAGGAATTACAAAGGAATTTCGGATACGGGTCTTCTTTCAGCACAGCAATGCCTCCAAATATATTCAAAGCTTCAGATAAATCCTCTTGGCTGTTTTCCCCATAAATAGGTACATCACCCTCTTTCAAACAAACCCTGCATGTCTTCTGTTGATTAGTATGAATTTCAGACCTATCCAGCTCAGGAAAACTTTCATCATATGACATTCTTTGATTTTTTTTCTTTGCAATTTTATATCTTTCATTACGGCTCTTACTTTGTTTCTTCTTTTCCTTAAACTTACGATAACTTTCATCACTTGACACCCTATGATTTTTCTCTTTTTGTTGCTGAGTAGACTTCTGGCAAACGTTTTTACAGTGCAATATTTTGAGAAGCGCTAATGAACCTACCATTATTGATTACCTATTCTGTATCTACTCCTTGATTATGTATTTTTCTTGTGTATCGTGCTTGTAAGAATCTTTCACTTTCAGTATGTACAAAAATGGAAAAATATTTAAAAAGTAACAAGAAACCAAGAATTTCTTTGATCTTTAATATTTTATTATTATTGTTCTTATTTTACCGTTCTGATTCTGACATGCCAGTAATAGTATTTCCTGTACTGTGGTTTCTTTCAGCTTTAACCGTCAATGTCAAAATTGTCAAACTACTCAGTCAAAAACGAGAGTAGAGGTAGAGAGAGGTTAAATTAATTTAGATAATTTTGGGCATAAATTGCCAATTGATTTTCTATGAAGTGATCTACGAAAACAAAATATATATAATTATAATCCCAGCAATCTAATTAACCTTCATGGTTTTAAAATAATACCAAAATGAATCTAGCTAAGGTGAGGTTATGTTTAGTACATACATTAATCACTCTATATCCCTTGCGGGGTAGACAGAGCCAGATGTAGTCTTGAAAACACTGAAAAAAAAAGCAAAACAACAACAGATGACTGATTTTATGTTTAGTAGGTAATGTTTTGAATTTTTATAGACCTTACTTTATTATCTTCTGTTTATTTTCTATAATAAAATTACAGAACATTTGGAGGTTTGCACCTGTTGTACGCAGTGCCATCAATTCAAACATAAAATTTTTGAGGCCCATGTCTGCATCGGTTACTCCCATATCCACAAAACCCATAGAAAATATTGCTGTATCATATGAACCCGACAAGCTGTACAAAAAAGTGGAACTAGAAATGAGGGGCATCGACCCTGCAGTTCTGCTAAGTTATTCTTGGTTTTGTGTAGCAGCAGCTTCACATTTGGGCATTGAAGTCACCAAAAGGTTTGTTTCTATTCTACCTATCTGTATATTGTTTTATGTTTGCATTTCTATTTATTAAAGGACCTGAGATGTGTGAATGAGTTTCTTCTAATTATTTACAATTAGCCACTACACTGTGACAGTGTATTATACCAACTTATTTTATTATTTCAGTTGGGCTCTCAGAAAAGCAGAGAAAGAGAGGCACACGCTACTCAAATGTGTCCACATTTACAAGAAACACAGGGTGCAATACGAGATACGGACATATTTCCGATTCATTCATTTACAAAGACTTACGGGCTCTACCTGTGACACATACTTAGAATATATAGAGAGGAATCTCCCTGAAGGTTGTGCCCTCAAGGTCACAAAAATTGAATGCCAAAAAATGCCAGAACATTTGACTCCTCCTAGCGATGCATAATGGGTACTTAGATTGAAGTTATTAGAATAAAACAGTGTTAATATAATAAAATCTTTTATTTTCCAATAAATAAAATTTATAGAAACAGTTTCTTCAAACATATCTTACAGGAATGTATGTATAATGTAATGTAGTATTTTATTTTGCATAAAATTTACTATTGGCAATACTAAAACATGAACGTCAGTGGGTACTAATATTTTTTAATCATATTCTTTATGTTTTACCAATTTGATTGGATCATAAAACAAATACATATGTATTTTTGTTATCTTCTTTACTAAAATATTAAACTTCTTCCCTGCTATCATGAGAAAAGTAATGGTAATTATAAGCCTTTAAGGCGTAAGTCTACAGGCATCTTGTAATATAGGTACAAATACATAATTAAACCTTTTGAATCTATTCTCTAAATAATCTAACTTACCTCTTACTCATGAGATATTTCTTTACTTTTGTCAGTGGAGTTAAGTGGAGCATCCTCCATTAATATATTATTCCGTTTTATTTGATGGTATGTAATTATGAGTTACAAATGGAGTTAATATTTTTCATTATTTTTCATATTTTTGCAGAAGCTTCTTACAAAGCTATGAGCTACTTATACAAACACAATTAATGCTTAAACATAATAATACTGTATTGACTAGAATTAAATCACAACAATAGTCTTTTTTCTTCTGGCTTTAGTTCCGGTTGCATCCGCACCCCTGCAGGCATACTTTGGAGCCCGAAGTATGTCTTTGACCATTGATCCTACTAGGTTAGGTGAGTCAGGTTTTTACATAAAACAACTCCCATCTGACCTCCACAACCTTTGCAGGTAAACCTTACCCGTATTGGATCCATGGTAAATCACAACACTAGAATACAATAATTATAGACTTAATACACAGCAGACCACAGTAGTTACTTGTATTTAGGTGACCTTTTTCTTGTAAATATTAGAACAGGAATAAAGCAATACATGGAATGTTCAGTCTGATTTTGACGATTAGTATCTCCTTGGCAGTGAGCTCCTTTGACACTTATTTTATTCGTATTGTTGGTTCTTGCACACAGTGAAGATGAAGAGTATTGCAAATGCTAACTCCAGGCCGTGGAACATTAGCATTACGGCACACCAGATGTATTCCAGGCGGAGAATGTATGTCTGGTAAATAAGGAAGTAGCACACACCAACCGCTGATGGTATTGTTAATAGCACAGAAAAGAACACTGGAATTTCTGAAAAGAAAGAATATTTTGTCTGACCTATTCCAAAAAAATATTGGCCTAGTTTTAAAATTACTAGCATGTTATTCAAATGATGTTTTATTGTTTTGCATTACAAGTAAATTGGACTAACACTAAATTAGAAAGGACATGAAATGGCTAGTGCTTCCTTTTTTAATTTTAAGACTAGGTACTTACTTTTACTAGCCAAATTGCCTCTTCGACCTAAGAATATACGAATGACTTCCACAAGGCATAAAGCACAAAATATGCCGGCTTCAGTTAGCAAAGCGTTTTCTGGATAGGAAACATTGATCGCTTTCAGAATGCCCATAGCCACTTCACATACAAAGAACATACCTAAATAAAAACTGTTCAAGTAAAGTAATATTTCGTAAGCGAGGCTAGAGTTTACGTTTGTTACTTTAGACATATTTAGAGTAAAAGGAAAAGCAAGATCAGAAGAAATTTAAAAATCGCCCGTGCAAATCACAAATCAAAACAAACAGATACAGATTACCAATCAAACAATCAATGAAAAAACGTCAATGTCAAAATTTTCAAACAAAAGAAGAGTGGCAAAGGGCTTTATCCATTCAGCTATCGTCAATGGCATACATCATACCCATTATAATAAAACGCTATGTATGTAACAACGGAATTCTAATTATATAGGTACTCTAGGAAACTCGTAAATTAAACTCAATAAACAATCAACAATTTTTTATTGAAATATAAAACCCCATATGTATAAATAAGAATCATAACAATTTGTAATAAAGCTAAGTAAACATTAATCTAAACTAAATAAAACAAAATTTCTTTCTTACAAGGCTGTTGGTAAAATATATTTCATTAAACTTAATTCATAGATATAAAACTACTGAAAATAAAATTAGTAAGTATAAAAATAACTTAAACCAAAACTTCAACACCAAAAACTTTATTCGAAACTTAACTCGGTTCCTTTCAAGTGGCTCTCGGCCCATTCATCGAATCTTCTGGAAAGATCTTCGGACATGTAGTTCTTCCAATCTCCAATCTGTCCCTTCCTTATGAAGCGGAGATCGGTTTGTTCAAGATAAGATTTTCCGAAAGATTTTTCCAAGATAGCTTCCAAATTAACAGCGCGGTTAGTCTTCATGTTCTGGAAGGAGAGATGTTCGCACAGTTTTTCTACTTGTACGTCTGTCAGGGTTTTCCCAAGAAACTTGGCGGTCTTGCGGATGACAGACGGAAGATCTCGCTTCATTTCTTCAAACTTGATGAAGAGAAGGTTGGGGTCGTGGCGTCTGTTCCAGAATCCTGAGGGGAAAATAAATGTTGAAGGTTTATATTGATAGGTTTATATCATATTTATCTTGCCTCGCCTTCTGCTACTAACGCGCAGTTGCACATTGATTACACAGAGCCTTCTAAGGATCCAGAAAGTCGAGTGAGGTCATACAGTCGCAAGCCACCAGTTCAATACGAAGTCATCATAAAAAATATATTTGACAAAAGGCATTTTCTTCTGCGTTGGCCTGTCACTATTTCTACATCTCAATTCTTATTCAAGCTAAACGGCTTGAAGGCTTATGGTTGTCTTCCTCGTAAGGATACATTTGTGATAAGTTTGTACTTAGAATTCTCTATATGAACTAACATTAGATGCCTATGACACGCAGGTGGAACCTGAATTGTTACTAAATAATAATAATTTATAATCAAGTCTTCATCCCTGGTTTGGAAGACAGAGCCAACAGAAATAACGTTCAGCTGTATGGCTTAATGATGGAATAGGCTATTTGACAAAGTTCTAAAAACTATCTTAGGGTATTTATTTGTTTATAAGGAGCCCTACAAAAATACTTTTCTGCCTTTATTACAGCTATTTTATTAAAAAATCGAAAAAGAAAATGAAATATTCAAATATGCCGCCAAAACGCGACTTTTAGCAATATGGCGGCCATGGCATGCAGTGACGTAAATTTCGTGTAAATATGATACAAAGCTTGTTGGTGTTTCGAAAAGTTTTGATTTTCTCTTGTTTTATTTAACTTGTGCCACGTCATATGTGTGAAAATTATTAAAATGAGTTCCTATAAATGTTGTGCAGTGCCTCAATGCACTAATACAACAATAAAATCTCCTACGAAACTGTTTTTTTCTATGCCGATGGATTTGAATATTCCCAAGAAGAGGTTTCAGATCATGATCTAAGATCAGTGGTTACCAAGATATACTTACATTGATGTTTTCACATTCCTCAGTTCGTATCTCAGCATAGAAATCTGGATTGTCTATGAAGAAGACAATCCAGATTTCTTCTTCCAACCATTATTGCGTCCACTTTTGGTAGGTTTCGACTGTCAGCTTTCGCGGAATTGGTTTCCATTATTAAATACCTATGTTATCTGAGTAATCCTGAGCGATCAAACACTTATAAAATCTTGAAAACTAATAGCGAACACTAAGGAACGGTACGATCCACAGTCTGTTTATGGATAATTGACGTCATAATAGAAATAGCCAATCACGTTCGTTTTTAGTCACGTGACAGCTGCATATAAAAACCTAATTTTCTGAGACGGATTTTGTTTAAATAATGCAATATTTTTATCTCGCGTTATTACAAATCGCTCCAAAAAAATAATATTAAGACTGATGACATAAAAGAAATGTATATTTTTAATACAGTCAAATAGCCTATTGTTACAAGATACTTATATCCTTAACATTTTACCCAAATTAATATAACCAAGAAACAGCTTAAACGTAACTTACCGAGGATATGGTTCCAGACGGGTCCGAACGGGGCTCGGTCCCTCATGAAGAGGTCGCAGAACTCTTCGAAGGTCCCCTTGAGGCCGTGCACCAGCGTGCAGTAGTGGTAGTACGACACCACCATGTCTTTGGGGTTCCGAGATGTGTAGATAACCTGAAATGTAAAAAACCTCTTCAAACCATGACATTGGCAGAATCATCGAAAGTCCGGTGGAAGCCACATTATAGAAAAGAACCTGAAATGTTCCAATAAACCTTAAAAACTCTCCATTAAGTACTGATATCTGCTGCTAGAAAAGAAGTTTTGGCGAATATAGCGATGACGAGAGAGAAAAAGTGGGGAAATTTACAGTTTACTGGGTATGATAAGCGAAAATATCCTTGTGTAATAGTCCAATTTTTATCCCTTATTTACAATGGAGTAGCATCATATGGGTATTTCTGAGAAAACCTGCACATTTAGGCAACTGAAGAAGGCATGATTGAAGTTGATCTGGTCAGGTTCCCCTGCAAGCCCAATTTCCCCCACATGGACAAATTGTTACTTCAATTTATTGAACTTTCTACTGTTTGAATATAGTGATAGCTGGACCCAGGGTCTTTTGCATGCAGACTAACATCAGGACGATGGCGATAAATAAGGCATAATGCCCTTAACCATAAAAGATAGAAGGGGAATGAAAGAGTTACAGTAGGTAGGCAAAGGCCCTAGTTTCCATAGATCTTTCTCTCTCATTTTTGCGCGTACGCAGTTATCCTCCGTCGCATGCTTGGAGCTCGAGGTCAGCTTTCCTACACTTTTCTTTCCACACTTGTTCTTGTCACATCGTCTTTGGCACGCTATCATCTTCCGCGACGTTAAGGAAGGATTCCTTCGGTCTGCCCATACCCGGTTGAGGCGGTATAGTCTCTGATTTCAATAGAAACCCTTATAGTAATAAATACTTCGGTGTGATACCCTTTTAGGGATGAAGTCATGACAAGTACCTTAGGCTTAGCAGACCCGTCTTCTTTCTGTATATCCACGGGCAGTAGGTCCCATGGCAAATGGCTGCGGATGTAGCGAGGATGGGCCAGCCGGTACTTCACCAGGTCTACCGAGGTGCCCTTCACAGATTCCTTGTGCCATTCCGCGTGGCCGTCCACCATGATGCAGGATAGCTCCACTAGTGGGCATCTGATCTGTAAGAATTACGAACAAGGCAGTTAATAAATGGTCCTCAGTATAGACGTAGGTACCCTGAACAAATCAGAGACGTCCTAGCAAAAGGTCAGGTCAAGAGTACCCGAAACCGACGATGAAACGATGAAGAAAACAGTTGAATATGATGAAGCAAGGGAAGATTGCAGGGATCGTGGTAAGTAGAAAGATGTAGTCTCTGCAGACGCGTGATTTTTTGTATGTATGTATTTGTTTTATGTATATTCTCGTAGTTAATGTCTTTAGGCTAAAGTAGGAAAGTATAGTTATAGTAAGTAGGTATAGTTTTAACACTTTCATATGAAGCCTACTGTATAACTTTTGATTTAAAATTATAATATGATACTAAGTAAGTACCTTTATGTATAAGTTCGTTTCTCAAAGTATGACTTCTAATATCTACATATAAATGTTTGTAACATCCGAAAGGTTAAATATTAAGATCTGGTATATAAATTTAAGACCTTGTTGTACTCATGTTTTGCAAATAAAAATTTAAATTTGAATTAACTATCGACTTGTGCATTTCTATGTGAATTCAAATAGATTTCAAGGTTGTTTTTTATACCTATGGTATAAGGGTCTACAGCAGATTTTTTTGTATGTTATAAGTAATATCAGCATCAGTGTTGGCTATATTTATTATAAAAGCTCTTTGGATGTCACCAGCGGATAAATATGACAACCTGGTCATACCACTTCATAAATAGTAAGGACAAGTTTCCCTGCAGGCCACTGTACCGACAGCCTATTATTACGTAAACGACAACCGGAAATAAACAAACCTGTTGCAAAGATTTGGCGCCTTCGTAATCCAGGTCGTGACCGATAAGCCACACCATTTCCTGTGCCCATGTCGAACCTTAAACAAAGATAAATCAATTAGTTTATTTTGTTTATTATCACGTGTATATCCCTTGCGGGGTAGACATAGCCCACAGTTTTGAAAGACGGATAGGCCACGTTCAACTTGTTTCCTTTTCATTTTGTTGTCATAATAAGAAAAACACAAATTCTGATCAGTGATAAAAGAGATATGTTAATTTAAATTAGCCAGATGAACCAAAAAACATATTCAAATGCCAACTAAAATCGCTGGACAGCTGATCGTTATACGAGTAAACTTTCACTTTCAATAAAATTATGTTATCGAATAGCGAAAGTTTTCTAGGTCTTACGTGTATATTGCATCTCTCTCTACTAACTGTTTAGTTTATCTAATAAGTCTTTACCTACCCCTTCGGGAGAGGGGCGTGATTTTATGTAAGTAGGTTTGTATAAATTTTAATTTTTCATATATCGACATATCTACGCCACAAGTCACAAAGAACAAAAACACGCGACGCTATCAGTCAAAAACAGAAAAAAGTCTAAATCGCGCTAGCAAAGATTTCACGGGTCGGAGCATATATACAACCTCCGACACGGCACCACCAGCGCTCCCGCTACAAACATTGTTTGTTTTTTCTTTTTCCTGGTATTAATCCCGGTTACATTTTAACTGGACCCTATACAGCCCGGGATGCGCTTTAAACCGTTGGGTAAACCAAGGGTAAGTCAGGTTTTTACCCGAAGCGACTCCAGTCTGACCCTGACCCGCGACCTATGATTTTCTACATTATTTGGTAGATACTAAGTTATTTATAAACGTCCTGCTGGAGTAAGTCCTAGTTACCTATTTTTTAAATAGGAGCCCGCGGAGTCCACCTACTGTGGTGATCAACGATCCTAAGTTGAGCAACTGTAGTAAAACGCTGTAATAGATAAATGAAAAAAAAAAGAATAGGACAATTCCATCTCTTTGCCATGGATGTCGTAAAAGGCGACTAAGGGATAGGCTTATAAACTTGGGATTCTTTTTTCAGGCGATATGGGCTAGCAACCTGTCACTATTTGAATCTCAATTCTTTCTTTACGCCAAATAGCTGAACGTCTTGACGTATTTATTTGAGATTTTGTTTTCAGAGAATCTTAATTAACAGGTTACGTCACGACCTTTAAAATCCATAGTTTAGTACTTATCCACTTAACAAGCCGATATTATAAAATTCATTTATTTACTACTTACTAAATAAATAAATACATAAATAAGTGTTTGTAATGAGTAACGTTTGAGACTTGTGTAGTTTACCAATGTATTAATTTATTCGCGATCGTGAGAATTTATTAGTAAGTCGATAATTTTTTGGTTGTTAATACCTATCATAATAGTAGTATGTACTTATAAGAAATGAGTTAACCTTTTATAGTCTAAATAAGTTTATTATTTATAAAAGGAATTTTGAATTTATTTCTTATCAATCGTAAGTTAGTTACATACAGTATCCAAACTATCAATGATCGAGATAAAATGTTCTAAGTACATCCTTTTGAGTTTTACCTTAATTTCAGATAGGATTTCAAGTTTTAAAATCGGCTTAGTAGTTTCATAGTTCAATTATACATCGTGACATAGTTCCTATGACAGTACTGGTTATGAAACAATGTTAGTTAGGTATTTGAGATTTTTGCTACAGGCCGTGAAAGTAGTGACTACAATTATTACATCTTATTATGTCACACGATTATTTACACTGTTGGCAAAACTTTTGGACTTTAATCAATAACCATCCTATTGCAAACGGTTTAATAAAAGCTATAAGAAAATACATCGACGCGCCATTTATTTCTAAATAAAGTTTTCAATTTGGTTAATGTAAGAATCATGATCTAAATAAATTATTCTCAACGGACCTACCAGTGGGGTACCATGAGTAAATTGCATCCGCGTCAGGCCATTCGGATTCTCTTTAACTCAGAATTATTATTTTAATGGAATTGTTGTTATAATATAATTGTTATCTATGACATAGGTATGGCCAAAGCATAAATAAATAATACTCAACGGCCCGCATTTCTAAGCTTGTGGTGTAGTTGTGGGTCGTAAGGTCACAAAAATAAGTTTGTTTATAGCATAACTTATCTATATCTAAAAAAGTAAAATCTCACCTGTTCTAGGATAAGAGCACATCCACACATCATCTGCAAGCACCTCCATATCCAAAATATCTTGACCAATATCCATGTAGTCCGCAGGAAGAATCACCCTGCCGGGGTTTATTTCCACCATGCAATCCTTTTTTCCGAACAAACGATCAAGTAATTCTCCCGCGCCATCCCCGTTTTTGTCCAACTTCGAAAATGTCAAACTTGGCCGCGTTCTCATTTTGAATTTTTATTTTTAAATTGTTTTTTTTTTTTTTGTATTCTGTTTTTGATAGTATCGACACACGTCTGTTTTCACCGAGCAAAGAAAGTGTTATGCCCTCGTGTTGCTTACGCTGTTTTCCGTATCTCTCGCGGCCTGCTACTTTCGTTTTGGTAGGGTGCGATTAGAAGGATTATACATTTGTTAAAGTTAATAATTAGAAGTCGACTATCATAAGTTGTCTAATGCAGTGGGCAAGATATATTTTAGAGATTATCAAACCTATAAAGAGTTCAGTCATCGTCATTGACCTGAGAGAATTACTCTCAGGTCAAACGGATGAACCTATGAATTTACTGAGAAGATAAGATCAATAATTGTAAATAGACCTTCAAAAGCTTAGAAAAGAAGAAGTGTAGAAGTGTCTTAAACCCAAAGCACGAGCAATGCGGTTTGAGGCGCAGTACTGCGTTCACGTAACTTAGATTAGGCTGACCTGGCCTTATCCAGTGCATCAGGTGAGTTTCCTGGTTAATTTATATGGTTATTATGTAAACCGCTAATACTAATAATGTAAGAAATTGTTGAAGGAGCATTTGTTTATTTTATTAAATCTTATCATTGCATTTTAAATGTCGATATTTGGGGTCAAAGACAGCTTAAATTATACGTAAAACTTTGTTTGAAAACCTTTACAAAATTTCTGCCTCTTTAGTTGAATGTTTTTAGAGCCGTAACATTTTTCTCTTTTATAAAATTTGTTCTCTATAAGTACATTTATTTGAGGACGAAGAGATGGAATACGCTTAATCTACGACCAAACGAAAAATGATTCAATGAAAAAATAAAAAAACATTAAAGAATTTCAGGTGCAGTGGCAAGAGCTATCATTATACATTCTAATATCTCTCCTTGCCAAATGCTGGATTTTGTCCAGTAGAGCTTCATCCAAGACGTACCTATTCAACGTAAATAAGTTGCATTTTTCTGATAAAACGAGTTCGGAATTCTGCTCAAACAAAAAACGTGGTAAGTAATCACATACTTTTAAGAATTTGGAACATAACGGTCCGTTTTAAATTCGAAAGAAAGGGATATTTTTAAACATTGTAAGTGCATTTATCTCAGGCACTGGAGACGTGTTTTCTGCCAGTAGGTACCTACATACTGGAAAAAAAAGATTAAAAAAGGTTTTATTTGGAAATTGTCTTATTCAAGATTGAACCTCGAATTGTTAAATGACTTGATAAATAGGTACTTTCAAAGAAAAGATCGCAAGGTGTAAGTGTTATCAGGGTTTACTCCCATTGGCCAGGATATTTTGGATTTGATGGTTTATGAAGACGATGTATGGTTGTGTTCGTATGCTCGTTCAGGTGAGTAAATTAACTTTAGGAAAAAGGAATAAATCTATGTAACATACGTATTTTACTTATATATTTATTTTAATCATTTTTGAGCCATAAAGGTATAGGTGAACTTAATGCCAATATCATTGTCTTCTAGTCAACCTTTAAAAATAGCAAACAGAAAATATAATCAGGTATCAAATAAATTATTATTTGATACCTGATTATATTTTCTGTTTGCTATATCTGCATAATTTGTCCTTTTTAATTGACATTCAAACGTACCTACCTACATAAGTTTTTGTAGAATTTAATTTTCTATACTTTCTTGTTACTAAATAAATATGAATTAATAAAAATAAATTAAAACTACAGAATATTTTTCTACTTATTTTTCGGGACAGAAGTACCTAAATACCGAGTGTGTTCGACTTCAGGATGATAAAATAGTCATTACTTATTATTATACCAAGTTTCATTGTAAGTGGACCGGTAGCTAAGAAAAATATGTTACACTTGTAATATTTCCTTTGTGTAAGTAGATGTATTGATAAATTAGCAAACATTTTACAATCTCTTCGCTCATTTGGTCAATATTATGTCTGCCCGAGTCTTCGCACGCTTAGGTCCATAAATGGAACCCATGCGTCTATTTTCCAGATTTTGCGTCAAGGAATAACAAACAGACTTACAAACTTTCTCATTTATCTATGAGTATTATATTATTAGCTCAATACCTACGTAAAAAAAATGATATTTAGTATATAAGATATAAATACTACCCACCATGTTAAAATCTGTTTGTTTATTCGTTATCGTTAGTTAATTGTTGATTTCTTTAACACTGCGAAACCCTGAAAAAGTTCATACATACATAGATATAATCACGTCTTTATCCCTTACGGGGCAGACAGAGCCAGTAGTTTCATAAAGACTAAAAGGGGGCGTTCAGCTGTATGGCTTAAAAGATATATAAAGATTCAAATAGTGTCAGGTTGCTAGCCCATCGCCTAATAGAAGAATCAGAAGTTTATATATAGTTAGTTTTATAAGCATATCCCTTAGTCGCCTTTTACAACATCCATGGGAAAGAGAAGAAGTGGTCCTATTCCAAAGTGCCGGCAACCACATGGTTAAAAAGTTCATATCCGTTATAATTATTTGGTATTCGACCTAAGGATTATTGATTAACTTTATTCATGATTTCAATTATAATCTTTATCGATATCTTTATCACTTAGTTACATTTATGTAAAAACTTAATTGGAGAAAGTTGCCCGGTTATGTGATGTGCACTTGCCCTTATAATAGCTGTGATTGATTTGACTCTAATAGTTATAGCCATAGTTAATTACCATAATGCCTTTTCACTTTCTATTTATAAACTCGACTAGATTTTGGTTCAACAACTATTACGTATTATGTTACTTATCTATTTTTAAATAATAATATGTAAATTATATAGAGATATTATGCGTTATGGAAGTCGTAAGAGCTTAGCCACTTAAACCTTCATCAATATATTTAATACATACATATAATAATACAGTAAAAACGTTTTCCAAAAAACTGATAGCGGCCATTAAAGAGGAGTAGCAGAATCCAATATAAAAACTATTTTTGGAATATTGGTCTGTCTGTCTGTCTAGTGCGTTATAACTTCGAAATTACTCAAGGGATTTGACATATGGATTACATTTAATAAGGAGCGTTGTCAAAAATTTGTTTCGTCAAAATTGGTTGTGGAAAAAAGAAGTTATGCTCAATCGAAAATTTACTTCAAGCACTGTTTCGGAAGTTTTTAACAGAGTTAAGTAATTGCGGTTTACCTCTATGTTATCAATATAACATATCATACCTACATGATAGTTGTATATCATAGTTTATCATACAAAAAAAAAATGTTGATGTCGTAGCAAATGTAATCGCTGTATAAAATTGGCACGGTAATAGAATACTTTAGAATTAACTAAACAAATCTTTTACTAGGTCTGGGTAATTGAAGTGCCTATCCAGAGAAAAATTTTTTTTAAATGTAAGAAAGTTATTTAATATGCCATAACACAAGTCTCAAACTTTGGGACTAGTTCAACATTATTATTATTATTTTGTTGTTACAAAAATGTTAATAATATTTTAAATAGATTATAAACGATTATTATAACTAATTTAAAAAAAAACCACAAAAATTGATGCACTTTTTATTTCGATAAAAGTGAGACTCACAACGTTTGACTACAAAAAAGAATCCATCATTAAATATCAGATAAATAAAGTGTACATTTATAATTTTTACATAAAAAACCTATACAAGTGTACTTAATTAAAAATATTTACAACACTGTTACCAAAATTAATTGATTGTGATCATTTAATCTCAAAAAGACTAGATAATAATACCATAATTGACTCACGACACACAAAATCTACAGGGTGACTTCAATTCACTTATTTCTTTATTTTGGATAAAATCACACTGGTAATCTTAATACTTCTTTCTATTAGAGGCTTTTTAAACAGAAAAGAAACTAAATCATGTACCAATATATTTAAAATTAATATTACATCATTCTGTAACTTGTTTACAGATATGACCACACTCTCACACAAAAGAGACTTCCATTAAATTTATGTAAGTGTACCTATTCCCATTCTTTTCTGTGATTGACAATGTGCAGAGATGCTTAGCTTACCTGCTATTAACAATGTAGATTTTACTCAATTAATTAATTAATTATTAAGAGTGGGGATTTTCTGAAATTTATTGTATTTTGCTCTTATAAAGTCGCGAGAGCAACTAGTTCGCATTATATGAAATTTAATTATTTAGTCAAGGTAATTATTGACTACCTACTTATGAATGTTGACGACTTAGACTCTGTGCACCCTGGTATGATTAAATATGTGTTTCTACATTTCAAATAGGAAGTTGAAGTTTGATATGAAAATTCGTTTTATAATGAAGAGAAATTTCCTAGTTTGCACAACGGTGACGCAACGGTTACGCGTCAGTTGCGTAAAACGAAACGAGCCACTCTAGCGAGCCACGGAAATATTTCCACGAATCCTTATGAATCGTTCATTAATTTAGGAACTACATACATAAATATTGCGCCCATGTCTGAATGGTAGTGAAGGAAAAATATAGTGTCTGCCAGCTGTTTCTCTTTACGTGCAGATTTCAAATAAGGGTAAGGCTAATTTAAAATTGGGTTTACAAAAGATATGCTAGCAACCTCTCACTATGTACATATTTAAATCACAATTCCATCATTGGGTCTTACATCTGAATGTGGCCTTTCATTCTTTTCGAGACTGTTGGATATCCCTTGAGAGATAATGATGTGATTAGATGTATGTATGTTCATACACACAATCACATCATCATTTCCTGGCGTTAGTCCCGGTGGCGTTTATACAAAGTAGTGTCCGACCGAAGGTCTATTTTTGGCCGAAGCCGAAGCCGATTAATCGGCTATCGCCACAACCTTCGGCCGAAGCCGAAGGTTTATATTCTCTCAGCACTCAGTAATTAATTTTGTTCAATATTGTCTACAAGCTACAATTAATATTAAAATTATTTCAAAACCTCAATATTGAAGGTTTATATATTGACTGTCTCATATAGAAGTTGATGATATATCATATAAAGATGTGCAAGAACTTGTGCGATTAAAGAAGAAAGCATGGCTGGATTTGTTAGCAGCTAAAGCTAACTTAAGAATGCAAGAGGTTATAGATGAAGATGTGAATGAAGCACGTAAGGAATATAAAAAAATGAAAGATTTGGTTAAGAAAGCTGTGATTAGACAGAAAGAAGAGTATAAAGAGGAATTTGATAAAAGGTTATCAGAAGACTTTCAGTCAAATCTGAAAGTATTCTGGAAATCCGTAAGGTCAGCCCGAGGAAAAACTAAACGGCCGAAGCCGAATGTTTCGCCGAAGGTGGATTTTTGGGCCGAAGGTGGCCGAAGCCGAAGCCGAAGCCGAAGCTTCGGTCGGACACTAATACAAAGAAACATACATGTCTTTTTTCCTTGTGGGGTAGACAGAGCCAATGTGACTTTCATTCACAAGGAGTAATTTAAAAAAATAAAATAAATGTTTTCCCAACATAAATAAAACTAATTACTAAAGAATACCTGACTAGAAAAAAAAGTAAATACTTAATAAAAAAAAATACAAATTGCGTTCATCATAACATTAAATTATTTTTAGTTTTAGTCGTCAAACTTACGAAATAATTATCTAGTAATAATTATTTAACATTTTAACTTATTAAGAAATTAATTTATAATTAATTGTAAAAGCCTCTCATGTTAAATAGAAAAAAAATATTTCACTGTGCCTAAATTAACTATATTGGCTACTAAGTAGCACCTTTTTGTAAAAATACATTAATGTAGTTCAGGAATCTACATATTTGAATCTCAATATTCTAAAGTATTAATATTATGGACATAAAAACATGACGAAAATTCAAAGTTCGAAAAGGCCGTTCTAAAATAAAATGTGTATTTATCTAATCAATAAAAATACCTATATAAAGTTACTACGATATAATTTAAAATTTCTAAAACATTGCATTGCTTTACAATAAATCATATCTTATGATTTTCCGCCATATTAATATGTCCGCGCTTATCCATTTATCTATTTAATTTTAATTATAATCTCATAAAATTTACTGTTACACAGCGTCAAATAGTATTTTATTAACATTAGTAAAATTTTATTTCTATTGTCGATGCGTAAAGCTCTTTATATTAAAATTTGTAAAAAATCTTTGGGATGTTCATATTGAGATCTACAAATAATACTTAAAAATCAAAAAGAATTCGTGACTAAATCAACATTTTACTTAAATATTAACATTGGTGACTATCATACTTAATTTAGACATGTAAAAGTTACCTATAGACTAGAAAAAATATCGTGATCCCGCAGAAGTGACATTTTTAAAAAGTAAGTACATTTAGGCCGAAATTATACAGCAAATTACATTAAAAATACTGATATTGACAATTGCGATATAATTAACTAGAAGTGAAGGCCCGAAATTTAACGACACAATATTTAATTATCTACAAATACCTACCAACATAGCTTGATTGTTTAAACAATATCGTATACGAGTTTGATCGATATTTCCAGAGTTCCATTCAACCTGATAATCTTTAAGAAATTATTAATAGAAATCCGTATTTGTTGGTTGATGAAGAAAGATTAGAGAGAACTACTATAATATGTACCTTCTTTCTAATTTTCCAGCAGATAATTTTGTAACCATTATCGAAATATTTTTTTGTGATTCATAACCTTTATATTCATAACTATTAAATTGGTAATAGTTAACTACAATTTTATTGAACACCTAAAGACCAGTCATATCATTCATGATAAAATCTTACAAATTCACAAAGGATTTGCTCACACTAGGTACAAATCGAAATAAGAAAAGGTGTTATGCCAGTGAGCAAAAGCAACACAAAAGCTAACTAAAGCTCGGCATTCACGTTCAGTTGCGGATGTGGCTGGGTCAGAGAATTCGGAATAATGAAAGATGAAAGAAGTGGTAAAAGCTGGCAACTGTGTCGTCACAAGTGATAGTAATCACCACCATCAGTTGCCATAACGTTTTCACACCGTATCACTATTCTGAGATTTTTTGACAACTTTATATAAATAAATAGATATGTGATTCAAGATGGCCAAATATCGTTCCTATAGTTTGCACTACAGTATAGTATTTCTATTGTTTTTTTTTTTATTTTATTTATATTTGTGTTATTTTATAACCACATCCACCATTGAACATGGATGTTTGTGCTATATAATACGATCACAAACATGGTGTTTAACAACCGTTATTTTTAAATAAGGTGACAACTAGAATTGCTGGATTTATGCCTAACGTGAGGATTCCCAAACGCGCCACAACATTGATGATGGTTCACATTCTTTGAGTGATGATGACCATGAGGCACATTCGCCTGTTGTTGGGATTTATCCTTGATGGAGTCTTTGGATTTTTGAGATAAACAGCTTTTGTGGTAGCCCGGCGCTATTCTGGATTTGAACCGCCCTACTTTCCCAGGTCTTGGGTGGCTGGGATCGGAGATTTCAGGTACGGTACAAACGTGGGGTATTTGTGTTATATCTGCGTGTGCGTCTTGGTATTCTACATCTGTTTCTGTAAAAAGGCAAATCATACTATCAATTTCAAATAATAGAAGTCTTGTGAAAAAAATCTTTCATGTTTTACTTAACAATTTTTGTTCTCTCTGGACTTATCCAATCCAAAATTGTGGTTAAAATCAGACCCTATGCTGCCCCTCGGGGAGAACGCAACAAGAACACACGCGAGGAGGATGTTGAACAAATTTTATAATTCATAATTTTATGCCCACATATGATTTATGATTATAGCTAATGTAGTACTTCAATTTAATTACAACTTATTCTTACCAATTTCTTCTCTACCTTGACTCGGTGAGACGGAGGAGCTAGTTTCAGGTCTGAGAGTGGAACACGAGACTCCTGCTAAAGGGGGGGCCGAATGGGATGGGGTCATGCGTGGTATAAACTGAAAAAAGCATTAGAATGTTTTTAGCATGAAAGTAAGTATTCGATAATAAATTCAAAAAGCAACAAGATTATGGTTTAAGATCGACATTAGCATACATTATGGATTTTCTTGAGTGCCATATTCGGTGGATCTCAAACTGAAAGTTGTGTTCCTTATTTTAAGAAATTACGTATATTGACACTATTTTCATTATAAATTTTAGAAGCTTGCTTATATGTCAAAAGTAATATTAAAAATTTTGGACAAATAGTAAATACAAGACCACGAGCTACCCGCGACAAAGTACAAATACTTCCACAGAGTGATTCAAATCTTGTGTCACATAGTCGAACGATATGTGTTGGGGCCAAAACTATATAATAATCTACTAGACAGTATAAAAGATCAAAATATAAAACAATTCAAGGCTAGATTACAAAAAAAATTAATTGAAAGATGTTATTATTCATTAGAGGAATTTTTAAATGATAAAATTATGTAATAAATGTAGCAATTAAGTATATTTTATTTTTATGACATTTGGATGTATTTCATTGACTATATCATATTTATTTGACATTTGATGAATTTTACTTATTATATTTTTTTTCCCTTTTTTCCAATTTAATTAATTTTTATTTTTTTTATTTATATTATAATTTGACAAATTTATTATTATTATTATTTGACATTGAAATATAGACAAACTGATCATAATTAGACAGAGCCTTATATGCTGCTAATTTAAAATAAATGTACCTATATAATTCCGACGCCTTAAAAGGTAGAATATGTGTTCACAGAAACTGTACCTAAATACTAAGACCAACATTGTAACCATATTCGAGGAATAAATGATTATGATTATGACTTACAACACTATCGGTGCAGCTCTCGAGTTCACGTTCTTTGTAATTTGGGGCGGTGCCGGCTCTGCAAGGGGATGTCGTGCTGTAACTAAAATCAAAATCTTGTCAAAATTTGTTTACAGGTGACCGAACTCGGGGCCTGTGATTCAAAGGCAGTAATTTCCGGTATTATTTAGTTTCACGACCGTCAAACCGTAGAAATTCTCTTACTATTAGGAATAGCGATTCAAAAGGAGCTATGCGGAGAGCATTTCGGGCACGCTACCAGATTTTGACGATCGTTTGACCATCTGTAGACATTTAATATTAACGAATATATCTTATGATTCACATTATACGAGTACTTTGTTTTATTTACATTTATTTTGATTAATTATTGTAGCAATTTAAAAGTGCTTGTTTAGTAAAAAAAGCAAGGTACGAACATGGCTAATTTTCCTCATGAAAATCTTTATTAAGGTACAATGTCTGGACATGTTCATCGTCTGACAGTTTAGTATTCAATCACACATTTTTATTAGTCGTTACAAATTAAGTTTTCGTTCATACCGAAGAGATTTAATAATACTTATATCAAATGAAAAATTGATTTACTTACCAGAATGAAGAATTGAGGCTATCGGATGTTTTGGCTGGATCTGTAGACTCGGTGTCGTTCCAGGCCCCAGCGAAACTAGTTGAATTTGATCTCGTGTCTGAAATTAAAATGAACTACAACGATCCATGAATATGTCTCAACTTTAGACGTAAAAATGTCTTTGCACTAAAATTTCCTGCCATTTGTTTAAGGGACTACTTTTAACACTGTTTCTTTTCGTTTCTACGATCTGACAGTTTCAGTATATTTCTAAATATTGGATACGAAGTAACATTTGTTGATATTTTAACATCACAACCCAGTCATGAGAATTTTTTAAACAGTACCCTGTACATTGGGTGTAATAGAAGTCAGAAAAAGTTGTATTTCTCAATTCGACACCAAGTCCGAGATGAGTATAATTACAGATTTTACTATTATTAAATTGACGTTACATAATAATGATAAAAAAAATTAAATAATATAATAATAATAAAATAATACATAAACGCACCTCTACCACGATCTTTTTCAGTTCTGTTGGGCGAGTTTGCTATACTTCTTCTAGCTACGTCCTGGAAAGTGACGGGAGAATATATCCGTCTCTCTTCCACCGGTGACGTCACCGTCGGCGCAGGAGTGCTAGATCTTACTTGAGAATTCTTCAAGCCAGGCGTCGCGGGCTGTGCCATTAGACTTCCAGCGCTATTGACTAGGGAATTAGGTCCAGAATTGACTATATTTTGCAGATGTGGAAAGTTTCCGGCATTTTCTTTGATACAATGTTGCATGGCTGAATGTTCGGCGATACTGTCCCTTACATCTGCAGCTCTTTCCCATTCTAATTCTGTACCAGGTTGGAGCTGAGGTGATATCATCTTCGTGAGTGGTGGTCTGGATTCGCGCCCTTCTAGCCAGTAAGTTTTCATTGATCCTGGAAATAAGTTAATATTTTCTATTGTAATTCTTGCTGTTCAGACGTTATTCCAAACATTTGAAGGCTTAGAATACTGGCTAAAATAGATGTCGTGTGAAAAGTTCAAAATAAAATTTATAGATAGGGATGAGTCAAACGAGATAAGTGTAAGAGGATTAATCAAGTCGTCGTAATTAGACAAGGATGGTATTTCGAGGTGTATGTATCCTAAATCGACATATATACCTTTTCCTTTAACCTGAATTTCTCCCCTCTCCGTGACCATATACGACGGCGACAACAACTCCTGCGTAGTTTGCGATATGTGAATCCTCATGGCCTCCGAAGTAGACTCCATCCTGGAGGCAGTGTTGACAGAGTCCCCGAACAAACAGTACCGGGGCATCTTCAGACCTACGATACCGGCCACGACGGCGCCTGAATGGACACCCACTCTGATGGAAAGGTGGGACCCTGAAAAGATAAAAATAACTTGAAATATACTTTGAATAAAATTACTTACCAAAAGGAAGAATTCAGTTCTGTATGTATTTTTATAATAAAGGACGAACGTATTTAAATACTGAGGCGTTTCTTCAAAACTCTCTTTTGCATTTTCTTCTTTATCTTCGACATATACTGCATTTTAAGTTAAATCGATTATTGTTTTTCTCTACTACTATTTCCTAACTTTGTTTGCGTCCAACATAAAGTTGAGTGAAGATTTCTAGTAAGATTTTGCTGACAATATCACTACAATGAATAAAATGGGGAATGGAACGTTTTTGATAGCATTGCATTCTTTGGTTTTCTATAATAGTCACCTGTGCTAGGGTCCTTTAAGTCTGTTATAGCGTCAACCATATCCAGAGCCATGTCGCAGACCTTCTCAGCGTGGTTGTCTTCTTTCTCTGGTGCCCCTGACACCACCATGTAGGCGTCTCCTATTGTTTCAACCTGAAATTTTATAGAACACTTTGCTGCGTTTCATTTGGAGCTTGTATCTAGGGGAAAGAAGAAATAATTGTAAGGAAAGAAGGGAGGTAGATAATAGAATTTATAATAAATAGATACTTATCCGTATGGATACAAGGTTACTGTCAGTTGATGATGACCTACCTTATAAACCCTGTTCCTCTCAGTGAGGGTGTCAAATATGGAGTACATGGCGTTCAGCATGGACACCACCTCCATGGGCGTGATGCGGGAGCAGATCTCCGTGAAGGTGACCACGTCGGAGAATAGGATGGAAACGCTGTCGAACATCTGTGGAAGGTAACGTTATAATTTGACTATTGTCTAATAGATAGTGTTATCATTTCTAAAGTAGCTGCCGCGGCAAAGGTTGTTCTGCCTATTTTTCCATAAAATTTACGTACAGACGGTTCCTCAACAGAGTGAAAAGAAAAGTGTTGTTTTTATTATTTTTCTTGCAATTTCTATGTATTTTACTCCATAAGAACCGGTCTGAAACCGGTGTAGAGCCATTCTCAAGTTTTATACTTAGCAACAGTATTGTTAATCGAAGTAAGAAACAAAATAAAAATTGTCGATTCGTTTTCATCCATATAAATAATAAATAAATAAAACATATGCTGAGGCAGACTTTCTGACAGAATCTAGTTATTAAATCTGAACGAGATACCTAATAATTTTAAATGTACCTATAGCTGTACTTTTCGTGTACCAGTACAAACGTTTCGTACATAAGGTCAAAAGTTTCTAAAAATGTTAATAGGTAAATATTTTGTCTCACTATTTCTATTTCAATTAAAGAATATCCGAAAATACCCATTAAGTACGTGTAAATAAATTACATTTGGGATTCCCTTTCCAACAAGAGTCGATCTAAATTTAGACAACAAACTTAAGTGCAAAAGCACTTACTTGAAACAAAGTATTAGGTATGAGGTCTTACTATAAATAATTAGGAGCGCTTAAGCCGATCTAGGTCCTTAGAGTCACGACCTCTTTGTTGGCAGATTAAAGGTTAATATTAAGGGCATATAAACCTTTAATCCAATTATTGGTTTACAGACCTTAAAGCTTTTGTTAGTTTCAAATGGGTATAAATTTCGATATGGTTGTTTAAGTAGTATTTAACAAGTAAATTTTGTAGATTAAAATCAAACTGTTAATTGTAGGCGAATCACTTCTAACTTTTAAAATAAAGTGGTGGTAACCCACACTCAATGTCTAGGCTAGGAAAATTTAAGGATCCAATATTAAAACTCAACCCTATTAAGTTACAAAAGATTTTTTAAACATTTGACTTAGTTCATGGGATATTTTAAAAACTTTTAATTTGACCGGTGTTTGTATGGGATTGTTTTCAAGATTTAGATGATCAGATTGACTTAATTGCTCCAACTATTATTACTCAATCAGAAAATTAGGTTCATGTTTAGAAAGCCATTCGGTTCATACAAATACATTCTGTATTTTCAAACAGCTTAGCTTACTTACCTCACAAGTATCTATAGGATTCTCTCCATTCCTCAATCGATCGGCCACCTGTTTCGGTATCATCTGGTACAGCAGCTCATCAGTCCTCTTCATTTCCTCATCTAGTTTTCTCATGGACTCTTCTAATTTTTTACTTTTTTGTTGCTCTTGGTCTAGCGCGAGTTTCAATTCTACTGATTGTTGGGTTCCAGCCAGCATTAGATCTCTGGAAAATATTAAGTGTAAGAATCAAATTAAAATCATTTAAATATTTGGAGCTTTTATTTTACTTAATCCGACGGAACGGAGGTTGTGACTGTACAAGTTGGTCATGCGCCCAATATCGCCCAGAGTGCAAAAACAGGGATGACTATTTTCGAGACTGGATTTCCAAAAGCCACTATGATGATGACAGAAAAAACCCCTGTGCCATGTTGTGAGCGAACCAATAAAGATATAAATCATATGATTCGGGAACGTAGTTGGGAATATTATTCGAACTGCAAAAAAACTTCCTCGATACTTACTTGGGGACTTTCAAGGAAAGCGTCAATTTGCATTATTTTGCTTACCATCAGGCAGACTTATTTAATAAAACAACCAGATCAAACGTACCTACTAAAGTCGTGCATAGAAAGATCGTTGATGTAGAGACCAGTAGATACCAGCGCTGACAGGTCTGGCATGACCGGGGTGCCCAGGTACATCATCATGCGCCAATTGTCCATGTAGATCATTTGACCTGGAATTAGAACTTGTCAGTTATCAGTTGGAAGGTATTCAAATGTTTTAATAAGATGTTCAAAGTTCGCCGATTGCGCTAACTCGATGACATCGTAACTTATAGTCGACATGAAACACGTTCATATGATCAAAAGGCCATATAAATTTGCAAAAAAAAAATTATAGTTATAAGCTAAAAAACTTTTATTCCCATTATGATATTTAGATGAGAGACAGCCAAAAAAACGAAAAGGAACATGGTCATATTTATTTTCTGGAAATTCTTAAGTAGCGAAGTCCTGAAGGAAAAACCGACTTATATAAAAGGAAATTTAAAGGTTAAATTTTGAAAACATTTTTTTTTATGATTACTCATCGAATTAGAATATATTTTACTCAAGGGTGTTGGACTGATTTCGGCTCCAATTGAAACTCAAGAGGAAAAGTGTAATAGTGTGACATTATAACCAAAATACATAATATGTGAAGAGTGTTTCACGAATTAGAATTTTGGTTAAATTTCTTGTGTGTTAACGATACGAGAAGGTGATACAAAAATGTGAAGGCATGGTAGGCCTTGAAATAATAATATATATTATGAAATTATTAGTTGTGATTGTGATTCCTTTGTGTACCTAATAAATTCTGTGATACAACAAAAAATGTCGTGATACATCTAAAATATACAAAACAGTCTGTGACATACAAAATAACTAAAAACGAAAATTTCAATACAATTATATTATATTGAAATTTTCAAACATAAATTTTAACGTGATGACAAACATATTATCGTACCTACTACTAATCTTTGTGCTTAGTGTGGACCATTAATTGAGTGTGTCCATAAAAATTTGTACAGATTTATTTCAATTTAACAAAAAGCCGTCAATGGATGTCCCTTATAACGTAGGTATCTACCAATTTCTTTCATCTTAAATTCTGCATTCCAATTTCAAACGCGCAGTTGACGGCTCCTTGTCAAACGGAATGTGCTGATCAAAACACGATCTACTGTCATCGCAATAAGGTTCCCAATAGGAACTACCTTTGAGCTGTAATTTAATATTGTCTGGCAATGGTCTCCCGTCATAAGCATAGCGCTTCTTTGTAGCGACGCCTGGAAATGTAACAGGATTACTTCTACACTACAATTTGATTGCTATATAGTAGTTTATTGGGTTGGTTGTTTTTCAAAGTGGGATACGTGTACATTGGAGTAAGCCTGAGGCGTACGTAAGAAAATTTACCTAAAGGTGGCGGACGGCATAGCGCCGTACGTTACGTGTACGACGCAAACGGACAAAAATACCAAATTTTTGTTCTAATATAACCATACTTAGGAGATACAAACCCAACGATACTATATTTAATAATAAATACTTTTATGTAAAAAGAAACACTTAGAGAAAGTTCGGTTCTCATCATCAAAAAGACAGGCAAGTTAAAAATGTACTATTATCTAAGTCTTCTAACTAAATACGGTCGAATATAGAACCTCCATTTCTGATATCGGTTAAAAATATCCTCACCTTTCAACCTGAGATTTTTGTCAGTGACTCCGTCCGACTCATCCGACAATCGCATCAGTTCGTTCCGTTTGTCGGGAACCTTATCATGCATGGCCGCTTCTACCGTCACCAGCTCGAAGATGTTGTTCGTACGGTTCAGTATCTGAAATATATTCAACTTCGCTAGGTGTTCCTGAACAACAGGACCACTCCATCTCCTTCCCGAGGATATCATGAAAGGCGACTTAGCATAAAAAAGTAAGTAAGTATGTAAGTAAATGCTTTATTGTTCACTAAAGGAGTACATTACAAATAAAAACAGTACAGTACAAAGGCGGGCTTATCCCTAAGTGGGATCTCTTCCAGCCAACCTGACAGTAAGAGGATCATAAACAAAATTGAGGCAAGGGTGAACAACAGTTCTTTTACTAGTATTATCCTTAAGACACAACAATTATATACGTACCTACAAAACAAATAAATAAACAAAGTAAATATATTAACATGTATTGTAGATATATATTCTAAATTAACTTCAAAACCAATTCAACCAATTCATAAATATAGGGATATCATCTCCATAATCCAGAACTTGACTTGACCGATCTAGGATCATGATCAAAAGACGCACACCGGGAAATCATGATCCAATTTAGGTTAGATTATTACATAGGTAGATATTTAAATCAATAAGTTATAGATTTCTTAGGCCGTTTTCTGTCGGCTTTAGAATAGGAAGTACCACCCCATCTCTTTCCAATGAATGTCGTAAAAGACGACTAAGGGATAGGCTTATTAACTTGGGATTCTTCTTTTAGACAATAAGTTAGCAACGTGTCACTATTTGAATCTCAATTCCTTATTAAAGTCATACAGCTGAACGTGGCCAATCAGTCTTTGCGAGACTGTTGGCTTTGTCTACCCCGTAACGGATAAAGACGTGATTTGTATTTTTCATGTATTTTATGAAAACCTTTTAATTTATGAATTTTTTTGTTGGCTAGTTCCTAGGTATGGTACCAAACATCGAAATAAAAATAGTATATCAAAAATTAGGGCTTACCGTTTGAAATTTGAACGCTATGAGAGGCCGGACCAGATCAAACCAGTTAGTAATCTTCTTTCCCACCAGATCTGGTAAGATCACCATCAATGAGTTGCCGATACTTCGCACTACCATGTCCGATCTGAAACCAGGTTATCATTAAAGTGTTTATATTTGTCTCTGTCTTTTTCTCTCTGTCTCATTTTCACGTGTTTCCACTTGCACAATCTAAATCTGTGGCCTTTGAAGCCTCTGCCTGAAGGGTTAATGCGAGTTTTACTCGATAATAAACGCGAATTTGTATGTGATTTGATCAGTGCCACCTAGTGGTTACGCGATGGCACTAATGCAATTCCATACAAATTTGCTATTACTTGCTCGATGCGTTTGTTCAAGTAAGTAAAACTCGCATTAACCCCACAGATCTGTCTATCGTTTCAAGTTATAATAAGAAGCGAAACAGCGAAAGTTTATAGCGCGATAAAAACGGCGTCGCGCTTGCCATTTTGTACTTTCTGTTTATCTCTCATCATAATGTCTCCGGATTAAGATATATTTCAAGCTTTCAATTTGAGAGACAACATGAATATGATACTTTACATGACGTTAAAACATCGGCAAAGATTTTGCCTTGGGTCTTAATTGACAAAAAAAAACTTGGGTTTCCTATATTTTGGCGTTAGGCTAGAAACCCGTCACTATTTGAATCTCAATTACAGCAGAATGTGGCTTTCCAGTCTCTTCGAGATTATCGGCTCTGTCTACCCCGTAAGGGTAAAAGATCGGATTATATGTATGAATGTTTTTTCAATGACATTTTGATATATACTAATGAAATTACTCAGTTAGTTAAGTAATCCCTGTGTAAAGTGTGTAATCACCCAATGTACCTACTACTTATCATAAATAAGGTGATGCTATGCTATGCGCAAAAGGAGGCTTTATCTTATTATCCTCTCTCGGTCCATTCTGTATTTTCTTTGATCTTGAAATAAATGAACAAAATCTCATCTGGAAGAGAGAATACCTTTTGCTTCTTACGACGCGATCTATATCATATGAAGTATAATGTGTTTCTCATCAACTAATTGTTTCCTGGACAGGCTTTATTGGTGCAAACAATGAATAAGACACACAATACTCGGAGGTTACCCGTCAAGTAGATACTAACAAGTTATTAGAGGCAATCACTTATTGGAAGGTGTTTGTTGAATCATTGTAGGTTTTTTAGTAGACCAAAAGTTTGTAAGACGGGCGTGGTAAAAATATAAGTAGTAATATTTAAAAAAATACCCGTAAGTTACTCTAATGTACCTATGTATAAAACGGAAAAAAAACCGTGTATTTTATGCATGATGTGTAAAAACAGACACACGTGTTCTCTGAACAAACGATAATAAAGATGGAAGGTCAAATAGATATAAACGAGAGATAAGAAAAGAAATTAATTATTTATTAATATTTGTTTTTATGCAATAAACACACCAACACATACCAACTGTGTACGCCTGATAGTAATAAATAGTTTTTATAAGCTTAACTGGAACTTTGCTTACAACAAAATAAAATTTGGAATTTTTTTTTTTTTTTTTCAAAGTACTCACCCAAAGACGATACAAAACGGGAAGATTTCAAAAAGCACCGCGGCGCTGATCGGCAGATGTTTTTCCTCCCTCGTCATTGCGAGAGAAGCCAGGGTGAATGCTCTGTTGTCGAAGAATAGTTGGAATGTCACATGCACCGTGTCAAATAGAAGCTCTTCCCGAAGCAACTCTATTCGCATCTCTTTGTGGTAGAAATGGCGGGCTACCTGGAGAAATGGTTGTTTTGAAAGTGCCACCTTAATAACGCAATATTTTTTTTATTATAAGATGCCATCGCCTACTAAGTATACTGCTGTAGAGATAGGTCGGTAAATACATGCTACTAAACAGTATTTTTATTATTATTTTAGATTATTTACAAATAATTCGGTTACAATTATTTTAAACATTTCCAAAATTTGTCTTTCGCCACTTTACGTTATCAATGCTAGCGCCATCTAGTAGTATTTATCTTACTAAATAGTTTGCATTATTTGAACTAGATGGCGTTAATAGGAATATCAGTATAGTAATTTACTCTTAAGCTATTACGTTTATTTAAAAATAAAATGATTGTATTATAAAAATTATAAACCAAAATTCAAAGAAAATAATAATTAAATTGTAATCTCTAATTAAGTTCATATACAGGATCTGAACACTTTTTTCATTACCTCGTTCACCAGGGGGCGTAGCTCAGATGGTAGAGCGCTCGCTTAGCATGCGAGAGGTACCGGGATCGATACCCGGCGCCTCCAATGTTTTTTTTTATGAAATGGTTCTTTTACATAAAAAACTCGACTTTTGAATCTTGCCCTCTCGGAAAACTATCAAAGATGAGTTAATAGATAATCGTATATTTTTTCGTGTCTTAAACGACGTATGTTGATACGAATTAAAAAATTGAACTCGATTTTAAAACAGGAGAAGCAAACAATGATATTAATATTATAATGTCTAAGAATACTAAACAATACTAAATAAACTTGTAAGCAACAGCACTCTAGTAGGTTCCTAGGATTTTAAATTTCAAAGATACTTTTTCATGAGAAATCAAAAAGAATCCAAATAACTCACCTCCCTTATTTGTCCCATTGCGTAGTAGACAAACCCTCTTCTTTTCGATCTGTAATGCAACGTTAGACCTTGTCTAGTCTCATTTTCACATATAAAACTAGGCGCTCTCATCCTTGGATAACTAAACTTTAAGTATTCGTGCAAATTGTCCAATCCATTGAGGAAATCCCTCATGTGTCTGCCCAAAACCGACAAGACTCTGTCATAGCCGTACTGTGAGACGAATCCCACGAAGTAAACTCCCATTTGGTCCATGAACTCTCGTTCTGATATGTCTAGTACCTGTAAGGGAATTGTAAAAACATGGTTGATGTAAGTAAATAATTTCACAAAGCGCCTCTAGCGGATAAATGAGGGAGTTATGAATACATGATTCCTTTAATTTAGAACTATTCTATTTAGAACTATTCTATAATTATATATTTTCTATTCAATAAATGATTTTTTTATAATACTTACTGATCTATAATTTCGGCCCGTAATTCAACCGGGGATGTAACTCAGTGGTAGAGTGTCTGCTTCGCATGCTGAAAGTCCTGGGTTCAAATCCCAGCATCTCCACAATAAAAGCATTTTTTTGTAGATTATTTTTATTTGTTGGATTTATTCATTTTTAATTACAAATTAATAATAAAAATAATAAAAATTTAAAACAAACAAATTACTTTTTGTAGATTATTTTTATTTATTTATTTAATTAAATATTGAAACTTTTGAGTGCCCTTTTATTTTTAAAATTCAAATTTTTCATAAGTTTAAGGAACAAGTGCTATAGGCGGAATCCCTACCTAAAGTTTTATCCCCATTTTCGGCCTGAAGAAGTGTAAGTGTGCGCATTAGGTCAACTTACGTGTCGAGCAAGCAACCTGTTGTATTGTATAGTACCTACTTGTAAAATTGTAATCTCTGTGTTCTTTGGTATACCTAATAACTAATCTATTTTTTTATGTGTCACTATACACCACAGCTTCCATAGACCACAGAGTTATGTTCTGCTTTTATGCATGAGAGTGGGTACTTGTCTTATTTATACAAATTTATTAATGCTTTTTTTTTAAATTATTTATATGAAAAAATAAATAACAGTGAATGCAGAAAATCTTTTGAATACATAACGAAATGGAATAAAAATTAAAAAAAAATTATGTGGCCCATGAGGGGATCGAACCCGCGACCTTCGCGTTATTAGCACGACGCTCTAACCAACTGAGCTAATGGGCCGATGGAATGACATGTGAAATATTACTTTATAACACGTGAGTATAAAAGGCGTATTCTGGTTCTCTCCTACTAGCGATGATTGACTAGTTGCCTGCGGCTTCTCTCGTTATATTGCAGCTATTCACACGGCTTCGATGTTTATTCCATGCTGACAAAAAACAGATCTCACTCATCTTTACATGTCCCTAGTTAGATCCATCATTATCTATATTCTGAAGTTGGCTTCCAGATTTTTATCTTTCTGACTGGTATGACATGACTAAGCCCAAACCAGTGATTTAAAATGTAGGCTTCGTCGAATTTCCCGAAATTCCCGAATTTGAGAAAAGTAAAATCAGCGAGATTTTTCGTTACATACGAGTTACTCTCTAGTCTAAAATACCTCTTGTGCAGTCTTGGCGAGCCTCGTGATGAGGTTTTCAGGGTAGACCTGGTGCACGGAGAAGGAGGGTTGCTCCACGCCCGCCTGCCGTCGGATCTCCTCCCACTTGTCCTCCCCGTACATCTGGCGGATGTACTCCGCCATGTTCTCCAGGAGCAGCCCGTACATTTTTATCTGGAAAGAATAATACATTTCAGATTCAAAGTGGAGGTTTTCTGATTGCCGCAATTTAGAATAGTATATAATATACATGACGACATCGACTTCTTTGAGAAATAAAGTTCTTTAACCATACTTTATCCCTTACGGGGTAGACAGAGCCAACGGTCTTGAAATGTCTGAAAGGCCACATATTGTATTAAGTATTGTTCGTTTATACGTCCATTTCTATGGCTTAATGTAGTTCATCGCCTAAAAGGCTTATTAACAATATTTTCTATTGTATATCGTGGAAGGCGACTTAGATAAGCCATAATAATAATTAAGATAAGTTTTGCCAAGGAAGTTTTATGTAAAATATCCGAGATAAAGGGTCGGAGGCATAATTTATACAACATAATGATCACGTCTATAACAGTCTTAAAAAAACTAAAAGGCATTATTTTATTTAAAACGAAAATCAAAATTGATAGAATTTGGTTAGTGGTTTTCGGACGCCGAAGCATAGATAGCGTTGGAATGCATTTAAAAATGGAGGCAGGAGGAGGCAGGCCAAGATGAGAGGGAATAAAATTGCTTCCGCGGTTTGGCGATCGTTTAAAGTAATCGTAACAAGATTGATTTTGATCCAGCGACAACTTAATTTATTAATGATAGAATTGAGGTTCAATTAGTGACTGGTTGCTAGCCCATCGCTTAGAACATTCCCAAGTTTATAAGCTTTTGCTCTAGTCGCCTTTTACGACATCCATGTGAAAGAGATGGAATAAAAATAAAAGGTTAAAAAAAAGGTAAAAGGGCTTCATATTTGATGTTTTTAATTAATGCCTTGTGTTTCTCACTAAAGAGATGGTAAAATCAAAATTTTAATAGGTACTACGTTTGGATCTGTAAATACGGGATCTTGAAAGCTTGCTCCAATTTGCTCCGAAGCGACGAGATATTTACTCGGAGATATTGCATTATTATACATAAGTAGGTATACATGGGTTAGCAGATTGCGACCTTGTAAATGTACCGAAACTTTAATGAGTGTGCGTCAGTATCTGACTCAGTAATGGGAATACATATGCATACATCCATTTATATTTATATATATAATAAAATAAAATTGCAACTGGCGTATGTCTGTATATAAAAAATATTATGCCAAATATATGTAATAATATGACCAACAGAAACCAAATATCTGATTATTACAATTTCTGTCTGTCTGTGTGTACAAAAATAGCGTTTAGAAATTAAATAAAAATTAATTTTGCATAATACGAGTACAAACTCGCATTACGTTAAAAAATATTATTCATTTGAATGTGGTTTTCGCAGATATATTTGAAACTAGTACCTACCTAGTAGTTTTAGCGGCCTCTGTAGCGCAGCGGTAGTGCGCTTGTCTGTGTCACCGGAGGTCCCGTGTTCGAATCCCGGCCAGGACATGATGAGAAACGAACTTTCTCTGATTGGCCCGGGTCTTGGATGTTTATCTATATAAGTATTTATTATAAAATATAGTATCGTTGAGTTAGTATCTCGTAACACAATAAGTATCGAACTTACTTCGGGGCTAACTCAATCTGTGTAATTTGTCCCGTATATATTTATTTATATATATTTATATATATACCACAAAAATAATACTTAAAATAATAATAAATTTGTAGTTTTGCCTAGTTCTCAGGAAAAAGGCGTTTTATTTTATGTATTTATGTACATATAATTATGGAGTTAAGTAGCTCTGCTCCGCCCGCCTTAAACAAAATTTCCCGTTGTGCTCATTTCCGTAATAATAATAAAAATGCCTGTTCATTTCAAGGTCTAGGTATATTTGTACCAAGTTTAGTTAGAACCTGTTTAATGGTGTAATTGTATCTTCATGTTGAGGTAGCAATCAAACTTTATTTCGCATTTTAAATAATAATTAATTTGGTTAATTACGCTAAATTTCTTAAGATTTCTCTCCTTCCGTTCTTTTTCTTCTTAACTAAATTGTGGTAAATATTATCAACATTTTTAGGTGAACGAAGCCTGGAGATGGAAGTGATTTTTATTATGAGAGAGGAAACACGTCTCCGACCTGACGCCGCAATCCATCAAAGGCTGTTAATATTTCTTATCACAAACTTTAAAGAGGTTTTTGAAGAGACGCTTATAAATTCCTATATTTTAACTTATTATTTTATTCTATATCTAATTATTTATCTTATATAAATTTGATATTACTATTTATAATTCTAGTATTATAAATAGATATATCAAATTCTTAGTATTGTATTAAACAGTATTATAAATATACCTCAATAATAGGACAATATCTTATTATATAAACATCAGTCTCGGCAATAAATATCAGGCAGGGACAAGAGCGACTGTGTTATTTTAATAATTTCCTTAATTAAAATAATCTCTAATGTTAGAATTTGGAACTTTGCTCATCACAAAAATAATGCTTTCTCATTAATCTCCAGATCAAGAAATCACATTAGGAAATAAGAAATACGGAAAATTTAATTATAAAGGGTCCTTAGGTTTTGCGTTATATTATTTATTACGTTGGTGTCGTAAAAAGAGCGTAGTGCATTATAATAATATTTTATTTATTTTTTTGTTAGGGCGTTGCAATTTGGTGTCGTTTGTAAATAATTACAAAAATTAACTATTAAATATAAATAAACAGTAAATAATTTAATAATAGAAGGGGGTAGAAGGGGGGTTCGTTACAATTTGACCAGATGCTCCCAGATAGTACAAAAATATAGGCCTCTCTTTCTTAAACCTTCCCCTGTTCCCAGTTGCACTTAAAGCGGTTTTATATCGGGGGTTCTGTTTTACTAAACTTTTATCCCCACTTTTATTAGATGACTTTTCGTCATTAGCTTGGAATTCATTCCTATCATATTTTTTTTATCCGACCATGAATCCACACTAATAATAAAGAGGAAAGATTTGTATTTTTGTATGTTTGTGTGGAATAAACTCAAAAACTACTGGTCCGATTTTGATAAAATTTGGCACAGATATAGAATAGACCTTCAAAAGTGACATAGGCATAAATTTGTTTTGAAATAAATTTATTTCAAAATATAAAACTCAAAAATATGTCCACCCGTGCGAAGCCGGGGCGGGCCGCTAGTTTTATAATAAAAAGGTACAGCTTTTTCGACTTAGGTACCCACAAAATATCAAGTTCATCAAAATGGGGTTCAAAACAAATTATTTAAACATCCTAACCCAATAAATTGAGTGCCTTACAAATCTAACGTTAATACAATTTCATCCTTGCCGTAATAACTTTAGGTTCGAATTTGAAAATCACATTTTGATATTTGGGTCGAAGTTGTGTTTGTAGGAACTGGTGCATCGATATGTTATTTGCAAAGCTATTGGTCCTTCGGACAAAGTGATGGAAGGCAAAAGGTCGTGCGTGGGAATTGCTGTTTGCTGTTTTAGATATATTGCGGTACTGTAATCTTTTATTATTATTCCACTATATATATATTACGTGTTTGATAAAATTTCGAATTTTGCGACTAATATTTTGACTATTTATTAAATTATAAGCTATTCAATTAATCAATATTAAATAAATATATAAGAGACAAATCACACAGATTGAGCTAACACTTATATAAAGGATGTTCGATACTTGTGTTATGGGATACTAACTCAATGATAATATGTTTTATCATAAATAACAACTTAGATAGATAAACATCCAATACCCAAGCTAATCAGAAAAAGTTCTTTTTCGTCATGACCTGACCGGGGATCGAACCCGTGACCATTTGGTTCATTGACGATAATTCGGCAACGGCGCAATGATGATTTCAAGTGGCTTTCGATTCTTATGACAATTGGCTTCTTTTCCTCGTAAGGAATAGAGACGTGTGTTATTGCAAAAAAAGATTTTTTTTTCATTAATTTAACATTAAAGATCACTTTAGATTTGTTAATTTTAATTGATTCTTTTCAAGACTGTCGGCTCTGTCTACACCGTAAGGGATATAGACGTGATGATATGTATGTATGCATGTAATTGATTCACTTAGTTGAGTTACTTATTGGGGTTAGAAATATTGTCTTCCTCTTAATGTTAGTCCCTTTTACGTCCTCACCTCTCTGGAAAGGAGCCCGGGTGCGTCTTTTACCATGATTCTGGATTCCGTAAGCCAGGTTTTACACCTGTCCTGAGAGTTAATCTATCTATATATATAAAAGAAAGTCGTGTTAGTTACACCACTTATAACTCAAGAACGGCAGAACAGATTTGGCTGAAAAATGGTAGGGAGGTTAGCTTAGAGCCAGGAGACGGACATAGGATACTTTTTATCCCGTTCGACAGCGTTCCCGTGTGACTTGACATGAAACGTCAGTCACTATAAAACGTGGTATAACAAAAAAGAATCAGACTTGGAATAACAAAACGCAAATGACAGCTATGTAATTGACGTAAATTCAAATAAATCCTACTAATATTATAGATGCGAAAGTTTGTGAGTATGTCAGTATGGATGTTTGTTACTCTTCCACGCAAAAACTACTGAACCGATTATGATGAAATTTGATATGTAGGTAGCTGAAGACTACGGAGTTCCCGCGGGATTGATAGGGTTTCCATGCGGACGAAGTCGCGGGCGGCCTCTAGTTAAGAAATATTTTTCGGACGACAGACGTTGACATCAAAACCAGTAGGACCTATAAAAATGACCTAGGTTAGGTAGAAAACCCCGAGCTTCATAATAATTTACAATAAAGCGTTAATTTTTCATACAAAGGTGTAAATGTAATGATGAAGACGTAGCCAAACAGTCTCATTAAATTTTATGATCTCCATATAAAGTTTGCAGGCACTTTTGATACGCCATACGGGGAGGACAAAACAATTCGTTTTGTATCCGGCCCGATTGTTTCTATTATTAGACTGATGTATTAATATAATTAAAGATTATATCAAGTAGGAAATGATTTACCAATCTGTATCGCGGGCTAAGTTATAAGAGAATTTAAGATGTATTATGGTTCATTTGGGATAACATACATACATACCTACATACATACATATGGTCACGTCTATATTTAGGATAACTCTGCAAAAAACAAGGTTCGTCAAAACTTATTATTTCTTTATGTATCATCATTATATAATTTGATGTTTGATGTGAATTTGATGATATGTAACTTGCATGAAGAGAGTTATGAATGTGGATGAAGCAAAAGAAGTATGCAGAGATCGTGGCAAGTGGAAAGATGTAGTCTCTGCTTACCCCTCCGGGAAAGAGGCGTGATTTTATGTATGTATATATCATTATTACTGTTGTTTTTTTCCGTGTAATAAAATATTACAACAAGGAAAAAGACATGCAACTATTTGAATTTTGCAGTGTCAACGTTTACTTGATAGAATGTAGGTACATAAAAACGAGTAAATATATGAATTTCTACAAATTGCGTGTATATTCATTCATTTGATTTGACCACAGTGTAAAATGACTTACTTACATGATCCTGACCTATCACAACCCGACCAAAGTCAAGCACGATTTTCTTTCATACTCAGTCAAATTATATATATACTCAAATTAAATGAACCGATTCACGTCCAATAAAACCAAGTAAATGCCAATCGCTAGCAGGACAGCGAGCATACAAATGTTGAGATAATTGCGAATCCTTATACTATTGATTTGATTGTATTTGCGTCAATGGCTCCTAAACTGGTAGTCTAGATCGTGTTCAGATTTTTTATTATGCTATTCTTAAAACTCGCGTGTGATCTTACACGTAGTCACTAAATCATTTATTTTTATTAACATCAGAAGTTCGTTAAATGTTAGTAAGTAGAAGGACCTTACCTTAACAGCCAATAAAAAATATAAATAAAATCCATTTATTTCAGGCTACTGATAGGCCCATAATACAAGAGAAAAGACAAAATCATCCATATTTACATTAAAATCAATCAAGTTATGTACTCCATTTTAAATCAAATTAATTCACTAGCATAAAAAACTTATTTAGTCAAAATAAATTAAATTATAAATCAAATTATAAATTAAATTAAAATCCACTGCCGGACTAAGGCCGCCCTAGAAATGTTTCACTCATAGTCACCACGCTGGGCAAGTGGGTTGGTGGTCACCAACCACTATGGGTGAACAGTATCTATTGATTCTGGTCTATGTCGTCATATCAGCGTACCTAAGTACCACATCTAGCTTAATCCCTCAATCGCCTATTACGATACCCACGGTAAGATATGAGCTGGTGCTATGCTAATCTGCTAGCACCACATGGCCCCGAAGTAGTACAGATTAATAGAGAAAGAGGAAGACCAATAATAAATCTTCCACGTCTACGTGTTCTTTGAATAAATTCTTTTTACTTTTACTTTTACTGTACATTCAGCTATATGACTTTAGTTTAATATTTAATCAAATCAAATAAAATCGTTTTTCCCTACAGTCTTATTCGGACAGATGTTAGCAGAATGCATTGATTAAGTAAAACTAAGATTGTGAGAATGATGTCTGATAATCTCTACCTAAGCAAAGAAAACCTGCCTGTTCTCAAAAGTTAGTTTGATTGTTTGTAAACTCTTTATTGCACAAAAGTATTTGAAATTAAAATTATAATTAAACAAAAAAAAAACAAGTCTTAGGATTGTCATATTTCCCAGCCTCTCAGAGGCACTCAAAACTTGTGAATTACAGTTATCAGTAGCACACATAGACACTTAAGACAAAAATAAACATATAATTTACGCCATCCCCTTTTGTGTCGTAAAAAATGCGTCGCCATAAATCGCAAACATTGTCGATCGCTCATGTGAAGGCGTGGAACACACGCTTGAACTAACGAAAGGAGGGAATCAACACATATTTTATATCTGAAATATATTAGAGTATGTGTAAAACAGGACTCTGATTGACTGAATGAGTAACATTTCAATGCCCAAGTCTTGAGTTTAGAGATGTCAATTTTGGCATGGAACAATAATTACCAGCATTTATCATTTTACGCTGTGTGTGTGCCGTGTGGTTTCCGGCACTATAGAATAGGACCACACCATATCTTTCCCATGGATCTCGTTAATGGCGACTAAGGGAATGGCTTATACCCTTGAGATTCTTCTTGAAGGCGATAGACCAGCAACCTGTCTCTATTTGAATTTCAATTCCATCATTGAGCCATACAGCTAAACATGCCCTTTCATAAAAAAAACTATTCTTTTCAGGCCTCCAACAGAGTTCAACCAACAGACTCTATCAACAATGCTAAAGATATATGTATGTATGTATTGCGATGAACTGCGGGCGAAAACTGGAATATGTTATAAAGAGGATCCCGACTGACTGACATATCGACGCATAGTCGAAACAAATTAGCCAGATATTTGAAATCTGGCAATTAAGTTCGTTATGTAGTCTAGCTATGCAATAAGAGATTAGTTTTCTCGAAATTCACGCAGGCTCGAAATTAAATGGGATTTTTTGCTTCACGCGGTCGCAGCTGGAGGTAGCTCTAATTACTTTTAGGCTATGTACCTAATGTACCCATGTCTTTGGGTTGTGTGTTTTCAACAAACATAAAAAATACAAAGTATCAAAATTTGTTAAAAAAATGGGTAAAAAGGAAAAAAAACATTTCACTACTCATCACTATCAGTTCACTATCACTACATATTACAAAGTAAAATCCCCCTATTTTCTCTGACTGTATGAGTGCGGTAATCTCAGAAAATTGTGAACGAATTTCGTTTCTGTTTGAAATGGAAGTTTATATCTAAATGTAATCCGTGCGAAGCCGCAGCAGATCAATAGTTAAGTTCTATAACTTAAAACTTAAACGTCTCGTACGGTAAAAATAAAAAATGGTACAAGTTCTGTATACTTTTTATTTTGATATTTCAATGGGTAAAGAAATAATAAAGTATACACTGGTGCGTAAATTATTCATATTTTTCATGAGAATCTTATGGGTAAATGCTGATGAATAACTTATGAATACCTATACTAATACCTATGAACCATAAACAATGCATTGCGCCATAGTTACGAATTAAGTTTATGTCGCTGTTTTAGTTTTGGGTACAAAAAAGTAGTCCCAAACCTGTCACTACTTCTAAATCTAAATCCGATTACTGAGTCATCAAGCCTATCGTGGCGTTCACCCTAGACTCTAATGCTCTGTCTATCCCGTAAGGGATGAAGACGTGTTATAGATGTGTTTCGTATACCGAATCAATTACATTGTTGACCGTACCTATTTCACTTTCGCCGGAAGGGTCTATAAATATTTTTGGCAAGTACTTACTATTAAAAGGTTCCGTTAGCAGGGCAAAGGGAAACATCCCTTGTTTTCCCATAAAATATTTTTACAGCCCGAGAGTGTTGCCGTGTTATCTCATTTATGTGTCTATGTGGTTGCTGATAACTCGTAAACAGTCGAAGACGAAACACTTCGTTTTGGAGACAGCTATGGGTTATAATTTTATGTTCTCTCTTGTTAGTTGGTGTGAAATGGTGGGTAATAACGTAATAACACTCAAATCTGCTAGAATTGAGAAGTTTTACCATAGAATAGATAATACCTACTGACAATAGCACTTACTAGAAGTTCTTGACGTGGTCTAGGGGTGCGCTAAGGATTTCTGGAAATTCCCACGGGAACGGGATTTTTACCGATTTTTCCTATTTACGCGGGCGGAGACGCGGGCGCCCTCTAGTCTCTCTATTGTGTTGTTTAAGGTCTGATGCTTTTAACCGTCCGACCTTCGACGCTCTTCATCATATCCACCACGCGTCCATGAAATTCGCAATTTTTTAACAAACCACTCACGCACATCCCGTTTTGGAGTTGGCGAAAGTGGAGTGGCATAATAATAGAAATTCGAGGTCAATCTAAAAATAACTTAACAATTAGCGACATTTTTTCTTCTTTTAACTTTACATTTCGCACTATGTTAGATTTTATTTAGCTCTCGCATGTGTTAGTTATTACCCTTTCTCTAAGTCGTCTTTTACGATATACATGGGAAAGATTTTGAGTGGAAATATTCTAAAGTGCCGCGAACCACACGGCACGGCATTCTTCTCATATAAATTATTCTCCCATATAAATAATTTTTTAAATGTATTTTACAACGCATCAAGATTGTTTTATCTTAATTTCAGTACCTAAAGAAATACGATATATCGTAGTAGTTACGTTTCGTTTTCATTTTACATCAATAAGGCATTTTAGTAGGTAGTTAAGATTTCTACCAATAAATGAGAAAGTATTTTACAAAATAATTGTTGGAAACTTGAGGACCCAAAGAGAACACAACATAATCACAATTCTATTCAGGTACGAAATTTGCGAACTACACTTAATAGGTGTGATTTCGGCTTATGCTCTTTGCATATATAGTACTGTAATTAACTGATTGAAAATCAAGGGAAAAATAAATATATCTTTTTTAATGAAGCATGGTGATAATCTCGGACGAATGTAATCTTCGATGATGGAAAATTAAAAAAATATTAGGTAATAATGCAATGTCAAAATTTGATTGAAATTTTATATATAAAAGAAGAGTTATATTAGATTTTCTATTCTAAGCCAATTGGCTAGCGACCTATTTGAATCTCAAATTCACCATTTAGGCATACAGCTAAAGAATGTAAGGCCAACAGTCTTTTCAAGACTGTTGGCTGTGTTTACCTCGCGACGGATATAGACGTGATTTTATGAATTTGTTTGTATTGTCTAAATCCAAATCTGTAAAAATAGAATAAGCTATCACGAAATAATATTTCCGCGTCCTTTTTCAAAACAAATTACGGTATACGCAGAATTTTAGCATTTAGTTGGGTTAAAAATGTACGGGGAAATATTGGAAACTAGTAAATTCGATAAATTTTATACCAGTCCTTTTCTGCGAAAACATGTTTGGCCAATTTTAGTGAGACCAGTCTTAAAAAAATATTTTAATTGATGCTGTATTGAAGTGAAATTTAAATTATTATTTTTTTGTATTTTGAGAATCTTTATGTATACATGTAATGCCTAGACCAAAATACATTATTTATACTACGCGTACATTAAGAGAACCTAACCTAAATGTCAATTTTCAAATCTCGCTTCATAATCGATCACTCATTGCTAAATATGAGTCCAGGTCATTATTCCGAAACAAAATGGCCAATCTTGAAATCTTCAAATTACAAATTCCACGGTTGTATCACACATACAAGTGGCAATGAGAAGTGAGGGTGGAAACCTGACTTCCCCACTGACCAAGGTCACAGGTGAATCCTGGGTTCCTTTCTATGTTTTCACTGTGTTAAAAATCATATTATGTCCGGTAAGTTTGTGTTTATTCCTCAAAAAGAGGAATACAAATCATATCTCTTCATAAATACGTATGTATCTCGGAGACTATGTACACGACAATATTGTTGATACGAGTAATATTAAACTAAAAATTTCATGGGATAATAGCGACCTTTTCAGCTATCGAATAAAGGACCCACCCGCGCCACTGAAAGATAAATGCTCTTAAAATTCCTTTTCGGCCCAAGTAGCTATTCAATAGGGTTTTAAAAAAGAAGATCACCTATAAAGAAAAAATAAATGTTTTCTTTTTTAGTTCACTTGACATTATTAAATACAAGGTGAGGGAAAACATTGTGAGGAAACCTGCACATTCAAGCAACTGGATATGTTACCATGATCCAATATGGGTTTAGGTACAAAGGTTACGGAGGTCAGATGGGAGTCGCTTCGTGTAAAAACCTGATTCACTCAAATCTTCTGATTTTTCATGAAACTGTAGTTTTATACAAGTGACTTTAATGTAATTAGCGATATAAGGAGGACCAAGATGTAGTAACAGAATATGCTGTATTTTAGTTTCCCATAGCACAAATATCACACTTGTTACTACATACATATATGTATACATAAAATCGCGCCTTTTTCCCGGAAGGGTATGCATAGACTACATCTTTCCACTTGTCACGATCTCTGCATACTTGTTTCGCTTCATCCACATTCATAACTCTCTTCATGCAAGCTCGGCGGTTTCGGATTCTCTTGACCTGACCTTTTTCCAGGATGTCTTTAATTTATTACTATTTATATTAATTTATAAATCGTTATACTGAACTCCGTTACGCCTACGGTATAACGAATAATTAATACATTCCGTGATTAATTGAAAAATAAAACATTCCAAATTTAAACGACACAATTTTATTAATTAATTAATTAATTAATAAAGTTATTCAATTAATCTATACGTTTACGTCCATTTTGTTTTCAGGAAGTTTGACCTAAATGAATTTCCTTTAACTTGATGTACTGATTCAAAGGATCAGAAGTTTGGGTGTGCTGTGAACTGTGTCAAACTGTACCACAGAACAAAGGCATGTGCCCATGAAACATGATCTGTGCTCTGTGGACTGTGCAATTCTTGTGGAAAAAGCTATGATTAAATAAATATAAAATTTGAGTGTGTTTGACAGTCTGTCTGATGGCAAGGAAGATAAGTTCAAAGGTATGGGCTCAAATAATGCATATTTCGTTCAGTAAGGGGAAAAAACGCGGGGAGGAAATTTCAACTTTCACTTAATAAAAGCTTTGGCGAATCGAAAGAATTGATCAGAGAAATTATTAAATGATGCCGTGTAGTGTCCCGCACTTTAGAATAGGACCACTCTATCTCTTTTCTATGGATGTCGTAAAAGGGGACTAAGGGATAGGCTAATATATTTGGGATTTTTCTTTAAGTCGATGAGCTATTTTAATCTCAATTATTAAGCCATACAGCTGAACGTGGCCTTTCAGTTGTCAGACTGTTGGCTTAGTCTACCCGACAGAACACAGAGGTTACATGTTATCTTTATGTCTGTGTCTACCCTGTAGATATAAAAACTTGATTGTATGTAAGTACGTACCTATGGGATTTTTATTATTGAGATTTTTGAAAATTAGTCATTACTGAATAGTTTGTTGACTTAAATCAATAAAATATGAATTAAAATCACGCGTATATTTTTGAAGTTACTATATAAAACTACCTACATACTTGGTAAATATTTCAAGGGAATACTCCCTTGAAATATTTATCAAGTATGTTGTCATCCTTTTGTCATTATTAATTTCGAATAAAAAGAAGCAAAAAAATGTGACCCCAAATTAAATCAATCCCCCAATTGAATCGGCAACAGAAATACACAACCTGTGAAAATTTCAACTGTCCAGCTATCACGGTTCATGAGATACAGCTTGGTAACAGCGAAGTTTCAGTAATAGGGCCCTTTAGGCACAGTACCCTAAAAACAATATCATTCAGGCAATACTAACTGACTGACTGACTGCAAACTAATACAAAAAAATACTTTCTCTAAAAACTATTAGGTACTCCGATTTTAATGCGGTTTTTCTCAGATGTGTTTTATTTGGTAAAAACTGTTATGCAAGGATTTCTCAGCCCACTCTTTAAAGGAGGCAATACCGGAGGTTTCCCATTATTTCTATGAGTACATTAAAACTCAGTTCCACGCAAACGTAGTCGCGGGAAACAGATAGTCTTAGACATAGCAGCTGCCGTTTCCAGTTAACAAACTACGGATAAAACTTCCCCAAAGTCTGGTCAAATTCCCTTATTCTTCCAGTGGGATTCCATCAATAAATCCTGAATATTGCTTTGGGAGAAATTTAATAATCACCCGAGGAATTCCCGTCTCATTTTTCAACGAATAACAATGGCTTTAGTAAAGTATTTTATTATCTTCCGTCTTCGTCGTACAAAGAAGCAAATAAATAGGTTATTATGAATATACATCGTAAGCAGCTAACATTTATTTGAAGAACGTTGGTATTATAAGAATCAAAATATTTATAAACAAAAAATATTAGTATTACATACATACATAAAATCACGAGACTGCATACTTCTTTCGCACAAATAGCACAAATTTTTAACGTTGTTAGTACAGTTCAATTTGATATTAAAAATAAGTTAAGTTGATGATGATTGATGAGCTAAGAACCTGGTCTCAATCCTATCATTATGCCATACAATTGAAGTCTTTCGAGACTGATGGCTCTCTCTGCTCCGTAAGGGATAGAGACGTGATAATATTTATGTATTTGTGTGTGTGTACCCTTACTTAAAATCAATCAGGAAACTGAATTGATCTTTTATAATACATTCGTCAATCACAAAATCTTGTGGCGTTATAATTAAATTTCAGCTTTTGTTGAAAGCCTCATTTAACTTTAGACTATTAAAAGCTCAATAAATCTAAAAAGCGCTGAACTTTCTCAATTCACCTGTACTCAGTGTTACCAGAGTCAATATCTTAAGCTCCTGGGATACTAACTTTTTGTGCTTTAAGTTTTAATGCGTATTTTTAGTCTGTGCCCTTAGCGGTTTTCTGAGATTCTGTCTATGTACTTGTACTATATTATTAAATCTCTCACTGTTATTAAACATTATGAGAGTCATTTAATAAATGGCAAATTTCGTTTTTATAAGTAAAGAGAGTCAATCAGACAAATAACATAAGGTTTTTTACTGCTAATATTATGAAATAAGAAGTTCTAATGATGGGAATTTGAAGTAATTCTTTAATTATTCAATACTTTATTACCAAAGTCTCTTCAGTAATTCCATTATTACGATAATTTCAATCATTTGTACCTGTAGTTATAATCTGAAGTAGAACGTAAAGTTGATTTAAATTGAATTGATTTTTATTTCTAAAACTTGATATTTCCACCAAAGATTTTACGCGTAGGTATTATTAACTGGTACGCCCAAAGTTTACATACATACATATCGTCACGTCTATATCCCTTGCGGGGTAGACAGAGCCAACAGTCTTGAAAAGACTGAATAGCCAGTTCAGCTATTTGGCTTAATTATAGAATTGAGATTCAAATAGTGTTGCTAGCCCATCGCCTAAAAAAGAATCCCAAGTTTGTAAGCCTATTCCTTAGTCGCCTTTTACGACATCCATGGGAAAGAGATGGAGTGGTCCTATTCTTTTTTGTATTGGTGCCGGGAACCAAAGTTTACATTAAATTTAAACGCAGACGAAGTCGCGTGTATCATGAGAGCTTCAAAATAGATACATATAATCACGCCAATATTCCTTGCGGGGTAGTCAAAATAATCCTTTTTAAAAGTTCTGCTACAGCCAATTTCACTTTGCTATGTAAATTCAGAATAAAAGCTTGCGAGAGAACTTTTCTGCAGACTTTATGAAAACTTTACGTTGATGCAAAGCAAGATATTTGCAGCTGTATTTCTTAAATCATATTATTAACTTAATACAATGAAATTTTAAAAATTCAACCGCACTGAGGAGGATTATCTACAAAGATGGCGGTTGTTCATGAAATATTCTGAACATCATTATAAGGTTTTACGCCCACGTGACCTAACATCACGCTTTTAATCCAATTACTGAAAGAGAGAGGTTAGATAGGAACTGTAACGAGGATTCGGGATTCGGATCCAAATGATATTTTTTTACATACGTATATATAGTCACGTCCATATTTTGTCCGGGGTAGACAGAGCCAACAGTCAGATAATACTGAAAGGCCACGTTCAGCTGTATTCGTGATAAAATTGGGATTCAAAAATACAGACAGGTTAGTTGACTGTTGAATAGATTTAATAGTTTTCTGTATTTTATAGAGATTAGAGTTATAATATAGTGATAATGTCTGTCAGTCAATCAATCAGTATCACAAATACACATAAATAGATAGATAAATAAATAAATATGTACGGGACAAATCACACGGATTAAGTTAGCCTTAAAGAAAGTTCGAGACTTGTTTTACAAGATACTAACTCAACGATACTATATATTATAATAAATACATATATAGATAAACATCCAAGACCCAGGCCAATCAGAAAAAGTTCTTTTCTCATCATGCCCTGGCCGGGATTCAAACCCGGGACCTCCGGTGTCACAGAGAAGCGTACTACCGCTGCGCCGCAGAGGCCGAGAGAGATGATAACTGTGAGGCAAAACATCATGCGAAAACATATGGTAAGACCGCATCAGAGGGTAGATTTTGGGACTAGGTCGGTACATAGGTGTCAAGAGTCTCACATTGCCTTAGCTGAACATCCATGGGCTGTAAAAAGGCTTTTAGCTTCGTAAACTAAAAAAAGAGGTCGATAGCTATCTGTATATCAACACTCCTATTTTGGCCATAGTCAGACCCCAGGACCTTACTAGCTATGGCGAAAATGGTACAAAACGGGCTTTGGGCTAGCAACTTGTCACTATGTAAAGGTTCTGTCTACCCCGTAAGGGATAAAGACGATGTTTGTATGTATGTACCTATATAAAACTTACTGAACATTTTGGAAGGTCAATAACAAGATACACTTACCTAAATGAATGTATTTCTGTTATCGATATTGCCTAATAATAGTCTTCATTATCACATAAAGAAGCTTTTACTTCCGGTAAGTGATTAACATACATAACACATCTTTATCCTTTATTGGGTAGACTGAGTCAGTACTAACTATTATGGACAATGTAGTAAGTGATTCAAATTGAAACCATTATTTTGCGACATGTTCTTATTTCGAATGAGAATAAAATTCTATCATAAGGCCATACAGCTGAACGTAGCCTGTCAGTCTCTTCAGGACTGCTGGCTCTAACTACCCCGCAAGGGATATAGACGTGACTATATGTATGTATGTAACAAATGGTATTGATTGCTTAGACAAATGATACTCTAATAATATTTGTCTGCGTTAGTTTGTTTGTTAGGCATTAAGTTTAAAAAATGTAACATTGTGTTCAAAGGACAGAAATGAGAAAATTTCGGAAAAAATGATTCTTCCTTTTTAATTAACACGGGATAAGGAAAAGCGAAAATTTACTAAAACATTTTCTAAAATATCCATTATTATACCGATACCTACATGATTGTAATAACAATTTGTATGTATGTCATATTTTAACTAAATATGTTTACATTTGGTTACGTATTGATGATAGAACAGACTTTCGCATTTATAAATTAGTAGGGTATGTAAGTATAATAATTTAAAAGTATAATTTTTTTTGCACATTTTATTTATACGTAAATATTATAAAGTAAATGCAATGCGACGTATACTGATAAATTGTCGAGATATCACTCGGTAAGTATGAGAAATGAACCGTCTCCTGTGACGGCGACAAAGTGATATATTAGTCTTTGGATTGTACTTGAGACAATAGTATGGCTTCGTTAGTGCTGTGTTTTGTTTTTGTAACGTTTCTCAATTCAACGCAACTCAACTCTTCCGTTATTGAGTGACTGACTGGCAGGCATACATCACATACCGAGAAAGGTATACCTTTTACCCTTCTTATGGTAGACGTATCGCAGGTCAGTCTATGCTTTTTTCTGTACATAGAAATATACATACTTACATAAATATTATTAAACTATATTATTCAGAATGATATGGTGTATTAATATTCGATATACTATTATTAAGTTAGTATTCCATAACATAAGTGTCGAACTTACATCGGGGCTAGCTCAATCTGTGTGATTTTCCCCAGATTTCACTTCTCTTTTTATACATTTATTTATTCTCCACAAAGGTTTTACTTACTTTATCGCGTCTAACACAATAACTACATATATTTAGCTATCTATACAATACCATAGATTATATCTGTGTTAAATCAATGACCTTTCCTCCATAACAATGGGGGGTTAGGGTCAAGTTCGGCCATTACACGTGCTTAGCGACTGTTGTCCAATGAGAAGAATGGCGACAACAGAGTGAAAACGTGTTGTATTGTATTGATATTTAGCTGTTAAGGGGTAGACATATGTCGCTATAAGATTAGGATTTGGATTAGCTCTTCTGCTAAAAAAATGAGGTTAAAATGTAAAGGTTTTCCAATTCAAGTTCTTAGTGCGTCATCAGTGTCTCCTACTGTGTACCAGAGAGCTGAATTTTTAATTGCCATCATTCTATAGGGCGTGAAATTACCAAATGCATGCCACTCGCGTCAAATCAAAGCCGAAAGAACTTTGTTGAACCAGAATGGGCAAATAAAATAAAACACGGTCTTTTTGCTATCACCCTTGGACTTAGGACGGGAGCCCTAGGCACTGGTCCAGTTTGTTATTATGGTAAACACACGTCTTTCCCTATTTCGCTATAGAAATAACAAAAATAGAAACAATATAACCTCTGTCCGGTTTTCGACATCGACAAATTTAAATTCGATCAGATTGTAACCAAGTGACTAAGCCGATATACAAGGAGAGTGTGGTGGGAAAGGTCGGAGTGGGAAGACCTAGACGAACGTATCTTGATCAAATTAAGGACGTCCTGGTAAAGGGTCAGGTCAAAAGTACCCGAAACCGCCGAACTTGTATGAAGAGAGTTATGAATGTGGATGAAGCGAAGGAAGTATGCAGAGATCGTGGCAAGTGGAAAGAAGTAGTCTCTGCCTACCCCTTCGGGAAAGAGGCATGATTTTATGTATGTATGTAACCAAGCACTTTTCATTCTGATCGTTAAAACAATTCAAACCTCGATTAATTTACAGCCATTACTCAAGTGTACACATGCCATTACAATACAGATGTTTCGAAGTTCGGCTTCGCAACTCGAAAAGCCTTAGCAAACAACTTTGAAGGTAATTGTGTAGAAAACATTAGTCACGATGACACGTTGGCTATCGAATATGGTTATGTAGGTATGTACATGGTTATTAGTAATCATAATCATTATTAACATACACACATATAATCACGTCTTTATTCCTTACGGAGTAGACAGAGGTACCAGTCTTGAAAACACTAAAATGCCATGCTTAGTTTAATGGTGGACTTGAGATGCAAATAGTAACACCTTGCTAGCCTATCTCCTAAAATAATTCCAAGTTTATAAGCTTTTTCCTCGGACTTCGCTACCGTAAATTTTTAGATTTGAAAAGATTTTGCGTCACTACACACATATATAAAATCATGCCCCTTTCCCAGTAGTAGGCAGAGACTATATCTTTCCACCACGATTTCAGGCATAATTAATTTTTTCCTCATCTCATTAATTTTAACATGCAAACTGACCTGACTTTTCTCCAGATTTGATCAAGGTTTTTTTTTCGAGGCACCCAATTTAATGCACCTTTGCCCTTGGTCGTAAAATCGAAGAGCTTAAAGAAAATTAGAAAGAGAAAAACCACACGAAGGATTTCACAAAAAGGCCAAATAATTGGGTCAGGGCAGTTTGATTTTATTTGGCAATAATAAAGTGGCCATCTTGGTGGCTGTAATGGCGGATTATGAACGGAAATGGCTACTGTCGAGATTCATATGTTTTCGGGAAATGGGAAAACGTTCGAGAAATTTTGTATTAATTCCTCACTAGCTTTTACCCGCGCGAATTTAGCGCCATCTCTACGTACAAATTTTGGCGCCACTTACAAAAGAAAGGTATTTCGCAAATTACACGGGAGCTTTAATATTTACCGGTACTAAAAGTACCCTATGCGTACTTCTCCAGGCTTTTAAATATATATACTTACGCAGTATATCAAGAAGATTGGTTCAGTAGATAACGTGTGAAGAGACAACAAACAAACGAATAAACTTGCTTACGCATTTGTAAAATTAATATAGAAGTATGGATAAGTTGAATTTTCGGAGTACTACCGCATACTTCTTTTGCTTCATCCACATTCATAAATGTCTTCATGCAAACTCTCAGTTTAGGATACCCTTGACCTAAGATAGAAGTGGTCTAAAACTGAAAACTTCTTTCATTAACCTCCTTGACAGGCGACTAAGTAAGTAAATAAACTCAATACTCAGCTCAAACAAAAGTTTTGGACGTCAGAACGATTCATTGTCATAAAAAGGATGATTTGAAAAGACTTTTGTACGACTTTTTACAGTTGCTGTGCAGATCTCATGTAATTGAATGAGATATTTTTTTTTTTGTGTTATTTTACATAAGCTGTGATTTATTTTTGACTTCGTTCGCGTGGTGGAGTCTATCCTGTTACTGAAACAGTTACCGAAATTAATTGTATGTTGCCTAGGATTAATACCTATTTAATAAAAAAGTTTAGGAGTTTAACGTTTACAAATGGATGCAGACGGGATTATGTGACAAAACATAATTATCTGATTTCTTTTTTTATACATTTGGACAGGATTATAAATCGGAATAATAATAATTAACCAGTCTTCGATCGTTTACGTAACTTTTAACCAAAAGTACAAACATCCAACGAAGAAGGTTTTTCGCAATAGGATTTACCGTGGAAGCATGACTTCGAGCATAAGCCGATAATGAATAAATGGATTCCCAAAGAGTTAAAAACACCAAGCAAATCGATAAATAAATGAAAAGAGTTGGTAAAAAGAACGTTTCAATTTTAAACTCTACTAGTTTCGTGTCTCGAGCTTCGCTTCTGTGGGATTTTTTAAAATTAAAGTCCTTTTTTTCCTCAGGGTCTATATCTGTACTAAATTTCCCTATATTTCGATATTTTTTAGTTTCGTGGTTAAAAACAATACGAATCTTTATCTTACTTTTCCTTTTCTAAGACACCCAATGTTATTCTTCAATTTCAACGTACAATAAAAAGTAAATTACAGAAGAAAAAACCCTCATTCGTCGATTTAGACAGTTGTAGGCATAGGAATCCAACCAAACCGTCAGATAACAAAAACCTTAATCATTTCTCTTTTTGTTATTATATAATTTAATCAAAAAGGAGTTCTGTTTCTTAACCCAAAAATCAACATATTTTCAAATTCTATTGTCCTTATGCTTTTTTTATAAATTTATACGTATCAATGAGGTGGCACTGAACAGGAGCCCAGGGTCAGTCATTGCACATAGCGTAGTGCCTGTTGCATCTTCTTCAGGAAAGGGGAGCCCGGGGTCTGTCTTCGCCTTTTGCCACTACATATAACGACTCTCTGCTGACCTACGCGGCAGTATACAGGAACCTTCCTATTTTAGCAAATAAAACTAAGCAGTTGCCTGAATCCAATTTCCTCGCGATGTTTTCTCTTACCGTAGAGGCGTATGTGACTCAGTAAAGAGTCTTCCTCCTCATGGCGTCAACCAAGTTCCTCACCTCTTTGGAGAGGAGCCAGGGGTGCACCTTGTGACCTCATCCTGGATTTTGTAAGTCAGGTTTTTGACGAAACTATTTGTAGGGGAACCTAACTTACATTGGTTAATCCGGTTGCCTATGCGTAGGTTTCTTCGTGATGTTTTCCCTCACCGTAAGAGAATCGGTTCGCACTCATTGTAATATCAGTAAATAGTTATTAGTACTACAATACAATACCTCTATTGGTTTCAAACTTATGCCCGTTAAATGCATGTTTTTAGTTTGATATCACCACTCGACAAACGACGCTCTATAAATCTTCTTCATTACTAATAAAATATGTATTTAGTCCCTCGAAAGCACTGCGATAGTGCGGTTGGGTCTCAGACGGAATTTAATTCAACTCTTATATAAACAAGCTTTTGTTAGGACCTCCCCGGGAATAATTTCTACAATATTTTCTAAAAAAGACGCTCTATTACTATGCGTATGCTAAATTTGGGTTAATCTTGTTTTGTGGTATTCTTTTTTAATGAGACTCATAACCACTTGAAAATACGAACTAAGATCTTTCCTCTTTTCTCTGTAGAGAATTTACAGAGAGATAATATTAGAACACAGAGTTATTGGTCTCTAAGGGTTGCCTCTATTTACTTTGTCTACCTCGTTAAGGTTAAAGACGTCATGTCAGTGTGGATGAAAACAGAGAGAGAATATTATTTTTGTGATGAACACCAGCCAATCACGTTACATAAGCACTATCACTTATCTAATAATGACGTTTCCATTTTGAGGTCCATTTGTGGTGAAGGGGACCTTATAAATTATTCGAATAGTCATAATTAACCCTTTGCTGACTGAGGGGCCGCGATGCGCAAGGGATCAATCATAGAGTTATTATTACTTTGAAGGAATAGAATGCGCGTATTTCTTTTTTAAATAATAAACCTGCCAATGAAATGAAAATTATAAAAGTAAATAAGGGCAAGTCTTGCTTGCTTATTTAGTCCGTAACCGTGTATTAAAAGCTAAACACCAAAACGGTACATCAAGTATCCATTTTTTTATATAAACAATTGTCAACAAACTTTTTCCACTATATTGTTATAATCTATATGTATCGATTGATATTAAAACTAATATCCGTCTTATCTATGGTATGTGTAAAATATATACCTACCCTTTTTTCCAACTGCACTAATTCCAAAGTGTACCTGCCAGAATTTTTACGACTTGTTGGATAAAGGTCTTTTGTTTCCCACGTGATTTACAACAAGACCATAGACTATTTGACTTACTTTTGATATGTCCTTAAATAAAGACCCTTAAATATTTATTGTTGCGTGCATACAGTTTACAAGTTTTATTTTTTATTTTAATTAAGCTTATCATAGTCTTATATTCTGTTCTGTGGTATACGTTTTTCAAACTTTTTAATTCAAGTCACGTCATGTTATGCATAATCAAAACATAAAAAACCTCTTTCGCTTTTCCTTTGTTCGGTTTTGTCGTACTTACGGGCTGAAATTTTTGAAAATGGAACAAATGGAGTCTTGTTTTCGTGAAAAGTATGGGCTTTATCCACAGATTTTTATCTATTTTGTAAGTACCTATATGATTCGTTTCGAAGCTCTTTAAGAAACTAACTAAAATTCAACAATTTGGCAGTTTCAAATCATTATTACTTTTAAGTAAACACTCAATCAATATTACGATACATACGTTCCAAATGGCATTCCATAAATTTTCCACAATTATCGTTTATCATATGAACATTTTTCGAAACAACGATATTTTTTTAAATTAAGATCCGCTTTCTTGTCTTTTAAATTTTAACTTTGTCTACCTACGTAGAATTTAAACATAATTTTGTGTGTTACCTACATAAAACATACTACATCAACATCACTGGTGTATCTGCCCCCGTGGCACGCGCGACGCCGTTTTTATCGCGCGAAATCTATCGATGTTTCGCTTTTTATTATGACATGAAAATGGACAGTAGCATTGCCGAACTATCAATAGTTTTACCATCGATAGTTGACCTTGAAAATCATCTACCCTATTGACAGTAGGAAGAGATAGTAGGATAGGTATGAGAAGAAAGGAAGGGGAGGAAGGGAAGAACCCTGTTTACTATCGATAGGCAAGAACAATAAACATAGTATCGATAGTTATTGCAGTAGTCAGCAGCAATAGTATCGATACTATCTATTGTCTATCGATACTATTGCTTTTGCTCTCGCTATCGATCGGGAACACTACTGGACAGTGATAATATTTCACGCGATAAAAACGGAATCGCGCGTCCCATAATACGGAGCTAGTGATAATTTATATCGACAGTTTTATCTTCCCCTATCGCGCCTATAAACTATTACGAGTTGTTGTGAGCTTCGAGGTAGTAGCTTATATACTACTCGTCCTTAGTGAATTAATAAAAGGAACGCTATTCTTGAACTAAAATTTGAAACACCTGCAATAGTTATTATTATTTAATTTGAAGTAGTGTGTGTGTGAACCAGAGTTGTTAGGTTTTTAAGACGGATATTGCCTTCACTATTTTGGGATTAGGTATTTGATCATGCAAATATGATTTCAAAATTAAACGCAAATTTTTCTTTAACTTTGAACAGTAAATTTTTATATAATTTTATATAACATGGTTTCGCTTTATATTTCCAAAAACTCATAGATATGTATCAAATACATTCGTTTTGAACATGTATTATTTACAAAATCACTTACGTATACTTAAGTACTTAGTTTTGATCTGAAACAAATTTATTTTATTTATTTACTTATGTATGTTATTTGTGTAAATAAAAAATATATAATTAATAAATAATATAATTAATAAGCGATGTAAATGAGAAGGTAAGAAAAAACTTTTAATGGAAAATATATACTTCTATTTTAGTGTTTCGTCAACTTTTCAACAAAAGCGACGTGCCGGAGAATGCTAAATATTAAAATCTAAATGCCACGTTGCTGCCAAATGCCATTGGAGTTTAAAACAAAAACAAAACAATTCAAATGTAAACACAGACAGCCAAAAATGGAGCAAATGGAGCGCTGCGTAGGAGTCATTAATATCTCATTAAGCTGATTTACCCGCGTTTTTCTCTGTGACAATCCTAACAAAACAATTTGCAAATTGAACTATACAGAGAAAAATTGCAATATATTTTTTTATGTAAGGAATTTTGGTACCTTTAATTTGGTTTTTAACGTCTTATTATTATTAAACAGAAAAATACGGATATGAGGGTGAAATAAAATATGAAATTGCCGATAATTAAAAAAAAAAACAAAAATTGGAACACTATTTGGATGAATTATTTTAATTTACTGCATAAAATACTGAACTTTAATTATGAGTTTGGAAAGAAATTGTATTTTAATTTCATTTTATGTTATTCCTCACGTCACTTCAGCCCGTTTTTGCATTTTGCTGATTTCGCATTGCAATAACCGCAATTTTAATTAATAAATAAAATATCTATTATTAAACCGTAGGTATTTTATAATTACTTAAGCGACATCTTCATTGTGAAACTTCTTATTTTTTCTAATATATTACAAATTATTCATGTTTATGCAGAAAGTTTTCTGCTATATAAACTGGACAGACAACAAACCACTTGAGCCATTTGTCTGAAACTCGGCATAAAGAAAGTTTTAATGACGTAGAGAACTACTGAGGTGTTAATGAACAAAGTCTCGAGAAAAACCTAGGTTTTCATATTTTTTACAGTTTTCCTGTAGGTAGAACCGATTATCTTCATCCTTCTAGCTTTAATCCCGGTTGCATCCTCACCAATGCTGGATTGAGAGCAATCTTTGCAGGTAAATCTAATCGATCGCTCATTGTTACACATCCAGTTACCTGAAGGTGCAGGTTTCCTATGATTATATTATTTCTTTATTATGACCTAATTTTATTAGTATTCAATGTGCTTTTGAAATGAATACGAAACTACATAATGTTACTCATATGAAAAATTTGCACTGCAAGTAACTCTTACACCTGGTGACGCAACGATACCCGTGTGACACAGCTAGTCGTGAAATCAATACAGATTCACCTTGGCCTTGAACAACAGAGCTTCAGTTATGTGGAGAAAACACGGTTCAAATAACACATTTATAACTTTTCACGCAAACACCAAGTTTTGTTTTCATTAAGTATACATACTGATGTGAAAGATTTAACATGAAAATAGCGTTATGTTTACCGGCGGAATAAAATACCAACTTATAACATAAATACAAAAGTAAAATTTATTTGTTTGTTTGTTCATTTGTTACCTTCACGGGTTTTGTTTTAAATTAATCTTCTTGGAATATTACGTATATACATACATACATATCAGTCAGGGTACCTTTCATCTCGGTAGAAACTATAGTTCCCGAGGGATTTGAAATTCGTCGCTTTTTATAAATGGTGTTAGATTCACGCGAGCGAAGCTGCCGGCAAAAGATTGTAGATATTAACAACAATAGATTTTGTGTTAGTTTCCGGTCTCGTGGGAATGTAGGTAGTAAGTTATTATAGTTGGGATTCTTTTTTATGCGATGGCCTAGCAACACTCAGGCACTATTTAAATCTCAGTCCCAACACTGCTGAAAGTACCCACCTTTCAGTCTCTTCCAGAGTGTTGGCTCGGGCTACCACGTAAGCCATAAGGACATCATTATATGTACATATGTATATAACAGAATACATATGTATGTAACAGATACAGTCATGCGATTCGAAAGCATAAACTTAATGCTTCTCCTCGTATTCGTTCCAAATTTTATCGCAATCGATGTAGTGATTTTTGATTTATTCTTTACAAATAAGAATGCTTAATTGTTTCTTTTAAATATTTGTATCGAAGTATGAATTAAAATTTTGCTATTACTTTGTCCCTGATGATAAAAGTATTTTCCCGGTAATTTAGTATACTTACTTGTTATTTTCATCGGTCGTATAAAATTTTATAAAATTTATTTTAGTATGATGGTATCACAGAGCAAATAAAAGGAAAAATTATTTTTACTCTTAAAATCTTAAAGTCCGCTCGATAAATTTATTGTAGCTTGTTAGTTTCAAAACGTAAGACTATTTGTCCAACCAAGTTCTGTATGTACTTGTGCTTTCATAGATTTGATACATTGATTAGTTTGCCATTAAGAAGTCACACGACTGTTTTAAATAGTTTTAAGAAGAAAGTTTTATAACAGTTTACAGTTGAAGTAGCCTTTTAAGTCTTTTTTATGACTCTATTCTTTTTTTATCGTGTAAATTATGCAACAAATCATACAGATTATACAAACAAATAGTTATAAATATTTTACTCTAACGAATCTTAGAAATACAATTTTATACCAATCACAAACATTATAACAACAAAGATTGGTTTTGGTTCACTATAATAATAAATAAATAATGAAATGTGACTTGAATCAATTGAAATGTACAAAATTTGAAACAAATGCTTACAAACGATGTTGGGAAAATTTTGGACACAATGAAAGTTTTGACATCTTGTTAAGGCTCAAACATTTTCAGGATTTGAAATGTTTAAAATTTGCCGAGTTCGTGCCAATAAAAAAAATATTTACATTTCATATTTTACGAAAAAAAGGTTAGAAGGGTGAAAAAGGCGACACCGTGTTAAACTAGAAATCTCAAAGGAAAGTCCTTCCCATTTCATATTCGACAATACAGTTTTTGGCGTTTAATTTATTTAAAAGAAATGTATTTCAAACCAATTAATAAATAAACCAATTATATTATTAGTTTCAATTAATTCAAGTAGAAGTTTTACAAACATAATTTTTCCTCAATATCAGAAAAAATGGAATTCCTCATTTCATTAAGGTATTTTGATGAATTGTTCTGTGTTAAAAAAGTTTACCAATTATGTAATATACAACAAACAGTCAAAGATATGATGAATATAACAAAATAAATTTATTTTCCAATTGTTTAGAAAAATAGGCTACCTTGTAACTAAAATCTAAAATGCGTCATCTTAAAATCTAGAAAACTGTTCTTCGTAAGAAAAAATAAAGCGCGTACAAGCTGCTATCTTCCTGCGTATAAGTATTGCAAGGGTCATGTGCTTGTAACCTGTCACTATATCTGAATTGGTTAATTGTGGCCTATAAGTCTTGTGATAGAGCTTATATTGTTTACCTGGTAATACGTCACGTACCACGTCATTATATCAGTCACTTTGGTTTTGATTCTAAGCAAGTTTCTTTTATTTAACTAATCTCACAGATTAGGTCCTCAAGGAAGCTCAAGACTTATGGTAGGGGGAGACTCCCTATGCTTGAAAAAATAATATTAAAAATACACTTTGATAAAAAAAATACACTGTATCTATCAGTTGACCTACCACCCATTTGATAGTGAAATAGACAACAATACAAAAGGTAACATGAAAATTCAGTTATTTATAAATAATCAGGTATAAAACGCGCACGTAACGTAACGTACCTTTATTTTATTACGCTCTTATTATTATTTAGAGTCGCTCGGCGACCACGGATCATTATAACATGATTCCAAACGTCCGAGATAAAATTGATGTACGTTACGTGCGCTTTAAATACCTGTATTATTTATAAATAGTATAATTCAACGCGAAAATTACCAGTTATTGAAATTGAGAGCAAAAATTCACATTCTTTCTTCATTCAGTTTTACACATCGCGACATTTTAAAACTCGCTCCGTCTCACAATAATATAAATTCGGAGCATATCTTCTCGTCACAGTCGCAATAAAAGTCTGGTTACACACTATTATTTCTCATTTGCTATGCTTTTACTGCGCAGTAAGCTCCCAACCCAGGGTGTGTGACCTTATTAACTGATAAAGGTACTTTTGACCTGTTGCTTTGGTGAAGAGTTAGGTAGCGCTTTTACGAACTTGAAAGATGTTATTTTATTATTATGAAGAGTATTGAGTTTATACTCGTGGTTATAGTATTGTAGTAACGCATCCATTGTTATTACAGAAATTAAAATGAAAAGTTTCATTCCAATTTCTAAGATGCTTCTGATATTGAAGATTTATTAGAACATTTTTTATAAATTATTTAATTAATTTAATACAATGAAGAAACATTTACCCAATTCTCAAATTGCGACACCGGAAAATTACTCAACCATGGAATCAGTTCGAATCATTTCAGCTGTCGTCACCACCCTGGACAAATATTGATCAGCTTTGAAGCGGTACCGAGATCAACCAACACAAACAAACGTATAACTGTTTAAGCTTTCACGTTATAATAGGTCTTATTTATAGCGTGTCATGGTACTTTTTGTGGCAAAAAGTATTTTTAATAAATGATGGAGAGTTCTTTGTGTGCCAAGGCGATTCATTCATGCTTTGCGGATCTTATTTTATTAATAGTTCTTGTAGACTATTTCGTCACATGGGTGTGTGAAACCTTTATAGTTATTGACAAGTTCAAAATTAAGAATATTCTTATTATGAGTATACAACAAATGATACATGATAACCGACATAAATGTAGAAAATATCAAAGACTGCCTTATTGTACTGCAACTCATATCAAACGCAATTTTGTTTGCTTAATATTTTCTTAAGATTTATCCTCAATTCGTTTAGTACATCGAACTTATAACGGTAAGAGAAAACATTTCAAGGAAATTTTGAGATTCAAGCAATATTCTTTTTACTACGGAAAAGAAGCCATCAAAAGAAGAACCAGCAAAAGATTTTACTAACATTACTCACTTACAAAATAAGAAAGCCACAGACAAAAACTAGTAAATATATGAATGTTTTCCATTTTTCCACGCAATGAAAATTCCATAAAACTTGGTAATATTACAAGCAATTACAGATAATACTGCAATAGCCTGAGCATCTTATCTCGACGGGGCATCTATTAAGTTATCAGAATTTAATTAAAAGGGCGAGCCAATTACCTGCGAGAGACGATAGTGGACAATAAACCGCTATTAAGACGGCTTGTAAACATTCCTGGCTAAATAGGAAAGCTGCTGTTTACTTGGTTGTGTATTTTTATGTTTGTCTTTTTCTTTTAGCCGTTTAATGGGCAGTGAAAATTGAAATTTCCAGACATTTAACATTTGAGTAACAATTGATTGTACGGTTCAATAACGGAAAGTAGAAAAATAAATGTTTCAGTGTAGTTAAGAAAGTTCTTATGAAGTTGAAATGTTTACAACTCAAAATTAAAATTGAATCATCCAAATATAATACATGACCAAATTATATAAAAATACGAACAATAATACAAAATATTTCCAGTTAGTGTCAGACGAGAATTCGATCGTAAAAACAATTCCAATTCTTACACAAAGTGACACTTGGGTTCCCATCGTTGAAGTGAACAGCTGAGATTCAATCGGTAATGCCACAGACATGAATGTAGATAGATCCGACGATAGAACCTATGTATTTTTCTTTCCAAATTACGTGGCGAAATAGTGACAAATGAACCTAATTTAGAATCTGTATCATTCGGCATTCGTGGTGATAGTTTCTTTCTAATCTAATTTATATTAAAGTGGACAAATCAACGAACAGCTCAATCCGGGCCTAGAGTTATGAAATTTACATAAATACATACAAATAGTCACGTTTATATCTCTCGCGGGCTAGGCGGAGTCAACAGTCTTGAAAAGACTGATAGGCCACGTTCAGCTTTTTGGCTTGATGATAGAAGTAGAATTGAGATTCAAATAGTGACAAGTAGCTAGCCTATCGCCTAAAAGAAAAATACCAAGTTTATAAGCCTATCCCTTAGTCGCCTTTTACGACATTCATGGGAACGAGATGGATTGGTCCTATTCTTTTTTTACATTGGTGCCGGAGCAACACGGCACGGTTTTGAAATTTATCAGGTAGGTTTTGTGGTCTAGTGGCAAAGCATAAAATATTTTATAATTCCGTATTGAGCCGTGTCTGCCAATCAAAATCTACTAAACGATAATATTTCTGCTGCTTCAAGCAAAAAAAAAAATTAGACACGCATGTTCTTCGTACAATTACGTGGTGTCTAGTTAGATATGAGTGGTCTGTGGGGAATATGATGTGACGAGAAGATAAATGAAACTCTAACCAGCTTCGTACAACTTTGTAGCAAGAATAGCATTGAATTATAATGTGAATGACGTCTGGACGTCATAAATTATAGCTTTCTCCTTGTTTTGGTGAAAACAGTAAGTAAAAAGAGTCAGTTATCACCAGAATATCCGATCGATTTGGTCTATTTACGAACGTTCATTTAAGCCTTTCCATATATTGTTTCTATTTTAAACCGACTTTAAGAAAGAAGAAAGTTCTCGATTCGACCGTATTATTTTTCATTATCCTCATATATTGCTTTCATTCATCCACTCAGTAAAGGTTGTTCAAACCTTTGGTTTTCATGTCATGTAGATCGCTCTCTTTGCCTCCTCATTAATTCTGCTCTCATGCTTCTTCTGTCATACCTAAAAAGCTATACATTTCTGTTGTTCCTTCAAGAAGTAAATAGATTTATATTTCATACCAACTTGTTACTTAAACTGTGTGTGATCGTGACAAACATCTGAGTTTAATCGTGTATCATAATATTTATAACACAATTACTAAAGTTGGCTTTGTGAGATGCCACGTAGGTAGATGAACTGTCACATAACTGAACTTACACATACCTACTATAGTACTACACTACTATGTTTGATGCTAGCATTTCATCAAACTTAATGAAATAATGCAGTGGTAATTACTATTTTCAGATAATTAGCGATAAACAACAATGTATGCATCGCTAGGACGGCCCTGTCTTGCGGAAGCCCGCAGAATATGTTGGGAACAAAAAAAGAGGTAGGCCGAAAACATTCTGGCTTGATACCGCGAAGGATTTATATGCGTGCCAATGGTCGTAAAACTAAAGACGCTGTTTACCGATCAAAGTGGAAAACGGATACTAGGCTCCAAAGAACAGGGACGGAGAGTGTGACTAGGAACACGCAAGGTGTAACACAATATATGCAATAAATTAATTATACAATTTCTTTCCCCGTAAATGCTCGTACTATTTCGTGCGTACCGCAGAAATACGTATTCCGAAATAATGATAGCGATCGCGTATTTACCGACATTGTTTGCGAAGACTGGTGTCATTATGCTCAATGGAGGGTGTGCCAATATTATCGCAGCAATCAATATCATTAGAAACATCAATCATGCCGAGCAAATTGACCTCAATTATTTTGTAAAGTTCGCATTTATTTGAGAGCTATTTTTGGTCTCACTCGTTAGGCTATACCTACTGCTTAATGTGGAATTTGAGTTTAGTGACTATTGGCTTAGCTCTATCTGCCCCGGAACGGAACCGCGTAATATGTTGTATTCCTCAAATTATAACCCCAGTTATTGTGGTATCGTAAATTCAATCGAGGAATAGCGTATAAACTCCTTGGAGACGATGGGCTATCAACCTGTCTGTGTCACTTACAGAATTAGTTCCATCTTCCAGCTATGTAGCCTTCCAGTTCTGTGACTTTTGACTCTGTCCATTCCATTCATCATTAATTCATATAATCACGTCTATATCCCTCGCGGGGTATACAGAGCCAGTCTTTAAAAACTGACAGGCCACGTTCAGCTGTTGGGCTCAATGATATAGAATTCAGTTTCAAATCTACTCTATAAAGGATAAAGATGTGATATGTGTTTGTATATTTCGGTGCTGCGCTAAAGTTCCTATTATTACAAAAAATAAAAGCCTTGCAATGAAGAAGATAATATAAAATTAAATAAATAATGAAAAAATCATATTTAGTTCAAATTGAGTTCATACCTCGCAGAAACAGAAAACAAACATAGATAATTCAAAAATGAGTCTTAAACTTCTGAGGTCGCTTGAAAATTTATATTATCTTAGCGAATATATTACGCAATCGCAATCAGATTCACATAAACCGCCTTTAAACAGTTCTGTGGTGTGAGGTCTTTAAATTCAGTCGTTAACTTAAGCCAGATATTAACGACGCTTAGAAGTTTCATTATCATAAAGTTATACAGTAATAATAAAAGCTTTTTATACACTTATCATTTTTCTACTTGCTTTGTTCAGTCCAGATAATTTTCATCATTTATGATTGACATAAAAAATCAGTGTAGCTCAAATGTTATATTCTTTTTCCTTTTTTTTCGTGTCCGTGGGAAATTTACTGCAAAAAGTTGCTATGTTACATAGCTTTTTTTTTCTTTAACTCTATGAATAGGGACCATACAGTTTTATTATAGCTAAAGACTTGATTGCATATTGTGTGATAATATAATTTGATGTGATCTAATAAGTATGCAGCGAGGAACACGTAGCCTGTAAAATTGCCAATATGTCGGCGCTCTCGTGGGGAATCTTCTTAGATGTTGTGTCTATTTGATACTAGATTTTACCCGCGATTTCGTTTGCGTAATGTATTGGAACATACTCTTTCTGGGTGAAATGCTTTCTAATTCTTTTAAGAACTTAATATTCTTACAAATTGCGTACAGGGAAATTACACAATTCGGGAGGGGTAGACAGAGAAATCTTTTCACTTGCCACCATCCCTGCATACTTCTCTCGCTTCATCCGCATTCATACTCATAACTCTCTACATTGCAAAGTTGCAAATTTTATCAAAATCTACCACATCTATACATAACTATATAATCTTCTAACTATGTAAGTATATCTCATCTAAATAATTCTTTTTTTTTTTTTGGAGTATCATAGACTTAATTTTTTTATGAGTAAATTTATTTTAATTTTTTATATTCCAGAATAGAATTGATCTAGACTCTAGACCCTTTATAGTGCTTGTGTAACTGACAGGCCGTTAATGGAAATCGATAAAGGAGTAGTTTGGCCATTCCTAGGACCTTTTGTTTGAATTATTTATGCCCCTATTTTCATTCCAGAATTTCGCACGCTTATTACGAGATCAAAGTAACTCGTATCGTAAATTAAATTGGTGCTTTTCTATATTTTTGCGTAAAAAAGTTTGATGATTAGCACTTTTAAACTAATAAAGTTCAATTTATGTTTACTAATAACTATTTAGCTTTAGTTATTTACAATAGCGGTATTCGTTTTAATGTAATCATTTGCTAACTTATGCATTTTGAGGATAAATTGTTTTTAAATTAATTACCTGCCATATTTTGGTACTGATTTCACAGGTTTTTTGCTAATTTATCGTATGTTAAATCTTTATACTGCTGAGATATTAACAATTGAATATTCAGCGTACCAAAGGATGGATGAAACCGGGACAAACGTCTAGGGGATGTACAAAACATTATCCCTTTTTTTACAAATCCCCTGAAAGAACCGTTCTGTTGTACGTATCACGTAACAAATATTTTTCATGCTCGATCAATTTTGTACAGTACAATTTCTTTATAAGTAAATGAAACATCCCTTTTTCTTCCAGCATCGGTTTTCCCGCGCATTTCAGCGAAAAAGCCGCCGCGTTTCACGTTACAAACACCCGTAGGGTTGCCAGATGGCAATTTATAAAGACCAGTCAGGTGTTTAGTCTACACACATACGTAAATATAATCGCACCTCTTTTCTGGAAGGTTAGGCAGGGACCAAACCTATCCACATGTACGATGCCCGTATGCTTCTGTTTAGCCTAACACTTGGGTAAAACGGTTAACTATTTTTGTGTAAACCATTGGCGCTCCGTGGTCAGAAATCACACTCTGGACGTCCCAATCCGCAATATGCGAATCCTGACAAAAACGGAACATCCCTCGGGCACTATATTTGATCGATGGTAACACATCCAGGTTCAGGTTCCTCACGATGTTTCCCCTCACCGTAAGTGCATCGGTTAGTATTCAAACTAATGTACATAACTACACAACTAACAGGCAATCAAGAAGCCTATCTCAGTCTTTATCCGGACGTCTGGCAGCCCTAAACATTCGCAAGCGTCCCATATTTTCAAAGACACAATTAGTTGCCCGCTTTTGTAACTCGTGTCGAGATTGTAACAGGCAATGATTTTCTTTACATTTGCTTTTATGATCTCGACTGTTTGTAATTAAAAATAAAACAAAGTGCAAGTTAGATTCATGCATGGATAACATCTAGCCCTCAAGAGATATAACGTGACTATAATATGTATTTATGTAAGTTAGGACGTACTGTGGCGACATCTCTACGCCACTCGTCACAACATCCAATCTCACAACAATTGTCAATCATCGCGAAGAAATTGACGCGCTCAGCCAATAGCAGCGAAGAATCTAAGACGCGATTTCAGAGATTTCACGGATTGGAGCTATATATACAACCTCCGACACAACATCGTCGGAGCCGCGGTTCCCCAGGCATAACACCTAGCCTGGCGGAAGATCTTCCCTTTGGTGGCGGTCGAGCCGAATTATCGCTCCCGCTACAGTACTTAACGGCACTAACACCCATGTATCATGATTCTATCAAGTATATATATAAGATGCTAATTTGTATTATGCTGCTAGATTTTTTTTTCATATTGTGATGTTAAATCTTTTTAAATCCTGTTAAATCCTTTTAACATCACAATATGAGCAAGCAAATTAAGAATAAGTAGCTATGAGAGCGCTTGGAATTGTGTTTCCAATAATTTTATTATACTACTCAACAATACCTTTCTGAAGTTGTTATATCAGATGCCTCTTGAGTAGAAATCTACTTATATTGCGAAGAGGTGTTCTTGGAATTTTGCAGTAGTGATACTTTCCATACATATACATATAACAAAATCACACCTCTTTCCCAAAGTGGTAGGCAGAGACTACATCTTTCCACTTGCCACGATCCCTGCATACTTCTTTCGTTTTATAGATATAAATAACTCTCTTTTTGCAAGCTCGTCGGTTTCGGGTATTCTTGAGCTGACTTTTGGCCAGGTCGTCCCCTATTTAATAAAAGTACATGACACTTTAAATGCTGTGTATCATTTTAAAAGTGACAGTGAGCTGCCGGCTTTTTACCAGTCCGCCATTTGTCATTTCCCAGACAACCAAGGCGTAAGTATAATCATAGCATTCATCTTTTAAGTGATGGACTAACAACCTGTCACTATCGGTATCCTAAATTGTTTTATTAATCTAGGTCATCTTAAGCCCCATACACATACTCGTACATATACAATATACATATAAACATATAGTTTCTTCTTTCTGTCTTTTTCTATTATTTTAGAGTATAAATAAATGATAATTTAAATTGATGTGCCTGCGAAGGCCTTATTTCTGAATAATGGATTGATTTTGATTTTATAAAATACATATATACTAATTTAGGTCACAACAAATCAAAAGCAATAAACTTGGTATTCTTTTTTAGGCGATGAGCTAGTAACCTTTCAATAATAGAAACTAAATCCTATCATTATGCCATACATAGCTGGATGTGACTTTCCTTTAGTCTAGTCGACTGTCGGCTCGGTCTACCCTGTAAAGGATAAATACGTGATTGTATGTTTGTAAAAAAATTATAAATAGTAAATTAAAAAATGCCAAAACTAAACAATGCTGTTGCTACGTTAACGATCTAATTTAGATTCGATTCTATTTTAACGAAATAAAAAAAAATGGTGATGCCCAAATATCGCTAATTCAGAGAAACTGTTAAGATTTCGCGCAGACATCTTGGCTTAATTTTCATTTGCTCATTAAGTAGGAGATTTTCGGAACAAAAGCCTGTTTCTACGAATACTTGATTATATTCGTACTGTTTACTGGCTCTGAACGGCTGCCACTTTCGATCCAGAAGATAAAATGTTATTGGTTTATTGTTATAAGTAATTTTGATTTCGTTAAACACATTTATTTGTTCACTAAAATTAAAATCATATTCTGCTCCCGTAGCATGTAACGCACGCGCGATGCTGCTATTATCGTGCGAAATTTTGTTGCTGTCCCGTTTCACGTCATAATAAAAAGTGAAACAGCGATAGTTTTTGGCGCGATAACAACGGCGTCGCATGTGTCATGCAATGGAGGTCAGGGATCCTCCTATCTCATTCAAAAATCATCATATAACTAATTAAAAAAAGTGTTATGTAAATATGATGTTTTAATTTATTGTATTTAACTTAAGATATTTTCGTTAAAAGTTAACTAGAAGAAGAAAATTTTACATTTTATTTACTGAGTAAATTCGTTCGATACAGCACATTCAAAAGCCAGAGCTACAAAGCTTTAATTTAGTTTCACCGGTGCAAGTTTATTTAGATCCTTTTCGGGGTTACCAATTGAACTGAAATGTTGTATAGGAATAACCCTCCTTTTGTTCCAGACGGGTAATAAAAATTGAGGGAAATCTTCAATTGTTATCAGTACGTCAATATTTTGGATTTCACATTGTTCGGGTGAGAATAAATGGGTTTGTCAAAAATATTTTACTAAGTACATGAAATACTTATTTCTATTTGTAATAATTTTTAAGTTACTTGCCCTTTGTGAATGAATACGAAAAATCAATAGTACCTGAAACAAATGACTTTTCATAATTATTTGTTAAAGATTGCAAATTTAGCTGACTTCATATACATAGATGCTTAATTCTACAAAAAAGTTTTCATCCAAACATGTTTTTCTTTTGTTACGATCAGCGTGACATTGACGAAGATATTTTATGGTCTTGTTTGTATTTCTCAGTATAAAACGGACTATTTTATATCAATCCCAATCTAGAAATGAACCTTAAAAAATTATTACGATATACTGCTCTTCTATGCTCTACTTACAAATTTACAATATAAAATCTTCTAAATAAATAAATAAAACGTAGGTCTTTTTATTAAAAAATCCGGATCTTAGAATCTGGGTTGCGTTAATGATTATTTAATCCTTGTATCCAAAACGATGTCTTATTTTATATATCTGAAAATACAATGTATACTAGTAACATAAGTGTACATTTATATGCTGCGAGGTAGACAGAGCCAACTGTCCTAAAAGACAGAATCATGCTCACGTTCAATGATGGAATTGAGATCCAAATAGTGACAGCCCATGGTCTAGAAGAATAATCACAAGTTAATTAGGCGTTTCCTTGATTAACTTTTACAATCTGCGCGGTATGTGTAGTAAGTAGTTTGTTCCGTATAAATTTTTTTTTCAGATATAAATATGCTATTCAAACTAAGTGTCACACTGTCTTTTAAAACCCCAATCTTTGAAACTTACACCAAAAAGACGCATAGATATGAAAAAACATATTATACAGGCAATGAATTTGTTGTGAAAACAAGTACAATAACATTTTATATATTCTAGGCTGTACTCATACTTGATTGCTAATAAAATATTAACGTTATCCCACACGCGTACCAAACAATTTGTATTATAAGTAAATAAGTAATTATTTCCAGGAAGCTGGAATGAATATTATATAAATACACCTATTGGTTTATTGGACTCAATGGCTATTTGATTTCCGAGAAGGCAAACGCCTAAGATGACAAATAAAAGAAAGATCAGTCAATATTTTTTGCTAAAAATAACCTTATTTCATTTATAAATAAATAAATATATACGGGACAAATTACACTGATTGAGTTAGCCTCGAAGTAAGTTCGAGACTTGTGTTAAGAGATACTAACTCAACGATACTATATTTTATAATAAATACTTATATAGATTAACATCCAAGACCCAGGCCAATCAGAAAAAGACCTTTTCTCATCATGCCCTGACCGGGATTTGAACCCGGGACCTCCGATGTCACAGACAAGCGTACTACCGCTGCGCCACAAAGTCCGTTTTGTTTTCGACATTTGTTTCACTATTCTTCTTCCACCTGGTGCTAGTCCTGGTGACATCCAGGTTCCGCGGTCATATAGCTCCTTTTGAGCAGGATCCTGAATTGGGTGAGTCAAGACTTTACACGAAGCAACTTCCATTTGAGCTACACAACCTTTGCAGAGGATCCTAATCCATATTTACACGTCCAGTTGCCTGAATTTGCGGGTTTCCTCACGATGTGTTCTGTCACCATTTGTCTCACTATTTACTAACTGATATTGACAAAGACGATATAACTAAGAAGGCCATTTCCACACGGACTTTTTCTTTCTATTTGGCGTCCTATTGTTTTATGGGATAGTTCATTTGTTTTAAGAAAATATGCAGGCGTTGTTAAGTACCAAATATTATACGCCCCCTAAACTAAAAAAGCTCAACTAAAATTCCCATTTTGTTTACTTGAAGTCTACTTTTACAAAGTCTTTTTTTATTATTGAACTTAGTCTCTTTAAATTTCATTAAGTGGTTAATCTGTAAATAGGTCACAAACTTACTTTACTTTTTTACCTTATCGATAGTATATTATTTTATTTATAGTAATCCTTTTATTAGTTGATAGATTTATATTGATGGTAAGTTAAAGTACCATGCATGAATTTAGATTTATATTCGTTTCTTTTTTGTGTACCAAGCAGTGTACTTACGTAACGCATCTTCACTTAATTTTTCATCTTAGCAATCATCGTTTGTTGTTCACAAATACGGCTTCAGATCAAATTAAGAATTTCGTTTACCTAATAGAAATTAATGAAATATTCAGCGGATTAAGGGATTGTCCTGCGTGGGTCGGGATTTAAATATAAATGGATTTTATTTGTTTATTGTCTGAAAAACAAAGACCGGATGGGATTTTGGGAATAAAGGTAGAAAATCCTCTAAACTGCTGGCTATCTTGTATACCTGTGTAGATTGGCGATAGAGATTGCGAACAATGTTTATATAGGTAGTTACTTTGTAAACAAACTTCTTGGGAACAAAACACTAGCTTTTGCGCTTTCCTGTGAAATTCCAGAAAAAAATATCCTATATTATTCTCAAAGCATGTTCTGTGTACATAAAAAGTATTTTTTTAGTTTATTCGTTACAAACATACAAAAGTATAATTTTTTTATCTTTTTAAGATCGAATGAAAAATAATTAAAACATCAATTTTATGAATAATTTCATAGTGTAAAAATAAGAATTGAAAGTAGATGTAGTAATATTAGGATAATAATATAAATATGACAATAATTTTTTTTTACAAATTAACGCGTTTTTTTTTTACAAATTAAAACTTAAAAGCCAGGAAATTGTAGAAACAAAAAAACACAAGTAAAAACCTCTTACTTTTTGTTAATTCACAAAATCACGTTAGTAGCTGAATCACCTTATTGGTAATATTATATCACTTATGTACATAATGTAAATATAATAAAGCAAACCTTAGGAACAAGCAGCGCATTGTCATGGCACTAGGTTGTCGACCTGGTATGATATTTTGAGGAAAAGATATCCGTTTACATATTACATACTCATACTCTGAGCTAATTGTATTATATGTATAAATATGAATGTTACAAAATGGTAACTGATCTTATTAGCCAATTTCAACAAAGGAGGTAAGACTTCAAAATTTTATTACTTAGATTCTATTTTTGTAGATTTTGTACTCTTCAGGAGTTTGATGTTCAGGTTTTTACACGAGGCGACCTCCGCAACCTTTGCAGGAAAATCTAACCCATATTGGATCATGGTAAAAGTTGCACTTGATAATTGTGCTTATTCCCTTAGTCACCTTTGATGAGAAAGATGGGTGGTCCTATTCTAAAGTGTTGGAAACAATATTTATATTTATTTATTTTCCAACTGACCCGAGACAGGAGATATGATAAAAAGGGTGACATACATAAAGACATTTATAATCTTACATAAAAAGCAGCAAGACTTTGAGAGGTAATAATCTTCAATAAGTTTCGTAAACTGATTAAGAGGTTTTATCAGATATCTCGGAAGACAATGGCTTTCACAATCTAACAGCATGGACGGAGAAGGAGTATACGTAAAACTAACTGTAATTAATTAATGTGATTGACTCGTGACAAAAGTTACCTAAACTAACCATTCAGTTTCCTAGGTTATATAAATGTGTGCAGACAAAATTAATTAGTTTGGGAGTTTCGGCTGAGTTTTATTTATTGGTCGTGTCGGCTTGCCAGACGATTAATTCCTCTTGAAAACTTAATCTAGTGCTATTTTATACATTTTTCCCTTTACAGATCTGAATATTTATTCAGATAACTGATGTTTTTCTTCTCTCTCTTTCATAGCGATTATGTTCAAAGTCTCTAGTTACCGTGTGCCGTGTGATTCCCGGCACCAATACCAAAAAAGAATAGGACCACTCCATCTCTTTCCCATGGATGTCGTAAAAGGCGACTAAGGGATAGACTTACAAACTTGGGATTCTTATTTTTAGGCGATGGGCCACAAACCTGTCACTATTTGAATCTCAATTCTATCATTAAGCCAAATAGCTGAACGTGGCCATTCAGTCTTTTCAAGACTGTTGGCTCTGTCTACCCCGCAAGGGATATGGACGTGACCATATGTATGTATGTCTCTAGTTACCAATTTATACAAAAAGTGAACGATGTAGTGCATGCATGCTTTGCGAATTTTCGGTAGTTGACGGCTTAAACTCTAGACCAATTATTATTAAGGTAATTTTGTTTAAATTCTTAAATATATAGTTTTCTTTTAGAGGTTAAATTTTAGCTTTATTATTCTCTGGAAATAGACGGGTTCTTTTTAAATTTGTAATGGACTGACAGGTATAATGTAGCTACACACACTAAGTTATTATTTTGCGTCATAAATAAGAGAGCAGATTTTAATTCCTACTTTCAACTCAAGTCAACGTTTGTATAAATTTTGGAGTCACTTAAAGTGGTATTAATGCCCTCAAGTTTCTTAAGTCTTTGTTCGCTGGGTGAAGCTGGAGCAACAAAGCGTAAATGTCGCAACTCAGACACGCTTACGTCTAAATATATTTACGACTAGACAACCACAGTCAAAGTAGCAAATTTACGCTTAATCCCAGATTGGTGTTCAGAGAATACATACATTCTCTATAATGTGATTCTTATATAATAAGGAATAAGGTGATATTTGTTCAACCTCTCATACGGAACGGCCACAAAACTACATATAAATATACTGTGATACCCATTTTAGGTTATGGGCCTAGCAAGCTTCTACACACAAACGTCAAATATCAAGAATGTGTTGAATACGTTTGTATTTGTTTGTAATATCTCTATTTCACAGAAATTAACACAATTACAAAAATAGTACATAATTACTACGGTAATAAATCACTTGTAATGATGGACTTATTCTATGAAGGGCCTCCAGTCTCGTTTATTTAATTTTATAATTTCTTTCTGTCAGTATGTTTGTACTCGCATCAGGTGAAAAATATTGCCCCAGATTGAATACGCAAAACTTAAATACTGATATACAAAAAATTTTCTCGTTATCCCTCTAAGGGACAAAACAGCGGTTAGCTATTATGTATTGAGATTGTCAATGAACTTTTACGGCGAATGAAGTCACAGTCAACAACTAATTTAACACTGAATATTAAATAAATCAGTCTGCACAAACAAACAACAAACCATACAATAGAAACCGACTTAATGAAATGGATCTCACCCCGTATTAAACTCGCATACACATAAAAAAGGGTACAAAAAATGTGTTTGCGTGGGAGTGCATATAAATACTAGTTAGATACGATAGCGCAACTGTTTCACTTAAAAATGAGTAAAATTAAAGTGAAAAAGTATTTGTATTGAGAATTTAAAGTATTTTCATCCATCTTCTTCTTCCTCTTGGTGTTAACCTCGCTTACATCCTCACCTCTCTGGAGAGGAACCCGGGTGCGGCCTTGACCGTGATCCTGGACTGAGCTGGTCTAACTGAGTCAAGTTTTTTACCCGAAGCAATTCCAGAAGTGGATTAAAATCCAGATGTCTGAATGTGCAGGTATCTAAAGATAATTAACCTCAACGTAGCGAATTTATGAGCTACTAGCTTTTACCCTTGACTTTGCCCCTATGAATTTAGCGCCACCTACAAAAAGCGACGAAATTAACACAACCTATAAAAAGCAAAACGGAGGTTACAAACAAACAAATAAACTTATATTCGCATTTATAATATTAGATGGGATTGTGTGATCTAAGGATAAGAGCGGATACTATATACTCATACTGCAAATAACTATTAATAACATGTCCGCCATTTTTCCAATATGACAATGTAAGATTACAAACCCGACACTAATTGATGGTCAGAGTACTGCGTTAACCCTACCATAGAGTTATTTATCATGACGCTTCAACTTTTTTTAACCGACTGTGTCAAAAGGAAGGTAACGTTTTTCAGTTAGCTGATTTCTTTACAAGCTCTGTGAATTTTGCTAGAAAGTATTGTTTTTAGAGCTTCCGTGCTGGTTTAGTTGCAAACCAAATAGAGATAGATAGTGATAATAGAGAAAACAGTGTGAGCCGTCTGCTTTTTTTCCCGTGCATATTGTAAAAGTTAATTCAAGGAAGGGCAAATAAATTTGGGGTTCTTCTGTTAGGCGATGGCTAGCAACCTATCACTATATGAATTCCTGTTATATTATAAAACCGTAAGACTGCACGTTGTTGTAGCCATTACAAAAGACTATTGGTTCTGTCTACCCGTAGAGGTTAAAGATGTGATTATATTATTTTATTAAGTATTTATATTGCCGTGTGGTTCCCGGTACCAATACAAAAAAGAATAGGACCACTCCATCTCTTTCCCATGGATGTCGTAAAAGGCGACTAAGGGATAGGCTTACAAACTTGGGATTCTTTTTTAGGCGATGAGCTAGCAACCTGTCACTATTTGAATCTCAATTCTATCATTAAGCCAAATAGCTGAACGTGGCCATTCAGTCCTTTCAAGACTGTTGGCTCTGTCTACCCCGCAAGGGATATAGACGTGAACATATGTATGTATGTATGTAGTATTTATATTTATAAAGAGCTTTATTTCTTGTAACATCGGATAACAGTTACAAGTAAGTTAGCCCACGAACATAATTACCTTCGAAAAAATAAAGCCTTAAGACCTCAAGTTTACCATTATGTAATGACCTACAGCCGGCTACGTGGAAATTAAAAAGAAAACTCATACATCACACCTGTTCGTGATGTATATAACGACCCTAATTGTCAACTCAAAAAGAAGCTATACAATTGACCCTTTGCACTATATTCTCAGACGACAATTCCCACCATAGATTGTAAGGGTCATTACACACATGCGACCCTTTCCCTTCATTAACTCACAAAACGCGGGAAAATACGTCGTGTGAAAATTGAGGTTATAAATAAAGTAATTGAATAAAGTATGACGGGACGCCTTCTGATTCTTTGTCCCCGTGACGTCATTTTATCTCACCTTTGAAGAAGAATTACGGCCAAATACCCAATATTTGGGTAATGACTTTCACAACTCATGTTTCTGAAGGCTTGTGTAACTCGAATATGTTGACTTTGAAATTTGAAATTTCTTTGAAATTCGACGTATTCAGAAGTAATATCGTTTTTACTCACTAAATAAATATTTTCCAATTTTCTGCAAGTGCTAAGATTCAACTGAATCTTCACTCGTCTTAGATGTTAATAGTTACTTTTATTCTAAAATAACTTTTATCTCTAAGTCGCGTTTTACGACAACCACAGAAAACAGATGGAGTGATCCTATTCTTTTATGTATTGGTGCTGGAAACCACACGGAACTTGGTATACCTATATTGATTTATCCTTAAAATTACGTGAATATGGTATTTTAATATGAAACCAGAAATGTGCTATAATTATCCACCAAGATTGATGTGGATATATATTGAAATTCGCACATATCAGCTGTCTCATTAGAACGAGCCCGTTCTGTGTATAGTATTTCATATAGCTTATACATACGGCTTTACCTATATATTTTGTATGGCTTTAAGTGTAGGTAAATTCTGTTTATTAATGTTTATAACTAGCTTCTACTCGCAGATGCGCCCGCGCAAATTTATCATTGGCCGGTATGAAAAGTAGTTTTTTGACCGCTTTCCTTCAAAAAGTAGGTGTATGGTTCTCATTTTGACCCTTATGTATGTATGTTTGTCCGCTATAATCTCGCGTTTCGCTCAATCTCTGACAGAATTACTATAATATATAATTATAATTAAATGAAAGCGAATATCCTAGATAGCTGAAAGACAATTCAGCTGCATTCGCTGGACCGATTTTGATGCGATTTCGAGGAAAGTGTTTTTTTTCTCTTGATTTTGGTTCATACGAATCGGGTTTCTGTGCACAGAACACTAACTTGTTTTACTCTGTTTAACGAGCCTCACTATGACAAGGGTTCAGGAGGCCGATTAAAGGAGTGACTGATTCATTTCTGAATTGGATCGGCGTCGGCCATTCCATGTGAACTATTTTACCGATCGCGCAGAAAATTGTTGGGTTTCTTTTCTGTTCGTTGCTGTGATTGATTTTAGTAGCTTTTGCCTTCGGTTTCGCTCAAGTGGGATTTTTTTTTAAATAATTCGTTTTCCTAAGCTTATTCGTATGTCATCATTCTTCTGACATTTAGCCTCGTTAGAAGGATCGTCGTGTGTGCCAACCGCATCTCTTCCCATGCAGATAACAAAAGTCAATCAAGGGAAATGATAATTAACTTTGGATTGTTGGTTAGGCGTTGAGCTAGTAACTTGTCACTATCTGAAGCTCAAATCCAATATGAAACCATCTCGCTGAACGTGGATTTTCAGTATCGTCGAGTCTATTTCCTCTGTTTACCCCGTAAAAGATACGTGATATATTTGTGCCATATGGTTCCCGAAACTTTATAATAAGAACACACTTTCTCTTTCTCATGAATGTCGTAAAAGGCGACTAAGGGATAAGCTAATAAACTTGGTATTCTTCTTTCGGGGGTTGGGCTAGCAACTTGTCGCTATTTAAATCTCAATTTCGTCCTTAAGCCGAACGTGGCTTTTCAGTCTACCCCGTAAGGGATAAAGACGTGATTATATGTATGTGTGTATGATATATATGTTTATATTATTGATTATATGTGAATAATTATGAATAAGTAATGATTGCTCCTATTCTATAGTGTCGGTAACTCCACGGTGTCCACCGTTAAACTGACTTCCCTACTCCGAGGGGCAATTTCTTTCACGGGAAGGGTCCAACCAGGACTAATTTCAAGAGGATTATTACTGCGTGCGTGAAATGTATTCGAATAAAATAATAATGTACATCACAAATCATGACGATAAAACTCTTTTTGATTATTCCCAAACAATTATTTTACATATAGTATTTGTAAAAAAAAAACTTCGCAAGATGGATCCCATACGTTTCACCCGACATTCCGAAATTCCAATCTTGCCGGCGTAGCGGTGCTACGCACGTAGCATTCCGCTACGAGACCGCTACGACTTGCTACGACAATCTGAGCCGTCAGGAATTCCCGCTTGTGGCTTTTCTGGTTTTATTGTTTTAAACGTCTTGTGGAATAATGGTTTTCGCTTAAGTACCGGATTCGATTTAAAATTGTGCCGTGTGGTCCTCGACGCTTTATAGTAGGATCATTATATATCTTTTCAATGGCTGTCGTAAAAGGCGACTAAGGGAAAGGCTAATAAACTTGCTATTCATCTTTTAAGCGATGTGTTAACAACTTGTCTGTATTTGAATCTCAATTCTAATATTTAGCCATACAGCGAGGGAGGTTCTGTCTACCACGCAAGGATATAGTTGCCATATGTATGTATATTCTTTCTAATAATAAGTTGAGTACTTAGCGCGAGGTCGGGAAAAGCAATTGTTATCTCTTAGAGTTGAGTTATAAAAGTAAATGAGAAGAAGAAAATCGTTTTCGTGGCCCTGCAAGTAGGAATGTGCAACTCAGCATGATTAGGGTAAGTGTCCAGTTATTGTACTAGAGTTGTGAACAGAATGGATTATATTTTATTAATGCCGCAGTGGGGACAGAATTTGCAATTTAAAATAAGAACGTTATTGATTTTAAATTAAAAAAAAAATGAAACAAGATTAGGTTTGTCGTATTTAAATCGGTCTACCAATCAACTTGGGACGAAAATACATGTATGTACGTCTATAACGCGACAACTTTCGAACTATTCGTCAGAATTTAATTAAACTTAAAAGATATGTAGGACATGGTGTATTACCCAAATATTTTCTGCGCGTTGAATTAAAAACTACTTTTTTAAAAAGGATACTGTAGAATGAATGAGAAATCTCAGAAGGATAGCGTCTTTTTTTGAAAGAAGATTGACAAGGAATTAAATTCGAATTTAATTCCTTGTCAATCTTCTTCGACAAGGAATTTAATTCGAATTAAATTCGTATTTCAACTACTTTTTTATGAAAACCTCTTTCGGCGTGATTAATATATATTTTTATAGTGGAATATAACCCATAATAGATCTTGATTATACGCCCAGTAGCCTAAATGTGCAGGTTTCCTCACGATAATTTGCCTTCCTGTAAGAGCAAAGCAAACAAACTGTATACATAACTCAGAAAAGAGTAATTGGTACATGGCTATTTCCAGACTATTCACCATTTTTTTTACATTCAATAGAGTAAGATAAAAACACATAGACAAACCTTGGAAACCTCGCAGGCTTAATTTATGCTCGGTGAGTCGCTGTCACATTTACAATTGAAATAGTTTTTAACACTTTTTAAAATCTGCCCTCTCTCTATCCCTTTTTAAAATTTGACCTAACATGGACTCGATAAATAAATAAGTCTTGTTTGATAGACATTATATAGGTCTTGTAGTATATGTTGTTTTTAATATAAGATTGGATCCAATAATGCTTACAAACAGAAAACTTTGTATGAAAGTTTAATTAAAATCTAACGTAAACATTATATTTTTCATTACATCTACGATAAAAAGTTAATATGCAAATAACGCTATGAATTTATAAAAGTTTTCAGTACAAACGCAAAGCAAAAATAAACTTCTTTGTGGTGGTAAGGTATATAAAAACTTAATTTCGGCAATTTTATTAAGGCTTTAAATTAAATCGTTTGGCAACAAAATTTTTTTAATATACGCTGACATAAACCTTAAATGGCGTCCTTGCTTTCTAATCCATGGCATTTTCTGAGTAACATTCCATCAAAATCGTAATGTTAGTCCCAATAGCATTCTCACCTATCTGAAGAGTCGCCCTGGACCCTTTTCTTACGGATTGGGTAAGTCAGGTTTTATACGAAGCGACTCTCGCTTAATTACCTCATTCTTTACATGTGAACCTAATCCATATTGGATCATGGTATCAAATCCAGTTGCCTGAATACTTGTAGTATTTTGCAGGTTTCCAGGTGATGATTTCGCTCATTGTGGGAGTAATCAAGTTAGGTACATATCTCAGATTCATTCTTATAAGAGGCTGTAGGATTTGAACCTGTGTCACCTGAAAAAGTTATTCGAGAACCTTAAACGTTCAACAGACACGTTCATATTCATTAATAAATGAAATTTAATAAATGAGTTATTAATCTTCATAAAATATCTGGGTTCAACTCGTAACAAGGGTGTGAAGCATCGATTGACCAACCTATAAGCAAGTTTAAAAGTGAAAGAGCAAACCCCGAATTAGGATTCTTATTGGAAAAGTTATAACTCCGGTATTATAGGGTGACCCATTTTCTCCAGAATCATCCAGAACGAATCGCAGTTGTTTCAGAACGGATTCCAATTGGATGGTTATTATGTGAAGCTGGATAAATTCAATAAACTTCGAATCTGTGTAGTTTTAGGGATGCATTGAATTGTATTAATTTAAATTTGTGGGGTTAGTCTTTTTCTAATATGTAGTATTTTAAAGAAAGTAACAAATTAATAATTCTTTTTTGCACTACAATAAATTACAGCGAATTCACATTCACAAGTAACATTGCAGCAACAGGCGAACTTATATGTATATCACTTAAAGCGATCTTTTCCAAACTAAGTTAATATATATTTATCGTGAACAACGAAAATCAATGAATTTGGGGCACCTTGTAGATAACTCGTGAAAAGACAACAAACAAACAAATACATATTTACTTTCGCATTTATAAGTTGGGATTGCGATATAGATTCATAAATAGACTAGACTTTCAGGACATAAACTACTTTTATTTTTGGAAATTCCCACAAGAGCGGAACACTGATTGAAGGTCTAGTATATTATTGACTAAGTAGGTAAGCAAGTAAATGCTTTGTTGTTCACTAAAGGAGTACATTACAAATATAAAACAGAAGTACAGTACAAAGTACCCGAAACCGCCGAGCTTGCATGAAGAGACTTATTAATGTGGATGAAGCGAAGGAAGTATGCAGAGATTGTGGCAAGTGGAAAGAGGTAGTCTCTGCCTACCCCTCCGGGAAAGAGGCGTGATTTTATGAATGTATGTATGTAGTATAGTACAAAGGCGGGCTTATTCCTAAGTGGGATCTCTTCCATTCAACCTGACATTAAGAGGATCGCATTCAAAATTGAAGCAAGGGTGAACTATTTCTTATTAAAGTTATTGTATTCAATTCCATCAAAAAATCTTACAACTGCTCGTGGCCTATCAGCCTTTGACATTGTTAGCTCTGTCTACTCCGTAAGGGATAAAGACGTGATTACATATAAGTTCTGGTAAAAGACGAGATAACATATAATATAAGTTCTGGTAGCTATTAAAGGATTTTGCGGTCGACCGCCTCAGGATGTGGGAGTCTATGCTGAGATGCTTACACTAGCTTGCATAATCTATAAGATATACATTCGTTACATACTATCGTAAATACAAACCAAAGCTTAGTTTTGAGAGGGTGAATTAAAGGTTTGTTTGTAAATTATTTATCTATACTTTTATACTATCTATACTTCAAAAGGAAAAACTTAATATTTAGTTTAACCTGTCGCTATTAGAATCTCAATTATATCATAAAGCCACACAGCTGAACATTTTAATCTTTTTAAGTGTGATCGGTCGGACTACCCCGCAAGGGATATAACCGTAGTATGCTGAGATTGCATATGTTATCCTATCATGAAAGATTGTAAAAGATCATTTGATTTTGCCAATAGTTTCATCTCACACGTCGTTTGCATCTATCGTTCCTGCCAAAGGATATAAAAGACATGCGACCCGAACAAATTGAATTTGTACGAAACAAAACGGAGATCTGCGACAACAGAATAATGTGAAACAGATACGCAGTTGTTATCCTGTGAAATCTGAACCGAATACGTCTCAAAATATTATATCATACTATCTTTTGAAAATGGCATCTAGATGTTTCCGATCCCAAGGGAATACCGAGAAGTCATATATCTAATTACTATTTTATATTCTTTTTAAGATAAGAGGAAGCGTTCAAGCAGGCTTCTTCATCTATTGCGGACTTCTATATAATGGAAAGATTAAGACATAGGCATTTTGTGGTTCTCGGTCACCGTCTGAGACTCCTTTTAAGTATACGTAGGTACTAATTTTAAACTTTTGTTTTTATGACTACTGGACTGGGCGTAAGAAGTTTAGATTCACGATGCAGTACACTGTCTATAAGTCAATAATTGTCCCTCAGTATAATGACAGATTTCCAAATTCTCTTTCAAACCTTTCGGTTCGGCCTGTGTGTCATATGTCAGTCTGTCAGTACCCTCTTTTATATAAATAGGTAAGAACTAATTTAGAGATGTGTGGTTTTCTAAAAAAATAAACATTTCAATCTGTATAATTCTAAACGAGTGTAAAGTAAAGATATGATAATTCAATTTTCTAAACAAGAAATTCGTATTCAACAAGTTTTCAATACAATAAATTCTTGGTGCTACAAAATTCCCGCTCTCAAAGTCTGTGCTTGGATGGGGCTGGAAATGCCAATAAGGAATGTTACCAATATCTTTTGATTTGCTTCAAATACGTTTTATACGGGTTAAATAAAATATAAATAAGTATATATGGGACAAATAACATAGATTGAATACACTCCGAAACAAGTCCGAGGCTTGTGCTATCTATTGGATACTTACTCAGCGACACTATATTTTATCATAGAGCGTGGGTAGTTGAATTGTAAAGGCACAGGTTCAAATCCTACCTTGGCCATGTTTCTGCAACGGTTGCGTGCTAGATGGAAGTCGCTTCGTGTAAAAACCTGACTCACCAAATCTAGGACCCATGATCAAAGGCATACCCCGGGCTCCTCTCCAGAAAGGTGAGGATGCAACTGGGAGTAAAAGCCAGAAAGAAGAATACTATATTTTATTATTAATGTATCAAAAGTTAAATAAAAGGAAAGTCTTCAAAATTTTTTGGCGGGAACTCAAACCAGGGACTTAGGTAATGTGAGTGAGAAAACATTAGAAAATAATTTAACGATATTGCAATATCTGTGTCTATCTATATCCAAACTATATGATATCGTCACCTCTTTGAAAAATAAGAGTAGGTTTTATAAAAAAGCATTGCACCAATCCCGTGATTTGCTGAGAATTGACAAATATTAGTACAGTCATTTTAGTAAAAAGTTGTCATTATAAAAGGCATATGTCAGGTTCCTTTCCGGAGAGATTAAGAAGAAAAAGCGAAAGGTTGTAATTTTCTATAGCATTGATAGGTCTTAACGTATACTTGTTTTGGACCCCTGAATATGAATTTCGAAATCGTGTTATAATGTAATCTTTATGAATTTTAAAATTAAATCTAAGCATCAAAGCCGATAATTTCATTTTAATTGAAATTTACATTTCAAATAACATTCTACCGAATTAAGCGAAATCGCCCATTTCTCGAATAAATTGTTTGTCTATTAAATACGTGTAGTTAAATGGAAAAAATAGCCAAGTATAAACACAATTTGGAAAAATTTATTTTGAAGTATTACGCTTCTTTTACCCCTGTCATCTAGTTTTGTTTGATTGATGAAAATAAAATAAAAATCAGTCACAGGATTGTAACTTAATTGGATATTCGCAAAAATTGTCTGTTACAACCTTTACTTTTAAATACATACATACATAAAATCACGCCCCTTTCTTGGAGGGGTAGGCAGAGACTACATCTTTCCACTTGCCACGATCACTCCATAACTATACGAACTTCTTTTAAATAAATATCTTTTTGTATTTATCTAACTTTCTTACTCCCTCATCGTGGTCATAACCACGCCTCTTTCTTGGAGGATCCTAGAGAGGATAAACTTGTAATGACCCTCTTTTCAACTGCTGGCCCTATAGAAATTAGAATAATATAGGACTTTTCAATTTCTAGGGCTAAAACCATACGACATACATATATACATATAGTTACGTCTTTTTTCATATGGCGTAGTCTCGTAAAGACTAATAAACCACATTCCACTGAGCAAGAAAATCCACGACCAAGTTTCTTCGTACCTTTTCTTGTACGCTCGTGAGTGTCCATTTGTATACACAGAGCACTGAACAATAGAGCGACGTTCTATGCTCTGTGGTTGTACCATTCGTCATTCAAATGAGGAATATTTTGATTCTAACAACGTTTCCTTCATTAATTCCCTGCATACATTTTATCGTGAATGCGTGTACCGGCTGTGTTTTGTTCCAAATTTTATTTCCCAACAAATTCCTTTGTTTATCTGGCCACAGTGCGCAGAATGGTGTCCTTTTATCTGTCAAAATGTAATCAACCATATTTTCCTCGTGGTTTCCTTGGTTTATTTAGTCATTTTATTGCCATTTTTTGATATAAAAATTAACTACCTTATGCGTTTTAGCATAAGTACCTTATTTTAAGTAGTTACGAAGATAAATCTTGTAAAAATGACGAAACGGTATATAATTACTTCCTTTTCGTAATCGAATAATTGGTTCAATCACTGAGGTGTAATAGCTCAATAAACAGCCACACTTTTGAAATACAAACAAATAAATTTGTATTTTTTACAAGTTGAAATGTGATATAAATCTAAAAGAAAAAAAAATATTTTTTTTTATTTCTTATGTATGTATGTGTAATAACGTTGATATCTGTTAAGTGTGTTAATCAATAATGAAAATAAATAAAAAGCGTAACGTCAAAGTTTGTGACCATCGGCTCTTTAGACTACGTAAGGAATAAAAACGTATACGAATGTACATACATACATATACGAGTAGGCATATATACAAATAATAGTACGCGTTAGCAATGGGAATCAAAAGGAATACCTTTGTGACATATCATCTGAAAGTTTTCGTGGAAAATTGAGGAAGATGTAATAAAATTACGTACAAGACGTGTCGTTATACTGCACTTGACCTTGTCACTCTAAAGGCGGCAAAGAGCGATAGGCGTACGTGACGCATGTATAGTGCTGTCATGTTAGTGTGTCGATATTGTTTTTTTTTCATCGATATATTTCAACTTAATACTCATATAACGAAGAGGAAATGAAGGACTGAAGGGGAAAGGGGCTAGAATTATAGAAGGAGGTAGTGTGAATTGATTTGGGATTTAAAGCTAACCAGGGTTGGAGCACGCCGTATGAGTTTAGCACGGAGTTCCACAGGCGCGTAGAATTTACTGTAAACCAATGCGAGTAAAAAGTTGTGGAGAACTCTGGCATCGCCACGCGAAGATTCTCAGAGCTGCGAAGAGCACTACTGTGGACCTCATTGAGCTGTCATATCAGTTTATCGATAGTTTTTTTTTTTCATTTATATATTTTTTCGGCCTGTATTTTCAATCGCCAGCCATGTTGGTAAACTATTTTTTTACAAAGGCCTCGTTCTTGGATGTTTGATTATAAGCATTTAAAGTGAAATATTAAGGAATATCGTAATACTGCACTTAACTTTGTCACTCTATTAGTGGCAAAGACCGATGAGCGTACGTGACGGTTTGCATAGGGCTGTCATCATTAGTTAGTCGATAGTTTTTTGCCTTCGATCGATAAACATATATTTTTTCGAAATACAAGCCTTGAGCATAAGTCATCTCTCGTTTAACAAAACATCTAACAGTATAAGATCTAAATTGCCGCTATTTTCCAATTCCAAAAATATTTTTGTTCATTATGTGTCAATCAAGTTCTTGTGTATCTTGAGTTTTTGAAACATAAATTCACAATGTCTTCCAGAAATGTTTCGCTTTTACTGAGATAAGAGTATTAATGAATTTCAAAAGGTTGGTAAAGGTATTGCTATACCTATCGAATAAACTTCAACGTTTAAATCTAAATTTCATCATCTAATTCCAAAACATCTTCACAATGAACTAACTCTAATTTTCTAAAGTCCAAGAACGAGCGACAAAATGTATTTGACCTAATTTTTACATGCCAATAAAGCGAAGGGTTGGTTTCACACAAACCGACCGACCGTAATAACTTTCCGAAACCTTTATACAACACTATTATTTATATTAAATATAACTCAAATTCTTTATTTAGTAGTATTGAAGAAAAATGTTAAGATTTAGATTGAAACATGTTATGATGATAGTTTACATGTTCATTTATCATAGACTTAAACATCAAATTATTTTACAGATCGCCAGATTCGTTAACTGAACGAAAGCTCATTAAGTTGTTCTTTTACATATTTATCAAAATTTATATTATTAATCAGACAGTCTATTTATGTATTTAAATAAAAAAATTCAATGTTGAATCAGTATATGTAAGGAAGGTTAGATCTGGCTCTTATCGTAAACAGAAGCAACAGGTGAAAAGCGGACAAAGTAAAAAAACATAAATAAAACAAACAAACAATACAAGTACATACTTATTTCTTTAAATATAGTTTCCATGGATTTTTAATTTTGTTACATTAAAGGTGAAATAAATCTTATTTTGGTTATGGGTTACGAAAATAAGTAATAAAAAATATACCTACAAAGGAAGGCACATACAATAATATAAGTTTAGATAATTACATCAATTAATTAGTTATCGCGTAAGTTCTTCTGTAAACATAAATTGGGTACTAAGTTTCACATATCCTACAAGACACATAATATTTAAAAAAATTAAATTATACCGAATTTTCAATTTATTCAAATCGTCATCCTTTTGGTTAATTAAATAAAGGAAAATAAAAGTTGCTATAAAACTTACCTTATTTCTGGCCGCCAATAAAAACAAGCCGCTACCGGAAATAAAAAACAAACTTTCCGATCACTCACCAACAGAACACAAAGAAAAACATATTACACTTTCGAACGTTCAATTTTGGAATTGGAACACTTAATTTTTATAATACTATATTTAAATTTTCTTCGAATTCTTAATTTGATTTACGTGCGCGTGTTCCGCTATGGCGTCACATAAGGGCGGCAGTAGACTTGTGCGTTTAAAGGCGACTGCTCAACTGAGTTTAGTTCAGGTTCGTGTCTGGATGTAGCGTTCGCAGGCGCGGTACAGTCAGCGGGAAAAGCGGTTACAATCCACTTTTCCCGCCGACTTATCCGTTCGTTATTTCGACCGTTTTGTATTTGTGCAAATTACATTCGGGTATAGCGTTTGTGACGACACGACTACGAAGGGCGTTCGTTAAATAATTCTTATTAAATTGTCCTTGGAATACTTCTATAAAGGGCTACGATAAAATAGTGTTTTGTATTACCTGATCTTGTTACTATACTTCACTTTATTATATAGCACCTACCATTCTTTTTCTTTCCCTTGGATATCGTTAAAGATAACTTAAAGTATACAACCGTAAACTATGAATTGTGGTTTTAGCATGAACTTGAAAACATTAATAACAAAATTAAAAGAATATTTTTTAGATCGATCACGCCCTAAATCTGACGCACTCTAAATAAAACAAAGTGCATGCGACATTACCTCTACGGGACGAACCTATTGAAATTATATTTGGCACGTCAATCAATTAATATGGCACGCGCGCGATGACACACACACACACACACACACACACACACGACATTCGCACACACTTTCGACACGACTATAGAAATTGGAATATAAGACTAATAGAGTAGTCGGTGACTAGACTTAAGAACTACTAGACTTGTAAGTGTTCCAGTTTTTTATATTAACCTGTAGGTATGTTGCCTAGGGCAAATAGCTTTCAAACCCAAAAAGTTTTATTCGAATCTGTCCAGTAGTTCTGAGAATTGGATTTTTAAATCTTACGCAAATTTCTTTTTTAATTGATAATATGGCTTCCACCTAAGTATATTCGATAAGTGTTTCATTTTAAAATGGTATAAATATTTTCTTAAGAGTTCAAGCCCAAAACAGATTTACAATTTCCCGCGCAAAAAAAAGTTTACAAAAATAAAAACTCAAGCATTTGGCCACATATTTACAACCTTTTTACTATATCAAAGGAAATAATTACTTAGTCTATTCGGTCAAACGCATTAATCACAGTTCGTTGGTCATCTCAATTCGCCCACAACGCGAGAATTAAAAAGCGGAATTCATTAAAAGACAAAAGAAACCTTTGCAAAATGATGTTGGTCGCGATTCGTGAGATTCAATTAAGTTAACAAGCTTAACTGAGGCTCTATCTATACCAATACCGCCTAACTTCAGATACAGATTTTATGGGTTTATAAAATAAAGGTCATTAAACATTATTGCATGATATAACTATGTCGAAGTGACTATTGGAGAGAATTTGCGTAATATGGACTGAATTTTCAGCGGTTTGCGCAGAACTTGATGTCCGCTAAAGATCAATATATGTATATAATTGATTAATACATTTATTTATCCCTAACGGAGTAGACCAGTAATTAATTGCAAGTTCCGTTTAAACCACTTAACCTCTTCTTCTGCGAAATAGAGTTTAAAATTAAGAAAATGCTACTTTCGGATAGATTTAATTTTTGAAAAAATAAATTCTAATTTTCATAAATAAATAATACCAGGATAAAAACATTAATCGGTCATGGCATAACAGATTCCAAATTTAACGCGAATGATTGTTATTATTTAATTATCTTTTTTTTTTGGAAATGCTATTGGAATTACCATATTGCCAAATTTATGTTGATTTATTCCGCTCATTATTTATTTATTTCAGCTTGGTTATCCCAGGCGTATACAGAAGTAAAAAAGAAAATATCCATTCAATTGCTTGGTGTCGTGTGGTGTCCGGCACTTTAGAAATCGACCACTCTTTCCCATAGGATATCGTAAAAGGCGACTAAGGGAACAAGAGCACATTGATATATTGCTAGCTTCCATACTGGTCTGGTAGCGATAAAAAAAAACATTACAGCTGCTTCTTTTCGCATGCAATTTGAAAAAGGCAATAAGGGGAAAAGCTAATAAACTTGAGATTCTTCTTTTAGGCGATGTGCTAGCAACCTGTCACTATAATTGAATCTCAAACCCATTCTCAACAAGTCCCGAACTTGCTTTCTTAATAGTCAAATGAAGTAGGTATTCGTACTTATTCGTAACCCTTAAGGATCAGGAAATTGAACTCCCATAAAGTTGAAATTGTACACAACTTTCAAAGTACTCATAGTCACCACGGTATATACTTTAATGGACTTGTTCAGTTGTTCACATACGTAACTGTATGGTAGCTAAGATGCCAGGATGCGAAAGGTCAACTGACCTTGCTAGTGTTTGTCTACGAATGTATCGGTCACATAGTCGTTTAATTATCTTTTGTAGTGATGAGCAAAGATAACAATCATGTAATGACTTCCTTAATGTAGGCGGTTTATTTTTTTGATGTTGGAGACGCACATTTACGATTTTTAATGGAAAATTGTCCTCTTATTGAAACAGATTTATTTTCAAAATAGGATATAATGTATCGCTTTATGATGTCAACATAACTCAAGTAAAATTATATTCATTACTGCTTCCAAAACGCTAGTGTAGAGGAAGCGGCGGAGCAAACTACACTGCAGCATTTTCGCCGGACGTCAATTTACAAATTAACGTTTTTCCAAGACTCGCTTTCCGATATTGATCTCTTTAGACTTTAAATTATTTTTTTAGTTAAATTGTACCCACATTTGAAATTTCAATGAATACTTACAGCCAAAACTATTGAAGTTTTATGAAAAATTTTATCACTTAAAAATGTTGATTATGATCGCAACTTAATCCTGGAGATTTTGTTTATTCAACCTCTTGAGAGTATTTTTCTTACGCACACATATTTTAATTATTAGGAAAAATATTACTTATATATTGAAGGATATACGGTATCCTTTCATAACAAAAAAAAGTACTGTAAGGGGAAAGGTGCGTGCCTTGATCAAATCCAGTTTGTTAAAAGGTTAAGTCAAGAGTACCCTAAGCACTTGCATGAAGAGATTTATGCATATGGATGAAGAAAAAGAGGTATGCAGGAATCGTGGCAAGTGGAAAGATGTAATCTCTGACTTAGCATCCGTAAAAGTGTAATTCTTTATAAGTTAGTTTTTATCACTAAGCGTATAAAATGTGTTAAATTACTTCATTTTGTTCGTTCTAACGATTTAAATATTACAGCGATAACATTTCAAAATGGCGGGAAAAACAGTGTAGCTGTTAATTTATACAATTCGTGGCTGGGTGTAGCCATGACGAACAGATGACTTCGAACGTTATGGACTTAGATCAAAATAAAATTATACCTATTAAAAAAAATATCACTTCCTATTTAACATACTTTTTAAATAGTCAAAATATAGATAAAACTCGAGAAAGTCTGTATGACAGAATGTATAATAAAGGATACTAACTAAATGATTAACTGAATATGAACTAAAACCCAAATTGTCTCTATATCAATACTAATATTATAAAGCTGAAAAGTTTATTTGAATTGAAAAATTCTTTTGAATAGACCATTTATCGAGGAAGGCTTTAGGCTATATAACATCACGCTGCAACTATAAGGAGCAAAAAAATAATGCAATATGTGAAAAAAATGGGGAAAATTATTCATCCTTGAAGGCTTCAATGATGCCCAAAATTACTATTCCACGCGGACGAAGACGCGGGCACAGCTAGTATAGATATAAACGTGATTTTGTGATGTATGTTTGTTTGTATAATTTATACCACTGGGTTTGAAGATTTAAAATTTGGCATGTGGGTTCCTTTTTTATGTGTGGTCTAGGGATGCAATAACAGAGCATTTCCCTAAATTACTGCCAAAACGGAAATAACTGAGATTTTAACTAAAACGTGCTCTTTTAAAAAATAATTTGAATTCAAAAGCAGAAGTTCGAAATGAGTACAGTCGCAATGAAAATGCAAAACTCGGTGGCGACAAGAGAAGTCAATCTCGGTTCATATTGCTGCCTGACGTGACCGCCATAATGCGACGCTTTTAAACGTTTACGATACAATTTATAAAGTGAAAATTACACTCGGGAATTCAATTTAAATTAATCATTTTGGAAGACATTTTCTTTGAAATTCACTATAAAATAACACAATTAAAAAAAAGTCTTAAAAGGTTTTAAGAATGTGCACTTTTTCATGCTTGCGAATAGGGAATATTTTACATTTATGTTAGTTAAAATTTTATGTTTAATTTAAAAAACATGTTTTATATTCACAACAAGCAGTAGAAAGGAGACAAATAAGAAATTAAACCCTTTTTCAAAATATATTTTAAAATAATTTTGAAGGCCTTGTAGACAGGAGACCACAAAAATTAAAAAGAAGCATGTTTTTATTTAAATAACGACAAAGGCGTAGAAATGAGCATTTTTATTCACACAAAAGCTGTCTTCAAAAGCTGCAAAATTAAATATTACTCCCACGATGTTGAATTTCACATGCAAGTGCTAATTGTGGTGTATATAAAAATATTAAGTTAATTTAATGGATTGACGGACATTGAACTAGTGATGTGCTCAATATTATTTCAGTAGTAATTATTTTTGTGAGTAAAGTTAACACTGACTGATATATCAAGGCACAGCCCAAACTAAGGTCTAATTCGAAATTTGGTACGTAGGTTTCTTAGGAAGTTTGTGGAGCAATAACAGATAACAATTTCAAAGAAACGAGAAATCCCTACCGGTCCTCTAAATGGGAATTTTATTTCACGTTGAAGGAACTGCGAGTAAAAACTATCTTGTAGTAGGCAGGTAGAAAAGGAGCATAAAATCTGACCCTTATCAGAAGTACGACTGAGTTAATACTTCACACGTAGTATTACGCAAAATTTTCCTTTGAAAATAAAAACGGCTTGCTCACATTTAATGGCGGTAAAGGAGAGACGGATTTATAGTTTTTTTTTTCCTCATTTTAACAGACTTATAAATAAACTGTGCCGTGTGATTCCCGGCACCAATAAAAAAAAAGAATAGGACCACTCATTGTATTTCCCATGGATGTCTTAAAAGACGACTAAGAGATAGGCTTATAAACTTTGGATTCTTCTTTTAGAGATGGGCTAGCAACTTGTCACTATTTTAATTTCAATTCTATCATCAAGCCAAAAAGCTGAACATGGCCTATCAGTCCTTTGAAGACATTTCGCTCTGTCGACCCCGCAAGGGATAAAGACGTGACTGTATGTATGTACGAATAAACTCTGAAACGACGGACGGGGAAAACCTTCAGAATTTATTGAATTTTTTCTTCAGAAATTCTGAAGGTTTTGAAGCGATGAACAAAGAATATAAAAGGACTAACGTACCTTTTTAAATACTTACAAGTCATCGATCGAAATAAGTAATCATTACAATATCCTTCCAAGAAGTAGAGGAGTCTCAGAAACGGAATTTCCGTAGAATCACGTAATACTTAGTTATTATCTATTTAGTTGAGCTGAAAGGACCGTTACTCAAATACTAATCTCAAAATCCATATTTCTTCAGTTTTAAGGTCGTCATACACATTAAGCAAAGAGTTATTTTTATATTCAATTATAATAACCTAATTTTGTACGTAATAGGAGACGACTTAATTAGAGAGTTGGTCGAATCGGTAAGGGTATATATATAAAAGCACAGGTTCAAATTCCATCTCGTCAATGTACCAATGACCATTTTTGAAGTTATGTACATTAGTTTGAATACTAACCGATGCTATTATGGTGAGGGAAAACATCGAGAGGAAAACTGCGCGCTCTTTCAAGCAACTGGATGTGTAACCATGATAAAATATGGATAAAATTCCCCTGCTAAGGTTGCGGAGGTCAGATGGGAGTTGATTCGTGTAAAAATCTGACTTATCCAATCCTGGATCATGGTAAAAAAGGCGCACCCCGAGCTCCTCTCGAGAGAGTAAATACAATTATTTTGTACGTTATAAGAAACGTCCTGGTAAAAGGTAAAAAAAAAAGATATCTAGAGTATCCGAAACTGATGAGTTTGCATAAAGAATGTTAATTTGCAAGCTCATTCCTGGCAATTGCTCAATAATTGCATGCTTTCGTGCGGGCTTTATCCAATATTTTAGCAGGCTACTTGGCGAATATGTAGAGCGATTTTTATATTTGATCGATTCGCTAGATCCAGATTCTAAGAACATGAATAGGTTTAAGAAGTTTGCTGTCTATTTACTAGTAGGTATATATACCTAGGTTTAATATAATACTTGAAGAGGCATTAAGTCTCTTGAGATATAAGAACTTTTTTCTGTCTCGTATTTAAGAGAAACACGGTCTTTTGACTGGAGTAGGCTATCAAGACTTTTAAGTGGTGTGGTCCGGAAGAATAGAATACGAATAATAACTTTTTACTGTAGATGTGGTAGAAGGCGACTAAAGGCAATACCAGGTAGTGAATCACATCGTGTCAAGTTCCGCATGCATGCTATCTCTTAAAATCTATTCGGTGATATTAAACGGAAACTTTATTGAGACATCCCAAGTAATAATAATAAACGCAAGTTTATTTGTTACCTCTTCACGCGTTATCTACTGAACCATTCTTCTCAAAACTCTCGTATGTATAATTAAGTCTGGAGAAGGACATACTTTCATGGGTAAATAAATTTTAGGAAAGTACTTTTCATCCCTGTAAAAACTAAAGTTCCCATTTGATTAGCAAAGACCCTGTATAAAATTTGTAAGTGTTCCTAATTAATCATTTAAATTAGCGCCAGTAGATGGCGCTATATTCGCAAGGGCGAAGCTACAGATAAAAGCTAGAAGACTATCAATAATAACAGTGAACATACAAAACTTTTAAAAGTTCTGGACAGCTTCTAACAAATCACACGTAAGCTGGCAAATAGAGATTTGAAGTACCTACCTTCGAGAACTTATTTTTCTTGGAAACAAACTTAGTAGGTACTAGTCACCACTCAATTTGGAGGTCCCTAAACACACACCAACAACTATTATCTGTGCCTTTGGGACCTACTGGAATAACAATCTAGCCATAAACAAACACTAAATGTGATTCGCGGTTTCATTATTTTAAGGTTTAATTACTTGTTTGTTTTTGACAATGGTTAAACTTGGAGACTGATTTTGAAAATATGTGCCGAAAGATGAATTTTTTTCCCACCCGTCGGAAAAGAGGCAATATGGGTGATTCTATGTTTGTAGGTCTGAATCTCTTTCTTAAAGGTAAAGGAAAGATTAAACATAGTCACAATTTTACAAATTTTGTTGAATTTATGTATACGTTATTATTATATAGATAATTAAAGGCAAATAGATTAGGTACAGACAAGCATCAAATCATATCTTTATTTCGAACCATCGTGCATGTAAATCAGTCATCATGACGTTCAACCAAGAACCTATATAGAAAAAATAATAAAAATTAAAAAAAAATCGATCTATTTCTAAAGTTTGATAAATTTTAGTAGGGAATTTCAAATAATTTAATATCAATTAGGGTTAGCACTTAATTCACCGAGCGAGCGAAGCGAACGTGTTATACCAATAACTTGGGGTGAAAATACATTTTTTATATAATATGTTTTTAAAGAGATTACTTTCCAACCGTAGGTCTAATTTTGATAGAAGATATGTAGAAAATATTAATAGAATTTTCAGGTTCGTGGGACACCAGAATCGGTTTTTGCGAAATCCACAATGTTGTAAAAAAAAAACAAAATGAATAGCGATATAGTGATCGGAAAACATAATATAAATGTTATTCCAATTATTATAGATTAGAATGTAGGGATACTATTAGATACTTTTAATAAAAGAACATTTAGTAAATAGGTATTAAAAACCTTTACTTTTTTATCATGGCAACTAGGTAATTTACATATAGTAACTTTGCTAGGTAAACGTGATGAATGCTAACAATGTGATATTTTCGGGATATATGAATAAGTCTATTAGTCTGGTATGCTACACATAATATGTTAATATTTAAAGAATAGTTAACGTAGTAACGTCGTTCGTCAGTTCACGAAATATACCTATCTATTATATTTATCATATCCCTTGGGTAACTTGAACGAACTATGAATACAAGTAGCAACCCTATTACTTCAAACTTTATGTCGTCATTGCACAGAAAGACAAATACAAAATTATTTAAGTGCTTATAAAACAAATGAAAAGTTTTTATTGTTCAAATCCCAACACTCACGAAGTTTAGAAACAACATAAAAATTGCAAATGGCCGGTGTTTATATTCACACGGGCATGTATGTAAAAACACACTTCACGTGTCTGTTACAGTCATATAATTGATGTGTTGACAATGGCGTCTTGTCTCAGAAATTGTCTGAATAAAAGTAAAAGTCATGTTGAAGATGAGAAAAAAGTAAGTTTTGATTTGTTTTTAAGATTAAGTTTTAAAGATGAGGTGAAGTGCCGTGTGGTTCCCGGCACCAATAAGAGAAGAGGGACAACAGTCTTGAAAAGACTGGTAGGCCATGTTCAGTTATATGACTTAATGATAAAATTGAGATTCAAAAAGTATCAGGTTGCTAGCCTATCGCCTAAAAGAAGAATCCCAAGTATACGAGCCTATCCCTTGAAGCCTTTTTCGACATCCATGGGAGAGAGATGGAATGGTCTTATTCTAAAGTGCCGAGAAGTACGGATGTACCTACTCATTAAATCTTGGCAAATCGCATTTTTAAAAAGTATTTATTTATTATCTATGCAGTTTTTGTGCAAAGCGGAAGATTACGATCGAACGTATCAAACGCCGATGTTCATTTTCAAACTGGTTGGCATCCGGCTCAATAAGAACGACTCTGATTTCGCGAAGTAAGTATAATTTTTAAATCTAGTGCATAAGTTTCGGCTGCGTCCTCATTAAGGTGTCTTTAGGGCCATAGTAGTTATAGTACAGGGAAATCCCGGATTGTACTCTATAGCAGGAGCGATGTTTAGGGGCGACCGCAAAAAAATAACATCTTTCGTCAGACTGGGTGTTAAAACAGAGGCCGATGGCTTATATTTGACTTCCGTGATCCTTTTAATAGGAAAATCTGACCCAGATTAGATCATGATTGTTTCACTAGGCAATCTTTTAGTGGCTTCCATGAGAAGAAAAAGAAATATACTAAAATAAAGGAAACCACGGAGGATTAAAACTTTATACATTCATATGATAGTTAGAATATAAATGCATCTTTCCACCTTCTACAATCCCTGCATACTTCTTTGGCTTTATTCACATTCATCCCTTTCTTTACGCAAACTCACCAGTTTAAGGTCCATCTGCCCTGACCTTTCACCAGAGCCACATTGATTAGATAAAATGATGTATCATTGAACTCGCATATATTATAACAACTTATAACAATAACAGGCTTAGTTTTTACAGCATTTGATGTATCCAGCTGTGACGGAATGGCTTTTGGCTAATAAACGTGATCAAATAGAAATAGGTCATGGAAGTTAAGCTATAAGCATTAATTTAGACGGGTCACATAGTTGTTCCTATATCGGCATAATTATGATGAAATCATATATTGGATTTAAAGTAGTGAAAAATCTTCTTAGGTTTCTTCTGCAGTAGAAGATTTCGTATCGTCCTTATCTCTCTTTTTAATTTGGACAAAATAAAGAAAGTGAAAGTACTTATTTAAACTAAACAATAAATAGTGTTATGAAATAATCGTCTCTTTGAAGAGACGATTATTCCATAAGACGCGCGATAGCGCGTATTTTCATAAGGATCTTTCCCTATAATTTCTTCACTTTTTTCATATTGATTTACAACCTCCAGGTATATGGCGCCATAAAATTGTCACCGAAAACCTTTTAACGGCGGCAAGAAAGTAGCTTCAGAATTATCGCCAAATTTAATGGCGTAATTATTGCAAATGGCAGCTTTTAAATCCGCGCACCGCTTCAATTATTGCCATAATTATTATGCTATAAGCGGTGTTAAGGATTGGTTCTACTGACACCAGATTGCAAATAATATTATTATTATTTTAAGCATTAATTCCAGATGTATTTGCAGATCGGTGGTCTAAAGTTACGTGGAAAAATAGGCACAGGTTTATATTCTACCACGACCATACATATACCTTTTTTTACTCTTTTCTTGTTATGTAGGTATACACATGATATTAGTTTAAGTACTAACCGATACTCTTATGGTGTGGAAAAAAATTAACCAAAACATTCATGCAATTAGATGTCCAACTATGATGGAAATGGAATATGGGTTAGGTTCATATGCAAAGCTTCGGAGGTCAGACTGGTGTCGTGTCGTGGAAAACTTAGAATGGAACTGGAATTAGAGCTCCTCTTCAGAGACGTGAGGACACAAACTGGACTAACGTCAGGAGACTATTCCCATTGACTGTGTGACCAAAGTGTTCTATACTTACTCAAAAATTAAGTTAAATAATCCCAACCGATAGAAAATCATATGTGAAAAATCATGATGTACATAAATATATATTTATTTATATATTTATGTACATCAAGGAAAATAAAAATAAAACTTTAAATAAAGAGAAATGGAAAGAGGTAGTCTCTGCCTACCCCTCCGGGAAAGAGGCGTGATTTTATGTATGTATGTATGTATGTATAAAGAGAAATTCAGTACAAGGGCACTACTTGTATTCCAGAAAATGTTGGAACATCTACTACTGGTTCGAGTTTCTGAACATGTTCCAAGCGATGACGCTGGAGATCCTGAACATGGTCCTGTCGGAGAGGGGAGGAACTTTCGAGGATGACATCCAGATATTCATCATGATGCCTTGTGTTGGGTATGCTGCGTTAGGTAGTATTTCTTTTTAATTTATCTTTTACTAGACTGTGTATAAACCTGAATCATCCAATCCGGGATCATGGTAGGAGGTGCACTCCGGGCTCTTGTCCAGTGAGGTCAGGAGGTAACCGGGTCTAACGCCAGGAGAAAGATGAAGACTCTACCTCTACGTCAAAACTTAATAACAAAACCTAAATTAGTCTAGAGAGAATGCCAGGTTACACCTATTACAAGTATGTTCGTGTATAACCCCTAGACGTAGAAATTAAGGCAGATGTAGTGTGGCTTGAAAAATCGTAATGCATTGTACGCATGTGTGAGTGACAGAAAATGAGATAATCTATGACGAGATACGATGAGAGTATAGTAAAACTCTGTCCGCCTTTTCTTCTACGTCTATAGGCTAACCTACGTACCCAAAGGTTTCTTAGTTTTTACCTATGTAAGGTATGTTAGAATAAATCACGATTAGGTAGAGAGTGTATAATAAAAAATATTTTTACCACAAGCAATTTAATTTACTCTTTTAATTCCCAGCAATGATCAACTGCTACAAGATAGTCTCTCATAGAGAAGTCTACGAAAACCTCGTGAAGGAGCTGAGAGACATGTATCCCGAGGGAGAGGTGACGGAGGAAGAGTACCAGGTGGTCAGCAAGGCTACCACACGAGTCAATTACGTAGTCAAAGGTAGCTTTATGGACGATATCCAAAGAAGAGGTTTAGAATTAAATTTTGTAGTTTTTGTCGGCCAGCGGCTTGGAGGTACAAAGCTAATCTTGTACTCGTCTGATCTAAATCAGAGAATGATTTGATTCTAATGACCCAGTGAAATTTTAACCAGATTTCCGTGTATGTATGAATGCTTGCCGATCATGATTAAGAAGCGATTAAGATCATCATAAAAGACTCCTCTCCATTATATTACAAATACTTTTCAATAAAAAGACAAATCAAAAGTGTTTATATTTTTTAAGTACCTTTAACTTAATTTTACTATATATATATATATAAATGCAACTTAGACAAGCTAAAATAAATGTTTCTTAGTGCGAAACAGGAATTCAGGACAATGGCTCTTTATTTTTATGCACGTCACGTCAGGAATGATTCACTGAGATTCGCCCTCATATTTTTGTCATAAAGAGCAGCTGGAGTGCAGTGTTTGATATTCCTTTACAGAATAATACCATTTTCCTCTCGACAAAATATAACACTTTTTTGCAGCATTAGTGATGGTTTTCTTGAGGGAAAGAGTAATGTAGAGTGTATGTGTTGATAAAATAAAATGGTTATACACTTACAAATAGATTGGAGTCTTTATTCTTAAAGGGCTAGACAGAAACAATAGTTACAGCGAATGGGCTCGTTTAGCTAGATGGCTTAATAATAGAATTTATTTAGGTGTAATAACAGGTTAATAGCCCATCGCTTTAATACTAAGAGCAAAAATTGCAATCATACTTCAGAACAGTATGAAAGGCGGATAGAATGCGGTTGAGGATGTTTTTGTTAAATGAATTTGAATTTCAAAATTGGAAGAAGAATGCCAAGACAAATTTTACTTATCAAATCGGGAAAGAATGCCCTCAACCGACGAGCTTGTATGAAAATCAAAAAGAAAGGTGTTGTTTCTGCCTTCCCCTCCGGTGCGAGACGAGACGTAATTTTGGATTTAAATTACATACATCCAATTGCCAGGATAAAGAGGACTTGTTACAGGAGATTTGGAAGCGGCATTAAACTTAATATTAAGTAATTTATTTGACGTCAACCAAAGTTGCGAAACCAAAAGATATGCAATATTTTTGGTAATTTAATAATGCAAAAATAGGCATAGGTACCTGATATAATATTTACAGGTTACTACTACAGCAACGTCATCCTACTGATCGCATACATGAGCCGTCCCTACGTGGCCGCTCTGAAGGGCCTCCTGCTGGGCTACCAACCCCCCAGGGAACTCCTGCTGCTGTACTACTTCCCCTTCGACCCTTACAAGCCAGTCGTGTTTGAAGTCATCACCGTAGTGCAGACTTGGCAAGGTAATGCTGGGGAGTTAGATAGTTAGAAGAGGCTCTTAGTTAGCCACAGAGTACATACATACATATGGTAACGTCTATGTCCCTTGCGGGGTAGGCAGAGCCAAAAGTCTTGAAAAGTTTGATTGGCCACGTTCTGTTTTTTGGCTTAATGATTGAATTGAAATTCAAATAGTGACAGGTTGCTAGCCCATCGCCTAAAAGAGAATCCCAAGTTTGTAAGCCTATCCTTTAGTCGCCTTTTACGACATCCATGGGAAAGACATGGAGTGGTCCTATTCTTTTTTTCCATTGGTGTCGGGAACCACACGGGCACAGAGTAGAATATAGCTATTACAAATTTATCTATCATCTTAAGAACATTAGATCCGTTTATCCGACCTCACTTCTTTAAGTGAACGCCAGAGCCCAACAGTCACTACGATTTTGGAGTGGATAAATTTTGTATACACTTAAATTCGTGGACGTGGCAAGAGGCGTATCTCTTTATTGCACATTAAAAGAAATAAATAAAATTACAAAACAGTCTTTGGATTTAAAAGAATATGTACAAAGTATTTGGAAAAGAATTCTCGCATAGCAAAATATGATCTTGACAGTCATCACTTCAAACAAACAAAAAAAAATAACAAGTGGACAAGAAATTAATTTTATAGTCTTAGAATCTTAACCATTTATTTTGACAGGAGTAGGGTTTAACCCACTTCTTGTAAATGCAGGTGTGGTAGCGGTGTTGTCGCTGCAAACCGGCGTGATGATGTTTTGCATCCTGCTCTGCCACATTTCCATGCAGTTTGACCTGCTCTCTATAAGGGTCCAGAGGATGTTGCCTGTTACCACTGATAAGCAACTGCCTTCTTCGTACCCATTGAGTAAGTCTAACTTAAGAGTCTGTAACTTCTAACTTTAAAGTGCGAGGGGCCTCGCTTTCGTGAATTTCGGAAAAAAATTGCCTGTTACTTCTATATCTCTGCCGAATTTAGTAAAAATCAGTCCAGCATTTGAGTTAAAAACATAGAATAATGTTTTCTTTACAATAGAAAAAAGAATAGAACCACTCCATCGCTTTCCCATAGATGTCGTAAAAGGCGACTAAGGAATAAGCTTATAAACTTGGCATTCTTCTACTAGGCGACGGGCTAGCAACCTGGCTCTATATGAATCTTAATTCTATCAGACTTTTGGCTCTGTCTACCTAGCAATGGATGTTGATTGAGTGATTATATGTATGTATCCTTGATCAAATAAAAAAAAATCGGAAGTAATTTAATTTTGATGGAGGATTATAACGTAACATTGTCACTAAAAAAAAAGAAAAATATATTTTTCAACAGCTAGCAGCGATACCTACTAAGACTGCGTGCCTTTCTTAGCAAAAGCTAGTCTAATGTAGTTCTTTGATAAAGATATGATTGATTATTATTATTTTTCCAGGCCAATATACTAAAATATACAAGAAAGATATATCCACTGACGACGAAATGGATAAGAGAGTGCGTCAAGAGTTGAACGATATCATCGTCAGGCACAGAGCATTGATCAGGTAAAATATTTATAATTTTTTATTATTAGTATACCGCGTTGTCTATCACCGCACCGTTGTGTATCATATTCCAGAAATTGAGTTTATCCCGATTGCGTTCTGGAGAAGAAGTCTTGTGTCTTCAGTCCGGGAACAGACGTCAACTTTTCTCTATAAGAATCATGAATAGGACCACCTCATCTCTTTCCCGTGGATGTCGTAAAGGGCGACTAAGGGAAATGTTTATTAACTTAGGATTCTTCTTTAGGCAATGGACTAGCAACCTGTCAGTATTTGATTCTCAATTGAAGAAACAGCTGAACGAAGCCTCTTGGTCTTATCAAGACTGATCGCTCTGTCTATCCCGCAAGGAATATGGACGTGATTATACGTATGTATGTTTATATGAATGTGAATGACACAGAAAGTAACTATGCGAAAAAACAGATCGCGGCAAGTGAAATGATATAGATATCGTTAAAAAAAATTTACACCAAGTGACACCCATCCGACCTCCACTCCTTTGCCGCGGTACCTAACTCAAGTACTCGTACTAGGATCGTGGTAAACGCAACACTAAGCGGATGTACCTATTCTCTTAGTCGCCTTCTACAACATGAGACAGAGATGGACTGGTCCAATTCTACTTCTAGTAGTTTTAACTGAACAAAATTATATGCAATATAAAAAAAATTGAAACTCCTTACTATCTTTCGCATTTGACCTGTTCGCAGGCTGGCTGGCACCGTGGAAGACCTGATGAGCCTACCCCTACTCCTCAACTTCTGCAATAGCACCATCATCATCTGTTTTTGTGGATTCTGTGCCGTTGTGAGTTACTTTTTTTTTAAAACGAAATATTTTTGCCAATTGTCATGCCTTGGGAATATCCTTCACTTGCCTCCTCCTCCGAGTCGTCTTATCTAGGAAACCACACAGTCGAAATTGTTCACGAAATACAAAAGTCAGATGGATTTTTCATAAAGCAATCAAAGAGTAAATGTTAATTAAGTACGGGTCTTCGATAAAGTTATGGGGCATTTAAAATAATTTTAAATTGACTTCATAAAAAAGGCGGTTCTCATTTAGACCGTATTTTTTTCCCGTTGATAGTTTTTCTATTTTATAATAAAGTATTTTCTCTAAAAGTTTTTCCCAGTAAGCCTATAGAAGAAATCCGAAATGCTAAATTAGTGAAAAATTTAAAAATCGTTATATTTACCAGATAGTGGAGAAAGCCAGTGAAGTGGTGTATAAAACCTTCTTGCTTACATCTCTGATGCAAACTTGGCTACTTTGTGCCTATGGTCATAGGCTGATGGAGTCTGTAAGTAATTTTTCATTTATACAAAGCTAAGTATTGACAGATACCTAATTCATTTATTTGATAATTATACAAACCTACATATAACGCCGTAGAATAGCCTTGAAATGTCTGAAGGGTCACGTTCAACTGCATGGCTTAATGATAAAACTGAGATTCAAATAGTGACAGGTTGCTAGCCCATTGCCTTCAACAAGAATTCCAAGTTTATTTCATTCTATAATCTATTGAAGTGATATCGGTGGGTTACTATACAAGGTAATATAATAAAGAAGTTATAAAGAACTCAGTTATAAAAAAAATATACTTAAAATTATATAGTTTCAAGACATACGAGTAACTTTGTCGTAGCTTTTTCGTAGCTTACTTGTAGCTTCTCGTAGCTTTCTCGTAGACTGTAGCTTTAAATTTTTTCTGTCTGTTGTGTAGAAGAACATCGGGTAACATAAAAAAGTGAACCAATTCGTATTGTAGATTGTTTATGTAGATATAGTATTGAAGGTGGTATACTTTCTTACGTAGCTCGCTGTACTTGGAATTTGAAGTCTTAAATGTGATTATTTTACAGAGCGTTGACTTTTCCGATGCCCTTTACAAATGCGGCTGGTACAGAGCCACAAAGAGGAATTGCGCTACTTTATTCATAATGATGCACAGGTAATTAATTTTATTTGCTAAACATGTTTTGGTTAAGTCTGTGGTGTTACAAATTTCTAACCTCACTTTACCGCTTTTGTTTACGGTAAATATTTCTTTACACGAGCGAATTCGCAGGTAATAGCTAGGTATAGATAGTTTCTTGAGATTGTCAAAAAGACCGTCTGTGATCTGTATTTCTTAAACGATTTTTTAAGTGCCGTGTGGTTCCCGGAACTATAGAATAGGGCAAATCCATATCTCTCCCATTTACGTTGTATACGACGACTACGGCAAGGCTTATAAAGTTAGAATCCTATTTGTAGGCGATGGGCTTCTGAGCCTTTCAGTGTTTTCAAGGCTCTGTCTGCTCCGCGAGACATATAAACGTGACCGTATGTATGTATGTATGATTTTGCCAGATCTAGGAGATTCTGGGTATCTAATGTTTGTTAAAATAATTTTATGTCCATTTTGCCCATGGCCCTTCCCAGGCAAATCAATGATATACGAGTAACATTTCAGAGACGTAAAATGGTGATTTTTATTATAAATTGGGTCAGTGGAACCTGATTTCATTCATTATTTGTGAAGGTCGCGGGTCTTTTGGAAGAATTTTTAATGGAATATTATTGTACCAATCAAATTGGGGCGAAAATACAGTTATTGTATGTTTGTAACGCAATCACCTTCGAAGCGTTGGTCTTATTTTAATCAAATTAAGAATGTATGAGAAATGTATATATAATGATGGCTTTATAAATAAATTATTAAATCCGTAAGGCGTTAAAGTCAGTTAAGTAGTTTTTTGATACTTATTCGTAATTTTGCAAAAAATTAATTACATATACATACATTAAAAATGTATTTTCGCCCTAAGTTTATACATACGAGTACATACATACATATAATCACATCTATATCCCTTCCGGGGTAGACAGAGCTAAAAGTCTTGAAAAGACTGATTAGGTATTACTGATTATATAATTAGCTTAATGATAGAATTGAGATATTTTATTATTATGCCTAAATTTATTGGTTGATAAATAAATAAAGATTTATTATACTTATATCTAGCTTAGCTCAACAACTTGTCTGTATTTATTTTATTATATTCAAACATTTATTTATCTTGCTCTGCGCCAACGCCGATCGCCTGTTTGGTTTCCTTCCACCCAAAGGTTGACTGGAAGAGATTGCTTTAGCGATAAGTCCGCCTTTGTACCATCTAAATCTGCTTTGTATTGTTTTGTATGTTTTACTCTTATGGTGCAATAAAGAGTTTTATCTATCTATCTTGTTTCGTGTTTCAGATCTCAAAAGGCAGTACGTGTAGTGACTTATGGGTTTCACACAGTTTTATGTTTAGCCAGTTACACGACTGTAAGTACTTCGTTGGATTGTTTCCCGGTCGATCGTCCCCACTACCACCAAAAAAGATGAAGGAAGAAGAAGAAAGTTTCTCCATGTGTGCAAGGAGAAACTTTCTCCTTCTCCTTCCTCCTAGCGTTAATCCGGGTCACATCCTCACCCTTTATGGGTTCCTTAATGACTACGGCTATATAAAAAATACTTATTACAATCATTATACTTACTCAAAATTATTTTAAACAATATATGTACATGATCACAACTTAAAATTGTCACTTCTTGTTCATACTTACTTCCCTAAAATATGTACTTTTTTCTTTATATCCCTTTATCAAAGTAATTCGTTTCGGAATATTTCTATTTTTCAGGTCATCAAAACAGCTTGGTCTTACCTGTCTCTGCTGCTAAACGTCTACAACAAAAAATAGAGATTAAAACAACAAATGTACGTTGTTTCTAAAATTAATATTTATTTATAGGTACAATATAACATAATTATTATGTTCTGTTCCACAATGTTGTATCACTATTTTTGTTAATTCCAACAATTAATTAATAAATTTCACTGACATGTAATCTCATCAATCTACTTTCTTTTTCCTTCTGAAATATAAGCTGTCTTTTTTAAAGTTGAAGACTGCTGTTAAAAAGCATATTGTATCAATCTTACAAAGTATAAGTGAAGTTGTAATTCTGTCAAATATAAAAATTTTCAGTACAATACATTATAAAAGCATACGAGTATATCTAATGTTCACGATTAAAGTTTTGGAGCTAGAATATATTTTTATTTTGATTATGATCACCAAAATTTTTCTTCTTCCCGACGTAATCCCGTTTTCTTTTATTTGCGAAAAGCATATAATAATTGAAATATACATACCATTCTCATACAGATGTGTGCTTTGCGCATCAAGAGCCAAAGGTATAAAGTTCAAAATTTTAAATACGAACTTGCGAACCAACCTTCTTAGTCTTTATCAATGCAATTTAACAACAATAACAGATAATTTTTAACCTTATTTACATGGAGATAACGTCCATTTTAACAACATGTTTAGTGATAAGAACGTTTCAGGGTAAAATCTCTTGTTTACAAACATTGGGATTTCATATTAACATATTCCTAGAATGATTTTTATAGCTAGTAATCTGTTACCTAGTTATTATTGGAATTTACTGTAAATGAATATCATCAAAACAGAAGGAATATTTTTTTCCAGTACAATAAAAAACGTGTGGATTAACAATAGCAACAACAAGGATAAGAAATTGAAATAAATGTGCACGTCTATATGTGCTGTATACGCTGATCTGTATAAATATTACATGTGTATACATTTGGATGAAACATTTTAACGTACCTACTTAAAAAAAGGAAGTTCTAATCGTTGTGTTAATAACTTTATCAAAGCATGATTATATCTTAATAATAATGTTGATTTGGTATTTAATAAAACATTTGCTGTAGGTACCGTCTGTTTAGAAGTGTCATATTGGACAACTGAGTTACTTTTAGGTTAATTATAATTCTAATAATAATTCAATTTTGTTTTATATTTATTCACTAGCTTATAATACAAATTCATTACAAAAAGAAATACTTACCTATTTTTTTAGTCTTAAATAATTTATACGAATATAGAGGTACAGTCACTAAGAAAATGTAGAAACAAATTAAGCAAGATATATCTAACTTATCACAGATGGCGCTATTGTCGTATCATTATTAACAAGCGATTTAGAAGAAGCGTCATCAGTTATATTCACAGTTGTATGGTGTTGATCAACTTGTGTGCTTCCTTGTACGATGTCGGCCAACTGGTTGTCAAACGTGTTGCCCTCGAATATCTGAAGTTTACGGACCATACTTCGTACCATCAGAAGAAGGTAGATGTTTATGACTGAAAAATAAGAATAAAACTTTTTATTTTATTCCATACGAGTATTTATATAATCTTGTGCCGGAGAATAATGGTGTAGTACCTATGCGAAAGCACCACGTGCTTTGGCATAGTACTTCTCCATAATTTCCTATGGATGTCGTTAAACTTATGGAAGAATAAGCACGTTATGTGCCGGCTGCGTCACTTCCCGCGCATGTTCTTGAAGTTGATCAAGAAGAATTATTATTAACTTGAGATTCTTTTATGAGGCGAACTTTAAACTCCGTCTGTCCCGTTAGGCGGATATAAAGACGTGATGATGATGTAACCGACTCCAAGCGAGTTTTTGACAAAAATCATAACACAGGAATAAACTTACTTGTAGTGAATATGAAGTAGAAGATGGTGAAGTAGATGGTGTGGGGGTGAGACATCAGCGACAGCTCGATGACGGTCAGCGGCACCGACGCCGACAGCGAGAAGATCATGAAGTTGTAGTACACACGGACGTACAGTTCTCGTTTCTGAAATATATATATATATATATATATAAAGTTATTACCTATTGTTGTGCCGTGTGGTTCCCGACACCAATACAAAAAAGAATAGGACCACTTCATCTCTTTCCCATGGATGTCGTAAAAGGCGATTAAGGGATAGGCTTACAAACTTGGGATTCTTTTTTAGGCGATCGGCCAGCAACCTGTCACTAGTTGAATCTCAATTCTATCATTAAGCCAAATAGCTGAACGTGGCCATTCAGTCTTTCAAGACTGTTGGCTCTGTCTACCCCGCAAGAATTTAGACGTGACGTGACGTGACGTATAGAATGTATGTATGTTACTACCTATTTATTAGCTTTCACCCGCAGCTTTGTCCGCGCGAATTTATCGAAATCTACACGCGCAAATTTAGATGATTTATTAGCGCCACCCATTTATTTATAATTATGTAGGCACTCTAAGATCTACACATGCGAATTTAGCGCCAACTACAAAATAATACAGTCTCTTAATTATATATATATGCAAAATTTCATTGGGTTGATGACATTAGATAACGCGTGAAAAGGTAACAAACAGACAAACAATTAAGCTACTTAATACTTTCGCAATTATAACATTTGTATTGTTGAAGGCAACTCATAGTGCGTCCAAAAGCCTGTGGTAACCGCGAAATTTGGAATCCGATTATGTATTTTATTTTATTTCTTCATTATTATGTTAATTTTTTTTTATATACTATGTCAACTGCAGTTAAATTTGAAACATAAGAAAAGGACAATAGGTAGGTTTGATATACCTATGTACCTAATTTGTGATAACTAAGTAAATGTAGTAACTCTGACTTTAGTTCAGAATGCAGCTTTTTTAATAAATACAAATAACCTAATTTCTTAAAAGGGCGCGTTTGATAATAAATTTGGTCAATAATATTCCGTGGAAGTACGTTTAAATCTCGGTTTATTGGGAGAAAAAGAAATATTTACCGTATGCAAACCGAAGAGGAAGACAAGAGTAGCCACAATATCTAGTAACACCAAGGCTATGTTGAGTTCGTACGGCAACTCCATATAAGATCTATGTACAGTCAGCACGGCTGAATCTGTAAAGTACATCACAGATTCTAGGATACTGCATATCTGGAACAAAAAGAGTGGGTACAGTCAACGACAGAGCAATATCCTCATCATGATCTAAAAGAAGGGTCGAGTATTAACAAAACCGAAGGGAACCTAAAGTAGAGTAAGTAAGTCCTTTGAAAACCTGACTAACACCTCTCTTGAGAAGTAAGAGGGGAAGAAACCGAGACAAACGCCAGGTGGAAGAAGGAGGTATCGAAAGTGGTGACAAGGTAATTAGGTACAGATAGTACAACCGCAAATGAACAGCTTTAAACCAAGAGTCACGATTTTTGTTAAACTTACATAAAAACAGTTATAGGGATCGAAAAAATCCTGCCTTGACGGGCGCTGCAATGAGAGTTACTTTTGTCGCTTCTTTCGACATCCAAATTCGAAATGAGGTGAAGTATGAACCACAAACCTAAATCTTGCCAACCATATAACACAAACAAAGGTCCTGTATAATCATTCTACTTACAATGTTTACATAAGCAAGTATTAAAATTCCTCTTCTCAACGGTAAACAAAAACAGCACCTCCGAAATTCTGGCCACTCACAATACATTTTGCTTTTTTTAAATATTAATACCAATTTAAATATAATTTGAAAACAAAGAAGTTCAAATAAGGAAGGCTCAATCGAAATGCAACAGCAAAACGTGCGGCATATTTTAACGCGGGAACATTTGTGATAATACAAAAATAATGCATAACAAATGTATAAATATTATTTTATGTGGTGACATCAAGGCGCTTCTCAAATGAGTAAAACTGATAAGTTGACTGATAGCAAATAAAGCGGTGTTGGTATATCCAGCTTCGATAATGAATCATTAGGTACATTTTTTTCCGAGAGCAATGTAAAATGAAAGGTCAACTCGTATCAAATCTGCTGTTCCTGGAGTTATTTCCATTCAGCCTATCAGTTTGCGAATATCATTTTTTTTTGCAACTGACGCACATTATTAAGTATTTTTTTCAGGAAATTCCAATTTCAATGGGTGTATGTATGTATGAAAGGATATTATGGATTATATTTATTATATGATATATTATAGCATATAGTATTATAGGATTTATTATAGGATGAATTTTGTACGAGTAAGTCGGTATTTCGGCATCCAAGTTACCGTACACACATAATTCACGTCTTTATACTCTAAGGGGTCGACACTTTGTTTTCCTTAGCCATTCTGATATCTTGACCCTTGTTTATCATTCCTAGGTAGTCTTATATAGAAGGCTACGTTCAGCTGGATGGTTAATCCATAATTCTCTTGACCTGTATCAAATTGCAGGAACCTATCGTCGATTTCTCTTTAATAACACCTAAAGTAATAAAAATAATTTATTCTGCCCACATCGCACAGTTTAGCGACAAAAAATATTCCTAATTCTCTACTTATCCCTTTCCGCGTCTTCTACCCCTATTCCTACTAATATTATAAATGCTACTCTGTCTGTCTTTTACGTAGTCACGCCTTAACAACTAAACTGATTTTTATAGAATTTTTGAAAAAGAACAGGAAATGTTTGATTACGAAAAAAAGCCATGAAGACGAAGTCACGTGCAAAATCTAGTAATGGAATTGAGATTGGAAGTGACAAGCTTCTTTTTAGATTAATTTTAGACCATGGTCTGTTTTTGAATCGACTTTATTCTAGGTTTATTTATATTATTTATCTATTACAGGTTCTCAATAACTTGACTGTGGTATTTCTATTGCCGCCCGGACTGTCCAATCCATTTGGAAATTCTTAATCAATGCTATTTGCTACGAACTAGGTCGACAAAGTATTGAATAATGTGGGAAGCTTATAGGAGGAGATAATAATCATTCGTAATTATTCTTAGTTCTATGGTAGGAGTAGGTATGGTCCTACCTACACACGACCTACAGATCTGTTCAACGTAACGATATTTATTTTATTTATTTATTTGGGTCAGCAAACGATTACACTCATAAAACTTAATCTAGATTGACAAAATAATGTTCTCTTATTTTAGAAATAGATTATAATAATAATCTATTTCTAAAAGTGCAACCAACAACGCTATTCACAGATTATTACATAAAATTACGTGTACCTATTGCTGAATAGCCCATATAATAGAACTCTGACAAAAACTGTTATGTACGAGTTAAAATTTACAGAAAAAAATCAGATGAGACTAACAGTTTCTCTAGTTTGTATTATGATATTAAGTTGTAAAATCTTATCTAAGGTCATAAGCTTAGCACTGCATTATACGAGTAATTACCTAAATGCCTATTTATTTTACTATCTAAACTTAATTTGTGCCGTGTGGTTCCCGGCACCAATGAAAAAAGAATAGGACCACTCCATCTCTTTCCCATTGATGTCGTAAAAGGCGACTAAGGGATAGGCTTACAAAATTGGGATTCTTTTTATTAGGCGATGGGCTAGCAACCTGTCACTATTTGAATCTCAATTCTATCATAAAGCCAAATAGCTGAACGTGGCCATTCAGTCTTTTTAAGACTGTTGGCTCTGTCTACCCCGCAAGGGATATAGACGTGACAATATGTATGTATGTATGTACTTAATTTAAATAAGTTCATATACCTAGATCTGTTTGTCAGCAATAATCACATGACTGTCGTCACAGGATGTCAGCCCACTCATAGAGATTTCCTGGATATTATTATATTCATTAAATGCGGTATGTAATAAGTAGGTAGATACTTAAATATTATTCATAAAATATAGAGATAATCCGAGATCAACTATATATTGGCCTAGTATTGTAATTATAAATTAAGTAGGTACCGTTATGCTGGGTAACAATATTTTTGGCTTCATTAACCGTATATCATATAACATTACCAGTAAAATTATCTAACTACTAGAGGCCGCCCGCGACTTCGTCCGCATGGAAACCCTATCAATCCCGCGGGAACTCTGGGATAAAAAGTAGCCTATGTGTTAGTCTTCAGCTACCTACATACCAAATTTCATGGTAATCGGTTCAGTAGTTTTTGCGTGAAAGAGTAACAAACATCCATACATCCATACAAACTTTCGCCTTTATAATAGTAGTAGGATAAGAGTTATCGTCATTTTTTTTATATTTACCTATTAAAAATTCGCGTCGCGTATCTTACAGATTTTCATTTCACATAACGGTGACGATATTTAAAACACTAATTGGTAACGTTATTTATAAAGTTAATTGGTATCGCTATTCTTAACGTTTATTGGTAACGATATTATATATCGTTATATATAATGTAATTATATATATCGTAACAAGATTACATTACCGATATCCCGCCTATATCGATATCAGTCATAACTTTTTGAAAAATGGTTATTCACTGTTACTTTAAGGTTTAATTTGGTAACGTTAACAAGCCCTGGTACATGGTTACAATAACTAACTATATATAACTATGTATAAATCTTTGAGAATCAATCGAAAAGTTCATATCATGTCGTTTGGTTTCCGGCACTTTGGAATAGAACCACACCATCTCTTTCTCATGAGTGTCACTAGTGCAGCTTTTATCATAGTAGCGTAACTAGCTAATTATGTTCTCCTGCAAAGGTTGTGTAGGTCAGGCGGGAGTCGTTTTTAGTAAAAACCTGACTTACCTAGTTCAAGATCATGGTCAAAACGCATACCCCGAGCTCGTTATTATATTGCAAAAACTATTAGAAACCAAAAAACTAAAAGTAGCTACATAATTATGTACATAGTGTACCAATACATTATCACAGTATACATACACTACATTATACATAATAATCTGTATTGAATCAATTTGGACGTGTCTGATCTCAATGCCAAATATCAATTTAAAAAATTTAACTATCAACAAAGCATTTTTGCTTGTCATTGCCAATTTAATATGTCAGGCTAGTTGTTTTGTCTTTGACAGTTTTGACTTAGTTAAAGTTGACAATTTGTTAATAATCGCTTGTTGTGTGTGTGGGTGGTGTTGTTTTTCGCATTTTCTAATAATCCAATCCTGTGCAAATTCGGAATAATGTCTAACAAAAGAAACAAGGAGGAAATGAATCAGGACAGTGAAAGTGAGGAGGAGCAGGACTCCGCCAGTGAGAACTCCGATGTGGATTCTGACGGCAACTTTATAGGTGACAAGGTAAGCATGTCCTAACCTCAAAACGCATGGCAATAACATTGATTTTTCACGAATAATAATCGTATTTATATGTACATGTTCTTCATGTAAGTGATTTTTGTGTAACTAATTAATGCGTGTATTAATCTTATAAATATCAATGTACTTAGTGCTATATAAACGTTCCGGTTTACCGCTGTTTTGAATGTGTGTTAGATGGTTGTTTCATTAATTTGATACATCATTGTGCAATCTCCAAAACCATAATCCAATATGAATTGGGTTCTTTTGCAAATGATACAGAAGTCAGACATGTGACGCTTCGTGTATAAACCTAACTATGTATCTTTCCAACCCAAAATTGTGGTGATAGGTAGGATCTCTTTAGCAAGTAGAGGAGAAGACATATACGGGACCTAATGTAGGATAATAATTATGAAGGTATAGTATGTCTTCAACATAGCACAACACTTTTGGCATAATATTAGATTAGCCACATAATGTATACATTCATTACTGCCTTCCTCAAGCTAAAATGTGTTAACTTATATGTAGATTAGCTCCCTTATAGTTTTAGGATGGCAGACTACCAGTCAAATTATATTATTTTCAATTTCATTTTGCAGGAACTGCAAGCAGACTTTGAGGGCCGCAACCCTGAGGACTGTGACTTCCACGGCATCAAGCAGCTGCTCCGACAACTGTTCCTCAAGTCTGATGTTGATTTAGGGGGCCTCGCACAGATTATTATCTGTATGCATCATTATTAACTTAACACTAACTTTAGGAATGCTCCTATGAGAATTTTTAGAAGTAGAAGTCACCTCTCCTGGTTGTTACTTACATTACTATGTCAAATTCATCAAAATCAATTTACTTAGTTTCGGAGTTTATTCATTAACAACAAAAATACTTACTAATATTTTACCTTATGTGGTCCTTTTGGTTGAAAATTAAAAAAAAAATATGTTTATTAATACAGTATAATATAGTTGCAATTTTTTAACTTTTATTATTCATAGTTGCAGGTAACTCCTAAAGTTTTTCTTCTAAATTAAAGCTGTATAATAAACATTGTATTTGATTGTTTTCAGCACAAAACTACGTAGGCAGCGTAGTGAAACAGTGTCTGGACGAACCCGAGGAGGATGATGATGAGGATGATGGCAGTGATGGAGTCTTTGGAATTACTACAGTCGTTAACATTACCAAAAAGAAAGTAAGATGTATTGTGATTTATTATAACTACATAGTATAAAGCAAAATTGTGTTCCCCATCTGTCCCTATGTATTTATTTATGCTTAGATCTTTAAAACTACACAACATTTTTGTTTTCTTATTAGAAAGGAAGGTTCTTATCTTAAAGAAGCACATATTACTATGCCTACTTCGTACAAAGGTACTTCTCTTTTGGAAGCATAAAATTTTGCTAGATTTAAGTGTATGAGTAGCAAAAACGGGGATATAAAAAATTATGTAAAATAATAATTAGCATCCATTGCTTAATATATTCAATAATAAATATATCTTGCATTTGTTTTCAGAATGAACCCAGCATACAACAGATAAGAACTCTCCTGACCACCCTAGCAGATGACAATGCGGATGACAGAACTAAAGCCCTCGTAAAAAAGATCCTGGCAGACGACTCACAGCATGTTGGCCTTGTTATAAATGAAAGGTAACCACAATCTCAGTTGCATGCAACTCAATGTAAAAGGCGACTAGGGGATAGGCTAATAAACTTGTGATTTCTCTCGTAGGCGGTGGACTAACATTCAACCTTTGAATAATTTGAATCTCAATTCCATCATAAAGCCATTTATGAACTCAATTCGCATTTTAATTTAAATATGAAATACAAATACATGATCAAATCAGATATCCCAGTGAAAGGTCATTTTTAATTTATTTCACATGACAAATTCACATGTAAACTGATAAATAAATATTTTTATTTATATTAATAGTGTTATGTACGCCAACTAATTATAAATACGAAAGTAAATTTGTTTGTTTTCTCTTACCGCGTTATCTACCGTCTAAAACTGTTCATCCCATTAAAACCTATAATTTCAGTGAAAATTGCGAAAATTCGCTCGTGAATTCGCGCGGGCGATGCTGCGGGTAAAAGCTGGTGTATAAATATATTTGAATCTATTTCAGAATCCTGAACATTCCGGCTCAGATTAGCGTCCCGCTATTCGCTTCGCTTCAGACGGAGCTCGAGAAAGCCGTCAAGAAAAACATGCCGTACACATTCCAGTATCTAGTGTGGATCTGCAAGACTTACAATACAGGAGGTGAGAATGCTTTTGTAAACCTAATGTTTTATTACAAATATAAATAAGTCTCATATCTATTTCAACATTAATGATGATATTCGATTTATCAGTAGAGTAGTAGAGATTTGTAATATATTTTCTATGAACACAAAAAATCAACCGTTAGTTAAAATACTTCATTTTAAACATGGTCCAAAATTATCGTTTCCTGGTTTTGCCCGATGATAAATAGCACATTATTTAGTGTAATAAGAATAAAAACTAATATTGGCGTCCCAGCTCAAAAAAGCCATAAGCATGATTTATAATAACTAAAAACAATTAGATATGTCCATATGAAACTAATTAACTATTGCAGATGACTCTTCAGAGGTATTATTCGCGAACCAAGAAGAGAAGCCGATCGCGGACGAAGCCTTAGCCAGTTTTGATGTGAACGTGACGGAGCAAGCGGACTTATCTCAGTGGGACTACGAGGGAGGTGCGCTGACGCCGTATCGGAAGGTAAGTTCCCTTATACAATCGTACCTTGATCAAATCTGAGACAGTACCCGAAACCGACGAGCTAATCTTCGTCGTTACCTTTTCCCACTTTCTACGTGGGGTCGGCACAGTATGTTAGTTTTCTATCGCTGTCTGTCTTATCACTAATCATACTGGAAAGCTTTGGCTTTAGTTTTATGACCGGCCGCCTGCCTGACGTCAACCCTCTTTGGGTATGCTTTTGTGGCACCTAGCTGTATGTGCTCTTGTCCCTCAGTCGCCTTTTACGACATCCACGGGAAGAAATGGAGTGGACCTATTCTTTTTTTTTCTGTTGGTGCCGGGAACCACACGGCACACCGACCAAACCGCTTCTGTGGAAATTCACAGATAAAAAATAACTATAATTATATATGGCATGGCATATTTGGTGAACACCATCAGTATCGCAATCTACTCGTACAAAATATTCCTTCGTTGGCCTTGATTTTTTTATTTATTGCAAGAATAAATTATAATTTGTTTACACTTTCATTTCTTGAAATCAGTCACATCTAAGACTATAAGACTTTTATTTCAAAATTTATCATGTGTTTATAAATATGGTTCGCAATTTGTCTTTCAGGTTCTGATTTTCGACGGCCACAAATTCAACAACCTCGTAAGGCTGATCAAGGAAGAAGTGGAGAGCGTCTAAACTTGTCCCTATATTGACATGCACTCATATGCCATGATTATTATTATAATACGCCCTGTATTTATATTTTATTACTGCTAAGTCATAAGTTTATTAAATTTGCTAAGCTTTAAAAGGATTTTTATTTACTTATAATATTTATTGTGTTAAAATGTACCTGTAAAAACACTTGATTCACTTAATCTTTTTAGTATGTATGTGATAGTAAATAAAGAAATAAATAATACAGGACAAATTACACAGATTGAGTTAGCCTCGAAGTAAGGTCGAAACTTGTGTTACGAGATACTAACCCAACAACAAATAATTAGTAATAACAAAAAATGAATATGGGAAAAAAGTACTTGGAGGCGCCGGGTATCGATCCCGGTACCTCTCGCATGCTAAGCGAGCGCTCTACCATCTGAGCTACGCCCCCGGATATCTGACGTATCGAAAATTCAGATCGCATAATGACAACACCTACCACATTAAAAGTTTAATAAGTGATATACTAGATGGCGTTGTAATGAATAATTAATTGATTCAAGATTTTCATCATAGATGGCATTGACAGTATAAAACTACGGAACACCTTGAGAATAAAAATTATACTTTTATTATTAACACACATAGATAAGATTGGTACCATCACGTCTGACTTCAGCTACTATCCTTACAGATTTCTACCATCTCCATACTCAATACTCTATTCATACATTCTTGACTATTACTCCGATGGAATACCTAAAATATATGTAAACAGAACTTCCGGGATCCATGTAAAAAATGTTTTGCGCAGCATCCATAGAATAGAATTCTTGTTCAACTTATGTACTGTACTTAACGGTAATAAAATTAATGTAGTAGCCGGTGGGACGCTTCCAACCACTGAAAAGGGTATACCAAAAAGATAAAATGAAACTGCTAGTAAAATTAAATCAAACAGTCAATTTACTAAAGGTGATTTATTAGATTTTCCTTATAAAGATTCGCTATCTTATAATGTACTTATATCTAAATAACCATAAACGTGGTTAGTGCAAACAAATATATATGGCTCACAAATACAGTAGCCTAATCTTAACTTACAAAAGGATCTTAATTTTAGATTTGCACAATGATCTTAGAAAGAAGTAAAATTAAAAAAAAAAAATACATTTTGTGTTTTATCCTAACTTTCCAAAACTTTGCTCGCGAGAAGATCTAAATGAGGCAAATGATCGCGCGATTGTCTTAGCTCAATAGCCACCCCGTATTTAGGGAATAAAGTCTGTGAAATACTTCTTCAATGATTTTAACGGACAAACTAGAGATAGGATTGGTCAATAAAAAACTTTCTGATCATTTATTTCAGATGTCTTTCCTCTTTTCCTAGATTACAACTGATTTTTGTAAACGGTCAAAGCGTCCCTCATAAGAAAATCTCTTAGTGAGCACAACCCTTTCAAAATCTTCGTGGTATTATCCATTTTCTGTATGTCTGTTTCTGATAAACTCTTGTCCTGCGCAAGGAATCCGTTCACGGCCTCTTCTGTCATCCAGTGCGCGGGCAGTTTGTGCAAGTTGAACTGGTTCGGGTCCGGATTGATTGGCATCGGGGTCAATGACTTCTCCCACGGAGTGATGTACTTCTGCTCTGAATGAAGACCTTCGATGTATCTGAAAATGGAAAATATTTTAAGGTTTTGAGACACTATTTCGCTATCATATACATACATATATTACATAAAAACCACGCCGGAGGGGTAGACAGGGACTACATGTTTCCACTTGCTACGATCTCTGCATACTCCCTCCGCTTCATCCTGCGGTTTCGAGTACTCTTGACTTGACCGTTTTCTATTATATACAATTTTTTTTTTCTTATAAGAAATTTATTCTAAGTGATTCCCGGCTCTGTAGAAAAGGTTCACTCCATGTCTTAAAAGTTCATGTCGAGCTAGTAGCAAATTATGTCTGAATCTCAAACCCAATCAAACGCTTAACAGCCATCCAACTAACGGTGACCTTCGAATCTGATGAACATTTGAGATTGAGACATTGCATTCACCTGATATAAGCCTCGGAGTGGGTAACCCTCTGCGCCCGGGGCGGCGCCGCCACGAACAGCGGGTCGAGGCCGGCGCGCGCGGGCGCCGCCAGCGCCGGCTCCAGCGCCGCGCCCGCGCCCGGCGACGGGGAGTTGCGCGCCAGTGGGGACATGCCCGAGAGGGACGCTGCAATACAAACAATAATGGAAGCTCATATGAGGAAATGAACCATTTGCGTCATCACATAACGAAAACATCAGCAACCTGGCTTGAAGATGCATCAAATAGCACACAAACCAGGAAGCGAAAGGAAATTCTTTTTACACAAGTGACAAAAAACTTAAAGTGAAAACAAATAAAAAAAAATGTGAGGAAATGAAAAAAATATTTTTTTACAACAAGGCATAAAATAATACAAATTAGGTACGACAACATAAATTAAGATTTGGGACCACTTAACAAATAAAGGTTTTATATATCTATATTATCTATGACTTCCCTACAAGACAAGCCATGTATCAATATAAATCGCGAATATAAATGAGGTATCATCGTAAAGGGAATAAATAGTCTCCGATGACCCACTTTCATGGTAGAGTTAATTAATAGCTATGACTTCTAAGGGAACATCAAAAAAGGGCCTAGACGATTGTTCCTTGATCTATGCTGCAACTGAAACTCAATGAAAGTAGGTTTAGCAAGCTGATTGAATTAAATCGTAATTATTTACCGGTAACAAATGGTTAGAATAACGAGATCGCAACTGACTACATCTAGTTATAACCGGTATGACTGAAGTTAGCCTTCAAGAGTCTTTAAAAGATTTTTTTAGTAGGCTTGGGTCGCTCTTGTGTTGGTAATAAGAAAATCGTCAAACGATTTGAACATTATCTAATTAAATATCAAAACTTTTTTCCTTCAACATTCTTCTTTTGCTTGTATGAAGGGAGTCACAAATGTATAAAAAGTGCAAAATGGTTTTATTGATCGTTACAATAGTGAAAACTTGTAGTCTTTGTATTTAGCTACCAAATTTTCTTCTTTAACTTTGTACAATATGTAAACATTATACAAACGTACATATTTCAAACACCTAATAGTACACCATATAATTTTAACCAAACGTTCAACTTTTCAATACACTAATTTCACGCGGAACACCTATAAAAATTCATTATTTGAAATGTATTTGCTAAATGTTGCCATCTGTTCAAACTAATTACAGAAATATTATAATGACACAGATGGTATATATTGCGCGAATTAATTTTTTGACCTGTTTTTCGTCGGACGTGTTCTAAGGGAAACAAAAATGAAGTTCTTAATTCTTCTGTTACTTTGCATTCAGGCGTTTTTTATTCAGGTAAATTATTTTTTAAACTATAATTTCTTTTTTTTAAACAGGTGAGAAGACCTCTTTAGTTTAGTCATGAAGTGTGTACGGTAGGATATACCAAGTAATGATGTTACTAAGTAAGCGCGTATGAGGTCAATTATAGTATTACTGCCTCTGATCCACGGGTCCAGATTCGATTCCCGGCCAGGTCATGATGAAAATATTCCTACATATGTACCTATGCAAAATTTCATGGAGATCGGTTCAGTGGTTATGAAGTTAAAAACGGTCACAAAACATTTATAATATTCGTATAATTATTGTCGTATCTTTGTGTTAGTTTATTATAGATATATACTTGTATAGGATTGTGTGGATCGCTCAATCTGTATAATTTTTATTTACATTCAAATACAAATTAATTTATTTGTATTTATTTCAGGTAATATACTGTTTGTCACCCAAAGACCTCGTTGGTCTGATAACTGGTGACCCTGAAGATCAGATCCCGGCCAAGGATATAACAGCAGCTATCACCGGTATAAACCCCGCTGACGCCACTCAGTAATCCTGGGCCGAATGCAATGTTTAACCAGATAATATTGACTTTATAATGTTCATTGAGATAATTAATAAATCTATTCAAGTTATATTTTAAATTTCTGCCAGTATAAATTCTCTCAATACTAAGGTACTCGCTACTTAAAAATAACACTATGTTGTCAATCTACTTAAATTAAGTTTTTCGAGTGTAATTGTTTGCTGACCTAAATAAAATAAATAAATTAATAAAAGGAATATATGTACTGTCAAACACATATAAAGTAAACCTGCACGATAAATCTATGACGTCGTAATAGAGGCGAATTTGCAGTGAATGTTCTGTTGACTGTACTATATGATTCTGTAGAAGTTGTTCTTTAGAAAAAAGTACTCCTCTTTGTACTGAGAACCTTGTACATAATATTATATAAAATCACGCCTCTTTCCCTAAGGGCAGAGATAACATCTTTCCAATTGCAACGATCTCACTTTTCTTCATTCACTTTATCCAAGAATAAAGGACGCCGCGAATGTAGACAAATCCCGTTTATTCCCGATCCAGTGGGAATTTCGGGAATTCCCTTAGACCACATAACCTGCATGCCAAATGTAAATGTGGAGCCTTGGCCCGGTTGTTTGGGTTGTCCGTCAGTCACTCAGAAACATTAGAAGAGTTTTATATATATATATATATATATATATATATATATATATATATATATATATATATAATATATACTAGCTGTCCCGGCAAACGTTGTTTTGCCATATAAATAACTTTAAGTAATTTCCAGTAAAAAAAAATGTTAAGTGTGGACAACCCTTAACACTTAGGGGTATGAAAAATAGATGTTAGCCGATTCTCAGACCTACTGAATATGCATGCAAAATTTGGTTAAAATCAGTAAAGCCGTTTCGGAGGAGTACGGAGACAAACATTGTGACACGAGAATTTTGTATATATATATATATATATATATATATATATATATATATATGTATATGTGTGTGCTGACAATCAATATATATATATATAAACAAAAATGGATCAAAAAGTAATGCTACGACGATGCACTTACCTCCCGGAGACATCACTCCGCTTCGTGCTGTGAACGCCTTGGGAGGTTTCTTGGTAGAAGGCAAGAAGTTTCTGGAAGTGAAAAACATGATTGAATTAGATTGCGATAAATACATATGTATAAAACAAAACTTGAGCATTAATAAAATAATGCTCATACATTATACATAATTTAGGTCTTAACAGGTTGAGCAACGTGATAATTGATGATTGAACACCAGTCTGTCAAGATTGAAACAAGATTACTACAAGTATGACTCATAAATTACAATCTTCTGTTCCTTTATATAACATATAGCTAAACTTACCGAGATCTCTCGTCTTTAACCGTTAATGTTTATCAGAAAATGAAGAAAGTTGGTAAAAGATGCTTAACCTTTTCTTACTCATTTAAAACTCTTCCACAATAAAAGCTACCATTCCTATATAGAATAGGATACAAGGTTCAAAATATCAAAATAGGATACAAGGTATCACTTATTGACGTCACATCACTTAAATCGAATTATAACAACTACCGCTTCCCAAGCGCATGTAGTAGAAGAAGCGGCGGAACAAACTACACTGCAGCATTTTACACCGGACATCAATTTACAAAAATAGATACATACATACATATGGTCACGTCTATGTCCCTTGCGGGATAGTCAGAGCCAACAGTTTTGAAAAGACTGAATGGCCACATTCAGCTATTTGGCTTAATGATAGAATTGAGATTCAAATAGTGACAGGTTGCTAGCCCATCGCCTAAAAAAGAATACCAAGTTTGTAAACCTATCCCTTAGTCGCTTTTTACAAGATCCATGGCGAAGAGATGAAGTGGTCCTATTCTTTTTTGTATTGGTGCCGGGAACCAACACGGCACCTTACCTAGATCTCCTGCAGCATTTTCGCCGGACATCAATTTACTATGCCGTGTGGTTTCCGGCACCAATACAAAAAAGAATTGGACCACTCCATCTCTTTCCCATGGATGTCGTAAAAGGCGACTAAGGGATAGGCTTACAAACTTGGGATTCTTTTTTAAGCGATGGGCCAGCAACCTGTCACTAGTTGAATCTCAATTCTATCATTAAGCCAAACAGCTGAACGTGGCCATTCAGTCTTTAAAGACTGTTGGCTCTGTCTACCCCGCAAGGGATATAGACGTGACCATATGTATGTATCCAATTTACTAATATAATCTCACCTAGACCTCTCATGCAGAGCCATCATGCGCCCGTTGCCCTTGTTGACGTGGAGGTCCCTGACGTGGCGCAGCAGCCGCGGCAGGTTGGGGAATGGCGCCTGGCCCTTCCTCACGCGGTTGCAGTTCCGCCACAGGCACGGGTACTCGCTGAACGAGCCGCGGTAGTGTTGCTGCACGTGGCCGGCTGCCGCCACGCATGTTGACAGAGGCGCACGGTCAAAACATTGAGCAATGAGTACGCAAGTTAAATTTTCTGAATATTTTCTAACTCGAAACTTTGTGGCCCAGGACTCTTCTTCTGGGAGGACACAACTGGGACAAAAGCTATATGAGACACGAGGGCTCTTGAAATTTCTTTAACAGGTTCACGAAACGAAAATTTTCTAAAGATAGAGACGAAAGATCAAATTAAGAACTGAGTTAACCTACATAAAGTTTGATGAGTGCAAATGCAGTCTCTGCCTACAACTCCGGGAAAGAAGCGTGGTTATATGTCATCATCGTTTTCAGAAATTTCTTGTTCATTCTTGGGCATAGGCGATTCAACTAAAACCAATTGCAAGCGTTCGAAACTCTAGTTGTGTGGTCGAGCCGTTGAGGCCGTAGAATGGCAAGCAATTTTTGTTTTAACAGAGAAATCCTCTCGTCAATTGTCATGCCAGCCTTTCACATTAAAAAATGTGACAAACTTTGTACAACAAGGGCTCTATTAGATATGATACATTAAGTCAGTAACACCGCGGTCATATATCGATGACTCTTTTCTTTTAAGTTAAATAGGTACATCAGTTTAATTACTAACTGATGCTGGTAAGGAAAAACATCGCGAGGAAATCTGCACATTCAGGCAAGTGGATGTGTAACCATGAATCAATATGGGTTAGGTTCACCTAAAAAAGTTACGGAGGTCAGATGCGATCATGCGAATCGCTTCGTGTAAAAAATGTGACAGTGTCGGTAACTAGACATTTGTTACATATAGAATAACATTATTACATACATACATATATATAATCACGTCTATATCCCTTGCTGGGTAGACGGAGCCTACAGTCTTGTCAAGACTGATAGGCCACGTTCAGCTATTTGGCTTTAAGATAGGATTGAGATTCAAATAGTGACAGGTTGCTAGCCCATCGCCTAAAAGACGAATCCCAAGTTTATAAGCGTACCCCTTAGTCGCCTTTTACGACATCAATTACATTATTGTTTAAATAAATTCAGGTGTGTCTTCTATAAAACTGGACAGCGGGTTTTCGCTGAAAAATAATACTCACGTTCTAATTTATTCTTTTTCGTTTCAATGTAAGTTCCGATCACTGGCCGCATTAAAAACAGACAAATGTGTCAACAATATTCTCTACGTACATAAATTTCAAGGTTTCAATTTATCGAAATATAAATGTAATGGGTATATTAAATTTTAAACAGCTGTAGTAGCTAAATAGAAATAGTAAAGAACAGTATTTTGACTGCGCTTATATCTTCAACTTCCTTTTACATACATCATTGCCATTGAGAAAAATAGTTCAGGTGTCTCTCTTATCATTGCGTGCTCCCAGTTACACCTTCTGTTACTACACCCGGGTCTTCATGCCGACTTTTTCCATTCTACTTTGTTCAGGCTTCAACTCAACAACATCTAGCCAGGATTTCTTCGGCCCGCCCGTTCTACCTGGTCCTGGTGGAGGCGGCAGCAAGCAGGATTCCGCAAGATTTATTCACTATACTCGTATTTATAGTACAATAATTAAAGTTAAATGGTTCAAAATACTTCAAAATTTGTCCAGTGACGGTCGCCACTTTTATTAATGATCCTAACAACATACTTTTATGGTAACATATAAATAATCAGATGATAGTAATATGAAGATACTTACTGTTACCACCGTCCCCGATGCAATGCTCCATGCAGTCCTGGAGGTCCTCAAACTGGCAGTCGCACGTGTCCCAGGCGCATTCGTAAGTCATCTCCATGGGAGTCTGAGAACATGTTAAATCTTATTAGGTACTTAAAAAGCACTTAGTACGCACGTTAAATTTCTAACTTTACTAAAAATTTTTAATTTTAATTTTCATTTAATTTAATTTTTTTGTATTTTTGCATGCCATGAGTGGTTAAATGCGCGAAATGTATATGCTTTGTAACACCTATAATTGTACCGCATTTATAGCAAATAAAGTATTTGTATTGTATTGTAACTTAAAACTTTGTGACCCAGGACTCTTCTTCTGGGAGGACATAACTGGGATAAAAGCTATGACGATGAGATATAAGGGCTCTTGAAATTTCTTTAGCAGGTTCACGAAACGAAAATTTTCTAAAGATAGAGACGAAAGATCAAATTAAGAATTGAGTTAACCTACATAAATATTGGTGAGTGTGAATGCAGTCTCTGCCTACAACTCCGGAAAAGGGGCGTGATTATATATCATCATCGTCTTCGGAAATTTCTTGTTCATTCTTGGGCATAGGCGCAACTAAAACCAATTGCAACCAATACCCACCGTAATATTATTGTCTATGTATTGAAATACGGACGATATCGCCGACCCATCTCAATGTTGGACGACCTCAAGGTCATATATCCATGCTGGGTCCTCCTCGGCAATAGTCTATGTAACTTTGCACTCACATGTTGCGACAGCTCCCTCATCTCCTCCGCCAGCTTCGCGGAGGTCTCCTCATTGCACCTCGCGGCTCTCTCTTCCCAGCTCTGTTTGGTAGAAGTCGGCAGTGAACGCCACTCGTTGCCCACTATCCGAGATATCTCGCCTGTCCAACAAATATTATTATCTCGTGCTGGAGCCAGTATTTGGCGATTGTTGGATTTTTTTTTTTACAGAAAAGCTAGGACGTGCATTACATCAAACTATAATTATTTGCTCTTATATGGGTTTGATATTTGGGAACATTAACAGCATTAAATTTGAACACAGAATTTTTTTTTACTGTTATGTAGGCTATAACAGATTCTTTCAAATTAATTCCCCACAGACGAAAATTATGAATTTCATAACCAAAGAACAAAACTTGAAAAAAAGATTGCTCTATGTGAAGTAGTTTCATACTCCCCAGTATGCTAAGTTTTGATATAACGCATACTTTTGCTATAATTTCCAAATGACACATTTGATATCTATGACAAGCAGCCAATCACACGCAGCACAATCAAGAGAAATAATACAAAATCCTGTCTTATAATTGGTTTGTTCAGCCACAACTTTATAAGTATAATAATGTTTCGGGATTTTATTATTCATGTGTCATTTGTAAATAAAAGTAATTTAAAAAAAAGTAGGGTAACAACTTGAGCACAAAGAAAAATCCTAAAAAGCACACTAAACACACCACATAAATAACATAAACGCATCTTGAGCGAGCCTACAATCGCACTTGATGTGTAACATTTATGCTAATAACAATATTTTGTTAAAAATTCAATAAAAGGAGGTATAATAACAATTTGAACAATCGCAAAAAAGGTTATTGAAGATATTCATTCATAAAAAAATATTTTACTTTTCGTTATCTTTTAGCAGGTCATAGCGTTATGTATTTTATCACCGTTAACTACAGTAGGTACTGCTAAATTAACTTACAAACTGTTAATTAAGATGCTGTCTAATTTAGGTTCTAGTTTCGTTCCTTTTTATCAATCAGTAGCTGTGTTACAAAAAATATTTACGAATGAAACTATTCCCAAATAACTGAAAAAATATGGGACCTGATGAGCAAAAAAGGTTCACTAAGCCTTTTATTGAAAAAATGAGTGGAGAAATGTTACACATCAAATAGGAAAGAGGGAGACACCTACCTAATTTTTTATTTCTGTCCTTGGATGCTAGATTTGTACATAGACGTTGTTAGACGGCACATCACAAAATTAAGTTAAATTGGAAATAACAGGGGGAGAAAAATCAAATTTAAGATGTGAACACTTTACAGAGTAGATTCATTTTATACTATTCAAGAAAAAACAGACTACAGACAATAAACAAGGTTATGTAATATTTATATTTCCTTCTTCAAAGATCAGCTAAGCTCTTGTCAATTTAGGTATTTGTCATTTTAATGTACTTTATGTCGATAGTATAAAATAAATCAATTTCGTTTTTAAGAATTTGCTTTCTGCCTGCATTTTCAATGAACAATTACATATGTAGAAAGCAATTTCTTAAAAGTGTCAAAGAAGCATTTTGTCATCCTGAATAGAGACTTCATTGCCATTTTTTGGATTCAAGCATAGTAAAAGGAACATTATTAAAGAATAATCATTCATGAAAAAATAAATTAAGAAATACGGCAATCGTGAAGTTTGAGTAAAATGCGCAACACAGTTAATTTCTGCATAGAGTATTAATTTAAGAACAAAACCGCTTCGAAAAATTGGTTAAGTAACATTTTATTTCAAAAATATTGGAAAAAGATAAATTTCGTAAAAATCAAAACTTTAAACATTCGCGTTGCATGATTGATGTATGCAAACGATATGTTCGCGTTAATGCGTTTGCAAATTGCCTTTGATTTAGGCAGAGCAAATTTAAAATTCCTTAATTAACATGAAACGTAGAAATGGTTCGAGAACTTTCGAAATTTATCTTTTTTATGTAGGTGTAAAATTTATTACCGGTTAGGAAAGAGACAGAGAACACAATTTCCAAATATAAATGAAAACTCGCAGAAGTATAAAAAATAAATCAATTTTGTCTTTATCAGTAAAATTTTGTCTAAAAGTAATCAAAAAAAAAAAGATATGAGTATCAAATAGGTAGGTTTTGCCATTTTTGATATCCCTGCATCATGAGCATTATACATTACCAAATGTAGCCTACTGCCTTTCTATTTTCTTAGCTTTGTTGTGTTTAAAGTGACTGTTTGAATCACAATTCCATCATTTAGCCATATAGCTGAACGCGACCTTTCAGTCTTCGTGAGACTGTTGGCTCTGTCTACCCGGTAAGATAAAGACGTGATTATGTGTGGCTGTGATGTGATTGTCTCACCGAATGTAGCCTCGGGGTTGTTCGCGATGATCGCCTTCCTGACCTCGCTCGAGTATAAGATATATCCCGTGACCAGCTTTTGTTTGGACTCCTTCTTCTTCTTCGTGCTGTGTGGTGTGGCCGAAGGTTGGGACCTCTCTTGGCTGGGCGTGGCCGACATTGATGGGTTGTAGGGGTTGCTGTTGCCACCTGTGGGATTCAAAATAAAAGATATTAGCTATATTAATTTAAAGAATACAGTAGATATACAAATTAAAAAAAACTTATAAAATCTCAATACAAAAATGCTTTTTTATGTTTTATTCTTCTTGTTAACTAAAAAACAAGGTAAAAAGTAAATATGAACACAGCAAAATTCATATTTGCCGGTTGACTAGATGAGATCTCTTCATGGGATAAGTCCGACATTACAGGTGATTTCATTTTATATTTTTTGTACATATGTAAATTTCTGTGTAAAGATAGGTAGTACAAACAAAAAAAAAACATGAAATTATTTCACAATTTTTTTTGAGCTGATGTAGCATTTTTACATCGCGTAATAAAGCGGACTGCACATTCTCACGAGACTTGTCAACCTATGTCACCTATGTTTACAAAATAAATGGCTCAGAAAATTTTGGGAAGAGAAAATTTCTGCAAAAAGATTGCTTATTCTGAAGAAAATAGCATACCAATAGAAAGCGGCGTGGCCGGCGAAGCTAGAGACGAGTCATCGAGCGAGTTCTCCAGAATCATCTCCACGTCCTGGCTGCCTATCGTCGTGTTGATGAGGTTGGTGAACTGCGGTTTGCTGTCCTGTTACCAACAAGGCGTATGGCGTCATCAAATCAGTTACATGCAACATTCAATTGCTTGTAAGTTAGAATAGCATGTTATAAAAGACATGGCCATTTAAAAATAAATATAATTTATAATTTTCTGTGTTTTATTAACTGAACTTAAAACCTAGTTCTGGCCAAGGTTAATAGGTTACACCTAGGTCTAGCCGGAGAACAATCAGCTATACCTGCTAGGTGTACCGGGGTACCCATCTGAGACCAACTACGAAACCGTATCCTCCCCCTCCTAGTGTTAGTCCCGGTTACATCCTTACCTCTCAGGAGAGAGAGAAACTTTGAACATGACCCTGGATTAAGTGAGTCAGGTTTTTCCAAGAAGCGACTCCCATCTGACCTCCGCAACCGTTGCAGGGGCAACCTTACCTAACCCATATATAGGACCATAGTTAAACATCCAGTTCCCTGAATGTGCTGGTTTCCTCGCGATGTTTTCCCTCACCGAAACCGAAAGAGCATCGGTTAGCACTTAAACTAATGTGCATAGCTCAGAAGAGTTACTTTTTTAGTCAAAATCGGATCGGATCGGATCGGATTTGAAACTATGCCTCCATCTCCATAACAGATAACCTACAGCAACGAAATCGTAGGTACGAGTATATCAAACAAATATTTACCATAGAATCAGCGTGTACGTTAGTGTTGTACTGTTTTTGCGAGAAGGCGTGCGATGTAGAGTGAACCTCGTGCGGCGTAGCTAGAGGCGGCGGGCCCAGGGGCTTCGGGAAATAGTACACCTGTGGGCAAAACATCAAAATATTAGACGAAGGCAACACTATATCAAATTTATGCGAAACATCGGAAACACAAACCAATTAGGAAAGCGCAAAGTATACCATATTGAGAGTGAGTAATATAAAAGAGAATTTTTTTTTTATTAGAACGGGACATACAAAATTATCACATACAAAATTATATACATATATCTATCCTCTACGGAGTAGACAAAACAAACAGTCTCGAAAGCCATCTTCAGCAAGAAGTTTTAGTAATCGAATTGAGATTCAGCCGGTGACATGGTATTCACAGTCCCAAGTTTATGAGACTTTCCCCTGACTGACAAATGCGCATGGCAATCGCTTCTATTTTCTTCGCTATCACACCATCATGAGAGCTTAACTTGATGAATGTGCTTATTACCTTAATCGTCTTTTACGAAACCAATGAAAATAGATGAAATGGTCCGTTTTAATCACCTTTAACGACATCCAATGAAAATAGATGAAATGGTCCGTTTTAATCGCCTTTTACGACATCCAATGAAAATAGATGAAATGGTCCATTTTTTAAGTGCCGGGAACCACGGGGCCTCTTTCTTTCTTTACGCCCGCGTCAATCAAGACATGATATTACGACTTCATTTTTCATTCCTTTAGTCGCTTTTTTTTAAACTAATATAATTTACCTCATCGACTGTGACATCTTTAGTGTGCTCAAACTTCCTCAGTCCGGCCTTCAGCTTCCTCGCGACGCGGTTAGACTCGTCGTAAACTGACTCGCATACAAACACATCATTCTCTTGTATCTCTGTCGGGCGACCTGTGTTGGAGAGAGATACACGATATAAGTTATAAGGCTAACAAGGACGTTGTAGGTACTAACGTATCTTGTAGATAGGTCTACTTCTTCTTCTTCATGGCTATAGTCCCGATTGCATCCTCACCACTCTGGAGAGGAGCACGGAATAAGCCCTTGACAATGGATCCAAAGATATCATCGTTATCTTGGTGTTAAATTCAGTCGCATTCAAACTTATAAACTAAACTCAGATGAGATACATTAGTACGTAGCCAAAGTGGGATTCCCGTTCACAATTTGAATCCCTTTTGAATAGAATAACTTAACCACTTAACGAGTCAATTGACGCTTAAATATATCTATATCATTGTAATTTATCTTTTTCGTAAAAAAAAACATATAAAATTAAATCTATAGAAATATCGTGTTTCGCTCACATTTGAGATAATCGTCGTAATCTAACACGGCACACTTGCCCACGATGCCCACTAGTGGGCTTGTGTCGTGGATCGTCGTCAGCAACACTTCTTGTTTGTAGAACGGCTGAAAATATAATAACATATAAACATATAATCACGTCTATATCCCTTGCGTGGTAGACAGAGCCAAAAGTCTGGAAAAGACTGATAGGCCACGCTCAGCTGCTTGGCTTGATGATAGAATTGAGATTATAATAGTGACAGGTTGCTATCCTATCGCCTAAAAGAATCCAAAGTTTGTAAGCCTATCCCTTATTGCCTTTTACGACATCCATGGAAAGGAGATGGAGTGGTCCTATTCTTTTTTGTATTGGTGCCGGGAACCACACGGCACTAACATAATAACATTTATATATTAATAATAAGAACACTTTCCAATTTATAATATTGGTAGCGCTGACGTGTCAACACGATAAAATCAGTCAAACCTTAAGAATAATAATAAAAAAATATTAAAATTAAATTAAATGAGCTAAGTTCTTGCATTTTGCAAAAATTTTGTTGTAGGTATATTTGTGAATACATATATTTCTTATGTGGTAAATCATCGAGCCGATAATTTGATATTAATAAAACTAAGAACATAAATAAGAAGCATTAAAACCTATCAGTAGTTTTCAAATGATAAAAAAAAGTAACATGTTTATAATAATAATAAGCCAATATAAAGCAAACCTTGTTGATGATGTTCGCCACTTCTGACGGGAAGATCAAGAACGGTCCTCGGAAGTAGCATTTGTTACTGCAACAAAAACATGATTTCAATTTTAACAACAAAATTCGTAAATAACGAAATCATTAAAAAAAAACGTATGCACAGAGAAATGAATCTAGTGGGAGAGGTTGTAGTCACCGATAAAGAAAATATAAGATAATCGATGACTTTTAAAATGTGACCATGTATAATTATGGTCGTTTTGATTGACTTCATAAATAAGTATAAATCTTGATAAACCCCGGAGCAGATCTCGTTATATTGCTCGTAACATGTGTTTTATTGCTCACAATATGTGTTTTATTGCTCACAATACGTGTTTTATTGCTCACAATACGTGCTTTATTGCTCACAATACGTGTTTTATTGCTCACAATATGTGTTTTATTGCTCACAATACGTGTTTTATTGCTCACAATACGTGCTTTATTGCTCACAATACGTGTTTTATTGCTCACAATACGTGCTTTATTGCTCACAATATGTGTTTTATTGCTCACAATACGTGTTTTATTGCTCACAATACGTGCTTTATTGCTCACAATACGTGTTTTATTGCTCACAATACGTGCTTTACTGCTCACAATACGTGTTTTATTGCTCACAATACGTGCTTTATTGCTCACAATACGTGCTCTATTGCTCACAATACGTGTATTATTGCTCACAATACGTGTTTTATTGCTCACATCAATATGTGTTTATATGACTCACTCGCCCGTCTCCCAGATGGTGTCGACCTGGGCGATCATCTGCTTGCCGCCATCGGTGACCACGTACACGTAGTCGCCGGTCTTGATGACCCCCGAGCAGACGGTGTTGTATTGCTCGTAATACGTGTTCTCGTCGTCTGTGCCTAGCGGGTTGTACATCACTACGTCCTGTCAGGAGAATATAAATATATATAAATATAAATACGGGACAAATTACACAGATTGAGTTAGCCTCGAAGTAAGTTCGAAACTTGTGTTACGAGATACCAACTCAACGATACTATATTTTATAATAAATACGTATATAGATAAACATCCAATGCCCAGGCCAATCAGAGAAAGTTCGTTTCTCATCATACCCTGACCGGGATTCGAGCCCGGGACCTCCGGTGACACAGACAAGCGCACTACCGCTGCGCCACAGAGGCCAAAGGGGAGAAAGATAACAAATATTGTATAAGGCTCATAAATTTATATTGATTCGTTCCTTTAGGCGATTTATTATGAACTAACTGAAAGATTCCATCATTAAACCATCTAGCAGAATGTGTTCTTGCAATAAAGCCATGTATCAATGACTCTTTTCCTAAATTACGTATGTAGTTGAATGCTGTCATGCGGTGAGAGAAAATATCGTGGGGAAAACCTACACATTCCTGATGTACCTGATTTGAAAGGCCTGTATGCGACACACCTTAAATGTTGAATTATTGCATACGCTGTACGCAATAACTGAAAGTTTAAGCTATGTCGCACTGTAGCCTGTTAAAGCCTCGACAATTTTTTTACCAAATCGAGTGGTTATCTAATATAACGAGCTTCTTGAGAATGTCGTCACTATAAGATGCAAAATGAAGTATAGTTTGTTCCGCCACTTCTTCTACACATGCGCTTTGGAAGCGGTTGTAGTTATAATTCGATTTAAGTGATGTGACATCAATAAGTGATACCTTGTAATCCAATTTTGAAACCAAATCTATTCTATTTTAAATAAAGATCTAAAAACACGCACCGGTCGTTCCTTCTCCTGCACATTCTCCAGCACTTCGAGTTCAGCCAGCTCATCCTTGTGTTTCTCCACGCGCTCGCGGAACACTGACACCGTGCGACTCGGCTCCAGGGGTACCTTAAACAAACAATATTATGTAGTCTCCCGTTATCCTAAGATATCCCGTCACTGCTCTGCTCATATTGATTGTAGCGTGATGATAAGTATATTGTAACCAGCTCAGGAGTATGAAAAATAATTGAAGTTTCGTTAAAATCCGACGAGCAGTTTTTGTTTTTATAACGGTTATACAGACAGACAAAAAATTACTGATTGCATTTTAGACATCAGTATCAATCCCTAATGCTAATATTTTTTTTTTCACATTTTCCATTATTTCTTTGCTCCTTATAGTTGCAGCGTGATGTTATAAAGCCTTCCTCCTCAAAAATAATTTTCCGATTCGAACCAGTAGTTCCTGAGATTAGCGCGTTCAAACAAACTTATAATATTAGTATAGATGGGATTACACATACATAAAAGTGGATTTGGAAGGGGATTATTTCACAGGTGAAAAGGACCGTATACTTTAGTATCCACTAGCGACGCGTCTAAGCTTCACCCGCGCGAATTTTGCGTCAACTATAAAACAAAATAGGGTTTTCCTAATTCCACAGAAGGTATCGTTTTCAGCGGGATGAAAAGTTGTATCTATGTTCTTCTTCTGACTCTATGTTCGCAAAATTTCAAGAAGATAAAGCGAGATGAGACAACAAACAAACTTATATTCGCATTTATTAGTTCTCTCCCTTTCCTGTGGGAATTTCTAAAATTCTCTTTTAGCGAACGCCCAAATATATATGCACGCCAAATTCCAGCTCAATCCGTTCAGAAGTTTGGGCGGTTGACAGATCAGTCAGTCAATCGGTCACTTTACGTTTAATATATATATATATAGATTATAGTGCCGTGTGGTTCCCGGCACCATTACAAAAAAGAATAGGACCACTCCATCTCTTTCCCACGGATGTCGTAAAAGGCGACTAAGGGATAGGCTTATAAACTTGGGATTCCTCTTTTAGGCGATGGGCTAGCAACCTGTCACCATTTGAATCTCAATTCTATCACTAAGCCAAACAGCTGAGTCTTTTCAAGACTGGTGGCTCTGTCTACCCCGCTAGGGATATAGACGTGATCATATGTATGTATGTATGTATAGATTATAAATGAATGTCACCTCTCTGGGCACGAGCGTGGCCTCCTTCTCGGCACCCTCCCACACCTTGATCTTCTTGAACCAGCGGTTGCGCGTGCTGTAGCGGCTCTCGCAGACGTACACGTCCTTGTCGGCATATCCTGTATGGAAAATGAACATTTTTAGCCGCTAACTTGTAGTCCCGTATTGAAAATGAAGATTTTTAGCCGCTAATTTGTAGTCCTGTATGGAAAATGAACATTTTTAGCCGCTAACTTGTAGTCCCGTATTGAAAATGAAGATTTTTAGCCGCTAATTTGTAGTCCTGTATTGAAAATGAAGATTTTCAGCCGCTAACTTGTAGTCCTGTATTGAAAATGAAGATTTTCAGCCGCTAACTTGTAGTCCTGTATTGAAAATGAACATTTTTAGCCACTAATTTGTAGTCCTGTATTGAAAATGAAGATGTTTAGCCGCTAATTTGTAGTCCTGTATTGAAAATGAACATTTTTAGCCGCTAATTTGTAGTCCTGTATTGAAAATGAACATTTTTAGCCGCTAACTTGTAGTCCTGTATTGAAAATGAAGATTTTTAGCCGATAACTTGTAGACATTTGACCCGGTTTCTGTTCTATAGAGACCAGGGTGCGCTTATGACTACGACCCAGCTCCCGTAGCGGCGTGATGCCGTTTTTATTGCACGTAAAGCTATCGCTATCCCGTTTCACGTCATAATAAAAAGCGAAACAGCGATAGTTTTCACGTGTTTCAAGCTTGTCAAGTGAATACGTCTGGTAATGAGTTGATCTTACCTTCAGGCTTGAACTTGAAGTACTCCTTAACGTTCATGACGTAGCAATGGCCGATGACCTGGTCTAAGGGGATGCTGCGGTGCGTCTCCGTCTTGAACACCTCCTGCTGCAGGAACTTGCGCGTGCGCACGTGGAATGTTTCTTGGGGGCTGCAATGAATAGGGGCGTTTAGAATTTGAAGTACTGGGATCTGATCAGACTGAAGAAAGATACATACATATAGTTTATATAAATATCAAGTAAATAGATAGATATCTTCCTTTCAGAAATTTCAAGACTATTGGCTCTGTCTACCCCGCAAGGGATATAGACGTGACTGTATGTATATATATATACATACATATAATCACGTCTATATCCCTTGCGGGGTAGACAGAGCCAACAGTCTTGAAAAGACTGATAGGCCACGTTCAGCAATTTTGCTTTATTGGGATTCAAATAGTGACAGGTTGCTAGCCCATCGCCTAAAAGACGAATCCCAAGTATATAAGCCTACCCTTTAGTCGCCTTTTACGACATCCATGGGAGAGAGATGGAGTGGTCCTATTCTTTTTCTATTAGTGCCGGGAACCACACGGCACGTATATATATATATAGATATATAGAACACTCACCGGAAGTACACATTGGCGTACATCATGGGGACGCCATCTTTGTTGGTCCACACCCGCTCCACCTGCACGATGGCGGGCTCCTTGTTGCCCTTCTCCGGCTGGACGTACACGAAGTCGCCTTTGTTGTACTGCGTCTGCGCCAGGGGGGCGCTGCCGGCCGGCATCGAGTCGTCCGTGCTCGATCTGGGAATTCAAATCATACATACATATACATATGGTCACGTCTATATCCCTTGCGGGGCAGACAGAGCCAACAGTCTTGAAAAGACCGAATGGCCACGTTCAGCTATTTGGCTAATAATGATAGAATTGAGATTCAAATAGTGACAGGTTGCTAAGCCCATCGCCTAAAAGAGCAATCCCAAGTTTATAAGCCTATCTCTTAGTCGCCTTTTACGACATCCGTGGGAAAGAGATGCGAGTGGTCCTATTCTTTTTTTTTTGTATTGGTGCTGGGAACCACACGGCACCTCCACAACACCAATTAAATCATGTTTTAATGTCGGCAAAACTTTGTACATGCATGCATACATATGTATTTATTTATACCTTTAGCCAACGATCAGGAAAAGCCAAGAAAAATTTAGTATGAATGATAGCGATAATCATTGTCTTCCTTGCTTTTATTCGAATTGCATTTTTTATTGTAACCGTGTGGTTACCCGCACTTCAGAATAAGACCATTCCATTATAACTAAGGGAAAGGCTTATAAATTTGAGAATCTTGTCGTAGGATATAGTCTATTGCTAAACCCTCTTAAAATTTATAAAAAATAGTCCTAATAAAGGTTGATGCAGTTATCCTATAGATCTTCAAATTATCTCTCATCTCTCTTACCTGCGGCATTTTACCTTAAAGCTAGCCACCCACCCACACCCACAAGGCATATAGTCGTAACTACATGTATACATACAATATCTCACTATATAGTGACTATAGCCATACAAACCTTATTATTGCTCGACACTGTTTGGTCTATCTTTTTAAAACTGTATTACATACATACATACATATAATCACGTCTATATCCCTTGCGGGGTAGACAGAGCCAACAGTCCTGAGCGGACTGATAGGCCACGTTCAGCTATTTGGCTTTAAGATAGAATTGAGATTCGAATAGTGACAAGTTGCTAGCCTATCGCCTAAAAAAAGAATCTCAAGTTTGTAAGGCTATCCCTTAGTCGCCTTTTACGACATCCATGGGAAAGAGATGGAGTGGTCCTATTCTTTTTTGAATTGGTGCCGGGAACCACACACCAAACTGTATTATTGTACTTATTTGTTTCTTTTGACTGTTTGTGTCAAAATAAATAAAAAAAAAAAACCTAGTCTCATCCTCGTCTTCGTTCTCCTGTAACAACTTGCACTGCTTGACCAGCTCCACGCTAGTGGTGATCGTGTCTCGTGTGAACGCCAAAGCCGGAGACTGAAGAGTGTTCTTGCAGAGTATGTCGCGTTGTTCCACGAAGTACGACTGTAGTTCGACGGAGTCTTCGAATATTTGGCTGTCTGTTCGAGAGAGACGGCGCGCTCTGTAGACAAAGACAAGTATAATATTAAAAAAAATATATATAATGCTAAATGGAACTTGTTGTGTTGACAGTATGCAATAAACATACATATACATAGGTTCATAGTCACCGTCGTTACTATTGCCTTAGTAGCACCCTTGGGTGCGCATGGCCGTAGTGGGAATCATATCAACCCCCGTAGCATGATACTTATCTACCTATCGCTGTTTTGCTTTCTTATGCTGCAGTGTAGTTTGTTCCGCCGTTTCTTCTACACATGCGCTTTGGAAGCGGTAGTAGTTACAATTAGATTGTAACTCAGTACTGTAAGTGATGTGACTTTAATAAGTGATACCTTGTTTCCAAATAAAAAATAAAAAAAATGTGACGCGAAACGCGACAACGATAGTTTTTCGCGCCATAAAAACGGCATCGCACGTACTAACACCGTTTATGTCTAAAATAAGATAAGCGGCGTTGGCGTTAAGAATTGCGAAACTCAAGATATTTTCGTGGTCTCATTTTCATTTAATCTCAGTCACACCATCCCAAGAATTAATAGCACTGTTACCTCTCGAAAACAGCGAACATGTCCTGCTGGAAGTGATCCAAGCGCTTGTAATGTCCGCGGTCGAGCCTCCTCTTCACCAGGTCTAAGGAGATTGCTCGAACTTTCTCCCCGCTCGCAGTCTCGTCGTGTTCCGGGAGTTCCGCCATACTGTCCGAATAGCATCTGTAAACATTAATATAATAAAAGAATAAGCAGTTAACTGATTGAAGGGTCTTTTATATAAGATGTACATTTTTTGATTCTATCTGTCACGCCTAAAAATATATTTTGATTGTCTTGGGTCTTGGATGTTCATTAAAATGGCATGGCATTTATCATCTTGATGTGTGTTCCAGGTCTTTAAGCCCTGGGGAAAGCTGGAGTTTACCTATGATTAATAACGTAGGAGTGGAGGAAATATCACCAAAAGACTGTAAATAATAAATCACGTAAATTAGACGCACACACTAAACTGTAGCAGGTACATGATCACAAAATATTATTTACTTCTTTTCATCAATTGCACACTGAGTGTTTTAAGAAAAAAATATTAAACATAATCAACCAAATCTACCCATAGAAGCAGACTTCTAATTCTTGATAGACCACTTTATATGAAACAATAAACTGCATTCACACATACCTGCCCTCCTCATCTTGGTGATTGTACACAGTGGTGAACAAGTTTAGCAGCAGCTCTTGCACTGCGGCCGGTACATCGGGCACTGAATCATCGTCCTCCCTGGAAACAATGACTGAGAATATACGTATCTGCAGGTAAGACAATGCCTAGACAAAACTTTAAATAACATAACATTTAGTTGTTACATCAAAATCAGGGGCCAATTTATTAATAATAAACATGTTGATCAAGGTCAATCATAGAAACAAAATTTTACTCTTAAGACGTTGTGCAGAATATTTTTTTAATGGAAAATTGATATGCGCATCCTGGAAGTGTCAAATTCTAGGGTGTAATTAAATGCCGGGTGCTATATCTACATAAAAGAGTTTAGTGCTCATTTGAGAATTAACACATTTACTAATTAAAATTGTATATCACAAAACCATAAGCAATCAGCTTAGGTTTATTAATAAATTTACTACAAACCTTAAAAGTTGTTTAGTCTGCAAACACATCCTCTGCAATATCAAAGCGTCTTTATATATCTGTGAATCTGGCTCGTTATATTTGCAAGCGTTATCGAACATCAATATAAAATCGGAAGCCAACTCGTTCACGGAACTATAGACACCGTTCTTTAGTTTATGGGCTATCTTCTCCATGTCTATTGGATTCTTGATCAGCTCGTAGTAGTCAGGGTACTCCACTTTGTTGGGTAGCTTCATGAATATCAGTGCTAGTAAGCGGTTGGCTGAAAATAAGAAAACGAAACTACATTAAAGAATTTCTTAGGTGTACAATTTCAATCTTAACTAATATTACAAATGCCAGAGTAAGTTTATTTGTTTCTTACATCTTTACCTACTGAACCAATCTTCTTGAAATTTAACGTATGTATAATTTAGAGTCTGAAGAAGGACATAGGGTCCATTTCGTCCCGGTAAAACCTGGAGTTTCCGTAGGTGGCGCTAAATTCATGCGGATAGGTCTGAGTTATAAAAAAATGATATAAGTGGCGCTAATAAATCGAGTAAGAGTTTCTACTTAAGAATTAAACTAACCTTTCGGATCCCGATAATCTCTGATAGCATCATACAGCGTCCTCAGCTTCTGTTCTAACGGCGACAACTGTTTAGATTTGGCCGCTTTGAACGTCTTCAACACGGCGGCTCTCTTCTGAGAAGTCTCCACGTTGCCGCCGCTGTGGAGTTCTTTGAGGCGGTCGTTGAGAACTCTCTCGAGGAGGTTCGCATCGTCGTATATCATGGAGCCTTCTTCGTTGAACTGGCGGCAGTTCGAGAACATAAGACGGAAGTCTGATACCATTTCTTCTAGGGAGTTGTAGCGGTCGTTCTGTGAATGAATTTAACCCTTCGTAAGCTTTAGGCCGTATCCGGGCATGTACTAGGAATGCTTTGTTCCGGATCCGTCCAAATGCACTCGTCGTAGTTTTTACACAAATATAATATCTAATAACAAGAAATAAGGTGTTTTATTATTTGAAATGTATTTCTAACGAATGAAGCCGTCATAGACAACTGTCAAATATGAATTTCATCCGTTCATTTAGCTAACCAAGTCATTTCAAATTGTGACTTCGTTGTGTTGCAAAGTGACTGAAGAACGTGTGAGAAAACTCGTCTTTTTTGGCTGTAATTACAAACAGGTATGTAAATGTTTTTATTTCGTTATTATATAGTTACTTTCGAAGCAATTACGTGTAAAAGTTTATAGATTTAGTAAAAAAAGAAGGATTTTAGCTTTTTCAAAAGTAGATGGAGTGTGTTACATATTTCTTTCGTGTTAGTTTATGCATTATATCCAATACCTCTGTAATGGATATAATTGGTTTTAGATAGTAAATTTATTATACTATTGAAATACACTAACTTTTTTACAATAAATACATGGATTTTGTAAATATCTTATATTTTTCAAGACTGAGAATCCGTTACACGCACACATACGCACTATGTCCGCCATCTTACTTGTGTCGTACACTGTCTGTGTATTGTATCGCGACGCTAATATACAGCATGCTTTCAAAAGCCTCTGTGATTTATTCATTGATTGAAACTAAATCTACGAAATTTATTTTATTGGTTTTAGTCAAAATGTCGTTTGGTTTTGATGACATGATGTCATGATAGTTGGGAGATGGTATACAGGATCTACGCTCCGGTAACTCGTATCGCGCTGTGTTTTAGCTCGTTAGTTTTGTCTCCGTGAGCACTTTCTGATGAAGTGACATCGAGGGTCTGATGATGCAGTCGGAAGGTGGTATACAGGATCTACGCTCCGGTAACTCGTATCGCGCTGTGTTTTAGCTCGTCAGTTTTGTCTCAGTGAGCACTTTCTGATGAAGTGACATCGAGGGTCTGATGATGCAGTCGGAAGGTGGTATACAGGATCTATGCTCCGGTAACTCGTATCGCGCTGTGTTTTAGCTCGTTAGTTTTGTCTCCGTGAGCACTTTCTGATGAAGTGACATCGAGGGTCTGATGATGCAGTCGGAAGGTGGTATACAGGATCTACGCTCCGGTAACTCGTATCGCGCTGTGTTTTAGCTCGTCAGTTTTGTCTCAGTGAGCACTTTCTGATGAAGTGACATCGAGGGTCTGATGATGCAGTCGGAAGGTGGTATACAGTATACAGGATCTACGCTCCGGTAACTCGTATCGCGCTGTGTTTTAGCTCGTTAGTTTTGTCTCCGTGAGCACTTTCTGATGAAGTGACATCGAGGGTCTGATGATGCAGTCGGAAGGTGGTATACAGTATACAGGATCTATGCTCCGGTAACTCGTATCGCGCTGTGTTTTAGCTCGTTAGTTTTGTCTCCGTGAGCACTTTCTGATGAAGTGACATCGAGGGTCTGATGATGCAGTCGGAAGGTGGTATACAGGATCTACGCTCCGGTAACTCGTATCGCGCTGTGTTTTAGCTCGTTAGTTTTGTCTCCGTGAGCACTTTCTGATGACATCGATGTCTGGTTTGAATACATGCTAATAATTTTATTTTATTGACAGATTAAAATGGAACCCCAAACCCCAAGTACTTCCAGAAGCATGTTTGTCGGCTTGGAGGTGACTAGAACTCCTCAGGGATCCCTTATTCGGGGCAGAGATGTAGTCTTGGAGACATCTGGATCAGGGAGGATTAGAGTATGTTATTTTCCAGTTTTGTTAACTTTCCCTTTTACTTTAAAAACAAAAACTGATTATTTCGTATATTTTATTACAGCCTTGGCGGCCCCAAAATTTATCTGTGGAAGGCGAAGCCATAGAGATCGTGGATGAGTTGGTCCATGGCGGCGAAAAAGTAGCTGCTGTAAGAATGGTTTTCTTTTTTTTGATAACTTTAGTAGATGTTCAACTTTTTTTTAACTACCAAGATAATAATATGTCGAGATGTATACTAACTTATTGCTCACTTATTGATGTCTATTGTAAGGATTATCGAAACAAAATATTACCTATTATCACAACATGCAATGTTATTTACAAAATAATTATTTTTTAGGTACCAGAGGAACGTACGAAAGGTCAGCCGCGTAATCTTTTTGGCCGAGAACCTGTAAGTTTCATTTTCATAACACTCTTTGAAAGTATAAATTACTTGCATTGAGAAAGGGATTTTTATTTATTGCCGCTCTCATCGTGCACCGGACTATCTGATAGAAATCTAGTCCATCCAGTAACTAAGGTAATGTAACTAAGGGTGTTTGGTTTGTGCTTCAATAACACAATTCTGCTAAAATTGGCAATGCGGTATGAATGTATTGTAACTTCATTGATATAAAGGTGTTTGGTGTATGCTCAATAACGTAATTCAGCGAAATTGGCAATATGGCATGAATATATTGAAAGTTAATTGAATAAAAATGAACAGGAATCTCTATTCCTGTTCATCGTTGGGATACACTAATTATTCCTTTTTATAAAAATATTGTGGTTGGCATCTCTAACAATACCCGCTTTTGTTATGTTTGTGTGTATGCTTGCATGTGGTTTAGGGTTTGGTTTTTTTAATAGGATGAAGACATACTGGATCCTGAGCTGGCTGAAGAATTAGCCATCGACTCTGGAAGTGATGAGGATGCCGAGGAAGAATTGACTCTCGATCAGTTACAGCAGATGTTGGAATCAGATGACGATTTTATTGAAGATGAAGTTAGTGAGGAGCCATTGACTTGGTCATCTGATTTTAACGAATTTAGAGGGGTCAGGGAGGACTTCAACGAAGAAGCTGGTCCTAAAATTGAGGGAACAAGTCCTTTAGGCTTGTTTACTCAAATTTGGGACCAGCCTCTGATGGATTCTATTGTCCACGAAACGAATCATTACGCTTGGGAAACAATAACCGGTTTCTTTGAAACCGGAGACTCCATGCCAAGTAAATCTCGCATGAACGACTGGGTGGAAACTTCGGTTTCCGAACTATATAGGCTTATAGGTGTGATGATATTTATGTCAATATGTGTAAGAAGTAGGTTAGAGGAATATTGGATGACGGGTGTGATGGGTATGCCGGAGTTTCGAAAACTGATGTCAAGGGATCATTACGTAATGCTCTTAAAATTTTTGCACTTTACTGATAACAACAACATACATGTACAGGGGCGTGATAAGAAAATAGCTAAAATAAAACCTATTATAGATTATTTAAATAAAAAATTCCAGTCCATTTACGTGCCTCACAGAGAAGTATCGATAGACGAATCGTTGCTGCTTTGGAAGGGTCATTTAAGCTGGAAACAATGCATTCGTTCCAAAGCAGCTCGATTCGGTATCAAAAGTTATGAACTCTGTGAGGCCGTAACTGGATACGTAGTAAATTTAATTTTGTATGCCGGCAAAGGCACGACAACTGCAGAAACGGTTTACGGGTTTACTACATCCACTGCCAAAATAGTCCTTGAGCTTTTCAAGAACTATTTAGGCAAGGGATATACCCTGTTCATGGACAATTTTTATAATTCTGTTCCTCTGACCCAATTTCTAAAAAAACATAAAACTGACGTAGTCGGTACTCTGAACCGTCGCCGAAAAGACACGCCCGTAGAAATCCAAAATTTGCAGGATAAAAGGATGGCTAGGGGTAGTGTGGTAAGTAGACACTGTGGTGATGTATCCGTCATAGCATGGAAAGATGTGAAGCTTGTCACCACTGTATCTACTTACCACAAAACAGATATGGCTCCAGGGCACAGGGCTGGCCAACCCTGCTCCAAACCAGTCGTGGTCCATGAATATAATAAATACATGGGAGGCGTCGATCTCAAAGATCAAAAGCTAAGCATGTATTTATTAGAAAGAAAGAGGGGAATCAAATGGTATATTAAAGTTTTTAGACGTCTTTTAAATATATCTATTTTAAATGCATATATTATATATTGTGCTAACATTGGCCAGCATAAAAAAATGACTCACCGCCAATTTCGTTTCAAGCTTGCTGAAGAGCTCTGCTTAGAATTCGGACAAAACGTCTCCTCACGTTCGCGCCAGGTCCCCATCCCCACCTGTAGCAGGCTGAACAGGGATTTTAATCATTTCCCTGTTCATAATGAGGTGACCGAGGAGCGAACCAAAAAACAAGATAAATTTAAGAGGGGACGTTGTGTTAGATGCAGGCAAAAATGTAACATCGCGTGCAGTCATTGCACGGTGTATATTTGTGTTGGCCAATGTTGGCTTGAGTATCATACTTTAGAAAATCTATAGTTTGTAAATTACTTCTGTAGTTACATATATATAAAATATATAATTAAATATTATCTATTTATTTATATTAGTTATATATTTATATAAAATGTGTGATGTAGTAGTCAACACACCAGACTGCTACTTCCAGGTCTCGGGTTCGATCCCCAGTCAGGTCAAGTTGGTAAATTATCTTTTTCATATTGACTTCTGATCTTGGGTGTTTATCTATTTATGTATACATTATTTTATTTTTAAATATTAATATTAGGATTATTGTTTAAAAATACTTTTTTCTCTTTGATCCCTTCTTTCTTAGGACTGCACTGGTTTGGTCTACGGGTTATAAGATACATAGAATGAATATACAAATAAAATAAAAAAAAAAAAAATTCAAAGCCCTTCAGGCGAGTAGGCGACCAATACTGTTGAAAAGAGTTTCTTTCGGCGTTTCTTCTCTTGCAGTGGTCGGTTACGAAGCGCTAGTAGTCTTTAGCTTTGAAAGAATTAATAATTTTAAATTTGAGTTTTGAATACATATCTATTTAATTTATCTAAATCGATAATTTTTACATGTAATTTGACGTAAAAAAGTGCCTACAAAGGCCTATTTTCTGAATAAACGTTTGAGTTTGGTTACAGTCGGCTTGAGCTCGATCGAACGCATGCGTGTTTTGAGTCCAAACATGCTTTGTTTAAAATTTAAGTTGACGTCATTTAGAGACACTGCTGCAGTGCAGTTTGGTGCCTATTCTTCTGTTATCCTATTCTTCACTTGCGCTTCTGAATTTGTGTAAACTTTTTTGCATATGAATATTCTGCAGACTGTTTAAATAACACCCTTTTAAAACGTTGTTGTTATCAGTAAAGTGAAATGATGGGAATCTAAAATTTCGATTCCTACGCAAAATTTTTTTGTTTAATTTGAATTCATAATTCATTAAAAATAAGTATTTTTTTTTACAAAACAACCGACTTCAACACTATTCCCTATCTCAAAAATTACTGAACCGATTTTGATGAAAGTATTTTTTTTCAATAAGTCTTTATATATTACATAGTTCTTATCATTATAGATTTATTGAAAAAAAAAACTTATCAAAAACAGTTCAGTAATTATTTTTACAAAATTGTAATTTTATTTTTATTTTTTCATTGGTAAAAATAATTCCTAGTATGTACTATGAATCATTGGTAAAAATAATTACTAGTATGTACTATGAATTGAATAGGTTTAGAGTAGTGGAAACCAATAAACATTGTACATTTTTGTATTCCAATAAAAGAAACATTTTAATCAACATTTTATTTTTATTTTTACAAGACACTCTTTTCCAAATTACTAACGTGCACAACTAAAAACAAACATCCTGTAGATATGCCCAGATCCGACCTAAAGCAGTTAGACAAACATTGACAGTGGACGGATACGGCCATCAGCAGTTAGGCGTTAACCACATGCCGCCATTTTGTCCAGATACGGCCATCAGCAGACAAGCAAGGCAAACAAGTCACGCACACAGACATACATTTTTCTAGTTTTTGGCTATGGTTTTTCGCTCATTTTCTCTAGGCAAGCTATATATGTCTGATATAAAAACGAAACTACAATTTTTCGTGTTTGCCACACTGCCCTTACAGTTGAGCAAAGACAAATGTAAGTGAATGAACGAGCCAATTGAAAAAATGATAGTTTTCTAGGTAAGTTTTCAGTTTTTAGTAGAAATATACTATTTTAAGACATTTAGATACATTTTACTTGTTGTTTTGTGAAGCCAAATACATTATTTACGATTACAATGCCTCAAATAAATCTACATTTCAATATTTTCATGGTAATAGAAGTATAAAGTTTGCGTTGTAGAAGTTGCAAAATGGCGAAATCGTGATTCTTACTGGATTATTTGTGAAGACGATTTTAGAGAATTTTACTTGGGACATAATAACTTTTTGGCACCATTAAATTCCTCAATTATTGGACTTTGTGGAATAGTAAACAAAAACAGAATATATGAAAGATGTAAATTGCAAAATCAGTAAAATATTTACAATGGATAATTTTTCGGTAAGTTTTGAATTCAGTGACCTAAATATAATAAACGCAAGTGTTTTTTCGCATCAAAATTTATTGCATATGATTCTTCATTTATATATCTTTAAAAAAAAATAAATTTTTGGGTAGGTCCCAAATAATTATATACAGATATACAACAAAATCTAAGACACTGCGCGCCCGTCCGCCGCGGCGCTTGAACGCCGCAGACGAGGTGCGCAGTTTGCGTATAGCCGCCGCAGCTGAAGGGTTAATTTTTGTTATTTATGAGCGCTAGAAATATTTTAGAGGTACTCATCAATCAAGGAAATACTTGTCCTAACGATATCTCTATGTATAGAAGGACTAACCTTAATGATCAAGGACTCGTATATCGTATCGTATACTTATCAAAGAAATACTAACCTTAATGTTACTCTCAATAGCGATCATATCAATGGGCCTGTCGATCACGTTATAGTACTCCGGGTACAGCTTCTTGCTGGGCTTCTCCATGAAGAGCAACATGGGCTGGCGGCCGTCAGCGCACGTGAACTCCACCATCTGCTTGGAGATGTAGTGCAGCTTCTTCTTCAAAGGAAGTGAGGATTTGGGTACAGACGGTGAGGGGGCGGGCGAAGCTGTGGCCGGTATGGGGTTAACGCGGGGACGACCTGGTAGAAAAAACAAATGTCTTTTTTGGTTATCTGAAGTGAGAAAAAGAGATAATGCTCTGTCAACGTGCGTGAGTGTGAGGGCTAGATACAACAACAACTGGCACCTTCTATTTATAAACATAAAATCCCCGTAATCTTCAATTTCCGCGGGAATTTTGGTAAGGCAATTACACACCAAGACAACTTAAAGAATCTACATGGCTTTAAAATCTCTTAACTCGGGGTATGGGCTGAGCTATGCATGCGACCAATAGTGAAGTGATTTGATAAAAGTGCACTGCTGTAAATTATAAGCCGACTGTTTTATAGTATAGTAATAAAATAGCCGAAAACCAGACTGACTACTTAAAAGCGTTGGGTTATCTTCACTTTTAGTAATTATCGCCAACTGAATATTTTAATGCATTAAATAAATTGAAATTAATTCACAATCAATATGGCGAGCTCTGCTAAATTTCGAGACAAGGTATAATTAGGTTATAATCACCTCTGGGCCTAGGCGTCTTCTCATTCTGACTCTTCACTGTGGAAAGACTCTCATCATCACTTGATGAGCTCTGGATAATGTCCAGCAATTCTTGAACCCGTTGTTGCATCAACCTATACATATAATGTAATATAGGTATAAATACATTTATGTTGTTAGAAAGTATGTGTAAAATAAAATGTTTTTTTATGAAGAATGCAAATTGCAGTAATTTTGTTAATGATACACGAGCTTTGCTGGATTGTCATTTATGTGAATAATAAAATTTAAAAGGTTTAAAAGCAAATTTTTGTAAAGAGAACTAACTGAGCCACTATGTGTAATCATTAACTTTAATCTTTTATTTACTGTTTTAAAATTGTGTGCAATAAACTGACTTCGAGCTTTATTTGGTATTATGATATATTATTCTAGTAGCAACACTTACATACATTGTGTTGGTGTCCAGGGAGAAACGTTTTGTTGAGGCACATCCACATCACTAGTGATGTGGATGCGGATGGGAAGAGAGTTTTCCTCATGATCTTTGTACACATTTCATGCAAATTCGTCAGTCTAAGAAAGTCTTGACTGACAGTTAGGTTAAGTGTAAGACAAATTGCCTCACCTCTGCAGTTTGACAGCGTCTTTATAAAGCCTGGAGGAGGGCACGTTGTACTGCTTGGCGTTCTCAAACATGATGTTCATATCGCCCGCCACCTCGGAGAGGGTCCCGTAGGCGCCGCGGCGGATCTTATTCCTGATCTGGTTGAGGGACACCGGGTTCTTTATCTCCTTGTAATAGTCCGGGTAAGCGCGACGGGACGGTAGCTTCGCGAATGGATCGGCCATTGGGGTTCCTGGGGGATAATAAGAAGTGTAAACCCATGATGAGCCACTTTCTTTAGACAAACTTTAGAAAGTACAATATTGCGCGAGGCTTCGCTCCCGTGGAAATTTCCATGATTTTTATACATACATACATATTATATAAACTCAAGCTTCTTTCTTGGAGAGACTTCATCTTCCTTACACCTTGTGACACCTACATACTTTTTTCACTCCATCTACATTACACTATCACTCTATTAGTGCGAGCTCATTTCCAATTTGACCATTTTTGTGTATTCTAGGTCTCCCTTTCTTATGTTCTGATTCACACTCTCTTTGTGCATTTTCTAAGTCAATTGAATTTCTGTCTTCTTTAATTTCTGGACTTCAACTTCAACAAAAGCATCCACTTACCATTAGCTCCCAAATGATTTCTGACAGTCTCATATAATTTCCACAGCGGAGAGTTCTCGTATTCAATCTTGTCCTCGTCGCTTTCACCGCCACTGTCTTCTGAGTGCTACAAACAAACATACACTCATAATAAGACATTATTAAAACAATTAATATGATTGTTGAATAAAAACGTTAAGAAAATTACTGTAGGACAGAACCTTGTTAATGGTGGCTTTGAAAATAATGGTGAAGCGTACGTGTGGCGGTAAAGACAAGTTTAAAAAATTTTTTTGTAACCATGCGCATCACAAGCCTTCAAATATAGTAAATTTTTGCCTTTTTCTCTGTGATAGTAAGAAAGTCAGTGAAATTAATAAACTTTTTTATTTTTAATATAGTACAGAAGAAGTGTATGTGTGAAGTGATGTGAAGAAAACATGAAGAGGCCCTTTGGTACCTTTTGTTCTAATGAGTCTGTCTGTCCCTTGATGAACCAAAGGTTTTATTATATAGATAAACCATTTTAAAATTTTGTAGAGTGATAAAAAAAACCTACCGGAAAAGGTTTTTCTGGAAAATCCCACGGAAGAGAATTATGTAGACTATATATAATAATCTTGTACATAATTTGTTGTCATTGTCTGAGACTGCTTCTCTCAGTGGACTGACCTTGACATCGGCGTCGTCGCAATCCGGGGGCTCCATGATGGCCAGCTCCTTGCTGCTGGGCACGGGCCCCACTCGGGAACTCCTCTTGCTGCGGATCCTCTCCGAGGTCTTGGCTGGCCCGCTGCGACCGTGCTGGTCTATTTCTTGCTTGCGGACCTGGATCACCTGGTGATAACATAGTTTGATTATTAATCTTCTTCTTCCACCTGTCGAGAGACCCGTTCACATCCCCACCACTTGTGAGAGGAGCTCAGAGTGCGCCTTTGAACATTGAATTGGGAGAGACAGGTTTTTACATAAAACAACTCCCATCTGAACTCGCAACCCATTTTGGTAATAAATATGTACCTATATCAAATAAATAACAGAACGTGAAGGGAAATTTTACGACAAGGAAGTACAACCAGATATTTCCACATTTTCCCTTTCCGGAAAACTGTGTATGTTCTGCACTAACCTTTTTCAACATCTTAGCATCCTTATAAATCTGACTGCCTGGCTCATTGAAAGCACATGCGTTTCTGACCATCAGTTGAAGATCTCTCTCCAGTTCTGTCAGGCTGACATACTCCCCACCCTGTATCTTGGCTGCGATGGTCTTCAGATCTATGGGGTTATCTATCACGCTGAAATACTCTGGGTAACGGCGTTTGGAGGGGAGGAATTGGAATGCCGGGTAGAGCGGTCGCCCGTCTGCGTTTGCTGTCATTACCTAGAAACGAAGAAATATTTTTAAGTGAATTTAGGGTATAGTCTCTCTCTGTTTTATACATACATACCATCACGCTAACTTAGCTAAGGCCACACGAAAGAGAAGTCATTAACATGTGTACTTGCTGCAACCGCCTTCTTACACGCGAGACCTTTCAGTGATATAAAATTCATATTCAACTAATAAATACTTACAGCACTGAACAGTTCCTCATAGATGTCTTCTTCGTTGTTGGTTGATGTCTCCGATATATCTTCGGCCACGTCAGATCGGCGGCTTGAAGACCCATTGCGAGATAGCTTTGAAGTTTTTATCTCCTCGCCTAGAATAAATAAATAAATATGTACAAGGCAAATTGTTGAGTGAGTGAGTTAGTTCGAAATTTGTGATACGAGATACTAACACAACAAATTGTTTGTTTACGGCAATTTATTGATAGGCGTCTTGGCACTGTGGTAGTATTACTGTCTGTGAAGTTATAATGAAAAAAAAAACTTTTCTTATTTGCTTTAGTTTTGGATGTTTATCTATATGTATAAGTGTTATTATAAATATTACTTTATTGAATTAAAATTTTATTAAACAGTCTTGAACTTTACTTTTACTTTGGGACAAAAATTAAAGGCCAGCCATATAGAAGCTTACTCCAACAAATACCCTTTACTAGATCTATCAAAAGTTTTTGGGTTCATACTTTACAATTAATAAAATTTTTGAGCAAATAAAACATTTTTTTTTTCAAATAGGTATGTTGATTAACCCATTCCTAAAACAAGTTCTTACCATTTTCCAAAGCCAGTTTAGTCTGTTTGTACAGCTTCCAGAGGTCAATGGCATCCTTGTATTCCACTGAGTCAGGTTTGTAGAACGCCTTTGCATTGTTAACAAGTAGTTCTATGTCCGCAGACAGCTCTTCTATGTCTTCATATGTGTCAGTTTTTAGCTTTTGTTGAACCTGTGAACAATATTGTGAATCAACAATCAAAATCTTTTCTAGTAAGCTAGAGACAAGAGTTAAATAGAGCAGGATAAAAAAAAAATACAACCTATAGTATCTTCACTCTGCTAGCAATAAAAAAGATATGTCAATAGGTGCATTCTCAGTTATTTTTTTAATGTGATACCAATTGATGCAAGAATAGAATAGAATAGATTTATTTTCAAAATTGGATACAAGGTATCACTTATTGACGTCACATAACTTAAATCTAATTATAACTACTACCGCTTCCAAAGTCCATGTGTAGAAGAAGCGGCGGAACAAACTACACTGCAGCATTTGCATCGGACGTCAATCTATACTAATATTATAAAGCTGAAGAGTTTGTTTTGTTTGTTTGTTTGTTTAAACGCGCTAATCTCAGAAACTACTAAACCGATTTGAATAATTCTTTCACTGTTAGATAGTCTATTTATCGAGGAAGGCTATAGGCTACATTTTATCCCGGATTTCCTACGGGAAACGTCAACAATGCAGGTGAAAGTTGAATGAGTCGGTCATCTGCGAGCTTTCCACGCGAACGCTGCGCAAACCAACAAAGATATAGTAAAACAATGTACTAAAGATGTGAAGTACTCATTTTTTGTCACAAAAAAGTCCGCGAGAGCATATATCTATCTCTTAAGGTTTACTTACAATAACCACTTTTATGTTCATTTTTTAAGATTATTTTTTCATTATAAACATATGTTATTTTGAAACCAATTTTCTTTAATTCAGTATTAATCCTTATCCAAATAAATATGTTTATTACTTTCGGCTTTTCATGTAGACTAAAATTGCCATTTACAGTATATAAATCAGACAAATAGGTTTTGAGATATAGTTGTTATAAGCAATTTGCAGCGAAACATTTAATACGGCGAACCAGCGTTCTTTCCAATACGCGTGACTGCCTGCAAAAATAAATATGATGCCCAAAATAACTATTCCACGCGGACGAAGTCGCGGGCACAGCTAGTTTACAAATATAGATCCCTTAAATCTAAATTGTGGATGAATGCACATTGCAAGTGATTATTTACTAGTGACAAGAAAGACAACCTAAGTGAGGATGATATTAAGTGTATCTTCATTATTGTGCCTGCATGAGTGACAATAATTCTCTACGTCATAATATGTTTCTTTCCAACTTAAAAAAATGTACCAATCAGTGTAAAACCAGGTATAGAATATTTAATCTCGATAGAGAAACATAAAATAATAAAATAGGGAAAAGTCGGGCATTGTGCATTTTTTATTTTTTAATATCCTTAATATGTAGTAGGTACTAAAAATTTGTTATGTACAATAAAGTTTTTACAAACAAATCAGCAAACTAAGTACTAAATTGACAACACTTACTCGTAACAAGTCAATAGGCTGAGTGACGACTTCGTAGTACTGGGGCTCCTGCCGCCTTTTAGGAGCTCTTATGAAAGAGTCACAGAGCAAAGTACCATCTTCTTTTTTATGTGACCTTATTGTGTCATACAACTGCTGGCAAATTTCACCCTGAGAACATTAATAAATATGTAAAAATCTGGATATTCCCTGATTGGGATAAGTCCGCCATTGTACACATTTTTCTTAATCCAATTACTGTTTTGTAATTTGTTATATTATTTTATATGTGCAATAAAGAGTTTATAAACAAACAAATAACTAGGAATAATAATAATATGAAGCAAACCACAGAATAAATATTAACTAAAATGTGTGGTTCCCAACACCAATAGAAAAAATAATAGGACCACTTTACTTTTTCCCCTCTAGATTTAATAAAAGACGACTAAGTGATAGGCTTACAAACTTGGTGTGCTTCGTTTAGGCAATGGGCTAGCAACATGTCGCTATTTGAATCTCAATTCTATCATTAAGACAAAAAGCTAACATAACTTGTCAATCTTTTCAAGACTGTTTCCTCTGTCTATATATAAAAAGGTGATTATATGTATTAACTAAAAATTGTGTGTGTGTAACCTTTTTTGTGCTTTTCCCGTGCAGATTTAAAGTCAATCAAAGAAAAGGCTTGAATATAAAGTTGGGTTATCTTTAGGGTGATTTAGATAGTTTGGCATTGTAACATTATGCCAAATGGGATAGATGGCCAACCTACAACTATGACAAAAATACTTCTATAAAAAATTTAAGTATAGAAAGTTAGAATACAGCTAAAATAATACATTTTTAGTGAACATATTAGACTAATTCGTATTTTCAATTTTATTTTTCCCCTTTGCATGTTTGGCGTCGGCGTCATCGGAATTGATACGGAACAATAACTTACTGGGTCCAGTTTCTTCTTCTTCCTAGATGGCGGTGGCCCAGGGTTGCTGAGCTCCACTCCATCATCACTATCATCACCATCAGCACCCCGGCTAGCAACAGAGGAAGCACGGCGTCGTTTGCTCATTTTAGCGTATGTAAGTACATGAGCGGCCTTATTTCCTATCCACGAAATGTGATGAAATTCACAAGAAAATCACTTATACAAGCACCTATTTCATTTCTTATAACTGCAGTTGTTTAACAATAAATGTGTACATAGTCAGGACAAATAAATAATTTATTTTTATTACAATTATCGCAATGCAGCGAACAACAAGAAAATGTCAAGTCAATAAACTTGTCACGCGTCAATTAATTTACTGTCAAATAAAAAGAAAATGAAATTGACGTATTCAACAAAGAGGCAAAGACGTAAAGAAACCTAAAGCCAATTCTGTTATGCTTTTGTCGCTCTTGGAACCGCTTGTGACGATTAATTTGGTTTATGTAGGTACACATGTGAGCACTTGTGAGATGGAGGTTTGGAAATAGTTAACAAACCTACTTACTAATATTAATTCTAAGTTATTTTTTCTTCAATAGGTAGTTTCTTTAATGTCTATAGGCGATTTCGTTTTAATATCATTTTGATAACTTGTACACATACATACCCACATATATTTTCAAGTCCCGAGGTCTCTGAATGAACGTTCAACCCAGTAGACATGTAGGTTATATAACATTTTTGAGGGTAGTTAGATTTTATACATCCTCTTCCTTTAAATTCAGTTTTAGTAAGCATAGAGTAACTTTTAACTACTATGAATAAATATTACAGAAACTTTATTCTGTGTGGTAATGTAGACCACTACTGCCTTCTTTGTGATGAAACATATACTAGAGTGGAAGACGTTGATAAACACATCCGATGGGAGAACCACCGGAAAATATTGAAGGCACAAACCTACTTTCCTAAGTTCCGAAAAAATGGTATTTTTAAGGTAAGTGTTTAATTAGTGTACCGTGTGGTTTCCGGCACTTTATAATAGAACCACTCATATCTTCCATCCCCGTTCCCATGAATTTCGTAAAAGACGACTAAGGGATAGGATTATGAAACTCCTTTTGTAAGCGATGCGCTAGCAACCTGTCACTATTTGAATCTCAATCCGATCATAAAGCATACCTACAGCTAAACGTGGTCTTTCAGCTGTTCCAAGACTGGTGATACTATCTACCCCGCATTGGATATAGACGTGGCTATTATGTACTTTACATGTACTTTCGAGAGGAGCTCGGGATTCGCCTATCACCATGATCCTGGATTGGGTTAGTTAAGTTTTTACACGAATCTGACGTCTGACCTCCGTGATCTTTATAGAACAACATACTTAACCGTAGGGGAATTCATTAGCATTGTGTCAATATCATTCATAATTTCATAGATTGAAGCGTAAATACAACCTCCTCGGAGGACTCAACATCGTTGGAGCCGCAGTTCCACACCATTACGCCGAGCCTGACGGCAGATCTTCCCTTTGTGGCGATTGAGCCCGAACTATTACTACATCTACAGATCTGTTGCATCACGAGTTTTTATTCAGGCAGTGATGGAAGTGTCCTACCACCGTACCTAAACTTATTTACTTAGGTAATTGTTTCTTCACAGCTTGGACCTAAGTTCTACTGCGAATTTTGCAACATTCTTATACCAGGCTTAGAAGATGCCAATACTCATATTAAAACTGGATTACATATCACCAATAAGATGGATCCATTTGCAGTTAAAGAAAAAGTTCCTTGCAAAAAGGAATCAGGATATGTCATCGTATCTGATATAATAGTTACCATGGAAGAATGGAACTCTGTGATAGATAACCATTGCATGATTTGTGATGAACCTGTAGCAGTGTTAAGTATGCACGCGAAGTCAAAAGATCATCTTGTTAAGCTGATTCAATCAAACGTTGTAATGGAAAATGAAGACCGTTGTTATAGAGAGGTTGGTATAAAAATACTTTAGTGCACAATAGTCGAGTTTTCCGAGTCTTTCAATCCAACAAAAGATACACAGACTTAAAAACATAACATACCTACCTACTTACGCGAGGAAGGTTTACCCTGTGCGAGGTCTAAGTTCGCAGCAAACGACAAGTACTATAAATTTTACACATTTAATTAATTTTATTAACATTTTTGCAGATTAATCCTCAGTTGGTTTATTGCTTTATGTGCAAGAAGACCGTACCTACTGAAACTCTTAGCGGGCACTGGGAGAGTAAAGAACACAATGAGAAAAAGAATATAAGTATAAATAGAACTTCTAAGAGTTCTAAAGATCCTAAACGCCGACAAAAGGAGGCTAAGAAGAGGCTCATTGAAATACAAAAGATTTTATACAATATTAATCTCAAACATGGCACAGCAACATGTAAACAATGCGAGAAAGTGATAAAATTTCATTTTAATGAAATGAAAGAACACCAAGATGCACATAAAACTGAAAAAAGTGAAGATAGTTCTGATGATGAAGCAGTTGAGTCCTATAAACCTAAAACTGCGGTGATAGACCACGGTAAAAAGAGAGCAGAAGTGGCTAAATACGGAAGAAAACACAACATTAAACTTAATGCCGGAGGAAGTAAAGGTTATTGTTTCATTTGCCACATTCATATTTCTGCGCATGTGAAAGTAGTCAAGGAACATATTAAAGGGTGCCAACATATAGCACTTTTGGAATACAAGGGTGTAAGGAAAGAGACTGACAAAAAGGCACCAGTTTATACGACAGAGCCCTTGGCTCAGTATTTAAAAAGCGTATTCCACTCAATTTCGTTTAGAGTATTATGGGTGAATTCGCTTTTCTGTATAGATCTGAATAGCTTTCTTTTGGTTGCTCCTGTGCAAGATTTAGAACCACCCAGAAAAATGATGTGTCTGGTTTGCAACGTAGAATATAAAATTGAAGATAATTATAAGCATCTCAGAACTGGCGAACATAAGACACACTTTATGGAAGCTGATGTAGTTATAATGCCTAGAGAATTTATAAGAGAGGTAAGAACCGTTACTTATATTATTACGAAAACATTCCTTTGAACTCTGTAAGCTGATATCTTTCGTCAAAAAAAACGAAAGCAATGGCTCCACGTAAAATAACAGTAAAATAAATAAAAGCCCAAAAGCATACAACGGCGTCAATGGCGCTAGTTTCTGTGTCGTTATGTACCTGCCCAGCGATTTCTATGTCTACCCTCTGATCTTTTACTTTTTTATATATTACATACATACATACATAAAATCACGCCTCTTTCCCGGAGGGGTAGGCAGAGACTACCTCTTTCCACTTGCCACGATCTCTGCATACTTCCTTCGCTTCATCCACATTCATAACATATATACTTATTACATAAACCTTAACTAGGCCAAAGTTTCAATATTTCTACCAAAACTAATATCAAATTTTTCAGGTCGCTGAGAATCTCTTCCATTGCGGATTTTGCAACCGCTTGATTGCATATTTTGAAAATGTTTCAAAACATATCCGGAGCTCGGTTCACCGGTTTAACATGGTCAAGAGGGAAACATCATCATCTTTTTGTCAGAAGTGGTTGAATGAAAGTGTCATAGCCATACTGGGACCCAATCCTGATATAATGTACTTGCAGTTGCTGAGGGAGGGCGTTGCGTCAAAATTGCCCGCTCACAGTAGGGTAATCTGAGTCTATCATCCCGGCCATATGAAGTCCACTCATATAGGCGTCCTCCAAAACTCTTTCACGATGTCCGGTTGGAAGTGGCGTACATTATATCTGTCTCGACAAAAATGTATCTTTATATAGCTTACTTAACGATTTTAAACTTAATCACATAGACATTATAGATCAACCAATTTGGAATCACCTTACCATTTTCACTATAGGACATATTTTATTGTGCTTCATAATAATTGGCACTAAGACTGTTTAAATTAAAATAGTTCCTACCTACCATGGGGAAAGATTTTCATTATTATTTTTTTTACCTATGTTAGTTTGTTAGACACTAATTATGTTACATTAGTTAATATTTTTACCATAAACTTTTTTAGGCTGGGCTTGCAAGTTTTAAAAGTAACTTTACTACCACTTTTTTTTTACCATTTTAAAGCTTTTTTGTTTATTATAAATAAAATATTTTAACACAGTATATAACTATTTTTTTCTGCTCTTACATTACATCATTAAAAAATAAGAATAACATAAATTAAATCAATATTTAAATATACATATTACCTGTCATACTTATTGATGCATATATACATATAATCACGTCTATATCCCTTACATGTAAAAAAATATATACAGGACAAATTACACAGATTGAGTAAGCCTCAAAGTACGTTCAAGACTTGTATTACATTACATACATATATTACATACATTGTAAGTTAGGATTTCTCCCTCTTAATTCATTTTCTGTAGTCAGTTTTATTAAAATTAAAACATTTTAGTGCATCATGGATGCTTTGACGTAACTAGTGTGCTTCTGCCATTAATGTCTTTAAATACTTATATGTAATTAATGGTAATTCTTTTATCCATTACTACTTCTAATAAAAAAAAACAATTTTGACTAAGCCACTCACAAAAAATAGCAGTTACACTAAAGTAACAAGTAAACCAAAGTAATATTGTAAGTACAAAATTGAACAAATAAAAATCTTACAATATTTAATTTTTAATTTATATACATATAATATTTAAGTATCAACTGTAAGATGGCCAAAGTAAATATCAAACCACTGTGGGAAGTGAGACAGTAATAATATCAAGTCACTTTCAGACTCTTTATGCAAATTACGCATATATGGTAAACTAGAATTAATATACTGTTCTTTCAGATGGCTTGGTAGGTCATTGACATCAAAATCCATTAATATTACTAAATTATTCAAATGTATCGGGTACAGACGTGACGCACTGCCTGGATATTTCTTCTTCACCAGTTTTATGAACCTTGGAATAAACATTTGCATTCGCATTTCAAAATTTGTCATTATAAAAATGAAGTTTAATATCCCAGAGCATATTTGAAAGCACATTGGTGAATATCCACATTTATTTACTAAGTCTGTGAGTTGTGCATTATCTTCCAATAATCTGTCCAGGTTGAAGTCTCTAGATAACACTTCTAGACAAATATTCAATAACATTTTTTCGATTTCAGCTTTCATTTTTAATGATATGTCATCTTTAACATTACTATTGAACTTGTCTCTTAAATTCTGATCCCATAATTCTTTCAATAAACACATGTAATTTCCATTTCTAATATGCCAATGAATGATATCATTTGACAGCATGCCCAAATAGACTCCTTTATCATTTAAATTTATTAAAGCCTGAATAATTTCGGGATTCAATGTAGATGAACATCTTGGAATTATTTCCATTTGAGTGAATCGGCGAATCAAGAATGCGTCCAGTTGTTTCTCGACAGGATCCACCTGTGAAGTGGTGGCTTCAAGTGTATGCATCTGATAAAGTTCTGTTAAAGTCTGAACCAAGGAATCATCAATGGTGACGTGGTTTTTAGGCTCGATTTGGCACATTTTCCTTATGTTCTCTAGTATGGAAAACCGCAGGTTGTTGTTAATTTTAGAGTTCTGCCCAGAAGTACTGAGAATTTTGACAAAACTTGATGAGAGAGCCCTTGCTACATTGCGATCAAGTACTGGATTCTCATAAACGAAATTGGGACAGTCTCCGTTGTTAGACTTTATTACTTTTTCAATCAATTGGTGGTTCATGTTTGTAAACAAAGGTTACAAAGGTAGCGGTAGGTAATTCTAGCGTTATTATAGTAAAAAAGTAAATAGTTTGTTACCCACGATGTTCCTAAAATATAATGGCTATAATATGTAAGTTAGTCGTTTATATTCATTAGTTTCTTTGATGTTGATTAAACAAAAACCATTTAGCCACTGATAATGGTAGCGTAGCACAAAAACAATCAAACCGTGCTAAGTAAACAAGAAGATATGTCATTTGTTTGGTTTTTTTGACAATGACATCACCCCAGCATACGATTATAACGCCATCTAACGAACCAATCACTATATAGTTTGTATAAAAAGCAACTAGAGGGCCCTACTTGTTTCCTCATAAAATTACAAATTTCGAACAGTATGTAGTCTCCTCGTCTTTGAATACCTATATTAGGAATCACGCTTCTTTTTTAGTCTTTCCTAAAGGTAGGTAGAGACTACATGGAGGGTAGAGGATCTTTACCTAGGACGTCCTTGATTTAATTAATTTACGTTTGTATAGGTCTCCTATTTCCAATTCCAACGTTTCTATTTCAGATTCTTGTAGGTCGCTGTAGGTGTAGGTATTTTTTTACTTTCATTCACCCTCTATCTAAGTATGTACGTACTAAATACTTAGGTACGTAATAAAATAACCATTTCCTATTCCTATTCCTATACCAGATACTATCTTCTTCTTTCACATTACAGCATTCTTTTACCACACTGTTTTAGATAACTACCTACCTACTTATAAAATTTATTCTAATATGTAGGTATTAGGTTGTAGGTACTAATATGCGTAACAGTCGACAGTGGTAGATACTTACATGACCAGGTCCATATTCTACGTAGGTACCAAAAGGGGTTTTATTTATCTACTTATCATTGACTACTTACAAAAAAAAAAACAAAATTCGCCCTGAAGTTTCAGAGATTCACGCGTATTTGCAAACAAACAAGTTTTTTTTCACATACATATGTTACCTACTGTTAGGTATATTATTATCACGTCTTTATAAATTATGGGATTGACTAGACAAAACCAAAAATGTCGAAATGATTGGAAGGCCTAAAAACATCCAAAGATTATAGGGTATTATAAGTACCTAAGTACTTACATTTATGATTTTTCCGACAGTTTATGCGGGTTGTAAACAGCCAGCGCTGTACCTACTTCCCTACCTGCCATAAAACATTACAATCTTTTCGCCTTTCGTCAACAGAATAACCACGCATCTTCCTTCTTCCTCCTGCCTGGCGTCGGTTTGCCTTCACACACGGTTGCCAACTGTTTCCAAAACGCCAGTTTGCCGAAAACAGACGCTACAGATCTTTTGGAAAATTTTGAGAAGCTCTTATTTTTTTTGCCAACCCTGAATTCTATGAATGACAATTAAAAAAAAAAGCGTCAGATTAATCAAAATGGCCGCTAAGCTTTCTTTCACGTACCTACTTACTTACCTTTATAGAGAGAAGCCCGAGATGAGTCTGTGATCATGATCCTAGGTCGAGTTCCTAAGTCAAATTTAATACCTACATAAAGCTGTGTAAGACTCCCGTCTTCTGACCTTTTAACCTTTGCTTGGAATAGCTGTGAGCATTTGTCTGTGACACAGTAGGTCCTAGGTTCGAATCCCAGCCAGGGCGATATGAGAAATGTACTGTTTCTGATTGGTTTGGGTCAGGATCATAAATACCTAGTTACGTAATAAGGTCTCGAATTTATTTCGAGGATAACTCATTCTGTGCAATTTGTCCCCACTCGTAAGTATACTTATTGGTTCTGAACCTACTTAGGTACTTACTTTGCGTGGTTCTGTTCTAAAGTGGCACACACTGGCCGGTTTTCCGTCAAGCTAGATTAATAAAAAGTGGTGTTACTTACAAATCAAGGTTTAATTAGATATCATGACTGATGAGGACATATCTTCAACAGTCTTCGAGCGAGACAAAAATCTTGCATCTCATTCTCGGGCGGGGCCTCACCGTGGTATAGCCCATGTATTTAGTGGCACTCTGTGAGGTCTGATAGTAATTTATTAGGCCCCACAGATGCGAGCTTTCGAAACACACTATTCAAGAAACAGCGTGAATTATTATGAATCGATGACTTCTTTATTAATATCGTTATTAATATAAACTAATTAAGACATATGAAAAGTGTTGGTGATCTTTATTCATAATTTACTAGGTAGACTTTCTCACGTCAAGATTATTATTTATTTCGTTTTGATTTAATGGCTGTTTCGTGACTTGGCGCGTTATTTGCAGCGATTCATATAGATATAGAGGTGCACTACATTTTTTTTATTAGGTAGGTAAATACTTACTATCTGTAGAAATATTAAAGTAAGTAAGTACTTAGGTACTAGGTATATGTAGAAAAAGAAAAAAAAAACTGAATTAGAATAAGAACAAAAATTTTATACTTATCTACTAAGCAGATGAAACGGAAAACACAACCTTTTATTCATGTATAAAATCTAAGAGGTCTATTGACGTGCAAAGGCTTTAGCTTATTATTTTCTCTCACTCCCCTGGATTATTTATGTCTACCTAACATCCCTGATAAGGAATTAAATGAGTGTTGTAGATCACTTACTTCTTATTACAAAAATGTAGGTATTATTTTTTATTTTGTCATATTATCTACACAAATATGACAAAATAATAAAAAATCAATGTGACTATAGGTAAATAAATGTAGTAAATTTGTTATTTAGTGATTCAATTAGGTATATCAGACAGGTAACGCCCACTCCAATTTTCAAAACAACCTTAAGTACTTATAAGTTTAAGAAAAATATTGATCTAAACTGTCGAAAGTCGATTGCGTCAGCGCAATCATCGAGAATCGTCGTTGACTCGACGACATCTTTCGCACGCTTTCATTGGGACATTTGAGGCCATTTGGGGCCAATTCTTTTGTTTGATGGTTGTATGTAATGGCCTTTACGAAGTCACGTCTGCGATCAATCATTGACTGTCATGTATAGGGCTAGTGCACACTTTTTCCTGTAGATTTTCCTTAGATTTCTGAAAATCATAGACGTAAATAGGTAGGTAGGTATTATAGGTAATCTTGAATATTTGATAGAAGCTGAAATTTTGTACTTTGGCTAAACTGGAGAATAGGCACATTAAGAACTTTCAATTGTGTAGGTGTGTAGGGATTTATAATGTAGAATATGTCCAGCTTATAATGCTACGGCTTTTTAAAACTTGTGCTAAAAGAGTGTGAAAGCAGATATCAAAAGTCAAACAAGGAAAAGAAGACTAAAACGCAGCAATTCGGCGGATTTTTTAGGTAAAGGTCTCGCAACCTTCCATTATTTGCATTCATCAAGCCATATACAGCTACGCTGCCTTACAGTCTTTTCAAGACTGTTGGGTCTGTCTACCCCCTAAGGGTTAAGATCTGATCCAATGTATGTTGTAAGTTTTTTAATTGAATGAAAAACTACTTACTTCCTCAACTTTCCACACGATGGATGAAAACGCTACGAGCAAATCGATTAATCGCCGCTCATCGAGTGATTAATCGCGGGGAGATATCGAGCGCGAATTAATGCAATTTTAATTCTGTCCCATCGATTACTTCGTGTGTGTGTTCCCTTTGGGTCTAATTGAGGGTGTAATACCCGAACAATTTAAAAAACGGTTTCGCCCGAGGTTCATGTAAATAATACCCGCAGAAAATTTATTTTCTGTTTTTTATTCGCGTATCTATCTAAGTAATTATGATCTTATATGACGGGATATATTTTTTTCAATTTGAATTAGGTACACCGATTTTGATAATCCTTTCTTCATCATAATCACAGTAATCGTTGTCTGAAATAGTTAACTTCAGTCGTTATGTGTTTACACGGTACTTACCTACAGCAGATTTATTTTCTACCCCACTTTACTTACCTAGGTATCATTACGATACCTACTCCCGGATGAGTCCTTAGACTCACTTAATCAGAGTTAGTGATATTAAAATTACTCTAAAATAAATATGAACAGTATTTTGGGCGTATAAAAAACCAAAAAATTAAACATTTAATTTCCCTTCAATCGGGACAAATTAAAGAAACCAAAGGGAAACTACTACATCAAGGCGATTTATTATAAACTGTGGTAATAGCGTAAAAAATTATCGTCATATTCGATTCGCCTCCTCTTTCTCTTGTTATGGACCACAGCAGGAGTGAAAGAGAGGGAAAACCTCTCTGGGTGGCCAGCATACGGTAATCACGCCTAAACAATGATCTATTATTTCAGTGCGCAAGCGCAAGATTGTATTCTGAATGACTTTATCGTGTAGTGAACCTTTGGAACGTCGGATCATTACAGGAATTATAGGCGGTAATAAGTTTTTAAGAAAGCGTAGAAAAAGGTTCATAGGTGAAATGTACCTACCTATTTGTATTGATAACTAAGTAAATAAATAAATATACATATACAGGACAAATTACATGAGTTAACCTCGAAATAAGTTCGAGACTTGTGTTACGAGCTACCTACTAATTCAACGATACTATAATATTTTATAATAAATACTTATAGGTATAGATAAACATCCAAGACCTAGGCCAATCAGGGAAAGTTCTTTTCTCATCATGCCCTGACCGGGATTCGAACCCGGGACCTCCGGTGTCACAGACAAGCGTGCTACCGCTGCGCCACAGAGGCCGTCTAAGTAAGTAAGTAGCTCCAAAATTCATCTCTCCTCTCATGGGCCTACTGGAAGATATTTCTATTGAATTAAGAAGCACCTTTGTACTAGAATTACTGTATTAAATGCTCCTGTATATAATTATGTGTTCATAAATAAATAAATAAGTACCTATACATTATCTTAATTGACCATCTTAAAATTGCAAAAAAATACTTTTCTTCTGTTCTGTTCCAGTACCAGGCTTCAGGTAGGTAATCAATACAAATTCCTTCTGTTCGTAATAATTGTAGAAAGATAATATTTCTTTGTTTTAAGGCTGTATAAAATTATGCTAAAAACTTTAGTTGAAATGGAAATAAAAGAAAAATGGAGTTTCACACTGAATTGTGACGTCAATAAGTGATACCTCGTATCCAATTTTGAAAATAAATTAAAAAAAAAAAAAATAGGTGCCATATGGCAACCTACTACTTGATTATAGATTGTGCTCAACAACAACAGTGTACCTACAAGCGCGTTTTGGCTATGTTGATGATATGAAGTTTATGATTCAACTTTCAACAATTAAGCTATTTTGATGGCGATATTTTTATTATCTTATAAACAGTTATTAAAATACCAACATTCGTAATTACAGTTCGTAACAACTGCTGCGTGTAAAATCCAACGAGATGTAAAGTAGCCGGTCTTCGGTAATGGCGCCAGTTTGTCAATAATTTCCCCAGCGAAATTGGTTGCGCCCGCGCATGGAACCGTCAGTTCTTCGTGTGAGGCGTAAACTTGGCCACCGTGAAGTGTTGCCGATATCCGATAATATATTTTTGTATTTACCTAAATAGGTATGTACCTAGACATGAAAAGTCTTTTTCTGTTATTGTACATGACACAGAAAAGAGTAATTTGCTTTGAGAATCTATCAAAATAGCCAAAGTAGAATGAGTTACTTAGTTAAGAAAGTACTACATTTTGTAAAGGTAGGTAATTAATAACAAGTTCGTATGTAATTAGGTACTTACCATTCTAATAGGCGTATATATACGCAACATAACAACCCGTCGCCGCCACCACTAATGAAACGCGTGACAATTATCACAGCCAATAATTTTGAGTCAGTAATCGACGCGGGGAGGTTAGCGTTTACTTCGTGTGAGGCATCGTTATGATATTTTAAGGATAGTTGTCCACTAGAAGGATTTAAACTTTTTTTTAGGCCCTTTTCTGTAAATATAGGACATAACGTGATTAAGGCACTCATTTCCGCAGTCATAGGTGGATCTGGGTTTCTTCAACGTAACCGTAAAATTAAAGGAGTTGAAAGCGAAAAAAGCTTTGGAAATATACATATAGCATTAAAAATAAGACAAACTCAAACTACTTACAAAGTTTTTTAACCCGCTAACTGCACCGACACATTATTGCAAGACATGCCGTGTTTAGGTCTGCTGGAGTAAACACAGCTGTTACAGCGCTCGCTTAGTATAGCTCACCTTAGGAACGCAAGCCTTAAACCGAACGATAGATTTCAGGCGAGACGAGTAAAGAAATAAAGGAAATTAAACGTGTTGCTTATATTTACGGCAGGCGATCACGGCATAGTTGTTTAATAAAACAAACTTGTTGCAGTATAATATTGATTGCTCCGACTTCTTGCGTCGTTAATGTTAAAACATTGATTTAGTTAATTAGACAGGTTTAATGTGAGAAGATTAAGAAGATAAGTACCTAAGTACTTTACTAAAATTGTCTTGCTGAGAAAATCATGATTTTCTAGGATTAATCCTGAAACTTAGGATGGAAAACCCTTTGTGCATTGTAAGTGCTATATAATCAATCCATCCGGGGTATACAAAGTTAACTGTAGGTAGAATTGAGATCAAAATAGTGAGATTCCTAGCATATCGCCTTCTTAATAAGATTGTTTTTATCGATCCGCAGGTGTATAAGTATAGATACTTAAAGTAATACTACTTACTCGTACATAGTTAAGATATTAGGATCCCTACGTTCTTGTTTAAAAATGTTGATTGTTGAAATGTTGAGGCAAATAAAATTGGGATTGTTTTAATAATCCTTAATAAACCTTTATTTTTACAATTTGTTCATTATTAACATCATGCAGACCAGGAAAGTTTCTACATTAATCATATACCTACCTACAATCTAAGTAGGAAGTTACCTATAAATTGAAGAAAAGTTTACACGAAATATTTCTTCAATAGATCATTTAACAATAATTCTTTCATTAAAACTGTGATATCCGTTACGTAAATCCAAAACTACTAAGCAGTAGTCATGCTCATCGTCAACACGGGAATCAATCACAAAAAACTTATAAAATATAATATCCGAATGACCTAATTCGTCGTCTCTCCCCGCGTGCGGTCTCATAAGAACATAATAAAACCTCTTTGACGTATCCATGGCAAAATCCCTAACTGATATGCCCCTTTACTCAGTTAAGGTGTTAAGAAAGGAGTTACAGCGCGTATAAGAATGTACTTTATAGATATAAAAATAAGAGTTAGTTTGTTGTGGATAGTAGCGCTCGTTTGGTGGAGTACAAAGGCGCCGATGGGCTTGGCGGCTCCTTTGATGACGCGGTCTGTAATTATGTAAGTGTTCGAAGTTCGATGCTTGGGGAATGCGAGTTGGTTCGGATAGCGTTGTTGCTACGGATTTCTTAGTGTTTGTGTTCCGCACAATGAGGTCCTGGGTTCATCTGGTCAGGCCGTGATGGGAAACGAGCACGTACATATATTTTGTTTAAAAGCTAGATCTAAATTCAAAATGGGTAAGTTTCTCCTAAGCTCGCAGAGGTCAGATGAATGACTTCCTCTTTCCTGACCCTACTCCAGTTTTGGAGTCATTCATTCATCCTTTATCGTCAGCATACTTCATGAACCACATTCCAGGAATAATGTCACCTGGAGAAAAAACTAGGAGAAATGAAAACTTTCTAAGCAGATTGTAGCAGGATGTCAATCAAAAATATCTATTTTTTACCTACCTAAATAAAAAAAGAAAATATGTTTTAAATTTAAATGAAAATTATGAATGAATGAATGAAAAATTATTTATTCAAGTAACCAGACTCATTATGTTAGTATACTTATAACTATGTTAGTAGGCATAAATAAAAATAAAAATTAAAATAAAATTCTACAATTAATTAATTACTGCGCAGACCACTCCTGCACTGTCCCCCCAGATACAGTACAGCAGTGGTTTACGTAGACGCAATCCAGCCTGAATTGCCATTATGAAATGCCATTATGAATGCCATTATGAAAAGTATATAATGTATAAGATATGAGTACCTACGTATGTAAGTAGGTAATATCTATAATTTCTCTAAACTACCTTTCACTATTTGAATATCAATTCCATCATTTAGCTATACAACTGAACGTGGCCTTTCTGTTTGGCTCTGTCTACCCTGTAAGCGATCATCATGTTTAGGTGGGCATAAGTGGGTATATATGGTTATAATTTCTCATTAATCTGCAAACAGCATCCACATTCCCAAATCCAATTAGAAATATCGTAAATCTACGACTTCCGAAATTAACCAACTGGACATTTTCTTCAATAATTAAAAGCATTGTCATTACACTGTGACGAATTGCACCACAGCGGGTAGCGGGGCGGGGCGGGGGCGTGGCCTACACACTTCAAAGGAGCCGCTCTACGCACTACAAGAGCCCACTTATTGACGTGTAAAAGGGACAGCGGCAGAGAAAGTACGCGTGAGACAGAGACGGCAGACGTATGTTTGTAGTAGTAATGTGTACTGGTTGATTCAAGATTATCGGAATGGCGGATAGACGCGGGTGTATTCGGTAATAAAGCAGTTTATTGGTATCGATAAAAGTTTGATAAATTTTTAATAAAGTTTATCGATAAAAAAATGTTACAACTACTAATAAGATCTTAGTAAGAATAATTATATTGAAGATTGACTGTAGCCTATTCTACCTAATACATATTGTAAATGCGAATGTAAGGTTGTTTTTTCTTCAAAAATTAAACCACTGAACGGTTCTTCATGAAAAAATGTAGGTACCTATAAGTAGTACAAAAGCGAAAAAGGACAAAGGGAATATTTTAAAAAATGCCAGGAAAAAGAAGCTAATATAGGCAAAGAGCACATAAATTTTCGTAAAAATAAAAGATTTCGCGAGGTCTTATTTCGTGGCGAACAACTAGTTTATAGTACTTAATTGGATACTTATGTAGGTAAAATTATGGTCAGAATGGATTACCTAAACAGAATATCGATAATCCAGCTTCCGGCCATATCCCATCACTGACGATAAATCTGACCCGCTAAAGAAGCTTACGTCATTGACGTATTGTTTATAAATCAGAGACCGCCTCGCCGTATGAGATCAAGCCGACAACGCTATCCGACCAAATTGAATATACGTGTGTTACAAACATATACTATTCGTAGAGATTCTCTCTAAACTTGGTGCGAGAGGGATAATTAAAAAAAATTGTGCTTACGCGTTTGTGTGGTTGAATAGGTACCTTTAGGAAAGAAATGAAAAGAAATCTAGCTGAATGCATTGTTTGTTTGTTTTATAAGAACATAATTATCTACTTAATTGGCTCTGTCTACCCCGTAAGGAAAAAAGACTTATATTAACAAAGTTTCATATTTTTAATTCACATAGGCTAATGAAAGAAATGAATAAGAGCTTTTTATTCTTTTATTATTTAGTTTTTAATCAGGTCTTCGCATCCGTGTAATTTTGCAGCCAGTCAGTAGCCATGTTATTACTGGCTCTACTTTTTCTCTGTGCCCTGATCATCAAAATCGGTCTATATGATAAAGGCTGAGTGAGAAGGCTTTTTACAGGACTAATGACTACTTGAAAAACTAAAACATGTAAGTAAGCAGTTTGAGCTTGGCGCAGGAACAACGTAAAGATTTTGGTAAATACTAAGGTTCAAATCAAAATTTAGTAAGTAAATGAGTAAGAAGAAAGTACCTACCTACTTACTTACTCATACTCTTTAGTAGTACTAACTTACTTACACTCGTACATATATTTTTTTTAATTTGACATTTCCTTTGAAATTTTATGTATTAGGCTTAGGTACTTTTATTATTTAAATTTCAATGAAATCAATTTAGTCTAATCGAAACGATTTAAGAATTCTCTCGTCCACATTTCTATTCTAATTACAAGTTAGGATAATTGTGAAGTTGGCGTTATTGAAGACAATGCTGCAGTGCAGTTTGTCGGCGCATCATCTGCTCTAGGTAAAGCTTTGGAAGCGGTTTAGTTTTAAGTAATTTATTTGACGTCAACCCATGTTGTAAAACCAAAAGATAATGTGACCATCAGGTAAAGTATTAGGTAAGTGATGTTTGAAATGTCCCACAATAATACCTAAATAAAAATTCTGAATTTGATTTGAGCTTAGTGAATTAAAAAATTCCTATGGTTGATACCATTTTAAAAAACATTATTTTTTGTAGCTACTATTCATGTCCCTCTAAAGAACAAAAGTCTCCCCTTCCCTTCAGACCAGAACTCCCTTTTTATTATCTTGTTTGTATTTTCGAGTCAAATTTATTAAGTTCTTTTAATGCAAAATATTAAAAGAAAAAAAACTTTTTTTAAAACATTGTTCTGTAATTACAATTAGTTTCTACCTAATCTCATAATTTATAATTTCTTGTCATTGTCAATTTCCCACGACTAAGTTGGCCTTCTTAGCCACCATAAAAAAGAAAAAAAATCGCAGGCTTAATACAACCACGATCGTTCCTAATTCGATTATTAACAGGTCCCAGCCATTAAATCGAATTATCTATGACATGTACTCAAGAAGACAGAGATAACTACTCATTAGATGTGATATGACCAAAATAGATAGAACTATCACATATCTTCCAAGCCCCTTTCTTTCGCACAGGTTTAAACTTACCGAGGGCGGGGTAATGGATCAAGTTACGTTGGTTTTGGGTTAATATAGCAAGATGCTGACTCACGTAGGTAGACGGTATATCAAAGTGGTGAAGCGCACTATGGTTTCCCACGATCGCGAAATTGATAAAGATGTTTCAATTTTCAGATGAGATATTTGGGTAAGAATTAAATAATAAGTTTACGAAACCATCCATTAGTAGCCGGTAGGTACATTTTTAATTTTAATTATTAGTTCGCTTTATCTGATAGGATCTTCTTCATAGTTATGGAATAGAATAGAATAGATTTATTTTCAAAATTGGATACAAGGTATCACTTATTGACGTCACATCACTTAAATCTAATAATAACTACTAGGTACCGCTTACAAATGCATGTTTTCATAGTTTTAATAGTTAAGTATTATACTATTATTAGGTATACTCTGTCTACCCCACAAGGTATATAGACGTGACCATATGTATGTATTATACTAAAATTGCCTTAACAAAAAAATTAGAATAAATCTGCATCCATACCAAAATCGTGACCTTGACAAAATCGGAAAGCACAACAGTTGCAAACCCATTTAGACCGAGTTCCGACTCGAATCACAGCCCCGCCTACCCTCCGTTCAGTAATTAACTATCATTTATCTTTGCGCCTCTGTCAAAATTGTGTCGTTCGTTCGAAAACATTTTAAAATGTTGCCATAATTAGGACCACTTGATTAATTTGACCAGAGCGAGTTCGAACGTCAAATTTGCCTTTCAAGGTGTGAATTAGACGATTTTTCTCGTTGATAAAGGCTGACGGATGTGAAACGTACTTTTGTGAGTTAATTATCCATGGTTATCTGTTAAATTTATTTAATTACATGCTGTTGTAGGGTCTATAGTAGATGGATTTGCGGTGGACGTTGGACGTTGTTAGTGATTAATGATTTAACCGATTCATTGCGGATGGCACGCCTGCCGTGCCATTACTTTCTTTTACGTGTGGCGTAGGGCGCGGGAGCCGTGTCATTTTTAAATCGATGATAACTCCTTCAAATTAGGTTTTAGGGAGATCTACCCAGAACAAAATTGTCGCTATTTTTCATCTAAATCAAGGTCGTAGCCTTCGTTTCTGGTAATTGTATGATTTTATTAAAAGCAGGTGTAACCAACCTTTTCAGATGCTTAAAATTGCAATTTAATAATACCTAGGCTACATGACTCAATTTTGTTTTGTTTAAATATGGAAACACCTCTAAAAATAAGCCCACTAGTAAAAGAAATACCATGATTACTGAAGAACTCTTTGACATAAAGTCACACTTTTTTGGCGAGTCCAAAACGTTCCATAGAGAAGGCTACCTAGGTGTGACGTCACTTCTAAATAATATGTATTTCGTAGGACACGTGCGTGAACTTTATATGATAACTATGTAAAATATTGTGTTTATGGTATAGGCCTCTTAATAAAAGTTGCTTTGATTTTAATAAGTTACCTTATGATAATACAATTTTTTGCTTTTTCTATAGTTTTAAAATGGACTTGCCCAACTAACTTCAAATAATCTTTAATATAAAAATGAATCGCTAAATGTGTTGGTAAGCACTGTGGTAAGCGCATAACTCAAGAACGCCTGGACCAATTAGGCCAATTCTTTTTTTTTAATATTCTTCGTAGCTCAAGGATGGTTTTTACGGCGAGAAAATGTATGTACCTCGGGCGAAGCCGGGGCGAGCAGCTAGTAGTTACAAAATTAAAAGTGTGATTATTAGTTTCGGTTAGGTAAAAATTTATGTATTATGAAACATTATTTCCAAAACTCTACTCCTGTCATGTAGCCTATTAGTTATGGAAAAATACCACGTGCGGTTCAATATGGCTAATATGAGTCTTATTGCACACGACACTTCATGTCCTAAACAATGGAGGATCCCTGCCGGAGAGATAACAAATTGCATGTCCCTACGAAGTACCAACAATGTAAAATGACCAGTACGTTTTGTACAATATGGTCCATTTTTGCGTGGACAGATAAGAAAAAGGTCCTAAAAAATTCGAAGGTGAATGTTTTCTCATCTTTTGTGAATTAGTTCTGTTTTGCTATCCTTGGTGATCAGATCTGCGTGCGTATCGATGACATTGAGATCGTATATCTGGGCTTTCGACATTTGTGTTGTGAGGACTGTGTTACTGTGCTCTGATCTTCGTAAAAAAACGACTGCTGCTTGTATAACTGGACTCCGTGATCTGCCAATGTGACGACTCAGCCTGTGTACATAAATCTCTGCTTGCCGTAAACTTCATGTAAGTAATTTTTTCATGCCTAATCTGTAGTGTATAGTTAAAAATAGTATATTAATAAAGAAATTGTATTCTAGTAGATACCGTATTAGGTACTTATTGGGTAAGTTACTCTTATTGGTACTCTTAACTCCTATAAGAGCACACTATAAGGTAGGTACTCTTTTGAACAGAGTAAACTTTGTTCAAAAGAGTACCTATCTATGTATCCAATGGAGGGATCCTGTTTGTTCTCATGATTAAATTTATCATAATATGGTTTGTCATAAGGCCTTTCTCATAATTTTTCTAACATAATAATTGATTCACATAAAGTTTATTGCTATAATGCTTGTGTAGGCATAATGTTAGTTTATAATAATGAGTTTTGCTATAAAATAGTATATCATAATGGGTTTGTCATAACAGTTATAGTCATAATCATAGTTTATTATAATTTATTTAGTTCATAAATTCTATTCTAACTCTATTTTAAACCCTTATAAGTGGCTAAAATTTGAATAAGTTTTTTCATAAGATTTTCTAACGAGAAAACGAGAGAATTTTGTTGATGGTTTCCTGAACCTGAAAATGTAAGACATTAACATTTCAATAAGTATTTTCACTTTAAATTACTTAAAAACACTAGTATAGGTTAAGGTTCTTCGAACTCTTCGGAGCCGCCATCCGCCATGGATCCTTTGAATCCAAGTATTAATCTGCCAAGTTCGCCAAAACCTGGACCATCATCGGGTATAAATCCTTTGGAAGCTTGCAGTTCGCCGCAATTCGGTACATCAACTTCTCTGGATCCTTTGAATCCGTATATGATTCTTCCAAGTTCACCAACACCTGGACCATCATCAGCTATAGATCCTTTGGAAGCTTGCAGTTCGCCGCAATTCGGTACATCAACTTCTCTGGATCCTTTGAATCCGTATATGATTCTTCCAAGTTCACCAACACCTGGACCATCATCCGCTATAGACCCTTTGGAAGCTCGGAGTTCGCCGCAATTCGGTACACCAACCGCATTAGGCGATTATCACACGGCACCGCGCACCGCCGCGGAGGGCGGTGGCGGTAACGCGGATTTCGCAGCGGTGCACCGCGCGGTAAGGCGGTTTACGCGCCTGTACGCGCGGATGGATTTAACGCGGTTTTGACCAGTTTGATTGCAGACGCTGGCAAGAATGGACGCTGAAGTGGTGGCAGCAATCTGGCTTTTATGGCGCAGAAAGAAAAAAATAAGAAGATACTGGGTTCATCCATTTTTACGAAGCAGAACTCTAAATGGGTCATTCATGTTATTCTATAAAAGTTTGAGAAAATACGAAGATAATTTTTTTAATTATACGCGAATGTCCACTTCTTCATTTGATAGCAGAGCGACTTTGAATCTCTGAAATAAACTTTTCGACATCGAAATCCATTTTTAAATTGCGACACGTCTTGCTTCCACGATGTTCCGCGCGGTTATGCGGTGCCACGTGTGTGAGGTGCCGCCCCTCCGCGCTGCCGTCCGCGCGGAGAGGCGGTGGCGGCGAGAGCACCGCTCGACCGCGCGGTCGGGCGGTGAACATGTGTTTAGTATCAACGGATTTAGTAGAGGCTTATGCGACATGAGATCCGCTTCACCGCCTGCCGCGGCGGTGCGCGGTGCCGTGTGATAATCGCCTTAGATCCCTTAACCGTAGAATTAGGAAGAATGATGTCTCCACAAGAAACTATGCCATTATACGATATGGAAGGCTTAGATTTTATTGGTGACGAAGAACTATACGGGATTTTGACCGGCAATAACGACGACACATTGGATGAACTTAATAGTGCAGATCCGAACGAAGACACAAATATTAGCAATTCTTACGAAAATCAACAGGCCGAAGAGGAAGAAGATACTTCTCCAGAAGAGACGACCGGGTGGTATCCGGGTAATCCTACAAATATGTCCAATATAATCTTTACAGGGACAAGTGGTATGTTGCCGCCACATGATGTAAACGTCAAAAGTCCTTTGGACTATTTCTTTTTATTCTTTAATTCTCACTTTATAAATTTAATTCTGGAGTGTACTAATAAGTACGGTAACAAACTAAAAGCAACAGCGACTACTCCACGCGCTCGTTTTCGCAAGTGGACTGATGTAAGTGTAGCCGAATTCAAAACTTTTCTCGGTCTACTGTTGCTGATGGGGACAATTAAGCTAAATAGACTAACAGACTATTGGTCAACTCATTATTTGTTTCGTCTATGTGTACGTCAATTTATGTCGAGAGATAGATTTTTTTTAATTTTAAGAGCTTTAAACGTGCAAAATAATGAGAGAACCCAAAGTATATTTAAAATAAAGTCGTTAATTGATTTGTTCAATGACACGATTGATTCGGTATATTATCCATTGAGAGAATTAACTATTGATGAATCTCTTATTTTATGGAAAGGAAGACTTCGTTTTCGTCAATATATTACAGGTAAAGCCCATAGATACGGTATCAAGTTGTACATTTTAGCCGACGCTAACGGAATTATTTTAAAAATTCACGTGTACGCAGGGTCTCAAGATACACAAGTAGGCGGTAAAAATCATATTAAAAAAGTTGTACATCTTCTTATGAAAAAATATATTGAAAAGGGACATTCCTTATATTTAGATAACTTTTATACCAGCGTGGGGTTATCTGAGGAGTTATTGTGTAAAAATACATACGTAACTGGTACCTTAAGAGCAAACCGTATTGGTAATCCAACGGTAGTAAAAAATATAAAATTAAAACCAGGAGAATCGTGTATAGTACACAACTGGAAAAAAATTGTAGTAACCAAATGACAAGATAAACGGGAGATATTGTTCATAAGTTCGGAACACACAAGTCAATATAAAGCGACTACTAGTCGCCGTGTACGCACCGTCAAATACAAACCGGCCGTACAAATAAAATATAATAAATACATGCGGGCAATAGACCGACATGATCAGATGTTAAGTTATTATTGCTGTGAGCATAAGACCCTGCGCTGGTACAAAAAAGTTATTATACATATAATACAAATATGTCTAGTAAATGGCTTTTTGCTTTTTAACGCAAGAAACAAAGGAAATGAAACAACTTTGTACAAATTTAGAATGGATATAATGGAGAAATTACTGCCAATGCCAAATAGAACAGAACTTTCTCGGTCTCTATCAGAAGGAAAAATACATTTACCTGCCAACTTGCCAAAGAAAAATGGCAATACCCTAAGAAAAAGATGCAGAGTGTGTTATTTGAAAACCAAAAAAAGAGTTTCTGTTTTATTTGGCTGTCCTGATTGCCCCGGATTTCCGGGTCTATGTATTGATAAATGTTTTAGAGAATTTCACAAATATTAGCATACTGTATTGTGATTGTTAAAAATTACAAATTGTGTTATAGAAGATTTTTTAGTTTTTTATAATACTTAACTTGATTGGCAAGAGGCTACTCACTATAATTTGATTTTGCTGATTTTCAAATTTAAATGTTTAATTAAAAAAAAATACGATCAGTCAGGTACTTATTTTAAAAATACTACTGACAGTACATACTGGTTGTCTACGGACTTCTGAACTATTTTTGTAATCACATGTTCAGTTTACTTTTATAAGAAATGGTCAATAATAATAGAGCAAAATTTGTGAAACACCATTTTTTTTTTGTAAAGGATATTGATTAAAAACTGAATAGGTACTGATTAAAAAAAAACTTCTTAATCATAAAAATCAATCTGGCACTTTACTTAAAATATCAGTCTCCAGTCTCCTTTAAATGATATACAATCAGTCTTATAATTTAAGAACAATGTCAGTAGAAAAGATTAAGATGATCCGATTTGCATTGAGCGGGATGGCGGGATAGTGTTAAAAATATTGACCATAACTCAATTGTATACGGTTTCATTTAGGTTACTGCAAAAATGTCTGTTACTGAACGAAAACTACATTGATCTATGTATTTCAGTTCGCCAAATGCAAAAATACTTGGAAATATTATTGTGTACTTAAATTTCCCGCTCAAATTGATCGAACCGGCATATGTAACTTTTTTAAATATATGGTTTTCATTTAAAACCTAGTTTCATTAAAAACTCTTTTCTAATTTTTTTTATATTGTACCTACTTACTAAAATTATTTTCTTATCATATCCAAAATTTGCTGCATTTTTATATTTCTGTCATATGGCTTGAAGCGCAGCAATTCATTTGAAACCAACTGGCCAAAATATTTACATCCATGGATGTCCAAGATAGTTGGGACCTGATCCTCATCTTCCTTATTTTTTTCTATATCCTTTGCACTGCCCGCCATTGTATTTTCTGTGCAAATTGCTCTATCCACCATTACTTTTTCTGTACATGTTGCACTATGTACCATATTTTTTTCTGGGCACATAAAAATATCCTTTGTTTTTATATTTTGTGTAAATTCGAAGTTGTCCCTGTGTAGTAAATACTTTTGCGAATTTGGCTCGAAAATTTCGTCATCAGATTCGCACTGAGTTTCAGTTTCTGTCTCGGGAATGTACTTTCTTTTTCGCCGTAATTCTTAAACAATAATAGGCAATAGGTAATTAGAGTATAATGGCAATATTAAGCAAATTAGGATTTTGAATGACTGAGATTGAAGGCACCCGTCTATTTACTCTTTTTCTTAAAATGTAAAAATCTTATTCCATAGTGCCCTAGTAAACGACTCATAGTATTTTTGGTACTTACATATAAGTTTGATAATTTTTCCTTTGGTAAATTCAGAGAAAAATTGATTACCGCCGAAAGTGGCCACTTTTGGCGGTAATCAATTTCCCTCGGCGGTTTTGAAAGGAAAAAATATGAAACTGCGAAAAATACTATGTGTTATTTACTATGACACTATGGGATTAGATTTTTAAAATATGATACGGAATTTATAGACGAGTGGCGCTAGTTTCGCTGCACTAGTCGTCTTAATGACTTAATGTATCATATGACAACCATACTAGTAGTATTATAAATGCGGAAGTTATCATGCTTGTAATTTTGTGAATTTGGATGTTTGTTCTCAATCACGCTGAAACGGCTGAACTGATTTGGATGAAATTCTGAACGGGAATAGTACAATCAACTTAAGCTTAGACAATGTATAAATTTGAACGCGGGCGAATTGCGGGAAAAAAGCTAGTATTTTTAATAAATATATACCTATTAAGTACTAAATCAAACTTGACAGTTTATCATTACGTAGTGTAAATAAGTTGAAATTTCTTGTGAGCAAAACCAAAACAATAATTACAGAACTAACTTAAAACCTCATTTAGTCAAGCCCACATTCCTATAAAACTATTCAAACCATTAGGACTTAAAAATAAGTTCAAAAGGTTTTGCACACCTTCATTAGAAATGTCACTTACCTTCCATTTTCAAAAATACACTTGTTATGCCACTTATAATCACTTGAAACAACGTTTCTGTATGTTCGCGTTAGATTTCGAATGTCAACTAAAAGTATGTAAGCCTAAAACATGTAAAAACTGGTTGAAATACTGTATTCTTTTCCACATGGCTGAAGACACAGGAGGCGTGTCATGTAATCGTATGGCGCTTGACCCGGCAGCCGTGTCACATAGTTTTTGTTGAACGCCATTAGTAAAAGTTTGCAAAATTAGGCATCGCAATGAATCGGTTAAGTATGATTTCTCGTGGTTATTTCGGTTAGGTACTATAAATTTATAACTTGTTTTGCTTTCAAGGTTTGGCGTTTATCTTTAACTTTAAATTAAGTACCACAAGAACTATTTCTACGAAAGTCATTTCACCTTTTTGAAGTGTCTTTTCAGGTTTCTTTGCATTCAGAAATTTCAGAAAGAAATGTTGCCAATTTTAAATTAACAAATTCTCAAATTCAGTATTCGTACCTATAGTTAATATCAAAATAGTACCTAATTTTCGTATACCTTAGCCAGTGTGGTCAAACATAGATTATATAAAACATTTTAAAGTGGACGAAATTAACATAAACAACACATTCATATTTTTACTACTTGAACAAGGGTTACCCAAATTATCTTGCACAATGGGCATTTGGGAAGTAAACCCATAATTTGGTTTTAACCCTCTCCCAATTGGCTTTGTCTAAGTATTGTTAGCTACACATAAGATAATGCTTGACCAGAAATATAATATAGGTAGGTACTAAGTACCTATACCTAAGTACGTAGCATAAAATAACACATAACCTAACGCCAGTCTTGTTTAGTATGGTTCTAGTTATCACACTATAGGTGCATCAATGTGAAATCAACATACCTAACATTATTCAATGTGATATAGGTATCTACTTATTCAACTAATTGGTGTTGGTAGGTATATGAAATGAAACGCAGAACTAGGTACTCTTTTACTTCTGCTATAGTTCTGGTCAACTGTATCAATAGGTATTAATAATTAATGTTTATTTACTATTCGTTTCTGTTGAGTTTTTACTTCAATCATGAGATTTTTTATGCCTGCTTAGCACTTATTGAAACTGAGGCCAAAGATTTTCTCTTCTTTTCTTCATTCTTTATTTTAAAGTAATTTTTCTTTATTTTAAATAAGTATTAGGACCACCAGATTTTGTTTTTTTTTCTGATATAACGCTGTTTGTATACACGTCAATATTTGCGTCACTACAAATTCCGGTTGGCTTCTGCATGTTCACTAACCTTTATGACACCTTTTCCGTAGGTAGATCGATGATTCATATGTTGAGTGTCCATAAAAAATAAAATAAAGTGTTTTAAAAATCAATAAGTACCATTAAAATTGTACATTAGCCGAGATCTTTTTACAATGCAACATTTTGCGCTGAAGTGGTTAACCGAAAGATTTTATGAGTTAACAATAAACGCTAATGGTCATTGCAATGCAATATTAATCTGAAATGAACACAATGTGCCTGGGAAAATGTTTGATGCACATGAATTTGGGATTACGACAGTTTATAGAACGGTATTTAATATAAGTACCTATTAGATAAATTTACCACCATTTTTGAGTTCACACAAAATTACTAGATATACCTAAGTATAATAAATTGCAGTGAATATCAGAAGATAAGCCAAGCCATATAAGAAATAAAAAATATGTAAATACAATTTCATAGTTTAGGTAAACTAAGGATTTTCACGCCGACTTCATTTATTTTCTTGTCTAAGAAAATAAATTGAGTTTCGACTGTCGAAGTTAATTTAGTATGAAAACAGATTTATACTTTTCAGTAAAACAAATTTTTTGTACTTTTAACAAATTTTTCTAAATATGATAGTCAAACCTTACTGTAACGTTAATAATAAAGTTAAATAAGTTAACAATAAGAAAATTCATACGAAGATTTATGAAGAATAGTATTTTAATAAATGTTATTTCAAATAAGTAAGTACATATTATAAGTGAAAAATTATATAAAGTTCAGCAAATACCTATCACAAAGCTATATATATAATATCGATATTCACTCCATTCGCGCAATCTCACAAAAACATCGATGATAATTCATCGACTAATTGAATCGATCATCAAAAGGCTAAGTCCGAAAATGACAGGCAAAGCAAGTAATCGCTATTAAACCGGCTTGTCAATTTATATTGTCTCGTAAGTAATTCCACATTCCCAACTCGATTGTGAGGCGTTATAATGACAGGAGGATGACGTATGGATTTGTCGCTTACGGCGTTTGGAGGCGCGCGCCATCGGCCACATCAAAGAGGTGGGCTCCTTTGATGTTGCCGCGGTACCGCCCTGAGGGCTGGGACACCGACTGTTTTTAAACTGAAGGTGGTATCGATGAAATTTTATCGATTTGTATGTGATATTATTATTAAGGTTGATAAGCATTATCATAGATTAAGTATAGGATAAGATGTTATGTTAAAATTTCAATTCGCAATGTATGCAAGGTATTCATTTGTATTTTATTCATTGGTTTAAGGTCAGTTGACCTACGCACGTTATGCGGATATAAATCAGAGGTGAAGTGAGCTTCTAGCGTTTGGCTTGCGTCAATTTATATGTTTGCTGGTTGATGGATGAAATGATTTAGTAATCGACTAAATAATACCTGCATAGACTGTAGGTACACTGTACCAAATAAATTTGGATATGCCTGTATTTTTTTGTAAAATTCGTAGGTATAATTGTAATGTATGTTACATTACAATTATACCTACGAATAGAAATCTATTTCCAGTTTCATTTATATAACATTTTATAATAAGAAAAGCAATCAAAGGCTTTGCTTCATTAAGAACATAAAAGAAATCGGTAAGTAAAACTTAGTCCAAACATGACCTGAGAACTTTCATCTTTTCCGAAGAGGGTTAAAAATTATCGATATCGACTTTCCAAATCTCACGCTACGCGTCCCGCTGAGGTAATAAAACGAATGGAGCACGTATTTTGACGTGAGCGGCGCTTCTGGTCGGCTGTCCCTCTTACTCGGATGCGTGTGTCTCCCTCGCTCTAACGGAGGTGGCTCGATGCTATTATAGTCTTATAGCTCGAGCTTTGCTATAAATTATGGTGCAATAGCACCTATTCTTTTGGACACTGGTTCGCTTAGCTTCGTTTTATTTTGCATTGCTCATGTAAAATTGTTGTAAACATATATCTAGAACATAGATTAGACCAAAGCCGGGTTAAGTTCCTCTGCAAAGTTGTAGAGGTAAGGAAACCGCATAGTTATTTGACTTAGGTATATTCTCCAGTCTTTGAAGTCTGAGATCAAGCGGTCGCGAACATAGGTGAATTTGTTTGATTTTTTATAAGAAATAATGACACATGGGAATTTTACTTTAACGCTAGCGGAGCTGAAGGTAAAAGCTAGAAAAAATATAATATTTAGTTAATAAATTGTAAAGTTACGATAAAGTTTCGAGGCCATGCCAACATTGAGTAATTAACATACCTACCTACCTCTACAGAGATAGAAATAAACGATTTCTTAAATCAAATTCAAACACAGAGATTCCATTAAGCGGTTACACAACACAGGATTTGAAAGGTTCAAATTGACGAATTGAAATCTCTGATTCGACGTGTTTGCCCAAAAACTTAGATTGGAATAGAAAAAAGAGGTCAATAAACAACGGTAGGCCTTTGGCGGCCCGCTGGGCCCATAAAACTGCCTATTAGGGCGTCTATTAACGCCTGTTTCCAAATAATTAGGAACTATTCACCGCCAAAGTTGTTACATTAATTGTTTATTAATATAATGGACTTCAGCTGCCAGAATTTATAATTTTGTTAGGGGGATTGTTTATTGTAATTTGATTATGTGTGTATTAATTACAAGGATACTTATTTAAAGGTAAGTGCAGGTATTTACTTGTTTAATAAAGTAGGTACTTCTTTATTGCGATTTTTAGCGAGTGGGCTCTTATGAGATAATGAACACTTGATTATGTGTATGAACTTCTATAATATTAGGTACGTGTTAGTATAACTCTTTTTATCTCTTACGAAATGGAGAAAGTTATAGGCAAGTTTATTAAACTAGTCTTAATAGAGATCGTATAATCCTGGATCAGACCGTGTAAACAAAGTTCCCATCTAAGAAATGTTAATTTATTATCTTAACTGTAAACCAGACATAAACATATGACTAGAGATTTATTTCTTATTTATGAAAACCGCTTCCTTTGACGATTAAAACCAGAATATCATAATTTTATGAACTTTATTCCTTTGATATTCATTTGTTATTATGTCACGAAGAGAAGTTAACCAAAGATTATTTCAACAATTCTGCTTAGCAGTAAGTTGACAGTTACTTATAGGATGATAGTCTACTAGAGGCCGCCCGCGACTTCGTCCGCATGGAAACCCTATCAATCCCGCGGGAACTCTGGGATAAAAAGTAGCCTATGTGTTATTCTGGGTCTTCAGCTACCTACATACCAAATTTCATGGTAATCGGTTCAGTAGTTTTTGCGTGAAAGAGTAACAAACATCCATACATCCATACAAACTTTCGCCTTTATAATAGTAGTAGGATATCACTTTTTTAATGTTACGTTAGCCAGTGTTCGTTTCATTTAGATCTACTTTTGGTAGTTACCTAGATTAAAGTCTAGTCACGCGTGCCATTCTACAAAGGCTGAACTGCCACGCAAGTTGCATCCTCAGAATTTTTAAAACTAATATTCACGTTACATTATTAATTAATAACATCTAATTATAGCCATACTTGACCACCATCAGTCTGACGTGACCGTTAATTCTGACGTTAAATACATCCTTATAATATTATCGGATTAGGTATACTATGTAGGCCTACAATATACGAAAAACTTCTTTATAACCTTGATATAAGAATCAAAATCTAATAGTTTGTTAATAAGATTGTTTGACAAATCTGACAGACGGCAATGATCAAAAGGAACTTTGTCTCATTAGTACTCGTGGCTCAAATGAATTGATATGCGAACAATGCCTTCAAATCTTTAATACGATAAGGTCCTCGGTGGATTAAACACGCGTCACAATTTGGTATGGTGAACTAATAGTTGAGAGATAAATACAGAAAATATATCATTTATAGCTATGAATATATTTTACTTGCGGCTATACACACGGGAATTGAGTGCCGCAGTCACGGGGCGATAGAAAAACTATTGCAAAATTTCAGCCTGTAAAGTATGTTGGTAATGGAGAAGGAGATACTCGTACTTATCGCTTGAACAAAAGCGAGTACATTAATACGGCAGATCAATTTATAGATGTAAATTATAGAACGACACAATTTATAACATCTTTCCACAGGAATCGACTGGGCAATACGAAAATTAATTTAAATTTCGAAAAAGACGTGCCATCTCTTCGTCTATATTGGTGCGGCCTCTTTAGTCCGGGATTTAGGCTCGTTATGTGACAGTGACGCGACAGCCTGCCTGCTTAGCTCATTGATACCGGTAACCGGTACCGGTACCAATGACACCCATCGACCAATTAAAACTATACCGACGTTATTTCTAGTGACGTTGAGCTGTTGAGATGAGATTAAATTAATAAAAGGTCCTTACGGCGTTTTGTTTTAATCTGGTTTTTGGGCCGAGCGAAATAATTTGTAGGTATGTCGTATCGGCGATTAAGGACTCTTCACTTGGGAATCCGCAGCTCGGCTCGCGAAAACGAAAATACCTCATTTATTTGCTTGTGATAACTTCCTAGCTAAATTTGCTAAATTTCAATTTGGTAATTACTAGTTTCCCATTAAGCGAGAATAAACATACATAAAGATAGTCTGATAAAAACATAAAAGTAAATTTAATCTTCTTTTTGTCAAATTCATATAGAAACCTTATAAGTACTTATAATTTTGTTGGCCATATCTTTCAAGTACTGAATATCAGTCAGTTACAGATTTTTATATGTAGATAGATAATAGGTATGTATCTGGTATTCAGCTTCATTTTGTTATTAAACGCCTAACTTAAATCATTAACGTTTTTTAATTAAGTATAACTAATAATTGCTTCTCTTCCTGCCGGATTGTAAAAGTGCTTCTCTGCCTGCCGGATTGTAAAAGTAAATAGAGGGATGGCGTTTTCACTTGAAATTATTCTCTTAGGTAATTTGGTTTCCGGTAAACTTTAAAATAGAACCACTCTAAATCAAAATTTCCATGGATGTCGTGAAAGGCGTTTAATGGATATGTTTAAAAACTTAAGATGCCTCTTATAGGCGATGGGCTAGCAAGCTGTCACTATTTGAATCTCAATTCCATTTTGAAGCCATATAGCTGAATGTGGCCTTTCAGTCTTTTCGAGACTGTTGACTCTGTCTACCCCACAAGGGATATAGACGTGACTATATGTATGTCTACGCATTTGGATAAAAGATTATCTTAACAATTCGTAAATCATGTCATCATCTGCTCCGAACTCTCGATGATGGAATAGTCATTATGAGAACGTTAGTTTCACAATTCTATTATGGTGTAGTCTGTAATTTTATTCTGAATGTAAGAAAGTATCTAAGTACATGTCAAAAGAAAAGTGTTAACTATACTTCAGTTAGGAGTACTAAAGACAAAACTATTGTCGATAAAGGTAAATTTTTTACACTCAGGATTCCTTTAAGGCCGATGGGCTCTTAACCGGTCAACATTTCCAAAAGACAATACCATTATCAATCCCTCCAGCGAAATGTGACTTTGTGACTATCAATGTTGTCTAGCTCGGAAGAGAAAAATACATGATGGGTAAGTATTAAGCGTATCGTTATAGTCAAAAAACTAAGGTGCACATTCTGCAATTACGAGTATATGTAGTTAGATTTTCATCTCTAGCGGGGTAGAAAAACCCTCTGTCATCAACAGTCTTGAAAAGACTGAAAGATTGTTTGGCTTCGATATGGAATTGAGATTGAAATAGTTACTAGCACATTGCCTAAAATAACAAATATTAATGGCTTTTAAATATAACTTTTGCAATTTCTTTTATCTATCAAATTTTAAAGCAGTTTAGTACGTTATTGTACACTGATTTCCAAATGCCAGTTTCAAAATGCGCCGTGCGATCCTTCGTCATACTAATAGTCCAATAAACGCCCATTTATAACATAATTGTACTTTAATATACCCACACACGCCGCGAAACGCCGAAAACATGACAAAACCACTTCATTATCGCCTATTGTTGCGATTTCACTCCACTTCCAATAGTTATTGTGATCATCTACATTTTGGCACGCTGTTTATTTTCTGTGCATCTAACTTGGGATGTAAAGTTTAAATTCCTTTGTCAATGACGTTGGTAAATTTTATGTCATCAAAATAAATAATTCTTTCTGAATTCGAATATGAATAAATTGGTTTTGGCGCGTTGTGAAAGAATTGTCTATGGAGGTACGAAGTATTGAGCCATAGAGTTGCATTTACTTTTTTTATAGGGCAGTTGTGCCAACTGCTAAACGATTCATCATTTTGGCGATGCCTCTTGTTAATTCGTTACAGGAGGCTGGGTATTCGGGTCATTCTTTATCCTTAGGGGAAGTGTGAGAAAAAAGTTAAGTTCTATTATTGAATTTCTATTAATATTATGTTCGATTCGATTTTATCGATCGATTATAAACTGTATGTTCTAACGTAATTTATGAGTCATCAATTTATAGGTATTTATTTCTTCAAAATTCAAAGATGGTTATGTAAAAATCATACCTAAACAATTTAGAAAAATAAATTACTTACTACAAAATAAATTGAAATAAATATACCTATGCTAAATTATTTCCAACGCAGTTATCTTTAATTACCGTATCCCAAAAGGTTATTCATAAATAGTAAAACAGTATTTAGCTTTAATTCGTAATGTTACAAGGCAATTTGTTGTGGAGTAAAAAACATATTATTTTTATTTATTTATAGCTATTTTTAGGACAAAGTTACAATTAATAAATATTTGTAATAATCAATGCTACGAGGCCTACGAGAGCTACGAAGCCACGACTGCTACGAACATATAGGTGAGTTATTAAAAATCTCGTTGCAATGGGTTATTATATTATTTATTGCTTTACCTCTTTATTAAAATAACTAGCTCTTACCCGTAGCTTCGCCCGCGTGAAATTAGCGTCACCTACCCAAAGAATCTAGTATTTGAATCCAAAATTTTGTCATTAGGACAAACAGCTGAACGTGGCCTTTCTGTCTTTTCAAGGCTGTTGACTGTGTCTTCTCCGCAAGGGATATAGACGTGTTTATATGAATTAATACAATACAAAAGAATACAGTATTGCTATGCTATGTACGATTAAAAAAAAATTAAATGATTAAACGTTTTATCTAGTAAAACTAATAAAGTATCTATAATAGTATTACTAATTACATGAAAAATGAAATGGTTAAAACCTATGACAAAAGAACAGCACGCCAAAAAAAAATTGAAACAAAATGGCGCACAACTGTCATCGCTGGAGGCGGCGTGTTCCTAAATTAATTACACAAATGTTAATTAAACGATGTTTCCATTAAGACGACCATTATTCAATGTCTATTCGTATCTGACAAACCGTGACGTGTATTTAATTTTTTATATTTCTAGACATTAAAGGGTTGTAAAAACTAGACATCAGGCGTTGTTATAGCAATCGGCAAATGAACTGAAAGGTTCTTCTCGCTGGTCAATGAATGTCAGTGATTACAACTTTTTGGCGGAAGCGCAAACGTCATGTTGTTTGTGCTGTGATTTTTTTTCCAACATGTGTGTAATCGACTTTAAATAATTAATAAGTGTGGATTAATGACTTTAACGTGTTCGTGGACAAGTATGTCTATGGGAGAGTGTTACAATACTTATAACGAATTGAGAGATTTTTGATGTTGTTTCAAAAAGTCCCGAGAAATGCTGAAGTAAAGCATCCACAGGCTCTACTCGACACTGGCACACTTATCAGCTCATGAAGAAGTTTAATTGGCATAATGAAGAATGAAGACAAATGTTACGATTCTTGAGTGGGTAAATTAGGTTTTGCACAAAAGCGACTCCCGTCTGAACTAGCTCTGTAACATTGAACGGAAACATAACTTATTCATACATAATAACTATTCGAAAATTAGTAGGTTTAGTTTATTTCCTAAGTTTTTATTTTTGGTCATAACAAACTCATAATGTGGGGTTTCACATGGCTATTACATGTTTCAATCTTATAAACAGCATAACTAATAAATACTAATAACGTACGGCAATATGTCCGACTTTTGTAGATTTTTTGTGAAATAAAATTTTAAATAAATAAATAAATGTAAGCCACGCAACGTAAAAACTCACAGAGATATGAAATTGAAGGACATTACATTTCTGTAATTATGTTTAATATTATATGTAGAACGTGAGTGTAATTTTCTAGATGGGTACTTACTTAACTATTTTATTAGCAGTAGGTATAATTTGTAGCTACGAAAGTATGTTTTTACATTATCTAAACACTCAATGCTCATAATAATTATGTTAATAGCACAACAATAAATTGAATACCTTCGTTTTGGTAAATTACACGAATGATACGAGCACTCAAAAGAATAATTACAGCTTGCAACACCTTCAGAAAACAAATTCCCTGCCTTTCATTGCGGTTCTAAAACAAATGTAACGTAATAACATCCTATGATTGTGCTCCATAATTATTTTGAATTTCGAATTGTTGCGTTTGAAATCAACAACTGTTTTATAATTTTGCCAGTGTAAGTTGACACCTCGACGTTAACCCCGTCTTTGCCAAAAGATGACTCAGTAGGTGTTCGAATACGTTTTTGGGGGCGTACTAAAATTGGCCGCATTACAATGAAACGCTACACCCTACCATCACGGAGGCCGACCTCAAAATTACAGTATTAAATTCGGAACAAAGAGACCGAAAGTTGTACTTTTAAAATTTCAATATCGAAGGACTTAAGGGATGTATCAATAGTCTTAATTAGTTTGTAAATGGAAGTTGCATTAACAGCTCATGGCTATATTATTATGGGTTTTCTTCAATGACGCATTTTATTTCGCTAATGATCGTATTGCTTACTTAATTTGTTTAATTCTTTTTAATTTTTCGTGTTCTTCGATGAATTTCATTGTTGCTATATTTTTTCATGTTAAATTTTTTTTCAATTGGTACTGGCTAACAATAAAATTTATGTTTTTAACAAAATCTGGAGTGTTATTATATTAAAAAAGGTTGTTGAAAAAAGGTTTTATCGAGATCTTTTCTTATATGTAAATTACCAGACCCACCTATGTATCCAACAATAAAGAAAACTTCTGGGAAAATTATACATTTAAGTACAATTATTCATTCTTGACCCCTTACAAGTTATACTTTAATATTCTTTTAGTTTCGGAAATACTACGTTTAGCTGGATATTATTAGATATGGTATTGGGAATCGGATAGTGATGGGTTGCTTATAAGTTCAATGTTTATCTTCTTTTATAATCTGAGCGGGATAAAAAACATACTTCGTTTTTGTTTTGCTATCAGATAAGCATGGAAGCTTACAAAATAGAATGTTTGTTGCCTTAGTTAGTTTGTACGGCTTTTACGACATCTACGAAAAAGATTTTGATGAATAAATATAGAACCTAATTAGATAACAACTAGGTAAATATCTATTAGAAATATCGACGCTCATGCTTTAGATATTTAAAATAAGTAGGTATTTCATAGAGTTTCTTATGAAGTCTAGGGGATATTTTTTCAAAATTACCACGTGATCCAAAATATCGTAATATTTTCATTAAAAACGCGTAGAGACACTAGCTTACTCTAGTCTAAAAATAAGAGTAACATTATCACGATCGACTAGAAAGTGGTGTCCACGTGCCGTCGAGGACAATCTGAGCAATTAAAAGTCGTCGACGCCACGGCAACGCTCATCGAACAATTATTTATTGTTTACGGTTCATCACTTGAGGATACCGACATTGTTAACGTATTAAAACCTCCGTTGAATATTCAAATACCACCACATCGGTATTGCGTGATACGTTATACGTCTATTGTAACAAGAGACTCGATTTTCTTTTTGAAGTAAGTGTGCCAGAGCTCTTTCAAAACTGGTGATTGTGCGACCAATTAACGAATAACAAACTCAGCCCGTAACTAATACTCGTACAGTTTTAACAATTTGAGTTTAGAACGTATTTTTAATTTGACATCGGTGTTACGTATGGTAGAATACTTAGTGATGGGACAATTTTGTCGGGAAATATTTAATTTTCATATTAATTATTCATTTGATGGAGGACACGACTGAAAGGTTTTCAGTTGGTATTCTGTTGAAATAAACTAAGGTGAAGTCACGTTTAACTGTTGTCCCCCGCAAACTTAGTCCTCGCGAACACTAACTTTTTTTTTACAAAATTTTAAATATCTTAGTCGCTTTGCTCGCTCGGTCATAAAGTTTTACATGGTAAGCTTGACCATAATATAGAAGCCTTAGTTCGGTTTAAAAAATTGAACTGTCAACAGTTACACAAACAGTATACATTCTCAACGTTATTAAGTAGTCAGTCCCGGTACTTAAATAGAATTGGACCACTCCATCTCTTTCCCATAGATGTCGTAAAAGGCTTATAAGGGAATGAGCACATCTAGTGCAGCTAAGTCCAAGTCAGAGGGGAGTCATCATTATCATCAAATCAGCCGTATCAGGCCCCCCAATGTCTTCCACCTCGCTCTGCTGGAGGTGACCTGCATCCAACTTTTTAAAAGATAAAAGACTAGAGCGCTTTGTTAAAAAAATCTGACTTACCCAATCCGTTATCATGGTTAAAACGCGTACTGCGCCCGCTCCTATATCTCCTCCTAGAGCTCCTAAATCAATAAAGGTAAGATGTAACCGGAATTAATGAGAGGAGGAGGAAGATTAAACAATTTGCGAAATTATAAACATACATACATATAATCACGTCTATATCCCTTGCGGGGTAGACAGAGCCAATAGTCTTGAAAAGACTGATAGGCCCATCGGAACCGACACTGCATGAATTATTTGCATGTAATTCATGCAGTGTGCTAATTATATATATTCTTATCTTACCAGGCACGCGACGTCCTATCGCTTTTACTAACAAAGCGAATTTTCGTAATACGTATCCGAGCGCGGAGCCAATGGCTTTCACGGGCCCATGAGAATATGGACATTTAACACGGCTAGAACGGCTTGTATGGAATATTTTTAATTGTTTCTCCCTAGTTGGTTTGTTTTTCGGCAACTTTGATCCACGTGGGTCGTTTTGGGTCAATATTTAACTTTATACTTACTTACCTTATTTCTAGTTACATACCTACATACATAAAATCACGCCTCCTTCCCGGAGGGGTAGGCAGAGACTACCTCTTTCCACTTGCCACGATCTCTGCATATTTCTTTTGCTTCATCCACATTCATAACTCTCTTCATGCAAGCTCGGCGGTTTCGGGTGCTTTTGACCTGACCCTTTACCAGGACGTCCTTAATTCTAGTTTCAAGTCTTAATGATTTTGAAATAAATAAAGATGCACGGTTTCTGATCTTGGAAACTGGTACCAGTTGCAGTACTAGTGTTTAACTTCTAATCATTACATAGTATAAAGAAAAGTCATTTCCCGCGTCTCTCCTATGTAAGTATGCTTAGATCTTTATAATTACACATCGGATTTTGATGCAGTATTTTTAGTGATTCAAGAGAAAGGTATATGTATAAATGCTATTCGTGCGAAGCCGGGGCGGGTCGCTTGTTTATTGGCTAATGATTTTGGTTTACATGGCTTTCAGGAAATCGCAAGTCCGGGGTGTGCAAAAAGTCCTGTTGACGCCCGTTGCGCCGGGAATTTCCTTTCTTAACAGAGGTCTTCTAGTTACAATCTACCTTCCTGCCAAATTTCATCTTTATGGGCTCAGTATTTGATATTTCGTGATCAGTCATGTCAGTGTTTTTTCCTTTCTATAGATGCCGCTCTCTACATATACATAGATGTTTCTTTAGTAGAAAATTGCCCAAAACTGCGAGCGAAACTCATGAGTTTCATAATTAAAAATAAGTATTTCATTTTCTTTCTATCATTTACAAATTAGACCAATTAGAAAAGGGAAATAAGTTATTAGGTTATGATACTTACAAAAAGCTCGCGAACGAACTTATAAGAGCTTTCCCATCAAATGTTCCACTACCATCACCGATGATTGATGAGGCCACACCTGTGGTCTAAGACCCGCTGGATGGCTCTATCAGGTACAGGGGACCACACATAGAGTGTGTTTTTCAATAAATATTATAACTTTATGTATTAACTATTAATAAAACTGAGCATGTGCATTTTTTAATGTGCTAACACAAATGGGATTCTTATTTTAGCTGATAAGCTAGCAACCTGTCGCTATAACACTCGTCATATAGTCTCTTCCAAGACTACAAGGCTCTGTTTACCCCTTAAGGGATAAAGAGGTGATTGTATGTATGTATGTGATTTTAGTTCGTGTCACAGAATCCGTACTGTACCTTAGGTATCCTGATTTCTACAATATCTTTGATAGACATGCATACTTACATAAAATCACGCATCTCTCCCGAAGCAGTTTCTACTTGCCACGATCTTGCATACTTCTTTTGCTTCATACATACAAGTCATGCTGTTTTTATTGCTTTTGATATTGTAGAATAATAGTAAAGTGTACGATTGTTTCTGCACCTAATCTTGAAATTTCACCCATACACTTGGTTAGGAATAAATAAATAACTAGGTATATAAAGAAAATTTTTAAAAATAGAAAATTGCTTTGTATGTATTTTGATGATTTAAGTTGTAGCTTACGTCACTCTCCAGACCATTAACTAAGTATCTTAACTCAAAAATAAAACATTAAAATACGTTTGCACGTGAAGACGAGACATTATAAAGGGATAAGATTCAGATTTTCGGTGGTCGAATCGGTAAGGTGCCCGGTTAAAATGCGTGTGGCGCAAAAAGGCACAGGTTCGAATCCCACCTTGGCTATGTACTCCAATGACCATTTTCGAAGTTATGTACATTCGTCGTATACTTACCGATGGTCTTTCGGCATAATTCAGGCAACTGGATGTGTAACCATGATCGATCCAATCCGGTTAGCTTCCCATGCAAAGGTTGCGGGGGTCAGAGTGGAGTCGCTTCGTGTAAAAACTAGCTTCACCCAATCCATGGTCCGGAGATAACCCCGGACTCTGCAGAGTGGTGAGGATGCAGAAGAAGAAGTATTTTGATGATTTAGGGTTTAGGCGGTAATTAAAAAACAAAGTAATTTTAGAACACATAATTGTTTATTTACACTAAGTAATATTCACATAATAGACGCTAGAAGATTTTAATGCATTATTGTATAAAATCGAGCTTACAATTGTTATAATTATATAGTAGGAACAAGGTTTTACTATCATAAAACACATAGAAATTTAGAAGGAAAACATATGCTAAGCAAAGAATTTGGAATAAGAGATGCCATTATTTGATAGTAAATGACGTGTCGTCGTCTGGCAACGTATGGATTTTTCTACGTAGTTAACTAGGTATGCAGAAAAATGCGTGCTGTTCAAACCAAGAATTGTGATACAATATAAAACTTAATTGTGTCTGATGGTAGTCATTATATTAATACACATTCTATGGTTATGGTATAGAACTGAAAGGCTATTTTTGATCATTGAGCATCTCTCTTTCCCTTCTCCATCGAAACCGAAGAGAAATACTATGTTTCAATTATTTTATAAATTCAAAACATACCTTTTAAAAAAGTTTATCTCTTTGGTTTTGATGGGGAGCTCTAAAGAGATATAAAAAGATTTATGTCAGTTCGTAAATAGATCCATTGAAATTGTTAAACTTTTCTCAATTTTACAGACGCAAATTAATTATTTTTTTTCAAAAGTGCCGTGAGAAATCATTATCATAAAACATAATACTTAAAATGAAAATCGATGTTTTGTACAAAAACATTTACATACATAAATATCTAAGTTGGTTCTTCATAGGCTGTTTGTTGTTCTGACACTTTATTATGATTTTTTGTATTGCCATTTTGTGTCCCGATAGAGCAAATTGTTTTAAAATACATGGGAGTTTAATACTTATTTTTGAAGATAAATCATATATATGATATTACTTAGTATGCAATGATACGGTCTAACAGACGCCTTGCTCTATAAATTTTGCTCATTCATTAGTAAAATTTGCAATAATTTACAATTAGTAATAACTAATGATAAATACATTTGCCGGTATGATTTAAGATTGTATATTAACATTACAAAACTACATCAACTAAAAGAGATTGTACTAATATTACTATACAGGAGTATGTACAATTTACCGGGTCTTATTACAGGTTCATATTTTATATTTCCATTCATATTGCACTTAAATTTAATTGCTTGGTGATTGTTGTGCACTCGTACTCCAATGATATCTTTAATTGTTAATCATTAATAAAATAAATTTCTAGTTTCATTGATTCTATTGATTTTATTTGAGAACAAACTTTATAGATTGTACAATATCGATAAACATCAAAATTAATAATTATCTACAAAGCCTTCACAATAACACATTACGAGTACGAGTTAAACAAATTAAATCTATTTTCACTGGTTCGACCATTACCAATAATAAAATAACCCGACGAAATAAATAATTTAAAGATAACTCTATAAAATATTAAGTACTTAAATAATAAAATCAACTATCACATTTATCGAACGAAGCTTCTCTTCAATTATTTTGTACAGTAAACTACGCATCTATCGATGTATTTACAGTCATTAAATAGTGATGTACTTTACGATTCTAAAGTGAAGATAAAACGTTAACGTCACTAATGTCCGTTTGAATAGTGTTGCACAGCAGTCTATGTTTATCGATATCGCTAAATCGATTTAGTAATCGAGCACGCGTCGATCATAATTGCCACTGGGAGCGATCGCGCGCGAGGCCTCGTTTCATTTGGACGCATTCACGACAAGATTTGTAGCAGCCTCCTCGCTCGCGCCTATGCTCATAGCTTTCTTCTTCAATATACCCAAATCAGTCACGTTTTCTAGAAAACTCTTGTGCGCAGAAAGTACCTTTGCACTTTCAACGTCTTTCTTCAACTCCTCCATATCCCGCTTCAGTTTTGCTCGTCTGTTTTGGAACCACGTTATGACTTGGGCGTTCGAGAGCCCTAATGAGCTTGCGATTTCGTCTCTGTCGGCTGGAGAGAGATATTTTTGGTAAAGAAACCGTTTCTCTAGTTCAAAGATTTGGTGGTTCGTAAATGCTGTTCTGGATTTTCGCTTCTTCTTCGGCTGTGGCCTGTTGTTGAAGAGGTTCAGGTGATTCGACTGGCCGTCTGTAACAAGAGAGAAATGCAAAGTTAATCATGATACTAACCAATCAATGGGAGTATTGACTTCAAAGTTATAACAGCTTAGCCACTGGTATGGTGTTAAGTTTTCTCAATGTGACGAACTATAGTTACTTAAGCAATAACTTTTTTGACTCAATACAATAGATAAAGTACACTTAAAAATGATCAATTCTAAAAAGAGTTGTTAACTAACAGTCATCTCATCAATGATTATGACAATTTGTGTCTTAATGACATTAATAAAGATTTATCAATCTGATCGCTTTGAATTTTTTTTATCATATACGACTATTCAATGCTTTCAAGTGTCATCACGCTACAGCTCCATCGCAATCTGGTTTCTCCATTTTATAATTATAAACCTATACAGGTTTATAGATAAAGCAAACGCGTTTCCTCGTTATCAGGTACTAAAACATCATTCGAGTCTATGGCACCATAATAAAGAGCCCGCAGCGCTAAAATGTTACTCGGCTGTCGTAAAACATACAATAAAAACACACCCAGGAATCGTTACTTTTTAACGAGCACGCAATCACATACGGGCTGGCTTAAAACATTTTAGAGGCAAAACAATCAGCGCTGTTGTGGGTAGGCGTCAAAACTAAATAAATGAACGCGATAGCACAAGTTATAGTTGCTACAGGTACTTTCCATCAGTCACTTCTCAAGGACACTAAAATGGATTATTAGTATCTTGACCCTAAATCCTGTTTGTAAATGGGTTTGTTACGTTACTATAATTTATCACAAGGCATAGAAATTACCATTTTGTGAGACATGCAAATCTTTACAAAGTGTAACGTTATTTTAGGTTAATAAATAATTAGGGTAACGTATCCTTATTTGTTGTTTTAAGATACCGTAACTACTCGTAAATTAATCGTAAATTTATTAACATACATACATACATATGTTCACGTCTATATCCCTTGCGGGGTAGACAGAGCCAACAGTCTTGAAAGGACTGAATGGCCACGTTCAGCTATTTGGCTTAATGATAGAATTGAGATTCAAATAGTGACAGGTTGCTAGCCCATCGCCTAAAAAATAATCCCAAGTTTGTAAGCCTATCCCTTAGTCGCCTTTTACGACATCCATTGGAAAGAGATGGAGTGGTCCTATTCTTTTTTGTATTGGTGCCGGGAACCACACGGCACCAAATTTATATATTTAAATTTATTAAATTGGATTTATTCTCCTCTTTCTTTATTTTTCCAGTAGTTTCGGAGTACGCAAATATAATTTACTTACAATGAGCCATCGGTGGTTGCGCTTACAAATCCAATTTTCCCTCTAACGCTAATGAACATAACGGAAATGGAGATAGGAATAACAATGGCGTTATCTCTATATCCGGTAGTTCTGCCCTATTTCTAATATCTGCATTTGTTGGTTCAAATTTTGTAACGTGTAATTATTTTTCTAATTTGGAATTTTCACGGTGTGTTTTATCTTTGTTTAGACGGAATGTTCAATTATTTATGCTTCTATTGAATATTTTGCATTATCGTACTTACTTCTTACTTCAAGTTAAAACTTAAAAAAAAACTGAGTATTCACAAGAATAATATCTAGATTAGTAATGGATGCTTGTATGCTTCTTAACAGTCGACATAAGTACATTTTTTAATTAGCCTTTAAGAAGAAAACATTTTATCGAGGTATCTAGATAAATCTTATCTACTTATATACTTAACATGGTGTTAAAATATTTGTTAGGTTTGAGTTTTTTATTTGTCTAATACGAGATTTAAACGAAGAATTTGAGGGGAAGAATTCTACTCTGCCGAAACCCACCCGACACCGTCCTCCATCACAACCTGTGATGGTAGGTTCTTTTTATAAATTTGTAATTTTATACAAAATCGATAGGTAACAGTTTTTATATTTATATTATATAATATAAAATTATTATTTTTTAAAGACTTCAGTTGTAAAATCGTACAAAAAATATGAAAGTTCGTCCTTCAGAGATATTTTAAGATCGCATGGTAAGAGTAGCGGTGAACCGCAAGAATTAATAAAATAACTCTGTCGAATATCAGCCATTAAATTAATACTTCGCATTGTCGGATCATATGAAACCTCAACATTTAACATTAAATTCGTTGACACAGCCCACACCTTTACTGGTACTTGGTGGTCAAATATTAAAAAATATTTTTTCCAAAGAATATATAAGTACCTACGCTTTTAAAAACCTTAAATATTTAATTTGTGTAATGCGATAACGTTTTTACAAAATTTCTCACCAACTTGAAAGGTACAAAAGTATAGATAGCTACAGTCAAATAACACCAACAAATTTGTAAATAAATGGTCTCACATTTATTACACGTCAGATTCCTTTAGGTCACCGTCACAACCAATTTGAGAATTACAAAAGATTGCCAATTCATTTATAAAATACATGTTATACACCGCCGGCATCGAAATGGCACATCAGCTGTATTAATCATGGCCTAATCGCATCCTTAGCGAATGCGAACCTCAATTAGGACTGTATAAAACACCAAAAGTGCCAAAAAAGAGCTCCGACCAAAGACATCGTTAAGCCGACATCGCAAAAAACTCAATCCGACACGGCTTTGCGAGTCAGCCAAAATGCATCCGTGTCAATAAGTTGTTTATCGTTCTTCTACTTAATAATAGCGAAGACCAGTACATCCTCACCAGTATATAAGATTAAGGTTAGTACCATACAGTAAGTACCTTCAGTTGAATCATAGAAATAAGTAGCTGACGTATCCTTAATGTCCTACTGCCTGCAAATTCAACTGAAGGCATAGACAACAGAAAAAGGTTTTTTTTTAAAGTAAAGTAAGCGCCTTTCAACGATAGTAAAAAATACAAAATTATCCATATAAGACAACTTTTACATGGTTCAACCTTGTTAGTAATACGACTTAACCTATGTTAGTACTTCATCACTAATACGGACTTCGTCCTTTTAATAAGGGCCTACATTAAGTACTTATTCTTTTTATTTTTATCAGTCATCTTTCCTCAACCCAGTTCCATGAACTTCTAAATTGATTCAAAGATTGATAACCTCGGATGCACGGAAGATTCGATTTTTTTTGTCAATAAAGCAAAACACATTTGCCAACAACAGTCATTGAATTGTACTAAAGACAAAAACTGATCTCTTAAAAAAGCCTTGCCTTGTTTTTTTTTCGTTAGGGATACCTACCTACCCACATGAATTGTTTGGATACGCACGTATGATTCATGTTAAGCGTAAAATACTGAGAAAAGGCACGATTTTAGCATGTCTAATGACAAATTAATTAAAACGGCAAAGGGACAAAAAACGTGGAGAAACTCAGCAGTTATTAGGTGAACATTTTTTTTTTATTCTTTGAAGGTAGGTACTTTTGCACATAGATAATAAACTCAGTTTTAATTAGATACTCAGGTAATGCATATTTTTAAGAAGTTCTATCTAATAAGAGGTATTTAAAGCAAAATCGCACTTCTTCCTCCTGGTTGTAGTCCCGGTTGCATCCTCACCTTGGTGGAGAGGAGCCCAGGGTATGCCTTTCACCATGGATCCTAGTCAGCGACTCTCTTCTTACCTCCGCAACGTTTGCAGGAAAACCAAAGCCGTATTGGATCAATGGTTACACATCCAGTTGCCTGAATGTGCAGGTTTCTTCACGTTGTTCTCCCTCACCGTAAGAGCATCGGTTAGTATTCAAACTACTTAATGTACATAACTTTGAAAATAGTCAATACAAAACCGATGTGGGATTTGAACCTGTGCCTTTCTGCGCATCACGCATTTTAACCAGGCATATTAAACCATCTACGTTCTTAAAGCAAAATAGCACTGGCTGGTGATAAACCACCACTAACAAGTCGAATCTTAAATTTTTTTGCTTCACCGCACACCCTGTGACGCGAAGGAATCTATCAGAAAAAGCCTTTTCCATAGCGACTATTGTGGCGCGAAAAAAGCGTGGCGAATATTCTCGCGTGTGTTCCATTGATTTTTGAACGATTGATTGATTGAGACAAGGAGGTTAGGACGCGTTTACACGATTGGAATTGATAAAACCTGTTACCTGGTTACGGCCTTTGGTGATTTGATGACTTTCGCCGTTGTGGATTGTTTGGGAATGTAAAATAGAATGAGTGAAGACAAAAAATATTACTAGGGATTCACTTTCGGGGTAAATATGATACGAGTAAGAGCTTACTTAGTTAATATTATTATTTACCTATAACTAATCGACTGTGAACACATTGCTAAATATTTTAATGGCATGTAAAGTATACTTACGAGCTGATTTAGCAAGTAACACCAAGCTATGAAAACAAACTGCAGCTGATACTATAATCAGATTAACTATGAGATAAAAATGTAATTACGATTTTGATCAATGATATCTAACTGAATAAAAATGCAAAGTCCATCCGTATGCAATTATAGAAATGGGCCTTAATAAGTGGGCAGGTATTCTTAAAACTATTTGGATGTGGCTTGCATATTAATGAGTTACTACAAATGACCATAATTTTTCGTTGGTTTTCATACCTCTTTCGTACATGTAGGTTATAAACCTAATTACTTTGTTTTGATATAGGATTAATACATTTTTAAGTGACAACTTTAGAAAAGTGTTCAATAGGTAAATCAAATGGAAATTGTTTTTTTCTCTCATGAAAAGCAAAGTTTCAAGACTGTTACCGCCTCATCCGTGGAAATTTCGGAAAAAAGAAAAGTAGGTATATAATATGCGCAAAAAGAGGATTTCACTGAATCCCCTCGGGAAGACAAATTAAATGTAATGACAAATATTTTTTTCGAGTAACGGAGATGATATGAATCATAATGTAGGTCCTTTTGACGGCACCTACTTAATTACAATAAAAAAGAAAAAAATACAAGAAAACAAGTAATTTTTGAGTAATAGAGGAGATACGAGTCATTTTTTCAGCGCGGCTTTATCAAAACATCGCCGCGACTGAACGGCTGGGTTCCTGCCACGGCCGGTTGACGACCGTCGGGCGACAGTCGGCCCACTTTGTGTCGCCAAATGAGCTGTGCCATTCGGTCCTCTTAATTAGGTACTTACAAGTATCCGGTTAAATAGTGCTTTAATAAACACGATCACGATGAAATATATTGTTGGAATAATATTGGTGGCTTTCAGATGTTTTTGGTGTAAGGTTCAAAAATAGAAGAATGGGTGCGTTTATAAGGAGAACAATGGTAGGTATATATTTTCTAGGTTATAATAGGACTGAGGAATAGGATCACTCCACTTTTTTTCTGCGAATGACATAGGAACAAACTTAAAAACAGAAGTAAGGTAGAAATCTTCAAATTGTTCGTTAAATATTCTAAATAATACTTAGGTATTCGATTTGGAAGTTACGTAGCGAAACTTTTATTTTTATTAAACTAAAAATAAGAATTTATGTAATACAATTTTTTTCAATAAATATAAATAAACAATAAAACTGGTGCGTGTGACTATCCGACAAGAAAAACAAAATACATTTATTCTTATTTCAACCAATCGATTTGACAATCGAGTGATCACAGAATCGAATGAGAATGATTTAGTTGTGGTCATTTCTCGGTATTTGAATCGAAGATATTGGATTATCATTGTAAATAAGTTTTGTCTGGGAAATAAAAATATACTATTATAATTCTTATCTTTTAAAATTCACAAAGATTTTTTCACGATAAATGTTTACCTATACTATACAAAGATACAATACTACGATCAGAAGTAGAAGACTGTAAAAGTCAAAGAAAAAATGCATATTTTTTAAAATTTGGTATTGGCACATTCCAATTTCACTTGTCATTCTTTTAATGTTTTGTACTATTTTAAACGTTTTTATAAAAGTTGGAAAGCCAACCAATAAGAATCGGAATATTTTTTTGTCTATTTATGTCAAACCAACACTCTTGGCATTTGCAAAAAAAGAAACGTCTTTATAGATTTATAGTACCTAAAGAAATACAAGTTTGACATTTATTATAATTTGATTTGAAAGTGTTCTGATTTAATAAAGTGTACCGCTACTGTAACCTAATAAAAACTCTCACGAAATCCAAATGATTCACTTTTTTCAGGTTGTCAATTATAAAAAAAAAATTATAAGTAGTAGATTAGTAAAAGTAAAGTAAAAAAGTATTTATTTCGTCTCCGTAGGCACAGAAAAATTACAAAAAATGTACAAAATATTGGTGGAGACTGGCGTCTGTTAAAGACTCAAGCCTGTGTAACAGTACGCCATGCTCTCACAGCGGTTGAAGAAGAAGTACATACAATTCATAAGTAGAACAATTTTTCAGAAGGTTTACCATTATAAAGGGTGGTTAGTACGAACTTACGAGCTAAATTATATAGTGACGTGTAACATGTAATTTGGAGTGAGGGATAAAAGTTAGTATAAATTGCATAGATCTACAATAATATTTAATATAAAATAAGTCATGTGAATATAAGATACATACCAAGAAAAATAAATAACGAATCAGATAAGAGGATGTAGGAGATTTTCAGTTTCGTCGTAATTAAGGGAAAACAAATAGTTGAGGATAGATTTTTTACAAGAGAACGTAGAAAGTGTTACCAAAGCCAATTTTGAGTGAGCCTTGTTGTATAAAAAGGGTCCGGTAAAACAAGTAAATCTATGTGCAAATTTCGTAAAGAAGAGAGAAGAGGTAGCTACAAGACGGTTGAGTCGGTTCGGGTTATGACGAGTATTGCCGTGCTGTTGAGTAATAACCCGCAAGATGTATAGCTGTCGGACAGTTAATGAAATTTTTATATATTTTTTCATTTTAAAGGTTCCTTTGACATTATATATCTTTTTATTATTTTTATTCCCTTATAGCTTTCTTTTCCTGCGTATGCACTTAGTTCAGAATCTCAGACGCCAACAAAGTTAAGTAATTAAAAAAATTCTCGGTTCCAAAGTCGGTATATCGATGTTTTCAAATATTTTTTTTTCCACCAACAAGCTATTTTGATGCCTTTGAGGATTATGTCTAACCCAGGTTATATATAATTAAACCTACGCCCGCGTAAAACAACAATTCCGCTTATTTATGTTTTTACGCTTTCTTGCCATGCCAAATTTGAAAACTTTAGACCCAACAGTTTGATTTGTGTCCTCTATATTATTAAGAAGATGTCTGAGTCCAGCGTGATACATTTTATGGAGAAAAGCAACAGTCCCATCGATTCCAAAACCGTACTTTTAGATGGACCACTAAACTCTAAAAAATCTAAGGGCCAATCCGTTGAGAAAGACCAACGGGGCGTTACACCGAGGACGTGTTGTGGTAGCACCCAAAATGCTGTGTGAACTATGATGGCCGCCGTGGGAATGTGGTCAAGCTGTAACAGTTATCGAGATTATAGCTATTCCGAAATTATATCTATTATGATTCTATTAACTGGTATACTGGTAGCGAAGAAAAAATACAGTACCCGCGATTGTCGCAATTTTATGTCAATCAGTATAAGGCTTGTAGTCTTTTTTTTGGCGATGTTTAAGCAACCTCTTCTAATCTCAAAATATCAATTTCATCATTAAGACATTAAATAAAAGTGCTCTTTGAGTTTGTGACTATTAGCTCTATATAACCCCTAAGGAATAAAGACGTGATCCGTGTTCATGTGTGTACTATCAGTTGTCCATTCCTTTTACTAAAGCATTCTCATTTATTCTGTCTTCAAAAACAGAATTAATACTTATCGTGAAAAAATCTTTGTGAATTTCAAAAGGTAGGTACTTACATTATAATAATCATTTCAAGGGAGGAAACACGCCCAACAACATAAAAATACAAGTCCTTGTTCATGAATAACACATTTTATAAAATATATAACAAAAAATTGCACATGGTGATGGCCTTTAGCCAACTTTTACAAAAAAAAAAAAAATGTAAAATCTTAATTTAACTAAGCGAAGTAATAAACCCATTTTCAAATTAGTAATTAGCGTGTCCATGGGTGTCATAAGCCTAATTGCTTGTTTTAAACATGACTGCATTATTTGTATTGCACATTACACAATAGCATAGCTTTAATTAAATGTGACGATGTATTATGAGCGATTAATATTGAAACTAATGCTTAGGTATCATAAATAAGGCATTGATAAAGCCGAGGTCTTGCTGATAGTAATTAATAAACAAGCTGTTTCGGGATTCGGAATTTCGGGATAAAAGGTTCTTATTTTTCCGTGTATGAAGTTTCTTCAAAATCCGACTAATCATTTTTGCGTGAAAGAGTAAAAACATTTGTAAGGATGTGTCGACAGATTGTTACAAAATTTCGCATTTATAATGTTAGTAGGCTATCAAAAAGATGATGGACTAGGTGCTTACATTGCTCGTCATGTAGCGAGGAAAAAAATTGTGTGACAGCTGCTTTTTTGCCCGCGCAAATTGCAAATGTCAATATGTCAATCAAAGAAAAAGTTTACCTAAATGGAATTATTATTTAGGTGACAGGCTAGCAACATGGCCTCTATCTGATTTCTTGCATGAGGAGAATTGTGAATAAAGATGAAGCGACTGAAAAATACAGAGATCGTGGCAAGAGGAGAGATTTACATAGTCGCTGGCTGCCCCTCGAAAATATTATTATCCGCTATAAGTTTAACCGAAGCCGAATTCTCTGGGCCCACGCCAGAACGCGCCAATGTCTCATTACGCGCAATTAGTATGGCATAAATTAAAGACATTGTGTCGGTATAATTATTATAGTGAACTATTGTCTATGACTAACATCATAGAGATTGATATATGTTGCACTGTTAATTAAAACTGCCACAGCATAAGTTGCTTTGTAAAAGCTGAGCTGTGATAATGTCAAGCTCATATGATAATAATTATAATTATATAACTACTTATTTAAAAAAAATAGCTGCAAACCGTTCCCGTTGTTTTCGTTTCCGTAAGATATTACTGAAAAAAGGATATTATTTGTTTTACGGTTTACAAATATCATCAAAATTGGTCCAGTAGTTTTAAGTATATATATGAAATTTTATTTTAATGAATATATATTCATTACAAAAAATACTTATATAAACAAAAAAATTTGTCTTTTAAATTGTATTTTACAAGTTTTGTGGATTGCAATAGAAAAAATATCTAACAGATGTCGTACAGTGGGAAATTTTAACCCACGTAAACTAATTTGAAATACATAAAATTATTCCGTTCCACTAATAAAAAAAGACATTAGCGGTAACTTTAAAAGCAGGCGCCAAAATAGTATAATCCAAGGCAGTAAATCAAAGGCGCTTAGCGTGCGCTTACCTTACCATAGACAGCAATGCTTCCAAATTCAAATGGCATTCTAAAATTCTAATTTTGTTTTTCTCATAAAAACGGCCAGTGGCGCAAAAACTACGTTCGGAATACGAATAAAAACGTTGCACGCGTGGAGTACTGGCAGTTAGCGCAGAACCCGTGACTGAGTAACGACCGATGTTATCGTTTATGAGCGCACTCTTTAGGCATAGACAGGCGCTTGGCTTGCTGCCTACAATCTGTATCCCGTATTTGGTCTTCATTAGTTTAGCAATTACATTATTAAAGCAAGAACACTCCTTTTTTTAAATAATTATACTTAAATATAACTGAAACTGCTTCTTTGTCCTTTTACCACAAATGAAAAAATGTATGTTTATGCTCACTAACGTTATCACAATGTTTTACCATCCAATCAGTGCGAGTGTCGTTTACTCTTTGAAGTTGCTGAGCCGATAACTTTTTGTACCTCTTCAAGCCCAAGTAGTCAAAACAAACCATTTGGATACCCTTAACCTGCCACTTGAGTTTATTGCCTCCCTTTATTTTATGTTCTTCTAGCTTGATGCACGCGATTTCGTTCACGTGGAGTCATAGCTTTCAGTTTCATATGATGGAGATACAGGCACCAAAATTAATTAAAGGGTAATGTGGTACCCATAATTAACAGCTTCACAAGAATAATAATTATTTTTAAAATCTATCAAATTGTTTCAGGAATCAATAATATTGAGTGTAGGTTCTCCTATTATTTATTGGAATTTTTAGGCGATGTGCAACCGGTCACTATTTGAATCTCAATTCTATCGTTAAGCCTAACAGCTGAACGTGGTCTATAAGTCTTTCAACACTTCTGTCTCTGTCTACCCCGCAAGGGATATCGACGTGATTATATAAATGAATTAATGAAGATTCAATTTGACTGGGAAGTCTACAAGACTTGTTTTATAATAGATCTATCCACGGTTTTCTCATAAATAAGTACTTACAATAACTTTACTTAGGTAGAGAAGGAGATTTATGCAAAGTTGTAGGTATATGAAACAATGAGTGATCCAGCCAGAATACTCCTACGGAAGACAATAATATAAATTGATCAGGTTTATACAGTACCAACATTCCCCATAAGACTGAAAGGGAAGCCACGGCTACAAGTTAATAGGCAATAAAAATCAACTTGCCGTTTGTCCCCCTCAGAAGTAAATCCTGCATGTTTATCTTCGGCTCACGCAGTGGGTTGTCTGACTACTGTTGGTAAATCGGTTTACGGAGAATTTTATAGCTGGCTATGTTGTCATTGACACCGCGAGGAGTTGAGCAAAATGACGATATCTTATATCGATATATATATTATAATTTGACCATAGATCTAAGAATGTTTGAACGAGATTGCCGCGAGGAGTTGAGCAAAATGCCGGTTTGACCATAGATCTAAGAATGGTTTGAATATTGCGATGAATGTCTACTGTATTTTTTTAATGTTCTTTATTAATTAAAACAAGGACAAAAAATGTTTTTTTTAATTAAAAATAATACAGATGGAAGAAAGCGCTGCATATTTCTAACACTGTGAAAATAAAGAATAGATTTTTAAATGTAAAAGAAGTACTTGTTGATTTACATTCCATCACAAAAAAAAAATACAAGCGAAGATTAGCGACCCATAGGTGTCAAAAGAATTTTTGGAATTAACATAAAGTTAATGGTGCTATAGAGATAAACGTCGGAGATCCAGTTTTATTTTATCTCAATCAGACGGAGGCCGAATTTATAACTTTTCGCAAATAACTAATGAATAATAAACTAAAACTCAAATTAAGCTATAAACAAAAGAAACTCGATCACTTGTGTGGTAGCGTCAACATATAAATCACTGAACGCCAATAATGTGGGCAAAACCCCCGGGGACGAGCCCCACCGCCCCATGGCGGGGAGAAATGTGTTCGACGAAAACACTTCCTTTTGTCACATAATTGTCCAAATTGTTATTAGACAGAATAAAGACATATGACTGTGGGACGCGGGGAAGATTTGTCGACTTCTTGGTTTATTTGGTGGCGAGGGCTGCCAAATTGTGCGTGTGCAATAGTGTGCATTCTACTGAATTACTGATAATATTATGTCTGTGGTGTAGTCTTGTTTCTCAGCGATTTTTAATGTACGTCACAAATAAAAACGTCAGTATTAGTTACAAGCTGTAATTACACTTTTATAAAAAAAAATTGGGCTTTTTTTTTTCTAAAGCTCATCAAAATAGTAGTTCAACTAGTTCCACTATGAATGTTCTAAACTTTCGCTTACGTTCTGTTCTGGAATATGCCACTAATTTGTGGAATATTTTAGACTGCCTCTTCAAACTGATACCTATAAAAGATCGTGACAAAAAGCTGAGTAATTTAGTTAGCAAACGACTTGCTAAAATTGTATTGAAATTGTTATTATCATTTCTAATTTTCTTTTCTCAAATTTGAGTTGCCGTTGGAATAAATAATGTGATGTGTGTGTGACAGCCCTAGCGCTGCGACAAGACGGATATTTATAGATGAGAGATGTCGGTTTAATAGCGTGATTAGCTCGGTAATATTCGGGGATGCCGCTCGGAGTCTGTTTGACTGATTTATGTCGCCACTGAAGCGAGGCGGTTTCCTGTAAACGTTCTTGAAGTGATAGTAAACTTCTTTGTTTCTCGTTTCGTGACAGATGTAAGTTACTTTACTAGTTAATTTAAATTTTTAACTGAATCCAATGCAAAACGTTGCCGTATCAGCGCTTCGACAGTCATCATAGTGTCGTGTGTGGTTGTTTTTGAAACAAATTGCATTTATTTTTGCGTATGAAGTGCCGTTATCTCAAAAATTGGAATATTATATTATTACTAATATTATTCCAATTTCTGTGGCTGTTACGCTTATAAGCGCAGAAGTTTGCTATTCATTTGAAAAAGGCATTCATAGCATAATGCGCTAAAATTAAAGGCAAACAGTTAATTAGATCATAATATAAAATTACACTTTCAGATAGGTGATAATAATGACATTCGGTATCTATGACGAGTTATTTTCTGTATCTATTATATATAATTCAAATTCAAATTCAAAATTTTTATTCATTATTATAGGATATTATTATATCGCTTAATAATTGTCGTATGGTTTAACAACTTGGTTGACGTCAAATAAATTACTTAAAAACTAAGTTTACTGCCGCTTCCAAGGCGTCAGTGCAGAAGAAGCGGTAACAAACTGCACTGCAGCATTTTCATCAACAACGTCAACTTCACAAAATTAAATTATACTTAGAATAGAATGTGGACGGGAGAATACATTGTTCACGGGAGATTTATATATTTATGAGATTTAATATTGAAAAAAGAAAAATATATATATATATATTATGGATTGCCAATTTTAAAAAGATTTATGTACAGAGTGTACTGAAATTTTGATTTAAGTTCAAATTAAACTACAATTAATTACGAGGTTCCTGTGCCAAGCTCGAGCCAGATGTTTTTATCATTAAGGTAATCATCAGTCCTATAATAAGCCTTCCCACAAAGTACTTTCTTTACATACTCTTTGAATTTTCGGTTGGGCATATCAAGAACAGACTCCGGCAACCTATTATAAAATCGTATACAGTTCCCCATAAATGATTTACTGACTTTGCTAAGCCTATGAAACGGCATGACTAATTTATGTTTATTACGTAAATTTCTATCAGTTGTGGCACTAACTTTTTGAAAAAAAGAGGTATTTTTCCTAACATACATTATAAGATCAAAAATGTACTGGGACGCTACTGTAGGTATGTTTATTTTCTTAAAGAGTTGTCTTAACGAGTCTCTTGGTCCTAAGCCGTAAATTGCGCGAACGGCCCTTTTCTGAATTATAAAAATAGTTTGTATATCAGCCGCGCTACCCCATAAAAGTAAACCATAAGATAACAAGCTATGAAAATAGCTAAAATAAACAAGCCTAGCTGTAGCTACATCTGTCAATTGTCGGATCCTCCTAACAGCATAAGCGGCAGAGCTAAGTCTATTGGATAGTTTAGAAATATGAGCACCCCACTGTAGCTTTGCATCAATTATAATTCCTAAAAACTTTGTATTTTCAACAAATTCTAATTTCTGGCCTTCCAGTGTTATGTCAGTATTGGCCTGCCTTACGTTTGGAAGGGTAAATTTAATGCATTGGGTCTTATTAGCATTTAAAAGAAGATTGTTGGTTGAGAACCAGATAGATATGGCCGACAGTATATTATTAACCGAACTTACATTTTCGCTATGGCGATCTAATTTAAATATTAAAGAAGTGTCATCGGCAAACAGCACTATACCCGCCTGTTTTTCCACCATAAAAGGCAGGTCATTGACATATACCAAGAAGAGGAATGGTCCTAAAATTGAGCCCTGAGGAACACCCATTGAGACGCTTGATCCGCTTGACTTTACTCCATTAATATCTACAGTTTGAAGCCTATCAGTCAAATAGGATGCCATTAGTTTAGTTGATTTGTGGTCAAACCCATATTGACGAAGTTTACGCAAAAGTGTCTGATGATCTACGCAATCAAATGCTTTAGAGAGATCGCAAAAGACTCCAACTGAATCCTGTGAACTCTCCCACGCGTCATAGATTTGAGTAACAAGTGCTACTCCCGCATCAGTGGTGGACTTCCCGGCAGTGAACCCATATTGTTGGGAATGGAAAATGTTATTGATTTTAAAATATTGTTGCATTTGATTAAGCATCATCTTCTCAAACACCTTGCTCAAAACTGGCAATATAGAAATAGGTCTATAATTGCCAAGGACTGTTTTCTCCCCTTTTTTGAATAGAGGTATTAATTTGCTACATTTCATTAAATTTGGAAAAATACCCTCATCAATACATTCATTAAATATAAAAGCTAGATCAGATGCAATAATATCTATGATTTGACTTATGATACTAACAGACATACCCCAATGGTCTTCAGACTTTTTCAAATTAAGTTGTTTGAACGCCTTTAATATATTATCAGAGTTAACATATTTAAATTTAAAGACAGATTTGATGGGAGTTGTGTTATTATTAAGTAGGGTTTCAGCGCGCAATGGACAAGAGTCAACGTCAGAAGTTAGCTCCACAGGGATTTTTGCAAAGAAATTATCAAAAGCATTTACTATGTCCTGAGTTTTAGAAATACTTTTGTTACCGGATGATATTTGTTTAATACTGTCTCTATCTTTGATTTTGCCAGATTCTTTATTAATAATGTTCCATGTTTCTTTAATTTTATTTGGTGCGTTGTTTATTTTACTACTTATGTGCAAAGACTTGGCTTGCCTGCAAACTTTTTTAAATAATTTTGAATAATTTTTGACATATTCTACAAAACTGGGGTCAAAATTGTATTGTTTCTGGGCATATAAGTCATATAACTTATTCCTACTCTTGTGAATACCTAATGTAGCCCATTCACTGAACTGTAATCTATTACGAATATTGACTTGTTTCTGCTTGAACCTTTTTGAGTATTCAGCAGAAATCATATCAAATAAATTGTTATAATGTTCATTAGGATTATTTCCAGAATATGTTAAAGTATTTAATTGATTTGCAATGTTTATTTTAAATTTTCTTATGTTTTTGGAAGAAAGAGGTCTACACATAATTTTATCATTATTTAAATTGTTTAAGGACTCTTTCTCAAAGGTAACATATTGACCGGTGTGATCCGAGGGCAATTTGTGAATAATTGATTTCCGTATATAAAGATTATTGCAAAAAAAATTATCCAGACACTTGGCAGATGTAGATGTTATTCGGGTTGGTTCGAAAAAAACATACTCTAAATTATAAGATTTAAACAAATTAATAAATTGTATACTAACGGTTGATTTAACTAAAATGTCAATGTTAAAATCACCACAAATAATTAATTTTTTATTACATTTTGAGGTAACATGTAACACTTGATCCATTATTTTTAAAAATTGTTTAAATTCACTGTTTGGGGGACTGTACACACAAACAATTATATGATGATCTAGCTCGGCACAGGTCACTTCGGCACACCGCTCAACCGAAAGTCTGGTTATGTCTGTTCGCTCTTTACAGCGAAGACCGCATTTGATAAATATCATAGACCCACCTCTAATTGCAGACTTTCTGTTTAAGCAGCTCACAATATTATAATTGTTTAGGCTGAACATCATCTCCCCCTCCATGAGCCAATGCTCAGTCAAACATAAAATGTCCACATTTAATTCTTCTAAAACTAGTTGTACTTCTAATTCTTTGCCGGGAAGACCTTGTATATTTTGATGGATATATTCAAACCAATCAAAAGAAATTTGAAATAACCTATATAAATTGGCGCTATGTTGAACAGGAACAAATTTGTGCTTATATCTCTTAATAGTTTTACGACGTTTTAATGTACTGAAACGTTTAAACTATCACAAATGTTTTGGCGGCTAATAACACTAACAAAAACATGTTTAAGTGAACCAAACAAATCACTGCCACATGGTTCACACTAAAAGCAGAAACAAAACGCCCCACTGACAGAAATATTGGTGACATTGCATTCACATAAAAACCGACGTGAATTTTGGAAACGATCTCGTGAGGACTTTGAACCCTAATTTCTTTCATGTAAAGATAAAATTAGCTGTTCTTAAAATGCATTTTTGATGAATGTATTAGACGAGTAGATGTAGCAACGTTTTCAGTGTTTATTTTTGCATTTTTATCGTTTTTTTTTGTACAGAATTAGCCCGTCATTTCGCACTGTGCTTATAGCTGTCGAAGCGATAGACAAATTGCTTTGTCAATGTGGAACTTCTTATGTGGCCTTTGCTGACAAGATTGGTTTTGGGTGGTATTACATGTGTGGTCTACCAAACTTCCCAAAAAATAATTGTTATTTTTTTTTCTCTTGCGCAATAATTTTCCATAAAAGATTATGCGCATCACCAATAGGTACTTGTTACTAGTTAGTACTTGTGTTGGTAGTTAAGTACTTGTTACTTACTGTTATCAAAAGTTTTCTATCTAGTCATTAATTTCATTAATTCTTTAGGGACTATTCCAACTGTTTTTTAACCTAGGCTTGGTCTTGTAATAGAAAAAAACAAATTGTCGTTATTTCTCTCTCTCTCTCTCTCTCTATTCAGTTAATTTTTTCTTGAAATTATCTTTGAATCCAAATATCGAAATTACAACTTTTGTTCCCGCAATTATTTTCGGACATGCTAACAGTAGAACATTCTCAAACACGTGTCTTTCTATTTGAATCCCCGCCAAATCATACGTGTACGAGCCCCTCATTTGAGCAGTGCGTCTCTAATTGAGACATATTGTGAATCGTCTCGCCGCATTAACTCTGCGCTGCTATGATATCTTGGTAACGCTACTTGTTTATATCCCATGGTCTTTGCTATTTATTGATTAGGGACAATTAAAAAGAAAACTATAATTTTGAATTCGTCACATCTCTTACATTCATCTAGAGATGTTTCATGTCGTGTTGGTTTGGTTTTAAATGAAATTGCATCAAGAATACCCACCTAATCACATTGTACCACTGCATATCTTGAATAAGAAAATACGGTTCCCGCCAAATATGGCGTTTTTACGAAAAAGGGCGGGAATAAACGGTGCGGTGTCAGTGGGCAATTTAAACGTCACCAGCGATTTAGATTTATACTCTGTGTCGATTTATTGCGCCCCCATCTAGTGATGCTCCTGGTTGAACCGAAACAGTGAAATTTATGGTACTAACTTTTTGCTCGCGATTCCGCTCCCATGAGTATTTCTAACTTCGCAAGAAACGTAAGTACCGTTAGTAATGCGAAATTTTAGCATCCAGATAGTAAGTATACTCGTTTGAGATATAATGTTTCACTTCAAATTGATTCCATTTGTCACACAATCTTCCTAAACATTCCAAACAAATAGTACAATTCCGAATGGATGGTTAGTCGAATCATTTGTCAAACTCTTCCGTTAATTCGCTAGTGATGGGACGGCGCAAATAGCTCGTGTCTCGAATCGATTTGCGTCAAAATGTCAATGGTTGTTGATGAATTGATAAAATCAATACTGCCTTAGCAACGACACCAGCCTGTCTAACGAGTTTAAATTTGCCTCTTTGTGAGGTGAGGTTTCGTGCTTTGCAATGAGGAAGGTACCTAGGTACTCTTACAGAAATTGCGCTGTTAGGTATTCTGATTTCTGTGGTTTTAGAGGTCAATGACACGAATACTGATTTTATAGATGTTAATTTATAGGTATCTGTGTAATTATATATGTGTTAGTAGTAATTTTCAACACACTTATTTTTTTTACTTAGGAACAAGAAATGAATAAAACTACTTACTTGATTAATTTAAAGTAAAGATGATTGAAAGGATCTTGGCAAGTGGAAAAAATGGATCATCATCATAGATTTTTGTAAACGAACTAAGGTAACATACATACATACATACATATGTATGTATGTATGTATGTTACCTTAGTTCGTTTACATGTGACCATATGGTCACGTCTATATCCCTTGCGGGGAAGACAGAGCCAATAGTCTTGAAAAGACTGAATGGCCACGTTCAGCTATTTGGCTTAATGATAGAATTGAGATTCATATAATGACAGGTTGCTAGCCCATCGCCTAAAAAAGGATCCCAAGTTTGTAAGCCTTTCCCTTAGTCGCCTTTTACGACATCCATGGGAAAGAGATGGAGTGGTCCTATTCTTTTTTGTATTGGTGCCGGGAACCACACGGCACAAACTAAGGTAACGTAAACTAACATTCACTCGCACTAGTCAGCAAGTAATTGTAATAGATTGCAATCGATGGCAGCTCTCAATTCTCGATTTACGACTTATCCGATCCTGAATTTGTTTGCTAAAGGGACAGGGTTTGTCAAATACGTGACTCGAATTTGGGGTTCGAAATTAGAGAATTAAATATATCTACACACAAGCGACACGTTTGTAGCTGTAAATCGTTTGAATTGTTCGCACTGTAAAGTTTGTTATTTTGTTGTTTTGTCCGCGATTTGAATGGTCAAAAAAGTGTCTACCTTTCCAAATAGCAACTCTTAAATAGACATTAGATATGCGGTTGACTGAAGCAAAAACTAAAATCTCATTTTCTCCAGTGTCTGTGTGAATATCCGTCAAAAAGAACCTCCTCGCTTACGAGTAGATGGTCTGTTGATAATTCATGCTTATGGCAAGAATTTCGGTCTTGCGTTTAGCATTTTTTATCAATTTTCATATTCATGGTTTCTCTACATGACCCATATAATTTTGTAGTAAACATTGTTATATGTTAAAATTTTCATGATTGTAAACAAGTAGAAATCTGGTGTGGAAGTTAAAATAAATCATCAATACTTTCATGTCCATAGGTAGTTCAATAATAATTGAAACTTTTTATTTTTGTTCAGTCATTATGACTAACTGGCACACTGATACAGTACATTAACTGAATCTATCGTAGGTAATCAAAAATTTCTATCTCAAAATTGAGTTTCCACTACGTCGCGCACCTATCACCTTAATGATCTGCTTTACGCGTATCAAATGCCCCTCACACATAAACTTCCTCTCCGTGACTTCAGCAGAACGAATCGCATCACTAGTCTATTTACATTGCCTCAAACTTAAAGTAATCAACGGGACCTCGCCTATTTGAACATATCACGCGCACAGTGGATCACGCGGCGGATTTGCCAGACAAAATTTGTCCGACAAAGTGAAATTTCGTTAGCACGCGTTAAGGGGTGCAGGGGGTTGTCACCGGAGGGGCGTTTTCCATTTCACGGTCCGTTCGTCGCTGATGACACCGCATTCCGGCGAGCAAATGGCTCGACAAATGAAGTAAGGGCGCAGTCACAGACACGCCCAGCGTCATAACTGCCACACCACATCGCTCCAACTGAAAGGGAGACGATCCCGTTTCAAGTCAAAAGCCTCGTTCTGATAAATTGATTCACTTCAACACCGCTGTCTTGTAACTTGTCATTTTAGTGCGTGCGACTGTAGCAAACCATTTAGGTGGTTACCACGTGAAATAATACTTGAGTAATGGACTTCCCTTTTGTTTCGACGGTAACTCAAATACAAATGGCGAACAATGGAACTAAATTAGGGAGCAGCGTTGCTGTTATGTATCAAACTTAAACAACGCAATGCGGTGTCATTATACAAGTCAATTACACATTATGCTTTTAATTGTCAGTTGTAACCATTTTATGTTGAGAAAGAAACGCCTATCTAATTCCCAGTAATTGTTTAAGGCAGAGAAATAAATTTTATTAACATGTCGTGCATCGTATAAGACATGACGAGTCACTAAATCGTTATTTAAATGTTCATTTTGAAATCGGTGTACCTAAGTAACATATTTATGAAATCTGTAACAAAAGATTGACCTGATTTTCTGCTATTTTTAGTTTACTGAAAAATTTTATGACTGATACTTACTAATTTTTGAACTAAGATCTAGTTGGTAAACAAAAAGCGTTAAGTCGTAAATAATTCAAGACATATATTTCTTTTCAAGTCACATTCAACCTGGGTGAGTGTACTTACTATCTTCAAACCATAATACCTAGTCATTTTTAAGTACTGTTTGCCTCGCTGCCAATTCTAGTAACAATATGACATTGGTCAAGAATATTGCCTCTGCTAACTACAATCAAATACGTATTTACGGCTTGTGAGGCATATAAAAACAGTTCCATCGGAATTTAAATCAAGAGCATCAATTTACTCACTGGATTTACGATTGGCTGGCTTCGGAAGGTGTTTTCTTGTACCTGTTTCCACAATTGTCACGCCTGGTCGTGACAACTTGGCACCTTGCGTTGAATGTCTGCGGCTATTTGAAAAAGAAAAAAAAACCTCTTTGTTCGAACTATTCCGAACGTTAACCTATTAGGATCACTGTGCCCCGCGTGCTGTGTTATTGGTCATTTGACTGTGTTGGCATTAAGTAGGTAACTTTCTGTTGGATTGATGATAATTTATACACTTACACAGCCACTGAATCTAAAAATAGCCCTTTTAATTACTACTTTAAAATGAAATAAAAATTGTAAGCTCATTATAGAATTATATATTTAGAATTATACTGAAGTCCCTCGCATTTCAGTATAATTCTAAATATTAATTCCATCATTAAACCATCCAGGTAAACTTGGGCATAAAGTCTTTGTCTTCCTCGTAAGAAATTAAGATGTAATGTATGTAGTTATATAATGTATGTCAGATATACTCGTAATAAAAGAATTATTTTCCTCAAACATCCAAAAATATTAGGATTTCATTTTCCCGTTGGCTCTAGATTCGTCGAAAATAAAATAGGCAGTACATAATGATGAATGATTTCACCTGCCGGTATTCCTGATAATTTCCCGAGCCAAAGCGCGGCGGGGCGCTTCCCGCGGTGACAATTTGAAATTGGAATGCGATAACCGCCATTTTGTTTGATTCGAAACGCGCGCGGTTTCATGATCTGTTTTTTTTATTCCATGGAAACGATAGCTTTCTATCATAAAAGTAAGTGGCCCTAACTATAGTCGGCTGTTTGAAATAACATTTATTACATAAGAAGTAAGTACTTAATTATCTACAAGTGGCCTTTAGACTATAAAAAAAAAAACGTAGGATGTCCGTAGCGTTCTTAATTAGCAATTTTGTGGCAGTCATCGAAGTGAAAAAATTAAGTGTAGACCGGTTTTGATGAAACTTTATACAGAGCTTATAAGATACATAATAAAAAAATGTGTTAGCTATCGCAGACAGAAAAGAAAATATTTCACCCTGTAGGGCTACATACGTCACAAGTGGCGCGAATGACAGCTTGTTAAGTGTCGCAGATTAAAAATATCGCCATTAAATTCTTATAATAGGGCTGTCTGTCAACTGCCAGAAATACTAACTTCGGTATCGTGACATGATGACAATTTAACAGTGCACTTATTTTTACTTTCTCGTTGTATTAAAAGCTAGCTTTTACTCGCTGCTTCGCCCGAATTAAACCTACTTCCTAGTCTCAAAAAGCGACGTATTTAGCACCACCTATAAAAGAATATAAGATTTTCGCAAATCCTACTGGACCCGTATAAGTATAACCCAGGTAGAGAGTGGTCTACTTTTCCTCTGCATCTATCACTGATCGGTTGTTCGTTAAAAATTATACATATTTGCAGTTAGTTATAAACCGCAAGTTAGTTATAAAAATATTAAATTTATCGAGATTGTGAAGCCAGTTTATATAGGTACCTAATATTCACTATTATTATGCCTTCAAACACATTTTTAACTATTTTGTAGTAAAAATCAGTTATACTGAAGAGTGACTATCCCTATGTCTCTTCTAAAATGAAAAGACCAAATCGTTCAAGATGAATGGAGTTATGTAAAACAAAATGGCCGATTACTAATTAAACCGTCTCTGATGGAAATGTGCCAGAGATCCGGCGGAATAGTGGTTAAAACGGTTAGTCGCTCGTTTAGATCGGAAGATTGCCTGCGACGATTACATTTGGTATTTTGGTAGCCATTAGTATGGTACAGATAAAGATGAGTTGGTCTGTGATCTTGTTTTGAGCTAAGTTATTTTTGTATTTATCCTAACGACATCATGAATGCGTTTATAATAATATGCAAACATTAGATATGTTTAATACAACACCATGTCTATAAACGAATATCTAATAATTGGAGCATATTTTTTTTATGGCAATATACTTAGGCATTTTGGATTCCTAGAGGAATAAATATCTTGCAAAAACTAGTAACTCAGTAGTAAATAAGTGGAAAAGTAAAAAAAAGGAAAGAACTTTTTAATATCGCGTAGACTCCGTGAAGTTATGGTACCTACTTATGAGAAATTTATTTCACAAAAATAAAATTATAGATATGTACTTAGGGTTCCACGTGATGGAGATTCACCACAGAGATAAATTTTAATACAACCTATTCAGTGTTCGAATTTAACTTGATAACAAAAAATAAAGTTTTGTAATTTTTAGAAAACTACATATTTTCAAAGAAAAAAAAAATGCAAAATGTTACGAATTGTATTTTTACTGGATTTTACCATGGCACTCATTTAATATAGTATAGACAGAATATTAATACTTATACTTATATGTAGGTACCTATCATAGAACCTACTACAGTTTGTGATGTATGAACAATACAGATATAAGAACAGGTGCCAAGTATCCTGCCTGTTTGCTGGGTATTTAGCACCAATACGACGACCAGCTACGGTCTCTGAGAAATGGATGAACAAACAAAACAAACTAACACACGCCAATTTAATTTAGTATATTTTGAGGCCAATTCATGAAGAAAGCGACTTTTGGTCAAGGAAGTATGATTATAATAGGTCAATGTTTAAGATATGAAATAAAATAAAGAATAATAATAATATTTTATAGTTATTTAATGGGCTGTCACTATCCCAAAATATCAATTTCACTATTATAGGTAACCCTTTGCGTATAAAAGACGTTATTTGAGTGTAAGAACATACATATATATATATCTGTGTGCCTATAACGGAAAAACTTTATGCATTTTTTAGACCAAATAAACCTATGCTAAATTAATTGCTCAGTATTTTTTTATACACATTGCGCTACCGAAATACTTGCGATTATGTTGCGATTAATCGCAAGAGCGCGCACGCACAATCGTCTACCCGGCTGTCATTTTCCGACCCACTTGCCCGACATATTGCCCTTTTTATTGCTGTTTGCCCATTTCTTTAGTTCCCAAAGCCGGTGGCGGCCCCTTTGTTGTTTGATAGTCGATCGTGTGTGGTTTCATTTTATAGGAATTTTGGGTCATTTGGCAAAATGTCCTTTTGTAGGTAACTTAAATCTAGACTAGATAATTCCCATGAGCTCCACTCAAGTTAAAAATTAAACCTATCTTTTTTCCTGTTCGGGAAATATCAGGAATCAAGGATAAATCACCTACAGCTACAGCTTCTTAAGAAACACTTATGCTGAATTTATTTTTGTACTAAAAGTACAGTGTCCAGCCTCTATGTTGGTAGTGCAAATCTTTTATACCAATATTGACGAGAAAATCTAAGTAAAAATCTAAGTATAATGTGATTGAGAAACTACGAAAATGAAAAATAAAAAAACTCTACGTCGACATCACCACATTATAAAATGCGCAATCCAAAGGCGAGCCTAATGATCCCTTTAGGCGTGAACAATAAAACATTACAAGGGATTAGGGTCTTCATTCCTAACCCTTATAATCACACAATATTATTCCAAGGGGTAACAATCCCGTTTACACTGCAGCTTTGCTATGAGATCTCACACCGCTAGTGTTAATACAATCAGTAATGTATTGAAAACCTCATTTTGGAAACTGTGATTTAAAGGTGTCCTGCCATGCGGAAAATTGTTTTTGCTTAATAAAAATATTGTTGCAAGTGTCTTCTGTTTTTAATTGAATTTGGGGATGGAAAGGGGAAGCTTTTTGTTTGGAAGGTTCGTAGCAATGAGTATCATAAGAAATGTTACTTTATTAATTGGAAAATAATCAACCGAGATAAGTCACAAAGAAAAATTTACAGTAAGTACCGGGTACCGAAGCTGAGCGGCTCAGTGTTCAACTATCAAAATGTAAACATAATGGAAAACATTATTGTTCCTAAATGTTTAAGTATACATATTTATACTAAATGTTTTAGAAGCTAAGTAATACTTACTTGTTAATTGTTTTTTGTTAGGTAAGCAGAAATAGAGTCATTTTATGTCCTTCGATGCTAAAAATGTGTGGATTCGCGCCTTAATTTCTTACGGGGTAGACAGAGCCAATAGTCTCGAAAGACTTGAAGGCCATCAGAACGGCTTAATAAATGAATTGAGATTCATATATTAGGGGTTTAACGCATCACCTACTTAAAAGACAAAAATGTAAGTACGCAGTAGTGAGTTCATCGAAGTATAGGCACTTATACTATGTAGATACTATATTTTGGATTTGCATCCAGAGTTAAACCGTCATCGTCTAAAATCAAATAAAATTCTGATCCTGCGAGCGTGGTCACGGCTATAATTAATGTGGTAATGGAGGCTCGCGTGGCGGGTATCGCACAATCGCTTGCACGACATAGTCCGACAAATCACTGGAATTACGAACTAGCCCTCATTAGCAACGAGAGTGAAGAAAGTGCGTGATAGAACAACGCTGTAGGTTCCGTAGATTCAAATATTGGTGAAAAAAATATTATAGGTAGGTAATCATCCATCCTTTCAAACAAATATGATAAAGAAAAAACAATTTTTTTCGGAACGAAGTACCTAGTTAGTATCTATCTACATTTAAAAACCTTCTTACATCTTTTACAAGATTTTTTTTTAATTTCACCTGTTCCGATGTTCGTAAGCATAACAGTTTGTAATCTAATAAATTTGGTAAGCTAAATTTCACTTACTTCAATGTGTCTTATTGAGCTGAAATTTGGCATGTATCTTTATTATTTAGATTCACACGGGAGTGAAGTTCCACGTGATAGTGGAAGAAGTATTAGAACAAAATGCAATACATTATACCTACTTAAGTTACTAACAACGATTAGCCATCGACACTACAAGAGTAGGTACCTATAGAAATTGTTTGTTTCACCTCAGAGATTGAACTTTCTCATTGATATAAGAATCCCTAATAATAACCCACTTTTAAGGTTAAAATATACGAACTCATTATCCAAATCGTTTCTGAGTGATGTATGGTTTCTACGATTACGTAAATTTGGTTTTATATTGTTAGCGTTCACGATTTGTGGTCAGTGGTAGAAACAAGCCACGGATAAATAATTTGACCTCGTAACAATTGTTACTTTGAGTTTTTAAGAAGCGGACCTGCCTACTTATTATTGTTTCTGGGTAAGTAAGTATAGGTAAGTTTATCTAATTCGTTCTCTAACCGTTGTATTAACTTACTGTGAGTGATTATTATGATTGTTTATTTAGCCATGATAATTTTGTGACAAATAACACATGTTTTTATTATATGTACCTACATGCCAACATTGAAGATGGTATATCCATTTGACGAAAGTAAAGAATCATGTAACTTAATTCTATATAAGTACGTCGTAGGTGTTTACCTACTGGCAAGTAAGTAGGTATATGCATTTAAATAATTTATCAAAAGTATAACAAAGAGTAAAGAGCATTTATCACGAAGCTTTATTGTAACGTAGGTACTTACAGTAGGTACTAAATTAGTTCATCGCATAGACGGAGGCACCATAAAAGCGGCGCTGGCGCAGAAGATATTAGCGTTATTAACTCACAATAGAGTGTGGTGAGCAATAAATGAAACAACAACACATTGTGCGCCTCCCACAAACAAAACGACTTTTTTGATACATCCTACTCAAATATTAGGCCGGACACACACCGCCCGAAAAAACAGATAACGAGTGAACCGCTACCGGTCAAAGAGACCGACGGGCGACACACCATGGGCGTGGCGCGTCACGCACAAAACAAACTCAACGCGACACGCGGTCGACGAGGACGCAACATATGATACCCGCGAGCCAGACAGAGACGAAACAGCCTGGTGCTCTGAACATAGCTAATTTAAAACTGGAACATAATTGATGGTGCGCTCAAAACAAACAGATATGGCCGAGAAAAGGACGGTTGTATACGAAATCTTCATCGCCGATAGAGCTAGACGTTCTTAATTTAAAAATTGAAATATGCGACGGTGACTCGACAGTATTGCCAAATGAGGAATATAAATCCCTTATAGTTTATCCACGGTGATGATTATACACAAAATCAAAACAAAAGACAATGACAGAGCGAAATTAGTGGATGGTAATGAATGAGCAGCGGTTATTAGCAAATTGAGGCCGTTAAAATAGATTTAGCTTGCGGTAGCTTTATTCTAGTTCTAATTAATGCAGTAATAAATCTAGTGAAATCAAGTGGAGAATGAAATAAACAGCAGGAAGCCGAGATTGATAAAGTTGTATTTTTTATTTATCCATTTTGTCATAAAGCGGTACTCATAGCGTGGAGAGGTCAGATGGACTCATTAATCACGTGAAGGTATACTTATATTTTATTGCTTATAATTGTTATATCCAATGTTACATAGAAGGCATGTTACCAACTTATTTAAAAAAGTTCAAGGTATCAAACTTTATAAAATCAGTAATTAAAAGGCAAGTTCTCATTCATCTGAATTGGGTAGTTTTGATGAAATACAAGATTGTATATTAATTTCAGAATCCTTTATGGGCAGCATGTAAGTAAAAAAAAAACAAGAATCTTTTATGAATTATGGATACTACATAAAAGAGTTGACAATCGCAATTTCCTTATATCCTGTTTACACATACAAATATGTATCTACGATCGCAATATGAACTCCGACTCTACATTTCATCCATCACTAAATAAATATTAAAAAAAAATGCCCAGATAAAAAAGTACTACTTAACGACGTTTTTTGTGAGTCGCATGGCGCCAATATTTTGACAGGTTACTGGCAGGCTACAAGAAGCAGACCTTCCCGTATCAATATTATGAAATATCGTTAAGTGGGCGTCCGGCATAAAGATAGCGTCTGCGGCAAGCGCCTTGGTTGGTCTGTTTCCTATTATTGATCTTCCCGTAATGGGTGCTTCTTATTTTGTAATGATCATTTTATAAATAATCTAAACGCTGATTGGTTATTTGTTTAGTGTTATGCTCTTTTTTTTTCAGACGGGTTATTTGTATTTTGTTAAATTTTGTCGCGAATGGCATAATAATCAAACATTGCCCCCATCCAAAAGTTTTTTAAAGCAGCAATTTCAATTCGATTTAGGTATAAATATCTTAGTAATGCTAGGTGTCTAATTTTTTAACAAACAATCTTAGACACACATGCTTCAACAAAAATATTCATTCCAATGAAATGACGTTCGCATAAATAGATAAAGCATTTATCTTAATTTATGCAGGAAGTTGCGTATTTCTATTCAAAATCTGTTATGGGGTCCTTTAACGATGTTTATTTAAGTTTGGACAGAAGAAAAAGTATGGCCACACAGATTGCGCAAGTGCAACAAGGTTCTGAATAATGACCTTTTTGTTTAACTTTTGGGCAGAATACTAAATTTTATTTAACCCCCCGTTGTTAAAAAAAGTACCGACAGAAAAATAAACAAGTTTGTCAAATAGAAACACATAGACGTTGAAGCGGATCTCTTTAGTTTTTTTATTGTGACTTTGGTGAAAAATGTCAATGTCATCGACAAACTACTACGATAAAATACACAGTAGGGATTAGACTTCCTTTAATTTCTATTATTTTTTTAAATAACAAATCGTAATAACTTTACCAGATTTCTAAGAACAGGTACTTACCTACTTATAAAATGTGATAAATATAATTTTAAAACATAGTAAGAAATCATTGCTAACTGTGCTTTAAAAATAATAGTTGCAAATCAGAAAATAAAATGGCGGTAGAATCAAATCCAAATAAAAAACTTAACAAAAAAAATTACTTTAATTTTCAAAATCTTCTAAAGTGCGTTTCTGATTTCTTTTTCTGCTTTTTCCGATCTTATCTTGATTTTATCGCGTGAATATAGGTATCATCTCAATCGATCTTTCATTGTGGTTTTTACGATTTACTTGATTATCCTATTTCTTCACTTCAAGCAAAAAGTATCAACGAAGAGTCAAACTTAGTCTCTTTATTACAAAATGAGTTTTCAAAAAACATATACTAATAAAACGCAATAAACCTCAAAAAACTTAATGAAGACGAAGTTATTAAAAGATTCAAAGAAATTGATATGAAAGCTTGATATTTCACGAAATAGGTAACACGAGTAGGATACATTCAAATTAAAATAAAGATATGGAACATTATTAGTGAAATTTGGGGAAAGGGGTCAAATACCGTCTAAAGGACGTAACGAAGGCAGTTCACCTGTCCTAATGAGACGATATGTGATATGCATTATATCAGCGTGTGGCCCAAGAGACGAGAGAATATTGTTTTAATTTTTAAATGAATTTTTTACATTCATTGAATTAAATTGCATTTTAAATCGATCATTGCAAAGTAACTGAACTATATACGACTAACCTGTTTTAAGATACATAGGTACTAACATTAAAATATGTTGCCCTTCTAACGAGTTTAACTTATTGGGTAAACTGTAAGTGAAATGTAGGGATTTTTAGTTAAACATTGTAGATTCCTTTGTTGAACAAATAAAAACTGGCGAGTAAACAATATCTCTCTCTAAGTCTCAATTCTGAACGTGGCCGTTCAGTCTATGTCAGACTGTTGGTTTTGTCATGCCCATAGACAACAGAGTAAACAATATCCAACTCAAAAGCTCTGTATAAGTCTATAATAATTTAAAACGACTTCAATTCCTGCGAATCTGTCCATATGCAAACTGTGTGTGAACTACTCGCTAGTAATATTATCAATCGCTCGAAAATCGCTCTGCGGCCATGACATGGCGTCGTCTACATGTGCCAACTTACGACGCCCTCATAAGAGTTTAATACGTTGTTACGATTCATAACTTGTGTAATTTTGCAAATTAGTTTTGTTAAAATTTAATACGCAAACATGGGAATGGGCGAGCGATGTGGGGAGATGAAGAAATCGATTGTTTTTGCAACTTCTTGGATAATGTTTTTTATTAGTAGGTATGATATTGTTGAAATTATAAAAAATTCAAAATTTGTGTAAGACTCGCATCTTGTATATACAACATATAATACCTTAATTAATTTTCTTTTAAGGATTTGCGTAAAAGTCGGCAAACAAAAAAAATATAATATTTTTCACAATACTTTTACAAAATAAAAAAAAACGTTGCCTTAACCATTTTTTCATTAGGTAGGTACAGCAAATGTACGACGTTTAAAACTATCTCTAAAAATAATAAAGTCATGTGGTTCCAGGCGGTGGATTACCATAACGACCGATATAATTATATGATATAACGCAGTACTTGCACATTACAAAATGCCTGCGCAGAACATAGTCTCATTTGCGCGCGTTACATGGAAAATTACAAGTCACTACTAATTACGAAGTAATTATTTAAAAACAGAACACCTACATCGTTAATCGGGTGATTTTGAACTTTAATTATAAAGTGATAAATATATTTATCCTTTAACAACATAACTCTTTGTCGGCATTCTAGAGTAAAAATATTTTCAAGTTAAAGCATCAATTATGCGCCCTTTGGAGTGTTCGTAACAACAAAATTACCCGTAACAAGACAGGAGTGATGTACTAAATAAATTATTGCCGATTTTAAATTGACGCTAATGATGGCTATACTTCGGAATCGCGACTAAAGTAAGTCAATCAATTAATTAAAAAGTCAAAATCACTAAACACTGCATTCTATTTATTCTTGATTTTAATTGACTTTGAAAGTAACCGACATTTATTTAATACAATACAACTTGTACGTGATTTAAATTAATTTAATGTATAAAACAAGTAAAAATTGATAATAACGTTATAAGTGATCTTATTTTTGCTGCGAATTCCGATCTTGTATATGCAAAAGTTGAGAAAGCTAATACATTCATAGCAGAAGAATGATAAAGCTATGAGAAATACCTATAGTTAACTCTAATTTCAATAAAATCCTGGCTGGTAAATCATAATTAAAAATGAAATTTCCATACAATGAACACCAAGTTAATAAAGTACAGTGTAACTAGACTCGTGATATACAGAGAAATACTGCAACAGGTCATGCGACGCACGCATCGCCTTCGACTAATTATAGCACAGAGTAACCGAGTACACAGATACTTCAATATGAATGCCAATTACGCTGACCTTACTGACAGTCGTTAAGTGACCGTTAATAATACCAATTTTATTTGGTTTGAGTAATCTGTAATGGATGGCTCGTTTTCTTGTTAATAAATAACTTGGAGATTTTTGATGCTATTGCAAAATTTAATATTATTTTTAATGATAAAGTTGGAATAACACCTTATTTCATAGCTTTCAAAATTTCCAATTAGTTATCCTTAACTGTACAGCTTAACATGGCCCGTCTTCTGTTTTTTTGGTTTATTTTTAGCCGCGCTATATACATAAGTCCATTCATGGTAAACAATGGTTCAATGACCAAGGTTTAGGTCAGTATACAGCATATACATAATATAATTTAGTCAGAATAAAGTTTAAATTCTTCTCAAATGAAGCCTTTCTCTAAAAGCAATAATTTTTTTATAAACAGTTATCTATTAAACTGTCGATACATTGATTAGGACTAAAGAAGAAATTAAAATTATTTAAATTTCTCAGTCTTTTAATGAACAAACTTTCCTGTCGAACTTACAGAAATAATACTCAGAAATTGTGGATTTCATTATAGTATTAAAGTAAATAAAATTAATGTTGTTTATTATATTTTAACAACATAATTATCGTAAAAATTTTAATGGTCTTCTCGTTTTGTCTGGAATACTAGGTACATGAACCCATTCCGATTGATAGCCCATTGCGTTTTTAGCCCAGTTTATAAGCCTATGTCTTTATCGACTATTACATACTGCACAGGAAGAGAAAATACAAGATCTTAATAATAAAATTTAAGCAAATCCTCATAATTACTGAATTTTTTGAGTACCTACTTATTACAAATTTTACATTACACTCGTATTGTTGTTAGCTTAAAAATAATAGGTATAGGTATAGACTTTTCGTTATTCCTAGTAGTTTAACGTTGAAGGTAAGTGCTATAGTCAATTAACAACATTGTATGTGTAGAGACGAGCTCATATCTTTGTAATAATAGGTGTTAGCGTGAAGCGGAACACACTGTCTGACAAACGAACTTAGAAGAAAAAAAAAAGAAAAAAAAATATAATTTCTAAGCAAAGTTTAAAAAATATCTATGCTACACGGACAGACAGACCGGTAAAGAATCTGTAAGAGACCCGTTTCTTGCAATTTAGCTATGGAATCCTAACATTGGAGATATGTTTTTTAACCAAATTTCGTTTAAATTAACCAACAAAATCTTCGAAATTTCCATATAAAAACTGTTTTCTCATAAAAATGAATGACAATTAGACACTTTTAATAATAAAAAGAAGTTAACCGTTAAATGTTAATTGGACCATCAAGCCGTACAAGACAACAGCTGTAAGTCTTCCAGTTCTTACAGCTGTTGTCTCTGTCTACTGCTATCTTCCCCGTTACGAGTAAAGACGTGATATATTTACTATACTCCTTGATGTTTTTAATGATTATGCTTACCAAGGCATAGAAAGAGTGTACAATTTTCATTCTCCTTTCCAGTAGGGATAGGCAGAGTGTACAATATTAATTATTCTGTTATAGTGAAGACATAGGTATGTAGATAGTGTCATGCTCTCACGTTGCTAGAGCGCTACACGCAAGCAGATAATTGGCTAATGCTAAATGGATGTCAGACCAACGGGTATTGACCTGCATACGTCATTATTTGATGGTGACGCCATGTCACAGGAAATGGAGTGACAGGAATAAAATATTATGCTTACCAGGATGTGCAGGTTTTTTGGTAACTTTACGTGGTTTTTTTTAACATAGTTCTCGTGAACAACAATTTAATCACGCATAGACAGACAGAACAAATATTAGCATAGAAATTGAGTCACTGAGGAGAGGTTTGATTGAGAGGTTCTAAGAAATATGTATCTCTATAGTCTTATTTAGTGGATTTGAAAAAAAATGTAGTTATTTCTTACGGGCATTTTTATTGACATTTATTTGGGAAGTCGTCTATGAACAGACAAAGTTTCAGGAGAGGGCAGGACAATAAAAGTAACTGCTGTCGGACCTTCGTGGGCTTCTCTGACTCCATCAGACGGTCGGTTCATAGAGCTGACATGTTCCAACCCTTATAAATCCCAATTTTTAACCGCCACACCTATTTAAGATAAACTGTATTGCATAGACCTAATTGAGCCGTTATATCTAAGTACTTTGTAATTTAGACTAACACTGTACAACTAACTAATAGACGTTTACACAAAATATTGACAGTACAGAAAACCCAACAACGATAAGCTAAAAATAGTTCTCAAAAATTTTGGTCATGCGTAATTAAATTGTTTCTAAGGTACAAACAGTCACATTATCCCTTACGGGGTGGACTGAGCCAACAGTATCGAAGAGATCGAAAGTTCAGCTGCCTTAATGGTGGTATTAAAGGTCAGATAGTGACAGATTGTTTAATGGTAAATTGTTTTTAGACTATCTGAAAAAGAGATACCTAGACTCCCTGTTGCGGCTGATCTAAAACAAGCTGTAGACATGCAGTTTGGAAGCAGCCAGCTGATCTATAAGTACTTAGAGCTCATCAAAACGGGCACGACGAGTGCGACCAAAAAGGTTTAAAACTGCTCGCGCGCACTTGTATGACGCTTCACATCTGTACCCTCAATATGCCGGTCCGGTGTCTATAGTAAGTGGTTCTCAGTGATCTGGCATATGATCAGGCGCCCGGGGCCGCTCATTAGGGCCAGCTAACTATGTAATGGGCAAATACTGCTCCGGCTATTGTGCGAAATTGGATAATTCGCCAGTTGAACGAGAGGAGGTCAGCGTGTTTCAGGAAGTATAGTTTTGAATGATAGTTATCATTATATTTAGAATGTGAATATCAGTACAGGCTCAGTTTAAGAAATCGTAAAAACATATAGTCTAGTTTATTTCAAAATTATCAATTGTGCATGAATTGGTAAATATGTTAATAAATAAATAAAAAACCGGAGTAGACTTTTCTAAGTGGGCCACTGTAGCCTAAACTAACGAGCATAGCATAGCATAAGCTCGGATGAATGCTTGAATGCCGAATCAAGCTAAAGAATTATGGAGGAAGTTTAAAGATAGCCTCTAAGATTTACTTCTCCGGGAAATAAGCTTTGTTACCTATACCTACGTAACTACGTAGTACCTATGTATGTAAATAATACAAGCCATGTCATTATTCAAAGTAATAAAAGATCCCTAACCAGCCACTTCCCGTTTAAGCCGACTTAGCAGAGTGACTGCTGCACTAACAATATGCAATTACCAGTACTTAGGGAAACCATGTTTATCGTACTTGAGAGTGTCACTCCTTGAGAGCTGAGAAAATGGCGCTGTTGCAATGACATAATTTTATTTTTAATCTAGTTTTTTAGGGTTCCTTTGTCAACAACGTAGATTCTCTCCTTCCTTCTGTTGTTGACCTCACTTACATCTAAACCTCTTTGGAAAAGAGCCCGTGGGGTACACCTTTTCACCATGATCTTGGATTGAGCAAGTCAGGTTGTTACGTGAAGCGATCCCGACTGCCCTTTGCAATTAATCATAGAAAAAAAGTATTAACATAATGTGTTCTTTATTTTCATATCTGTTAATAGGTTGTAGTCAGCAATTGGGACGTAATGGTAGTAATATGATCTTTTTGGAGCAAATCCGGGTCCTTTCTGGGTTACGTTATATTTTATCCGTCTAGATTATTTTATAACACTTAAACAATATTGTCTTTTTTAATTTGGTAAACCCTTTGATAGTTAGTATTTACGTACCTATAGGTATTAATAACAACGTAAGAATTGACTTATATATATTTGCATAAGTATTAAAAAGTACCTAAGTGTTATTATCTCAAGAGGATCCGCGTCATAATTATAGGCCAATCAATAAACTAAACGATTACAATCTAAATTTGCATCGAAGATTGAAATGATAAAATTTCAAATTAATTGGTTTTGATACACGTATTTTTTTATGAAAGTAAACAACATTATTTTAACAAGTTAATAAACTCATAATATTGTTCAGCTAAATGTTAACACCTGATTGTCAACCAGACCTAAAAATTTAAGACATATTTTGGGTGCGTGCCAAAAAAAATGTGTTAGGTATATTGTTATGGGTCATGTTATAAATAAATTTTTCATTTATTATTTACATCAAAAATGAATTCGTGATGGGTTTATCGCATTGATGATAACATTAATGTTGGCTCTGTATAAAAATTGTTGAAATGTGTATTATTTACATTTGCAAAAATTTTATCATGTTACAATTATGTATTGACATCTGAAACTAAGTAACAATGACATTTTAATGTCATTTTAAAATGTTTTTTTTTTTAATTTAACCTACTTTGTGCGGAAGCGAAATATTATTACATTTTCTTTTTCACTTTCTATTCTTTTCCTTCTATTAATTGTTTTTAATAATATAAATTTTCATAAACAAATAAAAAATCAACATTAGCATGTCTGAAAAATGTTGCATGTTTTATGGTAGTACGAAAAATGTAGTAACAATAAGTATAACTTTTTAACTACATTTCTTGAGCTTCATATACCTATACTGCATGAACATTATAGCTATTATTGTTTTTAAACAAGAAAATGGCTTACTAGTAATGTAATGCTTTGGTAATTTACCGCTTTTAATGATAAGATACAGATTAAATTTTTTCAGTGCAAAGATTGAAAAAAAAAATATTATTAGTTGAGAATCGACCTAACTTTCTCTATTGAGATGTTATTCGGCCACCCAGCAATTATCTGTAAAAACTACCTTAACAGGATATTATAATACTGATAATATCTAATCGATAGTGTTGTAGCGTATGGTCGATCAATGTGGTCTCTTCGTAATTCGGGCGTGTTTTCAAATGCCTCCGGCTACGAACCAAGACACTTTTCACACCATTTGATTTTGAATTTGATCGATAAGTCATGTGTGTGGTTCCCGGCACCAATACAAAAAAGAATAGGACCACTCCATCTCTTGCCCATGGATGTCGTAAAAGGCGACTAAGGGATAGGCTTACAAACTTGGGATTATTTTTAGGCGATGGGCTAGCAACCTGTCACTATTTGAATCTCAATTCTATCATTAAGCCAAATAGCTGAACGTGGCCATTCAGTCTTTTCAAGACTATTGGCTCTGTCTACCCCACAAGGGATATAGACGTGACCATATGTATGTATGTATGTAAGTCATAAAAAGAACAAGTCAGAAAACAAATTTGTAATAACTAAAATACGACTATAGGGTCTAGATTTTATATTTCTGAGAAATTAGGAAAGTCAAGTCACCGGACAGATTTGAATTCTGACTAGGTAGACGTAGCACTTTAAGATATCTTTGTAATAAAATTAAATTTTGTATACGAAGAAGTAGCAGTAAGTAGTATATTTTGCACCATATTATGTCAAAAACTCAAAGTTCAACAATATCTACCAATTGGATCTTTCATATAAGACTTAATTTAAATACTAATCTGCATTCATTTCTTACAACGTGGCCCGAATTAAATTGATACCATATTGTGTCCAAAACCGAGTTGTGTGAAACGCCCATATACCCGAGGCGACGGTCGAAATTATTGTTTTTAAACTAGCTTCAATCATGTCGTAATGTGTTTTAAATATGTTAAGGCGTTAGTTCATTATAGTCGGCTCTTTTGAAGTGATCCAGAGATGCGTCAGCTAGCATTGTTTCTCGTTTATGTCATTTTTGATTCGTGTATCGAGTTTGAGTAACAAGATGATTGGGCTAACGTTCTTTGGAATACTTAAAGTGTCGTAGAGAATTTTTGTAATTCCTATTTAGTTATACCTATATGTTTTTAGTTTCATATTGCTATCTCCTTCCGAGAGTGGAGATTAAGATTTTCATATAAATGCAGAAAGTTTGACGTTTTATATCATCTTAATTCAGTTTTGTTTTTATTTAAGTATTATTATATTTTATTATATTAAAGTATTTACTATCTATTATAAGAATATAATTAGTAATTTAATACAATTCATAATTTTAGTTATTTAACTTGTCGTTTTTGTTATTTTTATGCTACTAAACGCTTTTAAACAACAGTTCAAACAAATATAAAATAGTAAATTTTTTGCTTTTACCCGGCGTGCAAGTTCCCATCCAAAAACCCATAAAGTATAACTTACTTAAGTTTATTATTTTTAATTAAAATCTCATCGCTCCCAGTTTTATTACACAACCTATTAGCATAATATTCAGATGAAGTGTCAACTCATTTATATTAGTCTCATTTTTAATTATACAGTAGCATGTTTTATTTTTAAAATTAATTAGGTCTTTCCAGTAAAAACCTATTAAATACACTCCGTCATAAATATTTTTGTATCGGTGGGAAACTTATAACAGAAGTTTTATTATATTTATTTCAAATAAAGTATGAAATAAACAAATATTACCAGTAATAATTCAACTTAATACATGACAGCAGTATCAAAAAAGTTTTTGGAGAACGCTCTATGAAGATATGGTATAATGAGTACATAATATTACTAAAACTTGATTTAAAAATAAAATCCATAAACTTTAAAAACAATATGGTGTCTAAACATTGAAGTCGGCAGTTGCCACACTGTCTCGGTCAGTTGCACAAATATTGCGCCATTGACCGATTACGACAAATTACGGACGAAAAAAAAACCACTTATCTCCCTTTTTTTTTATTTGTCATTAGTTCTCTTCTTATGTAAGTATCTCCTGTAAAAAGTATTTCGGACATGACATGAGAAGCCACGGTTCCACATCAGCACTAAATTAAATTCCCGTTCCGAGCGACAATCTCCAGATTATTCTGATCTTAAGCTAGGTATATTACTATAAAGTTTTATCGGTCACTAGTTTTCGCGTGAAAGAGAAACAAACAGACAAATTCGCATTTATAAAATTAGACTTTATATTTGCCTTCGCGTTGCCAGTTAGACGACATATTAAATGATAATAAATAATTCCAGCTTACGCTAATAATCGACTAATTTATGTATGTCCAATTTTGCTAATTAAATGCAAATCGTTATATAAATTAGTGTGAAAAGTATAAATTTATGTTAAATGATGACAGAGTATTATCAAACCGATGTTTGAATTTCGCCATCGTTGAATAAAAAAATTCTTCATCAACTTTTTATTCCGTTGACTATGGCACAGCTTACACACAGGCTTCTTTACTTCAGCGCACAATTTAACTTGCACGTAGCCCTAGTGACATTTCTCTATTCTGATTATTGATATATACCTATAGTATTATTGATATTAGACCTAGAGTATTTTACATGTTTTCCGTAAATTTCTAATCAAATCCAGGCAACACAAAATTATATTTACTGTGGCAACTTTTACAACTGCCTTATATGAGCCTTTTTTGATACATACAGATATACAATCACATCTATATCCCTCGCGGGGTAGGCAGAGCCAACAGTCTTGAAAAGACTGATAGGCAGTTTAAACTCAATAATACAATTTTATAAATCCTAATCATATAATTCTAATAAACTTAGATCTAGTGAGATAAAGTATTAACGGTAGTTTTATAACAGGTCTAGTTTTTATTATGTATGATATTATAATATACCTATTCTATGCAGTTTTCTATTTAATGCAGTAAAGAGTCTTACTTACTTACTATATTTAAAATTACGCTCTATTTTTCGTTGCGGTTTCTTTTTACAAATCAGCTAATCTTTGATAACATAAAATATAAGTGTAGAGACACTTCACACACTTCGCTCCAGCCTGACCAAAAGTTGACCTCGCTCTGCTCGTAAAACCGAAAGTAGCCTCAGCCGAGACGAGGCGCGAGGTGTCGACTTAATGGCGGTTTAATACCGGCGGCCTCTTCAAAGGCTCATCGGAAGTTATGAATGGACTCATTCCACTGACGTGGATACAAGTACGCTGGATCAAATATTTGGCACCCAATGTAACACGATCATCGCTGAAATCAAGTTTTTCTATTTGTATTCCACAGCGAAAACACGCTGGGTGCTTTTTTAGCAGCGGATGTGTGTGCCCCTATTGTACAGTACAATGTAAGTATTAAAACTGGCACTTTATGCAAATGGTCGCCATGTTACTTTGAGAAATTTTTGTGTGAATTGTGAAAAATAAAAACACTGCGCGTTATTGTTTTTTTTTTGTAATATCTATTAAAAATAGAGCTCATAAGAGAGATAATAGAGATCATAATTTGCTATCAAAAGCGGAGCGAAACTACATTTTACAAGAATTTCCATGTAAGGTAAGTGACGTTGTGTCAGCACAATCAGAGCCAAAAATAACAAAATCAATATCAAATTTTTACATCACCAATATGAAGTCCAGACTATAAAGGTCAGTGAGCCATTTTGATCTGTTTCTTGATGTTCACACGAGGAGACATAGGGTTGACACCACACGTTGACACATTGTCGTGTTCGTTTTGACCTAAGGCTTTAAGTGTTTATGTGTTTATCTTGTAAGCATTTTGGATGTAATATCTGTTAGCTGAAATTAAATGAATAAAGATAAGTAGATAAACTGTTTCGTACGGTTCATCGGCTTTACGAACATCTTATTGGTTTCACTGATTGAAATAATTAGTTGTTCTTTTAAAATTACAATTTTTGGCAGAAATTTTAATCGTTATCTTATCCATGTAAAAATTTTATCAAATTTGTATTTGCCACATTAGCCCTGAGCTAAGGCGAAGTACCGACAACTATAAGGTTGTCAACTCAACCGAAAAGAATCCATAAAACAGTTAGTATAATATAATATTAAAAGAAGACTGACTAAAACTTGCCACTGGCAAAATATAGTCCCTGAAGAAGTTTGATTGCCATAAGTCAGAAAATAAAAAATGGCATCTTTATAAAATACGAATGCCTTACTTTACAGTTTGTAATGAAAAAATTTTGACCAAATCCTATAATAACTACCTTTTACTTAATAAGGTTTAACTAGATATCTTTTTAAATGAAGAATACTTATGTCAGTGTAAAAAATGGCGTTAGGTTGACCGAACCCTTTAATATTACTTAATAGCGTTGTTCTTTCCCAGAAGAGGGCACTCTAGTCTGATTACCTTGAGCGTCGCGTCGGTCATAGTCGCTGGCTTACTAATTATCTCGTAGAAATGTAGGGAAAACTGTATGCAGATGTAAGTAGTTTGCTGTCGGTGTAACGGACGCCTTTTTATCGTTCCTATCAGGTACAGTTTGCAATCAAATAGCTTGATAGAAATGTAGATTTTTTTACGATTTATTTAGTTAGATATTAAGTGATATGACGAATTCTTATTATAAATTTATAATTTCTTTAGGTACCTATGTCAGATTAAAAAAGACACATCGACAGATTTAATTGATATGATACTTGCAAGTATTACCTAATAAACACTTAATTATACCTAATTCCTGATACCTACCTAATTAAAAACAAAAAGTTATCATTTCGTACCATAGAATAGTACGATTGCAATAATCATGAAGAAGTCATAATAATTAAATGGAGAATTAAATTTTTAATAAGGTTCTATTTTTAGTTCCATTTATGGTACAACTTTTATGAACATTAATAGCTTAAGTACGCACTTATATCATAAATTTAAAGGCCGAAGTGAAATTGTGTCTGTTTAAAGATAATTAAATGGGTAATATTGATGACATACTTAGACGTAGATGTACCTAGTTAGACCTCGCTAGTGAATGCAGGTATCTGATTATGGTAAAATGTATGGTATGGTGAAAAGTGACCAATAAGTAGATTTAAAAGCGCCGAAAAGTTGTTGGAAATGGATTTTAATTATGTCCTTTATTAAAGAGTTTTGTTCTTTTCAAATTCAAATCTTTCGTTCAGATCTATTTTCTCGTATAGGTATATCTTTATACCTATACGAATCGGTAATTAATACTGCAGAAAAACTTGAGACTTTCGGTTTTCAACTAGCATACATACATACATACATAAAATCACGCCTCTTTCCCGGAGGGGTAGGCAGAGACTACCTCTTTCCACTTGCCACGATCTCTGCATATTTCCTTCGCTTCATCCACATTCATAACTCTCTTCATGCAAGCTCGGCGGTTTCGGGTACTTTTGACCTGACCCTTTACCAACTGTTTCAACTAGCACTATAAGCAAAATAGCAGTATCTAGTTAGTTCTATATCTGTGGTTGTTCTTAGAGCAAATTACAGTTACTTGGTTCGTAACGTAGTAACCAAGCGGCATCACGCGCCCAACATGCGCACGCGACGATTGGGTAGGCCGCTTTTAAAACGAAAAGTTTAATAAGATGCTATGACTATACGTTGAAACGATAAATATCTCAAGCAATGAAGTAATCACCGTCAACTGTAATAGGGCTTGAGATAAATTCAATAACATATTTCCTCGTTTCTAAAAATTATTTTTGTCAGTTTTCAGTGTATTTGAAGAATGTCATGGAATATTATTATACAGATAAGTACTTACTTGATTTTTGAAAAAGGGCCTTTACTTTCTTGTCTATCTACGTCATCATAACTGTTGTTTGCTAAATTTTGGCAAAATATAGTTTTCGGGTTACTACTTAGGTAGGTATATGTTCTTTGATAATGTCAATCATCTTTTTGGCATAGGCCGATTTCTTATACGACAAAGGATCTTATTTCGGAATACCGTACCCAAGTAAAAGCCAAAATTTTTTTAAAATCTCATCTAGTATATTTTTAATTTCCCGCTCAAGCAACACCCGCTGTTCGTCATAACCAGCCAGTACGTGACCGCGGCGGCCTTTGATATCCATCCTTTTTTCTCTTACCATTTACACTTTTTTTCTTTAATTCATTTTTGTTATTGCCACAATATCAGGCGGGCGGCTACCGGGCCTGCAAAGGGCTGTTATAATTTAGTTTTATTTATGCAAAATAAAAGTGATATCGTCATAAAGATTTATTGTTAGGATGCGGGGTGGCCGCCTTTGTGTATCATACTATTAAGATGCCCACTGGGTTTTAATTTGTTATGGAGAGCATTTAGTGTTCGCATCGTGTTAGGGACATTTAAATTGGATTAAGCTCGCGGAGATTACTTAAGTATATCATACCGTTTGGAAAAAAATCATCGGTTTTGTCTTTCTAAGATATATGATAAAGTTAATTTGCAATTTTTTTGCAGTGATTTCTCCATTCATACTTCAGCTGAATGAAGCCTTTCAGCTTTTTCGAGATCGTAGGCTCTATCTAACCCGTAAGAGATAAGATGTGATATATGTATATGAGTATATTATGGGAATTATAAATAGAAGAGATTCTATAGGGTCTTACCAATTTCTGCCAACGGAATAGTAGGTATAAATATAGTAAAGTTATTCACTTTGAAAATGAATTAGTTCCGGTGGAAGAAATTTTTATCTTTTTGATTATTTAATGAAATATTGTGAACAATATTATTGTTTTTTTGTTTTTTTCTCTTTTCATATATTGAAAGACCTAAAGAAAATTTTTACTTAATTAACTTACATAAAGAAAGCTTTAATAAAAGTATATTGTAATGATCAAATGGAATAACATGAAATTATAATTTCTTTGTTACACCGGTGCGATTATAATCCGCGATCCGTTAACCAAAATGCATGAAATGCGGTTAAGCCTTTTGTTGCCACTTTCATTCGGTGGATCCTTATAATTTAAAAAGAATCAAAAGTTGCGTGTGCGCCGGTCGTGATGCGAACATAAGGAACGAATTAAATTCGAAAAAATATTTTTATGAAATAATTTCTGAATATAACTAAGTAATATTCACGCAAATTTTGTGTTTTACTTGAAAGTATGTAAAATAAGTACTTATTGCCTATAGGTACCTACTTTATGTGCCTCATTCAAGCTAGTAGGAGAATGTTATTAAAAAAAGGCTCTTTGTGAGTAACTCCTAAACTACGCAACAAATTCTGATCCGATTTGAATTTAAATGTTATTATTTTATTTTTTAAATATCTACGTCATGTCGTCGTTAGTAATATCTGAAGTGAATAATTTTATTAAGTAGATACCTACATTTGAATTGAAATAAAAATGTAAGAAGTAGCTGATGACATCTGTTACCTTTTTGTTTAATTTTGAAAATACTTTCATTCCGAAAGCAAAAGCCACTTGTTCAAAATGACATGCATTTAATACTTTGAACCTCATCTTTAAAAGCAAACACTATAAGTAGATAAGTTTGTTTGTAAACACTTTATTGCACATAAAATAAATATAACAAATTACAAAATAGTTAATGGATTTAGAAGAATATGTACAATGGCGGACTTATCCCCAATGGGAGTTCTTCCAGTCAACCAAAATGTAAAGGAACTACTGTTACTATAAGTAAGTACTGTTTTAATTGATCGGAACTGAAATTATCATAGACTGAAATAAAATTATCATCGTGAAAAAAGTATCCCTCTTGACCACAAAAGAGATCCAACACTTCCAGACGCTGAATTGTGGTGGCATCTCATTCAAAATGGCATTGGAGGTGCGAGTGAGAGGGCCGCGCGAGAGGGACGGCACACCGCGGCGGTACAAAGACGGCGGACGCCAAAGGCGGCGGTCCCGCTAATTGGAGGCCGCGGCGACTTCAAAGAACGCCACCATACAACATTTATATTAGGCAGGTACAGTGAGCACCGCATTGATTAATTTCATCCATAGACAATTAGTACGCTTTGTTGCGGGGTCAAGATTACGAATTGTGCGTTACTACTGGGGTGCTATTTTCATATTGTCCGCTTGTGATATCAAGGCCAGTTGAGCTTGAGTTTTATAGGAATGTTGTACAAACCTACTTAATTAGTAAGTAGGTTTGTACTACTACTAAAGTAATATTGTTTTTAATATAGAATACAATATTTAGTGGGAACTCCTTATTTCTCACAAATGTTTTGGATGTGTTTTTGCACAACTTTACTCGTCTACTTCTATTTGTTTGTTATAAAGGAATTGTTTTAATGGAAATAGGTGCATTCATTTCACGAAAAAAGCGAGGGTTAGGTCTCTTTGTTTGCGGTATTAATAATGTATTTCCTTATTAAATTTTATTACCATTCTTCTGTTTTAAATATCTCTTATAAAATATTAAATATAATTTTTTTAATAAAATAAACTAAAAATAAATAAAAACAAACCTATAAAAGTATAAACTAAACTGAAGACTTATTAACATCGTCCATGTCGCTAATAGATTTCCATCGCTTCATTACAACGCCTTTGACAAAACAACAACAGAAAACAAAAACTGTTTAATCGTCCACATTGGAGGAAGTGTCCCGCCAGTTCGAGCGTGTAACTCCTCAGATCCAGCACAAAGCAAAGCCGCATTGTGGACCATCACCTCATTCAGTCCGACACCCGTAACTGTTGACACTAAGTCCGATTGGATATGCCTTCTCTCATCTAACTTACCAACTTTGAACTTCAACTCTAAACACCTTAACGTAAAACAATAAGGTTTAAAGTCCAAAGTTGAGAACAAAAATAAAATTGTCCATGTTTCCTTTCGGATCTTTTGATAGGATTTGGTTGAGAAACAATGATTGCAAGGATGTGTGGGTTGACTCAATGTTATTGACTGCAGATGATAATGCGAGACAAATACAATTGTTTTTTGATGTTTGAGACCTTGAAGGTAAATGTGTGAGGATGCGAACTTTAGAACAAAGGATTAGAATTTAAAAATGTTTAAGAAAATATTTATAACAGTGTATAAAAATAAAATGACTCAAAACTGTAACACGCAGAACGATCTGTCAAAATAAAGCAATCATAAGCTGGTGATTAAGTAACCACTTTGTGTAGGTAGTAATACATAATGATTTATCAAAAACAAAAATAATAAAATGGTAAGGAACGAAATAGTAAAGGATGTCCGTAAATTATGAGAAAGTGTGAGAGGATGTGAAAGATGAATTATGAAGAAATAATAATAGTATTATAAGTAGGAAAAGCGAAGGAAATCCGTTAGTGCTAATGTTTATTTAATATTCTATTAGTTTTACATTATTATGAGAAATGATTTATATCCATTAGTTAAGTTTGAATGGAAACGGGCGAAGACGCAGTTTGTCTACGCCCAGAACACAAGAAGAATTACAAAAATATTTTAAAACATGACATGTCATGCAAAAATATGTCTGCCAGTCAGTCAATGACGTTGAGAGAATTAGGGGAGATGTTAAATATACAAAAAAGTAAAAATTGAAATCCTAATATTTGAACAAATTCAAAGATAAATTTTACCATTGAAATCATACTAAAAATAAGACTAGAGAAGACTTTTTTTTACAAAATATTTATAACGCAACGGGAAACGTAGACATGGAATACTAGAAAAATAAATTAATAGATATATATTCTGTGTGCATTTTATTATGTTTAAACATTTCCACCACCGCCAATCTCCTGTTTGGTTTTCTTCCACCCAAAGGTTGACTGGAAGAGATTGCATTAGCGATGAGTCCGCCTTTGTGCCATCTCTATCTGGTTTGTGCTGTTTTGTATGTTTTACTGTTATGGTAAAATAGTTTTATCTATCTATCTATATTTATTTATTGATATAACATTTGATATAGTTCCACTCATTCTAGCAAGTAAGTATATCAACGATTACATATAATTTTAAAGGGTTCAAAACGGCCTTTTCTAAGATCCTCTTCAAAGCCAAGAAAAGCGCACCTAATTATTAAGACACGAAAACTCCTCTGTTAAGTTTTAAGGCGTAAATTGTAACATTTTGAAACAGCATTCCTTAGTAAGTGGCGTTTAGGCGGCTCTAATTCATAATGAGGGCCTCAAACACGCTGATCTAGATAGCGGACGATGGCTCAATCAATGATCCATGGGATCTTGTATCTGAACAATATTATAGGTACGCGAGAGCGCCTGTTGTCGAACGGTTAAGGTGCCCGAATAAATGCGTGATGTAAACGAGAACAAGTACTTAAGTGTTATTTACTATGATTTGTATTAGTTATGACTCATTTTAAGCGAATTTAATTCTTTGTGACTTAATAAAAATATAATATAAGGTAGAAAAAAATTATGAAAAATTTTTTAGAAAATAGATCTATGCATTTCAGCAAAAAGAAATGTTTACGAGCAAATCAATAATGTTTTTTATGTTCGGAAGTTCTCAATTTAAACGTCGGTTTTGGTTACTCCTAAAAAGAAGAACTCATCTTTATGTTACGCGTGCGCCGTCAATGGCTCAATCAAACGAGACAAGATAGTGCTTAAGGCTATGTTGTAAGGAAAAAAAATATTAAAATTTGATGGAATTTTACAGAGTCCTGTCCTGTTATGGTGTTCCGGATTTGAAGTCTACAAGAACAATAAACTTACCTTCTGTTTATGGTACAAATTTTTATGTCTTGGAATAATTATGTTATGGTGAGTTCAAGTATGTATTTATTAAACACTCTGTTATCAAAGTATGCACATAGCAAATGAGTACTTGTCTGTGACACCGGAGGTACCGGGTTCGAATTCCGGCCAGAGCATGATGAGAAAATAACCTTTTCTGAATAGCCTGGGTCTTGGATGTTTATCTATATTAGTATTTATTATAAAATATAGTTTTAGTACTTCGAGGCTAACTCAATCAGTGTAATTTGTCCCGTATATATTTATTTATATATTGTCTATGTTATTGCAATAAATTTGAACTATCTACCTACTAGATATTCTGTTCAATGTTACCGCAAAAAAATAAGTATTTTTCTAATTCTATGCGCAACCGTCACTCATTGACCGAATCGAATTGCTACCGTGGTAGGTATAAAGTATAAACTAATTTAAATAGTCAATCAATTGGTCATAGTCCTGCGATAGCTGAAGATTTTGATTAAAAAACATGCTTCCAATGTCTTTAACATTACCTTTCATCAACAACCTCAAAAATTGAAGATCTTTTCAGTCTCAGAGAAAGATTACTAAGTATGAGTACTTAAATGTATCTTTCTTATTAGATGCTTCCAATTACATCCCCGTTACGAGGATAAAATATTATATGTTGTAATTTATTTTCTTCCTTCTGTTGCCAATTGGTTACCACCGATAATCCAAGCAACAGTTACATACAGGAATAAAAAAAAAAACAAGAAAAAGGAAACACAATTTTCTTCCCGTCTGGTCCGAGTTTCAGTCAATCAGACATATGTCCAGGGTCTGAAACCGGTTTCCTCACACGCTCGCGGCCGGTGGTCCATGGAACTAATTGCGAGGCATTCACCTTATTACATATCACGGGCTTGGATATCTGCGCGTTTAAAAAAAATAGAGCATCGCTTGTCTAAGTAAGGTAAAAAATATAAATTAAAATATTTTTTGAAAATAGAACTGCGTTTCACCAACTTTAAACTTGTTAACAAGAAAATTAAAAAAGTTTTTTATGTACGGGGGTGTTCTGAATTTAAATGAAATAAAATACATCTAAAATGTAAAAGAACAGATTTCATATTAGGAATTATCGAATGAAAAATAGGTGCTAACTTATATACTTTCTGCCAATATCGGTATAGTCTCCATTTCACTCTCATTTCACAACTTCATAGGTGACCGATCTCTTAGCCTTCAATCTGTTTACAGACGCAAAATCAACAGTTGCAAATCCGATAGGCTATTAATACTAAGGGGCTACAAACGTACGCCACGTTCAATCACTTCGACCAATGGTCGCTGGCAGTGTTTAATTAACCCGCCATTATTATTACTTACGTGCTCCTATTACCCATGAGATAGTAAGGTGACAAAATCGATAAAAAATATTGTTAGTGCTACTTTTTATGCATGTTATAAGTACTATTAAAAACTTATGAATATGCAATGGTTCATTAGAAAAAAAAATTAACTAACAGGTAGTTTTATAAGAGGAATTTTAAATCTAACCGAAACAATATTTTCTAGGCAAATGACCGTTTATTTTTATTTAACAACAGTAATGAATTTGCAAATACATATGTACAAAATGAAAAAGAAAATAAATAAATATATGAAAATAATTTCCATTGTACAACTTTTTCACAACTTTCTCTATAAAGCCTTAATTGTTTTATAGAAAAATATGTAAGATCCCTAAACTTTAAGATCACCGAGAAAAAATACAACTGAGGAAACAAAGAGTACAGTTAATAAATTTCATTTATCTTAGAACTCGATTTATCGATATCAAACAGCATCCCTAGTTCATTTCCAGCGCGAAGTCGATTAGTCAACTCTGGATTAGAACTACAATGGCCTATTTATATCCATTCGGCAGCCACCGTCGCCGCTATCGAGCAAATCGACTATTTATTACTCCACGAACGGCACAGCACTATTATGGGTATGTATAAGTAGTCTTCAGAGTTTAAATGTTTTTTCTAGATTACCTACATAAAATTTTATTAGATATTTTTTATAAATGTAAGAACCTGTAACCTGAAAAGGGGTATCCCTATTTTTGTAAAAATATTTTTAAATTCAAATATGTCCTAATGACGGTAACTTTTAAGTGTTTAATTTAATATTTTTTTTCATTTAACTATTAAATACTAATTTTGTTTTCAAGATTTATTTAATGATCGGTATCTTATTATGTAAGTTAGTACTATTTTTATTCGGTGTTGGACAGGAAACGGCGGACTGCAGAAACTTAGGCAAATATCCTTTAGCGGACTGATAGACAGCGGACAGAACTAATAATCGCATGAGAGCGAAATACGAAAATAATATGAGATAGATACAAATGAAACCTGATGATTCAATAATTGTGAGAAAGGACACTTCATTTACCTAATCTTCTAATTTAAATGCAGTACACGACGCAATCCCAATGCAAGTAATTCGCGAGCTGTCAAATATTTAAATTGCGGCTTCCTCGTCTCTGATTGAATGCGGTTAGGGTTGCGACGAGCTACGCAAATGCGCAATACTGCGGTCGAGCGTTGCGCACTTGATTCACGTCTCATTTTGACAGGTGACACAAGATTTTTTTTTTAAATGTTTTGTGCCGCTCATTGGCAAAGGCTTTCGCCCTGAATATGTTTTTGGGAAATTTATATGGAAACAAAGTTCCCAGCAATCACTAAGCTGATGTAAAAATATATTTCATCGTGAGCTCGAAAGAAAATTATATTATTTAAAGATGTCCGAGTAAAAAATTTGAAAGTACTGAATACCAAGCCCTTATGTTTAAAACCTTTTAAAAATATTTGAAAACATGATTCGCCGTATGAATATATGGTGTAATTAAATCACCGCACGTTATATATAAAACCCCATTAAACAAATGCTGAACAAATTCATTAGCTTATCGGCGGCCATTGTTGTAGTCTGGCCAATCAGAGCGAGCCGTGACATGTAAACATAATTCAATTAAGGATATTGTGACCCTACCTTATCGTTATCATAGGTTGTTATTGGAAAACAATGTGCTAAGTGCTAACTGGATTAAATAGTCGATAAGTTACCGATTGCTGCAAATCGAAACTTTAACTACTTATACAAATGTGCAATTTATGTCCACATATTTTAATACACTTCTTCTTCTGAAATTTAAGAGCTATTTAAATATGCACCTCTAACAATTAAGGGCATATTATTTATTCTATTATTTAAAAAAGCAATCTTTAAACCCTGACCATGTTTATGAGTAATCTCAGCCGTAGATATAGGCTTCCCCTAAATATATCTATCTACTTATCAAAAAAAATGTAATAAATAAAACAAATAAAATATAAAAAAGAAAAAAATATATAATTACATTTTTGTTTAGTTCTCATACAATGATAGACCATACGATAAAAGTTTAAGGTACTCTGTGACCAGAAAAATACAGTCTGATGTTTTAATAAAAAAGTAACATGGCTTCGGTTGAGTGGTCGAGCTGTCGACTCGATTCTAAAGCGATCGCTAAGTGACATATCAGTGGTATCGATTACCACTCGCTTCAATTGTTCTTTGTTCTTTGAAAACTCTACAAATGGTTAGTAGTTTGTTAAGGCGCAACACTCATGGATAAATATTATTCTATTTTTAAAACATAGTTATTTAGAATAATTATTTTGGTAGATGCTGTGAATAAATGTATTTCATATGTGGACAAAAAGTTTGAGGTTTTCCTAAATATATTTTTATATATCTCCTATACTGCGTGTCATGCATGCGTGCGGACTTGCAACTTATTTCATTTTTATTTTATTTTAATCTGACACTTCCAGTTTTGCATTTCGGTTCTTGTTCCAGAAATACTAATACCTATTGAATAATGTACATTATACTTAATCAAAATATTGTTATTCTTCCATCGCTTTTGATAAAAATGTAAAGGACGGTGCCTTAATAATCGATATTCAGTCTAAATTGAATCATCTTTTGTTCAATATACTTTTCTTTTTTCATCCGCTCACTCAGACGTCAATTTATTTTTAACTTTGAATGTCCATAATATGTTTTTATGTGAATGATGCCGATGACTTGTTTTGTTTATTACTTAATATATTCTAAACTTGTTGTAATTTTTATACCCTCAGAGTTGGCTCTTTGTATTACGGTATTATAATTAAAATGAAAACCAGAAAACACTATAGAAATAAATATTTCTTTGTTATAAATGACACATAATGTGCATACATATTTTAGAGATGGTGTTGACTTAATAACAGAAGCTGTAGAAAGAAAACTGCAATAATTTACAGATATTTTACATTTTTGAATCACGCATAAACATGAGAACGAATAAAAATGTCTCAAACGTCATTTTATAATAATTATTACCACCAAATAATAAATGAACAGAAAAAAATATTTTTAAAGTTCATACTGTCACAAGAATTAATTAAGTCGAGAGACAAATTCAAACGTTAAATATAATAATATTACATTGACAATTAATCACGTTTAATTTTCAATGTAATATTATTATATTTAACGTTACATTGACAATTAAAAACGTTAAATATAATAATAACTTATCTATCATCATTCTAGCGTTGTGTCCAAATTTTACAATTCTTATCTTGAAATGTGCAGTCTCAACTTGTTACATCGTTTAGAATGTCTAACTTTCAAGTTAGCCTTTTAGCGAAAAAATGAACATTAGTACTATGTGCCAAGAAAAATGCTTTTTAACTTGACATTCTTTTTAAGTGATGGGCTAATCTGTCGCTACCATAAATACGTACATATTATCACCTCTATATCTCTTGCACAATTATAAAGTAATATATGAAATGTCCTATTATGATGCCTTAATATTGGCTTAAGTGAGGATCAATTCTATACTCTCCTTAATTTCTATCAGCACTGTAATTCTGTAAAGCTTGACGGCGGAAAACTTTGCCGTAAATCAAACCAATTGCATACATTTGTATGTAAATCGGTGTAATTATAAAAGTCTTTATACATTTTAAAATTAAATTAATGTTAGTAATTTTTTTAAATATTCCTTCATATTGAGTATAATAAAAACAAAAACTTTAGTTTAAATTCAATGCAGTATGCAGGGATTGATGTAAAGGTATGGTCTCTGCCTATCATTAGGATGCCAAAAAAGGTTTTATAGATACCACTATTAAAACAATTTAGGACATACATTTTATATAAGCAAGGTGTGGCCCAAGTTCTTCCAAATTTGCCCCTCCCATCGACAAAAAAGACCCCCATAAGATTATATCGCACACCTGACCCCCAAAACTTACAAATATATAATTTGTCGGCTTAATGTAAAGGTAAGGAAAAAAATCAATCGATTCTGTTAGTTTAATCGATTACGTTATCTAAATCAATATCTTAAGGTTTGACTTGCATTAGGAAAACGAACTGTGTTATTTTAAACTCATATATTATATGAAACTACATTTTTATTACAGGTATGTTACTTACTATTATTCAAATGTCTGTAGAGCTTTCACGTTATTTTTTAATGACGAAATCGCGGGCAACAGTTAGCATAAATTTATATTTCAGTAAGTAAAATTAATTAACGATTAATGATGAATTTCGGGAGTGCTACGAACAATTGCTACGACGTAGCACATCTTTGCTATTATTTTGGGAGCTACAATCTAGTCTCTACGATATTGGCTACGGCGTAGCACATAATATTAAAAGTATTTTGGCATTGTCTTGTCTTGGGACTATTGGCTCTTTATAGTTCGAAAAATAAAATATTATGTAAACTGCTAGCTTTACAGCTCAATAGCGAGTACATGTCTTACAGTGAAACAAATTCGTATTGTACAATGTATAAGTAGTACTTGGCTGTATTGTTTAATAAGTATATTTTTATTTATAAGGATTAGAACAATACAGAAACTTGACACGCATTTATATTTCGAGGTTGATATTCGACACCTTTTTTCTTAGGATACACAGTTGAACGTGGCCTTTCAGTCTTTTGAAAACTGTCGGCTCTGTCTACCCCGTAAAGACGTGATTATATGAACACACATCAGAAGGGCCAGCTTAAAGAAATGAATATCTACTTACCTAAGGTAGTTTCCACATTTTCAAGGCCTTGTGCGGCAGGCTGACATCAATTTTGGCCAAATGGCCCGAAGGCGGCGGTTTATTTACAAAAACAGGGCTATAATTCGAAGGTCGGGTGTCCAAATGTGAGGTTATTAAGTAATGGACCCTGACGATGGCCGGCTGATGCGGGATAGTCGTGCGAACGAGAAGCGTGCGCGCTTTTAGAATTAATCGGGGTGGAAATTGGCTGCGAAATGTTAAAATAATAATCTAATCAGTGCTTTTTTCAGTCTTGATAAGACTGAAAGGCGGCCACGGTCAGCTATATGGCTTAAAGATGGAATTAAGATTTAAAAAATGACAGGTTGCTAGCCCATATATTGTCATGTTTATTCGCGTTATGACTCTATGTCTATAGTTATTGATCAGAGTTTCACAAATATACACAATTCCAATTGGTGGCAGACTCAATTAATTAGATCTATCATTTACAAGACAATACCATACTGTTCCCTTACCTTATGTTAAAGACTAATAGTAATGACATTGGTTTATAAAACACTCATTATGTTCTTTTAAATGTCTCTTTGTCTTTCATCCTCATGCACCCTGTAATTTTGAGCAGATTGCATACCGCGAAAAGGCCGCCTTTTCTACATTACTTTTTGCCAAAACCAAAACGATGCACCCTATACAGCCGAACATATCATCATCTCCTGCTCCATAACACAGATGGACCGAGATAGCCCCATGGAAGGATAATAATTAAATTATCAAGGGTCACACCACCTGCATCGCTCTATTATACCACGAGAGACAAAGACAGCTATATACACCTTGCTGAGTCGGCTTTTGTTTGGGGAATTGAGTAATATAATTAAAACGTTATATCGGTATCGATGTTATAGCACTTTAAGTGTTTATGTAATATATTAGTTACTAGCCAAATTCCCGGGGCTTTACTCTCGTAGGAATTTAAGTAGAATCGGAGCATCCCTAAAACTTTTATCTATCTCTATGCTGAAAATAGTACAAATAGGCAATAGTTTTTGATCTAATTCGTTACGATCTTGCATCAATTAGATAATTAATTTCTCTAATATTACCAAAATAAATTTTTACTCTATATAAATTTAACATACGTATTTCATTAAAGATTTTAAAGGATACCAATCTAATAGACCATTCAAATCAATTAGTCAGCTATTTCGGAAAAAGCTTTATTCTGGCGCACTGTGCGATTGGCCTATAATGGCGGGTGCCTTTGCCTTTTTTTGGGTTTTATTCTTTTTTTCATAATAGGGGTAATTCCAACGTGCCAGCTCCGACACCTTGGGACCCCACAGGTTGCATAGGAGTCATTTGCGGGATAATAAAATATAATAAGACTTAGTGCGCCGGGTGCTAAAGGTTTGTGTTTTTTATTGTTATTTTTGATTGCGTAGAGTTGCTTTCAGCTACTATGACTTTTAACTTTTCTATGTATATTAAAGATTTCTGTAATTCATATGCAAAATATTTTTAAAATAGTACCTACTTAATCTCTTACACACACACGACATACACTAAGACTCATTCTAAATATGTATACCTATAGCACCTATACGTATGTTTTTGTTCCCACTTACTTTAATTTTTTTGGTACATTAACGTTAGTTTAAAATAAGTAAGTAACTATACCTTTCACATGAAAGTCTCCAATATAAATAAGTACATTCGTCTTGGCCTACCTCTTCCAATGATCCTAAGTGCTTACTTCTTACCTATAAAGTAAGTATATACCTATTATGCTTTGAATTCCTAAATTATTAGCATATTTCCAGTGATCGTTCATACTTTGGTGACATATTTCTAGACCAAAGTCCAGGTCAATAATATATATATTATAGATATATAGATATAGTGACATTATTCTGTGTTAGACAAACGTTAAGACACCAATTAGCATAACATTATACATGATATGACCTCAAAAACATAATTTAAAATGTCAACTAGGGTTAAATTAAGTTGTTTATGTAAGCTAGGTATTTGTAATTGCACAATTGTTGCATTTATTTTTGTATTTTATTTTTGCTTTAGACATATATTATTTATATATTTGATCTAGGTACGGAGTTGATCTTTAATTCCTTACTAATATTTTTTAAAATACATGAAATTAAAAAATAAGCAGTAGTCTTAACTTTTCGCATCAACTTCTAATTATGTTAACCTGATGTAAGTATTACCCACACCAAAGTGTTAAATTTATGAATAAAAAAGTAAATGATGATGGAATAAAACATCAAAATAATTGCGTTTATGATAAAACTGTATGTACCCATTTATTTAATGCGCTCATTACAATGATATAGAGATATCCCAACAATAATATCTAATGTCCCGCCGAGTGGAGGGATGTTAAAAAAATATTATTTCCGTTCATAAACTAGAAATTACTTCCTCAATCAAGCCCATAGCCATAGGTGTTATGTCAATGACAAATGACTGTAGGCGCTTACGTTTTAATCTGTAGCATATGGAGCATAGACTGTTCCCGCCTTCGCGTTGACGCTATTCGAATTTCGAATTTCGAACTCTTTGTTAACCGCGTGATGTCTTCTTTTGTGCCAGTAACAATAGCTTTTTTGCAAACACCGTGTAAATTACGCTCACAGAGTCAATTTAATTTTTTTTTCGAAAGGGACCGTTGAATGACTTCGTGAAACGTTAGGGTCTTTAAAAGCTCATTGATTTGTTATTTTTATTAAGTGGTCAATTTAATAGACTGGCTGGCCATTCATCACGAACGAATATTAAAATAAAATGATTTCGAAAATGTACTTTTTTACTGTTTTTGTATAATCGATAGTTATTTTAAATTTTTCGTAGTACATACACATTCACACATGAAGTAGGTATTTAATAGGTATGTGAATATTTTTAAATTATTAAAATATTCACTTTAAATATTTTTAAGTAGTTGATTAATTTTATACATACATATACATACATACATACATATCGTCACGTCTATATCCCATGCGGGGTAGACAGAGCCAACAGTCTTGAAGACTAAATGGCCACGTTCAGCTATTTGGCTTAATGATAGAATTGAGATTCAAATAGTGACAGGTTGCTAGCCCATCGCCTAAAAGAAGAATCCCAAGTTTATAAGCCTATACCTTAGTCGCCTTTTACGACATCCATGGGAAAGAGATGGAGTGGTCCTATTCTGTTTTGTATTGGTGCCGGGAACCACACGGCACTGCCGGGAACCACACGGCACTCCGAGGCACACATTAATTTTATTTCTGAATTTATTTTCATTTTACGGTTTTTTTTAAATTTAAATACTTTGCAATTACTAATGATGCCATTACGGGCTTATAATGACAATTTGCACTTTCTTAGAATGCCCCACTGTCCAAAAGTTGTGACTAAAAAACAACATGCAGACACGTTAAATAATATGGCGGCCTGCGGACGCGCATGTATGCCGATCTTTCAATTACTTCGATACCGCTCTGTAATCATACCATAATCGTCTATTTTGGCACTGGCACCCTGCATTTCAAGCCATTGAAAAATAATATCTTCATTTTTCAATTTGCGAACAATCGTAGTGGCTGGAAAAACGTAAGCATTTTTTTTCAGAAGTAAGTAAGTACTTATCTTTTTTTACTGCGATTCAATCAAGATGAAAGTGATTATTCTGATAAATAATTAAGGCCAGTGCTGACAAGTTAAAAGACTTTTTTTAATTGGAAATTAATTTACTTTTTTATTTGCGTAATGGCTGGGGCCACTCGGATTGTGGCTTATTTTCGGAAGCTACCTATTCTCAAAAGTCTAAGAATTTAAAGAGCTAGATAAAAACTTAGGTTAATACTTACCCGGAATAAAATTCTACCTCAAATGACATTCGGGTTTTGTGGTCATCAACATTACATGCCTCCTAGCACTGCATAGCATAGGCAACGTAAGGGCACGTAGGTATAACTGGATGGCTCAATGATGGAATTTAAATGAAGAAAGTTAGTACCTTCAGGTTGCAAACCTATCGCCTAAAAACGTTGTAATTTCTCACTTACATAATCTAGTTCCACTTTGCAAATTAAAATACCGATATATTATATAAATCAAAATAGTGTTTCAATGACTATGTAGCCATCAAATACATATTAACGCATATGTAATGTTGGCAAATTGGTCTGTGCTCATTGCTAATGACGATTTTAATGATCAAATGAATGTCTATTGGCTGTTGGTGACCTGGATTAAATAAATGTTTGCTGTCAAAAGAAGGAACACACAATCGTAAAATATAATGGCTGTATGAATACAGTGTGTATTTAACAAATGAAAATTATGATAGCAAAGTGTATTTACAAAAATGGATTAGAAACTAAAGAACAAGCGTTGACGGCCCAAGGCATTTATCGACGCCAACGCGCTTACATATAATTATTTATAACGTCTTTACCCCTACGGGTCTTACAGAGTCAACATTAAGTTTTGAACAAGACTTCTAGCTAGACTTAATATTGATACGAAAGATAATACAGGTTTTCAGTACATCGCTTAAAAAATGCATACCAAGGCATATGCTAGTTAAAATATTTCAGCTGTATGTTGGGAGAAGTTACTTTTCTTTCATTAAACTTACCTACTAGATGTTAAATATAATTCTTTTCAGAAACTAAACTTTTTTAAATACAAAAGAAATGCCTAGAAGAAGAAAGATGTGTTTGCAGATAAAAGTAATTAGTTCTTAATTAACCTCAACGCTAGAAAGTTCCTAATCTAAGAACCTAATACTTTCAAATCGTGTAATTAAACACAATAGGAGCTAAAGAAAACACGAAGTACATTATAAGAGTAAGTAGTTTTTGAGTAAAGTTTTCGATAAAAATATTGTGTGATGAACCTTGTTAGGCCTATACAATATCTGATGCCTTAGAAAAAACTCATAAGCAGGTAGGTACTTACCTTCTTATTTCATTTTTAATTTAATTTGAATTAGGTATTTTCGGACGGAATTTAAAAGGTCTTCACGTAATATTTTGTCTTGGGTTAAAAATAGAAAGAGCCCCTTTATTATCATAGTTTATCTAATATTTTGGTTACAAAAATAGTTTTTATTTTTTTTGGAAAATTCTGGGATTAGCACTTACTTTAAACCTAAGGAAAATCATCTAGTCAATGTTTTTGCATAGGTACCATATATATATAGTACATTTATATACATTATAGGCAGCTAAATATTTAACTATATTAGAAAAAAATACGTTTCATTGGTATCATATCTGCCATAAACAATAAATCACAACAGTCGATATAATTAGTGATCAATTCAAATAAAACGTTGCATTAGGGTTGTCATTTCTTTTAAAATAGGTAGGGAACTGAGCCAAATGTGAAATAGGTACTTAATTGTGTTTAAAAATAATACTACCATTAGGTAGGTAATTAAAATAAAAAAAAATAGACATTGGCATTTAATAAAATTACAACCACCAATAATTCTACCCACGCTCGATCTCTTCGCTCTTCTGATAACCTTCTCCTTGCCACCCCTGCCCACCGCCTTGGATTCATGTCCAACTCATTCCAAGTGCAAGTTGTTGATGAATGAGTTACAATATTCCTACATGCCTACTTTATAATCTAGCTTAAGTACTTCAAACCCTTTTAGAATTGTATGCTTCCTTGCAGGTAAGGACCTTATTATAATACTCAATTGGAAACTTTTTGCTTTTCTAAATCGGTTTATTTGGTTTTATTACATATAATTATTTGAAATAGGAAACAAAAAAAGTACTAACCTGCATTATCAGCATTGTTTGCTTCGAAGGTCTTGCTGGTCATGTGGAACAGTGCATCGAGGGGCGTGTGTGGTGCTGTTGAGCCTTGCTGTGGCGCTCTTCGAGGCTCTGAACAGCAGTCTGACGCTGACGAAGATCTCTCCGACGCCGAGTCACAGCATTCCGCAGGAGCCATATCTCTCGGCCTTAAAAGTCCTAACGCTGCTAGTCTCCATCTTTCTCCATCTAATAACGCCGCTCCAGCTAGACGCTGCAGCCGCTGTAACCTCTCAAAACCCGACGCATCCCACGGCCTAACTATACGCGGAGGAGTTCGCGGACTGTGCGATAAAATGTCCAAAATTGAAAAACTTTTCACACCGTCTCCCCGTCGCTCCTCTGCCGGTTCCGATGCCATCTTCAAGCGCTTCAGCGGTCTGAAGTAGTCGTGAGGTGATGGCGACCGTGAAGGAGCCGGCGACGGACGCCCTACACTAATATCGTCTTCGGAACAGCTGTGTCCTGACATCGACTCCTCCTCCATCGTTCGATTCACAAATCCATCACACAACAGTCACAGATATTCGGAATGTTCCGCTGGCTCACAACACCAAGTTAACACGGGATACGGCTGACGGGTCGACGCGCCTCGGTCAACTGACGTGGCATGTGACAGCCCTGTCGCGGGCGGCGTGAATAGGCGTACACTATTAAGCTCCGGCCAATCGGAGCTCGCCGTTTTATTGCTGACGGTCTACGATTGGTCGGGGCTGGCTGGATAGGCGCGCGGGGCTGTCACAAGCCGGGCTCCAATAAAACTTTTTAATCCGGCCCTGGATTGGGGGGCGAGATTCGTGGTGTGATTAATTTAGCCGCTTCGAGGCGCAATGCCGAGCTTCGTGGAGGTTCGGGGGGAGTTGGAGGGGGAGGCCAGTTAATTACCGGGATGAAGACGCGATTCTAAACTACTTGCTCCATTATTTAGCGTCGATAAGGCCGACGTTTGTCACTGAAGAAATTGCCACTTTCCTTCATTTATACTTCATCGGCTAATTGTCTGAACCCACTGGATTGTAGGAGTACTAACTGTTGTAGATATACTAACGCAGTTGTTCGTATTAATTGCAGCTCGCTGTTCGTTTTGTCGTTTAGTTAGCAATTAATTTTCCAGACACAGTGATAGGAAGACATTAATTAAAACTGTTCAAACATACTAATTTGAACTTAAGTTACTTATTTAAGGAAAAATAAGGTATACCTAAAATTTAAAAAATATTATGAAACATAAAATATATAGTTAACATTTCATAAAAAAAATTTCAACCGTTTTTGACAAACACACACTCACTCATACCTACATCCTAACAAACTTTCGCAGTTAAATTATTGGATTAAGAGTAAGATTCACAGTAAGTAGTTACCTACTTACCTAAACTGTAAATAAGTAAGTGAGTTTTTTTCTTTTTTTTTTAAATGTCTGTTAACCCGAACCGCCATTTTGAAATGTTTACCTACCGTCACGCTCCGTGGCCCGGGGGAATGATGTGGAAAACTAATCTAATTTGACATTGAACTTTTTGTACAGTCACTGTATGTTGGTTTATTTTGGGGTGCAGCCACTCCCGATAGGGGATTAAAAATAGTTGATTAATTCTAGCGTTGTCTGTTTCTTTTTTATTGATAGGAAGTTAACTTAGATCTGACCGCGTCAATTTACACCTACTAACCTAAGTAAGTAAGTACTTATTTAAGTGTAAGTATATTCTTATAGGAATACCTAATGATAAACTCAAGTAGGTACTTATAAGTTGATGACAATCGGTATGTTTCTATGTTAGAGCCTGCCTTAAAATGTATTTCTTGTACTTACTACAAAAGCTGTTATATAATTTATTTTAATTAATTTAATTTTTTTACATTTTTAATTATACATATATTGTTTTTCTAGAAATTTACACATAATAATGATTTATTTTAAATTCCTAAAATAAAAAATATAGGTATCTAAACGCAGTTGTTACCTACCATATTCATTATTGCGAAAAACAGACACAAATTTCCAATAACAAAGAAAATTGAAATGAGTTTGTGCAATAAAATATTAGGTATTACCTACCTACTTATTTTTTTCAAATAAGTATAATTGACAATTAAATTGAGAAATTACTCCAACGGCCATCGCTAATTTGACACTCCGTGTTATTATAACTGATGTTATTTCCCATAAAATGGTGACCGGAACCGACGCCATATTGCCCGCTTTCCCGCCATTATTGACAATCATGTCGATTTCCGCCCCGACTTGATATTCGCTTTATTAATTTAAAATGTAATTGATACTGGCAATGTCACGGTTATTTCTTGTGGAGACAATTTTTTTATGTTTGAATTTCTGAATAAAAAGCATATGCCAGCTGCTGTATATTCCACGCAGAATTTAAAAAAATAAGGAAAACGAATCAAGGTATCACTTTTAAAGAAGAGATTAAATTTTTGAAGATAAGCTCCTTAGTAACTTGTCGCTATAATTTTTGATTCCCATTTCTTAAAGCTATCCATATAAGTATTTAAAAGAAAATATTTATCTACGCATTTTTCTTGTAATACATAATTCACTTTTTTTCATTCATTCAGCTTTAACTTAAGTTCTAATGCATATTATAGCATGCAGGCAATCTGCGCGTTTATGTCAGTCATATATGTATGTATAGGTACTTTTTAAATTTTAAAGTTCCATACCTAAAAAGTAAAGACGGGTCCCTATTACTAAGCATCCATCTGTCTGTCACCAGGCTGTCTCATAAACCATGTGATAGCTAGGGAGATGAAATTTTCACTATAACTAAAAATTAAAATAAAAGGTATATGAAAGGGGTCCCCGTACAATATAATTGTTTTCTTCTTATTTCTTTGCTCATTACTAATAACGGTAACAGATAAACGCATAAAATTTTCACAGAATAGTTACTTGTAGGTATATTGCAAATACTTAACAATAAAACTATTTAATACAAAAGGGTGACTTCCATACATCAAACGTAATTTTTAAGCAATTTTTTGATCAATTTTATAAACAGATAGAAACGTGAATATAAAAAAAAAATATTTAGGTACGTAAGTAACAACGTGTCGATGGATGGTATGGAGCACTTAGTTGGTAACCTAACATAGGTACATAAATACTAACATTAGCTGTAACATCCACATAAGCTGGTTTTATTTCTGAAAATTCTCACAAGAATACGATGTTCCAAGTCTAGTAAGTTAATATAGAAAAAAAAGAGATGACTAATAATTATGACTTACACTTACTTACAAACACAGGAATACCTTTAAGAAGACTGAATTCGTAGTACCTAAATATATATCATTGAATACAACCGCTAGCTTCCTTTAGTAGTACCCAATAATTACCAGGAAACTGCAATTATGACTTGCGACCACCCGCGGGTTTGTCCGGGATGTAAGTTAACAGATAGCTCATTGCGAAAGATATTTATATGTCCTATGTTTTATTAAAAATGAAATACTTAAACACAAGAAGACCCCTTAATGAAGTAGGTACGGGACACATGATATAGGGAATACTGAATCAAATGTAGATGGATTATTTGTTATGTGTGCAATTAAGGTTACAATATCCTTTTAAAGGGAGACTTAATAGAGTTATGCTAAAGTAATGTACAAAAAGCGGCCTTATCGCATTAGGCAATCTCTTCAAACTTTTTCACAAAGATAAAAGTGCCATAGCATAGGTATAATCTTCTTTATTTCAGTTCCCATGAGAATTTCTGGAAATTCTTCCTAAGCAAATGCCTACATTTATAGTACTTAACTACATAGGTATATACATATAATCACGTCTTACACCTTGCGGGGTAGACAGAGCCAATAGTCTTGAAATTACTGATTGGCCACGCTCAGCTGTATTTAACTGCATGCCGAATTTTTGTCTTATGGGTACTTAGTTCGGCCTGTACGTTAATAGATCAGTCAGTCACATTTGCGTTTTAAAGATATAACCAAGATTAAAAATCCATCCAGGCCAATCAGAAAAATTACCTTTATCAACATGCGAGATCCGAACGAACCTAGGAGCAAATGTTAGAGACAAGAACACCACACTGTTACGCCTTAGACGACCACAATTATTATTAAAAATCTGTCTCTATCAACAATGAAAGCCAAAGACCAACCACTACCCTATATTTTAGAGGTGGCGAACTATTTTGTACAAATTGATACCGGAAGTGAACCCCACTACCGTAATATTCCGAGCTATTCCGTGTCATTAGGGGTTTCTAGCACCCGCGGCGGTTCAACTGCGACACTCCCGTTATTGTCTTTGCTTTTGAATTAAAATATTATAAATATTTCCTTAATCTTACCTTTAGTAAGTACTTAGTATACTTTTTCAATCTTATAAGTAGATACTTATATGGTGCAAAGATGATTCATATTTCCATCCATCCAGTAGGTACATAATATTTTTCCTCCTGGAGTTAATTCCGGTTATATCCTCAACTGTCTAGGGTTAAACAGATAGAAACTTGAATATTAAAAAAAAAATATTTAGGTAGGTAAATAACAAACGTGACGATGGATGGTATGTTTGTTATTTACCTTAGTTGTTACATAACATACATTAATAGGTACTTACCTATATAAGCTGTAACATCCACATAAGCTGGTTTTGTTCCTGAAAATTCCCAAAAAAATGCGATGTTCCAGTAGTAGTAGCAGAGTAACCCGGGGTGTGGCTCTGACGCAATTATGGATTGAGTGAGTCAGGTTTTAACTCAAAGCCTTTACCCTTCTGACCTCCGCAACATTGCAATGGAACCAATAACCCTTATGAGATCATGTTAAAGTTGCATTAAATGAATTGTCCTATTCCCTTAGCCACCTTTTACGATCTTGATCTATTACAGTAGTCTCTGCCTACCCCTCCGGGAAAGAGGCGTGATTTTATGTATGTATGTATCTATTACAGATATCTTGCTTGCAGTATCTAACTCGTCGTCATCAACACGAGCCCATCGCGTTCGAAGTCGTAATTTCGGGGGCAGTCATTATAACACATCTCAATTTGGTTTCAACACATAAATTGTAATAAGAAGGCATGCGGGTGGCCGGGCGTGAGGTGGTCCTGTTTTTTTTTTAATTGCGTTGTCTATTAGGCATAGGAATGGATACATAAATCCAACTCGATTTCGGATTTATACGTCACGAATTTGGTTATCAATTTTATTGAATTATTCTGATTCGATTTAAAATAATTTATTCATAATTTTGAAGTCATCGATCGAGGTGTAAAATATGATTATGTAATTATGGTACCAGTTTTCCTGTTAACTTGATACTTAGTTTTAAAATATTTTTAGATTAGGTACTCAGAGTGGGAAAGCCTATACGAACGTCCCTTGATCAAATCGGGGAAGTCCTGGCCAAAGGTCAGGTCACAAGAGTCTCGAAACCGAGAAGCTTGCATGAAGGTAGTTATGAATTTGGATGAAGCTAAGCTTTGGATTAAGCTAGCTAAGCTAACAGGGATGGGATGTAGGTATGGCTAATGCAAACATGTAGTCTCTGCCTACCCCTCCGGGAAAGAGGCCTGATTATATGTCTGTATGCCTACTGATTTCGTCTGTATACGTTGTCCTAGTGACGAAACACATTTAAATTCGTTTGATGGTTGATAATAAAGATATTATATTTAAGTAAAAAATCCAATTATTATTGCAAATGTTGCTAGCATGATGATATACCTAATAATGCGACTGCCCTAATGTATTTATGGTATTTAACGTGTCTGTTACAGATAATTGAGCTATTACCGAATTTAATATTCTGTGCTTTTACGACGGAAATCCAAACTGTATCATTTTTCCTCAATCACACTAATTTCCTATACGTCCATATAACACATGTCACTCTGGTAACCATCATAGATCAAAAATAAAAGAAAGATACTTATGCCGATAAAAATTGGATTTATTTTTCTTTTCTAGTCTTAGTTTTATAATATTTTTTCTGATTTATATTTATAACATTTAAAAGTAAAGATGTTGTTCTTCAAATGCTTTGAATGTTGCAGAACTTACCTAAGTTATAATACCTAAGTACATTATAGTTCTAAGTCATGACAAAGTTGCTACAAAACCTAAACTTACGACTGAATTAATCAATATGTAACTTTAGTAGCTGGACCCAGAACTGAAATTCCTAGTTTAAGAAAATAAAAAAAATGTGATTTAAAAAAAGATGTGCCCAAAATCAAACCCGCGGTTCGAGAGTTATTGCGTTACAAACACCTACTTAAAAAATAATAGAGCTCACTTGGTTCGCCGCTAGGTCGATGATAATATTCGATGTGATGTAAAGTGTACTAAACTAAGTTACTTAAAGTTAAGGAATCTTCCTATTTTTTAATCTACGTCGAAACTTGCGGTCATGTTGACTTCGTGTGGTCGTCATCGATTATGACATGATTGTCTAATGTCACAGCCCGACGCGTTTCGGTAATATGGTATAATATCCCACAGGAAACAATTCTGTGTGAAATCTTTCACTTTTTTCGGATAATAATGATAACTTGTCTCATAAACAAATGGCGTCTTTAGAACGGTTGGTCTTAAAGTCTTTGATGGTTTATAATCAGCGCATTATATGTTTATTTTGCTTCAATAAAGTTGAAGTCATGGCATGACCAATAGACAGGTCAAGAGTACCTGAAACCGACGGGATTGTATGTATGAAGAGACTGATGAAAGAAAGGAGAAGAAGAAAGGAAGAGGAAGGAAGAAGACGGAAATGTGCAGGTATCGTGGAAACTGCAGGAATGATGTAGTCCCTGCCAACTTCTCCGGGATACTTTTTAAAATTAAACTAGATACCTTAGATGTCTTTTTATAATAGGAAAATATATTATAAGCTACCCTAGACTTATTTTTATTGATCCCCACCACAGCCTATAAAAGGAGGCGCTCAGTTCACAGCAGCCCCTTTCGCTGCCCGATTGTCGCCTGGTAAGGTTGTTGGTTGTGGTTGGCATCAATGAAAGTGAGTCTGTTCCATTTATTATTTTTGATCGATATTTTGGTTGAGTTTTGTTTTGATTATTAACGGTTGTTTGAAAATTGTTTTATAAAATAATTTGCTTTGATTGAAATAAATAAGGGTTTATTGTAATTGTCTTTTTTTAAGTTTAAACCCATTTGGTCGCTAAGATCAGAAGTGGGATTGGCTTTCGCTCACAATCGGCCTTGCAAACAACTTAAACAACCGTTAATTCCTAACAATTATGCCACGTGTTAACCGTAAACGGTCAATTAGCAAAACACCGCCTCGTTCGGAACTCGAGCGTAGTGGTCGTTGCAAAACTCTGCTGCATAGCAGGCACCGTTCGCGTTGTGATAGACCGCGTACACAGACCGGTTCCCATTCGCGTTATGATAGATCGCGTGCGCGCCGTGATAAGTCACGCTCGCGTTCACGTCGTAGATCGTGTTCGCACTCGCGTCCTGTCAGATCGCGTAATGATAGCACGCGTTCCCGTCATCGCTCGCGTTCTAAAGACAATCACCATTCACGTGAAAGGTCTAGGTCACGCTCGATTAACTTGCAACGTCGCCGAAGCAAATCACGTTCCTATCCTCAAGATAACTCTGTTAAAGTGGCGTTAAGCGCGATTATGTCACGACTAAGCGCTATTGAAGGAAATACTGCCAGCGGTCCACATGTCCCGTCCTCCATTCGCGGTACTACGTCTCCTTTGGATAAAAGTAACTCATGTACAACACAAGCGCTTGTAGATATGCTAGGCATGTTAACTAAAAACAAGCCCACCAATTATTATGTCTCAAATTTTGACCCGGCCATAAATAACTTTGAGGTGTGGTGCAATGAGGTGGAAAGGGCTAGGTGTGCGAATCGTTGGGATGATCTCGAGTGCTTATCACGTGTAGCCCATTGTTTGAGAGGTGATGCAAAGATCTGGTTGAACGAGTGGACTACCAATGACCGCTCGTGGTCTAATTTTGTTAAGGAATTTAAGTCCCTGTGTCCACAAAAAAGGAATTACGCGCAAATTCTTCATGAGGTGATAAATTCCACGTCTGATAAATTTAAATCATATGCAGAGTATGCGCGTTGTTCTTTACTACGGTTACGTGTCGTTAATGGATTAAGCGAAGAACTTATGGTACAAATAGTTATTTACGGGATTGGTGATATCCAAGTACGCGCCGCAGCTACAAACGCTGACTTGACAACAGAAAATCTAGTCTCATTTTTAGCTACTTATGTTAAACCTACCCGCAAATTTGATAATTGTAGTTTTGATAAACAAACGTTTTCAAATTCACACGCAGCTAAAAAGCGACCTCATGATTATTCTAGCAGAAACGAAAATAAGTGTTTTATTTGCGGCCAAACGGGCCATTATAAAGACAAGTGTTCGAAGAGGCGCGACATTACCGATAAGACCAGTGTAGGTGGTAACTGCCATGGTCAGGGCAGGCCGAGCGTTATATAAGGACTGTTCTTAATTTAATTCGTATAGAGAGTAACAATAAGAAATCTACATGGTCCGAGGCTTTGTGTAAAATTCAATTAGTCATAAATGTAACAAAACAAAAAAAAAAAACAACTCAGTATTCCGCTTTGTACTTATTAATCGGTATCAACGCGACTACTCCTGTTATACGTGCGCTGATCCGCGACGTTGCCGTCGAAAACTCTAGCCCTAATCGTGAGGCCATGAGGGAACTCTGTAGAAGCTCCGCTAAAGCCTCTTTAGATAAAAACCGGTATGGTCAGGATGCACGAGTAAATCGTCAGAGACACCCACCCAGAAAGTTTCAGGTTGATGATAAAGTTTTTGTCCACTGGGAAACTTGACCCTGGTATGAGGGGTCCATACCGTGTCATGAAGGTACTACCCAGTGACCGCTATGAACTGAAACTATTGAGCGGGGCGAGAGGCAAGACTTCTCAGGCTGCTGCTCAATACATGGTACTCTGGAAGGGCGAATGGTGTCCTGAGAGCTGTGCTGCATTTTTTGAAAGTAAGGTTCTCAATGAACTTTTAATTTGGTTTCTTTATGTTACAGTAGCACGCATGTGTATACGTATGAGTGTGTGCGCAAGTGTGAGGCGTATATCCGCCTTTCTTGAACAAGCTGCCGGTGAGGCTCTGTTACAAAATACTCCCGAGGCTGCGAGCGCTTTGGAGTATTGGGCTCTGGCTGACGCGCACCCATGAATGTGGTACGCGAGTGGCGGGCGCTGTCCTGGTGAACGTGTACGCAGTACGCGTGGCGGGCGCTGTCCTGGTGAACGTGTACGCAGTACGCGTGGCGGGCGCTGTCCCGGTGAACGTGTACGCAGTACGCGTGGCGGGTGCTGTCCTGGTGAACGTGTACGCAGTACGCGTGGCGGGCGCTGTCCCGGTGAACGTGTACGCAGTACGCGTGGCGGGCGCTGTCCTGGTGAACGTGTACGCAGTACGCGTGGCGGGCGCTGTCCCGGTGAACGTGTACGCAGTACGCGTGGCGGGTGCTGTCCCGGTTTACGTGTTCGATGAACGCGTATCAGCCGCTGTGCTGGAAGTCGTATACACTGTATGCGCATCGGGTGCTGTCCCGGCGGGTGTTGTCCCGGTTTACGTGTTCTATGAACGCGTATCAGAAGCTGTGCTGGCAGCCGCTGTGCTGGTTCACGTTATTAGCGTGTGGGGGGAACTTGTACAAGTTCAAGTATGAGTATGGATGAGACATTTGGTTAGATGAAGTATGCATACTTATGAATGTAAAGGAGTTTTCGTTTTGTCTCGAAAGAGTTATTATGTATGAGGGCCTTGTATGCGCGATGTATGACAGACTAGGCAATGGTGTACATCGTCATAATCCATTAACATTTGGTTTCTCACATAGATTACGACGACGATGACTCCAACAGCGCTGGCGAGCCGTCGCTTGCTCCTGCCGATCTCATGAACGCAGTGAGTGATGGCGAACAAGCTCCCGCCGTGCCTGCTTGCGCTGTCACAGAAGATTCCTCCAGTGCAGCCGAGGACGGTGCACAGTCAGGATAGGCCGTATAAGCTACCCTAGACTTATTTTTATTGATCCCCACCACAGCCTATAAAAGGAGGCGCTCAGTTCACAGCAGCCCCTTTCGCTGCCCGATTGTCGCCTGGTAAGGTTGTTGGTTGTGGTTGGCATCAATGAAAGTGAGTCTGTTCCATTTATTATTTTTGATCGATATTTTGGTTGAGTTTTGTTTTGATTATTAACGGTTGTTTGAAAATTGTTTTATAAAATAATTTGCTTTGATTGAAATAAATAAGGGTTTATTGTAATTGTCTTTTTTTAAGTTTAAACCCATTTGGTCGCTAAGAATATATATTTTTTACAAGTAGGTAGGTACATTTTAAACTAATGAGAATCTTTTGATGGAAATATACATACATATAGTCACGTCTATATCCCTTGTGGGCCAGACAGAGCCAACAGTCTTGAAAAGACTGAATGGCCACGTTCAGCTATTTGGCTTAATGATAGAATTCAGATTCAAATAGTGATAGGTTGCTATGTTATTTGTTGTTGTTGTTTGAATCTCAATCCTATCTTAAAGCCAAATAACTGAACGTGGCCTATCAGTCTTTACAAGACTGTAGGCTCTGTCTACCCCGCAAGGGATATAGACGTGATTATATGTATGTATGTATGTATTATAAAAAAATAATTTTGGGATTTGCAACAAATTCGTTATTGGTAACAAAATTTCTTCATGCAGCAATGAAATAGCTGCTCCCAACGGCCTGTCTGAAACATTCACCACCAAACTACTAAGTGCAGTGCACACAGACGATTGATATTTGATCAAGCAGTGGCGGAGTGAATTACGCGAAATTGCATTGTATTACAGCGAATGGCTCCCGGAATTGATTGCAGTAATGACTGTACAAATGCAGAACTGTAGCACTGGTTGAGTGAGTATACTGTGTAGAGCGCGCGAAGTCTCACGAAGTTACAATTTCACAATTTAAACTTAAGGAATAATATGGTGCCATGTGATTCCCGGCACCAATACAAAAAAGAATAGGACCACTCCATCTCTTTCCCATGGATGTCGTAAAAGGCGACTAAGGGATAGGCTTACAAACCTGGGATTCTTTTTTAGGCGATGGGCTAGCAACCTGTCACTGTTTGAATCTCAATTCTATCATTGGGCCTAATAGCTGAACGTGGCCATTCAGTCTTCTCAGGACTGTTGGCTCTGTCTGCCCCGCAAGGAATATAGACGTGGCTATGTGTATATGTGTGTGTGTGAATAATATGGCTTTAAAATGGGTTTGATTTACATTGGTAGATATTTTGTTATCACAACGTAATTACTATACTTATAAAATCTATTGTCACATCTTTTGGTTTAACAATATTGGTTGACGTCAAATAAAATACTTTGTTGCTTAAACTCTACTAACTACTAACCAAAGCAAGAAAGTTACTCTATGGAAGTAGGTATTACAGCGTTTTGCTGTTTTAGCCCTAATAGCAATCTAATAGCCACTGATAGGTTTACAGCGCCATTAGACGTAAATTTGAATTGAAAATATCAATACCTAAAGGCTAGTACGTAACTAGGTACCTATTTGATGCATCCGCGGAAAACTGAATTCCCTACTGTTTGCCATTATCTGGTAGAGAATGCTTTCGGTTAAGGATAAGTTTACCAGTTACCTACAGTTTTATTTTATTAAATGAATGATTAATAACTAATTAATATGTCACAGATTTATATGACAATATCAGTTTTTTAGATTTCATAAACAAGAAGTTAGTTAAATATACATAGTTTAAATGTGTAAACACATTACTAGTGTTCTTACTAATATATTATGTTTTTCAATAATGATTAGGTGTGCACTTTACCACTTACAATAATTCATACCTTATTGGCAAACTTTACTTTGAGAAAGTTTATATTAAAAGATGTTAATCCCAATAATTTTAAGATCACAATGTACAATGCAGATCATAAATAAATAAATATATTCGGAACAGGAATACACAGACAAAGATTTGTTTTGTGATATATCATTGATACGAGATTCGAATCCGGGACCTCCGGTGTCACAGACAAGTGCACTACCGCTGCGCCACAAAGGCCGTCTACCTAACTACCTAGATCAGATCGCAAAATAAGCTTAGTTCAAATATATTTATAAGTATTTGTATTTCCTTGCTGCGATAAACTATCTAACTTAAGGCCCTTCAATATCATGTCATCGATCTCCAAAAACGTTTCAACCATTAACCATGGTTATTCATTACGCATTGGGCTTTGTGTCCCAATCAGATTGAGTTGTCTGACTGTGTCATCCGTCTCAATGGTGACACTAAATGATGTTAGTGCATCGTTCATGGGTAATTATAACACGCGTATTGTGTAGGGTGACCATATTTTGCAAAATTTGTGGATGTAAGAACAAATGCAGCTAAAGCTACAATTCTTGGCTGATTGAATTCTGAAGTATGATGTGATTGTGCCACCATAAAAGTGATAAATTTTCGAAGCAAGTTAAGTTCATTATCTCATCAACTTTCAAGAAAATATTAAAAATATTATTTTGCCTAGTACCTCTTTTATGAATTCAAAATTTAAAGTATACTATGTCAAAATTGGGCTATTGTTAAGAACTAGTATAGGGATATATTGGATGCGGATACGAGAAGGGAGAATAGTCCGAGGTCAAGAAGGATGATTTGGAAAAATGAAATAATAAGATGATTGATAGGACAGTAAAAATGAGATACTACCTACATTCGACAGTGCGATATGGATGGCTATAAATTAACTATGTACGAGTTTTTACTATGAATAAAACAAGTTCCTGTTCTCATTTAGTACAATGTCAAGCGAAAGTTTAAAAGTAGAATAAAATAAATTACCTAATCATGAGACCATAAAAGAGTAAATACGAGAGTTACTTATAAGTATGTATGTATGATGAATAAATAGAACTAATAAACTTCCAAATCCCATAACTTATTTGACCTATATTTTAGCCGAGTATCATGGTCACCCCTTGCCATCTGCGGGCCACAATACGTGATTAGCCATTATAGCCATCTCGCTCGCATTGTCACCTTGTCGGCGAGATGACGGGCGTGTCACCAAGTCCTCACTTCAACACACCGCCTTCCGTATTTGGAGAATTGTGTTTACTCCGCTTTATAGTGGTCGGTATTAATTCATTGCATACGAGTTGGCATGAGAATAGAAATATGATTTAAAAGAATTGAATTTGACCGACAAAACATATTTTATATATTTAAATTTTGTGTTAGTAAATAAGTGCCGTGTTGTACCCGGCACCAATAGAAAGAAGAATAGGACCACTCCATCCCTTTCCATCTCCATCCCATGGATGTCGTAAAAGTCGACTAAGGGATAGGCTTAAAAACTTGTGATTCTTATTTTAGGCGATGGGCTAGTAACATGTCACTATTTGAATCTCAATTCTATCGTGAAGCTAAACAATATTTTTTAAAACTCTACTTTTACAACTATATATAATATTTTTTACTTACATAAATATAAACACGTTTTTATCGCTTATGGGGAAGACAGAGTCGGACCAAAGTCACTAAATCAGAACAGTCTTGAAGACGAAGAAAAAGAAAAGAATGGCCCGTTCATTATTTGCCGTGATATAAAACGATACAAGTTGAAGATCGTCCCTTATTTTTTATTTGTCTTCAGTAATAATAATGCCACAAAAATATACCTAACATGGTAAAGAGGCTGAATGCCACCGCGTCGCAGTCATATTTATTGCCCTTTACAAATATTAACACAACCAAATATTTTTATGGTGGCGAAAAATTTTAATTTTAAATGATATCTCAAAAAGGTCGAATGCTAATTTTCACAGTGGGCCGCCTAAAACGTGTGTCAACAGTTTATGTAATTTTTTTTTGTTAAAATACTTATAGGGTTTTAAAACGCTTCTGTGTTATGTTAGGGCCTTGTTATATTTGCAAATTAAAAAACAAATTATCTAAATTTCAGGAATAAATTGTAGCTACTAAACTTAATATTATATCAATTGTGATTTTCTTTATTTATATCGAAAACCTATTCTTGGTATTTAAGTATGTAAGTATTCGGGAAATTCCAAGAGTATAATTTGGTGAATTCGAAGTAGGCATCTGCTACCAGAGACGATTTAGAAAATAGAATTACAGCAACAGTCAAAAACTTTTTTACTACAGTGCTGCTTTCTCACGGCCCTTCTATTGGTATTAAGTAAAGATGAGTTAGAACACTAATGGCTGGCTGAGCCAGGAAGAATTTCGTAATAGCAGTTCTAGCAAATGCTGGTAACATTGATTTCAATCAAGCTGCCGACCGTAAAAGCTGTTAATCTTAATCAAAATAGGTAAACTAATACTCTGTTAAGTTAACTACATAACTTTGAAGCCAATAACTGAAAACGCAATCAAGAATAGGTCCCTACATTTTGGTGAGAAAGATCATTTAAACTTACAAAGTAATGAATTTTCTTTAAATGTTAATTCGAACCTGTTATTGCCTGTCATTGTTACATGTAAAATGGGCGACTAATCATTCCTGCTTTTAATTCAGTTGGGTAACACTCCTAAACATGAAAGCGACATTTACAACACTAGTACGCCAGCACCACCCCAAAAATATTTAAACCTTAGATTTGAACAAGAATCGACTGTTGATTGAGAAAGACCATCGCCACCTTTGCGCACTCACCTATAGAATGGTAATGTGACATCCTGACGACGTCCCATTCAATAATGACATCCATACGATGACAGATGACCTGTCATTGAATGGACCTGATTGATACCCGAGAAGTTCCCGAGATTCCCATAGGTAGCAAAGACATGGCAATGTTATCATTTGGCTCTGACTTGGATGGAGTATTTTGAAATCTATTCAACATGGAAATGTAAATACCTATATACACATGTAGTCACGTCTTTTTCACTTGCAAGGGAGACAGAGCCAACAGTCTTGAAAAAACTAAAGTGTAAATACAAATATTAAAATGCAAAAGTTGTTTGTAAGTAAGTGCACCGATTCTATTATAGAACCGAATATTAAGACTTGTCGAAACGTCAGGTAAATAGTAACCTAAATGGACGAGCTTGCATGAAGTGTGTGATGAATCTGGATGAAGCGAAATATGTAGTATGCAGGGATTGTGACAAGTAGAAAGATGTAGTCTCTGCCTGCCCCTCCTGGAAAGAAGCGTGGTTTTATTAATATTTTAAAATAAGACAGTTATTTCTGTTGACAGGAGATATGTATGAACTCTTTAACACGTACACAACACGCAAATACTACTTTCACGCCGTTTTATCCATTACGCAATAAACAGAGCCAGTTAAAATTTATAAGTTCTCGGCAATAGCAAAGACCCTTACAAACTAACTCAAAGTAATTATTAGTATCTATATCTATGGCTGTACTTACAATACCTAATATTTCCTCACCTATTTCCTAGGTACTTTAATGTACTGTGAAAGTACTACGCATTCTTGTAGTGGGCGGAAATGGTCTGAAAGGGCATTCTCGGAGGCTGCGCGGGCGATTAGAGGTGGCTGTGTCGCTCCTCTCATTAGGGCGATCCCTAATTGCGGGATTGCGCTTACAAACGCGCCGCGGCCTTTCATCTCGCCGCCGTGTGGTGAGACCATAGTGTGGGGGCAAGCGGGCAACTTAGCTAATAAGGAATTCCCGTAAATTTGTAAATTCCAATAAGATTGTGTTCATTGTGCTTGGAAATTTAAAGTTTTTTATAATCAAGTAGGTATGGTAAAAAAGAAACAAAAGATAAGGTCCCGGAGTTTTTTAGAATTGTTTTCTTTTTTGACTTTATAATATTTTATCTCGATCTACCTATGGTAAGCAAAATGAGGTCTGAAGTGATGGAAAGCTCAATAAATCTGTAAGTTATTGGCGGAGCCATCCCCAAGCTGACTCCAAGCCTTACTCTTCTTTGTCTAGTGTATTTCGAAGTTAACATTAAGTGACAATCAATTGCTTCTCTCGCCGCGAAGATTGTAATGACTTTTACCTTTACTTTTTATCAAGGCAAAAGCTAACAATAGAACTTGATTTTTTAACAAACATATATATAAGTAAGTAAGTATGTAGGTACTTATGTGAATATGATTTTAGATTGCCCAATTCTCTCTTTATTATTACTAATTTACATTTCAATTATATCCTATATGAGATCAAAAATAAGAAAACGAGTCATTCATTTATTTTATATGTGTCCTATCAGTTAAAGAGTGATATCGCTATCGCTCATGACTTCGCGGATACCCTATACCCACCCACTCTATTTGAAATCGTATTGTTATGCCATGAAATTTATTTCGTTAACAATTCTCAACTCTATCTCAACGAAATAGGATTAATGTTATACGTGAGAGAATTATTATGGGTGAAGAAGTAATTTGGTCGGGCAATAATTGTTTTTATTCATTTATTGGTCTGCATAGAGGCAGAAAGGTGGCCTTAATGGCCTGTCTATTAGCAGCATGAGAGCTATCCTCGTGTTATAGAGGATTCGTACTAATTTTATTATGTTAACGTCGGTTTTTAACTTTATTGGGCTTGGAATGAATGAGATGTGTAATAACTTAGATTTAAGTGATCAAGAAGTTGAGTTTTTTGGGCATTTGGAAAAAGTGGGGAGGCGTGATTTTTTATAAATGCAACACCTTCTTAGCAGTTGTCCACATCTCTCTTGAGAAAAGCCAGGAATCCTTGTAAGACTGAGTTTTAAGGTTCGAATATATTAAATCAACTTGTCAGTTTAAACATGACAAAATAACATACCTACCCTGACAATATCTGTCGCTGTATTTTTCAACTTTTCATAAAAACGTACTAAATAGAAATTTCTTTTTTTCTATCGTCTATTTCACACTGCTGTTAACAGCTCTCGAAGTATTAGGTTAATATATCTATCTATCGATGAAATACATATAGAAGATAGAAGATTATGTATAAAATGTAGGAACATTTTATACTTACATGTAAATTTCAAGAATTTTCACTGCAGACCACCGGCGTATATATGACAAAATAAAGAGACTACAGAGTTACATTAAATGATTTTAAGCAGGGAAACTGTTTCAGTCAGATCATTAACACATGAAAATACTTATTACTTATTACAAGTAAGTACTTCGCTACTAGGTAGGTATGCTATCTAAGAAACCAATGTGCCTAGCAGAATTCAGACGTGGATCCCAATTAGGTAATAAGTCGTTATTCAGGCCCTGTCGTACCTCTACCGCTAAGCTCCACCAGACCACTATAAATCGTAGACTAAAGCAAACCTAAATCCAAGTTTTTAATCCATTGAGGACTAAAAACCAAGTTTTTAGTCCTCAATGGATTAAAAACTTGGTTTTTAGTCCTCAAGCCCGGATAAAATACTTATATGGTTTTGGGGCGCTTTCCAACATTTTTGTAGCGGTGAAGGTTGTGAACCTGGAACACGCGACTACAAGTGTGAAATGTGTAGGCGTAGAGTGATTAACTCTGTATTCTCCATATTTTGTGTTGTGAGTTACTCAATCGTAATATCATACAAAGACGGTGAATAAGTGCGGTTAATTCATTAGACCCTGAGTTTTGTTAGTCCAGAGGCTAGCTGGGTGGGTCTCTTTGGTTTTGGAATGGATCTTTAGGTAGATAAGTACTTACTGGGAAGTGCGAGTAGTGATTTTACTGACATCTTTTCCAGGAACAATTGCAGATGATAATATGACTGGTAAGATAATAAATAAGCACCTAAAAACTTTTTTATACTAACTAGAGTTAGTCAGTCTCCAATTTTACATAGGTACTAGCGACCCGCCCCGGCTTAGCATGGGTAGCATTAATGGAGTTAATTACCTTCCTCAGAAGACCCGATTTTATTTTATTTTATTTTTTATTTTATTTATTAAAGACCAACAGCTTACAATATTAATAACAAGTTAACAGTTATACAAAACGAAAAGCCAATTTACAGGTCTTACTGTTAGAATTTGATTAGTTAAGTCTCCCAACTTTACCAAAATATTGACATTTCCAACATTTCCAACATCAAAGGCAGAAAATCCGACCACAACTTTCGGAGATTAGCGCAGACAGACAAAGAAAATAGGGGTAATTTAAAATATGTAGTGATAATAGAAGGTGAAGATAATTTGGTGAAAATTCATAATTTCGAATAATACTAACATACCTTATTGTTGTAAGTAGGTAATTCATCATCGTCTTTTCTTTGTCCCCAAATGTCTACTCCTTGGTGAAAATCCATGTAACTAGTATAGGAAGTAACAGTCACTTTACAATGGAAATATGTACTTACTTACCCAATGTTAGGCAACGATAGGTACAAAATTTTAATATCATTGCTTCTAACTAAACACTCAATCTTACAAAAGAACTCATCTACAAATATAAACAAGTCAATGCCTTGAAGACAACGGTGTGAAATACCACGGATATCTATCGGATCTTCCCAAAGGGCACCTCAAGGCGGCATTGTATAGGGACCACACCCGACGATAATGTTCAAATGCATAGATACCTAATAATTTGATAGAATACAGGGAAAATAACTTTGAAAACTGTGGGGATAGTATTACGAGTTTTACTGATCAAACGAGTCCAGGAAGTAAACGCAGATTTGTTTGTAAGTTAATTAACGTTATAATACCTAGTGGTAACGCGATGACACTAATACATACCTACATATACATATATAAATAAATATATACTGGACAAATTACACAGATTGAGTTAGCCTCGATGTAAGTTTGAGACTTTTGTTACGAGACCTCCGGTGACACAGACAAGCGCACTACCGCTGCGCCACAGACGAACGTACCTCCTACATATAATCACGTCTACATCTCTTGCGGGATAGACAGAGCCAACAGTCTCGAAAAGACCAATAGGCCACGTTCAGCTGTTTGTATTAATTAAAGAATTGAGGTTCCAATAGTGACAATTTGAAATTGTGTTATATTGAACGACGATGAATGCGTTAACTTGCTAGAAGCGTTTGACAAGTAAAACTAGCAATAACCCCTCTGTGAATTTAACGAGACTGTTGGGTGAATTTAACGTCTTATATTCTGTTATTTTATAGACTGATTCAGTCTTAAAATATTATCTTCTTCTAAATGTGGAGCTCAGTGTCCATCCTTGACCAAAATCGAGTGCAATGGGTAAGTTAGATTTTTCACATATATCTACCGCAGCTTCCGTCTGAAATAAGCTAACATGCAGATTATCGTTTTAAAGCAATATGTCTACATACATACATAAACCTAAGTATCTTTTCGGGGTGGACAGAATCAACGGTCCTTTAAATTATTAAAATAAGTACTACGTTCAGCTGTATGGCATAATGTTACCTATTATAAGCGTGATGTTAGATAATGTATCAAAATAATTTACTTAGGTAAGTAAGATTTTTTTAATAATCAGTTCGCGAATTTTAATATACCTAAAAATCTACCTATTAATCTACGAATACTAGACGGATACTGTAAATTTTACTTATTCATACAAAACAAAAACAAATAAAAGAACTCATGAAACGCACGAATTGATATTTCATAACGACAAATAGCTAATAGCAGAATTACTGACTAAATAACTTAATGTTCTTTACCCATTGACCAATATTTTTTGATCTCCTATAATGCATTGCGTCCCCTCTTAAAATTAGGAAACAACTTAATAAAAAAAAGTAAAAACCAATTTAAACTCTATTATATTATGATAAGAACTAGATAAATGAAAAAGGTATGTTTGTCGATGGTATAAGTAGAGGCATGGTAGGTCATGCAATGTTGGTTATATAGCCTGTAATACCAAATCGGCCCCATTACCGCGCTTATTGCGGCAATGACTTCAATAATGGAAGGTACAGAAATTGCTCCATGAGAAACATGACGTTATATTTTAATTTATTTATTTTAACGTTACTTTGTGTCACAAAATAAGGGTGACGCCATGTTAAACTATTAATCTCAAAGGTAAGCCCTTGCCGTTCCGTTTGCCATAATAAGTAGATACAGTTTTAATTAAAAAGATAAATGGACAAATTAAATTAGCTTTCGTTTTTATTAATAGTAGCACGTAGAACTTTATATCTTTCCTTATAGGTGGTAAAATCGAAATCCCTAATTGATGAATTATTTTGTATTACAAAAGTTGAACATAATGAATCGTCACAATGAATAAAATAATTTTAATCGCTTAAGTACCTAATTGTTGATAAAAAAGGTACCTATATTTAAAAAAAAGTTTTTGTTTTCGTTTTTAAATAATATAAATATTTAAAAAAAGAATAGAATTTTAGGTGTGTAAATAAATTAGGTAGTGAATAATAATCATGAAAGGAGAGGATTTTTCTGTATTGGCCTTATTTTATAGCAATGATATCGGCCACAATTTCGTATCCTATCAGTAATAGGTTTAATTCGGTACTATGTTATTTGATGGTATTCAAGTTTGTACGGGTAATGGTTTATTAGTTTTAACGTTTCAATTTTGGGCTTGGGAAATAAAACATCCCTTATGCAATTACAACTTATCCATTTTTAAGTACGAGTACCTACCTACTATACTAAAGGAGCTTTTCTTTTTAATAAAATTAACTACTTAAGTAGTTGGTATACAACAGGTACCTACATATGTATAACAAAACAGTAAAACATCGAGTTCATTAAATCACAAAAAACTGATAGGTCGCCCCCAATCAGTTTTTTGTGATTTAATGAAGAGTACTTACCTAACAGAAAGCAAGAAATAAATTTTGAATTATTTGTCTGTCTGTCTGGTAGGTAGTAGGTACGTTATAACTTCGAAAATTCTCAACGGATTTGAAAGCGGTTTTCACAAGTGGATTATAATTTGGAACGATGTCTTAGAAACTTTCTTGCTTTAAAATCGGTTAAGAGAAAAAGAAGTTAAATAATGATAAGAACACACTGCAGTCATTTTTGAATTTCAATCAATTATTTATAATACCTACTTATTATAATTAAACGCACAAAATTAGGTCTGGATATACCACAGGTTTTGCGAAAAGGGACATCGCTCTCGTGGGAATTTAGGAATAGGTAATATTAGGTAGGTGGGTATACCTACCTAATATTACCTATTCCGAAATTGTGTACCAAAGTGTCATCAAAATCCTTCCAGATTTCGCGTGAAAGAGTAACAAACATACCTACATTCACACACCCTTACATAGGTACTTTCACATTGGAATAGAAGGATAAGAAGACGACCACTAGACGACGAAGACGGTAATTTTAGTGCGCGTCACTTTGCTAACATGCAATTAGAAACGCAACATTTGTCAAGCATGAGATTGGCGGTCCGCTAAGTTTGTGTAGAGTACTACTTCGCTACCTTATCCCGCTTATAATGAGCGACCAGACCACATCATCAGACCCATTTATTTCTGTACCTTTACGTACTCACCTCTTTTACTGACTGAACTATGACAGACCTGTGTGCGTCGGAAGATGATAACATCTATTTTCTAAGTTTCAGTACAATATGACATTTCTATTCCGATTTCTATAATGCCCTTATATTCTTACATTGTAACTTAATTTGACTAGTTTAAAAATCAACCAACCGAGTAAATACTAAGTGCAAAGCAAAATTATATAGCAGTTAAAGTTACCAGTTATCTATCTACTATAGAAATAGCTATGGTTTATTGTCATTGTATAAACCTGCGAAGCAAGGTAAATGCGCGTGCAAATTATAACTCGTATCTACTCTATTTACGTAAATATTCCCTTTTTTATGTAAGTAGGTACTTACGAAATCAAAGGTAGTCAACCAACTGAAAAAATTACATATCTACCTAATAAGTATTTACCATTTTATTTTTTTATTTATCGTACCTATACCATAAAAGTTTCCTACTTATACGTTACGTATTACATATACAAAACGTTATTGTGTCTGTAAGTATGCCTTCTTCTTCCTCCTGGCTTAAAGTCCCGGTTACGTCCTCACCACTCGAGAGAAGTCCGGGTTGAGTCAGATATTTTGAGTTTGAGTCTTTACACGAAGCGACTTCCGTCTGACATCAGCAATCTTTGCAAAGGGAACCTAAACCGTATTGGATCACATGATTGCACACCCAGTTGCTTGAATGTGCAGGTTTCCTCACAATGTTTTTCCTCGCCGTAAGAGCATCGGTTAGTATTCAAAGTAATGTACAGTACATAACTTCGAAAATAGTCATTGATACATGGCCGCGGTGGGTTTCGAACCGGTGTCATTATGCGCAACACGCATTTTAACCGGGCACCCTTCGATAAGTTATTATACTCTAACGAAGCCACCTTACCGATTCGACCACCGACCCTCATAAAGGTAATCAAAAGGTACTATTGTAGTTTGTACCTATATACTTATAACTTTTTTAAATTTTCAAGTTTTCGTCAAAAATCGCGAGGAAACTCGAGGTATTCCGTCCTTGGAAGGCGCGCATGATAGGTAGGTAGTTTAAAAAGCTTATTCTAATGGATTTTTTAGTAAGTACCTATTTTTAATTGAATGATGATAATTTCGGGAAATCTATTAAATATTTGTGCACCCTTAAACTTCACAAGGAACATACATGCTACATTTTAAATATCTAGCTACTACAAATGGTTTGAGCTGTGTTGATATCTCAATCAGTAAGTTTTATGGTCGTGGACCTAACTACTGTTCGCTCTGTCTCCCCCCGTAAGGGATAAAGACGTGATTATGACGCGGTCGGGGAAACTTTGTCATTTACTGCCATCTAGGAGATTTACAGTGGTAAAAAATAAGAAAAATTGTGGACACTGCCATCTAGTATGTAGTACTTGAACTAAGTCTGTGATTTAGAAACGACTTCAAATCTTTACTTTAAAAAGAACATGTAAATAAATGCCAACTGTCAACGTCAAAACACAAATGTTAATGTTAAAATCAAAACGTCACTTGGTAACGTCATTTCGTTTTCATTTCATTGAAAACTTGTACCGCAGCGGGAATGTAGAAAATCTCGTAATCGTTCGTTGATTCAAAGTGATTGTACCTGAGCAATACGCGGCCTTATATAAATAAATTTCGCCTATCACAATGCCGCCAAGTAGCTTACGGGTAGTGTACGCGTTCGCCAGAGAAATGCACCCGAAAAATAGTGATGTGTTCATACAATATGGGACTGCGGGATTCCGCACGAAGTAAGTGTTTCTTGTTAAATATATCGCATTTCGTTATAATTGACATATTTAGGTCATTTTGCAATAGTTCAAATAAGTATATGCCCTTTCTCTGCAATCTATGTCACGTAGGCACATTTTGAATCAACCAATTAATATAAAAACTTTGTATCAGAATGAGTCACATATAAGACACCGATTTATAACGGGAAGTAACCGTCAGCGGGTAATATGGTCAATGACTTCGAATTATCTATAAGGCAAAACAATGAGTAGAGGTTATTTATACATTCACAACACTTGAGTTATGATTTTGCATTCAAATAAGTGTAGAGGAGTGGTATCTACCTATGTTGGGCATTTATGAAAAAGTCCTTGTTATGGTAATTTGTGAAATGTCAACACCTTTTGGCCTTGGATAAAATTAATTAGTTTTGTATGTGTAGTAGACACATCCAATAATTGCAACTTATTTATAAAGTCCAGCCTGTTTATTCACAAATGATTCACATACTGGTTCTGTAAATGTGACTAGAATTTTAATTAGTTATTATGGTCTTGATTTAATTACTATAGGCACATAATAAATCTTGTGATTAGAATACATATTCACTAATTATAAGAAAATATTTAAAAAAATTCTGTTCTATATTATAAAATCATCAATTTCATATAAATACTTCTTACTAAGTTAAAAATATATTTTGAAAGCAAATGAAATAATAATTAATACTATATTAATAAATCTTAAAAAAAATTGGTGCTCTCTTGGCACAGCGCCATTCAAGATTAGGAGACTCAAGCTACTACTAAGCAACTGCTATGCTTACTTCTCCAGGACTAGGACACACTGGACAAGATTTGGTTTAGTATGAAAATTAGATAAGTAAATAGGCCAAAAACCAATACCCTTTGATCTGGCTAAGAGTTAATAAAATTTATGTATGTTGGACTGACGCCAACCACTTTCAGATCAATTTCACTGTTTGTGCATTTTCATTACATTGCGGTGTATTTGTAACCTATTTATTTTAATAGCTGCTTATTTTTGAGTTTTAAATCCATCATAATATTATAAAGAAGAAAGGTATGTTTTCTTGTTTGTAAAATATGAAAATCAAAAAATGCTGGACTGGTCTTAATGAAAGTCATACTCAAAGATTAGATTTTAAAGGGCTAGAAGGCTAGTTTTAGAACTCAAAATCCCCATGGGAGCAAAGATTTCACCTTACTGCATCCTTTTTTATTGGCCCATAATTAATTTATTTATTTTGTCTGTATAATTATTAATGTTAACAAGATTCCTGAATATATTAATACTGCTTAAAACAGGAATAGGACGACTGTCTCCTTCCCATAAATGTCGTAAAAGACGACTAAGGGATAGGCTTATAAACTTTGAATTCTTCTTTTAGGCCGTGTGCAAGCAACCATTTGAATCTCCATTCTATCATTAAGTCAAACAGCTGAATGTGACCTATTAGTCTTTTCAAGACTTGGCTCTGTCTACCCCGCAAGGAATATAGACATGATTATATGTATATTACTAGTCTAAATTAATAGTTTTAACTTTGTGATCTTCCTCCCTCCTGTGAAACTCACACTAAAAGTTGTAATGGATGTAAATTAAACATAACAGAATTAAAAGCAATGTGATAGTGTTTTATCACTGAATACATACAATTTGCGCATTTATTATTGAACTGATAAGTTTCCTTTGAAGTTCGTCAAATATTTATAATTATAATTTGTTATCTACCAAGTTATTTTATTTGTAACTAGCAGCTTACTGAATCTTCGCCGGCGCGAGTTTAGCGCCATTTATAAAAGAATACAGGTTTTTTGGAAGTTCTACTTGTATATATTTTTACCAGGATGAAAGATACCCTATGTCCTTCTTCACATTCTTAAGTAATATATGCGAAAATTCAAGAAGATTAGTTCAGTAGTTATCTACTGAAGAGGTAAAAGAAAATATTTATAGTTTGACTAGTAGTATGTTATTTATGTATCTTTTTACTATTTTCTCACAAAATTCATATTTTACTGTAATACACAATCACGTCTTTATCCCTTACGGGGGAAGACAGAGTCAACAGTATCACAAAGACTGAAAGGCCATGTAATGGATTCAAATGTTCACAGGTTAACCCATCACCTAAAACACTGAATACATGTGGAGAAAAATAATGAAATAAATAAGAAATTATATCTTTATCCGCAGACTTGCTATTTCTCGTGACTTCGTTCACCGTAAAAGTTGACTGATAAAGCTAACCCCCCTGTATTGCCGATCGATTTTTGGCAATATCTTTAAGTACAGACATCGTCAGTTACTATTTCATCTATACTAATATTATAAAGGTGAAGAGTTTGTATGTTTGTTTTAACGCGCTAATCTCAGGAACTACTGGTACGAATTGAAAAATTCTTTTTGTGTTTGGCTATATAACATCCCGCTGCAATTATTAGGAGCAAAGAAATAATGGAAAACGTGAAAAAAAAACGGGGAAAATTATTCATCCTTGAGGGCTTCAATGATATCCAAAATAACTATTCCACGCGGACGATGTCGCGGGTACAGCTAGTTATATGTATAGATGGATAACAAGATAATCTAAAGTTGTATCTAGGGGGTATTAGTTCCATAAATAGATGTCGTCGATGTTAATTGGTATTAATTATAGAATGTTTCGTCCACAGAGCGAATCTGCTGGAGCATGTGGTCTACCGCATGGGGCTTCTGGCCGTTATCCGGTCGCGGGTCAAAAATGGTAGGTGCTATTGTTAAATAAATACTATTGTAGGAATGATTTGCTGCTTGATCGCCAAAAAAAAATTAAACTTCTTTGAAACCGCCATAGAAATCAAAAAAAAATCTACTTATATTCCGTTTTCTGTTGCTGCGGCGCAATAAATTTAAATTTAACAAAGAAATGTACAAGAAGTTAAAGTATTAAAAAAAAACCTCATATTTTTCACATGTTTTGTCGCTTTCACTATGGAGCAAATATTATATTACTTTAAATAAATTCCTATGCTGCATCTAAATATTGTTCATCTGTCCTTTAAATTCACACTTTGACTTTTGAATGTTACAAGATTTTGCAAATGTCAACATTCACTAATAGTAACATTCGGCTTTTATGTTGTGTTTTTGGACTTGTCAATTCAGAGCCGAAAAGCATGCACATGGGTTATTTATAGTGCCATGGATCAGATCGTGGCCTAACAGTCTTTCCTAGTCTGCGGGCTGTCTACTGTCTACCCCCCCAAGGGATTTTAACGAATAGAATAGAATAGATTTATTTTCAAAATTGGATACAAGGTATCACTTATTGACGTCACATCACTTAAATCTAATTATAACTACTACCGCTTCCAAAGCGCATGTGTAGAAGAAGCGGCGGAACAAACCACACTGCAGCATTTTCATCGGACGTCAATATACAAATATAGATCTCTTAAATCTAAATCATGGACGAATGCACATTGTCTACATAAAAAAAACATGAATGAATGTAGAACTAGTTATTTCAATACGAATATTTCTTCAAATATATAAAGATAAAATAAAATATGTACACACTGTACAAATTAACTGTGATTATATGTATGTATGGATCAGATAAATCAGAATTATTAGTAGGCTTCTGCTATTTAAGAATATCCGCAGAAGCTAGGCTTAAGGTCAAAACTAGTTACTATTTAGTACTAGTTAAGTGTAAGGAGTTTGCTATTCATATCTTTCAGTAGCCTCCACCATCCAGCAGACTCCTTTCTGAATACGTTAAAAATTTTCTTATAAACTTATATTCAATTCATTAGTTTGTTTTATGTCAAGGTCGCACAATCGGAATGATGATCACCGCGTCTCACAATCTGGAGCCCGACAACGGAGTGAAGTTGATCGATCCTGACGGGGAGATGTTGGAGGAGAGCTGGGAGGAGATCGCCACCAGGCTCGCCAACGTCAGGTGATACACGATGATACGTTTATTGGTGTCGAATGTGACAATGTGACGTCACATTCTATGGACAATCGAGTGAAGTTAGTAAGGATCGCGAGTCGCGACCAATCCCCTTAGAACTGTCAAAGGCTCTCTCATCTTCTTACTCTCTTTGTATCATATAGTTAATCTCAAAGCTAGATACAGATAGAAGACAAAACATTGTCTTTCAACATTCTTGAAATCATTAGGCACGCCAATGTCAGATAATGCATATTGAGGAAACCTGCGCATTCAGGCAACTAGATGTGGTAGCCATAGTCACGATTCAGTACAGGTTAGGTTAGGTTAGCACCTTAATGGTTGCAGGCGCGCTTGTGCCAGGCGCGCCCTCCCCTAGCGGGTAGAAGTGAAGGCCGACGGGTCACCCCATTGGCCGCTCCGTGGAGAGCGGCCGAGCCGAGGCCGCCGTGGAAGCGGCCGCCGCGTCAGGAATATAAGCGAGGGCAGCTCACACTCCTGGCAACGAAGCGGTAGGCGATGGCACCGTGTGGTTTTAGTGGGTTTAAGCCCCACATAGGTAACCCGTCCGGCTTCCCGTAGCCGGCCGGGTAGACGAAGGTCTTTCCACACGTAAAAAAAAAGCACTTTAATGTAAAGGTTAGGCGGATGTCACTTCGTGTAAAAACCTGATTTACCCAACCCAGGAACATGGTCAAACGCACAGCCCAGGCCATGTGCACATGTGCCCGGGACTAACGATAGGAGGACGATTTATATTTACGTTATATTTGACAACCTGACATCAAATCATTAGGGAAGTTAATTAAAAAATGCGACACGTTTGTCAGAAATCAGTTAGATTCATAATCAATAGCAGACAGGTTTTTACTTCTGACTGTACATTTCGTATAAATACGCGAAGGCACTTTGATCCCGCAATCAGTTTTAAAAAGTGGCCTCATTTGGTGTTAATAATTGTGCTAAATGAGCAAAACGTTAAACAATTTGAACCTGTTTATTTAAGTACTCGACAATGTTAGCTCATTTAGAACGAATCGTTAATCAATTTGCAGTCACCTATTTACTCGAAAGTACCTAACCTGATTTATAAAGACAACAAAGCGGTCACTGACACTAACTTATAACCTGTTTTCAATTAGACCATTAAGGTATTACTAAATCGATGGATACCTATTTCAAAAGAATAAAATCAGTCCATCGACTCAAAGGAGCATTTCCCACGCGATTTATTCAATTGACGCGCATTTAGAAGTTCTGAAGGCGCGCCCGAAGATATATGACGCGTCTAAAAGTCAATTACTCTCTGACAGGAGTGAACTATATGTGGAGCGGACGGAAGTGTTACCCGGTCACTGGACGATTGAATCGCGGAAATATTTTCAAATTCTACCTTATTTGTTTAGATAAAGTCTTCTTTAGCTTTATGTAGACGTGATAAAAATATTCTGTAGATATTTACGCGTAAACATTGTTATTATAGACTGCTTGTTATTTATATTTTATAGATACATTTTGAAGTAGGGCCAGAAGATCCCCTTTGTTATCATAGAATGTAGAGAATAAGATACCGCCGGAACTTAACTTAGTATTATTATTAACCATACTTATAATACTAATATTATAAAAAGAAAGGAAAATCCTAAGTTTTTCCTTAAGATCTCACAGGAATGCCCCACAAAGTGATTTTATAATTCGCTCTTTATGTGTGCTAAAGTCTTAATTAAATTTTGATGAATCTTTGTATAAGCAAGGAAAAATTGTACTGAAATCTGAGGGGTTCCTACGGCAGAAAAGTTAAATTGTTTAATTCTTTCTTGTTACATACGGTATAAAGCTATCACAATCAGGGCAGACTGACGCCGTTTCCACAGAAACACTCATAACAATACAAATGACACTGGTTTTCCCGGAAGGAGTGAGTGGGCGTTTGATATCGCGCGCCCACCTTTTGTAGTATGACTATTATGAGCGATTTTTACACAACCTTTGCCATCTATCACATTTCATAGTCTAGTTTAGCCTATCTATTCTTATAAAAGATAATCTGTCTCAATACCAATCTGTAATATCAACTTCATCCAAAACAATTTCATCCAAAGCAGTTAGTGGTTTTACTTTCATATACAGATAATTTTTTTCACGTTTTTTCACATTAATGTTAATAGGGTTTAGTATGTTAACCAATAATTCCGAGGTTGGAGCGTAATTTCTTATAATTCGTACGTATTCGTCGCTGCAAATGTTAAATAATCTAGACTCTTGGCGATATTGCGCACGGCAGAGTTGAAACGCTACGCTGCGGGCGACTTAAAATAAATTGTTAAGGAAATATCGTTTAGGTGAATCGGACACTAAAGATAAACATAAGTAACAACAGTTAGTATGTCAATAGGTCCATAACACGCTATTTTCAGTCTACGCGCTCCATCGTTTTCATGCCTAGGACGTGAGTATAACTTTATTTTCCTGACTATAGTACGCGCAGTGTAATATTTCATAAGGATGTGATAAAATTGGTGAAACATCATCAAGATTCTAAAATCACCAGAACACGCAGAAGAATAGTAAACGCACAATCGTTAAATATTTCTAAATTAACAAAATTTTTAGCAAACAATTGCACTTTCACCCAAATCAATTCGGAAGGACGCAACCAGGGCAAACGCATAATGCGCATTCTATGCCTACAATAGTTACTCTTAGTGTAGATCATAAAAGTATATGGACTGACATACAGACCGGTCTATTCAACGAAACTGAAAGGCCTTATGCGTAAAATTGAAAGTTTATAAGTCATATTACGATCATATAAAGTATGTAATAGTTATATGTTTTTGAGACGACAACGAATTTTGTTGTTATAATTTTATTTAAAAAAATTCATGCGAAATCTTGAACTGATGAACTTCTGCCTACGTATTTATTTTATCATTTATTTATTTTCATCGCCCGCCGTTCCAAGATAATGCTTTTAGCATTAAAGTTTACCTAGTGTAGCTTTAGGGCTCATTAAAATTATAATTTAATTAACATCAACATCATCTTGTTATTTGATTTTAGTGACAATGACTTGGAATCAACAACGGTCGAGATCATCAAACAAGTGAACGCTGACATGAGCCTCAAGGCCAGCGTCTTCATCGGAATGGACACCAGGTACTATCTTATTTATTTATTTTTTTTTGTATAAATAACAATTTGGAGTTCATAAAACTCGGTACTTTTGCTGTCTATTGTATATTTTGCCCAGCTAATCAGTTATACTTATTCCACTGCAAAACGCAAAAGGTATTCTTTCTTTTTAGGACTTCGTGTAAGTGAAAAAAAAGAACTAGTATTATTAGAAATGCGCAAATTTAGAGATTTTGTATGTGACTTGCACGCGAAATCTGCTCTAACAGGTAGCGCAGTTAATATTTAGATCATTCAACAGATATTGAAAACTAAAGAATATTATTGTCCTACATTACGAAGGTATGGATGGGGTTATGGTAATCAATGGCGGATGTTTTATGCGTTATCAATGGCTCTAGATAAGACAATCAGTTTGCCAAAATTTGATCGATACCAAGAACTTCTTCAACATAACTGATACTGCGTACCTATTTGTTTCCCTGTTATTTTGAAAATATTGTAGTGAGAATGTATTAGAATGTTTTATATCGATTTATTTACTTTTTTGCTTGATGTCTTGTTGAACCTACTTTAATCTCACAATTACATGAAAGAAGTCTTAATTTCGTTTTTATGAGCTGTTTGACTTTCTTGAGTTTATAAGCTTATTTTTTTTACTTTACTCTAGTGAATGGTATTATGTCCATAATTGTGTGTGCAACATGTCAAAAAATCAGTAATTGAACAAATAATAGTAATACCACAATCGTTAAAAACTTAATGCAGACAAAATATGATTTTCCAGATACACAAGCCCCCGCCTCGCCGCGGCCGCAGCCAATGGCGTGATAGCGCTCAAAGGCACGCCAAAAGAGTTCGGGATCGTCACGACGCCGATGTTGCATTTCTGTGTCAAGTGCCGCAACGATAATAAATATGGCACACCTACTGAAGAAGGTAAACTATTATACACTAGTATATTCTTTATTTACTTGCTAAAAGTTACAAATATATATCAAATGATCCTCTTGCCATTATTCCTGCATAATTCTGGCTTTATCTACATTCAAAACTCTCTTCATGCAAGGTTAATACATAAATACACTTAAAAATATTGTTTGTGTTTTTACCAAAGCATTTGACACGATTAATCTTCTGAAAGATGTGATAAAAAAATAAGTTGTCTAATTACTGTGCATAGCTAAAACACTGTTAATGAAATGAGACCTTCTAAACAGTTGATATACTTCAGAAATTCTATCATAATTTAATGTTAAACTGATACTATACTTAGTCCACCCCATTGAAAAATAAAGTTTATAATTGCTATTACATACATCAAGATTCTTACCCGGAGGGGTAGGCAGTAGGCAGGCACTACATCTCTCCACTTACCACGGCCCTTGAATACTTTTTTTATTAGCTTGGTATTATTTGATCTTTCTTATATTTCAGGCTATTACGAGAAGATAGTCGGCGCTTTCAAGGCGATCTGCCAGAAACTGCCAGTGTCTGGCGACTACAACCCAACTTTGTACGTAGATGGCGCCAACGGCGTCGGCGGGAAAAAGCTGAATATCATCAAGAAGAGTTTAGACGGAGAATTAGATTTGCATCTGTTCAATTTGGGCGGCAATGGCGGGAAGCTTAATCTTAATGTTAGTATATCTGCTGTCACCCACATATGTGAAGTCTTTTGCCCTTAGGGGTATATAATAAAACGTAGATATGTATTTGTACAATCGTTATAATGTTCACGTTCTATTAATTGTCAGTGATAAATTAATAAATATATAAAACTGAAGATGTACTGAAGTTGAAGGAGAAAAATCGGATAACAAACCCTGGGCTACTAAACATAGTGTAGGGTATAACTGTTCCCTGTTGCAAAAATAACTTACTTAAACTAAATAAACACCTTTGTGTGTTTATTTAATTTAAGGTAGTTATTTCTACATCTTTATGTCAGAGAATCACCTAGTCGAGTCTACTAATAGGGTCATGAAGGTCCGGCTGGAGCAGATAACCACCATCACTCCTGGATCCTGGGAGGTAGCAATCGCTACGAGTATTTAAATAAATAACAATGTTAAGACAAAACGATTTCATATGTTGCAGAATTATTGTGTTGAACATCGTCATATTAATTCTGTTTTGGTTTTAATTTCCAGTGTGGAGCGGACTTCGTAAAAGTTTCCCAAAGCCCACCGGTGGGCGTGGAGCACGTTCCGTTCCAACGAGTGGCCTCGCTAGACGGAGACGGCGATAGGATCGTATACTATTATTTGGATGACGAGTGAGTATTTCTTTCTCTCTTCTTCCTCTTGGCTTTAGTCTCGGTTGCATCCTCACCACTCTGGAGACGAGCCCGGGGTATACCATTGACCATCTGTCCTGGATTCGGTGAGTCAGGTTTTTACACCAAGTTAGCAAAAAGTTACCAAAACTACTATTAGGGATATTTAGTTTTGGTTACTTAAACGTTAACGCACTAATGTATTTAATAGTATATATTTTTAATTTTCATTTAAATTAGGTTGAATCGCTAAAGTTTTATCTTTAATACTTGTGCATTTCCAATTGAGATTTTAACCAAAATAAAATACTATACTTACCTATGTTTATAAAAAAAAAATATATATTTTAAATTCTCAATTCTCGCACACTATTTTGAAGCGCTAACTCATTTTTTTATTTTATTTTTCGTAAGATACGTTAAGCCTTTGGTTCCGGCTATCATCAGCAGATAGCAGTCATAATGCCATGTCCGCTGCTTTTCAAATCTAAAAAATATTCACACCATTGTTGGCTACTTTTACACCCACGATAAACAAAGATACCTTTACAACTCTGCCATGGAAGTCTATTCACAATCACTTAACTGAAGCAAGTTTGTGCCGTGTGGTTTCCGGTACTTTTGAATACAACCACACATTCATAAAAAGCGATTTATTGATAGGCTTATAAATTGGGATTCCTCTTGTAGGCGATGGGCTATCTAGGCTGCGATGAATCTCAATGCCATCATAAAGCCATACAATTGAACGTGGCCTTTCAGTTTTGTCAAGAATGTTGGTTCTGTGTATCCTGCAAGGAATGTACCTAGATGTGACTATATGTATGTATGTATGAATTTTTGCAGGAACAAAATGAACCTCCTAGACGGCGATCGCATTGCCACTCTTCTGGCGAGCTACATCGCGGAGTTGCTGAAGACTTGTGACGCGACCGATCTGAACATGGGCATAGTTCAGACCGCGTACGCTAATGGCGCGTCTACGCAGTACATTATAGAACAGCTGGTATGTGTTTGAATGATTTTCTTTATGATTACAAACCTGTTTATTTTTTTTATACACCTACTGTTATTTTTAAATGCATTCTTTGTGTGTTTTTAAACGAGATTTCTACGTGTTAATTCATCTTGCTCAATATGAACAAAGCTCACAACCCAAATTGATATAAGTAATAATTTGTGTCGAAAGTTAGTTTCTATAATATATTGTATTTCTATATTTGTTACTTTCTATGTTTGGTATCTGGTATGTGTAGTTTCATTAATATACGCTTTCGACTTAATTCACGATCTTGTGGAAGCTATATGGGAAATAAAAATGTCTTGCCTTATCGAAGTAATCTTAAAATATATGTAGTGAATAATTTGTTATTAGCGCGTATTTACTTTATGGTTAAAGTATATGACATGAAAGAGTATACCAAATTATTATTACCGAAATTCGTTTATGATTTCCGTCGTCCGTGTAAAACTTAAAATTTACGAAACAAGGAACTTATCCACCATTCCAGAAACTTCCAGTAACGTGCGTGAAAACTGGCGTGAAGCATCTCCATCACGCGGCCCTGGCTTACGACATAGGAATATACTTCGAGGCGAACGGCCACGGCACTGTGGTGTACAGCGAGACCGCCAAGAAGACCATCCGAAAGATAGCTGAGGAAGGGTGAGTGAAATTGTATGTCTTGAATGAGTTTATTTTTTAGAGTTCTTCTATTCAAGAGTTCTAGAAAGTTCGGTCGAAAAGCGTTAAGAGGATATTCTTTGTGGCGTTACTCCCGGTTTAAATACTTCGAGGTGAACGGTAACAGAACTTTTGTATACAGCTAGAATGCAAAGAAGACAATCAGGAAAAAAATCTGAAGAAAAGTGAGCGAAATCGTATAATTTTGTACCTTAAAATGCTTCTTGAAATTTTGTCTCTGACAGATTACAAGTTCTAGGTTTACCTCTCGAACTAATTCTCTGGATCATAACAGAGAATCCGAGTATGTGGTCATTGGGAGTATAATTCATATCCAGACATAAGACGGAACGGATGTAGCGTTTCTATTTAAATGTTTCGAATTCAATTTCGTCTTTGGTTATCAAATTATTATTTTATTTCCAAAATAAGTTACACTTTTCGCTCCTCCCTTATTTATTGTATCTTCTTAAACTTGGAACATATTTTAATACAATAACAAATGTAAATAAAATGACTAGCCGCTTTCACAAAATAGTGGGTTTCGAGATTCGATTCAAATGTAGAATAATATTGTGTTCGAATTTTGTACTTGTAATCGTTAATTTTTTTTTTCTATCAATATTTTTTTTTAATTATCCAGTGAGCCGGAACAGCGCAAAGCGGCCAGCCTGTTCGTCAAGTTCATAGACATGACGAACGAGACGGTGGGCGACGCGCTGTCGGACCTGTTCCTGGCGGAGAGCGTGCTGCGCGCGCGCGCGCTGGCCGCGCCGCGCTGGCGCGCCCTCTACGCCGACCGCCCCGCCCGCCAGCTCAAGTGCCCCGTGCAGGTATTATCATTATTACAATAGAATAGATTGACGGGTTCTTGGGATTCTTTTTTAGGCGATGGGCTAGCAACCTGTCACTATTTGAATCTCAATTCTATCATTGAGCCAAATAGCTGAACGTGGCCATTCAGTCTTTTCAAGACCCCACAAGGGATATAGACGTGACCATAAGTATGTATGTACATTACGTAGAAAAGATTTATTTTCAAAATTGGATACAAGGTTATTATTATTGACGTCACATCACTTAAATCTAATTATAACTACTACCGCTTCCAAAGAGCATGTGCAAAAGGAGCGGCGGAACAAACTACACTGCAACATTTTCATCGGATGTTAATTTTCAAATTTAGATCTCTTAAAACTACATCGTGGACGAATGCACATTGTCTACATTAAAAAACATGAATGAATGTAAAACTTACTATAACAATACGAATATTTCGTCAAATAAATAAAGATAAAATAAAATATGTACACACTGTACAAATTATGTCAACACCATGTCAAAAATGCAAAAACATTTAAGAGGCCATTATGTCAAGCTCGGGCCACACATCTTTAATGTATTATTATTATTCTCACAAGTACCTACATTATACATAATTTTATACTTATTTATTTAGTATCGTTAAGTTAGAATCTCATACTCACTTCGAGACTAACTCAGTCCGTTTAATCAGTCCCTCATAAAATTTAATATATATTTGTTTACCAGGACCGCAACATCATAAAAACGACGGACGCGGAACGTAAATGCACGTCTCCCGAGGGACTGCAGACCAGGATCGACGAGCTGGTGGCGCGGCACACCAACGGGCGGGCCTTCGTGCGGGCCTCGGGCACCGAGGATGTCGTGCGGGTGTACGCCGAGGCGGACACTACACAGGTGAGAGTCGTTGTGGTCTGTATGACTATAGTACTCATTAATACATACATACACATACATATGGTCACGTCTATATCCCTTGTGGGCTAGACAGAGCCAACAGTCTTGAAAAGTCTGAATGGCCACGTTCAGCCATTTGGCTTAATGATAGAATTGAGATTTAAAAAGTGACAGGTTGCTAGCCCATCGCCTAAAAAAGAATCCCAAGTTTGTAAGCCTATCCCTTAGTCGCCTTTAACGACATCCATGGGAAAGAGATGGAGTGGTCCTATTCTTTTTTGTATTGGTGCCGGGAACCACACGGCACTACCTTATACGTCGTCTCGGCAATAATCGGCGGCGAAGAATAGCGCTACCTATCGCCGTATCCAACCCAATGTAAACTCAATAAAATAACAACTTTATTACAAGTACATACATACATACATACATACCGTCACGTCTATATCCCTTGCGGGGTAGACAGAGCCAACAGTCTTGAAAAGACTGAATGGCCACGTTCAGCTATTTGGCTTAACGATAGAATTGAGATTCAACTAGTGACAGGTTGCTAGCCCATCGCCTAAAAAAGAATCCCAAGTTTGTAAGCCTATCCCTTAGTCGCCTTTTACGACATCCATGGGAAAGAGATGGAGTGGTCCTATTATTTTTTGTATTGGTGCCGGGAACCACACGGCACTACCTTATACGTCGTCTCGGCAATAATCGGCGGCGAAGAATAGCGCTACCTATCGCCGTATCCAACCCAATGTAAACTCAATAAAATAACAACTTTATTACAAGTACATAAATATTAAAATCTTAAATAATTTTAAAAATTAAGCCAAATAGCTTTGGTCTATTGGTCACGTCGTGATGTAGTTATAAGACGTGATTACATGTATTTATGTACATTAATTTTAAAATCCAATAAACAAAACTGTCGTACCTAAGTGTAATAAGTCTCCTGCTATATCGCTTATAATATTAGTACAATAGCGGACAGTTCATACCAGATCGATTGTCTCTACCTTTCTATTTAACCTATAAGTGAAAAAGACGTGTATGACTTTATTTCCAGGCGGCCGATAAGTTGGCGGCAGAAGTTGCGCAGGCGGTGCACGACCTCGCGGGCGGAGTCGGCGACCGCCCGGTGTTGCCAGAATAAATATCACAAAAATGTTATAAATTTTAGATGATACGGAAATTGTATGAAGATGGATATCTACAGAGAAATTTATAATGTTACGGAGAAGAGAAAGGTAAAAAAAGCGCAAAAATCACAAATATTTTAATATTTAACAGAAGAAATTGAATTACTGACTGACATATAAACGCACAGCCCAAACCGCTGGGTCTGACTTGAAATTGGGCGTGTGTCAATAACTTTATGTGTTTTAGCGGTGCACTAAGAGAGGATTTACCGAAATTCCCGCGGGAAAGGGAATTATGGTGATTTTTCATTTTACGCAGGTGAGGCCGCGGGCGTCCGCTAGTCAAATATATGGAAACACAGGATAGATTTACAATAAAAAAAATATATAACAGAGCAAATCAAGGTATGCAAAGAATCAAAGCTCTGTGGGTCTTATTCAAGCACGTTAACGAGACATGTGTTTTATTTTCTTTCCCTTTCTATCGCTGCGGTTAACCTCAGAGATAGAGAAAGACAGAGGAAATGAAAATGTTTTATCAACGTTCATGAATACGCCTGCTGGATTATAATAAGACTTAGTCAATGGTCTGAGCATAACGTCATCGATCATTTGTAATCGTAACATTCGCCTAGTCTTTTTATTTAAATTATAATTCATTATTTTTGAACAATCTCTTAATTCATTCACGTTTTTTTTTTTCATAATAATTATAATTTTAATAACAATTTTGACAAATTATATTTAATTAGCGTACTAAGTAGTTAATACTTTTTCTTATTTTGTATTTTTTTTTTGTAATCGAATTTAAACAAATCTTTTAATAATTAAATGTTGTTGAATTTATTGTAACGCATAGTAACATTTTAACTTGGTTCAATTTTTTAACATTTTATTCTATGTCATAATCGTAATCAATATATTCTTCCTGTGGTCGTTTTTCTATATGCGAAATTATGATTAAACGTAATGTTTGTTATACACTCTTTTTTAGACAATTATAAACTTTGAAGTGAACTTTAGCTGGTTTTCTGTTAGTGTTGTTGGTAGTGACCCCAACTCTGTTATCACTTTAAGGTTTAATTAACAATCAAACATTTATACACTTATACATTTTAATTTGTACACTTAAAAATGAAACAATAGGGTACCGGACAACTTTTCAGATTGTGTTTAAAAATAATCTTTATTTATTTATATATCCATAATAAATAAATCTTTTGGAGTATTTAAAAACGTCAAAAACGTAATTTATTTAAAATTGCCGCGAAAACAGCACTTTACGTCAATTCAGATCGCGTGACGTCATATGTTTGGAAAACAAACTACAAGCCCTATTACAAGTGATCAGTGCTTGGATAATTTAAGTATTTTCTTGCAGATCTAGAAACATGCAATACCCATAAATATCTAACCTTTAAAATCATAGGAAAAAAAACATATGTGAAAATAACTTTGTAAACAATGAAACTAGTTTTAGGTTATGTTTTCGTTTGTTATTTCTTCAATCATTTCTGTTGTTAAGATAAACAAAAAGGGGTTGAAATACCTACACAAATGTTTTCACATTGCTAAATTCAGCAAAATAAAAGTCGGTATTAGTGGCAAAGAAACTGCCGACCATGAAAATATCAATCTTTTGGGAGATTTCTATTGTCGGCTTGTAACCTTGTTCCATGATCAAAGCTTGATAAGCGGCTTCAAGCACTTGCGACAACTTCTGTTATGAGTAGTCCTTCAATTCGTAACTAATTACAATTAAATATTTTTAGAAACATGCAAATTAATCGTAGAATAACTCGAAATAACATACAAAGCAGTGTTGTTTACTTATCACTCATTACGTATGACGTCACCCACTGTGATTGGTGTTTGGGTTCTTACGCTGCACAGATAAAAAATATTGGATTTTTGCAACTTTATTTATTGATTTAAAATTATAAATCATTGTTATTTCTTAAAAATCTTTATTAAGTGATGTTCTTGTATAACAAACTTTATTTTAAAACACAACTTAGATTTTTTTTCGATTACTGTCCGGTACCCTATTGTAAGTAGTAAAGTCGCATCTTACCTTAACACTGCCTGACTAGTGGTAGATATAATTAGGTATAATTAAAAAATAAAAATCATATAAAATTAATCGATTTTTCTTATAGATTGTATTGTTCTTGAAATGCGAGATAAAAGACGTTGTATGTTGTGTAGATATAAATTTTTAAAAGAATTATTGTAAAGTAAATTCAAATTTTAGGTATATACGAACAAAATTTTTGAATTCCAAGTTTTAAAAATTTATTTTCACACTACAATTGAAAAACAAAACGATGAAACTAAACGCATGTTTGAATCTTCAATGACAACAACATAAAAGTAGAAGTACTTAATACAAAATCATTCCATTTTTGAAAAATTATGTGTGTCAAGTCTCATTTTTCGCAGTGCAGTATGCGATTAGCTTTATTATAAGTATTCGTACACTAAAGAATAGATTTTGTGATAACATCGACGTGAGTACTCCAAATAAGTGGTTATTATGATAAGTGATGTGATAACGCCCGCATCGTATAACATGCTCAATCGGTGAATTGCAACAATTAATTTGAACTTTATCACAATTAAAACAATGTAGATTTTTGTATACTACTCTCTTATTTGTACATTGGAAAAACAATGTGTTTTACTAATGACTGTGTACTTTACCATAAATTTATAATTTTGTCTTGATAGTAAAGAACAAGGGCTATTAAATTTTATCCATTTTGTTCTGCCTACCCACTATCTTATATTTTTAATTTTATAATAACTTTTTAATTTTTAATTGGTGTAATAACTTTTTAATGTAGCTATAGTAGGCAAGAACTTATAGATCGTTGTTGCAAAGACATGTTTTGCGTAGCATAATTATTCTTAAACAATAGAATTGTTATGTCTAAAAGTTAAAAAAAGACAATTATGTACTTTGCTCCCGGAAGTAGTTACGGTTTTTCAAAACTAATTCAACCATGGACAAAAAAAATTAAATAAAAATCATTGAGAGATTATAGTTATAAAGTTAATATTTTTATTCAATAATGTCTAATAATTATAGTTCTAACAATGTTGCAGTCGTTATTTTCCTAAAGCTTGGCACAATACCTAATACAAAATCATAAAAATCTTTTTATGTTTTGCGATAAATAATAACGCAATCGTGAAGTGTGATAACGATTAATTCCGTGTGCATTTAATGAACAGATGTAAGATTAAGTACCAACTTCATTTAAAATGTATTTTTTGAAAACAGTCACACACAGTCTCTTTAAATTTCTGATTCTTGTAATCCTGTTTTGGGATTCATTATTTAATATCAATGGTCTGAATTTTGAAGATGCGTGAAGTTGGTATATAATGAGGTGCTGATACTGTTGTGTAAAGAAATTATATTGGAATTGGCTATTTTTCTATTTGTAGCGTAAATATTTATGTAAAGAGAGCAATTTAAATCTGTGTAATTTGTCAAAAAAAAAAAACCGACGACGAAGCATTTTGTTACATTCGCGAATGGTCATAGTTGAAAAGTTCTTTCGCATATCGTAATTTTCACGATTCGATCGCTTTCCACTTGGGTTTTAATTTCTCATTAACAACATTATTACCACATTGAAGGAATTTTTATGCCAATCCTGAAATAATGATTAAAAAGTGCGACAATATACAAAAATACCAATTTTTTAGTGATGACCATTTGCGAAAGTGCTCAGAAGAGTGGGGTCGGATGAGATTCGGATGCAGTTCATATCATGTTGTGATCGTGGCTGGTGTCATTCTGTAAATGTTATAAGGGAGTATTCGAAAAAATTGAAATTTTGAACCTCTTTGATTTTTTATACGTTTCGTCTTTTCCTACGCGCGCGAAATTGATACTCTTTGGTGGATGAAAAGCATCAATCAGCATGTAGAAAATACGTAAAAGTCTAATAGAGGCTGTATCTGGATTAATGAAAAAATTGAAAGGCCCAACTGGATTATTAACTCGAGGCGTATGTCTTATCTCTTACTATAACTCTGCAGGAAACCTAAAGGAGATAAAACACGACTTGTGATCGTAATTACGCCCGCATGAGGTCTTGGAAATCTCCTGTTTATAGAATCAGGGAAAATATATTGTTCCGACTTATGGAATCAGCCCACTAGCAATAGTAAACTATCTGCACCTATCCATGATCTATAATTTGAATATGGTTTTTGTAGTCTCAGTTATAATATAGCTTCTATTGCTCGGCTTGTGTGCAATCGTTGAGAATGTGTGATTTTATTAGCTATTGTTAAACGTAATCAATAAACCAATAATAAACTATATTTTTGTTTTATTCGTACCTAGTATTTTTGGTAATTTCTAGGTATAAAAATAACTAGGTGTGATGATGATACTTTCGAAGGTTTCTATCTCTCTGACAAATTTAATCGAAGTCAGCCTAGATAGCACAGCAGGCACCTGAACCATTGGACCACCGATGTTCTCACTCACTATTGTGTCATCTGTTTGCGTGGAAATTATTGAGCAATCGTTATGAATTGGTAAGTGCGATTATTATGAAAACAATCTCGTAATAATGGACTAACGCAACGAACCTTGTTCAACACACTTAGAGTACTTACGTAGGAAACTGACAAAGAATATTTTTGTTGTTTAAGTTTTTTTTAATACAACAGCTGATTAAGGATGTGCACTTTTAAATACCTCCAGCGCCTGAAGGTTGTGAAAAAAAAGTAAAAATAATTTTTATTGGTCATCATTTAATGAACAAAACCATAATCTATGTAGAGACTGACTTATAATATTTACTTAACATGTTAATAAGTCCATTTTAAACAGTACCAAATATTTATAGTTAAACAAATGAAACATCTCACTTTTAGTAATTCTAATCTAGTATTGAAACTAGTGTGTAATATTTAAACATGTGATTATAAAAAAATTTTGGAGATCAATTTTTAATGTTAATATTTCTGTTTTAGAAGCCAAGCAATTGTAAATGCCTTGGATGAATATCAAAGTTTTGCACGGTTGGTAATTTTTCTACATGAGTGAAATATAAAAGTATTGTGACTCGTAAATTTATGGCTTTAATACAACTATGCAATTAAAACGCAAACTAACGAAGTGGCCTGCAAATAAACATGCCCTCTTTACACAAACAAATAGGTACCATAGGGTGTTAAGTTTACAGGCAACTTTAAAGTAAGCAACAGTGTGCATTATAAAAAAATGCGACTTTCATAGTATTTCAACTTATAAGTATTATGATTTCATATCATAAACTATTTAACCCTTTAACTTACTTGTAATAAATGCTGTCAATAGGAATGCTTGAAGGATTTACTGTTTCTGTTATAAGTTTAAAAAAAGGATAGGTTAAACACTTGCTATAGAATGAGTCTATGTTAAGAATAAATTTAAATGTCCGGATCAATGTGATAAAAATCTACAAATCACACAATGAATGGTACAAATAAAAAAAAACGCGGAAAAGTTTAAGAAATCCCGATTAGGATTAGTGCCACTGTACAAATTCTTCTAAATCCAATTACTATTTTGTAATTTGTTTTATTTCTTTTTATGTGCAAGGGTGCAAGTGCAAAGAGTTTACAAATAAACATTAAACAAACTTCAACAACATTTGACATAATTGTTACTCATTAAATTTATTTTCTGTATTTGTATTGGCATAATTATATCCTAGCATCTTAAAAAAAATCTCAAAGATTGATTAATTGAACTATTATAATAAAATACTATGATTAACATGGTACCTATTAGATGTCATACTAATTTTGAAATTTACAGTAATATCTTAAATGGTAACATATTTTGGTATTTAATTACATAGAAGGCACTTAATCATTTGCACTATAAATGTAATATTGGTATAATAACCATAAATAGGTACACATTATTTATTAAATATTTTAGGAATTCTACCTATATACACCATATATACATAGTCTATCGATAACAATGTTATGTGAGATGGCAACATTTTTCTAATAAGGTCTTATTACTTCAGTGAATTAGATATACAATACAACTTTCAATAATTAAAATATATGATTTAGGATCTTTGAAAAAGTAAAGGACATTTAAAGCAGAAGTGTGTAGAAAAATGAGAAAAACTAGTTTTAAGGACAAACAGAAGAAGAAATTAATGGTACAGTCAACAGCATATCATCAAGTTACCCAAATTCACTGTGAATATTCACCCCTATTGCAACAACAGGTTATCTCTGAAGGATAAGTGACATGTAGTTGACCATACTTAAAGAAATATGTATAAAATTATAAATTAATTTAGGAAATCATTCAGCTTAAATCTATACTTTTGTAACATAACTACTTGGTATTATTTTAAATGACCATGATCATTATTTCAATGTAAACTTAATAGTAATACTCTGTTTAAACAATATTTAAGTATGGTTATTTAATTAAAAAAAAAACAAAAGTACCATCATTTTGCACTTGGCTTATGTATCTATTTAAGACAATTGTATGACTATTGTAAACAAGACATCAAATTGAAATATGTAGTTGTATACTTAATTATAATAACATTTAGGACATATTGCTTAGTGTGATGAATGTAGCTGGGTGTGGGCATAAATAAAAATATTATTTCTTTCCATTTTTTCATTCCAACATTTTGGAATAAAATATGAGATTGTTAGATATTTTTCTTTAAATTTTGAAAAGCTTTGATGATGAATTAAGACAAAGATATTTAATGTACTAGGTAACCAGTCAATAATTAAAAATCTTAGGTGGACATTGCCTTAAAAACATTCACATTTTACAGGCAGATTCAATCAAGAAGGCTGTATAAATTTTTCCAATAAACTTCTATGGGTTATGATTAAAAAAGGGTAAAGGTGAAGAAGATCTAGGATATTATTAAATATTGTATAACTTGCCATAACAGGTTCTGTGAATGTTTGGTTGTGTGCTTTTCTACAATTAGCTATATCTTTTACTTTACATTTATTGCCAAAAGTACATATCATTCTTAACATAATTTACTTAAAAATGATTATTTTACATCCTTTTAAAGAAAGACACTTAGAACCATGTCCCACATATGTCTTGAAATTGTTACATCTTAGCTTAATAAATTTGTACCTAAGATAGAATTGGCCCTAAGTATGGTGCTTGATCACAATAGAAACATTTTGGCGCTTCAGTCTCCTGCAATTCTACTACATTAGAACTCACTTCATTGGACACATGGTAGTAGCGACACCTTCTTGGACCAATACCCTTGATTAATGTGTCATAAGGTGGAGAGAGAATGTCAAAAAATGCTGCTGGCATATCCAATGCCTCTATTTCATGGAAATTAGATACAGTAGGGGTCAATATACAGGTCTCTGCGTTCGCGGCGCACACTTTGTTTTGTGCAACTTTCGCGAATAATCTTCTACGTTTATGAAAACCTTGAGCTAATCTCGCCGCTTCGTGTTTGGCCCTAACAGCAAAGTCCACCTCGTTCATAGCCTCTTTCAATGGGTATTCCGAAAAACTCCTTATTTTCACAGCACCCACAATAACTTTTAAAAGTCCGTGCATATGAGGGTGGTCGTGCAAAGGCATCTTGAACCCCGGTTTCAAAACAAATATACTCATGTTCATCATACTATTTTGAAATACTTCTATGTACGTACATGGCGCTTTATCTGGCTTTCGCCACCACTCCAATGACCCTAGTGTCTGGTCGAAGCCTAAATCTTCTGCTTTTAACTTGTCCATCATCGATTTTAATTTATTTAAATTGGTCGAGAGTTCATTTTTGAATTTGTCATCGAAGGTTCGTAGGGCTTGACGATAAGTTGATATGATAGGTGGCACATTTACGATTTCCATGTTTGATTTTACTTCATCTTTAATATCCATATGAATTTTGGCTGCACGATAACACGAAAATTTAGTAAATGGGCTTGTAAAACTGAAAAATAATCGGCACGATAACAAAGCCCCTCTGTCAATAAACGTCATTTTCAATTTTGACTGGTTTTGACGTTTGTGATGCGTTCAGTTCCAGGTTTCAAAGAACGTTCGTATTGCAATTATTTCTTTATAATATACATTATATAGTATGTATACTAGCTGTCACGGCAATCGTTTTGGCCATTATAAATAATTTTAAAGTAATTTCTAGTTAAAAAAAATGTTAAGTGTGGACAACAACCCTTATCACTAAAGGGTTTCGGAGCAGTACGACACGAATATTGTGACACGAGAATTTTATTACTGTATTTAAAAGTAGGTTTTTATTTTTTTTCTTCTATGTAGATACACAGTTAATGTAGAAAGTATACATAGAAAAAACCGTTTTAAAATAACTTCAAGTACATAAATAAAAATAAAAACGATGTGCATAAAAAAGCCCCATCTAGTGGCGAATAGCAAAGTCGTCAACGGAAGACATCTATTGAAATTAATGAGAACTAAAAAAGTGACATGGTTAGTTTCATTACTTTAAGCTAAAGATGGCGGTAGCAACCGTTTAATTTTTTTTGTTATTTATTATAGATAGAACGCCCGTGGCTTTGCCCGCGTTTTTACCGTTCCCGTGGGCACTCCTCCCATAGTGCATCCCTAGATCCACAAAAGGACGAGCTCGGTTTGTCAGTCAATCAGCCACTCAATAACGAAAGAGTTTTATGTAAGGTACTAACCTATATAGATTACCGAATTTGTAGTAAAATTTAAGGGATAAATAATGAATATGTTTAAATGAAAACTATATTTTTAAAGCTACCTTGGTAGGAACCTCAAATTATTTGCGATAATAAGTATTTTAACAATGAAATGTTGAATTCGACCTAGCATCAGTTCGTCATCCTCATGAATGTCGTGAATCCGCGACGTGGATCCCGCAGGAATAACGTATAACACACACATTTCAATGCAATTAATTAAAAATAAACCGCACTTACCCGTTGAAATGTGTGGTCGAGCCGACCGCGGAGGTAACGCGGGCAACCAGATCGCCACTTAAATAAATAACTCGTACATTTCGACTGTTAAACCGTTTTATCGATTTTCTAACAGTTTTGTCTGCGTTTTATCGACTTCTCCGTGCGTCGATTAACATCCAACTCTAAACAGATAAATTCATCAATAGCATTTAAATAGAATGCCAGCGGGATCATTGGAACAATGCTTTGCACCTACGAAATATTGTGACAAGATTAGTTTTCCTGCGAAATTTAGTAAGTAGTACGTTATCGTGAAATTATTGGGTTCTAAGATAGTTTGTTAATACTTACTTTATTGCACCATTACCTAAATATAAAATAGAACAGATATAGTAAAATTGTAAGACAAAGCGGCCTTATCAAACTGAAATATCTTCCAGGCAACCATTTATGTACTAAAGAAGGAATGAGACTAGGTACCTAACCAAATAACACACATAAGAGAAGACACATGTTAATAAAGTAATTTACCCCTACGGAGCAGACAGAGCCAAACGGGGCAGAACAGTCTTAAAAACCTGTATTTACAATCTACACGGGATGAGACCAGCATGGAGGACTATATGAATGTCCTATTCTCTAAGTCTCCTTTTACGACATATATGGGGAAAAATGGAGTGGTTCATAGTTACTCAGTCAGTCTGTTGCCTGTCTTTTCCTTCCTATTTATTACTAATTAGATGAACACCATCAAAGCATCACAAGAGTGCTTCTACGGTCACGCTACCGCCTGGCGTTTGTCTGTTTGTTTGTCAGGTGGCGGTGGGTGGGCTTCCCAGAAATCTGTTTGGTAGCGGATTCCTATTAAAAATCGGAGAGATTATACGAATACAACTTTAATTGCGCCTATGGTGTAGCGGTTAAGATGGGTGCTTAATTTTTTTTTAAGAACTTATCATGTATGTAAGTAACCGTATGAGTTAGCCCAACTAGTCTTGTAAAGTTTGTAAAATAAAATATCATAATGTTTTATCGTTTACGATAAAAACTCGATGTTTTTTGTAATGTAATTATGTTCTGAATCAGCTGCAATATTAAGTATACTATCACCAGTCAATTTCGTACGTAAAATTCATAACTTTGGGCACGGTTAACTCGACGTTACTCTTCCTACGCCCACGGTCATCATCCGTCGTAACAGCAATAGCTAGTTTGTTAGTGCTCAATATTGTAGTTCACACTTCCTTAGCAGTAAAAGTAGACAAGAGACTCTTTGAAACGCTCAGTACTTACGTTTCAAACGATTAGGTGTCTATGGTCTGTGCTGAAGCAAAGACAAAAGACCCTGTGTTGCATAGAAGTGTTTATTGAATTAGGCTGAGCCGTTAAAAGCTGTGGATGTTGTACTAAGTAGATGTATCCAAAAATAAAGTCCGCTTTAACTAAATTTTGAGTTTACTAAAATATGTCAGTAACTACATATATTTTATCTTTCATCAATATTGAAACTAAGAAATATATATTATTTATGAAAAGCGTTATGATACCTTGGTAATTAGACGAGATGGGTCATATTAGGACGTACTTACCTTCACCTAGATTATTTATCACCTACACGATACTTAGGGTTGAAAGAATAGTTTAACTTAATTAAAATCAAAAATATAAATTGAAAGTTAAAACTTCTTGCATTTTTTGTTATTCAATATTGGCTTAGGCATTGTTCTTCTATCTCACCTGATGGTAAATGACGATGAAGTGAAGCATTCACGAAATTAATTTAAATGAAAGCACGCATTTGTAGCAGTGTTACAATTTACTATTCTCTGTTAGATCAGTACATTGTCTAAATAGTTTATAACCGTTTACTTATAATTCTATCTTTATACATTTTTAGTTATTTACAGAAGATTCCTCTTAGAACAAATTTTTCGGAATTTAGGGCGTTTATTTATAAATTTTCATAACATCATAAATACCATAATTGAAGGGCTTACGTTAGCTTGGTAATAAGGGTCTTGGTTGTTCAGGCTGGGTAACGATGTTTTACTTCACTGTTTGTAGATGACCATTAAATTCATACAAATGATACTATATTATGTCCTCGACTCCATCGACGTTAAAACACAAATTCCAATCCAGTTTTGTAAATCTTTTCTTAGTACACCCCTAGAACATTACAGAAATTTACTCTTCGGCCACACACAAAGAAAATATAATTTTCAATCTTTAGCCAGTAGCTCGGGCTGTTCGTTAACGTCAGTCAGTCAATCAATTTCCTCCTCCATATAAATACTCCAAAGCAAAATTCTCACCGTCCTCCAAATGGACTGGGCGACTAAACAAGTTAGTTACGTCACGCGGATTCATCAAACAATGGAGGAAGTTGATGTAATGAGCTACATCATAAGACCGTAGTGGACAATTGATCAAAAGATGTAGTTGTCTCGAATCACCCTGGACGAGCGCCAGGGCTTTGATTCTTGTAAACGTAGGTTAAGGTGAGATACAGAGTATCCACCTATTCCTATTCTCATGACGTAGTGAGTTATTTAACATTGGGATAAATCCGCCATAGTACCTACCTACATATTTTTTAAATTCAATATATTATTGTTCTGAATTTGAAAACGCGACTTATATTATAATTTTTTTTAAGTAAAATAATTTAAATGGACGAGAAAAATATAACAGACTAAGTTTTGCCCAGGACATTATCGACAGCCCATTAGTATTTGAGTTTATACGATAAATAACATACCGAAATACAAATCTCTTCTCTTTAGATACCGAAGGAACTTTGAACTGATTTCAATGATGGCTCTGTGTCAAATTACCCTGTACTTTCAGAAGCGTAATGTAGTGTTCTTAGTACAACAGTAGATGCGATGCGTGTTTAAACAACCGGGCGGAAACGCTCAGCCTCTGTGATCGTCCCCTTGTCTGTCTGTCTGTGCGCGTTTCCGGATTATATTGTTTGGGATTGTCTTTATTAACTCGACGTGTAAATTTGTTTGAGACTACTTAGTTAGTTGGTACTTTTTAGAAAATTAATGGGTTAATTAATTAACAGCAATTTTTTTTTAATTTTATTAAAGTCTTCTTTGTTTTAGATTAAGAGATTTACATAGACTTCCTTACAAGAAATGACCTTTTTTTTCCTCCTGGCGTTAGTCCCGGTTGCGTCCGCATCCCCCTGTAGCAGACCCAGGGTGCACCGGGTTCCCGGCACTAATAGAAAAAAGAATAGGTTCACTTCATCTCTTTTCCATGGATGTCGTAAAACGCGGCTAAGGGATAGACATAAAGTGGCAGATATATAACTTGGGGTTCTTCTTTTGTGATGGGCTAGCAACCTGTGACTATTTGAACCTCATTTCTCTCTCTGATCTTGGCCAATCAGGCTTTTCGAGTCTATTGGTTCTGTATACCTCGCAAGTGATATAGACGTGTAAGTATATATGATAAAAAGCATTGTCCTTCAGGGAACTTTATCTGAAGACTTGAATTCTTGTAAATTTTAATTAATTTTCTTTTTTTTATTTTGATACATTTCAGTTTCAGTTTAATTTATAATTAATAAAATAAGTTTATTTATAGTAATTAAAAAAAGTCAGGTTTTACACGAATCGACTCCCGTCTGATCATTGCTGTAGAACCTGACCCGTATTGGATCATGGTTACACAATTGCCTGGATGTGTAAAAGTATGTACGCATTAAAATAATGTTTTAACTATTATATCATAAAGTTTTACTTCAAGTAAAATAAGTAGATATAATTAGATGATCTTGTTTGTTCATATGATACAAAATAACCGGTTTTTTTTTTCAGATTTTCTCAGATACATATCTACTCATACAGTTTCATAAACAAAATAACCACGTCCCAGCCTTGTTCAAACAACTCAAAATACTCAGGACCGTAATAACCTCGGTCTCGCAGGTCTTCACACATTTAACCGAAAACTTGTAAAACTATTAAACTCTCCAGACTGGATCCTAGCACTCCTATTATACATAGAGCGCGCATTTGGCTAGTCAGAGTGAAGATGTGAATAGTCCTTACCTATATGACCTTGGCTATCAGTAATGCGCTAAAAAAGTAGATAATACACACACAGAGACATCACGCCTCTATGTCTTATGGGGAATATAGCACCTAAAGTACCTAAGACAACTCAAAAGTCATGATTCGCTGGATGAGTTAATGAATTGAGATTCAAATAGTGAGAGGCGTACTGTAGAAATGTAGATCTTTTGTATTTTTTGACAATGGGGAAGCAATAGCCAGCAAAAGTAAGTACTACGTGCGTCTGCGATTGTTAACTTCAGTCAGTAAGTGTCCTTTTCTTTATACTTTATTATTTAATACACACTCTCGTTGATACGAAAGACGTTCTATACTAACTCTACGGCCAAGATTCTATGTAAACATTGTGTTTCCAGCGACAAAAAAGAAATATTTTTTTAATTACTCGTCACGTGTACTAGCTTCTCGGAAACTTGTTAATTATGTATGTGTTGTAAACTAATAAAATCTAATAAAAAATCGACGTGAGTGAACCAGATCTCAATATGGGGTGATATGCGTTTGTTTTGCTTCCTGTGAATACTGAAAACACCTACATATTTTTTTTTACACACTTTAAATGTGATCTTTCTAATCGACTGCAAAAAGAGGTTTGCTACTAAAAAGTTTATTTAAACATAACTGAAGCTATGTAGATGGTAAAAAGTTGGACTTTGTCTCATTGAAATTCGCCAACGGTTAGGCTGACTTAATTAATTTCGAATATTGAAATAGTACATCATGATCATCGCGTCATCAAGTGTATATAGAAGTATAACAAATAATGTGATGCCCTAATGAGGGGGTTGTACGAAACTGAGAAGACTGTTCAGCCATCTTGGATGTATTGAAAGCTGTCGAACTCTTAGATAATGGGAATATAAAACAGCCTTATCAAGGATTATTAATACTGACCAAACGCTTACACATTAGATATGTTTTGTATAAATGCTTATAAGTTGTTTCCATTCACAGTTTTTTTAAGGTGATTTCTTTAAATATAGGTACCTGAAACAGATAATTAACCTGCTATTAAATCTGTTAATTGAACACAAAAGATCCATCTAAATGCATATTTATGTCCAGTAGCAGAAACTTTTGATGTGTTTCCCCTACCTGTTTATTGAAGTCGGAAGTACTGATGGAGCGTTTGGTAGAGACTTAGTACTTGACTGGTTGGTAAAAGTGTGAAGTGACTAGGGCAAATTATTTATTTTATGGTTCATCAAATCTGTTGACTTGAAATATTTTTTTAGGACGAGGATATTGATGAGATAGCTTACGCCGACGACTCTGGCCGTTTAAAATAATCGTTTATTCTGTTTCCTTAGGAATTTTGAAAAGTACTTTCTTAGTGATCCTCTACTAAATCTTCAAGGAACATGCATTTTTCCTACGCGTAGAAGTTTCAACTGTACCTACCTTGTCATCAGTCAGTCACAAATAAATGAGTTTTATTTGTACTTAATCATTGATAAATCATGGGCAGTGGCATGATAGTTAATTTCTACCTGCTAGACTATTACTACACAAAAGACTAAAATTTGCGAGCGCACAAATGCAGCTTCATACAAACAGACGGTCGAGCTGTTGTCTATGGGCGTTTTATTTTTAATCAAAGCGCGCACGTGTGGCTCAAATTGTTTGGATGGGGTTAATTCCGTCCGCACCGATGCTTTGTGGTCGCCAAACTAATTGATTTCTAAACGATTTCGTGAGTATAAGCGTTGTCTTTGAATACTGGCCGGTAATAATTGAGTTATTGTATTCAATTCGATGATTAAAGAGTTAGCGTTGTGATCTTTTTTACGGCCGGTATTATACCTTACCTTATTTTTAATCGAAGGATTTAAGTTCAGAAGATAATACAGTTTTATTAATTTTTGAGGAAACTAAAAATATGCTTATGGAAACGCCTGAGACTTAGCTCACAGGTAATTGAAATACCTAATTTTACCTACCTACATAATTTTGATTGATTTGTGAATGATTAAAATAAGGACCTTCTTTATGATTTCTCTGATGCGGCTGATATTGTAATCGAGCTTTCTATGTGCAAATTTCTAGTCTATTAATAAATTAAAATAAAACAAATCTGCCAACATCCAATAGTTAAGACATAAAAAAAAATGCTATACAATAAAAGCAGGTAGGTATAGGCAATGTAGTATCATTTACATATAAATCATCAAATTACTTCTGGCGTTTAAATCCAAAATATGTTAGGTTAGTGCCTTAATGATCACTAGATTCGTTAACACGAAAATAGCAGAAAACTCATATATACTTAATTACAATGAATATAAGCATCACTAGTTTCCTCAAAATAAAATTATCTTCAAAATTATTTACATAAGAGTGTATAATCACCACTATTTTTAACTTGCGTAGGCATTTTTATTGCGTAATCATGGCGATCGTAGGAAGTAATGTTTACTTCAATCCACTACATTTAAATTTATTCACATTGCCCGTTGAAATATTAGCCAAACATAACATTATACGCGCATACGCTTTTTATTATCGTTAAAATTCTTTTGTTTCATTGCCATCAATGCCTGGTTACCTGCTGAAATATAGTTACTAGGTTTACAAGCGGCATTGGAACTGGTATATTTAAATTAAACAATGGACTATTGTTAAAAGATAGTTTGGGTAATGTCGGACTTTTATGGTGTCAATTAATTAGTAGGTGATGGATCCAGGCTATGCCATTGTATTTTGTAACTGAAAAACTGTGGGTTTAATTATGAATACATTCTGAGTTACTGCAGAAAGATTTATTTCTTCACAGTTACAAAGGTATTTGACTTTTGAAGATCATAATGGAATTTCTTTTGTTAGTTGATAGTTTAATAAGTAAATCAGCTGTGTAATAACCGGATCTATTTGTGAGAAATTATAAGAGTATCTACGTTTAAAACTATTGAAAATCACTTAAAAGTAGTCTCAGAAAGTTATTATTTTATTTATTTTCTGATGAGAAGTCGACAAATTAATTCACCACAAGGGTCCAAACATGACCTTTACGGATCGGACGGGGATTTTGTTTTATATTGTATTACACAGATTGAAGATAATGATGAAAGAATTGATGATAAAGTGTAGCCAAATGAGGCGCCTTTTCATCTGATGCTAAAGTGAGATTGGCTTAGGATAACTATATATTAATGGAATGATAGAGGAGACCTCAGTACAGAAGAATTAAGGAATACTGACTTTTCACCTACCTCTTTCAGAATTCTGTTGCACACATTCTGTAACACTATAAAAATATGAAACCAATTCTTATATTGAGTCATAATCGTTGAATTTGTAAAATATGAATATTCGAATCAATTTCATCGAAATTGAAATTCGAGTCCATAGAGTCGCAGAAGATGTGTTTTTGCATTCAGTTATCTATACCACAGCAATTGAATACAAAATATATAAACAACTATTCCACTACTCAATCGACATACTATTTTTCACAGAATGTAACCCCTGAAGCTGTGTCCAGTCCACCCCATTTGGAAAAAATACATGACAAAATAAGTAATAATTAAATGGTGTTAATTATCAACCAAATATATTTTACGAGGCCATATAACGCTGTGAAACATTTTGAATACAATTTATTTGAGCTACATGTGTGTATGTTTGTTTGTTCTGCGAGTGTTCGTGTCGCCGCCGGTTTTTTTAATTGTTTTACGACAATAATAAAAGCGAATACGTTTATTTAATCTTTATGTTGTGGGGAACAAGATAACTGTTGATGATACAAGTGATAATCGTAAAGTTGATGTAGATTTTAATTTTAATTAAATGTACGCTTCAAATTTAATTGTAAAGAAAATTTCTACATGGATAAAAAAATTGGTTTAATAAATGTAGATATATTTTCTTTTTAGGCTTCCATTTATACACTCGAAATTAAAATTCTCATTCCGATGTTTTCCTCTATATTGGGTGCTAACTTGTAAATGAAAAATAAAAAAAATGCAACTGGCCACCAACACTACAAATTCGGAAATCAAATCAGGTTATTTGTTTTCATTTTCCCTCCAACCTGGATCATTCTATTGTTTGTTCTGCTAGCGAGCAATTAAAATTCGTTCCACAGAATAAGTAAACTTTTTGACATTGATGCGCTACGGAGAATTACTAAACTCAGATGAGGCATTAGTCATGTTCTCATTTTGAACTAGTCATTATAAGATCATGTTACATTTAAATACAGTTTCAATCACTTTATTTTTCGTCTTTGTTAGGTATACAAAAATCCTATGGCATGCTTAAAAGTGGAAGGTTTCCTTGCGATGTTTTCCCTCACTGTATGAGCATCGGTTAGCAATTAAACAAAGATAAATATTCACACATTTGTCCGAATCAAGCATTCGATTAGAACTAACACGCTGTTTTATATACTTATTCAAATAAATTTTTTACTGCATGTCAATAAAGAACTTCAAAAACGCATGTGAGTTAATGATTACAAAATGGTTTATCTTAAAGACTGTCTGTCTGTCAAAATATACCTACGTGTGTAGCTTCAATATTAAATTTTTAATTTCATTGTTTTAATAAATAAGCCTGTGTGTTTGTTTGCGTGTCTGTCTGATTGATGGCTGATTGTTTCTTTAGAAAGGGCAATGCTCAAAGAAGGAAGATAAATATTTCGAGAAACTATTTAGAGGATGGACTGCACTATTTTATAGCAATGCTGTGCTACTAATAGGTTAGGTATATAAAATGTATCTTTATTTGGTAGAACTTTAAACTCGATAAAAAAAAGCGGTGAAATATTTTTCCAAGCCGTAAGATTTGACAGAAAATATCATTACATTAAAATTATCTATTCTATCTGTCTTCTACTATTTTCATTCGAAAACATAGTTCTTGTATTAATTCGTAGGGTGGACGAATAGAATATTACACATGTTTTTATTATTTCAAATTAAAATACCTACTTCAAGAGACTATAACCATTAACGAATAAACCACGTGACAAAAATTACAACCTTAAAATTAAAATTTAAATAAAATGAACTACAAGATGTCACAAAAATTGTCTAACCACGGAGCAGGACCTCTTTTTAAAAGTAGAAAACTCTTTTAAAAGTAGAAAACGCTCAATACCGATTGCCAGCCAGTACGTGCTCGCCTTCGGCGGAAAGAAGGCTAATCAAAAGAGATTCAATAGGCGGAAACATGGCGGTGCCTCGAGAATTACCGGGAGGGGGGAGAGGGGAAAAAAGTGGAAATAATTCGTTAATCGCGTAATTGGAGCGCGCTACCGAACCGGAAAACAAATTTCCTATTATTGATGGTTAGGGTTGGCACTGTTTCGGAAAATGCTATCGCTTTGTGAAAATTATTGGTAAAATTAATCATTTTTTAATTTGACAGTTTACTTCTACATCTTACGGTGTCCTAGGCTAGCATGGCACGCGCGACGCCGTTTTAATTAACCACCCAAATTAAACTACGGTAAAAGCTGTTTTAGATGATTGTGCCTATTTCTTTAATGCCTTTTACAATATTCAATGAGTCTTATTCAAATTGGTTTGATTACCCGGCAAAATTTTTGTTACTTAAAACCATTTTGTATTTTGTAGTTGGTCTTTCTGATAAAATTTAAAAATTATTAGAAGCACACGATATAAAAATTTCACCTATTGACAGCCCTAACAAAAGAATCGTGACAAAGTCGAACAGAAAGTGTAGGTAGATAATTATCGGCGCCTCATTAGGGGCGATTGTCGTCCCGTCCCGCTCCCCCGCCCCGCCCCGCACACCTGACCAGACTTATTGGCTATTGGCCACTTTCTCCAGGGGTGATCTTTTGTGGCCATTAGGAAAATTTTTATTTGACACTTGCATAATTTAATACGTTTTGGTTTTCCATAGGCAGAAATATATATATTTGCATCAGTGATAAATCTCTCTAAATTTGAAAATTTAGAAATAATTACATAAGTACGTAGACACATATAAAACTTTCTACTGACCGACAGGTAAAGGAAACTCTGTGCTTATAGAATATATTTTTGGAAAATCTAATAATCTAATTTGTTCGTTCAAGAATGTCATCTTTGAAGAAGCCTATGGTAGACCTCTGGCAATAAAAATGATTAACAAAATAACTATTTTCATCTATTTACATTGTTATAAAGATTTTTGTCTCATTAACACGCGTCTAGAATGTATTGTATTTATTGCAATGTTGTAATTTTATAAATTCTGTACTTTTTTTGGGCATTAAAGTTTTAAATAAATTAATAATTTAGGGTCCTACATGTATCATCGGTTACAGTTATGTTCTTCATTTTATTATCAAAAATCCATATTAGACACCCTGTATATAGCCCACACTTGAGAGCTGAGACGCCATGTTGCCTCAGCTTTTAGCCGCCGACGACCAACTCTCACGACTTTTCACCTTTTGCTTACAAAAGTCGGACTTATTGCAAGTGTTTTATATCTATGGATAGTGTGAAAATAGGGAGCGTTGGTGGTCGAATCGGTAGTGCCCGCTAACATGCATGATACGCATTAAGGCAAAGGTTTAATTACAGCTCGGTCATGTATAAATGACTTTTTTCAAAGTTATAAACATTAGTTTGAAAACTAAGTAGTAGAGAGTTATGAATGTGGATGAAGCGAAGGAAGTATGCAGAGATCGTGGCAAGTGGAAAGAGGAAGTCTCTGCCTACCCCTCCGGGAAAGAGGCGTGATTTTATGTATGTAATAGTGAGGAAAATCATAGTGAGGAAACTTGCACATTAAGACAACTGAATGTATGACCATGATTGATCCAATACGGGTTAGGTTCCTCTGCATAGGTTGGGGAGGTCAGATGGAAGTCGCTTCGTGTAAAAATCGGACTTAACCGAGCCATAATCGTGGTCTTAAATGCACCTCGGGCTCCAGTATAGACAGCTGAATACGCAGAGTAGGTAACCGGGATAAGTATCATACATACATACATACATAAAAATCACGCCTCTTTCCCGGAAGAGTAGGCAGAGACTACCTCTTTCCACTTACCACGATCTCTGCATACTTCCTTCGCTTCATCCACATTCATAACTCTCTTCATGCAAGCTCGGCGGTTTCGGGTACTTTTGACCTGACCCTTTACCAGGACGTCCTTAATTTGATCAAGTATCATATATATAATAATGTTTTATAGCACTATAGACTTTTCATAATAATTTTTAATCTTGATTTTTGCAGGTGTAACGTACCGTTATACCATCTATGTTGTTAATACTGTAACCCCTCTGACGCAGGATAGGCAGGTACTTACTTGGCTACTGCGCCATTAACCCGGTTGCAGGAGTGTGGTCTAAATGTGGCCGTAATAGACCACTTGAGTTTCGCTTGCCCAATTCAGAGCCACTTCTTTGCGGTACACTCGTGTGGTGAAATATTTACTTTAAAATAGGAATGATTTTAATTTATTTGTTTATTGTTGCATTCTTATTTTAAAAAGCAATTGTTTACTAGCTGTTTTTTTTTGGTGGAGGTATTTTCTCTTTTTTTTTTCAATGAGAAATAAATGGAGAAAAAACTAAGAACACACCTTATTGGCACTTTTTCTTGATAATTGCAGCGTATAGAAACTACACTATATGTCATCGTTTGACGCAATAAAAGTTTCAAAATATAAGTTATTACGAAATAAGTTGTATTACTTATATTAATCAGTGAAAGATTTATTGAAATTAGAAGCACAGATACTCTAGACAAGGTATGTTACTCGTACATTTACTTCAAGCCTAACATACACTTCCTATTTCTTCTACATCTCAGCAGCAGAAAATCTCTGGGCAAAGGATATAGTTACCTACTTATAATTCTATAAAAACTTTTTTAAGACTTATCTTCACGCATGTACATTGCGGATTCTTTTGGCAGCTGTAGTGTTCTTTGCTAAGTTTTTCCGAGCACTCGCTTCTTATCGTAAATCATTCCTGTAGTGGCTCCATCATTATTTTACGACTAGTGATCGGTCGGCCCACAATACGGTTAATTGGTTAGATTATTCAATTCATACATACATATGGTCACGTCTATATCCCTTGTGGGGTAGACAGAGCCAACAGTCTTGAAGTTTCTTAATGATTGACGACATGTTGCTAGACCATCGCCTAAAAAAAGAATCCCAAGTTTGTAAGCCTTTCCCTTAGTCGCCTTTTACGACATCCATGGAAAGGAGATGAAGTAGTCTTATTTTTTTTATACTGGTGCCGTGAACCACACGTCTCAATTTAATTATATCAATAAAATAATTTTGGTTTCATATATGTTGCACTTTAGATCAGGATCACTTCATTTTATTTCCGTCGATGATGTAAAAAGTGGATTAGCAGATTCACTGCAAGCATTAATGCTGGTTCCTGGATCCCCTAGTCGCCTTCTACGACATCCATGGAAAAGAGATGGAGTGGTCCTTCTTGGTCCTTCTTCTTCTGGAGTGATTCTTTTTTATTTTAGGCATTATACTATTTATAAATGATACAGGTATTAAGCGTGCGCGTTTAATACCAGCATTTTATTTTTAATAAGTAAATGTGTGTAGTGGTATGTGTAGGCAAATAAAAATAAGTGTTTCTTTCTTAAAAACTGTGTAGCATTTATTTCACCACCACAGCTTCTGTGCAATGTCACAGGCACAGATAAAAAATGTTAGTGAACATAAATAACGATATGAGGTGAAGTGCCACTTACACGGGGTTTGGAGGGAGTCGTGTTGCTACTCCTTTTGTCAGGTTTCAAAGGGTTGGCGACTTTTTATCGATATCGATACTTTACACATTAGTATTATTTTTTTTATAATTTTATATTTATATTACACAAATATACTTAATACAACGGGTCGAAGATGGTGATCTCGTAAAATTAAGAAAATACTTTTTCATTATGCTCGTATAAATAAAATACTTTTCATTATTCTCGTATCTAAACTATACACCGCTGTAACTTTTTATAAATGTTTGGTAAGGTTAAGACGTCGAAAATTTCAGATCTATTATTTCTCATATTTTCGAAAAAAAATAAATAAAACATTCTGATAGAATATTTTATTTCAAATGCTTAAATTTGAAATTAGTGGCAGTATCAAAATATCGATATACCCACATCACTAGTCTGCACTTCGTCAGCACTGTAAGTGGCGAGCCATCTAACCTATTGACCTTATCTTATAGTTTACATCGTAAGAACAACCCTTGACGATGTTTTACTTCACAGAATTTGTTTTGGCGTCATCATTGGTGGTTTCCAATACATTGTGAATAAAAAAGTATTGCTATAGTTATTAAAAAATACATAATAAAAGGTGTACAAGTATTTGATAACGTTTATCCCCAGTTACGGAGCCTCTACGGCGTAGAGAGAGCTCGTAGCAAATGCTACGGCGTAGATATTTCGTAGCAAAGCTGCTGTTTCTATTTTACATAAATGTAATTTATTTTAAGTGGGAAGCTTTGAAAACTAGTTAATTTAACATGTTATCATATGGAAATAAACCTCCTTTTTTCTTAGTTTTTGTTTAAATAACAGATTACCTACACAGATTGGGTTAGCCTCGGAGTAAGTTTGAGACTTGTGTAACGAGATACTAAACCAGTGATACTATATTATTATAATATATACTTATTTGAGGTAAACAGCTAAGACTTAGGCCAATCACTGAAAAAATTGTTTCTCATAATACTGTGACCGGGATTTGAACCCGGCATCGCCGGTGTCACAGACAAGCGCACTACCGCTACGCCTAAAGTCGGATAGAATAAAAATATAATTTTAATATCTCTGTTGTTGTCCATTTTCAATACATTTTCATCGATTACTCTCGTTATATGTTTTGTTATAGGCACATATGTATAGTTTAACCATTTAGTGCCAAGTGTATGTATGAGAGCTATTTTGTGCCTACTCTCTTACGCAACGTTCATTTTGCTAATACATTTCGATTGATCGATGGGTCTAGACTCAATTGTATTGTTTAGTCTAGATTGTACCAACATAACCATATAAACTTAAACATTTTGTAATAGGTCATCATCACGTGGCGTTTTTAGGTGATTCTAATAAGGAGCTCTGGATCCGCTTATAATTACGATCTGTGAATTTGTTAACGTGGAATTTTTATTTCAGTTTATGTAGAATAGACTTGGGATTTTCCTTTAAGTCTTTCGACATTGTTAGCTCTCTCTACCTCGAAAGGGATAAAGTTGTAATTATTACATATTTTTAATTTATATCTATAAAATAAACAATAAGTAAAATCTATTCAACAAAACAGAAGGATCAAAGGGGCAGCAAACTGTAATAAATAAACTAAGAATATGCCCCCGTAACATGGCACGCGCGATGCAGTTTTTATCGCGAAATGCTATCGATGTAAAACGGGTCAGCGATAGTTCTCGCGCGATAACAGCGTCGTGCATTCCATCGTGCTATGGTGGTGTGGCCCATTATTGGTGAACTAGGGAATCCCTTTGTTCGCTGCCTGGCGAAATGGCCCTGGGTTGAAGGTTTGTGCCAGGCGCGCCCTCCCCTAGCGGGTAGAATTGGAGGCCGACGGGTCAGCCCGCAGGCCGCTACGTGGAGAGCGATCGAGCCGATGCCGCTGTGGTCGCCGTGCCGGGATTATGGAGTCAGGGTAGCCCACGCTCCCGGCACCAAAGCAGCAGGCGATGGCGCCGTGTGGTTTTACTGGATTCAAGCCCCATGTAGATATGTTTTTTCTGCTTCGTCTTTCGGCCGGCTTCCCATAGCCATCTAGGTAGACGAAAGTTCCACACGTTAAAAAAATTAAATCCCTTTGAGAAAGTCCTAGTATTGTAACCACTTGCTACAAGCTTACTAAACTCTAAAACATCGTGAGTAGTATTGACTCTATGCTTTAGCCTGAGTTTTATAATAAAGATATTCGGATTCCTTCCAATACGTTATCATCTGAAAGTCAATGCCACGGCAGTCAACTCCAGACTCATGTCGTACTACTTCAATCTTAAAACCAATTTGTTCTTGACATCCATTAAAAACAAACTACTAATTATCTCAACTATGACTACAGAAGCTTACTCAAATTATCGCTCCTCTTCTTATTAAGTCTTTATATGTACAAATTAACCTGTACTTATAAAATACAAGGGAAAAATAACTCTAAAGTTTGACGTTAGGGTAGTTTTTAAACTTCTGGGAGGGCTTTCAAGGGTCACACAATATAGCATTGAGATGGTCAGGCTCCCACGATTCTTTGACATGTCACAGATGTTCACGATTATAAGTGGTAAGTATAATGATAAATTAGTGTGTAACTAGAAAAAACGTGCTTAAATTGATTAAATCGGAGATCTTTTAGTGAAAATCGTATTGATTTATTTTAAATACCGCTGTACACCATTTAAATCTACCTGGCGTTAAATTGTTATTTTTAAAAATGAGAATCCAACAGGGCCTATTGAGAATTATCTTTTTTTTAAACTGTTGGGTATAATATGGTATACAAAAATTTTCAATGAAATGCAAAGGTTAAGTTATAAAGTGCAGGGAAAACTGTTATGAAACGATTCAATTTTGATCGAAAAATAACTATGTCGGGATCGTGGTAAAAAAACAAAATGCCGTCAACTATTTATAAGGTAAGTATTAAAAATTCTGTACGCCGGTAAAAAAACCTTTCCTTGCATTAAATACACATAAGGTTGAAATCATCTCTCTTTTCTTATATCATTTTAATGATTCATTAGCCTATTATATCTATTAGAAGGTAACCGATATCAATGTTAGCAAAATTTGACGGGTCAGATGGCGCCCCTCTTAAAAGCCGAATCGGCTTGGCTTTCAAGAGGGGGACCAATCGGAGTCAAGTGATTGTTGAACGCAGGCAAATCTGTGGATATTGTGTCATCCATCACTGTGCTAGCACACTCAGTTAGTCCGGGAGGTTAACGGCTGGAAGTACATACTCTTTATGAATTTGACCACTATTATATTATTCTAATTTGTTTGTTACCTGGACCTTCCCCATCCTGGCTATAGTCCCGGTTGCATCTTCACCACTCTGGAGAGAAGACCGGGGTAAGCCCTTGACCATGGTTCCTTAATTGGGTGAGTAAAGTTTTCCGACTTCCGTCTGACCTCCGTAACTTTTGCAGGGGAAGCTAGCATGTTTTGGATCATATGGTTACACATCCAATTGCCTGTGTAGGTTTCCTCACGATGTTTTCCGTCACCGTAAGAGCATCGCTTAGTTATCAAACTAATGTAATAACTCCGAAAATAGTCATTGGTACCAATTACTATTTTCGAGTACCTACATGGCCGGGGTGGGATTCGACCCGGTGCCTTAATACGCAACCACGTTTTAACCGGACACCTCATCAATTCCACCACTGACGCTCTGTTCTTCATCTACTGGACCTATCGTCGTATAATTTGGTACACACAATGACGAAGTAGTAGTGGTACTGCAAAGATAATAATGTAGTACTCAAGGAGAGTCGATGTTAAACTAGTTTAGACATATAAATGTAATTACGCTGGATTTTATATCGCTGAATTAGAAATCGGAATAAAACAAAATAATAGTAGAAACGCCTTGTTGTACTTAAAATTATTTAGGTAGGTATTTCTTTATTTATTTAAACTTAATTACACAAAATACAAACGAATAGCACAATTGGCGGACTTAATGCTTAAAACATTATCTACCAGCCAACCATTGGGTTATAATATTTTGATTTAAGTGATAAATTTGGCAATTGTTTTCTATTGCCTCTCTGACTAAAATATCAAATGCTCTCCGGTTCTGAGTTTTGCAATATTACACTTTAATGTGTCGTTTGTTTGTTCTGATTATTGTTTTTATACGTCACAAACTGTTGTTTTGTTGTAATAACAATAATATAGAATAAAAAACACCAAAGATGATGATAGTGCCGTGTGGTTCCCGTCACCAATAGAAAAAAGAATAAGACCACTCTATCTCTTTTCCATGAATGTCGTTTACAACAGTCTATTCCATATTCGCATTAAAAGGCTAATAAACTTGGGATTCTTTTTTTATGCGATGGGCTAGCAACCTGTCTATATTTGAATCTCAATTCTATTATCAAGGATAACAGCTAAACGTGGCTTACTGGTCTTGGTTGGCTCTGTTTTCCTCGCAAGGGATATAGATGTGATTATATTAGGTATGTATGTAAACAAACATCAAAGAGCTCCCGCGGCTCCGCCACATAAAATGAAAAATCCCGTTCCCTCGAGAATTTACAAAAATTCTCTCTTGTCGGATGCCTACGTCATAGCAAACTACCTGCACGCCAAATTTCAGCTTAATTTGTCCAGTAGTTTGGGATGTGCATTAATACAAATAGATCAGTTAGTAAATCAACCACCTTCAACTCTCACTTCTTCTTCTTTATACTATTTATTCTAAAAAATTAGTTTTTTTATTTTACCACCCTATTTCAATCTATGTCATAGACTGAAGTCTATGTCCTGTGACAAGGCCTAAACTACTTATATTTGTACCAAGTAGCATCAAAATTAGTATAGTGTTTTAACTGTGAAGATGTAACAAACAAATAAATTTACCTACTTTCGCATTTATAACATTAAGTTGAGCTATAATAATTTTTTATTGTTAACAGCATTATTTTTTATTTAAATTGTCACTACTATATCTTCAAAGGCGGGCTACGAAGACTTTAAATTAAAATCATTTTAAAAACATAATTAGAAAAACGTGCCCGACTTTTTGCGTTAAAACGTTAATATTTTAATGTGCTATATCATCTTGCAAGCTATTATAACCCTTTCAGTGCATAGGCGGCGTCAGTGAAACTCATGTTTGTTTTAACTCAATTTTAGTATCGTGTTACCGTTCTGTAAAAAATCCGCGCGCGCTCGTTCTGGGGCATTGCTTCTCAAAGTTTTATGCCCGGGACATTTGACAGGTTAATTCAAATCCAGTCATTTAGTTCTCTGTCGAATATTAAGTGGACCTTATGTCATAATTAAACAGATCATCGTCTGGTCTGTTCAATTCAATTTTATTTTATTTGCAGTTAATAGGACTGCAGCGTCTTAAGATCTTAGACAGTTGGCATTATCATGTAATGTGACAAATAGCCGAAATATTTTCCCTAACCGACGAATATTTTCAAGACAAGGACGTATGCCTCGTCCACATTGAGGAGAACTGGTCAGCGGTAGAGCATTAGCGCGGACGACGGCTATTAAGTAATAGTTCGGTGGTGCCGGTGCCGGATGCGACTTGTAAATATGTGAGCGGCGGTGACGACTAAGGGATGCGTGGAGATGGCTTCTGTTAAAAAAAATGAACGAGGCTTGGGTGATGCGGATAGACAATTTTTGTCAGGCACCGCCTTGACCTTACTGAGATTTCGTGAATCTTTTTGAGTCTATTCGCTCAGTAGGTATACTATGTAGGTAAGTGATCAAGACGTGATAAAATGTATGTTATGTACATATGTTAAGTACTACTTTCGAATGCTAAATTGAAAGATTATCTTCCTAAAAAAGATATCCGTAATACTTTTACTTGAATATGTCTCATTATTTTTAAGCATTTATAGCAGGAAAGATGATTCGCGCCCGACTGCCACAAAGGAAAGATCTTCCATTAGACTCGGTGTTATGCCTGGAGAACCGCGGCTCAAACGATATTGAGTTGTTTTCTAAATTCTAAATTCGCATTTTCAAAACGTTTGAATTTTTTTCCATGTTTCGAAATACGTACATAAAATCAAGCCTCTTTGTAGGGGTATAGGCAGACTAGAGATAAGTAAACAAATTTCATCATAAGCATTTACTTAGATGAGATTATTTCTAGTTGGCATTTTCTTTACAAAACATGTTGATGTTTAATCTCGATTAAAAAGTCGTATATTTTAAGGTGTATGTATTGATAAAATATTTTCAGTATCGCCTCTACGCATTTCGACTTCCGCTTGAAAAGCGCCAATAAATTAATTAGATAACATTAAAGACGTCAATCGCTTGTCTTGTAAATCATAACCTCATACATCATGCTTCGTATCGACAACATCCTGATTCACTATTAACGCCTCTAACGACCAGCCAGATCTTAAGATTAGAAAAAATCGGCACACAGATTTACGCCTCACACTAAAATTTAATGTAAACAATGTTTTTATTTTCGAGTTTAAAATATAAATGAGCATCATTGAGGACGCTGTTTTCAATGAGTTTAAAAAATTAAAAATAGTGTTAATGGATGCACGGAACCATTTTATGGGGTAATGCACGGAGGAAGTGTCTTGACGACCTTTTTATCTAGCCGTTTAATGTGAAAAGAGGTTTTATAAGCGTAATTACATGTTTAATGTTTTTAAAGGAGAACGCAATTTGTCGGTAAAGCACGTGTGTACGGGGGTTAATGAAAGTGTAAACCCGCCTTTTTTGTTCTCGAAATTGCTTTAATGTTCAAGTTTTATCGCTTTATAATTTAGGTAGGTGCGATAATTTTTAAAAATAGGATTTAGGTACTGTTACTTATCAAATACATGTTATAATAGTTTTTAAGCCATTTACGGCCCTCAAAATCAGCAAGTTTTCAGCCGATAATCCAAAATGCCAAAAGACGTGTTTGAGTGAAAAAATACAAAATCCAAGTTTTCATGCTTCAGACCACCAACATTCAGACGGTGTCCTCAAAGCATTAGAGACAGTTGGGATTTGAAGTGACCGAAGGGTGGTCGACGCCTATACCGTCTAGACTATTGGCTCCTACCACCGGACGTAAAATTTGATACGAGTGTGTTAGGAGCGAGTTTCGGCTAGATTGCGACTATGATATTTAAAGAAGAAATTGATGGAAATACGTATTCATTGTAGTACAACTAACTGGATTCCTGGTGAGAAATAATCACTTATTCAATAACTGTTAACTAGTTTTTCTAAGTCTACTAACTTTCTTAAAATAAATATTTTTATAATATCGAACAAATTATTATTATGATTTGCCTTTTTACATTATCACTCCCTATATTATTCATCCTCATTTAACTAATGGGTTTTTCCTCAAAACAAATGTAATAAAAAAAATGTAGGTATTTAAAAGTAAACTTCAACATTTAAATTTTATTTTGTCGCCCGAATCTCGACTTTCGACTCATTACCGACTTTACGATAAACGTCCACAAGTAGTAGGGGCCAAGATTGCGCAAATGTGGTGCATTTTTTCTTCCGTCGCGACTCCATTCAATATGTTTTGGCTGGCAGTTAAGTGGCGTGGCAAATTTACTAATTTGCTTTTTTTGTATTTTTTTGTATAAAGGGGTAAACATTTAAAAGGTTTAAGAAGGTCGAAATACTCGAACTTGTATATTAGTAAAATAAGATAATAATGACTATTTTGGATTCTGCGTCCTTATTGATAAAATAACTACGAAGTGAATTATTTTTATTATTATATAGTATTATATATATATAGTATTAAGTAATTTAACTAAATTACTTAATACTACCAATGAAAAAGACCTAACCTAACTAGGTTATCTTCAGAAAAACTTAAAATAAAAGCAGATTATAAGATATCTTTAGTTACAGGTTTTAGTGGGTCGTAAGCCTGTTTGTCGCCTATGAGACAAGAAAAGAGACCTCACCCGTTGAAATGCAAGCCAAATGTGCGCAAGCGCCACTGTATGTAAACATTGCAGTGGGAAAGCAATTACAATAGCAATCAAATTACATCGCTTATGCTTTATTATGACAAGTTACGGACATCCATCCATATACGTATATTATCCTTCTAAAAACTCACTACAGTTTTCTGAAAATACAGGGTAAATTCAAAATTTTTATTCATTATTATGGGAAATTTCAAAATCACTTAAAAATTGCCGTGTATTGTGATTTCATAAAATAAGTTGACGTCAAATTACTTAAAACTAAATTTACTGCCGCTTTCAAAGCTTCAGTGCAGAAGAAGCGGTATCGAACTGCACTGCAGCATTTTCTACAAAAATGTCACCTTCACAATTATCTAAAGTTAGAATAGAAATGGGGACGAGAGAACATATTGCTATGATTAATTAATTTAATCAAAATTTAAACAATAAAAAAATAATTATCAAATTTAAATACATTCTATTTTTGAAAGATTAAAAAATGAAAGGAAATAATGATTGATTTTAAATAGATGTAGGTATGACCTATTGGAATTCGATTTCGTCCGCGTATCTTACCGATCTATTAAATATGGGGGTTGGATCCGCCGAAGAACTATTACGTCGGGAAGGGATACAAGCCCACAAATTTTGTGTTCATATTAATATTAAGTGATAAGTTAAATTGTATTTGATAGTCTTAAATAGACTTTTAAACCTTTTATCATGAATACTGAAGTCAAAATTGTACCAATCTATTTAAAAGAAATAGATTCGTAAACCGAATGTTCTCAAAATATTAATTAATAACCTAGACACATTAGAGTTTATGCCTATTTCCCAGAGGATCGGTCAGTGACTACATCTATTTATTTGCTACAATCCTTGCACACTTCTTTGGCATCATGTCATCCATACTACATTCATTCATCAATATTTTCATACAAGCGACGAGCCATTAGGCTTCTCTTAATTTTTTACCATAATATTTGTAGATACTTTATAAATACTAACTTTGCATATCAATAACAGCTATAACAATATGGCTATAATTACAGCATTTGATTGCAATGATAATGGCTTCCCACTGCGCTGTTTATGAGTTTACAACAGACAGTCATACACAATGGCGCTTCGCATTTGGTCCACATATCACATTCTCAGCTAATGATGTTGGACCATTGTTGATTATTGCCAATAGTCATGAGAATTATTCAAAATTATGACGTTGCATGCAATTTTTGTTTGGTGAAATCTAGTTGCAAAAAAATATGGTTGAAAGATATAATAATTTTTTTAATTTCTCATTATAGTCGATATAGCTGAACGTAGCCTTTCAGTCTTTGTGAGACTGTTGGCTCTGTCTATTCCGTAAGGGATATAGACGCGATTATAAGTATGTTTATTACATATACGTGATTGTTTATATACATATTGTCAATTTCATCTGATCGAATCAATCTAATTCTGCATATTCTATAGCAAATAAAACAAGTGATTATAGCCCGAGTTTGGCTCATCAATATCTTAATTGATTAAATACCAAAAAAATCAGACATCTCAAATTTAAAAAGATTCAAACAGTGATAATTATTGGCCAAATTAACTCTGAAACAAACGACTTACTTAAAATTACTATATCCCTTGCGGGGTAGGCAGAGCCAACATATTTGCAAATACTCACAGGCTCCGTTCAACCAACGACTAGATATGTAATTTCATGATTTTGCTTGTAGTAGAGACTGAAAAAAAACATTAACTGACTTTTCGGAAATCAATTGACTTGAAAAAACGTTGTCGGTGTACACTGTGTGGATGTTGATTGTCAGAAATTTTATAAAGAAAGTCAGTCCAAACCGCTGGCTAAATATTTGTAATTTGTTAAATTGACGTAGATTCCATAATGTGGTTTAGGAGTGCACTATGAGAAGATATCTTGAAACCACCACGGGAACGGAAATTATCATAAAAGGCAGGCGAAGTCGCGGGAGTTCTAGCGACTTTAAGGAACCCTTTACCAGCTAATAGCTAACGATTAAAGCCCAGTGCACACTGAAGACGCGACAGGGTGTTTGTTTACCTGATGACATTTCCGCCGCACGTGCGCGTAACGCGAGCCCGCCGATGCTAATGTAGACTGGTGGTGTGTTAGACGGTTTATTTAGTTCGATATTTGAATTGTTTTACTTTTATTTTGTGTTGAGATTTCTTTTTTTTTAAGAAACAGACCTTAAGTTAGTATAGTTTCTTGTATATTTATATTTTTTTTTTGTGTACATTAATTGGTTAATCGTTAAATGAAATATATTATTTTGTCTTATTTTTAATAGAATAGAGACGGTGATGTTACAATTTTGAATATATTAATTATTAGGAATTTATTTGAAATTATTTAAAAATAAAATTGGTATTGAAATAAATACTTCCCATATCGTAATAATTAACGAACTTATATTTTCTGCCCATATTTTAGTTACAGTTTAGTTAGACTCTTAACAAAGTTTTTTTTCATACTTTTATGTACAAAAATAGTATTAAAACTTTATAATCTTTGATGTATATATTTCCTTGCTACTTAAAGTTTTATCGATAACACAACTTCCCATCCCTACACTCCCTAAAGAGGATGAGCGGTAATGCAGTGTTTACAGGTTGGGCACAACATCGTCTGTTAATTGCGCGCGTAGTGACTGAATGGTCTTATTTAAATGTTAAGCGGGTAGGATTACAAACAATAATAGACAAAATTGTTTGTGGTTCTCTTCATTTTTTAATTGCAAATGAGCAGTAATTTTTTCACACGCTTTTGGATAGTGCTTACTGAGCTAGTACCGTAGGATATCTTCATAGAACACGGGGTTCGTCGATAATAATTCAAGAGTGATTAAGGCAGGTTTTTCTACGAAGTAAGAGTATGTTTAACATACATTTAGGACAAGATTGGTCAAGTCATAATTCCGTCTATCGGCCTGAATGGAACGAAAAATACCTTAATGTCCCAAGACTAAGGTTTTTGCTCAGTGCTTGCTTGCTTGAAACGTTGGATGTAGGTCGTCTACAACAGAGCGAGGTGGAAGTTAGCCTACGTTCAGCAGTGGATGGTGGATGGTGATAATGACTGGATTGTATTGAAGAATCGGTGACGTACAGCCGCGTATAGCGAATAATGCCGTTATTTCCCGTTCCCGTGAGAATTAAAAATTGAGCGATATCAAATAAAGAGAGGATCAAAATTCTCGTAGAATAAGGAATCAACATTTGACGACCTCTGTGGCTCAGCGGTAGTACGCTTGTCTGCGACACCGGAGGTCCCGGGTTCGAATCCCGGTCAGGGCATGATGAGAAAAGAACTTTTTCTGATTGGCCTGGGTCTTGGATGTTTATCTTTACAAGTATTTATATATAAAAATATAGTATCGTTGTGTTAGTATCTCGTAACCCAAGTTTCGAACTTACTTCGAGGCTAACTCAAAAAAAAAAAAAAAAACATGAAAATATCAAATCTCTAAACCTAGTGGTTGGAGCTGTGAGTTGACCCTGACAGTTTGTCAGTCAATAGGTAACGCGAAAAAATTTTATGTTTAGAGATGTCTTATATAAAAAGAAACGAGTAACAATTTCTGCTGGCTTTCACAAGTGTGGAGTCTTAGGAAATTGTTGTAGCGGAAGTAGCAGCTCCGCATTTTCATAATGTCGCCGGCGCCCTCACGCCGCTTTCATATGTTAATTTTATTGACGAACACGTCCGTGTACAGTGGAGATGGACTGTTTGGAATTAATAAAAATAGAAAAATAAATGAATACAACTAATAAACTAATAAATAAAAAAAATAAGGATAGGTCCACTCCTTCTCTTTCACACAGATGTCTTAAAAGGCGATTAAGTGATAGCTAGTTTATGAAGCTAGCAATCTGTCACTATTAGTATCTTATTTCTATCATCAAGCCTAAAAATTTAACGTGGCCCTATCAGTCTTTTCAAGACTGTTGCCTATAAGGGATATAGACGTGACTATATGAATGTATGTATAAAATAAAAATCAATAAAATAATAAATAAATATATTCAGCACAAATTACACAGATTGAGTTAACCTCGAAGTAAGTTCGAAACTTGTGTTACGAGATACTTACCCAACGATACTTAACAATTAAAATATTAAATATATATACTAAACTATTAAAATTATTACTATTAATAATGACCTTTTTAGGTCAACTTTTGTATTTTAATATATCACTGTTTCTGAAGTCCAAATCCTAAGCATACCTAACCATTAAAAAAAAGAAAACTTACTATTGCAGTGTTTGTTATAGGTGACTTCTTAGTTAATTGTAAGAGATTGATAGTTTAATGTAGGGTTGCCATCTCTAAAATTTGGAAAACCGGACAAGACGCGTGAAAACCCCGGATTTTAGAGTCCGAAAGCCGGACATGTTAACAAGATCTTTTAAACATATACAATGCAATAAAAGACATTTGAATATTAAACAACAAATCAGAACATTTTTAAAGTTTAGACCTACAGCAATGTAAGCGGCCCAATTTTTTTTATTTATTAATATTTTAAAACCCGGTCTACAAATGAAACCTTCCTCGGACGCTCCCCGGATGCCCTCTAAACTAGGACAAATCCGGGGAAACCCGGACGGATGGCAACCCTAGTTCAATGTGATAAGTATTATGAGTAAGTAGGTAAGTACCTACCACCTAGTATTTATCTTTATACCAATATGTACAGTACACTACTTAGGAGATACCTGGGCCACTAATACACCAATCAAGGGTAGGGGTAGGTAGCAGGTTTTTCCTGAGCCTACCGTACTAACAATAAACGTTTAGTTGAACTTTGACTTAAACATTTGCAATTTTCTTGATACAGGTAAATTTCTGTAAGTAGCTGCTTTAATTTTTACCTTTAATAAATACAATAATATACTCACGTCTATATCTTTTGAGGGATAGACAGAGCCAGCAGTCATCAATGTCTGAAAGGCCACGTTCCACTTATTTAAATAGCCATTTTAATCTTGTTTTGACGAAAAATAACAAATTCCTCTCCACCCTTACAAGCAGACTTCGAGCAATTTGCAGAGCGGTGATTTCACATTCTTCAGTTCGTCAAGAGGCTTCAATCGACCGTCTTAACGACCTGAGAGCTGAGGAAACTTCTGGCACTAACTACAGACTAGGGTTTCACGCTCCTTCACAAACTTCTTCGTCTGATTTGAATAGATTTCTCTACAGAATGAAAAATACTTGAACCTGTCGGGAGAGATTACTTGCAGATCTAATTAACAATTTTCAAAGCGCCTATATTCAATTTTATTGATCACGTGATAATTGGTAATTTTGTATCTCCTCTGCGTGGTTATGACTTGTCAAGAGTATTTCACAATCTGATTTTATTATTTTGACAGAAGTCAAAAATAAAGAATAGAAAAAGTTGCATCTACGACTCAAACCGCCGAGCTTGCATGAAGAGAGTAATGAATGCGGATGAAACGAAGTGAGTATGCAAGTGGAAAGATGTGGTCTCTGCCTACCCCTCCGGGAAAAAGGCGTGATTTTACGTAGGTATGTATGTATGTACGACTCAAACTTACTGAACGAAAATTCATATTTATATCCTTAAATTGGATACAAGGTAAATTGACGTCAAATATTACGTACTACGCGTACTTACGTACTACTAAGTAGGCCTACTTAAAGTTACTGCTCACATGATTACGAGTATTATTATTGCCGCCCACATACATAAATACAATCACGCAGAAAGACCTAAGTACATCTTACCAATTGCCACAAACCCTGAATATTGTGTACAAGAGAATCTTAATTGTAATCTGCAGAATCAACACTTATAATCACTTCACTACATATTATATAGTACAATCCCCCTATTTTGACTCTATGTATGCGCTAATCTCGGAAAGTTGTGAACGGATTTTATTCCTGTTTGAAATGTTGATAAAAGCTATCCGTGCGAAGCTGGAGGGCCCGAATGGAATGATAAGAAGTAGTAGGATTGTGATATTTCTCTGTCTGTGTTGAAGATACCTACGCCAGGACGAGAGAGAGCCAAGAAAGTATAGCCAACCTCGCTATACCCTCGCAAAGGGACGGGAATAAGAAACAAACTACAAAAGTAAACTGCTGGTATTGCACCTTTATTAGACTCTTACTAATTTTGTACTATTTACATACGTGCCAATGCATAAACTACGAACATTTATTCAACCACTTAAACATTATTTACAACTACAACGTAATCAGCTAAACAATAAAAATTCTACTAGCTAAATCAAAATCTTTGGCTAACTCTAGCAACATTTGGTTTTTTTTTTTGCAACAAAATTTAACTAAAATATGTAATCGCCGCCGCAAAAACAGACCAATCTAATATCGAACCATCATTATCCTATACAAAGATTGTGGAACATCATTTAATTGCATAAGAAATTCTATTATCGAATTTCAATTTTCCACTTCAATGTTACTGGCCATACTTTCATTACTGTTTTCATTGATGTCTATGGTTTTACTTTTTTCTACCGTCTTTTCTTTATTCGTTCCTGATTGTTCCGCCGCTTCTTTTATACTGTCTGTCCTACTTTCAGTCTGGCTTCTATCTAAGTCACATGGCAATGGCATTCCAAACGCTGGGTGTCCGGGGTAGTACATATACGAAAGAGGTAAATTTGGATAGTTTACGCCTAAATGTGGACCATAGAGCGATTGTAAAACAGCCTGATTATACGATTCTTGTAGTAACGCTTTGTATTCAGGATTTTTCGTGAAATCTACACCGTAAACTCCCGCAAAGTGCTTTAGAATCGGTGACCCTTCTAGTAAAGGTGGGGCAAAAAGTGCTGGATTTATAGTTTTCCCTAACATGGGAGTTTGATACGCTTTCATATCTGATAAAGTCGGTTGTCCATTGTTATTGACTAATACTTTTACGGCGACTTTCCTCGCGTGGTTGGCCGCCGCCGCTGCTGCCGCCAACATTCCGTTTTCTTGCATTTGCAACTGCTTACGTTTCGTTTTGTATCTTCTGTTCTGAAACCATATTTTGACTTGTGTCTCCGTGAGTTTGAGACTGACGGCCAAGTCGGCTCTTTCGGGTCCTGAGAGGTATCTTTGTTGGCTGAACCGCCTCTCGAGTTCGTATACTTGTGCGTGGGAAAATGCGGCGCGAGATCGCTTTTTACGGCCTCCATTTTGGGTGTACTCGCTGATGGTGAAGTTTGGTGAGGCGATGAGTCGTGGGTCGCCGGAGGAGGGGGGAGTGGAACATTTTCGAGGTTCGTAGTGGAGGTTGAAGGGCTTGTAGCTGATGTCCGAGCTGGGAGAGTTCCGGCGTGTTGGAGATCCCGTGTTGGATGAACGGGAGTCGTAGTCATCTGTAACAAAATTAATAGGTTTAGTGATGGTGATATTGTTAAATAATAGTTGAATCTCAATACCTAAATTGGTGTATCTACCACTTAAAATTTGTAGTGGAGAAGTAGTAGTGGAATTATTTTTAATGAGTTATTATAAGACTAGAAAGTATTTTCGTTGCAATTTTTTAAATACTTAATCCAAAGACGAAAAATAATGTTACTGAATATCCTTACAAATCGTTCCATAAAGTTACAAATTTTCAAATTTCCGATCATTAGGCCGCGTTCACACAGCCAGCGCCCGCTGAACGTCGCGTCACGCCAAGCGCGTATAAAGCGATACAATGGATCCATTACGCAAATTGTCAAATTGTGAAAGGATCGCGTCGCGGTAACAGTGGTTTTGCGTGTGGTGTCACTTTGGGGTACAATGAAATCTTTTGCAGTTGGAAATTATGTCGAAGTTATTCAATTTTCATTGTGAGTTTTAATAATGGTTGATGAGAAATACTATACTGGTTATTTTAGTGTTCGAAAATAAAACTGACAAACATATTTCATGTTGTACCCATGGTCCCACCGGTTTGTCCCTCTAGTGGACCACGGGATATTACCGTGTAGGTACTCTTGGCCCTACTGCGTGTTAAGGTAATGTCCATCATACTCTTAAGGGTTTACTTAAGGGTGTTAGGTAGGTATTTAGTTCTTCTTATTAAGATTTTCAAAATTCTTTGTAGAGGTTATATGCTAATACATAAGTAACGATGTTTGATTTGATTAAATATATTTAAATTCAGAGTACGCAACTTAGTTTATAAAAATATTATTAGCTAAAACTTTGATATTATAAGAGACCTACTTCAAATTCTATAGATATATCTGTTTATAGAAAAACGAAGCCTTTCTTACACTTACTACAAATTTGAATAGCAAAACATGACTCAAACCTTTCACACATTAAACGTCGCAACACTACAAAGTCCGCCCCAACAAAACCTAAACAAAATGCGCATAATTCTAAGGGCACGTGCTATGAAAGAGCACAACTAGTAATTACTAAATTGAATGCTTCAATAGCTTTTAAGCGTCATTACTTATAGTAATGAGGGAGTGGAGTAATCCAAGTGACGGCTAAGTGGCGACGTCGCCGCGCAGCACGGCTAGTGTGAACGCGCCATTACACCGCTATTGTTGCCTCAATAATTATTGGCTGGCCGCATATTCCTTCTTAATTTGAATGTAGATCCGAATTTGAAATGAATGAATTTAAATCGATGTCATCGCTTTATTTTGTAGCAAAGCAAGCGATAATTAGAGTGCGTAAAAAACAAAAATGAAACTGCTAGTCATTGTCATCGCAAAAATAAATAATTCTAATAACTATTAAAAATATTTCTTCTATGAGATAGAGTTTTAGGCGATCTTTTGATTGAAAAAGTTACGTGTATTTTCATGCAGTTTTTTTGAGTATAGGTAGATTTTCTGGTATATAAGTAAGTATTTTTCATAATAATTCTATGATTAATTGAACGGGTCAAATGTTAATTCTGCAAGAGGAAAAATTTATAGCTTGCTTTCTCTTCCTACGTTTCCTACGTGCAAGTATAAATTGCAAAACAGTTATAATTATTTTGGGTTACAATAACAAGTTCCCATGATTGCACTGTCTGTCATAGCCAATTTACCTATTTCAAATGCTTTATAGAAGTTTACACCGACGGCGACGGATTAAAAATTCCGTTCTATTTTTGAATTGAGATTTTGAAGCATTGCTTTTATAATTTCTCTTTTTATTCTTTGTTTTAGTTTAACGTTCCTTTGGTTTTGGTTTGATGTTTACATAACAAAAATTTCATGTGCGTTGTACATAATTAATGATATCAATTAATGTCCGAAATAAATTATAGTGAATTTGAAACATTTAATACATACCTACATACTTAGGACATACATGCAAAATTATAAAAAATCTAAGGCTTTATATAACGCGCATATCTGACATTAATTTGAAAATTGAGCTAATAACTACAGCACTAAGGAATATTTTAATTTTTCTGCAACTCCTTTAAAATTCAGTCAGGTGGATTACTTAAATAATAGTGGCTCGAAATACAGCTTCATGGTAGGTAAATGTCTAAAAAAGGGATACATATTACTACAACGAGGGGTCAACTTGCCAATTTTTTTCTAAATTAAATATAATTTACCTGAAAGTTCTGTGACTGGATAAAGGTTCTTCCTGGACATGTCCAAAGCTCCATCATCGCTATAATCTCTATAGCCGTTACAGTCGTCATAATATTTCAAAACTTCTTTTTTGGCCGACTCTTCTTTGTTGTAACAACTGGCAGTTTTCCCCATAAAAATCTTCCCGCCAAAACTCGCATCCTGACAAAACATTCCATTTTCAAAATCGCACCGTTCATTCTCTTTTGTCAAAATATCGTTTATCGAAAAAGGTGTCGTCAAATTCGTCTTTTCGCAATCTTGCAACGTCATTGAGTCTTTATAAGTTTTTAAATTCGGTTCCATTTTTAAATTCAAATACACACGGAATTACGGAATCGACATGGACACTTTATCGCGCGTTTCTGGGTTCGCCTTACCGCAAAAGCGTTCCTCAAACGAATAAACTTCGGTGATAGATTGCCCGCCTGTTTGACGCATGGTAAGCCTTTGAGAAGGACGGAAATAGAAGTTGGTGAGCGGTAGATAGGGTGCTAGAGGGAGATGGCAAGATATTAGGGCGGACGTTTTTTAAAAAGCTCCTGAAGTAGCGTAAGTAGTGGGGATCGTTGAGTTTTTCTTAAAGATGTTTACGTGAATGCGATTTGATCGCTTAGGCCGCTGTTACGATTGTCCTCCTGTAGTGAATTGGTGTCAAATCGATTTTCCCGAAAACCTTATGACACAAACATCCTTAGGAAACCTGTATATTTAGGAAATTGGATGTGTAACGATAATCCAATATGGGTCAGGTATAAACTGTCTTGCCTAATTCATAATCATGATCAAAATGGTGCATCTTGACTGATTTACTTACCATAAAAAGCATCTTTGTATACAAAATCGTATTAATTTATCTTTAAAGAACTGTAGCATTAGCACTTACCTAGGTAATATTGGATGAAATTTCAGCCATTTGCTTCAACGTAGAGATTTTGCTAAGAACAACACCCAATTTTGGGAGTTTGGAAAAAAATTACACTCCACCTATACATATCTTAGAAGATGATGGCAGTTGATTAATTCCAATATTAAGCCAAAAGTAGGCCAAATGCTATGAAACGGATACCGTGATAAAATTTAAAGTTTAAGATAAAGGGAGGTATCTAATGTAATATGGAAATAATAAAGCTTCCAAAACATCTTGTAATATATATAATATTTTATAAAAATACCTTAAAATGCCTTATGACACGTAGGTAACGTGCCGTGTAGATCCTATTGAAAAGGCCCACTCCATCCTATGGATATCGTAAAAGGCGACTAAGGGAAATGCTTATCTGATATTCTTTTAGGGATGGGCTTGCAACCTGTCATTATCTAAGCAATTCCATCATTAAGCCATATAGTGCTGAACATTGCCCTTCAGTTTTTCGAGATAGTGGGCTCTGTCTACCCCGTAAGGATTAAATATGTAAGTAAGTATATGTATGTTTATATGTATGTAATGGCTTCAAATTTCTCAATAGCCAATGCAATACAACCGCATCAATTCTTCGCTATTTCGTAGCTTCCAACTTCCTTAAAGCGCCCACCGTTAACGCGTTGCTTTATCAATAAGTGTCGGAGGAGTGTCTATCCGTCCCTCTCTCGCATAGCGACACCATTCTAGCCCCTATATGTCGCGTCCCTTTCACTCATTAGAGCCCCATTTAAAACAGCCAATAGCAGTACCGCGACGTCTGTGGTTGACCAATAATAGAAGTGGGTGAGCTGAAGTGTCAACATAAATTTTCTTTTTTAAATTCAAACTTGGGAAATTGTTCCTCTTCTTTTGAATGGCTATCGTTAAATTGTGTTACGTGCCAGTATCTCGTTCAGATTTTGTATTGAAGATTACTTGTCGCCTTGATGAACGAAATATAAGTCACGTCTGTTACTGTCCTTACGGGGTAGACAGAGTTTACAATTTTGAAAATCCACGTTCAGCTTTATGGCTTAATGATGGACATGAGTGACACGTTGCTAGTGAGATAGTCGTTTATACGAAAAATCTCAAATTTATCAGCTTCCCCTGATATTTTACATTTTCTCCATTTTTTTATTGCTATACTTTAAAATCATCGCCCGTACTGACTGATATCAATCAAATTAATTACGATTATTTAATCCAACCGTGCCCTAAATAAGTTAAAAGTGCTTTGGCCTAAGGATCATAACGTCGCAATCAATAAAGGGCACTTACTGTTTAATATTTCATTGATGGTGCAGCCGAGAGGATATCGGATGTTTTGAGTGGCTGCCACAGAGCCATGCATGGCTAGAAGTCCCTTTTCATTTAGGCATTTAAGTAATTAACTTGAGAACCGCTCGAAACACCCCGTTAATAAGTACCTGTTCCCGCGGGAATTTGAGGAGGTCTCTTTTGCATCCCTACCTGCGTAAAAACCTACATGCGTTTCGAGTCTTTAGACTCAGTGGTTTTTGGTCGTGCGTTGTCATTCAGTAATGGAATTACTTATATATAAGTATAAAACTTTAAAGATTAAAACAAACAAATTCGCGGGATTTTTAAAACAGTGTCAGGTAAACTGCTCATTCTTGATCAAATCGGGGACGTCCTGGCGCAAGGTCAGGTCAAGGGTAACTAAGTAAAAGCTTGCATGAAGAGAGTTAAGAATATGGATGTGTTAGTATCGCTCTTAGACATAGGTACATAATAATCACGTCTATATCCCTTACGGGGTCCACAGATCCGATAGTCTCGAAAAGACTGATAAGCCAAGTTCAGCTGTTTAGTTTTATGATACTAATGAGATTCAAATAGTGACAGGTTGCTATCCCATCACCAACAAAAATAATCACAAATTTATATGCCTTTAGTCGCCTTTTACAACATCCATGGAAAAGATATGAAATGGTCCTATTATTTTCTTATTGGTGCCGCGAACCACACTTAGATTTTCATCTAATTTTTTTTTAAATAAATTCCTTTTTTGCTTCAAATGTAAACAATTTCAATGAAAAAAAAAAAACTGTTGTACTAAAAAACCCATGGCAAAAATTTAATTCCAAGCTGTCTGTCCCGTCTTAACTCTACGCGGTCAGTAAGAGGCCATCCGAAGTGCCATAAGTGGTGTTTGCGGTGTCCATCTATGTCGGTGTTATGTCGATGTATTATATCGATGTCGATAATCAATCAGATAACTCGAGTGGTTAACGCGGGCGGAGCTTATAACTAGGGCAAATGAATAAATATATAATTCTCAAACTAGGTATAATGTACTAACTAAATACAATAACCAGTTTGACTATAAATAATAAAGTTTTAATCTTGTTCCCCCTCCTGGCGTTACAAACAACAAACATACACATACATTTAGTCAACGTCTATATCCCTTGCGGGGTTGACAGAGGCAACAGCCTTGAAAAGACTGAAAGGTCATGTTCAGCTTTATGGGTTTATGATGGAATCGAGATTCAAATAGTGACAGGTAGGAACCTGTCACTATTTGAATCTCGATTCCATATTCCCATTCCTCTAGTAGGTGATGAGCTAGGAAGCTCATCGCCTAATAGAGGAATACAAGTTTATAACCTTAGTCGCCTTTTACGTCATCCATGGGAAAGATAGAGAGGTTCTATTCTATGGTGAACCGTGAAGATTAGTGCAAAAATGATCTTTTGTACAACATTTTTGGTTCCTACAATTAAACTATTTTTTCAAAGGTGGAAGAACTAAGTATTCGTAGCTCGTAGGCGCGTAGACCCATTTGTAGTAGCTCGTAGGCAAACTCGTAGCTGAAAAAAAAGTTACTTTTATACACGCTTTTTCAATTTCTTTTTCACTCGTAGGTCAGTAGAAAAAGATTACATCAAATGAATATTTTCTCATGGTTTTTGGAAATATTTTTTATTGTCATTACTGTTACTAAATAAAAACTAATAAAAAGGAACCTGAATGTAAGTAATCATGATTCAAGCTAGGTATTAAATGAATGATACTAAATGAACCCTGTATAATTATTATTTACCTACTGGGTTCCTTTTTATTAATTTTTATTTAGTAACAGTAATGACAATTAAAAATATTTCCAAAAACCATGAGAATATATTATAAAAAATAATATCATAAAAACTCCTTTAAACAAACCAGAAGACTGGAAGCAAAAAGCATATAATTTTATTATATGCTTTTTGCATTATATGGTTATTAGTAGTGACATCTAGTGCAATAAAGTAAAACAGTTTTACCAAAAAAGTAACAATAAGGCATTTTGTTTTAATGTGGCTATTCCTCACTAGATGTCGGGCTGGGGCATTTTGTGTTGTTACCACACGTCAATAGATGGCGCTAGCTTAACTTTCAAAATTTAAGTGATGCTTTTTTGCCCAGAGCTTTATTCCCATAAGAATTTCACACTTCATTTACCGAATTTCCAAATAAAAACAATCACCTTTGCAAGTTTTAAGTTACAACCTCCGTCACTAAACTTCGAGGCTTGGGGTTCACTTGTAGATACAATATTACCTACCTAATTCTCTGATGTTGTAATTTTTATGTGCAATAAAGAGTATTCATTCATACTTTTCTATTAAATTTTGTCTACATAGGTACATACATATCTCCTCACAGAGCAAAGTCCTATCTACGCTCTGTGCTCCCCCGACACCCCTGACACAATCCATGCGCTGTCAGTCTGACCGCTGAACCTCTGTAATTGATACGATAATCGCCCCTCTGTTTCATTGTAAGCAAACCACAGATTTATGATTCATTTATAGAGTCAAATACTAGGGGCTAAGAATAATACAGAAGAGTAGGTATGGGTGTTTACATGCTATTCCAGGAGAAAAAAAAATACTATAAGAGGTAACTAGCGACCCGCTCCGGCTTCGCGCGGATAGAATTAATGATTTTCATACAAACTTTCATCCCTAATTTTTAGAAACTTAGTGGTTCATTTTTGAAAAAAAAAGAATAATTAGAACGCAGATCTTTAACTAAATGCATCCTAAACATGCGAATCGGTCCAGCCGTTAGCTGTGAAACTGGAATAGACAGATAAAACTTTCGCATTTACAATATTAGTAAGGGAAAGGCAAGTGAGAGATGTTCTTTGGATTAATCTGGATTCCGTCAACTATGTAAATGTATCCAGGATTGCGGCCCCACATGAACTGTTAGCCGTTGCCCGCGACTTCTTCCGCCGTAAAAGTTCACTGACAATCTCATACCCGCTTTTAACCCCTTCTCCGTAGCGTTTAGGCGTGAAAGCGTAACAGACAGACAAATTTACTTTCTCATTTAAATATAATATTAGTAGGGGTTTAATATTATTTTTTTTTTTTACTTAAGGTATTTATGTGTGATGGTCGTTCATATCGTGATCTCTGGTAGTGGACCAGCAGCTTCTCTGCTCTTGCAAAGTCAATAAAAGACAGGGATTTGGGTTCAATCTTGGGACGTTTCTTTTTGGAAATGGGTAATTGCAAACTGTCACAATTTGAAGTTCATGACCTTTCCGTCTTGTCGAGACTGTTGGCCCTGTTTACCCCGTAAGGGAAAAAGACGTGATATATGTTTGTAAGTATGTAAATATTTCAGTTAATATTTGTTCTAAAAATAGGGATACAGATGGCGAAATATGATCACATTGTTTTTATTATACACTTAGTAAATCTCTCACAACTGATTCTATTCAAGATTTTTTACAGACAATAACATTTAAATCGTTAACTTAGCCAATTCCGGGAGCTATTTACTATAGCTGAACCTATAATAATTTGACGCCAAAGAAAATAAAACGTTTCCCATAAAACTTTAATATGAAAAAAAAATTACATTTCCAAATGTTCCTTGAAATTCGTTGGTTTTTTTCTGCGCCGGCGCCGGCGTCAACTGTGTTCGCAATATATCACGAGCAAATTTTACGCAACTTTTAGATGACCTTTCTTTTTTGCGACAGATGGCGACGCATGGGGTCATGTGGCATGTCAGTCTACCACAATAGGTAAGCTATCATTCAATGTGTTTTTTATTTTATTCACGTTAAAAACATCATGAAGCAGTAGCAATGCTTGTTCAAGCGATGTCATATCCAAGCTTTCGGCGCGGCATTTCACGAAGTTTAAATAAGTCTTATCTATTTTCAATCTTTAGGATTTAATGAAAAAAAAATGTTTATTCGTGAATTAACCCTCTCACCGTGAAATTACCATGGTCACGGAGCTGAGGTAAGTAGTTACTTTACTGAATGATCTGACTTTCCCACTTTTGAATCGTGGTCCCAAGTGAATTACGGAATGCGCCAATTGGGACACAAAATAATCAAGGGTTTTAACCATTATTCCCAAGGCGGGTAATGTGAGGCAGTAGCTCACGCGGCATGTAGGTACGGTACGGTGTCTCTTGAATGCTGTACTATATAACAAATTGGAATTGGTGTATCTTATTCATTCCATGAACACTTTTAATCATTATTACCAAGATTAATAATTAATTAACTTTCGGGTGGCCTCAAAAGAGTTAAAATTCTCCTATGTTCACGCGGAATTTTTTCGACAGCGTTCCCTAAATAAAAATCTAACCTAAAAACTGAAAACACCGAATTGATTTCACTGAAAAAAAAACACAGACCACTTCAGATCCTGTATTTGTCGCGGGGCGTCCGGGGGCGGCGTATTGACAAAATGCCAATGTAATTTATTGGCGGGCCGGCGCCAAAGCGGTTTTTTTTTGTTTTTTTTCCAAACCCTAAGCCGTGACGACGGATCCGACCTCAGCTGACAGTGATAACGCCAGTTTTCTTGGCTTTGACAACTGTTGGGTTATGCTATTACTATTGGTTCTGCGGTTAGCAAAAAAATTATGCCGTGAATTGACGTAATGCAATAACGCTCTCTTTCCCCGTCTACCTTGATACCGCAAACCTAGATAGGTGACTCTCCAATCCATCACTACCAATATAAATAAATGTGAAATCGTGTAAGTGTGTTTGTTCGTCTGTCTTTCATGCCAAACGCCAAGAAGGACATACATAGACTAATTTTATAGGTAAAGGTACATTTCACGGAGCGAAGCCACGGACAAAATCAAGTAATTAAATACTTTTTAAGGCAATAGCTATCAATCAATCAATATCTGAATCTCAATTCCACCATTGAGTCGAATGGCTCTATGCATCCCCCCAAGCGATAAAGACGTAAGATACCTATGTAATTCTAATACTTTTCGTCGTGGCAAAGGGTATCCATGGTGTAACTGCAATGCAATGAATCGCCGGCCGGAGGAACATTAAACTGTGCACATGTAGTGAACGCTGATAACGCTGAGAAACCGCGGCAGTGCACGCCTGAGCAAGGTTAATGGCACATTATTCTATTTATTTTGCATTTAAAAAGGAATAAGTACTTACTTGATCTTAACCGGCAAGAAGCGAGATTGCAGTAGACTAAATATTAAGTAAATAGTAAGTAATATATGGACCTCATAACTTTTTACTGTAGTAAAATTGAGTAGCTGACTAGTTTTTTAGGGGATATTTTTAATCGTAATAAAATAAATAATATTTTCTGTTGTGTGCAGAGAGAGAGAGACGATGCGTTAATTGTTTTGTAATTTAAATAAAATACATGTAATTACACACCATAAAGAAACATACGTAGGTATTAACACAAAAATGCAAAGCTCACGTGAAAATTCCGACAAAAGGTGAAATACATACCTACATAGACAAGAGTTCGTATATTGAGTTTATTCAGGGTGAATTTAAAAGGTGTGATTAAATTTAAATTATTGGAAAAATACGTTTCAAAGGATTTATTTAGCTTGGTTTAGATACTTTTATTTGCCAGGCAGTGTACAGCGACGCTGCAACAGGAGTCCGCGCGTCCAAATAAAATCTGATGGGTAATGGAGTAGGTACACACGCAGGCTCATGTGGGTGAACATGCGGATTAATATGACTATCCGCTAATATTATAGAGCTCGTACGTAAAAGTTCTCTTTCGCAAAATATCACGACAGGGACTTAGAATAAAATTTAATTATCTAAGCAAAATACCTATTTATTTTTTAATTAAATGTTATTGTCATATTATAATTTTTCATGATGACTTATGATTTAAAACTTGTTTCTAAAAATTAGATCCCGGCAATTTTTTGGATTTATTGATCTTTTTTATTTTTAAAACATATATTTTAAGTTTTTTTTTTCCTTGTTTTTTCGTCTCAATACTGATCTTATTTGTGTGACTTATTTTTTCGTTACCATGATTCAATTTCTTATTACAAACGCTAAGAACGCCTGCGTCTGTGCGCCCTGGGTGCGTGGCATCGGTCTATCGGGCCAGATCACCTTCCACACGAGATAACCTTAAAAGCATCACCGATATTAATACACACATCAAATACATCAAACGTTGGTACGTCACGCTTCGGACAACCAGGGGCGGACTTGAAAAAATTGCGATTTGGTTTTGCCAAGGAATCAGAATTCGTGTTAAAAGATTTGCTTTAGTTAGGTCAATATGTGCGATTAGATTTCTCGAAATGGTCCTTTTTTATTCATATTAGAGCGCGGTTTTCCTGACACTATATGAATGGAAATGAATTTTTTATTGTTTCTCGGCGATGTCCAATTTTGCCCGTTAACGGAAATCATACTACGAATATCAAACAAGAGACAAGGCGTTGGTAGGAATTCAACGTAGGTCACGTTGAATATTTTCATTTCGAGCAATTCTTTTTCTTTCGAGTAGTGGCCGAATCCGAATAAGTATTACCTTTCATGCCGTGAAAATATTTCGACAAATATTAATAAATGATAAGATGCCTTGCTATGTCTATTGCTTGGTATATATTATTTCTTTGATAATTTTTGGAATAAACGTGTGAAATACCGTGTGGTTCCCGCCACCAATAAGAAAAAGAATAGGACCACTCCATGTCGTTCCCATGGATGTCGTAAAAGGCGACTGAGGGATAGGCTTATAAACTTGGGATTCTTCTTTTAGGCGATGGGCTAACAACCTGTCACTATTTGAATCTCAATTCCATCATGGAGCCAAACAGCTAATGTGAACGTGGCCTATCAGTCTTGTCAAGACCGTTGGCTCTGTCTACCCGCAAGGGATATAGACGTGATTATATGTATGTATGTATTTAACATGTGAAATACATTTTGTAGTACAGAGAAGAAAGAGAAGAAGTACTCTCTTCTAGCATTCTTAGTCCGGTCCTGTTCGTGACAGAAGCCAAACAGTGATTGCTTCGGAAAATCCGATCTATTCATAAGCGCGAGTCATCATAATTTGTATGAATAATTGGTAGTAAATGTTATTTTTAGCCCATTATTCAGTTAAAGCTGACTCTGAATGTATTTAGATTGAAATAAATCAACTATATGACCAGACAGCAGCTTTAAAAATTATATAAACTGTAATAGTCCTGTGTCTAGCACTCAACTAAGGAACTTTTCTGTTACAAAAAGGACCTTCAACTCTATTTTGTATCACTGTGGCATATTTTGTTAAAGCTTGTGTGTTATCACTTTTTTTATGTAGGTATCCAGTTCATTTAATTTAAGAAATATAATTATTGTTCTGTTTTTCGGTTTACCTCTTTTTCTCCTGGCGTTAGTTCTTCTCGCGTCTTCAACTCTTCGGGGAGGTGCTAAAGTGACCCCAAAAAACATTATTATGGTTATATGGGTAGGCTAGTTTTTTTTAATTACTTCCTTGTTACTTAAATTAAGATCTCTGCAATTTTTTTGGACCTATTGATCTTTTTTTATTTTGAATTTTTCATCATTTTTTCCCCCTGACCTCCGCAACCTTTTGCAGGGGAACCAAACCCTACCATCTCAGCGTATTCCCTACTGCATTTTCAGCTGTTGGCTTCATTAAATGTTTGGGGTTATAAGCATGTTGAGTGACACCTGACTTACTTATTGTACGGGTAAATACTACATACATTCCGTGAAATAAGTAATATGTACTCAATCTGCTCCCTGCCACCAAGACACTTTGCAAGTTTTCATTGTAGCGTCTTATATGTATACGAGTTCAAGTTTTAGGCACGCTTATACGTCATCCGCAATAAGGCATTGGGTAACCGTAAAAAAATATAACAAGTATTTTGTTCAGAAACTTTATTTTTACCGTACATAAGTACATTACACTTTAATTTCATCTGGACATTTGTATGAATGCACAGGTTAATACATTCCCTGCCGTCGCGCTACTTTGCGCACTTAGAATGCAACTAAATCATTATCATAATGTGTACCAATTAAAAAAAAATGTATGATGAGCTTTAACAACTTTGTGGGAATCCAGAACATCAAAAAGTAATTAACAGCCACAACTCGACCAGTAAAATTAATTTTACTCATAAAAAAAGTCAATAAATCGCGCACGCTTAGTCCATAAAAGTACATAAAAGCTTTCAAACACAGGTGGCCACTGTTCCCAGAGTCCTGCGGGAAGACACGTGTAGGGATCAATATCTTATCGGCTGGCGCCGGCGCCTGAAACCGCGTCTAGTATAGGACTAGTACAGACAAGCGGTTTTTCAAACGCTCGTGCGTGACAAACGCGTGGTTTCTAATATTTTACGGATCTTAATTTGGAATAATATATTTTCCAACTTCTATGAAGCGAAGTGAAGGAACCGGCGCCATTTAGGATTGGAACATATAAAATAATTTTTGAATAAATCTTTCTATATATAATACCTATCCGTTGAAATCTATAAGAGTGATTTTTATTTAGTTAGTAAAAATCTGATCACGTCCTATTTGGACTCGTTATACTTCATCAAAATTAACTCATATTTTATAACATATTTGATCGAATTTTCGTCGAAACCTATTTTGTTTTAAGTTTTTATGAATTTTTTTATAACTTTTTTGCATAATTTAAAAGTAGGGGTAGGCGGTAATGGGCATATAAAGGATCCCTTTTTAGACATTTAGTGGACGGAACTCAAAAAATAAGAACATTATTCCTGTTAGATAACATGTGAATAAAACTATCTGGAGGAAAGTTCTATAGTAAGTGCTGTATTACTGAACACAAAAAAGAAATACTTCAATAAACCGCTCGTCCGTACGAGCCAGGCTAAGCCAACAGTATGGTAGCAATTCAGATAAAAGCGATCTTTACAAATTGAACGAAAAAATACATTTTGTAACACGCACCGATAGCTATTAACTTTTTTCCTGAAATTGTTTTTTTTTGTTACTATTTTATTCTCTGTGTCACTATAACATTTTGGCTTAAAGACTTTGTACTGCTGTACTACAAGAATAGAGACTGATTAAGTTTTTTTGGTGGGCGGTATAACAACTTTTGCAATGTTGGTTTTTACCTGACGAATTTAACAATTAACTTACTGTAACCTAAAGAAGTAATTTAATCAGTAAGTATATTTCTTGAAAATAAAAACTTATTATCGGCATTCATGCCAGGTTAATGATACCCTGTAGTAAGTACATATGTGTGTCAGGCTCCTTCTATTACTGCGTCAGTTACAAAATAAATATGTCATTTTATGTAGAAAAAACAATGTGTGTCAGCTACTTCTACAGCTTCCCGGTGCAGATTGTAAAAGTCAATGAAGGGAAAAGTTAATAAAGTTGAAATTCTTGCAGGCGATGTTGAGCTAGCTACCTTTCTTTATCTGAATCTTTATTCCATTATAAAACCATTCATCTGAATGTGGCCTTACAGTCATTTCGACAGTGTTGGCTCTATCTACCTATAGTCCTTGCGTATGTATCTTTAATCCTTGCGTGAAGAACGGACCGATTTTTCGTTAAGAACCTTCTTAGTACTGCTATTACACGTAAGTACCTACCAATGTTCAAAACATACTAATACTAACAAAAAATTATGTAGGTACTTTTGCTTTGATTCATACATACATACCTACATAAAATCATGCTTTGCCCCCGGAGGGGTAGGCAGAGACTGCATGTTTTCACTTGCCACAATCTCTGCATACTTCCTTCGCTTCATCCACATTCATAACTCTCATACATACATACATATTTAAAAAGACTATTGGATCAGTAAGTTCGGATCCTTCTTCAGGCATTACCTCGAAACCCGTAAGTATTATTTGGAAGTTGTATGAAAATTTAGGAGTATCTAGTTACCAACAGGGTTTAGTAAAACCACCGATTTATAGGATTTCACTCAGTTAGAAAAGTGTATCTAACAGTAGAGGTACCGATTTACAAACAGACTTTTACTCCATTTTTTTAGTGACTGAAATAAAGGTGAACAATTTTGATTATTTAAGTCTTTTTTAAAAGATTAATATATATATTTTAGTGCCTTAAGGAATAAACTGTACCCACCTACGATGGATAGGGTGGCCAAGATTTTTTATGAATGTAATGTAATGGGTGTATGTTGATGGGGTAAAATAATTTTAGTTTTTTTTCATACTTATTTTTTATTTATTTACAAAACAATCAAAAATAAATCTAACACACTTTGGCATGATAGCTGCGTCAGGATACCGACATTGCACTGTTTCTTAACATTATAGTTAAAAGTTTAAGTACATAACAAAATAATCTAAATCTATAATAATACTCTTTGGTAGTCAGTCTAAAATGGCACATTTACTTAACCTACTAAAATTATGAACAAACGTAATTAACGGGATAATATTTCTTGCAGTCTTGATCATCATTAAACATGGTCTTTGTCTCATCAATGTTAGGATATATGTTTTTGTTTTTAAAATTATGTACATTTGGGTCATCGATTGCATCTAAATGTTTGTTGGCGTAATATTTTACAGTAGTGTTATCGTCATAGGTTAAACTATCGTCGAAGTAAATAGTAGAAGTCAAGTTATCATTACTGTCCATGGAGATTTCAGGCTTATGGAACTGATAATTAGGTACAGGTTGGGCTTCTCGATCTTCAGGTTTGAAAAGTTTCCTTCCAGTAGTCTTGGGAATTTTAGCATCAGTGGATGTCGATACTTCGGGCGATTTGATCCTTTTGCTCTTGTATCTTCTGTTTTGAAACCATATTTTCACCTGTGTTGGGGAAAGATTCAAGGACTTGGCCAGTTGCTCCCGCTCTGGGGCGGTCAGGTACCTCTGCGCTCGGAACCTGATCTCCAAAGCGTGGACTTGAGCTTGGGAAAACAGGATCCGCGGCTTCCTCTTCACGTTTTTGTCTCTTCGATCTACTTTGTTGTTCGATGGAGTTTCTGTTGACAAAAATATAAATTGAAATTAGCTAAAAATAAGTATTACTTATTGTGACAGTGACTTCGCTAGGGAGTAGGTACACAACCGGGACGCAATCAAACAGATATTATTTTAAAGACGTTTTATTGAAATTTGTTTCTATCAGGAACAACTATATAAATTTCCAAAAAACAAACCAAGATTTAACAGCTAAGAACTGAAGACTAAGAGATTTAAAAAAATATTTAAAAAAAACGGTTGCAATAAAAACGTACTTGTGATTTTCCTCGGTGACGTCTCCAATTTATCGAAGTGGTTCAGAGGTTTCACAGGTGGCGTAGGCTTCAGTGGTGACATATCGTCAGTCTCCGTTCTCTTCTCCACCAGTGGAGGCATCTGCCTGTCCTCCATCTTCCCTTCCATCCCCACGTGATGAGTTGGTATCATATAATCAGAATACTGTTCATAGTTCTGGTGATAGAAATTATGGCAGTAAGGATTATAATTGTAATACTCGTCAATTTTTGTTTCGTGATAGGCGTCTTGATTCCAATAAGGCTCTACGTTGGCATGCACGGGCATGTTGGAGTAGACTTGGCTGAAGTATTCAGGTGGACAGTAACTCTGATTCTGATGATACATTTGTTCATATTCGTAACCCTTTCGGTCTCTTTCGTTTTTCCAATCGCATCGTTCGTAGTAATTCGGGGGTTGATTTGTACTTAAAATATCTTTGACTGAAAAAGGTGTATTCAAATTCTGGTTCACTGGTTCGTCTTTCAGTCTGTAATTTTTTTGCATGTAAACGTTGTAATCTTTAGGCGCTTCTTTAGGTTTTTCCAGGTAATCAACTTCGATGTATTCGTAAAAATCTTGCTTCGCAATGTTGTTATATGATGTAGAAACCTCGTTGTGTTGCTCAAAGTTATCCATGGCACTTTCACTAGCACTCAGTTCATAATTCACATTGACTAATAGATTAGGGATCAATTAATTAAGTTGTTGTTTAAATGAGGAGCGTTGGAAGACTGGTCCATTGTGGAATGGGATGCGAAGCCAATCCTTGACGCGGGCCCGGCATGGGGCGGGGCTATGGTGTTGTTACTATCCCTCTTCCGCTTATGGGATTATGATGTTCCGTCCTTGTCTTTCTAATCCAGGGTTGTTTACTACGAGGCGTTAATAAAATGGATGATTTCATGTGTCGGGTTGGAATGCCCTTCGTTTTGTTAATGACTTCTTAAACGTTTACGTTTACTGGGTTGTATAACGTATTGTAGTTTTTGTAATGGTTACATTTTATTACACTTTTTACCAACAGTTCATAGTACCTAAATGCAGAGATTTCTAGGCAAAAGATGAAGTGAAGATGAAACATGAAACATCAATTGAATTTTGAATTAATCCATTCCATATCTACTTACTACCTTACAATAAAAAGTAATATTTATGATTATTTAACGATTCGTTGCCATTTCTTTGACTTATGTCTGTATGTACTCTGTCTAACCCGTAAGAACAATAGAGAATTATTCTTACGGGGTAGACAGGAGAAGTAAGAAACTTAATTCCGTACAAACTTTCCGATTAGATAGCTTTCAAAACGGAATAATCTTATAAGACGCAATTCCCTTAAGTAACTTAAATATTTTTAAATTAATTATACACATTAGGCTCTTAATTATTTTATTGCGCGTTTGACTAAGCCGTCCCAACGTCATCTGTCAACGGCTAACCTCAATTGTTATTACAATGAGGTGCGACCATTCTGTTTACGATACGTCGTCGGCCCATGGCAATGATGGTAAACAACATAGGTAAACAATATTATATTGATGTGGGAGAAAATGAGAAATTTATAATGCTTCTCGCGTCATCGGGAAAGAATTTTGTTTCAGAAGACGATTCCAATAATTTGGGACATGTCAGGAACTCTCTTGGGAGGCGACTTAGTTATTTACATTTTTGACCTAGTAGGTAGTATCTAACAACAATCAATAATACCCATTGACTTATATATTATTACTGCTAGATAATACCTAAATAGTTAATTATACCAGCTTCAGTTAACAGACGAAAGTTGGTACACACATACAAATATAGCACGTCCATATCCCATAGATACGTATTACATACATACATACATACATATGGTCACGTCTATATCCCTTGCGGGGTAGACAGACCCAACAGTCTTGAAAAGACTGAATGGCCACGTTCAGCTATTTGGCTTAATGATAGAATTGAGATTCAAATAGTAACAGGTTGCTAGCCCATCGCTTAAAAAAGAATCCCAAGTCTGTAAGCCTATACCTTTTACGACATCCATGGGAGAGAGATGGAGTGGTCCTATTATTTTTTGTATTGGTGCCGGGAACTACACGGCACACACGTATTAGGTAGACATAGGTTACAATTGTTTCAAAAAAGATTTGAAGACCACGTTCAGCTTACCTACTGATAAAATTGCGATTCAGATACTTAGATAATGACATGTTGTTGGCCATGAGCTTAAAATAAATAAGCTAAAAGATTTAATAAGATAATTAAGCTGCAGTGTAGTTTGTTCCGCCGCTTCTTCTATACATGCGCTTTGGAAGCGGTAGTAGTTTTTAATTAATGTGATGTGACGTCTATAAGTGATACCTTGTATCCAATTTTGAAAATAAATCTATTCTATTCTAATAAAATGAAAGTAGGGGAGAGTGTGTATGAAAGAGCCAGTTTTAAAAAATAGGCAATTAACATATTTAAATATAATAATTTCGTAATAAGACTAGGTTTTCTGAATTAACACTTAAATTGTTTATATATAAAAACTATAAAAAAAGACATAACAATAAGGAAAATCTTATATTTAGGTAATTTAAAAAAAAGGGGAAATCGGCTCTTTCATTGCAGCACGTCATTGAAAAAGCCACAACAATACAACAACTGTGTGTTATGAAAGAGCCACATACCTATTTTAAGGAACAAATCCGTTTTAAATTATTAACAATCAGTACAATCTTATAAATCTAATTTCTTAAAACTTCACTAATTGGACTCTGAAATCACAGTTTTAATCAGTCTCGATAATAATTATTAAACATTGGCATAATCAACAAATAAAGATCCGTCTAACAAAAACAATAAAATAAAAAGTTATATAATCACTAACAAAATAATCGTAACATTAATAACGACTCTAAAAACATTTCTGACAAAAGAAATTAATCACTCCTTTAATTCCACAAGATTCATTGGCCCAACCTTCACATATCTTGCACTGGTACCATTCTTCTTTCGTATTGACATAGTGTTCATTACAAACAATACAATAATTATTATCTTCGTTTGAAAGAATCTTCCTCTTTTTTAATTCTAATAAGTTGATATCATTATCTGAACTCGTTAAAGATGTATCATCATGCAATGACAATATGCTTTCACTAGAATCACTAGTGTCATCTTGTTTTTTTTTATTTAACAGCCTTATGTTTGTTTTCGTTTTCATGTTCTTAGCAGACTTTAGTGATTTACTTTTCGTTTCTTTGTCCTGTATTTTGTTTTTTTCGGGTGTGTCTGTAATTATAGCCGATACCATTTTACGCGTGTTGGATTTAATATTCTTTCTTGGTCCTGATTTTAAAAAGGGTCTTACAATTTCAGGGCTAACAATTTGCTGTCGTGATGTTGATGGCTGTAATATGTTAGTCATTAAATCATCTATTGGCGTGCGATTAGCATTTGGACTTCTGGATGCATGCGAAGAATCAATATTGGTAATGCTGAGTTGAGGTGTTCTAGGTCTTACGTTATCTGCGATAGCATCTTCCGATAGTGCTGGATTAGGTTTATCAGTCACGTATGATGTTAGAAAATCATCGTCAGAGAATATTTTACTATTTAAAGGATATATACCAGTTGTTTTGAATCCCTGAGTAACATTTACCATACTAAATGCTGCTAAATAAGCATCTCTTACAAACTGTGCAACATGATAGATGGTGACAGTTTTGCCAGGATTACAAAGCATCCACTCGTTCATTACTATACGATATCTTGTTTTAAAAGGCCCGTACACAGTAACATCCAAAGGTTGTAATCTGTGGCTACAATGTGGTGGAAAGGTCAGTATTTTTATAAAATGTATACGAGCCAATTCTATTACACGAAGATTAACGTGGGATGCATAATTATCCAATATCAGCAGGGCAGGGTTTTCCTTAGTTGGTTTCACGTGGCTTGCGAAATGTTCCAGTGCTTTTACGAAATTGTTTTCTGTCATCCAGCCAGAGATATGCGCTAAACCTAATGCTCCAGAAGGCCCATTATTTAACATGTGATCCTTATAATTTACTCGCGGGAAAATGAACACCGGTGGTAAAGTACCACCTGCAGCATTAATAAAAAAAAGAGTAGTCACCAGTGTACCACGTTCTGCTGAAGTTACCTGCCCAATTTGTTTGGAACCCTTTTGAGCTATTATTTTAGGTGGAGCTGATACAGTACTACATCCTGTTTCATCAGCATTAAAAATCATATGCGGTGGAAAGTTATACTTTTCATAGAGACCGGTAAGTTTCTCAAAAAATTCACCTACATTAGTTTTATTAAAACTAGTGGCTCTAGACAACGATGTGCTCTCAGGTTTTCGAACTGACAAGTCTTTGTGCCTCTTCAAGAAGCCACGAAGCCATTCCACTGAAGCTATTTGATCAATGGTCCATTTTTCTGGACATTTATTATTTGCCCGTGCATATTGAAAAGCTAATTCTCGGGTTTGTTTTTTTGTCAAACCGTGACACATTTTTGATGCAGTTTTTAAATATGAAACTAATAGATCTTCTTCAGCTTTAGAGAAAATGCGCTTGTTACCAATATTTGGGCTATGCACGTAATTTTCATCGGTACTTTTAACTTTTTTAACTATTTTTGCTAAGTAAGCTCTTGATATCCCAAAAGCCAATGCCGTTTTATTTATGGACTGGTTACCAGCAATTACTTCTCTCACTGCCTCTTCTACTGCAGCACTTGTGGGCCTTACCCGCTTGTTAGAAGTGGATACTGGCGACGACATGATTTACTATTCTAAAAGAAAAAAAAACCCATGTCATAAAATAATAGATTAAAATTAAATAATGTGTTGAAAGAGCTAGTTTTCATGCCATGAAAGAGCCGGCTATTTCAACGCATACGCAACCGGCTCTTTCAAAACACGACGTATTCTATAATATAACCTCAAATTAAAGCATCTACGACAAACCGCTAATTTAATATTATTAATGTAAAAGGAGGACAATTATATGTAGAAAAATATTGCATGTCTTTTATTTCAACATGTGTAACCATTTTCTTCTAAAAAAACATTAAAGAAACACAAAAAAACTTACTTTTTGGCATCCAAAATCTTGTAACAGTCCTGTGACGCCATTTAATATCGTAAAACTGTCAATTTTTCGTGGATGACAGTTAACCAGTGTTGCCGTTTAAGGAGTAAAATTAATCTTTGGTAGGATATCGGTAAATACTAAAAAATCACAACGGCTCTTTCAAGGACTGGCTCTTTCATACACACTCTCGTATGTAAGACTACCTACGTGGCACTTTAGAATAGAATCAATCTTCTCCGTACCATGAATGTCGTAAAAGACGACCAAAAGATAGGTTAATAAACTTAGGATTCTACTTTTAGGTGACTACTTACTTAAATCTCAATTCCATTATAAGGCCATACCTGAAAGTAGCTTTTCAGTCTTTGCGAAACTGTTGGCTCTGCCTACCCCCTAGGGATAAAGAAGTTATTATGTATGTATTAAAAATGCAGTGCAAAGATACCTACAAGTAAAAATTTTTTTTTACTTGTTTTTTTACTGTTGAAGTTTAAGTATAATGTCTAATAAATAACAATACCATGAAATGATAGTTGTCATTAATTAAATTTCGATACCTACTACTGAACCGATTTTCAGAAGTGCATTTTTTTTGTAATTGTGCTGTAATTTGGTCAAGCAGTTTTTACAACCATTAAAGATAAGTAGGTGTACTAATTATAGGTAGATAGGATAACATTTTATGCATACTTATATAATATACCTACTATACTACACTATACTAAAGGAAAACCAAGCTCTAAGCCAACTACGCATGCCTGTGCCATCCATATTCCTTAAAATGATTTTATTGTAAAATAAAAAATAAAAATATTTTGATCATTACTACTGTTGCCAAGTTTATGCCCTTTTTTGTGCAAACAGACATATTTCACATAAAAAACGAAGCATCTTCCGCGGTCGACATCCCAAGCTTCGAGAAACTCGACACCAGTTTGAGAACAATAGGCTTTTTGTTACTAATTCTGTTTAACATCTGTTTATTCTGGCTGACCATTTTTTTAATAACTAGGAAGTAAACTGACAGTAAATAAATCAGCTGTCTAAACTCTTTTTAATAAGCTTTAAAATAAAATGAATCAATCAGTTTATGGTAAGTAGGTACTACCTACTCTGAGTAAATTTTATTTTCTATAGTTCTATACGGCCTCTGTAGCACAGCGGTAATGCACTTGTCTGTGTCATCGGAGGTCCCGAGTTCGAATCCCGGCCAGGGCATGATGAGAAACGAACATTTTACTAATTGGCCTGGGTCTTGGATGTTTATCTATATAAGTACCTATTTATTTTAAAATAAAGTATCATTGAGTTAGTATCTCGTAACACAAGATTCGAACTTACTTCGAGGCTAACTCAATCTGTTTTTGTGTAACTGTACCTACCACAAAAACTGTTCTCTTAAATCATATCATCTTTTTGGCATTGGTGTTTTTGAATGAATAATAAAATTCATTAATTTTTTTTAATCTCAATTCCATCGCTAAGCCACATAGCTGAATGCTTTTCAGTCTCCTCAAGTCAAAAAATTCAAAAAAATTCAAAATTCAAAATTTTTTATTCATTATTATAGGATACTATTATATCGCTTAATAATTGTCGTATGGTTTAACAACTTGGTTGACGTCAAATAAATTACTTAAAAACTAAGTTTACTGCCGCTTCCAAGGCGTCAGTGCAGAAGAAGCGGTAACAAACTGCACTGCAGCATTTTCTTCAACAACGTCAACTTCACAATATTAGTCTGTAGTCTCTGTTTACCCAAGGGATATAGACGTGATTATATATATGAATGTATGGCATTGGTCCTAATTGCATCCTTATCTCTCTGGAGAGGAGCCAGGGTGGGGGTTCGCCTGTGAGAGACCACGACCCTGTATTGGGTTAGTCAAGTTTTTACACGAAGTGACTCCCCTTTGCAGCCTTTGCAGAGAACCTTATTTAGATAGATAAAAGCTTTATTCACCATCACAATACATTTGTTGGACACATACATACATAATTAACAGTAATAAACAATGTGAATGTGCAATGTGCATGAATGTACCACAAACAATGATGGACAGTGAAAAGGTCCTGACTCAGCATAATGTCGCAGGTGTAGACACCGCGACGCTGATGATTCTGCCAGAACCGTAGATGAGCTCAGCGAAGCCACACAGAGAGGAGATAAATTTCGCTCTCTCTCTCTCTCATTTCCGCGTGTTCCCGGTTGCACCCTCCACAGAAGTGTATCTGGACCCAGGGTCCGCCTTCCGACTTTTCTCTCTCCACTTTGTCCGGTTTTCGGCGTCCTCGGATTTCAGTCCAATGACGCACATATCATCTTTTATGACGTCCAGCTATGATTTGACCGTGACAGAGCTGATTATGGCCTTCCAATCTTTTCATGACTGTTGGCTCTGTTTACCCCGTAAAAGACTGAGACGAAATATAAGTTATTGTATTGAATTACATGCGGTGGTCTGCTCAATAAAATCAATGAACCAATAAAAAAAAGATGATTTATGAAAATGTAAATTGTTTGAAGAGCGACGAGCAAACACGGGTGTAACGCAATATGTGTACCGTATAGCTAATGTGGCCAGCGCTATTGATCGGATTTGGTATTTATTCATAGAGAGGTAATTAACCCCCAAGATGTTAAAGAGGTTGTTGTCGACTGGTTTCCGGTCAAATAGGAAAAAATACCTAATTAGGTACCTACTGCTCTGTCTATCCCGTATTTGGCCGTATATAGCTAGGTTTATATGTGTAGCTGGTGTTCGTCCATCCTCTCTGAAGTGGAGCCGCTATTATGATTAGCTATTATCCTGGACTGGCTAAGTCGGGTTTTACACGAAACGACCTCTCTACAACCATTGCAGAGGAATCCATTGTTATTACATCGGTTCATAGATTGATAATATGTGTGATGTCCGCTTTAAATCTCTATAAATTTTAACTTATTATGTTATTAAGTTTAATGTCTAAGCTGTACTCCTTAACAACAGAGTGGCATGACAATCCGTTCAGAAGTTTTTACGTGAAAGAGAAACAAACACACACATCCTTATAAACTTAGTAATACATATTTGTAGAATACTTATTAGGATTAGTTATTCACATATTTATTAGTACCTAAGGTTGGAGTAGCTCACTAAAAACAATATAGAACAAAAAGCTTGGCCGGTCAAATTATTGCATTTCAAAAGTTAATACGTTAAGTTATCCTGGATCTCTATGTGTTTATCCAAGTGGATCATTTGTTTGTTACGGTTACGTTACTTTTGTAAGTATTAGCAGTTTCCTTTGCTTTTTACAGGCAAAGCTGACAAACCTAAGTATATTCTGGTACCTACTTACATAAAAATGTAAATTAGGTAGCTATACTTTAATAATAATATTGGAAATTGACTATAAAGATAATAAAATATATCGAATTACATAACCAGTGCCAACACAACTTTGTTTTTCAACAATTTGTTCTACGTATACCTACGTTCCCAGACCTATTCCAAAGCACTTAATTTTTTTTACGCATTTTTGGTGAAAAAAGTTGGTTTAAAGTGAACACCTACTGCAGACTCCACTTAAAAAGATTCGAGTACATCGTAAAGTTGCTACTTTATTACTAATTTGTCAGTTTTGAAACCGCCATTTTGAGATTAGGAAATATTCAGAATATTTTGTAAAAATGATTATTGATGTTAATAGTTGTTTATGAGGTGTTAAAGAAGTAGTTATTGGGTAAGAGGAAAATAAATTACAATAATAAGTAAGAGAGCGTCGGTGGTCGAGTGGTGCTTATTTGACAAAAAGTGGATCCGTTTTAAGGTACCTACACAGGTTCAAAGTACTTAGTTTGTAGTGCCTAGTAGATATTACCAATGACACATATCTGAGTAACATAATGAAGACACTAATTAGTTTCTATAATATACTTATATTATCTAGAAGATATACATAAATGCCAGACACTCTTAGGTTGAGGGAAATCATCGAGATTAAATCTGCTCTATAATGCAACTGATTGCAACTAGGATTGAGATTTATTTCTATTTCCCGAAGTCTTTTCGGTGAGAGTGGTCTACAGAGCAAGAAATCACACGGCAGGACACATTACCAATTACCGATATCCTTATTGCACGGAAATTAACAATTTACAAAAATACTAGTTAGTACCTAGGTAGTTTGTGAGTTGAAAATGTTGAAACCTAAACCCTTCTTATTTTATCGTCTTGACCGACAAATTAGTTCTTTATTATATTTAAATTTTACAACTAGCGGCATCTATTGTCGAATAGCTGACCAATTTAAATGTAAAGTGACATCTATGGACAGGAAATAAAACTTTTGAGAAATCTGATATCATTTTTAGTTTAACAAAAAATTGTATAGATGGCGTAATGCGTTATGTTAAATAGTTTAATATAATATCAATAGATGGCGTTATTTCGTAAAGCTAATAAAAGGTGCAACTCCAATAAGAGGTTCGAAACCATGTATCCAGGACTAACGCCAGGACGAAGAAGTAGATGGTGCTGCTACCTTTAATGCAATTTATAATTTATATAACATTATTACTGATCAATTGCTTTTATTTCCACACGGATTTTAACACTTAGGTACCTATGTTAACATTACTTACAAATTATATCTAGTTCATCGGAAAACATATACATATGCATCGTTTTAAGGCTAGCAATGTTGCTATACATACTTACCTGAATCTTAATTCCAAATATTTGTTCGTAACTTATCATCAAAAGGAGGTAGGTACCAACAATACACAACTAGTAGGTAGTACTTGATATAATTTAGCCTTTAGTTGTATTTTGATCTAGATCTAGTTTTGTAGTTTTATGGTAAGTAAGATCCAAAATTCTCACATACAAAATAATACTTATTTATATCCGCAGATTATATATTATAGGTACATACGTATGTATCTAATGATAATATTCAAAAAGTACCTACATAAGTAGGTACCCATTTTAATTACGAGCTAATTGACAAATGAAGCCCCGACCTCACGCACCGATTCCGCCAAATCATCGTTATCTCCAAGAGAATCGCCGAATCGATCCACCCGAGCCAAATTATCGAATAATAATCGAATTAATCGATTGTTTCGATCATAGTCTCGGTGGGTGGCCGATTAGAGATTACTAAATGGATAATTACGTGTCACGTTTCGTGTTCAAAAAATGTTTAGAGAAATTTAGTTGTCTAACGGTCGTGGCATTTAAATTACTTATTCAATTCAAATAATTTATTTAAGACAACGTCCACATTGCCCCATATTAATACGTCTGAAACTTTCATGATAAACTATCTGAAACTTTATAAAACAAAAATGGAAATGTGGGATCATCCTTCTTATCCATATTTACTTCTTTGACATAAATTTATTTACATATTATTTATATAACTCCCTAATAAAAAGATAAAACCACTATTTGAAATTTTAATAAAATCTCACTTTAGGTATTAACAATCTATGAAGTTTGTTCTGCCTAAAGCAGCTCTTAAGGTTAAAGCGTAGCGGTTATATACTCTTTAATATACATAGGTAAGCCTCTAATCAGGTCAAATAACTCACGGTGACACTTGCGTATATATGTCATGATAACCCTCATAGCAAATAATACATCAAGAACTAACAACTTTAAGTCTAAGAAATACATTGGCGAATTCAGTGGCTTTCTAAAAGAAAAACCTACTAGAAAACCGAAACACGAGAGCAAAACGATCGAGTAAAATGAAAAGATCACTAATTTTGACGAAGATTCTTCACGGCATTGAGAAGTGTATCCCTAGTGTGCTGAGCCTCCCCGTGCAGTTTCCTCTTATTCGGGGAATGGCCTCTTACGCTGTCATCTGGCCTTCCTGCAGCCTTGTCCAGGAGTATATCGAGCACGGAACAACTCCAGCGAACGCCGACTGGGCCAGAGCAGGCCGGTACAGCTTCTTCGGCACATTTTTCATGGCTCCCGTTTTCTACGGATGGATGAAATACACAAGTCGCTTTTTCAAGAGAAAAGATTTGAGAACTGCTATACTGAGAGCAGCTATTGAGCAAGTGTCTTATTCGCCACTCGCGATGGCATACTTCTTCTTCGGGATGAGCGCTCTAGAAATGAAGCCTTTTAAGACGTGCGTGAATGAAGTGAGGGAGAAGTTTTGGCCGACTTACAAAATAGGCGTGTTATTTTGGCCGACGGCGCAGACTGTCAACTTCTACTTCGTGTCTGAAAGGAATAGGATCGTGTTCGTGAGCGCGGCCAGCTTCGTGTGGACGGTGTACCTGGCCCACGTGAAATCGAGGGAGCAGCGGGCCCCGGCGGACGGGCCGATTGAGCTGAGGTTGATGGAGCGGAAGGATCCGGTGAAATAGTAAATATTTTGCGATGATAAGCTCTGTTGATAGTAAGTTACAAGTTTCTAGATTATTAAATGTAATTACACTTACACAATTAAAACACGTTATATAAGAAGATTTTCATTTTGCATTCTGCCTTTGGACATACAATGCTTTTATTATAATGAGTACATGAGTCTCTTCTTACTTACGGAACCAAACCCATTAGGCCTGCTTTGAACGCATACTACCTCCTTCTTTTATTGTGCCTGGGGACCGCCTAGAAGAAAGCTTTGATTTACAAAAAATACTAAGTAGGTACCAACTTACACGGCTCATAACAAAATCGAAAACAGTTAATTTCTTCATTCAACATAAATTATAAAAAAGGCACTCATGCATTCACTTTATATACAAAAAATGAATAAAAACCCTGAACAATGTTATAAGAATTAATAATGGGAATGAATTTTTATGAGGAAAATATTTTTATTGATGTCATTAATCATGTTTTGTCAACGCTGAATGTCGAAGCTCATCCTTGGATTTTGGATGTCCATTTTTTGTTGATTCATGCGTTAGTTTGTATAAAAAACGCATTCTTGACTTTCGACCACCGTTGAAGCTGTTTCTTACAAAACCATTAATAGATTATGGTTTAATCTTTTAATTGGATTTGACACGCGGGTATGAGTGAGTACACATAAGCACGTATTCACTTACTCGTGGACGTGACGTCACGGTATACCAACAACAATAGACCTGTATTAGGTTTTTTAGTCTAGTCTTTAGTCTACAAAGGTTAGGCGACGGACGCTCTATCATATCACATCATTAAGGTCCTTCAATAAATGTACACAACCTTGAGTATCATCTTAACTCTCCTCTCTACTAACGCCTGAACTGAGAGAACTGGGTCTAGATGATATGAATATCATCTAGACCCAGTTCTCTAAAGCAACGCATTTAAGGATGCAACCGGGAATACTATAAGATGACGATTCTCGATGAAGCAATTTTTCTAAGCTGAACTAATTTAAACCAACATGACCTTTCAATAAGTTTCGAACCTATTTCGTATCTACCTCAATATGTGAAATCTGTACCATATATATGTAAGTATTTAAAAAAAACATACCTATTAGCCAAAGATTTATGTCTAGCGTCCTGCCTGACTCCGTCGTTAAGAATATCATGGTCTTTATAGTTTCTTGCGTAAAATGTTTTGGGTAGATACCAACCTCTTCTAACATACAAATTGACTTCTATTTTCTGTTTGCATTTCTTCTCCTAGTGCTGGCTACCTATATTTTTATTATAATTAATATAATTATATGTACCTAATAAGTGTGCTGTTTATTATAAAGATATACATATATGTATGTTGGTTTATCCGATAATTTCTTTATTTAACTTAATAATTTATCTGCTTAACCCAAAGGTTGAGTGTCAGGCACTAAGTCCGCCCATTGTATCAACTTTGTTTGTACAATAAAGTTTCAATAAATAAATATGTCTAACCTTTAGCTCCCTCTTTTACCTTAGCTTAGCGCATATCTTCTGCATTTTTCCTTATAACTGCTTTACTTACCTTGTACTTACCTACTAAATAAATTTATTCAAGAATAAAGTTTGTTTCCTGCGTCGAGCCGAGAGGCACGCTAGTTAACTTATACATTTTAATCACGACGACGTCGCCCAAAACTACCGAATTTTGTCCCCAAATTGCCAGTTACCTAAAAACAACGATTAATTAGTTCGATACTACTCGCTACCGTCGGGTTTGCTCGCACAAAAGTGCCGAAACGGGTCCTTTTTCCCTTAACGATCTCTCGTACGTTGCTACCAAAAAAATTGCTAAAAAACATTTTGTACCTGACCCTTGTATGGGAATATTACTGGAGATGTTTAAACCACTTCGACATAAAATTTTAATCGATGAGAAAATTAGGTTTATTTGAAAACCTTAAAATACATATATTAAAGTTTGTATGTATGTTTTGTAATGTTAATTAATAATAATGCAATATAATAATATATACGGGACAAAATGCTCAGATTAAGTTAGCCTCCAAGTAAGTCCGAAACTTATGTTACGAAATATTAACTCATGTATACTACATTTTATAATAAATCCTTACTTATAAAGATAATTATAACTTAATTTAAAACTCAAAACTACTAATATGAAAAATGTGAGAAGGCGTTTGTTAAGATTCATTTGTATATTGGTAACCTTTACGTTTACCTAACTGCACCAATATCCTTTAAATTTAACAAACACAAAGAGAAATTAAAAGAAAAAGTTTACACTTCAACCACACCTACGTAATATAAGAATAGCTATATCATTGTTGTAATTAATTAAATGTTTTGCTTTCGATTCAATATTTTTTGTCGTTCTGAAAATCGACGGTACGTCACAGTAACAGTTTTATCATCTCTATATAGCTCCCAAGGTGAACTATTTCACGCTCCTCAAGAAGTTATATTCTGTTCACAGATATAGTGACCAGGATCACATGGCTATGTTTTTTGTTCACAGAATGTCCTACAAAAGGACCTTTCGTCACCTGCCGCCGGGTTATTTATTGTTGCCCGATAAAAAAAACCTAATTGATTTAATTTTTGACTTACATAATCGCACTGTGAAATATGGATCTCGGTTTTTTTATCTTTCCGAAATATCTATACTTGTTAAACTTGGACTTTTTAGGGTTTCTTGACAATTAAAAAAAAAGAAGAAACATTAACAAAATGATATCCAGTTTGTTTTTGTTCTTACACTGATGACAAATTGTTCTAGAATCGTTTTTAATTTCAATATGTTTAGTATTTTGGACTTGATTTTACTGCGCTATAACGATAAATGCGAACTTAAATTATTTTTTTTACGATGAGAGTGAGACAGTTTTAATTTTTTTTATATATAGGTAGTTGCCCTTCAGGAACTCAGTACCTACCTATGAATTAGTTGTTAGATTTTTTTGGTATAAAAAACAATTTGCAACACTTTTTCCGAATAAGAAGTACGGAACCTTTACATTTATCATGTTTTATCAACAAGCAGCTTATTATTTTGAAAGATTAACAATACTATTTTGTATAAGTAATTAAGGCCAAGTGAATGTCATTAGATGGTATCGCTCTTATTTTAATACGGTACGGTCTTATGTCAGCAAAACTTCTATAATATTGGAGGTAATTGTATTTTGCCTTCTTTAGCGCTGCGAAACGTTGCATTTTACCATTCCCTTAGGAATTTCAGGAAATTCTCTACACTTCAGAATTGAGATTCGAAAACTGACAGCTTGAGAGGCCATCTCTAATTTATTTGCCTTTTCATTGATTGACTTTAACAATATTCAATAATCACACACATATTATTATTTGATCGTTCAGTCTACATTCAGGGGTCGTTAAACCAATATTGATAAATAAGTTTTAACCGGATAATTACGAGTATATATTATTAGTATTAATAATTAAAAGCAGCCGTTAACTAGAGGCAAGCTTTTACGATCAATTTAGTGAATTCGAATGGACCTGGAATGAGACGCCATATTCCATATAAAACATTATGATTTTATTACCACTTAAGGGTTGACCGGGAAGTTTTGAAATGCTTGTTTTATCTTTAAATATTGAACCATTCATTCATATAGTCACGTATATTGAACCCTCTTTCATTATTACTTTAGTTAATTTAAAAAAGCGTGTGACAATTTCCACTAGTTTAGGTACCTTTGAGATATTAAATTACCTATTGGTCTGATATGTGCATATGTAAGACATTCCGTTTATTTCATCCTTCAAGTGGTTTGATAGTCGAACATATATTAAACTTTTTATATTGTCTCCTGCGACCGGAGAATGTGATAGCACCTATTATATATATTAAACGCTTTTGTTACTTAGTGACTGACAGACAACGCACAGGCCAAATCTAATGTGTATTTCCCGAAATTCCCGCGGGAACGGCAATTAACGGGCGGAGCTGTTGGCGGACTCTAGTTTGGTACAAAAAAAACTCGTATGGTTAGTTAGTAGGTATAATACACAAAGCTTCCCCTTAACATGGTCGAATTAAAAAGTCGGCGCGTCGTGTACGGCAATAATATCGCGAGCATAACATCTCAATTAGAAGGTTTGTAATTATGACGACTCAATCCTGACTGCTGGCCAATTATTTTTGTCAATTTATCTTTTTATCTCTTTTAAAAAGTGGCTCGTGGTTTGTTAAAAGCAGCGTCTAAGTAGCTGTAAGTACAGAAGAATATTTGTTTTTATTTCATTTAGAGCAATTAAGCAAGTATAAACTAGAACCAAAAAATTGCGCAAACACCATTCCACTGCAATAAAGATAATAGTTAAAGGTGACAGTTTAATAACTTATTAAGCAAGTAGAGTAAATACTAATTTATAATAATATTAACAAGAAGTGTTTAAATACTTAATATTGAATTTACTTCCAATAAATAACTAGGTTCGTACGTTCTGCTTCGTTTAAAAGCCAGAGTTTAAAAATTTAATTTTACTTTTACCTTAATTGTTACTTAAAAATGAAAGTATCAAGAAAAAAAACTCCGCACAACAAATTATTGTACTATACTACTTACTAAAACGACTCGAATGAGGCTGTAAAAATTAAAATTTCCACGTTATCTTACAATTAATTTAACGTGTGTACAGTGTCTGACTACTGTAAAACTTCCGTGCGAATGGAAATCTTCAGAATAAAAAACTATGTTTAACGTCCGATAATTAAAACTACTTATATTTCATTTAAATTCGTCCATCCGCATAGCCGCGAAGACATTTCAGACACACAGATTTTCGCAATTTATGATATTAGTAAGTATAGATATCATACAGTATTTACACTTAAATATTTTTATTTATCCCAAAAACCATAATTAACATGAAATCGAAAATCTCATGCCGATCAATTAACCTTTTTCCAGAAAAAGAAACCTCTCCAAGCCAATTTGCAATTTGCCAAAAGCAATCACAATAATTTTTATTTTTAATTATAGGTCACGTCGACGCCGGCTCCACAGTCCACACACCGAAAATATGTCTTAATAAATTGACAACATTATTTTGCAGTCGTTTTGAAATGAAATTTTGAGAAACATCTTTATTATTATTGATATACAGTTTAAAATAGAAGTAATTTCTTGAATTCTAGGTTGATTTTGTTTAAAATTATATATCAGGTAAGCTGGACCCCCACTATGAACGCCGCCTACCTATTATAGAAAGAAATAAAACTTGATCTATTTTTATTAATGTCTTAATTATGATTGTTTATTATTAAGTGGTTTCCGGTAGTTTTTGGCAGGTAACATTTTTTATACAAACATACATATTAATCTATCATCTATATCCCTAGCAAGGTAGACAGAGCCAACAGTTTTGGAAAGACCGAAAGGTCACATACAACTGTATGGCTTTATAATGGAATTTAAATTCAAATAGTGACAGGTTGCTAGCCCATGGCCTATAAAAAAACCTAACTAAAGGAATTTTACAGGAAAACCTAATAAGAAACTAGCTATTTCTCGCAGCTTCACCGTCGTTAAACTAAAATTTTATTTTGTCCCGTTCCTATGGGAATTGCCAAAAAAGCTCATGTATGACTTCGGATAGTTAACTAAACCTATTCAAACAAAATTTCACCAAAATCAGCATTTTAGCCGTAAAAGCGTGACGTATACAGTTATATTTTTAAGAAACTCGGTTAAATTAACAGGATGTGATAATTAAGAATAATTTCGATTATGATAAGATGGTACTTACCGTGCGCTTAATGGCCGAGTTCCGATTTTTTGCATCCATCTATAAATAAATAATAAATACATACGGGACAAATTACACTGATTGAGTTAGCCTCGAAGTAAGTTCTTTGAGACTTTTGTTACGAAATACTTAATATAGATAAACACCCAAGACCCAGGCCAATCAGAAAAAGTTCTTTTCTCATCATGCCCTGGCCGGGATTCGAACCCGGGACCTCTGATGTCACAGACAAGCGTATTACCGCTGCGCCACAGAGGCCGTCATTAATACAATTTCCGACTATATGGTATGAATATAGAATCAATTCTAGTCTTATTACTCCTAAGATCACCACGATTCTCTGTCATCAAACATCAATTTTCAAATGTCACATCGCTTCACTTGTCACTTCACTCGCTACTCACCGCTAGTTCACACATCATAAACGAGTCACAAAAAGTCTTAGTGACAATGAAAGTCGGTTTGGACGATTAACGGGGTTTTACTGACCTGATGATGGACTCGGATGTCCAGTGGACTATTAGTTTCGGCGTTTATGTGCTGTTTAGTGACAGGTTTATAGGTACATTAAACTAAACAAATTTAAATAAATACAACCAAAACAGTTAAATATGATCCTCGCGACAGCTACTTCTTTTTGCATTTACTGTAGTTAAAATAGAATAAAATACAAAATTCTTTATTTAATTACCAAATAATTTGCAGGAGTCTATGTGATGCTGCCTTATTCAATTAAGAAATTAATCTCGCAGTAAAGATATTATATATTAATTGTCAATCGACGTCCTTTTGGATATTCAATTGGTTAATAATTTAAGACAACGCGGTTGAAGTTTAAGAATAGCTTACACGTGGTGTATTAAAAACTGCTTAATCCATAGAGAGCGTTGTCCAGCGTTAAATGCAACTAAAGAATGATAATCTCATTGACTTTTCTAATCACAACTAAGATAGTAGCTCCTATAATGAAGATATCTCAATCTGTGCGGCTGAATTATTCAAAGCTCTAAAACCATTGAACTATTTTAGGCAGCTATAGCATCTTTGTTGTTATAAACCCAGCTAATTAGTTTATCGTTCTTTTTACGTAAGTACTTACTTACATTACAGTCCTACTATGTTAAACGCAATTATAAAACCGATAAACTCATTGGCTGGGCTAATCACAGCTAAGATAATAGTATCTTATTTAACCACATCTCAAACACATCCTCAAAGTTCTGAAATCCTAAACCTACCAGTTCAGTTCAACGCAATCTAAAGTCTTATTGGCTGGGCTAATCTCCGTCGAGATACTAGCTCCTATGCCGGGGACATCTCAATCTGTGCGGCTGAATTATTCAAAGCCATTAAGCATGGTAAGTGCCACTAATCGCCTTCCGTCCTCCAGCGCCACCGCTCATTATCTGACTTCAACACGCCGCTGTTTTTTATCTGTGGTTAAATTTATTTTGTTTTAAAATGTGGGCGTGAGTGGTTTTGGATTGGTTCACATGGGAGATGTTAACGGTGCCTGCGGGTATAAACTATTAAAAGTAAATAAAAAAAAACATTTGTTCTTCAAAACTCCCTCATATATTTTTCATAGCATAAGTACTTACCTATTTTTTTTTATTATTATATTTGTTACAATTATATATGCTATGCAAAGATTTGGCTTAGTTATTACAATCAGCTGTTTGTCTAATATTAAACAATCATACATAAAATCATTTCTTTTTAAACCTACCGTACATTAAAGTCGTTAGATATAGTGGATTGTAGGATAGGATTTTTTGTATCCCATGTTACTTGTGTAATTTTTTTTTTAACTTACCTGAAGATTAAAACTATTTTGCGTAATAGGTACTGAATGTTATATAAGACCGTGACTACATTTTTCTATAAACCTCCCTCCATGTGAACCCCGTCCACACTCTATTAAAAAGCGCTAACAGCATTAGTAAAACATCTTAAAATACTCTTCCGTTTTGACAAAAGCTACCAAGTGGCGCCCTTTCATCCCATATTTACCAATATTGAGCTTGAAGCTATTTAGATACATGCAAATGTAGCTTTATATCAACATTTGATACTCTAACGGCTTAATTATGTAGAAAAATATTTTAGATTGATTTTTTATGAGGACAGAATAAAAAGTAAGTAGATTTTACTATTGGTTTTAATAAATGTTCTACCTACTTAGCTACTTTGGAAGCTATTGTTTCATAAAATATGTTTGCAACAACTTATTCACTCACAATAAATTTTTCTTTACTTACATTAGAACAAGGTTAATACTTTGTAATTTGCAAATTCAAACATTGAACACACCTAGTAAGTACCTTCTCAATTTCAACCTTTAATTATTTTTGTTAAATATTCCGCATAAAATGACCTTACATACAAGTGGACGAACAGGACGTAACTAAATAGATTACGGAATCTGTTCGTATGTTCTAGATGAAAAGGTATTTATGAGTACGCACAAACATACAGTACAGTTAACCATTAAAAGGAAAATTTTCGACGATGATTTTTCCACAAAATATTTATTTAGTCTAACATTCAATATATTTATTTTACCAAAAAAAATTCAATTTTTAATCCGTCTCTATATTAAAAAATGCATTTACAGTTGTACTTGAGATTGAGAGGTAAAGCGAAATAAAAAAAACATATGTCATAATTAATTAGTTTTGCTTATAACGATGGTTTATTTAAAATATTTATTCCTTTTCAAAATTGTTTACCTTTATTTCAGTACCAAAAGAGATGGATAATACGAGTACAGTAGATGAGGAGGTATCCCTAACGAGGGAGCACAGACGAACAGACAGTAATACCGGCTGATGTCTCAATACCTCCCAGCGCGCGAGCCTATTATTTCAGTCCCACACGATGCGGCGTGCACGGCTGAGGTAGTGTGGAGTAGGATTTATTTTATACTGGCTTTTACCTACAGCTTCGCTATTGTACACTTATTAAGTACCTTTTTATTAAAACTTACTTACTAACTTAAGTGCTAGCGTGTCTTAAAACGATAGCATATAAATTGTGAAGAACTAAATTAAATTTGGTGGTGTGACATTAAGCTCTTTAGTTTATAGTACCGCATGAGCCAGTAAATAATTCAAAAATAATGATTGGTAGTCCCTTAAAATTGTTTCACAAACATGATATCTCTTTCCATACTATCGTAGCTCCCCTATTTAGGCTGTACAAAAGCGTGGTGCACCTACAATGCAGTTTATGTGTTGCTCTTCATGCATACAACCATTACATGTCGGAATGTTCTACGTCATACGTAACTCATACGAAAAACAACTTTATTCCCGTCACAGTATGACTACATTGCTTCATCTTGGTAGGAATTTTCTTTAGTTCTACCAGATAATTGTGCTAGGTTAAACTCACTCGATACACAACGTTATTGTTTTAGTATAGAACTGAAATTTCGTTTAAAACATTTGACTCGTACAGCGTTTTGAAAATGGAATGAAGATTTTCAGAATTTAAATTTCATTCGATTCCAAACGTGTAATGTCTAAAATTTTGCCATTTAAAAGAATACTTTATTTTGTTACAGTTAAAGTTGAATATTGAAGGATAATCATAATAGTGTGTGTCACAGCAAATTTAGTTCGGAAACTAGCTAGTGTGAGGTAACGTGAATCGCGAGAAAGTAGCGCTATTTGCTACCGTATCGCGCGCCATCGTAGCGCAGGGGTTAAAAACCTTCGGTGAATTGTTTTTATTCAGTGTTGCCATATTTTACTTTGATTTTTTTTCTTGATAAAAGCAAGTTTATCGCAGTATTCCCATAGGTGTTTCAGGTACTTACTTCTGGCTATATCCTTGTATAATAAAGTAACAAGTCGTGGATAATTGTATCTCATTTGTTTGACAGTTAAGATGATAGTAACGCCTATTTTTAAAACTTCTGCAGACTTGTTTGACTTTTGAGTCTACATGCTTGATCTGCTATTTATTACATGGTATAGTTTTGTTATTTTAACCTATTCCTTAATGATATAGCTTTTTACAGTGATTTCCGTGATTATATGTTGCATTATGCGCTTCTCCTATAGTCGCGAGTTATACGACACATGTATCCAGCTACTTGTGTATTGTGCAAATCTAAGTTTTGCACGGCATAAATTCCTTGTGCATTTTCTTCGTTAGCAGAAGCAAACGTATAGATTAAATCAGTAAAACCAAATGTTACCAATGCCTGCTTTTGCCAGCTTCGCATCCGTCCAATCAGTGGCATTATATGTTAATAGCCTATTAGAATATATACTGCGGGCATCTTCGCGCCACCCTATCTGAGTGTTCAGAAAACCATCGTTACTTGATACATCATAAGCATTGTCACCCTTAAATATTACAGTTCAACATTTCTTGGTACCTTAGTCAAACATTGCAAAATTATTTCGTCATTACGCATACAGTTTTCGACTTTATATAAACTCCAATGACATGTTGTAGTTTGAATTAAATTTTGTTTTGCACGGATTGTTAAGTGCTCATTGTTTTTGTACCTTTACCTGTTTGTTACCGAAATATTCAAATAAAGGTTGAAAAAAATTAAATCCGGTCCCCAATTCCTAAAACATTGGATTGGGGTATGCGTGCGGTGTCTTTTAGTGATAAGATCTCCTTTATAATGTTTCAATTAACCAGTAGCCAGTATTTATTAGGGACCAAGGAGCCGACGATTCATTACCTGAGAAAAAATAAAATAAAAAAAGTAAAAAGGCAAAGGACGCTGCCGCTGACACCACGAATCGGAATTTATAATGGAGATCTTGTGAAAATAGTTTTGTCTCCTTGATTCATATGATTGTTGTTGGGAGTCATGTCGTAATTAAGACAATTAATATATGACTGTGTAAATGAAAAAAAGTTAGAATAATTTTGTCAATGCAACAATTTCTTTAGTTGGTCACAAAGTCAAACTTAATTACAAATTCCATCACTTTTGATTTTAAAAAATGTTTCTCGCATTCCCTTGCAGTTTTAGCAAAGGTCCGGTTTAGAATACTTTAATAAAATACATCAGTAAGTACCTTACTTCTTTTTAGTGTTGCCATAACCAATATTTCCCCATCCAAATCCCAATTTATAAATCACCACCCAAGATTGTCCCAAAACGGGTCGACTTTTTGTCTCCAAAAATACCGACGGCGTATTATTCGAATTAATTCACTTGTAATTGGATTTATGGTGTCACCATCGGTTTCGGAGGCCCGTGTGGCTAATTATGCCGGTCTTGGTATTTTAACAGTATTTATTATGGACCGCCATCTTTGGAAACGAATTGAGTGCGTTTTTTAGCGATGAATTTGCAATTGCACAAGAAGTTTGACATTATTTTCCTTCCAGAGTCATTAGTGAGGCTGTTATCTACTACCTGGTACTTACTGGTTTAACTCACGAAGTCACAATATTGTTAAGTATGTTGTTTCGTTTTCACAACACTTTTTTTTTAATATTTTCTTAAGTTTGCAGTTTTTTAATGGCATTTAGATGTGAGCGAATGCCATATTCTACGGAATACGAAAGTGCACGAGTTCTTTTGAAAGTCTGTAAATGGCATTCTTTTGGATTACCCCCATCACGTTACTAAATAATCTCTACCAACAAACATATCAAACCAAAAAATGTACAGCGATTTCCAGAAATTCCCATGATTCCCACAAAGCCTCAGGTCACAACAACCCCCAACAATTAGCATAAACAATCGTGCGAACAGTTTCGACGCTATATCGCCGTAAATTCTCGAGCGTCAGTCACAAACGCATTATTGTTTTGAGCTTATTCAAACGCCATCTCTTATAATATATGCCCCGAGCACCGGCTCACTAAGGGTTTCATGACGGCATAAGAAAATAAAACAAAAATGCCTATATCTGGTTATTATTTTGGGCAAACAATAGCGCCAGCGTTGTCACAAGCCGCGCGCCCCATGCAAATAATCATAAATAAATAAAAATAATATGAGTCCGCCGATGTCTTATTTTAAGGTTCGTGCCTTGGCTATTGGAGATTTAGTATTCATGGAAGTGACAGTGAAAACTGTAAAAGAGGTAATACATATGTTTACTTACCCATTCTTCTAAGGCGTAGCCACAGCTTTCTTTTTCTCTACAATCTAACCTTTTCAGCTCTAGGAATAAGAGTAGTTGTACTCATATTCCAATATTGCTTGCATTATTTTAATTCTGCTTGCGGTCAGTGTCAGTAGCTTCTGTGGCCAAGCAATTTGTAAATTAATCTTTCTAAATATAAGTTTATAATATTACAATTTCGCTTTTTTACGATTGGATGTCATGAATTACACTTCTAATTATATATATTCCATCCAACTGGCCGTAGTCTTTTAGTCTTTTCGAAGCTTCTACATAAATCACCTATGAGATATATATTCTGAGACAAGTATACGCCTATGACAAATATGGAACTGTTCTGGATCGAATAGAAAGTTGTAGCTCCAATCTTTAGATACACTTGATTTTCTTGACATATGGTTCTATGTAGCCCAAAAGAGATTAAGGGGTGATTTTATTAAGGGAATCACATATCAGTCTCATCCATTCTCTCTAAATCCAATGTTCCCGAGTCTTATGCTGTCCAAACAAGGCCCTCTGTCCAGCAGGCGCCATCTTGGATCCGTAACAAATGTCCCCATATTGAAAATAAAGACATGTATTGAAAAACGAGCAATATATTCTATATGTTTGTTTGTGCACTGCGAACGCGGTTACACTTGTAATGGCTGTTTGTAGATAAAGTTCTTATATTTGCAAGAATTATTCTTATGGGCAGTATTTTAGAATAGGATTTCATCTTTTTCCTTTTATATCGGAACTTGCATGAACTTGCATGCATTATATATATGCACAGGCTAACTTCTAAAACTACTAGTAGAATTAAGATGAAATTTTGACTTTCTTATGTTGTGTTGTTAAGATATTAAGCCTAACACTTGATTTCAGTGACCGGTACGTTTGTCGGCACTTACAGAGAATAAGACATGGAAGCGGAACAGCAAGGCGTAGTTCTTTAGTCATTGATGTAATAATAACCTGAATTAAAATATTCAGTTCAAAAATCCTATAATGAAGTCTGCCAATAGATTAAAAAATAAGTAAAATATATACTAAAATACTTACTACATAAACGCTATAAACGAACATTAAAACTGCAATGAAAAATCAAAAGAAAGAGAACAATAAACAAACTGCAATTCACATTTCCATCCAACAACTACAATTCAAAAGCAAATAAAATCTTTACTGCTTTGTCATAAAGTATAAAATGGCATAAACGTTGTAAAAGATGTTTTATATGCAAAACGGTAGGAGTTTCCCGACGAAATTGGAAAAATATAGCGTTTTCACAATGGCGGCGGCGGCGCGCCAATTTGAATATAGATTAGAATGTGACGCTCTGCGCTCTAATATGTTTGTGTAGAGGTGGGGAAAAAATCTATCGACATATTTCCTGAATTAAAATTATGCTACTAGTTTGTGTTTAATAACGAAGGAAAAACTGTATGCCAGTTGCTTCTCTATCGCCGTTTTAAAACTAAATGAAGACGAAAGCTTATAAACCTGATTCTTCGTTTAGCTTGTAACCAGACATTTTCTGAATTTCAATTCCACCATTTAGGATCCCTAATGATGGATGACGGTTTCCTTAATCTGGAGCTACACGTTTTCTCAAGTGGTGTGATACTCTCTCTACTATACATATAAGGCACTAGCGGCCCGCCCCGGCTTCGCACGGGTGGACATATTTTTGTGTTTTATATTTTGAAATAAATTTATTTCAAAACAAATTTATGCCTATGTCACTTTTGAAGGTCTATTCTATATCTGTGCCAAATTTTATCAAAATCGGACCAGTAGTTTTTGAGTTTATTCCACACAAACATACAAAAATACAAATCTTTCCTCTTTATTATTTATTAGTGTGGATAAAGATGTAATACCGTCGTCGTGTAAGCGTCGGAACCGTTCGGTTCGGTGTGCCATTCACGGTAGCATCACCTCTCGTAGATTCGAATGAATAAATCGATGTCGATATAATCATGAGCGAGTGGCATCTCTACGGTACCGATCATGCAAGTGTTCGGGAGGTGGGTAATGGATTTTCTCCCTATCGCTCGCTCTGCCATTTTTGCCGCAATAAAATATCTACCTATACAGTATATATATCTACTTCTTTTTCACCTGTGTCATATACTTTATAACTGTGTCTGGTTTTAGTAATCCATTCTAATATTAATAATGTGAAAATATGATAATGTGTTTGTTTGTCCGACTTCCCTCGTCTGAAGAAGTACATATTCATACTTACATCTTTGAATAAACCCAATTATAAAACGAATGTTTAACCTTTTCCGCCTCATTGATTTCACAAATTAGGAGTGAAGATCTTAAAAATTTGCCAGTTAATTATATTTCCTAACATGTTTACTTACTTCGCAAAAGGTACCCTACTTAACTCAAGGATATTTTGATAAATCCTACATAATCCGCTCATCCTGTGCTCTCCAGCAATGAAAGTACTTAGTGGCGCGGCATTTTCAAAAGCTTTTTATGTAGCAAGTAAAAAACTGTAAGCTTTTAGCAGCTTTTTAGACAGAATCTTCGGTTTTCCGGACAACTTTTACGGTGTTAGTTTATAAATTGAAAATGCATCCAAAAGTGAACATAAATTACGATGTATGAAATATTTTCGGTAGGTATATTTAATCTTAAGTAAAAATTGGAACTTAAATGAAAAAAATGAGAAAAACCAATGAAAGCGAATATGAGGGTTATGCCCAACAGTGGAAAATGAGTTTTAAGAGCGGCCTGCAACTTTTTTAACAATTATCATGCCCAAGGAGGAAATAATATGTTGTACTTTATTTTGACAAAATTATATAAAAAGCCAACGCATCGTTTGAAAATGAAAACGAAACTACGTTTGTATGAAACGCTATTTAAAAGAAGACTCATACCTACATAAAATCATGCCTCTTTCCCGGAGAAGTAGAACTACATCTTTCCTCTTGCCACGATCCCCGCATTCATCTTTCGCTTCATTCATAAGGAGACTCATATGTAAAGAATATTAACAAACCAACATCATAGAACGTTTACAAGAAACGGTGACATAAATAAGGTCGGAGGCATTTTAATGTCTGTCACCCAACTATAATGTCCTTTTCTGGACATAACTACCTTTAAAGAATGTCCATTACAGCGCACATGTCTAAAAAATAAATGTCATAATTGTTATGATAATTTGTGTACTGACTGTGTGTCTTTCTTTCACGTATTGAATATCAAAGATACAAGTACTTATATAAAAATTAAAGGTCTTACCGATGCTTTAACCGGTAAAACATCGTGAAGAACCCTAGCATATTTCATGCAACTAGATGTGTAATCGTGTTTCAATTAATTTGGTTCCCCTGCAAAGTACGCAGAGCAAGGGGGAGGTGCTTCGGGTAAAAACTAGACCTGCCCAATCTGACATTGTAGGTTCCGGGTAAGGGGAATGAAATATAAAAAAAAAAACAAAATGTTTCTTATGAGCACACAAAATACGCAATTACCATACTTTCTTACAACTTCGTTGCTTTTTTTAAATATTGTCTACTCAAATGAAAAAAAAAAACAATAATCGCTAACCACAAACTGAAATACCTCATAATACAAATACAGATAACAATAAATACCTTAATAAAGGTTATATCTAAAATTAAAGTACTTTCTTCAAAATCTGTTATCTAATATTGGCACTTCACCTTGAAAAAAAAAAAATCGGCGACCGCACATTAGTTTCGAAAGCAGCTTACAATAATGCCCATAATCCCACGTAAACACCACAAGTGGCGCCGACACTTGCAAGTGTAAATATAGAGGTTTTTTCACATGGCCTTCTCGGGCGGCCTGTAACTCGACTACTCTGTATTTGACGATAGAAAACAGAAACTTATTTAGAAAAAAATGTAATAATAACCAACATATAAGTTGGTTATTATTTCTTTTAATTTGTTTATTTGTGAAATTTGTCTCTGAATTCTAAGCGTTTGTCATTTAGTTTTTTTAAAGGTTATATTTTACACCAAATTTAATACTTAATTGTAGTTATACTTTGTAAGTATGTAAAGATTTCTTTTTTAATCCAAATTGTGCCACTACTGTGCAATATTTAGTAATAGCTTCTATGATTAACACATTTTAATATAACTATTGAAACATTTCCTTTCAATAGATACTCGGAAAATGAGTTTGTCGTCGAAGATTTACTTCACAGAATTTCAGAAATTTCTTAATACTTAGCACATATTATATAGTTAGTTAGGAATTTCTATAGAATACATTACAGCTTTCATCTCAGAAGAGGGTCTAGTTCCACGGGATTTGTGAAAAAGACACGTACTGAGGCGATGTAAAAATAAGAATCATCCGCCGGTACTGTCAGGAGTGATAATTTCAAACTAGTCTTGTAACACATGGCGCCCGGTACAACGGTCTATTACCAGCACTTTAGCGCCACCCGGCCTTTGATCTCGCCGCCAAACGGTAGGACTAAAGATAGGCGTGAGGAAACCTGCTTCCTCTGCCATACATTATCTACACATCGCTAAGTGTATCGATTTTAAATGTTTCGTTTCAGATTTTGACAGCCGCCTTTTTTAAGAAAAATCCGGCGGTCTTCAGGATAACAGATCAGGGCGACCATTCGGCGATGGCACGGTACGCAAGGCATAACGTGTATTGTCAGTCTCTAGAACTAAAAGGACACTATAGAGATTTTGTAGAGAGTCAAGACAGAGTGCTCTGTCAGAAAACAAACTTGAGGGTAGCGAACTCCTGCTCGTATAACCGCAAGGATGGTAGAATCATGGGTGATGGTGATATAGGCACCTTATCTCTGAATAAGATCAGAATGGATTTTGGACAGAAGCCGCCTGTAATGACCTTTTAAATGTTGAGAACCACTAGCATAATAAATAGAGCTACGGTCCAAAACCTAATTGTCCCCTGCACAGTTCAACGGAGACTTGTCCAAATAGAATATAATGAAAAATACCTACGTCTGTTTTAGCGTCTAGAAATCTCATGATCCCAAATCTGACAAAACTATCTATTAAACCTATAGTAGCAGATTTCTCTCAACCAATCTAAAAACAGTTCCAGAAAGCACCTCCCACAAGAGACCAACTGTAACATAACACCACCCAAAGCCCGCGGCGGCGCCTGCGCATTACTTACCTTTCTTTAAAAATACCGACTATTTGGACACCTTTGTCCGCCTGTGTACACTGCAGTGCAAAGAATTGGCGAATGAAATGCTATATGCGTGTCAGCTGCCGATGTTTGGCGAGTTGTAATGTATGGGTAAATAATTGTTTCTGAAAGATCTCGCTTCCTGTGGCGTTACTTTTTGTATCATTCTGAACATAATATAAACTTCATGAATAATACTTACAAAATTTAATAAAAATTGAGTACACTTAATAAAAGGTCGTTTTCAAAATTATTTGTAGACAAAAATGGTTGTCAAGTGATCAAACGATCTTGATACAAAATCAATCCTTTGCTTTTTTAAATCGTCACCCTAACTAGCATATATAAATCTATTATTGTTCAGCAAATTAAATTTATTTCATTTTAAAATAAAAAATCTAAATGGCAAATATTTTTTTAATTAGCATGCAATATCAAGAAAGAAGTTAATTATACCATTTTTCAAATAATTTCAAATTCATTCAACTAACATTTAGACGTCACAAAAAACAAAGTACTCTTCAATGAAATAAACTAAGGGATGTACAAAAAACGCGTGGTTACTTTTCCCAAGCGGGCCCGTTATGTTTGCGCTATCATAATGTGTTTAATTGTTTTAAAACTACTACAAAATACGGCTATTGTGCCCTTAGCAGCTGTCACCTAGCGAAGAGTAATATAGAGCAGATCTCACAGGTTAATTTAAATTTGGGATTTAGTAAGTTCGTAGGTTTTTGTTTTGATTTTATTAATTAAGTATTACTTTAGTACGTGGCAAGTGATATATGCTTGCTTACCCCTCCGGGATAGAGGCGTGTTTTTATATTTGTATGTTACATTAGGACATTTGTAAAGAGGAAATAAACGAATTTTGAATTTGAATTTGAATTTGGACAAGCCTTTATTTGTGTAATTGTCCCCGTGGGAAATTCTTAACGGGTGGTTATGTTGAGTTGTGCATACTATGTATGAGTAAAGCCAGAAGAGAGTAATTTTATTTTTAGACATTTTCACATAAATTTTAAAATTTTTGTACATAATGTAACAAAAAATAAGTAGAACTTTTGTTAGTTTTTATTTATAACTTACTTCCCATATGACAGCTTTTCTAGTGATACCTACGTCTTAGAATTAGCGTTTCGTGACTAAAGATAATATTGAATGTAAAAAGTAAAAACACATAAATTGCCCTTGTTTCTCTACATACATTAAAATGTACGTTACTCTATGCTTAAATATCATGTTCCCATCAATCACCGTCCCTCTTAATCGCATCCCAAATATTTGTCCGATTTAAACTGGGATTTGGCGCTGAGAATCATTTTGCTACACCGTTCTATGTTTGAACAGGGCTGTCACGGCATCGATGTTTGCAGTTCCGATTACATTGAAATGTTTGGTTTAGAATTGGTAATTGAAATGTGCTTAAAATGTAATTCCATCTATATATTTTGGAAAATATCTTAAATTTACAAAGCTATAAAATATTCGGCATTTCAATTTATTACTTTTAGTGTCGTAAATGAATTTATGTAATTTTAATTATTGTGTTTTTGTTCTACTTTGTTTTAGTTTATTTGAACATTATCCGAGAGATAACTAGTTGGTTGATAATATGTTAAGACTCAAAACATACAGCCTACAAAATATGAATATGCAATTTCTCCTTGCCGATACTTAATATAGTTTTAGTACGGATCTGTGTTGCCATAATCTGCACTCTACTTTGCCCCTTTAGAAGATGTTCATCAGGCTGATTCTACTGGCCTCACCCTTGCGTGAAGATACAGGACTTGGCTATTCACTACATCGCCTTCCGTAGCCAGACAATGACCTATTGTTTTTAGGTCTTTAGGCTATTCAAGCTTTATTTATCTATGACATGACTATTAATATGTTAAAGGTGCCACATGTGTATCTATAAGTTTTGAAGATTCATATAATATTAATAAAATAGATGTTAGTAGGTTCTCTTTTCAAGACTTGGTTGTGTCCGCACCGTAAGGGATTTCTTTTAAATAGATAAAGTGAGTGATTTCTCTAATTAGAGTTGAGGCAACTATTCCTATTTTTTTTAAGTATGATCTATATCTTTTTGACGCAGAACTCTTGAGCTGATAATTTGATTTCATGAAATTTGGTAGGTACCATTCAGTAGACATTTTACCTTCGCGTACCATTAGTATTTCAAAATTCAAAACCTCAACCAAATACCTCTTAAGACACGTTCTGTTAACACGAGGGGCGTCGCCGGAAACGCGATACTACTGCGGAAGCGGCAGAACCGTACATCAAAACTGGGCGTAAGGTTAGTATTATATTATCTGTGGCGTGAGGTAACACTTTTGCTGTCAGCGAGTATGTTTTGTAGGGCCCTGTAAGTTATGGCCGCCCCTTATCGCGAGAACATCTGTTGCATTGTCGTTATACTTGGAGTAAATGAACGAATGTGGTATGATGCATTTTCATGAAATTTCGTGTACGTTTTCTAAAATATAACAGCTGTCTGTGGGTTTTTTAAATTTTAATTTTAACAGCTTTTCAGAATTAGCGTAAATTTTTTTTCGATAAAACCTCCAAATACAAGATTATCTACTAAAATCTATAATGATCTACAGTAATAGCATAGAATTTTGATGCAAAAGTGAGTTCATTTTCATATCTATTCGTTAGCTGGATAGCTTCATAATTGGGATTTAAATAAAGCTAATGGTAAAGTACTATCCCACTAATATAATCATACAATCATAATATGATCGAAGCCCACTAGCTATATTCTTAAGTTAACATGCCACTATCTCTGCACCATCTCTTATAAGCATATCTCATTATAAAAATCACGATTCTAACAATATTTTTCACACATAAACAGTAACCACAATAAGCAGTATATTGTATATTCCGATCGCTAAATATTCAACGGGGTGATCAATAGGTTTTACATTTTCATAACAGAGCACTGAAGCACAGAGCTTTAGCATACATACGGCGAAATTATACAGATTCCAGCATCGGCTTCAGACAGATTCCTCGGAATGGTTCCTCCAGCTCAAATGTGTAAAGTTGATGCGATTTTATTATATTGAATTTGCGTTTACTACTTATACACTACACATACACATATAATCACGTTCAAAATAGTCTTGAAAAGACTGAAAGGCTACGTTCAGCTGCACGACTTAGCGATGGAATTTAGATTCAAACAGAGAAATACTGCTAACACACGTTGAATCATAGGACACAAATAGGAATACCAAGATAATATATTATTATTATCATCTTCTTGCGTTCTCTTCTTGTAAAGAGCATCAGTAAGCCATCAAACTACTCGTAATATAAGCTATTGTGAAAAGCGCCATATTGTACTTCGCAACTTAGAGAAAATTTTTAATATTTTCGAACCTGGATACCTATTTTGTAATAAGTATACTAACAAGTTTGATTCCCTAACTACTCAGTCACTGACGGTCTTTACCCACTTTTATCTAAGTATATAGACACTTATATTACAATATTCCCGTATAATTTTATTGACGTCAATGCCGTTGTAAGAAATCTCGGATGAACGCTGATGGCGGGCGCGCATTACACAAAATTCTAATGTGTTTATTTACTCAGATACCGAACTGTTATGGAAATTCGTTAATAACTTTGTTTACCTCTAAAAGACCGCACGTGGAATGTATAGTGTGGTAACTTTATTGAAATATTTTCATAGTACTAAGTAGAAGACCCGTCCGTTATTTTAAGAATTTTGGAAAAAAATAAAATCTTTATAATTATATTTACCTACTCACATTAGTGGTGATGTATTGTTCAATAATATGATGTACCAAAATTCACTAACCAGCAGGAAAACATCTTAGGAAAACGAAAAAATAATTATGACCGCACCCAGTTTTCAATGAACGATTTTTTTATTTCTTAGGCGAATTCTTAAATTGAATTAGAATACGATAGAACTACGATAAATATAAAGCACAATGGAAATCACTCCAACTTTTATTACAAAACCCTCCCTTTGTCAAGCAAAAACCGATTTAACAGTACAGCTTACCTTAGCAATAAAATCTTATAGGTACCTACGCCTATGCAAAAATGGTTGAACGAACCATCAGTAAAAACATAGGTACTTATTCTGTTACTTTTTTGGCACATGTGTTAATTAAATTATCATCATGGATTATAAAAAGCATTCACTGTCTTAATTCTTCTTGGCATATGACCCGGTTACGTCTACTTGTAAAACAATTTTTTTTTTCATAGGTTAATATTAAAGGATTACTCCAAAATACGTTATCTGAGACTATTGCATATCAATTTGCCAGAATAGGACATCTTTCTACAAAAGCTGTAAGAATGCGATCTAAAGGTCAAAAAACACTACTAAAATAAAGGATTTATTTAGCTTAATATTTTCACAATAAGGTTACTTCTCTGTGCATGACGGGATAGCTTTGCAGCTTACACATAATCTTAAATTGACACCTGACTTTTTTTATCATTGTCTGCACGTTGATTGGCAGATAAAGCTTTTAACATTAAGTCTAATGAAAATTAAAATAAATAAATAACAATTATGTTGGTAAAACGCAATGATGACAATGACATGACACCATCTCTCTTTCATCTTTGTGCATTCCCAGTTGCACCCTTCACGTGCTTCGGAGTTGATGACTTAACACCATATTTATGGTTAAATAAAACATCATGTCAAACCGAAATCAACCAGAATAGTCCCTCCAATCGTATCAAATAAACTGAGTTGATTTCGATTTGGATAGGATTGGGTGTCGAGGTGGCAATTCCGTAGATCGCTTGATAGTCGATCGCGGGGGAAATCACGGCGGCATGCAAATTTAACGGAACGCCGAAATGGCGGAATGGCGAAATGGCGGGCGCAGCAGTGGCGAATGGCGGATGGAATAGTGGTACGTTTTCATTTGCTATGGCGAATAGAATTAAACTTATTTAAGTTTTACGTGTTTAATTATGTATTAGATGTGATTGTGAGTTAGGAGACATAATGATAAAATTTTAACGACTGATGCAGTAAATTATAGACAAATATTATCCAGCGGGCTTCAGTCGTCTTTTATTCCAGTCCTGGCTAGTTTGGTGATGAAACAAAAGTGTTCCTAGCTGCTTCTCTTTCCGCGCATTATAAAAGTCAATCAAGGGAATGGCTAACAATCTTACTATCTCTGGTGGTCTGATACCAGTAGAAAGCCAGGACAATTATGTTTAATAGTAACTTAAAAGAAAACAATTCAAAAGTCTCCAAGCAGTAATAAAATATTCTTAACAACATATGCACCCATAATAATACAATTATACTAGAAAACAAAATTAACGCAAAGAAATTCCCAACCGTTATAATAAATAATTACAAAGTCGTCTTTAAACATAAAACTTCCGAACAACAAAAAATAAATGGATACACAATTTTTATTATTCAAAATATTAACAATTCCGAGTAATTACAGAAACTTGCTTAATTTTATACGTCCACCGTTCTTAATTAAGAAATTAAGATAAGGCGTAGTACACAAGTGTATCGTTTTATAATCTATGCCGGAAGCCGCTCGGAAGCTCCTCGAATCGAAACTAAACGCAGTTCGGTGTGCCCAGCATTATAATAACAGTGAATCCTAAATTTTGCCCCTACTATTTGATAATATTACAAAAAATATATTATATTTAAAAAAATATATAAAATAAAAATAAATAGATATATTAAAAATTATGGTGTTGTATTGATAGAAATTAAATAAAAAATAAAATTTAGTCATTCTTGTTATTTTGTTTTATTTTTAGCTCCACGTCATATGGGTACGATACAAAATCTGAATTATTGTTTTCCATGTAAGTTCGTGTATAGAATTAATAAAAACAGTGTTACATTGTTATATTGATTAAAAGAGACCATATCGACACTAACTACATATTTAAAAACAAAGAGATGATAAACTTTCGTGTACAGATAGCTGATGTGCATTTGTTTAGTGATAAGCAACCTGACTGATGGCGAAATTGGTCGAGACCACCAATACAATTCCGGTTCGAGTTGCAGTAGTAGCGGCATCGAAGCGGCGTCGATGAGCGACATAAATAACAATTAAACTGAGGTGTGACAACGCGATCACGAATTTTATCGCCGACCGTCTGCGGGCGGCTTTATGTAAGTTAGTACAAGTTTACCTATTGTATTTGTTTGCCTTATTAGAGGCTAAAGAGCTGAGGGTGGCAGGGGATTTAAAGGTAATGTATGTGTTATTGAGTATTCCAAAGACCGATTATATTTTATGAAGGTTTCAGTTTTACACTTCTGCCTGCTAGATTTTTAGGTCTTACGAGCAACATTACAAGCTACCTAATAGATTTTTTCAAATGCTTATTAGACATGCCATATACAGTAGACAGAATTTTTGCTCCTCCGTGCACTTTAGATACATAGTTGTATATTATTTTTAATTCTATGGTGCATACATACGTACGTATGTGCATACGTATAATCACGTCTGTATCCCTTGGGGGTAGACAGAGCCAATCTTGCAAGCAAGTCTTGAAAAGACTGAGAGGCCACGGTCGGCTGTTTTATAGAATAAGGATAGAATTGATATTCAAATACTGACAGGTTACTAGCCTATCACCTAAAAGAAGAATCCCAAATTTATAAGCTTATTTCTTAGTCACGACATCCACGGGGGAAAGACATGAAGTGGTCCTACTCTTTTTATTATTGGTGTGGGTAAACTCACGGTTTCTATGGTGCACTTAAACATAACACATTTTAACTAGTTTTTTACATTATGGCATTTAATTAATTATAGCATCAAAATATTTAATCACCCCCCCACATTGTTATCAAACAACAGTAGTCATAAAATTCCTACACGTAGATATTCACGCATCTCCTACCGCAATAAAAAAACATGGCGGCCGGACAAAGGCGCTACACATGTCATTGTCGCCTCATTTTCACACTAATTGACAGTTAAATGGAATTAGAATAATTAATTAGATATTTAAAATGCCTCCTGACCATTTCGAAGCCGCGCATCTGCTTAAAGTCATAATATTTAAGTTGTGGGATAATATTTTTTTTAGATTTTTTGTCTGTTTGCATTAAATAGGAAGTAGTTTGTGACTTAGAACAAAATTTTACCAGAAAGCCATTGGGACAATTGATACCACGCTGATAAGTAAGTGAAAAAGGCAGTGAAGAAAAGAAATAATGTGTGCCAGCTGATTCTCTTTCCGCGCTGGTCATATAAACTCAATCAAGCCACTTTGCGACCCGCCCCGACTTTGCACGGGTAACCTTATTGTATTTCATAAAATAAACTAACGGTTTAGCTGTGAAAGCGGAATAGACAGACGAAAAGATTTTCGCATTTATAATAATTATTAGTAAAGGATTTTCGTTAATCGATGAGATATTTCTGAATCATCATTATATCATCTAGAATATTTATGTCAGTAATTTCATTGCATACACATACAGTGCTACTATACGAAATAAAATTCTTCGAAGCCAACTATTGGTGCAACACGCTTGCTCTGTTAAACCAAGACATACTTTTGTCCTACTATGTATTTTTAACCGTGTTTGCCTGCAAATAAATTAATTCAATTCAATTCAATTCAGAAGTACGTACAACGCATACTATTATTTTTTTACCACATAATCATATCTCTTGGTCTAATTTAAACAAATCCCTAATATCTAACTACAATTCTCCAAGAAAAACAACATTAACACTTGAACTCATTGTCAAAATCAACAAACAAATCATTGAAATTTAATCATTTTATTACCTCTCCGGGGTAGGTATCATGTGGCGAAACAGATTTTAAATTAAATTAACATAGTATTTAAAGTGTCATTAACTTTAATATGTTTTATCCGGATATCTCGCCGATTGAAAGTTATCTCAAATTATCAATGAAATACGGCGGCGGTTCGTTTTTACAAAATGTTCTGTTTGCTCGCGTCTTCATGCGCGCGCATAGTCCATATTTCCGGGAAATGGAAATTGCATGAACTTTTGGAACAATTGGTCAAAGTAACTGAAAACATATACATATAATCACGTGTATATCCCTTGCGTGGTAGACAGAGTCAACAGTCTTAATGAGAATGAAAGGCCAGCTGCATGGCTAAATGATGGAATTGAAATTCAAAGTAATCCAAGTTTGTTAGCCTTTCTCATCGTCGCCTTTTACGAGATCCACGGAAATTTCAGGTCATGTTATAATTATAAGCCTTTCCCACATCACCACCCACTCGCCTTTTAACACATGCATGGAAAAGATATGAAGAAGTCCGAGAACATGCGGTGACCTGAAATTATGTTATAATTATAAGTAATAAGTATTTAGCGTTAGCTGCGCAACATGTATTTACAATATTTGCCGGTTTACGATTCACATTAACTGTACGTAAAATAGAAGATGCTACTTTGATTTCGCTGTGCCGTTTTGGCCAATTAATGTCTTAGCATGAAGCCGTAAAAGTTACAGTCGCCCCGCCCTCTCGCCCAGGACTGTCGCATACGAAATGTCATCATAGTGGCCAACATAACAATAAATACAATTTATTAGTGCGTTTTTAAATTTTTGGTATGGTTTTGATAACGAAATTTATATAGTGCATAAGGCTTGGCATGCGAGGGAATCCTTAAAACAGTAGCCTATTTTACATTAAAAGGATTTATTTGTCTTTGTGTGGTTATATCTACAAATCAGTTCATAAGTTTTTGATTTTATAAAATAATGTGTATAAAATTTATACAAATATTTGTAGACCCGTTACGAGTCTACAACGTAGGCAATGCTACGATGTTGCATTTTTTGTAGTTACAAGGTTGTCGACATACACACAGAGTTTAAACGTTAGACGTTATATGAAATGCGTACCAATAATCTTAAAAATGAAGATGCTGCTCTACACACCAGACAACGTGGAAGAGAAATGTTGCAAATGAACCCTAGGCCCTGAAGCATGCAAACGGAACCACGAAATGATAACAATTACAAGAGTAATGAACTTTTAAACGTGAAATTAATAATTAATCACTCATGTAGGTAATTAGTGAACAATCTCTCTCCACGACTGTACTGCCATTCAGTTCTTTGTAGTCTGAAAGCTCCTCAGCAGATAGTAAAACTGCGAGACGCCGGCGACTGAAGTCGACTGAAGTTTACGATACTCGGTACAGCGATTGTCGATTCTTTGTATCGCTAAAACCGATAACTTTGTCGATGGTATGGCCGACGCCAGGGGGCGGGGCGCAGCACTACCCAGAACCTTTAAATTTGGAATTACAGTTATGAACTGAAATTGTTTTAATGTGAGAATGTTTTTTTTTTGACTTATACTTACAAAATGTGAGTGTGATGGATTGATGTGATGCACAATTTATAGAATTAAACAAGATTTAAGTACCTAAAGAAATAATTTCCTCCGAAAAAAAAATACTTAGGCTTGTACCGATGGGATGGCCGTCCTCCGTCGTCTCGCCCGGTTTAATAAACTAATGTTCCAGTTGCCGTAGGAATTACAAAAAAAGTTACTTAAGTCCTATTCTCAGACCTAAATTGTAAAGAGTAAGCTGTGAAAAGGTAACAAACAAACTTTATTCATAACATTAGTTGTGATTGAGACGGATTTGATGGCGCATAATTTAATACCTTTAATAATAATAATTACTTAGTTCTTCCATTTCAAAAACCGACAAAATACTAATAGAATACTCATATTTATTAATTAAATCACTTTATCGAGAGTTAACCTCATAATTACAATTATTACCATTCAAATAGTCGATATTTAATGATAACAAAGTGATTCAAAACAGCAAAAGCGACGGAATCCGCCATTAACACTATCGGATATCCGTTAAAGTGGATATTACTATCCATAATATACTCGTACTAATCGTAAAATGGCGACATAAACCATACCCGTGAAGCCTAACTTTATAACCATTTTATCAATTAACTTGTTTTGATCTCCAATGAGTTAAACGAGTATAGAAATGGCACAAGTATTTAATAGAATAGGTCAAACAATAAAAGCAAATTTTTGAATGTTATAATAGTTCCAAATTACCAATTAACAAATTACCTTTTAGTTATAGAAAAGAAATTCATTATTGTTTTATAGTATTGTATTAAGGGAAGAAGATTTTATTCGTCTGGAAATATAATGATGATCAGTGACTGGTTCTTTACTTGCTGTCTAATTCAAAATCATCAAAAAGCTATTGTTTAGGCAATTTGCAATGATGAACTATATGTTCCACGTTCCACCGAATAAGGTTTAGATAACTACTTAATTTATTCTACAATTACTAATAGGATTTTGTTCATATATAGATAATATCTTCATTTCCAATTAAATATTGAAATATATTTCCATATTTGATATGTCAATTCTATAATTTCACCTCACCGTCATCGGTACTACAAAGGCGTTTAGTGTTCTAGGCTATTTTTAATTAGCTACCTCATTAACAGTACTCCATTTCCACGAAAGTGTCGTAATTATTGTCTTATTTACAACCATTGTTTATTGTTCATAGAGTTACCTCGGTGGCAGATGTTTGTTTATCGTGTGAACTTCTTTTTGTTATTATGTAACTGCAAATATCATTAACTTTGCGATGTTTTATTGCGATTAGTTAAACAAAGTTTTATACGACTTCAAGACAACCATCTAGTAGAAATATTAATATGATAAAAATATATATAATAACAGGGAAAATAACACAGATTGATTTAGCACAGATGTAAGTTCGATACTTGTGTTATGGGTCACTTCAGCAATGATACAAAATTTTATAGCATCCAAGACCTATGATAATTAGATATTTTTCCATCATGACTTGACCGGGGGACTTTTTGGTTCAGATCGGAAAAAGTAACAGTGACCTCGGTATAAAAAATGTAATATCAAAATACATATACGTCTATATACATACTTATGCAAAAGATGCCGTGTGGTTCCCGGCACCAATATAAAAAAGAATAAGACCACTGCATCTCTTTCCCATGGATGTCGTTAAAGGCGAGAGGATAGGTTATGAAAAAACTTGGGATTCTACTTTTAGGAGATGGGCTAGCAATCTGTCACTATTTGAATCTCAATTCTATCATTAAACCCATCAGTTGACCGTGGCCTATCAATCTTTTCTGCTGGCTCTGTCTACCCCACAAGAGATATAGACGTAATCATATGAATAAGGTAATATGAAGTAGAACATGTTTGTACCCAAATACCTCAATATATTACCCTAAGGAAATCTAAACACCTTAACACTCCGCCCCTTCCCGACATAATCCCACAAATAAATACGTAACTTATTCATTATCTAAGCGATACATTAAAGTTTATGAGCCATAACGAATAGATAATTCTGGCAAACATCCCCACGATGGGTATCTGTGGGGTGACTTGCTCCGCCTTTCCTGAATTACCGTCACCCTTGAATCTCTCAGATGGTTTAGTGATGGTGTTTTTATCTCCGTAATGTTGATAAAGTGTAGGGCAAGAGGTGAAGGAATAGATGTTTACATTTAATGTGTGATACTCATATGAAATGTGTCGGTCGGTCGAACGATTCTAACACAAGTTCAAATGCTATAAATACTCTGTGATGAGTAATGTGCATTAGTTTAATTAAACATTAAAGAAAACATGGCAAAGATTACAGACAGTAGAAGAGTCAACTGAACCTGACCTATCGTCAATTGTCCCCAATCAAACAAGATACGTTAGCACGCTCTCCTATATGTATTTATACAAATATTTCTTAAGTCAACCTGCTTTCATTCATTTGTTACTCAAAATAAAATAAGTACACTCGCGGCCACCAGCAAGTCTCTCCGCATAACTTGGTAAGTGACAGTTCGAGCCTCCCATTTCCGCCGCCGCAGGGACTGGCGCCACTGCCGTATATTTATGACACGCCAAGACACACCCCTGTTTATTTTTGAGTTTCTTTGTATAACAATAACATTTTATTGGGGTTCACGTTACTTTACTTGTACATACATACTTAATTATAATCACGTCTAATTCCCTTGCGGGATAGATAGAGCCAACAGCTTTGAAACGACTGATAGGACACATTGAGCTATTTGGCTAAGTGATAGAATTTACCTAATTTCAAATAGTGACAGGTTGTTCAGCGTCTTTTTCTCATGTAATAGAGATGGAGTGGTCCTATTCTTTTTCTGTTAGTGCCTACATGGCACTTTACATGTAGTTTTAATGAATTTATTTCTACCATCATAGTCATTATTGTAGTGTTGTGGTAGGTAGTGTTGTTATCATAGAATAAGGAGGTTCTGAGATTTACGGAAATTTTAAAATGTCCATGAAACTGAAACTAAAAGCATTTTATTTTGATCATCACTTTCAAAAAGTCGAATCAAATAGAAAATATCGTGAATGCAACCCACTATCATCACAAATCCCGAAAATTAAAAAACAACATCAACGCCCAGCCGTTCGGAAATTAAAAACAAAACAATAACCGTCTGACAGGGCGTCCGTCACCGAAAAAAAAAAAAAAAAAGTGAAACAGACATGGCGGTCGGATTTTTTCAATTTCCACATATCGCGAGTTCGCTTGGCTGACTTGCAGTGTGCATTTATTGCAAAAATGAGTGACGTGGTATTAACATGTCGGCGCATTTTTATTAAAAATGTCGGTTTATACAATGTTATGTTTTATTTACTATTTAGTTACATTCCTCTAGACTCTTGGAGAGTCGTTGTTAGTAAATCTTCTTTCAGTCATGAAAACATATTTGTAATACAATAAGAATTATTAACATACATACATATAATCACGTCTCTACGGGGTAGACAAAGCCAACAGACTCACAAAGACTGAATTCAGCTGTAAAGAATTACTAAATAAAAAGGAATTTTATTAAATTTTTCATGGGTATCATTATTAAATATCTAAAAAATAACCGAATCTGCGGCTCAGTTAACGTGATATTCCCTTTTACCGTTCCCGTGGTAAATTCTAGAAAAAAAAATATTTTCATAAATTTGAAGGTTTTGTCAATCTCTGTGCCAAATACTATCAAAATCAATCTAAAATTTAAGTTTATTAGTTACTAACAAAAATACTAATTCTTTTACAATAATTTTACATTAAGTTAGATATGGATTTTAATACTGGTATTATTTAATCCTGAAAATAATTTTTAGTGTTATTTAAGCTAAAAGAAAGTCATATCCTGGGAACACACATATCCAAACTTCCCAACCTTCATCCGAAAGAACAATCCAAACAATTTACTTGAACTAAAGGGTGCGTCACATATGAGTGATCGCTTTATTCGCCAAAAGTTAATTTCCTGCACTCACACCAACAAATTCAATCCCGGCGGAGCACAAAGCAACATATTTGCTTATCTTTAATTGATTCACTCTATCCCTCGCTGGTGATAAGGATTAACTCTATTCACGCTGACTTTTACAAGGGTAGCTCCCTTAACGAGGGACAGGCATAGATAAGTTAATTTAAATTGCAAGTATTTGTTGCCTACGCGACGTTTGTCTCTGAGAGACAAACGTCGTATATGAAAGGAGATCGTATTTCTCGTAAAGGCCAGATTTCTAGTTTAAGAATTCATATTATACAATCCCGCTTACTTTTCAAAGTAAAAAAGTTATTTACTTAAGAAAGCGCGGCTTCTTAGCCACATTGAAAAAAGTAATGTTGTTAATATGACGAGTAGTAGACGCTTGATACAAAGTTTTATTTTAATTTATCCAATATTTTTAACGTCCTTGTGCAATATGAATAACGGAATGCTTTTATTTTTCAATTGGAATTGGAACTGTCTTAAAAATAGGTACAAAACGAGACTACAATAATGGTACACTCTGCACGATAATTCAATCGCTAACGACATCAAATTTCATAAGCGGGCGCGTGCCGCGTATTACCGCCGCGTGCGTAATGCGATGCGATACGACGCGACGCGACACGACGCTTGAATTACAACTATTTATCGCGCTGTAGTGCGGTCTCCCCGTCAGCTAATGGGCTTATGGGATTAGCGAAATTGTCTGATTTGCGATACGTGCGATTTTCTTGTTTGTTTTGTTGCGTTCGGTTGCATTCCCCTTCGCGTTATTGTTTTTGTTATTCGTTTCTATTTCTTGAGTTACTTAATTTACTTTTTTTATTGAATAGTATTTTATGATCCTAATTACTTTCTGTAATCAATATAGGACATTTTAATGCGTTTTCAGTATATTTATAAGGGCACTTTATAATAACACTTATTCTTAACCTCAAAAGCCTGATATAAATATTTTTTTATTTGTTTTGTTTTTTTTTACACTTTTTTAAACTGTCACACACACATAGGTATACTCGGTAAATATTGAAAGCAATCATTAAAAAAAATCCAACGAACTGAAAACCTTTTACGTTTTGAAGTAAAAACATCCGAAGTTATAGTAATTGATAGGTTAATAGATAGATTCTGCTTCAAGATAATTAAATACGATTTTTGTTCTAACCCATACTATAAGACACCATAATGCAATGTGTACTATTATAACCAGCAGCCGAAGAAAATAAAAGAGCATTAACTAACTCAGCCACCCTAAGCTGAATTATTCATAACGAAATTAATAATAATAGCAATAAAGCCAGCATTATGCTCAAACTATTAATTTCCAACACGGATTTATTTACAGGGCGTTATTAATAAAAAATTCAAATGAGCTTACACCCATAATCCGTGGATTCTAACTGTTTGGGGTTCTCACATTAAAAAAGTAATAAATTTATTTTTTCGTGTGGGTGGTTACTTAATTGCGGCGTAATGTGTATGTAATCCTAGTGTGAAATGTCAATAAATGGAAGTCGGAATGCTGGACTGTTGGTTTTTGTGATTATGTTGGATTGAGATATTGATGTGATAGATGGAGCCAGTGTCATTGTTCGCTAAATTAATGGTGTGTAAGTGCTATAAGCAAAACAATAGTTTTGTAATAAATTTAGTTTTCATAGCTATATTAAATATAACCGTATTAGTTCGTTCTGTAAGATAAGCTAATTTTAGAGCGTTGATGGTCGAATCGGCACGGTGCCTGGTCCAAACGCTGTTGCGTATAAATGTACCGGTTCGAATCCTACCGCAGCCATGTACCAATGACTATTTTAGAAGTTATGTAAGTACATTAGTTTGATAACTAACCGATGCCCTTGCGGTGAGAGAAATAATCGTGAGGAAACCTGCAATTTGATACCTATTAAGTACTTACTTCTTTATATAAAAATCGGTAGGATTAAATTATCATTTATAAAAATAACAAATGCTTAACAAATATATGTTTTGACATGCAAAATTTTTCAATAAAATTGTGTGGAAATTTGAAATAACCGTAATATCTTTTCGATACATTAGACATTCAGCGTTAAAAATGACGACATTTGGTAGGCACCGCGTTTCGCGTCATTAGCGCGAATCGCGATAAGCGCTAATAGTCGCGTATCGCGCATTAATAACATTGACGAGGAAAAATCGCGCGACGTATTTGGAGAGTACCATTTCCATTGCTTCACGTAAAAGGTATACGGTATAAGACGCGTAAGTGTATAGAACGTGAGAACAGCACATACCTTCCTTGATGTGGCTCGTATAATTGGAAAGATTCTACTAGTCATGGCTTCTTGTAACACTATCCGTGTTGCACGAAAAGAACCAGGAAGGTGTACAGGATTTTTATTTTTGTAAATCTGATCCGATCCGATTTGTGTATCCGAAGATTGTTTATGTATAAATATCCGATGATTTTTGAGCGACCATTCGGCGATGGTATATATGCATTATACAATTTCTAGATTATGAGGTGCATAATACAGAACTAAAGGTACGCTCAAAAGAATTTTGTAGGGAGTCAATAAAGAGTGCGCTTTATCAGAATGCTTAGCAAGAGCAACCTAGACATCCGATTCGGCACTAGGTAGAGATGCATATATTGTACTTAAGTGTTCATCACTTTGAAGACAAATACACATTTTATGCCTTACAGAATAGACAAATGCGACATAATAATTGGTAGAAACATACATAAAATCACGCCTTTTTCTCTGAGGAATAGGCGGAGACTACATATTTCCCTTGCCACGGAACCTGCATCATGATTAGAGACTTATCTTATTCTTACCTGCTCTAAACTGACTTAAACTCAACTTTTTCTCAACCCTTTCTCGTCGTACATTGGAAACAGCGCCGCGCAACAATATTTCACTTCAGGTTCCTGTCAAGGTATCTCCACATTATAAATGATCATTACATGCGTCTGATCATACCTATCGAATGTAATGGCATGTACACCAGATTAACCTATTGATGGCAAACAATAAGCGAGCGATGATGTATGCGCGCGTTTTGTTTCTATCAGAAAAAGAGAATTTAGGTACATTTCAAAGTTCCATTTAGCGAAAGCGAAATACGATACAATGTCATTTCTTTCTTTATCATATTTGCGTTTCCTTACTTGCACAGTTTGATTTTGAGTAAGATCACACATTTAACTTTTACGTGGTAGACAGAGACAACAATGTCGAAAAGGCAGAAAGGCCACGTTCAGCTGTATGGCTTAATGATTCAAATAGGTGCTAGCCTATTTTTAAAAAAGAAGAATTCCAAGTTTATAAAACTTTTTCTTTGGCGCCTTTTACGATATCCATAAAAAAAAGGTGGAAGTGGTCCTTATGTTCCGGGAACCACAACCATACCACACGGCACACACATCATCGAATCGCACACATATCTTGACTAGACATTATACACCTTCGATAATACAGACAAAAAAAACCTTTTCAAACCACAGTTTAAAAACAAAAGCTTAGCAAGCATCATCAGGTTGTTCTCACGCAAACAATTACTAAATGTGGACATTATCAATTATCGATATGAATCGTAATTTTTGAGTACTCGATTGCTGGCAATCGAGTATTTTTGTTCGTCAGTTAACAGTTTGCTTTGTACTATCGTCAGTTAAGAGGGAGGGGTTAATTTGAGACGATACGGAGATTCGAGCCAGTGTCAATATTATTGTCGGGCGCGCACACTTACTACTGAAAATGAATAAGACGCGGTAAATTCTACCCCTTAGCATGACAAGCGTGATCGCTGTCACGTTTCACGTCATAATAAAAAGCGAAACAGCGTTAATTACTCGAGCGATAAAAACGGCGTTGCGCATGCCATTGTAGTATTTGACAAGTATGTATTACCCGAAAAATCCTAGTTATAAAATAACATACCTCTGGAGCGCTCCCACGGGTCTGCCAGCGTAAAGGAGGCAAGAGAGATCTGTAATAATCGTAGCAAATCAAGACGAAATAAATGATATGCTATAAAATATTTTGTCACTTTAAAATATTGTAAGGTTAGCTAAATTAATAAATTAACATACAAATAAATTCATCGATTGGTTCTACATGGATCTCACAACTTCTAATTATATATAGAAGAATTGAGTTGTGAGACATGACAAGACCGCAAGGAAGGACAACTATAAGATGGAAGGATGACATCATTCGACACTTGGAACGAGATTGGATGTCGATTACCCATTGAAGAAGATTGGAAGATACCTTCGTCCAAAACAGGACATAAAGAAGGCTGATATGGATAGATAGATCTTTTCCATCATGTCTCCTATCTCGGGTCTGCTGGAAGGGATTTAATTAGAATAAGCAGAACCAATGTACTTTTGTTTCTTGTGTTTATCATTCCTTATATTTTCTGTGTACACGAATTTGTAACTCTTTACATCAGCTGTCTAAAGTGTGCGCTACTGTACCCCGTCTGGCCGACCATTTGTACTCCATACACTGGCGAGCACAAACATCCATTCACGATCATTTCACACGTTATAGCCCGTTTAGTGAGCAAACCACCACTCTATCATTTGGTGCGCTAATGTTCTGCGCAAACAGTGTACAGCGACCACCCGCGTGGTAGGACGATGGTGGTAAGTAAGGCTGACCGTGAACATTATAACGTTTATTGAATACACGTACGTGTATCACGTATTTATTAATCACGGAGCAGACGGAGCCACAGGACTCATAGGCCAAGTTTCGCTAGATGAGTCAATTCGGTCTACTTGACTCAAGGGTTTTCTTTCTATGGGCGTCTTGAGTTAAGAAGGTTGGCAATCATCAAATTTATCAGCACGTTAGCGACAGCCGCTCAAAACAGGGATCGCAATGTATTTTTTTCATCGTCGTAAGTTGTTTGTATAACTTATTGGTTTTGATTTGATAAGCTAAACAGAGTACCTATCATCCCACTAAGAAGGTACCTATGTACTAACTGCTTAATATCAGAATAGGTGCAAAAAGTAGCCCGTGTACAATCACCCTAAGTCATTGTCCAATTAATGGAATTGGTGGTCATACCAGTTTGGGTGCTAATGACAGCGTGGACACATTGATCACAAACACAGTTGTTTGGACAAGAGCTCTGTTTTCAATCGCCAAACAAGAAATAGGAATTAGTGACTTTGAACTCTACACACGACGCAGGCGTGCCAGTGAACATACAAACATGGTGGGATTTGAACCTGTATACCTTGGATCGCTTTTTGAGTAGGTTTTTTTAACCACGCAACCACCACCACAAGATTGCTAAATTTTTGTTCGTATAAGGGACATAAAAACAATTAATCTTGAGATTCTTCTATCAGGCTTTGGGCTAGCATTGTAAACGTGGCCTTTCAGCCTTTCCTAAACTGTTGGCTCTATCTACTCCGTAATGAATTAAAACGTTAGTATAATATACCGCTGTTCACAAGCTGTACAGACATGATAAGAATCAGAACTTTCACAGCACCAATCTCAAGCTGTGGAACAATACGATGTGGAAGAAGAAGAAGAATTATTATCTAAATAATATATTTTTTATTTTCTATGGGAAGAATTGTATTTACTATAACATTGACAAGTCTCTTTTTCACTGTGGACAAGTATCTCTTGCTCTGTGTACGGATATTATGGTAGTTTTGTGCTTTTCTCCACTATTAGAGTTTCAGTATTAACAGAAAAACCACACTGAGGACACAGAACCTATCTGGAGAGGAGCCCGAGAAGCATTACCTTGAGTGAAAGAAATTTACCGCGGTTTATGGTTTACCTTAGATATACCGGTAAATTATTTTCACTTGAGGAAAACTACAGAATCGCTTTTGTACTCAATAAGACTCAATGTACAGAAAATGTAATTTTGGAAATTACCACGGGAGCGAGGCCCCTATTAAAAGGTAAGTGGCCCACGTATTAACTAGTCCCTAATCCACAAAAAATTATACTCTTAACGGCGTCTACATCAAGACTTACGCCACACTACCACAACTATTCACTGAGTTAACTAGCGAAATTCAATACAACAATATCACAAGACATGACAGCCTCGCAATATTGTTGCCACATCAATCATAAAGAATATCTCATAAATAACGTATTGGCACTGTAAATAGTCGTATTTGATACAATAGGCGTTTGAAAACACGCTTATCCTTAGTGCCGCATCTCGGAGCACTCCACAACGGGCCATGTCATAAATACAAACATGCCCAATCGTAAATATAAGAAACAAAGCGGTACACACAAGTCTACATCTCTTAATGATATGTAGATTCCCTGCATTAGCTACATGACTGTGTTCTCAGTGAAAACATCTCGCAAACTCTACGATTTACAATTTAATGCAACGTCACGATACACTTCGGGCCAAAATAAACGACCCGATTTAAACAATAAGGTGAGTTTTACCATGCAGGTTAATTTCACATGAGTCCTTTTATCTGAAAAACCATTCGAACTCATTAAACAAGACATAATTTAAACGCGGCGCAATGACCATGGAGTTTTGAATCGAGAGATTAACTTTTACGTTTCCAATTCGAATGTTACCTGATCTCAAAGTTACTCCGTTTCGTTGTTGGGAGTAAAACTTCGTGCATCAGTAATTTCATGGTATTTAATGTTCAATGGATATTGTTTTAGGGTATACTTTGGATTGGGATTGCATTAAAATTGAGACATTAGAAATCTCCGAGCGACTATTACCGTGTTCTTTTAACAAATGCACGACGGCATACGGAGTAAGATGTAAGTTTGTGGCGGCGTGTGCATAAATAAGCGACGGCGAAGTATCGGTTATTTTAATACTGGGACCACAGGTGGGCGGGGGCCCCTCATATATCATCGGCAACAATTATTAAATTATCTTTTTCGTTGACATTAAGTAATTGTTTCAGTTGGTTCGTGCTCATAACTGGCGCGCCGTCGATGAGATATGGTTTTTAAATTGTCGTTTTGAGTTTGTGCTTGAATTCCTTTGTTTGATATGTGATTTTTTGTTATCTTAATCTTGTAAGCTATGTCCGTAATTACAAGCTCGTTAATATTGATAGATGATTGTTGAGATAAGTTATGAGTTAATGCTCAAAGTAAAGAATTAATAATAAGACTACTATCTATTAAATTAATACATCGAAGAAAGGAAAAGCATTTTTTTATCCAAAGGGAACACGTTGGTTAAAAAAAAAATTATAAGTAAATAAAAAAGTTATATAAATAAATCATTGTTGTCTCTATTACGATCAATTTACTCCAACTTATAAATCAGCAATTATAAAGCAATAATCGCAGCTAATATATCTCAGCTAGCCTAAGCACATTTTTCGATTACCACAAATCGAGATATCGACAATTGCTGATCACAATCGACTCGAAGATAATTACGCCACTTACTATAAGCAATTACGCTTAAATAATACGAAATGTTGTAGATTTAGTTGTTCCATTAATCATGCAAGACAGTGTAATCGGGTCAGGCCGGCTATGAATCAGGGTAATTAACTAACTAATACACTTATCGAGACATGAAACGTAAATGGAGCGGATTAAGTCGTATTTGTTTCAAATGATTTTGTATTGTGCAGAGTGCTAGTCGAATCACTTAGATTGGCTGGGTTTTATTAGGTCTCTGTTTAATTAACGTTCTGTAACAACAGATCGCTATTTTAGTCTGTTTGTCTGTATGCTTAAATCTTTAAAATTACGCAACGGATTTTGATGCGGTTTTTTGTAACAGGTAGAGTGATTCAAGAGGAAGGTTTTTATGTATAATAACATTTATAATTTTGCACCCGTGCGAAGCCGGGGCGGGTCGCTAGTACCAAATAAAAAAGGAAGATAGTGCACCAATTAAAAAAGTTAATATTTTCACTGAGGTTCATTAGTGCACCAAATGATCCAGGAACCAATTGAAAACGTGTATAATTGTGATACTTAACTATATAGTTATATACACATTACAATTACATTTTAACTACGTTTAATATAATAAGTACATATATTGATATGTACTAAGACAATAACTTTAGTTATTACCTTTATAGTCAAACCAATAAAATAAAATTAAAGGAGATCATAGGAATAATTTTTATCTACAATTAGCTGTAAGTGTTTCAAAAAAACATCCCTAAGTATAATACCACGAGTACACTCATAAGGCTTGCTACCCAGTTAAATGTGGACCTTAAGAATTCTACCTTATTAATAACTAAAATTCGTTTTTGAAAATGGCTCTTATTTCGTGTACCTACTGGGTAACCAGACAGGTAGACAGACAGACATTCTCATTTATCTTTATAGCATAGAAATGACTACTAAGATATTTTTTTAAATATCGCTATTTACTGGAAAATATACCTACATAATGTATTCATAACTTAATACACTCCACAATTTCCCCGCACAAAACCCTCTCACAAAATGAAAGGTGCAATTTCCTTATCAGCCTTATTATTCGTAGTATCACAATCGACTCGAAGATAATTACGCCACTTACTATAAGCAATTACGCTTAAATAATACGAAATGTTGTAGATTTAGTTGTTCCATTAATCATGCAAGACAGTGTAATCGGGTCAGGCCGGCTATGAATCAGGGTAATTAACTAACTAATACACTTATCGAGACATGAAACGTAAATGGAGCGGATTAAGTCGTATTTGTTTCAAATGATTTTGTATTGTGCAGAGTGCTAGTCGAATCACTTAGATTGGCTGGGTTTTATTAGGTCTCTGTTTAATTAACGTTCTGTAACAACAGATCGCTATTTTAGTCTGTTTGTCTGTATGCTTAAATCTTTAAAATTACGCAACGGATTTTGATGCGGTTTTTTGTAACAGGTAGAGTGATTCAAGAGGAAGGTTTTTATGTATAATAACATTTATAATTTTGCACCCGTGCGAAGCCGGGGCGGGTCGCTAGTACCAAATAAAAAAGGAAGATAGTGCACCAATTAAAAAAGTTAATATTTTCACTGAGGTTCATTAGTGCACCAAATGATCCAGGAACCAATTGAAAACGTGTATAATTGTGATACTTAACTATATAGTTATATACACATTACAATTACATTTTAACTACGTTTAATATAATAAGTACATATATTGATATGTACTAAGACAATAACTTTAGTTATTACCTTTATAGTCAAACCAATAAAATAAAATTAAAGGAGATCATAGGAATAATTTTTATCTACAATTAGCTGTAAGTGTTTCAAAAAAACATCCCTAAGTATAATACCACGAGTACACTCATAAGGCTTGCTACCCAGTTAAATGTGGACCTTAAGAATTCTACCTTATTAATAACTAAAATTCGTTTTTGAAAATGGCTCTTATTTCGTGTACCTACTGGGTAACCAGACAGGTAGACAGACAGACATTCTCATTTATCTTTATAGCATAGAAATGACTACTAAGATATTTTTTTAAATATCGCTATTTACTGGAAAATATACCTACATAATGTATTCATAACTTAATACACTCCACAATTTCCCCGCACAAAACCCTCTCACAAAATGAAAGGTGCAATTTCCTTATCAGCCTTATTATTCGTTGCAATTACTACGTATCAGTTGTATTTGTACACGTTATCTTTGACATTCGAGTCAATGTCTAGTTTTTGTGCTTTGAGAAGGTCGTAGTCACTCGCTGTTACGGTTCAGCGGGTGAGTATAAAGCGTGAGCTTGGTTATCAATTCATATTCGGTTTGTTTGATCGTTTTTTCCCCTAACTATTTATGTCCCACTGCCTAGCAAAAGCCTCCCTTTCTTCCTGGCATCCCTCCATAGCCTTCTTCGTCCTTTTGTCATATGGGTGTGGGCCATAATCCAACGCACTAGTCCAGTGCGAGTTGGTGGGTCTTCAGAGCCTCATCCGTTATTTAGCAGCGAGCACCACGTGTAGGGCAGCTTGACTTGAGTGAAAATGTGTTGGTTTTGGTTACCCCCTTTTATAATTTATATACAATTTAATGAACTTATCTTGGCAAAGATTGTTGGTAATAACATCGCAGCCATTGAATTTGAACCTGAGTACATCACGCTTTATTATCAAGGACATTTCGCCGTTCGACAACTGATGCTCTTCGATCAAAGAATAAATTTATAATATTAGAATTAATTACTTTTAATACTCAAGACATTATAAATCTATCAATACTGATATTATTCTAAACGAATACCCAAAACCCATAGAGACATCGAAATTTAAAAAGAGAAACAAAACTATTAATTCAAACATCGAACAGGTATGAACAAAAATGGCGTCGTCGGCGCTGTACATCATAAATTTGAATATTTCTGTGAAACAAGCCCTCGGATAAAATACGAGCTTATTGTCAGCGCTTAGCGGACAGAGAAAAACAATAAAAGGCGGGAAAATGGCGAAATTCGTGTCCAACGAGCTATCTTTGCCATAGAACATTTTCGTGTTTTTTTTTAATTTAATTTATTTGTTTCACTTTAGGTTTGTTTTTCCTTTGAGTAAAATTGGTGTTTGGTTTTTATTGAATGTTTCGTATGTAGTTGGATTCATAACTTAAATCAGTAATTAGATTACACCCGCAGGTCCGCCTGCATAAAAAAAATATGATGTTTACCCGTGGCCACTCTACGTTGTCCCACCACGGGTACCTACTGAGTACGGGGATTTTTTTTTATCCATATACTTCACTTTTGACTTCCTAGTATTCCACTAGAGTTCCTTCTCGACTGTAAGTTGTCTATTCTCAATTTGAAATCTATTAGCGATTATCTAAAGGCGTTTTCAGCTAGTATTTCATTTTTTCAACAAACAATAGAAGTAGTTGTGTTGTCCTAGTACGTAAATACCTACCTAAATAATATAAATATAAGAATATTATACTAATTAAGACATATCGATATATCATTAATCTCTTTCAAAATAATGGCACTGAACATACTAATCTTTATTAGAAATCTGTCCTCCATATAACAAAAACTATTTTCCCAATTTCTCATTACTGTTAAATCAAAATATTTTCGTAGGAATTTAAACTTTTTCGCATTGTAATAAGACAGTAAGAATAATTTTGTAATCGGTTCTAAGGGTGTGTTCATATAGGCCTATTGTTATTTCCATACGCCACATGATGGGAAGGGGCATGTTCGGTATAATTAGTTTGTTTATTATCGCGATCAATGTTTTCGCGAATGAAAATCTAAAGAGTTGTTTGATGTTCTTCGTAAATTCTTGAAGAATGAGCTAATAAATACATTTATTTTTTTATTTTTTCCATGTTCCTTTTTCTCTTCACTTCATTTGCCTATTTCCTTTCATACTCGTACATTTCTTGCCGAGCTTAAATGAAATGGAAAATTCCTTAGTAGACAATTAATATGAAATTATCATTAAGATTATTCTATAATTTTATACTAACTTTTAAAAAGCATAATTTTTAAAGACCTTTAAGATATGAAGCTAATTATTTTTATCTCAAAATAAGGTAGGTGTAATATCATCTCTATTAGTTCCCCGTCTCAGTTTCTTATCTGGGCTCCAATCACAGTGGTTGATGTTTGATGAATGAACGTTTTGTGATGCTAATGCCCAGATTATATATTAAAACTACTGCCCTTACCCTTTCAGACCGCTACATCACATCTTCATTTAAATCGCAAAGGAATTTCAACTTTATATTTTAGCAGTATAAAACTTATTTTTGTATTATAAAGGGAGTTTCGGAGTAATGAGGTGTACAGAAACACGTGTAGCCTTATCTACGATTAGTCGTCAAATCTAAGCTTTGTTTATTCATAATGTTCGGCTAAATTGTTTGTGAATGATCTATTGCTGTGATTGAGTGATCCTGTAATGATTTTTATCAAAACGCGTAAAAAATTTTATGCACATACTTTTTTGTTCAAAAGTATGTTCAATAAGAATGTGGTCTGTGATTAGCATGGTAAAGTAGTTGAAATAAGTATAAACAATATAGAAAGATTGAGGTAATTATTGAGTATTTTTGTGTTTCAATTGCAATTACACTCTTCCATCTCACTACAAATTACGCATTCTTTACAACAAATAAAATTCTCAAACGTTTTTAATTTTTACAAAACTGAGTTTCAAAATTACCGTAACAAACAGCTCCATAATCTTTAAAAGCCATTACAATCCAATTATCTGAAACAGTCCGCACGGAGCAAGGAGCCGAAACGAATTAAAAATACATCTCGATTTGGCCGGGCTATACATCAGCAGTATCTGATCAGCCCGCCGATTGATTTTCGGAAATCGCCTCCGAATAACCCGACGATAAAGTGATTTACACCCACTACATACGGATGGAAAGGATTACGAACTCATGAGTTCATCATCAATATTACAAACATACATCACGCCTTGTCTCTCTTGCCACTTGCCAAAGATTCCCCGAAGAAGATATTGGATAATAATAAACGTTGCTCTCTCATTTTAGTAGATTTTTTTTACCATAAAATTATGGAGAACAATCTGCGATACGGGGCTTCGCTCCTGAGTAAAAAAGTACTTATTATGTTCTTCTCGGTTATATTCTACAAGTGTACCAAATTGCATCAAAATCCGTTTAGTAGATTTTGCATGAAATATACACGCATCCACACATCCTTTTTTTGCATTTATAATATAATATAAGAAGGATTCATATATTTTGTGCCTGTTTCCTGCATACTTCTGTTTTCATCATAGGCGATAGGTATCTATCTAATTTTAATGGCAATACTAATATAAAAGTTGGAAAGTTTTATTTTGGATTCATCCACCGCACAGCTTGGCCGTGTGTCCCCAGGTCCGTTATCGGAGCCGGATCGGCGTCCCCGATTGATTCCGTAATGACTTGATTATCGTATTAGCCGCTGATTTCTCCAGTGTTTGTATTGCATCGCTTTTGTGATAACAGTAAATGAAGGAATTGCCATTATTATTCTGGAAAGAAATGTGGTGAGTTACGAATGCTTTTAATTTAGTTTCTTTTATACCTATGAAATTGTAATAAGTAAAAGATATTGATTTTTGCAGTATTATGTTGTATATCACATAAATATGTACATACATATAATCACGTCTATATCCCTTGCGGGGTAGACGTTGTATATCAATGCAAAAAAATTTATGAAATCAAGAACATCTTGTCAAAAGGTCAGGTCCCTTTCTAAATATATGTGTGAGGTTAACAAAATGTTAGAAAAACCGGTCATACATTCAAATTCTTTATGGTTCTACCTTTTGTTTTTTTCTAAGTAGTTACTACCAATCTTCTTAATAACAAACATAATATGTAAATTAGTGTACGGGGATAAGTAAGTAGTTCTAGTGAATATTAAGCAATTTTAGATGTAACAAATTTTTAGTTAGCACTAAGATCAGTTGTAAAAATATCCAAATATCTCACAAGCATATAGTCAGTATATACATACACCAGTGAATTACAGTTCTTTTTACATAAAACAGTACATAACTATTAAATATGACAAGTTTTTTTTTGTAATAAAAAACCATTTTGTACCAATATATCTAACGCTTATAAAGCTCGGCGAGACTGTTATTAGTTGAAAATTACCGAGCCCGTAATGTCGCCAGCAATAAAGCTGGGGTGGGGGGTGGTGGGGGGCGAACGGAGATACCTTTTCACTGGAAGCGAATAGTACAATGGACAACAAAGAAAAGTGTACTAACACGATATGAAGATACTTACTTATAATACTGCGACATCTTCATTGTTTGTTTGGTTACAAAGACAAACATAGTGTCTGCCAGCTTTCCTTGCTTGCTCTCTTCCCGTGCAGGTTGTAAAAGTCAATCAAGGGAAACTCTTAAAAACATTCTCCTTTTAGGTGAATGGATTAGCAACCATAATATATAATTGCATCTTATCTAAACTTGGCCATTCAGTTTTTTCGTGACTGTTGGCTCTGTCTTACCCGTAAGGAATAAAAACGTGACGAATGCATGTATCTTTCATGTAAAGCGTTAAAATAATTTAATTTTAAAAAGTTTAAAACTAACATTTACTATGTAATACGTATGTCATGTATGTTTTTTCTTCGCTTAGAGACCTGGATTGACGATCGATTGTCCGTACATCCAGAGGATGAGTATCCTTGGTCCCAGTTAAGTACAGTATGAGGTCTAAACCCACCCCACCAGGCCAGGGGTGGAGGAGGGAGGCGGGCTTAATTACCGCCGCTTTTATAGTTTTAATGAGTTCATTTTGGAGCCGGGCTAACAAGCGGCGTAATACCTATTTAAACCAATTTTGAAATTAATATCGCAGTGCGGGGATGAAGGTATGTCGATGTTATTTTTTTTATTACGTTTATGTTTTAATAAGGGATCACGAGAAGCTAACTTTTTGTCCATAATTCTAAGAGTATAGAAGGAAAGAAATTTATATCTTGAAGTACAGTTTCCGAGTAGATTTGCTTAGGCATCAATCTCAATCAGAGATCTTCATGGTCTGCTGTCTACGGGCCCTTCTGTGCCCTTTCTTTTAATTTTGAAAGGCTACTGATAAAATAATCGAAATAAATATTAAGTAAGCGAATACATACTAATATTAAGTAGAATAACGAATAAACTTAAAAACTATTGGATTTATATTGATTGATATTAGGACGAGAGACAGATAAAACCTTCAGTTTACTTTTTTCTTTAAATTCCCATTCGAGTTCTGCCACACGCAAAAGCTATAATTTAAATAAAGTTTGTAAATGAGGCACGCCACATCCCTATTCCGTTTTATCATCTGCGAGAACGGCCAAGTCGACTATTTTGTCGATATTAATTAAAAAGGGGTCCCTACAACTTAATATTAAAGAAAATTAAGCAAACTCCGGGCAAGTTGTAATGAATTTCGACAATACAGCTTGAAGACATGACAGCTTTTTGCGAGAGCAGCGGTTTTTGTTTGTAAATTGAATAAGTTTTGGGGAAAAATTATAAATGAGATTGGGGTTTTGATACGATGACATTAAATTTCTTATTAGCTATATAAAGCCCGACTTGATGACTTATAAAAGTACTAGCTGTTACCCGCAACTTTGTCCGCGTTAACAAAGAAACAGGAAATTTTATTATTATAATCAAGTTATAAAAAAAATTCTATGAATGTTAACTTGTGTTCAATTTCTAACTTATTTTTCTGAAAATCTGTTCAATAGTTTTTGCGTGAAAGACAAACGAACACACGCACATCCACACAAAATTTCGCATTTATAATATTAGGAAAAAGGATATAATTGGCTATACTTACATACTTGTGTACATACAAGTATGTAAGTATATTGATCATATCATCCTTCCAACCCTTAACAGTATATGTCTATAATTAAGTCATTTAACGATCTGAGTGGTAGGACGACGTGAGGAGGTAGGTAGGGGGGGTAATAGCTGCAATTATCTCCCATTAAATAGTTTAGGGACTCGGAGAGGATGCCCCATTGAGATACTACTCTGTCAAGAAAGTAGCGGGAAAAGGTCAATAATACACAAACTGTTTGTTATTCATCCAAATTTATTTTATCACCTTCAAAATATGCTCCTTTAGAAACGATACACTTACGCCAACGAATAATCCAATCATCAAAACATTTTTTAAACGCTGTTTCCGGAATTGAGGTCAGTTCTCGCCGCGAATTCTCTTTTATGTCTTCTACCGATTGAAAACGGGTGCCACGAAGTGGTAATTTGAGTTTAGGAAAAAGAAAAAAGTCGGCTGGAGCCATATCTGGTGAATATGGTGGTTGCTCGATGGTATTTGTTGAGTGTTTGGTTAAAAATTCGTTCACAATGATGGCCTTGTGCGAAGGTGCATTATCATGGTGCAAAATCCAAGAATTTTCTTTCCACAAATCTGGCCTTTTTCGTCGGATTTTTTTCTCTTAAACGCCGCATAACACTCAAATAATATTTCTTATTTACCGTTTGACCTTCCGGCAAGAATTCCGAGTGCACAACACCGCGATAGTCAAAGAAAACAGTCAACATGACTTTGACTTTTGAACGACTTTGGCGTGGTTTTTTCGGTTTCGGTTCAGTTGGAAGGCGCCACTCCGAAGCTTGTAAACTAGTTTGCATGTCAAACTCGTAAACCCACGTCTCGTCACCAGTAACAATGCGTTTCATGAATGTTGGATCGGAATTGACTCGTTCTAGCATGTCCTCAGCGACTCTCATGCGATTGAGTTTTTGAAAAAAATTCAGGTCTTTTGGGACTAGCCGAGCGGCAACATGTTTCATACCCAAATTATTAGTTAAAATGGTACGGATCGACTCAAGAGATACAGAAAGTTCGGTGGCTATCTCTCTCAAAGTTGAATGAGGATTTTCAGTCACTATTTCCTTCACTTTTTCGATGTTAACTTCAGTTGCAGACGTTGATGGCCTACCAGAGCGAGGCGAATCTTCCATCACATCTCGACCGCTTTTGAACGCTTTGTACCACTCATAAGCACGAGTTTTTGATAAAGTCGATTCACCGTAAGCCTTCTGTAACATTTTCAGTGACTCCGAACACGATATTCCATTGGCAATGCAAAATTTAAGACAAACTCTTTGTTCGATGTTTTTATCCATTATGAAATTAGCAATACACACTAGATATGATATAACTAAAAATAGCACTGTATTTAATGTAAACAACAGATGCAACTCAAACTCCGCGCCAAAATGGAAAACAGTTGTGCCAATCTAACAACAACAAAAAAAACAAAAATTTGAATTTGGAACCATAAATAAATAATCCATTCCCGATACTTTTCTGACTGAATGTATGGGGATGTATTAATCAAGAGTAAATGTCTACAATATATGTATGTATATCGGCGGTGATTATGCTAATTTTTTATACAAGGAAATTTTGCTTTGGATTACAAGACATGTATGTATGTAAGAGTAGTAAATAACATTATACATACATCGTGCCTGTTTCCCAGAGATAAAGGAAGAAGCTTTATACTATGCCTATTTATAAAATGCCTAAATTTCCTTGCAAAAATGCCTAAGTGCTTACTTCTTTCCCTTCATCATCAATTTGATCGATCAGAGATATATTTTTTAAACTTAACAATTTTGCGTCTTTGTATATAATGGTAAACAGACTTTCAACATTTATGATATTAATAATATGGATATCAGAACCAAATGAAGTCATTATGACTCTGCCTACCCAGCCTCCGACGGGGCGGTATGGGGAGAGTAATAGCCTACAATTATCGCCTATTAAGTAGTTTGGACGCGACGAAGATTACCCGCTGTGATACGGCTTTATTACCCGTACTTATTTATATTAACCGACTGCTGGAAAGTCAGGTTGAGAGTACCCTAAACTGACTTGCATGAAGAGAGTAATTAATGTGGATGAAGAGTATGCAGAGATCGCGGCTAGGAAGATGTTGTGTCTCTACCTACCCCTCCCGGAACAGTATAATTTTATATATCTGTTCACGACATCCATGGGAAAGGGATGGATGAGTTGAATACTAAAGTTCCTAGCACCATACCGGTATTGACATTTATCTATGTGCAAGTTTTGTGGTAAAATAAGAAAATTTGTCTTTAAAAAAAGCTGAAAAGCCACGTTCAACTGTTTGGCTTAATGATAGAATGGAAGATTTTGGCTCTGTCTACCCCGCAAGGGATATAGACGTGATTATGTGTGTGTATGTAGAAATCAGTTGAACTCATAGTTGATTATGCACTGGGATTCTACACATCTCTACCAATTCCAATAAGAGAAAAACCGATAGCTGTTTGCAAAGTATTTGCATAAATTAGACAGTAACTTCTATTTATTCGTCACAAAATTTTAGACTTAAATACTGGTACTTAAAATTCAAAACGGCAGGACGAGACTGTGATTATAAGGCTTTCGGGTATAATAAATTTGTTCCCTATTGTTACGACTTCATTTGCTGCAATAACAAGGAGCGAGGAATAACTAAGAGTATGCCAAAATAAATTCCAAATTGTATTACTTTTTCTGAAAATAATTCGCGATAAGTTCACCCTTAGTTACAAAATGCAAATACTTCTAAGGACTAATTTGGAAAAAAGTATGTGTTATATTTTTTTCTAAATTAGTAAATATGAGTTATATTTTTCCAAATCAGTAGGTAAATGTGTTAACGAAAAAAATATGTGTTTTATTTTTTCCAAATTAGTACTTAGAAGTATTTGCATATTGTAACTAAGGGTGAACTTATCGCGAATTATTTTCAAATATACCTTACATATTTGTGCTATAAATCGAACCATATATAAGTATGGCTACTCTTTGAAACAAGTTATAAACTCTATTAGGTAACAAGATTCCTGTTGAAATATTGATTCAAAGTGGTCGTAAGTAGGAATGTGTGGAATTTTTACGATTCAAGACGAGAATGTTAAGGAGAGGCAGGACCCTACCGACGTGATTTGTGCGCTTGCGCCGATGTTAAATAAAACACTGAATAAAATGCGTTTCTTTACAAATTCCTCTACGATGGTTTAAATTTAAGGGTAGATAAGCAATATAAAATTGTCATCATCATCCTCTAACTGTTTGTCGAAGGACTAGTCTGTAAAAAAATGTTTGCCAATATTACGAACGTGCCTATATTACGTACTTATAAAAACTAAGGTACCGAATGGAAAAAATTAAGACACACTATTATCACATTTATTTCTTACATTTCTTTACACTAAACCCCCTGATTGCATTCTGGGAGTTTCGACACCACATAAAACCGTTGATCCAGGATAAGTAGAATGGTGATAAGGATACCTCACCTGGCTTGGATTATATGTTTATTGAACGTGGTGACATTTTATGCAATTTAATTGCATTTATGACTTGCTCGAGAAAGAGACATCTGTTATTGGGATCCTATTCTATAATACCCGGAAACACACGACTTAGATATTTTCAAATATATTCTAATATATTTAAATCGGGATAAATATATTTATCCCGATTAAACAGGTTCAAGAACCTAAAAAAGCCGATATCACTAACATAGTGGTACTACTAATGATGGTCACAGACACCATACGTGTGTAATACAAGTGCACTTATTCAATTAAAGAACTGTGAAGTTTTTACGTGCGCAGACGCAACTATGTTGCCAAACCAACTTGATGGTAAAGTCTGGAAAATCTTGAAATGCACCTCTAGGCCTTTTTAAAGCCGCAGCAAAAAGAGTATCTGTAACATCGCAACATCGATATAAACATGTTTTTCTTTTAAACTATTTACCAGTACCTGTAGTTTCACCGATTCCAGTGAATCGTGGCCTGTGGAGCATACATACAATCACGTCTATATCCCTTGCGGGATAGATAGAGCCAATTGTCTTTTAAATACTGAAAGGTCACGTTCAGCTCTATGGCTTAATGATGAAATTGAGATTCAAAGCTGAGTACTCGCAAAGGTTGTCTTATATTCTCTACTACCTGCGCCTCGGGGCCTCTGTCATATTCTATCTCATATACTAATAAATATCATCGAAATTTGACAAGTAAATTTTATGTGAATGCGAAACAAATACAAGTACCTACATAATGATCCATCATTATGTATGTATGCAAAAATAAAAAGATTGTCTTGCTGGAGCAATATAAATTAATAGAACCTATATTCCTCTTTTTATTAAAAACATATTAGAATCAAGACAAGTATACAAATGAAATAAATATCTTATATCCAATTTATATCAAAATATAAATAAAAAAATAAACGTTAAAAAATACAAATCATCCTAGATTGACGAATATATAAATGTAATGATTCAAACATCAAAACAGCCGATGTCATTTAAAAGTCACTATAACAAACCCAATAAGATTTTGATTCGGCCAATAATTAATACATAATATAATATTTACCGAGAATATTCGTGCAAATTACTCTGCGGTCAATATAGAGGTAATAAAGTTAATGTGGTAGTGATTTAGGCCGGTGGGGGGCCAATTGGGACCCAATCTCAGCGCCGCGGGGGTTGCGGACTAATGTACGCAAGCCATTACCACCCAACCTTAGGAATATTTTAACATACATACATACAGTCATGTCTAAATCCGGATAAGGGGTAGGCAGAGCCAACAATCCCGAAAATACTGAAAACGTTCCGCTGTGTGGCTAACTGATGGCATTGAATCTCAAATAGTGACAGGTTGCAAGCCCATCGCCTAAAAAAAGAATGTTTTAAGCTGACTGAACCTAATGCAATCTAGCTGAACATGGCCTTTCAGCGTTATCAAAACGTAATAGCGGTGAAATATATTTTTGTATATTCTTTGACAACCCTGAAACAAAACCCCTCAAATTACCCATGACATGAGTATATGTATAGCAAACGTTCGACAATTCCTATTTTTCTTAACAAAAACTCAATGATTATTCATATGTGACGAAAATAGCCTTCGTAATTGGAGTCAACTATTGAAAAATGAAATTTGACATTCACATTCTATTCTATGCCTTCCAGAGTAAAATCATGGCCGATTGACAAACAGGTATTGCCGAAATTGCCACACACCATCTAGTAGTACCAGCGAACAATATTTTATTAACTGCCATCAATAGCTTGATAATAACAGTTTAATAGACGCCGATTTATATCACAAAACCTACACGACCTTAAGCCTCTAATACTAAAACCCACAAAAGTAAGCCTTACGCCACTTAACTTTAGGATGTAGAGTTAAAATAGTGATGTGAAATGAAATTGGTGATAAGATGTTCATATCATCGTCATATTTGAATCGCGTGCCATGATTCGGCAGAATCGATCAAAGCAACGCCGGACCACCAATGAGCTTATAAATACTGCAATAGTGCCGTTTACTGAATCATAATTTATCGACAATTTTATCGATATGATAATTTATCTCTAGTTTGTTTATGTTCATTTACATATGTGCAGTATCATTATATTGTTTGTGATTTACAAACTCTCTATCTCACACATATCACGTCTTTATTCCTTACGAGTTAGACAAAGCCACAATAAGCTTAATGATGGAAATGAGTTTCAGAAATAAGTTACTAGCACAGCTCCTAAATTTTACAGAAAATATTTTATATTTTTTTAAACTTATAATATGTACTCGTATTAAGTTACTTAAATACAATTGGGCTAGTAAGAATACAAATCCAATTGAAAGAAAAATGATTAGTAATTCATCACATGAAAGTTTAAGCGTTTTACTATTTAAATACATATTTTTTATCTGGAAACGCTAAGCGGACATCCTACACTGACGGCATTGACGCACACTTAAACGATCAATATCGATATCGATATTATCCCAACACTAGTACTTACTAAAAAGCGTTCTCAAGAGGCACAATCAACACACATTGAATACTTCTTTGTAGGGCGAATGATTTATTGATTGCGTCTCTGTCAACACTGCTGGCACTTTACACCGACACTGAATACTTCATTTGATCCGGATTTTTATCGATAATAAAACCGATCATGAGTCACATCACTCGTTAAGTGTATTTAGTATACAAATGCCGCTATCGCCTTTTGATATTGATCGTTAATTTTTCCTATGATGGCGTGTATTTTATATGTAACAAATATGGTTAAATTAACAAGTTGTATTGTACTTACGTGTGGCGATAGTAAATTCATCCAGATCCAGTTAAAGAGAGAATAGGTAGATTGGATATTTATAAAGATTAATCAACGTCTAATATGTATACTAAGGTTTATTTTGAGAAGTAGGATACCTCGCTGTGTGTGTAATAGGTATTATTTTCATCAAGTAGGTATTCCTAATACCGCAACAGTAGGCAACCCTGTATTTTGCATTGAATATCTATTTTAAATGTATATGCTACTTATACCATGTAATATTATCTATACGTATATATAGTAGGAGATTCAAATTCAGTTATAAAAAAATGCATGCATTATTAATCCAAATTAAAAAATGTATTCATTATTATGGGACATTTTAAACATCACTTATTAATTTTCAAATTTCCAAAGCACAAGAAGCGGTAACAAACTGCAATGCAGTATTTTCTTGACAAAATAGAGTTCGAGAAGTTTTCTTTCTATCTTTCTTCAAATATCGGACAACGGCCCTCGGGTTTCGAAATAAGGTAAAGGAGGGTGGAATTAGAAACTTGTAAGGAACAGAAAAAAAATTAAGCAGTGGCTCATGTGAAACAAATGAAAACATGGTCAATTCTTCTTATTATTTATTATCATCAGGATTATCAAGTATTTATTTCCCTTTTGAAGTAGGCAGGACTTCAAGCAGAAGTAGTTAATTGATGGATTAATGATGGAATAAATTATACCTATCAATAAAACCTATTGTTTGTAATAAATCTTTGAAATTAAGGGCTCGATGACGTAAATCGCCATTTATGATGTCAACAGCAAGGTCAAACGTCATTAAAATACGGCTATTTTTCATTAAATTCCCGCAAAAACCCACAGTCATAGAACGTTTGTGGTGGGTGGTCTAATAATTGCAAACTCATTAGACATTCCAATTTTAAAGTGACCATGTTTCGTGGTGAAACGCGGGAATTTTATAAAGGGTTATGTTTTTTAACATACATTTTCTTTACGAAGTTGACAGAGCCAAAAGTCGCGAAAAGTCAACACACACTTTTCACTGTTTTTAAAATACCATACTCTGCTCCGGAGGCGTAAACAGAAACTATATTTTTCAATTTGCCACATTCGCTACATTGTTTTTGTTCGTTTAAGAATATTTAATTTTTTGAGTATATAATTATTTTTATTGCACAATACTTTTACGGTGTATAAATTCATCACAAAACACAAAGGTAAATCAGATAGAAAATGTTTAACTAATTTAGTTACACGAAGAAGTTAAAAGGAAAGCCAAGAAATACTTTACATTTAGCTGTGTTAATGTACTACTCTGTCAAGAAAGTAGCAGGAAAAGATCAATAATACACAAACTGTTTGTTATTCATCCAAATTTATTTTATCACCTTCAAAATATGCTCCTTTAGAAACGATACACTTACGCCAACGAATAATCCAATCATCAAAACATTTTTTAAACGCTGTTTCCGGAATTGAGGTCAGTTCTCGCCGCGAATTCTCTTTTATGTCTTCTACCGATTGAAAACGGGTGCCACGAAGTGGTAATTTGAGTTTAGGAAAAAGAAAAAAGTCGGCTGGAGCCATATCTGGTGAATATGGTGGTTGCTCGATGGTATTTGTTGAGTGTTTGGTTAAAAATTCGTTCACAATGATGGCCTTGTGCGAAGGTGCATTATCATGGTGCAAAATCCAAGAATTTTCTTTCCACAAATCTGGCCTTTTTCGTCGGATTTTTTTCTCTTAAACGCCGCATAACACTCAAATAATATTTCTTATTTACCGTTTGACCTTCCGGCAAGAATTCCGAGTGCACAACACCGCGATAGTCAAAGAAAACAGTCAACATGACTTTGACTTTTGAACGACTTTGGCGTGGTTTTTTCGGTTTCGGTTCAGTTGGAAGGCGCCACTCCGAAGCTTGTAAACTAGTTTGCATGTCAAACTCGTAAACCCACGTCTCGTCACCAGTAACAATGCGTTTCATGAATGTTGGATCGGAATTGACTCGTTCTAGCATGTCCTCAGCGACTCTCATGCGATTGAGTTTTTGAAAAAAATTCAGGTCTTTTGGGACTAGCCGAGCGGCAACATGTTTCATACCCAAATTATTAGTTAAAATGGTACGGATCGACTCAAGAGATACAGAAAGTTCGGTGGCTATCTCTCTCAAAGTTGAATGAGGATTTTCAGTCACTATTTCCTTCACTTTTTCGATGTTAACTTCAGTTGCAGACGTTGATGGCCTACCAGAGCGAGGCGAATCTTCCATCACATCTCGACCGCTTTTGAACGCTTTGTACCACTCATAAGCACGAGTTTTTGATAAAGTCGATTCACCGTAAGCCTTCTGTAACATTTTCAGTGACTCCGAACACGATATTCCATTGGCAATGCAAAATTTAAGACAAACTCTTTGTTCGATGTTTTTATCCATTATGAAATTAGCAATACACACTAGATATGATATAACTAAAAATAGCACTGTATTTAATGTAAACAACAGATGCAACTCAAACTCCGCGCCAAAATGGAAAACAGTTGTGCCAATCTAACAACAACAAAAAAAACAAAAATTTGAATTTGGAACCATAAATAAATAATCCATTCCCGATACTTTTCTGACTGAATGTATATATATTCTGATCTAATCCTTCGATTGTCTTGTAAATAAAGGCATTATAGAGAAAATTCGGTCTCCTCTCTAGTAAGCGGGTCTCACGCCAGTATGTTGATGGAATCGAAAAGATTCATTGAATTCCCTTGAATTCCTTATATCTTGTCACCCTAGTGCTCGTAACGGTTACTCCCACGTTTTCTGTAATTGGCGTTATTTAGCACGCTATAATTGTTAGTGCGCTTTTTTGCAGTAAGTACTTATTCATTGTATATGGAGCACTTTGTACCACGTTAACAGTTCATTTTTCATACGCTGTCAAGTTACGGTGGTTATTGGTATTCACGTTGGCATCTTGTGGGGAAAGGAGTGTATATAGGGAAAATTTGTATAAGTTGATAGTAATATTTGGCTACAATAGAAATATGTGGTTTACTAACATATATGTATATATTTAATCACGCTTCGTAATCAAGGCTCAACTAAATCATGTCTCTTATAACATTTTTGGTCCACAATGCGATATTAAGATGAAAAAAAAGGTTAATATTATATTTTTATTTCATAAAACTATATAGATACGAAAAAAATATATTTCCCTTTGGTAAATTGCATTCAATGCACTTAATTTACTAGTCACTAAAGTTAAGCATGCTGTGCGCACTAATTTGTTAGTTTTCAACCAGTCATGTACCTTTGCTTTATGTAGGTATAAAGACATTTTATGTTGTAAAACTGTATTGTGTGCCAATAATAAATAAATTATAAATAAATATTTCTTGCAAATGTTTACCTAACTCATGAAAAGATCTCTTCCAATGAACCAGCATATATAGATACATTTTCAATCCAGATTTTCGTACTAATCTAAATCATAAAAAAAAATCAAGTTCTAATAAATATTATTCATTACTCTATCATTTCCACGAAATTAATATGCCTTTAGTTTTGTATGAATGTCTAATGCTATGCCACTTCACACAGCTAATGCGTTTCTTGTCACTATCTTATTGATTACCGTGACGTAATTGTAATACGATGAGAACAGATGCGAATTCGCGCTGAGGCAAATTGATTTACAAAATATAAGTAATAATAATATTTACGAAACAATGTGGGTTTCATATTACTTTCAATGTAATTTTTATAAAATTCTTTTCTGGAACAAACAAAAATACATCGCCTTTTTATAAAGTGGCTTTACATTATATAACAAATTTCATTTTGTTACTTTTGACTATGCTCAAAGGTTAAAACTTGGTCCATTTTTTGTAAATTATCAAAAAAAGGCCAAACATAAAGTTTCCTTTACCTTTCGCATTTATTGGAAATAAAGTTGTTACAAAAATAAGAATGAAAAAAACAATATGAAGTGGATTCCAATTTTACACCTTTCTGAATCATTTGACGGATTTACACCGCGGTCTCACGATCGATCAAACAAGACAATCAAAGAATCCTTTGGGCACCTGACAAACAAAATGACTGACGAATCCATCACTGGGATTAAAATTTGTCCGGCATTCAAAGGTTCGGTTCTAATTCGAAAATGATTGACTCTTCATTGTAGCGCATTCGAGCGCATCGACTGTGCAAAATCCAATTTTATTGGGTAATTTTTGAAGCTGTGTAGGCGGGTGTCAGCAGCATATGAAATAGGGTAAGTATAGATTTCAGATTTTGGCGTAAAATCATTTTTGAATGCTCTTAGCATTATCGTCTTGCTGATGAGCCTCATATGGATTTTTACGGTAAGAAGTTTAAAAGAGAAATAAATTTACTCTAATTTACCAATTAAGAAACTTTCCTTTTTAAAGCATTATAAGTACTCATCAAACGTGAAATCAATGCACTTGGCTTCTAATTGTTTGTACGATACTGATCGTGATAAGTATGTAACTTATATTACAGACAAGATACAATTTTATCGCTTCATGGTTTGTTTAATGATGAAACGATCACGCCTCGTGTCTTCATATGTTCTGTCCATAATAATGCTTTCTACACAATTTTCACCCTATAACTTGATTTTTTCTCCCCTTTCTTTTTTATTTTCACTCATGACAGGTCATATAATTAAATTTTTAAGTAAATTGTTTTATGTAATAATAGAAATAAAATATAACATAAAAATTTAAATTTAAGAGTTACTTACCTTCGCCTTCACAGTGCCAGAATTAACAAAAGCAGTGAAGTGTATTGTTTACAAGTGATACCCATGTTGGATTGACTGACAGCGGCCCGGGGCGGCCCGGGGTGGCCCGGGGTGGCCCGGACAAAGCCGTCGCAAACTGTCAAACTGGCACAAACACTTGACTGTAAGTAATTATAGCTATTTCCAACAAATCGCAATTTAACCGTGATCATAACTATTGTATGTTGAAGAGTTTCATTATTATGTTGAAATTTATGGGGCACATCGAGTTGGAGCGAAAACATTTTGGGAGAATAACTTCCTGACCTAATTTATTAATTTATAAATACAAAAGTTTTTCAATATACTTGTTACTCGACCATGCAAATACTATGCATGTAACTTGGATGAAACAATATTTTTTTTTTTAAATAAAATATGGTTCTTGTTATTAGATCGCCAATGAACCGGAATGGTTTTTATCTGTATGTGTTCTATTATGTCTTTACGTACATTATAGGTATATTTATAATTATAGTACTTACTAAAATATTACATAAAGTACCAAACACCAAAAAGTTAATAAGTACTTCGAAACGATCTCATAACAACTAGTCTAATGTAATAAAATGTACTTACTTACTAACTTCTACTCATTGTTAAATAATTTATAGAATTTACACACGGCCAGTGACGTGCATTCCATAGAGTCAGAATGTTCTAAGTATGCTTACCTTTTTTTATCGTAATCTAACCTGTAACTTTTTGCTTGACATTTAAATAAAAAGAAATATCAAAAAGCTTTATCAATATTCTGGGTTCGGTATTATCATGAGATTGGTATATTGATTTATAACTGTACATTATATCAAGGATAATGAAATGATGGGTACTAGTGAAATTTTTGAATATTTGGCGTACAATTGAATGGAGTCACAGAACTGTTATTAAGTTCCGAGAACTCGTACCGGGGGTCCTCGAGCCCCCTATTATGCGCGAGAGTAGATTGAATGCAATGTTTTCTAAATACAAATTGTTGTCCGTCCATTGATAGGCACAGACACACCCGCTGGTTAAGGCTTATCTTTAACTTGAGTCACTTGGAACGGGAATTAACGGATTTTTCTCTAGTTACTTATTTAAATATTCTCCTCCCATTCGGAGTTTAGTTAATAAAGGGAAACTGCTTAATATACATTATAATGCGTATTAGACAACAAATTTCAACGATTTAATACCTACCATAATTTTAATTTGAGCTATCGGTAAGTTGAGTACAAAACAATTGAAAGATTTTTTCAAAGGAATGTACCTAACTAATAATAAAATTTAATACACTAAAAAATTGGATAAAAATAAAAATACACAAATTAATCCCATAACTGTTGAGTCTGAAGCGAGAGAAGGGCCTTCCCGTTTGTTAAGTCAATTACGACCACAAAAGGTCCAAAATGGGTTTATGTATGTTTAGCACAAGGTGTGGTAATCCTTACTTTATCCGCTTATTTTTTACGTCCTGTTGAGTGTTGTGCCGAAATAAGGGATAACAACTGTTGTCGGAATTATAATATTGTTAGGCTTGAGGGTTTGACATATTGATCCACTTATTGCTTTTCGTTTAATAAGATTGAAAGAAAATCAAGTTTTCTACCACTTTTACATTAAAAAATAAGATATTTTAATTTCAAAACGCTTCATGAAGCGTTTATATACTTACTTAAACACATTATACTCTGATTAGTCTTTTTTGTCCGCGACTTCCCCTCCCCGTTTGCAGTATCATAATGTCCTTTTTATGCAGCATTTCCTGGAGATCGATTCAGTAGTTTTGTCATCAAAGGTGGACAAACAAACACACTGCACATTTTTAAAGTATGGATTATGTATAAATATTACTGCTTGCTTTATGCTTAAGAATTATTTACCCTACGTTGACAAAAAAATTCCTGCTTGCTTAAAGTTAACCCATACCGTAAACTCATCGCCGTAGCTATACGTAAAAAAGATAAAAAATATATGATTACGTAAAAACCCGCCTTAAATATTATTGATATCAAACAAAAAAAACTGTGTAAGAAATGTAATGGTGGACAAAAAATACTCCGCTATACTGCGCATGTTTGTCACAAAAATGGGGCCATTCGCTCTTAACTAATTTCTTCCATTGCCACCGTACACAGTAAGTGTTAATTGCCCAGTTAGAGCGGGTAAGTGATATACAAATATGTAAAGATAAAAAGGGACAGATGTATACGCGACACCGAAATAAAAAGTTGTTTCAACCGGTCGCCACTTACACAGTAGCGGGTCTCGTTAAGGTGCTTTTAACCCTTTAATGATTGTTTATGGTTGTTTGTTAAACGGGGTAGTTGTTCATTCTTTTGTGAATTTATTAGATATGAGCTAGTGTCAGTTGGCTTCCAACGTTTAAGTTTATTTATACTTCAAAACTATGTCTGTAAGTCATTGGATATAAGATAAATTCTAAGTTTGTTTAAGGCTTGTTCCATACATACATATGATTACGCATCTTTTATGAATAAGAGGAGAGCAAGAGGTAGATAGAGACTACAAATTTACACTTGCCACAAAAACATATAACAGTAAATTCACTGGGTTGAATAAAACTTGCACTCAGCTGGATTTTATAATCATGGATTAGACAGCCTTAGTCAAGTGAGAGAATATAAGCTTCCGAGAATCATCGGACTTCGGACTTTATTTGTAGTGTACTCTTTACAATACATTCCTTTAGTGAACAATAAAGTACTCGTATTTACTTACTGACTTATACTCCAACCCCCGCAGCATAGTACTCGCGACGCCGTTTTTATCTCGCGAGAAACTACCACTGTCCCGTTTCACGTCATAATAAAAAGCGAAACAGCGATAGTTTGTCGCGCGAAAAAAACGGCGTCGCAGGTGTCATGCTGCGGGGGCTGGATTTGTAGTCATTGTTACGGGCCTTTCCTCTCTGGAAATATCCCATGGGAAGAAGCAACCGGGACAAACGACCGAAGGCTGAGATTAGATAAATATTATCATGGCCATTTTGTACCCTTCGCAGCAGCGAAAGGGTTATTTTGGTCAGTTGACAGGTTGAAAGCAATTGGCACCGGACGGTCCGCATGCGATAGGATTAATTAGTTACAGACGCGTATTACTCGTATGTATTGTTACCATTTCATTAGGGCTATTCACGAACTCTTAAAGTGTCTTATTTTTGTATTCTATTCCTCTTTATCTATTCGGTGTCGATATATCTCCGATGGAACGGCCTGATAAAATAAAATAAATATGAAATTTCATTAATTGTCTAAATGTACAGTGTTGAGATATACAAATGCTATTAAATAGCAAGTCTACGTTATAATATGTCTTAATCACTCAAGCAAATGTTCTAAAAGGAATAGGCGCACATCATCTAGTGCAAGCTTTGCCGGCCTGATAGCGATGGAAGATCATAGTGTTTGCCAGCTGACACAATAAAAAAGGAACATCAGTCTCTAAACATTCGACAATAATTATTTGATTATATATTTGATATTCCTATGAATGTATATAAAAAAAAAAAACAAATTATTCAAATTTTTCCAACTAATCTCGCTCGCAATTTACATTGTATTTATGCACTCAGAAAGTAAGCCATAAACGCATTTATTTATCGGAACAATAAAAATTAACACAATATTAACAGTGCGACAGAGAAAAACAAACATTTATCGATTTAAATGCGCCATAAAATGTTAATTGCGTCCTTAATAAGTTGCAATTAAAATTAAAAATTATTGCATCTTGTTATCACAGGTCAGAGATTAAGCCAATATTTGATACACATACCGTTGAAAGAATAAAATCAAATATGTCCGACACCGCACCCGGATTCGCTGAAGAATGTTTTGTGATAGTTTATCAACTCTGGAGTTGCTACTCTCACAGATAATAGAACAAAGTTGGTGCATTATTTTTCACCTAGGTATATTTGTAACTACAAAACACACATACATTAACAAGAGAAAATAAAAATTGGCCTTAATAGGTAAAACAAACCATGCATACAAAAAGGCAGCAACTAAGCGACAATATTGCTTGATGTAAAAGCAACGCACTGATTTTCTTGAATAAAAAAGTGTGATGCTCTGGTTCATATCTTAACGTATAATATGATTGCTAACCGATGGTCTTACAATGATGGAAGACATCGTGAGGGAACCTGCACTTTGATGGTTTACCTGCAAAGGTTCCGGAAGTCAGATGGGAGTCGCTTCGTGTAAAATCCTGACTTACCCTATCCGGGATCTATGGTCAAAAGCATACCCCGAGCTCCTTACCAGAGTGGTGAGGATGGAACCGGGACTAAATCCAGAAAGAAGAAGAGTACAGTACAGAAAAGTCAGTAACGGGTTATTTATGGTTACTAAGTCTCAATAAAAAGGAAACTTTATTTAACAATTTTTATATCAAAAGAAAATATTCACATACCCATTAATTTTCATAACAATACAATCTGATAAGCCATGACCTATTTTATCTGTGGACACGTTTAAAAATATATGACTTCATGAATTTCACTTCTCCGTAATTGTTATGTGGACTGCACGCTGATAACCTTTATTGCCATGCGCCTCGAACAGTTGCAGGAGTGCCGACATAATGGCTAATTAAAATAAAATTTCTTATTATTATTTATTTATTTATGTACACAAAATTATATACAGGAGCATTCAATACAGTTATTCTTGTACAAAGGTGCAAGGTCAAAAGAAATCTCTTCGAGTAGACCCATGAGAGAAGATGTGAATTTTGGAGCGGTATGGCGTGTGCATAAATAACATTCAACTAAAGATATATACATTATTATTAATTTTAAAACCATCTGGTTTCAATATCCAATTTTTAAATTGTTAACAGGTGGGTGATAATATGGGCAAGTAATTTTTGATCCTAGAATAGAACAAACATTTTGTGAACACTTACAGCCTTATTCATAAACGACACTTAAATTTTAAGACACACTTTAAGTCGTACTTAAGCAAAATCGTATTCATAAATGCTGTTTAGAGTTAGACATCTTCTCGAACAGTGTCTTTAATTGGGAATAATTATAGAAACGAACTTTTTCTGATTAGCATGGGCATTGAATTTGGTGTTTATATACACTTATTAGTAACATTGAGTTACTGCTTCGTAACACCAGTCTGGAACTTACTTCGAGGGTAACTCAATCTGTGTAATTAGTCCAAAAAAAATAATTTAAGTTTATCTGTTGCTAAGATACCTTAGTAAAAAACTATGTCAAACTGCCCATTATCATATCTCATATATTTATCAACATGGGCGCTGTAAATATCGTCAACTCTATGTGTCTCTAACAGCCACATCCGCCGTTTCCTAGAAGCTGCCACACGGTGAGGGCAGATAATTATGAATTTATTATTACCAACAAACAATCATTAACTTAATATCACTGTTTCGACATTATAATATCATGCGGCACTTCTAACAGTTTAGAAGGTCTTCATATCTCTAACCATGCTATTATTTGAGATTCTCGTTTTACAAACGAACTTTCGCTTTTAATTGAAATATTTAATTTGGGTGAAAGTTTGGCCAATAACTAACGTCTAATAGTCAACATTGTAATTGAAATTACAATGTTGACTATTAGACGCCTATATATACTGAACAGATTTGCGTTTACGATAAATAAAGATATAACTTTATACAGTCTACCAAGAGTAAATATCATATTGTCTTACATTTTTAGGTAAAAGTAAATTAAAAAGTATTTATTTAATGAATTGGTTGGAAAGAATGGGCGGTATGGGCTTTGCTCTGAGCAGGACATGATTCAGTTTAAAAAATGTACTTATATCACTTCTCCTTGAAAATTATTAATTTGTGATAGGTAATGTTTTATGTAATTATTAAAAATCTGACACGAATTTCATCCACAAATATAAACGAAGAATGAGCTTTAAAAGTCTCGTTTCAGTAATCTAAAGCGGCACTAACAAAGGCGATTCGCGACAAACTTAATATTCACCAAAACCAGTTCTAACCGGTGACCGTAAATTAGAACCAAAACGCCGCTTTCGTCTTACAAATTGTGCCCGAACCTTTTTTATATCTCATAAAACTAATGCCAGATAATGGTGAATTTATAATTAACATTAATGGATTTAAACTATTAAGCGCTACCGGAAAAAAGCCGAATAAAGACATAAAAATAAATATATATGTAGATTGGATGATAACGATTATTTGGAATAAAGCGGCGCGACACTTTCATGGTGTTCGGTTAAGGAGGATTGTTTTCATAACAACAAAATAAATTTAATTGAAAAGTTTTTATTCAGGCGACACTATCGTTGATAACTACAGTAAAATATTTTGCCCTGATATAACATATTACTATTAAATTTATATTATCTCCTAAAATGGGAAAGCTTTAGTGAAATTACTTTCTTGAATTCTTCTCTCTTCTTGAAAAAATAATAGTTAATATTTAACTAAAACAATAAAAAAAATATGTCAATTAACAATAGCATTTGCTATTTGTTAACAGATGTTTGATAATATGGGTAAGTAATTTTTGATCCTAGAATAGAACAAACATTTTGTAAACACTTAGCCCTTATTCATAAACGACACTTAAATTTTAAGTGTAAAAAAGTGTAAAATCGTATTCATAAATGCTGTTTAGAGTTAGACATCTTCTCAAACAGCGTCTTAAATTGGGAATAATTATTGGAACGAACTTTGCAATAAAGATATTACAAACAAACAAACAATACCTTCGCCTTAACTCAGTAAGATAAAGTTTTCGGTAAACCTCCAGTTAATTGGTATAACGAGTCTTCATAGGAAATGTGTGTTGTTTGGGTGGCCGTACCGCCGCACCGCCGCACGGTGGCGACAAACTAGTTGCTTAATTAAACAACAACTTTAAAAATATTTAGCTTAGTACAGAAGCCTTCCTCTTTTAAGAAGTTTTATAGGTTCTACAGTAAACAAGCTGTTGCTCGCGAAGTCGATAAACTTTAACTTATTATGTCATTCCAATATGTTGTTACTGCAGTGTTTCATGAAAATCCGTTTAGTAGTTTTTGCGTGAAAGAGAAACCTAGACACATCCACACAACCTTACAGGCTTTCGCATTTATAACACATTATTGTGGTAGTAAGGATTATCTATTTGACATTTTCTGAAGGTTGACTGGAAGGGAATGCATTTAAAATTTTAGGTTCACCTTCCTGCAGTAGCTTTAAGGCTCAATAAAGTTAAGTAAATACTTGACTGAACTGTTGGTTTTGTCTACCCCGTTAGTGATAAAGGCTAGATTATATGTATGAATGTAGGAGAAAAACCCGGACGAAGTAACATACGATATTTTAAAGTAGATGGCATTAGAACAGGTCCTACCAAATTCCCATAGTGGCCAAGCACTAAATCTGCTCGTAAAACTTTACTATCCGTTTTTATGTTTGTTTGCGGCACGATATCGGTTTAACCCTCAGAAGAGGGATTTGATTGCTGGGATATTGACAAGTTGTGTGGGGCTCCAGTGAGGGCGTTTGAAGGGAAATCTTACGTTTGACCATTCTTTTGCAGACTAGGCCGCCACACACGTGTCATGTTACAGCTTTAAGAATATTCTCTACAAAGTTATAAAATATTTCAATAAGTCTGTTTTAAAAAAAAAATTAAGTGTGATTTTATAAATATTGTAATATTTTTTTATCATTACCTAACGAAGATCTATCCAACGAAACCAAGCAACGCTAAAAAAAAACACTCCTCAGTGAAATTTATTGAGTACACCGTATAAGTACCGTATACTTTATAACTCAGATTTGGAAAATCATACTACCTAACAAGTTTCTGAATTACAGAACAAGTATATCCTTTACGTTTGCCTAGTCTTCTCAAAAAATGACTGTGACTTACGGATCATGATGATGGACATGCTGAAAGTATAAGGATCCTGTTCTAGCCCTTTATCTACGGAACCTAAAAAACTAAAATCAACTTTTCATAATACTCTTACACTGACGCCCCACCTTTTGTCCACAGAGCGGGCCGCTCGCGCCTCAAAGAAGCACATATCAATATACGTAAGAACGTGCCGTGCCTCTAAATGTAGGGCGTTAAATTTTAATAGTGGAACTCAATCGAAAGTTTTGACGTGAAAATGTTATGTTTGTTAAATGTGGGATACAAGTTTTTTGGCCAAATATGGAAGAGACCTTCAACCGCAGGGCACTATTTGTTGTAGGAATCTTTTAAGCTAGATTTCACGCGCGGCGCTGCTTGTGAAAAAAACCTACGTTCTAGTCCGTACTCTGAGGCAAAAGTTATAAATATTTATTAAACTTTGATTAAAATTGTTTAACTCACATTGTTGAAGATGGAGTCACAATACAATTGGCTGTAGTACCTAAAAAAAACAATGTCTACTAAAGTTAACTTACTACTGTGATAGTGTTAAAATATAATACCTAAGTTGTTGCGTTGCATGCATTTTGCAAAAAGTAACAAACAGTCATAAACCTACGCATTTATAAGTATGAAGTATTTAGTATGGAAGAATGGAATGGCTTGTACCAGCCACAATCATTCAGTGCTTGCGCTCCATTCATACTCTCATTGAGTTCTTGAAATAGCCTATCGGGTATCGCGCGGAAGGCATAAACCACTCAGAGCTATCACTCATTCACTTGTCAACTTGTTTCTTTATAATTGTATATAGTTATAAGCCTACAACATTCATGTTGATAATATCTTTTTAAAACCGGATACTGTTACGGCTTCTGAGTTATTACATTAGTTTAATTGCTAACCGATGTTCTAAGGGTTAAAAAAAGATATCGTGAGGAAACCTACATCCAGACAGCTACACTACGTGTTACCACGACCCACTATGGGAAAGATTCCCCTGTAAAGGTTGCGGACATAAGACGAGACGCTTGTGTAAAAACCTGACTTACCTAACCAATGATCATTGTCAAAGGACAAGGCAGTTCAATTCCCTTATTCTTCTCCCTTATGCACATTAAAAAATGCTTTCATGCATTCAACTCAAGATTAAAATATAGGTAAATACTACTTTACCAGTTATTTCGATATATTAATCGAATAAGCAAATACAACCAAATGTTGCAGTCGGGTAAAAAATAAATTGTATTTGTTTGAATGTGCTTCTGATAACGTTATCTAAATGTGTGCTTTACGTATAATAATTGTTACAATATAATTATTATGATAGGAACAATAAATTATGCTTCACAATTATTTCTGATTGAGTAATGTGTCTGAAGATATCGAGGTTTTTAATGGCTCAGTTTATTAAATAGAAGCTCGTATATTTTATCACGTCTTTATCCCTTACGGCGTAGATAGAGCCAACTGTCTGGAAAAGTCTGGAAGGCATTAATTTGGATGTCTTAATACATACAAAATAACACGCGTCTTGATAAAATTATCAGTAACAATTTGCAATTTAAGAAGAATCCTTAATTTATTAGTCATTCCTTTGATTGACTTTTACAGTCTACACGGGAAGAGAAGCAGTTTACACAATTTATTTGTTTTTTGCTGCCAGACCAAAATTATACCGTTATTTATTTATTTTTATGATAGCCTAGACTAGACGAATCCTTGCTCTTCTCCTCCGAAACGACATCCACAAAAAGAGTTGGAGTGGTCCTATTCTAAAGTGTCGGCAACAACACGCCTCAACAAATTGATTATCACGTTTATATACAATCATCAGACGACCTACTACAATTAATCACAGTCATCTCTTAATTGCATCTAACTACACAATCAATGATGTCATGTATATCTATATCGATATAATATACATCGATATTAATTATTACGCAATATTACATATATGCAGATATCGTGACAGGTGGAAACATGTATCTGTCTACCCCTCCAGAAAGAAGCATGATTTTATGTATGTAATCTCATATTACAAGTACAATCAAGCATTTATCCCGGAGGGGTAGACAGAGACTACATTTTTCACTTGCCACGGCCCCTACATATTTATTTTTTTTTCATTAATATTCTTTAGTAGTTTGTTGCAACTTCATTGCATAAAAGAACAGAAAAACTTTTCTCCAAAACAGATATCACAAAAGCCCAGTTTATTTTATTAAAGCCGTACCAGCTTAACGTGGCCTCTTAGTCTTTTTGAGACCGTTGGCTCTGACTTCCCCGCAGATATGATTACATGTATGAATATATGTATTCAGTTATAAATGTATTTTTCAACAAAATGCATAATATTCTAGTACTTAAAAAAATTAACTACACTAATTTAATCATGGTGTATTCAAAATAAAAATATTATAAAATATTTACACAAAAAGGCCAGCCCAGTCAATCAAAAAAGATCATATTTCATGACGACGATACAGCTATGGGGAATTGAACCCGGACCTTATGTGTTTGCACATTCTGTTACTGAGCGATTGAGTCACTCGCAGCAAATGAGCGTCCGAAACTACGTGTCATCATAAACTACAAATCTTTATTAAAAAAATAGCTTTTGCTTCGCTCCCGTGGAAAATTGCGGAAAAATATTTCATATTTATGCCAAATTTCATAAAAACTAGTCTAGTAGTTTTTCGGTTTATTTCTAACAAACATACGAAAATACAAACAGAAAATATAAACCTTTTATCATTATCGATACGAGTAGTGTGGATGTGGATAAAGCAAAAAAATAAGTATCAATATCTTTGTATGCGTTCCTTCGCTCAAGATTGCTCAAGATGCTAGTTCTCAATTAAAATCCATCCATATTCCATGCTACACTCCACACTACGAAGACTTTTTCTAAGACCATACAAATGTGAACGGTGCTGCGGGGAAACAAACTAGCTGAAAACATATTTTTAGGTCCCTCTAATTGTATATTTGTGAGAAGAATTTTCAACATTCAAATTAACATCATCACATCAAACAACGTGTTGTGTTCAAAAACAATTTAGCAGTTCACGTACCATTTGGTAACCGCATCTCGTCGGCCCATCGCAAACTAATTAATCTCAAACATTTGCAATTACTCGTCATTAAAAATAACTTATTCATTTGGAGCCGCCTTAATTGCCTAAATGAATCACTTTAATGTAGCGCGCCTTAATTTTCAGGCCACAGGGGCTAGCTTTGTACTTCAGTGGCTTCAAATGTTAGTAGGGTGTCCATGACTCTTTATCATATCGATTTATATACATGTTTTTCAAAAAATGGCATTTAATTTCTGGTCACAGGGCTAGTTTTATACTTCCGTGGCTTGAAATGTTAGTAAAGTGGTCTTTATTTAGCGGCGATTTTACGTATTAAACAAATGGCAATCACAAACCGCAATCCCAATAAAATTAGGTTTTTCTGCTTAAATAATCACAGAGATGCAAGTCTTTCAGTGTAAACTGCCTTCCCTTATTCCTATATCATGGTTATTATTCTGATCCCATACTGGCTATACCAAAGAAGTCACAACACAATTGGCATATAGAAAAAAAACTGAAGATGACTGGCTAAATTTTTGCCAATACTCCAATAATTCAATAGCCGTATAAAATCTACATATACAAGCGTAATACACTATTTTCATCAATTCCAGTTTAGCTTGTAAATCATCATCAGACATCATCTTTATAAGCAGATTGGAAATATTATACGTTCCTTTTTCAAAGTTTTTGTCCCGTGTTTTCTCAGGGTGTGGTGACACCAGATCGCCACGCTCATTAGAAGTCACTGTGGCGTTGATTTGACGAGCGGCGGAACCCATTCTGTCATGTAGCGAGTCGTTATTTCTATCGAATGCCTTTAATCGATTTGTTAATTAATACTTAATTTTCGATCTCAATTGCAATCACATATTTAAAATAGTTTCACATCATTGTCTGAGTAATTTATATAAGTAATTTGATTTTTTTTTTATCTGTAATTAAGGAACATTTGTCGAAGTTAAGTTTCAGAATCAAGGAAAAGGTAACTAATAAATCTATCTTTCTAAATAGTGTTCTTGACTCTGAACTGATTTCGTGTTAGATCTCCGATCATGGCATGATGGGAAACGCACTTTCTGATTGACCTGAGTCCGCAGCTCCGCCCGAGTAAAACGAAAAATCATAATAATTTATTTAATTATATCATCTTAGTAATAAATTTCAAATTACACCACTTAATGAAATGTAAAATTACAAATTTTTTGAACAGCAGCCATTTTGATTGTGCGTCGGTATGTCAGCCCTCAGTCAGTCAGAGTAGTTTTTAATATATTTTGACACAATATCATTGAGTTAGTATCACAATACACAAATCTTTGATCTACAATGTTAATTATCCCAAACATATTTCAATTTTTTTATTATTTACCCTATCTAAAGCGATCATTCTCCGACGTTCTTGGATGATATAAAACCTTTAGTGTAGAGAAGAATGGGACATAGAACCTTTGGCCACAAAAAGTCAACGAATCAGTAGAAAAACATACCCATTTGTACTCTTACGCAAGATGTCATCACGGATACTTGTAACACGATAAAATATACATAACTCATCCCAATTTAGGACAAACAAAACTTCGATGTAGGTAAATCACAGAGATAAAATTTGTTTTTTTGATGTTCAGTATCTCCAGCGAAATTAAAATTATGACTATACATGGTGTGTTTAATTTTGTTACGGTAAGTTTGTGTTGTTGTGTGTGTGGAGTAATTGGCACATAAGTTGGTTCGCATTTTCTTACTTATAATTAGAATGATTTTTTGACCACGATTTGTTACCAATGGTAAGCTAGATGAGGTCTAAGGTGGTCCGTGACACGTAAACTTAAATATGCCTATTCACTTTTCTTGGAAGTCCCTAAGGTGTAGGTATCGTGGAATAAAGACTCGCGAAATGCATTCAAATCTGATTGGTTTGCATAATAAATTTTTGACTATTGAGAGAGGCGTTGACTTATGCTACCAGAAACGTCTATTAATGATTTTGCTGTATTTTTTTCATAAAACACATTTAACTTTCGCGTTTTTAACTCATATGAAGTAATAAAAACATTATCTATGCAAGATTTTATGTTCATCATAAAATCTTGCAAAATTGACACTTAAAATAAATTTCCCAAGTTTAAAAGTAAGCCTTTGAGCTTAACCCTAAGTGGGATCTCTTCCAGCCAACCTGACTAGTTTCTGAGTTTATTCGTTACAAACATACAAATCTTTTCTCTTTTATATTAGTGTAGATAAATTGATTAATTATTTATAATTTATAATAATCAACAAAATATGATCAGACTGTATTTTTGACTACTGGCATCACGGTAGCTATCGCGATGACCCGACCTCCCCACTATCATACAATTAACTTTAATGGCTATATTTAAATTAGTGGTCCACACTCAATTGACAACATAATTTTATATATTTACTTGTTTAAATTATTATACTGGTACTTGTTTGTTTTGCTGGGAGCAAAATTAATTTTATTCACTTATAGTTCAGTGGATGCTTTCATTCGGATCCGGTGAAGAAGATTGAACATAAGTGTATAGGTACGAGCTAAATCTTTTCCCCGGCAAATTGTAAGAGTCTATTTCGGGAAATGCTTCTGAACTAAAGATTATTTCTTTAGGCGATGAAGAGCAAACTGACAACTTGTATTAATCTCATCTCCAAAAAGTCTTGTGACATTTTATTTTATTCGGTCTTACATTCTCACTATTAAGTCCATTGGTAAAGTAATATACATACTTTTTATTCCGCTTGCCGTGTTTTTGTTAGCTTAAAATCTAACGACCGACCGTATGAGTAACAGTTTTCAGTTTTTAGTCGTTTCAAACTAAAGTCTCTCTCATCTCTTACTGTTAATTTAATCATTGTGATCGTGATGCCTTAGAAATTAGTCGTTTATTTTTCAATCTTTCATCTGTATCAACTCAGCTATCCCCATTAATTAAAAACAAACTGAAAATGTTTAGCAGTTTTGAAAATTCTACAATACATTGAATTCTATTAATAGTCGTTATGTTTAATATATTATGATCATCAACATTTTGTACTAATAGGTGCTGTAAGCTATCATCGCAGGATTATATTATTATACTACAAGGTAATAAAACCATTATATCAGTATGTAAGAAATATATTTAACCACTTAAGTAGAAATAACGATGTACACATAAGACTCGCTTTATACAAAATTAATTTACAATATTTAAAATTAAATAAGTCAATTGTACTTCTGTGACAATAAACACTGTTAATTTGGTAAATTTAAGGTAAAATGTTACCTGTCAAAATAAACAAACACTCAAAAATTAAATAAAAAATTTATGATGTGCAATATCCTAAAATTAATTCTTACATCCTAATCATGTAGATATATTTACAAATAATTTACAATTTTATTTATTTTTGCCAGCAATAATACTGGCGACAAAAAAAATATCGGAGAAAAATACAAATTTATATATTTTCGTGAGTTCGAATCATTAGAACGTTTTCTAAATTCAAAATTCAACTGTCTCATTGTTGATTGGTTTGAGTGCTTGGTGAAGGGGAGCCAGATACAGGTGTTTGTACCATGGATAAATGTGGTGGCGGTAATCCCATTGGCGGCAATGGCCGCGCGGCCCCCATCAGGGGGTGAGGGTGGAAGTATTGCTGCAGCGCGTGGTGCGGATACAAGTGGTGGGGGTGACGGGAAAATTGCGCCATTTTGAGTTTCTCGATCTCCGCCTCTTGTACTCGTTTCGCTTTCGCTCGCCGGTTTTGGAACCAAATTTTGACCTGTGGACAAGTAAAACTAAACGTTACACTGACACATAAATACTTCGTCTTTGTCCCTAATATTAGGGGTTTTCAGAGCGTAAAAATATCTGCAAAATATAGTAACCAGTGCCTATTTCCCTTAAGCTATGCTCTGCATGGAGATAAAACGATGTTCTTTATTTTTAATGTATGTCCAGAACAGCATATACTAATGCAACATTATAAACATTATGATTTTTTTGCAATGGTAAAGACCATTTCACAAAATTCATAGGTAAGCTATAGTCTGGTGCATTATTAATAAGTGTTTAATTTATACTGTCCTACGTCAATAAGCTTATGGATCCGCTATCTTGTGCTGTTTGTAATGTGATATCAACGTATAGTGATGTAATCACTTCAAAATAGATGTTAATAAATACACATCATATTACAAAATTGAGCCTTAATTATAATAACTATGCAATAAAAGTTTTAAAACATGTAACGATGCCCAGACTAAGAGGCAGTAAAAAATCTGGAATATTTATGTAACTAATCTCTTTGTTTACTCCGATTAAGTGAGGAAAGCGAAACCTACCTGAGTTTCTGACAGGCCAAGGGATGATGAGAACTCCGCTCGCTCGGCTATGCTCAGGTACTGTTTGTCCACGAACTTGCTCTCCAAGGCTCTGAGCTGCTGAGCGGTGAAAGGAGTCCTTGGTTTCCTGTTGGGCTTATGTTTGCGAAGGTTGCACTTCAGTTTTGGTGGCTCACCATTTGCATCTGTCAAACAAAAAAGGAAAAAATATTTATTTGTTTTAAATCAGGTGGTTTATTAAAATTTACCAGTTTTTTTAAATTCAAATTTGGATATTTGAATTAAAAAGCGGGGTCGTTTTAGGTAGAAACAGATTAAATGGTCAATAAAAATTAAGTTTGTATCTAAAAATTCAAAACATACAACACTATCTATAAAATTGAATTTTCCGAATGTCTTAATTCTTAAATTTCTTTTATTTAGGTACTTCAATTTCTTATTATATTGAAAAGAATTGATCATGCAAATGTAGTAAGAGTATTGGTTTAGTAATTCCACTCCGCACAATAAACCTAGGTCTTTAAAATGTGACTCGAACATTGTAAACAGCTCAATAACAAAGGCAGCCGAGACGGAATGCGCGCCATTCCTTCAAAGGATTAATAAATCGCGTAATAAAACCCAACAAAATAACGAAAAAATGTCGACCCAGTCCAGATAAAATCTATAAAGATGTGATTTCCAACGTGTTTAGTTCAAACAAGAGTATTAGTACGCAAATTGGTAGTTTGATAGGAAAAAATGACACGCCTCGCCCACGCTTATTTGCCAAGTTCCTTAAACATTGAAATGGTAAGATTAATTTTGCAATCTTTGGAAACTCGAATTGTTTACTCAGCATTTATCACTTGCTTCTTAAAACTCTTTATGTTTTTCCATTCTACTTTCTCTATTCTCTGATAGTCGTCATTAAATTTACTACCGAAAGATAATTTGAAACTGTTTTTTTACTACTGTTATTTGTTACACACTAATTTATAGACGAAGCTATAAAAGATGTTCATCTGTATGACAGACAAATTAATTACTAATTTTGTTAAGTAAATTAAATAGCCCATTTTTATGGTCTGTAACCTAGTTAAATTAACTATCAACTAATTGCTATTTAAGCACTAATTAATGATTTCGAGAGATGACAGACAGGCTGACAAACAGTCACACACGTGTCTGAGAAAGTTTCCAAGATAAATTCTGTTTCTGTTACATTAATCAAATTAAATTCAAATATAATTAGCATTTTGATAAGAATTATGCATATTGATCTATTAAACACTGATGTCTGTATTATAAATTGCAATTTAAACATCAAAAGGTTCCGACAATTTATGTTGTTTCATATTATTATCATAACTCACCAGAATTATATCATATTATTTCATTATACTACCTCTAGCGTATTTTGTTGAATAGATTCAATTTGCATTGAAATATTAGACATTAGTATCTGGCGTTTAAAATGCCTTCGTATTAATCCCAGTGTCATACGACGTGGCGCTCGCTTAATAGCTAATGGCACACAAAAAAGTAAAAAAAAAAGTGAAATATGTGACAGATGAAAAAAACCAAAGTGTATTAATGTCGTGTTTAGCGGACGTCAAAGCAAGTACCGACGAACAGAAATAAAATAAAGCGAGAACACACTGCTTTACCTAAAATAGAGCTGAGAGAACAAAGTCGTTGTCTGTAAATAGTTAATAAAGCAGGTTCATACTGTTAAAAGTCGTAAAAAGTATAATGTTACAGATGTAATAATACTTACGCTGTATAGTGTAACTTCGACCTTACATTCAGAAGCTAAATTACCATTTTAAAAATACTTATGAGGGGCTGTCTGCTCTTATTTTCTCGTTAATTGTCTAAAGAGATATTGACTGCAGATGTTAGACGGTTGAATTATGTCCATGTTGTGACTTTGTGAGCGACGAGTGAAATACGAGTCATTTTAACTCGTCCGAGTACATTTTCCATTGTCGAACATCATCGTTTAAATGTTCAAAAAAAGAACGCGGAGGGAATGAATTATGAAAAGTGGAACGTTTATTTTTATTGAATTGGTGTTTTTGTCGTCGGTACCTAATGTTTCACTGCACTGCTAAAAAGACAGCTGATATATTAATGAGCGTGTTTGCTTTTTGTGCGAGCTGTACCATTAATCGTGCGAGGCGTGGTATGTCATTCATTCCAATATTTTAAACGTTCGCTGTATACTTGACGTTTTTGTTGTCGGTACAAGTGAGGCGGGACTCTTTGCCGCTTGAACCGAAAATATACAACTGTCTCTCATTTGATACTGCGTATGTATAGTTAATACATTATGGTCTTCGAGAAATTCATAATAACAGAATACACATTTGCTTATGACAAGTTATTTTTATACGTAAATAATAACGATTTAAATAATTATAATGTGTGTCATGAGAGGTGATAATGATTATTATATTTTTATAATAACTGTCAAACCCGCCTAGTAACTACAATGCTGCTTCAAATAATAATCGCTGAGCTTAAAACCTAAACCCCTAACCACTTCAAAGTAAAGGATAAAACAAAACGTTAAAATGAATAGTCGCCGAATGATATATGGGCCATAAAAAATGTTCATTGACGTTTAAACGTAAAGAAGTGATCTCCCGCCCATTAACAGTTCTTCCCGGATTCCGCGGCCCGCAATATTTATCTCACGATCAAACGAATGTCTGTTAGTATATGCTGCCATTCATCAGTTAACTCAATCGCTTCTCGTAATTTTGGGGCATAGAAAACGCGGAAGAGGTATAAAATCTACTACTATATTTATTATAGAAAGATCATTTGAAAAGGGTTAGATAATGGAGATGTTAATCGGACAGGTTTTTTAAAGGTAAACAAAAAAATATGAACATCTAAAAGCTTTATTCTTAAAACATCATTTAACTAATAGTTATTCAACTAAACATGACCTGTGAGTATTGTGACAAGTGGCTCTGGCTGTCAGGTAAAGGGTAAAAGTTTTATAAGTATATATATATATATATATATATTTTTAGGTATATTTTTTACACGATATCCGTAAGGCAAGTCTCAATAAGCCAAGGGGGATCCCTTTACATCTTCCTAGGAAACTGTTAGTTTGTAATGTTTTACAGTTATATTTAAAATAATGCACTATAAAACGTTTGCCCAATTAACAAATCATTTCTGTCATACCAAACGCGTCTTTCGTGGCCTCCCGATGATCTATAAAGAGCATGAGAGCGCTAGTTACAAATAGCATATTCAATGGGACATTAGCATATTGGCCGGCTGCCAGCTCTATTCGTTTAACATCTACATTGATTTTAGCATGAATTTGACAGTATTTAAAACGTTTACTTCCGTTGCAACGAGAATCTTATGTAATGTTTTTCCGTTCTTATTGTGATTTATATTCTTTAAAATAATGTCACAAAAATAAGTATATTTTGCTTTACACCAAAAATTAAGACTAAAAACAAACAACGTATTTATATTATAAGTAATTTTAATATTTTATGTTAAAGACATTTCATAATACCACCAATCCGGTAATACCGGCACCAATAAAAAAAGAATAGGTCCACTCCATCTCGTTGCCATGGATGTCGTAGAAGGCGACTAAGGGATAGGCTTATAAACTTAGGATTTGTCTTTTAGGCGATGGGCTAGCAATCTGTCACTATTCGAATCTCAACTCTATCACTAAGCAACAGCAAACAGCTGACCGAGGTCTATCAATATTTTCAAGTCTGTTGGCTCTGTCTATCCCGCAAGAGATAGAGACGTGATTATATGTATGTTGTCATTGTAGAATCACATTTTTTTTAGTAACACGACAATAACGATTCTTCATAACTTCAAACATACCTAATATTTGCTGAGTAATTAAATTACTTACATCACCAATCATAAACCGAAATAGGTGAAGTATGTTAATAGTTCATACATATTTATATCTCAGCATCGACTAGTATGTAGTAATTAAAACAACAATTTTAATTATGCTAAAAATTTTCCTTGTATATTTGAACATCAAAAATCCCATATACAGTGTAAACAAATGGAATAATTGTTAAAATTAATATTAATTATTTATGTTAAAAAAACAAGAAATATAGTTTTTCTATAAGATACATACCTACTTAAGAAGAAAGAAGATAAATATATATTAAATTTATTCCCTATATATTGATTTATTAATTTTAATTTTTAATAAACTTTCCAATTCAATTCCCTCTTGCTGCTATGTACGAATAAAGAATACAAATTAATATCGCGCTTTAATCAGCAATTTTAATTGGACGTTCTCTGCTGACGGTACCGTACGCAAATGAAGTTGCAAGCGTCTTGTTTTAGAGCGGTAATTGATTGGGAATGCTTCTATAATTAGGAGCATGACTCTTGTTGCCGACTGTACTCCTGCAGCGATAGTTTCAGCCCCGCTCGCTATTCGGATTGGTATTTATCAAGAAATAGCTCACTTAGAATCCATTCAGTAAATTGTTTTGACTATTAGGTACTTTGAGATTTTATTTAACCTGAAAAAAATTAACGTGTGTTACCAATATAAACATTGCTCGGGGGTTTTATGTCTGTTTCAAAATTTAAAGGACTTTTTAGGCATATGTTAATTCACTGTTACTAATTAACGTAGGTATATGGTGCTGAAAAACTTCTGTTACTGTAAAAAAGATTCCTCAAATTACAAAATTTTCTATGTTTTCTTTTTATACAAAATTAATATGTAAGTTCAATTGTAATTATAATTTTAACCGTTTGAAAAAAACATTTGTAACAGGAACATTAATTAATTTTAATAATCCGTATTTGTCATAATTACGATGTGAAAACAAAAATTAAAAAATAACATCGATGAGGACCCAAGCAATTAATATAATGACCAATTTAAAAACACATTAAAATTATGGCTATTGGTTTCACAATTGACTTGTATTCTCACACTATTAATTAATAAAGTCAATTACATAACAGACTGGTATGGATGAGTTATGGGGATTTTGAAATTAAAATACTCAATTAGTCGATTTAAAACTTAATTAACTCTTCTACGATTTATCTTCATTTATAAATAGTCCCTATTGGATAAGTTTATATCATTAGTGTAAAAAATACACCAACTATTATACTATTATAATAATATATGTAGGTATCTAGTTACAAGATGGTGCATTTTAAATAGGTAAATAAGTTTATGCAGGTAAATTTTTGTGTTCCTCTTTTAGCCATGTTTGGAATTTCCGGAAAAAATAATAGTAAGGTTACTCAGGTTTTGTCAGTCTAGTACTTTTCTTTGTCAAAAGTAGAATGATAAAGAAACAAAAATACAAATGTATTCTCTTTTTCGATGTGTGCAATGCACATTTTGTTTTAACATTTTACTTAGCATGTAGAGGTAGGTATGTAAAATAGATGGGTCACATTTATTTGTACAAGTCATGCAACATTGTAAATATATTGAATGCAATGTATTAGCGGGGTCAATTGGTTGTGACTAATTATGTACATATTGCATTGGAAATGTAATTCTATGAAACAAACTCTTGTCTTATATGGACTGAATGCAATCGAATCGCAATTTACATATCTTGGTATCGAAGATTGGCATTGTTATTTACGAATACAAAATTATGTTTTTTTTTTATTTCAATTCTTAAGGTTATATTCGTGGCTGTGCTAAATATCAAATAATAATTTTTGAGCAAATACACACATATCTTTTCTCTTTTTAAGTATAGTATGGCCGTAAAGGAGGTCTGCAAATTGTAAATGGTTACCATATCACCATCATTCTTTCGGCGTTAGTCCCAGTTGTGTTGTCTCCCTGAAGAAGAGCCCGAGGTTCGCTATGAACACGATTCTAGAGTGAGATAGTTTGCAGCAGCAGCATCTAACTCAGCAGGAGTATCTAACTCAGCTTAAATCATGGTTACACTACACAATTAGCTGTGCAGGTTTCGTCAAGATTTTTCACGCTGAAAGCACATTAGTGAGCAATTATTTATTATACGTAACTCAGAAAAGCAGTCATTTGGTTGGTCGCGACAGAATTCGAACCTTACACCTTAGAATGGGCAGCATTTTAATTTTTAAGTCGCACACCTGAACCAGACCACCGATGGTCTATATAATAGCCGGAACATTGTATATGGTATTAATAAATGAACAAATGAACATATCGCGCATGCGCCGCTCAGCGGGACGTCGCTCACCCACGCCGGCGCAGTAACGACGCCTGTCTTTGTATGGGATAATAAATGAGGAATTCTCATTGCAACAGGCATTCGATAAACGCTATTAATAGGATCTACCAGCTTTTAATGATTTAATTAAGGCTGGTTCTTACTTAGTTATAGATTTAGTTATGTAGATCCTGCTAGTATAGGTAGGACTTCTTTATAAAACTGTTAGGTATACATTCAAAATCTGCTAGTGAACGGCATTTAATTATACTAGGCTAGGCTAGTAAGTAGGTATACTTATAAATCCGAAATATAACACATGTTATAATTTCACGGCTACACTCAAATGGTTATATACTCCTTGGCTACACCTTCAGGGGTTAAAACCAATCTGTTTTTATGAACTTTAAATAGAAGTGTCCAGTCGGGACAGAGGTAACATAGGTAAAATTTTCATAAGAGCAAGTTGCGGGTATCAGACAAAGATATAATTTTAATAAAGAAAAATAAAAAATGGACAATGAATAACGATACAAAACGAAACATCTAACCGGCATTCCCACAAGCCGTAACCGGACACCGATTTGAAAACACATAAATATTTCAACACTAAAATATATTGAAGGAATTAGCGAAAATTATATAAATTGATCGCATAATTTATTATAATAGGGGCTCGCGAATTTATTGCGACGGTTTTCTAAATATTAAAAAGAGATTGAATAGTTCCACGAAGGTCCAATGTTTTTCATTATTTTTTTTGTTTTGTTACAACAAAACGATTCGGATGACAAATTGTCTAATTCGGCACACTTGATCATTAATTGAACCCGACCGAAATTTAATTTCACGACGTTGAAAATTAATTATTCTTTATTGTTTCTTTCTTTTTTCAAACAAACGGATTTTTAAATTAAGAGGCAATGGGTCTTTAATCAAAATTCGCATAGCATTATACGTCTTGATGATATGGGGTGTACGAAGCTTAAGTTGTTTAACCCGACAAATTAGATGCATTCGTTTATAAAAAGCAATTATCTACTTGTAGCTATTAATGAAAGCTCTGTATAAGTAACAGAGCAATACAAATTTACTATTGAATGATGATAAAATAATTTGAGATAAAATGGCATAGTCTTTGTTACTTGATCAAAACTTTGAAGACCGTACTATCATATTTTTTATACATTGAAGGTATTAGGTATATACTTACACGATATGTGTTTTAAGCTTTTAAAAGAAATCCACACCTGTAATTCTAATAATTTCCGTTGTTAAAATTTTTTTTGGTAGTTACTTATCTAATGTCCTTAATCTGTCTTTATAATTAATAAGATATTATATGGTAATGGTTTAATGGAAGCTTAATTAAATGTTTCATTGAAACAGTAGCGAGCATTCGTTTTATTAACATCTAAAAAATCAGGAGCGATTCTCATAAACCTACATTTTTATATGTGATACTTATCTTGTCTTTTCGAATAAAATTTAAATCAAGTTCATTATCTCCGTCATTAGGTTCATAAAATTGTTTTAATATGTTTTCATTCATAAAATATTTTATAGCATTCTGTCATATAATTGATTTGATTTAAGTACTCGGTTTTATTGTGAATTCAAATGTAGTTAATGACACTCGTGTCTAAATGTCAATTGATTTAAGATTGTATCGGCTGTACCCATTGTTACAGTTATAGTAATAACTAAAAGCTATCAATACTTTATTATTTTCTTAAAGTATGTAGGTACATGTTTACCTTAATACATTTCAGGTAGGTAGATTTTTGTTGCATATATGTTTTCTTCAATTAACGTGACAGGTAGGTATAACTATCATAAACTTAAAATTTTTTCAAGTCTGTAAGTATAGTTGTAGCATGTCTCTTTTGTTAGTTTTGAGCAGTACCATGTGGTTTTCTAAAGACCAAAAAGAGTTAATAATTAAGTAGTTTAATAAGTTTAATAATGTGTGCATATTTACATATAAATCCTATAAAAACTAAAGGTAAATTACATTGGCATATCGGATTCACTTTCAAAAAGGGCTACCGCGTTTGTCGCTTGCAAATTGACGAATAAAAGCTAATAAAATCGCGGCCTTTTCGCCAAAATGATTTCTTTTCGTGGAAGAATGCGTTTGCTGAACGAACTCTGGCAACATTTTAATGGCTGTGCCTAATTGGTCAACCTAAGGTCGAGGACAACCTTACACATTAGGACAAAATAAATTACACATAATTCTTTTTCATTATACAGTTTTATTTTACTGTATTCGTTATTAATTTTTTGTAAATAGACGAAATTATTATCTCTTGTGTATTTAGTATTCGTATTATGAATTATTTTAACATGCTTTTTAGTATTATTATCAAGATTTGTGACTAGATAAAAGCGCTCTGCTCAAGTGGTTAAATGAAAACTTGTGTTTATCTGTAACCCATTGTCCTATCGTTCAAAGACGGTGTTAACATTTAGCCTATGCATTTCTGCGAAACACTAAAAATACATTTCAGTGTTTTACGCGATCTTTCATAAATTGTTGCCCTCATCACGTGTCATGCGAATTTCTACTTTATGGCATTGGAATAAGGAGATCGTTTAATTTTTCATCAGCAACACATTGTTTGTGAATGTTTTACTAATTTGCCCGTGCAGGAAGCACGGATGGCCTGATGGGGAACTCAGTACCGTATAATCTGCGCCTCTGATGTTATCTGATGATTTATTGTCCACTGTCATCGTCTGAAAGATGGCAGCACGCATCACTTGAAACGCTACTGGACTTATCTTTGCCCTAATACAATTGTCACACTTTGAATCTTATAAGAATGTAATAAGGAGTTAGGCTTAGACGTCGTAGAGAAGACCTCCCATGTGGTATCACCAAAAATAATTAGTATCAATGCCTGATATTTACAACTTTGCATCAGTTAGCATGACGCACAGTGCATGCGCCCAATTAAAATTATCATTTGTTCAACTTTTAGCAAGGCCGCCTTTTTAATTTCATAGATATGGTATCAGTATTAGCTGTATAGTTTTGTTAATTAATGTTTATTACTGAACCGATTGTAATATGAAAACAAACATGAATAAATTAAGGAAAAACAAGACAGGATTGCAACAATTTGTAATAAAACTCCGCTTTATAAAGGATTTGTTCGAAATCACCAATCGAATAATTCAATCGAATACGAGTCACTCGATCGGGCGAGTCGCACGCAAACGAATCGATTAATCGGTCCGTTACACCAAGCGATCGCCAGGCGGAGCCACGCGTAAGTAAAATACTTGTAAAACTATCGCAAAATGAATTAAAACAGATGGCGAGCCAATTAGGAAAGGCAATCGTGCGGGTACTAAACGAAAAAGAGTTTAAGGTTTCCTGCTCGGAGAAAATAGTTTTTACTATGGCGTATTAAGGTATAAACTCGCACTTTTTGCTATTCCGTAATAGGGGTTTCGGGTTGCAAGCGCTAACGAGAGCATTCGATAAGGACTTCCAGTAACTGTGATAGACAAATATGGATATGTTTATCATTGGATTTGCACTCCACTGTACGGTTTAGGGTATCGATATATCATTATAGTGTTAATTAGCTCAGTAAGGCGGTTAGACTAATTCGCTAGAATCTAATTGGTGTCTGTGTCGAGTCGAGAAGCGTTGGCAGTTTATGGAAGATTTATTCATTATTCACGTAGATAGTTTATCAATGGGTATTATAGTCCGTATTTCAAATCTTCTTTTTATGGGAAGGAGTCTCTCTACCTCACACATCTGACTTCTGTGAAATTCTTCTGAGATCGGGAAAGGATTATTTATTCTAATATTGCACAGATTTAAGTGTTCCAAACATAGATGAGTTATAAGATATGAAGGTAGGTACTTATGAACCAAAATAAATATTACATCGTTTACAATCATATTTTTAATTTTTAATAGGCAAGTAGGTAGTTTACGTACATAATGCAGATACTTCATAAAAATTGGTATACTTATGTTACTTAATACTTATTTTGCATATGGTTCTATTTTATAAATTAAGTGTTTATTCCTACAATGCAATGATATTTCTTTTAAGTAAAACAGAGTAATACCTATAATTAATTTTCCATATGTGACGTGAATACTAAAACTTTAACAGCGTACTAATAATATTGCGTAGTGTTTCTATTAAGTTCTGATAACAACTAAACCTGCTTACTATAAAATAATATTCTCTATAATCGACATCGTATTTATGACGCGTCCAAAAGCATTATAAGTCAATAACTGTGAAATTAAAACGCTTAGTACACTCATTAAAAGATGTATATCTGCGTATTGAACAATAGAAATGCGCCATTTTAACAGGTAGCCATTTTATGATGCGGATTAAGAGGCGGCCATGTTGAATGATTTAATTTGCGCGGGAATTTTCACGTCAGTCATTGTTTTTAGAAGTAGGTACGAAGATATAGTTAAAATATTGCTATCATGTCTTTAATTAGGCGAATTAATTAAATCGGTATTTTTATCGGTTATATCAATAAACGTAAATACCCATTTTTTACTTTGTATCTATGTAGGTACTCAGTTTTAATTAAGTACCTACCAAGTACCTAAATTTCTTTAATAAGTTATATTCACATTATAACAGAGACTAGGAAACTAGAATTGTACTAGGATTATTTAATTTTGAAGATGTCCAATGCTTTCGAATACATTTACCTAACTAGGTACATATGGCAATATAGTCCCTATAAACTTATATTCTTAAATTAATTAATTATGTCTGTAATATACTATATATTACCTATGTGTTATAAGAAAATGAGTATTTAAAACAAAATGAGAATGATTTTAAAAACAATTAAGTATTTTATCGTTCATATTTATTTATTGATAGGAATTCGTTTATTATCAACAATAATGCTAAGCAATAATCGGTACTGATACCGCTTTCATCACAATAAACTAGTCTCAACCATTACTGATATGAATCAAAACACATAGGATAATCAAAAACAGAGTACATGAAACGCGATAGCATTCAGCAATTTAACGTCCGTAATAGACCATTATGGGTGATCGTAAACAAATAGGAAAATACAGGTAATAATGGCATTAACGCGTATTATGCTTTAACGCACACAATATCCACCCAGTAGCCCACAGGACCATTGTGGGCCCCGATAAGAGAACTGGTTCCCCCGGCGTTGTTTTTCATTCGTACAAAAGCATGCGCATTTTATACCTTCGTATTCATTCAAACACAACCTGCGACGAATACGCCGGCTACTACTTTTTTTTAACTGTTTTGTCTGTGTTTATACATATATTTCAATGCTTCAAAAAGTATTTTTTTTTTTGGCTGTATAGAATTTACCTATGACCTATGTCAATTACGGAATCAAAATAATCACGCCATAAAATCACGAGGATTTTAATAACTGCTCGATGATCGACGTGGGAAGCTTCACTAGATAATTAGTGTTTCTAATATAATAAATTGATATATAATATTTGAGATGGTGACGAAAACATGTAGGTAAATGTAACAAAATAATTCATGCTACAATTATTTACAGATGAGGAGGTAAGTATTAATTTTAATACTGCGCTAAAATACCTATCTGCAATTATTAAAATATTTTCAAATTACTTATTGACTCAAAATATCTTGCAAAAATGAAAGAACCTTCATAATACCTCTACATAGTTAAAAATCATAAGCTTTGTTTCTCAAGTACAAATTGTTATGCTGATATTAAAAACAATAAAAACCTGAGGCTTGCTCTGAAAAAGTTTTAATTTATTTGAAACCCTACCTTCGTGCCGGCAGCTCGTTATGAGCGCTGATTGCGTGGCCGTGCGCTTTTTCTTGTTTTTCCCTCTTTTTTTACTTGCAAATTACTTTATGGTTGGTATGTTTAATTTTTAAAATTAGAGTACTTTGACCCTCTTTGACCTCGTTTGTTTCGGTCATATTTTTCAGCAATTAATCACTCCTTTGAAAAGTTCATCTGAAACTCTTTGTGACAAATATTTTCGGAATACTGGAATTAAGAGTTTGATAATCTGTACGTTATGACGTAAAATTTGATTTTTTTGAATGTATACTTAATTCTTATTTTTATTGTATACCGAAAATCGCCTAATTTTATAGTCTAATCGCCTAATATAATTTTGTAGAGTTGTTGTTGTTAGCTCAACATTTATTGTGACATTTGTACTTATTCAATTAATTACCTAATTCTTATAATTAATATCAATTAAATTAAAATACAATTATTATTCTAATTGATAAAATAATATTTCTTTTATGAAGAAACTGTTTATAGATACATAATTTGTGAACTTTTTAAACATACCTACTTATAAAACTAGATAATTAGTTATTATAAACCTACCCACTTAATCACATTTTAATTTATTGCTTAATCAGTTAGTACAATTGTTGGTAATATGATGCAGATTGTATCAATTACTTCAACTGAATGCAACCCACTTATACGGTCATAGAGTATTACCTACTTAGCTAACATTTGCTCTGTCACGCAGAAGCAATAGAAACGATTACCATTAATTTCATTGATTGCAGATTGATTAACATTTGCATGCATTATAAAATATTGATTGAACAAAAAATAGATATTGTTTTTAAATTTCAATAAACCAATAAAAGAAGAAAATTACTGATAAGTTCACAAGCAGAATTTTATTATCAAATATCGCAATTGTAAGTTAATATAATTTACACCTACTTACAGCTCATGCAAAGTAAATTCTTCTTATAAAAATATCGATTATAATTACATGCAAACAGTCAAGAATTCACGAGTACAAAGCTATTTATTTAGAGTCCATTTATTTATTCATTAAAAGTATATTTACGGTATATTTGGATTAAATTTCGTTGTCATTTTCCGAGTAGATTTTAAATTAAATAGTCAAGATTTGTTTATTTTTAAAGATATCTCAATGAAGAATATTTGTATTGAAAATTAAAAATACCTACAGTTTCTTAAAAATTTTGTAATTTCCGTTATAAAATTAATTTATAACGGAATTAAATAATCATTGCATTTGAAATTAATAAACTCAATACATAAATACTAGACCCATTTTGTTGATATTAGACGCAGAAATATAAAATAGGCAAAAAGTCAACTTGTAGGTAATGTTCCTATATCTAGACTGCAATTATTATTTCATATACCTATTTAAATATTGAGTATTGATAAATAGTAAGTATAATAGAGGTAATGTATCACCAGTAGTGTGAAAATAACTATTAGATACAAATAAGATACGTAACCGCAATTGGTTCTTATAAACCTCTTTTGAATATAAATAGATAGATATGTATAAGGAATCTCTGTAAAAATAAAAGTTTTGTGCAGCAGTAGAAAAAAGGTAATAAACAATTTATACAAAGCTCAATAAAATTGGAAATATTTTTTAAACGGACCAAACTTTACTTCGAACGGTTATCAAAAGCTGAAAATGCTCCACTCGGCACATTATGCAAAGTCCGCCATATTTGATCCCGCCATCTTGAAACCTTATTGTTTCCCCTTCGACAGATCCGATATTTATGTACGGCTTAAGCCTTTGTCTGCTCGTTTGTTTCCCAAGGTTCCCGGATTTGTGAAATATATCCACTTGTTTTTGTTTCCATTTTCCACTTTGATTCTATTTGGAGTTGATGTCTATTTAAAATACTTATAAGATTCTTGTAAGCTAAAATGTCTCGTCTCAGCGAAAACATTTCAAAGGAATTATTTACAATAATATAGTGATTCTATTTAAAAGCATAAGAAATTTGACATAGGTAGATATTTTTAATTTGAATATCATCACTCATCATAAAACCACTGAGTAAGTACCTACTACACCGCCTTAAAAAAAGCGGTTTAAAAATAAAATTCCACTTAGATGACACGACATTGTTTTGTTCTTTTTTTTTAAACTCAACTTGCATTTTTAAATCTTGGAATTAAAAATCGATTCATAAACAACAAGACCAATATATTATACTCACCTTCATAGAAAAATAATGACTCTTACAATTAAAATTTGGCTGAATACTACTATGTTATATATTGTTTGTTAAAATATTTTACCTACAATTCGTTTTAAATCTTGTATTCCAAAATACCCATCTATATACTACCTACGAAACTAAATATATTTTAGAGTTATCTATCAAAAAATATCATTCAATTTTAACTTCAATAAAACTCAATTTCGCATAATTTAAATTAATGAAAACTTCGGAATAATAAATTGAATAATGGTCTTATATAAATAATATATTGATTAATTATAAAAACTGTATTTTTATAATAGAAATTACAATTACCAAAATTTTCTCATTAAAATAATAATATTATACCTAATTATATAGGTAGGTATATATTTTTGTTTATTAAATATATTATTCTTCATTATTTAAATAAAATGGCAAAATAAATACAATAACTAGGTACCTTCATACATCCTACATACCTACTTTATTTAACTATCTGATATTTTTATCGATAAATATATTTAATACATAGATATAAAATAGAAAACAGTTGAACCAAGTTCTATAGCTAATTAATAGACCGGTGAAATATTTTTGTCAAAAGGATTTTTTTTTTATTTTGTTCCTTATTCTCATGAAGAGCTGTTGTATTAAACAATTAAATAATATATATTGTTATTAACCATTTGATAGAAGGGAAACTCCTTAGAATGGATTATCGAGGAAAGGAAGTACTTTTATATCCACTTGATTCTCAGTTAATAACAGTTAGCGGTAAATTTTAGATAGAGTCAATTCAAATATGAGTTGTTGAAACTTTCGAAAAAAAAAATTCCTACCTTTAAAATTCCGATCTATCGGATATTATGTACAATGAATGTTAAAAACATTAAAACGTTAGATAATTATTTTAAAACACTTGCAAAAGCTCTAGGATCTAATAATAATATCTAATACTAACATATAAATAACAATAATGGGTAAAAGATAATACTAACATTGACAAGAATACACGCCACATTTAAGAAAATAGAATATTAATATTAACTTTGATGTATCAATTTTAAAACAATACATATTAATGCAGTGTTCATTATTTATGTATTCGAATAAATACAAAATAATTCTATAATATAATTAACTACAATTATTAAAAAAATATAACAAGCAAATATAATTTAAATTTAAAGATAAATTCAGATGATTCAATATAAATTTGTTAAACAGATATTTATATAAGCGTTCAAAACAAACTAATAGACAAATAAACAAAGGTACAAACCTGTTATGTGTCCTACAGGGAAATGCGACTGGAAGAGGGGTCCAAACGACGGCACCACTGACGGCGGCCCCGGCCACCCCAGCCCGTGGTACGCCGCCGCCGCCGCAGCCAACGCGCTGAACGGAGTTGGTCTAACTAATCTCCCTTTATCACTTCTCTCTTCATCTTCACTATTTCCTCCATTCTGCAAGTCTTCTACATCGACTATTGAATCTTCTTGGTTGACCGAATCTTCATATTCATCATCTGATGATGTTACAGTCGCCGATGCGTTTAAATTTAACGGCGGTGTTTGAGATAAAGGCCTAGGGGAAACAGATTTTCCACCGGGCAATTCAGGTTGAGCTGAGGGTGATTGTCTTAGCGGGGACTCAGGTATTGTTCTATGATGCCTTATCATTTCTGCAGTCTCATCCGCTTGGTTAGCTTTCGTGTCTGCTAAAATCGAAGCCACGCTGAAACTAATCCTGGATGTTTTCGGTGGTTCCGTGGCTTCCGCCGGGCTGCTGGGGTACCTCGAAACACTCTGTATCGCCATGTTCACTTCTGTGTCCTCGTAGCTTGGTTTCCTTAACATTGAATGTTGAGCAGTTCCATTTAGCACAGTTCACTTGCGATGGGTCGTGTACGCATGCGAGCGCAGCCGGAGGTGGACTGGCGGGCGAGCCGCGTAGGAGACCCGCGCTCGCTGCGAGGGGCGTTCCGCGGCACGAACCGCCTTCTCAGAGGCCGTCCTGCTCCACCAATCGACCGTTTTGTCCCGAATTGATCCGCGCGGGGAACCAGGGGAGAGCGATTTAGCACGCTCTTATCTCGTTAGTCTCCTTTGTGATACTCGATTTTTTTCTGTAGGAATCAAAACATAATTACCTTTTGTAGGGGTTCTCGCGTTTTGATCGCGCAGTTTATGTCCGCCACCGAGGTATAAAGTATAAAAATATAATGAGCACTCGTGAATACCGCTTGTTAAATCCTTTTGAGCGATTCTCGAGTCCCTTTATGAGCTTAGTGTCGGCTGGAGTTCTGTTTGCGGATCCGTTTCAAATTAGTGTTGTCTGATTTAGTGTGACAGTTTTGGCAATTATTTATAAGACGATTAGTTATTTACGTTAACGTTGTTAACGTTGCTATTGGAGATTGCTTTTTGCGCGCTATTGGTGTACGTGCGATAAGACTTTGTTTAATGTTTACTTATAAATAAATCATAATTAGACATAATTATTCATTTATTATATTTTGTTTTTATCTTTATTGTGAATGATGTTATGTAATCAATGACATGTTTGATAAATTTGACAAATTAAAAAAAAAGTATTAAGTTTTATTGTGATACTTTTTTAATCGGGTTTAGATCCTTATTTATGTCTCTCAATTCTTTGCTTATTTTTTTTATCAATCTCTACATATTAAAATATTTATTTGATTTGGCAAAAGGTTTCATATACCTAAATAAAAAATATTACAAGTCTTTTTTTCCTATTAAGTAGGTACTTATCGTTGAATCTACCTATGCTACCTCTATCTTCTTCAAACAATTAAGGAGCTTTTTTCCAAGGAGAACCCATTCTCCTTAAATAAAGTGTCAATAAATCAAATCATGTTTAACCAGTACTCTTTAAATTAAACATCGTATCACTTCACAGGCAGTTTCTTCCATAAATACCCTAATAGAAGGGCTACTCCCCTAATATCATAAGCACGAGGGTGATGTCTATTACCACGAGTTATTCCGTCCTTTTCACACGTGTGGTGGGGTGACCATACTATACTTACATCAGCTCCAATAATACTAAGAAAAATAAAATAATATAATCTATATTTTTTAATATTATTATAAAATTTAATTAATATCTACTTTAATAAAAAAAATATGGGTTTGTAATTTAAAAGACTTACTTATAAATCTAATCCTATAAACTTTAATTAATCAATAAATAAAATTCCTACTTAGTTTCATTACTTTTAGGCTACAACATCTAAAAAGAGTTAAATAGAAAAAAAAGTCACAATGATTTTCATTAAGTACTAGAGGCCGCCCGCGACTTCGTCCGCATGGAAACCCTATCAATCCCACGGGAACTCCGGGATAAAAAGTAGCTTATATATTATTCTGGGTCTTCAGCTACCTACATATCAAATTTCATCATAATCGGTTCAGTAGTTTTTGCGTGAAAGAGTAACAAACATCCATACTGACATACTCACAAACTTTCGCATCTATAATATTAGTAGGATTTATTTGAATTTACGTCAATTACATAGCTGTCATTTGCGTTTTGTTATTACAAGTCTGATTCTTTTTTGTTATACCACGTTTTATAGTGACTGACGTTTCATGTCAAGTCACACGGGAACGCTGTCGAACGGGATAAAAAGTATCCTATGTCCGTCTCCTGGCTCTAAGCTACCTCCCTACCATTTTTCAGCCAAATCTGTTCTGCCGTTCTTGAGTTATAAGTGGTGTAACTAACACGACTTTCTTTTATATATATAGATCATTTATCTTAAAAAGGAGAATTATTAATTTTTAAACTCAATTCTAGAAATGAAATTCTGAATTGATATCACTACCACATACCTACAAATGTACACATTTGCTTTCTCTTTCTAACGGATAGTTCCATATAAATAGGCATTTTGTATGCCACAGGGATGTCTCTTAATTACTTAGGGTGAGAAGAAAAATAGAGTTTCTTGCAATATTCTTATTCATCTGCTTTAGACCTTAGTCCGTTATCTTTAGGATGAAATTCATTTATCTCGTATGATTATAAATATTGGTGTAGGGATTTACTGGTGTTTGGTTTCCTATATTAAATGAGCGATGGTTAGATTTCGGACGATTAATAACTAACTCATTGATTAAATGTAATGCTGATCTGGTAACTACTGTCTTATCCAAATAAAATTAAATTATATTGAATAATTAAAATAATAAAACAAACTTACGTTAGTAAAAATAATCAGTTTATCCTTAACGGGGTAGATAGACCCAACAGTCTCGCAAAGACTAATAATGCCCGTTCGGGTGCATGGCATAATAATAAAAAGCGTAGTAAAAATTGAGATTTAATTATTGACATGTTGCTAGCCCATCGTCTAGAACAAGAACTTCAAGTTGATTTATTTATTTATTCAAAATCTATTCACAGCCAAGAACCGGCTAATAGTTAAGTATAACAAAAAAAACGCCAATTAGTTGAATTTTAAGCGACTAATGAGTCAAAATGATCACGTGTCGGCGAGAATTCAGTTTGGCCCACAAATGATGCGGAATGTGCCCTGTGCCATAAATATGGCCACAAAAATATTCAGAAAATCCAAAATTATGATTTAGTTGCATATTTGAGCACCGGAAGCATAATGCATTTAAGTGTTAAGTCATAGAAAAAATTATGGGGTAGCCAAAATCTTTTTGTTTTCAAAAAAGCTACAATTAAAATTATTCACATTATACATATAATATAAACTATAGCTATGATATATTATAATTATAAACTTGGGATTCTTCTTTTAGGCGATAGGCTAGCAACCTGTCACTATTTGAATCTCAATTCTAGCTTAAAGCCAAATAGCTAAACGTGGCCATCAGTCTTTTCAAGACTGTTGGCTCTGTCTACCCCGCAAGGGATATAGACGCAATTATATGTATGTATTCACATAATTTTTAATCAATACCTACTTTTAGGAGTAGGCACTAATGTTTTCCTCGAGGGTACAAAATCCTGTTTGTAAAGTTTTGGCAATCCTGTATCTTTGCAGGTATATTTACCTAATTTAAAAAAGTATTTTTAAATAAAAAAAGGTTAAAGCTTAATTATATAACTAAAATTGTGACAAAATACAAAATTAATAAGGCTATAAAAATTTAATAAGAGACATAATTTATATCTATTAATATAAAGACACATAAAGCCATCGCCACAATCATTTGTTTATAAAAAATGCCGCCTTAAATTATGGCACACACTAATGGAGTCATAAATCTGACTACTGTATGACACTCGGCTCGAGTAACGTAGGTGTCGTACCTATTTATATTTTTGCTATATAGCATAGGCAAAGGAGTTCTTTCTTTTTTCATTTTTTTTTAATTTTCGTATTTATTATAAAATAGCGAAAATTTGTATTTTTTATTGTAAAAATCTATCAAAATCTAACATAATTGATTTTTAGTAAAAATATATAACTACCTAAGGTAATTGAGGAGACACGTAGGCATATCTAATAAATTAAGGACAATTCCCATGGGAGCGAAATAATGATAAAGCTAGTTTCAAATATAAATAAAAAGCTAACAGAGTTTTCCAGAAATTTATTTGCCCAGAAAAGACTAATTTGGTTCAGGCTTAATTTTGATTTCCATTCAAATCGATTGCCCTCTTTGACGTTAAAATCTCTTGTGATTTTTTTATCATATAAACTTTAAACAATATTTTAAACTTGGGATTCTTACTTCAGGCGATAGGCCTGTTATCTATTGGAATCTCAATTCTATCATTAAGTCATAAAGCTGAACGTGGCCTGCCAATCTTTTCAAGATTGTCGGGTCTGTCTGCCCCGGAAGGGTTATGAACGTGATTATTATTTTTGTGCCGTGTGGTTCCAGGCAAAAAAAAAAATTGGACCACTCAATTTCGTTCCCATGGATGTTGTAAAAGGCGACTAAGGGATAGGCTTATAAACTTGGGATTCTTTTTTTAGGCGACGGGCTAGCAACCTGTCACTATTTGACAGCTAACGTGGACTTTCAGTATTTACGAGACCGTTGGCTCTGGCTACCCAGTAAGTAATAGAGACGTGATAACGTATATGCTATTAACTTCAGATCAGTCATATAAAAAATGAAATACCATCCCGACATCATTATAAGAGAGTTCATACTAATGCAACTAGGAAAACGTCAATTAGCAGTTTCAATTTTTTTTTTTTGTTTGAAAAAATGATTTATGTGAGCAACTTGACGCTCGTTAGATGAAACAAATTGTCTATGGAGGATCTGCTCCGGTCGCTATTAGACAAGGCTGCGAAAGCGTCGATAGTTTTTTTTTCCGTTACTATTAGCTTAGCTAGCTAGCTTTCTTGATTTATTATTTGAAATAAATACCAAAGCATATACCCGGTCCAGACACGTAATAACATGCTAAGTTATATCTATTAGTTATTCCAAAATCATACAACACTAAAACGAATCAGAATAAGAACTATTAAAAATCACTCTTCCTGTAACTACATACATAATATACCTACTATAAGCAAAAGAAGGCAATTCTACCCACTACTTATAGTGTGTGGCTATTTGCATATTATTTTCTAATCAGATGATTTCTATTAAGACATCCAACATTAAGATGCTACTGTATTCGACTTACCACATTTGTATAAACACGCTACGGAAATCAAAGCATTGGACCAATCAACATAATTATACCATTAGAGCGGCATATCTATGGGATATACGATATCGCACAGATGGGATCTCTTCCTTCATTATCGATATCATAGACGATACATGCGTACTTCACTAGCAATTAAGTTGATTTCTAAATTCAAACTTATGTTCGACATTCTAAATTTAAATTCAACTCTATTTTGAATCTTGGTATAATGGAATAAAGATAAATTTATTTTAATAAAGTCTTTTTATTATTTGCCCCATGGCTTCTGGTTAGTTTGCCCTGGGAAGGAAATATTTTAGTTCAGAATTCTATTTTGACATTCGTGTTAATCGGCCGCAGGTGTGCGCCGGCGTTTCAGGAATGTGTTATTGATACTTTTACAACATTAAATCATTAATAAAACGCATATTTGTAAGGACTTTAATGATATCCTTGCCATTATCTGACGTATAATAAGTGCGATGTATTCTATAATTAGGATGTGTGTTTATGCACTTTCACCGACTTTTTAAGTTTTTTATCTATCTATCTTTTGGTTTGATACAAAACTGATCCATCGTTTCGAAATACCTACTCAATTAGTGAACATGAACAAGTTTCTCAATTCTTAAATGTTACGTGCAATTTATCACATACCTAAGTGCCTAAGAACTCAATACTATAAATGTTGTTATAAAATTCTAAAACCTCTATGGTAGTCCTGCAATTAGTTTTCATGCACATATGGAGGTTTTTATTTTTTTCCTTTTGCTTTTTCTTTCTCCTCTTTTTGCCTAACTTAAATGAGCCTAGCTTATTTATTTAATTAATAAGTATAAAATGATGAATAAAATGTACCTTGTACACAAATAAACAAAATGAATGAAAATTGCTCATAAGTACTTAGACACCAGAAAATATAACGAATAAACGAAAAATGTTTTTTTTTTTTTTTTCTCTCTTTATTTGTTTACAAACAGTTTTACATTATATTTATCATGTACAGTTTACATCTATAACACGTATGTGTAAATGCAAAACCAATAACGTAAACACAGATTACTGTAATATCTAACATTGAGTGTGCTGCAAATACATAACAAAACTGTTGTCACAATGTAATAATACTTGGTATAATAAAAATTTTAATAGAGTGATGAAAAAGGGTACTAAAAAAAATATGACAGTATCTAAACACGTATCAGTATTATTGGTGTTGACGGCTACTTAAGGATACCCCGTAAGGTAGTCCGTGGTTTAAATGATGTAAGAAGTAGGTAAAAGTCAGAAAGATTTTTATAGATTCACGACCTACGACGATAATCACGGTTACCGACGAACTCATCACAGCGACACCAGGATCAATACAAAAATCATCCATATAATAAAATGGTAACTAATCTAATGTTGCACCTTATCTAAAGAACTAATTACATTTGGATTTATCATACACACATTAATTATATGAATACGAGTGCAACAAAATATGAATGTGTGACAATGCACAACGAGACTTATTAGTCGCTGGCCGGGGAGTTGACGAATCTCAAAATCTCGTAAAGCAATACTTAAAACAAACAATAATCTGAATGGCTTAATGATAGAATTGAGCTGAGAGTGACAGATAAATTACTGTTTTGCATCAAAGGAAGCATAAAACAAACTTAATATCACCATGTCCCTTTGCCAAAACTCAATTAAAAAAGTGTGACAATGACTTGCCGCCATTTTGGTAGCCGCGAAGTTGTCTCCATCCCACAGGCGTGGCTCTACAAAAAAGTGCCTATTTGTTCGATTCCAAATCGGAATTTTAATCGATTCTGATAAATGTTTTTGCGATACCTCGGAGTCCCGCAAAGACATTTGGCGTTCGAATACTTCCAATTAAAATTTCAAACATAAAATGGCTTCTTTCGTCGGCCATTTTGGTGATGTGTAAAAAAGCGCTATTTTATCCAACTGCTGACATTAACCTTAAATAGTGACAATAATAAAGAAAAGTGAGAATGCAACAGACTTGCTCCTACACAGCACTGAGACTTGACTTAAGTTATAATTTTAAGACAACTTCTTACCAAGTGAGAATGTGTCTTCCTAGAATTATTGACATAAAATCGACATAAAACATTAAGTCGTAATATTACCTTATTATTATCTTTTCTTCACTACCTTACGCTATCTTATAAATATTACACCAGATTTGAAACAATAATTTGAAATAACTTCAATAAAAATTTTGGTCGCAATATAAAAAAACTCGTATCCTGTTTATTCGATAAAAGAATTTAAAAAAATGGCTACCTCCTTAATATTCTTGGTGTTAATATATATAACGTTTTATTCCCGTCAAAAAGTCTATACCTACTTCTTCAAGTTTATTTTCTTTTTTAACATACTTAGTTACAAATTTTCTACCAACAAGTATATGCTTATAACGAACTTCTTACGTCACTTGCTACTCTCAGCTAGCGATCAGCTTTTAGTGCGTAAAAGGCCTTAGGTTATTATTCTTTGCCTCCACATCACATATTGACTGACTGACGGAGCCCTCCACTGCGGCCTACTAATTGCCGTGACTAAACCAATATTTGACATCAATCGACTACTGATTTTTTAATTAGGAGCGGTGTAGCCTTAGTGACTTAGGGTCTTATTCCAATAAAAAAGTCTACTATTTTCTAAAACCGTTAGCGCTATTAATTTTTCTGTTCTGTGATAAGTAACAGTTTGATACGAACGTTGATGAGACATCTCTTTCCTCTCAATATGTTTTCGGTAAGCCTCTAAGATAGATAAAGAAGGCATAAAATGCTAACAGTTTTTTTTTTTGACTAAAAATAAACATATTTTGTGCAAGAACGAGCCACTTCTAACAAATTATTATTATCAACCAATATTTTTCAATTAAATCATAATATTATTTTATAAGATTAAGAATATAAGATTAAGAACTCATATAATTTAACATTATTTTCTTCACCAACACAGTATTTTATTTTACATCCCGGGTATTCTATCTCTTAAAAGTGTAAGTATAAGAAAAAAGTAGATGGAATACAAGCTTTAGACGAAAGTTAAACTACCAACTAAGCGTAACGCCTGTTGAAGCCGGCACAATTGACCGTTTTAAAACTTAAGATTAGTTTTCTTAAATTGTAGAGTTCAACGTGTGTGGTGATATTAGTAATTCTTACGTTAAATTAATAAAAGAAAATAACACAATACTATAGAAACTTTTTAAGGAACTCAAAACCTTGTTCTAATTACAAAGTCTCAAGACAAGACGAGTTTACCTAATTTCGTGTGTTCGTCATAGCTTGACTTAAGGAGGAAGAGTACCAGTTGAGTCTTTTTTGTACCTGTACCTTATGTTTTAAAAGTGATATTATGCGAGGTATCTGATGGGTTAGGTATGTCATGGGTCGAATATCCATTCAATACGTTAGTACTCAATAATTCTACTACAAATTCTGCAGTCTCTAAGCCAATCAAATGGTCGGCTGTAGTTTGTAGTCTACAAATTCGATTAATGTCGTTGGACGCCTGCAATACAGATTGTCTTAGTAAACCTTGATGGATATAGACATAGAAGATACTTTGTAGACGAGGTTATCTTGTAATCTCATACATAAACAACAATCACGACATGTCTCTTTCTCAGAGGTGTAGGCAGAGGCGATATCGTCCTATTTATCACGATCCCTGCATACTTCTTTTGCTTCCATCTACATTATCATCATAAGATTATTAACAATTAAAAATTTAAGAAGTAAATTAAAGTAGTTAAGCCGTCTGTCCTATGTGAGCATTTTAACAAGGGAATCTATGAAAAATAGATAAGAATAATATTTATTTGCTATAACATATTTAATACACACTATGCGATGTTCCAGTAATGTATATAACCCAGCCGGAATCGTAGTATGACTTCAATGTACCTCAGAATATTTTGCATTAATCCTATAAAGGTATTTAAACTAAACATGGCCGTCTAGACTGACTATTGGCTTTGTCTACTCCACAAAAGAGGTAAAGACATGATCATGTGTAGTTTTACGTGTGTGCTTTGCCTTAGCATAAGAGCATCTGATATCATACACATATAAATATAATCAGGTCTTTATCCCTTACGGGAAAAACAGAATCAACAGTCTGACAGGTTGCTCGCCCGTCGGCTAAAGAAGAATCCCAAGTTTATTAGCCTTTCCCTTAATTGACTATTGGGTACAATATGCACGGGAAGAGACTGAGCCAGCACATTCTATGTTTCCTCTTTGCTACCAGACCAGGCTGATAAGATATGATACATACATACATACATACATATAGTCACGTCTATATAACTTACGGGGTAGACGGAGCCAACAGTCCCGAAAAGACTGAATGACCACGTTCAGCTGCTCGGCTTGATGATGGAATTGAGATCCAAATAGTGACAGGTTGCTAGCCCATCGCCTAAAAAAAGGATCGCAATTTTATAAGCCTATCCCTTAGTCGCTTTTTACGACATCCATGGGAAAGAGATGGAGTGGTCCTACTCTTTTTGTTTTGGTGCCGGGGACCACACGGCAAGATATGATGCCATCAAATATAACTTACATAACTCGGAAAAGTGGGGCAGTGTGATTGGACCCCAACGTCTTCAATAATAATGAATGAACATCCGAACGTTAATTATACAATGTTGACAGTGGTGCCACCTGCAGGCACACGGTAGCCGCCGGCGCAAACAAGGAGGTTCTACAAATTTCGGTGTCGGCGCCGCACAAAGACTGTTTGCTCTGCTCTCCAGTGCCTTAATCCTCATTTAAATTTAGGGTTGTCAAAGAGTTTTTAGTTTTAAATGAAGCAAAGGAGTTACGAGTTATGAGTTATAGGCGTTAGCAGGAATAATGGTAAATGGAAAGATTATACCTATTGGATCGCACTGCCGATATTACTACTTAGTTGCAGAATTTTTCTGATAAATAATCCTGTCATTTTGCATGCTAACTACATAGCCCAAAAAAAAGCTAGTAGGTACCCTTGGACTGTTAAATCTGGCTAAAGCACTAAGAAACCATTTCCTGAAATTACTATTGAAGGAAGCATTAGAAGAAGATAAAAACAACATAACAAGTTTATTTATTTTTATTTGCGTCGCTAACCCTGACGCTGATTCCTCATACTTGCATAAACATAGGCGAGACGCGTTTTAGGTATCTTTGAAATGACTCTTACTATTAGTCTTCGAATACCTTAAGGCATTAAAATGGCAAAATTGCTGAGTAAACTCATGAATTATTCTGATTTATTTATGTTCAATGGGATATTAAAAATATACTTTAAGGCTGAAGAAAAACTAAGTACGAAGGCACTAATTAGGTATTTCTTTAGAAATTTCTTCAAAATATATTAAATCTTTCAATCTTTTTTGAAAAGTGTCACATCCGTACTTCCATATTGGTAGGTATGTGTATGTTGGTATATGAAAAAAAAGCTCATGTTAAATACTTACGCATTTAAATTTATTTGTATCTCGCAAAATGAACGATTAAATCAAAAAAAGAACAGCAATTTTCTATATTACAGTACAAACTAACATTTCATATTGTAGTGACATTAAAATCTATTAAATTTCTTTTTTCTACGTGATCTATGGTTTTTCTTTGCTATTCTCCAAGTTGATCGATAACTAATATTAAAAAAAAATAGTCCGTGCTGCACATCTTCTTATTGTGAAGTACCACCTTTAAAACCACTACAATAGCAACACCTGCCTTACACAAAGGTACTAATTTGGTTTATATTGCACAGTTTCATTGTAAGGACAAACTAAAGGACCACCTATACGCCAAAATATATTGAGGTTGTATTGAATGTGCCAGTTTTGTGCAATAAATTACAGGACAAAGAATCGCCACCGCAGTTTTACTTAAACTAAGTTTAATTTTAAAAAACCTATATTATTAAAAAAAATCTGAATAATAATGGAAAACAAATTAATAGACAGATAACTTTCGTTGTATTTCTACATACCCATTACTGCTACGTTTGCAGAAATTAAAGGAATTTTTTTTTGTTTAATGATCTTTATTTCTCAATAAGACATACATAGTCACTTAGCTGAGAATCTACAATATACTTAAAATAAGTTTTATCGTTTGCACTGCTACTGGGTAATCTGGGTATACGAATATTATCACAAAAAAGACTATTGAGGTAAAGTTTCCCATCCCTTGTACTTAATTTTCTTGAAATAAGTAACATAAGCGAGCCCCGGGTGATTAAATATAACTGACAAGTGCTGCAAACTCTGTGATCAAAACAAAAATCATTAAATGATTTCTTCTTAATTTTTTAAAATAGACTGACTGAATGTTTACTTAATTCACAGCGCTGACTGCTGGGTCTAAAAATTTAGGATTTGGCACGTAGATTCCTAACGTGGTCTAGTGGTGTTCTAACTGAGAATTTCGCGAAATTGCCGTGGGAACAGAAAGAAGCAGGATTTTTCGCTACACGTGAGAGTTGCTTGTGGCACCTCTCACGTGTAACGAACAATCCGTTGCGTTGGTGCGTTGGTTGGCTAAGCGTTGGTATATACTCTAATAAATAAATAATGCAATTCTCGTTATAGTGCAATTCGAGTAAAACCACCATATTGGAATAGTGCAATAAATCTAAGTACCTACGTCAGTAAACGAGATTGAATTAGCCCATTTCACGCCATATGCAGCTCCTATCCAACACAAAGGCGCATCTCTTACAAAAACACTTTTCATAGTCGTTCAATGGTCATTTCAATAATTTGCCCGGTCAGTTTGGGCGTGAAATAATTTCTATTTTATTAGCGTGAAGTAAGCGCCATCTGGTATTGTCATTGCGAGCCTCAGGCTCAGTCAGGCTGCGCGGTAGTATGTAGAAACTTTGCAGATAAATGTAAGCAGAGAAACTTATTGGTTTTAATTATTGATGATAGTCAAAGCTCTTAAGTACTTCATTTATTTTTCTTTTGGCCAATCATGTTTATTCGGATAAGAATAGTAATATTATTCGTCATGAATCACTTAATATTAAATTTGTGTTTAAAAAAACAAAAGAATTATTTTATTTCTTGGTAACAAAACTTTTTTTTTTCTAGGTATTTATTGCAGACTGAAGTCTCTTCGAGTATTAAAAACCACTCCAAGATCTGGTCATCGGTCCACCTGGTAAATACTCAACCGTACTAATACCAGGCCTTAGTTTTAAAAGCGTAAAAGTAAAACTTACTTTGTCGGTGTTTTGTATAAGTACACATATTAAAATGTATGAAGCATCTATAACTTTGAAATATACTACACCAGCCTCAAGTGTCGGTGTTTCTGAGACGAGCCTTGCGAACCGTGTAATATGCACAATGGTCAAATTTGTTTCTAATGAATACAGGGTCACACCCACCCATTCTTGTATAGACTCCCCGTGCGGCCAACATTTGGTAGTTCTATGAATATGACACCAACGCCATCCATTTTTATTTTATTGTTCATAAATATGACAAAGAGAAGAACAATCTTTTAATGATTATTTGTAATCGAGTTCGTAGACTTTGGTGGTCAGGTGAATAACTCATATTTACATACATACTTACTACTATCACGTCTATAATTATTCTATATCCCTTGTGCTTATTGGCTTAGTAATAGAATTGAAATTCAAATAGTGAAAGGTTGCTATGCCCATCGCCTAAAAAAAGAATCCCGAGTTTGTAAGAGATGGAGTTGTCTTATTCTTTTTTGTATTGGTACCGGAAACCACACGGCACTCATGTGGTATATGTTGGATTAATAATTAATCCAACATATACCACATGAGTGCCGTGTAATTATTACACATATCACGTCTTAATCCTTGAAGAGGTAGACAATACATTTGTCACAAGACTTGAACGCAATGTTCAGCTGAATTTGAGATTAGGAGTAACATTCAAAGCATAAGTGAGCTCGGCGAAGGATTTTAAAAGAAACTTCAGCATTCTAAGACTATTTCCTAATTAAAATAATAAAATCGTAATATGTAAATAATAAGTGTATGTAAATAAGCCTTCATTATACTTTCTATATAAGTAAATGTTAGATGAGAGTAAATTAAAGAAGCAAAGAAATTCAAATTAAGAATACATACGAATAAGTAGATATCTTCTTAAATTGAAATGTTTTTTTTTTTATTTTTGGAATAAAAATCCTTTTGTTATTTTTTTAACAACAAAGTATAAAATAAGCTCATTGTATGTTTTATTTTGCAAAGAACGGCTCAACCTTGTTATACAGGCTTTACTCGGCTCAATTTAATATGGCTTAGCCCAATTATTTCTTCTCTGTGTTTTTATTGATACAAAGAGTATGTTAAAACATGTTTTAAACAAATATCTAATGAGAAACGTTTTAGAAGTTTACCTTAAATTTCATACAAGGCCCTATTCTCTTCTGGTTCCATGTTTCAACCTGTCCAAAACGCTGTTTGAACAGATAGCTGAAGCGAGAATAGGAAAGGATCAGGATTTTCTTCAAGTTAAATCAAAATAATAATAAAAAATCTTAAATATTAGTTTCTTTTTGATTTCATTTTACAGTTTTCTCATTAAAAACAATTCCATGTTGTAATCTTTTTTTGAATGGACGCGATTATAAATTTAGCCATATTTATAATGCCATGCCATTTAGCACCAAAAAAAAAGTAGTATGGGACTTCTTACTGCTATAATTTTTTTCAAGGACCCAAAAGTCATGACGAGCATGAACAAATAAGTGGACAATTCTTTGTCTTTTAAAGACTTCCAATCGCTAAATAAACCTTCACGACCACTGCCGTTTCCTGTTGCATATCCTCTTTGTTATAACTGAGTTTTCTTTCCAGTTAGGAAATATTTTGGTACACTTTTGAACCACCTTCTTGCTTCTGTCATATTCTCAGGTTCTTCTTCACCCCTCTTGAAAACAGCCTTCTTGGAATAGTATCACTGGTAAAGTCAACTGCACATTAACCTACCCTACCTACCTAATTCACTGCAAATTCGCCTTTATTACCGCGTCATACGGTTCCTTGCATGGCAACCGTAGGAGTTCGAAAAGGATTGAACCTGTGAATTTAATTGGCCACTAAAACTTTTGGCGATTTATACGTTTTTGAGGTCTTATCTAAGGGAATATATAAATATTTGACTGTACGTTAATAATGATTATTTGAACTATCCAACCAATGATGATATTTTGTTAAACCAACGACAATGGGCTCTTAGACTCTAACTCCAAAAAAAAAACGCAAAAATGGAAAAAAAAAAAAAAATCTTGGTTTTTCTAAATTTTGTACTGATTCCTTTAATTTGTTCATAAATTGTTCATCGAAATAGTTTGAACATGAAGTAATGTTGATGCCAAGGTCCCGGGGTCACATAATTGTAAGGCAATAAGGAACTTTCCTAGATGACTTCATACGGTGAAGACTCATGCGGTAAAGATGGGTGCTCACTGTTAGATTGATTTTTTTTAGTATATTATCTGCTTAATTATACATTTACTCCGTATGGTAATATTTAAAAAGGCTTTTATGTTTATTAATCAATTCTATCAGTAAGCCAACCAGCCGATAATGGCCTATCAGTCTTTTCAAAACTGTTGGCTCCGTCTACCCCGCAAGGGTAATAGACGTGATAATATGTATGTATGTATGTATGTATGTTATTACGTGCGACACTAGTTTAGTTTATGGTTTCACTATTCACATTGATTAACCAATTTATTTTTTTAAAGGTGAATAAAAAAATATTCATAAAGTTGCACGTTTAGCTCAGGTCTTAAATAAAATGCAATTCAATAGTAAAGAAAATTGCTAGTTGCGTGCGAGACTAATTTTATATGCGCTAACTACGCTCTTCGACTTGGATCTATAAAATTACTTAAACCGTTAAGGTATTGTTATCAAGTGGCTTAGTAAGTCCTAGATTCGATATCCGGCGCACCCTATAACCGCCTTCTACGATATCCAAAGCATTTGAGTAGTCCTATACCGGAAATCACAAAGCTGAGCGGTAATAATACAACTTTCAAACTAATAAACTTTATCTATTTTTTATATTAATCTCATGTTAATTAAAAACATTACCTATCTTAATTGGAATCCATAAATAAGTTTACAATAGTCCGTGGTGTAGTTAATTGGTACTTATCAATGTACTATTATTATCAATTAAATATTAAACCGTAAAACAATACGGTACCACTCTATTAGTAGGGTTTTCGTGATCAAAAATATACCTTATGGCTATTGAAAATAAAGTCGTGTTACACAGCATTGGCACACGGAGCGGGTAAAGTTGTCAAATATCGATAAGCGATCAAGTGTGCTGTTAGTTTGCACTCACTCGCCTTAGGGTACATTAAACCCATTAAGGGACTCTAAAGACCCATGCACGTTCTAGGGTTAAGACCTGGGTAAATCTGCAACAAGTGGAAGTTACGAATATTTTAGTAGTTGTACTTTTTTCCTTCCAAAGTAGAATTCAAAGGTTCTTTTTTTGCCGTTTTAATACTCACCCATATACTAACACCATGCATAAACATGTCACGTTTTTATCTTTTATGTGGTAGAAAGAGACAATGATTATAAAACTCGACGGCTACGTTTAACTGACTGATGACTTAATAAATGATGGAAGTGCGACTCAGAGATATTGTCAAGTTGCTTAAAAAGATAGTACAAATATTTTCCTTACAATAATATATAGGAAACTATCGCTGTTTCACTATTAATTATGACATTAAACGTGACAGCAATCGTTGATCGCGCGATAAAAACGGCGACGCGCGTGCAATGCTAGAGTCCCGCAGACGATTCCGTGGAATGAACAAATCTTTCATCAGCCGAACATTACCTACATTATTGTAACTTCCATTTCGCTTGATTTGTAAGCAGTTCTGCGATATTAAAGAATATAACTAAGATGCGCTTCGACAAAATAAATTTGCTTTATTTCCTACTACGGAACTAATGCAGAATAGACCGTCTTATTTTGCTATCTAAAGGAATTATCTGCTATGCGGCCGGGCGGCGCGAGTATCTAATTTGTAATTACGTTGCGCGCCTGTAGATGGCGCTTATTAAGTTATTACCCACGCGCGACAATGCACGATGGCAGGACTGTACGTTAATAGCCCTTGAACAGCCAGGACAAGACTGAGAACATTATAAGTATAGTAGTTTTGCCCTTAATTTGCCCGCGTCTTTATCGTTTTTCCTATAAATAATTGTCGCGCGTAGTTAAATTCCAGGGCTATGTACAGCAATCTTCCCTCTATGTCGCCTTTTATGAGACTAACAAAGATTGCTCGATAGACTTTTTTGCTTAAATTCATCAAAGCAGGGAGAAATATAATTGTGTTATTTGTCCCGTGTTTATTTATTTTTATAAAACGTCAAATAATTCCCAAAATATATGAAGCTTGATCCAAAGGTCCACCTAAAACAGAATAATATTTCACTGATATGCATAGTGGGGTAGCAGCAAAAAAATATATATTTTATAATTCTTCCACAAGCATAGGTCCAGTCATAAGTTTCCTTTATTTCAAACCGGAACGACCTGATTATTGTGTATAATCATCATCGCGAAATTAATCCCATTGATAATGCAGTTGTTCAATCGAATGTTAATTTATCACAAAGCTACAAAAAGCTTGAGAAAAAAATGTGAAAATCTATCTAAGTTGTTCGCGAGTTTAATTAGGAAAGTGGACAGTCAGCACTTGCGCAGGCGCGGCCGCGGTCGTGACTCCGCGCTTGACGACCCTAATGAAGTCGTAGTAGCATAGCGTCGTATCGTACAGTATGGAGACTGCTTCTTCTTCTTCATTTTTCAGCTTTCGGATTAGATAAAATCCTTTAATGGCTTCTTCAAACTATTTCGTAGACGTCGCTATCGCATTAGATCAAAACATGTAATAATAGTGTTAGTGTTGATAAATAAACAAATTTTCGAGTTGGGCATCGAATCCACATTCATTGCAAGGTGAAAGACCCTAAACCAACGAGCTTGCAACAAAGTACCTTTTCACAGTTGGTGGGAAGTGAAGAAAATTTTAGTCTCTACCTACCCCTCGATATAATATTTTGGTTAGTTTGGTGAAGGTCTGCTTTGCAATCTTCACATGCTAACTCACTTCTTTTACACACACCAGATTATCTTCCACATGATAGCTACCAAAACTGCAGGCAACTCATAGAGCCAAGAAAAGCAGTAACTATCTAATGTGATGATAAGCCATGCGAAAAATTGTTAGAAACTATGAGCCTACAGAAGCCTTCTCCATATTTAGCGGACTCTATTCAACTCTTACTGGGTGGCTCCTATTATAACTCATTAGAGTGTCGAACCGCCGCACATGACTCGAACATCGCCTCACAGCGGACACGAACCACGCATACATTATCACAATATTGTGGAACTGAATTTCCCAGATGTATTGAGTTGTGTCAATTCAATACTCGACCGTATAGACTTTTCTTAATTTAGCTGCGACTTTTTTGTCTACTCGCCTTGCGTGTTCAAAACATAACTTTTAGATACTGTCATTTGCATAACTCTCTCCTGACATAAATCTCAGTTTATATCCTTACCTCTTTGGAGAGCAGCCCGGGGTGCAACTTTTGACCATAATCCTTGAGTTACCTCCGAGTTAGTCAGAATTTTACACGAAGCGACTCCCGTCTGACCTTGCCAACCTTTGCATATTGGATCATACTTTTAAACCAACGACCATCCATAATAGATACTCAATGTTGATTCACTTACGAACTATTGACATAATTTGCCCTTACAGAGGATGTTAGCTATCTTACGAATGTAATTGTTCTCGTGTTGGTTTTCTCATAGGAACGGATTAGCTAAGTTCATTTGCGTGGTTAGAATCTATTTGACGCCTTTTGTCGGTTCGAAGAGTTATTAGTCATAGCAGGAAGAAATTGTAGGTATACTTAGACCTTAGACAAAGAAGTTTTTATACCAACATTGGTAACCGCTACATGGGACGATATAGGCTTAAATTATAGAAATAAATCACACACATGTATCACCACATGTTTTCTCTTAATATCTAAATCTAACCCTGATTCAGCTGGATAGCGAATAAAGAAACCTAATGATAGAATAGAGAGTTAGAGATCGCCTTAATGCAAAAGTTGTAAACCTCTCCTTTAATTGACATGGTTCCACAATTTGCAGGCAAAAGAGACGCAGTTGACACTGAGTTTTAATTTTCTCTAACGATAAGCAAGTCCATGAGCGTTGACAAGCAATATACCTACTATACCTTATCTTCTCTCCCTTTCTATCAATTCGGTTTACCTCAAAAATAGAGAGAGAGGCATTTTCGTTCGTGAATAAGCTCCGAGCTTTAAAACATATGATTGTTTACACAAAAATGCTAGCTTTTAGCGAACCGCCTTTGGTCGTTGTTCATTTCTTTTACGGAAGTGAACATGGGAATCGCGCCCTATGGGATAGTGTGATGGTACAACTTCCCACCAACTGTGCTAACTCATAGTAAGTAACTTTACAACGTACATTAGAGCCAGTTAACCAAATTAGTCTGTATGTTTGCTTTATTGATGCAATGATTGATTGACGGTTGCTGTTTCATTGTCTGATCGCATCACGAAGTTCATCAGGTATTGAAATTAAGGAATTAGGTAAATGATGAACTTTTTGTTCGAGTATGAGTAATCTTTGATTTTGAGCAAGCTACGATTTTTAACATCTAGTCTATTGAGTATCTTAATTAACATCATTGTAGGCGTTATTAATTAGCAATGAAAACTTGTACAAGGTACAAAGTCATAAGTTACATCACCCAGTTTTGTAAATGTTGGACGCTAGTTATAATGGTGGGTGAGGTTAATTTGTTATAAGTATAACATCCACCTTTTATAATTCGTATAAAAATATTTAATATAATATATATCACTATAATATCAGTTTATTTAAAACGATTACTGAGTGACGATGTAGAGCATAGGTTAACCCTCAAACTAATGTACGTAACTGTGCCACAGTGAGGGAAACTTCGTGAGAAAACCTGCATATTCAGGCAACTGAATGTGTAATCATGATCCAATGAGAGTTAGGTTTCCTTGCAAAGTTCGCGGAGGTCAGATGGGAGTCGCTTCGTCTAAAACCTGACTCACCCAAACCAGGATTATGATCGTAAAGGCGCACGTTGGTTATATATAAGCCGTGTGGTTCAAATAGAAAATATAATGCGACCACTCCATCTCTTTCCCATGGATGTCGTACAAGGCTTCTAAGGGATAGGCTTAAAACTTGGGAATATTCTTTTAGGCGATGGGCTAGCGACCTGTCACTATTTGAATCTAAATTTTATCATTAAGCGTAACAACTGGACGTGGCCTATCAGTTTTTTCAAGACTGCTGGCTCTGTCTACCCCGAAAGAGATTACATCTATCTGTGTGGATGTAGATATTATATAAGTAAGCACTTCTTTGCTAGTATTAAAGTAATTCGTTACCATGGTTTACCTACTGCTAAGTATTTTTTTAGTACTTACCAAGTACTCCTACGCTTGCTTAGTGATCCTACTCGCCCAAGAGGCCAAGAAACAAAACGGCCCACGTTATCTGTCATCATAATCTTCGTCTTAAGAACGTGCGAAGGAACGTATTTGCATACAGCCTCAATTAGCGGTGCCTTAACAATAATTAATGTAAACTCTGAGACGCTTTGTCTTGCCTCAATCTGCGAACAATGGCAGAGTTATAGTCTTGTTTTCTCAGCCTTTGACTGATGTAAATTATGTTCGTAAGCTACTGTTTGCTCTCACTGATCTTTATTCGTTCAACCTTTTCAAAAATCAATTTAAGGAATATTAATTTTTTTAAACTTATTTGCGAAGTGTAGTTTTGCTATACGCTACATACACTACACACACATCGCAAATTAAGAGTAATAAAATAAATATTTTTTAAGTTTTTATCACTGGCCACAAAAATTAAACGATGCGGTAGTCCATTTGAAAACGAAAACATTTCACATTCGATATACAACCTTCATTAATATAGGAGCAACAAAGCGCGCTAATGCGCGGCACACGTCCTCAGACGGCAGCTAAAAAAGAAATTATTCTTAATTCAAAATATATTCGATAACGAAAAAGGAACGCGATCGTCAGTCACAAAGGAGCGGACTCCAAGAGAGGCCGTTCAAGAGTAATTTAAAATATATTGATGCAGGCGACAAAGAGCCGATTGTCCAGGTGGGTATAAACTCGACGTTTTTCTACGGTGAATTAGTGGAGATTACGTTCGAATGGAGGCTAATAAATCTTTGCTATAGGCGAGCGAGTGTGTCCATTGATTTCTGTGAGTAGGCGTGATTGTTAGAAGTAATCTTCATAAATTTCACAAGAGGAATCTATAAGTCAAAAGGTAAAAGTTGGACGTTCTCAAATGGCGAGCTCATTTCGCCAACAATCAGTCATTGAAGAAGTTGACTGTATCAATTATGAGTTATGGAGGCTTTCTTAATAGATATTATTGTTGGGTTATTCTTGGCATTGTGTGCGAGAGTAATCCTTTATGGTTAATGTTATGATCCAAAGTTTGATTAAAGCATAATGGTTTAACATCCTAATAAATAATACGTTGAATTCCTTCTAGGTTGATCAGAATTATTGTTATAATAATACTCAATTTATACGTGTAACGATAAACTACCTATTTAGAATTTCTGATTGCATTATACCTAACTTATTGGCTTAAGTAAGTACAGGGTGTCAAGTAGGTACCTTCTCCTGTCATCTAACATAAATACTACCAATAGTGCCTGACTTTGTCTAAACCCATCAGTCTTTTTATTACTTATTCGTCTATAATGGCGAGAACTTTTGGTGTCTTCTTCCTAGTTTTATTGAGATAGCAGATTCTTTTTATATTTTTAAAACAAGTAAATGCAATACTTGACCTAACCAACTGAACTACAAAAAATGTAGATAATATGTTCAAAATATTAGGTACATACTGATGTCATGGTATAATTTTGAACATGCATTTTTGAACAGTGATATTATGTCCTTTCCTCACTTATCATATAAGCGTATCTACAAACGATTACTAATAATAAAATAATCCACTTATTTCAATCACCAATCTATATTCCAATTATCAAATAAATTTACATATCGCAAGTATAATACAAGTCTAGCATTATCTACGCTTTTTAATTTATTAGCAGCCCACCGCTCTGGTTTGCCTATGGTTTATGACTTAAAAAAATAAAGTCGCCGTTTTATTAAAAAAAAGAATAACTGTAAAATATTTGTTTATATGTAATGATGACCACTGACTTGAAATAATCCCAATAAAATGCTAAAGTTTGTGTGTTAGTTACCCTATCACTAAAAAATAAAGTCGTTTTTTATGAGACTTAACATCAGGCTGAAAGAGATCCCACTTAGGGATATGCCCGCTTTTAAATTGTTTACTGTTTTATATTACTCTTGTTTTGAACAACGAAATATTTACCACCATAATACCATATTTACACCAATATTTAATTTTTTCGATAATTAACTTAACTCACTCCGTCTTCGCTTTTATAAAGCTCAAAATTAACATAAGTTGTCTTCTCCAAGACACCAACTAATGCTTATCTCCGAGATTGCGCGCCCGAACAACGCCTTAATTGGTCATCAATATACGGCCTAATAAGACTGCGCAGGATCAAGAAAATACTGCACAGAAATACCGGTTACTGCTTCTATAAGCAAATTGTTAACATGTTTGAAAAGATTTCTTATCTGCAATTTTAATCAATTATGTCCAATGTTCCCATTGTTCCCATGGAAGTCGTAAAAGGCGACTAAGGGACTTGAGATTCTTCTTTTAGGCGACGGGTTAGCAACCAGTCAGATGAAGGTGATCCCTGTCTTCAAAAATGATAATCTTCTGATGATACAGAATATCATAACAATATGAGGCAATAACATTTTAAACAAAATTTCTGCAACTTACAATAAACTGTAACCGGTATTAGTATCGGTACTTACCGGTACACGTTGTAGCGGGAGCGATGATTTGGCTCGACCGCCACCAAAGGGAAGATCTTCCGCCAGGCTAGGTGTTATGCCTGGGGAACCGCGGCTCCGACGATGTTGTGTCGGAGGTTGTATATATAGCTCCAATCCGTGAAATCTCTGAAATCGCGATTTGGGTTCTTCGCTGCTATTGGCTGAGCGCGTCGTTTTCTTAGCGATGATTGACAGTAGTTGTTTGATTTGATGTTTGTGGCGAGTGGCGTAGAGATGTCGCCACAGTACTCCCCCCCAAGACCGGAGGTCTGAAGTCTTGACCTTGCTGTGCAATCTGTGCTTCAGTTGTAGCTTGCAAGTGCCAGTTGTCTTCCAGTGAGTCGGAAGTTGCTCGAAGTCCTAGTGAGTCAGGAGTGAGCCGTTGCTTTGCTCGTAGTCTACGGTGAGTCGAGACAGTAGAGAGCGAAGTCGACTTGTTGGCGCCGGTAGAAGTCGTGCAGAGCTGCCACGCTGGAGAGAAGAGCGGCCGTCGAAGAGATTCCAGGCATGGGCTGCGGTAGATGCGTCGGTCGCTGAAGTCGATGAGAGTGAGTGCGGGTGGAGACAGGACCAGGAAGCTCGGTGAGTCGGCTGCGATGGACCTGCTGCGATACCCAGTTGCTGGCTTGCTGTGAGACTGCTTGCAAAGTGAGGAGTGATGCTGAGGATTGGAGTTGATGATGATGGAGAAGGTTGCTTCCAATCACGTCGGGGTCACCAATGTAGCGGGAGCGATGATTTGGCTCGACCGCCACCAAAGGGAAGATCTTCCGCCAGGCTAGGTGTTATGCCTGGGGAACCGCGGCTCCGACGATGTTGTGTCGGAGGTTGTATATATAGCTCCAATCCGTGAAATCTCTGAAATCGCGATTTGGGTTCTTCGCTGCTATTGGCTGAGCGCGTCGTTTTCTTAGCGATGATTGACAGTAGTTGTTTGATTTGATGTTTGTGGCGAGTGGCGTAGAGATGTCGCCACAACGTCGTTAATTAAGATGAAGTAGAAAGGGACATGTTAGCTACGAGTACAAACGCATCTGCCGCGGCCCGAGCTAGCCTTTACTGAACTTGGGATAAAGCATGTAGCGGGAGCGATGATTAGGCTCGACCGCCACCAAAGGGAAGATCTTCCGCCAGGAAACGAGTAAGTGTTATGCTTGGGGAACAACGGCTCCGACGATGTCGGAGCCGTTGTATTTATTGCTCCAATCCATGAAATCTTTGCTTGCACGATTTAGGTTTTTCGCTGTTTTTGACTGATAGGTTTGCGTAATTTTATTTTTTTATTTTTGTGACTTGTGGCGTATTGATGTCGCTACAAGCACAGTCAAATTGGTATGAAATAGAATAAACAAAAAAATGGAAACGTTAAGTTTAATTTAAACTAAGCAGCAACATTTCTCAGATTTGCAATTGACAGAAACCGGTTATAAGCCGGTACTTTGTCGCAGCCTCGCCGGTTGCCTCCTTAATTAAGATGTAGCTGAATGCATGTTGGTTAACGAGTACTAACACATCTGCCGCGGCCAGGGCTAGCCTTTACTGAACTAAGGACTAAAGCACGGAAACAGATATATTTGTATGGAGAAACAATGGCTACTTTCTTTACTAATTCTTCAGTGTCATATATGGATAATCGTATCATCATGTGATGGCTTTATCCCTTACAAAGTAGACAGAGCCAACAGTCTCGATTGACGGAAAGGTCACGTTCAGCTGGAAAACTCAATGATGGGATTGAGATTCACATAGTGACAGTTTGCTAGCCCAACGCCTCAAATTTTTGCAATCACTGGAACATAAGTACACACTGTTTCTCTTCGCTACCAGAGTAGCATTGGAGCTTGCACTAAATGAATGTGCCTGTAATTCTAGTCGTCTTTTTATGACATCCATGGAAAAGAGACCCAGTGATCTTATTCTAAACTGCACGGCATTATATAATCGTTTGGAATAAAACTTGTTTATTCTTAAACCTCAAATACCATTATGGCCAGAGCTTAGCTCTTTACTAAGTAATAGGAAGTGGATACATGCTAATGAAGATTGGCTTAGGATTACTTAATTAACCTTATCTTAAGCGTTAATTCCTAAGTTATTTTATTTCTAGCTGCGAAAGTTGTTTGCTTATGCTCTCGGGACTTAAGTATAATTGATCAGATTGCTTCCGTAGGTACATATTTTCAAAAGCCCTTTTTTAGTGGTTGACTCCCTTTTTGCTATATAAAGCGGGTGCAAAGGGAAAATCTTCCGTCAGGCTAGCTATTATGCCTGAGGAACCACGGCTCCGATGATGTTGAGTCAAAGGTTGTATTTTTGTTCCAATCCATAATATCATTGCTTGAGCGATTTAGAATGTTTGTTGCTATTGGCTGTTGGTGTGGCATTCTACACTGCGATTGGTTGATAGTGTTTGATTGGTTGACGTTACACCTGTCACCACACAATACATGTTTCCAATTCCAATTAAATCAAGGTCCAATATCGTTCCAAATCAATCCATCTCGTGATCGGAGTAATTGACCTTTAGACAATTATGGTTCAATATGGGTTAGTTTTCTTGCAAAGGTTGCGGAGGTCAGACGGGAGTAGCTTCGTGTAAAACCCTTATCTTATCCAAAACCTTATTCAGTCTTAGACGGAGCCTGAGCTTCTTTCCGGACACAACCGAGCAACTAACAAGAGGATAATAGTGACCAATAAACACTTTAAATAATAATTGATCCCATCGGACCTCATTAACTGGCCATTCATCCAGCAATCACTTAACAAGAAGCTCCAGTGTTGCCAACTTAGAGCTTTTGGCATTAGATCTAGCGCTCTTCACGTTACGTCAGAACTTACAATTCTGAGTTTAGCTCTTAATGGTTGGTGGTATTTTAATGTTTCAGACAGTTTTTAATTTGAGGTTTATCAAAATATGGGTCAGAAGGACGTAATATTTACTCAAACGACTTAGGAATTCTCGACTGATGACATTTTTTTTACTTGCAAAATTTGACAGAAAATCTTGGCAATCTGGCGCTGTTCAAGTAGAATTTAGTGACTTTCCATCAGAGACAGTTGGCAACACCCCCGATTAGCTTTAGGGCCCGATCGTTAGCGCGGCGGCAACCCTTTTAACGTGAAAATTTAATAACCTCGTAAATATCGACGCACGCGCATAATATTTGGCGACTGGATACCGCTGCCGTTTGAAGTGTTGAACCGTTTCGCGCTTCATTATTTTATGATGGAATCAGTAGAGTTGTAAGGCCTAGCGTGGCCTTCTTCAAGAATTTTTCTCTGTATATAACTTTTATATGCCGTGTGGTTCCCAGCACCAATACAAAAAAGAATAGGACCACTCCATCTCTTTCCCATGGGTGTCGCAAAAGGCGACTAAGGGATAGGCTTACAAACTTGGGCTAGCAACCTGTCGCTATTTAAATTTCAATTATATAATTAAGCCAAATAGCTGCACGTGGCCATTCAGTCTTTTCAAGACTGTTGGCTCTGTCTACCCCGCAAGGGATATAGACGTGACCATATTTATGTATGTATAACTTTTATATTTGTAACTAATAGGTACATATTATAAAGTGAAAGTATTTGTACATTTGTTGTACCTAATAAACTCAAAAATTACTGAACCAACCTGATGATATTTGGCATAGAGGTAAAAGAAAAATCATTTATTTGCCAAACACACCTAGGTGACATATATACTAAAAGTTTCTTTAAGATACGCAACGCTTGTTTCGTTACAAATATCAACATTCAATCATAACATCATCATTCTCATAATCTCATCCAAATAAGGTATAGCCAAGTAACAACGAATCGGAGTCAGCCCTACTTGGTTATATTATACCGAAAGGATGAATGAAAAATTATTGCTTCATAACTCACACAATACAATAATGCTCAGTATCACAAACACATAAAGTTTAGAATTGTATAGCAAATTCGTCACCGCCCGTCATTGCAACCGCGGCGATATAAATTTGCGGCTCGTGTGAATAAGCCCTAAGAATTCAATTTTGAAATTTGTTGCTTTTCGTAATTCAATATTTCTGTTTTGGTGTTAAATATGTTAGATATGCATAAATTTTGTTACTTTTGGTCAATCAAAAAATTTTTATGACATTTTATATCTGAAGTCGAAGAAAATTAGGTACCTACTATTTGTTATATGTTCACGCAGCACATAAAATTATTTTTTTTAATAAAAAATTGCAACAAAAATCAAGTAATAAGTTGCTCAAAACGAGTGTCAGTACGTTATTCACGCGACAAGTAAAAAACTCATTTCAATTTGAAGCTGTATGTTTCATCGTCATTATGACACTTAGAACCAGATATACATTCAGTCAGAAAAGTATCGGGAATGGATTATTTATTTATGGTTCCAAATTCAAATTTTTGTTTTTTTTTGTTGTTGTTAGATTGGCACAACTGTTTTCCATTTTGGCGCGGAGTTTGAGTTGCATCTGTTGTTTACATTAAATACAGTGCTATTTTTAGTTATATCATATCTAGTGTGTATTGCTAATTTCATAATGGATAAAAACATCGAACAAAGAGTTTGTCTTAAATTTTGCATTGCCAATGGAATATCGTGTTCGGAGTCACTGAAAATGTTACAGAAGGCTTACGGTGAATCGACTTTATCAAAAACTCGTGCTTATGAGTGGTACAAAGCGTTCAAAAGCGGTCGAGATGTGATGGAAGATTTGCCTCGCTCTGGTAGGCCATCAACGTCTGCAACTGAAGTTAACATCGCAAAAGTGAAGGAAATAGTGACTGAAAATCCTCATTCAACTTTGAGAGAGATAGCCACCGAACTTTGTGTATCTCACGAGTCGATCCGTTTTAACTAATAATTTGGGTATGAAACATGTTGCCGCTCGGCTAGTCCCAAAAGACCTGAATTTTTTTCAAAAACTCAATCGCATGAGAGTCGCTGAGGACATGCTAGAACGAGTCAATTCCGACCCAACATTCATGAAACGCATTGTTACTGGTGACGAGACGTGGGTTTACGAGTTTGACATGCAAACTAGTCAACAAGCTTCGGAGTGGCGCCTTCCAACTGAACCGAAACCGAAAAAACCACGCCAAAGTCGTTCAAAAGTCAAAGTCATGTTGACTGTTTTCTTTGACTATCGCGGTGTTGTGCACTCGGAATTCTTGCCGGAAGGTCAAACGGTAAATAAGGAATATTATTTGAGTGTTATGCGGCGTTTAAGAGAGCAAATCCGACGAAAAAGGCCAGATTTGTGGAAAGAAAATTCTTGGATTTTGCACCATGATAATGCACCTTCGCACAAGGCCATCATTGTGAACGAATTTTTAACCAAACACTCAACAAATACCATCGAGCAACCACCATATTCACCAGATATGGCTCCAGCCGACTTTTTTCTTTTTCCTAAACTCAAATTACCACTTCGTGGCACCCGTTTTCAATCGGTAGAAGACATAAAAGAGAATTCGCGGCGAGAACTGACCTCAATTCCGGAAACAGCGTTTAAAAAATGTTTTGATGATTGGATTATTCGTTGGCGTAAGTGTATCGTTTCTAAAGGAGCATATTTTGAAGGTGATAAAATAAATTTGGATGAATAACAAACAGTTTGTGTATTATTGATCTTTTCCTGCTACTTTCTTGACAGAGTAGTATCAACAAAAATAATTCCACGCGTAAAAGGTTCGCAGGCAATTGCTGTTTAAAATAAAAAAATATACCTCCTTATGAAATTTATCATCAAAAAATTATATCGTGGGAAGTGGTAAATCAACATACCTACTACTTAACTAACATACATAGTTTGTCTTAACTTGGTTTGGCATATATACTTACCATTGTAGAGTCAACATTACGTTTAGTTTGAAAAGAGAACTCTTGGCAAAACCATTAATGACCGTTGCGGCCAGTAAGACCCATTCTAAATTCAAACTCAAGTAAGTAAGTACGTCGGCGCCCTTTGGCACCCGACACAACCCCCAGCTACCTGGTTTGGTCACGGTTCGTTACGGCATTTGCGGTGCGGCTTCCAATGAATTATTACCAGCCCTTTTTAAATTTCGAATGTTTTCTTTTTCAAGCTTTTTGCTTATTGCCTGCACTGGTTGAGTTTAATTAAAATTTTATTACAGCTCGCTCTTATTTCGGTCTCTACCTTAAATATTGAAATTTTATCAAGTATCTAACGCAAGGAGGGATCCGTATTCTTCATAATTAAAAAATAATGATTATATACTTTATATTACAATAATATTGTAAAAGTTAACAAATGAGGATGTCTATATAATGCCTAATCCACTTAATTATTAACGTAGGTATATGCTAATTGTTAAGGAAAATAACAAAATGCATACGAATAGGGAAAATTAATTGAATAGAGTAAGAACTAAATAATTACGTGAATACCTATGGTTATTTATTTATTTGTAAATATTAATTTTACCGCCTTTTATATTTATATTAGTTTTTTATTCACAAACTAAAATATACATATTATTGAAAACCGCCTAAGTGATCTGGTGGCGAAAAGTAACACGGCGAGTGCTGCACAGAGCTGCTTTCTTCCGGGCAGATTGTAAAAGGCAATCAAGGGAAAGGTAAAACAACTATTCTTTTAGGATTCTCCTTGTAGGCGTAGGGCTAGTAACCTGTCATTATCGAAATCTCGAACATTATTTAGCCAGTTTTCCTAAGCCCTACTACGCTGTGTGTGATATCTGTTTGTATGTAAAATGAAACACACATTATGAATTGAGAATATTAATTTAATGTAGCTGCCAGTTCCAAACCTCAGGGTTCCAATTTCAAAAACAAATGATCGTAAACAGGATATATAGCCTCTTTGACGCCTCATTAGCAATAGGCGCGATCGAATTGCCTGTGATGTTCCCGAAATGACCGCTAGGGGCGTCACTGTTGCCACTGACCTGTGACACGTGGCGCCACGCTTTTTTGCATGTCTACGGATAAGTTGGTCTTTATTTTTATTTATTTTTTAATTTCGGTGACATTTGATGCAATTTTTATATAATTTAACACATACACGTCTTCTCCCACCTAGCGTTGGTCCAGGTAACATCCTCATCTTTAAGGAGAAGATTCCGGGTTACGGGGATAGGTACGCTTTTTAGCATGGACCTGGATTGGATAAATTTAACATACCTACACATATCGCATTTTATTCGTTGATAGGTAAAGCACATATAGCTGCATGACATAATGCTGTAAATTAAAATTCAGACATAGTGATAGGTTGACAAAAGAAGTACTTATCACAACACAAATTTAGAATCATTTTCTTTCATCGACTTAACACTCTGCATGGAAAGAGAAGCAGCTGACACACACTGTTCTTTATTTTTTATTGAACCAGTGGAGTAATAAATACATATGGTCACGTCTATATTCCTTGCGGGGTAGATAGAGCCAACAGTCTTGAAATGACTGAATGGCCACGTTCAGCTATTTGGCTTAATGATAGAATTGAGAGTAATAAATAAAAAAATATATATACGGGAATTACACAGATTGAGTTAACATTTAAGTAAGTTTGATACTTGTGTTACAAAATACTTAGTTACGATACTATATTTTATAATGAACACTTATTTAGATTAACATCCAAGACCTAGGTAAGTTAGAAAAAGTTCGTTTCTCATCATGCCTTAGCCGGCATTCTAACCCGGGACCTTCGGTGTCACAGACAAATGCACTACCGCTGCGCCACAGAGGCTGTTAAGTAATATAATATAACCACAGTATAACATTATTTTCATAATACTGATTTTACTGCAAAGAACATTATAAGATATTTGGTAACACTTCTATTACCAAACATCATAAATGTCCTACAAGTCACCCATTAAAAAAAAGTAGTAAACGGTATTAAATCCCATGAAATATCATTAAAAATTACCCAGTTTAGTACAACTGGAAGTAGTACTGAATAGTCGTCATTAAAATCAAATCCTGTAACAAATGTACACAGTGGCAATAAAAAGTATTGTTGAGGAGCATAATGTTGCCAGTTATTTGTAATAAATTACGGAATAATTCGAGAGGGCAACAAATAAATCCTTAATAAGGTGTCGTTAAACTTTATTATTTAGTGACTGGCTCCACTTAAAGCTATTGTTGTGTAGTTTTTTCGTCTACGAACATCTGTTGTAAGGTATATGTAAAGGCACAGATAAATCATACAAGTATACGTGATTCGCACAAACATACCCTGTGCGAACGTAGATTGAAGAGAATTTAGTTGTAAATAATTTAGTGTAGCAAACATTTTTAAGGAGTATCGATATAAACTGTTACATAAATATTTATATATGCTCATTGTATTCCTCATGTGATCAAAAAATTACCTGTAAAATATTTCTGTAATCTAAGAGTTTTTAAACTACTGTTTTGTTTGTAATTTCAATTGAATTAAATGAGAACTTTTCTTACGATCCTACTATTATTCAATTTACTAAATGCACATTTTACACTTTCATCGCTGATTTCTTTTATTGTCGTCCTTTTTTTTACTGTGACATTGTTTTATCTGAAAGTCACGCATATACTGCACACAGTGACAATATTTCATAGTTTATAGTGCATCAGCTACTGTAGTAACTTGATAGCTTCCTAAACATAGGGAATGCCACCAAGACGACCATAGATCAAACATATAGCATATTAAATGTGTAATAGAAAGGAAAATGTGACAATGAACGCAACAAATTCTGTTTATTTATAATCGTGGGATATCTTCCGCTTTATTTTCCAAGTCGCATATGATTTTTTTTTTTGGATTAGACATTAGACAATTCTTACCTACCGAAAACCTTCTGGAATACGAATTATTTTCTTTGTTGCGATTGTTAGCAACAAATAAAGTCAAAATGTACTAGGTTTACGGATTTAGGTTATATTTGGCGCAGAAAATGGTAATTAATTTGATTTTAGTTTCCCACAGGCAAAATCTAGTGTAAAATTATTACATTGACGACTTTTTTAAGAAGGTAAAGTATTATTATTATATTTTTATTAAAGTCATGGTTTAATGTCTATCTATACCTTACAATATTGTGCATCATTGAATGCCACTGAATAAAAAAAAATGTCTGTACATGTTCTATAACTGAAATAACTCTTGAATATGATGTAAAATGCGATTTAATTGTGCCGTTATCTGTGAAATTATGAATGATTTTTGCCTACAAGTCTCAAGGGGTTTGTTCTCTTAAAATCTTTATGAATGAAATTTCCAATGTCATCGTTCATTGAATTATTGGTCGGCATCATTAAAAAAAGGACAGATTTTACACTCAACACTTAGACAAGCCGACGCCGAAACTTTTGTTACACAAATTCTTATTCTACTTCATTGTAATAAGATACGACATCGATTAACAAAGTAAAATATTAACCCATTCATTCATACACTGTGAAATTCTAAATTTGAAATATAATTAATCTTTAATTGTATCATTAGCAGCCAGTATTTACTCGTGTAACATCACTTCATTTTCTCTCTCTTTAAGCCTCATTTTAATGATTAATGTTTGAGAAATAGAAATAATGATAAATGATGCGGACCGATGAAAAGATCGCTAGCATGTGTTGCGTTTCTAACAGTAACCGACTAAATGTCAGATGTTAGAATTCTTTACAATTTTAAGGAGTCATTCATAACTTATTATTAATGATTTTGAGATTGTACGATAATAGATTTAGAGCAGGCTATTAGTTGTTGTTATAAATAAGCTGCTTTTGCTTTGTAAGTGATCTTTCTTGTGATTATGAAGGCTCAGAATCTGTCGTCTCTCAATTTGGAGTATTCATTGGGAAGTGATGATTTCAAAACATAAATATATACATATAATCACGTCTATATCCCTTGCCGGCAAAAGTCTGTTGTTTGGCTGATGATGATAGAATTGAGATTTAAATAATAAGAGGTTACTAAACAGATAAAGTTAAAAATATAAAACAACAGAAAGAACAAAAATTTACTGCTGTAGTGTCAGGGACTACTCTAAAGTACAAAAACCAAACGGCACACCTTTTTATGGAATCTTTATTTTAAAAGCTATCATAAAATCATGATTTATCCGTGCCGAACAAACAAACGAGCACACACAAAAGCCATTTAACCCTAAATTGTTCAATCAAAAAAATAACATTTAATAGACCCAAACAATTTAGTCAATAAATTCTCGACGGTAATTGTCGAGTCACCATAGGAACATTTGTCCTTAGTACATTTATATACGTTTATAGGACTAAATAAATCGGACTGCGGGCCCTTCGTAGGGCGATGGGGGCCCAAAGTGGCCCATAATGGCCCTTAACGCGTTTAAACGAATCAGAATCGACAATCTTGCGTTTTGATAGCACGTTATTGAGTTAGTGATGTTGTAAGGTTAAATATGGTTTTTTTTTTTTGGTGAGTATCTGGAATTGCAATTTCTTTTCGACATAGGAACTAGTTTCCAGGATAGGATGAATGTATTGTGCCGCGTGATTCCCGGTATTTTAGACTTGGACCACTCCATATGGATGGATGTCGATAAGTCGACTAAGGGAGAGGCCGATAGACTTGGGATTCTTCTTGTAGACTAGCAACCTGTCACTATTTTAATCTCTATTTTTAAATGTAGTGTAAGACACTATAGTCTTTCCGAGACTGTTGGCTCTGTCTACCCCACAAGGAATATAGATATGTATTTAACAAAAAGGCTGTTTACCTTAATTTCAGTCCTTAAAGTGATTGAATATACAAATAATTGCACTGCGTCGATCCGTCATTCTATTAAGAAGCATATGTAAATGTGTGTGGATGTCGACATATAATAACGTCGGGAGGGTCTCGCTAAATGCGTTTAGTCGGTATTAAATTCGATATTTTTCCATATCATTGTGAGGGGAAGCTGGGTAGGGGAGAATGGACGGCCTTATGCAGTACCTATACTGTGAACTTGAAAGCTTAAAAATTAGCCATGTTGACATGGCCCTGGCATTTAAGAACTAGAAAAATATACGTTATTCTATTTAACATTTATGTGAATGTTATATTACACGTAGTAAAGAAATTGTAAATTTAATTTGAAGGGGGAAATCATTTGACAATGAAACATCGGTTCAATAGTTTTTGCATGTTACAAAAAATTATTTGTTTTGCCTTTGCCTATTACAGATAATAAGAACGCAAAGTTATTATCCTGGTTCGATCTCGCATTACACCACCCACCGCTGGGATAAATCCCAGTGGCGCGTCGGTTTAACGCAGTAAGCCAATAAAGGGGGTGCACTGCTTATTAATGCATTTGTCATAAACTCTATGATAAGGGGCATTTTTTTTTTTTAATTTCCGTTCAGGATATCACTGTTTAGGGTCCTTACGATTCAACCACTAAACTTTTGTTTGAAATGTTTTCTTTCTTGTGGGGTCTCTACTAATATGATTGTGATCAAGGAAATGATGACTTACTTATCATGATGACGTACATGACATTGTTACTAGCCCATCGGCTAAAAGAAGAATCCTACGTTAGAAGATAAAACAGCAGAAAAACATATTTAACCCTACAACATCACTTACTCAATAGAAGGGAATATATATATTTTATTTTATTATTCAATTTAACCTTATACTGAATATTTATAATCCAGCCTTGTTCTTAAATTGTTTCTTACTTTTAACCACTGTTAGGACAATTTTTTAAAAGTTACATTTAATAACTGAGATATAAAGTTGTACGGGCAAAATAAACAGGATAACACTCGTAGAACCAATTATAGTGTTAGAGTATGTTAATTAATTAATGAAACCGTTATTATTGAATTGTGGTCATATTTCCTTAATTAGTTCTCTTTTAAATTATTAACTTATCGCTTTGCTGTTTACGTAGCAACTATGGATGTTGAATTCTAATTAACACCATATATAGGTACAATTTAATTTATTTTCAGTATTGGACACAAGGTATCACATAATGGCATAAAACATTATAAATAAACTTTTCGTTTTAATTTATAAAAATTTCGAGAAAACGTCTTTTAGTCCACCCCCGATCACATAAGTAATCTACATGCTAAATTTCAATATCTAGGTCCCAACGGTTTAGGCTAAGCGTTGATAGTCAATCAGTGTTTTGAAAATAGACTATGGAAACAAACAAAGTTTTTCATAAGCACCAAAAAATAGTTATTATTTTTTTATGATAATGTAAAAAGGTCAAACAATCCCACCAAAAGCGTCAATCTGTAACCTAGTCCATTCATTGTGTTCAGAAATAATCCTGGCAGTCAACAGACAACGCAACCCTTCTCAAAAATAAAAGTCACCAAGCTGAAAAAAGAAAAACATGTAGCTAATTCAAAATAGGAACACATTTGAGCGCGTTCACAACCATATCGCATCAGCCGCATAGAGCTTGAATGATTGTTTAATGTAGCAGAAGTGAGCAAATTCGTTTTTAAACGGCTATCAGCCGGTCATTAAAATGGCTGTGAATGCTGTTCGGAACGCACTCTATGAACTGTCATTTTTGTAGAATAGGGTGACAATGGTTTTATGGATTAACGGATGATTTTGTTAGATACCGTGTTATTGATGGTATAATGATTTTTTCAATTAAGTATGTATTAATTATTATTTCATTTTACTTTTTTTTAAGAGAAGGTTTAATATTTAGCTATATGTAGTTTATTTTAATTAGATTGTATCCATAGTGAATTCCAATTTAAAAAAAAAGATTGAAATGAATAGTTTATTCATTTCTTCTTTTAACGTGCAATAATGGTTACCTTTCATATAAAGTATGTTAAGAGGAGTAAAAAAGACAGATATTCAATCAAAATAGCACAAATAACACACCTTTAATATTTATAAAATACATGTTATTTAAAAACAATTGAAACAAAAATTCTGCCGAAGTTCTCAAAATTGTTTTTCAAGTTGTCCCTAAATCGTGTCGCGTATACAGACTCTATCACTATTAGTATATTAAGTACTCCCAATAATGGACATTTTGACAAAGGCCGCGCGTTTGTCACCGACTACAATAGACCTACAGGCGAAGTCAAGCATTCATGTTTGGACATCTGGGGTATATCGATCCGTAATGGGGAACACCCCATTTAATTCCATTTTTTTTTAATTCTCGCCATGTCATTTCACTTCTTAAGAATGCGGTCTAGAGACGATCAATTGATCATTCAAACGTTCGTTCATTGATTGGAGGATACTAAGAACTTACAATAGGTTTTGATATAGTGATTTCATTGGAAGTTTGTTTTAGACTATGGCTAGTACTAGTTGTGAACTAATTATATAATTTTCATTTAAACAAATTAAATTTAAATTCATTACACACAACATTAACAGCTTATTTTGTTAATTTGAAATTATAATTTTAACACCAAAGATCTACAATTTTACTAGTTACAAGAAGTTAATAAAAGTAGAAAATTACCATTATAAAATGTTAATTTAGTGGCTGATTACTGGCTCTGAAATTGACTCTGAAAAAAGTGAAGAGACAAATATGTTAGTACCATGAAAGTAAAAAAAGAACTAAATATGTTATTTCATAGTTCAATGTACTTACTACACTTATTACACTTACGAATCAAAGCAAACCCATATAACTTTAAACTAACAGTGATAATTAAGGGTAATTATGAACTCCAAAACTGGCAACACCCAATTCATGAGCTTGTTCCTCACAGCACCGAACGAGTTTCAACAACAAGCAGCATTAAATTTGAACAGGCCAGTAATCATGCAAACACTTTAAAACACCCCACTTTATACCGACCACCAATATTTATTGACCCCCAAAAATGTTAAGCACATCCTCTTGTACGTAAGAAATTAATAAGGGAATAGAGGGGGGGAGAAGGCCAAATTTAAATGGTCGTAGGGTAAATCACCCCGGTCTCGGGCTCTATTAAGTGATGGGTAATTTAGGAATACATAAAGTACATAATAGGATCCTTAACTTGGGTTAATGAGGTGAAAACGGACCGTTTACCCTAGTAGGTCTCAGTTAATGTTCGTTCAATCGTTTCAACTAAATATAGATTAACCCTGTATTATCTATGGAATCCATTTAACTCAGTACCTATTGATTGAAAGCAATTTAATTTGAGTGTTAATTTGAATTAAAGTTACTTAGACTTTTTATTTATCCTGCAACTATAATAGATAGAAACCTAAATCACTCTATGAATCTCAATTCCATTAAATAGCTTCAAGTCTTGTGGACTATGGGCTCTATGATTTTCTGGAAAGAAGCAAGCACGATATATAGTGTAAAATATATCGTGAAATAGTTACCATAATAAAAGGTTAAAATTAATAATAATAATTTAAAATTAACTATTTATTATGGTTGTGTGTTCTCACAAAGACTAAAAGGCCACGTTCAGCTGTATGAGATTCAAATAGCGAAAGGTTGCTGGCCCGTCTCCCAAAGCAATTAATAGCAATAAATTAGTATATCCTTTAGTCGCCTTTTACGACATTCTTCCACAAAAGACATGGAGTAGTCCTATTCTTAAGTTCCGGGAACACCCGATTCAATAACAAAATAAAATTTTGTAATGTTAATACTAAAAACAAAAAACTGGTTGTGACCTTTGAAAAAACCGTTTCAAAAGCGTTCACCGCCAGCAGATGTCCCCTGATTTTATTGCGATTTAATGCCATAAATAATTTGATTAGTCTCGTATTTATCAACATAAAACCATCTTATGGAAAAACGTCACCCATTCAGAGCCCTTTCATTGATTCAGGTATATTCATAGACCATTGAACGGTCCAGACAACCATTTATAAGCCACTAATGTTATCTAAATATCTTCACGGGAAGAAGACATCATATTCACGGTAAAAAAAAAATATAAAAAAATATTTAAATTTGAACTGTAATGCTTCGGATTAAGGATGCGAAGAAGTCTTTAGATTTAATTTTATTGTTGTTTATAGCATTTTTTTCGTGTAACCTTTTTGAGTTTGATATCAAAAGGTGTAAAGGTACACAAAAGGTCGTTTTTGCACTCGTTTCTAGCACGCGTTAAAAATTGAACACGAAATTCTTTGAAAACGATGAAATAATTTTTTGTTGTTGTTTTTTGTTTTATCAAGGAAGAGTGTTGATTTTTTTTAGGAAATAAACATTATGTACTTAACACTCCCACGTAAGGTTTTCCTTTTTTAAAGGTTCAAAAATTATATAAACAATTGAAATCAATATTTTTGTTAAAACCTCACTCACAAACTCACGAGTTCTAACGGGTTTTTATCTCATATGGCGATTGGTTATCTGAATCCCATCATCAAACGTTCTAACTAAACGTAACCTAGATATCTATCATCACCTTAAAGGAGAATCTTAGGTTTATATGATAGACGTTAACACACCCCATGTATTTTCATCTCTACCAGATAAGTAAGGACAGAACCATGCACTTTATGAATGTGCTTAAATTCCCTTAGTCGCTTACGACATACACGTGAAAGATTCAAGATAAATGTATCGTGAGCGTCTCATCCTAGAAATGCGGGAAACCATACGATAAGTCCCTACAAATTCATTCTTTGACCAGACCCCACACGAAGGCTAAACAGTAAAAGGTGTTAATGCGAAAAGATCACACAATTCCATTTATAAATTCAAACATTCGAATCTCGTTTAAACACTATAATCTCCTTTAAGCTCAGTGGCGCCCCCATTTGTTTACTTTAAACTTGTTACACTTCCCCATTTTTTTAAATAGCTACACGTTCTTCTGATTTAACTATATTTGTTTGTCGTATGATGTGGCCAAACCTAATAGACCCCTGATTCGTCTTGTTTTACACACTGTTAAGGTTGGTTTAACTACCTATTTATATTGGTCGCGTTAAGTGATGCTTAAGTAGCGCTGTTCTGTTGTTTTAGGACTTGTTTAGTTTTTCGTTTAAAACAAGAAAACAATTCAGTTAAACAGATTTTTGCAGATAAATGTTTATGGTGTTAGGTAGGTATAAAATATTGTCTCTTTTCTCACTGGTGTGTAATTACTATCTCTATATATACAGATAATTTCTTCTATTTTAAGCTAGAAAATTGTTTTTTATTTGTGAAATCTATTTTAAATATAATATTTTCAATATTGTCATTAAATTCTCTATTCTCACAAAAAATCTAATGAAAGTTCGTATCAGATCTTGGAATAATAATTCATTACGGCACATTAAATTTGCTAATTCAAGAAAATTAAAAAGCTAAGGGTGATAAATTGAAAGAATAAAACGATTCTTGCGAAATTAAACCCCGCATTGCCACCCCTGGCTGCTGAAATAGCATAATTTTCACCTACCCGTCTCCCTCGAGCTAGGTTTTCCATCATTAAATTTATTTTGGGAATCCCTAAAGATCGTATACTTTTTAAAATTTGATAAATGTGAAACCATCTATCAGACCATTAGTCGTGCGACAATACATAAGATCTGTACTGTACAGTATTTAACGGAGAACAAAATATTATTTCTGCTTGGAATACTACTTTTAATTTTTTTAAATATTAAGTATATTGTTATTAAATTGAAAGCTCCGCCCTTGAATTATATTAAAAATAGCGCTTCGACTTTTTTTCGTGTAAATTAATGAGATGTATAAATAAGAAAATTCATTACATGTGTTTCATGTTAGAATTTTCATGAAAATTACATTGTAGAGATTTTAGGCAGATCGAAAGACTAAAGACAGACAAATGTCCCGGAAAACTTGAACATCATGGTCACCGCAGCTTCCTAACGTTAGGAGGTTATTATGAAAATGTCACCAATTTTCCCGCGCGAGCGGTGGCCATTATTATAATTTAGGTTTGTTATTGCCTCTCTCCACTTCCCGCCATATTGCCTAATTGTACTTTTTTTTATTTTTTGATACTTGCCTATTTTATTATTACTTGTACTTATATAAGTACAATATAAACTAAGTTAATATATATTAATTTAAATATACCTTTACCTCTTACCCTCCTTTTCAATACCGTAATTTTCTTTTCATACACATATTTTACATGTCTATCTGACAGATCCATAATCACTAGAATTGAGATTTTTTTCTCTATTTAAATCTCATACCTAATTTACTACGCTATACATAGGATTAGCGCTTGATTAGGGATGAGAAGAAGCCAATTTAATGGAATTATTTGTCTGCCCCTCCCTTAAATGACATCCTAGATACGCCCTTGGAAATAGGTATACTTATTACTTGTAAGGAAAAGTAACAATCGTGGAATATTAAAGCGGGAAATGTTTTTACGATGACAGCGGCACGTTTTATTGCTAAGGTTCCTCAGCATACAGGGTGATACCAGGAATAATTAAGAATTAAAACAATTTTTATGTTTGTTACCTAACTCTTTATCTGACGAACAAAAGCGTACTTATGCCATCTGGGGAACAACCCAACTCTATGTAGTTGCAAATTTCAATTTATATGAGCTTTATTATAAGGAATGATAAGCAAAATACTGATGGAATTATGAATTTCGAAATACACAGCTGTTCTATCCTCCTTTATTTATTCTTGATTCGGTATTTCATTTAGATAAGTGTAGATTGCGCTAAATTGCACTTATGATAACCAAAATGAAGTAAACCAAATGGAAGCAACTGTAAACTCAGCCTCAGAAAAAAATGTGTCGCGCATTTGAAATTTTTCAAAAGTCCACTTTAACATAAACTACAACCAAGTAATAAACTAACTAATTAAAAAGAAACAGCCTGTAATCTCCTATAAAAGCGAGCCTCAAGTGCTAACTGAAACCTCATTTCGCGGGCGAGGCGCCCCACCACTATCAACTCGAGTTTAATAAAAAATTCCTCATCTCCGCTAAATTGTCCTCACCCTCGAGAATATGAAGCCGTTATTTAAAAATACCGCATTTTTGCGTATTATTTCGGTATAAATTTCATCTAAGTCTAAAGCGCCATTTTATTACGTCTCGCGACAATTTATATTTCAACTATGCAGATTGTCAAAGATAATTAAAATTGTTATTTTTTATACTTACGCGCCGAATTTTGGGAAGAAAGCCTTTAATTAATTCTGCAAAGAAACTGGGAATAACCTAGTACTTTTTCAGTTGGAAATATTTACAAAAATTTCAATGTTTGTATACTTTCTTTGCTTTAGGAGTAACTAAATACTTACAGTTTCGTTATAGCCCCACTTCTTTACTAGATCAAAAGGTTAAGGTTTTTTATTGTCTGATCTGGACGTCAGCATTAGCATCCAAAGGCAAATGTTTAACTAATATTTTGTATAAATTTTTTTTAATAAACAGATCCGGCCTCTGTGGCGCAGCGGTAGAACGCTTGTCTGTGACACCAGAGGTCCTGGGTTCGAATCCCGGCCAGGGCATGATGAGAAAAGAACTTTTTCTGATTGGCCTGGGTCTTGGATGTCTATCTATATAAGTATTTATTATAAAATACATTATCACTGAGTTAGTATCTCGTAACACAAGTCTCAAAGAACTTACTTCGAGGCTAACTTAATCAGTGTAATTTGTCACGTATTTATTTATTTAATATTAATATTACTTTTGAATTTGCGTGTAATTGTAGCCCTTGTAACTCAAATAGGTATTATTAGTTAATAAGAGTACTTTCTACCTATCCTTTGAGGTTTTGACAAATGAATATATCAGTCAATTAATATACCTACCTATGTACTTACACATATATATTTGTCGTTTTCTTATAAATATTATATCAACTGTAAAAATAAATATTGCAGTAGGCAGAAAGATTAGTATCCTAAAATAATGTGGTTAGGTATTATCTGGCAAAATTTTCCTGAAAAACAAATATGAATTTAACCATTGTTATTTTTGGATCAGGGATGTCACTATATCAGATACCTATCACACTCTTTCAATTAAACCAACGGTAATCTCTCTGTGCGATTAAATTACATTAATTGGGTAGGGGGCCGCCCTGTGGCACTACTCACTTAAATGCAAAATCTTCTCTAGACTAACGAGATAAGGTTCCAATTTGTCTAAAGTCGTTAGAACTGCGATCGTTCTTTGTTAATATTTGCGAATTGGCGTCAATTTTGCGATCGACGCGTTATATTATCAATCTATTTTCGACTATAGTAGTGTTAAAATAGGGTATTTTTTTCAATTTATTTATACATCTCAAAGGGAAAAACGTTTTGGGATGCACAAAGAGATGTTAGATACTGGTGTAATGCGATTAACTGTGTGTTAAGTGACAGGGTGTAATGATATGATTTCGAATGATTCTTTTCAAGCTATCAAAGTAATCGTTTATTTTAATGGGAAACGGAGATTAAAAATTATTTCAAGTCATTAGCAACAGTAGGTACCTACCTAATTGAAAAGTTACAAAAGCAATTGTACCTACCTATTTTTGAAAAAATGTGGATACATTTCATACTTTTTTATTTTAATAATTTCGTAAATTACCTACTTAATAAGTACTTAGCTAATACTTATTAAGGACATCAACATCCTCCTGGCATTAGTCCCGGTCGCATCCTCACCTCACTGAAGGCGATCCCGGGGTCCGCCTGCGACCACGAACCTACCTCCGTAATATGGCACGCGCGACGCCGTTCTTATGGCATGGATGTGAAAAGGGACAGCGATAGTTCTCGCGCGATAAAAACGGCGTCGCGCATGTCATACTAGAGGGGCTGGATAAGGTCACTCAGGTTTATACACAAACCGACTTGTGTCTGACTTATCCTTTGCAGGAGTACCTTACCTTTTATAGATCATATTTATTATACATCCAGTTGCCAGAATGCGTTTCAGGTTCCAGGATTTCACACAATTTATTCGCATTTTACAATGAAGGACAAATTAAACTAAATTGAGCTCTTTGGAACATTAGTAAGTACTAAGGTGAAGACTGCATGTAGGTAATAAACGGAAAATATTTACCTAAAAAATTAATAGGTCCATGCGTTTTTTGCTAACCGGGACATTTTTTGTATTTTTTAACGGAATTAATGACTTCTTTTATGGTACTTATTTGATTGAAATATTATAAATAACATTTAATTTTACTCTCTCCGGAAAAGTGTATAAGTATATTATGATCACTCTATTCATATAGATGTTTTAAAAGATGATTAAAGTAGGTACTCTAGTGCTGACAAACGATGAATTAGAAATCCAACCTATTTGCGCAAACTTTTAAACCAACATCTGAGAATGCGGTCGGGAATACCTATTCTTTGATGTCACGGAGTTCTTTTGTTTAAAGCAGGTTAAATTTAAACTTATAATTTGCAATTCAATTCTCCATACTTTAAGATATAGGTATCAAGGTTGACATGCGGAAAATCGCTATTTTAACGCATAATTGCTTTGGATGTCGTAGGTAAAAGGCGACTGAGGGATACGCTTTTAAACTTCAGATTCTTCTTTTAAGCGATGGACTAGTAACATGTCACTATTTGAATCTCAATTCCATAATTAAACCATTACGTATGTTTACGGCTACTAATCCAACTTAACTCGTAGTACTCTATCCAGGTAAACTTATATCTAAACTTGTGAACTGGAAATAAACCGTGCCAATTCTCTACACAAGTTGTCAGATCTCAAACCTACAATGTATTGACACGGAATTAATTCTACAGGCGTGCCAGCATTGAATCTTCACTTCCGAGCGCGCTGCCAACTGTCGGAACGTTTAGAACCGTTCTCACCTACGGAACCCGTCATAAACAAATCAAACATGGCCGGCCGCCAGATATATTAATGAGACAATGAGACATTAGCTCGCTACAAAATGCCTCCGCATTCGCGAATAATTAAATCGTAAAGTCCCTTCTACGCCCGCCTCCAGCACCCGTCTATTTACTCCTTTTTCATTCAACACAATAGCTGCTGCAATCCGACATTCGTAGTTCCGTTACGTCACTTTGATAACTTTGTTTATTTGCAAAACTGTACCTTAACGCACAGAAATAAAATCCAAATTAGACAGCATCAATTTCATTTTATAAGGCGTATTCCGTAGAGACTATTAATTTGAGCGCGACGGACCCCGCCTACTCAATATCGCGTTTACACACATGTCGGATTGTATCGTCGTCTCGTTCGCTCCGCGCCGCTTATTAAAATTCCTCGGTCGGTAGCTGCGTCTCTGTCGCCTGCGCCGAGAGGAGAGGCGGTCCGCGACCGCGGTTTGCGCCCCAATGCTGGCGCGATTTTCACCGCGCTTCCACGCGAATCGTTACGCGGACGCGGCGCGATTCCGAACATATTCGCAAACCAACCCTAATTTTATATTTGGACGCGAGAATTCTTATTTGGAAATTATATCTGGTGTGCCTTGTGCTAATACACTGTGACTGTTGTGGTCGATTGACTAGTTGTGGCACTTTACGTGAGTAGTGTAATTGAATTAGTATGCGCCGTGCGTACAGATGTAAATTGCTCAATCAAATATAACGGACACCCGCGAGTTACTAGCTCGTCCATTGATAACTAGATCGGACTGGCAATGTATCAAGGAGAGTTATAGGGTCGGGGTGCTTAGCTGGCGCTTATTACTGAAATGTCATCGAGCAGATGAAATGAAGACGTCGCTCGAATGCGAGCGCGCCGAGACCGCCGAAAGCGGCGGCAAAGGCCGTATATCGTTTAGCGTTGACTCTTTGCTCAGAGGGAAAGCCGATACTCCAGTGAAAGAAGCGAGCATAACTGACGCGAATAGCAATGATGCGGAAAGTACCGACGCGGCGCCGGAAACGGACGATAGTGACGTGGACATCGAAGATGTTGAGTCGAACGTCGGCGACGACAGAGACGACCGCGATGAGAGGGAGATGGGGAATGACGGGGAGGAGATGGAGGGTCGCAGTGGGGTCGTGGTGCCTCAGCCGCTGCTGCCCAGGTTGTACCAGGGCCATGCACCGCCACCGACCTGGCCCTTCGGAGCGTTCCCATGGATGGCACCAAACCCCATGTTTAGGGGAGGCTCACCAAATGGTAAGTCAAGTCTTTGATGTATTAGATCTTTCCTCTAGTTCGAGAAAAAATTGTATTTTCTGTATCACTACTTTTTGGTACATGGTCACCCTAAAAAAAATTTATTATTTGAAATTGCATTTATTGCTTAATCCAAATTTGTGATATTGATTGTTGACGTATAAAATGGTCTGTAAACTTAAGTATGTAAGGTAAATTTAAATAAGTACTTGGTTTTCAAAAAAGGATACCTACCAATAAGGTATCAAAATGACGTCAAACGTAAGGTTAAAAACATTTTTGGAGAAACATAATTTAAACTACATACAGGATGCGCCTTTGAACCAAAATCTAATATGGACAGGTTTTATAAGAAGCAACTCCCGTCTGACGTCCGCAACCATTGCAGGAGACCCTAACCCATATCATCATGGCACCGAAATGCTACACTTAACTTTTTAAAGCTAAAAATGCAAATGGTCCAGCTCACTGCGTTAATTTGTCCAATCAATTAAAAAGCTGAATTCAATTTACTACTTATCAAAGTTCAAAAAATACGAATATGAAGAGAAATACCTATACACAGATAACGAATAAATACATAAAATCACGCCTGTTTCCCGGAGGGGTAGGCAGAGACTACCTCTTTCCACTTGCCACGATCTCTTCATACTTCCTTGGCTTCATCCACATACGTAACTCTCTTCATGCAAGCTCAGCGGTTTCGGATAACGAATCTTGGAAAATTATGAAATTTACATTATTTTCTCCAATATGCCGAATATTGTGCCGTGTGGTTCCCGGCACCAATACAAAAAAGAATAGGACCACTCCATCTCTTTCCCATGGATGTCGTAAAAGGCGACTAAGGGATAGGCTTACAAACATGGGATTCTTTTTAAGGCGATGGGCTAGCAACCTGTCACTATTTGAATCTCAATTTTAACTTAAAGCCAAATAGCTGAACGTGGCCTATCAGTCTTTGCAAGACTGTTGGCTCTGTCTACCCCTCAAGGGATATAGACGTGATTATATGTATGTATGTATGTATGTTCTCCAATATTTAGCAAATTCAAAGAATGGATAACACCACCTCAGCAGCTGCATGAAAAGTATCTACTTGAAATGAAATTAAGTCTTCTTCTTCCTCCTGGCTCTAGTCCCGGTTGCATCCTCACCGCTCTGGATAGGAGACCGGGGTATGCCTTTGACCATGGACCCTGGATTGGGTGAGTCAGGTTTTTACACGAAGCGACTCCCGGCTGACCTCCGCTACCTTTGCAGGTAAACCTAACCCGTATTGGATCGATCATGGTTACACATCCAGTTGCCTGAATGTGCAGACTTCCTCACGATGTTTTCCCTTTGACTCTCTATGAACTAAAATGAAGTATGTAGGCATAATTTATTACTGTAAAATACCTAAGCTTATTTTTTAATGAAAATTGGCACGTGCACTTGCCTTAGTCTTGCCGTGAAAAAATTATTTAATGATTATTTGATGACGACAAACTGATACCTAAACCTATTTTTATGTTCGCCGCTTGGACAGGCAAATAATTAATCATACGAGACCAAGTTTACCCAATTTTTGAAAAATACGTAGTAGGTACCTACAGTTTGTTAAGTGTTGTATGTATTTCTATTTTATAAATCGCTTTTACCCAGGGCATCTCTCCCGTGGGAATTTCCTGAAAACAGTAGCCTATGTAAGTTTACCTCCCAAAGGTCTGCCTCTCGTCCAAATTTCGTTGCAATCAGTAAAGTTGTTTTTGTGTTTACTTGTTACAAACAAAAATGCAAAAATACAAATCTATTCTCTTTATAATTTTAGTTGGTTTAATAGATACCTATAAATAAATAAATGGTTTGGACATTACGAATACAAAGATTATGTATAAAATTAATATAGTTTAATTGATAAAGCCTCAATAAGATAAGATAAAATAAAGATATTTCGTTTTTGGGCTAGCACAATGTGCGTGTAATTTGTCCATACATTTACGAGTGTTGCCAGGGCAAAACTCTGGTTTAGTTAATTAGTTACAATTAAAACAAAGGAAATAATCTACATACAATGTGGAATCAAAATAAATTAATCATATAGAAAAAAAACAAATTATTTTTCGTGAGTGTGTTACAATAGAACATGCTAATTAACGATTTGAATATCCATACATATAATAAACTAGTACGAGTAACTGACTGTACTTAAAAATTATTTTCAAAAATCGTTAATATGATGGGGTATCTACTTATTTGAGATGAACAGAAGCTGAAAATGTGATTTTTAGAGTTGCTGTATTTTACAGACAGTTGTAAAGGATAAACATATAAACTTGGGATTCCTCTTCAAAAAATACTTCAGTAATTGAATTAACACTACAATAATATAAGTATTTCATGAATATAATTTAAATGCCAAAGAATATTTAAAATGTAATCACTATCAGGTCACAGGTTAATCACTCTTTGTATTGTAATTAAAAACATCCGTCCGAATTAGATCCAAATCAATTTAGTTTTTGACAATGAATATGTAAGTATGTTTTAACGGTACTAATACTTATATGAAAAAAGATATAGTGATAGAAGAGAAAGAGGAACGCTTAGAAGATTTGTCCATGTGGAGAGGATGAATGAAACGAGGTAGGCTCAGCAAATATACAAGGCCATTGTAAATGGGAATTTTAACATGGGAAGGCCAAGAAGATAGTGTATACACACATACATAAAATAAGTGATTTTTCCTTTACAGCGTAGACAGAGCCAACAAACTCGAAAATACTAAAAGGAATTGAGCTTGAAATAGTTGTTAGTACTTCACTATCATTCGAGATATTTACATAAGTACATACATAAAATCGCGCCTCTTCCGAAGAGGTAGGAAGAGACCACATCTTCCCACTTGCATAATTCTACGAACTTCTTTCGCTTTATCAACTTTTATGCAAGCTCATTGGTTTCGGCTACTCTTGACTTGACATTTTGCCAGGACGTCCCTGAATCGATAGAGGTACGTTTACCCAGCCTTTCCACACTACGGTTTCCATTCGCACTCTTCTTCTATATTTTTACTTCTTTCTAATTATAACCTCAAAATGACATGTGTTTTCAAACCAATCATTAGAGTAAATTAGATGCAACTTTGGTCCCAAGCGACTATCATTACTAAACATGCACGCTAGTGGCGGTGACATGCCGTTTATCAAAAGATTAATTAACAAATAGATAGCAGACGCATAATAAATGATTTTTCGGAGAAAAAAGGTGTTGACAACAGGCGAGAGGAAAAATATGGTAATTTACTAAATCTATAATCTATCATTTGACAATTTTGACAGGAACGGCATTGGTTTTTTTGTTTTGTTTTTCAAATTTATTAGTAACCATAATTAACGGTAATAAACGGTAAGAAAACTGTAACGAGTTAATTGTCCAGTAGTAAGTAAGTACCTATTCATTTACAGTTAAGTATTACGTAGCAAATATTACTGTTAATCTTATCGACAATGTTAAATTTTAAGGCAAACTAGAACCAAAGGGATATGGTGCAATTCACACTAAGTGTCTCTAAAGAGCTTACATAGAAGAGTAAGTACCTTGTAAGGATGTGTGTGTCTTCTTACTCTTTACGCAAAAAATTGCACAGGTGAAATATAACTTAGAATAACACATAGGGTAATTTTCATCCTAGTATTTCCACGAGATGCCCAGAGCACAGTATTTATTTTCGTGTAAAACAATCTTAAATTTTGAGTCGCTGTATTACTTATGTGTCGACTCGCCTTTAGTTTTAGTGTGATCTGCCCTCAATATTATAGTTATAAGAGGCATGCATATATGATACCAAGCTTAGAACATTTTTTTAACTTTTCATCCCCACCCTTCGCACCTTGCGATTTGCTAAATCTTTTATCCTGCGAACCGCTGTGATTTGAAGCTCCTTTCCCGCGTCTCTTTTCTTCGATACATTATACAACTTGGGGATTTTCAAAACAAGAGTGAATGCGCATTATTTAGCTTGCGTACACCACTTTGCTTCATTCTTGCTAAAATCATTTATAAAAAATAAACATCTGTTACTCAAATGCATTTTATGATTCCTATATTTATTAACTTCAATATCGTTCTGTTACTATAATTCAATTATTCCATTAACGCTATTTATTATAACGTGAATCAATTCGATGCACTCACGTTATTGATTTAATATAATATATATTAAAATTTATATATTTCCTTTATTGATTTAATAAAACATATAAATCATAATAGAACCGTAACTTTATGATTAAATTTAGAATTATTTGTATTTTAGTTCCACTTGAAAAGACTGTTTTAATTATACAATGCTAACTTTTGCCCGCGTTTTCGCATTAGCTGGAATTTTCAAAAGTTTTACCTTTCCTTATTTTATTGTATAAAAAGAACTTTCCACTCTTTAAGTTCACTACAATCATTCAAAACTTTAAGTCGTTTAATGTTTTAGTCAACTTATCTTATGAGGTACGTCAGCAATTGAGTAGGTATAAAGAAAATTATAAGAGTAAAAAAAAAACTACAATACCTTGCTAAAATAGGTAGTTATTTCTTAGTTAGAGTTAGATTACTTTTTCGAAATATTTTAGAAGATTCACGTAGGTAATATTAATTTATTCTTCAAGGAACTCAATAATGCGGCAAAAGAGGCTAATTTGAGGAAGGTTGATAAACTTACTGTTGACTTACATCACGATAATTTATTTTTAAACTTCAGTTAATAATGATCACTACAAATAAATCAGTTTCGAACACAAAAAGAAGCGATTTATCACGTTAAGTCAGCTCCAGAGAAACATAAAACTTACAAAGTTATGTTCTTCTGATGTTGACTGTAACAATTACCTGCGATCTTTCCCACAATCTAGCTAGACCCTAGCTACATTGAGCCATAGATCATAATGTTAATATAGGCACAATTAGTCATGTTTCATTACTGCATGTGATATTGAATAACACACTTGAAGTATTGACTTTGCACCTATCACTTTAACCAGACTCGGGCTTGACCACTTTTTATGACCACCGGAAACATTGAAATAGTATATGATGATAAAGTATGGAAAGTACAGAAGTGCCACATCTCCCTCAACGATCTTCACTGCAATATCTCTAGTAGTAAAATTAGTCTTGAGTCTACCTCATACACCTTATACGTACCTATTTTTAGGTAGAGAGCCGAGAATCTCGAAAAGACTAGATGACCAAGTTCAGTTGTAGGGCTTAATTATTGAACTGAGATTCACAAAGTGAGAGGTTGTTAGCCCATATCGCCTAAAAGAAGAATCCCAAGTATGTAAGCCTTTTCCTTGACTTTAACAATCTGTGCAAGAAGATTTACATATTCGCATGCTGTGTAAAATGGCAAAACATGTGAACTTTTTTTATTTTGTAACACCTGATGTAACTATGTTTTATGTGAATAAAAAGTTATTATTATTTATTATTAAGAAAAGTAGCTAGCACACACTGTTTTTTCAGACCAGCATAGACGCGCACACAAGATGAATGTGCACCTATTCTTTTAACTTTCACGACATCCATAAGATAGAGATGGAGTAGTCCTATTTTTGAGTTCCGGAACCTTAGAGAACCTGAAAAATTTTTCTTATTTATTTCGTATCAAATCAACACTGATCTGAATACCCATCTACACTAACTTTAATCTGTATTTGCTAGAGTGATTTGTCAATTCAACTAGCATCCTCTTAAAAAATTCGCAGTTCAGGCATTCATCTCATTAAAATATCTAGCAAAATAAGGCACAGTAGTAATAGGCACTTTGTTAATAATTAATCACTTTATATGCATTTCTATCGAAGTATAAACTGTCGAACGAAGTGATATCTATCTAATGATGCAAAAGTGTGAACGATTGTTGAAAAAAATTATGTTCACAGATCGAATTAAACTTAGAGTAAGTTTCAAACTTATACTTTTAGCGGAAATTTATTTTATTAGGTACTATTATATCAATAGGTATTATTATATTATTTGTTCTTCCTCCTGGCGTCAGTCCCAGTTACATCCTCAGCTCTCTGAAGAGGAGACCGGAGTGCGCCTTTTAATCATGATACAGAATCAGGTAATTCAGATTTTTACACGAAGCGGCTCCCAATCTGACCTCCGCAACCGTACTAACTAACAATACTACCTATATAGGTTCGTCTGGCGGCCCATAGAAGCATGTAAGTCCCAAAATTAATGTATGGGAGTGAAAGTTGGTTGTGGCAGAAGAAGCACGAAAGCAGAAGAATAAATAACAACGTGATACGGGAATGTTGTGATCAGAAAGAAGAAAGGTATTAGTGACAGGAATAGAAAAGGGAGTGCTTCTATGGTCATGTGGAGAGGATGAATGAAAGCATTGACTAGGTAAATATACAAGGCGAATTTAATTTTAAAAGGGAAGGACAAATGAGCGTCAAATAATCAAAATAGGTCCCTGACGTAGCCATATTAATGGGGATAAATTCCCTTTTCTATAGATACATTTATCAAAATATCATTTTAATTCTTATACTCACAGTAATTTCTAACAATGTGAAGATTTTTATAAAATGTTGATATTGATATTTCTAACGCGTTGATGTCTTTTGCTACATTAGTAGGTAAATAATGTTGAGGAAAATCAAACAGATTGACTAGTCTGAAAGTATTAAAACTGAGATTCAGTGATAGATAAAGGTTGCTTCCCTATCGCCTAAAAGGATAAGTTTGACTTCTACAACCTGCGCGGTAAAAGAAAGACTCACTAGCTCTCTACCAGACAAGCATAGGAAGCATAGAAAACATAACATAGGAAGCATAGGAAGGAATTCTACGATTAACGCTCATAATGTATGTCCTTTCTTCTTCATCGTCGTGCCGAAAACCCACCTCTCCTACCGAGTCCCGTTTGCGCCTTTTGACCATGATCCTGGAATGGGTAAGCCAAGCTTTTATCATGGCCATTATCACATATTAACACTAATTTGTTGTTTGCAGTTATTTCTACAGCGATTCATTCTATTTCCTTTAATTAAATTTAAAGTTTTTTACCACTATCGTGGAATCTAAGGTTTGCGATAATTGCTCAAACATTCAGCCTATCCATGGGAACTCGGTCGCTTTATCGACTATTTGTGAGAGATTGACGATCGGTTTTAACCGTATAGCCACTAAATACGAAACAATCTAAGAATTTTCAAAAGTCGCTTCCAATGACGCATCAGGTGTCATGCTCACTAAAAATCTGTGGAGTTCACCAAACTCAAGGCAGAGAGCCGGGACGATGATGGTACAGAGAAAAAATAATTGATTGGATAGCATCTTTTCATTTAAAAACTATCGTGTAAATCCATCCTTCCATATTTATTTTAATTATCAGTGACACCTTTAAAAAGTCTGCTGAGTAATTGTAAGACATGTTTTAACCAGTACTGCGACATTATTGTTTAAAAATTTAATTTTATTTATCCATTAAATTAAAAATGAAAAATGTCAAAAAATGATCATTATTACCAAATATCGTTCATAAGAGCACATTAACGCGCCAAGCGGTAACAACAGTACTGCCAACCGAAAAACATTAAATGCGGTATGTGAATTGTGCCCAAAAGCGTCCGCGCGGAGGATATTAAATAAATAATTACACATTTGTCAGATACTCCTAAAAAGCGAAATGGTCGCGACGACTGGTTGCCTTATTTGGCGCGCGCTGTGCTGGCAACACTGGCGAGGCACAGGTGAACGCCAATTATTGGAGAGCGCAAAAACCGTTCTTGGACAAATTGTGAAATTGTAAGCTAGCCTTTCGAACGCTTAGTCGAGGAGTTCAACTGATGGCTGAGCAGTGGGGCCAATTTAGCGGCATAATTCGACCGCCATCTTGTTTTTCTTGTTCGCACCTTTGGATTTTTATTATTGACAGTATAATTCTGCTGAATGCTAAGTTCAAATTACTGAATCTTGTGTTGTGGTTAAAAAAAAATTAACCTACCACTAAATTGCAATAAATCTGTAAAAGTAAAGACAACAATCTATAAGGAACTCCGCTACAAAGAGTAGTAGATACTTTCCGCTACAAAGAGACCGGTGTTTGCTTTCCTCTACTTTCTTTGGTCTTTGGCATTCTCAATTTAGGGTCCATCATACTTATAGCAAAGGTATCGCTAACAACTTAAAACTTTTTGTCCAGTTCTCTGGTATTAAGAGAAGCACAATTTACATCCACTTAAAGACGAGTAGCAAAATTTGTTAGGTTTTTTTTTATTGGAAGTTTGCGTGCGTTTATCTCAGTCTGCCTAATATTAAGCAAAATGGTTTTAGGTTCCTCAATATCTATCGCGAGATAAAACGACGTTGCGCGTGCCTGACAGCAAAACTGACAGGTTTTATAACATTTTATTAGGAATTACTGACAATACAGACACAGTCCCCACATGAAAGATAGCTTAGTACCTATATAATTACAAAAATGGGACCGAAGGAATTAACTAGCAATCCCTACTAATATTATAAATGCGAAAGTAAGTTTATGTGTTTGTTTGTTTTCTGGTCACGCATTATCTACGGAACCTAAATTTTGCGTATAAATTCCTACGGGAACTATAGTTATTATCGTTCCCGTAGGAATAAATACGCAAATAATATATATATTATATAGGTAATAAAGGTTATTTTTTTTTTAATCTGGAAAAGGATTTGAAAAAACCGGTGATGCAAAAAAATAGGTGGCGCTAAATTCGCACAGCTGTTTCTTTGCCGCCCAATTCATTCTATTAAAACGTTATTTTTAAAAGCACATTCGGTCAATAAGCGACGTAAAGATGCCCATTAAATAATTATCTGCTCGCATTAAAATCTCAATAATGTGTAATATTAGTCATTTTAGTTCGAGCAACTGAAATTGGCTTTTAACTTTTATTCCAAGAAGATTTTATGTCTTAATTATTCCTTGCTATAAAATAAAGGCTGCCGGGTTATACGGTCGATGATTAAAAAACAATAACACTGCAATAAATTACAATTAATATTTTCTGAATATGATTTTGTTTGCTAAAGATATGTCTGTAGTTTTAATCGAACTTTGATCCTGTTTTTTTTTTAAACTAAATAAGTACTTTTTCCGAGTTAAATAAGTAGGCACTTTTATTTTGTTATTGTTATAAACTTATTTGCGATAGTGTGACAAAACCCTTCAAATTACGATTTAAAACACACTTGGCACACTGCCATTCATATAAAAACCTACTGAAATTACTGGTATATGGAGAACAATACTTATACCCGGTACGAAACCTTGGCTGGAACAGAGCAGTTACAGGATATTTTTTTAAAAACTGTAACTGTTTACTGATTGACTAATAAATCACTCTCGACCGAAATACCTACCTAATTATTTGATAGATATAGTTGAATGTAAGTTTGTATTAAAGATTAACCTACATAACATTATATTATGATACTAACTACCTTTATGTATAAGTTAGTTTTATATGCATTTTGGTCTGTGTTAACCAATAGAAGAAAAACCCGAAAGAAATGTTGCCAGGTGACAAAAAGAAATTGATACGAGTATTAAAGAAAATAGCCTATGAGGCAAACGATCCAAACTCGCTACTTGTCAAACTTGACTTAAACCACTTCCATATGAGAAATGAGGCTTGCATGTTTTATTTATTCGCACGAAGACATTAGCAAAACATTGCAATTATGCTGAAAAACAGCAATGTAGGCATTACCCATTTACCAAGTTAGTCGTGAAACCGAACTATTACTCCTAACCACGAAGTATTTATGACAATTTGAACAGAATAGCTTATAAAAAACATATTCTGCCTTATCTGTACTATCATTAAGTCTACGAGTGGTATTTACAAGTTTTCGCAAAAAGAATATTTACTCTCTTTAAGTCTCCTAACAACTGCGTCGAAGATTTTTTTCATCGATTAACTTCGTGTAGCTACGATTACCAGCATTCTTCTATTTCCTTGCTCGATAAAGTATAATCGTATGCACGCCTACTTTTTCTCGGATGCATTTCAGAGAACACAGTATAAAAAAGTTGTTGAACAGTACGCTACCAACGATACTTATTTACCGGAAAATGGCTTAGGATCGCATTTTCTTGTTAATTACTCATTCGAATGTAATCTTGTTGCGTGCGAATGTAATTGGACGAAATCACGGATCGGATACATGCATGAAATTTGATGATAAACCTAATGAAATTACGTCGGCGATTACGTTTTTACGCCTTATCATAAATTACTGCGCATTTAATAAAATAATATGCAAAGCATCGATTCTCAAACTCGTAAACAGCTTCATTGCAAGTTAATCAAATAAAAGCTTGAAGCTGAAACTAGGTTAGTTAAGTGTAATAGGTACTTACATTTTAAATCTATTTATCACTATATTTTATAATTAAATAAAAAAGAAATGAATGTATCAGCTTGTATTAAGTACCTACATCGAATTTATACTGGGATTCAACTTCATGTATTTTTTAACAAATCTAGAACCATTGGGAACTTTTTGACTTGATGAATTTATTCGTGCTTTTAAACTTGCTCCATCAATAAGAATGATGCAAGATTTCCTAGTAAGTACTAAAGTAAAATATCTTCAACAAACTATCTTGCGCCGACCTTAAACAAATCAATGCAACCTCGAACCACAGACAATAAAAAAGGAAGACTCTACACAAATGCCTAGCCTTATTCGCCCGGTGATAAAATACAACAATCCTACAGGCACCCCACCTGCAAACCGCGCGGACACATCAATGGTAGCTACTGAACGTTAATGAAGATATAATATCCATCTCCAAACGTATTTATTCCCTCGCGCGCCAAAGCCGCCATTTTGTTTTGATGACAGTCCATAGAGCATTTTGTGTAATGGCGGCCAATTAAGCCGCTACTGGGATTACTTAATAGGATTTAGTTGTCAATGTCGCGGTTTAATTGGATTGTTGTAATCTGTGTTGTTGAATCTGCGGATTCATACTTTACATTACATGCCTTTACATTTTGATAATCATTAACTAGTTTATTATTTTGCGGTACCATCGACTTCTTCTTGTGCCTTTCAATGTTGGTATAGACTACGAGTAAGGATTTGTCCATTAGTATGTCTAACTCATATGTAGTATTTGATATTCCTCATATATACCTATAACACATCTTTTACCTATTCGATAACACTGGATTTATCAAATAAATACGTATTTAATTCAAAATACTATTTGAGAGCTGTAAATTGGAAGTTACTTTCCCAATGAAGGATCTTGGCGCACCCCGGACTCCTCTCCAGAGTGGTGACGATGCAACAGGGACTAAAGCCTTAAAAAACGAGGAAGAAGAAACCTTAAAAAATTTTGCGAAATCTCTTGTTTTCATGTGATATATGCAACGTAATTAGTGACTGAATGATGATTCATACCTTTGAGGAATAAAATATAAACAATAAACTTTTTAATTTACTTTTATTATTACAATCAACACAGAAAACATTGGATTGTAACGTCGTTTAAGAAAATTAAATCTAAACTTTTAATTACGATTTTACATCCGCTTGTTTCCCATTAAATTTAAATAAACCCAAAATAATGTGTAACTTCGATCCACATTTGGTTCTACTGACCATTAACACCATAATTGAGAATATAATACTTACTTAAATATTTATGGTTAAACTGCTACATTAAATGCTTTGGACAACCCTTTATGGATGTATCCTTGAAACAAGCGCCGTTGTTAACGACCTTCGTCAAGTCATCATCCTCCTGGAGTTTCTAGAGATGAGCCCGGTGTATGCCTATGATTAACTTTGAATAGATACATCAGATTTTTACTTGAAGCAAATCTAAACTGACTTTCAAACCAGGGGGAAACTTACCCATATTGAATCATGGTTACACATCTGGTTAGTCTCGCTTGCGTCACCTTTCCAGAGCCGAGCCCGGGGTCCGCCTATGATTACGACCATAGAGTGTATACGTCAAGTTTTTACTAGAATCTTATCAGACCTCATATTTTCATTTATAGTAAGTTACTATAAATTATTATTTCATATATATTCATTTTAAATTTAAAATAAGAAGATAAAGATGTTTCTATCCATCAATTAATTCGTAGTATGTCAGTTACAACTAAAAACTCGTCAACCATAGGTAAGTATAAAACCTCCGAAACCTACTTAGCGGCCGAACTGAACCTTTATTGGATCATGGTTATAATCCTCCAGTATCAACAGGCACATTTTGTAAAACTATCAATAAATTTACTATTTATAAAGAGGGCAAACCCCTTAATTCCTTGTTGTGTGTTAATAGAGGTCAAGATGGTAATTTTCAAATGTCAGTTGCAATATTCAATATTGAACATTATTACCAAAAGGAAATTGAAATATTACCATACGGATTGAATTAATTACCGAACAATGCTTAATTTAGAATACGCGCATAATATCATAAAATTGATTTAATGAGGGCAAAGTCTCTTAATAGGTTTATACCTATTAAGAGACTTTGCCCTATATGCTATGCCCTTTGCCAGAAAAAAAAGGAAAAGAAAATATTCAAATTATGCGGCCTTTGGGTGTGTTTTATTTTCAGCAATATAAAAGTTTTATATTTAAGAAATTGGGTAGTGCCTTCGTAGATCATAAAATGACTATTTTATATGATATTTGGCAATAGGTAGGTCAGTACATGAATAATTATAAAATTTAATATTTATTTCTTATGCATTCTTTATTAGATAAGTAATACAAAACTTTAATCTTGAAAAAATCTGTAAAGAAATCTATTCATAAAATAAAGATAATTTTACCAAGAATAAATTAAAGAAATTTAATTAATTACTGATTAGAATTAGGTATATTCTTTATAACTCACAACACATATTTACAAAAAAATTTAATCGATAAGAGAGGCTAATCTTTTTTGTTTATTAAATAAAAATCAGTATTTATGTGTATCGAAATTTGGAGCCGATTAACCCAAATTATTCACAGCGGAAGTTGGCCAATACCCCGACCACTCGATTATACACGCGAGTGAATCCATGCATCGATTCTGTATTCATACAACGATATTCATTAATATAATATGGCTAATGACACATTTCTTTGATTGGGTCGGCGCTTTTGTTTTTAACTGACTTTAAACTTTGGCGTTGCATTATACTATTTATATTGTACAGATATAAAACGCAGATAAATGGAGAAGAACATAGAGTATTTTTCTCATGGGATTTATTCTTATACAGGTGCCACTAAATTCGCGCGTTTATGTGGCGCTGAGTTCGCTCGGGATAAGCTAGGAAATTAATGATTTTCATAAATAATTCATTCGTCCATACATCGGAACGACCTATTTAGCCATCACTAACTCGACTAAACTGTTCTAGGCTTCCTCTTAGACTCGCCTATAAAATTAAGAGTCGAATTTCACACCATGCCCGTGGCAACCAGGAATAGAAATTGCTTTTCCATTTGGAATAAACAATATTTTCATACTTAGTATTGTATGTTACGAGTTAAGTTATACATTGATTATTTTTAGCTTTGTATCAATGCTTATATAGAACGGAAAGGTCAGCCATCAGGTCAACCGAAGAGCTTACATAAAAAGGGTGATGAATATGGACGAAGCGAAAGATATACGAAAGACGTATACAGGAATCGGCACAAGTGGAAATGTAATATCTGCTTAATCTTCCAGAAAATAGACGTGATTTTATGTAGAGAAATTATGTTTGTGCTAACATTATATTTTTTAAAAGTTCATTCATTTTTGTAACACGTAAACCTCATGAAGTACCATGATAGCAACTTCCACGCGGACAAAGTCGCCAGCAACAGTTAAGTAGTCATATATAATATAAGTCATAAAAAACACAAAAGATATATTGTTTTTCGTAGCCGTACAGCACAAAGTAACGCGCTATATTGCACATTTAGAATGTTGAGCTCTAATTTTGTGGTACAGCCATAACACGAAATTAGACCTTGACGCAGTTACGCAATGTTGCCAGTAAATAAATCCTTACTACCATACCATGTAGGGCTGATGCTTTTGGACAATTTCCAAATTTCGCGTAAACTAATATATTTCCCCTTTTGCCGTGTGGTTGCCGGCACCAATAGAAAAAAGAATAGGACCATCTCTTTCCTCGTGGATGTCGTAAAAGGCGAGTAAGGGATAGGCTTATAAACTTGGGATTCTTCTTTTCGGCGACAGGCTAGCAACCTGTCACTATTTGAATCTCAATTCTATCATTAAGCCAAATAGCTGAACGTGGCCATTTAGTCCCTATTTGAATATCAGTACTAGTATTATACATTCTTATTTTTGCAAGCTTTTGTTCTTTTGAACTTTGCTTACTTTTTATTTCTTACGTGCTCTTTTCAGATCGAACATGGTTTTTGATACATATTGTCTAATTTACCAACCTTTATCAAATTATCTTTTTTATGCTTATGACCGCCAATTACGAATTTCAATCTATAGATAATATGAATTCAAAATGCTTTACATACAGCCCTATTTTATTACTTCACCTGACCACCCACAAGACGTCCATTTCAGCGTGAAGGATGGTGACCACTTAAATTTGTTAATTTACTTTGTAATTTGCTTTGTATTTGATTGTTTTAAGTTTCTTCTAAAGATAATCAAATTCATTTTTATAAGATACAAAGGTTAAAGCATTTTCATTCTGTATGTTTAAAAAAATATTGACTTTGTAAAATCTTTATTCTATATTTCTATACATGCACAATGTGGGACTTAGAGTGGATATGTAACAGACAGGCAAACAGGTTAGTTTCCAAAATGATTGTATTGAGATAGTTTAAAAAAAGAAAGCAAATATAAAATAAATAAAATATTTCACCTAAATTACCTATACCGCTATAGACATACCAAAATCCAGCGGTGCAGACTATTTCAGCTTGACAGAACGGCAGATGGACAGACATACTTTCGCATTTGATATATTAGTATAGAATCCTAATCCACATTATTAATAAATAGAAAAAAAATGTATGTTTGTAACGAATAAACTCAAAAACTACTGGACTAATTTTCACGAAATTTGGCACACATTTACATTTTTTTATATGGTTACATAGACTTTTTTCTTGAATTTTCTATTTAGGTATATAATAAATGCGAATGTTTTTGGGAATGTATGGATGTTATGATATTCTGTCACGCAAATACTTAACAAAATTTGATCAACATTATAAGTAAGTACTTTTTATCCCGAAATTCCACATGGAAGCGACCTTCGAGGCGTAACTAGTTATAGATATGGATGAATAAATAATCCATAAATAAATCGTATTGCCCACATAGGAGTATATCAAAGTGGGAAAATTCGATTATCGTTGGAGAATTATCGGCACGAGGAAGAAGTAAAATATACTGTAAAGATAGAATTAAGCTTCTGAAATAAATAAATACCTACAGCACCTTTCTTGTCTCTTGTCCACTTGAGAGAGAAGAAGTAAAATATACCTACAGCACCTTTCTTGTCCACAGCAGGTCCCCCGACCGGCCCCCCAGTGGTTCGCTGCCAGCTCCGCAAGCACAAGCCCAACAGGAAGCCCAGGACTCCCTTCACGACGCAGCAACTCCTGGCCCTAGAGAAGAAGTTTCGGGACAAACAGTACCTGAGCATAGCGGAGAGAGCCGAGTTTTCCTCGTCTTTGAGGCTCACGGAAACTCAGGTAATTGTTTATTTTCAATATACTTATGTGTATTTTTATGACTGTCACGGTGAAGGTTTGAGATGGAGAAGATAAGAAAGAATCTTGACAAGGAACTTTATTGAAAATCATTAAGGTACATTTTCCATGGTCATGCCCTCTTAATTAACTTGACTAGACCTTGCCTAGACAAAATAATTCTAGACCTAGTATTTTAAAACATCTGTTAACATTAGCTGTATTGTTACATATAGGGACTGTTTTTTTATAACAAACAATAGCTTAGGGTTAGACAAGTTATTAATACTTACGTTTTAATTAGTGAATCACCTGCTAACTTAACCAATTAAAAATACATAAATACATATAATCTCTAATAGATCAATTATATTTCCAGGTAAAAATTTGGTTCCAAAATCGGCGAGCTAAAGCGAAACGGCTTCAGGAAGCTGAAATTGAAAAACTCCGACTCTCCGCGCGGCCCCTACTGCCTCCGTCCTTCGCCCTTTTCGGAGGGGGAGGCGCGCCCCCCCTTTTCGCAGCCATGGCAGCAGCCACCAGACCCCAACTCAGCTTCCTTGGGGGGCCGCCAAGCCACCAACACGCCATCAACATGAATATACTGAACTCCCTGCAACCGCATTGACGGTTAGAACACGCGGGAACGCGTGCAAATAGTGAACAGCCGCCATCTTCGTGAGATGTGTTCTGAAATCAAATTAGTGTCGCCGGGACTCATTTCAATTTTGGAAGAGTGACTGAACATAAGAATATTAGTTTTTTTTCCTCACAAAGTGTTTATGAACCTAAGTAGAAAAAAAAATGTTGAAGTGTTGTGCAAGACTTACATGAATATGTAATGGCGTCATAGAGTGTCTGTAAAAATACTTTTTTAGTCAATGTAATATAATAGGTATTTACTAAATCTTAAGGTTCAATTTAGGAATTTAAATAGTATTTATTCATAGTATGATGTTTGTTTTTACAAATTCAAACGATAAGTGCAATTTTTTAACTTGATGTAAGTGACTATTATGTAATTAGAAATATGATATGATTACTTACATCACAAAACTGTTTCCTATTTTAATTATAATTTTCTTAAAACTATTAAATATATATGTTCAAAAGAAAACACAGTTTTAAAGATCCATACAAACTTTAGTCAAACAAGATAAGTTTGCCTAGTTAAAATCCAAGGATACCTAGTTACATACCTTTGTTTTTGATCTTCTCCAAAACTTGTTAGGGCAAAAACCTACAATACATGTACTTATTTATTACTATAATACAATATGTCTATAATATATTGTTACTTAATCTCTAATACATTAATGAAACACAAGATGTCATACAAAAACAAGCGAACATACAATGTAGGTAAACTTTATTACTAAACTGTTATTTATTTTTTTTGCATTTTAACATATCCAGCTTTGTCGACTGTTTTGTAAGATATATCAAGAACCTATCTTTCTACAATTTACCTACTTACGTTGACAAATCAATACAATGTGAAGAAAATATAATTTTTCACTGGGATTATATTGTAATCATGTGTAGAGGGCTCTAGGAGTGATAATTGCAAATTTTCTGAGGTTCGAGTCAGTAAAAAGTAAGTACTTTAACTATACCAGTGTATCGATTAGTGTCCATAGAGTCAGGGTTGATAATTTTTGACATTTTGTGTTCAGACTTCCGACTAACAAAAACCATATTCAATTACAATTACTATTATAGCACGTTTGATTTTTATAAATATGAGTCTGAAACCCTAAATTCCTCTCTTAGTGCGCACCTAGCCAATAAAGAACTTTACCTACAGGCCTAATTTTAGGTATCTAAACCCAGTGATTAGGGCTGCGTATTTCAGTAAAACAGTCAGTCATTAGAACACAGAATGATTAAGAACGCACTATTTCTCCCCTTTTTTATGAAAAGTCACCGGCGTGTGCCTGAAACCGTTAATTATCACATTAATGATCAATTTATTGAAGCCTGCCACACTTTTTCATAACAAAACAACCCCATAATTAACTAATTTCACTTACATAACGCACTTCGTCCCAGTACATTAGTTTTCAATGACTCCGTGAATAGCTTTATTATAGACATTCATTGTGTATCTAATAACATAGCAAAAAGTTAGCAAATGATGACACGACCACATATTTTAACCATTGAATTTCAAGCAAAATGTAACTTACTTTTACGGGATGGTTAAGTACTTTTTTCATGGATAAATAGTATGTGACGTGCCATTCTCAAACTCTTACTACACACATAGACTCCTACGAGGTAGTTATATTTTAAATCTTATATGTTTCGTGTATGATTGTTTGTCAAACAATAGACACACAAACAAGTTTGACAAACTTTTGTCCTGTTCGTATCTGCCAATCGTGTCGATAGAATTTTAGTAGTTTCGTGTAGTAGTTTTTAATTCACGAATATCTGAAATATGAGCTTGAGCTGGGCTAAGAATGACAACTTGAGAACTGCGCAGAAATATCGCACGATGCAATTCAAGACGATAAAAACACATCATTGCTGTAGTTTGAAGTACAAAATGGCATTTCAATTCCGTTTTTTATTTAGATTCCTATTATTTCATTGGCTTTGTATTGCATTGGTACTTTTTTTTTACTGATTAGACCCTCCAGGAATGGTAAGACGGATATTTGCAGTAAAGATACTACGGTCTACCAACTCACTAGGATTCAGATTTCGATAATTTTCACACTACATAGTTATATAGTTATACTATAATTATTGTGTAAATAATTGTTAGTAGTATTCAATTAAATTATTGTATACGTAAGTTTAAGATAGAAAGCCTAAACTATTAGATTTTTTAATACAAAATGTATTGAACTACTGTGAATCGTGTATTTAAGACACTTAGATTAAAATATATTTTCTTTATTTTTGTGTATTTTTATTAACTTGTCTCAATGTAAATTTTTTATTTTCTACAATAGAAAAACTGTTAAATCTATAATTGGTATATTTTGGTCAATATAGAATGATGTTTCCACAATATTTAATGTAAGGCAACGCAACGCATTTGTAAATTATTGATTAAATTATAAATTCGTTATTAGTACATTTTCGTCGTTTTCTTTAACCTAGCATTTAAAAGATACTAGTTTATGGTGATACATCACTAGTTATCGATAAAAACTAACGTCAGGAAGTTGTCATAACATAACTCAATCAGTAAGAGATATCGCTACTCTACCCCTAGTCAAACCACATAGCTGAGCAAGTAACGCTACAACAAATTCTCTAAGAAATATACCATGACAGCCGCATATCCTATAATTGACACTAGATAAATTATACATTAAAAGAAAACATTTCTATTCCAAACGGTAAAGGTTCATTTTAGCGATACTGGCAACACTCATTGCCACCATACCTCATAATATACTTCCTGTGCCAACTAATTGGAAGCGTCAGAATAAAAAACCCGTCGAGCATCCATAATACCATAAAAGTTGGCGATACTTTAATGTAAAGATTTGTATGCCGCGTCGATCCTCGTTCCGTCTTCGCCATTAATTACTAATTTATTTATTTACTTACCAAAATGGCCGCTTATTTCTATATGTGGCCGGTAATTTATTGTAATTGGTCACTTATTCGTAATGATAGCTGGCTGAATAACCTATGTGGCCAGTGTCTTTTGAGCCGTGTGTCTGCCTTTTTGTTTGGATGTTCCAAACAAAAACTAACACGCAGAAAGTTTAATTTGTTTAAGCTTTCTTTGTTTACGTTGTATAATGATGAATAACCAAATCCAATGAAATAAAATTTGATGAACTAATTTTCCGACATATTTTTATTGGTTTTTCAAATCTTTTTATTGAACTTATGACAGAAAAAGTAATATCTATGTAAATCTGATCATTATCATATGATCCAACTCTGAAGGAATAGCGATGAAGATGCAATCGATAACTTAATTAGGTAATGATTATTGATGATATGACGTGTGTGTGTGTGAAAAGTCGACTTTTGATCAAAACCCTTGTGTTCAGTAAGGAATGACCGCCTGACATACATACATACATACATACATATGGTCACGTCTATATCCCTTGCGGGGTAGACAGAGCCAACAGTCTTGAAAAGACTGAATGGCCACGTTCAGCTATTTGGCTTAATGATAGAACCGAGATTCAAATAGTGACATCGCATAGCAAAACTACTAAGGAGAAGTTAATATTTGATGTGTAAGTATGTACCTAGGTATGTTTTAAAATGTGGAAGCTAAGGATGATATCAATAAATTGTCACGGGAACTGGAAATAAACGACATTTTTCATACTACGCAGGTGAAGTTGCGGGCATAATATAGAAAAATATAAATCTTAAAATAAAAAAACTCGAACACATTTTCTATAAATGTTAAAGTCTTAATTCCGGAGATTGTCCCGCAGGCCCCCGTGGCGCCGGGGAATGCAATGATATCAGTCAAGAGATCCTTCTACTTATCATATGCTATGCCCACCGTCTACTTTCCCATAGTGATGTGCCACAGGTCTGTCGCAATTTGCTGTTTTCTCAATGGCACCTCCTTGCTGGCCGATCTATGTATGGATTGGCATTCCTTTTTATCGCTTTTATATAACCTTACTTTGTTTCATGCATTACGTCGGGAAATTGATGAATTGTTGTTGAATATCATTGTCTTAATTTTTCCATAAAAGTATGTTAGCGGGATTAAAGGTAATCTTGCGTTGATTAAAAAGTATCGTATATATGTAATTTTACGTATGTTACATGAAAATTTGCATATGTATATGTATATGTATTATAATATATGTTTTGATTTAGTATGACATAATCATACTTATGAAAAAAATATTAATGTAATTAATTTGGTTACTTAAAGAATTTAATGCAATTTAACCCTCGCTTACGATGTTATCTCAAAATGGTCAGTGGACAAAAATTCGAACAATCCAAATTGGAAAGGGTTAGCATTTGATCTGATAACACATAATTATGTTTAGGCATAATTACGAGCCCTAATGGCTTCGGCGAGTGGTGGATGGAATTTTTTATTCATTAATATGACTAATTGGCGACTTAACGAAAGTTAATTTTTAAATTAACATAAATTTTGGTTGTTAAATAGTGCCTCTGCCCACAGATTACCCCAATATTATCTTTTCACAGATTACCCAATATATAGTGTACAGTGGCTTGTACCCACTATAGAATGGTAAACTATGATGCATAATAGTGAAATTATCACAAAAATATACGAAATTATGCTAAAAGTTCCCAGAGATAATAAACTTTATTCATACAAAATTAAATCTAAGACGGTTCAGCAATTTAACCTGGAAAGCGTACCAAACATAGACAAATTATGGTGAACCCTGGAATCTCTCCCGCGGACTATAGAACAGGGATAAATTGCATAAGAGAAAATCATATTATGCTATACCTCAATGTTTTTGGGCGTCTGGTTTTCATTTAGAAGCAAGTAGATTGCATGGCGATAGTTATTAAACTAACAAATAATATAAAAGCTTTATCAACTGATCAAAAATGAAATTAAATCCTAAATCATTTCAAGCATTTGGTTCGATTAATTTAAAACAATCTTGGGTGCCTACCCTTGGTCCTCACTTGAGAATTAATTCGAGTTTACAAGAACTGGTTACTTTTGAGGTTGTTACTTTTCGGGTTATACTTCCTTTTAAATAACTGCTACTGATGGGCTAGCATCATTACTTGTCTCAATTTGAACTTCAATTCCACCGCTAAGCCATACCAGCTGAACTAGGGACTTTAAGTCATTGACTATTGGCTCCGTTGGCTCCATAGGGGATAAAGATGTGATTATATGTTTGTGAAAGAACATTTTGAATAAAATTAAATTTACCTAAATCCTAATAAGCACTTCAATCCCTCAAGAAAACGTGAGAGCATGTAGTAGACTCATAAAACCCATAGTAGCGCCCCAAACAGTCAATTTGAATTCAGTTGTAGTGGGCGCGGTCACATAATAGCCGAGTGCCTATAACTAATCCGCGCACGCCCCGTAATCGATTCATTTGTCAATCGATATGAGTACTCGATTATGGTGTGGTGATTGCATCGAGTGGCGCTTTAGATTGAGATGTTTTTTAATCATGCTGAATTTTGAACGAGGTTCGTAATCGATTAATTTGTCAGGCGGCCATTGATTGAAAAAATGAAGTTCGATCGCAGATAGGGTATCCGTATACATACCTACAAATTCTTTACGAGAAGACAAAGTCAATAGTCACAAGAGTTAAAGATGATGTAACAGAGATTTGGAGAATAGTGACAGTTGCTATAGCCCATCACCTACAGCATAGGCTACGAAATTGAATTGACTTGACTTTCACAAACTGCGCGGGAAATAAAGCAGCTGGTACTCTTTTTTTTTTGCTACCTGACAAACACATGTAGTCATAGCAGCATGTTGGTAAGCATGATTATGTTTTTATAAGTTATAATGTTTAATCTCTGTCTCATCGATGGTAGTCCTGATTCTCAAGGCTTCGTAACTTATAAGCTGTGTAAGTAATTAAGCAGATTTTTTAAGATCGGCTATATTCTAAATGATTTTGTCCTTAGCCCATTCCGTCTTCATAAAATGGAAAATATGCAGTGGGATTTTTCGTTGTCCAAAACACGGCTAACATTAAAAGCTCATTCCATTAGTCAAAACTCAGGGTCCAAACGGGCCCAAATTAACAGGAGCAGTCACCGCCATTTTATGCCCAGGGCGAAATTTGACGGCCAAGACAAAATATGAAAGATAATCTGTCGAGAGCACGGCCGGTGCTTGCTGATGTTTTAATTAGCCCACAGGCAACGGCATTTAGCCGTAGAGCGAGTTTAGACTTCTCCTGTAGGGCTGGCAGCTTAGAAAATCGCTTACGAAGGTAGTTTTAATAGATTCTGAATTGAATTATGCTGAAAAATTAAAATATGTCAAAATAAAGTATGCCATACTATCATCATTGCTATCATTTTCAGCCCATGTCAGAAACCGCTTTCAATTACATTAGTAACTAATTTTTATAGTAGAATTGTTTTGAATCGTTTCACAGGTTGAATATTGCTTCTGTAAGTATATTTTGCAAATAAATAACCCGTGTTGAGCTAAAAGTATTTAAGTGAGTACTTAGTATTTTTAAAACAAAGAAATTGCAATTAATAAAGTTTTTAAATAAAACCATTCCAATTTTAAATCCAATCACAGCCCTATTCTGGTCAGTAACAGTTAAGGGCGATGAAAATTGTTTTACGCCTTTCCAGTGTCCGCGAACCTCTTCATTTGCTTTAAATTGAAAACCTGTGTTTAACGGCCTCTGTGAATGTGCGAGTATGCATTTCTGATTGCACTAAGTACAGAATTTATTTTTTAAATATAAAATTAATCAAGGGAAAGGCTATGAACTTGGAATTCTTCTTGTAGGCGATGGGCTAGCAACTTGTCACTGTGTGAATTTCAATTCTCTCATTAATCCATAGAAAGTGGCGTTTCAGTGTTTTCGAGACCGTTGTATACTCGTACGAGTATGTTTGTATAAATGTAGACTCAATACTCCAACCTGCCTAGACCAAAAGGATGTATGAATCTTTTTTCTTTGCCCTAAAGCAATTAATTGCCAAAATAAATTTTTTTATTACTCATATTCAAGTACTAACATACATACACGTATGTAGCTATGCTTCTTTTGTGGAGAGGTCGGCAACAAGTTTCTCCTTACCACGATCCCTGCATACTTTTTCGCTCCGTCCATATACATCACTCTCATGAAAGCTAGAGATTATCTTTTCCCAGAACATTCCCTATTAACGATTCAATGTATTTTTATTAAAATTTAACACAAGGATAGCTATAAAAATGACGCGGGTGAAGCCGCAGGCGCACATAATAAGGAATGACGGTAATTATTTACAAAATCTAATTCCCCAGCCTCCCGCGATCAAGTAAGTTATCATCGATATACCCGTGAAGCAATTATCCGATGCTCACTTTATTCCACTCGATTAATCGACTCGCGATTTTAATATCGATACCGATCGCTGCCCAATGAGTTATGTTTATTTGTTTTTGGTATTCGACTCTCTGTTATTATTACAGCATTTAAGTTTGAAATAAATTCTTCTTCTAATATTTATGAATGCGAAACAAAATTTATCCTATAACGAACTTTTGTGACAGATTTTGGTGACTTTTGATTCTATTCTGCCGCCCGTTTAGCTTCAATCTTGAAAACCCACTATGGCAAGTTACCTGAGTCCTTAAATATTTGTCACATGCCAGAGATATACTTACTTGAGTAAAGGTAAATCACTTTTCAAAAATTTGATTAGCCTCACATACCATTAGATCTCTCTTCATCTTCTTATTTAAGTGCTTACTCCTGTCGACGGAGTTAACCATATCGAAATGGAAGAGAGAGTGAGATAAAAGTACTCGTATATTCAACCAATGTTGTGAAACCAAAAGATATGACAATAATAATTGTCATGGTATGAAGTGGCCCACTTCATATCATGACAATTATTATACTTATATAATAATGAATAAAAAAATTTAATTACATTACATCCTGTTTCTCTTGGGGTAGGCAGAGACTATGGATTTCCACTTGCTAGGATCCTTATAGAATCATTATAAATACTTACCTTATTATCTTACATTTATTACATTAAAAATATAATTTTTGCCAATGTCTATTAAAAATGGACGAATCATCGCAATAGTAAGTTGGGAATAAGTACTGATTATGTTATTGTTTCACCTTATTTTCTTAGACCGGTTAAGATTTTATCTGACCTAGAAAAGAACTAGATAAAGCTATAACCAATACCTGTTCGCAATTGATCGATTAATGGGACTTTCAAAATGATGCCAACATGGCGATGCAACAAAAAGACCGCCTTACTATATTTATATATGTCAGTGTTGCCAGCTTTCCTCAGCGCCCCACAGCGAGTGTCGCGCCCATTATGTTCGGTAGCGTCAGAAGAATAAACCTAGTTGAATATTTTTCTAAAGGTGTGAAAGTTTAATCATACTAATATTATCACAACAAAAGATTTAAACTTTTGTATTTGTTAAAATAAAACTACTGCACCTATTTTAAGAATATTTGGCACAGATACAAGTAAAACCTTCAGGACTAACATTATAATTAAACAACTTTTTGAAAATTGTTTTTATTTATTCACTAAGCATTATTTAGCAACGTAAGTACCTTCTTTACATTTTATATTGATTGTTTCTGCAAACTGTCATAAAATGTACTTACTCCTCTACGAATTTCTTAAATAACTTAACGCAGAATCTTGCACCTCTAATATAAATAGGTACCTTGGTACCTCGAGTCTGCTCATAAAAAAAATTCAACAATTTAACATTACGAAATATATTTTAACATTAATTCCCTAACCGTACCAACATTTACAAATGTTGTGAACTAACTGTGCAGTCTCCGCTAATTAGCCAAGTTCGATTCCCAGTAGTCGGGCACCGGTTGTTTTTTGTCTGATATAATTTTTAGCCAATAAAGATAGTTATCATACACTAATTAAAGTGTTTTCTTGCGATTACGCATGCCTCTTATATAGATCTTGGCTGACCAGTTCGTTTCCATTGCCTTGTGTGGTGTGCAATCGAGAATTGCAATTTTCCGATAAACGCGGGAAAGTGAAATCGATTAATTGACATCGATACTTCATTGGTGTGTGTGTATATGCAGTATGTAGGTTTCATTATTCCTGCCATCCATACTTCAATTCAATATTAAGTTAACTAAGATTTTTTTATGTACCTACTTAGTTTACCTAGTGCTAACTAAAAAATCTGGAATCTGTTAGACCGATTTTAATAACGCATAGCAGAGCTTTGCATAGATATGTAAAAAAAAATATGGAGAAGCGCATTTATTATTATCAAAAATACAAAAAATATAAGATTGGACCAATTCATATCTTTTTCCATATATGACATTAAAGGTCATTAAGGGAAAGGCTAATAAATATGGATTTTTTCTTGTTATACAGCTAAACGTGTCGTTTCAATCTTTTCAAGATTGTTGGCTCTATCTACCCCGCAAGGGATATAGACGTATATATATGTGTGTATACATAAGTAACTTTAATTGTGTACCTACTAACTATTTACATAGTTAATGAAAGGAATACCTACGAAGATTTCTACTATTTATTTTTTTGGAAATTCTAAAGGATTGAAACCACAGACTAAAGCTAGTGAAATAATAAAGCCGTGCATTTAAATACGTTAATACAAATTAGGTACTTTTAATTATAAATAAATTAACAAGTAGCCAGGTTGAATTCCCCAAACGGCCGCCATCACGACAGAACTCACGTATTTTAATTTGCGTTCGAAATTTTAAGTGATACTTTTTCTTGATGTGCCTGGGCGTTGTCGCGGTAAAATGTTCGTTTTATAAAATTATTAAAATGCCTATGTATGTTTAAATAGTATATATTTTATTTAAATTAAGAATTAAACTCTGTCTGATTCGTATTTTTTTTAATTAAGTTGTACGCTCTTTTACTCATTACGTAGGTACAAAAAAATTATATTTCAGACAAGGCCTATCGTTGTTTTCTTAAAAAAAGAGGCAAACAGAGGTAAACAAGTAATTAGTTTCTTGAATGGTCAGGAGTAAATTCTCTACTGTACTTTCTTTGGTGAAGGTAAGTTAACAATGTATTATGTAAAAACTCATAGCGCTCTGTTAAATCAAATCATGAACATAGTTCATCATTATAAATTACAATTAATTAGAAATTGATACTGCTTAATTAATGTAAATAATCGGAAATGTTCGAAATCCCACCCGCCCACCACACTGGCCGGCCAGAACACGTAACATCTACTTTTTCCCACCCGGTACCCAAAGTACTTTGTCACACTCACCAACTTAAAATAACCCTTGATTATTGTACAAAATTGTCAGAGCTTTTACTTCGAAAAGGTTGTAAATAAAGTTCGGTGTTGATCTTAAAATCCGGTAGCTAAAAGCAATTTGTGAAATTACGTTCTTAGAATTGGAGTCAATTAAGGAACGTGTATGTAACTTTGGTTGTTGGCAGGCTTGAACGCTGATAAAAAAAAATTGTTATAACATACCTAAACAATTTTATTTTATATAGGTATTTAAGGGGATATTAGCCCGTTGCCTAAAATGTTATATCTACTTAATGTAACTAGAAATTGGAAACAAAAGACGAATAAGCTTAGTCCAAGAATAATTCAGTAGTCGTTCGTTCGGTAGCCATTTCAGCTAATCGGTCGATCAGCGAGTTTTGTTTGTCGCGGACGATTTTCGGAAATCCGATGTCTGGCGCACCGGGCAGAGGTTAGAATACATTTACAGTTAGTTTAAATTAGTTTTGTTCATAGCCGTGTGGTTTCCGGCACCAATAGAAAATGAATACCACCACTCCATCTCTTTCCCAAGGATGTCGTTTAAGGCGACTAAGGGATAGGCTTATAAACTTAGGATTTTTAGGCGATAGGCTAGCACACTGTAACTATTTAAATCTCAATTCTATCATTAAGCCAAACAGCTGAAGGTGGCCTACCAGTCTTTTCAAGACTGTTGGCTCTGTCTTCCTTACAAGTGATATGTAGACGTGATTATATGTATGTAGTTTTATTCAAATAGATATATTCTGAAGAGTAGCAAAGATTGACTCGGGCTTATTTAATTCGTTGACCGCGTGTGTGAAAATATAAATTGTAATGTAAATCGAAGGTACCGTGATGAAACCTAGACCCAGGTAGATGTGGAAATAATCCAAATTGTTACAAATTATACTTATCTACTATTTAACCCAATACAGAAGCAGGACTGCAGATTAATACCTAAATCACTTAATTTATAAATAACTGATTACTGAATATGGCAATTTCTGAGCTTCAAAAGGACATTGAGTAGGTAATTGCTTTTCAATCACTAATTGGAATAGGAGTCTTTGCATAGCCATGCATTTGAATAACAGACATTTAAGGACATAATTATGCACAAGAGGAAATGAATACATTATCTTACGTACATAATATGAATTTTAACTATGTTTGTGATACTTAAAAAATTATTCGTATTAAACCTATCATCAGAATATCCTCCTAGCTTTATTTATCAGGAGGTTGCACTTCACCTCTCTGAAGAGTAACTCGAGGTCCATCTGCGAATAAGGCCCTGTTGGTTAGCCAAGGTTTTCACAAAGCGACTCCTGTCTTACCTCTGCAACCTTACGGGGAAACACTAATAAATGCAGTTACCTGAATAGACAGTTTCCTCACAATGTTATTTTATATAAATAAATAGAGCAGCGGTTAGAAATCTAATTCTTATTTATAAAACTCATCTTCATGTCATAAGACATCAAAAATGTACTTAAATGTTGTAATTTCTTTATCTGTTTATAATGGCTTATCTTGGGAAATTTTGCATAGCAAAAGAAAGCAGATATCACACAGGATTCTATTATTATATAATTATTAAATAGTTCTGCGAAACACAACTAAATAAGTGTTCACGAGAATCAAACTGGTTTACTATTAAGTTTACACTAGTATAAATAGCAAATATCATCATATTAGTTTTCTGTAATATACACAAATTGTGAAGATAATAACTTGTCAGTGCGATAATAAAATAAATTGTTCTGTGTTATCCCAAATCTTCGGCTATAAATCTATTGTAATTACACTTATCTAATATTCCTGTTATAAAATCAGCCGGCCTTCTGGTTAACCTGTGCTATGGCAGAGATTCCTAAAGTGGGTGTGGTGTAATTAGTTACAATTAGGCCACAAAATAATTGAGCTGTGCCTCTGCTGTGACTCTGATGTCTTCCCGCTGATGTAGAAGCAGCTTAAGGTTGGTTCACACCAGAGACGGGACGCGAACCAATATTTTACAAGAGCGACTTATAGTTAACTTTATGTGAATTACTATAAGAAAAATACACATTTTCACAACACAACGCGAAAGTTGTCGCGCCTCGCGTCTCGTCTCGTCTTGATGTGAACTGCTCTTATGATATAAGCCACCCTTGATTCAGACTGATACTGGTCGTACGCGGACTGTTTCTCCTAGATGGACCCGGACAAACTGCATGGATACAAGCATCAATACAAGGATCAGGAAAGAATTCATTTTTATTAAGCCTCGAGCTGTTTGGATGATTTTATTAAGTGTTTTTCGACTAAAATGTGTTCATTACTTAGATCTAAATTAGATCATTTAAAATTTAAGTTTCGGCAAGCATGAACAGTTTGAGAATCACAACTTTGTCTATCGGATGCCCATGTGTCGACTTAGAATATTTTTATCCAATTAACTTGTTACATTCTCGCTTCCGAAAATATCTAACGCGGCAGCTATAAGAAATATCAAAGAGTTCCACGAAATTCGACCATTATCCACCGGTACCTCCCAAATAGAGTGCGATCAAAATGTCAGATAACCCCCTTCACTTGGACTCTACTAATTGGTGCAATAAATTTGAGACGGCGCAACAACTCTGAATACCCATTACCTGCCCATCTTGGACCCTATTAGGAACTACCTATACTTCGAACTGTCTCGTACGCGCGACGATCTGTCAAAATTCCTCTCGTCAACCGATTCTCATCTCTATTCGCTCAAATTAATGAACGAACGTGATCCAAATCGTCTCGTAGACTCCGATCGCAGCAAAGAAATGTCATCTCGTTTAAATTCCATTTTCGAATTTTAAAAACAAATGTTCCGGCACGGAATACTCGACTCTATTGCGACTATTTAAAAATAAAAATCTCTAATGAGGCTCGTTCGGAAACGTGACATGCCTGTGACAAAATGTTGAACAGATATTGGCCATTCGCAATAAAATATGAGTCTTGATACTTTTAAATAGAGTAACATTTTCTTTAGAAAATTTTCGGTAAAAATCCTATCGTTAATATAGAGTCGTCGCGAGCGCGACCGTTTGGACCCGCGTCATGCGGACGGACGCTTTTTGTCGTTTTTAATTATATTTATTGTTCTCGTTATTTATTTATTGTTTTTGCGTTTTGTACCGTTCCTGCTACTGTGCGTGCATTTTAACGATCGGCCCGGAGATAGTGGGTGCATCCAAATTAGGCCGATTGTGGTTTGGGAGGATGCAAATGTGGTCCTTTGCATACGCAGAAAAAGTCTGATCGTGATTCAAGACGGCCACAAATGAAAACATCATTAATGCTATGCAAATGATCATGAGAACGTTTTGCTTGCTGTTAGCGTTTATAATCAGAATAAAATATATTACCATATGATACGATACGTAGCTTGTTATAAGATACTTTTTCTGGATTGTATGTTACTCGTTTTTTATTAAATAAAAATGCATTTTAAAGTTTCATTACTTTGTTACCAACACTTAAAATTAACTAACTTTTTGTAATAAATCCAGTTGCTCTTTAAATATAAACTTCACTTTTAAAGATATAGCAATCAAGGCTTTAACTAGACTATTTAAAAATTAAACATACCTACGTATACGTATGTACGTATCCTACGTATTTACGTCGTAATGAATAAGATTTTTTGAAGACCAAGTCAATATTTCAGCATTATACCAATGTCAATTATCCGAAAAATTCTCAAAAAATCTTTATCTTTCGTAATTGTTTTAAAGTCCGACATTTGCAAACAAAGCGCTGTCAATTTCGCAATAAAATCGATGAGACGCGTAAAGTCAAATTGTACACTGGTCGAGTAAACAGTAGAGTTGATTACTAACTCGTTGAAAAATAATATGTAATAATTAATAGATTAGTGACAAATAATAAGCTATGCTGGTCTGACGGCAAAGGGAAACATAGTGTGTACCAGCTGCTTCTCTTCCCAATTTACACGTTGTAAAACACAATCGAAGAAAAAGCTAATAATCTTGAGATTCTTCTTTCAGGCGATAGGCTAGCAACCTGTCACTATTTGAATCTCAATTCCATCATTATTGCATACAGCTGAACGTGGCCTTCAGATTTTAGAGACTGTTGGCTGTGTACACTAATGATGTTATAGGTGGCATGTTTAAAGGATATCAATTGGTGCTGTGGCGCTAGTGTAATGGGTACCTTTGAGCCGGGAATAGTCTGTGTTCGTATTTTTGTTAAATATAAATAAACAACAAAATCATCTGCAAGTTTAACTTCTTTTACTTTTGAGAACTTTTTTAAAAATTGAGTAGTTAGATGGTGTTGGCAATAGCTCTGCTATCAGTATAGATTTTTAATCTCATCAAACCACCAACTACTCAATTTATTGGCATGCTTTTTTAATTAAACACAAAATCTAAATTCACTTTCAAATTCAATTCAACTCTACCATTGTACGCATAGTTACTGGCACAGTATGTGATAAGGACGAATTACTAGCACAATGAGAGGAAATGTCAATGTAACGATGCGTCTGAAATTGGGTACTTTCATTTGCCCAACTGTTTCAAAAGTTGATCATGTAAACTACTGTATTTTAACGTAGGTACTTATTATAATACCTTTATGTAATATGCAATGTGTTTATACCTTAGGGGTAGACAGAGCCAACAAGCTTGAAAAGATTGAAAAGAATTGAAAATTAATTCAAATGAATCTCAATTATATGATTAAAACAATTTCAACCAAACCACTAGTCACTACTTATATGACTAGTGGTTTCTAGTCTATCGTCTAAAAGAAGAATCCTTAATTTATTAGCCTCTACCTTGATTGAATTTTTAAATCTGCACATTTATATAGAGATATTCGGCTATATGTAATACACAATCGAATAATTTAGAACGTATTCCTTTACTGAAGATGACTCCATGGATTTTTTTATTCCAATGTACACACTACTTAAACCCAACCATTTTTTTTTTCAATTCAGTTAGGTATTATTATGAGTTCTATCAATACAGTTACGACTAAATAATGAATTGGTCTCTGTTATAAAATTGCACGCAATAATTCAAAATAAACGTTATTTCACTGTGGGCTGTCGTCGTCAAAACATCGGTTTTTGTAACCATTACTGTATCTTTATCGATGTTTCTTAGAAAGCAATTGTAATACTAACGCCAAATAATGTTGCAAATATTAACTCTCGAAATGGATGCAGAATTACAAATTTTGATACTTGTAAAAAGCATTAGGTTAGGTAAATTAATTTATTTTTAATTTAAATTCTCTCTATCTTCATTTTATTTCTAAATAACCTACTTACGTGCATAAAAACTATTTTATAATACGTAATTTAATCTTTAAAAAAAATTTCCTAAGAACTTTAGATAAAAAAATAAAATTTGTTTTATGAGTATTATTAGTTAAATTATGGGAATAAGTACTTTAATGTAGGTAATATAGTAACATTTTATACTTAATTTCCCGCAAAATTGTGAATGTCAACCAGGGTGGAAAGGTCTTATAAAGAGATACTGATTCAATTTCATCATAAAATCATCCAACTTACCACGGTCCTCAAATTCGGTTAGTAATAATGGCTCTGTTAACTGGTAAGGTTAAATTATCGAAAAATAACAGATAGTACCAAGATTATCAAGTCACAATAAAATTACTCCATGAATGAACGACATCTTCAATGACGCAGCAGGTTGTACGTATTTGAGAAAAATCACACTTTTATGATCAAAAAAAATACTATTAATTATGTTCTGTAATATAAACCAACGAGCTGGCCTGAAAAGATTAATGAATGTGGATGTAGCAACAGTAGGTATTGCAGGTATTGTGGCAAGTGGAAAAGATGTTTTTGCCTATCTTTCCGGGAATAAGACGTAATCAATGCATCGTATTTAAGTATGAATTAATTTTGCTAGCATAAATTGATGATATTAGTCACCAACTTATAAGCTAAGTGAAATCTGGTTAACCCTTCGTTAAAGCCAAAGTTAGTGATATACTAAATACCATCGATATTCGATGGTATTAAGCGAAGAAAGCAGTAAAATATTAAAAGATTAGTATACAATAGACAGTAAGTACCCATAAAACTCCCACCATAACCTATAAAATTTCCTTAATTGCAAAATAGACGGTTGCCGTTACCAGATATCATTGTTGCATTGAATAAAAAAGTAACATGTTATAAGAATTGCAAATCATTGCAATCATTAGCAGATGATTCAGACGCCATATTAACATTCTTGGCGGGAAAATCATGTTCCCATCCGCTCTTTTCTAAGCTTGTCAATTAATTGTTATGTGTTCCTGGTAGGTACAGCACATTTCCTACAAATTACCGAGCGCTGGAATGGGAAAGTTGGTAGCTATACAGACTTTTTATGATGCAGCTTTGCTCTTCAAGCAGAACTCATAATTAATTATTTCTCAAAGTTAGACCATCGGAATGTAAAATTATAGAAACAACTGATGCAAGATTTAAAAAAGACGTGCTAAGTTTATTGGTGTCACAACCACCATGACAACCACTACGCCGAAGTCTAATTTCACCAGTAAGTACTTCCATGGTATATTATTCTAGAGTTCCATAAACCATCCAAATAAATTTTCTTTCCTTTACTCAGAACTTAGTATTTGTTCGCTTCGAATGGTAGGTAGTGTCACAGCTTCGCATTCTCAAACGAGAAAACACCTTTATATAAAAAAACCAAATTAATTCGGTTCGATTAGGTAAGGGGTAATCACAATTCTATAATGGTTGACGCATAATAAGCTAACAGAATGGTCAAAAAGGGACTTCATTTCATAGAGATTAATTTGGCTTGCGAATAGTTAAAAAGGGGTCGAAAGATAATCATAAAAAATATGAATGGTCCATTGGCGGTGAAAAATTTTATTTAAAAAATATATTTTATGAAGAGTCTATTTCACGGTATCACCTTAGTGTGGCATAATAAATTGATATCTTAGCTCCCACGGGATAAAATGAAATCTTAATTCATGGACTTCACACAATGACGACGTATGGGCACTCAGATTTTTTGCATTTCTCGAATGAATGAACTTTACTTATGAATGATAATTTTTTCATTCACCTGTGCCAGAGACAAGTTGGCGACGATAAAAATTTGTATTGTAACGTTTTATTATTTATGGTTTTCGGTTTGTGAATGGACACATAGTTTGAGGAAGAAAAAACGTAAAGGACTAGAGATTTTGACCATGAATGAATTATATTAGTAGGTAGTTAATGAAAAAAATATGAACTGTCATAATCATGAACAAGTTTATATACAAATTATATAACTAAAATACCAATTCTTTCTATTTAAAATGAATTTTAATATATGAAATCAATTATATTATCCCAATTTCCCTCTAATTTAAAAAATCGACTGTTAGTTACGTGTCGAGTCTACCGCTCGTAGAGGAGACGTAAATAGCAAAGACATTTCACTTACTTAGGTAAGTTAGAGCGCCTTTTACGTTACAAATACTAAAAGCTTTGTCTAAATAAACGACAAATACAACACAGAATTTACTCAAATTAGTTAAATATAAAATATACGCCACTAATTGCATCTATTAGCACATTTTCCTCGTTTTATTGATTAAGTTAACTAAATCATAGACCCCAAGATCTCAGTTAGACCAAATTAGAAAAAAATAAAACATTTTCCATCATTTATTTATTAATTTGTTTGCGGAACTATTGATAACCTAACCAGAGACCGAACCTTTTGATGAAGCACAATCAAGCACTCAATCACGGAGTGGATTACACGAAGTGGTAGCTAAACGTGGCCTATCAGTCTTTCAAGATTGTTGGCTTTGTCTACCCTGCAAGGAATATAGACGTGATTATATGTATGAATGTTTACAAAAAGGTACAAAAATGTCTATGATTGAAAGCTTGAATATGATTTTTTCGATTTCGATAAAAATCACCTCAATACATTTTTGTCCAGTAGATCGCTTTCGTTGGAATTTTCAGTAAGTAACCTGTGTTGGACTTCGGGTAATAGGCTATTTGACAAAGTTCTAAAAACTATCTTAGGGTATTTATTTGTTTATAAGGAGCCCTACAAAAATACTTTTCTGCCTTTATTACAGCTATTTTATTAAAAAATCGAAAAAGAAAATGAAATATTCAAATATGCCGCCAAAACGCGACTTTTAGCAATATGGCGGCCATGGCATGAAGTGACGTAAATTTCGTGTAAATATCATACAAAGCTTGTTGGTGTTTCGAAAAGTTTTGATTTTCTCTTGTTTTATTTAACTTGTGCCACGTCATATGTGTGAAAATTATTAAAACGAGTTCCTATAAATGTTGTGCAGTGCCTCAATGCACTAATACAACAATAAAATCTCCTACGAAACTGTTTTTTTCTATGCCGATGGATTTGAATATTCGCAAGAAGTGGTTTCAGATCATGATCTAAGATCAGTGGTTACCAAGATATACCTACTTACATTGATGTTTTCACATTCCTCAGTTCGGCAGCATAGAAATCTGGATTGTCTTTGAAGAAGACAATCCAGATTTCTTCTTCCAACCATTATTGCGACCACTTTTGGTAGGTTTCGACTGTCAGCTTTCGCGGAATTGGTTTCCATTATTAAATACTATGTTATCTGAGTAATCCTGAGCGATCAAACACTTATAAAATCTTGAAAAATAATAGCGAACACTAAGGAACGGTACGATCGACAGTCTGTTTATGGATAATTGACGTCATAATAGAAATAGCCAATCACGTTCGTTTTTAGTCACGTGACAGCTGCATATAAAAACCTAATTTTCTGAGACGGATTTTGTTTAAATAATGCAATATTTTTATCTCGCGTTATTACAAATCGCTCCAAAAAAATAATATAAAGACTGATGACATAAAAGAAATGTATATTTTTAATACAGTCAAATAGCCTATTAACTACATTTTACACAAAATTTGCCGTGGAAACATATCTAAGACAGACAGACATCCGCATTTATTATATTATTAAGTGGATACCTACCAGAATAGAGAAAAACAAAAAGGCACAACTTATTTCATAAAACCTTCAAGGTAAAATCGTAAACACAATTTAATTCGTCTCCGCCGAAGTTGTCTCAATGGCGTCGGCGAGCGATTGTTCAGTTGCGGGTAGTCAATACATTCCGGTAGCGAGTGACGCAACGCGGCCGACGTCCTCGGTCGCCATTCAGCGCCCGTGGCGGACGTGTAATGTTGATGCTGGATATTATTGCAGTTTTTAAAAACAATTTAAAATTAATTATTATAAAAAAAATTGTTACATTAAACAGATAATTTAACACAGAGTAAGTACTTAATTTATATATATACATGAAGTAAATTAAGATTTTTATATTAAACTCTTTTTAATAATAGGCTCATCAATATACAGGCGTACATAAGTTGAATTAACACAGACATACATATAATCACGTCTTTGTGTCTTGCGGGGAAGACAGAGCTAACAGTCTTGAAAAGACTGATATCTGGGCCACGTTCAGCTGTTTGGCTTAATGAAAGAATTGAGATTCAAATAGTGACAGGTTTCTAGCCCATTGCCTAAAATAAGAAACCTAAGTTTATAAGCCCATCCCTTTGTCACCTTTTACGACATCCATAGGGACGTGATAGAGTGGTCCTATACTTTTTTATTGGTGCCAGGAACCACACGGCACAGTAAGTTGATATAGTTGCTTAAAAAAAGCTTTATAATGCTGAGTGTCGTTCATTTTTAAAAAGCTTTAAGTTGAAATAAGATTTTCTATTCTGAGCCTTTAAAAAAATAAGAACAAACAGCCGCTCTTTATTTTTTTTAATTTGTAATTTACATTTTAGACCATCCAAGAATCTAAATTGAAGAATACAACATAAAACCATCGCATAACACGATAAACTATAATAAAAGGCGCGTAAACAACCTTTACACTAAATTTCCTTCCTGAACAAATTCTCTTCATTACGTGAAAATTAGACTTCCATTACACCTAAATGAAGTTTCAAATAATTCGAGCGCATACAAAACACTTTCGGGCTATTTGGCAAACGCAATTTTCCCCATCGTAACGGCACACGCTCGCATAAGTAGTAAAACTCTACATGCTAGACAAGGACAGTGATACACCATCCCGAAATACATTCCCCGCAATAAATGTGCGGGAAAGAAAGAGACGTAGTAATAGCCGGAAATTAGCACTCGTCTATCTTTCATTTTACACCCCAAATTTTCTTATTCCAATTTCCTTTCGCTACGAGGACCTTCATTTTACGGCAGTAACTGTTCGTTTTCGAATCAAGGGAAAATGTAACTTGAGTTTAACATATAAGGTAGAAAATTGTTTTGGTGCATCAAGACTGTTTCAGTCGTTCTATATTTGTTGGCGTTTTAGAACACTCTGTCATTTGAAATGAGTCATTTTCTGATAAGAATGCCCTATTGGTTGAGACGTGTGCGCCGCGAGCCGCGGCCCGATAATGCTATTTCCGAACGTAGATAGCGAATAACTTGGGTGTCGGTTTTTGCCAGTTTTAATAATAAAGTGTAGGGGAGACGGCGAGATATGGAAATGAGCGTGTGGAGAGAGGAAATTTGAATTTATACACCAGATAGTTTTTATTCACAGGGTGCTGTGATTAAAGAGTAGATTTGGCGAATATGGGTCGCTTTACATCTTTTTACGACGATATAAACCAAATTAATAATGCGTGAAAATATTTCTTCTGTGTCAGGTCAGGTAGCTGAGCAAAGGTGCCGATTGATTTTGGCGTGGGAATGGAAGTGCGATATGTGGGTTGGTGTATGTTACCTTCGAGTCATTTGCTCTGAAAGTAATGTGTAATGTGATGTATCGCTGCGGTCAATATAATCAATTTGACCGTTTTGTAGTGTAGTGACTAGTAAGTAATGTGGGAATTGAAGAAGTGCATCAAATATATTTTTTTTTGCAAACAGGTTTGTTCGTTTGTTTGTAATATCTTTATTGAACAGAAATATACACAGTTACATAAATAGTACATAGTTATAAAAGAAATAAAGCACTTGCAATGGCGGACTTATCCCATGGAGGTCAGATTCATGTTAATACGAATACCATCCATAAAAATGTGATTATACCTAGCTACTCACTCATGGCACTACTTATAAAAAGTGTGTAAGTATATTGTATCTAAAAGAATTGATGACCATCTATGAAATAGATAACAGCCTGAATAGCCTGATAAGAATTTCTGAAAATCCCTTAAAAATGCAGCCCTGGGCAAAAATAGATGTGCACTCTTAATGAGGATGTTTCCAAAATATTATTAAGTATGTGGTACTTAGGCACTTCATAAAAAAATCGTAAGTATCTTTACTTTAAACTAGCTTTTGCCTGTGACTTCGGCCAGATGGTTATGTTCTTGGGCTTGGGCTTCTCAAGGTCAACTCTATCTCTGTACCAAATTTCATCAAAATCGGTTCAGTGGATAAGGAGTAAAAGTGTAACAGACGGACGGGTTACTTTCGCTTTTATAATATTAGTAGGGTTGATCCTTCAGTGAAAGTTATTTCTCAGCCTTATGTAGCATTTTAGCATTGACAGCAACCTTTCGGGCATTATTAATCGATAGCCACGATACAAAACAATGAAGTTTACAATAAATAACCACAAAAGTTCAGAAATTACTTACTTTACAAAAAACAAAAGCTGCACATGCACATTTAACAGCATTAATTTATTTAATGAGATGAAAACAAATGCTATCAAATTAAAATTCTCTCCGATAAAAAGGCAGACATAGCAATTAATTCAAATCGATTTCCACTTAAACAAACCCTCGCCGTGAACGATCAGAATTTCAAATTCGACTTCCAGAAAACGCAGCCAGAATGGTGTAAAGGTTCTTTTTTGATTCCAATATGCCATTTAAACGAAACGCGCCAAAAGAAATAATAGTTGCAGCCCAGTTAGGTTGGCCAGCCTGATGCTATCTTGGCAGTTGGCACACCTGACCGACGCTAATTGGACAATAAATCAATTCTTCCCCGCTTCTTATTGGCGAATCGTGGCATTCCAATATTGAAAATTTGGCCGCGCGATATTGACAACATGATAAAAAACAATAGGGGGCTATCTTTTTCTTTTGTGTTCATCTCAGGATCCCGGTTCCTATTAAGGCTCGATCGTTTTATGTTTTGTTTGTGTCCAACCAATGTCTTATCGGCAAGACAATTTGTTTTTAGAACCTCGTTATTGAATTATTAATATTTATATTTTGTACAAATTTTATTTGATGTGACAGTTACAAATCAAAATGTATCGATCGAATGTAATTTTGGTATTTTTTATTCCACTTTATCAGCATTCTGCGAAGACAACCAGATTTTTTAATTAAACATTGAGTACTATAAAAGAAGGAAATAGCATTAATGCGGCGAGTGCGCGGGCGTCATCCATTTTAGAGTTATTAACAAAACGGAACGCGCGCCCGGCTAATCTGGGCGCGCTTGGAGCGTAATTAAATTCTGAGAACAAGCGAGCTATTAAAGCGAAACGGTAGCGCGACGCCCATTACAAAACGGAACGTGAATAATTATTTCGTTCCCGCCTTTTTTACTTTTTCCCAGTTCGATTTTCGAAAGCCCGCGTTAATGTGGCGTCGCTGCCCTTTGGCACGAAGCTCCGTGAACAATGTTCTCGTAAAATCTTATTCAATTACTGGAAGCATTCACTTAATAAACTGATAACGATTTTATTTTAGTTAATCATTTTTAAGGATTTTTGAGTGGGACGGAGGGTTTGCGTTTTTAATTAAAAGGATATTTATAACTTTATTAATAGAGCTTTTTAATAAGTTACCGTAGTTTAAGTACGTTGTAAGTTTAGTAAATAGAATTAACCTACTAAATCACTTCACTTAAACACATGCTTTATAAAAGAATATCTAAAACAATTGAAAAAAAAAACAAAACATACCTAAATAATAAAATCACTTGTAACTATCTGTCAGCATGATTAATCGACGCGTTTACAAACTATTTGTAAGTAGCTGCTCACAAAACATAACCATTACTTTGATTTAAACGTACCTCTTTATCAGACACCGTAAGTCGGGAGCTTATTATAACATCCGAATTGTATATCATCATGCCCAGATGACGCGAGGCGATACGGGCGCCAAACTTATGTCATATGTCAAAATATATGTTAACAGAACGGCCGATGAGGCAGCCTGATACCATGCTTTGAATATTTTAAGGCTGTCTCACAGTGAGAGGAGCTTTAATAATCAGATATTATTGCTATATGACCATATATTCTGCATAGACAAGCTTTTAAAAGATTGTGGATGAAGCCTAAGCTACTTGTGCGACGATAAGTCTAATCATTATGTTGAATATGGTTTTATTTTTTATTAAAAATATTTATTTGGTGTTAAATGTACCTATTTAGAAATGTAGCCAATAGTCAACTGTAGTTGTGAAGCTAGTCATTGAAGTGGGAATTATAAATATGAAAAATTGAATCCCATATTGTACTGAAACCGAAAATGAGGGCAAAATACTTAAACACAAATTTTTGCGCAGTTAAAATAAAGGTATCAAATTCATTAAAGAATTGATATGCAAGATGAAAACAAAACAAACTATAAAAGAATGGTGTTACAGTTATCACTGTCACTTTCACATTACCTACCACATATATAAGTGGATTTTATAATTTTCAAATTCTATGGAATCAGTAGTAGACTAAAATACCTACTTATTGAAAGCTATATTTATTAAGTCAAATAAAGATAATATCGTTGCAGTGTATGCCAGCCTTAACAAATATGACAAGCTATGCCTGTCATTTGACATTGTTTATACACAGTTAATGGCACTCCTCATTTGAATGCGTTGGTGGTCCGCTATGAAAAAGCTGGCTGCTTTTTGTAGCTGAAAACACAAGCAATCTGAAAAACTTCTACTAACTCTGCATTGGGTAATGATTTGAGTTGACAAGCTTTTTTCTGCGTCTTCACTGTCACCTAATGTGGGTACAACAAAATTTTATAATAAAAAATAAATAAACAGGACGGCAGATTGACCGTGGAATCTATTATAGGGGTGATGTTTTCGTGATGCATCTAATATGCGATGGAGTAAAAATTTATAGTTGCAAATCTTACTTATTGTTCCCAAAGGCTATATTACTTATTACACTAAAATAGCAATAAAAACAAAAAAGGCATTAAATAATAGGATTTAAATAAAAAAACATATATATATATATATATATATATATATATATATATATATATATATATATATATATATATATATATATATATATATATATATATATATATATATACGTATCACGTATTCACGATTTTATCCCTTACGATACAGACAGACTTGTGGCGACATCTCTACGCCACTCGTCACAACATCCAATCTCACAACTACTGTCAATCATCGCGAAGAAATTGACGCGCTTAACCAATAGCAGCGAAGAACCCAAATCGCGATTTCAGAGATTTCAAGGATTGGAGCTATATATACAACCTCCGACTCAACATCGTCGGAAAGCTGTCGGAGGCCCAAGTGCCACCAAGAATGGTCAGGGTTTTGGCCTCCTTCCTCACCGATCGCCGAGTTCACGTCGCAGTGGAAGACGCCGTCTCCTCCGTGCGCCCTGTGCGCGCGGGAGTTCCGCAAGGCAGCTGTCTGACCCCGGCCTGCTACGCCGCGTTCACCGATGACATCCCTGCCGTCGGCCAGCTAGCTGGAGCTAGCGCTGTACGCTGACGATGCGGCGTACTACGCGTCGTCCATACGCCCGCTGTACGCCGCCAAGAGGCTGCAGCCCACACTCGAGGCTCTGCCGGGCTGGCTCTCCAAATGGAGGCTCTCGGTGAACGTCGGCAAGACCCAAGCGATCGATCATGACGGGGACAAGACCCCACCCGCCTCCACTGCGACTGCTCGGCGAACCGGTGCCGTGGCGGCCACACGTCAAATATCTGGGAGTTACCATTGACCGGCGTCTCACGTTCAAGAAGCACGTGGGAGACGTCGTCGCGAACACCAAGGCAGCGAGAGGGAAGCTTCACGGAGTCCTCTCCTCCAGCCTCCCCCTGAGGACGAAGCTCGGGATCTACCGAGCATATGTCAGATCCCGCCTCACGTACGCGGCCCCGGCGTGGTACGCCTACTGCTCTGAGACCAACAGAAGTAGACTCAGAGCCCAGGAGAACCTCAGTCTCAGAGCAGTCGTCGGCGCCCCGCGGTACGTGAGGAACTCGACGATCCTCAGGGACCTGAAGTGGGAGGGCCTTGACGACTTTGTGGCCAGGCTGGCCACGAAGATGTTCGAGAGGGCGGACGCATCTGCACATGAACACCTGCGCGGCATCGCGCCACTCCATGCCCGCCCTCCGGACCGTCGCGTGAAGCCCTCACCTCGCTGCCTTGCGGCAGACGTCGTCGCCCAGTGATGACGCCGCCGCCGATGGGAACTCCCAGAAGACAGAAGAAGAAGAAGATCCAGGCCGCCACGGCCGCCCCACTGACCTGCCTACAGCTGTAGGCAGCGATGAAGCCAACGAAGAGGGTCAAAAACCCTGACCGTTTGCTCCAACTCCTACACAAGGAGTTTGGGAGGACTACACGACCGATCGTCGGAGCCGCGGTTCCCCAGGCATAACACCTAGCCTGGCGGAAGATCTTCCCTTTGGTGGCGGTCGAGCCGAATCATCGCTCCCGCTACATTGGTGACCCCGACGTGATTGGAAGCAACCTTCATCATCAACTCTCCAATCCTCAGTATCACTCCTCACTCTGCAAGCAGTCTCACAGCAAGCCAGCAACTGGGTATCGCAGCAGGTCCATCGCAGCCAACTCAACAAGCTTCCTGGTCCTGTCTCCACCCGCACTTACTCTCATCGTCTTCAGCGACCGACGCATCTACTGCAGCCCACGCCTGGATCTCTTTGACGGCCGCTCTTCTCTCCAGCGTGGCAGCTCTGCATGAATCTACCGGCGCCAACAAGTCGACTTCGCTCTCTACCGTCTCGACTCACCGCAGACTACGAGCAACGCAACGGCTCACTCCTGACTCACTAGGACTTCGAGCTACTTCCGACTCACTGGAAGACAACTGGCACTTGCAAGCTACTGAAGCACAGATTGCACAGCAAGATCAAGACTTCAGACCTCCGGTCTTGGGGGGGAGTACTGTGGCGACATCTCTACGCCACTCGTCACAACATCCAATCTCACAACTACTGTCAATCATCGCGAAGAAATTGACGCGCTTAACCAATAGCAGCGAAGAACCCAAATCGCGATTTCAGAGATTTCAAGGATTGGAGCTATATATACAACCTCCGACTCAACATCGTCGGAGCCGCGGTTCCCCAGGCATAACACCTAGCCTGGCGGAAGATCTTCCCTTTGGTGGCGGTCGAGCCGAATCATCGCTCCCGCTACAGACTCAATAAACACGAGACTTAAAGTTCAAAGTGATATAGGTAGGTACGATAGCTCCTAGATAATAAAAAAAATATCTAGTTTCATTCAATTTAGTTCACACCAAGTCTTAATAGCCTACCTTATAATAAATACCTAAGTTACTAGAGAAACATTTAAAAAATGAAATAAGTCTAGATAGTATCTACCAACCAAAGATTTTTTTTCGCTCAATTCGACATGCTGCTTTTTCCAAGGAGGATTTGTTACCACTAACGCCATCTGTCGTATTATTGTGATGGCGGGCCGCGCAATGCAAATCGTTCCGAAATTGCAGCAGAGAAAAAACGCAATCGGAAAAATCTGGCAGGTGTTCACTTCTCATTAGGTCCTTGTACGCACCTGCCTTCGCAATCTGCACGTATTACATTTTCACGAGCCGACCTTTCTAGATAAATTATTCTGTTCGTATGTAGGTAAGTAGAACTAATTAACGTGAAATTGAAACTTACACTACCTGCCTACGCCCTACACTGCTACATGGTTATCGATGCATAATAATTATCATTACGTGAAAGGCCTTAGTACTAAAAAAATTTAAAAGTCATCGTTTTTTAGAATAAATGAATATACCTATTGATAAACATAACATAGGGACTACAAAGTACTCAAATAAATTTAATTTTGTAAAACCACCTACTAAAACATACAGTAGGCCTGCTGCAGTCTACATTAATTTGAGTGCTAATCGATACTCTTATGGTGAAGTAAAAACAGTGAGAAAACCTGCCATGATACAATTATAGATATGTCTGAAATGACTGACGTGTCGCCTTCTTGCAATGCAGGAAATTGTAAAATTAGTTACCTACAAAATGGAATAAAAAACGTTACGGTAAGACTACACATTTACATAACAGTCCTTATACATAAGAACATACAGTCATATAATCACGTTTTTATCCCTTACGGGTTAGACAAAGCCACCGTACGAAAAGTCTGAAAGACCACGTTCATGTCGTGTCACTATTTGAGTCTCAATGCCTTTGCCAGTTGCCTGCCAGTCACCTAAAAAAAGAATATTAGTTTTGAATTATTTCGAATTCTATGATGTTCTCTTACATTTCCATACAAAATCTCTAGCATGAGGTCTTTTTTATCATAACTCTAAAATATAAATAAAGGCACGAGACACCGGCTATCGAATATGATGGATTGGTTTCTACCATTAGAGTAAGATCCCAGAGCCGTAAGACACAACTTATTTTCTAAAGAATGGATCTTTCGATTCTCAGTAGTCTTTCATGTACTTTTAATACCTGCATGTTTGTGAGACTTGCCCAGTGACACCTGCGCAGGTACCAGGCGAGAAAGGTAACTAAAAATCACAGTTACTTAACTTAAATTTTTATGACTGATTTTTATATATATTTTATAGACTATTACTCTGAAGTCATATCAGAGAAGTCAGACGCTTTTCATGCGCCAGAACTTTTGTCAGACGCTTTAAAGTTCTATCAAAAAAAAATTAACTTAATTTATTTTTAAATGTCTGACTTTTATATATGTTATTCAGATAACTATTACAAAGTTGTATTAAATCAGTCAGACAGTTTGTAATGACCAAACACCCCTTAAACACAAGAATTACTCAGCCTCGAGTATGAGCGCGATAGCACAATGCGCATGCGCGTCAGAGTAAAATATCTAATATTTGAAAAGTACTTACTGTTTTCAATTTCATATTTTTGCATATCTATTCAAATACGATGAAATTTATAATTAAAATAATAATTAATCATTTTTAAAATAATATAATATATTGCATATAAATAGGGGAAAATGAATTTTTTTGTAGCAATAGCCTTTCAAAAAGAATGATTTTTAATTTATTTAAAAAAATATATCTATTATAATAATTTCAATAAAAAAATAATTAATTATGATTAATCAATTGAATAATTATTTTATTGTCTCTTTATCATCTTCATCATCAAAATAATCATTTGAATTTTCATCATTTATTAAATCTCAATACTGTCCACTCAAGTCATCGTCCTCATCATCAGTTAGATTGTCGTTGCTGGCAGAATATTCCGTAAAAATAAAATCATAAACAATTAAAAAATAGTATAGTTATAGTAAACCTATAACATATAAATATAAGTGAAAGGCGACTAAGGGATAGACTTACAAACTTGGGATTCTTTTTTAGGCGATGGGCGAGCAACCTATCACTATTTGAATCTCAATTCTATTATTAAGCCAAATAGCTGAACGTGGCCATTTAGTCTTTTCAAGACTGTTGGCTCTGTCTTCTTCGCAAGGGATATAGACGTGACCATATGTATGTAGTCTACTTTAATTTCGACACCACCGCAACGGCTTCGATGGTCCAGTGGTTAGCGCGTGAGACTGTGAAGTTGGCGGTCCGAGTTCGAGTCCCAACAATAACAAGATATGTATTAATTTTTATTAAAAATATTTTTTTTGTGTTGTTTGAGTGTATTTATTAAAAAAACTGAAAATCAAAATACTACATATAATCATACGGTAAAAATATTTTGTCTGTACATTTAATATTTTGACTGAAACAAATAGATAATTTTTTTTACATTTTTATTTTTATATACAGTATGCAATATATTATATTATTTTAAAAATGATTAATTATTATTTTAATTATAAATTTCATCGTATTTGACTAGATATGCAAAAATATGAAATTGAAAACAGTAAGTACTTTTCAAATATTAGATATTTTACTCTGACGCGCATGCGCATTGTGCTATCGCGCTCATACTCGAGGCTGAGTAATTCTTGTGTTTAAGGGGTGTTTGGTCATTACAAACTGTCTGACTGATTTAATACAACTTTGTAATAGTTATCTGAATAACATATATAAAAGTCAGACATTTAAAAATAAATTAAGTTGGTTAATTTTTTTTTGATAGAGCTTTAAAGCGTCTGACAAAAGTTCTGGCGCATGGAAAGCGTCTGACTTCTCTGATATGACTTCAGAGTAATAGTCTATAAAATATATATAAAAATCAGTCATAAAAATTTAAGTTAAGTAACTGTGATTTTTAGTTACCTTTCTCGCCTGGTACCTGCGCAGGTGTCACTGGGCAAGTCTCACAAACATGCAGGTATTAAAAGTACATGATAGACTACTGAGAATCGAAAGATCCATTCTTTAGAAAATAAGTTGTGTCTTACGGCTCTGGGATCTTGGACTACATGGCTAGTATGCTCGGAACTCGCTTTTGACAAATACATATCTGTGAGGCCTTGACACGTGTCTAACTGTGCTTTCTAAACAATTAATTAACTATAAAATATTATGTGATGACCAACTACCGACCTACTTACATACTTATTGCTTTTTTGTTCTAGCAGTGTTAATGCCGTTTTTAATTAGGTAAACCCGTAGGTATTTGCGTTACGCGAATAAATAAATTTTCTTTATCAAATACTTATATACCTATCAGAGTAAATTGATTTGTGATATACCTATACTTTAACGATGCAATATAATTCAGATAATTCGAATAGCCAAATAGCTGAACGTGGCCATTCAGTCTTTTCAAGACTATTGGCTCTGTCTACCCCGCAAGGGATATAGACGTGACCATATGTATGTATGTATGTAATTCTAATTTGATGGTAGGTACCTACAGGTTAAAATTTTGTTTAACATTTTATAATAACTACTTCATCTCTTGAAGTAAAAAGCGACTAAGGGAAAAGGCACAGTTCCTTCAGTGGAAGCTATCAGCCGCTTCTCTCCCCGTAAAAAGCCTGGAGATTCTTCCTTCTCCAGTTAAGGAGAGCCCTCAACCGTCCAACTGAGTAAACTTTACCTGTAACTATCTCTCCGTATCTCACTTCCATCCATAGTGAAAGATTATATTATGGTGTAGGTGATCATTAGGTTAGCCGATGGCACCGTTTGGTTTTAGTGGGTTCAAGCCCCACATAACCCATTCGGCTTCCCGTAGCCGGCCGGGTAGACCAAGGTCTTTCCAAACGTAAAAAAAAAAAGTTGTTCATTAGGTTAGCTGAACGTGATGCCTTATTGATTCTGTCTACTCCCGTAAAGGACAAATAGGACGTGATACTGTAGAGTAATATGTATTATGATAAAATAAAAAATATCGCTAGTTCTTAATATAATTATTAACCCACTGTGCATAAAAATGTAAAAGTTTAGGCGCGAGGAGTAGTGCAGCAAAAAACTATATTATCCACTGTCAATGTCAAAGTCAACTAAACAAATGTCATTTGTCAATGTCCATTGTTTGTCCACAACAAACCAACGACAGACAACAGACAAATACAAGCGAAGCAAAATAAAAATCGGCTTCGTTTTTTTACGATGAAAAGTGATAATAACTCAGATTTTAACTAATTATGCATGTTATATGCAATTAACTACATACAAATCATACTTTTTAATTTTTGGTATCCCAAAAAATGGCAGACGAAGAAGGTTAGGAAGTGTATTTTTCAAGAAATTTCTGCAACAATATTTCTTATTATTTGCGTTACGATTAATCTTGTTAGCTTGTCTGATAATTATATACTGATGTCATTAAATATGTTGGTCAATAAATCCATTTTATTTTTATTTTTCAGCGCCATCAGACAGTAGTCTTTTGGTCATAGTAGTAGACACAAATCCGAACCAGCGTTACATAACAGAGGACCCCAAAGTCCTGACAAACTGCCTCGATGCCGTCATAGCGTTTGCCAATTCACATTTGATGCAGAAATCTGCCAACCAATTAGCAGTTATTGGGTGTCATTTTCATAAGAGGCATGTAGAAAAAATTCAACATAGTCAACTTATAAGACCAACCAGGATAACCTTTAATTAATAAAACTATCGGTTTTTTTTTCAGCGAATACTTATACCCCTCTCCTGGAAAACCTCTAGATGTGAGGCAAATAGATGGACAGTATGAATTGTTCACGTTGGTGGAGAAAACTATTAAAGCAAGGCATGTCATATTTACTTACTTATTTGTAACCATCACACAAGGATATCAACATGTATCCTGCTTTTTGTAAAACCCTACTGTATCAATCTCTTTTAACTGTGAAAAGAATAGGATATATTTATCAACAAATACAAAGATGTCAAAGATGTGAATTGGCACAAATTATTGTTAGTAATGATGTTAATGACTATAATGCATATTCTATTCTGAAAAAAAAATATTTTTGCTAATTGCCATGGGAAAATACTCTAGACTTTCATCATAGCATATTATTATGCATTTTATCTCCCTATGTCATTTGGAATTTTATATTTTTCAACAACTTACTTCTTCCAGCAGAGCCTGTAGCTCAAGCAGTAGCTTACAGTAACAAAATACATTATCACAAAGATAGGTTTTGCTATAATATATTTTGTAACTAAAATTCCAGATTTTAAATGATAATTAACTTACAATACTTTAATTTTAGGTTAGTGAACCTAGTCAAAAGTCAGCCGCTTGAAGAAAAGCCAGGGGAATCACTTCTTGCTGGGGCTCTCGCGATGGCATTATGTTACATAGCTAGGGTAAGTTCACCCATTATTGAACACAAGTCTAGATTTTTTCATTTTACCTATGAAAAGAAACCCTTGCATTTACATATAATAATCTTTGCTGGAGATGAGGTAAGCCATGTCTCATATTGGATTATGGGCACATACTATGGTTTCCATCACTATTAAATCATTACTCACAACAGAATGATTTGTACATAACCATGTGCATTATGCTTTTTTATTTGGGCACTGTAAACCATCTGAAGTGTCACTCTTTTATTTAATTTTAACTTCTTGTTGTTGCTAACTAAGACCACACAAACACTTATTTTTTGTGAAATTGCAAATATCTCAAAGTACTTAACCAAATGGTTCTAGAAATTTTGTAAGGAACATTCATAAAATTTACTTTCCCCTCAATTTGATTGGCAGACTTCACTTGCTTTGCTTGCTTGATTAAAATAATAATTGGTCACTAATATTATAGTTCTTATTATTTATTTAAATTTAAATTTTCAGATGCGTCGTCAAGCAGCGCCAGGCCTGCGCATGAGCAGTCGCATACTCATAGTGACTGGTAGTTCCGACACCGCAGCGCAGTACATCAACTACATGAATGTGTTCTTCACTGCTCAGGTAAATAGGTCATGAAATTTTAAATTCTTTTACTAGCAACAACTCTCTTATCTTTGGGTCTTCTCTTCATTATTTAGTTTATTTTTTTATTAGATTCTTTACATACATATAACCACGTCTCCTTTATAAGGTTATATGAGCCAACAGTCTTGAAAAGACTGAAAGGCCACATTCAGCTGTATGGCTCATTGATGGAATTGAGACTCTTATAGGGACATATTGCTAGCCCATTGCCTACAAAATCCCAAGTCGCCTTTCACATCATCCACGGGAAGATATGAGAGAGTGGTCCTATTCTAAATGCCGGGAACCACAAGCATATCATTGTTTTTAAATACCCATCTGATGATTCCAGAAGCAACAAGTGCTCATCGACGTGTGCTCGTTGGACAAGCACCTCAGTTTGCTGCAACAGGGCTGCGACATCACGGGCGGGTTGTACCTCAAGATACCAACGTTAGAAGGCCTATTACAGTATCTTTTGGTATGTAATTTAAATTAAAGTTTACCTGGTGAAAGATCTGGTCAAGGGTACCGAAACCTCTGATGAAAAGTAAAGTATTGGATCGTGGTAAGTGGAAAAATAAAGTCTCTGCCCACTTCGCTGGGAAAGACGCGTGGTTTTATGGATTTGTCATTTAAATTGAAAATATTACATTGTTATTATATGCATGGTCTGTTAAGAATAAGAGTCGACTTTGTCTAGATTTCATTACTTTTTAGAGATAAACAAACAGCTCCATTGGGAGCATGCTAGTTTTTTAATAGAGAAGAGTGTTTTAGTGTGTTGTTATTTGACAATTTTATGCATGTAATTGTCAACATATTACAAAGTCTGAAGCAGATTTAAGAAGGATTATATAAATATTGAAAAGCAATGGTCTTAAAATTGAGCCTTGAGGCACCCCACCGGCTCGTTGCAATACTTCTATTTCATGTCAAATTGATACTTTTATTAATTAACTGGCGACCCGCCCCTGCTTCGCACGTAGCATTTATACATATAAACCTATTGAATTACCATCTATAAAAAACCTGCATCAAAATCCGTTGTGCAGTTTTAAAAATCTAAGCACTTGATTGAGTTAGCCTCGAATTAAGTTCGAGACTTGTGTTACAAGATACTAACTCAACGATAATATATTTTATAATAAATACTTATATAGATAAACATCAAAGAAAATTTTTCCCATCATCCCTGGCCGGGATTCGAACCCGGGACTTCCGGTGTCTCAGACAAGGGTACTACCGCTGCGCCACAGAGGCTGAAATAAAACGGAAAAACGCGAAAAGCTACTTCACTTTATACTATATACCTAGTGGTTATGTGATTTCCCAGTGGGTGTTTCTGCCCGACTGCTCGGAGCGCACGAAGCTGGTGCTGCCCGGGCGCGGCCGCGTGGACTACCGCGCCGCCTGCTTCTGCCACCGCGACCTGCTCACCGTCGGATACGTGTGCTCCGTGTGTCTTAGCGGTCCGTATATATCCTGATTATATTATTAATGCGAAAGCTTGTACTCACAAGCTTTCGCATTAATAATATAATATGATTTAACAAATTAATGTATATAACAAACATCCATACCCACATACTCATGTGGGTATGGATGTTTGTTACTCTTTCACGCTAATATGTACTACTTAACCGTTAACGATGAAATTTGACGAATTACGATGAATATATAACTGATATATTTTATTTTACAGTGTTCTGCAAGTTCAGTCCAATATGCACCACTTGTCAGTAAGTATATTTCTACTTATTATTTAAAAATGCAAAGAGATATGAGATTAATCTTTTAAAATTAATTATGTTTCATGAATTGTGACATATTAATGTTTTAACTCATACACGTTTTCAATAACAGTCTCTTATGTTATTCAGTAGGTACTAGATTCCCGCGTATTTGCTTGCATATAAATTGCATCTTTTGCGGTAACCTGATGTATAAGCTGTAATGTTTTTTATAATTTGTTGCATATCTTGGTACTAATAAGATAATAATATTTTTTTAATAAAAAACAATTATCTTGATAAAAAGAAACAGAATATATTTCTGTCCAAATAAAATAGCCACAGCAATTTAATTGAAATGATTGAATTTTTAAGTATCGTTCGTTAGTAAGTATTCCAAAACGACTTACTCTAGGGCTCAGCTCAATTTGTGTAATTTGTTCCATAAACATTTGTTTATTTCATTATAGCGACAGTAAATTTAGTTGTTTTTTTTTCAGCACCGTGTTCAAGATCGGTGGCCCATTGCCCATGATGAAGGCGAAGAAGAGGAAGAAGGTGTGAAGAGACTGATGCGTTTATGTAAATATGATTTAATATACATTTTTAAGTACTTATCGAAATAGTTTTATTTTTATCATTTTGATTTATATTAGTTGCGACTGGTGCTTTCATGGTGTGAGAAAATATTGTGAAACCTGCACTTTCAGGCAATTAGTTGTGTAACCTGCAAAGGTGCCCCTGCAAAGGTAGTAGAGGTCAGATGGGAGTCGCTTTGTATAAAACCTGACTCACCCACAAGGATCGTGGTGACAGGCTGAAAAAGATGAGTTTTAAATTCACACCATACATAATTATGGTATTATTTACATACCAAGTTGAAATAATCTTTTGTTCATAGGAAAAGAATAAGTTCTAGAAATTATTCTTACACTATGACTTGCAATATTTCAATTATATCATGAAACCATCCGGTTGAACGTGACTTTTCAGTCTTTTCGAGACCGTCGGCTCTGTCTACCCCGTAAGAGGTAAAGTCGGGGTATATGTATGTCCTTAAAATATAGTTTTTGCTTAGGCGTCAAAGCGTAACGATATCTTCAATATCTTTAAATGCAATACAATCACAAATAAACTAATTAGGCGATTAGCTGATTTAAATGAGATATGGAAATCGTCTTTATGACGGTAGGCTTTGTTACAAGGAAAAGTTTATCGGAGATTGAAATATCAATTGCCCTTGTCTAATACGAAACTCATTATAATAGAAAGTGCAGTGACATTGCATAAAGCATAAATTGTTTTCAAGGATGGCACATAAGGTCACACTGTTTTGTTAATAAAAGTAATTAGGGTAGATATTTATATAACTGCCTAATTATTTATTTAAAAAAAATCTAAATCTTACGCTGCGACCACGTTGCAATGCCTGTTTTTAACTAAAAAAATTGACAATTGTTTTTATTTTTTCTAAAATCTTGACACCTGGGATTGCTTTTATTTCTGTTGTAAATTACCAAAATAATAAAGTTCACCTTTTGCTAAAAAAAAATATATGAAATAAATAAGATAAATAAGATTTAAATACATGAATATATAATAGATTGAAATAAAAAGATTAAACATAATCAGTCTGTATATTTTTGAGTTATCAAAAAAACAATTAATTAGCTTACATTTAGTGAGTCGCCATGATTGATAAAATGAATTACAACATTATGAAGCCTTAATTTTAACCGACACGTCCTAGATTCTATTGTATATAATCATGAGTTATAAAAGTAGTTTAGCTATAGGTAATAAAAGAAAACAATATAGTGGAAATAATATCCTCTTTTATACACTTCAATTTGTGTCCAATTTTTTTTTGCGAAGCTGACTGAAACATACTTTTTACAACCGATAATTTGTCGATAAACAATGCATTTATATTAACTATCTGACTGATTAATGATGTTATTGCGGTTGCAATATAGATTATTTAGTGTTAGACGCGATAAAAATATTTAAATCCAATTTAATTTTTCACACATTTGCAGAAGTTCGAGATAAAAATCTATACAAGATTAAAATAAAGTAATGAATTGACATTGTTATACCTCTGATTTCCTTATTGATAAAATTTGAAACGCAACCCTATAATACGCATTATAGGGTATTATTAGAGTTGTGTATAATCTTTCTTTTCAAAGAACGATGAGAAAGAATTTTCCTGATCGGTTCCGTATTTCCGAAGATTACCCCTTACTTTATTGATTTACTTTTTTACTTTGATAATTTACTTGATTAACTTTAGTCCCCACGTGCTACTTGTCTATCTTAACTATGCGGAGACTAAAATGACGAAGTTAGTGGATAATGGCTAGCTGTAAAACGGAAACAGTATCACATAATAAAGATGGCTTATTATACTTGAGTCTTGCATCGCATCCAGTTTTCTGCCCCAACCATTGCGACCAGTTGCGACGTCACATTGACAAGTATTCCAGAAATTTAGTAGAGTATGTTTGTTACTCCTTCACGGAAAATTTTACTCTTTCACGAAAAATCTACTGGACATATTTTGATGAAATTTGGTACATATTATGTTATTCCCGGTTACATTCTAAGCTCTCTAGGTAATTGTTTTACATTATAACGATAAGAAACTATACCTAGAAAAAAACCTGGAGTGTGACAAAATACTACATAATAGCATTAACGCGCACGTATCGTTCTATTATTTTATGTCGAACGTTTTGAATAATGTTCATCACAGAGTTAATGAAAACCGGTAAGGTGCGCGTTTAATACTTGTATTATTTTTGAATAGTATGAAGCAACGCGAAAGTTTAAAGTCAGTTGTTACAAAATAAGCTAAATAAAAAAGATAATTTCTTATCGGCTTCCGCCCCACTTTGTGTAGCCAGTATGAGGAATTTCCAATGTGTAATTTTGCTACTTTTCTATTCAACTTCATTTCAATACAATTATATCGAAGCACTTATTTCATTCAATGATTAATAACAACTAAACTTAACAAATGGTCATGGCCTTAACAAGAGTTAGAGATGAGAAATGAATTCAGGATGGCAAGTTGCTCGCGTATGATTTCCCGAGTTAAGTTTATTGTCTAAATCATGGTTTACTTTTCAAACAATCTTAGTTGAAGGCATGTTATTTCTAAGCAATTAGTGTTCTAATAGACTGTCGATAAATTACAGTCGAAACTTGGCCGTAACTTAATTTTCCGTCGTAAATTATTAAAACGACTAAAATCAATGATCTTACCTCAGGAAAGCAAACCTACAAACTTGCCGATCTATATTTGCTATGTTTTGTCGATGGCTTCGAAAGCATTATCTATTTCTGTTTCTAATACTCTAGCATCAGTACTAGGTCTTCTGTCTACTACTGTAGGGTTTAAATTAGTAGATTTTTCGTCCGTCGGTTCCGCCACTTTGGCGTCGGCGCTCCATCTTCGATTACTGTCGATTGTGATGTCAGGTTTAACTGGTTGGTTCACGTGGTATTCCATCGTCTTTGGCCTTTCTGCTGGTGTGTAGTTCTGAAAATTATCGGCTTTTAATAATCGAACATGATGACGAAAAAAGTGGGGGGAAACGACCCAGAGGCCGCTGATAAAAGCGGTGGTCGGATCAGATCTCTGAGAGGTTGGAAACAGAGATCAGCGTCGCGCTGCATCAAGCGACGGATCTCAACCGATGAAAACAGTCACACAATCAGAGTCACGCTCACGATACTCGGTATTAAGTGACTAGTTAAGGATAGATAGAGAGTTATATAGGCAGTATAAGCACCTTATTATAAAGGCAGAGAATACATCTATCCACTTGGCACGATCATTGCATACATGTATATTTGCTTCATCCACATTCATCAATCTTTTCACGCAGGCTCGTCGGTTAAGTTTGACCTTGATCGACCTTACACCAGAACACTCCCAATTTGATACACTACTATTTGATAGGTGTGTACCTCAAAAAAAAAAGAATAGATAGAGTCAAAAAACTTCTCTTCAAACTTTATTATCTAGGAGATAACCGTTAAATTATTTTTACATCTCATCTTTTTCAATAGGTAAGCTGTTGTAAATTTTTAGTTTATAAGTTGTCTTATTGTCAGCTTAAGTATTCATACCTCTCCATAAAGATCCTTGCTCAAGGAATGCCTCTTCTTGTTGGCCTGTTTGAGCCTCCCAGACCTGGAGATAGACAGTTTCCGCCGGCTATCCATGGGGGGTTCACCATCTTCCAAATCCCCTTCATAAACAATCGTTCGAGATTTCTTCTCGCTTGGGGTAAATAGGGATTTCAGATATTTCGCCATTTTGTTATTTCATTACGCGCTGGAAATTATGAGATGTTAATTTAGTATACATTGATACCGTCGGATGCCGTAAATGGTAAGTAAAGGAAAAGTGCTAACAGCTGATTCATTTCCAGGACGGGCAAAGATACGGCAGCCAGCTTCTGTACTAGGTAATACTACACATAAAGATAGCCACATCTAGGTAGGTATATCCCTTGCGGGGTAAACAGACAGTTTTGAAAATTAATACTACACATACCTTATTATTCAAATACCAAGAAAATATATGGTTATAATTGACTAACAGCAAATAATGGAATCTGGGTAAACATATATTTGGCCAAAGCATTTAATATAAAAATACGCCAAATTATTTTTGTTCATAAAACGTAGTGCACATGTACTTAGCTAAAAGAGCGTCCGTATCGTGTATACCTGTATCTCTTTAGAGAAATGCGTCTAATCTACGGAAACAAACTCTACAAATTAATGTAGAAAGCCTATAAAAAATTGCTGGCTTTGGATGTATGGAATTGAACTTTGGTATCTATACCTAATAAATAGTAATAAATAGTAGCTACCTATCTCTTTAAAAAACTTAATGCAAGGTTTTTCTACATTTCACAAGTTACATACAGACTAAAATTAACCCCTGCGATGCCAGGGCGGAACACTAGTTTTAAACAATTGAAACACTATCTCGAGATATGAAATCTAGAATATAAAATTTCACCAAACTCAAGGTCTCACCCGTTCAACCGATAACCTATCGAAGTCTTCAGCCGATCACAAAATTAAGTTAACATTACAAGTAACCAGGCAGGTACTTACTGTTCACTATTGCTTTTCCGATAAGGTTGTTTGCAATTTAACAATGCAGCCTCCGCCCGCACGACTAAACACGCACTGCACTGTAACTGCCACCTATTATTTACCATAATTTCATCTTGTGATAAGATAGTGATAAATTATCTCCGATAAGCGTTTCTTTTGATAATGAATTAGAATTACCTTTATCTGTTAATGATTGTTAGTTTTTGATTTTTCGATTGCATTGTGGGTTACCCGTTTAATTTTATTTGAGATTTGTTTGAATATTTTGAGTATGAAAGCATAAAGCTGTCATTATGAGTGCACAGCAACAATCCAGGATGCATGTATATCTTTCCCCTGAATTCATCGTAATATTCATGAAAACCTTATCTTAATCCCTGAAGTATCAACTGATAGTTTTCGAGAGCGATATGAGCTGTGGAATCATTTACAAATTGTATACACAACATTTGATATGTATGTAGCAAATCCCTATGAAGAAAAATTGTAGTATATTAAGGTATGGGTACCTAGGTACCGTGATAGGGGAACTACCGTGGTACTAGTGTCAAAGAACGAACCACAATATAAGTATTTCAAACTGTAACATCTGTTTATATTACATAAATATCTACCCATTTTAAAAAGATTTCCGTACATATTTTAAATTTTGGTCTCAGCTTTTGTCTTCAGAAATTATGAGGTAAGAAAATTGAAGTCGGTAAGTAATTTTAAAAACGTTTATTAAAATAATTTCAAATTATGTACAAAATGAACAAACTCAGTATCAAACTTGGTAATAAGCACCAATAACATTCCACAAGAATGATCAAATCATAAAACACGCCAATGTATTAAACATTTTTCACAACAAAAAAATAGCCTAAGTACTTGTATTGCATTTTTAATAACATTTATTAATTTTAACCGAAAACAAAAATACACGTTTCTTTTTGTAGGAAGTACTCATTTCTATATTCTGTAACCGCCTTGATTAATTATGCCAACAAACAAATATACGTAAGAGTACTTGTGAATATTTAAATAATATATATATATATAAATTAAATAATATATATAAATTGGAAAAACTTATTGATAGTATATTAAATTAATGTGATGAGAAAAGAACAGAGTAGAGAAATGAAAGAGTTTGTAAATTCATGACAGTGTCTTTAAAGTTAGGAGAGCTTTGAAAGTTTGCGGACAGGTAACTAAGTGCAAAAAGTAATAATATAATATAAAATGATACAAAATAGTGATATAATAGCAGTAACATAGAATGTCAACATTTTGAGCACGCTAAACAAAATTTATAACGTACCTAGTTTATTTGGTAATAGAAGGCCAATCATCCGATACATATTTACAATATGTAAGTTGACAATGTATACACATAAAAATTTAGAATATATTATATAATGTAAGTAGACATAGCTTTGTTTATTCAATGCATTATATTTATTTATTAATTATAATTATATTTATTAATATTATTCAAAAGGTCAAATTACAACGGCGTCAAAAATATAAAGGTACATTACAACCCACCCTTTAGTTTTCAGTACAAAGGTGCCCAGAACACTTGCTGCATTACCACGCTGGATAGCTATGGCCGTTCTTTGCACCAAAAACGAAACAGAGCAGGAGTCTCCAGTCTATTATATTATGTTATATTTAAGAGCAGGCCGCATAATTTGGAGGGCATTCATAAACGTCCACAAATGAATCTTCTTTCATAAAGATATGTTAATTCTCAAGAATAACAAATGAATTTAATGTGCTTTATTAATAAAAAACACGACCGATATAATTGCATTATCTCGTTAAACTTCATTATTTATAATATCAATAGGTAGGAAATAGGTATCTACTAACTATTAAGATATTTAATATATTATAAAACATTTTTTGTATTGCCACTAGTTTAGGCACTCTTTAAACGAAATGTGATAATAATAAATTGATTTATGTAACAACTAAATGGATATTATACATAAAAAAAGCTAACAAACTAATCGTTGTCATGATCTTATGAGCAAATGAAAGTAAAAATAAAAGCCATAAAAATTAGGTGAATTTACATTGAATGAAAGAAGGTAACCTACCCTACATTTTATATACAAAATATGTACATGTTGTAATTCTCAAAACGCTATTTATTTTGAAAAACGCGAATCAAGGCGACTTCTATCATAAATCTACATCACAGCAATTTTCGCCAAGCTAAAAATTTTATGATGACAATAATTTTTTATATCGGCCTCTTTCAGAGCTTTGATACATTATATTACCAGAAGGCTAATTTACGCTGAGACAGTATTTTAAAACAAATTACTTTGGTTTTTGTTTTGTCAATTATTCCTACTAAGATTGCACATTACTATATAATAAGATTTATGATCAGTCAATTAAATATAATTTTAATATAATATAATTATATATATAAACATTAATATCGTATCGTATTAAAATTGCTATGGAATAGACATAACATGTAACTACAATAAAGTATGCTCTCGCGCCTTTTTGAAAAACGGCCAAGTGTGAGTCATGAGTCGCGCACGAAGGATGCTGATCGACCAAAAATTGCTTAAAAATATGAAGAAATGCCATGCAATTTCTTTAGTTAAATAACACGCGTCTACCTGTAACCATTCTTAATATTGAGCAAAAAATACGAAAAAAAAACACGTTTGTTGTATTGGAAACCCCTTAACGTATTTAGTATGTATTTGTTTTTATAGCGGCAAAAGAAATACATAAGTAATTTATAAAAAAAGGAGTTTTCTATCGGTCATGAGATACACCTGGTGACGGACAGACAGACAGCGGGGGTTTAATAATAACTCATTTTGTCCTTTTAGGTACGGAACATTAAAAAATGCTAATGGAAGCCTCTCAATGGATCTCTTTTACTGCTAAGTAGACAAATAGCTACCTATAGGAAGGTGAATTATATTCCATATCTTATTCAAAATTTTTCTGGCGTTTTCAACGCTCAGCAAATATTTTTTGTTACCTTCGTTCAACTATAGATACACAGATGAAGGCAAAAATACACTCACTTTTATACGTCATTTTAAAGTAACATACAATTAAAAAATTGATCTTAATGTATTGCAATAAAACACAAAATCCTCAAATATAAAACTTTTGCTCATTATGAATTTTAGCTCAGCAGCTTTATATTTAAGCATTGTGTGCTTAAAAGAACAAAAAGATCCATTTTCGAACCGCGGGACCGATTTGTTTGTTTCGGATACTTCAACGGGATTGAGTCTATTAAATAGAAGTCAATGTTTTTTACAATCACATTGTCATATCGTCTGTGTCTGAGCGTAAATCCTCCCTCAGTGTTACTCATTCCTTTATTTACATAAATAACTATAGCTTACACTGTCTGCTCAGTGTCGTCCCTAGTACTAGACATAGCGTCCGAAGTATTCATCGAAGTAACCGTTCTATACAATTTTAGGTTAGACTCTGTATAGTCTAGAATCTTCCTACTGGAATGTCGGATGTATAGCATTTGTTTATGGTATATTTTGAGGGCGCCTTTTATGGTTATATACGTTAGGCCACCCAGGATGGTCCTGTGTAAGTTGTTTTGTATGGACCTGAAGAAGATTTTGCCAATTATTGTGGATATAGTGGGGAGCAGCAGCGCTGAGCAGAATATTCGTGTTGGTGACAGGTGCGAGTTGCCGTTCTGGTTCTGGTTGTTGTTCTGGCCTGTCACGATGGCGCCACGGTCGCCTTCCACTCTGAAACATTGCTTCCTTTTTAATTTTCATTGTAATATGAGCTAAAACTTAGTTTATGCGACAGGAAGATTCAATTTTAACAGTGGGTCCCTGGCTTGGGAGTTTTTTATGCTTTAAAGATATAGCGGCGATTTTTTACACTGCTAAAATTCATATATCAAATTTTAATTCACACTATTTATTAAGGCTTAAAATTGGTTAGAAATAAAACTATCATCAAAAGGTCTTTATTTAGAAGGCATCTGTAGCGCAGCCATAGTCCCACGAACTAGAAAATTCTATTGACAGATCCTACATTCTTTTTAAATTTTTTCAATATCAAACCAGCAGTTCGAATGTTATCGCGTAACAAACAAACAGATAAAATGTATTTTCATCCCCAAGTAGGTAAGTAGAAGATACAAAACAAAAATATAGTCGTTGAATTAGTATGTATCTCGTAACACAAGTCTAGAACTTAATTTATATTTTGCAATTAGTAAAAACATGATAAACATATACATAACGATAATAATCTTCCTTGGCCGATTAATTTCATCACGAACAAAAATAAATACGATAGCTTTAACATGGTCAGTTAATAAGTTAACCCCAATACTACGTAGCAAACAAAGTCCGCATACGAAAATCCTATCAGCTGATAATATTGACAAAACATGCAACCGTTTATCCACCGAGCAAGCAACTGGGAGAATATTTTATATTGTCATTATCCAATAGCAAATCGTTTGCAAATGTTAAACCAGAATAACATTTCTTGGCTATAAAAGAAATAGACAAGACATTAACTCAAATAATACAAACAATTAACATCACGGCTCTTTCCCGAAGCGGTAAGTAGGCGGCATTTTTACAGCTGCACACTTCGTTCGCTACGTTCAAACTCTTTACATGCAATTTCTTCACATAGCCTTCTTTGCCGTGTGGTTCCCGGCACCAGAAAAAATAATAGGACCACTCTATCTATTTCCCATGGATGACGTAAAAGGCGACTAAGGGTAGGCTTATAAACTTGGGATTCTTGTTTTAGGCGATGGGCTAGCAACCTGTCACTATTTGAATCTCAATTCTATCTTAAAGCCAAATCGCTGAACGTGGCCTTTCAATCTTTACAAGACTGTTGGCTCTGTCTACCCCGCAAGGGATATAGACGTGATCATATGTATGTATGTATGTACATGAATATCCCATTTTATGTTTATGAATAGACCACAGATACCAAGAAGTTAGTTACAATAATAACTCTTTCATTTAGTAGGCGGTAAAAAATAGGAAACTTATATTGAGGCATGTAGCACATGTAAGTACATAAGTACTTCCTATTTTTCAACACAATTGCAGTGGGCCGGTCATGCGTAAACAAGCAGCTGTTTTTTTTTAAACAATCACGCTAGACTTGGGTACGAAATTTATAAATCTAACAGTTTCGAAGAACTATTCAAAACCAGATAAATCTAACAGGAATCAAACCATAACGTACATTAATAGAGTACCTATACAGATCCACTACACACCTTCATTATTTTCAGTGTATGAAAATGAAGCGATATTTGTATGGGGCACATTCTAAATAAGTAATAAAGATCGTTTACGATCTTTTAGTGATAAAGTCACCTTTTGCTGCAATATTTTTTAATACATGTGAATATGCTGTAATTTATTATGGTGCAATAAAGAGTTATTGTATATTTGTAAGTAAAACAATAAACATTTTTCCCAGACAACTGAAAAACATCTTTCCACTTCCCATGATCCCGACATACATTTTGTTTTTGCAAATTCAAGGTTTAGGGGACGTTCATTCATTATTGACCTAACCTTTCCCCGGAATTTCCCGACCCTAGTCTACATATTGTACCTACTTATATACAAAACTTAACATCCATATGCATTAATTATACATTCAACATTCCTCAACAGCCCTTATTGCAATCACGAAGACAAAACAGACAGACAAAATAATTTTAAAGTACAAATACTTATAGTACTCACCCGCCAAAAGGTAGTATATACGCCAACGCTGGTATCTTAGCACAGTACTTCCTCAAGAACAGAAGAACGGAGTCCTCCCAGTTGTACATCTTGGCGCTGATGAGGGTCACAGGTATGGTGGGGAGGAGGACCAGCAGCACCAGGGGGTCGGCTGACTCCATCATCTCCAGGCCCTCGCGGTGACCCACCACCTGGAATTACAGGTTAGGGGTTCATAAGTCATCTTTCTGTCGTCATTGATCAGATGAGAAATATATTAAAAAAGACATAATTTTTTTAAATACTGAAAAAGGCTGCATGTATTTATCCCTCGTCGCAAGTCAATACGGCCACAGAGGTATTGAGAGGTTGCTAATCCTGTATTGCGTCTAATAGTAGAATCTCAAATTTATAAACCTCTCTCTGGCAACTGGCACACCACGTTTTTTTCGCTAGTGCATGGCTGCAGTTCATACAGTTCTAGTCTAGATGGACAATCATGAAAGTTGCAATGGCTTGTACACTTTTCTTTGTGACCCATTGCAGTACGTAGCGTTGCGAAATGTGAATGAATTGACTGATATTTTCGTCCTGACACCAAACTCTCTTAAAGACGTTTCGATACATTAGTTGTCTTTTTTTAACTCGGTAAACCACAAAATGTAATTTTTTACAACACAATAAAAACGTTACAATTGAATGAGCTGGAAAGCGGAAAACAAATGCATAATGACAAAATTACATCCAATTGAGTTGTGAGAGAAAGTAGTAACGCCAAATCTATCGTCCTATTATGTAAGCCAAATAATACCTCACCGGTTGAATTATACAACTTAACATGTGCAATGGATATAGTTTTATTTGAAGACACTATATCACATACTAAAAACTACTGGGAGTCACACTAAGTCATACAAAATTCAGAAACGATACCTAAATGACCTTGATTTTTTTAAATTTCATTTCTTAGAAAGCCTAGTTCCTAGTTCGAAAACTCTAGAAAAATCCACAAAACTTCATTATTAAAATTTAACAATCACATATATAATTAACACAATTATAATAGCGTAGAATATAACACGACATGTGTGAAACAACAAATTCAAGTACAAAATTATGAAACCAGTCGAAAACGAACTACAAAATCAAATAGTTTAACAACTAAAACAAAATGACTCATATTAAATTAACATAACTAGAATCTGCGCGATACTTGCCCCAAAACATGTTTATTGGCATTCAGACTGGGTTTTTAAACATTGTTTTCTATATATTCGCCTTTTACGACATCCATTCATGGGAACGAGATGGAGTGGTCCTATACTTTTTTTTTATTGGTGCCAGGAACCACACGGCACTTCTATCTATGTTTCAGCGAAACCCATGTTTCGGCTGTAACTTTATAAGTCAGCTTACCCTTTTTATATTTCTATAAGAATGAAGAAAAAAATCTTTCAAACAAAAATTAATATGAATAGGAATACATTTTGAAGAATAAGGAACTGAATCATGGATCAAGTCAACAAACACTGACGATCCTAGAATGTGACTGATTCTACTCTTTGATTACGAGTATTAATTCCGGAATTCCCCGCAATAGAAGGATCTAGCTCATTTAAACCATATCTATTTCTAATATCATAGTATTTGGATTTCCCGGAATCAGGCCACTGAGAAGTCCGGTTCGAAATTTAGATTTTGTATGCATGGAATAACGTGCTATCCATCTGTTATCTGCTAATTATGACGTCAAACAACCGATTTTGTTACGCACGTAAATTTTTGCGAGCACTTGCTAAGTACAATGAAATCCTTTATTCACCTAATACGAATCCGTTATCTATACAAGCGATGATCCTACGTCAGGCTAAAACCGTTATGATTAACCCTATTTATATTTTACCGTAAATGCTCTTTGTGCCGAAAATTCGTGACGAGATAAAAGCATGTGTGAGTACCTGCTGTAGACTAGCTGTCATGTTAAAAGTAGTGACGAAGTCTACAATGTCATCTGTTACTTAGAATTCAGCTTTCAAGTAGAGAAAGAGATCTTTAAATCAGTGCAAAATAAAATTTTTCCTTTTAAAAATAAATTGGGATATAAATAAAAACTTAAATGGAAAAGAAAACATTAAAAATTAGTATGTCGCCTGGATAGCCCGTGTAAATAGGGCCTATCCTGCGGGGAGCTTAACCGAAAAGAAAAGTATGAGAAAAAGGAAATGGAAAAATATGATATTATTCAAGGCTAGACGACCGTATAACTAGGCAGTTTAAAAGGTACTCACCAACATCCACCGTGCAGAAGAAATCCTCGCAGTGAGACTGACCAGGGCTCTGGGAGGCTTCTAAGTTCTGCCGACCGGCTATTTGTAAAGTCCTTGAATAATACTGATTACACCAAATGTCTATGTTCACTTCACAAATCGAAGTAGTATAATGACTAACGACTTAATAAAACTCATAAATTAACAGTTCCAGTCGAAGATCAATTAAAAGAACGGAGAAGATAAAAATTCGGAAGATTCCGACATTAGAGATTTTGACACAATGTTTTTAAAAAGAAAAACAACACACTATCGCTCATGTGGCCAGTCAGACGCTAACCAAAGAGGCCTTCCGCATTAGGTTTTAGAAGGAGGTACCTCGCCACTACCTAGATGGTGCTAGCCTTGAATGAAAAACCTAAAGATATGGGTAAATAAAAATAAAAATGAAAAGATGGGACATATCGGTCCAACCATTCTCCCCGGCTTGGAAGTTCAAAGAACTTTCAAAGAAAAGAAAGTTGAAGTATATTAATTATTACAATATATGATGAGAGAGAACACGGCTGAATTAAGAGACAATTCAACAATTAACGTAATTTAAAAATTATATTTTTAGGCAAATGAATTAAAGTTATTTATTGAGTTTATAAATGATAAAATTTAACAACCGGTCTTTTATAACACCGTATTTTGTTTTTAACTAAGGCAACTCTGATAGTTTCATCATTGCCTGGATATAATTTTATAATTAAACCTATAGGCCAAGTAAATGAAGCGAAGTGAATGAGATGAGACCCGAAATAAGTATTACTTTTTTTAAGTTTAAATCTTACGACAGTTCTAGCATCTAATATCCCGAACTTTAGTTTCAGAATGTAAATAATTAAACCGAAACAAAGAAGTTTATCAGCTTTGATTAACTTTATATGCTTATGGAAATGTACACTGTGAACGACACGTAGTAAAAGTATTTCACATATTAAATGTGCCTTAATATTAATAACTGACACCTTCTTTTTGAAACGCAATACATAAATCGTAGTACGCAAAAGTTTCTCCCAGGAAGAAAAACGTTTAGAGAACTCATATAATACGAGCGATTCATTTTGATAAGTTAAAACATTGACTTTGAGTTCAGGTAAATAATCCATATTTGGTGGGTTGATAAACCAAGGAAGGTAATTCCACCACAAGCTATTGGAAAGCAATAATTCAGCATATAGTATGACTGGGGCATTTACACCTTGAACATCGAATGAGCGAGCTACAATAGAGAGGATATTCCTCTTAGTACATTTATCATGTACATCGCAAACAGTAACAAACAACTTGTCATCACCAGGCTCCCACGCGAGACCTAACACCTTGGAAAAATTCCCCCCATTAGAAATATTCACCGTACTTCGGTGAAACTCGGGTAAGTGGGACAACAGCTCAGAAGAGTTGCTAGTCGACTTGACAAGGTCGAAAGATCCTGCCTTAAATAGGGAAACCAATTGTTTGGACAAAGAAACTACAATTTTATCATTAGGCACTGAATAAACTAAATCGTCTATATGAAGCCTACTCTTAGAAGCAGCGACTGCTTCAGGAAACTCATGAGACGTACCCTCAGCTAACTGCTTAACAGTTCTCATAGTGAGATAAAGGCTTGACTTCAGTCCAAAAGGTAAAGGACTGAATTGAAAAGTATAAGTAGGTGGGAACGACTCATTGAATCGAAACAAAATACGCCAATATTTCCGATCATTTTCGGGATTTATAATTTGTAAATACATTTGTTTCACATCAGCCGTCATAGCTATTGGAAACAATCGAAAATCAATAAGTAGTAAAAATAAGTCCGCCTGCAAATTAGGGCCAACGTAAAAGATATCATTCAGAGAAAGACCAGTATGCGTTTTAACGGTTGGATCTAAAACGATACGAGGCATAGGCTTGTCTGCACGAATAACCGCGTGGTGAGGAATGTAATAGCCCTCAACATTTAAAGAAGATTGGGGAACTTCAGATAAATAGTCATTATCGATGTAATCTTGAATTACAGATGTGTAATTCTCCCTTAACCCGGAAGTATGTTTAAATTTTCGCTCTAAAGCCATAAATCGACGAAGAGCAATAGCCCTTGAATTACCTAATTCTGAAGGCGTGCGACAGAACGGCAGAGGAATGGAATAGCGGCCACACTCGTCACGTGACACCGAAGATGTGAACAAATTTTCACATTCTGTTTCTTCCGGACTTAGATATTTCATCAGCGGTATCTCCTCTAACTCCCAGAAATTCTGAAGGACATCGTTAAGAGCGAACCCAGTGAACGAAGTAACAGAGGATGTTTTGGGTACATCACCCATTAAAACATAACCAAAGGTAGTCAATACAGCGGGTGGCGCGCTAGTGCCTGATTCAACTCTGTCACCTAGGTAAATATAGGGGAATAGCTGAGCGCCAAGGATTAAGTGTATATCCCCGGGAATGTTCCAGGTAAGGTCAGCCAAACAAATATTTTCTAAATGAGTAAAATCAGATTTATCAATAAAACAGGATGGCAATTCATCCGTTAGACAATCAACCACTAATGCACTAATTTGGTATGACTGTTTGCTGTCTACACGAGACTCAATATTTAAAACAACATGCCCATGAATAGGACGCGTTGACATACCAATTCCCTTAACAAAAGAATTACTTAATGGAATTATTGGTAAGTTCAATAATTTGCAAGTGTCGGTTGTTATAAGGTTATTCATTGAAGCATTATCAATCAAGCAATGAATCAACATCTTACTCGCATCCCTACCCTTGGCGTAGACCTGTGCCGTAGCTAGCAAAATAGCGCTCGAATGCACTTTAGCATTAAAAGACATCGAAGCGGCATCGGTAAACAAAGATGACGTCACAGGGGCGGGTTGATACGGCGGGTTCTGCGCGCCACTGGCGGAGTTCATACTCAGGTTCGAAACATTCTCTACGACCTGACAAGCGGGCCGCTGACTAGTGCACGCGCACTCGACTCGAGATGAAGAATCAGTTTTACCGACTTGCGAAGTTTGGAAATGAGTTTTGCTTTTAATAGCATTTTGCTCAGAATTATGTACTCTATCGAAATGCAACAAAGTATGGTGTCGCTTGTTACATAATCTGCAAACAGCTGACGAATTACAATTGGAAACAGTGTGGTTTAATCCACAACAGTTAACACAACCGTTCTTAGATTTAATAAAATCATATCTACTTTTAGGTGAATCTAAATTGCGGAAAGATGAACAGTGATACAACGCATGCTTATTGCCATGACAACAAGGGCATTTCTCAAGTGACACGGAATCAACAGTGTTGTCACAATGAGACAACAACGTGTACGTATTCTTCTTACGCGAGTTATTAGAAGACTGAGAAAGAGGTTTATTGACGTTCGAATTTTTAGAGCTTAAATTATTTGAACGTTGTAATATTTTAACTTGATCACGAATAAATGTAACTAAATCATCAGAGGAAGGTATTTCTTTCTCACGTACCGATAACTCGAAAGCTTGTACAGATTGAGTGTCTAAATTACGTAATGCACAATTGAGGAAAATAAAATCAGACAATTCCGAAATCCCTAACTGTTTTAATGCTAATATAGAAGCAGAGTATTTCTCAATGAATATCTCTAAGCTCTGTGCAGTATAAGAAGTATTTTTCAAATCAAAAATATTAGACAAATAATGTGCACCTAGCGTGCGTTTGTCTTGGTATCGTTTAACTAAGCTATCCCATATTATTCTATAGGTTTCGCCAGTAGGTACAATTCCGGCCGTGATCTTGAGGGCGTTGTGCGTTAATTTACCTATTAAATATTGCACCCGCTGAGAATCTGACAATTGAGTATTATTATGTATGTTAGATTTGAATGACTCATAAAAAATAGGCCAGTTCTCAGTACGTCCATCGAAACTAGGGATCTCAACGGCAGGAAGTTTAATATGAGTTTTTTGATTACATTTTGATACCGTGGGCTCCTTGACCTTGACCTCGTCATTCACGTTATTACGAACACGTTTGATACGACAGTACAGATCGTCAAAGACGGCCAACTCTTGATAATTAGGAACAAATTTAGGGTTATCTTCCAGCATTAGCAAATTAATTTTATCAATTATTTTTTCAAAATTACCACGCAAATCGTCAATTGTCTCTGACGTGGCCATGAAACTTTCACAGGATTTTAATGTATAACTAGTAACCTTCTTTGAAAGTTCAAATATATCACTAATACGGGAAAAAAGCATTTGTTTTTTAGAATTCAAAAGGGAAATTTCGGGATTATTCTCCATTACATCGGATAAAGCCATTATGGAGATAGAAATGAAATAAATGAAGTCTTGTGGTATTTCACAAAACCAATTAATAATTATTATTGATTATTTCGGTATGAAATAATATCAGAAAACCGAAAATAACGTTAAGGGGAAATGCTAAAAATTATGCAAATATGACAAATTTTATAATATGGCGACAGATGAAATGTTCAGGGATGAAATCCCTTTCCTCCCTGAAAGAATTCAGCTTTCAAGTAGAGAAAGAGATCTTTAAATCAGTGCAAAATAAAATTTTTCCTTTTAAAAATAAATTGGGATATAAATAAAAACTTAAATGGAAAAGAAAACATTAAAAATTAGTATGTCGCCTGGATAGCCCGTGTAAATAGGGCCTATCCTGCGGGGAGCTTAACCGAAAAGAAAAGTATGATAAAAAGGAAATGGAAAAATATGATATTATTCAAGGCTAGACGACCGTATAACTAGGCAGTTTAAAAGGTACTCACCAACATCCACCGTGCAGAAGAAATCCTCGCAGTGAGACTGACCAGGGCTCTGGGAGGCTTCTAAGTTCTGCCGACCGGCTATTTGTAAAGTCCTTGAATAATACTGATTACACCAAATGTCTATGTTCACTTCACAAATCGAAGTAGTATAATGACTAACGACTTAATAAAACTCATAAATTAACAGTTCCAGTCGAAGATCAATTAAAAGAACGGAGAAGAGAAAAATTCGGAAGATTCCGACATTAGAGATTTTGACACAATGTTTTTAAAAAGAAAAAACAACACACTATCGCTCATGTGGCCAGTCAGACGCTAACCAAAGAGGCCTTCCGCATTAGGTTTTAGAAGGAGGTACCTCGCCACTACCTAGATGGTGCTAGCCTTGAATGAAAAACCTAAAGATATGGGTAAATAAAAATAAAAATGAAAAGATGGGACATATCGGTCCAACCATCGCCTACATTTCCCAAACGCACACCAAAAACTTTTATTTCAACGCTTTATATTTTGACTAATCCCTTAATACTAAATTTCGCACACACATGATTGGTAAGTACTTTTCAACCCGGTAGAAACTACCGTTCCCGTGGAAGCAATAAACAAAAATTCTCGCCGGCGAAGTAGCGTATAAACAGTCGGAAGAATTAGTCGAAAGAATTGAGAGAACAGTCGGAAGAAGTGAATACAACGAGAAACCGCAAAGATTAAAGAGAGAGGGAGAGAGTGCCTCACAGTTTTCATAAACATTCTTCTGTCGGTCAATCGTCTGTAGGTGAAATTCCGTAAAAAATTATATATTGATTGACAACAACAAAATTATGCAACACTATGACTCATGTTTCGTATTGGACAGATACTGATAAAATATCTCATTATTATTCATATTACTACTATAATTAATAGTTTATCTACAGTTCATCTTGGTTAAACATAAATAGCGAATATGTTTATGCAGGTACGTCTAGATTGCAGTTGAAAACGTGAAATATAACAGCAATTTTATATAGATTCTTTGTATTATTGCTACTTTTAACTTCCAAAATAATTGGAGGAGAATTTCTTGCATTTGAAGGCAAGATGAGCTAGGACCTATTAAAGACTTTATTTTTAATAATTCCATAGCTCTTTCTTTGATTATTATTTATATATTTATCTACATCAAGGAATATAAGAATAAAACTTAAAATAAAGAGAAATCCAGTACAATTGATTTTTATTTTATAGATTTATTAAACAAAGAGAAGCATGAATATTTCGGCACAAGTATAGTCTTATCAAAGATGACGAAAGCAATCAACACAACAATATGATAAATTAATTCAGATATAGGTACATATACTGGCAACAATAACTCCATGTCCTTTATCACCTTGAAAAGTCTCCAACTCATGAAATATAAATCAATATTTACCACAGTTTCGATACTTACTTACTTAAACGTTATTAAGACGAAGACACCATACGTAAATTGCCAATTATCATAGTTACCTACGTATTAACGAACCAAAATTGAAACAATACATTTGACGCCGACAAATCATCGTAATGGATTGATTTCAAGCGATTTTTCACGCTTTATCAACGTGGATGTTTTGTAAACAGCGCAACACTTGATAACTTAGTTATGTATTTACCAAAATAAGATTTTTAACGTGTTAAAGAAATTCTATTTTTTTAGGAATACATAAATTAGCCATTATCTGCAACCAACAAGTTTCATTTACCTTTTGACCTTTTCCATCACAAGTACTCTTTTTCAGAACATTTTTTTTTTATTCGTATAATAATGCAGTTGTATTTAATACGAAGCGGTATCTTTCACGCGCACGTATCATTTTCAGTTTAAAACATGCAAAGACTTCAACACAACCAACCTGAAATAAAGCCAATGCACCAATGGCAATCGCTGTCAAATACTCAGCCACAGCCATCACAAAACTGCCAGCTCCAAGCACAAGCTCATTAAGACTCTCAAACTCTACTGCATACAGTAGGTATACGGAGCCACCCGTGATCAGCACAAACATCAATGCTAGTATGTAAATGCCTACCTGCATCACAGTAACAGCTCCGTACGTTATAGCAATCCAGTATATAGATCCCAGTAACACTCCACCGGCGATGAATGGGCAGATTTTGTGGGTGATTTCTTCGACGGCGTCTAGTAATGCAACGAATGCGCCCATAGACGGGAACACCACTATATATTCTGCTTTGCACTGTGGACACAGGACCTTTCTGGCAATGTTGCCTCTTTGCTTTTCATCCACCCACCGCTGGAGGCAGCTCTGATGTACCTGGAACAAGCGATTTGATCAATGAAACAGATAGTGCAGAATATTGTGCCTATATTTTTATATGCAATCTAACTATTTGTAATGGATGTATAATTCCAGCCTCAATAAAAGATGGTATACTTTAGAGTAGAACCACTTCATATCTTTCCCATGGAAGTCATAAAAGACGACTAAGGTACTCTCGTAGGAGGGCTAGCAACCTGTCACTATTTGAATCTCAATTCCATCATGAAGCCATACATCTAAACGAGGCCTTTCAGTCTTTTCGAGACTGTTGCCTCTGTCTACCCCGCAAAGGATATGGACGTGACTTTATGTATAAGCGATGGTAATATGAAATTGTTATAAAGGCTTTGGTGGCTTTTTTTAAAATAAAACAAAACACGAACTAAGCATTTGTGTAAAAATAGATAGAGTTATAATTGAAGGTAATTAACTGAATTATAATATTATCAAGTGCTGCATTGTCGACGATAACGTTGCTATTAAGATAATGATTGATCGTTTATCATATAAAGAAGCAAATAGAGTATACGAAGTTGCTAACACGTACAGTATCCAGTAGTAACTAATCAATTATAATTTAATTAAGTACCGTAGTCATTACATTGTGCCTACCTTACATTGTTTTATTAATAATTATTTTCTTACCTTGTGTAATGTAGAATAATTAATATTTATGTATAATTTTGCATGCAAATTTTATAGCTGCGTCAACTTTATGGCATTGTCTTTTTTTATATATCCTATACTTATTCCTACTATTAGTATTTACTATCAATTATATATTTTATTTATTTATTGGACGTCCTTTATCTTTATATTATACCCGAATAAAGCCATAGCGTCCGTTTTCATGACACGCCTATTATAGGCAATAATAGGCGTGTCATGAAAACGGTATACATATAAACATATACATATAGTCACGTCTATATCCCACAGTTTCGAAAAACCTAAAAAACCACACTCAGCTGTAAGGCTATATGATGTAATTTAGATTCAAATAGTGACAGGTTGCTAGCCCATCGCCTACAAGGAGAATTACAAGTTTATTAGCCTTTCCCTTAATCGCCTTTTACAACATCCATGGGAAAGATATGGAGTGGTCTTATTTTAAAGCGCCGGGAACCACACGGCACTTTAAAAGAAAACGGCATGTCGGTAAAAAAAATACAATCTATGCCCCACTGTATATTACCAATGCATGATAAAAAGACCTTCAATAGCGTTTCTCGCTGCATTGTCTTTGTATAAAATTTTCATAAATTAGTGCCACGTCGGTAATTGAACAGAATAACAAAAGTAATTCATCACCATTCCTGCTCCGAGGAAGTTTAACCAAAAAAGCCGGCTAGCCATAGCATTTCGAAATAAACGACCATGATATTTTCCATGGAAAAAAGTACAATTTAATCGAACAACATGTATTTAACTGCATATATAGAGTTATAGTTTATGTGTAGTATATATATATATATATAGGAAGATTATTTATTATTGATTGACCGATGTATCAAAACACAGCCCCAGAACGCTTGGTCTGAAGATATGAGAGTCTTCATATCTAGTCTAGAGGTGTACTAAGAGAGGATTTCCTGGAATTCTCGCGGGAAGGTAAACTGCCGGGATTCTCGATTTACGCGGGCGAAGCTGAGGGCGTACTCTAGTCAAAGAATTGTACTAGACGTAGTGTAATCTAATTTTCTTAAGTTTCTTCTTTTAGGCGATAAGGTAGGAATCTGTCAATGTTTTAATCACAATTCCATCTTAAAGCCATACATCTGAGCGTGGCCTTTCAGACTTATCAAGTCTGTTGACACCGTCTAAATGTATAATATACTGTATGTTTTCATGTATTATAGGTAGTGTTATCAAAGGCCATGGACGACATAGCAACCTCTCCGAAGAGGCTAGGTACCTACAAACAGAGTTATGTAGGTACCTAAATTAGTTTGAGTACTAACTGATGCTCATACGGCGAGGGAAAGTATGAACAACAAGCCCCATTTTCTAAGTGGGGCACGATAACAGAGATTTTTTTTATTTTGCGAGTGATGAACAAATTTGGCTCAGCCAAAGGCCGGAAATATTGCAAAACGCTTCAATCCTAACATCCCATGAAAACCTACAATCAACGCTTCTCCGGCGTCGAAACTGTCACAGTACAATGACCGCGGTCAATGTATTGACATTTAGGTACTTACCTTGTGACAATAGAAATTCATGTTTGCTATTCGCAGACGTGAGACATCGTTTACTTATACGAACAGGCTAAGGCGAGTTCTCATTCATAAAACGTCATGCTAGTGGCATTTTATCCTTAAATCCGTCGTATGTTTATTTGTTAACTCTTCACAGCTAAACCATATAACCAAAAACATACAGGTGAAAATGTTACCGGGATTAACGCCAGGAAGAATAAGGAGTGTGAAATACGCAAAAGGACATAGCTAGGATACTTTTCACGTGGGTGGAGCCACGGGCGAAATCTAGAACATAATAAACAACACCCCTCTTTTCCGAAGGGGTAGGCAGCAACAACGTCATTACACTTGCCATGATCCTTGCATACTTCTTTTGCTTCACCCATTCATTAATCTTCCTAGGAATAAACTTGCCAACTGATAAAAAAATACAGACAAAGTAAGAGAAGACTTTCCAACTACCTTTACTGAAAAATATCTAGCTCATAATCCCATCTCAAGCAGTATTAATAAAAGATATTAAATATGCAAACAAAAAATCATAATAAAAATTTTCTTATCAAAACATGATAACATTCTGTGAAAAAAACGCAATTCGCTTTGTGTGTTGTGATTTTATATTTGAGAAAAATCTGTTAAGCACAAAAGGTATTGTTGCTGTCAGATAAACTCCTACAGGACAATAAACACTGACAAAGAATTGGAAATTTCACATTATCTTAGTGTTTTATCATTATGAATGTATAGAAAATTATCTCAATAAAAGCAATGATGATAATTTTCACAGTTGTGCACATACCTTATGAATCACTCTTTATTTAAAAAATACAAATTCCATTGAACTTCAGCTTTCATCAGACCTCAACTCAACTACAAAGGAGAAGATTCTCAACTCAAGTGCACATGTGTTAGTTTTGAAAGAAATCTGATGAAAGGGTCTTAAAAAAATAAACAGATACCAACTTCAAATTCTATGGCTGAATATATTTAGAACATACATATGTTGTCATGTCTTATAGACAGAGTCAACAGTCTCGAAAAGACTGAAAGGCGACATTCAGCTGCATGGCTTCATGATGGAATTGAGATTCAAATCCAAACAAATCCCAGGTTTATAAGTCTATCTCTTAGTCGCCTTTTACAACATCCATGGGAAAGATATGGAGTGATTCTATTCTAAAGTGCTAGAAACCAAACAGCATTGTGTAATTTTCAGATCAATTTGGATAAATATTTTTTCATTTTATTAAATGGACCTCTTGCAATTAATAGCCTGACTTAATAACTTGACAAGGCTTATGTTTTATCTTCCGTCTCTATAATTGAGATCTATCAAGTAGGTAGATAGAGAGATATAGACACACATTATTATTATGCCTTTGACTTTATTACTGGAAATTTCAAGAGTTATCTACAGTATTCAGATTAACTTTCTCCCTATTATTGGCAAACATTTTGCAGCCTCTGTGGTATCAACGCATCTTTGAGGGCTAAAATAGTGTTGAAAAACAAATAGAAGGAATATCTACTTATTCCAAAAAAGGGATTAAAATCTGTAAAAATTACATAGGTAATAATGAAAAATGTAGTTTCTTGATAAATTTTTCATGTAAGACCCAAATTTTTTGATTGCATGATAAAGTATTTAAAACATTGATACCATGTGTAATTTTATTGTGAGAATGAAACGCAACAGGAAATGGAAATCTAATAAACTTGGGATTTATTAGTAAGGTGATAGGCTACCAGCATTATTTAAATCTCAATTCCATCCTAAAGCTGAACACAACCTTAACATTTAGATTCCAATTGGAGTAAATATTTGAAAGTAGTTTTTTTAGAATCATGATTAAAAAATTAATTATACCAAAACACCTTCCTATCAATACGTCAGCTTACGTAAAAAAGGTTCTTTTTCAAGAGATACTGAAAATTTTACGCATTTTGCGCAAAATATAAAGCAATTATATTGATAAGTTATGCAATTTACAGCCTGCCGCGCTTTCACCGCAGTATAACAGTAACTTGCTTAAATGTTGCATTGGCAAAAACTTACCCATTTTGTGGTTCCAATACATTTGCAAGGTTGCACCCACGCTGCCAGCTTATCGTCGGCCTCTGTAGCAAAGCATACCCAGCAAGACTTCAAATTCTCATCATCAGCAGTTTGCAAAGCTTGTGATTGCGAGGTGCCCGTTCCCATATTTGTTTCTTGTGCTGGAGACTTTTCACTTGACATGACAAACTGCGTATCCACAATAATAAAAACACAGACGTTGTTATGTTATAGGCACGACCACAAAATACTAAACGCAAATAATGTATAATATCAATACTTTGTTTTTGTTATCAAATAAAATTACACAAATTATGTTTCAAAATTAAATTTCAACTCAGCTGTTTTAGAGTCGTGTCCGACATGAATGAAATAAATTGATTAGATTGAATGAAAATTAATATTGTAATGCAATGAGATGTACTTGTGTGACATTGACATACGATTGTCAAAAATCGAGTACAATGAGATAGACAATCGATAATTTTAAGAAAACAATCGTAAAAGTCGTATTAATAAATATCAAATCTATCTGTATATCTACATTATCGATACCATTTAAATACCTACAAACACGTCCTAAATCCTTACTGGCTATACAGAGTGAACAGTAAATAAACCGAAAGGCCATTTAAGCTAAATAGTTCATGATGACTTATTCAGATGAGATTGACCGCCCATCAGCCAAAAACTCAAGTTTAACAGCCTTTCTCTTGATTGAATTTTACAATGAAAGGTATGAAGTGGCATTATTTTAGAGTGCCTAAAACCAGAAGGCAGTGAAACTACTAGGGCCAATCTTCGGAAACACTCAACCGTTCTTGAAAATTCTTTCACCGTTAAAATGGTACTGTGGTGACATCACTTAGGTATGTCACACACTAACTGTCAATCATCGCAAAGAAATCAGCGCTCAGCTAATATCAATGAAGAATCTAAATCGCATAAACAAAGATTTTACGGATTGGAGCATAAATACAAACTCCAACTCAACATTGTCGGAGCTGCGGTCCGCCAGGCATAGCATCGAGCCTGGCGGAAGATCGTCCCTTCGGTGACGATCGAGCTGAATCATCGCTCCCGCTACAGCTTTGGAGAAAAGTACAGTGCGTGTGCGAGCGGGCTTGCATGAACAGAATTATGAATGTGGATGAAGCGAAAGAAGTATGCAATTATTGTGGCATGTGGAAAGTTGTAGCCTCTGTCAATCCCTCTGGGAAAGAGGTGAAATTTTATGTATGAACACAATGCATGATGCTTCAAATGGAAAAAAAACTAGCAAAATCCAACAAATTAAGTTATTTTTTAAAGTGTGTGTGTGTCGTCTATTCAAGTGGAATCGCACCGCAAAATATACTAGATTCTAATCGATTCAAATCGATGAAATTTTACACTTTACAACACCAAAAGTATGGTATTTTCTTCTTGACAAGTTTGTTTTTTTAAGTTTTTAAGCCTCAGATAACAAAACATTTCCATCATTAACATAAATATCTAAAATAAATACATAGGTACCTTTTGCGGATATAAATACCTAACATTGAGTAAAACTCAAAATTCCTTATTCTTAGATACCTTGACATACCTATCAATGTGATTTCGCCAAGATCTAACTGTGACGGCTGAGAGAAGATGATGGCCAGGCAAGAGAGCCTTTGAATCAATCAAAGTCAACGTGTCAATATCAAGAGATTTCTCATTTCTATTTCACGAGTTAGAATCATTCTTTAATATTATCTGTGGTTAGGATACGAGCAAAGCAACACAACACATTGCAATGCAATTAATACTGCAGTCCAAGTGGAATTGGTGATTTATCAAGGAAAATAAAATATTATTAAGTGAACAATTATAAACATATTCACCAAACCGTCAAGCAACATTTCGTAAGTTTTGTTTTAAAAAATACCTATCAAGTAGGTACAACATTAACTTCATACATTGTCGTTTATAAACTTTCTTTTAGTTAAAAAATATAATACATACACTGTATATACGTATATTCTTTTTACATAAACAAATTTATTATATTTTAATTTACTAATTTTCAGTCAAAGTTTTCAGAGTAACCGTTACGTACTCGTTTACATAACTGCATACCTTTGCCTGCATAAGTTGAAGTTTGCAGGAAAATAAAGTATAATTTATAAGTTAAATAGTTATTTTTCTTGTATCTGTATTTATTCTTGTAACTATCTCCTATCGGAATACTTTCTGACAAAACTAAAGCAATAAATAACACTGACCCATCAAATTGAGTTTAGTTCACAAACATGATGTAATAATGTGTTCATTTGATGCTGGGTAGCCCTTAAATATAATTTATTAATAAAGCCTGTTGCATTTTTTGACATTTAAGATCCACATAAAATACATACAAAAATGACTCTTTCCCAATGGTAGGCAGAAACTACATGTTGCCACAATCCTTGCATACCTTCATCTCTAATTTTATCCATTTTCTTAACTCTCTTCATGTGAGCACTTCAATGCTCTGCAGAGCTAGCATCGCTTTTTATTATGATGTGAAACAGGACAGTGATAGTTAATAATAAATGCGCGCCCAATATAAATTTTGCACATGTCATGCTAGCCCTACAGGTGGGTATTTTAAGTAACAGATCCAAGCAACCTGAATTTGAGTATAGCCTCATTCAGATGTAAGAAGATTCAAATAGTGACAGGTTGCTAGCCTGTCGCCTAAAAGAAGAATCCCAAATGTATAAGGGATAGGCCCTTAATCGCCTTTTACGACAACCATGGAAAAGAGAGTGGTCTTATTCTGCTTTTCTAATGGTGCCGGGAACCACACGGCACAAAACAATGTTCTCACAATTCAATCTGTGCATGACTAATACAATTTTATATATTTTTAGACAGTATTTAAGCTAGCTGCCACAACTTATTTTTTAGCCTTTATGGTGTTCGGCCCAGGGCTAACAGCTATAAGGATTATTAAAATAATGTTACATTTATTACTATAACCAACCTTAATCACTGTTTGGGAAATATACTTAGTGTTCTTTTTCACACCTTTTTACTCTTTTATTGAACAAACATCTTTAACATTTCTATACAGTAAAATTTTAAATATATAAATTAAGATTATACAATGTGGCTTTGGCTGTAAAGATTATTTTATCTTTAAAAAAGGAATAAAATTAAAGCACAATGTCCTTAATTTATTATTGAAGTATGTTTGTTCCTTATCAACTTTTCATATTATCAGAAATACTCCTGAGCACCTGGTATATTTATTGAATAAGAAATAAGTACTTGAAAGAGTTTCATAAATTTGTGTAAATTTTTTCATCAAGAAATACCATAGGTATGTAATGAGAATTTATTTAAGAATAAAGTTATAATAATACCTAGCTGTTTTGCCCAAAAATCAATTCATCATTGCAATTTGTTATCTGGGCAAAAGCTAGCAATTTTATAAACAAGCATTATAATCTAGCTTTTGCAGGTTTGCTTCAGTGGGAATTTAGTTAATTTGTTTCTTAGTTAATGCTTAGTCCAGCATAATTAGGTTGTTTTGTTTGGCATACCTTTTCCTTTATTTATGTGCAGATTTTGGGCACAACTGCTTTGTCATAGCAGTATATTATGACTGCTATTATTCCATTAATCAGCTTTTACTAAGAAATGAAACTTTATTATTCAATAGTTCGCTCACATGGAATTTACAGAAAAAAGTAGCCTTTTTTATTGATAATTTCCTGGTCTATTCTATCTGTATATCAAATTTCATCAAAATCGGTTTAGTAGTTTTTGAATTTATTCATTAAAAACATACAGAAATACAAATTTATTTCTATTTATTATTAGTGTGGATATGTTGTGATCTATTATTTAATTATTTATAGTCAGAAAGGATATATTTTTATATTATCGGCGACTGGATAACCTTGGGCGCGCGCGAGACAAGAGGGGACGGACATTCGTACCTCAAGCCAATCAAGTTCCTCTCCGCTTCACCAACCCAGTCGTGTCGCACCACGCGTTGAAACCGCGCGTCTTCCCGCGCAAATTTGACATTTGTGTTTTTTTTACTTTCTTTTTTTTCTGTGCCGCAAGACCCTGTAGTGTGCCGGTTGCGTCATTGCCGTGAACCTAGGTGAGACGTGATTCCACTCGTGTACAACGCTAGCTAATCGTGTGAATGATCTACCTGCCTCTTGCATGAAGTACCAGGTGTATGGATGTGTTTAAGCAGTATCGTAATGACGTCAAGAAGTATTCATATTGGTATTTATGGATAGTGACAGTACCTATACTTACCTTTGAGTACCTATTACTAGTACTTCCACATGGCCGTGTTAGGTTTTCCCGAGTTTAATTCTTCCTTATTCCATTCTTAACCTGGATGTATTAGGAATTACATTATTAAATTAATCAAAAAATACTATTGAGCGTTTCCAAGAAAATAGTGAATTAGGCATGAAAATATATTGTTTTTTTTAGGAAGCATTGGTCCCAGTCTCCTACATGTGGTTGCGATGAAAAGATTACATTCACGTCAGAGTCCGTGAGGTGGTTTAAGAGAAAGCTCGTAGATAACAAACCATCACAGTTTGCAATGTAGGTGGATCTGACACCGCTTCTATAAACAAGAAATATCTCAAAAAGATTGCAGTGCGTATCATATTGCTATTTCTGATCGATATCTGGTGTGATAACTTTTATCTCATACACCTATCTTTATAAAGGTATCCATAGTTTAGCGCCTTGTGTATTATGTAAGGAAGGAGAAGACCATAGTAAAGTCCTTTTAGTTACTATCAAGTTTATGCTGTATAAAATCACAGAATCAGTAAATTTAATGTACAGAACGGACTTAGACTTAGTTCTTCTTTAAGGTGATGGGCTAGCAACGGTACCTGCTACTATCGTTCTAGAGTCTCAATTCCATCTTAACTTAAAACGGCCTTGTCTAGCCTTGGTGTGTCTTTTCGAGATTGTTGCCTCTTTCCCCGTAAGAGACACCGTTGCACTGTGCTGATTGGCTGATCAAAGCCGTGTCTTGATGTATATGCAAACCTGATATGCACTGTCTTCAGACGCATCACAATACATTTTTCAATTGAAACATACCTACTGACATCGATCATAATGATCGAAGCCTACTGAAAATTAGTGTTGAGTAGCATTGAACGACAAGCTTTAATTTTCATAATTATACCTGTTTTATGAGATCGTTGAGGTTATCTTCATTGAACTATCAGTAACTAAGGTTGGTTGTGTATTCGTTGTATTATCACGTCAAGACATTCTATTCTTGCAGGTACGAGTATAGTGAACCGTAATACTCGTACATACACTGCAGATAAAATTGAGTTCTCAAACTTATGGCCTCGTTACGAAAATATATTATCAATGAAAAACTATACCAAGTTACTTACCAATCTTTCGCAATAATATAGAAATCTTTGGATCTGAAGTTCTCCTAAAAAAGAGTTGAGAAAAAAAATAGCTAATTCTTGTTTTGTCTTTTCAATTTACTATAGTAAGTACTACCTACTACTAACTCCTTACTGATATTATATTATGCGAAAGTCTGTCTGTCTATTCTGCTTTCATAGCTAAACCGCTGGACCGATTCGAATGAAATAATAGTTAAGAAGCCGCGTTATAACAAAGAATACCTTTCTTCAAAAATCAACCCCTAAAATACTAAAAGAAGGCCTAAAATTTTTATGAAAATTATCAATTTTACCCGTGTGAAGCTGGTGCGGGTCGCTAGTACTTTATAAACTTTAGGGAATATGAAAGTACCTACCGAAGCCTTGGATTGGATTACTCGCAAAATGATCTTTTAAATTGCATTGTAAAGTCCAAAGTCAATTAAATTCCGATGTTGGTTTGCCTTGAAAATGCCATTATTAACTGCATAAAAGATGGAGAGTATAGAGTAGGTTAATTTTTTTTCCTACGGACAGAAACTTAAAACATTCATTTGTTTTGGGCCTTGGCGTGATTCTTTACGAGTTTGCTTGTCTTCTGTTTCATTGTCAAACCATAATTTTTTGGTCTGCCATTTGTACTCAAGCCATCGCATCAGCATCATGGCGAAACTTTAATTATTCTGCATCATGTGAGCAGTAACGTTAATTTGATACAGACTAATAGACAGCGCTACCCTCGTTATTTTCTCAGTTTTTTTTATTATTACAGTCAGAAACTAGGTCATTCTGGTAATAACCCCTTACGTGACGAAAGGATTCGAATAAACAATTTTAAATTCTCATCAAATTTAAATCATCACTCTGGAAAGGAAACTGTAAGGAACTGATAAAAGAAACTGTGTCCCACAGTAGTTAAGTTATTATTCTTTTGTTCTCGTTTTATTTTGTGTTTACCGGATACTAAGGTCACTTTGTCACGCAAAAAGTACGTCGCTGTTATGGCTACATTATGACACTGCATTTTATTACTGCCTCTGTAGACTCAACATACATATATCATGTCTATCCATTACGGAGTAGACAGAGCTACAGTCTTGATAAGACTGAAAGGCTACAATCAGCTGGATGGATTACAGATGGAATTGAGATTCAAATAGTTTCAAATAGCAAGTACAGGGTGGGCCATGAATTTGTTTACATTTGAATTTGACTTCGCGCGCAAACAGCAGAGGGGCGTGGTGCGGGGAGAGGTCTAACAGCTAGCTCAGTTCTTGGAAATTTAGTTGACATGGATCGCTTCACGGGACCGCAGCGTGCCTTTTGGGTAAAGCAATTTTATTTAAACAATAGTTCGCTCACTCTGTGCGGCGTCTATTTCGCGTGGAATTCCATTTACACGACCTAAATGAGTGCCCAAGCTCAGTTTTAATAAAGAAATGGGTAAACAAATTTGAAAAGACCGGATCGACGCTGAATGTGAAGCAAACCGGCGGCCCACGGACTTCACGGAGTGATGAGAACGTGCAGAGAGTTTCAGCTTCAGTTCGGCGCGATTCAAATTTGTCGACGCGCAAACGCTCGGCTGAATTAGGCATATCTCGCACGTCTTTACGCCGCATTTTGAAATGTGATTTAAAATTACATCCATATAAGATTCAATTAGTGCAAGAACTAAAGCCTAATGATTTGATTTTACGCAAACATATGCTGAAACAATGTTGGATCGCTTCCGTAACTTTGACAACATCTTGTTCTCTGACGAAGCCCACTTCCATCTCAATGGGCACGTCAATAAACAAAATTACAGATATTGGAGCAGCGAAAATCCCAGGGCTAAACAACAAAGGCCTCTTCATTCCCTTAAGGTCACTGTATGGGCAGCCATTTCAGCTACAGGAATCATTGGACCTTATTTTTTTGAGGATTTTCGTGGCTGTACGATCACAGTAAACTCCTCCGAGTATGTGAAGCTGCTGAGAGAATTTTTGACACCACAGCTGCAAGAATTTGCCGGCTACAATCGGCAGACGTGGTTTCAGCAAGATGGAGCGACTTGCCACACGTCTAATGAATCCCTACCGGTCGTCAAAGAAATGTTCCCAGAAAAGCTCATTTCCCAAAGAGGTGACATTCCGTGGCCACCTAGGAGCCCCGACCTAACGCCAGCCGATTTTTTTCTTTGGGGATATCTAAAACATCGTGTCTATACCCACAAACCAAAGACATTGCTTCAATTAAAGGCGAAAATAAGAGAAGAAATGTCAGCGATCCCACGATCTTTATTACGGCGAGTATTCGAAAATTTTCGTGCTCGTTTAGAGGAATGCCAACGCCGTGATGGTGGCTATTTAAATGATATTATTTTTAAAAAGTAATTTCCATTTTATAAGCTATCTCTTAAATAAATAATTTTTGATGTAAATATAATAGTTTTTTTTTAATGAATTTTTAAAATGTTAACTAATTCCTGGCCCACCCTGTAGATTATAATATATACCAACATTGTAAGAAAAAGCTCAGTATAGGTTACATGTTCTACACAATGTTAAGCCGCAGAAGTCTAAGAAGGTATTATTATTTATGTGGCTCTTAGATATTAGTAGTAAAAAGTTGACCATATTGACTATGACCAAAGTAGTACAATCAATTTATCTAATTGATACTTATGCATAAATCTCATAGGTATATCAACAGCTGCGATCAACAGTAAACTGGTAACACAATTTGCGCAACTGTTCAACGTGACTTGTCTCACACGAGGTTTGACTTTCAAACCAGTTTGGATTTGGCCACTAGCGGGAATAACATGTGAAAATAGTGGCATTGAAGTCCTGGGTTAACGTCGTCGCCAGAGTTGATTTGATATGGAATAGCTAGTCATTTGATAGAATATAATAAGGATGCCCTGCCCTCCTCATTCATGAACTTTTACAACGCAATATGCCGTATCATCTCTTCTATAATTTCGGATAACCAAACAAATCTAGTTTTGCCACCTCACGGCTTTGCCTGGCAAGGTATGACTTACCCAGCTTCGTAAAAAGAAAGCTCCAATGCAAAAACGACCGAAGGTATGATTAAAACGAAACGGAATGTTTTCCACAGCAGATCCCTTGCGGGGTAGACATAACCAATTGTCTTGAAAGTACCGAAAGGCTTTACATCAGTTTTAAGCATTTGTTTTATTTATAAACATAACCTTTAGATGACTATACGATACATATAAAGAGATAAATGGATAAAACCAATAAATCGACCGATATAAATAAGGAAAGTAAATTATTTAGCATTTGAACTGCAATAGCTCGTAATAAACTTTCCTTATTTATCTTGAATTGGAACCTTTGACTTTAGTTTATTTACGGCAAAATAATCGCAGGCTATCGATCTTAGTTCATCGGTACTTTTCTTACGGATAGCCTGAAGCACATATTTCAAGAGATAAGTTTGAGTTGGACACTGAATGAACGACGGACATGTCAACGCACAGCCAAACCGGAATTTGACAAATTCAGATCTCTAGACCGAAGAGAGGATTCCTCGAATTACCCGCGGGAAAGGAAAACAAGATTTTTCGTTTTACGCCGGGGCGTAATAATTTATGTTTTTACCGACTTTACCATTATCAATTACCTTCCACCCAGTAATAAAAATAATGTCGTCACAAAGTGCACATCGACCAGGAAAATCCTACATAAATTAAGACTAGGTATTTAGATTATTTTTATTTGTTTCTGCGTAATTAACCTAGGTAATAATATTCGATTGACTATATTATTGTTGTCAAGATAACCACATATTTGTTATAAATTTATTTAGTACATTATTACAATCCAATCTTCGTTCCCCAAGTTTCAATAGAAGCGGTAGCCGAAAAAATAATAATTTTACAAATCATCACCGATTTGATTGTGTATTATCAGCGTGAGAACATTGCACTACAATATTGGGTAAGTCGGTGATGTAAGTCGAACAACTTATAGAGCACTCTTTTATATCGTTCAGAAACCGTCACACTTCAATTAAAGTGTGCAAAAACCAATGATACACGGTTATTTTTTATAATTTTGTCAACATGCCTAAACAATGATTTGAAAAATTTTCTTGTATCATCTACCTAAATTTAGTATTATTTTTTTGCTTTAGAATTTCGGTTTAAAGCTTTTAGAAAGTGATATACATATACAATTATGTATAGCCAGCCCTAGATTCAATATAGACATTGAAATTCATTATTACGCCGCCATTTGTCGTGCATCCCTGACCGTATGATAATACTTTATAAATTAATTGCAATTCATACTATCTTGTATTTTTTTCATATCTACATATTATACTTGTGTGTGTAGTAGACGGCAACGTAAACAAATAAGAATACATAAACAATTATTCATGTTAAAAATTGTTTAAGGGCTATCAACCTGTCGTCATTTAATTTAATCTCAATTCAATTAATAAGCCATACAGCTGACCGTAGCCTTTCAGTTTTGTCAAGACTGTTGGCTCAGTCCACCCCGCAATGGATATCGACTGTATGTATACGTGATATGTTACAATGTATAAGGCATTTAAATAATAGAGCTATAAAGATCTACAAAAAAAATTATAAGAAATATTTATAACGGTTTAAAAAATCTTATGAGAAGTACAAAACTAAAAACAGAAACTTTATTGTAAAAAATACAAATGTATAGCACAATTGCCGGATTTAATGCTAGGAGCATTTCTACCAGTCAACCATTGGGTCTGACAGAGAACTTTATGTGGGGTCAAATATAATTATATTTAAACCAACACATATATTAACAAAGGATACCTATTTATCAAGTGCTCTTTGTAAATCGTCCGTATTAGACTTGCCGACATAGCATTACAAGACTGGCTGTAAATTAGCCATTGTTCTCAATTACGTCCTGTCTAATGTTATTACTATTTTATGATCAATACCAGTAGATACTACACAAATTATTAGTTAGATTAGTTGACCTAAGAAGAAGCGTAGTAAATTAGTATGGTAGATAGCTATACCTTACAGAACTCATTGTTATAGCTAAACTATTTCAATTATATACCTATTATTCCTCATCAGAAATTTACATCCCATTAAAAATGGGATACAAGGTAAAAGCAATTAAAAACTTACTCAAAATTATACAAAGTAATAAATTACATCACGTGAAGTAGCCATTTGTAACTGATCAAATTACATCACCTTGAATTACTTAGAAATCAAGAAATTTCGGAACTAAATAGCGTTTTAATATGCAATACCTTATTCCATCAAGATTCGCAATTGTTATTCCAATATTTTTTGTCAATTCAATTTTAATTGCTAATTAAGTATGTAATTAATATTAATAGTGCTATTGATTATTTTAGGGTTTATTTCTTCAAAAGAAAAAACTAAGCATCTACGAAGGTTCGGTAGTGTATGTCCGTAGTAGTTCCTGAGATTAGCGCGTTCAAACAAACAAACTCTTCAGCTTTATAATATTAGTATAGATTAAGCGTTGACAAGAATCTAAAGACCGTAAATATGTATTTCTAGAATGACAGTATTTTTTTTTTCTTATTATTCTTTATTATGCAATTTACAAGAAAGGGGGATACGTGACTTAGAAACAGTAACCAGTGGGTTATTAACAGAAACACTAGGTATTGAATAATTTTTGGCGCAGCCCCAGTTGTTTTGGTGACTGGCCGTCAGCTGACCCGGCTTGACCTTCATTCTTCATATCAAAATTGTGGGTGGTGTATGCCTTGTAATGAAATATCACTTTATACAGTAGTAAATATAAATCTACGATATTTTTTAAAATAGTTAATTCTTTTCTTGTAAAAAAAAACTTCTAAAAGAATTGAAGCTAAATGTTTCTTTTTATTTATTAGAATTTGGGACTCCATTTCCGCTCATGTTTAATCTTGACACAATATGCGCCTTTATTTTGTGGGTTTAAAATTTAATCCATACATTTTCCTTATATTTAGTATCTTTAAAGCAGTAGGATACAAAGCGACTTCTTCACGTAACTAATTCATAATTAATCGCCCAATCTATCATACCCTTCCATCATACAATATTTTAATGACTGCTTATCGTGTACGTGAGATTTAGAAATTTTTATATCTAATCTGAAATTTCCCAAGTACCTATACAGGTTCTAAGCTGAAGGTCGTGAAACTAGGACCTGAGTGAATGGTAATTGACCATACCATCAATTTTGGGTAATTAACAGTTTGCTTGTAATTTGGATGGATAATTATGAATTTGTCCTCACTCACTAGCATTTTTATACACTTTATTATGCTGGCAATTTTAATACAATCCTGAATTAATATTATAATTTAACGACTAGCAACCTCAGATAATTATGATAACGAGATAACGACTATAAATAGATAAAATACCAACAATTTGGCCATATAAATCTGTCAAGAACTATTTAGGCTTTCTTTGATTTCTGGAGTCGTCTTGAGTCTTTCCAATTATATCGCACTTCGATCTTTGCTTTGATCTATAAAAGATTTATTGACTTTGACTGTACCCTTCCCTCCACCTTCTATATGGCGAATTTGTAAAATACTATACATTATTTTTTTCATAATATAATTATTGAAATACTAAGACAAATTCATAAATTGTTCATATACTTTATACGCTAATATGCCCAAAATTTTGTTTCCTTATTTTCAATACATATTTTTGTCATAAATAATTAAGTACTTAGTCATTAACTATTTAAAATGACTTTGGCTTAATTTTTGTGTAAAAAACAACGACGCTATATTTTTTATCTGACAGAAAGCTACATTTTGGTTTTTCAAATATTTTTTTTACTGATTTTTAAATCAATTGGCTCGTCGAGACGCATGAATGGTCGCAAATCTCCATGATCCGGTCACAGAATAATTTGAAATTCAAATTCGGCCCCATTAATTCCAGAAATGTTCTTGAATTCGTATTTGGTGAGGAAAAAAGCGCATTTCTTAAAAGTACTATACTTACTGCTTTTTTAACATTTTATTTTCTTCGTTAATTTTATGACGTAAAATTTTGGTCACGCATTAATATATTATTTATTTTAATTTTTTATACCTATTTTTTATTGTTTTAATAAGCGAATATAAAAAAGGCAAATGTTTTAATAAAAATAAAAATAAAACAATTAATTAAATACATAAACCGATCCCTAAGCTTGTCATGGATTAAGCTCCAAATGTCGTTACTATCAAAACTTGCTAATTATTCAATAGCAATGTTAATAATCCTTATCTTCTTATCTCTACGTGACTAAAATACGAGATGTTATCTTACTAGGTGATATTGGTATTGTAGTTCTAATTGAATACAACAAGCAAGCTATTAATACCTCTATGGCTTGGTGATAAAGCTCACGACATATTTATAAAGTATAACGTATAGAAGCATTATGATTCTTGGTCAGTAACGTTATACTCGCATAAGGCCACAGTCGTGTTGTATTTGATAGTAATTTATTAATGTTAAGGTGGGTTTTAATGACTTTACATGCAGTTAAGTGTTTAATGATTGTGTTATAGTTTTAACAATTAAGCATGTTAGTAGGTACGCATATCTTGCAGTTTCCTTGAATGTAGATCTTGAAGTGGAACATTTTTTAATAAGCTGTTTTAAAGAAAATTTTTATGAGTCTAAAATCTACAGCACACAATAATTTATCAATTAAATTCTTTCTAATTAAAAAAAAAAACTTACTCTAAAAACATGAAAAACATACCACCCAATTCACACATTAAACTTTACACACACAACCTTAGAAACTACTTAAAAAGAAGACTGGTATCTGTGACTGGTAGGTAAGTTAAGTACATCTAAAGTTACAGATAATAAATACTTTCCGGAAGTTACCTTACAAATGTAGGTTGCGGTTCGACTAGGAGATCGGTTACCTTTTATCGATTGACAGAATTATTAGAAAATTTGTGTCTGCAGTAAATAGTATATTTTTTCGAATACTGGTTGGCGCTTATGGAGATGACTTTTCTGTAAAAACAAACAAACCTCTGCAAATCACACATCAGGGTATCCCTCCACTTGTCAGGATCCCTGCATACTTTAATCCACGTTCAGAACACTCTTTAAATTAGCTCATCGGTTAAGCGTACTCTTGACCTGAATTTTCGTTAAGACGTCCTCGATAAAAACACTGTTCCTTTTTCTACTCTTTAATAACCAAATAGGTGAACAATATGTATAGGCCACCTATTGGTTAGCAGTAATAGCCCTTAAAACCATAACCTGTGAACGTACCCCAACACATGAAAACACATACATATTTTGGTCACTCCAAGGTCTTTTAGAAATATTTTCGTCTTTGGTCGAACCTCGTGACATATCAATATAATCGTACCTAAATGAGAAAATCATATAACTACTTACGTATAGAATGAATGTGACTCCACTAGAGCTTTGGTTAGCAATCAACAGCAATACAGTACATAGCTATCATTGGTTCATGGCCATGTTAGGATTTGATCCTGTTTTTCACGTTTTTGTAGTCTGGTACTTTAACCCTTCGACCACCAATGTTTGTCTGTTCTATAACGTATCACGTTCTTGTTACAGAGTAACGGGCCAACATGTGTCCCATTTGGCCTCTCCATCTGATCATCATCTACCTCCTGGCGCTGTGCCCGCTGTGGGTGTTCTGCCAGGCGGTGCCCAACCTCCTCGCCAGCTTCACCCCCGACCTGGTCTCCGTGCACATGGACGACTACTACTACGTAGATGTTGCTGTCTCTGGTGAATATCGTTATAGTATTATATTTATGCAATCCATATATTGTAATATATGGATTGCAATAAGAATACTCCTTACTCCTACTACCTGTGTTTTTTTTCTGTTTTTCTTTTTCTTAGGATGCAATAAAGAGTCTATCTATCTATCTTGTTACAGGCACGGGAATGCAACCCGGCGACAGTTTCGGGTTATCAACGGTGAACAATCACATAGCTACAGGGGAATGGAATTCCACGTATCAACTGATAGAGACCACGGACCGGTGGGAAGGGAGGATAAGGGTCAGAGGGAACTTTTTAGGTAATTACTAGCTGTCCCGGCAAACGTTGTTTTGTTACATAAATATTTTTTAAGTAATTTCTAGTTAAAAAAAATGTTATGGGTGGACAACCCTTATCACTAAAGGGTATGAAAAATAGATGTTGGCCGATTTTCAGACCTACTCAATATGCTCACAAATTTCATGAGAATCGGTCAAGCCGTTTCGGAGGAGTACGGGAACGAACATTGTGACACGAGAATTTTATATATAATAATTCTAGTTCCCATATTGCGAAACGATAAATATGAGCCCCTATAACTAATAAATACAAGGCAAGATCTTGGGCAGAAGGAACATTGGACAACGACAAATCTATTAACCAGTTTCTAAGTCAGACTTACTTACTGTAAACTTTACATCAAATATTCAACAGCTTTTTGCCAATTGTCAGTCGTTCTTACTTCGAATTCAAATTTTTTGTAGTTTTGTTTTTATCTTGTTTGGAAAAGTTGCCAAAGATATGCTGTTATTGCTAATCAGATACCTACTACCTTTCGTTCGACGAAGATATTCTTTGTTGATCCAAATTCCTCCTTATTTTTAACCGCCTTCAAAAAAAAACTATTTGTCAGTTTGACCTGTATGTATGTCCGCGATTGTCTCGCGTTTTGCAACGACCGACTTTGATGCAGTTTTCAGGAAACTGTTTGTTACACTTAGTTTTAAAAATTTAACTCTTTTAGCAAATGTTATTGAGAATCTTCAATTGTTTTAATTAATAATATCTTTTATTCCAGGTAGAACAGACTTGAGTGTGGAAGGGAGGCGGGGCGCGGCGGCGTTCCCGGTAAACAACTCGCTGCCCGTGGTGGTCACGAGGCCGGTCCGGGTCATTGACAGGGTGTTCACCTCCAGTGTTGCCACATTTGTATGTTATTTACTTATTTTTTTATTTTTACTAATTTATGTACACAGAAAACATCACATCAAATATAATCACGTCTATATCCCTTGCGAGGTAGACAGAGCCAACAGTCTTGTAAAGACTGATAGGCCACGTTTTGGTTGTTTGGGTTAATGATAGAATTTAGGTTCAAATAGTGACAGGTTGCTAGCCCATCGCCTAAAAGAAGAATCCCAAGTTTATAAGCCTACCCCTTAGTCGCCTTTTACGACATCCATGGGAGAGAGATGGAGTGGTCCTATTCTTTTTTCTGTTGGTGCCGGGAACCACACGGCACAGAAAACATCGAGACTGATAAACACAAGAAACAAAATTACAAAAGTTCTATCTGTCACCTGGATGGTCGCATTAAGCTTTGAAGTCTAGGTAAAGCAGATTTTAGTATAGAAGGTGTTTTTAGTAGGTACCCAGAGTACTAAAGCGAACGCTTCAATTGGACGCATATACCAGCCCCCGTAGCGTGACACGCGTGACGCCATTTTTATCGCGCGAAAAACTATTGCTGTCTCGTTTCACGTCATAATAAAAAGCGAAACAGCGATAATTTTTCGTGCGATAAAAGCTGCCGCTGTCATTTAGTACCTATTGACTTACGAACCTTCAAGTTTTTCTAGTTACTACATACATACATATACATAATACGTCTATATCCCTTGCGGGGTAGACAGAAAAAACAGTCTTGCAAAGAGTGATAGGTCACGTTCAGCTGTTTGGCTTAATGATAGAATTGAGATTCAAATAGTGATAATAGAAGAATCCCTAGTTCATTAGCCTATCCTTCAGTCGCCTTTAAAAACATCCATGGGAAAGAGATGGAGTAGTCCTATTCTTTAGCGCCGGGAACCACACGGCACCTAGTTCTAGTAACTAATTTTAAATATTTTTCAGGTGTCCCTCATCTTCATAAACTTCGGGTGCGCGATGCACTGGCCCACGGTGAAGGAGGTGGTGAAGAAACCTATAGGGCCCGCCATCGGCATGGTCGGCCAGTTTCTGTTCATGCCATTGGTAAATAAATATATAAATAAATATAAATATACACGGGACAGATTACACTGATTGAGTTAGCCTCGAAGTAAGTTCGAGACTTGTGTCACGAGATACTAACTCAACGATACTATATTTTATAATAAATACTTATATAGATAAACATCCAAGACCCAGGCCAATCAGAAAAAGTTCTTTTCTCATCATGCCCTGGCCAGGATTCGAACCCGGGACCTCCGGTGTCGTGTCACAGACAAGCGTACTACCGCTGCGCCACAAGGGCAAATATTGTTCATTTCTTCCTTGAAATGTAAACTGTTGTTATATTATGTTAAAAATAATTCCGGATGCTACCAGGGTAAAATTGATGAACTTATATACTTGTGAATGTATGTTATGTTTTCATACAAAAAAACTAAGCCGATTTTGATGATATTTTGGCACAGAGTACGTACTCTTCGTTCGTATATTAGTAGTAGTTTCTTTAACAATCTTTTATAGTCTTAAATAATGAAAGTATATTATTATAGAACTAAAAATTAATTTCGTAAAAAAGTTCACTCGATCCATCCACGGCGGCTGTTTACCATCAATGAGTAGTGCATTCATCGCCATCCGTCCACACTATTTACAAAGAGATAATACAAAGATTTGTATTATTGTATGTTTCTAACGAATAAACTCAAAAGTTCTGTATTGATTTTCACGAAATTTGGCACAGACATAGAATCTATTCGATATTACTCGAGGATGCTTGGTTGTTTTCTTGGATTTCTCACGGGAGCGATGCCTCGCGCAAAATCTAGTCTATAATTTTGCCGCTGTAAGACTTTTAAGGTGCCGCTACCTATCCATTAGCCGCAAACAAAACCCACCAACTTATATAATTTATCTGTGTAATCTGACCCGTAGATATTCATTTATTTGATTGCTGCATACAAAACCCACCAACTTATATAATTTATCTATGTAATCTGACCCCTTCATATTTATTTATTAGATTTTTTTTTTCTATATTCCAGATCTCGTTCGGCCTAGGTTTCCTCATCTTCCCGGACACTCCAGAGATGCGCCTGGGCATGTTCTTCACGGGCGTGTCTCCCGGCGGCGGAGCCTCCAACATCTGGACCTTCATCCTCGGGGGAAACCTGAACTTGTCTCTCGCCATGACTTCTATGTCCACTCTACTGTCGTTTGGTGAGGAATCTTTTGAGTGATAATAATATGGGCCTTTTGAAAGGCATACAAGTCAAAGTTACTTCTTTTAAGAATTTTGTTTATGTACCTGTGTATCTCTTTATACTTACTTTTTTCACATTACGCAATAACTTCTATGCGAAATCAAATACGGTTTTAACATTTTCAAAATTATATTCGTTATATTATTATTACGTTCATGTAGTCACGTCTATATCCCTTGTGGGGAAGACAGGGCAAACAACTAGAAAAGTCACATTGAGCTTTAATGATTTATGCTTAAGGTTAAATAATGGAATTGAGATTCCAATAGTTACATGTTCCCATCGCCAAGAAACAAGAATCCCAAGTTGTAATCCTTGCCGTTAGTCGCCCTTTTACGACATCCATAAGAAAGATAAGTAGTTCTTAAGAGCCAATACGGCACCCAGCTTAGAATAAAATTTATGATAGATATTTCATCACACATTTTCACAATAAATACTTCTCTTCCAGCCGTGATGCCCGCCTGGCTGTTCTCCCTCGGGCAAGTGGTATTCGCGAACGCCAACATCGGAGTGCCGTACACTCGGATAGCCACGTTCGTGATAGGCCTCCTAGTACCTTTGGGTATAGGGCTGGCCATGCAAAAATGGACGCCAAAGTTAGCGGCGTTCATGGTCCGAATTCTAAAAGGATTCTCGACGACGCTACTTTTGTTCATCATAGTGTTCGCTATAGTGACAAATTTGTATATATTTGAGCTGTTCACGTGGCAGGTTAGTGTTTTTTGTTTGTTGCTATTTGTAGTTAAGAAGTGTCTCTCTAGAACCTGGGGTTTAATACGGGGTGTATTACAACCCAAAAGTGGGGAGTCAGGTTTTATAAATAATGGGTAGAAGGAAATTTTAATTTTCACTTTGTACAGTTTTAATGTTAAATAATTTCATTCTATTTTTAACCCACGCCGAAAAAACCACGAGATATTATAAAGTATGTAAAATCATAGCTTCCGAACTGATGAACCGATTTTAATTTTGTTGATTAAAGAAGGTTTTAAGAAATTGAGAATGTTTTAAGCTTTGAGTGAAATCGGTCCAAGATGGCCGCCGCCACAAGATGTCGGATTAATCTTTTCCACGATTAGTTTAATAAGCACAACCCCCAATATTGAGTCAAACTAAATTGAGTCGTAGAATAAGATTCGAAATTCGAATCAAGACATTGATTTGAAATCATTTTCGAAATTAAATTTTTAATATTATTTTTTTCAGATAATAGTAGCGGGCATGGGCATCCCGTGGCTGGGGTACATGTTCGGGTACGCGCTCGCTCGCATTCTCAAGCAGCCCCACGCGGACGCGTTGGCCATCTCTATAGAGACGGGCATTCAGAACACCGGCATCTCTATATTCTTGTTGCGGTACGCGCTGGATCAGCCTGAGGCGGATCTCACCACGGGTAAGGGGATATAAACCATCTCCGGAGGTCTTCTGGGTGACTCTTTGGCTGGTCAAGCAAATTCTTCCAGCTACTTCCCAAGAGACTTATTGTACTCTAACGTCTTTTCCTGTTAGCGTCAATTTTGATTACATCATCTCTCTTGGGAGGAGCCTGGAGTGCGCCTTACGACCATTAGCCTGGATTACCCTGGATTGGGTGAGTCAGGTTTTTGCACGAAGCAACTACCATCTAATCCCCGCAACCTTTGCAGGGGAATCTAATCCATATTAGATCATGCATTGCAATGCACTAGATGAAGGCCTATTCCCTTATACGACCACAATATTATAGTACTATTGTTCATAATACCAACGTATTTGTTCGCAGTGGTGCCAGTATCAGTGGCCATCATGACGCCGATCCCCATGACCTGCATTTACATCTACCAGAAGATAGCGGCTTGGTGAGTTACCTTTGATAAGCTTTGTTTGTCTCTAGCTAGAAAATATAACCAACCCGGATAAAACACACATGAAACGAGAAAATTTGTGATAAATTTTTCGATATCTCCAATATTTTTTTTTCTATTTATGAAAACTATAATAATTTAAACGTAAATCAGTAAAAATATTATAAATAATAAACGTAATCTAAAAAAATCTAGTTAAAAGTCTTTTAGTTAATTTTTTTGGGTTTTAAAAAACGTTTTGTTTTTCCCTGGTTGGTTATATAAGTCACTGGTTTGTAATCGTTCGGAAAGTAAAGTTAAAAAATACACACTTTAGTTATATTTGGGGAAAATTTTTTTACGTAAATATTAAATTTACGTAAAAAGTTTTAAGATTATGTATATGATTAAGATATATCTCTGACTAAACTCCTAACAAATTTTAATTTGTTAAATATGGATGTTTGTTAGTGATTTTCATATTAACTGGGGTTTGTGGGAAAGTCTTTTGATATGTTGTGTGTTGTCAAGGGTGAATAATTTTCAATTGTAATGGGAGCATCGAACAAATTAGATTTTATATTTAGATTGTTAATGTATTTTTTATTATTGGCTCAAATCATTCTTGTAAAAATGCAAATGTCTGCATATTGGTATGTTTTTTTTTTAAATGGTTCACTTTTCAATTCATTGGGAATTCAGATTAGATATATAAAAAAATAAAAAAGTTAATTTTTTTTTTCAAAATTCTTCAAACAATTTTTTTTTTATTTTCATATTACATTATTCGTCACGAACATCATTACATTCCGATTGTCGTCCTAGTTTGGGAGGTATGTCGAAACAATTAAATTTATACGGTGGCGGGACTCTCACTCACATTGGGAAAATGCATGTTTTTGTTTGGGAGTAACGGGAAATTGTGTGTGTGTTGAATAAATTTTGACTAATAATGTATGCCTCAATCTTGAGAAAATGCTTGGTTATACAGTATATGATATGAGTGAAACAGTTTTTTCAAACCTTCGTGATTTTTATAGTACCTATTGTAGTCATAAATTTTTATGCCTAGCAAAATAAAAAATAACTAAATTTAAATGGGATAAATTATGAAATTATCATAAAAGGCTGACTACTTAATCGCTGAATTTCTTTATTTGATCTCCAGTACAAACATAACTTTTTTTGTATTTTTATTTTTCATTATTATCTCGTATCAATTCTGTTTCACTCATAGTCTTATTGTTTTCGGATTTATTGTGCTTAAGACGAGAACTTACATAGTTTAGCCGCAAAATAATCCTCTTAAAATTTTTGTGTGCGGGATTCTTCCAAATTTTGTTTATGGAAAAAATGGCCTTCTTGGAAAAACGTAGATTAGTGTGTGACTAAAACTATCTAGTTATGTTCCTTGTTACTATAATTTCGTTGAATTTAAGCTTAATCTTTGTGATTTGATTTGTGTTATTAATAATTTATCTGTCAACCGTCTGGAAACCATCTTGAATATTTTTTATTAATCAAGACGGTTGCCAGACCGAGCCTTATTTTAGTGAATAACAATATTCAATAATCGATGAATAATATAATATAATTATATTATATATATAATATAATTAGTCCGAGAAAATCCTAAATTCCTTCACCCCAAACCGGAGAACGAGGTCATCTTTCCAACATTGTTCTGTCTTGTGTATAGTCGCCTGAGGAGAAACTTGATCCGCCTATGTTTTTGTTTTGTATGAAGAGAATGTCATGTTTATCTGCAGGCGAATACACTTAACTTAATTGATTCGCGGACGTGTGACGTAATGTCAGGTCAAGAATACCCATAGAGTACGACATAAAAAGGTGTAAAATTTGACAAGATTTCCGTTTCCGCAGTGTCGCAAACAGAAATCAACACCGGAAAATTGTCGAAGACCTCACTCCAGTATCAGAGCGAGTCGAGCCCGACGTCGTCGCAGCCGCTGATGTCGAAAAACGAAGCTGAGCGGGTCTAACGTTGTTATGTCGCTGTTGTATGCTTGTAGTATGCCGGACTTGATAGCTTGGGTCAAATTATTGACTATTGTCGATAAATTTTATAGATGTAAATGTTGATGTTGAAAACTTTAAATGCTTTTGCAAAAGGAATTTATGAAATAGATGTCAGTTGCTTAAGAAAGTAAGTTTGAGTTATTTTTTTTTTTTGTTTTTACTGTTACAGTCGTGTTACGAAAGTAAGTTTTAACCCAAAATAACAATATACTAAACATGTTAATTATTATTTATTGCTAATGAATTGTTTATTTACGTGTCTGACGAACAAAATTTGTTGTTTTTTTTTTACTTATTGTTGATTTTTTACTTACAATGTTTTTGACTTTCAAACAATCCATTATAGTGAGTGCAAATAATATTTTCTTTTTTTAATTTAAACACTGTAATTGTTTTGTTCAGCCAGCTATAATGTCCGGTAATGTTCCCAGTTTTCGTAAAAATGTATTTGTGACACTATATTTTATTACAAATGTTGTATCTTTTTTGGAAAACATTTTTTGACGAAAATCAATGTCAATTTACAATATAATAATATACTGTAAGTTTACAAAAGGCAAAATTATTTATATTGTTTTTGGAGGTTTTATACATTTACAGATAACGCCTTCATATGTTTTGGCGTAACTGTAAGGCTGGTCGCCCACTACAGCAGTGTGAGTAAAACCCGCTAAATCGTAGTTACAGCATTCAAATTTAGTAAATTGTGATTGGTGTCCTTTTACATAGGGACTCATATTTATTCTTTTTGATATATTTATGGTGTAGACGTTACATTAGACTTTTAATTCTTCCTACTACAAAGAGGCATTCAAAAACTCCTATTTTTCTGGTGAATAGTTTCTGAAAATCCCACAGTAATCCATACGTGCTGTAGATGAATTTTCAGTGTATTTTCTTCACACTGCTGTGAAAGACGGCCAGTAAAAAAAATGACATTCCTTCTGTCATTTGTATGAGTTCACCTATAAAAGTTGAGATCGCTGTCACTTGAATATGTTATTGTGTTTATTGTATTACCTGTAGCATTTAGCGTGCATTAGGAACTTTACAACTGTAATATGTTGTATTTTTATTTGAGTTTATTGTCTTGTTTGAACATAAAAATGGAATGTATGTTATGTAAGATACTATTTTGTTCACGGTTCAAAAGTCATTGAAAGTCTTTTGTAAGTGCTTTTTAAAGCATTTAACGTTAATAAATTATTCTTAACGATTCATATACATTTGACATAAAAGCGATAATCAAATACAGACCAAAATATCTTATTTTGACAATATTTTTTTGTTTTTTTTTTCAACGGATTTTTAAAATGTTTTTTTTTTCGATTCAACGCGACATATTTTCTCAAAACAGTTATAATATGTCATGTATAGTTTTCCTAATGCACGATTTAACATTCGCACTGAATTAGGTTTTGGGATTTGAATGTATTATAGTTGCATGGTGCCGTTTATTTTAATTGTGTCTCATGTCCGACAATCACATGACTCGTTTTATAGGTGAAACAGGTGTGGTGCGAGACGCCATGTTGAAGAGATCAGTATTGTGTTAAGTTATGAAAGAAATCAATATTTAATACAATTTTGCAACTTATTCTTGTGTTTTATTTAGAAAATTCAAGATAATAAAGAAAATTAAAACAAGCACACAGAATCGGTATAAAACAGCTAAGATATAAAAAAACCTATTAACAGAAAAAAATAACGGTTTAACTAATAACGATTGCGTTTGCTCTGTTGCGGGTCGAGGTGACAGTATAACCCTGACTAGGTACCTGCCTCCCCTAGCCTCCCCTTCACTTATAGGGAGTCCCGAATTCCGCTCCAGTAGAAGTCCGCCCCCCCCCGCTGGTATATGACGTCAACGGCTGCGGACGCGGCAGTGAGGCCAACAAAGAATCCTCGGATGGTAGGTTGTGTAGAAATGGGGTCATCAACCTCTTCCAAAAGCCTATGTCTAATTTCACTTGATTGTTAATAAAACTACTATACGTGGGGTCATTGACCTTACTCACTGAGTGTCTATTCACTATATGATCACAAAATATCGAGTCTCTCTCTCTAATTAAAGTCTATGTCACTTAATAAAGTCTGAATTACTCACGGTTTAAAGGTTCAGTCACTGAAATCCAATAGCACTATCACTAATTGGAATACCTACTCACTATGTTCAAGTCTTATTAGAATCCACTAAACTAATTGAAGAATTAAAAAACGAAAACAATACACACAATTTGTCCGTCCACTAACCACGCACAACACCTTATACTAATTTCCTAACACTATTAAACTATTACACTAAGAGGTATTATTCCGACTTAATTTCTTGAAGACTTTTTCTTTCTTGCAGACTTTTTCTTCCTTGAGGACTTTTTCTTTCTTGAGGTCTTCTTTTTCTTGATTTTTCACTTTAAACTGGAACAATTGCACTACGATGCCCTCTGCCGCCGATTTTACTATTGTAAGTCGGAGTAATACCTTAACGCGAACCTCAAATTTCGTGACGATTTCTGGTGTTGTGCATAGCTTCGCTTAGGTGATATTTATTTACTTTTCTCAATTTCACATGATAAAAACATAACAATTTCCATTTTCCAAATAAAGTAACAAAAATTCTCATCATATAAAATAATTTACAAATATCACAATTTCTTTCTCAAAGAGATTTTCACAAAAGTTTGTCTTCAACCTATGCTTTCATCAAAATTTCTTGTCAACTTTTAAATATTTCTCGAATATACAATATAAGATTCTAATAAATTCTAAGTTATACAAAAATACATATATCATACTTTCTTATTACAATACTTTCGTTTCTATAAACAATATACTTTTCGAGAAATTTACTTACATTTGTTGACTTCAAAAAACATAATTCAATTATTGACCTTGTGTCCTTGACTTTTATAAAAATAGCGTTATCACTTATCTATGACGGTCTGCGTTATCGTTTATCAATTAGGTTTCATAAATAATAATAACAATATCTAAAATATGCCTCTAAAGTGCTCATTCGCTTTCTAGTGTACTATCTAATGCAATTGACCGTCGTGGTGGGGGTATTGTTTGATCTCGCTTCTTTTGTTCTATACAATACAATACTTAATGAGTGTGCTACAATATGACAATGTTTTACGAGTGTGCGCTATGTTAAATTTAATGTGTCGCTAACAAACTCTCCCTCGTGCTGCGCACAAACTCTTGAAGCGACATCAAACGTTTCTTATTCTACTTATGCTATTACATCTTTGCTATAATGTCCATGCACTTTTATTTCACTTTTACTTTCACTAAATTTCACTTTTGCTCTGCTTTGTTTTCACTATTCACTGGCACTATCACTACTAGCTTCGAAGCTGGCCGTCGCAGAATGCCACCACCGGTAGCCACATCAACGACTCTGGTCCGGTCGTCGGGGCCCGGCAGCGTGCGCACTACCCTCCCGCGAGGCCACGTGCCTCGCGGTAAGGCAGGATCCAGGACTGCTACGATGTCCCCACATCGGATGTCTCGGGTTGGCTGGCCGACGTTCCTCCGTGGCAGCAAGCCAGGAAGATATTCTTTCAGCCAGCGAGACCAGAAGTGGTCCGCTAGCCGCTGCGAAGTCTTCCACGAAGGTTTTCCGACAAGATCGGAATCGGAGAACGCGCCCAGCCTAGGCGCGCCGCAGGATCGCCCAATGAGGAAGTGGTTGGGCGTGAGTGACTCTGGATTGGTGCAGTCTTCCAGTTCGGTGAGAGGTCGAGAGTTGATAATGTGCTCGACCTCAAGCAGAAGAGTGTGTAGCGTCTCTTCTGAAGGATTCTTCTCTTTGAGCACGGCCGTCAGCGAAGTCTTAACGGACCGTACCAGTCTCTCCCACGCTCCTCCCATGTTCGGAGCACCAGGCGGTATGAATTTCCACCTGACGCCAATGTTGTCCGCGGCTGCCTCTACCTCTTCTTTCTTCAATGCTTCTACAGCTTCCTTCAGCTCTCTGTTGGCACCCACAAAATTAGTACCATTGTCACTATAGATTACTTTTGGCATACCTCTTCTCGCGGCGAATCTTCTCAGGGCCATGATCATGGAGTCGGTTGACAGCGATGTAGCCAACTCTACGTGCACTGCTCTGGTTGTGAGACAGGTGAACAGTGCGCCCCATCGTTTTTCATGTCTTCTCCCAATGGTAATGGTCATCGGTCCGAAGTAATCTACAGCTGTGCAAGTGAACGGGTGACTGTTGTGAGACAGTCTTTCTGGAGGCAGATCTCCCATCGGTATAGTCGTCGGCATGGACTTTCTTACTTTGCACCATTGACAGAGGTGCGCGATTGATCGTACTGCTGCTCTTATTCCCACGATCCAGTATCTTTGTCTTAATTCGTTGATGACAGTAGCGTGGTTTCCGTGATGGAACACATTGTGGTAATGTTGGATAAGCAGTCGTGTTATCCAATCCCGTTTATCTAATACTATCGGGTTCTTTTCTTGTTGTGTTCCTTCGACGGCGTTAATTCTTCCTTTCAATCGAAGTATTCCGTCGATTTCGACTATATCTAAATTATGCAGCTTCTGACTTTTCGTTAAATGTTGACCTTTTCTCAACGTATCTATTTCGGCTTTGAAACTTTCGTCTTGACTTCGTCGCATCAATAGTGCCTCTGCTTTCGCTAACTGATGCGTTTCCAACGGAATAAAGAGTTTTTGTTGCTCTTTTGAAATCTTTTTTAGAACAATTGGAGTCTTCTTCCTTTTTCTGTTCTTCCTCCATGGTTCATCTTTCTTAGTCGCGTTGACTTTCTCTTTTTCTTGCTTATTATTTCTTAATATTTCGACGAATTGAACCACTCTTGCCGTGGACCTTAGGAGTCTATTCCAACTTGAAAATCTTTTCGGATCTGGCGTAGAAAACTCTTTCTGTCTCGTTGTTGCTACTTTTTCAATCTTCTTGTCCTCTTCGTGCGGTTCTCTCTTGATTTCTTTCGGCTTCGGCCAATGTTCCTCAGATTGTTTTAAGAATTCAGGCCCTTCAAACCATCTGTGTCTTTCGTTGAAGTTTTCGGGCACATCCCTGGTTGCATCGTCAGCCGGGTTTTGGTTTGTCGGTACCCATCTCCAATCTTGTGGTTTCGAAAGTTCTTCGATTTCGGCCAAGCGATGTGCCACGAACGTCTTAAATGTCCTCGGGTCTGATTTGATCCATGAAAGAACCGTCGTTGAGTCTGTCCAAAAAGTCTTTTTTACTACCGTCAGATCCATTTCTTTTTCAATTGCGCGCGCTAGTCTGCAACCTAACAATGCTGCTTGAAGTTCCAGTCTTGGAACGGATATCGGTTTTAGAGGAGTTACCCTGTTCTTTGCTGCGATCAACGAGGTTTTCGCATCTTCTTCTATCGTTTTCCAATATGCTGAGGCTGCATAGGACGTTTCGCTTGCATCCGTGAAGACGTGTAGCTCTCCCTCGGTGTGGTGAGGAGAGATGCATCGTGGTATTGTGAGCTCTTCTATTGTCTTCATATGTTGTAAGTATTTACGCCATTCGTCTTCCTCTGATGCCAAAATTTCGGTGTCCCATCCAACTCCGCTTCTCCAGATATTCTGCATTAGTTTCTTACCTTGAATAAGAACTGGAGCTATTAATCCCAAGGGATCAAATGTTGACATGATTGCGCTGACCACTTGTCTTTTCGTAGGGGTCTTTTCTCCTCGTAAAATTTCCCTTGGTACGTTTCTCATTGCTACTCGAAATGAAAAGCAGTCTTCTTGTACTTTCCATTTCATTCCGAGCGTTTTCTCTTCTTGCTGACCAAGTTCTAATTCCTTTTTCAAACTATTATCTCCGTTGATCCTTTTCAATACATTAGGACGGTTGGATGCCCATCCTCTTAAATGGAAACTTGCTTTCTTATGTATTTCGTCGACTGTCGTGGCGACTTCTACCGCATGTTCTTCTTCCCAAAAACTTTGTAGATAATCGTCCATGTAATGATTCTTTTCTATCGCTTTGATGGCCTCATGGTGCCCTTGTCCGTTGTCTTTCGCGTTTTTGTTTTTCACAAATATTGCTGTACTGGGTGATGAGGCCGCTCCGAATATCACAGTTTTAAGACGATACTCCTTCATTGGTCCTGTCCTGTCGCCTCCTCTCCATAAGAATCTCAAACTATCTCTGTCGTCTTCTCTCATAAGGATTTGCAGGAACATCTCTTTAATGTCGGCTACGACTGCAATAGGACCTTGACGAAAGCGTATTAACACACCCCATAATGATTGTAGCAGATCCGGTCCAGATAAGAGCGCGTCGTTCAGACACTTCCCATTGGATCTTGCTGCTGCATCAAATACTATCCTTCTTTTCTTTTTCGTTGGGTGAGTGACGGCGAAGTGCGGTAAGTACCACAATCTCGTGGATGTACTATATTTCGGAGCTTCTTCTGCGTAGTCTGAATCCAACAAATGTTGTATCTGTTTCTCGTAGTCGGCTTTCAGTTCAGGATCTTTATCCAACTTTTTCTCTAAGTTTCTCATTCTGCTTTCCGCAGTTGATCGATTGTCTGGAAGAGTTTCGTCTTCCGCTTTCCAGATTAATCCCGCTTCGTATTTATCGACAGCAACTTTTCGCACGACTTCTTCCAATTTCTTTGTTGCTCTCTCTTCAATGTCAGACGATGGCTTCCTTTCAGTGACACCTAGTGCTTCTATTGCGAAGTGTTCTTTAATTATGGCATCCAAATTGTCGTCTTGACTTTTCAGATGCGCACATCTCATAAACTGTACTTGTTTCGTTATCCCACCATCGCAACCGTGTAATACCCATCCCAGCTTCGTGAATGAAGCAACGGGTTCGTCCTTCTTGCGTTTCCTAGTGTGTCTCGATACGATCAGTTCCCAATTGTCCTGACCTATTAACATTTTCGGAGGCATGTCTTCGTAACATATTTTGTCGATAAGAGGCTTCAGGTGTGGACAGGCTTCCAATCTCGCTCTATCCACTGTTTGCGGTGACAACTGGATTTCTTTAATTGTTCTCACGTTATTTATGTTCATTTTCTTCCGTTGGTGGACGCCTTTAATCTTCAAATTGATTCTTTCAGAATCCGTGTTTCTTATCGTATTTCCACCAACTGTTTCTAGAGCAAGGATTTCTTTCGGTCCTGTGGCTCCTATTTCTTTTGCTGTAGCTTCGTCCAGCAATGTGACTGTCGAACCTTCATCCAGAAGTGCTAATACTTTCACAGATTTCGTTGGCCCGTATAGCTGTACGGGCATTATTTTCAATAGCGCTTGTGGTGTTTTCAAAGTGTTGACAGTTCCAGTAACACTAGCTTCTTCTTTCCTCTTTTCATCTGTACTGTTTTCTTTCTTATATTCCTTATGAAGAAGCGCATGGTGTAATCTCTTACATTGTCGGCAGGGTCTAGACCTGCAATCATCTTTTCGATGTCGTCCTCTTAGGCAATTGAAGCAAACTTTCAACTTTTTTACCATTTCCCACCTTTCGTCGATACTTGCGTTTTTCAATTCTTTGCATTCCGAAAAATAGTGATCTCCTTTGCATTGAATACATTGAATTCCCCTTCTCATGGGTTGTTCAACTGCTACGTGTGCTGACTGCCTCTTTGGTTGTATCACTTTCTTCTTTTCGTTTGATAGCAGCACAACACTTCTATCGGCTTCTTTGTTCAGGAAGTTAGCTAATATTTCGAGATCAGGTTCATCTTCGTCGTATTGTGCGATATAATCGCACCATCTAAATTGAATAAACGCTGGTAATTTTTCCGTGATTTGTTTCACTATTTCCGGTGAGTGTAGGTACTTGTTTTTCTTTAACCCTTTGATACTTGTCACACTGTTGTTGACTTTACATGAGAATGCACTAAGTTCTTGTACATTTTCACTTACACGAGGAAGCGCCCTTAATTTGTCTAATTCGGCTGTGACTAATAAGTCCGCTCTACCGAATCTTCTCCTTAATGCTTCCATGACGTCATTGGGTTGAGAATCCGAATATAATATATTTTTCACTGCTTCTCTTGCTTGTCCCACGATGCTTTTTCTTAGTCGAGCCATATTCTGAACTGCCGAAAACATAGTAGATGTTTCGGTGTATACTGTTAGGAAAGCTAGCCATTCTGTACTATCTCCATTAAATGTTGGTAACTCAAACATGTACTTCGGTGGCAACGGTTTGTGTTTCGAAGTAGCTTTTTCGAATGCCGCTGCTATAGCTGAAGCGAGGTTGTTCATTGGTAGATCCTCATTTCTGTTGAATGGAACTTCCATACATGACGCGTTGTCTTGTGTGCCAGCCATCCAACTTCGTACACGATCCGCCCTGTCCTCTGGTTCCTCTAGGTCGGAATCAGATTCTTCCTCAAGAAGTTTCGCCTCTGCTTCCCTTTTCGCGGTTTCTGCTTTTATTTGTTCCAATTTGAGTTCCGCAATTTCTTTTTCCAATTGAAGTTTCCTTCTTGTTTTCACTGACTTGCTTGTTCCTGCTCTCTTGCTCCTAGATGGGGAGCGCGTTGTCTGCGTAGGCTCGCTATCTCTCGGTTCCATTGGAACTAATGTCATCGTGCTTCCCGGTAGTGCTTGTTCTCGCGTTCCAGTTTGCATGCTTGTGTTTGTGGAGTCCTCAGTTCCACTTGTAGTTCCTCGACTTGTAGGAGTTCTATGTGTTGTGCCTGTTTCTTCACTTGTTGTAGTAGGTGGACGTAATGGTTCCATTTTGCCTTTCTGGCTTCTCGTTACTGGCATTTTGAAAGGTATTGAAGATCCGGCTCGAAGGACCACGCCTTTGTTGCGGGTCGAGGTGACAGTATAACCCTGACTAGGTACCTGCCTCCCCTAGCCTCCCCTTCACTTATAGGGAGTCCCGAATTCCGCTCCAGTAGAAGTCCGCCCCCCCCCGCTGGTATATGACGTCAACGGCTGCGGACGCGGCAGTGAGGCCAACAAAGAATCCTCGGATGGTAGGTTGTGTAGAAATGGGGTCATCAACCTCTTCCAAAAGCCTATGTCTAATTTCACTTGATTGTTAATAAAACTACTATACGTGGGGTCATTGACCTTACTCACTGAGTGTCTATTCACTATATGATCACAAAATATCGAGTCTCTCTCTCTAATTAAAGTCTATGTCACTTAATAAAGTCTGAATTACTCACGGTTTAAAGGTTCAGTCACTGAAATCCAATAGCACTATCACTAATTGGAATACCTACTCACTATGTTCAAGTCTTATTAGAATCCACTAAACTAATTGAAGAATTAAAAAACGAAAACAATACACACAATTTGTCCGTCCACTAACCACGCACAACACCTTATACTAATTTCCTAACACTATTAAACTATTACACTAAGAGGTATTATTCCGACTTAATTTCTTGAAGACTTTTTCTTTCTTGCAGACTTTTTCTTCCTTGAGGACTTTTTCTTTCTTGAGGTCTTCTTTTTCTTGATTTTTCACTTTAAACTGGAACAATTGCACTACGATGCCCTCTGCCGCCGATTTTACTATTGTAAGTCGGAGTAATACCTTAACGCGAACCTCAAATTTCGTGACGATTTCTGGTGTTGTGCATAGCTTCGCTTAGGTGATATTTATTTACTTTTCTCAATTTCACATGATAAAAACATAACAATTTCCATTTTCCAAATAAAGTAACAAAAATTCTCATCATATAAAATAATTTACAAATATCACAATTTCTTTCTCAAAGAGATTTTCACAAAAGTTTGTCTTCAACCTATGCTTTCATCAAAATTTCTTGTCAACTTTTAAATATTTCTCGAATATACAATATAAGATTCTAATAAATTCTAAGTTATACAAAAATACATATATCATACTTTCTTATTACAATACTTTCGTTTCTATAAACAATATACTTTTCGAGAAATTTACTTACATTTGTTGACTTCAAAAAACATAATTCAATTATTGACCTTGTGTCCTTGACTTTTATAAAAATAGCGTTATCACTTATCTATGACGGTCTGCGTTATCGTTTATCAATTAGGTTTCATAAATAATAATAACAATATCTAAAATATGCCTCTAAAGTGCTCATTCGCTTTCTAGTGTACTATCTAATGCAATTGACCGTCGTGGTGGGGGTATTGTTTGATCTCGCTTCTTTTGTTCTATACAATACAATACTTAATGAGTGTGCTACAATATGACAATGTTTTACGAGTGTGCGCTATGTTAAATTTAATGTGTCGCTAACATGCTCAAAATTTAAGAAAACCGTATTTCCAAGAATCTGTTTTCTTTGTGCTTCACACAACACTTCGAGTTGAAATTTTATATATCAAATATTATTCATAGACGTAGACGTGGCGAAACTAGTATATATATACGATACAATTGCGTATAAAACCTACTTACAATCATCAAAAAAGTATTAATTCTGATAACCATGACCAAACCGAAAATAATAAAAAATAAATATCTGACAGTGAAAAAGTATCATTTAAAATTGAGCCATGTGTTGAGTCGCGTCAGCCGCCCAAAACAACAAACTAAAATGGATTGCAATAGGAAAATATAAGCCATCCAACGCACAATAATGTAGCCTCCGGTCATTTAGTCACCCCGCATAACAATAACTCTCTGAATTGCTAGCTTCATTACAAAACAGAATGGGTAAGCCAAAATTCGACCTGCCGACGCCAAACTTCCGATACAAGATATCTAAGAGACTGAATATCCTGAGCGTTCCTAGGCAGTACATTCTTGACACAGGAGAAGGCATGCCAGCTTTGACGCCCAGGGGAATAAGGAAGTCTGCACTGAATGGACAGATAACTGACAGGGTCAATGACGCAGCTTGGCCTTATATACGGTAGGTAATCTCATTTGTCTATATAAATGTATGTAAGTATTCAAAATAATAATATATGCAGATGTGTAACTTCTGTACAACATATAAAAATACTTATCTAAGTACGCAAAACTTAACAGGTTCCATCATGATTAAAACTTTGTATACTTTTAATATCTTAGTCGGCTACTTTAAACTGAAAAACCTGACTTAATTTCACGGTTCCATCCTAAGGCACGATACCAAGCCAACTGCCAACAAGTTTATCTCAGTAACGTCACCAGCAGTCGACTCTGAACCCAAGCTAAAGCCACGGGGACAATCTAGCACCAGGATAAAACGAAAACTTAAAAGCATGTCCTTTCAATATTGTCGTTTTCAGCCGCTTCCTTCTATTAAAACGCATGTACAAAAAGCAATTCAGCCTCGAACGCCTTGAACGAATCGACCGTATGATAGAACTGGCCAACGCTACATGCTACTCCAAACTGGCTAACTGTGTGCTGGACTTGAAGAAACAGGATACCAAGGAGGTGAAGAAGAAGCGAGGGTGGTCCGAGAGCGAGTGGAAGAAGCACATGGACTATATCAGTCAAATTGCCGGCCCTAAGAAGACGTTCAAACCGGAGCCTGTCAAGGTAACATTTTCTTAATTATCTTGACGCTGTCTAGAATGGTCAAACGAGTAGTTATTTCACTTCTTTTGCGTAGGTGAGCTTTGGGCCATGATCTTTGATTGAGTAATCCAGGTTTTAACACCAAGCACTCCCGTCTGAAAAACCTTTGCAGGAAAACGTAACCTATTCGGATCATGCTTAAGGCAGCGCAAGCGAATGTGCCTATTCCAATTACGTCCATGGTACAGATATTTAGTGTTTCCTTTCTAAAGGGCTGATTCTAAAGTACCTATTCGGAATGGCATAAAAATCATGAAGAACTTATATACCGATATTTATAGTTTCTTAATGTTCATTATATCATGACAGAGAGGAGACAGGAAGCCAATAGAAGCTCTGATGCCGAGGATCAACAAGATGTGTTCCATCCCGCAGTTCAAGGTGTACCGGCGGCCCTCGCAGGAGCCCTGGTTCAGAGACCCCGTCAAGGTAAGTTCACATATTCCCTACGTATCGACCGTTATGGGTAATTCAATAATTTCTACAAGGAATCATGTCAAGTACAAAACGAAGAAGGTTCTGTGCCTACATCCTGAAGTCTGGTCTGAGGGCTTATTCACGAACGTTGATGGAATATTAGGGATGTTGCAAATATTCTCATCCGCATCCACAATGCGGAGCTTCCGCATAGATTTAGTCATTTGTATGCGCATCCGCAAAATATCAATGCGGATGCGGATGTAAAAAACGAAAAATTGGGGAGATCCGGGGCATGGCACATGCCGTTCGCGCGTGATATTGACTAATGGGAGCGAAGAAACATCAGCATTCGCAATCGCGGATGTGAGTTTTCAAAAATCCGCATCTTCATTCAGTCCGCGGATTTAAAAAAATCGGCATTCGCAACAATCCTGGATCTTAATAGAATTTATCATCCCTCTCTCTCTATCTTTGAGGTAATCCGAAGTGTTATAAAAACAAGATATGACATAATATGGGGTTTCAAAGTTCGTGATTATGGGGACTGAAACCTGATTTTTATACATTGAAACGCTTTGAATACATACATTTTTCATGACAATCAAGAAGTATTCTTCTTGATTTCAACTTTACTCGTCCAGAATTTTGTATTTAGACTCCTGCAGGTTTGACTTGGTAAGCGCGACACCATTCATATTGCGCGATAAACTCTCGCTGTTTCGCTTTATATTATGAAGTGAAACGGGACAGCGATATTTTATAGCGCGAAAAAGGCCTCGAGCGTGCCATGCTAGCCCCGCTGTTTATCCCGAATATAATTATTTATTCCATGCATTTTTAGGTTCCACCTGGAGCCCTGAAATACGTGATAAGCGACCGAGTGAAGAAGCTAGCCGCTCCGAGAGTTATACCGCCCGGCGACTAACACCCCTATTGCAAGAGTCGTACGGGCGGAATTTCTGTCGCAGTTTTAGAATTCTGTTTAATTATAGTAGGTATTTGAAAGCCGTAAATCTGATCTTTACCGTTATGAAACTAATTTAATTCCCGAAAATACCTAAATGTTAAGGTTTAATAACAATAACAAAATAAAGTTATCTAATTGGAATATAAAGTCAGGTACCTTTTATGCTTATAAAGCTTAAACATTTGTATGCCAATAGTAAAAAAAACACATTTGAAGTCTGTTAGGTCTACATTTTAATGATATTTTTACCAGAATAATATTTGCCTTGTAATGCATTCACTCGGAATTGCCGCCGTGAATAGCAGGCTTTATATTTGTAAGCAACATTATTTTATAGTCATTGTAATAGTACACCACCCATACGACTTAGAGAATCATTATAACAGTAAATAAAACAAGAAGTAACATTTACAATTTTTATTTACATTGTACAATAATACAATAAAAAAGAAACTATTGATTGACAGATCACATAAATACAAATAAATTATCCTTATAATTACACATAACTACGCTATGTATTTGGGCTACCGCATTGATCACTAATTATTAGACACCGGCCCTAGAAATATTAAGTAGATCTCAATTTTTTGCCGTTTTCTTCAGTACAATTTAGTATCTTATTTTAAAGCAGTTATGGTCGTGATTCATAAAATTGGTAACTATACGACCACGCACTGGACTTGTGATTGTAGTGGGGAATCCACAATTTTGAAAATACAATCATATATTACACTATACAGCCTTCTTAGAAAAAAAATTTTTTGGGTCCTAAATTTTAAACTAGCCGATTGGGCGACTTGTGAAGACATATCAACAGGTATCTGATGCCTATTCCTAGGTTATCTAAGGCCATGACTGAAACACATTACTGCAGGCAGTGGATGACGGCGTTGGTGAAGTCCTTGGTGGTGGACTGGCCCCCCAGGTCCTTCGTCCTCACCTTGCCGTCCGACAGAACTCTGGAATTCATTTATCAGTCGTTGTGAAAAAACATTCGATACATACCTAAATTGCAATTGGGCCAAAACGAGTCTTATAAATCGCCTTCAAAGAAGATTGTTATGGTATCTGACGTTTCGCTGAACTGATTTTGATGCGGTTTTCATGGTTTTCAGGATATAAGGCTCTAAAAAGGAGGATAAAGTTTGGAGGTTCTCTTTTTTATTTTTGACTTCCAAAATGTTGCCAGCTTCCCTTTCGATTTTCAACTGTCATGTCTGTCAACGGTCATAATCAAAAGTTTAGCTATCATGTACTCTGATTACGTCATACTTCAGGCGTAAAATTAAATAAGTCATCAACTATTTGGCGTAGAAGATTTCATTGCTTTTGTTTAAGTTTATTGCTAACCAATGCTTTTACAGCGAGGAAAAACATGGTGAGAAAACCTGCACATTCAGACAACTGGATGCGTCACCATGATCCAATGATTGGGTTCCCCATGCAAAGGTAAAAAAAAAACCTGAATAACGTAATCAAGGATTATGTACCAAAAGCACAACCAGGGCTTCTCTCCAGAGAGGTGATGATGTGACCAGGACTAACGCCAGGAGGAAGAAGTAGTAGGTTGAAATGAAGACTGTCAAGATTTTATTTTGTTATACTTATAAGAATTCCCTGCCAAATACTGTAAGAGGTGTACTACTACCGTTGTATTTTTGGCGTAAATAAATAAATAAAATGATCAACTACTCACTTGTTGATGGCGTTCTTGATCATCTTGGAGTAGGAGTGCAGGTTGACGTGCGACAGCAGGTTGGCGGAGCACAGCAGCATGGCGGTGGGGTTGGCGATGTTCTTGCCCACCGCCCCGGAGAAGATGTGACGAGCGCCCTGGAAATTTAAGAAAAAAAAATCTCACCTTGACGCATAGACTTTAAGATTTGGAGAACAACAAGTTACAAAATTGCTGGGACTACGAGAATGATCTCTAGCTAACATCTCGTCTGGAAAAATAATTAAAATTTGAAATAAAAAAAGAACATACGAACAGTTCGACTTTCGAACTACCGGTAGGACTAGAGGGTATAAACGAAAAATCTCTCGTCGTTAAATAAAATCGTAGCTTACAAAGTAACTGCACACTGAATTCCTTTGATTTCATTATAAGACTCAGTAAATATCGTTCTTCGTAAACACTTATACCATGGTACAGTTCCATTATGGAACTACTGATAATAATTTACGTCATTGCTTCCTCAGACGGAAAAATTTAAACCTTTCATATATTCTAACCTGTTCAAATACTGTTCACTTGGCGCTTAAAGCGACTCTAGCGCCGCCTACCAGGCCAATGGCGAGATCACTACAATGTTGCCATACATATCTTTTGACGTTATGATAGCCTGGTACTTGAGTTTCACTTGATCAAAGACTGCACACCTAAAATGTCACCATTTCAAAGACAAACCCCAGAGATGACTCCAGTAACTCCACTCATTTCATGCTATCCTAGTACCTCACCAAAAAAAGTATCCGCCGTATGTGAGAAGTAAAGATCGGAATAGGTAGATTGAATTGGGGTCAATGAACTGAAACGTATATATTAATATGGAGATGCCTCCGTCCGGGATTGCGGATTTGTAAATTATTACCATTTTTTCCGGAATTTTTACAAGTGGGATGAAGAATATATTAGTGGTAGCTGTAGCTGGTAGCTTCCCCCGACTTCGTTCACGTAAATTGTAGTCCTATGTTACTCGCGGACAATGTAGTTTACTGTAAGTGTAAGTACTGAAATGGAATCCCGGAAAAGAGGCTTATCCATGTTATGCTTTCTATGGTACATGATGCAAATACATAAAATCAATCTCTGGTGAGAAGGTATCTTATGATGAAATATGACATCAAGTGACCTGTTCGAACACCGCGCACTCGGCACTGTAGGACGAGCCGGCCACCACGCCCGCGCCGCCCACCAGCCCGCTGGCGAGGTTGTCCACGATGTTGCCGTACAGGTTGGGGGTCACCATCACGTCGAACTGGTTCGGGTTGGACACCATCTGCATGGTGCAGTTGTCCACGATCATCTTCTCGAATTGGATGCGGGGGTAGAGTTTGGCCATCTGGAATTTAATTTTAAAGATTAATCCTTAGCGGTCCTTACCTCAAACTGCACACAGATTTCTTCGTACAAAGATTATAAAATACCAATTGATTGGTGGTGTAACACAAGTTACCCAAAATTCGGAATGAGCAAGGAAAATAAGGTGACATTTCAGTTTTTAAATACAGGTTTAGTCTAAACTTAAATGACAAAGTTATCAGTTTGAGTTCTAATTAATTGTTCTAATAAGAAGTCACGTAGGTATTAAAAATGTTCAAGATCAAAGGTCGATCATTAACGAGATATAAAATGATATGTCTTTGAAACAAAATTTTGTAATATTTTGATTGGAGCAGGTGTGGATAAAGTAAAAGAGTTGGTATATCTCAGAACACTGTTTACAGTAGATTGAAGGTGCGACATAGTGATATTGAAAGGAGAGTGAATGCGTATAATAAGGAAGCCGAAAATTTCTCAGCCAGAAGCTTGGGGTATGGCTTTGACCATGGATCCTAATCCATTTTCCCTCTCACTGTCCTTTCGATCCAGGGATTGGGTCAGTCAGGTTTTTTACACGAAGCCACTCCCGTCTGACCTACGCAACCTTTGCAGGAAACCTAACCCGTATTGGATCGATCATGGTTACACATCCAGTTGCCTGAATGTCCATCGACGCTGAAGCTTCGATTGTGGTGATACACACACAAATTTCAAATAAAATGATAATCGACTTACCTCCTCACAACTGCGCAAGAAGAGACCGTCTCCCAACTTCATGATGTTGGCTTTGTGGACGGCTGTGACCTTCTTACGGCCCATCTTGACCGCGTAGTCGAACGCGAATTTGGCAATGCGCTCCGATTTGGCTGCCGTGATGATCTTCAGGCATTCCACGACGCCTGGACGAAGAAATCATTTTAATGCTAACATCATCGTCCTGTAGTCTTTTTTTGTACAAGGGAAAAGCCCGAAGCCGGCCTCGGACCGCTAAACCTCTTGTACACTGGGAAACCTAAATCCAAATTTGCTTAAAACTGATTTCAGAGTCACGCGTTTAATCAGCGCCGGTTACACGCGCGCGGTTAAATAACACTAGATAGTAACCCCGTTTTAAAGAAACACAGCTCAAACGAGCCGACCAAACAGTTTCACCTGTCAGTGCTGCTAAAGTACGCGAAATGCAATACTCAGTTGCGGTTTTGAACGCGCTGCTCAACGACGCGTTTTGCCGGCGTTACTCTAAAACCAGCCCGAATGTGCAGGTTCCTCACGATATTTAAAATCTCCTTAAGACTATTAAATTAGCATTTGTGTATCGATTAAGACCCACATGGAATTAAACCTTCCATGTGGGTCTTAATCGATACACGAATGCTAATTTAATATGTTGCATGTTATAAATAGACAGTAAAGAAAATAAAACACATACCAGGAACAGACTCGTGCTCCAAAGCGGAGTACTCTCCCTCAGTCTGCTCTCTGATGATGATGCAGTCCACATCGTGGTGACGACACTTGACATTCGGCAGAGACTTCACGTGGACGACGTTAGCGTACAAGTCTAGGGCATTGCGGAGCTTCATGTTCAGGGTTTGCAGCTCGCCGGTGTGGGAGAAGTCTGGAGTGGCCAGGATTCCCTGTATTGGTAGAGAAAAAGATATTTATTCCCTTAATATGGGTATGTAATATAAATGTGTACTATTAACAAAGTCGCGGAGATCAGGCAACATTTATAAAACGTTATAGCTGAAACTTAGATCAAATGACCCTGGACTTGTTCCTAGGGGGGATGTTATACCTGATGAAAACTGCAGCTTCTGTTTTTGTATTGCTGAACCCACCTTGATGCAAATCTTGTTGCGCGCGATAGAGTTGACGACGTCTTCGAGCGGCGCGCTGAGAGTGGGGTTCACCTCGGAGAAGAAGAACGACTCGAAGTCCACTGGGATGTTGGTCGCCTGAAATATGAACGAAATTTACTTACAATTGCCTCATAAAGTGTTTATAACCAGTGATAAGTTCAAAATGTTATATTATTCAAACGGCATTTCAATTGCATCCTACTCGTAGTCTTAAATGACACAAATGTATAAACTGAAAACACTTTTTATTTGACTCCGTTCTCATCTATGAATTTGGTTTTATCGAAGGGTTTTTAAAAAAAAATTGGGCAATTTCATCTTTCTGTAGATGTCACAGAAGGTGACTACCAGACTAGCTATGTGTCCAAACTAATATATGTTATTTAATTTTTTATCCCATTTGACCTCGAGCTCTGAAGCCAGCAACGAATTATAGAGGAAAGAGAGAGAGCATAACAGAGAGTATTACCTTGAAAACCTCCTGAACGGAGTAGACCATTTCTGGACCAACGCCATCTCCAGGAATAAGGGTGCACTTGATACGACCCTCCTTTGCGTTAGGTTGCTGGAATCACATTAATTTTAATTCAAGCAAATTCTCAACTTTTTTAGTTCGAATCCCTGTAATGATGTCAAAACATAATGTATTTACTTTTTAATAATATATGTATACATATATTTATAAGACATTTTGATGTTACATCCTAGTAATAGATATTTGATGACGTTTATTGAAAATTGTATTTGCCAGATGGCATTCATAGAAGTAAGTAAATTTTAACATAATTTTTTTTATTCATTAATTAAAAACTAATGATAATGAGATCATAAAAGTCACGTATGCTTATCTAACATCTACCTAGTTCTATAATGACTAACTTACGTTTCTTCAGCTATATCTGTTTCTAAACATAAAACATAGAAGACAAAGGCTGTTCGTAAGTTACAGTTAACTTTTGACATTGCATTTGGACGACACAAACATTGCAATGCACATCTAACGGGAAGGAATCATGCGCTGTTTTTTTTTTGGTCTTAAAAAACATTTCTCAAAAATATTAAGTATATAATTACATTTCCATGTTACAAATTAAAGTAAGAAAGTTTTTATAATTCTTTGTTATATCTTCTTTAAATAAATTATCACAGAGTACTAAGAGTCAAATGACTGTGACTAAAGGTATTAGGTGAAATCCCGGAAACAGACTGCAATTATCAAATACAATATCATTTCATGAATACTCTTTTCTGCAATATTTTTAGAAATGTTTTCAAATGTTCAATGTAGGAGTTGTAGTTCATACTGTAAAGTGTGGAAAAAACAACAAATACTGGTGAAAGTCATGCCGAGTCAAGACAGCCATTCACAATAAAATTTTGTATTTATATGGTGCTTTTTTTACTTGTACCAATTTATGACCTTTGGATGAAACACTCTTATGTAATGTATTAAATCTTATATGTTTCATTTCTCAGTGTCTATTGGTTAACTATTTTACCCTTGCTTATTAACTTTCTGATCAAAAGATGATGTTTGATGATAATTTTCTAAGCAAATAATTCTAAATATCCCTGATTGCCAATGGATAATGAAAGAATGGCTCCCTCAAGTTAGTACTTTAGGAGGTAAACCCAGAATATCATGCAGAAAACAGAAAACTTAAAAGGCTTACAGTTTCATCAGGATAGGAGGCTGAAGAAGCTATTCAATTAAAGTGAACAAATAATAAATATAAATCCCTTAATATCCCACTTGGAATTTTTGGTCACAATTTCATCATTATGCCATACAGATTAATGTAGTCTTTCAGTCTTTTCAAGACTGTTGGCCCTGTCTCCTCGCAAGGGATATAGACGTCATAATATGTACATACATACATACATACATACATAAAATCACGCCTCTTTCCCGGAGGGGTAGGCAGAGACTACCTCTTTCCACTTGCCACGATCTCTGCATACTTCTTTCGCTTCGTCCACATTCATAACTCTCTTCATACAAGCTCGGCGGTTTCGGGTACTTTTGACCTGACCCTTTACCAGGACGTCCTTAATTTGATCAAGATACGTTCGTCTAGGTCTTCCCACTCCGACCTTTCCCTCCACACTCTCCTTGTATATCTGCTTAGTCAACCTGCTTTCATTCATCCTCTCCACATGACCGAACCATCTTAACATACCCTTTTCTATTCCTGTAACTACATCTTCTTTCACATCACAACATTCCCTTATCACGCTGTTCCTTATCCTGTCACTCAATTTCACACCCATCATACTCCTTAACGCTCTCATTTCCACTGCATTTATTCTGCTTTCATGCTTCTTTTGCCATACCCAACTTTCACTCCCATACATTAATGTCGGGACCAACACGCCCCTGTGCACAGCCAGTCGAGCCTTTTTGGATAGTTTCTGACTGCTCATAAAGGCATGCAAAGCTCCATTCACCATGTTCCCCGCGTTCACTCTCCTTTCAATATCACTATCATACTTGCCATCTGATGTAAACTTTGATCCTAGATATACAAACTCTTTCACTTGCTCCACTTTTTCTCCTCCAATCAAAATATTACATGCTGTCATTTCTTTCTCCATTTCAAAAACCAGTGTTTTAGTTTTACTTACGTTCACTTTCATTCCTTTCTCTTTTAAAGCTTCATGCATACAGTTTACCATCTCCTGTAACTCCTCCGCTGATGACGCCAGTATAACCTGATCGTCGGCATAGAGCAGACATTTGACGAGTAACTCATTCATCCTTAATCCACTTTTAGACTCTTTCAAATCTGTCAAGCAGCTATCCATAAATAGGTTGAACAGCCACGGTGACGCAACACATCCTTGCCTAACGCCTTTCTCAATCTTAAACCACTCAGTGTGCGCTCCGTTTATCCTGACACAAGCACTCGAATCCTCATATAAGGATTTCAGTGCTCGTATTAAGAGACTGCTCACCCCATGCATAGAAAGTGCTGACCACAATTCATTCCTCTCAACTCTGTCATAGGCCTTTTCCAGATCTACGAATGTGCAATAGACTTTTTGACTCTTGGCCAAAAACTTTTCGGCTATGCACCGCAAGGAAAAGACCTGATCAGTACATCCCATTCCCTTTCGAAATCCCGCTTGAGCATCCCATATTTTGTCATCAGTTTCATTCCTGACTCTATTAATCAATACCTTAGCATACAATTTGCCGACGACGCTAAGCAGGCTTATACCACGATAATTTTTGCAGTCCAGCTGTGACCCTTTTCCTTTGTAAAGTGGCACGATAACAGCCTTACACCAATCTTTTGGTACTCGGCCGCTTCTCCAACACAAATTGAAAAGGCAGTACAACTGACTAGCTACTACGCCTTTTCCTGCTTTAAGCATCTCGACCGACACTCTATCACACCCAGCAGCCTTTCCCGCTTTCATACTCTTAAGTGCTTCCACAATTTCGAACATTTCAATTTCGCCTTCCATCTCATTCTCTTTTTCTTCGCTATAGCAGAAATCTTTCTTATTTCCTTCCTTTTTTTCAAATAAACTTTCAAAATAGTCCTTCCATATCTTTAGTACACATTCTTCTCCTTTCACAACGCTACCATCCTGGCATCTGATCCTAGTCAGCTCTCTGGTTATAGTATTTCCTCGGGCTGACCTTACGGATTTCCAGAATACTTTCAGATTTGACTGAAAGTCTTCTGATAGCCTTTTATCAAAATCCTCTTTATACTCTTCTTTCTTTCTAATCACAGCTTTCTTAACCAAATCTTTCATTTTCTTATATTCCTTACGTGCTTCATTCACATCTTCATCTATAACCTCTTGCATTCTTAAGTTAGCTTTTGCTGCTAACAAATCCAGCCATGCTTTCTTCTTTAATCGCACAAGTTCTTGCACATCTTTACTCATCCACGCATTTTTGTGATTTTTTCCTTTCCTTCTTCTACTTACACCACACACTTCAACAGCTACTTTCACAATTCTTTCTTTAAATTCCTTCCATCCATCTTCAATATCGCTCATTTCCTCTAAATCTTCAAATTCATCCTTCAGTCTATTAATATACTTCTTACCTACATCCATATCTTGCAAATTTTCTACTTTTACTCTTTCCAAAGCGCTGGTTTGCTCCCTTACCCTGTGCCGCCAGCGATTGAAGATACCCCTTATCCGGGATATCACCAGTAAATGGTCCGAGTCAATGCCAGCACCGCGATATGCACGGGTATCCAGCACTTTGTTCTTCAATCTTTCATCTACAATCACAAAGTCTATCATACTTTTTAAAATACCTTCCACTCTTGTGTAGGTGTGGATCTCTTTATGTTGAAACATTGAGTTCGACACAAAAAGATCCCACTCTAGACAAATTTCTAATACACTTCTTCCATTATCATTCACCTTTTCGTCACCAAACGCACCAAGCACCTTCTCATATCCATCACGCTTTACACCCACCCATCCATTAAAATCACCTAACATAATAATCTTCTCATTTGGCTTGGTAACTTTCAATACTTCTCTTACACTATTCCAGAACTCCTCGTTTTCGCTTTTTGCTGATGTTGTACCCCTCGAACCCACATCCCAAGGTGCATAAACACCTAGAACGAAGATCCGAGTGATTCCAACTTTCAGCCTAATCCATAGAAGACGAGGGCTGACACACTCATACTCATTCACGCACTCAGCCATTCGTGCAGAAAGAATTAGACCGACCCCTTGACAGCCTCGGCTGGTACTGGAAATTCCAGACCAATACGCCGTGTAAGGGCCGTGCTGCGTCGCGTCGCATCCTTTCCGCTTCGTTTCATTCACGCACAACACATCCAAACGTCTTTCATCCATCATCTGGCATACTTCCTCAATCTTATCCTTCATTCCTCCTCTTACATTCATCGTCGCAAAGCGGCTTTCAGCAGACCGCATACCGCTCCCGCCGGGAACGAGACGTGATGGGGTGCGGACACCATCGCCGCCATTTAGGTGCTCTTTTAAAAAATTTGCATCCATGCGATTCCCACGAGACGCAAGGGAACAATTTTGTCCGCCCCAGCAGAGCCCCGCATGCCAGGGTAAGGCTAGCCATTACCTGGGGGTCGCCCAACCCCATGGCGGAAGTGGCACGCTCGAGACTAGGCTCGCCCCTAGCCATGCATCCATCGGCGCGGCAGACCTTAGATTGGCAGGGATTTACATTAAAGAGGAATCCCAAGTCTATCCCTTAGTCGGCTCTTACGACATCCGTGGGAAAGAGATGGAGTGGTCCTATTCTTTTGTAATGGTGCCGGGAACCACACGGCTTATAATATGTACGTATGTAATTTTAAAAAAATGTGGGTGTCTGTAGTTATGATTCCAATTTTGTGTCAAAAACTGATACATTTTATTTGATAACAACAATGAGGAAATCTATACTAATTATGGTTACCTGAACAAACAATGGAGCTGAGTTAATAAATATTGACTTCTCATTCAGTGCTTACTTGTATGTGTACAGTAGGAGAAATACATCAGAAGAGTAAAAATATAGCAATTAAAAAAGGAATTATTTTTTCCTTTATTCTGGGTTCCTGTAGTATAAAAATATGAATTGAGAAACTTCTTTTTTAAATTCGGATATAAAAAAACTAAACACTGATGAATTTTAATTCAAAAAGAATTTTGATTAAATAATTAATTCTATTTTAAATATGTATTGTGCATTTTATCAAAAGCTCTTTGCTCCCATAAGACAACAAAATGCGATAACAAAAATTATGTCTTGTAAATTCTTTCTACAATTATGTACATATTGTTTTAGTTGGGCAAACAGTACAAGTTTTCATTAAAAAAAAAAAAAATTGTCAATAACATTGTCTACATTTTAAATTGAAATAGAACAGCTCCAAAGTTTGTCTACAAATGTCCTTGCAATTAGTATGGAGTGTTAGTGTTCTCACCAGGCTTACACTGTGTGGGGCAAAACATACACTTTTGTCAGCTGTTACCGCACTTGTGTGCACACCCTTGGCTACATGTTGCGAGCCCTGAAATAAAAATGTTTATGTATTATTAAAATGTAAGTAAAATAAATCCTTACTGATATAAAAGTGAAAGTAGCTCTTGTCAGTCTGTTACGCTTTTTACACCTAAACCACTGAATAAATTTTAATGAAATGTGGTGTAGATTAAGTTGACACTGAAGAAGAACCTAGGCTTAAGAAACCATGCAGACAAAGTGGTGGGCAAAAACTATATATAAAATCCCAAGATCATTGGTAACAACAGCAAAACAATTATTTCTATGAGGTCCATTGAATTTATTCAAATGATTAAAACAGGGGAGTATAATTGGTTATGTAATATGTAAAGACAACACTGTTGTAGAAACAGTAAACTTTATCAAAGTAAAAAATTCTGTATATAATTACAACTAAAAAAATAACTGTCTTAGAAAAATAGGTTTCATTACATGGTTGGCAGATAAGTGAGCTGGCTGGAGTCTACCTAGTGATCAAATTTCATTTAATCATGAGATCTAGATCATAAAATTACTTCTCGTAATCTTCGTTTATTGTGATCAAATGGCACTCAGCACGTCTTTCTCGTTCCTTCATAAAGTATTATTAGCACCTTTGATCACGTGGGAGGTTACATTTAAGACAATGTTATATTTACTTGATTAAGTGCATGTAAATGCAGTATAAAATTGAATGCACGATTTAGAACTCGATAACACTTTAATTTGATTACGAAACTGATCTAATTCATAATAATTTTTGGTGTAAAATCCAACTAAATACTGATCATGAGATGAAATTTACATGAATGTTATATAATACCCACCTGTAAAAGGCTTCGAAGAATATTTCGGCTGATCATGGACATGTTTGTAGAGATTAAAAAACCTAAGAAAGGTTATATTTTTAAATAAAATTAATTTTGAAGTGCCTTTGCTCGCGAAGACGTAACTTTTAGTTTCAATTTACGTAAGAATGACAACAAAATGACAGCTGATTAGCGAATTTTAATTTCCAAAACCGAATCAGCAGTCTTAGTATTTTGCTCCTCATTAACCAATTTCATGATATTTATTTAATATAATTTATTAATTACATTAAAAAATTGTAACTACGTATGTGCTGGATAGTACATTCATAGCATTAGATAAACTAAAAGAATAACATTTTCTTTTAAAACTTATGAACATTGATTTCGTGGAACGGATAGTAATTACGTTCCGTTTTCATCCATTCTAACCACTTCCGCTTTCTTGAGAAGAATAAAACGTAGATAGATGACTTAATGTTAATTTTAAGTAAAATAAACATATTTTCAAAATGCACGATATTGCAAATATTTAAAGAAATTATTACATTTATATTTCGATTTATCTCAGCCCAAGTATGACTTATATCTGCTGCAAAAAACCTCCATGTCTTTAGTTTATGATCATCATTGATTTTACGTCAGGGACTTCAAGGCGCTGACTGTCACCGGCGCAACATTTGAACTCGTGTGAAGTTGTAATAAACTCACAATTGATATTAAATTTAAATAATGATTTTCAAAAGCCCATCATAGAAGTAAAATTAGCTGCAGCCAATTAGCGGTTTATTGTAATACTAGTTCTCTATACAGGTGAGATGCACATAATATACTGCCCTTTAAAAAAATTATATTTTTCTTTTTATTATGATTTTATTAACACGCACCATACTCAACGGCCCACAATGAGCCTTAATAATAGAAGTGTATTGGTCTTACATAAACCAGAAACAAATATTATGTGAATATTCAATACTTGGACCTATCAACCTATTTCGTATCCCAATTTTCGTAAATTTGTTTTTTAATTATTATGAACTAACTAACGAACCAAGTGTGAAAAATGTTACTATCTGGCGCTCCCTTTCATTCGGAATAAAAATATTTAATATTGACTCTAGTAAGTGAGTGTTTTTAAATTCTTGGTATTGTTTAAAATATTGATTTGTTGAGTAGCTACACAGTATACACCCAAGCGACCATTTAGAACATGGAAAACCGACAAGACAAAATTGGATAGAGCAAAATAAGCGCTTTTCTCGAGATAGGCTTAGGGAGTGTGGCAATGGCAAGTTGGAAGTCGGTAGTCATCTCCCTAATGAAGGAGAACAGTGAGCAAAAAATACAGCTTACTTTAATTGTCCTTCGTCCGGGTTATAGTCCAGGTTAAATCGTCACCACTCTGGAGAAGAGCCTGGGGTGCGCCGACCATGGATCCTTAATTGGGTGAGTCAGGTTTTTACACGAAGCGGTTCCCCTGCCAAGGTAACCCGTATTGGATCCTGATTAGGTACACATCCAGTTTCCTCAATGTGCAGATTTCTTCTCGATGTTTTTCCTAATTGTAAGAGAATCGATTGGAAATTAAACTAATTTACGACATACGGATGGATATTGACTAATAAAGGTATAATGAAGAGGGTTGTGTTGTGATGAACAGATGAGCTGTTTTCATGTACCAATTTGCCTACTAGCCAAACGCGTACTCTAGATGTTTGTTCTAGGTTGTTTACAGATAACAAAGTCAAAGATCACGGCGTGAAACGGTTGATGAAATAAATCATTGCCTTAAATGTAATCTACATAAATATCCGTAGGTACTTATGCAACTCATACTTTGTATTAATAAGACAAATTTAATTGAAACTTTTATTGGTACGGCAGATTTTTTTAAATGTTCATTAGTCGTTCGAATTTCTAAGTAGGTATCCGTTACTTTTTATTTACCTGAAACAAGAACATACCGTAAAATTATACGAATTGATTAATTGGTAGAAGCAATGACCTCACTAAATTGTTTGTAATCGATTCAATCTGTTAATCAGTCACTTTTTTACCTAATCAATCAGTGACGTATCTAAGTACCTATTTATTTACATGAATTTGTTTTTTAAGTTTTTAATGTCGTATTTGGTAACCACGCTATTTACAAAGTTAAGAATTAGTCGTGTCAATATACCTATAAATTGGGCATGGCGTTAAAACGTTTTCGTAGAAATGATAGTTTATTTTAAACTACGTAAGTAAGCGCGTGTAAATAGTTTCTTATTCTATTGAAGGCGTCCCTCAAGGAACAGTCATAGGTCCACTGAATTTTATTTGCCATTTGTATGATTCAGTTGTAATGTGGTTATTTCATAAATTATTTCGTATTAATAAGTTCACTTGTTCAAATTTAAAGTAACCGCTATCTAAGTTATTGAAATTTATTTGCTAATCGTCCGCTAATGAATGAACTTCTCAAAATCATCTCCGGCGAGACGTGATAAGACGTTCGAAGGTTACATAACTACATATAATACTTATCTATTTTTTTATCTAAGCTAAACAATAACATTTTTATTGTGTCAGTACAGTGCGTGCCCCAAACCGATTTGGTCGGGTTTAGAGATAAACGAGTTCTTTACAAATCCTTGTGCAAGAAAAATGTTGTCAAAGTAGGTTTGATTAGTGATTTCTTTTATTTGTGAAGCTATTTAGGAATTAGTCAGTTATTGTGAACGTTTTTTGGAAATAATTGAAAGACTGTTCATGTTCAAAGTTAACCACTTGATTTCAAAAAAATATCGTAACCGTTTCAGAAGAGAAGTTGTAAATGATAAGAAAACATGGGAGAATTTACCGTACTATTCCTACCTCAATTATGAGGGGGTCATGCTACTTACTAAGAACCTAGTTAAAACAATGCTATCTGTTTTAAATTTATTCATAGTTCTGCATCTTTAATTGTTTTAACAAAAAATCAGAAAAGTTCTGTATTATGCTTTTCTGCTATCCTCGATATTGCCGTTTTTCAATTTCAAATTTGCCATCAATATTTGTGTTTTTTAATAACGTTTTCTCCTTTTCTGTGTCTAATCAGTATTTTTCGGACGCACGATCTAGTACAGTCAACCGCATATCAAGTTATCCTGCATGCAACTCTATGACGTTGTATTAGATGGGAATGTTCGTTTTGTTTTTTCGAATTGTAATGATATTGGGTAGGTTGCTGCTGCTGTATGCTGTTGGCGGTACACCTTCAAATCGGTTATCAAGCATTTCAAATCTTTCCTTCGTCATTCACTCAGCATTTTTTTAAAAATTTAATGTTCATCAGCGCAAACATGGCGCCGGTGATCAACCTGAACAAGCCCCGGTACGACCAGAGCACGTACATCGGCCGCGCCAAACACTTCATGCTGCTCACCAACCCGCTCAACTGCCTCGCTTCGGACAAGGAGCTCGATGAGGCCAAAGAGATTGTCAATAACTTCAAGTAAGTTCCAACAGATAGGTCTTACAACTGACAAGGCGAAATAAATTGTAAAGAAAAAAGTCTGAAAGCAGGCCCCAGGTTTCGAAGCATAGTGGCGAAGATTGCGACTAGAAATAGTACACGATTAGAGAGAGAGATCCATGTAAAAATAATACATAGGACATAATTATCCAAGACCCGAGCCAATTAGATAAAAACTTTTTGCGCCTTGACTAACGTGACTGGAGATACCCAATTCCGATGACCATTGGAGTCAGAGGTAAGCTAAATATAATAATGGATATTGTTATAATTTAAAATTTTAATCGGTTTGTATATTGGTGTTTCAATTCCTGCATTTGTTTTTATTTTTTACAAAGTTCTCTGTATGTGTGAGGCTAGATTCATATCATCAACATATGCGTGTTTTCAAAACATTTCGAAGACAAATGACTATTGTCCTTTGTCATTTCATTCATCGTTAGAAATCTACTTTTTTAATCAGGAAGTAGGTTGAACTTGATCATCAAAACAATTCCTTTTTTGCCTGTCCGAAGTACCTACCTATACTTACACCTTAGGAATGGCTTTTAACTTCTATTATGCAAATAAAAAATACATCATCACAATATCATGGGAAATAGTAAAGGCAATGACAAAGGGGTTTAGCATAATTAAAAATTTGTAATTTTTTCAGAAAATCTGGTCGAATGCCACCAGGCTATGACGAGGAAAAGCTGTGGAGAACTAAGTACTTGTACGACAGTGCTTTCCACCCGGACACTGGGGAGAAAATGATGACCATCGGGAGAATGTCTGCGCAGGCACCGATGAATACTTTAATTACAGGAGGTAGGACGGAGTAAATCTCCAAAGATTTAGGTTCTGTAAAGCGTATCTGAGATATATCAGCATGGTTTATAAAGAATGCCCTCGAAGAAAATTGTTACTTGAGTACTTTTTCTTCTATTAATGACCTCAGGGTAACGCATGAAACGTTTGGCTAAGCGCCGTTTGTTTGTTTGTATTAAGGTTTTAGGAACGTTACTGTACCTATTGTTTTCACAATCACTAATAACGCCCTTCGAATGATTTTAATTAAATAGACCCTTGGCAACTTGATTAATCTCAAGCTGAAATTTCCTTTTTATTATTTTTTTCTTCATTTGGTATATCTATATTTTAAGATGTTTCTCTGGATATATAATATATGTATCTTATAAATTTTTTTCTAAAGGAATGATAACGTTCTACAAATCGACTGCGGCGACCATCTTTTGGCAATGGATCAATCAGACGTTCAACGCAGTCGTCAACTACACAAACCGCTCAGGCGACGCACCTATGCCCACATCGTAAGTTGTCCACATTTTTCTTTAAAAATAATTAATATTTAGTTCATAGCATCTTCATCATCAATCCATTGAGGGCAATCATCTTATGGTAGTGTATTAATATATCTTCAATGCGATTGACAAATCTAGCGTCGCATTTATACTTAAAGTAAATTACTATGCACACCTCAGTTAACTTCTAGATTAATGGTGAAATATATAACACCACTTGTATCACCTTAGTCTTAACCAACATCTTCAATTTCAGTTACAGTATAAGCTCTGACAATGGCTGATGACTATTCAGCCTTGTGTGTTCTCCTCGTTCCAAGACACAACCACACACATGAAAATATTTCCGTGCCCTTTTTAAAGATTCTTATGTATTTCGTGTCATGTATTGTTACAGGCAGTTAGTAGCATCATACTGCGGGGCGTGTGGTGGAGCCCTAGGCACCGCGTTGTATCTAAATAGCAAAGTTAAGGTTAGTGATATTTAATTTACCTTGAATTTTGTTAGTTAGACTATCTAAGATCTTTCTCTCATGTTTGCGTATCCCCTGTCACACGCTCCACTTATATGTATCTGGCCTCGACGTCCGCTCCCTAAGTATGTTCCCGGGATTTGGAATCCTTAGACATGGTGGAATTGGTAACGTGTCGGAAACAATCTGACAGTGATGTAGGTACAAGTTGTAAATTGGTTTGTTTTGTCATTAAAGATTTGAAATTGCATTGCATGCATTAATTCCCAACATAGATACGCGTATTGAACTGATCAATTATCACAGAGAAGTCATATGTACCGAAAACCAATGGTGAAATATCCTTATGTGATCGTTGATAAATGATATGCTATCAAAATATACACGTAATGTTTATCTTAAGATAGGCACGTCATCGGAGGTGTGTCAGTTTGTTTGTGAAAATGATAGAATGTAAAGGGATGTTGACTTTGTATATTTAGTAATTAGGGCCTCCGCAAACGTTGCAACTTTTCCGTTACACGTCAGTCGCTTGATAGTTGATCGATATGTTAATTGGTCAATTCCCATTTTTCCACTGGAAAAATAAATTCGTAAATTGTGAGACATGTTTGCTATTGTATTATTCATCAAACTCAGGTAACTATCAACAATGTTATAAAACTTACAAAATTTATGTAGCGAGACCGATGATCTATGCTAAAACGAAATGAGAAAAAATTGTACATACATATACATATTACCACGTCTATATCCCTTACGGGGTAGACAGAGCCAAAATTCTTTCTTGACCAAAAAGCCACGTTCAACTGTATGGATTTATAATGGAATTGAGATTCAAATAATGACAGATTACTAGCCCTTAGTCGCCCGAAAAGAAGTGAGAAGAGGAAAAGAAATGAAGTGGTCCTATTATTTAGTGCCGGGAACCACACGGATTTGCCATTTGAAATATTGGGGAAGTTTAACGGATTTGTAGTAGTAGTAGGACATAAGATTAAGATGGTTGATGTTACATACAGTTGCCATGTTTGTGGTCATCCTAAGCTATCGCCAACGTACATATATTCTGCGCTAATGAGATGTGAGAGTTAACTTAGCACTTCACGAGAGTAAACAATTTATATTACCCACCATTGTGACGTCATGGTCCAGCCCCCTGCAGTAAACACGGGGTTTCCAAAGGACAAGAACATTTACCCGACTATTTATATGATTGAGAAATAGAATAGAGATATGAAAAAACCATGTGCCTTTTGCTGATTGTTTATCTTAAATATTCTTTGCAAATTAGTATCTACACCTATACATAAATTTTATTTTAAAAATACATACATACATGCATAAAATCACGCTTTTTTCCCGGAAAGATAGGCAGAGACTACATCTTTCCACGATCTCTGCATACTTCCTTCGCTTTATCCACATTCATAACTCTCTTCATGCAAGCTCGGCGGTTTCGGGTACTCTTGACCAGACCCTTTGCCAGCACGTCCATTACATACATTTAAAAATTAAGTTTGTTTTATGTCTACTGAAATAATCTTGGTCGAGGGTATTAAATTAAACCTTAATTGAACTAGACACTAGACTAACACGTACGATATTACACAGAGCTTTCGTTATTATGGTCCGTCATGTCTTGCGGAAACCTACGAAGTAATGGCCAGCCATCGCGGATTACCAGATCATTGCCAGTCATATAATCCAGACGTCCTGAAGGCCTGTCCAAATTAATTAATTTATTGTTGTTTATATTTTATCAGAACATGTCTCCAGTATTCGCTCGGCTAGTGCCATTCGCGGCAGTGTGCGGCGCCAACTTCATCAACATTCCTATGATGAGGAGCGGGTGAGTGTCACAAAAGAACGTTTAGTAAAATCTTCTAAAGGCAAAAGCGACGGATATAATACCAAGTGAACACCATTACGGACTTATGACACATTTTTGGAAAAATCCACTAGAACTATCACAAAAAAATGCTAAATCTTCGTTATTTACAAAAACGTACCAGTGTAATAAAATTTATATAAATAGTTAGACGTCTTACTTTAAAGAACTGTCGTGCTAACACTATACAATCTTGTGCCGGTTGAAAGCAAAGAAGTTTTTTTTTAAACCTGTATTCCTAGAAGTAGTCCAGTGAACGTTGATCGAGCTAGCAGTCAACCATTCTAATATTAAACAAACTGTATCACCCAACGCAGCGAGCTGATAAACGGCACGCCCATCTTCACGTCGGACGGGCAGCGGGTGGGCAACTCCAAGGTGGCCGCCAGGACCGGGATCAGCCTCGTCGTCATCTCCAGGGTCATCATGGCGATGCCGGGAATGAGTGAGTAGCTTGATAGATAACTGTAACAACTAAATCATGATTGGAAATGATGATTTAGTTGTTAGAGTTATCAAACACTGCAACTGTTTGGATTTGACCACTATAAGTAAATCGAAAATATTCTGGCTGATGTGATGGATATACTAGTCAAGATTACCGGCCAAGGAAAAGCTGACTCTGCAGGGTGTAAATGAATACATGCAAAGATGAGGAAGATCACTTGACATTGTCGCCTGATTTTATGCCCCGTGCCTATCTAGCCAATGATCGCCATCTTTTTTAAATACCTATTCCTTTTCAGGCACTACTACGCTGTTCTCTCTAAGCTGCAGTTTTATTTATCACAATCTTAAGACCGTTGACAAAAGGTTTAACTTAATGCTGATGCAATATCTTTTAACCTTTGTGATAAAGAAAAAGTGAAGTCTGGGCCCCTGCTGCGCTTTGTTCTGTAAGGTCGCGTGTTGTCCCCAGCTCTGTGCCCCATAGTGACGAACGCGGCGGTGCGTCGCGGCTGGTTCTGCCACCGGCCCATGATGGTGATCCCGTTCCAGCTGTTCCTGGTCGGGCTCTGTGTCACGTTCGCGACGCCGCTCTGCTGCGCTCTGTTCTCGCAGACCGCGTCCATCAGCGTCGACAGTCTAGAGCCGGAATTGAAGGTGAGACATGACTCATCGTATACCTACTTATAATTTTTAGGGGAGCTATGGGCCTCGAAACTTCAGATAGAAAGCCAACAAGATGTGTAAGGATATAATTAGCTAAACTAACGACCTTGCATGAAAGTTTGATTAATGTGAATTTGTTTTTCGTTCTTTCGTCAAATACAAATATTAATGTTTATGATTATGATATAGTAAAAAGACTTAGTGAACCGACTAGTCAGTAATAATAGATAATAAGACCTAAACGTGCTGAGGGAAATAAAGATTCTGTTATACTTAACTAAAGGAATAATTTAGAATACCATAATACTTGTGGAAGAATGTTTTAATTTCCCAGGTATTTACTTTTATTTTATTATTCGATTTACTAAATAGCCAATGGTTGTCTAAACACTTCCTTCAAATAAATATCCGATTACTTTATTTTTACAGGAGTTGGCCAAGAAAAAATTCTCAAGATACAAGGAGTTCTACTACAACAAAGGATTGTAAGCCATTGGACGAGCTTGAGAACACAGTAGAATTAAGAAACTTTGTTGTGAGTCATGTAGCGAAGTATTTATTTACTTCTATTGAAGCTAAAGGTACAGAGAGTATATGAAAGTTTCGTTTCGTACCTAGTTATAAAAAAAAACTCCGGAATGGCCATATCTGTGGTGCGACCTAGATATGAGCTTGTTCAGTTTAATATCAAAAATATAAGTCAGATTATCATTGACCGATTAAGAACACTTATTATACTTAATTTATTTGTTATTGCCAAAAATAACAATTAGCAAAATTTAGTTTTATGTTTCGAAATATCTGCTTTATGTTTTCAAGCGATTTGTTTTTAATTAGTGTTGTAACTTGTGAGTAGTTCAACCAAAACTGCCAAGTATAAATTAGAAACCTCGAAAAGATTAATCGATGGACAGAAGAGAGACAACTATGCAATTTTATAACTGATATATACATTCCTTTTTGTGATAAATATTTACATTTTTGATATTTACATGTTGTAAATAAATCATTTATTTCGAGGCGATAAACTTGACATTATTGATTTTTCTAGTCAAGTCACGTATTTTCATAAAACAACCAATGAAATAAATTGTAGGTATTATACATGTTATTGTGAATATTTTTGGTTTGTTTAAGAATGCAGATTACCCCTTGGTTAGGTTATTTTTAAATCTATAATTTCAAGTTATCGCTATATTATTATCATTCCAAATATGTGCAATTCTAATTGTGTGATATTGTTTTTTATGCTGTTGTTTATGCTCAATTTGTTTTTAGCACATTGCTTTTGTTTTTTTTTTTTTATGATCTGAGCACTGTTATTTGTTTTATAGATTTTATGCATTTCTTAGAGATACTTTTGTTATTTAATATTTTCTTTTTAGACCAGCTTATATCAGCTATTCAAATGTTTTATCAGGTCTATCGGGAATATATCTATTCTCTATGTACCTATCAATACAAAATTAAGAATTGTACTAAAGGAGTACTTATACTTTTTCAGAAACAACGTTTTGTTGTCATCTTATATTTACTTTCAGAAATAAATAAAGGTGTAGTAAAATGAATTGAAATACCTAGTTTTAATGTTTATTGAGACAGAAGGTCTGTCTGAAGACAATAATTGTGTTATCTTGCCCCAAGGGCCTATTGCATGCATTTAAGATGTATACTTGCGATGTGTACCAGAAACGTTCAAAATAAACGTGTTTGAATGGTTACCCCTTTGTTTTATTACTACTATCGTAAAAGTAGACTATACACCGGTACTTGTCTATCTAAAAATATACACACATACACAAAAATAAAAGATGTACGAATAAATTATATGCATGTATTCAAAATAATTTCTATTAGCGTTCCATTACATAGTAAAATACTTTTAAGGCAAATTACATTATTCTTATTCTTACACAATTTATATAATCAAATACAATAAAAAATTGATTAAAAGAAAAATTTTAAAATTCTAGAATTGTTTTGCAATGCAAACATATTTTTGCATAAACAGAGTAAGATTATATACATAAAATTGTGCTATAAAAATGCTTTTAACCAAGATGCAATCCCTGGTGATAAAAGGAATGATCCCTGGTTTATCATCGAGTATTTACATAAACTGTTCATTATTTTATTTATATATTTATAACTACAAATTTTATCTTTACATTGGATAAGTTAAGAACATTATAAATACATTTCAGACAACCATGAAGGTTTAAGGTACGTAAATACATACATACACACATATGGTCACGTCTATATCCCTTGCGGGGTAGACAGAGCCAACAGTCTTGCAAAGACGTAAATATCCATTGTAATTCATTACACACAAAATAAAAAAAACAATGTGTTTGTCTAGGCAATAGGCTTCGTTAAAAAGTCAATAGCATCCATGACATTTTTCAACCACTTCACTTATTACTATACACATTAGGAACCAAGGTAGAAAGAAATTAAAAAAAAAATGCCTAAAATAAATTATTACTATTAGGCTATGTACTTTATTGTTACTTAACCTATGGCACTTTTATTCCATTTAGGTTTTAAAATAAGTTATACAATTTCTCGATAACTATTCATCGATTTATTTTATACATTTCAAATAAAATAAAATAAATCTACAAAATAAAAATTAAATATAAAAATCGTGTGAAATAAAAACACTTCATACAACACAAAAACAGGTAATCACATAAAACACACACATCCCACGATCACTCGTTGTAGTTGATGTACGCGTTGAGATAGTCCCCCTGCGCGTCTAGAATCAGCTTCTGCGGCGGCGCGCTCGCCGCGCTCACCGGGGCGGACGCGCCTGGAATATAAACAAAATCTAATAATACAAGTGCCGTGTGGTTCCCGGCACCAAATAGAAAAAAGAATAGGAGCACTCCATCTCTTTTCCATGGATGTCGTTAAAGGCGACTAAGGGATAGGCTTACAAACTTTGGATTCTTTTTTGGGCGATGGGCTAGCAACCTGTCACTATTTGAATCTCAACTCTATCATTAAACCAAATAGCTGATAAATAACAAATAACAAATTAATATATATTTATTTACTTATACCTTCGAGTTCCTTGCGTCGCTTCCTGTTCTTCTTGTCCCAGGGCGCGTAGGGTATCTTCAGATGCACAGTTTGTATGTGAAGCTTGACCGCACTGCTCTGTGTGAAGCGGCGGTTGCAGTGGTGACATTGATAGCGCTTCTCGCCAGTGTGCACCTGGAATTATACGAATTAAGATGCCTGTACTCAGCTTGAGAAACAACAGTGTTGCCCTCTTACACGCACGATAAACAACCTGCAATTACATCTATACTAGTATTAGTAGCGCGTTCAAACAAACAAACAATCTCAACAATCAAACTCTTCAGCTTTATAATATTATAAAGCTGAAGAGTTTGTTTGTTTGTTTGAACGCGCTAATTTCAGAAACTACTTACTGGTTCAAATTGAAAAATTATTTTTGTTTAGAATAAACCATTTATCGAGGAAGGCTATATAATATCACGCTGCAACTATTAGCAGCGAAGAAATAATGGAAAATGTGTAAACGAGAGAAATTATTCATCCTTGAAGCCCTTCAATGATGCCCGAAATAACTATTTAACGCGGACGAAGTCGCGGGCACAGCTATTAGTAATATCTCGTAGTTACTTATATAAAGTAGTCGTAAGATGAGACTCAGACACCACGCATTAACATCAACGTTTCAACGTTCCCATTCACACACTCCTTTAGTCTTCTTTTAATTTTGTCCCCTCAGATATACTCACGACAAGATGGCGGTCGCGGTTACTGCCCATGCTGAACCGGCGGTCGCAGTGCGGGCAGTCGTACGGCTTCTCGTTCGTGTGTGTACGCATGTGCACCACTAAGTTCGCGTATTGCTGAAAATAGAAAGGAACATTTAAGTGGTTAGTGGTTAACCTTTACACAAAAGCAAAGCGAGGTCAGATGGATAAATTAATGAATTTGGATTGACTAGATATAGTTAAAACCAGTATTATGAATACACAAATCTAGGGTAATTAAATACAAAGAAAAAAGTATAATATGGGCAAGTAACTAAGAAGTTACAGAAACAAACAAGTTGAAGAACATTCACCTTTCTCAACAAATAACAAAAAATGTCTTATAATCGTATTCATCCAACTACAATAATAAACTAAATTTAAATTGACGTCCAGTGAAAATGCTGCAGTGTAGTTTGTTGCGCCGCGTCTTCCACACCAGCGCTTTGGAAGCGGTAGTAGTTATAATTTAAACCCTATTTTGAAAATAAATCTGTTCTTTTCTATTCTTTACCAATACCACTCACGCGCAACGCGACTATGCGTTCGTTCACGCGTTAACGTATTGTGTCCAAGTCCGACTAGTTCACTCATGAACTGGCATGACTTTCCTTGCGCATTCAATCATCGTGAATTGAATGGAGGTCCCGGGTTCGAATCCCGGTCAGGGCATGATGAGAAAAGAACTGTTTTCTGATTGGAATGGGTCTGGATGTTTATCTATATAAGTATTTATTATAAAACAAGCTGTTGCCCGCGACTTTGTCCGCGTTAATTTCGAGTTGAATCTTAATCAAACAGTCAGATAACACAGACACACAAAATATGTAAAAAAAAAATTCTCTATCCATTTCAGTCAAAAATACTAAATGTACAGACAAAATATTTTTACTGTTTTATTATATGTATAGATATAGTATCGTTGAGTTAGAATCTCGTAACACAAGTCTCGAACTTACATCGAGGCTAACTCAATCTGTGTAATTTGTCCTGTAAAAAAAATATGTGTTGGCGGTGTTTTGTGATCAACCAGTTTATGAACGACCATGAACGGTTTCGAACGAAAAATGACTTATGTCTGGCCCAATAGTAATGTATAAATACGTACCTTAGTAGTGTGCCCGCAAACATCACACATGTACCGCTTGAGGTAGTCGTGGCCCGGGTGCTCCTTTTCATAGTGATTGCGGGTTTGCACGTCATTCGGAAGGTATTTGCCGCACTGAAATAAGATATAAATAAATATTTCCGACTTCTTTTGATATATATCTAATTATTCTTCTGATATAGATCTTATTATTCTTCTTTAGAATTCCGGCACTTTAGAAAAAAAATCACTCTATATCTTTTCCATGGATGTCATAAAAGGCGAGTTAGGGATAAGCTTAAACTTTCTTCCTTTTGTAGGCGATGGATTATCAACCTGTCACTTTGTTGTGTTGGCTCTGTCTACCCCGCAAGGAATATGGACGTGACTATATGGCATTGCACGAAACCACAAGGCACTTAATTTACAGACACTCTGTTATATTGATCTTTTTTATTTCAATCAAACTCCCCCTTATAATTTCCAAACACACATATATGTAGACTGTTTTAAGTTTATATTTGATTTAAATTCATATGGCTTCTCCCGTCTCTTCTCGTTCTGTTCCGTCCCGTCCCAACCTGTTGTGTCCCGTCCAGTCCTATCCTGTCCCATCCCAACCTATTTAGTGCCATCCTGCTTTCCGCAGCCGATACATATTTTTACATGCATACATACATACATTAAATCACGCCTCCTTCCCGGAGGGGTAGGCAGAGACTACCTCTTTCCACTTGCCACGATCTCTGCATACTTCCTTCGCTTCATCCACATTCATAACTCTCTTCATGCAAGCTCGGCGTTTTCGGGTACTTTTGACCTGACCCAGTATAGATACATATGTACATACATACATACATATGGTCACGTCTATATCCCTTGCGGGGTAGACACAGCCAACAGTCTCGAATAGACTGAATGGCCACGTTCAGCTATTTGGCTCAATGATAGAATTGAGATACAAATAGTGACAGGTTGCTAGCCCATCGTCTAAAAAAGAATCCCAAGTTTATAAGCCTATCCCTTATTCGCCTTTTACGACATCCCAGTATAGATAAAGAGTTTTATCTATCTATCTACGATGGAGCTCACCAGTTCGCAGCTGGTGGAGGTGGGCAGGCCGTTGTTGATGATGTCGGAGTGCGCGCCCGCCTTGCTGGGCCGGCCGCGGCGGCCTCGCGGCTGGGAACGGGTACACTTGTCTCCCAACCGTTTTGTGTCGCGCATTTTTGTTTTTATAGATCTGTACAATTAAATACAACAATTACTAGGTGTAATAGAAAAGGGTATGTTTAGATGGTTTGTTTTTATAGACCTGAACAATTAAATACAACAATTACTAGGTGTAATAGAAAAGGGTATGTTTAGATGGTTTGTTTTTATAGACCTGAACAATTAAATACAACAATTACTATGTAGGTGTAATAGAAAAGGGTATGTTAAGATGGTTCGGTCATGTGGAGAGGATGAATGAAAGCAGGTTGACTAAGCAGATATACAAGGAGAGTGTGGAGGGAAAGGTCGGAGTGGGAAGACCTAGGCGAACGTATCTTGATCAAATTAAGGACGTCCTGGTAAAGGGTCAGGTTAAAAGTACCCAGTAGTTAAAAGAAGTAGTAGAAACCGCCGAGCTTGTATGAAGAGAGTTATGAATGTGGATGAAGCGAAGGAAGTATGCAGAGATCGTGGCAAGTGGAAAGAGGTAGTCTCTGCCTACCCCTCCGGGAAAGAGGCGTGATTTTATGTATATATGTATGTATGTACTAGGTGTAGGAAGTATAGTAGCAAAGGTAGGTTATAATGATGATGATTGTTTGTATGATTTATAGGTCACTAGGTACAGTCTTCATCAGTTACGAACTAGACATAGCGAATAGCCACAATTATCGTAGGCAACGTGTTTTTCATAAACACTTTTTAGTGCCTTGAGGATTCCAGCACTTTAGAATAGAACCATTCCATCTTTCCCATGGATGTCGTACAAGACGACTAAGGCTATCAACTTGGGATTCCTCTTGTAGGCGATGGGCTGGCAACCTGTCACTACATATTTGAATTTCAATTCTATCATACAACTGAACTTCTGTTCAAGTCTGTTGGCTGTGTCTATCCCGCAAGGGGTATAGACGTCACCCTATGTATAAATGTACTTAGATTTTTTGTGTGTGTAAGTTACCAATACTGGAGTCAGATTTTTCAAGCCATTTAAAACATATGAATGCTATCTACAAATGGGACCAAGCAATGGCTTACCACCTTCCAAAGCTAGAATGAGCTTGAGAAAATTTTGTGCCACTAGCGGTCACCCATCCAAGCCAGGTTTCACCTAGGGTTGCTTAACATGAATAGAATAGAAACGTTTGCTTACAGGGTTGCTTAACATGCGTAAGCGCTTCAAACGCTCCCTTAACCCTTTCCACGCCAAGAGTTTTCGTCAAAAACGTTCACCACACGCCACGGCAATAAACGTGGTTGATTTACTAGTGTTGACAATATTGAGTATCGATATTATTAATTTGTATTAAATAAATCATTATAAAACAGTTATATTTTAAGTTCATGGGTTTTATTTTATTATTGTTACTCCTTGAAACATTTTAAAATGTATTGAAATCTCAGTGGCGTATTAATACAGCGAAAAAACGCACAAGTAATCATGATAATTAATTGCATCACTACGTGTCTGATAAATCAGACAGTGGCGTACGCTTAATATGAATTTTTAACGAGTGTTAGTGATGTGTCAACTTCCGGTCATAAACTTCGATACCTTACGAAAGATATACTTTTAACTTATTGATTTAATTAATTAAATGATGGAGACAATTATTATTTTACTAATATTGATGATCGTATTATTATTATTTAAAAATCCTTCAATCAGGTTATTTTTATTTTAAAGACAAAAACCGATTGAATGTTGTAAAAATTTTACCTACCCTACATGACTAACTTGAATCATCTGAAAGTGTAATTTTTCGTTTCGTCGTCTCAATTTTGTTTTACTTACAATTGCCATGGCTAAAGGTAAATCCTAATCAACTCCTTTGCAGTGGTCATATTTCAATAAATATTAATTTGCAATTATAATAAATCTACACAGCAACGCAGAGATGATAACCCAGAAAATAACATGACAGGGTACTTCCATAATTTATCGATACCTCCTACCCTCATTGTACAGCACGAAATAAATAGTTCTAGAAACATCTAACGCCTCTGACGTCACTTCCGCGTCTTATATATCAGTCGTTGGCGTACGAGACAGATGCATGATCGTGTCGCTATAGTGTTGTGACATACCATGCAATTTACTGAGTTCGATGCAAAACATCATTTGAAAATAAATGCATTTTCTGTGCTAAAACTTGGTAAAATTACGACACACTAAAAAGTTTTATGGCCAAAACAAAAACCTGTAATATTTTTAATTTCTTAGACGTTTCTTTTGAGAGTTCCAGATTTCTGGTTTAAGTAGTAACATTGTAATGTAACATCACTAATGTCTGATATATAAGACATTGGCGCTGAGGGTTCAAATAAAAAAAAAAGTCAGAATCTCTGATAAACATGGTTTTGTTTTTGATAATTTATTATTCAAATAACATTATAATAAATCGTGAAATTGTTATTTTTGATTAACTAAAGTATGAACTGTCTAAAAATGTTATGCATATGTCGTCAGGTACTATAAAGATAAGAAAAAATACAGCTAAATTGGTAAGATTTATTTGACTGATATATCAGACTTTGGCGGCGAGGGCACGAAACTTAAACGTCTAATATATCAGACTTTGGCGCTGAAAAGGTTAATTGGGCTACCGGCTCAGCTGAATAAATATGTATAGCCCAAAATATAAATTCCATGACAGCCCGAGAAGATGATAATAAATATGAAGGAATTATGATAAACTGATATATAAAAATGGACCCTTGAAAAAAGACTAGTAAAATGTAATCACTGATTTAAAACTTTCTCGTTGCATTATACTATCTATAAATACTAAAGGCATTAAATGCCCACGTAAAGTACCTTTATTGAGCGACTCGCTCGTTGACCACGCATCCTTGATACTTTTACCATGATTCGTCGAAGTACTTAGTTTAACAAGTTTAGTTACAATAGTATCACTACATAGTATAAAACAAAGTCGCTATTTTAGTCTGTTTGTCTGTATGCTTAAATCTTTAAAATTACGCAACGGATTTGATGCGGTTTTTTGTAACAGATACAGTGATTCAAGAGGAAGGTTTTTATGTACATATAATAACATTTATAATTTTGCACCCGTGCGAAGCCGGGGCGGGTCGCTAGTTAATAAATATAGAGGCATGGAATAATAATTTAATACCTGTAGAATTAATAAATATGTATAGTGGCATATAAAATATAGTGACTTACTCGTTAGTAGTGGCGTGTTTGTTGGAACTGCCCAGATGGGTGTTGAAGGCGTCCTCGTTCAGGAAGTGGATGCCGCAGTCCGCGCAGTACAGCGGGTGGCTGGGGTCAGCCTCCGTCGCGCTGCTCAGTTGCGTCTCCTGACGGTTCAAATATATATATATACAACATTATACACGGGACAAATTATACAGATTGAGTTAGCCTCGAAGTAAGTTCGAGACTTGTGTTACGAGATACTAACTCAACGATACTGTATTTTATAATAAATACTTATATAGATAAACAACCAAGACCCAGGCCAATCAGAGAAAGTTCGTTTTTCATCATGCCCTGGCCGGGATTCGAACCCGGGACCACCTTTGACACAGACAAGCGCACTACCGCTGCGCCACAGAGGCCGTCATATACATATATATATATATATTCTTAGTAAAAATATGTGTCGTGTGGTTTACGGCATTTTAGAATTGAACCATTCTCATATATTTTCACGGATGTCGTAAAAGGCGACTAAGGGATAGGGTTATTGGGATTCTTTTTGTAGGCGATGGGACAGACATATAGATAGATAGATAGATAGATAAAAGCTTTTTTTCAATACCTATCACAATACATTTGTTGGACTCATACAGAATTAATGAGCTAGCAAACATGTCACTAAATCTCAATTCCATCATACAGCTGAACGTGGCCTTTCAATCTTTTCGAGACTGTCGTCTCTGTCTACCCCGCAAGGGATACAGACGTGACTGTATGTACGCAGAAGAAGACAGTGACCTCAGCTGTGTGCGCGATCCGCTGGTGGCAGTAGAGGCCGGTCTGGCTGACGAAGCTGTGCCCGCACAGGATGCACATGAAGCTGGACGGGTGCTTTATGCGGATGTGGGTCAGGTGAGTCGAGATTTTGCTGGAACAATCACAAGCAAAGATACATTTATAGAAGGTAACATTTACAAGCCGCGCCATTTGTCACAAACAGTCATTAAGTAGGTATAGAATGCCATTCAAACTTTTTAAAACCCATTTGGAACCTGTATTCGCAAATAAATATATATTTTGATTTGATTCGTGTGATAACATTAACCGTGTGGTTCCCGGCACCAATACAAAAAAGAATAGGACCACTCCATCCACTATTTGAATCTCAATTCTATCATTAAGCCAAATAGCAGAACGTGGCCATTCAGTCTTTTCAAGACTGTTGGCTCTGTCTAGCCCACAAGGGATATAGACGTGACCATATGTATGTATGTATGTATGATTACATAAAGTCACGTGTATATTCCTTGCGTAGAATAGACATTACTAGACATACTTGGGGTAGACAAAGCCACGAGCCAAGCCTAATTCTATCATAAAGCTGAACGTGGCTTATCAGTCTTTCCAAAACTGTTGGCTGTCCACCCCGCAAGGTATACAGACGTGACTATATGTATGTATTATTTGTTACTAAGAAAATTACCTAAACTTTTTAATATACTTACTTAAAAACTTTATCACAGTGCGGGCACTTATATGTGACATTCTTATGCCACTTGTAGTGCATTATTGCTTGATTTCTGAAAAAAAAAAAGAAATGTGTAATAATTAAATTTCTTACTTCTTCTGAAACTTCTCACTATTTATTTGCTTCCATTCCAAGTTTTACATTAGATTCCTATACAATTATTATGTGTACAGGTCCTAAATAAATCTAAAATGTAATTTGTATTAGAAACAAAATATTTTAAAACTAGCTGTGCCCGCGACTTCGTCCGCGTGTAATAGTTATTTTGGGCATCATATTTATTTTTGCAAACATCCATGCGGTCTCGCGTATTAGAAAGAACGCTGGTTCGCCGTATTAAATGTTTCGCTGCAAATTGCTTATAACGACTATATCTCAAAACCTATTCGTCTGATTTATATACTGTAAATGGCAATTTTAGTCTACATGAAAAGCCGAAAGTAATAAACATATTTATTTGGATAAGGATTAATACTGAATTTAAGAAAATTGGTTTCAAAATAACTTATGTTTATAATGAAAAAATAATCTTAAAAAATGAACATGAAAGTGTTTATTGTAAGTAAACCTTAAGAGATAGATATATGCTCTCGCGGACTTTTTTGTGGCAAAAAATGAGTACTTCACATCTTTAGTACATTGTTTTAATATATATTTGTTAGTTTGCGCAGCGTTCGCGTGGAAAGCTCGCAGATGGCCGACTCATTCAACTTTCACCTGCATTGTTGACGTTTCCCGTAGGAAATCCGGGATAAAATGTAGCCTATAGCCTTCCTCGATAAATAGACTATCTAACAGTGAAAGAATTATTCAAATCGGTTCAGTAGTTTCTGAGATTGGCGCGTTTAAACAAACAAACAAAACAAACTCTTCACCTTTATAATATTAGTATAGATGTGTGGTTTTTGTTTGTTTTTTTGTAAAAACTTTATTGTACATAACAAATTTATAGAAGTACATATAGTATGACAAAAACGGCAGACTTATCTCTAGAATGGATTCCTTACAGTCAACTACGTATCTGAAAGGTTTATATCTAGGAACAGAATAGTAGCTACAGCTAGGTACAACGTAAAATACTTCATAAAAAAAGAAGAATACAAAAGTATGAGTAAAATATAATGTTCTAAAAATAAAATAAAACAATATACATACATAATATGGGTGGTCTTAAATAAATAAAAAAAAAATACCTCTCACCTGTTGTAACACACATGTTTACACAGTTGGCAGGTGTACTTGACCACGTGGCTTATGATCATGTGCTTATACATCTTGCGGGTATCTTTGAAAAACATTTTGCATACGTCGCATTGATGCTTACCAGAGATTTTCTGAAATTATAGCATTTATTTATGTAGCGACGGTGCACGTCTCAGGAGCCAGGGATATTAGAAAAAAAGTATCCTGTTACCGTAGAAAAAGAAGTAATATACGCGACTAAGGGAACAGGCACATTTACCCTAGTATAGCCTTTACGACTTCTATGTGTAAGGTTTCAGAGGTCAGATGGGAGTTGCTTCGTGTAAAAATCTGTATTACCCAATCTAGGACCAAAGAGCATATTTCGAGCTCCTCTAGAGGTCAAAATAGATTTTTTTTTGTTTATTTGATAGATAGATAGATAAAACTCTTTATTGCACTATAAGAGTAAAACATACAAAACAGCACAAAGCAGGTCTGTAGAGATGGTACAAAGGCGGACTTATCGCTAATGCAATCATTTCCAGTCAACCTTTGGGTGGAAGGCAAACAAACAATAATAATTTGGTACAAATATTGAGTGTGAAAGAGAATAACCAAAAATCTTACCGGATCGTGTTTCGCCATGTGATTATTATAAGTGGCCAGCACTCTGAAGCCTTTAAAGCAAAGGTCACATGTAAACTGGGACTCCAAATAGTTCCTTGAAGATTTCCGTTCCAAAACTAATCTGTACTGTTCTTCTTGACTGACAGCTTCCCTGAGAGGGAAATCTGGGGGAATCCCAGTATCCTTTTTTCTTTTCTTTTTGGTGGCACCTTTCGGACATTTGACGCCGCGAGAGCCCAGCCATAAAGGCCTAACTTGAGACCATTTGGAGCCGGAAACGTAGCGTTTGTTTAGATGTGCGTGGGTGTAATGGTGTTTTGCTAATGCCCTTGAATGTGAAGTAAATTTGTTTTAAACATGGTTAAACTAAAATAGTGTTTTCAACATACAATCTAAAGTGGTTTTGAAGCACAGCTTGCATTTTCTAACCAGGTTTAAAATATTTTTCACATACTATAATTCTTAAAAGGACTGAACTCACAAATAAGAAGTCATAAACCAAAACATAGATAATATCACACACACATTTTGGTGTTTGGCTGCCTTAATACATTATTAGCTCATATTGTAATGATGTCTTACCTGGTATAACTAACTTCAGGACATTTCCTACACACATACTTGTACATGTGTTTGTCTGCCATGTGCGTTTTGAGCATGAACTCTGTTCGGTAGTAATACATACACAGATCACACCGAAAGGTTCCGCTGGTGTGCTGAAAATATATTTAGGATTAATGTGTTTTATATTAAAAAAATAATGGAAAACTTCTCTTTAATTAGTGAGTGATACAACTGGTGATACTCAATAATAAAGGGTATATATTTTCAAGTCTCACTCTGCTGCTTATAGTCGAGAATAAGAGACAAATTCCAAGACTGAAATTCCCATGGGAATGGCAATTAGCACGATTTGGAAAAAACAACAACCAACATACATTGAAATTACATTGGGAATTTTTGCAGTACAAGTCTTACATGTTTGAAGTGATTTTATTATTTAACAAAAGACATCAGATATTTAATATAAATAAAAAAACAAATTACCATATCATGCATCCTCAAATGAGTTGTCAAGCGATTCTCATTATTATAAGATTTCGAACATATCTCACACTTATATATTCCCGTACCACACATCTTAAAGATCTCTGCAACCGCTTCCGCTTCTTTCATAGTTATTGGATACAATTTTGCATACTCCGCATCTATTTCTGAACCATCCACATCATCTTCAGTTTTAGCGTTTTTGAGAGGCGGTTCATCAGTCTCCTCATTATTAATACTTTCTTCAATAATTTCATCATTAGCATCACAATCATCATGCATATTCAGTTCACCATAATCATTCAATTCTTCATTGATTTCATTCTCAATTTTAATTGTTTTCCCGTTGTCATTATTTTCTTCAGTGACTTGATAATTATTATAGTTAACTACAGGTATTTCCTCCTTGCATGGCAAACCGAGACGGTTGGATCGTGTCCATCGGAACTTAACTTCTTCAAAATACGCTTTATTTTGGTTAACAAAAGAAAGTGTAGGTGCTATGTTTAGGGCTTCACGATTAATTAACTTTAGATCTTCGATTTTAATCTGAAAACATCACAGAATTATTTGTAGTACTAGACTTATTGGAAATCATATAGGTATTTTTATATCTAAGACATTGATAATGGACATTATATCTTTTGTGAAATATTAACCATATCTCTCATACCAAAACATTTTGAAACATTAGTCAACAAAGTCACATCTATATCCCCTGAGGGGCAGACAGATCCAGCAGTCCTGAAAAGACAGACAGGCCTCACCCATCCGCACAGCTTTATGATGGAAATCAAATTCAAATAGTGACAGATTGCCAGCCCATTGCCTACAAGAAGTATCTCAAGCTGATATAAGCCTATCCTTTAGTCACCTTGGCTATAATTTCTATTTAGCTTTCAACTACTAAAACAAATTACCTCACTGTTCCTTTGAATGATTTCTCTAAGCACATAATTGGCAGTTTGGCATTTGAGTCGGAATTTCTTGAAGCGTCTAACATAACTTGTGCATTCCAGGCATAAATAGCTTGGCATTCCATTGCCCTCATAAGTCTGAAAAATAAAGACAAATAAATTTCATAAAAGTTATAGTAAGTTTATCTCTTCAGAAAATGGCAAAAGCTTATAAATAAAATTTTAATTTTCATGAAACAATAGAGCACTGAGAGTTGGTGATAGAATAGTGTTGTGATTGTGATGGTGATTGGTGATAGAATACAGAATGACAAGGGCCAAATCCTACAGTGGTCATGTACCAATGATGATTCTGAGTTATGTACATTAGTTTGATCGCTGACTGATGCTCCTACAGTGAGGGCAATGCTTATCTTGAGACATTCAGGCAAATGGTGTGTAACAAGATCCAATATGGGTTAGGTTCTTTTGCTAAGTTGGAGAGTCTAGTTCTCTAGTCTGATTGCCAGGAACTCATTTGATATTTTCTAACACACCTCACTCGAGACAAAATCAGAAGAAAATTAGAATAGGTCAATAAAAATAATGTACACCAAAATATCTACCTGTAGGCCAGATAAAGCGTTGAAAGTTTGTCGCAATTGACCTGTATCCATATTGAATAACTTAACATCAGTGCTAAAACACACTGTGCATGCCTTTAATTCTAACATTTCACTAAAATTAATTTAACATTTCATAAATAAAAAATAGCAAAATTTAATTTTTACAAAGATGCAGTTCAGGTGACAGTTTGATTTGACAGAAAACCAAAGCAAAGTCAAAAGTATTTAGTGCTAAACTACCATAACTTTAATAGTGTTGCCCTTTCACACGTTCTTTTGTTGTATATACCATATGTTATAATTTGGTTTGCCTTGAAAAACTATGAAATCAATTTCTTTGTTCAATTTACAGCGTAATTCTTCTTTATTTAAGCTTTAAGTGTTGGAGAGACGAACCTCTTTAGAGTTTCAGAGGGTTTTTTACTACGCTTTTATTAGCTTAATTTCATCTTTGAATTGATTCTATTTTTGATAGATTTTGTTTTATCTTAATATAATAATTTTTCATGTCATGTCTCTCTGCCTCTCATCTTATACGTAACTTAAAATAAAATCTTTTATTTTACCGAGTGCTCTGTTATTTCAATTAAACCACTAGTCTGCTAAATTAGTATATCTCTAATCCAAACCCAGAGGTGACATAAAGGCGCATCAAAACCTTAATTTTCTACCACAATTTTTTTATATTCTCGGTAACATTGCTTTCCAGTCACGGGTTAATACCCCCAACCATAAAAGGGTTATTTATTACCTCGATCATACTGGACCTACCTATATGGATTAACTCACTCTCTTGTGATAAGAATACATGATTAGTTGGTCAGATTGCCAAGTGAACAAGGGCACAGAGGCAGTAGGTACATAGCCAGACAATCAAGGGTTATTCAGAAACTTCTCTACCATTTTAAGATAATCCATGGGAAATATAATTAAAAACGTATTTTTTTTTATACCCAGTTTTATTTCACTTACTTAATTTAAACTTAACAAGGAATCTAGTTTCACTTTAATATGTTTCATTAAACTCAATATTAAAATTAGTCTGCAATGTCACATTTTCTTTTGTTTTATCATCCTCATCATCTGGCAAATCAATATTATTGGAACTATAGTTTGATGTCTGCGGTGTAGGAATGGCTGATCGACAAAAGACTGAAGTGGTACTAGAAGGCTGAGGACAAAGTATAATTGTTGGCAATACTTTTGGCTCAAAGATATATGGTTGTGGTGCATTCATCTGCGCAAGATCACCAGGGTTTTCATTTGACAAAAGGACAGGCCATAAGAATAACAAATTAAATCTATCCATCAGAGCATTAAATTCAGCGCTATACTTCTTTCTGTTGTTTTGATAATATAAATTCAATGTTGGATCAGCATGGTCTTTGACATAAGACATAATAGTTTTGCAGCCAGTTATTGTAGCTAAATGTGGAGGTAAAACATATTCAATTGTATCTAATTTATTATTTCCCCACAAATCAGGGTTATTTCCTAATTGTATTGTTCTTACTGAATTTGATTCTTTATTTCTTGAATAACATTTTACTTTGACCACTGGTACACAGTTTTTATCAGCATCCTCACCAAAATATTTTTTGAAATCAGCACTTTGTGTAAATTTTTCCTTGTTTAGCTTACACCTTAACAGCAGTAAGAGTTTTTCAATGTTTGTTGTATTGGAACTGTCGGAAGTAGGGAAGGGACATACCTCTTCAGTCTCTTCCTCTTCATCCTCCTCCTCGTAAATTGTTTCATGCTTATAATGATCACTTTTTAAAGCTTCAGTTACCAAAGTGGCAACAATAGCATCCTCAATTTCCTGTTCTGAACTATGTGCAGTGACAACTTTAGATTTTTTTTCTTTAACTTCACTTTGTATCCTGTTCTTTAAATTTTCTAAAGCATTATTTAAGTCTTTCATAGCATTCCCATGCCCCAGTCTACGGGAACCACGGCGAGGGGCAAATGATAAATCTAAATTTGGATACCGCTTCATCCATTTCAATAATGTCTTGTGCCTAGCTCTTAGTTGAGCCCTGTCTTTTCCAGGGAAAAATTCACAGACAGTGGCATAATTCGACATATTCTGATCTTGATTGGCCAAAAGTTGTACTAGCTTCTTGTCTTCTTTTACTGACCACACAGTAGATACTCTATTTTTGCATAAAACTTGGTAACGGTTTCTTAGTTGTACAACAGATCTTCCAGGCAGATATTGTTGTATTTTTCTGAAGTTATTCTTTATACCAAAATGATCAACAGCTGTCAAGATCACAGCATCTTCTTCTGGTATAAACCTGCCTTTCCTTTGCTCTTCCAATCTCATATATTTGTTGTAAATTTGTACTTTGGTACGATTTTCCATAGAAGCCGCTACCCTTCCCCATGGTATATAATTATCCTCCTTGTAAAAATCCACCAGTCTTTTAAGGTATTCTTCTTCTTCTTTTGACCATTTTTGTCCTATGTCACTGTTCATATTTGTACGGTAGTACACAAAACACTGATATCCTGTCCTACCAGTATTCAGTTCTTTAGCTATCTGATCCCAGTCCTGCATTTTGTGGGAAAAGGCAAGCTTTTGTAACAAATTATGCTCAACTTTGGACCAACTGCTCTTATTTATAGATGGATGCAAGAAAAGTTTCCATAGAGATCTATATTCATGGGCACTGTGTCTGTGGTTCAGCTTATTGGCTATAGTCTCCCAATCGTATTCCTGATCTACAGGCAAAGCTAAATCTTTTAAACTCTTCTTGTTAACAGCTTCAATCTGTTTTCTTAGTTCATCAACTTCATCATCAATATCATCATCTCCAATACTGCTTGCCTTAGCATGCCGCCGAAGGCGCGATATCTGAGAATTCAATTCCTTAACTTGAAGATTTTGCGACATTTTTAAAATTTGACGAATAAAGTCACTTTTGTCTTTCACAGTCCAACCAGGAATAGATGGTATAGAAGAAAAATCATACATTTCAGACTTCATCATCAGAATAGTGTCATCATTAGGGGGAGCCGGAAAAAAACTTTTATCCTTAAAGTAAGGTTTGCCACAAGACACATATCGGAATTGACTTGGTCTTTCTTGTGGATCAGCAATATCAGAAGCCTGAATAGATCTCAATTTTGCTTTACACTCTAAAAGTCTGGACATTAACATTTTTTCTAACTGGTGAAGTTTTTCATCAGTGAATTTGTTCAGTGCTATAGCCATTTCAATTTTGGACAAATCATCAGTCATTTGGTTAACGATAGGGCCGCTTGTGATGGAGGGGCAGCTCTCTGTGTTCGCCATATCAGAATAAGCTGTAGAGTCTTGCTCATCAGCTTGAAGAACGGCTCGAAGCTGCTCCAATTCTTTCATTTGAGTTTGCGTATCCTCATCAATTTCATCATCAACATCCATTTCGAAATCCGACATTATGTTAAAAACTATGGAAAGATAAATGATCTATAAAATTAGTGAACACCAGAGATTTATACTACAGGAATCAATCTTAATATGATAAGGAACATGAAGGTATCATGAAATGAACACACAAATTATAGAATATTTCATTAAAAAAATTCGCAAAATCCCAAATCTGATGGTGTAGGGTGTAGGTACCTACAACAAATCAATCAATCAAATCAAATGTCAATCAAGACAAGTCGTATGTCATTCTGGCGTTGATACACACTTAACAGGACAGGCAAAAGAAAGGTGGTGTTTCCTCTAATATCTGTTGATGGTTAACAATACATTGATGTTCATAGAACTTTGATATCTTAGCCAAGGACCACAATATAGTAAAAAGTGCGACATTCACAGTCTTCGTAGTTCCCATAGTTTCTTTAGACATTACATATTAATTTCTGTGCCATAATTCATAGACTATAGACCTTGGACGTCAATTTTGTTTTGATCTAGTTTTGTTTACATTAGTATCTGTGTGTGTATTGTTTCGTAGTTTGGTTTACAAAGTACATACTCAAACTATTTCATAAAATATAGGTTAATTAGAGCAAAGAACGCCTGAAAACTAGATGTGGTTTATTATTTTATATTCACTAGTATCAAGCATTAGCAGCCGCTAAGTAGGTACGAACATGGCAGAACCGGGGATAATTAGAAAATTGAGCGAAGAAGTTGTCAATCGCATTGCAGCTGGAGAAATTGTCCAAAGACCGGCTAATGCTTTGAAAGAGCTAATTGAGAACAGGTGTAATATTTATTTAGTATACGAGTACTTTATATCATATATAAACCAGTTTTACACACATGTAGGAATGACAAAAAAATAGTTACCGTCCTCTTCCGAGGTCTAAATTATATTTGTACCAAGTTGCTCCAAAATCGGTTTAGTGGCTAAACTGTGAAAAACAAACAAACTCACTGTAGTTGGGATTAGGGTCATGTGTGTACAAGACTGTTACTTTTAAATATCTACTCCAGATTTGGTAGCTAGCTTAGAAAAACATGGTAAGATCAGCTGGTTTTCTTTTCATTAAAATTATTAAAGTAAAAGGCGTTTTAAGTTTACCACTTGTCACTATGTATAAATATTCAATTAATAAATGACAGGGTTCAAAATTGCCGTTACCTTTTCATTTATCCTAAAAACTGATCTAGCTGTACTGCTGTACAGCTGGTCTAACTGCACAAAGCCAACAGGTTTCAGTCCAGACTAAAGGCGCTACTGAAAACACTCTTAAGTGGAAAAGAGGGTTAAGTTATTTTTTTTTAATGCAGTTTGCATCAGTTAATCAAGGGAAGGTCTAATAAAAGTAGGATTCTTTTTAGGTAATGGGGTAGCAATCTAGATCTCACTACCACCATTAAGCAAGGGATAAAGATGTGATTAAATACAGTATGTTAAATGACTGTTCAATCTTCACTGTTAACTTTTTCATGTGGTTCTTTCTAGTTTAGATGCAAAGTCAACCAACATCATAGTCACTGTAAAAGCTGGGGGTCTGAAGTATTTACAGGTAAGTTATTAATTACTAATTCTATGGTTCTATCCTTTAAGCTTTAACAATTGTCTCCAGTTTGGCACAGGTTTAGTTCTCCTGCTCGGAATATCAGGTCTTGGGTTCAATCCCAGTCAGTTTATTATGTACACTTTACTAACAAAAAAAAGCAACATAGAACAATACAAAAAACAGGCTTCTATATGAAATACACATTATCACTTAACACTTATGGATTAAACAGACCCAATAGTCTCATAAGTATCATCATTAGCCGGTTGGTCTGAATTGTACTGTTGTCTTTTACTTTACGACATATATAATAAAAGAGAGGTGGTCCCGTGAAATAATATGGGAAGTTTTTGTTTAGCTTAGCTTTTGCTCACTTGGTGTAAAAAATGACTAGGGCAGCATAGGGTCCATTTCATTTTGGTCAATAGAACACCTCACGAAATATCATCATAGCCCTTTCATGTCGCGGTCATGATGTAGGTATTCTGGGGATGTTGGCAATAAATAGACAAATAAGCTGACACCAGGTGAGTCTTACAGATGTTTAATCATATCAAGCGCCCTGACGTGCGTTTAACACTTTTACTCATCACAAGCTGCTAAAGAAGTTCAAAAATATCTTCAGATCCAAGACAATGGCTCGGGCATCAGGAGTAAAGATTTGGATATTGTCTGTGAGAGGTTCACAACCTCCAAGCTGAGCGAATATGATGACCTGAAGCAGATCAGCACGTACGGTTTCCGCGGGGAAGCCCTGGCCAGCATCAGTCATATAGCTCATCTCACTATACTCACTAAGACGGCTGCGGCTAAATGTGCTTACAAGTGAGTTTAAGATGATGAAGTCTTGCTTTGCTAGTAAGAAAGTTTTCATAATAGTAACCTACTGTACTATTCCTACTGTAAATAATCCTATTTACAGTAGGGTGAATAAATCTCTGAGCCGTGTGGTTCCCGGCACCAATAAAAAAAGAATAGGACCACTCCATCCCTTTCCTATGGATGTCGTAGAAGGCAACTACGGGATAGGCTTATAAACTTGGGATTCTTCTTTTAGGCGATGGACTAGTATATTGTCATTTGACCTTTCAGTCTTTTCAAGACTACGAAAACGTTGGCTCTGTCTACTCCGCTTGGGATATGGACGTGATTGTATGTATGTATAGAGTCAGATCTGGGTTGTATTCTACAGAATATGTTTTACGTGTTCCACACAATAGTGCAATGCAATTGATAGTAAGAGAGCCCCCAGGGCTCTTGAGCTAGTAGAATAGTAGCATGACAATTTCACCATTACATATGTTCACTCCTTTTTCAGAGCTTCATACGAAAACGGCAAACTGAAGGGGCCTCTAAAACCATGTGCGGGCAATACCGGTACACAAATCACAGTGGAAGACTTATTTTACAATGTGCTAGCCCGTAAGAAGGCCCTCCGAAGCCCTACGGAGGAATACACGCATATCATGGATGTGGTCGGTGGATACGCAATACATAATAGTCATGTAGGCTTTACATTGAAGAAATTTGGAGAGAATACCGATTTGAAAACACCGATGAAGTCCACTGTGATTGATAATGTTAGAATTGTGAGTTTTCTTGTGGTGGTTTTTAGTTGTCAATACTGAACAGCCAACATGGAAGAGTCGGTGGTTAGACTATAGCCTTGATCTAGGAGTGGGTCAGTCAGATTTTTTTTGCATGTAGATAAGACAAGAGCCATCTTAACCAGTTTAGTTTAGTTTTAAAACCATTGTCTCTGATGTACCCCCGCGGCTCCGACCGCGTAAATAAATAACTTTTACAAAAAGAAAACCGCCTCCAATTGGTGTTCAATTTCTTAAACCTTCCAAGTGTAACAGACACTTTCATCAAAATCTTACTTACTAAACTAAACATACATACATACAGGTCAAACTGACAACCACCTTTTTCTTGAAGGCTATTAAAACTTCGTTAATTTCCGTTTTCGCGGGAGTTTCGGCTAATTGTCTCATAGTGCACCCCAAGACGATAAATATAAGTATTTCTAGACTCAGCGGTTTGCGCATGCGTTGCCAATGCCAATCGTTGTCCTATATTTTTATAATACTTACTCACTTTCGCTTACAGATTCATGGCAACGCGATAGCTCGCGAGCTTATGGAGATAGAGCTTACTGATCCCACACTGAAGCTTTCGGTCCACGGGTACATCACCAACGTGAACTTTTCTCACAAGAAGGGAACAATGTTGTTGTTCATCAATCATCGATTGGTGGAGTCGCAGGGTAAGTAAATAAAAATCTTATATATAAAATTCTATTCTAAAATTTTAACCAAATTTTGCATGCAGTAGGTCTGAGAATTGGCTAACATCTATTTTTCATATATTTCATAAGTGTTAAGGGTTGTCCACACTTAACAATTTTTTTTAACTAGAAATCACTTAAAAGCAAAATTATATGGCAAAACAACGTTTGCTGGGACAGCTAGTAAATATATAAATAATTGAATGTGCAAGGTTTCTAACGATATTTTCCCTTACCATAAGAACATTGGTAACATCCATATTAACATTCTACATCAATTAATGCCTTCATTTGGTATATACCTAGTTGCAGTGGAATTCGAACCACCCTCAAAATCTGTTGTGTGCAAATGTATGTTAATATTTTAACCTCTGTGTTTCAGCAATACGCAAAGCTGTGGATTCTATCTATTCTACTTATTTGCCCAAAAATACTCATTCCTTCGTCTACCTGAGTCTTGAACTAGGTAAGTTAGTGACATGTTTTTACTTATTTCTTCTTATAATCTGTCGTCAATAATAATTTATTCAAAATCTCAAAATTGCTCTGCGAGTTAAAAGGGGGCTTGAACATTAGATTATCTATAGAAGAAAAGAAATGGGAACTATATTTTCTATCACCAAAATTTCAATTGAATCAGTGGATAAGTAAGTAGGGCATAGAACGTTCGACCGAAATATTAGAAAATGAAGGGGAGAATATAAGAAATTGGTTTATTCATTTTACTAATCTTATGTAGCAAAGCGCTTTCTCTTTCGCACAATCACTAAGAAATACAAAAGAAATTCCCTTAAGGTCAAAGTGCGAAGAACTACATTTAGTTTTTTACCGATAGCAATAAGGCCTAAACAAGGTTCATTATTATTACTTGTAATTATTCCAGATCCTAGAAACGTGGATGTGAATGTTCACCCAACAAAACACGAGGTGCAGTTTCTTTATGAAGAGCAGATCATAGAGAAGATAAAGGCGTGCATAGAGAGCAAACTCCTGAGCTGTAACTCTACTAGGGTGATGTATACTCAGGTATCAAACATAGCCCCTTCTGTTTATTTTTTAGTGACACCATCAAATCAGTCACTTTATCTGTTCAACTAAACATTCTGTCAAAGCAAAAGCTTAGCGCTAAACGAGTATAGCTGAATAACTAATATGGCTGACTAACTAAGTACTTTTAAGCCCTCAGAACGCGATCTGGTGATCATATGATGTAATGAGGTGGTTCACATAAAAAGGAAGTATTTCAATAATTTTATTCACTTTCAGGCCAGATTGCCTGGTGCGACGGCGGTCGAAGAAATTGTTAAGAAAACAACAGATGGTGCCAAAGTTTATGCCCACGAGCTTGTAAGGGTAAATGCGGATGTTCAAAAAATTGATAAGTTCTTCCCCGCCGCTCCCAAAATTATTGAAACCAAATCCATAAATAATATAGAACAACCCAAAGACAATCTAGAACCTAGAAGTGCTGAAGATGATAAAGCAAAAAGAAATATGGAAATAGATGATGGTACGCAAAAAAAGGAAATAGATAATAAAGATATGGAAGTAGAAAATATTCCTAAAATTGTAATCGAGGAAACATCAGACGATGTTCTAGAAAATTCCTTAGTAAATGAACCAGTTAATAAACAACCCGATAGATGGAAAGCCCACACGTCTGCAGATCAAGCAAACATAACTTATATAGATCCTAAAGAATCGTTTAAAACTAGAACATTCAAATACGAGCGTGTTGAAACAAGACTGACTAGTGTAAAGGAATTGAGGTTAGATGTTGAGAATAAGTGTAACAGTAATTTAAGAGAGATTTTAGCAAATCTCATTTTCATTGCGTGCATTGATGTGCATAAGTCGTTGATACAACACGCAACTAAATTGTACCTGTGTAATACTACTAGATTAACGTGAGTATATTATTCATAGTATTTTTGAAGTCTTTTCAATTTTATAAGTAAACAATTTTGTCTTTTCCTTAAACAAAGCACATATTTAACTGCCCCTTATTTACGAACGTTGACAAGTTATATCTCTTAACTTCACACTATTTATATCTTTGTGGTGAAAGGCAGAGTAAAAAAAGAGAAGAAAATAATATATCAACGTTCGTAAATTGCCCCCTTAAACATTAACGTTATAAGGCAATTTTTTATTTTTCTACCTATGAAGTAAACTGAAGTGATAGAGAGAGGGACATTGCTTTTCAATCATAAAAAAGTCCCTGGAGGGTCTATTCACGAAGGCTAATTTAATGAAGCATACTTCTCTGCGAACTTTCTCTTATCATCAGCCCCATCTTCAAAAATCACAGAAAAAAATACATTCATTAGGGAAATACCTTAGTCAGTTCGTGAATTAAGCGATAAGTAAGATGAAAAGTAGCATTATAGCTTTTTTATATAGATTTAACAATCAAATGTTTTTGTTTCCAGTGAAGAGTTGTTCTACGAGACGATGTTGTACGACTTCCAAAACTTTGGCTTTATCAAGCTGTCTAATCCGTTACCTCTAGAAGAACTCATTGTTCTAGGATTGAGTTCACAAGATGAGTGGGATTCAGAATTAGGTGAGAAAGAATGCTTGTTTTTAACTGACTTCATAAAAGGAGAGGTTCTCAATTGGACATTGTTACGGCATATATGCGGCATTCGTAATTGAAATTTTTCTTTTTTTTTTAACATTACACATGTGTCACGCCTTTATTCCTTTTAGGGTAGATGATCTTAAAATCAAAACTCGAAATTAAAACGCATTAAATTTTTCAAATAAAAAAAAAAACAAACTTAGCCATGGATAATGTATTTTTTACATGATTTGTTCCAGAAAAATGAACCTGCCAATTATATTATTTCAGGTGACATGCACGATCTTGCTCAAAAAATGGTGGAGCTTTTACTCAATAAAAGGGCTATGCTGCTTGAGTACTTTTCACTCGAAATTAACGCCGATGCAGAACTGTTAGCGTTGCCTCTTCTCTTAGGTAAGTTACTTAATAAATAAGCGAGGTAATAAAACAGTCTAGTGGTCAACTGATACTGTTCGGTCAACACAAACATATCACCCTACTCAGTTTTACTCCGAACTCTCCTCTATTACCTATTATATACGGTCTTAACACACAGCATAGATAATGAAGAAGCTGTCTATGGTTTTACCATACATACGGTATAAAGCCAACAAATTGTCATTGGTTTAGCTTTCATTTCGGGTCACCGCAAGACATATCCATCCTGTCAATGTCATCTCTTCATAGCGTTTTTGGTTTTGCCGCGCAACGGTTTTTCGCTTATGAAAATTTTTTCATAAACTCAAAATAATTAGTATTACTGAATGAAAAGTGTTTCAAAGTGGGTTTTTTATCTACCACGATAAGAAACCAAAAAAATATTTTAATAATTTTACGTAAGTAATATGCAAAGTTCAAACGTGAGTGGGTTCAGAGGGTCCACATCTGCCGCTCCAAATGGAGAGCAAAATGTGAATCCGGTGGCTGAGGGCAGTAGTATAACTAATTCGTTCTTCATCTTCGGAAGATGAAGACAGTCATGCCAGTTTGCCACCAAACAATCGACGTAAGTACAATAAAAAATCTCACGATGCAAGAATTGATTCCTGGATCAATCAGGTCGCTTGCTTTTCTAATTACATTGTGAACACTGTCCCATATATGCCTGCCATGTCAAATGCTAATCTTTGTAGTGTGATGATGGGGCTGCCCCGTCAACATAACATCAGGGCTTTTTGAGAAACCCTAATTTAACAATACTGATTTGGCTTTGGGCGAAGGAAGTATCGAGCTTTAAATTAATGTGATTATTCCACCAACTGAGAAGAAACATTTGAAAGAATTGACAACTTTGCAAAATTTGGTTCCAAGAATATTGTCAAATCCTTCACAACAAAGCATTTTGAGCATAGGTCTATTATCATGTCTTCATCCAAAAGGGATTTTAGAACCTGCCCCAAATCTAACCACAGGTTATTCAAAAAATGTTCCTAGTTCAGAAACTAGATGGCATCATGCAACCCATCTTCGATCTGCAGGGCGTCAACCATTTTGTTTTTACAAAATTTGTATCTCAGATTGATTTTTCTGTTTTCCTCCAAAAGCAGAATTGCCTTGTAAAAGTAGATTTGCAACAAGCTATTTTTCATATCAATAGCAGAAAACCACAGATGATTTCTGTGGATCATCTACCAGGGGCAATAACTACAAGTAACTGCCCTAACTTTTGGTCTTTCACCAGCCCCTCAAATCTTTGCAACAGTCACAAACTGGCTTTCAGAATTTCTAAGAGCCTGAGGTATGAGATTGATAGTTTACTAAAATAACTATTTTCTGTCTGATCAGATCAAAACAGCACTATCTGTCTTGTGTGGTGACAGAGATTCTAGCAAAAAATCTAGAATTCTCTGGTTGGCAGACAAATTACAAGTAATTGGGATGTCTGTTCAGATAATCGATTATCTAGTTCTCACAGAGGACACCCAACAAGGAATGTGTATCCTACCACAAGAAAATCTCTTTTCTATAATTAAACCAAACAAACAGCTATCTGTCTTTTCAAGACTGTTGGCTCTGTCTACTGTGCAAGAGACATAGACGTTAATTATATGTATGTATGTAGTCATACAACAGAGAGGGGACGGATCTAAATTGGAGGCTTGGAGCAATAAACCACAGCTTTACACCATTGAGCAAAAGAGAAGTCACTCACTTCCTGGCCTAGACGCAGCGGATGCGAACTAGGCGCTCTCCTGAATGGTCATTTCCTCTCAGGGAAATACAATGTTCAGAACACTTGGCACTCAAACCTAGAAGAACTTTATGCAGTATATGTGTCAATAGAGTGCCATCTAGAGGACTTGTTGGGTATACACAGGCCAATACAGTTGATCCCTTCCCGGAAGGATAAACCGGTATTGTCGACGCTCAGTTCTAGAAGAGGTCGATCAGTGCCCGAGTGGTACTTACACTGGCCTCGGAGGCTCTGTTCAAAATGTGGGGAGCACCCTAATATAAAATTATTGGCATCCAAAGAAACAGGAGTGGTCAACCTCTATGTTTGACTCTGAAGGGTCAGCAACTTTTTGCGACGCATTCAGTCGACAGTGGGACTACAATTTAGATTGGATATTTCCACCTGCCAACCTTATTGACACACCTTAATTGTGCAAAAGGAACTTATATCCCAACAGTCCCCCTTTGGATGCAATGCTTTTGGCTACCAGACCTGCAAACCAGGGCACTGTGTGAGCCTGTAGCAATCACGAACCTGCGGAAGGTTCTAATAGGCCAGATCACAGGGACATACTCTCTAATGGTCAGCAAATTATCTCTCCAGGCATGGATGATTGAGGCTAGTCGAGTCAAATCTCACACTGGTCTATTAAAGAATGGCATTTATTTAGAAGTATAAGTAGTTGGCGACCATCTACTCTTTCAACATATAAAGCTCCTATAGGAGCTTGGTTTTCTTGGGGCCAGCTAAAAAGAATAAATGATAAATAGACTAATGATATGGCTTGATTTTTAGGCAGTTTATTCTAAAGGAAACACCTGGCTTATAACACAATAGGTTCACACAAATAAGCTATTTTGACCTTTTGTGGAGCTGTTAATAATTAATATTCAAACAATTTCTTTATTGACAAGTATTAAAAGTTATACTTAGAGCTTAACCCCAGACTAATAAGAGCCCCCAATTGGGACCTAAAATGGTTTGATTAGTTGATCAAAACCCCTTTCATAGAGTCATTATTCCATTTCTCCAGGAGAGCAGCTATAGTTGTATATATTACATTAGCTGCGGGAAGTAGAGTTCATGATTTAACACTACTTGTTATAACCGAACAAGGTATAATATAAGATGATATAATTATGTGGCCTCAATTTTGAATTTTGTTCTCTAACTGACTCTAGAAGTTATGAGCAGTCAAGATGGCGTTTATTGCCCCATGCTGAGGAAAGAGTTTGCCTAGTTTAACTTAGAACTTTCAATAAATCCTGAACTTGAGGGTGGAAATTTAATATTATATATATAATTATTTTTTTTAAACCTTTTATGGGAGCAATATGCCTGCTTTTACAGCTATGATAGCTGTGTGTATAAGTACTATTTTCAAAGAAATTATTATTGATGCATTTCCTGGAAGTATAAGGTCGGCGGTGGCCCTTTCAGCTGTTCAGAAAAATTTTAATTGAGGAATTCATCATTTCACATTAATAGGAGTAATCATTACTGCTGTCAACATTACTGCCATCCAGTATATAAGTCACAGATTAACTTAAATGACTGAGAACAAAATAACTTTTTGAATATTTAAGTTGTTATGTAGAAAGATGTAATAACATAATTAATGATGTTGATCATTAACTTCATTTAGTGAATAAAATTATTAAGTACATTATCCTTAAACTTAATAATAATTGTTTTGCAAATATATGGAGTAGTAAAGAGTTAAAACATGTTATGCTTAAATGTTACTTTATTTCAAGCTTGAAATTATCTAATTTAAATAAGATTTTCTTTTGATTTATTGAGATTAAATGTTGTTTTAACATTTATCAGGTCTATTGGTAATAGGCATGTAAATATGTTGCAAGTGATACTTTTCAATTTCTGTTACCTGGGTATCACAATTTTAATGTTAGTGAGTTGATTTAAAAGATATAACATATTTTTTATTTTTTTTCAGCTTACAGTTCACATAGCGTTTTTGGTTCCTTTGATAAAGGTTCTTAATCATTTCTTGTCACCAGCAGATAACAAACAAGTCTTCATTATCTATGCTGTGTGTTAAGACCGTATATAATAGAACTGTTTTGCATTACAACAAAACAGATATTATATACAATTAACACACAGCATAGAGCAAGGCTCTTGCTGCTGAAGAACTACTATGAAGAGATGACATTGACAGGATGGATATGTCTTGCGGTGACCCGAAATGAAAGCTAAACCAATGACAATTTGTTGGCTTTATACCGTATGTATGGTAAAACCATAGACAGCTTCTTCATTATCTATGCTGTGTGTTAATTGTATATAATATCTGTTTTGTTGTAATGCAAAACAGTTCTATTATTTTGTTATGTTGACAATATATGGTAGTCATTCATATAGTCACGTCTATATCCCATGCGGAGTATACAGACCTAACAGCCTTGAAAAGACTGAAAGCCGACGTTCGGCTGTTTGGCTTGATAATAGAATTGAGATTCAAATAGTAACTTTATATAGTTTAATAGCTAATCTTTTATGACATCCATGGGAAAGACATGGAGTGCTCCTATACTTTTTTTATTGTTGGGAATGGTAGATATACTTTCGATCAAATCGTAGACGTTCTGGTGAGACTTGACCTTTCAAGAGTATAAATATAGGTATGTATCTACTGTTAACTGACGAACTACATGAAATGTGGATGAAGCAGAAGAAGCATGCAAGGATCGTGGCAACTGCAATGCAATAGAATTATGCGTATTTCAGATGGTCATACGCCTTTCATGGGCGCCTTACCGACCTACCTCGTTCGTCTCGTCACCGAAGTCGATTGGGAGTCAGAGAAAACATGTTTCGACACGTTCAGTCGACAAACAGCCATCTTCTATTCTCAACCGAACCCTGATAAAACGCCGCAAGTAACTAAAGCCGAGTTTTGGAGACAGGAACATGTGATATTCCCAGCTATTCGAAGAAATTTCTTGCCGCCAACAAGTTTTGTTAACAATGGAGCGATATTGCAGATCGCGAGTTTGAACGATCTCTACAAAGTGTTTGAAAGATGTTAATGTAAGTAATAAAGGAATGTTAATACATTGTTGAATTTGTATTTTATTTCATTAAAATTAAATCTAAAAATAATCTAAATATTTATTTATCTCAAAATGAAAAAAAAGAAAACGCAAGTTACATTAAAGTGAAAAGAATTCATCTACTTTGGTCTTGTAGTTCGCTTTAACCAATCCAATCTACACTTTTACAGTTAAAAGTGAAAAAGTTAAGATGATTTTGGTTTTAGATTTTAAAAAAAAACCGCGTAGGTAATCTGATGATTTTATTAAAAAAAAAGAAGCTTAGCTTACAGGTCAGATCGATAAAAGATCACGTGTCGACGACATAATTGGGATGTACCACTAGCAGCGGGTCGTCTTCTATTTCTTGGTCTGAAGACTTCTGAGACGCTTTGAGGCCCGTCGTCGATAGGGGGATGATTACTTGGTCCTGCAAAAAGTTATAAAACCTCATATTTTATTAATCTTCTTCCTCACGGCGTTAATCCCGATTACATACATACATATTATTACGTCTTTATCCCTTGCGGGGTAGACGGAGCCAATAGTATAGAAAATACCGCAAGGCCACGTTCAGCTGTTTGGCTTTATAATGGAGCTGAGATTCAAATAGTGACAGGTTGCTAGCCCATCGATTACAAAATGCTCACTTATCCGATGCGCCTCTTGACCATGATACTGTATTGGGTGAGTCAGGTTTTTATACGAACGTCAGACGTCCGCAACCTTTGCAGGGAAATCTAACGCGTATTAGATAATGATTAGTTACACACCCTATATGAGTATGCAGATTACATCACGACGTTTTTCCTCACTGTAAAAACATCGGTAAGCACTCAAACTAATGATAATTTAGAACAGATTCGTGGATAAATTGGATTTGAATCGTCGTCACAGATAGAACAATATACATACGTGGTACATGAGCCGGTCAATGACCTTCTCGACGAGCGTCTTCCTCTCCAGCAGCTCGTCTTCGTTCTCGATGCGCCCCTGCGTCACCAGTTGTTCTAGATACCAGCTCACTACCGCACTCTTGCGCATGCCGGAACTTTCTGATCCTGTTACAGATGAAATAAATTGCTATTTGACCAGGTAAAGCTTTATTTATTATTATTAACTAACTGTGCCCGCGACTTCGTCCGCGTGGAATAGTTATTTTGGGCATCATCGTAGCCCTCAAGGATGAATAATTTTCTCCATTTTTTTTCACATATTCCATTATTTCTTTGCTCTTTATAGTTGCAGCGTGATGTTATATAGCCTAAAGCCTTCCTCGATAAATGTAAAAATAATTTTTCAATTAGAACCAGTAGTTCCTGAGATTAGCGCGTTCAAACAAACAAACTCTTCAGCTTTATAATATTAGTATAGATTTACAGGACTGACTGATTGTACCAACGCACAGACCTAACCACTGGGTCTAAAGATTTGAAATTTGGCATGTAGTTTCTTTATGTGGTCTAAAGGTGCACTAGAAAGGATTTCTCAAAATACCTGTGGTAACAGAAATTACCCGATTTTTTTTATTTACGCGCTGTAAATGTCGTACCTTCAGATTATGTACCTTTTTTACGGTGTAAGAATTTTCATGATCAATTCAGTATTTCCTGAACCAGAACACCTGTCGCCTTTACAAACCTTTAAAAATAAGTTACAAACGATGGTTGCTAAGGTACGATAATTTCGGCGCGTTACTGTTGGTGAAGTGGTCAGAGCGATTGGTTTTCAAGTCGGAGTACCGAAGCCTTAAGCGAAATTTGATAATTTCCAAAATATTAAGGTACTAAACATACAAGATGTAGTACATACCTCTGGTTTCAGCCTCGTTTTCCTCCTTCCTCATAAACACGACTAACATATCACTGAGCGCTTTGTATTCCTCGAAGGAAAGAGTCAGTTTCTTCTTTGGAGCTGAGTCGCCGTTCACTTGACCATCTGCAATACAAATAAAACTTTATTCTTTTTCTAGTTTTCATCCCGGTTAAATTAACTTCATTATGTTTTCGAAACTTGTTTGACCATCTGCAATACAAATAAAACTTTATTCTTTTTCTAGTTTTCATCCCGGTTAAATTAACTTCATTATGTTTTCGAAACTTGTTTTCTTTACAATTTTTTTGTCATATTTCCGGGAAATATAATGTCGAACTTATTATGTCCTGTCGAAATAGAAATCTAATGAATTAGTGCACTTCGAAGAAGAGTTCTAGATTCTGTTGTAGTGTGACATTTATCAAATTAGCCAACAGTCTCATAAAAAATTAAAAGGCTACGTTCAACTGGATGATAGGTTGGTAGTCTATCTTAGTAGGTAATCTGTAGTAGCTTGTATGACATTCATGAGAAAGGGATGCTCATTGTTTCAACAAAGGATCTCTATGGTGTCGCAGTATTATTTCTCCAGAAACGATTCCCGTGGAATTTGTGGGCAATAGCTAATAATAAAATAATACATACTGGTGCCATTGGTACCGTTGGTAGCAGGTACTTCTTCGTCAACTTCCATGGTGGGTTCGAGCTGGGGCTCGTCTTCGTCCAAGTGGATGTCAGGCTGCTCCACTCGAATGATGGACTTGTTCAGTAATCTGAAAATTTCATTATTAATTTTCAGTTGATATATGAATTTTATGGTGGGTCTTATTTTTAAGGGTTCTGTATTTTGTGCCATAAAAGACTTGTGCATATTTTTTTTTATTTGGTAACTGATTAAAGATTACCAGCTTAACTTAATTTTACATAGTTAAACATTTTAACAAAGGCTAAAATTGAATCACCAAAATATTGCTAAAAATTCGTTAGCTATAAATGTAACAATCAATGACTCTATCTAGTTATCTTCAGTGATTCTATAAAACCTCTTTATCAACTATTATGCCTCAAGAGGAAATAATAAAAAGCCCATTGTCCATCACAGGCTGCCAAGCGGAGTAAGGTCCCATAGCCGTTCTTTCGTGATTAATTTACAGTGTTACATTTTAACATGGTTTGAACGCCCTTCAACTCGCTACTGACCTATAGGCCTCGGCCACGTGCTGCGCGGTGACCCGCCCGCTGCAGTGCATCTTGGCCATGGCCTCCGCCAGCCGCACCATGGACTCCAGCTGCCGCACGGTGATCCGCCAGGACCCCGCCCCGGCGCTGGTGCCGTCTCTCGCCCGGAGTACTGTGTAGTATTCCACTAATAATTTGCCGGCGTCCTGTTGGAATTTGAAAATATAATTATTACGCTTAAAATCGGAATAATATAAAGAGATGTCAGATTTGTTTAGGGAATTTGAACAATATGGAATTGGAATCTGGACACTTAAAGTTTTGTGAAGATATTTTTTCAAGTCTTTTGAACTATGTATATCGGTTTAAAGTATTGCACAATAAGAATTTCCAAAAATTCTCTTTAGCAATTGTATATATTACATCATCAATAAAAGCGTGCATCTTATATCCCGGAAAAAATACTATTCCTGTGAAATTTGTAGTACAAGCACTACAAACGATTACTATTAAACACTCTACACGTACCTCGGTAATAATCGGTTTGAACGACCTCGCGAACGCGATGTACCTCAGCAGATCTTCCCTAGAATACACGCAGTCATACGTCTCCTCTTTATTGCAATGCAAATCTACAATCTTCCTCGCGATCGCATAATCCACCATTTCGCTGCTCTCGTCTATCAATATGAAGAACAGGTCGAATCTGGACATGATGGGCGCGCTGAGAGACACGTTCTGCTGCAGAGACTTGGCGCGGTCGTAGCGGCCCCCCACGGGGTTGGCGGCCGCCAGGATGGAAGTACGCGCGTTCAGGGTCGCCCGGACACCGGCCTGGGGACCAATTTATATTATATCATTATATAAAATAAATAAATAAATAAAATAAAAATATAAGCTTTCAATATATTTATTTAACACAAATGAACAACATATTTATACGCATGTTTAGCAAATAAAAAGTCATTAAAATTTTTAATACTACAGCATCTTCGTAATGACGTTTTTCTTGAGGAGACACATTAACCATGATCCGGGGGTCAAGTCTTCAAGTCATTGCTCTTTTAGGCGATGAACTATCAGAATCTTTATTCCATCATCAATGAAATATGCAACTGAAGTTGGCCTTTTAGTCTTTTCGAAACTATATGGGCTCTGTCTACCCAGTAAGACCTTTTTTTATCTCATTGGTGCAAAGCTAACAACACAAAAACACAATACTATATTAATATTATGTGCAAATCATTGTGATTTCGATTCTGCTTATTATAGACGTGATTATTTTGTGCTTGTAGCAATAACGATTTTTATTACCTTGGCCAGTGATATAGTCTGTTGTTCCATAGCCTCGTGTATGGCCACTTGATCAGCGGGGTCCATCTTGTCGAACTCGTCTATACAACACACCCCGTTGTCGGCTAACATCAGAGCGCCCGCTTCAATCACGAAGTCAAACGATTCTTCGTCCTGGAAAATTAGAATTTTTAGTTAATGGTACTAAAACTTTGTTACATAAGATAACTTGTCAGCTGTCTTAGGATATCTTGACAATTAATTTTGAATTGGTTGTAATTATTATTGGCCTGGTGGAAACTTTGCCAAACATCCGCCAGAATTGCAAAATCACTACTTTCTTCAATATTTGGAGGTCAGTTTATCTATTCCGCTTGCTCTCATCTATGCGTGTTTTATCATCATCCGTTTTTTGTTTTGTATCGATGTAGAATTGTCGTGTGAGTATCAGGTGATATCAGATGTTTCATCAATATATTTGTCTCTTGCGTAAGCTATCTACGCACAATGATTTATTGTTATATTAGTGACCCGCTGGTGTAGTGTATCACAGTAGTAGCTCACCCGCACGACGGCGGCGGTGAGGCCGGCCGCGGAGGACGCCTTGCCGCTGGTGTAGTGTATCACAGTAGTAGCTCACCCGCACGACGGCGGCGGTGAGGCCGGCCGCGGAGGACGCCTTGCCGCTGGTGTAGTGTATCACAGTAGTAGCTCACCCGCACGACGGCGGCGGTGAGGCCGGCCGCGGAGGACGCCTTGCCGCTGGTGTAGTGTATCACAGTAGTAGCTCACCCGCACGACGGCGGCGGTGAGGCCGGCCGCGGAGGACGCCTTGCCGCTGGTGTAGTGTATCACAGTAGTAGCTCACCCGCACGACGGCGGCGGTGAGGCCGGCCGCGGAGGACGCCTTGCCGCTGGTGTAGTGTATCACAGTAGTAGCTCACCCGCACGACGGCGGCGGTGAGGCCGGCCGCGGAGGACGCCTTGCCGCTGGTGTAGTGTATCACAGTAGTAGCTCACCCGCACGACGGCGGCGGTGAGGCCGGCCGCGGAGGACGCCTTGCCGCTGGTGTAGTGTATCACAGTAGTAGCTCACCCGCACGACGGCGGCGGTGAGGCCGGCCGCGGAGGACGCCTTGCCGCTGGTGTAGTGTATCACAGTAGTAGCTCACCCGCACGACGGCGGCGGTGAGGCCGGCCGCGGAGGACGCCTTGCCGCTGGTGTAGTGTATCACAGTAGTAGCTCACCCGCACGACGGCGGCGGTGAGGCCGGCCGCGGAGGACGCCTTGCCGCTGGTGTAGTGTATCACAGTAGTAGCTCACCCGCACGACGGCGGCGGTGAGGCCGGCCGCGGAGGACGCCTTGCCGCTGGTGTAGTGTATCACAGTAGTAGCTCACCCGCACGACGGCGGCGGTGAGGCCGGCCGCGGAGGACGCCTTGCCGCTGGTGTAGTGTATCACAGTAGTAGCTCACCCGCACGACGGCGGCGGTGAGGCCGGCCGCGGAGGACGCCTTGCCGCTGGTGTAGTGTATCACAGTAGTAGCTCACCCGCACGACGGCGGCGGTGAGGCCGGCCGCGGAGGACGCCTTGCCGCTGGTGTAGACGGCGCGCGGCGCGAGGTCGCTGACCTGCTGCAGCAGCTGCGACTTGGCGGTGCTGGGGTCGCCCACTATGCACACGTTGATGTCGCCGCGGAGGGTCGTGCCTGGGAATACCGACCAATTTATACTTTGCTAATAACTTTTGTAAAATTATCCCTTTTTTTTTTGAAGTCGGTTAAATTTGGAAAATTTTTAAGTGTAACAAATACTTTTTGAGTGCCGAGACTAGCTTTAGAAAAACAGGAACTTAAAGCAACATTCTATCAAAAAACATACAATGGATACGTAAGATTCAAAAGTACTAAACAGTTTGCTTTCTTTAATATTATTTTTGAAAGTTTTTGTTACCTTCAACAGTAGTTTTTGCGACGCCTCCAAATAACATAAGAAGAATTCCCCTCTTGACCTCATTATTGCCATGAATGCTTGGGAACAGACTTGTAATTAAGTTATTGTAAAGATTACGGTCTCTCGACATCTCGTATACCTAAAAAAATAAAACAAACAATTAGTTCATAATAAGGCTCCTGTTACAAGTCAGGTTGTAATGATTCCTTGCATGGTATAGATAGAAATAGATTCAAGTCAAAATTACAATACGATATGAAGTATTGCTCAATGACAACAACATAACTAAAAATAGCTTAAATAGTTACAAAAAAAGGTGTAACTTAATGTAAGTTTTGTTGACTGTTTACACTCCTCATTAAGGCACTTGGATAAGACTTCACTGACCTTGTCCCACTCTTTGTCAGTCATTTGCTTCCTCATGTCCTCAGTGGTGAGGTCGTCGGTCGCCATGTCAGCTGTACCAAATCTACGCGATATCGCTTGTACACTGCATGCTAAGAACGCGGTCCTGTGAATGAAAGGAATTTATAAAAGTTTCCAGGATCATTCACCAATAATAATATAAACATTAACACACACAACACATAAACTTAATTCCCTCTAGCTTTTGCCCCCGAGATAGGAAGGGTTATTCCAGAATATCTGTCTCTTGCTTATCAGAATTATTAATTTCTTTAGCATGTGTCAAATTATATGCCCATTTCCTTCTCGTGTCAATCTGCACGAGCATTTCCCAATGCTACAAATTGTGGAGTCTACTCTCTTTTCGGCATCTCCCCTCTCAATTAAAATGACTTGCATTATAAAATATCTTGCATACCTTGATGTCATACTTATTCATTGATTACTACACACTGATTGCCTTTGTATCAGAGAGAACTAATGCCAGGAATAACAATATAATAGGAATAGCCATTATACTTTTAAATATCTCACTTGTAATGTAACTCTCTCACACCAAGCGCTTTCAGTCCCTTAATGCCCTCCATCTGGCCCTCGTTGGCCTGTCTCGTGCGTGTTGTGAGTTCCGCTTTGGCCCCTGGGAATGATAGTGATCCCACGTCGGGGACAACAATCAGACTTCCTGTGAAGTCATAGCGGTCTCCAGCCTGAAATAGACACAAACATTTTGGAACTCCATAGGTTAGTTACATATGTTACTAATTGTTACAAGTTGTGAAATTAGGAGCTATGACACAAAATTTGATAAATTGTGTTCTTTCCTGTGGCTTGCTGAACAATATGGCTTTGTTTTTGTTACCCAGCTTTCCTGGTATTCTCATTACCAAGGCAGTTTTTTGGTGTCTTAAGGATACATACCTGTACTGATTCCACAGCCTCTGCCCTCAATATGACTTCAAGGGAGCGAGGTATGCATCCCCTGGGTAACTCTGCTTGAGTCTCCTGTATGCGGATCTTCTGGAAGTCCACAAAGACGGACTTATCCGCATCCAACATGAAACGGCGACGGTTTGCACACACAGGGTTACGGCAAATGGTGGGGATTGTGTACTGAAAAGATTAATCAATAGATTATTTATTTGTACAAAAGATATAGAACAAAAACGAGATTTGCCCCTATAGTCAAGGATCATAATAAAAGTACTTATGATGTCAGGTGAAAATGAATATCAATGCAGGATATATTTTTCAGGATTTTTTTTTTAAATAATCAAATCAAACTTTACCTTAAATTGTTGTTCAACATTTTTGATAACTGTCTGGCAGTCTAAGCAGACAAAGGTGCCCAAGACCAGCTCGGGATGCACCGGATGTGTTCTCACTATCTGACCTGATATCCTGATCAGTGTCCCAATTTTAGCTGTCGTCAACTCTCTAACTTTATGCCGAGTAGGAACATCCACAAATGACACATAACATTCTTTATCCTGTAAATCTTTTTTGTCTCTACTCTCCGCAAGACTTAAAACATAGTTCAGTATTGCTTGGTTAAGAAACGGGTAGATACGGTAATACTCTTCAATTATTGTTGTGGCAAGATTCTGATTATACTTTTCAACATCATCAAAACTAACTTCTAGTGTGCTAAGTTCAGGTTTAATCAACTCTTTTGCCTGTTTCTCATACTTAATTTCATTATCTTCTTTGAACCTGTAGCAAAAACATAGTTGCTTGTCTATTTATGACCAAGTATAAAAATAAATGTTTGATTTGAAAAATCTTTACTGTTTTTCATTGTATCGAAAGATTTGGTTACAGTATATGAGAGTTAAGTCATTACGAAAAAAATATTAAATTGGAAATTGCTGAAAACTTACTCTTCAAGAAAATCCTGAAATAGTTTTTGGCATCTAACCCCAATTTCATCTTTTACTTGGCTTTGTGTGGCAAATGTATCTGCTACATCCATATTGGAATTTCAGATTCACCAAATATGATCGGAACTACTAATACTTTACCAACACAAGTAATAACATAAAGATATAGCAAAACGCTTTGCCGGTATAAAGATCCACAGTTCTTCACTAGCGAAACGGCGATTTATGTTGAATCAAACTATCAAAGTTATTCATTAAACAGTATCACAAGTTTAGAACTCATATAATTATTACTATTAGTGCGGTTACAAAACCACAATTTAATGGAAAAACAATATTTTAAAGCAAAAAAGCAACGTGCGAGAAACAAACATAAAAAAAATGACACTTTATTAAAGTAGTGACGTTTTGGCGGGAAATATTTTTTTTTACTCTGAGAATCAAGCAAAGGAATCAAACAACCAAAAAACAACAGAAGAAAAATTAAAAAGATTGGTAGAAAATTAACGGTCACTGTCATTTATGTGTCAGTCACGTGAAAATAATCAACGAAACGAAACAAAACAAACGTGAATGAAAATTAAAAGCTTTGGTAAAAAGTTGTACATACTTTTATGTAATTAAAACTATTTTTTCTATTGAGATGACTGAAAAACATGTTGGTTTTCTGTTCAATGCAGCGTCCTGCCTGTTTTCAACTGAAAATAAAAACGTTAAGAACATATTGAGAAGTTATTACCTGTAAGTCTGGCTTGCGCTCCCGTGAGAATTTCCTCAAATCCAATCATAAACTTCTTTTTTTAGGCCTGTCTTACCAAAAGCTCTCTTGGCTAAGGCAAAATCCGGTGTAATAGTGGTTTTGACTGCAATTTGATGTAATGGACAGGTTAAAAGTATGCCCGCCGCGGAATATTAACCCTATTTTGTGGTGAAAGAATTAGCCCTTTCAAACAAAACAATGATTTTAAAACTTTACATCTTTATAATATTAATATAGATATAAAATGTTTAATTTCAGGATGAGATGTGATGAAATATCTAAGACAGGTGTTCTTCCAAACAGATATTTTTCACCTAAACTTAGATGTCCACATTGTTGCATTGAATGGGACAATAGTTTATTAAAGGTAATGTTCAAAAAAGTATCTTCAAGCATGAGCTTATACAGATATGGCATTAAGTAACTTCCTTCACATTTTATTTGAGACTGATTTTTTAACTAATCAAATTCTATAAGCTGTATTCAAAATCATTGCCAAAATGCCAAAGATCAAACACTGAAAACTGTTGGATAGCTTCAAGGTCCAAGTTAATGTATGATACATAACATACTTAGTAGAAATGAGATTGTAATCTTAAGGAAGATTTTTAAAGTAAAATCTATATCCCTTACAATGTAGACAAAGCCAACAGTCTTGAAAAGACTGAAATTGGCATTAAAATGTATATAGTGAAAGTTTGCTAGCCTATCACCTTATTACCTTAGTTATGTTTTACAACATCCATGTGAAAGATATAGACTGGTTTTATTCTAAAGTGCAGGGAACCCCATGGTATTCCGTGGGAAAAATATAAGAACCTGCCCATGGTTGAATCGGTAAGGTGCCTGGTTGAAATGTATGTGGCACAAAAAGGCGCAGTTTATAATTCCACTTCTGCCATGTACCAAAGACTATTTTCAAAGTTATGCACATTAGTTTGAATACTAACTGATGCTCTTATGGTGAGTAGAAGAGTAAAGGAATATGCAGAAGTGTAGCCTTGAGCATAAAAGTCACTTTGCCATTATTAAACTTATATGCCATCCATCCATCTGTCTTGTCATTCAATTTATTGAACTTTATATGACATTTGTATTTCGTGGGGTGTGATTCCTGGCAACAATAAAAAATGAGAAGAGCCAATCCATCTCTTTCCCATGGATGTTGTAAAAGGCGACTAAGGGATAGGCTTATTAACTTGGGATTCTTCCTTTAGGCAATTGGCTAGCAACCTGTCACTATATAAATATCAATTCTATCATTAAGCCAAAAATCTGAACACGGCATATCAGTGTTTTCAGGACTGTTTGCTCTGTCTACCCAACAATGGATATAGACATCATTATATTTATGTATATAGATGGTAATATCATCATGCCCTTACAGATTAAATCAAGAAAACTCAGCAAACAACAGCGGCGACGGTTGCGACTTAAAGCAGTCAAGAAAAAGGATCCCAATTTACTCAAGGAGTTATCTTATAAGAAAGAATTGGTAAAATATATTAATAAAAAAAAGTGAGTTAAAGTTACAGTGAAATAATTTTGAATTAAAATATATTTTTGTATTACAGGAGCATACATGTTCATTTTGTAAACACACCACTAGTATACCAGTAGCAAAATTGGACAGAGAAAAAGATCCACAAAAAATTTCTGTAGGTACAACAAATGGAATTGAAGAAAAAAAGAAAAAGAAAATAGATAATGTTGTTTTAAATAATCCAAAGAAAAACAGTCAACAAATCAATGTATATGCTAATTCTAAGGACATATTTTCCTTGAAAAATAATGAAAATACTTTGAAGACTGTTAAAGAACAGCCTAAAGTAATAAAAAATAATAAAAAGAAAAAGGATAAGTTTGCTGGACTTTGTCAGAAGGCTGTGCTTGCTACAGCTAAGTTAAAAGAAGAACAGAAGAAACAGAACAAACTTAATTTATTCTTAAAACCATCTACATAAATAGGTAATGAAATAACAGATTTGTTGTATGAAATATATTTTTTTTGTAAAGTATTTCTAGTCTATTTATTTATTCTCCTTATTATAATCAAGTGTATATCCATAACATTAGTATTAGTATGTCCTGTAATGACATGTAGATCACCTTCCCTGTAGTTTTTGTAGAAATTGTATGAATCATTATTATCTAAATATTTATATACATCTATTCCTTTTTTCTTTGCATCTAAAATTAGATTTTTGTGACCCATAGCCCCAGCAGCATCAGTTGGGCCATCAATACCATCAGTACCAGCACTTAGGAAATTGACATCAAAATTATCAAAGGAATCTTTAATTTTGTTAATTTTTCTTGAAAATTCTAGAGCAAGTTGTTGGTTTCTTCCTCCTTTTCCATTTCCTTTTACCTCAACAGTTATTTCTCCACCAAAGATCAGGCAAAGATCTTTATCTACGACACAAGCATCACTTAATTGCCTTGGTAAATTGGAGACTAAACCAGGAATCTCTAGATTTTCGAGTTTCTCTTCTAACAATTTTGTATCCAATTGACCAACTACAAACTGACAAATATAATTTGTCAATTCCACATATTTTTCTGCCACAATTTTAACATTACCTGTAACTTGGTTTGAAATTTCTAAGGGCCAGTAGTTCAATTCCTTTGCTTTATTGTATGCTGCAGGAATACTTAATTTATTTGATCCTATAATATGATTTTTGACGTTATCATTGGGAAATCCTTTTGATTTCTCTTTTTTTAAAACCTCTTTAATTGATGGAGGTAGGACGTCGTATAGTTCATACTTCTTAATTATTTCAAGTGCTTTCTGCTGATTATCCTCGTCTTCAGTAGTTGGTCCACTAGCTATTAAATCCAAAGGATCTCCCACAATATCGGAAAGTATTAATGAGACAACCTCAGCAGGTTGTGCTTTGATAGCTAACTGCCCTCCTTTCACATCAGAAATTCTCTTTCTTACACTATTAAGTTCTGTGATATCAGCACCTGAGTTACCCAATTGTTTTATAAGTCGAGTCTTCTCTTCTATAGTAATTGGATCTTTTGGTAGAGGAAGAAGTGCCGATCCTCCTCCTGATATGAGAACTAAAAGTAGGTCATTTCCACCTAATTTAGTCACTAGTTCTTTTATTTTCCGGGCAGTTGATACTGCATCAGCATCAGGCAAATTATTCTGCGCACCCTCACAGTAAGTAACATTACTTTTATTTTTCTTATGAACTAAACTTCCAACAGGAATACTAATAATTCCTTCACAAATTTGGGTATTTAAAATGTTTTCTACTTCGATTGCCATATTCTGAACGGCCTTTCCAAATCCAACTAAGTATAAGTTCTTCTGTTGTAAATTATAGTTCTTACCAGCTATATTCAACTGTTGGTTAGTCACATCAAATTTGATTGATTTTCTGATTAGATTTTCGGGTAGAACTGCTGATACACTACTCTTGAATATTTGCCGTAAATCACTGATCGTCGATTTAGCCATATTTGCTTTACTGAATTTTTTAAGAAATAAAACTGTAATCTTTGTATTATTGTGTAAGTGTAAGAAGTTTCTTATCATTGTATATTGTGTACAGATTATATCATTATTTATTTTATCATTGATACACATGAACCTCATAACATCACACTTGATACAAGCATGTTGCACTTAATATTGTTTCCTTAAATGAATCAAGGTCAGTCTTGTCATTGCCAAAGTCGAATTTATTCCGTTTTAATAAAAAAAATATCAAACGGCGGGTATTTTCCATAATAAGCTAGTCAGTTATTTTTATGAACAAAATTTCACTTTACAAATTAAATATATAGTGAGTCTAACTCGCTCTATTTCATGCGGAACGGAACGTCGATTGCACTGCCGCGCTTTACAAACATAACATGTCATAACAAGTTCCCCATTACATTTAAGTTTTTGCTGGGCTCCTATCTCATTGTTGTTTTTCCAAAGGTAAAGGTAAAAATAAGTTCAAGACCTGTGCCTATTTACTTCTGTGTTAATTTGGAATAATGGAAGAAGCTGTTTGCTTTTCACAAAGTTTTGTTGATAAACAAAATGTGCGATCATTTTCTAATATTGTCAAGCCGAATCTGTTGAAAGAAGATGCGCCTTTTCTTCTCCACGTACTCAAGGACGAGAAATTAGTAAGTGTTTTGTCCACTGATATTATTCAAGTCTTATCAAAAATTAAAACTAATGTAAGAGAAAAGTCCAGACATGACTTTAAACAATATTTTATATTTGAAAAGAATGACTCCACACATGATCTGCAAGCGTTGAATAAAACAGACATATTCAGTATGTGCCACAAAGCCCTGAATGATATTATACCTAGCAATTTCTTTGGTGGAAAGGACAATGAAAGATTGTTCCAAAGATTTGTTCAAGTGGTTATTTACAGTACAAAACGACAGCACATACTACTTAAAAGTCATACAAGAAAATGGAACTTTGCAGTTGGCCCCTGGAAAAGTATTTGTGGAACTAGCACAGAGACTATTCTTACTAATATTATCATTTGGATAATTGATAATATTTTGTCTTCAATGATTTGCCTGAATTTCTACGTAACGACTTGTAAACTGGATGCTGATGAGTATAAACTTTATTATTTCAAGAAAAACCAATGGCAAAGTTTTTATGATAGAACAATATCAAACATGGTTCTGAGATCAGTTATAACCAAAGTTGACTGTTATTGTGTAGGTAAGCAGGTGAAGCGGTCTTACAGTCACAATAAAAAAAGGAAACTTAAGAGTTTTAAGAAGGATATACCAAAGTTACATTTAGTTTTGAAAAAGAATAACGATTGCCGGCCGATCGTGAGGTATAAAAGCGACTCTTTAAGTCTGGCTGAGAAGTATAAAATTAGGGACAGGCTGAATTTTCTGAAATCCTTAACAGGAAAACCCCATACAAAAATAGAAAACCAGTTTTCCTTGGTATATAACGAATGGCTTAAACGGAATAAACCACGACTTTATTTTGTTAAGACTGATTTAAGTAATGCTTTTGGGGCAATAGATAGAGAAGCTTTACTCAAGATATTGGACGAGAGATATCGGAAATATAAATCCGAAAATATTGGTTTGACTGAAAAATTTAAGCAACAATATAAGGAACTGATAGCAGAATTGAGGAAACCCATCTTAGTTCGCGCTGGATCCACGATTTTTAATTGGAAGAAAGGTCTTGTTCAAGGATATAAATATTCGCCGGCGCTTTCAGAGCTGTATTACACGCATATGGATGAAATATATTTTTCTCAACATCTGCAGAAGGCGGAATCTGGCATACGACTGTTTATCCGAGTTGTAGATGATTATTTGTACATTACAGATTCTTTGAAAGACGGCCAATCATTTTTAGACGCACTAACGAGTTACAAAAATGTTAATTATGAAAAAACAGTCACTAATTTTCATCAAGAAGGTATTAAATTTAGCGAAGAGATAACTATTCTTGGCTATACATACAATACACTAACGTTGCACGTGCGTCGGGCGAATAATGTATTTACTGGACAAATGTGTTACAAAATAGCATTCTCACAAGCAATCATGAATTTATACAACTTTTTGGAGCAACGCATCGGCCAATCGAGTATTCACATAAACGAGCACCTTTTCAATTTGCGCCGTAATACGGAAGAGGAAATTTGGACTCATATTTTTACTACTTTGTGTCTTTCTGCAAATAAATTTTGCACGATTTTAGCAATTCTGTGCGACGGAAACGCAATGAAGCAATATTTATCGCTGTATAAGAAGAAAGTTACGGTGAAACTTTGTAACACAGTGATAGAGACGTTGATGAAGAATAAATACAAAGATGTGCCTTTCGTTTATTGTATAAATCATTTTAGATATTTATCATGGAAAGCGTTGATTATGTGCGCGCAAAAAACTCCGAGATGTACGACTCTTGTACCATTTATTGGCGCAGAGTTGGCGAAGTGTAATTGTTTGTTTGGAAGATGGAGAGAGCACGCTAGTAGGATAGACGGCGGTGGCGTTTGTTCGCGGCCGGCCGTGAGGGAAATCTGCAGGCGGTCCGATTGGAGAGTAATCATGAAGAAATTCGATGAATTGCCACCGGGATTCGAGTGCTATAATCGCAGGAAGTTCTTGGAGTTGTAATATTTTAACCCTTCAGCTGCGGCGGCTATACGCAAACTGCGCACCTCGTCTGCGGCGTTCAAGCGCCGCGGCGGACGGGCGCGCAGTGTCTTAGATTTTGTTGTATATCTGTATATAATTATTTGGGACCTACCCAAAAATTTATTTTTTTTTAAAGATATATAAATGAAGAATCATATGCAATAAATTTTGATGCGAAAAAACACTTGCGTTTATTATATTTAGGTCACTGAATTCAAAACTTACCGAAAAATTATCCATTGTAAATATTTTACTGATTTTGCAATTTACATCTTTCATATATTCTGTTTTTGTTTACTATTCCACAAAGTCCAATAATTGAGGAATTTAATGGTGCCAAAAAGTTATTATGTCCCAAGTAAAATTCTCTAAAATCGTCTTCACAAATAATCCAGTAAGAATCACGATTTCGCCATTTTGCAACTTCTACAACGCAAACTTTATACTTCTATTACCATGAAAATATTGAAATGTAGATTTATTTGAGGCATTGTAATCGTAAATAATGTATTTGGCTTCACAAAACAACAAGTAAAATGTATCTAAATGTCTTAAAATAGTATATTTCTACTAAAAACTGAAAACTTACCTAGAAAACTATCATTTTTTCAATTGGCTCGTTCATTCACTTACATTTGTCTTTGCTCAACTGTAAGGGCAGTGTGGCAAACACGAAAAATTGTAGTTTCGTTTTTATATCAGACATATATAGCTTGCCTAGAGAAAATGAGCGAAAAACCATAGCCAAAAACTAGAAAAATGTATGTCTGTGTGCGTGACTTGTTTGCCTTGCTTGTCTGCTGATGGCCGTATCTGGACAAAATGGCGGCATGTGGTTAACGCCTAACTGCTGATGGCCGTATCCGTCCACTGTCAATGTTTGTCTAACTGCTTTAGGTCGGATCTGGGCATATCTACAGGATGTTTGTTTTTAGTTGTGCACGTTAGTAATTTGGAAAAGAGTGTCTTGTAAAAATAAAAATAAAATGTTGATTAAAATGTTTCTTTTATTGGAATACAAAAATGTACAATGTTTATTGGTTTCCACTACTCTAAACCTATTCAATTCATAGTACATACTAGTAATTATTTTTACCAATGATTCATAGTACATACTAGGAATTATTTTTACCAATGAAAAAATAAAAATAAAATTACAATTTTGTAAAAATAATTACTGAACTGTTTTTGATAAGTTTTTTTTTTCAATAAATCTATAATGATAAGAACTATGTAATATATAAAGACTTATTGAAAAAAAATACTTTCATCAAAATCGGTTCAGTAATTTTTGAGATAGGGAATAGTGTTGAAGTCGGTTGTTTTGTAAAAAAAAATACTTATTTTTAATGAATTATGAATTCAAATTAAACAAAAAAATTTTGCGTAGGAATCGAAATTTTAGATTCCCATCATTTCACTTTACTGATAACAACAACGTTTTAAAAGGGTGTTATTTAAACAGTCTGCAGAATATTCATATGCAAAAAAGTTTACACAAATTCAGAAGCGCAAGTGAAGAATAGGATAACAGAAGAATAGGCACCAAACTGCACTGCAGCAGTGTCTCTAAATGACGTCAACTTAAATTTTAAACAAAGCATGTTTGGACTCAAAACACGCATGCGTTCGATCGAGCTCAAGCCGACTGTAACCAAACTCAAACGTTTATTCAGAAAATAGGCCTTTGTAGGCACTTTTTTACGTCAAATTACATGTAAAAATTATCGATTTAGATAAATTAAATAGATATGTATTCAAAACTCAAATTTAAAATTATTAATTCTTTCAAAGCTAAAGACTACTAGCGCTTCGTAACCGACCACTGCAAGAGAAGAAACGCCGAAAGAAACTCTTTTCAACAGTATTGGTCGCCTACTCGCCTGAAGGGCTTTGAATTTTTTTTTTTTTTATTTTATTTGTATATTCATTCTATGTATCTTATAACCCGTAGACCAAACCAGTGCAGTCCTAAGAAAGAAGGGATCAAAGAGAAAAAAGTATTTTTAAACAATAATCCTAATATTAATATTTAAAAATAAAATAATGTATACATAAATAGATAAACACCCAAGATCAGAAGTCAATATGAAAAAGATAATTTACCAACTTGACCTGACTGGGGATCGAACCCGAGACCTGGAAGTAGCAGTCTGGTGTGTTGACTACTACATCACACATTTTATATAAATATATAACTAATATAAATAAATAGATAATATTTAATTATATATTTTATATATATGTAACTACAGAAGTAATTTACAAACTATAGATTTTCTAAAGTATGATACTCAAGCCAACATTGGCCAACACAAATATACACCGTGCAATGACTGCACGCGATGTTACATTTTTGCCTGCATCTAACACAACGTCCCCTCTTAAATTTATCTTGTTTTTTGGTTCGCTCCTCGGTCACCTCATTATGAACAGGGAAATGATTAAAATCCCTGTTCAGCCTGCTACAGGTGGGGATGGGGACCTGGCGCGAACGTGAGGAGACGTTTTGTCCGAATTCTAAGCAGAGCTCTTCAGCAAGCTTGAAACGAAATTGGCGGTGAGTCATTTTTTTATGCTGGCCAATGTTAGCACAATATATAATATATGCATTTAAAATAGATATATTTAAAAGACGTCTAAAAACTTTAATATACCATTTGATTCCCCTCTTTCTTTCTAATAAATACATGCTTAGCTTTTGATCTTTGAGATCGACGCCTCCCATGTATTTATTATATTCATGGACCACGACTGGTTTGGAGCAGGGTTGGCCAGCCCTGTGCCCTGGAGCCATATCTGTTTTGTGGTAAGTAGATACAGTGGTGACAAGCTTCACATCTTTCCATGCTATGACGGATACATCACCACAGTGTCTACTTACCACACTACCCCTAGCCATCCTTTTATCCTGCAAATTTTGGATTTCTACGGGCGTGTCTTTTCGGCGACGGTTCAGAGTACCGACTACGTCAGTTTTATGTTTTTTTAGAAATTGGGTCAGAGGAACAGAATTATAAAAATTGTCCATGAACAGGGTATATCCCTTGCCTAAATAGTTCTTGAAAAGCTCAAGGACTATTTTGGCAGTGGATGTAGTAAACCCGTAAACCGTTTCTGCAGTTGTCGTGCCTTTGCCGGCATACAAAATTAAATTTACTACGTATCCAGTTACGGCCTCACAGAGTTCATAACTTTTGATACCGAATCGAGCTGCTTTGGAACGAATGCATTGTTTCCAGCTTAAATGACCCTTCCAAAGCAGCAACGATTCGTCTATCGATACTTCTCTGTGAGGCACGTAAATGGACTGGAATTTTTTATTTAAATAATCTATAATAGGTTTTATTTTAGCTATTTTCTTATCACGCCCCTGTACATGTATGTTGTTGTTATCAGTAAAGTGCAAAAATTTTAAGAGCATTACGTAATGATCCCTTGACATCAGTTTTCGAAACTCCGGCATACCCATCACACCCGTCATCCAATATTCCTCTAACCTACTTCTTACACATATTGACATAAATATCATCACACCTATAAGCCTATATAGTTCGGAAACCGAAGTTTCCACCCAGTCGTTCATGCGAGATTTACTTGGCATGGAGTCTCCGGTTTCAAAGAAACCGGTTATTGTTTCCCAAGCGTAATGATTCGTTTCGTGGACAATAGAATCCATCAGAGGCTGGTCCCAAATTTGAGTAAACAAGCCTAAAGGACTTGTTCCCTCAATTTTAGGACCAGCTTCTTCGTTGAAGTCCTCCCTGACCCCTCTAAATTCGTTAAAATCAGATGACCAAGTCAATGGCTCCTCACTAACTTCATCTTCAATAAAATCGTCATCTGATTCCAACATCTGCTGTAACTGATCGAGAGTCAATTCTTCCTCGGCATCCTCATCACTTCCAGAGTCGATGGCTAATTCTTCAGCCAGCTCAGGATCCAGTATGTCTTCATCCTATTAAAAAAACCAAACCCTAAACCACATGCAAGCATACACACAAACATAACAAAAGCGGGTATTGTTAGAGATGCCAACCACAATATTTTTATAAAAAGGAATAATTAGTGTATCCCAACGATGAACAGGAATAGAGATTCCTGTTCATTTTTATTCAATTAACTTTCAATATATTCATGCCATATTGCCAATTTCGCTGAATTACGTTATTGAGCATACACCAAACACCTTTATATCAATGAAGTTACAATACATTCATACCGCATTGCCAATTTTAGCAGAATTGTGTTATTGAAGCACAAACCAAACACCCTTAGTTACATTACCTTAGTTACTGGATGGACTAGATTTCTATCAGATAGTCCGGTGCACGATGAGAGCGGCAATAAATAAAAATCCCTTTCTCAATGCAAGTAATTTATACTTTCAAAGAGTGTTATGAAAATGAAACTTACAGGTTCTCGGCCAAAAAGATTACGCGGCTGACCTTTCGTACGTTCCTCTGGTACCTAAAAAATAATTATTTTGTAAATAACATTGCATGTTGTGATAATAGGTAATATTTTGTTTCGATAATCCTTACAATAGACATCAATAAGTGAGCAATAAGTTAGTATACATCTCGACATATTATTATCTTGGTAGTTAAAAAAAAGTTGAACATCTACTAAAGTTATCAAAAAAAAGAAAACCATTCTTACAGCAGCTACTTTTTCGCCGCCATGGACCAACTCATCCACGATCTCTATGGCTTCGCCTTCCACAGATAAATTTTGGGGCCGCCAAGGCTGTAATAAAATATACGAAATAATCAGTTTTTGTTTTTAAAGTAAAAGGGAAAGTTAACAAAACTGGAAAATAACATACTCTAATCCTCCCTGATCCAGATGTCTCCAAGACTACATCTCTGCCCCGAATAAGGGATCCCTGAGGAGTTCTAGTCACCTCCAAGCCGACAAACATGCTTCTGGAAGTACTTGGGGTTTGGGGTTCCATTTTAATCTGTCAATAAAATAAAATTATTAGCATGTATTCAAACCAGACATCGATGTCATCAGAAAGTGCTCACGGAGACAAAACTAACGAGCTAAAACACAGCGCGATACGAGTTACCGGAGCGTAGATCCTGTATACCACCTTCCGACTGCATCATCAGACCCTCGATGTCACTTCATCAGAAAGTGCTCACGGAGACAAAACTAACGAGCTAAAACACAGCGCGATACGAGTTACCGGAGCATAGATCCTGTATACTGTATACCACCTTCCGACTGCATCATCAGACCCTCGATGTCACTTCATCAGAAAGTGCTCACGGAGACAAAACTAACGAGCTAAAACACAGCGCGATACGAGTTACCGGAGCGTAGATCCTGTATACTGTATACCACCTTCCGACTGCATCATCAGACCCTCGATGTCACTTCATCAGAAAGTGCTCACTGAGACAAAACTGACGAGCTAAAACACAGCGCGATACGAGTTACCGGAGCGTAGATCCTGTATACCACCTTCCGACTGCATCATCAGACCCTCGATGTCACTTCATCAGAAAGTGCTCACGGAGACAAAACTAACGAGCTAAAACACAGCGCGATACGAGTTACCGGAGCATAGATCCTGTATACCACCTTCCGACTGCATCATCAGACCCTCGATGTCACTTCATCAGAAAGTGCTCACTGAGACAAAACTGACGAGCTAAAACACAGCGCGATACGAGTTACCGGAGCGTAGATCCTGTATACCACCTTCCGACTGCATCATCAGACCCTCGATGTCACTTCATCAGAAAGTGCTCACGGAGACAAAACTAACGAGCTAAAACACAGCGCGATACGAGTTACCGGAGCGTAGATCCTGTATACCATCTCCCAACTATCATGACATCATGTCATCAAAACCAAACGACATTTTGACTAAAACCAATAAAATAAATTTCGTAGATTTAGTTTCAATCAATGAATAAATCACAGAGGCTTTTGAAAGCATGCTGTATATTAGCGTCGCGATACAATACACAGACAGTGTACGACACAAGTAAGATGGCGGACATAGTGCGTATGTGTGCGTGTAACGGATTCTCAGTCTTGAAAAATATAAGATATTTACAAAATCCATGTATTTATTGTAAAAAAGTTAGTGTATTTCAATAGTATAATAAATTTACTATCTAAAACCAATTATATCCATTACAGAGGTATTGGATATAATGCATAAACTAACACGAAAGAAATATGTAACACACTCCATCTACTTTTGAAAAAGCTAAAATCCTTCTTTTTTTACTAAATCTATAAACTTTTACACGTAATTGCTTCGAAAGTAACTATATAATAACGAAATAAAAACATTTACATACCTGTTTGTAATTACAGCCAAAAAAGACGAGTTTTCTCACACGTTCTTCAGTCACTTTGCAACACAACGAAGTCACAATTTGAAATGACTTGGTTAGCTAAATGAACGGATGAAATTCATATTTGACAGTTGTCTATGACGGCTTCATTCGTTAGAAATACATTTCAAATAATAAAACACCTTATTTCTTGTTATTAGATATTATATTTGTGTAAAAACTACGACGAGTGCATTTGGACGGATCCGGAACAAAGCATTCCTAGTACATGCCCGGATACGGCCTAAAGCTTACGAAGGGTTAAACTTAAGTGTGAAGTTGCCTTTATAGAAAGTATGTTGTGAAATATAATGAAGGAATGCCTGATTTTGTCTGTAATCTTAAAAGAAGTTTGTCTTCAAACAATAAATACCTTAAGTCTAGTATGTCAAGTACACTTATAGTTTAGTACACTACTACAATAGGTAAAAAAAATACACAAAAGTTTTTACTAAAAGTATATCTTTATTTTCCCTTATTCAGTCTAGGTACATTGTGGACGGATTTGGTTTAAACTATATAAAAGGCACTATTATACATAAAAAACATTGATTGAAATTGTATATTAAATTGAACAATTATATTGATGCTTAAAGCTAGTAAAAAAGTATATTTATAAGAAATATAAATTATAAATTTAAAAATAATATCAAAAAGTTATATTGCAAAATAAATGAAGTATAAAAAAATATTAAAATAATCCTTATAAACTATTATTCAGAAATTTAAATTAAAATACTTTTCTCAAAAAAGTAAAAACTATATTATGGTGATTTAGCTTAAAAGTCCTACGCGCGTAAAAATAAAATTACTACAATATAGAATTAGAATACAATTATAGCTATAGTAGCTACACAATAAAAAAATACTAGAAAACAAACACAAAAAATGTAATAATAAAAGCCACATAGAGACGAGATTCAAAGTTGCAGCATAATATCAGATTGTAATAAGAAATACAGATTTATTTAGAGAGTAAAATAGTAACTCCTAAAAGTCATTGCAGGAATATATTACAACAGTACGTAACAGTTTTCCACAATTGGGTACGGTACAATACGGCACACAAGTTGATTTGCAAATATTTTCTATTTAATCATACATACAGAACTAGAGACGAGGCATGGCGGTCGACCCTCAGCATAAGTGTCATCTGCCGTTATTTTCCTTTAACGTACTCTCAAAGTTATAAAAGCACATTTACCGCAACAAAGCGACGACAAAAACTGCGAACGCGATTAATTCGCCGACGAATCCTACTCTGTACGCGTGGGACAAGAAGTCTGGATCAGACGCGATATAGTAAGCCGCTTGAGGGGCGTCGCTGGAGACTATTCGAGCGGCTCTGAGTAACGCTTTCCCGGCGACGAATTCCGCTGAACGCTGTCGGTGTGAGAGCGGCTTTAGGCGGACTGCGGCGTCGTCGAATATGAGGTCGGAGTACGGCGGTGGGGAGTAGAACATGCTGAAGCTGGAAGCGATATAAAATGTTTTAAAGGATATACCAGATTTAGCTAAGCCTCGAAAGTAATTTTAAGTCTTGTGTTATGGCGTACTTCTTTCTCTTCCTTCCCACGCAAAATCATTTCCATTATAATCCGGGGATAGAACCCGGGATCTGTGGGTCAAGTATTATTTCCACACATGTCAGTAACTCGACTGTATTACATACATCCATACTTTGATTTTACACTTTTGTTATTATAGTTGCAAAAATCCACGTTTTCCGCTTTTATGACTTAACCGCTGAACCGATTTTGATGGTTTTTTTATGGATATCATTCGAATTCAAACACAATCTACTTAGTTTTATACATACATATACTTGAGATAAAATCAACACTTATTAAAGGTCAAGCATATCAAAAACTTCTAGAATCATTTGTATAAGTACCTGAAGTCATCAGAAGTGATGGCGCCATACAACTGTTGCGCATACACCATCAGATTGGAGTACGTGTCCAACTCCGTGTGGTTGGGGCGACCCATCAGCACTGCCCCCGGAACTTTGCCAAGATTGCAGTTTTTGTACTCGTGCGTTTTGGCCCGGGTACCTGGAAATAATTTAACTGGTAAAAAATGTGATGAAAGCAAGCAGAAATATTCACAATAAAAAACAACGAAGTCAAAGTCGGTCATAGTTCCCATTTATCGCCACTTCTAATCCTGATAAACTGAAATCTCACACTCTCAAACAGCGGACGTCGCCTATGTAGTTTAGTACTAGGTAAAGTACTAATAAAACTCTTACCATCAGGACATAATAACTGCAAGTCATCAGCCAGCAAGTCTCTCGCCCACCACTCTCTCCTTCTCCCGCCAGAGGCCTCAGCTGGTGCGGAATGTCTGACAAAAGCCACGTCTCCACCGCCTTCCACCATACAGCGGACGGCGCCTATGTGGCCGTAGTAGTCTTCGCTGGCGTCGCGGCGGCAGCGGCTGGGGATTTGAAATTAAATATACTTTTTAGTAAATACTCTTAGGAGGTCGACAAAGATATGTATTGTGTAAAATTGAGGTGAAGGGTCAGGTTAGAAGTGTCCTAAAACATGGAGCAAGCATGAAAATATTGATAATAATGGGTTAAGCAAAACAGTTGAGATGTCGCGGCAAGTGGAACGATATAGTTTCTCAACAACAAATAGGTGTGAATTTATGAATGCATGGTTGAGGTTCATGTAAAAACTGACTTCAGGGTTACGGTGATAGATTCTTCGGGTTTTGTTTTAGAGCAATGAGAACACACCGAGACTAACGCCAGGAAGATGATGGAAGAGATTTACAATCTCAACTTGCTGGAGGGGAGACAGGATGGGCCTTTGCCCATGATCCAGGATTGGGATTGGGGTAGTACCTAGTAGCAATATACATACAAACATACATAAAATCACGCCTCTTTCCCTCAGGGCTAGGCAGAGATTACCTCTTTCCACTAGCCAGTAGTATCTAGTGGCAATATCATCGGTAAAGTGTGATGTCTCACCGGAAGGAGCCCCCGTGACACAGGTGGCACAGGTTGTCGTGCGGCACGCTGCCCGCGTCCACGAACTCGGAGCTGAGCGCGCCGGGCGCGCACGACTTGCTGAAGTACGACGCGGCCGCGTGCGCGCCGTCCGTGCCGTACGGTCTGGAAATAAAAAAAAAATATATCATTGACATTCCGTTTGTCAATGTCAAAGTGTTTCCTGTTATCTCGCTGTTAATAGCGGAGCGCGCGCTCTGATAGGTGGACGGGCTGAAATATTTTCGTGCCATAAAGCATTTAATTTTATTTATTTATTTGGTCTACCATTGTTTGCTACATTGATACATGATATACAATCTAATACATATGTTAATTTAATTGCTAAATGTGCAAACCATTGAAGGTAAACACCACATACTCAATTTCGTAGTTGAAAATATTAATAAATATATTAATAAAATGTTGATTGAAGTTCAAAAATTTTGAATATTTTTTTTTCAATTAGTAATAATAATATACAATTTGGAAAATATTGTTAATACAGTTGATACAATTAAAAATTAAAAATATTAGAGACTATTCATGACATCTTTACAAAACCTCGCCTTACGCTTTCCCACAGATACATCGGCGGTATAACTTATAAAAGTGGTAACAATGTACGATCTGTTATTTGCAAAGTTTCTCACCTTATCCACCCGTTAGAGATGAGATACGCCAACGGGTAGACCCACCCGGCCGCCATGCCGATGCCGGTGTGACACGTGTTCTTGCCGCGTAAGTACGTGAGGTCCGTATCAGGATCCTGTTCCTTGGCAACTGCGACGGCGTAGTACCAGCTGTTGCCCGATGAGTATATCTGGGAACAATGTTTTATGTGTTACGAATTTTAATGTCATTTTTGTATACTATTATTTTCAGGTACATCCTGTTTATGCAAAGAAAAAACTGTTGTTTGTTTTGTAATTTTTTGTTTCGCGTGGTGATTATGTCCTCACAACAGATTTTTTTTTTAAATTCTTACTCTACTTCCGTTTTATCATCGCCAAATATTGTTTTTAGGTAAACAGGTACTACTCAATTTTCAGAAAATTATTTTAAAACGTTTTTACAAAGAACTATTTGCGATGCGTTGCGTTGATGCGATTACACAAATAAAGTGAAAATAGAGCAGACACGTTTGAAATTAAAATTTTCATGTTCACTCAAGTACCTATTAAAACATAAAAATGTGTTCGAAATTCAAATTCTTTACAAACATAGGTGCTTTCTCAAGTATTAATATTAAAACATGAAAATGTGTTCGAAATTCAAATTTTTTACAAAAAAGAACGCACTTAAACAAAAAAAAAACTAACTTGTTGCATAAAAGGCACGAGACGGTGTTTATAAGCGGCGTGCAGCATGTCGGCCGAGTCGAGCACCGCGAAGTCCGCCGCGCCGTCCGCCACGGCGCGCTCGCAGTGCCGCGTGCTGTGCCCGCGCCAGCACACCAGCGTGGGCGACAGGAACGCTGCTTTCAGAGCCACCTGTTGTTGGGATGGGAAAATTCATCAAAATCAATTTGTTGTCTGATTAAATTAATCTAAAAGTCAAATTTAATTAAGTCTTTAAAAGACTGTTGGCTCTGTCTACCCCGCAACGGATATAGACGTAATTATATGTATGTATGTATGTTAAAATTTATCACGTAAACTGAGCCCGAAGTAAGTAAGTACAGTAACATGTACATCTAAATAAGAGAGCAAGTAAGTAGGTGAGGCGGACATTCGTCTTTGTTTTGAAGTGTGTCTTCAGTTTCTTATCAAAATCACAGACAAGTGTACAATTTCGAAGCGGGTTGTACATCTTAATACTTTGTAATATATATGTACTATGACGAGAGCGAGAGATAGAAAGAGTCCTCCTTCGGGTGAAAGAGGACACGCCTAGGACTTCCTATTCATCTCTGCGAGAAACCACAATCCAAGCCATCCATTACAAAACAAACAACTTTAAAACAGAACAAAGCAGTGTTCACTGACCCTCATCTTGACACACTTGTCCATCTCCGGGTCGCTGGTGACACAGAGCACCGCTCTCTTCACGGGACAGTCCATGATCCCCATGACCGCCTTCTCAGCTTGGTCGCCGACGAACTCGTTGCGGAGTATGTGGCTGGCGGTCTGGTCGTCCTCTTCCAGTATGCGGAAGTTTATTGTTGAGTCCTAAAATATTGAAATAATTCAATAGTAAAACAATAATTGACGGCTTCTGTGGTGTAGCTGTAGTAGGCACTGTTTGTGACACCGCAGGTCCCGGGTTAGAATCCCGGCCAGGGTATGAGGAAAAAAGAACTGTTTCTGATTGGCTGGGTCTTGGATGTTTATCTATATAAGTATTTATTGTAAAATATAGTATCGTTTAGTTAGTATCTCGTAACACAAGTCTCGAACTTACTTCGAGGCTAACTCAATCTGTGTAATTTGTCCCATATATTTATTGTATAGATCTTTATATTACTTTGTTATTATATCATACATACATACAAAAAATCACGCCTCTTTCCCGGAGGAGTAGGCAGAGACTACCTCTTTCCATTATTATTCTACTATTACTTTTCTTTGTTATTATATCTTCCGTACTTATCAGGGTGGAAGCTAAATTTTAAATTTCTTTGTAATTTTTAATTGGTTGATAGGTATGTTTCTTATAGGAAGACTCATGAATTACTTTTATTTATAAAAAATAATTTGGCTTCGTTAACAATGTTAAATCAGTCATTGCCCAAAGTGGCATTAGAATTTTAAGCCTTGACTGAAGTCCTAAATGATCCGGTTTCTAATCTAGAAAAGTAAAATAGCATTTAGCAACTATTTGTCTGTCTGTTTTACTAGTTGATTTGACTGTTGTTGTTGACTGTCTTTTTTACTAGTTGATTGAAATACGCTTTAGACTGGTAGATATGTAAAAATAAAATAATGGATAAGAAAACATACTTGTAGCAGCAAGTCCGTAGTTCCGTTGGACTGAAAGAGGTGGAATGGCAGCTCAATCGGACGCCCGGCCGCGTCGTAACGCACTTTGAACGGAGGCGGCGTGGTCGATATGCTGAACAAAAACATTAATATATATTAACACTGTGTTAGAGAGCCGTGGTGGTTCTTTTTTGAATAGGACCACTCCATCTCTTTCCCACGGATGTCGTAAAAGGCGACTAAGGGATAGGCTTATAAACTTGGGATTCCGCTTTTAGGCGATGGGCTAGCAACCCGTCACTATTTGAATCTCAATTCTATCACTAAGCCAAACAGCTGAGCGTGGCCTATCAGTCTTTTCAAGACGTGATCATATGTATGTATGTTAGAGTAAAATTCTCGGTTTACTTGTTCCCCAGTAATCTAAAAAAAGTTGCCCATGTGTGCCTTTTGGTTGAGCAATTCAATATTTCCAAAGGTAAGCTCTTACAAATAAATAAACTAACAAACTGTATATTAGTATAGAGACTTAGTCACTCTGGCATTAATAATATGATGAAGTTTTTTAAGAGATCTTTCAAAGGTACATGTAATTGACAAAAAAATATGTTACATCCTTAAAAATTGTTTTCACAAGTAACTAGTATCCAACTGATTAAGATAAAAATACTTACCCATTATAATCATCATCTTGATTACTAAAACTGTTCCTATTATATTGGTCGTACGGATATCTGGGAGATGCAGTACTAGAATACACAGGGTTGCCGAATGCATCCCTTTGTTGAGTGACTTCGCTCATGTTCACCGCCAGGTTTAGAGGGTTCGGATCTCCGTACAGCTCCACTATCTTCTTCAGGATGTTTTGGAAGCTGTGGGTGAGAAATAATAATAATCAAATTGAGACATTTGTTCCATTTGATGTGATCTTGTGAAGGGATGTATTAGAAAGAATTTTTCATATTATCACTGAGAATTAGTCTCGAGTAATGTGATTTTTTCAGGTTTCAAGGCAGAAAAAATATTTATGTACCCCACTCGGGAGTAACGTGATGTTACCGTAATAAAATTAACAGATTACTTTTTATATATAATAAATATCGATTATATTTGTATCAGAGAGAAGTCGCAAAAATTGGTCGAAATGTGCGCTCAGTTTGTATAATCATTCGATCGAATAGGTAATGTCATTAACGCGAACAGCGTTATATAGTATACTATAACCACATAGTATAATGCAAAGTCGCTTCCCGCGTCTGTCTCTATGTCTGCATGTATCTTTGCTTCTGTATATACCTTTTAAACTACACAACGGATATTAATGGAGCGCTGGAGGTGACGACGGCGTCGGCGGGCACGCGGCCCCAGTGGCAGCGCGCGTGCTGTAGGGAGACAGAGAGAGGCGTACCGGCGGCGGGTGGCGGCGGCGGCGGCGCTGGAGGTGACGACGGCGTCGGCGGGCACGCGGCCCCAGTGGCAGCGCGCGTGCTGTAGGGAGACAGAGAGAGGCGTACCGGCGGCGGGTGGCGGCGGCGGCGGCGCTGGAGGTGACGACGGCGTCGGCGGGCACGCGGCCCCAGTGGCAGCGCGCGTGCTGTAGGGAGACAGAGAGAGGCGTACCGGCGGCGGGTGGCGGCGGCGGCGGCGCTGGAGGTGACGACGGCGTCGGCGGGCACGCGGCCCCAGTGGCAGCGCGCGTGCTGTAGGGAGACAGAGAGAGGCGTACCGGCGGCGGGTGGCGGCGGCGGCGGCGCTGGAGGTGACGACGGCGTCGGCGGGCACGCGGCCCCAGTGGCAGCGCGCGTGCTGTAGGGAGACAGAGAGAGGCGTACCGGCGGCGGGTGGCGGCGGCGGCGGCGCTGGAGGTGACGACGGCGTCGGCGGGCACGCGGCCCCAGTGGCAGCGCGCGTGCTGTAGGGAGACAGAGAGAGGCGTACCGGCGGCGGGTGGCGGCGGCGGCGGCGCTGGAGGTGACGACGGCGTCGGCGGGCACGCGGCCCCAGTGGCAGCGCGCGTGCTGTAGGGAGACAGAGAGAGGCGTACCGGCGGCGGGTGGCGGCGGCGGCGGCGCTGGAGGTGACGACGGCGTCGGCGGGCACGCGGCCCCAGTGGCAGCGCGCGTGCTGTAGGGAGACAGAGAGAGGCGTACCGGCGGCGGGTGGCGGCGGCGGCGGCGCTGGAGGTGACGACGGCGTCGGCGGGCACGCGGCCCCAGTGGCAGCGCGCGTGCTGTAGGGAGACAGAGAGAGGCGTACCGGCGGCGGGTGGCGGCGGCGGCGGCGCTGGAGGTGACGACGGCGTCGGCGGGCACGCGGCCCCAGTGGCAGCGCGCGTGCTGTAGGGAGACAGAGAGAGGCGTACCGGCGGCGGGTGGCGGCGGCGGCGGCGCTGGAGGTGACGACGGCGTCGGCGGGCACGCGGCCCCAGTGGCAGCGCGCGTGCTGTAGGGAGACAGAGAGAGGCGTACCGGCGGCGGGTGGCGGCGGCGGCGGCGCTGGAGGTGACGACGGCGTCGGCGGGCACGCGGCCCCAGTGGCAGCGCGCGTGCGCGCGCAGCCCGCGCCGGGACCCGTCGCGGCAGATCAGCTCGAACTGATCCTCGGTTACACCTCCTGCGACAATCGTTAATGCATCAGTTCGCCAACCTGACAGATTTCCCGCTTGAATAAATAGAAAAGTACAGAATTCGGCTGTGAATGTATACTGAAGTGGGGGCATGTCAGGTTTTTACACAGATTTTTAGTTATTGGTAAATTCACATTTTTTTTCACACACAAAAAGAAAAATGGCCATTCGAAATCCTCTCTTAGTTCACCCCTAGACTACAGAAAATTTACATTGATATAACTTGAAAACTCACCCAAAATCTTGTTCGACAGCAACGCGTGCTGTATAGTGGTGTCTCTCACGAACGCTATGTCGCCGGTGCCGTTGGCGATGAGGCATTTCAGGGCTCCTTCGTACCCGGCGTAGGGATCTCGTAACGTGCATCGAATGCCTGGCCCGCCGGTGCATAGCTTACATAGCCTGTGAACAAACATTAAATATGAATAAAGCATTCATTTATATTTTTTTTTTCATTTTAAGCATTAACTTTTTTTTTTATTTTATTGCTGCCAGTACTTTGTTGTTCATTGCCTTTTCTTATGCATTTCCTTCTTCCTTTTCAATTCAAGAACCTTATTCTAAGGCAATGGAGTAAAAACAAAAACATAGTTTTATTTATCCTCCATAAAAATTATCATAACTCTGACATATTTTTTTTTATCTTACCACACACATTTTAATTTTGTCTGCAAAATAAACCTAAAAATATACTTTTAATGTCTACTGCTATGGAAAATTTAGGTGTGATAGTATGGAAGATTGCATACTCACTTATCAGAGTTATCACCAATGGGATTGTATATGTCTTTGAGCGAGTTCGGTGCGCACGATTCTCCAAAGAAATTCGTCGCCGATTTCACATGGTTGTTGCAATCCGTTATCTTGAGACCACCTTCTTGCATCAACTGTGAGTTAATGAAAATCACTTAAAAGTTATAAAGAAAAAGGTCTAACAGATAGATAAGGTCTAATAGTCTCTTTTTTAAGTAATTTAGGATAAATGGCTAAATTTATTTCTTCTCATTTTGGCCTGTTGCCAGTAGAAATCAATGTTGCTATGCCTTATCAGAAATTATCAAAAATATCAAATTTTCGGCATCCATATTCTTGAGTTCATCAGCTCATCTCCCTATATATATTTTATTTAATTATTTAATACTCCCAAATCTTCATGAATAAACATAATAATAAAACAAAAAGCTTACAATGTGTATAGGCATGACCCATCCAGCCAGGGACCCAACTCCTGGGAAACAGGCCTTTGCCCCTCGCAATCCATGTAGACCTGCTCCAGGTTGAACAGATGGAAGACTTCCTTTCTTGACTACCGCCACAGAGTATTGGTAAGGTTCTCCTTGGCCATACAACTGAAAATAAGTTTGTTTTCACTACACTTCTTCTAAAATCATATTAATTGTTGATGCAAAAATATGATTGGTTGTGATTTTATTCAAAAATAAAAAAAAAACTATTTTTTTTTATTAATTATTAAAGGATACTTCATATCACTTAATAATAGGGAACATGCAATAATTTTAGTTTTGATTTCATTTTAAAGAATTCCATGTAAAATAGGTCTTAACATATTAAAAAAATTAAAACAATCTAATTTATCGTAAAAAAATGCGGCTTTAAACTGATCGTTTAAATTTTCGCGCCAAAACGGACCTACACTTCCAATGACGTCACACGTGTCTGACACTGGTCGTGCTTGCCTTCGTTGATTACAGTGTTTCCACAATGAGGGGAAATTCCCCTTTTAAGGGGTAATCAGGGTCCAGAGGGGAAGAAAAAGGGGAAATTTTAGGTAATCATATATTAATTTTTATTATATATAAAATTATATCGACGGCCTCTTTGGCGCAGCGGTAGTACGCCTGTCTGTGACACCAGAGGTCCCGGGTTCGAATCCCGGTCAGGGCATGATGAGAAAAGAACTTTTTCTGATTGGTTTGGGTCTTGGATGTTTATCTATATAAGTATTTATTATAAAATATACAAAGTATCGTTGAGTTAGTATCTCGTAACACAGTCTCGAACTTACTTCGAGGCTAACTCAATCAGTGTAATTTGTCCCGTATATATTTATAAAAAATATATTTAAAAATTAAACTTTTAGTTACAACAAAAGTGCCAAAACTACAGCAAAATAATTTTTGAGGAGAAAAAAAGTTCTGAAAAGGGGAAATCGGAATTGAGGCATGGGGAAAGAAAATTTTTAAAGTGGAAACACTGGTTGATTATCATAAATTGCAAATTTTCTCGACTTTCCACTAAGTTTTTTGTAATAATTTAAAATGGAATATCCATCTACATCAAGTGATCACAAGACATAATACCGAAAAAATTCGGATAAAAAGTCGTGTTGATTCATGTTTTGTGTCTATGTGTCCATCTACTTTAACAAAGTTTCTAAATGCCTGTGTAGATCATTTTCTCATACCCCAAATAGACTATAGTATAATCATTTGTTGTGCACTTGTTAATCACCTTTAATTAAAATTGAATAAAAAACAATATTTTCGAAGCATAGTTTTATTTTATAAATTTATGAAATATTTGAAAAACAAAAAAATGTGCTTATATATTATATATATCTTTTAATTTCGGAAATACAGCATCTATCCAGAATTTAAAAAAAAAAAAAAAATATAAATATTCATTACAGATACAATGCTGTTATCATATGGCACACAACATTTTGGTGTTATTTTATTGTATTTCACATAGGAAAGTATGGCAGCTTCGGTTGAAGGATATTTGACTTCTATTGTATAATTTTCAGTAAGCCCGTCAGGTGTTGCTCCAAAAATAGGATACTCGGCATTAAGAAGTAGTCCAGCTTCTTCAATTTCAATCTGAATTGCAGAAACAAAAATATGAATTATGTACTACAAAAGCCTTGAACCAAACATTACAAATTTCTTTTATTCATAATATTCAAACAAACAAAAACCACCAAACTTACCTTTTCTTTCTTGCTTACTACTTTGAGAACTTTTTTTTCTAGTATTTTCCCTCTACTCATCGCAATGGAAGTAAATTTTGAATGTTCTCCCATAATTGCGTTCAGAAGGGAACCATTTATAGTTCTACAGTGAGCGGCTTCATAAAGAGTTGAGCCAGTAATTCTGCCGTACCTGTAAAATAGAAAAATAAACTTATATACAGCTAATATGCCAATCAAGTTTATGTTATGTGAGTATGATAATGAGTTTATTTTGTCAAAATATTTTTTTTATTCATGGTATTTTAGTGATAAATACAATAAACAAAACTAAGCTAGAAGTCTTACTACTTACCTCAACTCAAACCACATTGGTGAATCACTTTGATGTTTGGTGGTGGAAAATACCATATTTATATTATCAGTGGTCATTTGCTTTGATAATGCTTCAAGAAATGATTCTGGAGAGTCCAACTTTCCAATCAAGCTTGAACACACCTTATGAATGCTTGTCTTATTGAAAGTAGCGAAGAATACTTCCCTGACAATCTTTTTTATTGACAGCATCTACAAATTCTTATAAAATATCCACCTAAAAATATGCAGTTATTATTGTAACACACATTTAACTTCTTTTCAATCTCTTTAAATAAAAAAGCTGCTTACTTGAGAGAAACTGTGATTGACTGAAACTTGACCCATTTCTTTGGCTTTTATGACAGATTTTCCAGAAGCACATGTAGATAATTTCGACTTCTTCCAATAGCATGTGACGGACGTAATTAGAGGCTGCTCAGACCTTCTGTGCACCATAGCAATAGTGCAGCAGCATGCTTGCACCCACTTGTATATGATAAAGTTTTAGTAATGATAATAAATACCTCATAGCATTTAAAATAATCTTCTTTATGAACAGTTTAATTATTCATTAATGTCGTAATACTTGACCTGCAGAAGCTGCACAATCTTCGCATTGGCAGGACAGAACTAAGCTTTGTGCTTCATTTATTACAGCTGTAACACGATAATCTTCTTTTCGTAGGTACTTTGTGCTCTGGAGTAACTCGACTTTTCACTGTACATAATTAATCCATCTCCATCTCTTTTGATTTGCACATAACCGATTGCGTTATCGCCGTAAGTTTCTCTCGTTGAGCTAAATTATAACTGCTATGTTTAGAAATTGCTGAATAAAATGCAAACAACGTTTAAAAACATTCATGCATACCGTACTAATTTAGTGCCTTTCATTTCTACACTTGAAAACTCTGCACTCACGACAAAAAATTTTTTTTTATGTAAATTTTTTGAGTCTGTTTTATTAAATCTAACTTCCATTTTTATTAAAAACGTAAATAATACGTAAATAAAGCACTACTGCCTATTAATCGCAAAGTTAACTTCTAAAAGTTGACACAGCACGAGTGACGTCACTGAACGCTGATTGGTGTTTTGAAATGCGTTTCGTTTAACGTAATTTTAATTCGTAATAATTGCTAAAAATCAACATAATTTAAAATAAAAACGTTGAAGAAGTTCTTCTTTTATATTTTTTTAACATTTTATACGTAAAATTTTCATAAATATCATATTTGCATCTTCCCTATTGTCAAAATGTATGGTTTAACAACATTGGTTGATTTCAAATAAATTACTTAAAAATTATTGTGATATTTAATAATAATATAAGAATTTTTTTTCAGTATGTTGGGTGTGAAAAGAGGACCAGTTATTCTCCAAAATATTGTAATAATTTACAAAATATAGAATATTGTTACAAGGTATTTTGTTTGTAGGGAACAACATGTCTTAATCGTGAGCTATTGGCATTATAGAATCCTATCAACCAGATATTATATTCTCTTTCTCTCTGTGACACCTTATCATAACCAGTGGACATAAATTCATTTACATTGAAGTTTACCTCCTGAGCTATGGGCACCAGAGAGTGATACCGGCCAGCTACGTAGACCTCTCCAGCGTCAAGTGCCAGCAATGAAGCTTGTCCCTGGTCCACCATGGACATACATTCTTCTACATCAAATGCCTGAAAAGATTAATTTTACTTTATTAAAATAAGATTTAAACTTTTATCTATGTAGTTTTGGAAAATTATTCAGATTCATAATTTAATTCATGGTTATATGTATGATTGATGAGAATGATTTAAGTTTAATCTTTGAAAATGTATGTTGTTGAATTAAATACGACAATTGTTTCATCACTTATTTTATAGTTGCACATTGAATGCCAAAATTGAGAAATAAACAATGAAATATAGTACTAACAATCACTACATCAAAATTCTTTAGGCAGGCACTTTTTCTTCTTTCTCATTGTGTTATTAGTCTTGTTTACATCCTCACTTATATGGAGAGGAGCCTAGAGTGCGCCTTTGACCATGATTATAAATTGGGTAAATGCAGGGAGACAGATTCTTTTGTGCAGTGTGACTCATCTACCAACTTACTCTTTTGCATCTCAACTCTATGTATTCTTCCCCAAACAATCCCTTATCAAGCATCATAATCTTCATTAGCTTTTCACATTTCTCTTGCTCCAATAGGGATGTTGTACACCATGTCAGAATCTCCTGCCCTTCCACTGGCACATATCCTTTGAAGGTATTTATAACAGCTTCAGACCCAAACCTAGCGGCTACGTTAGCTAAAATAAAAGAAATAAATACATAAAAAGTTGATATTAATTCTTCAGTAGCCGCCCAATAATAAAATCCAATATTTACAAATTAAAACTAATAACGTTTATCCAACAATAAAAGATACAAACACAAACAACCATATTTACCAACTAGAATAGAGGAGATCAAAACTATTTGAGTTGCTTTCATCTTGAGTTTTTAATGATATTAATGAGAATTAAAAAGATTTAGTCATTATTTATGTAAAGTTTAGCGAAACAAAAAATTTATCGGTTGATCGGTAAACGCCCCAAAAACCAACCAAACCAAACTAAATAAACTCTATTTTGACGTTTTGATTTGAAGGACGTGATCGTTGCGTGACATTTTACTTTTTTACAGTGGCCAAGATTATTTTCACATCACCTTCACCAAAGCCTTATGTGCGTTCGTTCGTGATCCATTCGTTCACACCAGTGTCATTGTCACAGATAGGCCGGCTGTTATAGTTTTCATTACTGTCAGCTCAGCTGATTGACTGACTTTGACAGGACGGAAATTGTTGTTGGCGAAGGTGAAATTTTTATGTTTACTGTGAATTTGGCTTACGCTTTGATTTCATTATCTATTTAAAGTATGAATTTATATTTATTCTCAACATGTTGCCATGGCCACTCTAGGAAATCCTTATGAGATAACTGAAATTTTATGTTTTGTTGCAGGTTTCATTGATTGCTTTTATTTTGGAAACCCACGTGCTGTAGAGGCTTAGAAATGGTGGTGTTTACTTGTGGACACTGTGGAGAGTCTGTCCAGAAGCCGAAAGTTGAGAAACATTACCTTACAAAATGTAGAAACCGTAACCCTAATTTGTCATGTATGGACTGTTTCAAGGACTTTCTGTGAGTAAAAAACATGGCATCTTACAAAATACAGCATACAATTAAGTCTTTTTTTTGGTAACGTAAAGACTTTTCTTATCGGATAAATACATTCTAGAAATTCTAACCTGTTAAACCATTCTGATTATTTGATATTATTAAACCAATTATTTTGGTCAGGTTTTGATGTAATATACTCTAATCAATTGTGTTTTTAGGGGCACAGACTACGAAAGTCACACTAAATGTATTACTGAAGAGGAACGCTACTCTGGAAAGGGCTTTATGGCAAAGGAGAAAAAAGGTGAAAAGAAACAAACTGCTTGGGTGGAGATGGTGCAGTCTGTCCTTGATGAGCAGAAGAATTTAACTGGTAATGTGCGCAGAATCATTGAGACAGTAAGCAAGCATAATAACACACCTCGCAAGAAGCCAAAATTTGTTAATTTTGTTAAGAATGTTTGCGGACATAAAACAAATGTTAGCGACATTGATCAAGCTTGGGACTTAATATCTGTTAAACTGTCGGAGTTATCTAATGCACAAAATAAAAATCAAAACCAGAAAAAAGCTACTGCTGTTACCAATGGTGACACCAAGGTTGAAAAGCAGAACGGTATTACAGAAGCAGATACAACTAAAGAAGAGGATAAAGTAGAAAATGGGGTACATGAAGTAGAAAATGGAGAACATAAAGAAGAAAATGAAGAAGTGAAGCCACCTGAAGGCGAGAAGAAAATGTCCAAAAAACAGAGGAAAGAAGAAAAGAAAAGGCAAAAATATGAAGCAGAATTGCAAAGTGCAGTAGCTGCACCTGTTGAAGAAGAGGAAGAGAGTCAGTCTAAGAAGGATAAGAAGAAGAAGAAGAATAGGACTGAATCTCAGAATGGAAGTGTAGATGAAAATGTTGTTGGAGAAGGCAAAGGGAAGAAAAAACGCAAACGCCAAGACACTGCCAATAGTGTTCCTGAGGTGATTGAAAATGGTAATATTGAGAATGTTGAAAACGAGCCTGTTATAAAAGAAAAATCTCAGAAAAAGAAACTCAAAGTGGGGCAAGTAGAACCTCTAGATGAGAGTGTTTGTCTTCATGACCAAAATGTAGCTCTTGGTGAAGAGGAGGCACCATTGAAAAATGGCAAGTTTGACTGGCATGCTGTCATTTTGTCTGTCCTCGAAAAAAAAGGCAATGAGGTTCCCTTCAAACGCTTGCAAAAGAAAGTTCTATCTGAATTTTCTGAGATGACTGGCCAAGATGTTGATGATAGGATTGCTGATAAGTTTATAAAGAAATTGAAGAGTGCGCCAAATGTAAGGGTAGACAAAAACAGGGTTCTTCTGCTGCAATAATTATACTTGTCACGAGGGATTGACATTTTATTATTTTTAACTGTCCATTGCAGATTTTCCTGTTTTATGTTATTTTTTTTTTAATTTGTGCCTAGTTCACTATACAAGGTAGCCAATACAAAATTCATTAGCTTCTAAGTGCATAAACTAATGTTTTGGTTATCGTGATCATAATTTTCTGGATTTTATCTGTGCTTTGAGTATTTTTAATTATTCAAATCGATGGTACATGACTAAAAGTTTAGAAATTAGAGTGTGACATAGTCATTTTGTAATGCCTTTACATATTTTGTGCTGGGACACAATGAAAATAAAATGGATTAAATATTTCTCTCAATATTTCCATTCTCTAATATCTTCCATAACGATAAATGTTTCAGATAAATTGGCATAATATTTAAAGAAATCTATTAGAAAATAGTGTTTTATATCCATCTAGAACATGTAGAAATCTACGTCAAAATTTTGTATACTTGTAAATCTTGTGTCTATTGAGTTTGTCATATGAATAAATTGTGAATGTCCATTAATGTTTTATTATTGCGAATGAAATTTTTATTAAAATAATTTCACGGATACATATCATGTCTTCATCTCTTACGGGGTAGACAGGGCCGAGAGTCGAAAAAACTTCGAATGCCAAGTTCAGCTTGATGGAATTGAAATTAATATATAAAAAGTAGTCGGGTTGCTAGGCTCATTATAGCTACAAAACAATTATTTTTTGCGTGGGAAAAAGCAGGCCAGCATGAAAGATAAACGTGATTAAATCCATTTTTAATCACTTTTTACTTTCCTTACTCGGGATGAAGATTTGATATACGTGTGTAAGAAACTTCAGCCTATGTGGGCAGGCTAAAAGATAAATGTCAATGTTGCATTTAATTCAAAGCATGGGTTACTTCCGTCGCTCAGGCGAAACGAGTAGAGATAGGTATAAAATGTCATATTATCACGTTTATATACGTTTGTATGTAAGTATGTACATAATTAAGAGTGGAAGTGGAGAAGAACATTTAAAAGACTGGTGATTTTCATTCTTTTAAAAATTATGATTCCGTGCGATTTGCGAAAATTTTCTATATTTTTTCGGTGGTACAACACTAATAAATCATTTAAATTCGCGCGTGTAGTTCGGCAAAATCCGCGCGGGCGAAGCTGCGGGTAAAAACTAGTATAATTTATAGTTGAGTTTATAGATGTCGTAGTGAATCGTAGAGTATCAAATGTTCAGAGGCGGGTATCGTTGGTGGGCGGCCGCCCACTGCGACTTCTCAAGTATCGTGAAAAATTATGAAAATGACTTCGATTTTGTTTGAGGGCGATGCTCTCTACTGTATTCATGACAAAACTGTTTTTTTTAGAAGTTCATGCAAGCTTGCAATTACATAACACCTTTAGCTTACGCCTTTTTAAGCCCGAAATATGCGCGATTTTCCCGTACACTTCCAAAGAAAAATTTAATTACGTCTTCCTACACCAAATAAATAGTTTCCCTAGCTGTGCTTTATCAGTAAAAAATCAGAATAAATCAAATTAATCGCATTTTTTATAGGATACCAAACGTCTTCATACTGAGGAGCTTAGAGCAACACTTGCTTCCGACTCGGAACACACTCTGGCCCGTGTTGCTCTAAGCTGAGGAGCAATCATAGGGTTGACCCTCAGTTACTCGAGAGTAAAATAATATGCGTACATATTCATTTATTATGCATACATATTCGTATCTTCGTTCATGCAGATGGATTCAGTGTTTTTGACGTGAAAGACGGACGGACTAGGAATTTACAAACAAATTTAGTAATATCAATACAAATGAAATACTTTTTAGAAATCAACACATTCCTAAGAAGTCATTTGATAAAACCTCTTATATAAGTAAATAATAGTCATTCCGTTATATTACTTAGCGTTTCCATAAAAGTGCCTAGCTTGTATGCCGAGTGGCTCATCTAAAAATAGAAATAAAAGCGACACACGTCTGTTCGCAAGCTCCCATTCGCAATCACGACACATTTTCCCAGATTATAGTACCTCGGCTTAGAATTCATTTACCAAAGAAAAAAAGACATAATAACGTGAATCTTACGTGTCGTGTCAGATTTGTAAATGAACACATATTAACGTTGGTATATTCATAGCATCGAGTCAAGAAATACCTTCCTAGGTTTCGTGAATTTTCGCTCCTGGGAAAGGTCTCCATTAGGTATTTTCTTTTCTACTCGTCTTCATCCTGAACCACATTATATATACTTAGACCTGGTACACCTTCGACCAATCGAGTCTAAAGGAGGTTATTGTATTAATTTTGATGATTTTCTGTGTTGAATTTTTATCTATTGATACTTACATATGTCTAGATTCATGACCTATGATCTATTCTCCAGGTTACTAAGTAAACATAAGACTTATTTGGCTTTTGGAATGTACAATCTTGTTTATTTTATCTTTGGTTTATGGCCTTCATGCGCAATATGAGTTTTATGGCCTTGTCATAGTAACATTGTCGTAAATGTTATTATATAACAAGAGTAGATATAGGAATTATGTTAGCCTCACATCTTTAATAAAGATATTTATATTACTCTTAATCATACATATAAACACGTATTTATACTTTGCGGTGTAGACAGAGCGAAAGCTAAAAGGCCTCGTTCAGCTGTCAATCATTGGCATAAATACGAAGCAATTTTCTCGATTATGTCTTCCTGGGTCAACTTATGCCCCCAGTCTAGGAGTGGGTAAATTAGGTATTATCGTGACTCAGGAGACCACCAGTCTGGATCATGGTTGTACTAGCTGATAGTGCTTTATTCTCTTAGATAAAAGGAGTTGTCCTATTTAATAGGTAAATTACCGAAAACCACATGCCATAATATTAATTATCTTTAAGATCATGCTGGTTATAGGTAAAACGAAGAAAACACATAGTGTGTGTTGTATGCTATCCATTCCCGTCAGACTGTAAAATGCAATCTAGGGAGAGAATTATTAACTTAGAATTGTCTTTTTAAAGTTTTTGAATTCATTATCTACAAGCAAACTACTTTTGTATTTAAGTAAGTATACATACATACATATTTAAAATCACGCCTCTTTCCTGGAGGGGTAGGCAGAGACTAAGGTACCCGCGGGTATCAAGGCCTAGCTATTATTATTAATCAGTCATGTACTTAAATTACTACAAAGTTTAAACAAAAAATAGCTTCTCTAGCTTAAAACCAAAACAATATATAACTTTTTTTAAAACGCAATCTGTAGGCTTTATTATACTAGGGTAGGATAAAAAGGCCTATACTTTAAACTATTCAAAAATCAACTTATACTACGTAAATTGGTATTCTTGAGATCAATAATCGTTAACATAAAGCAATAGGAAGCAAACTATTCTTAGAAAAATAAATTGTCCTTATTCGCATCCATTAGGACATTGAAAATCATCAGCATCTTCTGCAGTCAAACCGATACACTCTTCGTGGTACCACTTGGAGCATCGCGAGCATTGCATCGTCCATTCTATCTTCTTTGCAGGCATGACAGTACCAACTCACTTGTTTTTGTGATTTATCTTTAACGGAAGTAGACTTTCTTGCAGATACAGTTTTAGCTTTCTTAGGATTTAAAGTCTTTTTAAACTTCCTTTTTTCTTTTCTACCTTTAAAGTTTTCGTCTTGTTTATTTTTCTTACTTTTGTTACCTTTCACTGCTTTACTATTTATTTTCTCTTGATTATATTTGTCCCAAACTTTTCTTTAAACTTCCCGATTGCAGATGATTTCTGATTGTTCTTCTAGGAACCTTATATCTCTCTACAGCCTTATACGTACTCAAAGTTCCTCTTTGTACCGCTCTAACAGCAGATGCTATTAGATCGTCTTCTGACCACAATGCCCGTTTGGGAGGCATCGTGACCGTAAGCACTGAAAACAATGATAAATAAATTGAAAATGTATAAATACGTACATAACACCCACCAACAAACATCATAAAAACACGCTTCTACTTATATAGCAGTTAAAAATAATAATAAGGTCTATAGTTAAATTTTATAGGTCTTAATATCCGCCAATCACGTGTTTACAGAAAAAATAAAAATATAATAAAATTTTCACAACTACAAGTCCTTTAATACGGTAACCTAAGAACAAGCATACATTAATTAACGGACATTAAATAATGGTTAGTAAATATGATATTTTGAAAATAACTTACGTTTTATTGGAATACATTTTTATAATTCGTGCCGCGTGACCGTCACCGCTGAATGTTTTCGACGACACTGGCGGGGGAAGAAGTGCAAGCGTTCGTCCGCTATTTCGCAGCGACTTGTATACGCTCTGAGCTTTTGTGAGTGTAACCTTGATCGTCGATTACTGTATTTTGTGCGTTTTTTGTTCCTTAGGCCTTATTGCCCGACAGGCCTAAATACCCGCGGGTACCTTACATCTTTTCACTTGCCACGATCTCTGCATACTTCCTTCGCTTCATCCACATTCATAACTCTCTTCATGCAAGCTCGGCGGTTTCAGTATATATAAGTATAGAAGTTTGGATTAGAACGGGTTCTTAATCCTCAATATAACGTATTCACGACGATATCATGTATGATGCCCCCCTTGTTTGCCCCCCCTCGTCCATCAGGCGGCGGTCATATGTGGCACGTGCCGGCTGCCCGCTTATTACATATTATTACACTGGAATATTGCATGACTAACAATTTGATTCCATCGCTATCTTAGTGATTTTCTAATAGTGCATGTATATTTCAGAGGTAAGATTCAGTTATTTTTAACAAAAGCATTGCAAGTGAAATGTGCTCTAAAGATTTTCAAAGTTTTACAAAGAAACAGTTTCAAGAACAGACTTGACAAATATTTATAAACTTTAAAATTTTGCTAATGGAGTGCAGAAATTATCACATATTTTATTTTCTTAATAAGTAAGCATTACCTAAAAGTCAACCTTTAGAAAATGGAAACTGATGAGCGTGTCAATTTGAGATAGAATGTACGTAACTATCAAAAACATAGATTACTTACTTATAACGAACACGTTATTTAATACTTGCAGAATAAAAAAGGAAATCCTTGATACCATTTATTCGGACTATCGATTAGATCTTATAAAGTGTCGCAAGTAACCCAATTTATTGCTGTACCCTACTTCTAGTAGGGTCACTTACGCCTTCTTTTTTCTTTTTTTATTTGCCTTCCACCAGACTTTCGGTAATTCTGCCAATGCCATGACTTGAAGAGACACGAAGTTACGGAATTGGGCCATGGTTATACGATCTGAAAGAAGAAGGTAAACAACTGTACAAACACAAAAAGACAAACACAACAAGTAAGTAGGTATTGTTAGTAAAAGAGAAAATAATAATAATGCAGCCATCTCTCTTTAGAACAAATGGTACTCTTCATGTTGGCTTTGGCCCCATGAACGCCTCCCAAATGCCCGGGCTCCCATGGGCTATAGCATATTATTAATGTACCAACATAATGTGTAGTGAGTGTGTAGTGTGCATGTTACCCTCACGCCTTAAAAATATTCCGACCCATGTGCTATCAGTTCAGTCACAGATTACCCCCAATAGATCTTTCAAGTCTTCTTCGCATTGAGAGTCAGGTTCGAGAGTCAGTGGTTCAGGTAATCAGTGGGTGCTTTTAATGGCTGAGAAACATGACACATACATACCTACATAAATATAATCACGTCGTTATCCAGTACGGGGTCGACAGAGGCTACAGCCATGACGAAAGATCACGTTCAGCCGTATGACTCAAAGATGGAATACTCACTATTCATATAGTGACAGCTACTTAGGATTCTTCTTTATCACCTTAAAAAAGAATCCTTAGTTATAGACTTTCCTCTGATTGGCTTAGCTTTATCGAATTAGGTCCAGGTTTGTCTTATTTTATTGCCCTATGCGTCACAGGCTAGAGGCTGTCAAATAAACCAGGTCCAGTTGTCGATAATCGCCAAGTTATTCCAATAAATTAGATTCGATAGCGCTCCGCGATGACTTTATTGGTTTACTTTGAGATTTATGGCGTCAAGTGTTCGAGAAAGTATATATATACATACATATAATCACGTCTTTACCCCTTACGGGGTAGACAGAGCCAACAGTCTTGCAAAGACTGAAAGGCTACGTTCCGCTGTATGACTTTACGAGATTCAAGTAGAGACAGGTTGCTAGCCCAAAAGAAGAATCCTAAGTTTACTAGCCTATCCCTTCTTTTTTCTCCTGGCATTTCTCCAGGTTACATCCAGCGTTGCCGAACTATCAATAGTTTTAGTATCGATAGTTGACCTCGAAAATCTACCCTATCGACAGTAACTTCGATAGTAATCCTATCGATAGTAACTTCGATCACAAATATCGATAGTTAGTTGCAATAGTATATAGCCACTATCGATACTATTGTTTTAATCAACTATCGTGATGGGCAACACTAGTTCGATCCTCAACTTTCTGGAGACGACCTTTGGTGAGTCAGGTTAATACGATACAACTCCCATCTGACATTCGTAAACTTTGCAGGGGAACTTAACCCATAGCGGTTAATGGTAAAACTGTAGTAGATGAATAGGCCTATACCCGTCGCTTTTACTTAATCCATGGGAAAGAAATATAGTACAAGAGAGTACCGGGCACTATACGACACTATTACCCCTACAGTGTTGCCAACACAAGTGCTATTTCGAGATATTTAGAAGGAAGTTCGGCCTTGAAGGTATTGTAACGATGGCTCTTCAGTTTTTAGCGTTACATCCCTCTTGAGTTTGCTTTGAATAGCCTACAGTTTCAAGAGGATTTTCGAAGAAAATCTTCTTATCGTGCCGAAAGAGAAGACGGAATTAAACATCCCTTTATTATGTATATAAAAAAAAGGTAAGTTGTATATAGTTAGTATGAATATGTACCATGCGCTATTACCTACTTACATAAAATTAAAAAAAGACTCAATAATTTTGTATTTTACAAACATACAAAACGTAGACTTAGTTTTTTAAAATTATTCTTACAAGAAATATACAAATATTTATATATATATTATATCATTCTCAAGATAAAATCATTGGCCTTCGACTGTTGGCCCTGTCTATCCCGCAAGGGATAAAGACGTGACTATATTTATGTATGTATGTATGTATCACTTCCAGAACTAGCTTTCAGCTGTGATTTCGTTAGCTTTTTAATTGTAGTCTATGTATTTCAAGGATTGTATCTGTTGTAAAGTTTCATACATTAAAAAAGTTTCACTTGTAGTTTCCGTAAACACGGGAATTCCAAAATATCTTACCTTCTTTTGCTCAGCGCTTCGAAACATATTATTAAAGAAAAACAAAGCTTCTATAAATTACAGCCATCTGAAAGCATGTCTTTACTAATGTTATACCTTTATTCACAGAGTCTTGAAAAACACTTGAAGATAAAACAACTCTTATACTTATATCAATTCGCGTAAACAAATCTCAAGCAAACATTTTCTTATAAATCCGAGAAAATCCGCAAGTGATTTTAATGTTCTCAAAGAGGTTTCAACGTTAATTCGATTTATCTGAAGACTTTAAGTACTTTTTAGAGTAAAAATATACAATTTATGTATCTAAAATAAAATATAAAATAAATTGTATTAAATTTATGACTAGCTTTTTCCCGTTTAAATATTCTTATTTTAATTTATTTGAAAGTACTTTACCGTTTTTACTTTATATTTAAACATAAAATCTGGCTATAATAATTATTATTGTCATTAGACAATTTTTAAAGACACGGCTAGTCAAATTCTTATTATTTTTTTCAAATGTATATTATATCTTAGGCTTATAAACTTAGGATTCCTCTTTTAGGCGATGGGCTAGCAACCTGTCACTATTTGAATCTCGGTTCTATCATTAAGCCAAATAGCTGAACGTGGCCATTCAGTCTTTTCAAGACTGTTGGCTCTGTCTACCCCGCAAGGGATATAGACGTGATCATATGTATGTATGTATGTATATTATATCGCTTTCAGTCTTTTCGAGACTGTTTGCTCTGCCTACCTCACAAGGATTGAGACATGGTATGTATGTAAAATGGTAATTATTTTTTCTACGTTAACGACACATTTATATATAGGTACCTTCAGAACAGCGACCCTGTTTCTCCCGATCATCGTTCATATGACAAACAGGATTACTTGGACAGAAACATTGGTCCTCAACTAAATACGACACAGTATGCCCAATCAGCCGACACACGCTTATCCTCATTTATCATCCTGTCAATATCTTCTGCTTACTTAGATATAAATATCTATAAATAGGCTTATTATTTTAACAATTATGATAAAAGTAACATACATTTCAGAATATATAAAAATAAATGATTCTATTAAAGTTTAAATTACATTTGTTGCCCAACGTCGGTATGTCAAAATGTATTTTTCACCAAGTTTCATAATAGTTTATCAAATATAGAAAATTTCACCACCTTTGAAGTATTTACATTGAAACAGAAAAATGATCAGCATTGGTTTACAATAATCGTAGACAAAGTTATCGCGTAATAAATATAAAAGACAAACAGTCGAGCCTCGTTTTAATGTGGATTGAAAGAAGAATGACCAACATCTCTCTTATCTCTATATGTATCTATATATATAAAATGAAGCCTCTTTCCCGTAGGGGTAGTCAGAGAGAGAACATATCTTTCCACTTGCCACGATCTCTGCATATCTCTTTCGCTTTATCCAAATTCATATGTATGTGAAGTTATAAGGGTGGGAAAACCGTAGAATGTAACTAGAGATAGAATTAAAAGCAAGTAAGTACTTAAGTACAATAAAATCTAACCTCGCTTTGAAATTATACGAGTAATGGCTAATATTGCTTGGAATATTTTGTAGGAGCCTGATGTAAATCGAGTTTACGGCTTGGCGGTAAGGAAGCGATTACACTGTGCATGTTTTGATCTAGTATATTTTCTAAAAATACATACAGACACGTCTATATCCCCTGCGGGGTAGACAGAGCCAACAGTTCTATAAAGACTGATGGAAGAAGGTCGGCTGTTTGGCTTAATGATAGAATTGAGATTCAAATAGTGACAGGTTGCTAGCTCATCGCCTAAAAATACATAGATACCTATAGAAAGTTAAAAAGCCTTTTCCTTAATTGAGTTTTATCGTCTGTGCGGGAAGTAATGTAGTTGTCACAAATAAAGATTTTTTTTTCTACCAGACCAGCAAGAAAGTTATTTTACATTGTTCAAATAATTACTTTTGCTGTAACTTTGTCCGTCCTCCTTTTTTGCTTGTCTCGAAAAAGCCCAAAGGTATTCGCGGTGTCGTCTAATGTAACAACTTTAGTCTACATTTACGTTATCCCAAATGTATCATAAGGTTGCTACGTGTTGTCTCAAATGTGGGTTTCTTAGAAATTCATCTACGAGTAATTTGAGCTTCGTTAGAAACTTAATACCTAAAGGGACATAATATTATCAGTATTCCTTTGATGTCTATAATATTGTTTTGAATTGAAATTCTATCTTTCGGCACAGCATATTTATAAGTTGCATGTGATTTGTCTTCTAACGACCGCGACCGATCAATGAACTCTTTTCTGAGTTATTTTACAGTGGCTTTTACCCGCGGCTTCACACGGGAATTTAGTACTACCTTCATAACAGGTTTTCCCCAAATGCCATAGGAATAGTATTTATCTTATCTCTTTCAAGGTTGGTTCCCCTGCAAATATTGTGAAGATCAGACGGGAGTCGCTTCGTGAAATTAAACAACCTGCCACCTCATCTAGGATCATGGTCAAAAGGTCACTTTGAACTCCTCTCCATAGAGATGAGGATGTGACTGGGACTAAGAAGGAAAGAAGATATAAAAGCGAATGGACTGAGTTAGACCCGAATCTTAGATCAAGTAGGTAATTTTGTGTTGTGGAATACTCAAAAATACTTAATTTAGTAAAAAATACGTATATAGATAAACATTAACATTCCATCAGGGCTTATATAAGTGTTAATTATATTATATTAAAAGATCCCAAAGATCTCGGAGAGCTTCTCAAATTTTTAATTGGTAAAGTTACACCTTGACAAAGCAGAGACTCGAAAAAAGCAATCAAGTATTTCTAAATACCTTTTTTCCCCTCCTTTTCTTATTATTTTACTTTGCTTGTTCAAAATACAATTAAAAGTGTTCCGTCCAATACAAATGGGATGATTCAAAAAGTTGTATAGTAGTGATAAAAATTTCAGCGCAACCGAAGTTTAAGAAAAACTTGAACGATTCACAAGATTCTTATTTATTTAGTTTGCTTCATCCACCAATGTTTTTCAAGCTCGTCGGTTTATCTTGACCTCGTTTGACCAGAATGTCTCCGATATGAGAATGGTACGTTCGGCTCTTTTCCTTCTAATGTTATAGAAAAGTTAGCAATAAAGTGGAAGTAATCATATCTCTGTAGTACGGCGGGGCAAAAAAAAAACATAGTGTGGTTTCTATTCCCGCACATATTTTAATCAATCAAGGGAAAGTATATAAACCTGGGATAATTCTTTAAGGTGATTTTCTTGCAACCTATCTCTGAATCTCAACCCATCGTGAAATAAACGTGGCCTTTGAGACTTATGTTTATGCTTATGTATAAAAAAATTACAGTTTGAACAAAGCCTTATTGGTCGGCCGGCAGTAAAACCCGGAGATCCAAGATACGCTGTTGGATTCGTTTTCTACTTTGTTAGTTTTTATAATGTTTCCGTGAACACCACTTTATTCCGCCGCCATTTTTAATTTTCAGTCAAAACAAAATTTAAAGGTTTTTTGTTTTTCGAGTAAATGACAATATTCTAAAAATCGTCCTACTATCCACACATTAGTCATACTGTCTTTTTAATTAATATTCTTAAGAAATCAACAGCACTTGAACTATTACAATAAAACACAAAAAGTAAACTTAATGCTATTAGAGAATTACTTATTTTAAAAAATCTCATGATAACGCACCTATCTGCAGTGAATTAAAACATTTATTTAGATTTGCATGATATGAACAAGACTATGAATATTGACATGATTGTCGTTTCAAAAAGGGTACAAGGTATCACTCAATGCTGTGAAACCACTTCAAATTATTAAAGTACTTACTACCGCTACTTTATGCGCAACTGTAAGAAGTGGCGGAAGGCGGAACAAACTACACAGCAAATGAAATATGAATTGTAGCTTGATCCTTAAAAGGTCTCTTTAAGTGTTTGTAAATTAATTAACAACTGAAAGTAATTTGACTAATGGAACTGTTTACGATATTTTCTTTTGAGGAATCTTATCGTGTTTCGTGTCTAATGTAATAAAGAGGGAGCTTTTTATAATTTAATTTGAGAATTGCTTAAGATGTATTTACGAGAGTATTGCCATGACTAGAGGTAAAGAATTACTTTTTTAAAGTGGTCATGTATTGATGATTTGTTTAGATATAAGTACCTACATAATTGAATTGATCATGGCTGGACGTCGCGAAAGAGGATATACGAGTCAATGGACTGAAATCCGAGGACGCCGAAAACCGAACCAAGTGGAGAGTGAAAAGTCGGAAGGCGGACCCTGGGTACCCGAAGCACTTCTGTGGAGGGTGCAACCGAGAAGGATGAGATGAGAGAGATGGTACTATGCCAATACGTTGTCGTCATTCTAGTACATTTCTTCTTAGTACTTAGATAACACAACACTTTATTTTTGTGCAGTCGTGTAATAAGTATGTACTCACATAGATGTTATCATAGCGTGTTTCTCTAAGATGCTCGTAAGTTATTCATAGATTAGCATTTTCATCTCCGTGGTAAATGACGACCCGACTCACACACACTATGCCAACTCTCTTCGATGAAAAGGCGCTAAATTGGTGCCAAAAAGCGCCAAAAAGCGCGTAAAACATGCGACAAAGATCAATTTCAAGTATTGACGGACAATAAAAGACGATTTGACGTTGAAGTTTTGACGAGCAATGAAATAGGTACGAATTTCTATCATTAAGCCTAACAGCTAAACGTGGCCTATCAGTCTTTTAAAACTGCTGACACTGTCTACCCCATAAGGGAATACGTATAGTCGTAATTCTATGAATGAAAGAATGAATAAATAAAAGACGTCGTCCGTCAAGTGTATAAAATTTGTATTAATTTGAGTAAAGCCTTATTTTTCAACGACTCTTTAGGTTTTTCAAGCTTATTCCGTTTATTATCTTAAACCCTAAAAAATCGGTGGATTACTGAAAACAGACGCTAGGCTTTCGAACTTTGGGCGCTGATATGTTCAAAAATGTTAATTTAGCGCCGTAAGCGCTATGTTGGCAACACTGATTACACGATGTATGTATAACACTGTGTCAAGTCAAATGTGTAGTGGGCGTGTAAGCTATTTCTGGAGAAGAAAACAATCTTGTTGGTGTAGGTACTATCAAAACTAAAGTAGGGATGATCGATATTCGAAAAACATCGATGTTGACATCGATGTCATAATCGAAAGCCCGACATCGATATTCGATATTTATCGAAAACTGAACATCGATGTTGGATATCATCGATGATTTATGCAATAATAACTGACAAAAAAATAAAACACAGTGTAAAAGTTCGGAATTTATTAAGAAAGAGATCAAATGATTACATATTCCAATATTTTTTATCAATTGACTGCAGGAAGAGTAATTTTGATAAAGAAGAACCTTTTAATCTATTTCTTTGTTGATAAAGAGTAGAGCCAGCTTTTGAAAACAGTCTTTCAGATGGCGTTGATGTCGCGATAGTACTCAAATATTTCAGCGCTATTATTTTTAATTTCGGGTAAGTGGAACCGATGACATTATTCCAAACTTGGATAGGATCTTGTTTAAGATCAGATACTGTATTTTTCAAAAAGTAGCTTAACTCGGAAGGCATTTCGTGATCATGAGGGGAAGGCGTAGAGTTTTTGACATTTACAAGTTTATAATGTTCGCTCCACAAATTAAATTCTTCTGTTGGATCTGGCGAACCACTCATAACTTCTTCAATTACTTCTGCTTCCGTTGTAGTAGTTAGTAATTCTTTGACTAATTTGACTGCTTTCGAACATGCTATGCGGTCTTGAAAGTGAATATTTTTGAACCTTGGGTCTAGCAATGTAGATAAAGCAAGTATTTGAACATGTTCCGAGGGTAACAAGCGTTTACTGATTTCAGTCATTATGTTCTGCTTAAGATCCTGACCCATAGAACTGTTTGTTTTAATGTTGCTCATTTTTAAGTTTAGCATTCGTGTTATGGGAATAACTTTGCTGCTGGTAACGTAGTCTTCTCCACAGATTTCTTTAGTAGCAACTTCTATAGGGCGTAAAACTTCAAAAATTTCAGTCAACTCTTCAATACCTTTTGCAGTTATCATTGGAGGAGCACTTGTATGGCAATTAACAATTTGATTAATTGTTGGTCGCAGTTCTAAAAATCTTTCCACCATATAAAAAGTGGAATTCCAGCGAGTGCTGACTTCTTGTATTAATTTTAGATCAGAATGCTTTCGTAATTCATCACTCGCCACTACACTATGCTTAAACCAAGTGACAATCCTTTTGACAGATCCAATTAATTCTGGCAATTCCTTTGTTTTTGCGATTGATTTTTGAGCTACCAAATTAATTAAGTGAGCAAAGCAAATAATATGGCATTTTTTTCCAAATGAGATATCTACAGCTTTAACAACATTTGCTCCTCCATCAGTTACCACAGCGGATACTTTTTCTGGATCTATACACCATTCATGACATGTCTGCAACAGCATTCTTCCAATGTATTCAGCAGTATGTGATTCGGCTAACTCATAAACTCCTAGAGTGACTGATGCCATTGCCATACGTTCTTCGTCATAAAAGTGTATAGTGACACCAAGAAAACTCCTAGTCTGCATGGTATCCGTCCATATGTCGGTTGTCAGGGTAATATTACTACGTAGGCCTTTGATTTTATTTTTAAAAAGATTCTGTGTAACTTCATATCGGTTCTCTAGCATTTTCTTGAAAGTATGCCTGGATGGGACTTTATACAGAGGTGCAGCTGCTTTCATTAAGTTTAGAAATCCTTCATTTTCAACCATTTGGAACGGCTGTGAATCTTTGCAAATCATAAACAAGATAGCATTTGTAAGGCGAATTCCTTTAGCTCCATTTTCAGAAAATTCAGATATGCTCCTGAAACTTTGATTTACTGTCGGCTGAAATATTTTTGTGCGAATAGACGATGCACTTATGTCACTTGCATTAAAACTACAATCAGAATCAACTGAACTATTTTCATGTAAAGCAGAGACAGGTGCGATTATCTCAGCAGAAGTAGAAGCAGTTGGCATTACAGGTTTTACGAATGTCTCCTTAAATGATCTCTTGGCGCCTGTTTTATGAACTGTGTTCTCCTCGTTGCTATTTTTTCCTAATAATGAACTATGCAGTTTTTCAATGTGCAACTTAAGATTTGTGGTATTGCCACAAGTTTTTATGATTTTATGGCAAGACCGACATCTGGCTTCATTATTTTCAAGTCTTTCAAAAAATTCCCAAAAGCGACTTTTTGGCGGCATTTTTAATTCTGTTCCTGTATTCCTGAAAACAAACAATGAAATTTAAATAAAATTCAGACACGAACTCGAAATAACCAGAACATGCAAAAATATTCATAGAAAATACACAAAATAAAATGTTCTGTCACCTTACCTTAATATACTATTTTCAATGCAAGCAAAACAGTAAGAATCCACACCACAGCCGTAAAAAAAGAGATAAATTGTCTATGGCCCGAGACATTCAAATTTTGCGCGAAAGAAAACGATAATTGTTTTGCTCTATGCTCTCTTTATCTCATATACAGCATTCATAACCTTAAAAAATAACAATTTCGTTTAGCATGCACAGAAAGCAAACAGATGAATTCAATATTTAGAAGTCAATCAATAAATACTTACATATTGTTGTATTTCACGTAATATTATATGCACAATAATAGAATACTATCAAATGAGTAAATTAAAACAGCCGACGCACGCACAACAAATTTTTTTATCAATAAACGAATGGGAGGGGTCAGGGGAGTGAGAGAGAGCGAGCGAGGAGACGACGAAGAACGTACGACGAATAAAAGGAACGACCGGTGCGCCCTGAATGAATGAATACGCGTTCAAAGTTCAAAATAAACTTGATTTGTGTTGTGGATGCGTTCATAAAAGACATATTTTGTTTCGTAACTTCGTAAGTTGCATTGGTCGTGTCGTGCGTGAGGCCGTGAGTTAACATCGATGACAGATGCCGTTAACATCGATGTTACGATATTTTTCGTATAGCAATATCGATGTTAAAACAGCGATGTTTTTGCTTTCAACATCGATGATCATCGAACATCGATGTTCATCGAGCATCCCTAAACTAAAGATTATCCAGTTATACTAAGTACATGGTCTCAACATTTATTTTAACAAAATTCAGGAGAAGAACGAAATAAAAATCTATTACAAATGAAAATGTCGTAAAAGGCGATTAAGGGAAAGGCTAATAAACTTGGTTTTCTTCTTGTAGACAATAGCTAGCCACCTGTCACATTTGAATCTCAATTCTATTAGAGCTGAACGTGGCCCTTCAGTCTTGAAAAGATGATGTAGGCCGCCCGTGATGTAGGCGTTATTAATTTATATTGTTTTAAGACGCTGCCATAATCCTTATAGTCTTTCCTTCCCTTTCGTTAGTCCCGGTTACATCCTCTCTTCTTAAGAGCGAAAAATATTAGTATTTCCAATTTAGTAGTTACTGAACCGTTCTTAAAACTTTGGGTTTTTAATTCTAGTCACAACCGAATGACCTCTATGAGTCAGACAAAGCAATTCGTCAAGAATATAATTGCTTAAAACTTCTGTCCCAAAGCGACGGTTTCCAATTTAAATTGAGAAATTATGCCGCTTCTACAGCTAATTAACTATCTTAAGCTGAGGAATTAAGTCAAAGAAGCCTAAAATATAGCCGGCTACATGAAAAAAAGATTGTCTTCGGTCGCCCTAATTCAGTATATATAAAAATACTCGCTGCAGCTTATTGCATTACATTCGTCGCATTGGATACACACCTCGGGATTGGTAAAACGTCGAAAATAGTATTAAAGTGGCACTTTATGTTTACAAGGTGATGACAAATGACTAAATGTTTTGAGCGCCAGTGGTCAAACGGTTAAGCCAATCGAATAGAGAAGCGTGATGCATAGATTCGAATACTTCTACGGACATGTATTAATTATAATTTTTTTTTATTATAAACTGATGCCATATTTCTTATGGCAAAGAAACACATCGTGAAGAAACCTGCATATGCACTTAGGCAACTGGATATAAAGCGTTATCTCTTTAGCTTTACCTATCCATGAGTTCTGGACAGGACGTAACCAAAACTAAAACCAGATGGAAGAAGTATAAACATACTTTGGAGCTTTCTCAATCGGTGTCTTCCTCCTGGCTTTTGTCCCGGTAACGTCTTCGCGTCTCTGGAGAGGAGTCCGGGGTGCGCCGGTACACTTGTTCCTCGATTGGTTTTTACACAAAGCGGCTCCCATCACACCTTAGCAATCTTTGCAGATGAACCTAACCCATATTGCATTATGGTTTTACAAACAGTTGCTTAAATGAGATGGTTTCCTCACGATGTTTGATCTCACTTTCTCAATCTGTGTGACTTGTATTGTTTTTTCATTGTCTTCTGTATCAGACGATAACGTAAGCATCATGTGGTTCAAATTTCACTTACCGAGATTAGGTTTTCGAGACACGCACAGGTGAAAATTGTCAAATAATGATCTTTTTTCTTCCTAATCAACGTGAAAGGCAATAACTTAAGTGTACCTAAAACATACGTGATCTTTTTTAAATCAAGGAATTATTCTAACACTGATAAATATTCACCTAAACTTAGGTACATTAGTGAAAGATTACAACGTTCCAAATGGTATAATTTTATAATTTTTTAGTGTTTCATAATTATATTGTTTTTCCGGAGAAATTCAGAAAATTGGACGCTCGACAGGGAATCGGTTCCTGATTTAATACATACACACATACATACATATGGTCACGTCTATATCCCTTGCGGGGTAGACAGAGCTTTGAAAAGATGATATAATTGAGATTTAATATTTGTTAATATTAAAAAAAAATAAAGATCTTAAAGACTGTTCAGCCACGTGCAACTAATCTTATTTTTTTAAGAAGCTTACTAAACTGCCTAAGTTTAGTTTATACGTTCATTTAATATGGCTAACCGTATTTCAAGGTGGCCCATATGTTTACCATTTAGGCCTATTATATTGTGTTCTACTTATCAAATCACATATTGCATTCAAATAATTATACAAGTTACCAGTAATTTCATAAACATATCCACTCCACCACAAAACGCAATTAGTAAACCATTAATAATAATGCTGTATTTTATTTACGTTTGCCTCGACCAACATACGGTATCCCTATGATAAAACAACAAAGGGATTTCAACCTCGTCACACAAAGGTGGAGAATTCCATTGTAATAAAAATAAACTCTCATTATATCTGACTAAGATACTTCTCTTGTTACTTTGTCCTCATATGTCAGTTATAGGTACGTTGCGTTATACGCGACTCAGAAACCCGAGACCTAATGGCTGACGCAAGGAAATGTCGGCAGAGGATTGGAAGAAATTTATCAACAGGCTGCTTACTTGCTAGTGACGTGGCCATAAAGATTGAAATGATATCGATGCTATGTCGGAGATGACAGTACATACATACATACATATAGTCACGTCCATATCCCTTACGGGGTAGACAGAGCCAACAGTCCCGAAAAGACCACGTTCAGCTTCTCGGCTTAATGATGGAATTGAGATCCAAATAGTGACAGGTTGCTAGCCCATCGCCCAAAAAAGGATCGCAATTTTATAAGCCTATCCCTTAGTCGCCTTTTACGACATCCATCGGAACGAGATGGAGCGGTCCTATTATAGGAGGAATATCTGTTTAGGGAGAAGTAAACTCGTACTTCCTCTGAGAATAGCGACGGAGACTTGGAAAGCTGCACGACTTCTGTTCTGTCATAAAACGTGCGTGCGTGTGGAACGCATCAATTAGACATTTCAATCGTTGTATTGCTTTCTGGTTATCTATTTTTTAGTAATTCTTATTAAAATAATAATTTGTGAATATTATTTATGTAGTAATACAAAAATTCAAAACGATATTTTTTTGATCTCTTTACCATTTTTTAGGTTTGACTGGCTGACAATGTTTACCAAGAAGTCCATTTTCTGTTGATTAAATACTAAATTGAGTTCAAATTAAATAAAAAAAAACAGTCTGTATAACTGATGTCTATTTATCGATACACTTAGTACCTGGTCTATTCCGGCTTAAACGCTCAGAAGTAACGACGTGCTCGGATTTTTACGTATGCATGGGTTAAATAATGCCTCGTTTGCTAAACAACTTCATGTGAGCCCGGGAAAATTAAGTTAAGTCAATCCCAAGGAAATCCTTCTTAATCTCTATATTACTGACTTTAAGGATATTAAATGAAATTGTAGAAGAACAATTTACGTGGACTTAATGAAAGCTGGCCGTCCTTGTAAATTTCTCTTCTGCAGTATGCTAAGGTGCGCGAAAACGTTGATAAACTTATCAAACTTTATAAATTTTTGCCAGTAACACACTATAAAATATTAATATTTCGGGTCTAGTACAAACTGTATATGCATTTGCGGCTATATTTATTAATTTAGATTAGCTATATATCACAACTAGCTATTCCAAAAAAAAAATATGCAATCATGCTCCCGTGATTTTTTTTTCTGGAATTTATTTTTTGTTTGGAAAAATAATTAATTTATTTGTTAGGAATTACTACTGGACTTCCAGTAGTAAAATATATAACAAACACGAAAGCAGCTAATTTGATGTTACCCCCTTTTCACTCAATTTGCTTCGTTCTGTCACTTTTATATTTGTCCGCCCTTTTGTAACGTGACCAGATTTTTTATTGTGTCAAAGGAAATAGTCACACGTTTGTCATCTATAAATATTCTACTTGGTTCATTACTCATTTTTTTCGTAGAATCTTCTTTTATTTATTTTTTTTCAAATGTACAGTATATGTACTCGTCTTTATATATTTTTCTTGGAACCTACTGTCTATATTTTGTCGGGTTGAATTGTAACGATTAAAAATAACTAGACAACCGCCTAAAATGCAACAATTTCTTGAAAATCTCTTCTACTGCCATCTACCTAGACGCCATATTTCAAGTTTCTAAATGCAGTGGTTTGGTCTATACGGGATGTGCGTTGAATATGTCAGTCGATCAATGTGCTCTTTTATATAATTACTTATTTAGAAGAATTTTATTTTTTTTATCTATTAATATTACAAAGATTAAAAAAACATGTCTTCGAACAAGTTTAAAATTATTATTATGTCATTATATAAGCACTTATTTAAAAATTTAACACTGCTTAAATGCGTTATTTACTTATTTACTATGATTTGTATTAGTTTAAGGTACATTGTAAGTGAATTTAATTCTTTATGAGTCAATAAAGATCTTTAAACCTATCTTGAAGACATTCTGTCTGTCCCTCTACTACCAGTCAGCATCATAGCAATTTAAACATTATGATACCAAGCACATGTAAAGAAATGAAGTCGATTACTGTTCAAGCCGACATCTCCAGCAATACATATAACATGAGCTTAACATGAATGCCATTATAGGTCAGGTAGAATTTCAACACGGCGTATTGTGTTAATGATTAATATTGGGGGTGAATCGTATCAGATGGCCTACTTCGCACATCTACTGTAACAAGGGCGAAGTGTGTGGGGGGCCTTATTCGGTGGTCGGAGTTTTGAAATAACTTCAATAGATTTTGTTTTGTTTAAAGAGTCGATGCGTCGTGTAAGAGACTATGATTTTCATGTAATACACACACATATTCATAAATATTTTTGCATTACATACATGATGTCCCGTCTCTTTCGCGAACGGTTAGGCAGAGTAAACATCTTCCCACTTGCTATAATATCTGCACACTTCTTTCGCTTCATCCACATTCATAATTCTATTCATGCAAGCTAGTTGGTTTCGGATACTGTCGTATTTGTTAGCGGAATAAAATTAATTGAATTATCTTGTTTATTTATTTTTTATTTAAATTTTATTGCACAAAATACAAATGTATAGCACAATTGGCGGACTTAATGCTAGAAGCATTATCTACCAGTCAACGATTGGGTCTGATAGAAAACTTTCTGCGGTGTCAAACTAAATAAATATCTATATTTATACCTACGCAACATAAAAAATATAGTGATTATAATAAACATACATAAAAACTACAAAAAATAAACAATATACATAAATAAATAGGTGCAGCGATTATCATTAATTTAAATACTTAATTATTTTACTAGTTAATTAAGGGAACTATCCGCAAAGTTGCTTTACGTATACAAACTGAAGCAAAAATATTTTTGTAACGCAACTTATGTCGGTGTCGTATTAAGCCAAAATACTAAGGTAGTACTATACCCAAGGGTATGCTATTTCGAGAATTTTGAAAGCAGCCAATCCGGGCCTGAAGTCTCTTCGACAAGATAAAAGGTTCTGCTGTATTATTCAGACTCACGAGTTTCTATAAATGTAGACGTTCACAGCTATTCACGAATTTTGATGGGCATAATCTTCTCTATTTCTTCGGTTCCGAATTGGGGGCCTATTCACTATGATGATAAGCTATGTACGTACATATAGTTACCTTTTATCCCTTATGGGTTAGACGGATCCAACAGCTTAAAAAGATTGAAAGACCATGATCAGCTGTATGGCTTAATGATGGAATTGAAATTCAAGTAGTGATAGACTAGCCCATCGCCTAAAAGAAGAATCACAAGTTTTTAAATCCATATGTAAAATCCAAAATAAAGTTATCTTTTTCAATTATCGTAATAACGAAGCCTTGAAACGTCAATATAATATAAAAATATGAAATAAACTATAAATGAAGCGGCTGTTATTAATTTAAATCCATTACGAAAATATACAGAGTTGAACTCCTCGACTGGGAAAATTAATTAAATTCACTTCTCCAATTAATTAAATTTGTTATCTTATATAAAATGTAATAAGTATCTACGTGATTATTTTCTCAAGTTTTCCTTATTAGTAGGGGTCGTTATAATAAGGTTTTCTCAAACTTACTAGAATATAAAAAAAATGTTTCACAAAAATATTTTTTTTTTACCAATTTAATGCCATTAATATCATATAATTTATTAATGGATTTCATTAATGGCTTACATGCAGGTACGTTAGTACGTAGGTACCTGCGTTTTGTTTTTATATAAATTGAAGCCTATGTGTTATTCTGATGGACAACGTATGACTGTTAGTGTAACTATTAAGTTTAATCCGAATAATGAAAGAAGTATCTACGCTTTAAAATTATTAATAAGTTATATTATAGCCCTGAAACACGCAAAAACCTGTAGAAAATTATATTAAATGAAATAAAAAATAATTTTGAAGACAAAATATGGAGACCAATGTTTTATTATGACAAAAATATTGTGAATACTTTTATATTTAGGGTTTTTTGTTGCGTGGTTATGGTTAATTATGATATTACATACATACATGTATACATTCAGTCAGAAAAGTATCGGGAATGGATTATTTATTTATGGTTCCAAATTCAAATTGTTGTTTTTTTTGTTGTTGTTAGATTGGCACAACTGTTTTCCATTTTGGCGCGGAGTTTGAGTTGCATCTGTTGTTTACATTAAATACAGTGCTATTTTTAGTTATATCATATCTAGTGTGTATTGCTAATTTCATAATGGATAAAAACATCGAACAAAGAGTTTGTCTTAAATTTTGCATTGCCAATGGAATATCGTGTTCGGAGTCACTGAAAATGTTACAGAAGGCTTACGGTGAATCGACTTTATCAAAAACTCGTGCTTATGAGTGGTACAAAGCGTTCAAAAGCGGTCGAGATGTGATGGAAGATTTGCCTCGATCTGGTAGGCCATCAACGTCTGCAACTGAAGTTAACATCGCAAAAGTGAAGGAAATAGTGACTGAAAATCCTCATTCAACTTTGAGAGAGATAGCCACCGAACTTTCTGTATCTCACGAGTCGATTCGTACCATTTTAACTAATAATTTGGGTATGGAACATGTTGCCGCTCGGCTAGTCCCAAAAGACCTGAATTTTTTTCAAAAACTCAATCGCATGAGAGTCGCTGAGGACATGCTAGAACGAGTCAATTCCGACCCAACATTCATGAAACGCATTGTTACTGGTGACGAGACGTGGGTTTACGAGTTTGACATGCAAACTAGTCAACAAGCTTCGGAGTGGCGCCTTCCAACTGAACCGAAACCGAAAAAACCACGCCAAAGTCGTTCAAAAGTCAAAGTCATGTTGACTGTTTTCTTTGACTATCGCGGTGTTGTGCACTCGGAATTCTAGCCGGAAGGTCAAACGGTAAATAAGGAATATTATTTGAGTGTTATGCGGCGTTTAAGAGAGCAAATCCGACGAAAAAGGCCAGATTTGTGGAAAGAAAATTCTTGGATTTTGCACCATGATAATGCACCTTCGCACAAGGCCATCATTGTGAACGAATTTTTAACCAAACACTCAACAAATACCATCGAGCAACCACCATATTCACCAGATATGGCTCCAGCCGACTTTTTTCTTTTTCCTAAACTCAAATTACCACTTCGTGGCACCCGTTTTCAATCGGTAGAAGACATAAAAGAGAATTCGCGGCGAGAACTGACCTCAATTCCGGAAACAGCGTTTAAAAAATGTTTTGATGATTGGATTATTCGTTGGCGTAAGTGTATCGTTTCTAAAGGAGCATATTTTGAAGGTGATAAAATAAATTTGGATGAATAACAAACAGTTTGTGTATTATTGATCTTTTCCTGCTACTTTCTTGACAGAGTAGTATAATAACACTTTGGGGGTAGACAGATACAAAAGTTTGAAAAAAAAATACTGGAACTTACCTTACTTAATTGAGACATTAAAAGAATATAACAACGTAATTTACTTCTCTATGTATAAAATATTTGTGCAATTTCTCTTTGCAAAACTGGCTGCTGTAGCAATTAATCGTGATCAGATGGGTTGGACGGCTAAAATAAATCGTTATTAGTGTTCACCCTCATTAATTCACTAAATAGAATCGTGAATATCGTTACGTTCAAATAAATTACGCATCCACACATCACAACGAACCATAGACTACAAATATTTTTTCAAGCAACGTTTTACTACAACTTTTAATATTTTTTTTTGTTCCCTCTATTTTTAAGGTAAATCACATATATCTGCAACTCGTGTGTAAATTGTAGCCAACGTATCATTTCGTACATACATACATGTAATCACGGCTTTATCGATGTTTCGCTTTTTATAATGACTTGAAACGGGACAGCGATAGTTTTTCGCGTGATAATAACTGCATCAGGCGTGCCTTGCTACGAGGCTGCTACGAATTTCAGTAAATGCGTGAAAAAGTAAAACATTTGTCATCAACTTATTACTTAAATTAAGTTAAATGAAATAAATAAATTTTAAATTAACTTATTTGTTTGTATTTAAAATATTAGTATGATGATGTAGTTGTATGCACAGAACTTTAATCATTTGTGTATGATAATACCTAGTTTAGGATTACATGCTTATAAGAGCGAACCTCAAGACAAAAGTTAGTATTTCATAAAAATTTAAATTTCAAGTTTTGAGTTACTTGAATTTCAACATAATAAGCCGATATACTTATTCACGTAAATTGTTTCTACAAGATAATCATTTCTCTACGCTAATGAGTTAATGTAATAATGATATGTTCCTATATCTTACATCTATTATCTTAATTAACAGGATTTACTGAACAAATACGTAAAATACACAATACAAGATATTTGATTGACTGATAAAATGAGCATGATTTACACTTTACATTTTTATTTTTACATTAGGCATACGCAGACACTTACTATACTTCTTTTGCTTCAACCACATTCACAAGAAATTTTTATGATGGAAATAGAGACAGTTGCTAGCCCATCAGTTTCAAGTTTATCAAACTTTCTTTTTATCAGCATGGAAGCATCTTTTTTGTATAAATGTCGTATTTTGCTCAATCTTTTGAATCTCAATTCTATCATTAAGCCATATAGCTGAACGTGGCCATTCAGTCTTTTCAAGACTGTTAGCTCTGTCTACCCCGCAATGTATATAGATGTGACCATATGTATGTATGTAGGTATGTATGCCGATTCCCAATTTTTATCGGGCGAAACAAACTCCCATTTAACACTGGTCCACACGTTATCGTTAAATAATAAATTAACATGTCGTGTCCGTATTTACAAAACGTCAGTCGTGTCAGCGGTGGCGATGCGGTCGTAATCGGACAACTCAATCCGGCCCTGCGTCCTTTAGTCCGGCCCTTATAGTCCAGGGGATGAACTTACTTGTTTTTTTTTATTCAATATTGGATTAGGCATTTGTCTTCCAACTCTCCTGATTTAAACTTTTTTGTTGTACAAAAATACGTTTAGTCTTCTGCCTACTGGTGTTTATCCCGGTTAAACCCTCAACTCTCAATTGGAGACGAGCCCCAGTTGCCTCTTTTGACCTCTTGATTTTGATTGGTTGAGACAGGTTTTTACACAAAGAGTTCTCCGTTTTCTTTTCAGGGGAACCTAACCCATATTAGGTGACGATGAGGAATCTTTATCAAATAGCAGGTACCCATCGCCGCGACTCTATCGATACAATTATCTTGTCAACCCTATAACAAATACCGGAAATTTTGCAAACAAAACACATTATTTATGAAACAAAAAACAAATTTGGTCATGGTAGAAGCTGCACTAGATGCATGTGATATGATATGATTTGCCTATAGTTTCCTTTTACGACATCAATTGGGAAGTCTGAGTGGTCCTATCTAAATTGCTGGTAATCACAAGGGACAACTTTATGTAAGCCTAAAGTAAGTCTTGTAATTAATTTTGGGATAAATCTGTGTAGCTTTTTAGTTTTTTTATTAGGCACTAGTTTTACCCGCAGCTTCGCCCGCGTGAATTTAGCGCAATTTACAAAAAACGACAGCCAAGACGATGAATGAAATTATAAAGACAATGTGAAGAATAGACAGAATATTAAACTTTACCTTCTGTACTCTAAATGTTTGACAAGCAATCACTTAAAAATTGATCGAGTCAAGTCGAATACCAATGTAATTGCTGTCGAAAGCGGTAACGGTTAAACTCGTTACGTTCGGTTAAAAACAGAGTCCGCTTTGAAAGCAAACGATTCCAGAATCCCGCAATTTGGAAATGTTTCCGTCGGCGGTCGGACGCATTGACATCTTATATTACTACTAAAGTATATAGAACTGGCATTTCATGGCGGCTTTGACTGCTTAATAATAAATTAAATGGCGCTCAGTTTGTTACAACTTGGCGACCGCTTATACATAAAAATATCCTGGAGTGAGGTTTCATCCACCAACAAAACCACCTCCAAAATTTGCATAAATAATTTTCTAACATGGCTACTGCCTTAAAAACATGAGTGATATTTCAGCGATATTGGAATCTATTTGTTCTATTAATGGAAACAAAAAATAAATTTTCTTTGGGATGTCTCTTCTAGTTAATCGGTAAATACTCCCTCAATGGTCAGATGCGAGTATTTTCGATGTTTTGTTTACATTTAGATTGAACTTTTGCAGTCAAGCAAATACCAGGTAGCTTTGTGGTTTTCTTAGTTCCAGTAAAACATTACTTTTTTTATAAGGAATGCAAATAATATAACTGTACGTAATTGTTTAATTATTATTTGCTCGAAGAAAAAAATATAAAAGAAAAAGATTCTTGGTTTTAATGAAAAGACTACATACGAGTAAAATACTTTTCAATGTACGTTGCCAAATACTATCGCTAAATAAAAATTTTAGCACTATCCCCTGGTCCTCCTTAATCCCAACAGCAACCCGTTTTACAATTAATCATAGCGAAGTCATCCGATTAGGGTTACCATCCTTTAAGTTTCGAAGTATGTGAGATAGAAGCGAAATAATTATGCTGGGATTATGGCAAGTGGTAACATATAGTCTCTGCCTACCCCCGAGATATATACTAGATTAGGTTTCAGCAACCGTACTTTATTTTCACTTGTCTTGTAAAAAGAAGTGAAAAGTCTGTGTCAGTCTATCCTTTTGTCCATTCATAAACGTTACCAAAAAAATCTGTTCTGTGTAAAAAATATTTTTTGTTTTTGTCCGTAGGTATATGTTTTACCGTACCTTGTCGCTGCCTCAGACTTCAGATATGCTTGGGGATCGGCCAGTTACACCGGTTGTAAGTACAATAGAACCTAAAAGTTTGACGTACTTCTAAACATTAGACCACGTATAATAAGATGATGGTCATTGTTGTTATATCTTGTTAGTCGTACTCGAATGTTTTGCACAGGTTAAAATCATATTGTGGTCATGTAGGTACCTACCAAAAACTATTTTCTGAGTTATATGCTTTGAGTTTGATAATTGATTGCTTACCGACGCTTATACCTGTTGCAGGCTCTCAATAGTTTCTTTGGCCTGTCCCTATATCAGATGGTCACCCTAATCCGAAATGTCCGCATGACGTTATCAAAGCGGACACTCGCAGCCTACCCCTGAGTTAGGTCTGAAGTACAGTGCTAGTTTGCATTGAAAATACCTGGTATATCTACATTCTACTGGGATATCTTCTTATCTTACAGTGTCTTATCCTCGGAAGTATTAGGTTTTTATTGTACGTAAGTTTTGCCTAACGCATTATTCACCCGTATTGCAGGTTTCAGGACTTTTCAGGACATTCAGGACTTTTCAACAGGTAGTACATATATTTTTGATTGCACCTGTTCCAAAATGCCTGTAGTCCTTCATCGCGTAGTTAGCCGTCCCGAATACCGTCATAGTCATAGTCTATATCTGACTTCTTTAACTTTTTTTATATTAGATAATATAATAAAGGTATAGAAGTCAGGTCAAAAGTAAGTAACATCAACAGGTTGGCACGAGGAGATGAGAGATGTGGTTTTTGCCAACCCGTCGGAAAAAACGTGTAATTTTACGAGTTAATACATATAATCACGTCTAATGAATCTCAATTAATGATTTAATTGAGCGTCAATTATGTTCCAAAGAGGAATCCCCAGTTTATAAGCCTATCCCTTGGTCGCCTTTTACGACATGCATGGCAACGAAATGGAGTAGTGTTATTCTTTTTTTTATTGGTGCCATGAACCACAGGCGTACGAGTATGTTACGTATTTTATAGACTAAAGTACTAGGTATTTTATAGATAACGCGTAAGTACCGGCAACTCTTTGTCATGGGACTGTAATTGAAATAGAAGTGTATGGATACAATGTAGACATTTATGTCATTGAAAGACATGGTTTCACGCAATTGATTTTGTACGTTTATAATTAATTCTACGATATGACTCTTCTCCGCTTGAGTGACTTAATTTTATATTCATTCCCGTACTTAGCATTTACGACAACGTAAACATCTGAACATGTAAACAATGCCCACGTTGGTGTTGGTGCGACTAATGTAATCATAACATATGTATGTATAATTAACACGATATAAACCGGAATATTCACAATATTCTAAGTAATTAAGAAAGAGAAAGAGGCATGATTTTATGTATGTATGTATTCTAAGTAATAAATGACTTGTTCCTCCCGGCGTTAGTCCCGGATATTTTCTTACCCTTTTGGATAAACTGGGGCATACACCTTTCACAAAGCGACTTCCAGCTGACCTCTGCAACCTTTGTAGGGGAACCTTAGTCATATTGAATCAAAATTACATAAATCTGAGTATTCAGGTTTCCTCGCGATATTTTCCCTCACCGCAAGACATCGGTTAGAACTTACACATTAGTACAAAACTGAAACAGAAAAGAGACATTGGTATATGGCCGAGGTAGGATTTGAACCTGTGCCTACGTAATAAGACCATCGACGCTCCTCTACGGAATTATTCTATTCCAACGCCTTCTAAAGGATGATCTAATACGGCTTAGGTTCCTCTGCTAGGTTGCTAAGTTCAGACCTGATTTATCTGATCCGAAATCGTGGTCACAGGTGGAAATAAATGAGAGTAATCAAGTGTTAGGGCTGGCAACCTGTCACTATTTGAATCTCAATTCTATCTTAAAGCCAAATAGCTGAACGTGGCCTATCAGTCTTTACAAGACTGTTGGCTCTGTCTACCCCGCAAGGGATATAGACGTGATAACATGTATGTATGTATGTAATCATGTGTTTTAATTAGAACTGTAACATGACAGCGTTTAAGGAATTCCCACGGGAGCAAGGCACCGTGCAATACCTAGTACTTTATTAACAAAGGATGCCTCCTTTTCTTCCTCGTACGTTCGTTCCTTGTGGAATTTCTTTGATGCCGAAAGGTTATACGATTTTAATTCAAAAAAGGGAATTTTAATGTTGCTCTCAACTTTGATGCCTTTGTAGAAATAATTATATAAAGCTGCGGCATGTATGAAGTACTGGTTTTATAATTGATTAAAAAAAAAGGTCTAAATTTTTTTTTCAACAAGGCGACGCCTGGGTGTTAACCCACGTACCTACAGCGCAAAATGTGTATGTATTTTAGGATAGGTAGTTTAGGAGAGCAATTAGAGAGGGGAAGGAAATTCTGTGGGAGGAAAAATTTACGAGATTGTTCGCAAAACACTCGAAAACCATTAGTACGACGATCGATTTGGATTCTACTATCCTACAAATATGAGAGTTCGTAAGAATGTGTCTGTGTTTGTTGCTCTTTCACGCACAAACTATTCAACGGATTTTCATAAATATTTGCGGAATATACTACTCAAAATAACATAATAATTTATGTAAATAAAAATTCACAATTCGTTTTTTTTTTCAATTTGATTAAAACAAAATACTCGTATAACTATAACTGTCAAGTAAGTCGGTAAAAATCCTGTTTCATTGTTCACAGCAAGTAAAAAATAAATACTAACCGCAGCTTTGCACTCGTCAAAGTTTAATTTCCCGTTAGATAAAACATTTTCATATAAAGCTAACGATAGCAAGGACGAAATATGGAGGCAGTAAAGCAAATATATTGCAAAATTTAATGCCAATCTGTCCGTCTCATCATAAAATGTCTAAGAGCCCTATAAAGCTACATACTTAGTTGCTATCAATTTTAGCGGATACGCTGAAACTGGAGCTATTAGCTTGCTAATAGCTCAAATTTGCTACAGCTTAATGCACCACGGAATTTTTTTTACATCATCTATATCTATTCTATACATATAATAAATCTGTAGAAGGGTCAATTCTGTACATTGACAATATTGAAAAAATAAATAGCAGGGGGCGTTACTGGATCGATACCAAACACAAATATGTGATTAAAAAAATTTTTGTCTGTCTGTCTGTATGTTCAGGCATCACGTGAAAACTAACGGTTCGATTTTGATGAAACTTGGTATAATTATACCTAATATCCTGGGCATAAAATAGGATACTTTTTGTCCTGGAAAAATACGATGAAAAAAAATCTAAATTTCTAAAATTAAAATTCAGTTTATCCCATAGACGTTGTTCTGTAGAACCGTGAACACACGTTACGTTACCCGCAGTGGATTCAGCGCCGTAACATGTAGTATCGAAAGTCGGAATTAGCTTGAACCGTTTGCGGCACACGCGGACCGCTACTAATTACTATGAAAAAAATACTTTAGTCCGGTCAATCTAGACATTCGAAGCTACATTAATACCCATCAAGCTGAAAATGGGTATAATTGTTTAAAACACAATCAAAAGCATTGTTTCAAAATTCCCCATGATATCGGTTTTAGGAAAAAAAATTACCCAAGGTCAAAGGTAAAAAATGGGTGTTTCGCGATTTTCTTCAAAACGGTAAGTTTTTCAAATCGGAAAATTACCTCAGAAATAAATCATAAAGTTATCTTAAAAAAAGGTATCAATATTTTTTTTCAATAAAGCTACCGTTTCTGGGATTTAACGATGCAAAAAGTTGCAAGCATCATAATATGCACACGTTTCCACGCCACCTCTGAGGTAGTGTACTATTAGCGCGTTTTCTTAAATTTTATTATTAAACTTGAAAAAGTCTGAAATAGGTTAGAATAAACACGTGTTTTCACCACGCAGTGGCAGTCAAGACTAACTTTCGCATTTATTATTTAAAAAAAATTGAATAACCCTAAGTGAAGAAAATCATTTTAGGACATTAATAAAGATTACAATTAAATCAAATTAAAATTAAAACTACTTATAAAATGAAAGAAAAAAGATGACTACAAACTAAAATTTAATTTATAAATTGTACAGTCCCTGCATAGTATCAACATGCGGGAGTGTGCCCAGAAGGCTGGCAGCATTGCCAATTTGAATGGCAATGCTGATTCTCTGAGCCAGATAATTTCCAGCCCTCCGGTCAAGAGATACCTCAATCAGCTTTTTCGACAATTGTCGGAAAAGCTGATGGGCAGATAGGCCCAGAGTTTCTACCCCAAAAGGTTCAAAAGTATAGGTATTACCGATACCTACATATTTGCGCCTTTTGAAGTTTTTGCCTCATTTGAAGCAGAACCGGCCTTAAATTTGTGTCGACACAAGTAGCATCCCACACCAAAGGCCGCCCCAATCTCCAGGGTACCAAAGTCATACCATCCGGTCTCTTGGCATCATCCCGAGTCAGACCGTTTGGTTCTAGAACGGCTGGAACATGGATGGTGGCAAGAGCACGGAGGATTATATTATTTAGGGCGGCATGGCGCCCTAAACGGCCGGCACTCCTAGGGCATGAGAGGCCGTGGTGTCCATAGCCGTCAACGGTATCCCCGCTAGGACTACTATTATTAAAGACTAACAGTATTTCATGTGTTGAGCATTCTGAGATAAAGCAGGTATACGACCCTAGCCACGTACACAATTAAACAGAGAGACTGATGTTGTGAATGAAGGGACTGGGTTTCATTATACTTATGTATATTTTATTTTTTTAATTCAAGTTAAAATTACCGAGAAAACAATTTTTACTTATATTACTGCTACACAGAGTATATACGAGACGTGCTTATGCATATTATGACGCTTGCAACTTTTTGCATCGTTATATCTCAGAAAATTATTGATTCCTTTTTATAGATAACTTTATGATCTACAATCTATGTCTGAGGTAATATTCCAATAAAACTTACCGTTATGAAGAAAATCGTGAAAAACCCATTTTTTTACCTTTGACTTTGGGTATTTTTTTTCCTTAAACCGGAATCATCATCAATCATATACTTATTTTCAGCTTGATGGGAATTATTGTAGCTTTATTCTTATTTTTTGGTCTAAATTGACTGGACTACTTACTACAGAACGCGAACTCAACAGCAGTAGCTCAATAGAGGGATATCATTAATTTATTATAGGCTTAGCCGTAATTGGGTCCAATAGATATTTATAAGATGTCATTGTCAGAGTTACTCAAAATGGAGAAATAAACCATCCACGCGAAGACCGACATCCGCGCGGACGGAGTCGCGGGGGGAAGCTAGTCATACATAAATACATATAATCATGTCTATATCCCTTTCGGGAAAAACAGTCCCAACAGTCTTTGAAAGACTGATAGGCCACGTTCAGCTGATTAACTTCATGAAATATATTTTTTTTCATTCATGGGTAACAGATGGAGTGGTCCTTTTTCTTTCTTTTTCCTATTATTATTAATGCGAAAGTTTCTAAGGATGAACTACTGAACTGATTTCATGAAACTTTGTATTAACTACCTTAGACATTGAAATAACATATTAAGTTAAAAATTTAGAGAACGTTTGTTATTTTTTTATGGATCTGCTAGCAATAATGCAATGATCAAATAAATAATAATTAATAAATTAAAACGGGATAAATTACACAGATAGACTAAGTTAGTTTTTTTATTAGTAAAATTACATAGATGAACTCAACGGTACTATATTTAATAAGAAATGCTTAAATAGATAAACATCCAAGACCCAGCCAATTAGATATAGTTCGTTTCTCGTCATACCCTGGCCGGGATCCGAACCCGGGACCTCCGGTGTCACAGACAAGTGCACTACCGCAACGCCACAAATGAATCAAATCAAAAGAAAGAATCAAATGAATCGATGTTATAAAAAACTAGCTACTCGTATTACCCGTAGCTTCGCCTACGCCATTTTAAAGCTACATACAAAAAAATACTGGTTTTTCGCAAATTCTGCGGGAAAATTTTCCGCGGTTTTTACAGGAATTAAAGGACCTTATGTCCTTTTCTGACTCCACACTATATGTATGCACAATTTCATGATTTAGATCAGTCGGTTTAGTGGTTTTACTGTGAAGGAGGTAACAAAACAAATTCATTTTTACATTTATAATATTAGTTTTATTTACATGAATAGTAAATAGGAAAAATCGGAGGAAACATTAATTTACAAAGGCGTAGTTACATTACAGTCAGGGTCAGGTCAACTCTACTTCGTCAGAAGTAGAACACCTTCAAAAATACGCGGAAAAAACCGCGGGCGTACTCTATTAAAATGAGTGACTGACTAATCAACGTTAAAAAAAAACAGAAGGGCTTAAGTGTATTAAGAAAACGAAACCTTAGCGCGTTCTAATTTGTATCAGCGCCATCTATGCATTATTGAAGTAAGCGAAATGGAGTTTGTTAAAAAAATCATTAACTTCTAGTTTGTAGTTTAGATTAGTAACTGAAAATGAAGCGTTCGCGAATCTTAATTGAATCCCAACCCCCTTTTCTTGAAGATGTAGGCAGAGTCAATGTCTTTAATTTGCTTCGAACTTGCATATTTCTTATGTTTTTATTTCAACTTTTACATTAATTTTTAGGGTTCCGTACGTAAAAGGTAAAACCGGGACCCAATTGCTAACCCTACGCTGTCTGTCTGTCCGTCCGTGTATCTCGTAAATCGTTACAGCTAGAAAGCTGAAATTTTCAAAAATTATGTATTTCCGTTGCTTCTATAAAAATACATACATACATATAATCACGTCTATATCCCTTGCGGGGTAGACAGAGCTTACAGTCTTGTAAAGACTGATAGACCACGTTCAGCTATTTGGCTTTAAGATAGGATTGAGATTCAAATAGTGACAGGTTGCTAGCCCATCGCCTAAAAGAAGAATCCCAAGTTTATGACCCTACCCCTTAGTCGGCTTTTACGACATCCATGAGAAAGAGATGGAGTGGTCCTATTCTTTTTTGTATTGGTGCCGGGAACCACACGGCACTTCTATAAAAATAAATACAAAAAAATAAAATATTAAGTATAGCAAACGTAATTTTTAAGAATTTTTTTGGTCGGTTGTACTTAACAGGTAATGTGAATATTAAAAATACATATTTAAGTGGCAAACGTGATGATGGTACGGAACTCGTCGGGCGCGAGTCCGACTCTGACTTGGCCGGTTTTTATTTTTATATAAGCTCGTCGGTATCCTATACATATTTACGTATATGTATCTCTTACGGGGTAGACTGTAAGGATACGTTCAGGTGTTTGACTTAATGATTGAATTCACATTCAAATAGTGACAGGTTGCTAGTAGAAGTGCAAAATATTATTGAGCCTCTTTGAAGGTATGTACATATGTGGTAGACTAGAAACAAAAAATTGATGTTATATTTTCCTAGACTTGTCTGCGCCGTACGAGGGCAAAACGTGGATGTGAGAATGGTGTGGAGGTGGCAAGAAAATACTGAAACCAATTGAGGAGTACTAGGAAGATGTGCTTGTACTTACTCTTATTAACTTGATACATACATACATAAAATCACGCCTCTTTCCCGGAGGGGTAGGCAAAGACTACCTCTTTCCACGATCTCTGCATATTTCCTTCGCTTCATCCACATTAATAATTAACTTGATTAATGAATTTAATGTCATTTTATTCGAATTATGTTGCGCTGCATTTCTATGGTCACAAGAGATGATGAAATTTTCGAAGCGTGAATGACTAATAAACTACATATGTACATGCATATAGTTACATCTATATCCCTTGCGGGTTAGACAGAGCAAACAGCCTTGAATGATAATGGAATTGAAATTCAAATAGTGACAGTTTTCTAGCCCATCGCTTACAAGAGAAATCCCAAGTTTATCAGCCTATCCCTTAGTCGCCTTTAACGAAATCTATGGGAGAGATTACTAAATGCATCAAAATATTATCTTTCGTTGCTCGTTGGCACAATAACTCTTGTTCTACGTGCTGAGCAAAATGTATCGGCACTGGACGCCCTAGTTTGTAGATCGCTGACCCACGTTATGATGTTATAACGTTGGCATTTTCTTTAAAATACCGTGTTTTTTACTAATTTGTCAGTGATGGCACTCGTTACAGGACAAGGTAGGTTGACATAAACTTTGTGTGAAATAGCACACATAAAGTTGTGAGCACACTAGCTGTAATGAAACTACTACATCGCAATGTCAATTTACATTCGCCTTGTGAACTTGTCTGTGAGCAACCTTAGATTAATCATGCCACCGAATAACATAACATTTTCATACAATGTATACGGGTTCGCTCTTTTAATTTCACACATTTGTGGCTTCATAATTTGTGTTACATGCTTTCCCTATATGGAAATACTAAATGTAACGAAACCGTAGGTACGTCCGATTCGAAAAGGGTAATATTTTTAGTGTCAAGTATAAAAAATATACTTCATTTATACAATAAAATTATAAATACCATACGTACATGAAATCAAGCCTCTTTCCCGGAGGGTAGGCAGAGACTACATATTTTTATTTATTATCCCGGTATACTACACTTCATCCACATTGTTGGTTTCGTGTACTCTTTATCTGACATTACTCAAAAAACTTTAATGAAATTACACATTTAAAAAAAAATTGTTATGTAAATTTATTCCCCAATATTATGGAAATTAATGTTTTGAAGTACTTGGTGTTAAAAGCCGACTTGCCCAATCCAACCGTCACAGGGCGCACTTCGGGTTCCAGAGAAGTAAAGACACAACCGGGACTAACGCTAAAAGGATTATGAATCGCATCGCGTCGCAACGTAACGTAATTGTGTTCTGAGCTTTACATCGATGAGACAAGTTCTCGGCCATTTTACCTCAGGAGAATACGGCAGTATAAATAAATATATTATCCATTTGTTTTCCATATTTTCTGAAATAAATAACACTTTTTACAGGCAAAAAAGTTGAAGCTTCGTGTGTCGTTTATCCAGCGTAGGATGCGAAACGTGGGAGGATAATGTGCTCAACTGAAGTATAATCCCTATTGTATGCTCTATAGTTTAGAAAGATCATCTGCATTCTAATTGCAACTTAAATAACGTAAACAATAAAAGTAACACGCACACAGAGATCACTTCGTTATCCCATGTGAGGTTGTCAGAGCACAAGACTTCAGATTAAACCTTTTATCAGGCCGAAACTTAACACAGAAATTATATTTTAGTCTAATAAAAATCTTTTGGAAAAGGAGTTAATTTAAAATCTTCTTAAGTTAAGTAGTTTCTTAAGTTGAAAAAATAACGGCATTTTTCACTCGATATAAATTTTGGGATTTTTTCATTCAACACCGTCAAAGTACAAGAGTACTAAAATACACTTTCAGTATTTACAGTAGGCTGTGAGATTTAAGAATGAAACTGTTAAATGCTAAATGGAGTTAGCACCTAAAATATTTATATTAAAATTATAAAAGCGTACTTGTAAGGATGTGTGTCTATTTGTTACTCTTTCACGTAAAACTATAGAGCAGATTTTTATTAAAATTAGCGATAATATAGCTTAGACATTGGAATAACATAAAAAGTAAAATATATAGAGATTTAAGGTGGACGAGGTCGCAGACAACAGCTTGTATATAATGAACAAAACATAATTAATACTATAGCAAAGCGCAGAGTTCTATTAATATGCTGCATAACTAAATTATATTCCTGGATTCTTTAGCAGATAATACATGAACCCATGTTTCTTTACCGGAGACATAGATAGGCAGAGACTACTACTTTGTATTTGCCACGGTACCTGGCTTCTTTCGCTTCTTCCATCAAAATTCTTATTTATTTAAAGTAAACAGTTAATAATACACACATTGTAAGGAAGAAGAAGACAAAAAGATTACGAGTCTAAAGCTGTTGTGCATAGACTCTTTACAAGGCAATATTTCTAGTAACCACAGCTGCAACAAGTGACCCAACTCATGACACTTTGTAGTTACAAGTTCTATTAATTCAAGTTTGTTAAATTCATACTCTCATGAAAATTATGTCAACAGGCGCGCGATTTCGCCCGCTTGAAACAAAAATCCTGTCATTTTCCGTTCCCGCGGAAATACTCTAATATTAATTTCAAAACCCAGCGGTTAAGGCTGTGCGTTTTCAGTCATTCCATCAGTAAATGAATGAACGGATTACCGAAAGACAACTTACATGCTACTTTTTTCTGAAAAGTGCCACAAGAGAGAAGGCTCGGGTGAAAGCTATAGTCACTACATATTATAAAGTCCTCTTATTTTCTCTATTTGTATTGCGCTAATCTCGGAAAGAAGTGAAGGGATTTGGTTCCTGTTTGAAATTTTGGGAAGACGGTTTTCCAAGGAAGGTTTATATCTATAAATACTTCCCGTGCGAAGCCGGGGCGAGTCGCTAGTTAAATATAATCGTACAAACTTCATTAGCTTCCAAGCTCGGCTCAGCTAATCGTCGGCTTTGTGCGTTTGACGTGTAAAGTACACCTACATACGTCTATGTAGTACATGTGCACTTAGTATGCAGTACAAGTGTTATGCAGAGAATACCAAGTACTTACTACTTGGTTTAGGTGCTTTTTCAGTTTACTTACAGTGTGTACCATCTGCTTCTCTTCCCGTGCAAATTGTAAATGCAATTAAGGGAAAAGCTTATATAAATATTCTCTTTCTGTCAATGAGCGTGACCTTCCAGTATTTTCTGTAAGTAATCTGTACGTTTGTATGTACGTTGTTTTTGGGAGTATTTAAGTGCTAGTAATATTATTTTGCGTATTTCCTGTTACATAATTTGGGTAAGGAGGTATTCTTTATCGTTTGTATTCACTACCTATACAGAAGTATAGGTAGTGAATATAAGAAGAATCTTGTCGGCGGATTGATAGTTCACTAACGAAATATACAACTATTAAAAAAATTCTCTGCCTACCCAAGTGGGAGACAGGCGTGATGAAATGTATGTATGTATCAAAAAAAAAAAGTCTAATACAACTAAATTTCTCATACTTAAATCTAGACTCCAAAACGTGACATTGATCTGAAAACCAAACGCTTAACATCTCAATTTGCAAAATTAGAATCCTATATCCACAGCAAACGAATCAATAGTTCCACAAAAATAAACTCCAAGCAGACTTGATTTCCAAACGAACTCAATGTTTGTACGTTTAGGGTAATCGCTTACCTTCCTATCTCCCGCCATTCGGAGCTCATGAAGACGTAGCAAAACAGTCGGCAAGTGAATTGAGCTCTAAAATAACTATTAAAACGATGGAGCCACGATTTTCCAGTCTCTTTAACATAGAACTTTACTAAAGCCGTCGTGTTTCCTTTGCGGCCTAACGAATTGTTCCAAGAATTATTCCAGTTTTTATAATGTTGAAAATTTGCATTCAACATCGTAAAGAAATAAGTCTCATTCTCTTCATGGAGTATTATTTCTTATAGCTATTTCACATATACATACACATAATCACGTCTATCCCTTACGTGGTAGACAAAACCATCGTTTTTGAAAATACTCAAATGCCACGTTCATATAATGACAAAATACTAGCCCATCTATTAAACGAAATTAAAAAGTCAATGAAGGGAAAAACTCTTGATTCCAATAAGAAAAAAAATATTGTTTTTCCATTATGACAGAATGAATCAGGACCTTTTGGTCAAAAGGTGAGAATCCGACAAACGGTCGCTAATCATAGGTATGATAATACAATAACACAATTTATAAAAAAACACTGTTAAAAAGTTACTATTAAATATTTATGATATTTTTACGTAGAGTTTAAAGCACCGGGTACAAAAAAGAACAAACTCGTTGACTCGGTAAAATTTGATGCTTAAATGTTTCATTTGAAAGGTATTTTATTGAAACTGTAGTTGGAATTGGACAGTTTTACTTACAGTTACTGCTGAATGACAAAGTAAGTTTTGTTACGTCTATATTACTTGTTACAGGAACTGATTTTTTTGGGATAAATCTGTTATACTGAGTTTGGAGACACTTTGTATAACAGATTCCCGTGTGGTTCCCGGCACCAATACAAAAAGAATAGCACAACTCCATCTCTTTCCCATGGATATCGTAAAAGGCGACTAAGGGATAGACTTACAAACTTGGGATTCTATTTTAGGCGATGGGCTAGCAACCTGTCACTATTTGAATCTCAATTCTATAATTAAACCAAAAAGCTGAACGTGGTGGAACCATTTAGTCTTTTCATGACTGTTGGCTCTGTTTACCCCGTAAGGGATAAAGGCGTGAATTATCACGCCAGTCTGATACAAGTGTATTGGATATATAATTAGGTATGTTATGCTGAGCTCACGCATTGCTAAATGACGGAATTGAGATTCAGATAGTGAGCCCATCACCTTAAACAAGAATCTCAAGTTGATTAGGCTTTATTTTCTTTTTTTTTTCTAAATTTAATAACCATAATATATATATTTTTAGAAAAGCAAGGGCATCAAAATCTTCCCTTAACCCTTAGTTATCATTCAATCCCAACAAATATTACTTACGAAACGTTGCTTGTTACATTGCCATATTTAAACTGTTAATATATATAAGTAAATGGCTAAACCGGTTTTGATGGCCGGTACAAATGTATTGTAACAAATGTAGTTGGGAAAAGTCATAGACTTTTTTCGGTAATATTATAACATATAGTTCTCATCTCATAAAGTTATCTGTTAGACCCAATGGTTGACTAATAGATAATGCTTCCAGCATTAAGTCCGCCAATTGTGCTATACATTGGTATTTTGTGCAATGAAGTTTAAATAAATAAATAATGCCTACGAGAGTGGAAAAAACGGGCGAGGCTGCGGGCGAAAGCTGGTCGGTTATAAATGATGTTAACCGGTGACATATTTGCGGCATCTGAGCGACCCCCGCATGGCTCGAATTCGTACACTTAACACCATTATCTAAGGGTGACCCTCGTCTGAGATGGCTGTCGGTGGAGAATGACCCGGGTTCCAATCCATGTTTGTGGATTTTTCAACAAATGCCAATCATGTTAAGGAAGTGAAACAAGATACCGCAGTATTTATTTATGTAGGTATGTTATATTTATCTAACAAAAACACAATATATAACTTTAATGTAAAAGGAGAATCGTCTCAAATCGATATCCTTCTTTTTATCAATTCGTTTAAATTTCTTAAAACTTCTCTTAACTGTAACAAACAATTTTCTGAAAACCGCATCAAAATCGGTCCAGCGAAACGCGAGATATTCGCGGACAAACAAACATACACACAGGTCAAACTAAGAATCACCTTATTTTTGAAGGCCGTTAAAAAATATTGTATTGCAAAAATGGCTATATTAGTGTTTATTAATTATACATTCAGTCAGAAAAGTATCGGGAATGGATTATTTATTTATGGTTCCAAATTCAAATTTTTGTTTTTTTTGTTGTTGTTAGATTGGCACAACTGTTTTCCATTTTGGCGCGGAGTTTGAGTTGCATCTGTTGTTTACATTAAATACAGTGCTATTTTTAGTTATATCATATCTAGTGTGTATTGCTAATTTCATAATGGATAAAAACATCGAACAAAGAGTTTGTCTTAAATTTTGCATTGCCAATGGAATATCGTGTTCGGAGTCACTGAAAATGTTACAGAAGGCTTACGGTGAATCGACTTTATCAAAAACTCGTGCTTATGAGTGGTACAAAGCGTTCAAAAGCGGTCGAGATGTGATGGAAGATTTGCCTCGCTCTGGTAGGCCATCAACGTCTGCAACTGAAGTTAACATCGCAAAAGTGAAGGAAATAGTGACTGAAAATCCTCATTCAACTTTGAGAGAGATAGCCACCGAACTTTCTGTATCTCACGAGTCGATCCGTACCATTTTAACTAATAATTTGGGTATGAAACATGTTGCCGCTCGGCTAGTCCCAAAAGACCTGAATTTTTTTCAAAAACTCAATCGCATGAGAGTCGCTGAGGACATGCTAGAACGAGTCAATTCCGACCCAACATTCATGAAACGCATTGTTACTGGTGACGAGACGTGGGTTTACGAGTTTGACATGCAAACTAGTCAACAAGCTTCGGAGTGGCGCCTTCCAACTGAACCGAAACCGAAAAAACCACGCCAAAGTCGTTCAAAAGTCAAAGTCATGTTGACTGTTTTCTTTGACTATCGCGGTGTTGTGCACTCGGAATTCTTGCCGGAAGGTCAAACGGTAAATAAGGAATATTATTTGAGTGTTATGCGGCGTGTAAGAGAGCAAATCCGACGAAAAAGGCCAGATTTGTGGAAAGAAAATTCTTGGATTTTGCACCATGATAATGCACCTTCGCACAAGGCCATCATTGTGAACGAATTTTTAACCAAACACTCAACAAATACCATCGAGCAACCACCATATTCACCAGATATGGCTCCAGCCGACTTTTTTCTTTTTCCTAAACTCAAATTACCACTTCGTGGCAACCGTTTTCAATCGGTAGAAGACATAAAAGAGAATTCGCGGCGAGAACTGACCTCAATTCCGGAAACAGCGTTTAAAAAATGTTTTGATGATTGGATTATTCGTTGGCGTAAGTGTATCGTTTCTAAAGGAGCATATTTTGAAGGTGATAAAATAAATTTGGATGAATAACAAACAGTTTGTGTATTATTGATCTTTTCCTGCTACTTTCTTGACAGAGTAGTATTAGTGTTTATTAGGTACCAGACAATCTTTGGGTCATGCGGAAAGTATTATCTCACACAAATCCTACTAATATTATAAATGCGAAAGTTTGTGAGTAAGTCAGGATGTCAGTATGTATGTTTGTTACTCTTTCACGCAAAAACTACTGAAGGTATTACTATGAAATGGTATGTAGGAAGCTGAAGACCCAGAATAACATATAGGCTACTTTTTATCCCGGAGTTTCCGCGGGATTGATAGGGTTTCCATGCGGACGAAGTCGCGGGCGGCCTCTAGCAAAATTATAAATATACAAAAAAACCTAAACTAATACTTTCGTTGATACAGTGTAACACCAAATAGTGTATGAGTTTAAATATTTATTGCATTTGTAATGTTGTTGTAGTAGGCATTTATTATGAGAAAAGTTTAGGCCCCAAGTTGTCGAAAAGTCTCGAAAACAATGAAAGGCACTGCATTCAGCTGGATGGCTTGGTGATGGAATTAAGATTTGGAAAGTGAGAAGTTTCTAGAGGAATCCGAAGTTAAATATAGTGGTAATATACCTTATATGATGACACAGATTATGTAGGAAGTACTAAGTAGTATGTAGAAACACGTTTGTCTTTGTAATTTCAAAACTAACTGAGACCAACGTAGACTTAAATTGTTTAACTTTGTTGTTTAATGTTCTGATGTTGCGCGTTGTCTCCTATTACTTGCTTTTATTTAATTTCACCTGTCTCGCTGTAATTACATCTTGCTAGTTAAATTTGACCTACTTTCCATTGTTTGAAGCTGAACTAACCATAAAACGGTCTTCAGTTTATATAAGAATAAAATGCTGCAGTGCAATTTGTTACCGCTTCTTCTGCACTGACGCTTTGGAAGCGGCAGTAAACTTAGTTTTAAGTAATTTATTTGACGTCAACCAATGTTGTGAAACCAAAAGATATGACAATTATTAAGTCACATGAAGTATCCCATAATAATGAATAAAATATTTGAATTTGAATTATAAAATTTGGGCGAACGTATGGCTTTGGGAGGTGTAGCGTATATTGTCGCTCCTCTTCTCGTGCAGACTGCAAGAGTAAATCAAAGAAAAACCTTTTTTTAATGATAGATTTGAGTGGTAGACCGGTGGTAAGCGAGATGAAGCCTAAGGTACACAACGTACGCAAGCTAAAATAAGACCTAACACTCTAAAATCCCTAAGGAACGCTAACCTTTCACTATCTTAATCTCAATTCATCAATCTACTATTCAAATGAATGTTGCCTCAAAGCATTAGGAATCTGTCTACCCCGTAATGGAAAGGCGTGGCATGTGTGTGTATAAACCTAAATGAGTTCTGCTCATGTTTGTTGGAACTTCTGGGCTGTAACTTTGTATTTGTCTTTTTATTACATGGTTATTCAAAGGGTTACGACTGCGAGTTCAGTTTATAACATTATAATGAAACGGGAACAGATAAAACAGATGACACGTGGATAAAACACAACACGAGCTATTGGACAACACAAAACAAGGGATTGGCAAATCATAAAAAATAATAAAATTTATAATCACTACATAGTATAAAGCAAAGTCGCTTCCCGTGTCTGTCCCTGACTTACAGTATGCTGGTATCTTTAAGCCTACACAACGGATTTTGATGTCGTTTTTTTTAACTAGATAGAGTGATTCAAGAGGAATGTTCATATGTATGTATAAATGTTTCCCGTGCGAAGCTGGGACGGGTCATTTGAGTTATAAAAGTAGAACAGCAGCAAAAGAAATAACAATTAAAATGAAATGTAAAGATTTTGTAAGTGATAAAAAGTTACAAGTAATAACAAAATGACACAAGTATTAGTGCTAGATGCTAATTAGTTCAAAGTCAACCTGTATACGTATTAAAAAAAATCTTTTCATGTAGTAGGTATTAGAAATTATGGAGGAATATGAACACAATCCTTGTATTGTGTTACCTTAGTCACATTTATGCGATTAGATAAACAAGTATAGAGTAATCCGCGACGCAGTTTTCCGCGCGTTATGACTTGAATGCGCAATGTTGTGTATATCCAAAGCTGGCTACTCACGTTTCCTCAAAATCTTTACATTCAGCATACAGCCAAATAGCTGAACGTTGCCTATCAGTTTTTTCAAGACTGTGGCACTATCTACTCCACAAGGGATATAGACGTGACCATATATATGTATGTATGGCTCCTCACGGCGCGAGTGAAGGCCGTGGGTTCGCGACTTAGCTGGCGCGGCTGATCCCAAAAAGGTCCGCCATCGCGACGTATTTCTTAAACATTATTACATAAAACATACTGAGGTTAAAGTAGCTAATTGTGTATTAAGTAATTTTTATTATTTTTTACTTTAAATGGGAACTTAAATTTTTGTCGTGGTTTTTTTTTACTTTTCATTTAAAATTTTAGTGTATTGGTATAAATATAATATCTATTTTCTTAAAAAATGGTCATTTCGTCGTAGAAATCACACAAAATGGTGAACAGGTTTGAAAAGAACATACATTGTAAGTACGTAAAAAATCACGTCGAATCTCTATTCCATCATTAATCCATACAGATGAATGAATGTAGCCTTACGGTATAAAGCTGAAGAGTTAGTTTGTTTGAACGTGCTAATCTCAGGAACTACTACTGTGTTCGAATTGAAAAATTCTTATTGCGTTGAATGGACCATTTCTCGAGAAAGGCTTTCCGCTTTATATAACATCACGCTGCAATTATAACAAAGAAATAATGGAATATGTGCAAAGAACCGGGAAATTTATTCATCCTTGAGGGCTTCAATGATGCCCAAATTAACTATTCCACACGGACGAAGTCGAGGGCACAGTAAGATAAATTTATATTTGGCTTTGCTTGACTTCTTCCGCTATATTTAGCTTTACACCGCTCATCAATTTGATGTAAAGCCTTCAAAAATACTTCTTCTGTTATATTCCAGGTAAATTTGGTGAGGTAATGGTAAATATTGATGGACGTGAATTACTTCGAACATTATATGACCTAAACGTGATATACAAACCATACCGAGTTTTAACTTTGAACAGCGCCATCTTTCCGTAAGCTGCGTAAACTTAGAACATTTTTTAATAAAACGATGATTTTCAAAAATGTTTATACCTAAAGGTATTTTTTAATCTAATTCGAGTATTAACAATGTGCACGGATTTATGGTACAGAATTGTATACTTTAATGCAGTACATTTTGATGCACTTTTGAAGTACTTACCTATCAACTGTAAAACGACGTATAAAATAAACGTGAGGATATTTTTTGTTCGATTTTGTTCTCATCTTCGAATATAGTAAGTACTAGGTGTTGCCCGCGTCTTCGTTCGCTTTAAATTTTAACAAATAATATCCTAATAGGTGTTGCCCGCGACTTCGTTCGCCGTAAATTTCTATAAATTGTAACTTGTTATATTATTCGGACCTCTAGACTATATATTACTGCAAAGTTTAATGAAAATTCCGTTCAGTATGAAGTTTTTGCGTAAAAATGTATTAAACACACACACATCCACACATCCTTACAACCTTTCGCATTTATATGGAACAACTCGGTGAGTTGTCTGCGGTGGACCTGCTGTGATACCCAGTTGCTGGCTTATATAATGAAGATTAGTTGATGATGTTCATGAGGAAGAAGGTTACATGCTGAAGTTAAAATGCATGATGCGCAAAAAGGCACAGGTTCGAATCCCACTTCGGCCATGTACCAATGACTATTTTTCAAGTTATATAATGTACATTATTTTGAATACCTACTAACCAATGCTCTTACGGTGGAGAAAACATCGCAAGGAAACTAGCACATTAAGGCAACTAGATTTATGTGTGCCGTGTGGTTCCCGGCACCAATAAAAAAAAAGAATAGGACCACTCCATCTCGTTCTCATGGATGTCGTAAAAGGCGACTAAGGGATAGGCTTAAAAAGTTGGGATTCTTCTTTTAGGCGATGGGCTAGCAACCCGTCACTATTTGAATCTCAATTCTATCATTAAGCCAAACAGCTGAACGTGCCCTATCAGTCTTTTCAAGACTGTTGGCTCTGTCTACCCCGTAAGGGATAAAGACGTGATCATATGTATGTATGTATGTATGTAGATTTATATCCTTGATCGACCCAATACATATTGTCATATTAAATGGCAATGCTGATTCTCTGAGCTACTCGTAGATAATTTATTTAAAATGCACCTTATTTAAATTACGTGGAAATAATTTTAGAATGCTGGTACAACAATATGATTACCTCATTATACGTAATGCAACAGGGGCCTGCTAGTGCATTCACATACAAGCATAATGAGCGTTCTTGTAACTACATAAAAATGCGAGCAGATGGTAAGAGCTCTCGACAGCGATCCCCTACCACTGACCGCTAAATAGCTGATTTCGGTCGCGGTACTAGGACATTATCGGAAGAAATACTCGTGCTTTGTGATTCCCGACACTTAAGAATAGGACCACTCAATCTCTTTCCCATGGCGACTAAGGAAATAGAAGCATTTATCTATCGCGAGCTTCCATGCTGGTATGTAAGCGAAAAACATGGCGTATCCCAGCACTCCCAGCTGCTTCTGGTCCTATGGAGATTTAAAAGTTAATCAAGAGAAAAGGTTATAACTCTGGGATCTTTCTTTAGGCGACGGGCTGGCAACCTGTCACTATTTGAATCTCAATCATCAATCTCTTTCAGTATTTTCGATACTGTTGGGTCTGACTACCCAGTAAGGAATAGAGACGTGATAACGTGTATGTAATTTTTTTAAAGGTAAATTAAACCTTAGTAGTGGTAACGTGGTCGTTCCAAATGCAAGTACGAGTATGTTGCTCTCGAACGCTGAAAATAAAGCGAACACAGCGGTGACAGCGCTCCGGCTTTGTAGCTGCGTGACACGTGGACAAGCGGCTGGATAGGAATATTTTGACACTAGCCACATTCATACATATATAAAATCACGCCTCTTTCCCGGAGGGGTAGGCAGAGACTACCTCTTTCCACTTGCCATGATCTCTGCATACTTCCTTCGCTTCATCCGCATTCATAACTCACTTCATGCAAGCTCGGCGGTTTCGGGTACTTTTGACCTGACACTACACGGCTTAATAATACATGGTAGTTTTTAATTATGAATTGATTAATTAAAGTTCATTTAAGCAGGCCCGTGACTTGAACGCGTAAAATGAAAAACTCCGCCTTCTTAACTTTATTCCCCTTAAACAATTTTTTACGAAATACGTTACGTTTTGTCATTGCTTCTAATAATGTGTAATCAGGAAAATGGAAATTATAAAGGACAGACTGGCAAACGTTTTTAAATTTGTTTTTCATTAAGGTTTTTCCAAAAGTATTTAATATACAGTCATTCCATTTTTATTGATAAACTTATTATAGAAAAACCAAAAAATATGTATTGAATACGACTCACAAGTTAGATTCTATGACTTACGTAGTCGTAAGTAAAGTTCTGCAAAACGAATTGTGGTCATCAGTGTAGGACGTCAACCCACATCTATTGACGTAACAAAGTGCGCACAAAGTTACTGGAGGTTTCCAGCTGACCTTTGTAGTTATTTGGAAAACATATTGAAACATCTGGGGCCCGATTTTCAAACAATGAAGAAAAAGGTTTTTTTAAAGAATTTTCTCAATCCATTTCAAAATTAAACTCAAAATTAATATGGTTACTCGGTAATTGTGTCGCCCGATTTCAAATAAATGGTTATAAAGATATAACTAGGGATCCGCTCCGACTTTGCACAGGTACCATTTATAAATATAAACCTTCCTCTTAAATCACTTTATCTATTAAAAAAAAACTATATCAAAATTTGTTGTGTAGTTTTATAGATCTAAACATCCTTACAGACAGGGACAGTCTCGGGAAGCGACTTTGCTTTATACTATGTAGTGATAATGCCATCATCACCATTTAGATATTATAATGCGATAGTGTTACCTCTTTACAGTTAAACCATTAAACGAATTTTTTAACCGCTCCTGTTATGTATAATTTCCACAGGAACGGGAAGAACAGGAACTTAAGTTAAATGCGGGCGGAGTTGCGGACTCATTTAATAAATTATTTACATGCTATATCTTCTTCTATTTTTTGCGGGGTAGACAGAGCCAACAGTCTTGAAAGACTGCATGGCCACGTTAAGCTGTTAGGCTTAATGATAGAATTAAGATTCTAATAGTGACAGCTGGCTAACCCATCGCCTAAAATAATTTCAATTCAACTTTACTATTTAGTAGTTTTATTTTACAATATTTTTCCCATTACGTAAAAAGCGACTAAGGGATACTCTTCTAATAAACTTGGAATTCTTCTTGTAGGCGATGTGCTACCAAACTGTCACTTTTAAAACTCAATTCCATCATAACGACATACAGATGAACGTGACCTTGCAGTGTTTTTGAAGACTCGACTCTGTCTACCCGCAAGGGATATAGACGTGATTATATGTGAGTATTTTATCTTCTATCGACGCTTTGGGCACCAATTTAAGCTAAGCACATACGAAGGATCAATACCTTAACTTTATACTTAACCAACCTTTCCCCGGTAAGTTTCTTGATTGAAACTTTCTCGTGCCAGTTTTCGTCATTAGGAATGAGTATGAGTATAGATATTTTTAACCGCTTTTAAAAAAAGAAGCTTCTTTATTTCAGTCTCTGTATGTTTGGAGTATTATTTCCTTAAATAGTACTATCCTATATAAATAGTCCGATTTGTACAGGGGTTAGTGCGTCTTTTTCTAGATTGGGTAAAGACCTAAGACATAAAGAAATTTCCAAAATAATAGTAAAAGATTATATGTATGTATGTAAATTTTATTCAAACGCCACCTAGGGATTTCTGTTTAAACATACATACATACAAATCGCTATCACTTCTATCCCTGCGGGGTAGACGGAGGCTACAGTCTTGAAAAGACTGAAAGGCCCCGTTCAGTTGTATGACTTTATTATGGAATTGAGATACTGTTGAAATTGTTAAATATTGTACTTAGTTGAAAAATATTATTAAAATTTAATTATTAAAAATAAATAATTATTGTTTTTTCACAATTCATCACGACTTGGCCAGCTTCAGTATCGGAAATAGGTAAGGTTAAGGCGTAGACAGAACAAAAACTTGATAATACTGAAAGGCCACGTTTAGCTGATAAAAATTGTGTACTTGACATTCAAATAGAAATGACAGGTTCAAATCGCCTAAAAGAAGAATCGCAAATAATTTGCCTTTCCTTCGATTGACTTTTACAAGCATGTTTATGTTTTTTCTACGTTACCAAACTAGATGAACGTGCGTCTATGCCATTAGTCGACTTTTACGACAACCACGTGAACGAGATGGAGTGTTGTAAAGTGCCAGAAACTAAACGGCACTCGTAAGGTGTACAAAAACTAAATAAAATATCACGAGAAAAACTAGTTGTTTCAAACAGTCTGAACAAACCAATCGAGACAAATTCGCGTACAAATCGAATCCATTTAGAAAACGAGCAATTGGTTCCGCGGTGAGAATTCAATCGTACAGTGTAGTATGGTCTTTGAACGGTTGTCTATTTTTGAAACTAATAAACTTGGGATTCTTATTTTAAGCGTTGGGCTAACTTTATTTTCAAGACTGTTGGCTCTGTCTACCCCGTAAAGGATAAACCGTGATTACATTTATGATATATTTCTGTTCATTTGTATCAAGATTTTTCTAGAACGGAGTCGCCTTTACGGTAATAAGCACATTCATCTACTTAGTGCTTATTGCGAATTTCCAAGATGAGAGCGGAGAAAAAACTATGCGCCAGCTGTTTCTTTTGCGGCAACATATTGTAAATATACATATAATATTTAATCAAAAATATTATAACCTGGGTTTTTCAATTAGGCGATGAGAATAAAATACTTGTTAACTATCTTACCTCTATGCGGGTGAATTTAATTTAAGTTAGATACACTTTAGTTAAAGTATTGTGATCACCTAGAATATTCACAAAGTTTATCTCATTACATGTAATATTTAGTTACACACAATTAAAAGTTTACAACAAAGATGTGGAACAGAGCATTGTATCGCGGCATAGCCTTAGAGTGACAGAGGATCAAGTTAAAAGGGAGATGTGACAGGTTTTAAATTAGTTTTTCTGCCTACCTTTTTAATTTTATCTCTTGGCGTTGACCGAGTCTAAATTTAAAACTGGACTTACTTTTCACTCATTTCGGTAATCGTCGCACCTATTTATTTATGTATATTGTTTATTTATTGTAGTTTTTATGTATGTTTATTGTAATTATTTTATTTTGTATTTTGTGTAGGAATAAATATATTTATTTATTTTGACCCCACATAAAAAATGGTTGACTGGTAGATAATGCTTCTAGCATTAAGTCCACAAATTGTGCTATACATTTGTATTTTTTTGCAATAAAGTTTTAAACAAATAAATAATAATAACGACTAAGTATAGCATTTATATAAAAGTGTTCTTCATAGTTGTAGTTATTATGTTCTGTCAAAATCAATTAAATAGCAAATATAACGAGTATGTTGATTTGTAAATTCAATAATGTTACCCGCGAGACAGGATTTGCCTAGTGTCGAAATCCTTACGAATTCTGTGAGTTGTAGGTACTTGTATATCTTTTAAACTAAAAAAGCTATTATTTGCAATATTTGCGATTGCCGCCATTGTCGTAATGACAGTCTCGTAAGAATATCTTTTTGTGTTTTAATGGCATCAATTTAAATTCATAAAAAAATTGTTTGCTTAACATTTTTGATGAGCCACATTGCCTCTCTTCTTTCATCTGCGCTATGATATGAGAGCTAGCAGTCGCGCTTATTACAAAGTTACGGGGTTACGGCTTGCGTGATAATTAACAGATAAAAGTTAATATGCGGCAAATTTTGCGTCTAAGCTTTTGTTACCCCGTTCCAATTGTCAAGTTGTTAGTTATATGATTGGAGGTCAGGGGTTCAAATTCTTGTTTGATTAATTGTTGTAATTTATAATTCAGACAGTTTTGTAAAGAAAATGAATTCTCTTATCTTCAGATAAAACTGTAAACTTCTCATAAAGCACATGTCATCATTAGTGATAATTACTTTATTGTTATACTAGGTTTTACCCGCAGCTTCGCCCGCGCAAATTAAGCGCCACATATGTTAGCAAATTTAGCGCTACCTACAAAAGAATACAGGTTTTTCGCAAATCCGATGGGAACTATAGTTTTTACCGGGATGACCGTATGTAAGTACAGATTCTTAATTACTTAAAATTTCAAGAAGATTGATTCAGAAGATAACGCGTGAAGAGACAACGAACAAATAAACTTACTATGCATGTATAATACTAGTTGGGACTGGCATATATCTCATACTCACGAATTCTTGGATAAAAAAAATCTGATCTAAAAATGTCATTTTTATGTAGCTACTAAGTTAACATTTCGTCTTTGAAATAACCTCAAACAGAACCGTTCCATCAGGGAAAATAAAAAAATAAACATTAATTCTGTTTCCATTACAAAAAATTTTCAATTTAATTTACTTTAACATTCCTTTGAGGGACCTTATCTTTTTACTTTGAATTTTAACCCTTCCCGGCCACGGTTTTTCTTTTCCCTCGGTGTTATACGTAGAATAGACAGCAGTAAAATTAGATATGCTAATGATACCACAAGAGGTTGACCTGGATACAAGTGATTTGAATATCCGCCGATATGGGGTTCATACACGGATGGATTTTAATGCTAAAATGTTACTACATGTGTTTGAGCCAGTCCGTTACTGTTAGCCTTTTACCTTTGTGAAGTCTGATTTATTTTATTGAAGTGAAGACAGAAAATATCCATTTTTCTACCTGAATGTAAACATTAGTGTATTTGCAGAGATTTTACGGCAGGCGCCCAGATACTGTCTAAATGCTACATCGTATTAAGAGGTCGTTTGAAGTTGTAATAAGGTATAAGGTCGCCTTTCGCTGCTATGTTTTTAATACATGAGAATTTACTGTAATTTATTGTTGTATCATCAAGAGTTGTATTGTATTGTAATGTTGTAAAAATATTTGGATTTCACCTACTTTGTACGGATTACTTAATTTTGTGGTTTGGTTACTATATTTAAATGAAAAAATAAATCTATTAATAATTTTCTTTCAGACAAATTTTTCAGATTGTTGTAACGCTTCCTTAATGCTTTTAATCTGCGCTGCCTCTTTTATTATGGATTTTCCTTTTTATTTTGGTTGACTGGAAGAAATCCCGATTGGGATAAGTCCGCCATTGCACATATTCTTCTATATCCAATGACTGTTTTATTTTTTTATATTCATTTTTATGTGCAATAAAGACTTTACAAACAAACAAACAAATTTCAGTTAGGTTGTACAATTATCTTAACATATTTATATATTATAGAATTTCATCATATCGTAAACTGATGTAATTCACAGCTGTTGTTTCACTTGCCTTTGAAAGTCGAGGTTCTCATAAAATATTGCCTTTTCATGGCGCGAAATTTTGCAATTTCAGATTTTATTATAATCGTTACCAATAATTGAGTTATGCAACGTCTCATTTTTTTTTATACAAAATTTTCATCGAAATTTTTCAGGCGTAATATAGTTAGCTGAGTTCAATATTTTTGGAACGAATAATCCTACCTTTCTAGATGATTGCAATGCAGTTTCACTAACCATAGACAGTAGTCTACGATAAGTAGTAACTTATCAGTAGACTTTTAGGTATTCTCTCTGTTCTTTTTAACTAATTTCTGCTTAAACTACTTTTCTATCAGTCAATCTCTCTCTCGTCACCTATTTAGTAGTAATTCAGTTTATTTTCATACTAATGGTTTTATTAGCAACGAAATATAAATATATTGAACTAATTTGTTTTTTTTTGTCATGTCGCATTTTTTACTTACATATAACTCATTGATTTTACATCTGTTAGGCATTGGAAAATTTGTTATGTGTATTATTTGAATTCACAATTTGCTTCACTCTTAAATGTTTCAGTTCAACTATCTTAAGATATACATTATAATGCAAATAATAATACTGTTATTGGTAACAATTATTCATTTTCCAAGTAAGTCCCAATTAATAAAGATATTATTTTTTTAAATTTCTATTTCTGTAGTCGGTAGTCGATTGGTTATGTACTATGGTGCTTATGCAACTAAAATAATACTGTACCCGTTCAAAGCCCGGGTTCAAATTCGAGTGCTGTCATGTTCCAATATCCGTTTTAACTTATCTTAGTTTCCAAGTCTCATATAAATGAATTATAAAATTATTTTTAAGAAATAAATATCTTAAATTATTATAAGAGTTTCATTAGTTTGACTGCTTATGGTAAAATTGTGCTTTTACGTTAAAGTAAAGAATGGCAAGAAACCTATACATCCTGGATGTGTGCCCATGATCCAAAAATTGTTAAGTTAACCAGCAATGTGCAGAAGTTAGACAGGAGTTAGATTTAGGTGAAAACCTGACTTATCAACTTACGGTAGAACCATTGTCGGACCCCAGGCTCCAACAAAGGGTAGAACATAATCAAACTGATGCTGGTAAGATGTTGCAAAGCTTTCGTTATCGTAATAATTAACTTAGTTTACGCTTACAGCAACTTTGACTGGAAGTCCAAATGATCCACCGATGGAAAATACTTTCATTAGAGATTTACGTGCCGCATATCCTTTGCTGCCTGTTCCTAATAAAGATAATCCGTTTAAAAGGTATGGCAGCTCGTTAATAAGAGAGGACTTGAAGAAATCACTAACTGAATTGGCGATAGTAGCTAAAAAATACGGGAAATCAAAAGAAATTGATGATGGATATGCTGACAAAATTGATGAAGATTTTGAAAAAATCATGTCGGAACTCACTTTACTAGTAAAAGATATAGAAACAGCATTTTCAGGAACTCGCAAGGAAAATCACATTACTTCTTAAAGTGATATATTTATTCAATCTTTGAAATATAAAACAGAATTACCGTAAGGAAAAATAAGAAAAAATAATTAAAAATTCTGTTTTCATAAAATTTTTGGGGCTGACAATTTGTATATTTATAAACTTGGGATTCTTCTTTTAGGTGATAGGCTAGCGACCTTTCATTATTTAGATATAAATTCATTCACAGCCGATTGATATCTTTTCGATTATTTATTTACCTCGTAAGTTATTATCTATCTACCTCTTAAGGGGTGAAGGTTATATGTTTGTATACTTTGAGGGTATATAAAGTACAGGTTTAAAAATTTACAACTGCATCATTTTTATTATATTTTTTGATACTCAGGTACTTTTTTCCCTTTTTAAAATTGGACAGTGTTCATGTAACACATTGCATTATTGATGAAAGATACAGAAACATTAGTATGACATTTTGTAACTGTTGATCCTTTGAAATGATTTTCATCGTTTTTGTAATATTCTGTAACTTTTTAAATATTAACTGTCAACAAATAATTCAAGGTAATACATAAATGATTATGATTATAAATTTTCTATCACACAAATTTATTGTTTGCTCATAACTACTTATATGTGTAGATCTTCAAACACAAACACTGACTGAGGCGTCGTTGTTTTGAGCAGTTTTCTTTGGAATGGTCTCACGAAATCTGTAGAAGGTTCCTTATTGTAGATATTGTAAGCAGGCCTGTGGCGTTTCTCGTTCAAAAGTTTTGTCAGCTTATAATCTAATTTTTCATATTTGTTCGGATGTATGCCTCGATACTCACGCGTTCTCGTCACTCTCGGAATAGTTGTAGCAGTTGTATTACAATATCTTTTCTGCATCCATCTTTCGAATATTTTTTTTTCGCGCGAGTTGAATTCGTGACTTGATGAGGACATGTAACTTTTGGTAAACAAACGCTTGCGTTGTCTTTTATGTCTGAGAACTCTAAGATCTTGTTTTTCATTGATATCTTTTAGTTCTTCTCCCATGTTTCCGTCAGTACTATGGTTGGCTTTTCCATCACCGGAATCTATTTGTAGAAATTTGAGTTGGGATTTCAATTTTTCAGCTGCCTCTTTGTCGTTTTTTATATCAACTATTATTAATGGAGCTGATATGAATTGCTGTAGAGATTTTCTGGAGGGCGCATTTGCGTAAAGATAATTTTCAAGGTCTTCTTTGTTCATTTTCAATGGTCTCATCATGTTGGCACTGAGTGAGATTCTTCCATTCCCGTGTGATCTTGCACGTGGGAATATCTTTCTGGTTGATATATCTGAAATATTATTTATATGTATTTATTACCTTAGTACTTTGGTACTTCGTACTTTGGTAAAAGTTCTGCCAAATAATCTGTCAGTTTTCCATCAAGTGTATAGTTTTAATTTAACAAAGTAAGTTAATAATAGAAGTGAATCCTACTACTATTATAAAGGCGAAAGTTTGTATGGATGTATGGATGTTTGTGAAAGATCACGCAAAAACTACTGAACCCATTACCATGAAATTTGGTATGTAGGTAGCTGAAGACCCAGAATAACACATAGGCTACTTTTTATCCCAGAGTTCCCGCGGGATTGATAGGGTTTCCATGCGGACGAAGTCGCGGGCGGCCTCTAGTAAATAAATATTTACGAGACAGATTACGCAGATTGAATTAGCCTTGAACTAGTAATTACTTGAGCGGATTTTTCTTTTATGTTTTAATTTATAGCCTTATATATTGTTATTAAATAAACTTGGTTTACAAATTTTTGTTGACATTGTCAAAAAAGGAATGAAGTTTACAACTTTGTCTAAAAATGACATTGTCTAAAAAGTAATGAAATTTACAACTTCATGCGAGCCCAAGCAAGAATTTGAGACGATTTTGAGTCAAACGTTTTGGTTCCAAACTGTGGAACTTATGTTTATCTAATTTAGCCGTTTCAGTTTTGTGGAGTATAGATTCTTCCATACTACCTTGAAAGCACGTGTAGAAATAACTTACTTGAAATCTGAATCAGAAAAACCATAAGATGTATAGCGTCCATATCAATCAAAGGTTTTAATAAAAATTAGAAAAACTGCATGATGATGGGATATAGGATTGGCTTTTCATGGCATGAAATTATGTAATTTCAGATTTGACTGTAACCGGTAACAATATACAGTTATATAACCAATATGCAACTAAACTATTAATTGTAAGTGGATTATGGTTAGGCGGAGTTAAGTTAATTTTTCAGACGTAACAAAATTAGCTGAATCTAAAATTTTTGTTGCGAATTCATTTTTCTTGATGGCTGTAATGCAGTTACCATCAGATCAGGAGATTAATATTATTTATTTTCTTTTAAACTAGTCTGGATCTCTTCAATCTCTCTCTTATCTTTCTTACTTCAATTAAGTTTTTAGCTTGTAGTCATCTTAATACGAATGTTCTTATAACATATAGTCAAATGATTTCGTTTTTATTTTTGGCCAGCTTTTTGACTTACTAGCCATACTTTTATTTCTGTAAAGCGAGGTCAAGAAAGGCCATAGAATTGGTTAAATCGGTTTTGGTTGGGAAACGGCAAGGCCTATTCGAGAATACACGCACGTGCGTTCCAATATTTATTGGTTCGATGTGTATCCAGCTTTAGGTAATAGGCAATGTGATATTATAATATCCACTTACATCGCTCTCAAATTTTTGTGGTCAGCTAATTTTGTGACATAAGTTATGATGCAAATAATAATATCGATATTCGGAACAATTTTTCTCTTACCAAGTAAGTCATTATTGTTTACAGTTTCTCGCTTGCTCATGAAATTTTGAAACGTAATTTAGTGTGTATAATTGTATTATGGATATTTGCGACGGACATTCTTAGAATCTTAGAAATAGCTCTGCCTATGATGACTTTATCTTAAAATAAATTAGTTCATTATATTATTTAAATTATATTCAATATTTTAAATAAAACTCAGTAAGTAAACGTTTACAGCAACATTGACTGAAAATCCAAATGATCTAGCGATAAAAAATACTTGGATCAGAGATTTACGTGTCTTACATCCATGGGTGCAAGATCCCAACAAAGATTATCCTGTTAGAAAATACGAAAACTTATCCTTAAGGAACTTGAAGAAATCTTTGACTGCATCATCCAATAAGTACGGTAAATCTAAAGAGACAGATGATGAATATACTGATGATGTTGATAAAGAATTAGAACAAATTATGTCGGAACTTTCTGTACTAGTAAACGACATAGAAGCATTTAAATGGAAAAATCGTAAGGATGCATTACGGGCGAAGAAAAAAACAACCCCTAAAAGAAACCCTAAAGGAACCTCTAAAGGAACCCGCAAACCTGGTTTTACAAAGAAGCCTGCCAGCAAAAAATTTGCCTTAAAATATTTAATTTTAGTGTATGTCTTGGATAACATCTGAAAATATAACAAAATATATGGAATTCGTTCAATGGTTATTGCAACGTTTTGAAAAACCAAAGGCCTGTACTGTACAGGCGTTTAATTGAACTTTATCATTAAAAAAAGAATTATACTTACATATCTATATTATTAAATTAAAAACGATATAATTTAAATACGAGTATTAATAATATTTATTAATAAACAAAAGTAATATGCAATATTGATATTATTAATATCTGAAACTTTATATGTCAACAGGAAAGCTGTCGATTTTCTTTATAGACATTTTTTATATAGACCTCTCGATAGTTGGATGTTTTCATACATGATCGACCGTTGGCAAGGCATGTTTAACGTTTTGCTGCTTAGATATTTGTAGAAAATTTTGAGTATATTCACCATGTGGTTCCTGGTACCAATAAGAAAATAATAGGACCACTCCATCTCATTTCCATGGATGACGTAAAAGGCGACTATTCTCCTTTTAGGCGATGGGCTAGAACCTGCCACTATTTTAATCTCAATTCTATACATACATATAATCACGTCTGTATCCCTTGCGGGGTAAACAGAGTTAACAGTCTTGAAAAGACTGATAGGCCACGTTCAGCTTTTTTATCAATTCTATCATTAAGCCAAACTGCTGAACGTGGCCTATCAGTCTTATTAATACTGTTGGCTCGCTCTGTCTTCCCGTAAGGGATAAAGACGTGATTATATGTATGTATATCTATTTGTTTATTGTGACATTTGTAAAGTTGAGTTATTGGTGACGCACACTTAAAGTTATTTATTTAAAGACCCTCTTCAGTAGTCACCGTAATTATTATCACTGAAGTGGTGGCCAAGACAATTCAAAGTGAAACTCGAAGAAGAATCTACGAATCACGACTCAACAACTCTTAGTCTAATTGCGTATGTAGACAATTAAAACTTCTTTCAATATGGCGCGTTCCAGTTATATTGTATTCAGTTGGAAAGTTTCCCGCTGGATTAAAATTCAGTGGTTTCCATTAGACTTTGGCCCCTGTTTGAGTGGGCATTAGAATGTGCGATTCACAAACTTTTCAGAGATCCCTTCGTAGGATAGGAAGCAAACGATTTCAGTTTATTTTTTATCAATTTGGTAAACAGGTAAGGGCGTCAAACATAACTTAGAATTAAATTTATACATGAATAAAAAATATACTGAAATCAAATAATAATTAGAATTAAATGTAATACATTGAATAAAAATTTTAAAAGAAAATTAGTTTGAATAAGTAGTCTAGTAGTAACAAATATGAGATAATACATCATACACACATTTAGTCACGTCTATATTCCTTGCGGGATTGACAGGGCTAACAGTCTTGAAAAGACTGAAAGACCACGTTTGGCGTAATGATAATGGCGTAATGGAGTAACTGAGATATGATAATTGATAATTATTTGATAATGATTTATCCAAATATTTGAATAAAAAATAATAAATGTATATTCCTCGGTTTTACCTTCGGCCATAATCATATAATTAATGCTTCCATACTAAATTTTAATAGATTCATTAATATCCATAATATTTTTATTAAAATTATCCCATCATTATCAAATGTGAATAAATTTTTGTTTATGACGAAAAGATTCTAACGCACCGATATATATAAAATTTAGCGTATATAGAGCTTCCATCTGGACCTTCCGAAGTAAAATAGGATACTTTTGTTTCTAGAAATATCCTTGGAAAATTTTGGAAATAAACATACGGAATCCTCTTTACATTGCGTCGCCTTATTTCACTAAACCTCTTTATTTCGTTTACTTTCCCCGGGCCCTGGGCTCCAACGTTTTTGATTATAGTATCAATAACCAACAGTTTCAAATAAATATAAATATATACGGGACAAATTACACTGATTGAGTTAGCCTCGAAGTAAGTTCTAAACTTGTGTTACGAGATACTAACTCAACGATACTATATTTTATAATAAATACTTATATAGATAAACATCCAAGACCCAAGACAATCAGAAAAAGTTCTTTTCTCATCATGCCCTGACCGGGATTCGAACCCGGGACCTCCGGTGTCACAGACAAGCGTAGTACCGCTGAGCCACAGAGGCCGTAAAGTGAGATTAGTGGTTCGTTATTTGCATTCTTTAGCCGTCTTCGCCTTCGAGAGTCTAAATTGAGATGAAAAAAGATTTTGATGAATTTCCTTGCCTTTAAAATACGTTATTACAATGATATACCTACTAGTGAACAAAAGATGGTCCCCAAAAGGGGAAAAAATAAAATTATCAGGGAGTTCATCTTGAAGATCTACTGTACTTATTTATATTTTAGGAAAATTAAATTTGTTCATTACTTTTGAAACTACTTAGGTATATTGTAATTTACTCATTGAAACTAACTTAAACAAATGCGACAATGCATCTGTAAAACTTACAATAAAATTGAAACAAATTATTTAGAACTTTTTAAAATACGTACACACACATTTCACATTCTTCATACCTTATATTGTCAAAATAAATAAAGTCAACTTGCATTCTAACTGGCTTTTTGATTGAACTGAGATTCATACTCGTAGGTATAGTCCATCCCATCGCCTGACGAACCCAAAACTAGTAAGTATACTTCTTTAAAAATACTTGTTTCAATTTAGTACGATAACACTGTTATGTTTATGAATAATGCGAAATTTATTCTCTTTGAAATAGCTAAAGTTTTTGTTCTCAAAACATTTAGGTCGTAACTTACAACCTACGAGTATATTAGCCGTCTAATACGAGAAAAATCACCTCGTAAAAAATCTAAAGCCTAGAAAGAAATTCTTCGTGAAATGTGAGAAGATTACATTTACATAAATAAAATACTATTTTAGACATACAGGGAATACGCTAGGAATTTTCTTTTTTGCCCGAAGTAGACGATTATTTTTATTTATATATCATAAATGATATCAGTAGGATACACAAACATATATAATTTGAAGAATGTAGTAGAACACTCTTGCCGCGAAATGCTTTAATCATTACTCTTACGAATACTGAGATATAATGCCCTCTTATAAGAGAGGATATTATTAATTGGGATTTTATTATTATATTAGGCTTATACACTTGGCATTCTTCATTTAGACGATAGGTTAGCAACTTGTCACTATTAAAGGCTCTGTCTTTCCGGCAAGGGATATAGACTTGATTATATATTATATGATATTATTACTTTTTCACTCGAGAAACAAACATAGAAACGTGTAATGCAAAAAGCTTTCTATATCCAGTAAGTAGGTAATTTAGGTTGTACGTTATCTGTTAGTTCATTGATAAAAAAAGGCAGAGTAGATTTAGAAACTGTGAAAAATATATATAGTTTCGGGTATAAAACTGCACGTTTTTGGACTGACTTCGGAAAAGAAAGACAGGAACATGAAATAGCTATTAGTCCCATACCGTGTAGACAGAATTCAGGGCGTCGGTCGGTGGTCGAATCGGTAAGGTGCCCCGGTTAAAATGCGTGATGTACCGGTTCAAATCCCACGTCGGCCATGTACCAATGACTATTTTCGAAATTATGTACATTTGCTTGAATACTAACCGAGGCTCTTACGGTGAGGGAAAACAGCCTGAGGAAACCTGCATATTCAGGCAACTGTATATGTAACCATGTATCCAATTGTGTTGGTCTTGGATTCATATAAATAATTAGACTTTATTTAGCTAACTTGAGTTTATTGAATGAACACAAGTAATACAAGAGTCTGCCGCGAGAGATGGCTGGCCCTCAATCCTGTTAGGACACCACCTTCCTTCAATACGGGTTTGATTTACCCGCAAAGGTTGTGGAGGTCAGATGGGAATCGCTTCGGGTAAAAACCTAACTCGCCCAATCTAGGATCCATTGTCAAAGGTATACCCTGGGCTCCTCTCTCGAGAGGTGAGGATGCAACGGGGACTAAAGCCAGGAGTTAGAACAAGAGGTGGACAGAATTAAGACTGCATTTACATTTACAAGACTTGAAGGCCGTCTTTGCTTGGATAGATTAAGATAGTGATAGGGTGTCAGTCCTGCACTGAAAAGAGTAGAAAACCAGCGTTATTACGCCCCCGAGGTCATATAAACTGGAGTAACAATGTAGAAGCAAGGTAACGACTCCAAGGCTACGACTGATGGTCAATTTCGGGCGAAAGCCATAAATCCGCAATGCAGCTTGCATTCTAATAAATTGTGGGTTGATTTAAAAGCGAAAGAACTAATCACTACATACATTATAATGCAGAGTCGCTTCCCGCGTCTGTCCTTCTGTATGTATGTATCTTTCTAACTACAAGATGGATTTTGATGCAGTTTTTTTGTTGAAGGTAGGTTTATACGTATAAATAATAGCCGTGCGAGGTAGTGGCGGGTCGTAAGTGGATTTAAATAAGGAATCTGTATGTACCTTACTAATAGGTATTTTTTATGCGCCAGCCACACACATTATAAAAGTCAACGCCTAATTTCTGTTACCGCGGGAATTTCGGGAAATCTACTCATCCACAGGGCATCACTAACCCAAATATTTCAAGTTTCTAAACCCAGCGGTTTGTGAGCTGTGCGTTGTTAGTTAGTCAGTCACTCAGTTATGGAGGAGTAACTGTTTGTTACGAGTATATATTGAATCGCCTCCGCCTATACTTTACGCCGTATCAGCAACATCGATATTAACTTAGTGCTTTGATTACGGTTTTACGTGCAGTGCAGCGTCATTGACTATTATTTGCTTACAAACCGGCGCCGCCATATTTGTTAGAACCTTCGACATACCATTATTTATAGAGAACGCAATTCAAATTTTCAATTCTTTCTTTAAGCTAAAGCTGTAAATACTATTTAAGAAAAATGTATTTGTTTTGTAAACAAAATTGCAAATGTGTTAAGATTTTTTTTTATACAAATTATACTTTTAAAACAGTAAGGTAAGTGTGTTAAGGTTAATAGAGTTGATAGTTTGACACTTAAAAGTTGTGTTGTGCCTCGTGTAATTTTATTTTATAAAGTTTACTAATTAACGTACACCAGGTAGGTATTGTATTTTGGTGTTCAGAGATTAATGCATAAAGGAAACACTTAAAAAACTGTGCCGAGTAAATCTGGTACTTTAGAATAGAACCAATTCATATCTTTCTCATGAAAGTTGTTAAGGCGAAACGGATAAAGACTTAGGATTCCTCTTGTAGGCCATGGACTAGCAACCTGTCACTATTTGAATCTCAACATACATACATACATATGGTCACGTCTATATCCCTTGCGGGGTAGACAGAGCCAACAGTCTTGAAAAGACTGAATGGCCACGTTCAGCTATTTGGCTTAATGATAGAATCTCAATTCCATCATAAAGCCCTATACAGCTAAACGTGGCTTTCAGTTTTTACGAGACTGTTGGCTCTGTCTACCCTGCTAGTATATAGGCGCGACTGTATGTATCCATGTAAAAATTTTAAAAAATAATATTTACATTCTATTATTAAAAAAAAAATTGTTCTGGAATCTTTACGATTTACTTGTAAATGCGCACTCTCGTTTACAGAGCAGACCGATTCTATGTTTCGAACTATGAACACACCCCGTTATTTTGAAAATCGTTAAAAATAACACGTTTTGTTCCATGTTTGAATTGGTGGAAACACGGTATTATATTTCTTTGAGCATAGATAAGATAGTAGATAATGATAAAGCCGTGATATAAATATGTATAATTTCATTTACTCGATTAACCAAATCCTTTAAATATAATCCGTATTAACTTAAATAAAAAAAAATTCAGTTTAAATAAAAAACGACTAAAAAATAAATTTAAAATTGCGTAGTCCCTGTACTTCGTTCGCTAGTAGCAAGTGAGCCTAAAAGACTAGAAGCATAATCTTGACCTAAGAAGTATTCAACACTTTGGTCACGGGAGAGCTCATGTATGCATGTAGGTAAATGTTCATACATACATAACAAACACACATAAAAATCACGCCTCTTTCCCGGAGGGGTAGGCAGAGACTACCTCTTTCCACTTGCCACGATCTCTGCATACTTCCTTTACTTTGTTATATGTTCAATTTACGTAAAATCGTGCCGTGTGGTTCCCGGCACCAATACAAAAAGAATAGGACCACTCCATCTCTTTCCCATGGATGTCGTAAAAGGCGACTAAGGGATAGGCTTACAAACTTGAGATTCTTTTTTTTGGCGATAGGCTAGCAACCTATTCGAATCTCAATTCTATCTTAAAGCCAAATAGCTGAACGTGGCCTATCAGTCCGCTCAGGTGTGTTGGCTCTGTCTACCCGGCAAGGGATATGGACGTGATTATATGTATGTATGTACGTAAAGTCCAACAGTATATTACCCTCTTTCGACAGGGTTCTAGACCGGCCACAACTGTCGTCTGGATATCGGTAAAACACGGTCCAATCGGGCCCAATCCCGATTGCGAATAGAATATAACCGCACGGCCGCCACTCCACCCAAATTTGTTCCTAATGGCTACTCGGTGGCTTTTTATGTCATTTTCTTTAACTTACTGTACTGATAGTGTTAATTTCTAAGATTGGTCTACTAATCGAATCTGTAACGCGATAACTTCCGAATCGAATTTTAACCTCCTACAATAAAAGTATAATACGGATACAAATAAATAAATACAAAGAAATTTATTCAAAATGGATTAATTAATTGAATGTCGATGGATAGCTTAATTCATATGGTAGATCTACGTATACTCAATATTTAAAAGTTAACATGTAAACGCTTAATATTTTCACAGAATATTTACTTCTATTTCTACACGCACTTCACTACATAGTATAAAACAAAGTCGCTATTTTAGTCCGTTTGTCTGTATGTTTAAATCTTTAAAATTACGCAACGGATTTTGATGCGGTTTTTTGTAACAGGTAGAGTGATTGAAGAGGAAGGTTTTTATGTATAATAACATTTATAATTTTGCACCCGTGCGAAGCCGGGGCGGGTCGCTAGTTTAAAATAAATAACAATACTCAACAGGGCTCCCATAAATTAAAAAAATTGTTTGTTTTTATCTATAGCTTCTATATATAGTTATACCAAAAAATCAAAGCACGGTAAGCCTCCGTAAAGTAGGTGGCGTTTCTTCACCCCTCATCCCGGAATAAACAGATCTGGCAACTCATTAAAACTTTTAACCAAGTCTGCTAAGCACCGATTAACTTCAATATTGTATTGGTTACATTGAGTGGGCCATGAATTTAGAAGTAACTTATAAATTGTTCATTAGGATTCAACTTTACTTGGTATTTGACTAGATGCTGTCCCCGGATTTGCCTGCGGAAGTTTGGGGCTTTTTTCGGAGTGTAATTCTTACTATTCTGATCTTTACGGGTTTTCAATCTGCCTGTGAAGGTTTTCATGCACCCTATTTTCAATGACATAAAATATCGTATTGTTTGACTAAATCATCTTCCTTTTTATTAAATTAAATTAATTAAAATTAGAGTATTATTTAAATTCCCAAAACATTTCATAATTCCCACTAAAATTAATAAAAAGTTTTTGCCTGGTTTTGAGGAAGAATAAAGCTCGTGTAATCCGTGAAAATTAAACTTGCACTTGACTTACATTATCAAAGAGTTTCAATATTCACTTTAAAAAAATTAACTAACTGTAATGTCCAGTATTGTATAATTTTTTTTTTAAATATTTTTGTTGAATTACAGTTAACAAAAAAAGTCATAAGTTTACCATAGTCGATTAAAGATGGCGTTGTTCAAAATTAAAACTCGCTATGGGTTACTTTCACGTTTATTCTATACTCTATATCTAAACTTCTCTAACTAACTTTGCCAAATCGAAAAGCGGTTAATAATTAACCGCACTTTTTGCAAGACTGTACCAAAATATGATTTTGTGTGTGGTCCTTTTTAAAATATTTAATTAAATATTTAATAATCTACTAATAATATAAATTACAGATAATAGACAGACTTTAACACTGTTTTGTTAAACCAAACCAAACTAATTCTTTTTGTTAAAACCTAAAGTTGTGTCCCTATCCCGTGGGATTCACGTCAAATTTCTCTAATAATAATAAGTCTCTAGACCCTACGGGTTGGGCTGAGCGTTGTATGTCAGTCAGTCACTCAGCAACCGAATAGTTTTATATAATAATAGATTTTATTCACAAAACTTTAGGTAATTTTGCCTGTCCAACTTGGAATTCGGCCATGGTTAATCCTACTTTATAGGTCGATAATGGCCGCCTTAATATTTCAGAGTGTAAGACACACTAATCTGCCTAAGTACCTGCCAATTTTGATGGATGAATGGCATTAAATTCTTAAAACCACATAGAGGGATACTTAACTAACTCAATTTTTGTATACTTTATCGTTAATACTTATCAGTTTTCACCCTTCATGGAAAAAGAAGAGTAAATTTAGCTGTAAAAGTATATTACGAAAATCCGTGAGTTAATTTTATACATACATATGGTCTATATCCCTCACGTCTATATCCCTTGCGGGGTAGACAGAGCCAACAGTCTTGAAAAGACTGAATGGCCACGTTCAGCTATTTGGTTAGTTAATTTTATTATTTCACTTATTTCTGTATTAACGTACCATAACTAATTATATTAAACTGCATATTAAGGTTACACCTTTTTTCCCGGAGAGATAAGCAGAGACTACATCATTTCACTTGAAACAATCCTTGAATTCTTCTTCTGCTTGATAAAACTCAAAAGTATAGAAAAAACAAATGGAATTACTAACGAAAAATCATCTCGACTTAAAATTGGACTATGAAAATGTCTTGGGAATGTAGTACGTTCTGAATTACGACCGAGCGCACCATATCCATTCCCGAATTGGGCACGTTCATACGGCACGTGTGTTGCAGCCCTAATTTTTTGGTCTAAAACACAGATCTAGATAGACACCACCAGTTTCTGTATATGAAAATCAAGCTTGTCAAGAATTTCAATCGGCAAAGTAAGTTTGAGCTTCCACGCTGGACTGGTAGTAGTAAAACATAGTGTGTACCAGCTGCTTTTTTTTCCGTGCAGATTGTAAAAGTCAATCAAGGGAAAGGCTAATAAACATGGGATTCTCCTTTTAAGTGATGGGCTAGCAACCTGTCTTTTTCGAATTACAGCTGAATGTAGCGTTTCAGTACCGTTGGCTCTGTCCCCCCATGTAGGTATGTACGTATGAATACATTTGTTTAGTTTGAAGTTTTGTTCTAGTCACAATAGTTGTCTGGTAGACCTCGTGAGGTCTAGCTAGATCTAGTCTAGTAGTAGTCTATGGTCCTAACGGTGCAGTATACTGGCAACCATACGATTTTGATCCCTAGAGCACACTAAACTTTGGTTGACCGCTTTTGAGAAAATGTAAAGTTATTTTCGTAGAGCAGCTGGGAGACTAGGTACGCTTAGTTATTATTTATTCTATATCTGTGGTAATTTCTAGTTATTTCAAACAATTTTTTATAGACTCTATTATTCTTTTAAGATTAAAGTAGGTAAATTGGTAAATAAGAATATTTAAGTAAATTGCTTAATGCTAAATAAGTCATTATATTTCGCACGCATTTAACAGTAATTTGGATAAAGGTAGCTACGATTTATTTATACAATGAAACTATTTAGACTACACAATACGGTGAACACAATCATGATTCGCTGTCACCGCGGAGGCGCCATCTGTTGACGAAGGTAGACAGTAGGCTTACCCCGCCATCTCTTTGATCCATTTACCTGGATCATTGCGTAGTTTCGTGTTATGCAGGCTTTGCTAAAATGGGATTTCATTAAGGCTTTTAATAAATTTCTGGCGAAAGGTATTCAAGTTCCTACGAGAAGCGAAGGCTTGTTTGTTTGTGATATCTTCATTGTACGTAAAATATAAAAGACTGAAAAATAAAAGAAGTATGCAGGGATCGTGGTAAGTGAAAAGATGTATTCTCTGCCTACCTCTCCGGGGAAAAGGCGTGCTTTTATCATGTAACTAAGATTTATTTATACGATAATATCATGATTATACTCACATTATACCACACAATGCAGTAGTCACAACCGTGATTCGCTAGAACTGGAGAGGCGCCATCTGTCGACGAAGATTGGCAGTAGGCTTTCCTTGGCCATCTTTTTGATCCATTTACTAGATCTGTGACTTTGATCATTGCGTAGATTCGTACTGTGCATTCAAATTATTAAAATAACAGACGCAGGTACGTTTAGCATAGAGGTGTAAAAAATTTCTCGTCAAAACGGTCAATTCAATTCGCTCTGTGGTCTAGAATTTTTTTAATATAATAGTGTGTACCAGCTGCTTTTCTTCCTGCCGCAGGTCTTATAGTGAAAAAAATTGATGGACTTGAAAATAAAATTATTCCAAGCGATATGGATAGCTGTCTTTAGAAATTTGAATAATATAACACTTTATCATATCTACAAGTGTTAATTTAATGATTAAGCAATTCTGCTTTTAGTTCTTTTAAGTTAATCACGTCAAGGCAATAGACGCGATATGTTTTTTATACGTGTGTGTTTTATATAACAAACCAGTTTCTTTTTTTCTCTTATTTGAAAGATGTTTTACGAAACTTGACCGTAATATACATATTTTGTCTAAATATTATTCTTGCGTTTGTTTGCTTAGGATGGAAAAATATGATGTTACCTACATATTTATTTATCCTTCCATTGGCTTTCACGGTTAATGGAATTCAATGTCAGAAAATGAACAATTTGGTTTTGAAGTATTTTTTTAGATATTGGTGTCCACCCGCGGCTTCGAATACAGTGAACAATACGCGAACAGCATATTAAGGTCAATCGATGATAGAACGCAATTTTCAAATGACGAAATATGAATAAAATTTCAATTTCAAATGACGATATATAAAAGAAATGTATGGAGTCAAGTGACCCTCGTGAAAACGAATAAAACCCTAGTGAGCATGAATTTTCTTGGCTTTTCCTGGGATTTTGCTGATAAAATAAGTCCTTAAAAATATGGCGGAGGTAGATCAGCTGATTGTAATTTAATACGTGTCTTTTCCCGCCAAAATAATATCGAATATATAAAAAACTTGTGAATGTCTTGATAACGACGATTTTGATTTACGTATTTAGTTGTTTCGATCCAAAACCAAATGTCAAATAATTAAAAAACAGCAACAAACAAGATTCAATAACGTTCCAGCTCAGGTTATTTAACGCGATCGGGGACCAAAGACAAAACGTAGAAAGTATAAATACTCTTTGATCTATTATCTGACGAAATAATAATTGCTATGGGCTATATAGCGATTCCTTTTGCTCTATTGACATCATTTGTGGGGAGAGAGAATATTTACGACAGTTGCAGACGTCTCAATTTAATAATGTTGTTACTTGTGCTCGGGTATTGAAGATCTCACTTTGATGAAATCCCTCTTAAGATTTTCTTTGAATTTGATGAGTTCATATTTCTCCGTGGAGTTACAATTTTCCAATCCATACTTTAATTATATGTTTATAATCTTTTTTTCATCTTTGTGTGTTTTCAGTTGCACACTTCATTGCTATGCTTCGGGACCCGGGCTCTGATTTCCAACATTTCTCTCCGAATTATTTTGTCCGGTGTTTGGGATCCTCAGATTTAAGTTCACAGACTAGCATTTAATATTTTACGATGCCAATCCAGAATTTCTTTGGCCTGTCCCTAATGAATGAATGAATGAAATAGTAAATAGTAAAGTAAAGAATGAATGAAATAGTATAGTAAATACTCTATTTTGTTTAAGTAACCAGGACTCATAATATGTTAGTAAACTTAAAGCTATGTTAGTACTAATAGTAATTAATTCTTCTTAGTCGTGTCAATCTTGAAAGAGTGGTCGTGGTCATCATGTAGTGTTGGAGGCGGGCGCCAATGTGCGCCTTACGATGTCCCGTCATTTCTCCCTGCTGGAAGTCATCCTGCTGCACTCGTTAAGTGAACCGCCAATCACAGACTTTATTTGGTCGGTCCATCGAATGGGTGACCTCCCGCGCGGTCGAGAGCCTTCCACTTTACCCTGGACAACAAGCCGTTCTATGGATCGGTTGCCTCTCCTTGTAACGTGTCCAAAGAATGATAAAATGCGAGATTGTACTAAGGGAAATAGTCGCTGCTTAATACCGAGCTCTTGGAGTATCGAGACGTTAGTGCGGAACTCTGTCCAAGACACACCAAGCATTCTCCTCCAGCACCACATCTCTAGGGCGTCTATCTTTTTTCTTTCCACTTCTCGCAATGTCCACGTTTCAGCAGCGTACAAAAATATGGGGAAAATAAGCGTGCGCACCAGTCAATTAATTAAATTCATAAAATTACATTAATAAAATTCATAAAATTTAAAATTATATTAATAAAGTTCATAAATGTCATCAATATAATTCTATTGTTCAGCCCATTTCTGCACCATCCCCCCGGCAATAGTGCAGCAATGGTTGACAAATGGGCCATCCAGCCTGCTCGCCACCATGCGCAGGATGCTGTTGTGGCTCAATTTATGGCTAATGTGGATGAAGCAAAAGAATATGCAGGGATCGTGGAAAGTGGAAACATGTAGTCTCTGCCTTCTCCGGGAATGAGAAGTGATTTAATTCATGTATCTTCTATTGCAATATATCTCAATTCTCTCATTAAGCCAAATAGCTGAACGTGACCATATGTATGTATGTATGTATCTACTATTGCCTTGGGGAAATATAATATAATTGACATGTATACCTGTGACATAAATTCAACAATTTCTTATGTCACTTCACTTTATATTATAAAGCAAGGTAGCTTCCTGCGTTTGTTCGTATGTTTGTAAGTATGATGTCTGCTTAAATCTTTAAAACTATACAATGGATAAAGACGCAGTTTTTTTAATATATAGAGTGAACAGGAAGGATTATACATATGTATGTGCGAAGCCGGGTCTCTAGTGAAGAAAAATAGAAAAAGTCCTTTTGAAATATAGTCGATCAACGCGGACGCCGGGATCAATAGATTCAGATTTATTTTGTTAGGACAGAGCTGTATTCAGAATGGTAAATTGATATGTCAGTTTGACGTAAAATATTTGGGACATATTGTATACCTATACTATATACCAAGCTCAAACACCATACGTATGAGATTCTTGTAAGTTGTGACGTTGTTCGCGATAAGATTAGGATCTCTTGAAGGTTCCCAATTCTAATATTGTTTAATGAAAGTTTTCTCATTAAACAATATTAGAATTGGGAGGGAAATAAATGAAAAAGGTCACTATATAAATCTCCAAAATAAAATCACTTCTATATCTTTAAACGGGGTAGACAGAGTCAACAGTATTTAAACGACAGAACGCCCACGTTTCAACTGTATGCGTTGAGTATTTAACAAGACGCTGATGGAATTAAGAATCTCAATTCCTTGATAACCTAGCTGAAAGTGGACTTTGAGACTATTCGTCTTCTGTCTACCTTGTAAGAGATAAAGGCGTATCAAAACATTTGTAGAAAGAGATAAAGTATTTTGAGGACTACTCCTATGTAAAATTTGTTATGTGAAATGTGCTCAGTTTTCCTCATAAACTATTTAAAGCGAGTGCATCCCCTCCACGCCGTTTTTTACGTCAACAAGTCTACTTTTGCATTAGCGGAACTAGGGTTGCCAAGTTACCAGCAGCATGTCAATTCTGCTATTTTATTTTAATCCGAAACGGATCTGAAACGCATTGATTACAACTTTTGGTATTCTACTATCAATTTGTCAAAACGAAGCCGTTACGCATTGGTTACGCAGCCGAAACGGTTTGATAACCAATAACCAACCGCTTCCGTTTCATTTGCGTTTCAGCTATCAACGTAAAGTTACTGGAATACGGTTTGACAATATAAACGCAACTGTAACCAAGCTGAAATGCATCCGAACTGTTTCGGTTAACAAATAGCAGAATTGGCCTGCAGGTAATGGCCGGAGTGAGACCTGCGAGTTGGTCCTAACATTATCGTAAAAAGGTAGAACACTGTACATAGTTAAGAAATTTTTAGCTACTTATTTAGTGACTTGTACGAATAACCCTTTTGTGATTGACCGTATGAAATTCTACGTATATCACTTTTTTAAGTGCAAACCATTATGTATTTGTAAAAAGCCTATGAAAAGCCGGACTGCCGGACAATCGATCATAAAACCTTGTTATGTTTTTGGCAACCCTAAGTGGGACCATGAGTTGTAACCCGCTAATGACCTATTCAACTCTATTTCGTTTCTTTTTCTGAACTGCATTTGATTCTCAGAACATAACTAAGGCCTTTAATCTCTTTTCCGAGTGCATTGGCATTTGTCTTCGCAGTAAGAGAATAAACGTGAGTAGTTTATGTTTTTTATCACAAACTTGTACTTATACATATGTACTTTATCACTTTTTTTAATGTAGACAATGTGCATTCGTCCACGATTTAAATTTAAGAGATCTATATTAGTGAATTGACGTTCGGTGAAAATGCTGCAGTGTAGTTTGTTCCGCCGCTTCTTCTACACATGCGCTTTGAAAGCGGTAGTAGATATAATTAGATTTAAGTGATGTGACGTCAATAAGTGATACCTTGTATCCAATTTTGAAAATAAATCATTCTAAGTATTCTATTCTTTATACACTTTCAAGTTCAAATAAATATACAAACATAAACCCAAAATAATTTCTAAGCAAAGAAAGGAACGAGCATCATAAGCCGTTTATGGCTAGTCATAAAATGCCTTTATCATTCATAAGTACGTTCCTGTTGTAACACATCAGGGCTGATTGTCTAAAGGCCGACTTATTGTCTGCGGACGTGATAACATGAACAGGAGGAAACGGCCATTTTGTTGCTCGTTTTTACGAACACATGGGTAACGTGACGTCATTAAGGTTCGTTGTCTCGCGGTATTTTTTGTTGAGAAATTACTATAGATAGGGAAGAATTTACATTACACATGAATTAAGTACACTAATTTAACCCCAATCCAAGGTCATGGTCAAAAGGGTAAGGCTCGGGTTCCTGTCCGCAGGTGAGGATGTAACCAGGATTATCGCCAGATGCAAAATATACAAAAATAATTACGCCTTTTTTCAGCAGTGATAGGCAGAGACAGTACAACTTTCCGCCGGCGTAGAATAAAATGAATGAATTAATAACTCTTTATTGCACACAAAAAAGAGAAGAACCACGTTGTTGAAAAGTTTACGATATACACGGTATAATTTTTTCTACCCCGCGTGTCTGTAGCAGGTTTTTTTTATCTTTGAACGAATCATCCAGCGAAAAGTGGGAGTTTATTATTAATGACTATGGTAAAAAGATAAGAGTGGTCCTATTCTAAATTGACAAGAACCACGCCGACCTTATTTCGTAAACACAGGTCTCTGATCATTTTAAGGTTTTTATGGCGTGAAATAACATGCGTTTAACATTAGCTACCCAGTAAAGTGAGTTCTGTCTCCAAGTGTTTGCCGAACAAAACCTTGGCTCTGACCGTGAAAGGAAAACAGACGTTCATGAAATAATATGGAAAAGTGCTTTTACAAGTATTAAACCCATGTTCACACTGATTCTTCCTCTTTCTCACCAGTAAAGTTAGTTGTGGGAATTTAGATTTTTATTAAATAAAAATTTTAGGTTTAACAGAGGTTTAATATTTCTTTATGTGTGGAAACTATGATGTTGTAGGTCCTATTTAGAGATATAATGACTCTATTTTGTGTTAAGTTCATAAGTTTGTATGTAGATCGATGCTGAATTTAAATGAATTAAAAAAATTACCCGAACTTTCCAATTCCAAATTATTGTCATTATGCAAATCTCGGGTCCTGCCTAGGGTTCGATCTCCAAAAATTATGAGATGAATGTCAGACATAGAGATCAAATATCAACAAGAAGAAGAATATCAAATTCGAACCAACAGTACAGTACTGAAATTTTCTGCACTTCATCTGCGGTGTCTAATTTCCTTAAGTCCTAATAGGGACGTTAGTTGGGTAATTAGGCATGTGTTTCCCCTGGCAGCCACTTCTGTCGAGAGCTCTCTAGACACTTTCCCGCAAATTAGGGAATCTACAGAAGATTATAAAACTATATTGTGCAGATTCGAGTGACTTAAAGAATATTATTCTTTTGTAATTGGAGATTTTCTTTTTAAAACTTAGCCTTAACTTTAACCCAACATTATACAATCTCCGGTTAGGTCATGATGGAAGAGTATTTTTTCTATTGACCTGGGTCTTGGATGTTTATCTATTTAAGTTTCAACACTCATCGTATGAACGTATTACCTACGAGCATTCTTTGGGTTGTGGTCAAAGTCAATTTCAAAAAAATCATGCAATTATTATGAAAGTAAAAAAGATGAAGCGAAAGGAGTAAGTATGCAGGGATTGTGGAAAATGGAAAGTAGTCGCTACCTCACCCGAGAATTAGGCGTGATTTTATACATGTATGGCTCGTATTATCGCAAAGGTTGGTGAAAGGCAAATAAAGGCCATGGGTTGGTGAAGGGATAGTAATCTTTAAATTTTCTGCCTTCTTTCTCTTGGCTTAAGGCTTGCCAATACTCTAAACACTCTGGAGAGGTGGCCGGGGTACGCCCTTGACCACGTGGATCCTGGATTGGATGAGTGAGGTTGTTACATAAAGCGACTCCCATTTGACCGCCGCAACTTTTGTAGGTGAACCGAAACCCGTATTGGATGAATGAATGGGTGAATGTGCAGGTTTCCTCACGATATTTTCCCTCACCCTTAGGGCATCGGTTTGACTTGTCTACCTGACGAGTATAAGAAGAAAATATGTTTGTATAATTGTCCAGGGCGAAGGGGATCAAGAAGTAAGTAAGTAGAAGGCGCGATCAAGAAGTAAGTAAGTAAGAAGTCAAATGTGTTGTCCGCTCTGTCTACCATGTCTCTGGGCGGCGACGGCGTCGACGGCTGGACGCGTTGGTTAGTAGTCAAACATTACACGACTTCGACATACATACATATAATCAAGAGTTTATCTCTTGCGGGGTAGACAGAGCCAACAGCCTCGAAGATACTGATAGACCACGATCAGCTGTTTGGCTTACTAATAGAATTGACATTCATATAAAGGGACAGGTTGCAAGCCCGTCGCCTAAAAGAAGAATCCCAAGTTGAGACCAGTCCCAAGAGGACATGGGAAAAAGATGGAGTGGTCCTATTTTTTTTATTGGTGCCGGGAACCACACGGCATATTTTCGAAATCTTTTATTTTTCTGTAACAACTATATTTTTAACGAAGCACTCACCGGTGTCCGGTTGCGTTTGCGTAGACGGGCGCCGACGACGTGAAGACGCAATATTTCTTTGTATAAACGCGGTATAAATTGATATACGGCGCTCAAACAGATGGTATTACTTGGGCTATTAGTTCGGGCAATAACGAGTTAAGTATCTTTGGAATCTTAGCAAATATTGTAAGAACGGTATTTCTATAAATATGGTGTAATGTTGCTTTTACATACATACATATAATCACGTCTATATCCCTTGCGGGGTAGACAGAGCCAACAGTCTTGAAAATACTGATAGGCCACATTGAGCTATTTGGCTTAATGATAGAATTGAGTTGCTTTTACTAGGAAAATACCCTGATAATTCCCGTTCTCGTGGGAAATTCGTAAAATATTTTCAGTCAACCCGTACTGTTTCAGTATGGACTAGTATGACTCATATTATTCCGATTTCTTTGTATTCAGTAATTTATGTAACACCATATACACACTACTAAATCATACCCCGCGTTTGAGGAAAATTCAGGAAATTCCACTACCTCAAAGCTTACTATCCCGATAGCACCAGATTTACTACTTCCTAGTCATTGGTATGCGGCCCGTCTCCCACAGGTTCTACGAATACTTCTGTCACATCTCCGCTCCCTGAATATAAACTCAATAGGTCATTTAATGTATTTACCGGTTTGAGGTAACACTATTCAGTTATAATGGAGAAATCGGAATAGTACATTATTTTTAATCCAAAGACGGAAGTTTCATAATTTGTTATATTTATTTTTATATGCAATTTTTTGTTTCCAAAAAAACAAACAAACAAAAGTATTATTCCAAAACGAAACGAAAAATGCTCTTTGTCTCTCAATCAAGTCGTCTTTTTACCATAAAGTAGTTACTAGATTTGGCTTCGACCGCTTAAAAGCTTATGAACCTTTTTCTCTGCAAACCAAGCTATAGTGTGCAAAATTTCATAGAGATTGGTTTAGTGGTTTTGACGTGAAAGATGGTCAAATAAACACTCTTTCACATTTTTAATAAACAAATAATTGAATGAATCTTATTCGTTGTAATATTGAATTACAATGCATAAGATTCATTCAATTATTTGGGAATATTAAGCACCTATGTACTTTGACACACGATTATTTTGCAAAAGTTCTGAATGGCTTAGAGAACATAACCCTATACGCGCCCGCTACACATTTTTCGAGTAACATTCAGCTGTTTGCACGAGTCAAATATAAAACAAATGTTAGATTTCCCAAGCCGAAACTAACAAAACTACAATGTTACCAACTTATGTATGTTGCAGCACTGAATGTTTATGAGGTAAGTTATTTCATCCAATTATTTTTACAAAGTAGACGTAACAATACTACTCGTAAAAGAACATTTTCATTTATTACCGTAAAGAGTACTTACATATGTTGGCAGGATTTTATTTTTTTATGGTAGTTTTTTAGACCTGTGAGCTTTCCCGGAGTTTTAAGCAGAGACCTTTTGTGCAAGCTTTTCAGATATATATATATATATATATATATATATATATATATATATATATATATATAATATCACTTAAATGCAATTTTTGGCGGATTTTGAAGCATACATTGTAAATGAATTCAAGAGTTTTAAAGAAATAAGGAGGAAGTTTATGCTATAGCTACAAGAACATAATAATTCACGAATAAATTTAGAGAATATCATATTCTGAAAATATAATTTCTTCCTCATATGATGTTTTGCAAATAGCATTAGGTATACTGAGACTGAGGGCTACAACTAAGAGCTACAAATTTTCCTATTTTTCATATGGATGTCGCTATTCTGTTTCCGTGGAAATGTCGGGAATACTCATAATAAGTATGTTAAATAATTAAACTTACTTGCCAAATTTCAGTGTTCTACGCCCAACACCTTCGGCTTTACGTACCTGTCAGTCGACTCTGTAAATTTTTAGAAGGTAGTTTTATATAATTTGATCATGCAATAGGATCACCATTATATCCTATTTCATATAAAAAGTGATACATGACAATGATAGCTTTACAAACTTTTTACACGTTATACATACATATATAGTCACGTCTATATTCCTTACAGAGTAGACAGAGTCACCCGTCTTGAATAGACTGAGAGGCCACGTTTAAATGTTATCGGTGAAAATATAACAAAAAAGCAGGGAGCAATAAAAGACATAATCCCGGTCCTGCCTTTACGGGACGCGACGTTTGAAGTTATTGTTGAAGTTCTCAAGTTTCCCAGAAAACCAGAGGAAAAGTGGGATTAAATTAAATGCACTTCTTAGTTGATACTAGCTTTTGACCGCGGCTTCGTCTGCGTGTTTCCTTTTTTGCAATAAAGCTTATGTTCTTCCTCACGGTCATCTCTGTTTCTGTACCAAATTAAAAAAATAGTCTTTTGCACTCTTTTATTATACTTGACACTCAATAATACTCTGTGCTTGCTTTCATTGGACTAGGCAAATAATATAGTTGCTTTTTTTTGCCTATATTCTAAAATTAATGAAAATTCTTATTAATCCATAAAAGATAAAGTATTTGTGAACCTTCAGAGACTGAATGATGTGATTTTGCAGATATTTTCGTCGGGTGCTTGCCTGGTACGGAAACGGCAGAGAAATTTGACAATAAACTAAGAGATGGTGTGGTTTTACGCCACATCAAAAAACAACCTCGCTAAATGCAATATTAAAAGTAAATTAAGTTCAGTTTTCATAAATTTTTATGTTATTACACTTTGCCAACAGGCTCTTCGAGGAAGGAAATATATTTTCCAAGTTCGCGGGCACGTTTCAACGGCGCTGAGTAGCGTTTCATGGTAGTGGCATATTTCATACATATTATGTAGTTGGTTTCAAGATGGCCGACACGTGCCAATTTTTAACTATCGCATTTTTAATGAAACAAATGAATATGTGCCGTGTGGTTACCGGCACCATTACAAAAAAGAATAGGACCACTACATCTCTTTCCTATGGATGCCGTAAAAGGCGACTAAGGTATAGGCTTATAAACTTGGGATTCCTCTTTTAGGCGATGGGTTAGCAACCTGTCACTATTTGAATCTCAATTCTATCATTAAGCCAAATAGCTGAACGTGGCCATTCAGTCTTTTCAAGACTGTTGGCTCTGTCAACCCCGCAAGGTATATAGATGTGACCATATGTATGTATGTATGTATGTATGTATGTATGTATGTACAGATGTATATTCATTTGTATTGGAATAATTGAAAGATTGGAAGTTGTTATCAAAATAAACTTATCACATATGTTAAGTCTTGATAAGTATATCTACAGAATTAAACGGACATTATAGAGATTTTGTAGGGAGTCAAGAAAGGATGCGCTGTTAATGAAAGCAAGCACAAGAACAGCGCACTTCTTCCATAATTCGGTTCAAATAATGGAAGGTTGGCTTTATGAGACTGTTGGCTCTGTCTTCCTCGTGATGGATAAAGACGTGACATTTATGTAAATCGAATGAATAATGATAATAGTTTCCAATTCCAATCAGTGCACAAAGCAGTCACTATAGACTGAGGTATTACGGCTGTAATCTCACTTCCGGTTCAATTGCACTACAAAGCTTACCTACATACATATTAACGTGTTCAAATTTAAGGCACACGTTCACTGCGCAGCCGAATATTTTACCTTAAGATTTTTATACAGAGGGTGTCAAGGGGAACGTTTGAATGGGATAGCCTAAAAGAACGTAATTTGTACTAACTAGTAGTGGTAGTGTAGTGACGTAAGGTTCCCGGCACCAATAAAAAAAGAATAGGACCACTCCATCTCGTTCCCATGGATGTCGTAAAAGACGACTAAGGGATAGTAAGCCTATAGTAAACTTGGGATTCTTCTTTTAGGCGATGGGCTGGCAACCCTGGTATTTGAATCTCAATTCTATCATTAAGCCAAACAGCTGAACGTGGCCTATCAGTCTTTTCAAAGCTGTTGGCTCTGTCTACCCCGTAAGGTATAAAGACATGATCATATGTATGTATGTTGTATTTACTACACAAAAAACTAAACAAATAATTGTAATTTTCTCACATTATGTAAGTACGGTCAGATAAAAGAGTTAATTAGATAGAAACAGAGGTGGTTTGTTTAATCTGTTAGTGACCGTACATGATTTAAGCAGTGGACGGCATCTGTGACGCAGCGGTAGTGCACTTGTATGTGTCACAGGAGGACCCGGGTTCGAATCTCGACTGGGCTTGTTTGGATCTTGGAACCATCGGGTTAAGATTTAGTAATACGAGTAATCCCGATATTTGCATACGAATATTTTCATGTAGAATAATTTTTTCGGGTACCTACCATCGACTTTTACCATATCATCTCTGATTTGATGAAGAAATTTATTCTTGCACCTTACAATTGTTGCATTTTATTGATATATACGTGTATTAATTTTTTTTCGATTAATTTGTAATAGTCTGCCAAGCCAGTGTGCGGCGCCCCTTTAGATAATCGGCAACTTGTTTGACATCGCCGACGCGAAATCATTATATTAATTGAATTATATTCAGATAAATTATTTACGTTGTCTGTTTGTCTGGTTTATGACGTGATGAAAGAAGTGGAAATTGTTCATTAAATTAATAGAAATAAATCTATTGATTTAGGAAAGTTTCCTGAAATGCCCAACGGGAATGGGACAAAAATGAAACAAATTTGTAAAAGGAAAATTATATTTCCCTGTCAATAATAATATGATAAATGCAGAAGTGAGTTTGTTTGTTTGTTGCCTCTTCACAGTTAAACTACTGAACCATTTAAGCTAAGCGAAATATCTTTATTCTTTTGTAGGTGGCGCTAAATTCGCGCGGGCGGATCTGCGGGTAAAAGCGTGTTTTAAAATTAGAATAGTAAGAAAAATCTGCATTTATAACATCTGTAAATATATTTTCCTTTAATTAGATACCCACGTTTAAGTACTAATTTATCTAATTGCATTCCTTTTTTTCGCAGATGTATTTTTACGTCCGTACTCAAAATTACCATTCATTTTGAAACATCACTTATAATGAAAGCCCAAGCCTGAGCTTGCATTTAGCTTTGGAATAAAAGGGACGCTACTTTATTTTTCTACATGGGTTTCATAAATTCGGATTGGTATTGAGTCCCTAAATATTAAAATGGGAAAAGAAAGCCTAAAAGAATGAATGGTTCTTTTTACCGTAAAATTGAATAAGTTTCTTATTGAAAGTTCAATGATTCTAGCGTGTGTGATAAAACTGCTTTTTCGTATGTAGAAATGATAACAATATAACTATATTTACTTTTGTTGGAAAATCTTTCAACAATTGTGTGATCTATCCTCTGGCCCATTAAATAGCCAGCTATTTTCAGCAAAGGTAATTAGGGAAAAAATGTGGGACACAAGACTTAGATGACTGTGTTCAAAACAATAGGTAGTTGAAAAAAATATAAAGGGAGAGAGCTTAAAGAACGATGATAAAATTCTTTTTAATATTTTGCGCCGTTGCTAACACAATAATCCTGAAACGAGATGCTGTGTACTTAATTATTTTCGTTTACAAGTATAATGAACTCGGTTAATTACTAAACGGAGTTGGCACCGTTCCTAAAAAGGGTCATCAGCGTGAAGATTTTTGTCGCCGTAAAGATTTCCAAGTGCCAATTTGTACGAGGAACCCTAAAAAGGGTATGAATATAGCCAAGTCATGAATATTTATGGCCGTAATAATCGGCTATACTGTGGGTTCGGCAGAGAGCGTTCGGAAAATTAATCATTCTCATATTTTCGATCCTTGATGTATCTCTGTTATTCTAATATCGAAATTGACGAACATTTTGCCGAATTTGTAAATTTTCAACGTGTTTTTGTTGCCGGAATGCTTGTAAAGAAAATATGTTTTCCACAATATGTATGTCTCTCAAAATCATAAAATCGTTTGTACTAGCTCTTGCGTGCGGCTTCGTCTGCGTTGTTCTCGGTAATGTAGATAACTGATTATCATTATTTGAAGATACCTATGGCTTATTTGGTATCACAGATATAGAATATGCACTCGTCAAAATATACTTTGTGAATCAAAAGGGGGTTGTTTCTTTTATATATTGACAATACATATCTTAGTATGAACGCACAAAAAAAAATTTTAGTCCTCTTTAATATATTAAGATTTCAACAAGAGCAAACTCTCAGGAAATTACTAGTATACGAAATATATTGAATTTGAACTCATGCCGATCACACATTTCCGATCTTTTTGTTATAACCATATGGTCGTTTCTGAGAACCCCTTTTTGTCGCCGCCAGTTGTAGGCTGTTTAATTTGCCTTCAAACGGTTTTCTATTTCCAGAATGTTCTATATATTTCTCTTATTTCTGTCAAAATCATGATGAGACCAATGAATGTGGATTAAACGATATAAGTTTGCAGGGAATCGTGGCAAGTGGAATGATGTAGTCTCTGCCTCTCCATCCGGAAAAAAAGAATGATTATATCTATGTATGTAGGAATACACATGTATCACCTTTTCGGCGTAGACAAAGTCAACAGGCCTGAAATTACTGAAAGGCCACGTTAGCATAACGAATCTAAAAGTGACAGGTTGCTAGCCCATCGCCTATAGAAACAATCGTTTATAAGCCTTTTCTTCAATTAACTATTTTGATATTAATCTGCACGGAAAGAGAAGCGGCTGGTACACATTAGATTGTTGCTACCAGCATGAAAGCTTATAGCATATAGCTTATAGCTTTCATTGAAAAAAAAAAGAATTAAATTATTCTATTGTTAAATAGCGGTTTTAACACGTTTAGGGACTTTGGCGACTCCTCGAGCGACTCGAACAAACTTTACCCCAAATTAAAGGTAAACACCTTGACCGATAAGGTTAAAGGTAAAATGAAACAATAACCCATGGTACCAACCAAGTAGCTTATTCCCAGGGGTAGATACTAAGCAAAAACTTCATTTATATGGCTTTTTTGGGAAAAGCTTGGTAAAATTGGGAAATTTGGGAGGAATTTTAGGATGAAGCCCTAAAATGAAATTACAGGTTAGATTTTATATCTATCCATGTAAAATTCAGTAATCATTCAGTAGTTTTTGCGTGAAAGAGTAAAATTTTATTTATTTTATTCATTGTTAAATAAAAAAAAAAAAAAAAAAAAAAAAAATTAAAAATTTTATAAAAAAAAAAAAAAAAATATAAGCACTTGCTTACAAACATTCGCATTTATAATATTAGTATCGATTGTTACCAATACATACATCACGTCTTTATCCTTATCCGGGGTAGAAAGCGCCACTAGCCATAATACTAGAATGCAACGTTTCGCTTGGATGGTCATTCTTAACATGTTAATTTAACAATTACAGAAAGCTTCCGCCATTTTATTTGGGTGAACACAAAAGTCAATGTTAAAACATTCATTGCCATAAGAACTAAAGTTCTAATTTTGTAAATCATCCTGATGTTGTGCTTTATGTACCTGCAGCAATATTATATTCATGAATCACAATTACAGTACCTAAAGTTAAATAACATTACTTATGTCAAAAAAAAAGGGAAGCCTTAAAAATATTTTATTGCATAAATATGATTGGTATTCAGCAGGTATGGAGGCACCTTTAACAAGGCAGGCATAACCCAGTATAATTGAATAAAATCCACAAGTTGCGAATTTTTATTAAAATTTCCAGATTTTCCCCACCGCTCTGCCAATTTCCGTTCGAACCGGCCCGAAATGAACAAGATTTTACATATTTTCCTTTCGATTCATTTATTTCGGGACTAAAAGATTTAAGTTTCGTTAAAATTGTATTCTGAATTCAATTTTGATTTTGTCATTTATCATTTAATATCATTAATGTTCGATTCAGTTACGGCTGAGAACGAAATAAAGAATCATATCTTTAGTAGACCGCAATAAATACGTACTGTACACAGCAGAAGCTGACTGAACGGTTTGCGTATAAACAGGGAGTTGTGTTTCTAAGCCGTACTGTACATAATCTGTAATTATTTTTTTTTTCCTATACTTCCGTTGCTTCGTTCACATTCATCAAAAGACAACAGATAAGGTAGTGATTTTCCATTGCAGAGCGGTTTAAAAACCGCTCTTTACTTTTGATGACAGGGTAAGATTATAAAGGTTCCTCTAATTTTAATACTGGGAAAATGGATTATGAATGACCGAGTCTAATTTTAGCTGCTTACCGGGGATAATATTTTGATTGAGAAGATTACATTTATTTTAAAAGAGCAGTTTTGTTTTTCTAATTACTTAAGTATGCAATGCCTAAATGTGTCTATTTATATCTGAATTACAACATAAAGTCATACAGCTGAACGTGGGCTTTCAGTCTTTCAGATTTGACAATGTATATGTTATACACACATACATATATGTAACATTTTCCGAGGACGAATTGGGTAAGTACGTTTATTGTCATGTCAAGATTACCAAAAAAATTGCGTGTTAGTTCGAGTATAGGGCAAAAAGCCTAAGAGCCTGCGTTTCTAGCTCTAAATAAACATTTCTTGTTGATTTTTAATTAAGTCTGCGGAACTCTCCGTTCAATAACTGGTCCAACTTTTTTATTATTTCTGTCAAAGTTAAATGGTTGGGAAATATAGTCTGTGTTATTTCAATACGTCAGAAGCGATGGGGAGTTGAATACAATAGACAAGTAAGTTCTGAAGGAATTTATTTCGGGCACAGAATTATTACAGCACCGCTGGGGCTGGTTCAATCTGTGCGATGTGTTTAATGAAATTATATTACTATATTATATTACCATATACCTACTCACATTACAAATGTGAACGTTTGTAAAGATATGTGAGTGTTAGTTACTATTTTAAACAAAATGTATTGAACGGATTTTGATTAAATTTGTACTGACGTATTACGTATACGTCTATATATTTGAAATTTGGCATGTTGGTTTCTATGTCAACTAAAGGTTGGCCTATTAAAAAAAATCCGATAACGGAGTCGCGGGCACTCACTAGTAAGTCAAAATAAGATAAATAATAAGATTAAATTCGGGCCGTTATATCCAAAACAACTTAAGTACCTGTATTTCTAAGATGATATTTACGAGGGTAAATATAACATTGTTTGTCCGAAATTCGGCAAGGCGATTATCGTACGCCGTAATCACAATGCCCACTAATTAATCCTACTCTTGTTTTATCAAAGAGATTCTTATTAAAGATTATATTAAATGGTTTCGTTGTTTCCCATGTTATGCAGATGTTTAGGCTAAAATTTGATATTAGACCATTTCTTAAACTGATGGAAGCATGTAAGAAAATAAGAAAATTTTAGGTACATTTTGAACATATAAGTATTCTTACAAGTGTTCATCAATTTTACTTAATAAAAGTAAAAAAATAATAAATGTTGTTATTTGAAATTCAATTTTATCACTGTGGATGGACTACGTATCTTTTCAATACTATTATATGGCTATGGCTAACCTGAAAGATATGAAGGTATAATATAATTATGTCTATAGATAGGTGGGATAAATGAGAAAAAGAGGGACACACTTATTACCCTGTCCGTTTATCGCCTTTTATGACCTCAATAGGAAATGAATGGATTGGTCCTATTCTTTTTTCTAATGGTGCCGGGAACCACGCGGCACCAAAATTTAAAATCAATACTTTAATAACACTCTACCCGTGCGCGATATCCATATTCACTTAATAATGAAATTCCGCGATGTAAGCCCGTCAAAAGTTCTCCTGCCGTGTGAAATTGCGATATCATATTTAACGACATTAATGTTTATGTTAGGATGTGTGGCGCTTAAATTATGCCACAGGTTAAATAGGATTTGAATTTTTTCATAACATGACATATAATCACGTCTGTATCCCCTGCGGGGTAGACAGAGCTAATAGTCATCAAAACTCAGCTGCTTGGCTTGGCTTGAGATTTAAATAGTGGCAGGTTCTAGCCTATCGCCGTAAAAGAATCCCAAGTTTATAAGCTCTTCCTTTGATTGACTTTGACAATTTGCATGAGAAATGAAGCAGCTGGCACACGTTATGTTTTTTAGACCATATTCTGTTTTGGTTTTAGAAAATAAAAAAATCATAAAAATGTTCATTTTCCCGCTGCGAGCGTAACACTGTCTCGTGCACTGAAATGATTTAATCAGGCTCGTCATAAAATGTCACCATAATTTAATGTAAGGCCTTATTATATAAGTGTAATAGGACAAAAATGTTTAGCAATAATTACTTGGCATGTTAATCTATTTTATAAATTTACCTATTTCAGTAGATACTGAAGATGTACTCGTATATCATTGAATTACAATATAGAAGCCGAACAAAACAAAATGAACGGTATGATCATAATTAAGCTTTTCATATTCGGTAGGTTCATTATCTTACTTAATGATACAAGGACAAAGAAAGGTGGTAAATTACATACATACATATGTACATAAAATCACGCCTCTTTCCTGGAGGGGGGAGGTAGGTACTTCCTTCGCTTCATCCACATTCATAACTCTCTTCATGCAAGCTCGGCGGTTTTGGGTACTGTTGACCTGACCCTTTACCAGGACGTCCTTAATTTGATCAAGATACGTTAGTCTAGGCCTTAAATTTTTAGGTGGTAAATTTCATGATAAAAATAGGAAGGCCTAAAACGAACATATCTATCTTGACCAAATTTTAATCATTCCTTTTTCTCTCAAATACGTACCAAAACAAGCATTTGAAATTTAGAAAACAAAATAAGTGGACCCACGAGTGAAACCGGCGACGGAACGCAATGTTGCATTTCAAACAATCCCGACCGCAAACCGCAGAGAGCTACCGCAGGAACAGCGCCCAGCCGCGTCTAAAATCCTGTGTAATCTACATTTTGTTGAGGGTCAACTGGCTTAATGTGAATTAGAGACTTAAAATGCCCATTCAACTAATCATTTATATGCAAACATATATAATTTTCTAGTGAGTCACGTATCGAAAACAGTCATTTGAAATGTTGAAAACAAAATCAGTGTCCCACGAGTGAAACCGGGAACGAAATGTGCTCGGCGACTGCTGCATTTCAAACAATCCCGACCACAAACCGCAGCTCCCGCAGGAACAGCGCCCAGCCGCGTCTAAAATCCCGTGTAATCTACATTTTGTTGAGGGTCAACTGGCTTAATGTGAATTAGAGACTTAAAATGCCCATTCAACTAATCATTTATATGCAAACATATATAATTTTCTAGTGAGTCACGTATCGAAAACAGTCATTTGAAATGTTGAAAACAAAATCAGTGTCCCACGAGTGAAACCGGGAACGAAATGTGCTCGGCGACTGCTGCATTTCAAACAATCCCGACCACAAACCGCAGCTCCCGCAGGAACAGCGCCCAGCCGCGTCTAAAATCCCGTGTAATCTACATTTTGTTGCGGGTCAACTGGCTTAATGTAGACTGGATTTTGAAAAGGCCGATGCAACAAACAATTATAATTAAATAGTATGGTGTAAACCCACATACAACAATTTACTTCATTCTACTCCAAAGTAAACACGGAGAGTTCTCAATTAAAATTAAGTGATTTAGAGAAGGATTTGTCCCTTACTTCGACCCTCATGTCAATATATCGCAGCCGCTATAATCTTTATAAATAGTCCTCGTCTCTAAATGAAATCCAAGTATTTTATCCGACGTTTTAGTAAGGGCCATCAGATAGGTTTATATAATTTTAGAAATGTCCAGAATAATAATAAAAATTTGGTTTAGATTGTGCTGGTATAGGGTTTTATGAAGTGAGAGGGAATATTGTAAAGGAGCTTGAAATATTTACTAATGCATAGTCGAATCATTCAGTAAATAACTAACTTTTATATATACACAAAATTTCAAAGAGATATTGGTTCGGTAGACGCGTGAAGATACAACAAAAAATAAATAAACTTGCTTTTACGCATTTATAATACATAAAGATAGTCACGTCTATATCCCTTGCGGGGTAGACAGAGCCAACAGTCTTGAAAAGACTGAATGGCCACGTTCAGCTATTTGGCTTAATGATAGAATTGAGATTCAAATAGTGACAGGTTGCTAACCCATCGCCTAAAAACGAATCCCAATTTTGTAAGCCTATCCCTTAGTCGCCTTTTACGACATCCATGGGAAAGAGATGGAGTGGTCCTATTCTTTTTGTATTAGTGCCGGGAACCACACGACAATTATAATAATAGTTCGAATTCGTTGTGTTGTCAAGACGTGCAATAACTTTGGTCCGTTAGTCTCATTTTACGAACTTTCCGTGTCTAAGTTTCCTCGAATCTGTGGCGCAACTAAGCCCCTCACACGACTTTTTGCCGGATTTGTCGACTCGACGCCCTTTTATCGACTTGCTGGGTTTATTCTAAGTAGTTTTTGCGTTACATTACATTATTTATAGCTATCATTTTCCTGATGGTAGAAAAATCTTTTATTGTGAGAAAAACACTTACATTATAATGATTTATGGCATCTCTTTATTGCATAACCAGAACTATATTTTAAGCAGTTAAAAGTTTAGCTTTCTCTACATTTACAGACACAGACAAACTTTTCATTTTTGCCATATTCTTCGGTGTTTAAGAAGGAGGTCAGTAAACTTTACTTCAAACTTTCGTTTTATTAATAAAATAGCAAAGCAATTTCCGTCTTAGTCATTAAACACGTTTTTATCAAAATTGATTGCCTTCCCTATTTAGAAAATTTTAAATATCGTGTATACCATTTTTATCTTCACAAAGCAGTGTTATTAATGATAAAAGAGCCCAGAGGGTACACAAGACAATACCTCTTTGTACTGCAAGTAAATATAATGACACAGTATTATACAAGTAAGCAGAAGGAGAACCTTGACAAAAACGTACATTTTTGGCGAAGTAAAGGTGTATTTTGCAAAAATTTGGTGGCGGAACGGATGATAATTTACACGTTATGGTAAGTGGTTTCTAAGATATTGAATTGTAATGTTACTGCAGTCTTGCGTGGATGACTTACGGGATTGAAAAACTTTGTGTGGGGGGTTAGGTTCTCCAGTCCGATCATGGAGATCCGACGGAACATAAGAGTCACTTCATCAAATTACCTATAAATTTACTTCTCTCTTAAAAAATAGGACACAGGACTGACTGATTTATTGATAAAACAAATCCCTAGACAGCGGGCGAAGAATTTGAAAAAAAAAAATTGAATTTGGGCGTTTCTTTATGTTGTAGAAGAACTCTGTGGGCCTACTAGAAGAAATTTCTCTAGAAACAAGATGTGTCCTTATACGAAATTTCTCTTTAGTTTAAGTTCTATTTCTACTTTTTCCTTGATGTACATAAATATATAAATAAAAAATAAATAAACTCTAATAAAGAAAAGGAAAGGAAAAATTTGGGATTTTCTGTTTATTTTATAAACATGTTTTAACAATACCCTGAAATAGAAAAGATTGGTTTCTCTATTACATTTACTGTGGTAACGACCAAAGGAACCGAGGGTCCCTTTGACCTCAGTTAAACAGGCTTAATACTTTGACAGGGCGATTCTTTAATTTTAAATTCTTGTCACATCATTATAGCGACATTTAAAGTCCCAGGATACTTTCTGAAGTCAAATTGGCGGGACAAAAGATAAAATGGCTTCTTAAGTTCTTGAACTTGAAACGTTCGTAAGAAAGGAGAAATTAGTAAATTAATTGTAAGTACCTTGTCTTCATTTTTGTCTTTGATGTTAAAGAGGTCTCGGAAGAAGCCGTTAGATACGCTTACAATACTTTTTCAAATTCTACATTGACATTACATTACTGTCTTAAAAGAAGATTTTTCGTCATCTATCTGATCTTTCCGTCTGCGGTTTGATCTACTTCTTATATACATGTATCTTTGGTTTATCGAATGTGAAAGCAATACTATCGAGGGCAAACTCACTATCAATGTTATCGATATTATTTTCTTTCTATACTACTGTACCAAACTGAGCTATCTATAGTATTAATACTATCCGATCGATATCCGACGCCAACTATCGATAGATGACAGGCAACGCTGCTGTCAGTAAAGCGTGATGCAGATATCTGCTTAAAAATACATAAGAAAGTGATACTTTACATACTGTGAAATAATGACATTAAAAAAATCTTTTTGCATTCGGCTTGTTGCCTCACTTCAATCCTAATGTATTTTGCGTAGGAGAAAATGACAAATGTATAACGTAGCTACAAGAACACTTGCCTCCTTACGAAAGCTCATCAATCATACACTTTACAACTTCGAGAGTAATACGTATAATTTTGACACTGACATGACGTAATATAAATACAGCATAAAAACTTATTAATTTTTGCAGCAACATCACGAAGGATGGAGGTGGTCAATAAACATTTTATAATTATGTTACTCGCCTGCAGCTTAGCAGTCCGTGCGAAGCTAGCAAAAAAGTGGCTAATCATTAAAGCATTAAACTGTTAAACAGGTTTTGTATGGTTGAATTTAGATGGGTACGCCTGAGCAGACCAAATATTGGTCGAAAAATGAATTAAATAAGTGGGACTTTGATAAGGGAAAGGAAAATCTCTATAGGGCCATATTTTTAACATATCTTGCATGTAACAATTCAGTTCATCGACTTGTAAAATTTTCGCTGAATTTGCTAACAACATAAAAACCTGACTTTTGTTATTTATGTTATAGAGGGCGCTCTCAATACTCTGTTCCTGAAAATCTATAGAAAAATATAGAACATAAGAACCGTATTAGAATTTACTAAGGTTTATTTTGCGTTGAACAGTTTTTCCAATATTATAAGGGGTATCATTATTTTTTCTGTGAGCTTATAATATTGTTTGTTAAAAGCAGTAAAAACAACGTTATGGATTTTTTATCGTACAATATTATGGGTAGATTTTGTTGAATTTTTTTAACAATATCATTCTCTCGCCATTCCGTATTCAAAATAAATTTTCAGTTGTTCACTTTGAAGTTGAGTGTTCACTAAAAATGAAAATATATCAGGTCAAAGGTAAACGTAGCAAAATAAATATGCAAGGACGTTGGTAATGGGAAGATGGAGACTGCCTATCCCTATGAAAAAGTGATGGTTGAAAATAACTAGGTATCCTTTCATTTCATTTTTTTCATTTTATTTCATTTCAAAACATTTCGCTTACTTACGGTTCTGCTACAGGTATTGTATTTTATCCTATTGACTATAATTTTATAGCTTTTTCATAAAATTTTATCAGAGTGTACAGGGTCCATCATTGTAAAGGGTCAGACGTCAATGGGTTGGAAAGCAAATCGTTGCTCTGACGGCTGGTACAAGTTACAAGCTGATGTGATACACGAATTTATAATTTACTAGCGACCCGCCCCGGCTTCGCACGGGTGCAAAATTCGGAAAAAAATATACATAAAAACCTTCCTCTTGAATCACTCTACCTGTTACAAAAAATTGCATCAAAATCCGTTGCGTAATTTTAAGCATACAGACAAACAGACTAAAATAGCGACTTTGTTTTATACTATGTAGTGATACCAACGCACACGCATTCGTTTGCGATATCATACACTCCAACCGAATGAAGAAAAAAGTAGATTATGATGTGACTTTTGTCTCTATATCCAGGTGCCTGAATGTGCAAGTTTGCTTATGAAGTTTTCCTTCACAATAAAAGCATCGGTAAGCACTCAATCTGAACTAATTTAGAATTGAGTCAATAAGTTTTGAAGCAGTGCCTCCCTACTCATCATGCCTTTTCATTCAGACATCTTAACCGTTCCCAAGACCAATGACAATAAATAGTATGAACGGGATAAAATGCGTTTATGAATTAGGAATAATTACTTGATATTCTTGAACCATCGGCTGTAGTTAAAGGATACTTGATTCGAATTCAGATATCTGGCTTCTGGCCGTCTCGGGAACAGTCACATCAAAGGCATTCATCCCGGTATGGTGAACGTATACGGCAGGATATAACGTCATACACAGATGTTGGATGGAAACATGATGGTACTAATTCTAAATTCTTTTTTTGAGTGCCGTGTGGTTCTCAGCTTTTTGAATAGAAACACTCCATCTCTTTACTGTGGACGTCGTAAAAAGCGACTGAGCTTAAAAATAGCTTCAAAATCTTGGGATTCTTCTTTTAGGCGACGCGACGGGCTAGCAACCTGTCACTATTTGAATCTCAATTTCACCATTTAGTCAAATAGCTGAACGTGATATTTCTGTATTTGTGACACTGTTGGCTCTATCTTACCCGTGAAGGATGACGACGTGATTGTATGCATGTATATTGTCCGTCAAAATGCTGAGTCTAGAAATTTTTCGTATGGCACGAAGAGAGGATTTTCAGAAATTAACACGGGTACGGAAATAAAAGTTTCCGGATTTTACTCTATCCCATACTATAATAACATTATGATATCCATTCTATCTGAATAGATTTTGATAAAAATATAGTTTAAACCTCGGAATCGGACATAGGCTTTACGTACATTGGTTGCAATTCCTATAGTTTGGCAAAAAATCTAATTTTACACAGGCGGCGACACGGGCGAACTCTATTCCTCGTGTAGGTCAACTGGCTCGATACATTTTACGACCGTATGTTTCGCGAGTTAGATTGCAGGGTAGGCTCTTGGTAGAATGCAAAGCGATAGTGTTCTGAGAGCGATTTGGTTCCCCATTATTGTTGCTCTGACAAATTTGATCTGGCAGATGGAATCTGTGCAATACTCATACATAAATCTCGTCTTATAATTTTCGGAGTAAATAGAGTCAGTCTCGACATTATATGAAGGCCACATTCTGTTGAATCAACGATTGAGATTAAGATAGTGACAGGTTGTTAGTCCTTCGCCTTAAAGAATAATCCCTAGTTGAAATCTTGCACGAGATGAATATTCTTATATGTCCTTTTATCCTCTCTATGTTTATGTGGTCTGTCATAAAACCTTTTACATGATAACAAAATTAAAAAGCATCTCAAAATAGATTTCATTGTCACAATATCTCATTTCATCAATACGGATTAATCTTTAGAAAAAAATTAGAACAATGATGTTAATCAATTTTCTTCTACTAGTATTAATGAGCACCTGCTATTAAGGTTTTAATTGAAATTACTGGTTTTATGTAAACCATAGTCTCCTTTAGACATTTCAATCGAGAGTAATAGTAGTCGGTCTGTTTATGAACTGAAATTCAATTCTTTTTTACTATTAAGACCATGTACTTAGACAAAAAAATTTCTGTTGTGTACGCAAGAAAAAATGGGTTAAATTTAAATTTTTGTCTAATATTATTTATATCAGTTTTTTCTTTACAATGTATAGTGTGTCAGGAAAATGAAGCTATGATGTCACAAATGTTCAATAATATGCCAGGCGGTAATGCGACGAATACAACAGAGGCTAACGGTAAGTCCTTCTTTCCTGGGACATGTGGGGACTACATCATTCCACTTACCACGACACCTGCATACTTATTTTCGCTTCATTCACCTTGGTAACTCTCTTCATGCTAGTTCGGCGTTTTCGGGTCAAATCTAGAGGACCTTTCGCCAGAACGTATCTGATTTGATCAAGGTACATTCGTCTTGGCCGTCTCTTAGAATAAAAAAAGAATAAAAACTTTATTTGCTTTTGATAAGGGTTTACAAAAGGTAGCATAAAACATATTTCCTCCTGATCAGCCGTTAATAATAGCATGCAAATATAATAGTATTACACCTAAGTCAAATATATATCTACATAATGATATTATTTTGTAAGTTAAACTGTAAATAGTAACTTCATATAAGTCAACATTTGATTTCAATTAAATAAAAAAAATATGAATAAATTAAATTACTTACTAAAATTGAGAAATATTCTTTCTCTCATATATTTGCACATTCACACTTGCACCCTCCACAATAGTTCCTCGGGACCTGAGGTCCGCTTTCCTGTTTTCAGACCATTGGCACGCTTTCTCATTGACTTTCTCTTTGTATTTTGCTTATAATCAACCTGTTTATATTAATATAATACATATTTTTGATAATTCAGAAGAAATTGAGCCTGAAGAGAAAACTGCTTTACCTGAATCTTCAATACAGGACGCTTTAAATTTGGACATCGGTAGATATAGTACGCAGAGATTTGATTACTACAACATGCAGAATTTCAGGTTGGAAGAGAAACAAAGTGTTATTCGTGAACACCGATGTTACGACGATTATATTAAATGTCTTATCAGTCAGTAAGTATTGCCAACTAAAATATACATACATATAGTCACGTCTATATGCCTTGTAGGGTAGTCCGAGCTGACTGAAAGGCTACGATCAGCTGTATGGCTTAATGATGGAATTAAGATTTAAATAGATACGTTGCTATTTAAATCATAAAGTAGGAATCTCAAATTTAAAAGCGTATCCCTTAGTCGCCTTTTATGACATCCGTGGGAAAGATATAAATTAGTTCTTCTCTAAAGTGATCCCACACTTGAAAATAGATTCGTTTGTAAAGCCATACTCGTAAATGCTGTTAAGTTTATCTTCAAGCGGAAATATTGTATTTTTTTCGGTGGGAACAAACTTCAGATAAGGAGTCGGGTCAGCAAATTGATATGGCAAAAGCCATTAGGGCCAAGAAGTCCCCGAGTGGAGATCACGTACCGAAAAGCGTAGCGTAGGACGGCCCCTCGCGTGGACCGATGATCTGGTGAATTCCTTGAGGAAACGTTGGATACATATTTCTTTCAACAGATTGAGTTGGAAATCATTTGGGGAAGCCTATGTTCAGCAGTGGACGTCCTTCGGCTGATATGATGATGATGAAGACCCAGGAAAAAGTTGAAAAGATAGTTCCTCATCACGACCTCTAATTAATCAATATTCTAAACCGTTTGTTTCAGAACAACTATGAACCGAGTGTGTGGATATAGTGAAACGATGAAGAAGAAAAAAAATTGGGTGAATCTTATCTCAATCTGTGATCTCTATTTTGACAATTGCAGAAGAGGAATGAGTAAGTCTTTTTAAAACTTTAGCTTTTACCCGCAACTTCGCAAGCGTGAATTAAGCGACACCTTCAAAAGAATATTTACAGGTTTTTCTCAAATACTACATGAACTATAGGGGAGGCTGGGTGATTTCGAAATCTTCAAAGATTTGTCAACTATAAGCTTAAAGAATTTACTTGTGACAAAATGCTATCCTGTTCTTTTCATAAAAAAAATTGTATGGCAATTCAAAGTGGCAATGCGGCTAGTATTTTGGGTACGATATAAGCTTTTGAAGATCATTTGATATCCATAGAAATTTAATATATAGATGTTTTTAATAATGATAATTTAAGTTTATTTTTTTACTTTTTTTACAATATCCCATTTTGATTGATTAACGAATATATAAGTCATATTTATTATAAGTTTTAGTTTATTATTGTTTTTTTATTGTATTGATAATTGTAGTAACAATTATCTAATCTCAATTTTGTCATCTTTAATATACATACAGTTATTATACTTTTCAGGATTTTGGGTTGGCTACAGACACGGCCCTTGTGAATGGTGGAACAAAACAATGGAATACACTATTGATCATTATTATCAGTATGGAAAAAAATAGTCACTAAAGCTGCTGCTATATATTTTTATTGTGTCAGGACAAAGTCTGTGTCGCATACGGTCATACGGTACCCTGTTTCAAAATACCAAATCGAATTAAAGTCCTTTAAACATTGGAGACCGTTTACTTCTTCCTTAATGCTTAAGTTAGCTTTCTCTTAAAGCAAAAAGGTCGATTACTAATAAAAAGTACCTTATTAGTAACTGCTAGTCCCATATCGATTATATCACAATATTTTTTAAGTACAAACATCGGCCAGTTACTATTTTACGATATGTATGGATCTCGTCTGTTTCATGAATCATGTCAGGAAGAGCTGGGGAATTGAATCTAAGTTTATATATACATGCATATAATTACGTTCATTGATGGCATATATACATATATTCAATATATTAAAGACTGGACAGCTATCAACAGAGTGAGTTTCTCTTACGTCATCAGGAAACCTGCACATTCAGGCAACTTAATGTGTAAATAATAGTCCAATATGTACCCATGTTGGATTTCCATAAAAACTTGCGGAGATCAGATAGGAGTCGCTTCGTGTAAACCTGGCTTAAATTCAGAGCGTACCCAGCTCTCCAGTAGCTGAGCTGAGCTAAACCAGGTTCCTCTGAAGAAAGAGAATGCGCCGAGACTAAAGCTAAACGCTGCGGGGAATTCGTCAAAACCATAAATTAGTCACCAAACAATTGAAGCTCGCCACGATGTTAAAATAAATTCATGCCATTTACAAAAGGGGTTTTCTTGTTATTTAATTGAGATAAGGGTATAGTCGTCACCCGAAAACTTCCCATTCCATTCGGCGAAATCGCCTAAACATGCTTAAGGTGACGCCGGGTTATCTTGAAATCGCTGCGATTGGCTGAGCTGGTTGTGGTGACTATTCACTTGAATTGAATCATAACCATATGTAGAAAATTTAGAACATTCATTCTTTCCCCAATGCCAATCCTTCATTTTATTAAGGAATTTTATGATGAATTGTTTCGTGTTACAAAAGTTGAGCAATCGTAACAAACAATGGACAACATAAAGTTAAAGAACTGACGGTTCCACACAATGAATTTCATTTTGCTATCTTCAGTAGGAATTGTTGAGAAAAATAGATATCCTTGTACTAAAATCTATAAAGTTTCATCTTAATTGGCCGTAACATACGTCTTAACTATCACATATTGATTTTAGTAACCGGTATAGAGCCTCGAATTTTTATTGGGTTTAAGAAACTTTGAGCGAGAATAGAAGCGGCTTCCTCGAGAAAATACGTGTATTAGGGTGTTACACCTTAGTTGTAAAAAAAAAACAGTTGTTCTGGATCTTACTACGGGCTTGTTACGGGTATTATCTACCTTTGATCTATCTTAAATATAAAAAAAGGACATTGAATGATTGGTATACCAACGAATACCTCAAACCACTGGGTCTTGAGATTTGAAATTTGGTACGTACTCTGTCTGAGCACCAAGAGAGGATTTCTCGAAATTCCCACTGCAGGTATAATCTGTTAATACATACATACATAAAGTCACGCCTTTTTCCCGGAGGGGTAGACAGAGAATACATCGTTTCACTTGCCATTATAACATCTTAAATATAATATGTTAAATATAAAGTAATTCATTAATAGCATTCACAGTACCCTCTTCGCGTCCATAGTTTAATTTTGTAAGATTTATGATACCCTTTTAAGGGTAACCCATGTAAATAGATAAGTCTAAAAGGGTTATAATTATTGCGGTCGTAATGTTTCGTTGTTTGTACCAGTTATTTTAACACATAATAACCTGATGATTGCGAATGTCATACAAAGGTTAATTTGAATTGTGTAATTTAGGTGTTATTCCATATAAACGAATGGTAAGCTAGATGGATTAAAGATAAAATTGAGATTCAAAAATAGTGATAGCTTGCAAGCCTATCGACTGAAAGAAGATTCCCAAGTATCTAAGCCTTTTCGTTTACAATCTGCGTGGCAAGAGAAGTTGCCGGCAAACACTAAGTTTATCTTTACTCGATAAGTACTAACTGAAGTTCTTACGGTGTGGGAAAAATTTTTAGGTACTCAGGCAATATCTAATATCAACTCACTAGATGGATATCGATGAAATAAACCCTAGGTACAGTTATAATGATTTGGACATCCGAGAGAAAAAGTTAAATTAAAACTCCCGTGAAACAGAAGCTGGTATATATAAATAAATAGGCATTTTCGTTCAATCGAATAGCTAACGCAATTTCAATATTGGCTGTGAATGTAATATTGTACTTTTTCCCTGCAGGGTAAACTAACACTAGGTTTAAATACATGATAAAGAAACCAAATAGAAAACTCTAAATCCCTTGCGGGGTAGACAGAGCCAACAGTCATCCAAAAACTGAAAGATCACGTTTACCAAATAGATATATACAAATACATAATATTTTTGAAATTTGTTTGAGCTGAAAAATCTTCAGTTCTGAGGGTAAAACCCAAATTGTAAAAACGGGTCTATATAATTGAGACTTTATTTATACACCTTTTTTAGCCGTAAAAAGATTAAAAACTTTTTTTTTCTTCTATAATCATCATTCGGTTGCGTCCTCATCTATCTAAAGATATTTGAAACCACAGACCACCGCTCTAACTTTTGGATGGTATGCAAAATTTTTGCCATCGGTATAATCCAGCATTTATTTAAAAATTAAAATGCTTATGGTCTTTATTACACATAACTAGCCAATTACTGTGTCAAATCTAATTGGGTGAGTGGTTTGTGAATATACATATATTATGTTAAAATGATTTTATTTATTTAATGTTACAACCTCCACATTTTCGCAGCTCGTTAAATAAAATGTTAAAATACAGTTTGAAATTTCAGCCCCTGCAGCCGGTGTGTCATTTCCAGCCAGGATTTTACACTCTTTGAAATATTCCCCTTTTTCACAAACAAAATGGGCATTCCAGAAACATTCATTTAATATTGTTAGATATATCGCACAAAGTTTTCAAATGCAATTTTCGATCAATGTTATCTGGTTCTTTAGAATGAATATTATAAGACGCGATTTAGGAAGGCATCGGGTGCAACAATCATTATGAAAAGTTTGCGGATCTCAGGCAGAAGTCGTAAAATACCTTTCTGACCCATGGAACACCAAAATGGTTCACCTATAGGTATTCCGTAGTTAACTTTTTGTACACCTTATTCACCTAGGTTCAACTTTCAATTCAAAGAACAACAAGTTCAAAACAAAAACAAAACAAAACAAAACTTACTTACTTTCTTACTTACTAAAGAATGTCGCATATAGAAAAATCTATAAAACTCAAGCTTTCCCATTTCCTCGGGTTTCAAGTTTAGACAAATTTTTCATTCTTCCCGAGACGGTTCCATGCTAGCAGCCAACCGTAAGCAGTCACGTTTTATAAATTGTATTAAAAAGGAAAGGTTTAGAATCCGGAACTCCTTAATAGATACGTTTACAGAGGCGAGCTCATACCCTTACATTAAGGGACCGCAAGCCCTTTATTTTGTTTACACACAAGGCATCCCGCAATCTACGTCCGCACCCGCCCGGATTACCGACCGAAATTAGATTCAAACCAGTGTTTTACAGTCGTTTGTAGGTTGAACAGCTGAGCGTGGCCTGTTCAAGAATGTTGGCTCTGTCTACCCGGTATTGGATAAAAAAATATTATAAGTATATATTTAGGGTGATTTATATTTAAGTGGCTATATATTCCATCATGTCTATTTCTTACGTGGTAAGCAGAGTCAATAGTTACGTATATAATACATACATACATACATACGTACGTGTATAAGAGATGGACATGATGGAATATGTAGCCAGTTAAATACAATATAACCTTTATATAAAATTATATATATATACTATGATAACAAACTATTTTATATGGGATAAAAAATTATACCTTAATAATATATATATATTTATTAAGGTATAATTTTTATCCCATATTACATAGTTTCTTCTTCACTACCAGATCGGCATGGAAGCTTGCACAAGATAAATTATTTTCTTAGTTTATTTTATTCTTAAGTACCGGAAACCACACGGTCGTAACTTAGAGAAGATACTTCACATCCGTGGAGGTTCTTAAAAATATTTTATTACTAAGTAGATGTTAAACACCAAAATCTGATCAGCCTCTTTTATGTTGATATCTTTACATAATAACCAGTTTATATCAATTTAAATATTTCCCATCGGCCACTTTTAATACAACCGGAGGCTTTGAACAATAAGGTTGATACAAAATCCGTATTTGGGTTAAACGCAAAAAGTATGTGATATTTTTCCGGCTAAAATGTAATGGCATATCAGGACGGCCATAGTTTATAAATAAATAAGGAGCCATCGGACCCGAACGTGACGAGAGCTGATGAGAAAAAGGCTTAATGTAACATCTGGACCTTCGGAGCTTCGGCGAATAGGAATCTTTGCCTTGAAATAATATAGTTTGGAACTTTGGAAAAATAACTTTTTCTGATTCCCAGGCCAATCATGATCTTGGATGTTTGTTGTAACTTATTAAAACTAGTTTTTGTTGCTCGCGGTTTTGAATTTAATTTAGGGGCTAGCTCAATACGTATGATTTGATCAATTTATATCTTATGTATTATATTATTTTTAAACAAATCTTCATTATTAGCTCACCAAAGTTGGGATTCTCTATTAACAGACATTTTTTTTTGGCTTGTCCTAATTGTCCATTTTCTTCCTCCAAAAAGGATCTAAAATGGACGGCGGACCGCGTACTTGCCTTGACTCCTTTTTAGGCGCCCATATTTTGTCGAACGCCATTTAGGTATAGCGAACTAAAATGAAGAACAGTTTATATTTTCTTGGTTTGCTTTGACATTAACAATTGCAAGATTTAGCCACTCCATTAGGGTCGATTCATCTAGTGACTATCTTGGCGTATTGGTGTGTATATCATAAATGCGAAAGTACATAAGTTCAATTGTCTTTTCACGTGTTAACTACTGAACCAATTTTCTTAAAAATTTGCATATATATAATTAAGAGAACTTTTTATTCCGGTAAACACGATTTTCCTTGTGGGATCTAGAAGAAGACCTGTATTATTTTTGTAGATGGCGCTAAATTCGCGCGGTCGAAGCTGCGGGAAAAAGCTAGTAAAGTAATAAAACAAAATAAACATACATCATTTATGAGAAGATTCTACGGGTATTTGACATATTCTTTCGGTATTTTATGGGCTAAATTAGGTACGTAGATATAGCTTAGTTTATTTGCCATCGCGTATGGGTTACTCTTCAGCCTTTTTGCTACATAGTCGCTGCACGATTGATTGTTCACTGCCTTGGAGTAGACTTGATATAGAGATACGACATCTGGCATTCCTTCGTATGACAAAGTGACTTCGTTTTCAACATCATTGTAATATATTTTGGGTTCTTGACCTGCGTTGTCGATAACCGCTCTGATGTATGCCATGGATACACATTCTGGCAGCTGTAGATAGGAAAAATATGTTAGAGCCGATTACAATTGACTTGAGCCATAATTATACGAAATCCCAACTTATATTATTTATTTATTTTCGTTATGAGACATCCATGCCATATTTCGTTACAAATACATATATCACCCATATGTTTTAAGCTGATGCTGAGCTTTAAACTCGACAAAACCTATCACGAAAGAGAGAGAGAGAGAACTGATTCTAACGTATGTAGAATCACGTGAGAAAGCTATGTCTTCAGTCTTAACACTCGTTGTGGGTATCTATAGGTAAAAGATTCTTTAACCCTTCGTCTAAACCCTGGTTTTTTAATAATGGTGAAAAAATATTTGAATCTAAATTCCATTGTTAAGTCAGCTCAACTGGCCAACTACACAGATAAGTGGCCTTAGTGTTTTTCATGGCTCTGTTTACCCCGTAAAAGATAAAGTGATTATATTTATGTATGTAAATTTTTTTATATGATTAATTGTATTTATGTTTGTAAAAAAATATTTACATGCATTTTTTCCGTTACACGCTTCACTTCAAACGACTTGGTTCCTTGGGATACGCTTATAAGTCTGCTTTCTGTATCATCATCAAGAAACTCCCAAACTCTTCCAATAGTACACATTGCGTATTCAAACATTAATATTTCAAAAAGAAATATTTTTAACAAAAATTCAGGTAAATGGTTCATTTTTGACAAAGATGAGTGTGTAATAACGAAAAGAAAATCGAATTGGCGATGCGATAATCAATAATTTTAAGCTTAAAATCTTAAAATTGAAAACTAATTAGATGATAATCGAAATGTGTGGAACCAACACGGTGTAGCGAATAGTTTTTACAGTTAAAATCACACAGATTGAGCTGGTAGGTAGTGGGATCTCAATTATTTATTATGATCGATGTAGTTTTAATACTTTCTGAAATATTATTTTAGTACGTAAGTAACAGATGTGACTTAAATAAGGCATTCATCATGTGAAAAACAGATTTCATAATAAAAGAGAAATTCATCACAGAATTTTTTCTCAGCATTTCATCCAGAACTTTCTATACCTCTAGTAGTTTCAGCTGTACTTTATCGATTTTATGCACTACGAAATTATATAAACATAAACGCAATCACGCCTCTTTCCTGGACTGGTAGGCAGAGACAACATCTTTCCACTTCTACGATCTCTGCATACTTCTTTGACTTCATCCATATTCATAACTCTATAGAATATTAAATCTAGGTCCTAAATCGTCTCACGCCTGACCTAACAAAGAAACTGTCATTGGTTATCAGATTTTACAAACTGTCTTAAGGCGGACTTAATGACTGAAATCTTGCGATAACAACCAGGGTCGAGAGCTTAACTGGCCCTTCTAAGAAGGGACGTTCTAATTGTAATCCGTAGCTCGTGTACATCAGTTGCTTTGACATCCTGACTCTTGATTTGATAAATATCATCGAGCAATTTACTGGTATCGTACCAACTTATTCCCATGTTAGAAAACAAGTTTCGAATTACACAATCACTGATTTAGGATTTGTCATTCCTTAATAAAGTGGACGAAGTCGACGGCAAAAGATAATTAACGTTAGTGCTACTATCAAACAATAGGTGTTTCCCACGAGCATTATAAGTGATCAATTTGTACTATTTAGTGTGAGTAGCAGGAAACAAATCAAATATTGTACCATTCTAACGATCCCAAGATCTGGTCGAAATTAAAGTAGAATTGCTATATCATTTAGGAGCCATTTGACGCCAGGCCAGAAACAGACTATCAACGGAATGATATTAGGGCATTTAATATTTATTCGAGCCATTAATAGCCGAGCGTCTTGAAAGGTTTGCCTGTGGTCGTAAAATATCACTCCAGTTGTGACATACGTACTAGTAGTTTATCCAACATATGAAATCTTAATAATCAACAATTCTTAATGTTCTAATGTTACCCTACTAGGTTTACCTAAAAATTGATACAGTCATATCTTGCCTAGATAAGTGCAGGCTTATCGGTTATCTGGGGAAGGGACCGAATAAAGCCTGGCTGGATGTCACGAGAGAGGCTATGCGAACCAATGGAATTAAAACTAAGGATATCTAAAGATGTTATTTTACATTAGGCACCGCCTATTTGCCATACCTGTAAAAGGTTGCTTAGTTATAAGCCCCATCCTAATTTTAAGACCAATGTATAAACATTTGGCATATAAATAAATATTAATATTTTCAAGATAATTACCTAAAGTTAGGCTAATGCCATAGCGTTGCTTAACATGCAACCCGAATTTCACTCAAATGATGATAATTAATTGGATGACTGTTATGTTGCTGCAGTAGTAATCCTGTCTTTAAAATCACTGGTCCAGGTTTGATTACCGGTCAGGTCAATAGGTATGTGAAAAGTTTTCTGTTTCAGATTGAAAATTGAAAATTTGTCTATGTACCTATATTTGTTGCAAAATATATGATCCCTATTACCCTGAAGAGCTAGCTCAAACTACGTAATTTGTCCCGTATAGATTCTTAATGAATACGTTTTAAAGTGACCTATCCTTGACAGCAGTGTGTCCGACACAACTGAATTAGAGGTAGGGTCAGCGCGGGCAGACGGTGTCACTGATAAACGACTGACGCAACGAGACCTGTCATAGGTGACACCGACCTCTTCGGGTGTACTCTCCGAAAATACTTGGTATTGTATTATATTTTTCGGGATAAGTGCGGTAATTAATATTTTTCATTTATACATATAGTCACGTCTATTTCCCTTGCGGGGTAGACAGAGCCAACAGTCTTGAAAAGCTGAAAGGTTACGTACAACAAGTAAACTCACGTAATGTATTTCATTAAGTGTGTTCTTTATCATGTTATTTACCAATATATATTATTTTAAGACTTTGTCGACACGATTATATTTTTCGGTAAATATCTTCAGTCGGCGTTCATATTGTTAAGAAAACCAAATTAATAATCTTAATCTTATATGTTCACGTTCCAAGCTATTAAGTTTGGTATATTATTAGCCTTAACCTTCATATATTGTAAAACATGTAACTTATATGTTGTGGAAGCATTTAGGGGATATATTGTTCGTGGTGGATCATTTGTCAATGCCAAGGGACGATGGAGTGGCCAGTGATGTTTTTACTGTAGATCCTTCATGCGTATTTTTTTTTATAATAAGCCGTTACATTCATATACAGTAAAATAAATGAGTACTTAGTCATATTTTTAGTCGGGTACCATGTAGTATGAATAAATTGATTTAAGAAAATTTAATAGGGAATACATATCAAAACAGGTTGACTAAGTTTATATATGGCAAGTGAAAATGGAATGGATGGAGTGGGTGCAAGAAAACTCTCTAAGGAGGTCAAGTCAAGATCACCATAAACCGACGAGTTTGTTTGAAGAGAGTGACGAATGTGGATGAAGCAAACGAAATACGCAGTGATCGTGGCATGTGAAAAGATGTAGTATATGTCCATCTTTGAAAATCGACTGATTTTGTTTACCTTATGTTTGTCTTCTTCCTCCTGTCTATAGTCCCGGTTGCATCCTCACCACTCTAGAGAGGAGCCTGGGGTATGGCTGCAATTATGGATCCTGGATTAAATGAGTCAGGTTTTTACACGAAGCGACTCCCATCTGACCTACGCAACCCTTGCAGGTAAACCTAACCCGTATTGGATCGATCATGGTTATACATCCAGTTGCCTGAATGTACAGGATTCCTCACGATGTTTTGCCTCATCGATTAGTATTCTTATTAAAGTAAATACTCGAAAATAGTCATTGGTACATGGCAGAGGTGAGATTCGAACCTATGCCTTTCTGTGTACAACGCATTTTAACCGGGCACCTCACCGATTCGACCACCAACGCTCATCTACCTAATGTATGTGTGTGTATAACACACGTTTCTATCTTACTTTTGGAGCTTACCCAATTTGTGTAATTTGTCTCTTGTATATTTATTTATGTTTGTGTAAGGTCTATAAAATTAAATTCATCTCTTAGAGACTAAAACTTTGGTTCAAGGCCGATGGTGTGGTCGTGGACTGATTACTTGTCAATGTCGGTACATATTTAATGATTTTGTTTAACTACTACCATGAAATACTTTTATCTGCTTATTATCCTTATGAGGTAGACATTGCCTTAAAGGAAGAGACAAGTAAATAAATAAAAAATATATACCTGAAGTAGGTTCGGGACTTTTGTAACGATACTTAATTTTTTTTATAGAAATACCTAAATAGATTAACATACAAGAACCAGGCAATCAAAAAATTCAAAAAAGTTACTTTTTCAATATGACCTGACCGGGGTTGAATCCGGACCGAACCTTCCGAATTCGACAACTGCGCCAAAAAGGTAGTTAAAAATTCGTTCTAATTGAGAACCTCCTCCGTTTTGATGATGAAGTCGGCTAAAATGTTAAGATCTGATCTTACATCAATGTATTTTTATTTCCTAAAGCGGAAGATATCTTCAAAGGATGAACATAAAAAACAATATTCGAAAGAAAGCTCGGAGCTTAGTGAGTAATGTCACAAAACATAATCCGCCATTAGCTAAGCCCAATTAGGGAATCGGCCTAATCAGCTACCGTATGTCGACGCTAGAGTTTCATAACTTGGTAACGCCATTATGAAAACTTTTATTTAAATTTCTATAAATTATATGTTCTTAGTAAAAAAAAATATTTTTTATTATTTATATTTTGAAGTTCTAAATTTCAGTTATTGCACAATGTATTCTTCTGCACTGACGCTTCGGAAGCGGTAGTAAATTAAGTTTTAATATATATTCGACGTAAACTAATTTTGTGTAATCAAAAGATGTAACAATTAATTAGTGATGTTTGAAATGTCCCACAGTCATGAATGAAAATTTTGATAATTCATCTAAAAATATTAAATTTTCAGAAACTTAACTATTCGAGTATAAGATCGTATGCGTAATGAGCAAATATACAAGAAAAGTGCAAATGGGAATGTTGGAGTGGGAAGGCCTAAGCTAACGTACCTTGATCAATCTGACGTTTTGGTAAAAAGGTCAGGTCAAGATCAAGAGTACTCGAAATCCTTGACCATGCATGACGAGAGTTATGAATGAGGATAAAGCAAAAGTAGTATGCAGGGATTGTGGTATGTAGTATGATGTACCTCTGCCTTCCCCTCTGGGAAAAAAGCATGTTTTTATGTATGTAAAGTTCTCCTCAATATTGTTGGTTACCATATCTTTATAGAGGAACATACAAATAAGTCCCACTTCATGCGTGGGTGAATTTCACAAAATCCGGTCCGTAATGCAGGATAAACTGATTTATTATTTTATTGTTATTAAACATTTGAATTATTATTATTTTAGTAAAATAAGAAATCGTTCTCAATAAATGTGATTGATTTTTTTACTTCTAAGAAGTAAAAAATTTACTGTGAATATGTAAAAATTGTGAGCGTTGCGTTGCGTTGTGTTGCGTTACGTTATGTTTCGTTTCCCGTGCAGATTGTAAAATCTTATCAAGGGACTAAACGAAAGATTCTTCATTTAGCTCAACAATCTGTTATTTTCTTAACCGTCATTAAAGCCGAAAGTTGCTCTTTCTACCCCGTTAGAGACAACGACTTGATTATGTTAAATATTTTTTCTTTTAGTTTTCGTTTTCAGTTGAAAATAGAAATACACTAAAGGGATTCATAATGCAATGTTTTATGTACTGTGTGAACAACAACTATTATTAGTGGTTTATCATTCAAATCATATTCCTGGTATAGCGTTCATTTCACAAACAATTTGTTTTAATGCAGCTATGTTTCCTAGAATGTTGGCTGTCAAAGTGTATAATCAAGATTTTTTTATTTGAAAAATTTAATACATACATATCTATATCCCTTGCGGGGTAGACAGAGCCAACAGTCTTGAAAAACTAGTATCACAATATTTTACCGTAAGAAAATCATTATAGATTTGAATTCGTTCCCTTTTTGTATACGATGGTGTAACAAAGTGAGCCAATCTTATTTGAACCTATCAACTATTTGTAACCTATGTCCGACAAAAATAATTAAATTATAAAATTACGAGATGAAAATTCTGTTCTGAATTTTCTGTTTAATTAAGTTGCAAAATACTTGCGACTTGCGAAGATAAAGGTGTTTGCTTAGACGGTGCAGGAAAATATTGTGAATAAACTTGCACATAAATATTTATAAATATAAGATTCTAGAAGTCTTAAATTTAAGCTGAAGTCTCCGTTCTCTCCCAAGGGAGAGAGCCGTGATTTAGTATATCAATTCTAGATGATGTTATTTTTTCAAGATTAAAAAGGTCAGACGGGAATCGCTTTGTGAAAAAATCTGACTTAATTCGAAATCGTAGCCGTAGGTAGACCACAGGCTGCTCTTCAGAGAGGAGTAATACATTGTTTACACTTGTTTATTTTTATCAACTAAACACACATACATACTTAAAATCACGCCTCTTTCCTAGAGGGGTAGGCAGAGACTACCTCTTTCCACTTGTCACGATCTCTGCATACTTCCTTCGCTTCATCCACATTCATTACTCTCTTCATGCAGGCTCGGCGGTTTCGGGTACTTTTGACTTGACCCTTTACCAGGACGTCCTTAATTTGATAAAGATACGTTCGTCTAGGTCTTCCCACTCTGACGTTTCCCTCCACACTCTCCTTGTATGTCTGCTTAGTCAACCTGCTTTCATTCATCCTCTCCACATGATCATGATCAACTAAACAATTCTTAAAAATCTTTCCCACTCGTTTGCAAATCTCGTTTGTTTTAATTTTGCATTCCACTTAGATGTTTAGCCGTATTATTCATTTGTAGAAGTCTCTGTTTTGAGTTTCAAAGCAGCTCTGTTCCGGCTAACACTCTCTTTGCTTACTCGCTAATTCCCGTTTACACTCCGCTGGTTTACAAACAAACTAGAAATTTCAGTGTTTATTTATATAAGTACTAATAACAGTGCGTTTCTTGACTAAGAATTAAGGTAGTTTGTGTTCGTCGGGTTTCACGAATTAATTTGCATTTTTAAAATTCCGCGGCGCAACGGGAACCTCTTTGTGTAAAAACCTGACTAACCCAATCCAGAATCATGTGGGCTTCGAAGAGGTTATGAAACCAAGGAAGGTAGGATGGTAGGAAACCAGGATTAAGGCCAGGAGGAAGAAGAAGAAGGCACACAATAAGTTCTACGCTGGCGCAGACACGAGACAGATGCGAAGGAGGAGATTATCTATAACTGAACCCACTCGTTAGAGGAGTAGTATAAATGTGTAATTAACTTAAATTGCGTGACAGCAGACCGTGACTGCCCTTCTCTAATAATGCCAAAATTTGACAAGGTGAGCATTATAACGCCTGTCAATGATTGATTGCAACCACAGAATATAAATTTGGTAGAAGTGGTATCGTTCGAATGATTTAAAGTACTTTACCTTGTGCAAGATTTAACGTTTGTATTTTTCTATATATTTTTAGAGCTTTTATTTTGTCATTCTGAGAAAAAATACTTTTTATTTGCAAATTAACCTGACAAAGAACTAACGTAAAAACAAACGTAAGCTACATTTTTTTTTTAATTTTCACAAGAGCCAAGCCACGGTTTGAAATAATGAATTTTATATGTTCATTCTATTGGACAAACATGTCATTTGGCCACTCATCGGCCAAAGAGTTCACACGGGTCCCACTCCAGAGAGCGGACGATGTAACCAGGACTATCGCCAGAAAGAAGATGCCACTTCTACTATATTCCGTTCCGTGATAGCAACAAATGACGCGAACGGTATTTAATCGCGCGGCCAACAATGGGACTGACGGGGCACGCTCTGATTAATACGTTCTGCGTATGTTGTGTGTTAATATTCAAAACGCCATTATTTGAGTGCTTCGATGTGTACGGCGTTTCTTCTGGGCCACTTGCGCTTTTCAACTTCAGCCAAGTCTCGGTCATTTCCTGATGAAATTGTTTTTTGTAAACATGTCGGTCAGAATTCAAATAAAAAAAGGCAATAGGATTGAAAAGAGTCAGCGTCGCCGCCATCCAGACGCGCACTTTTGGTTGTACACAAGATGGCAGCCGCGTTTCATAGAAATGTCGTTCAAATGCGCAATTTTTAAATGGCATTACTTCAGCTAGCTCTGCCGAAGTGCCTGTACTCATTGAAACAAAACGTGTGATATTCTGAAACATACATACAGCAATAAAGAGGAAGTGAAGTATCCTACCAGTCAAAGTAGGATTTAAAACTATGGGACATTTCATTCGGGCATCTCATAGGTTTGACCACCGACAGAGAGTCGGATGAAGAAAGAAACAATGATACGTTAAATATAAACCGATATAATGTTCGCGTCAGCATCGCCCCGACCCGATGGAAGTGCAACTAGCGATATTTTCCGAGCCAGCGAACTTGCACAATGTGGCCAGTGTCGGCTCTGAACTCTAATTGTGTTTGATTGTTCTCTTCGGTTATATTCATATCTTGTACAATGTAGGAAACGATTCGAGTATCGGTGGTCGAACTGTTAAGGTGTCTGAATATGACAGTGTGATGCGCAAGGAGGCTCAGGTTCAAATCCTTCTTCGGCGTTGGGCACCAATGACTTTGATTTTTGTGCTATCCGATGCCTTTATGGTGAGCGAATCGTGAGGAAACCTACACGTATATACAGCAACTAAATGTGTAACCATAAGTGAAATCGGATAAAAATCTGACTTGTTCAATCTAGGATCATGGTTGTTGGAGCACCCTTGCTTACATAGAATTAAGATTTATTTATTATCAATAAAAGTGTTGCCTTAATTATAAAATCAAAAGAAATATTTATAAACTAAACTTATACATAATTAAATATGAACTCATGGCATTGTGTTATGCATACACAAACACAACATACACATACAACCATAGTTTACTTTTACCGGATATATATGTCCTTTAGCTGAATAGCTCAACAATTGACTTGAAATTCAGATATAGTAACATTATGCTGCTAGCCATCCTCTATTTCTCCTAAATTGGAACCTATATTTTTAGGATATTTCCCTCTTAGTGCTCGTGTACAGTTTCCTAGGCACATTCATGCCAATTTTCAGTTCTGTTTTTTGATTGTAAATTCTCTATCAGTCAAAACACGCTAATCGGATTACGTAACTCTGAACTCTAAAATTTGGCATGTAGGTTATATTGTCTAGGGAAGCACAAAGAGAGGATTTCTTTAGAATTAAAATTTTGACTTCACGACTTAATAAAGCCATCACCTTAACTAAGTCGTGAAATCTAAATTTTATGGTTGTTTATGAAATTGAGATATAAGTGATAGGTTGCTAGCTCATCGCCCAAAACAAGAATTGTAGATTTATTTATTGTTTTATACTGAACTAGCTTTTACCCCGCACCTTCATCTGCGCGAATTTAGCGCCACCTACAAAAGAATACAGGTGTCACAAATCCATCAAGAACTTTAGTTTCCACTAAAACTTAACTTTTCGACTTATGTCCTTCTCCTGACTGTTAATTATAGATTCGCGAAATTTCAACAAGACTAGTTCAGTAGAAAACGCGCGTAAAGGTAACAAACAAACAGACTTTCTTTCGCATTTATAATACAATATACATATATAATACGTAAACGCGTATTTACTGTGACTTCAACACTGTATCACGAATTACGCGCAAATGAATTACCGTTTTTTGACGAAGCCTGGCAATCTATTTTATTAATTCTATTTGTATGCATAAGCTGTTTTTAAAACGAATTGTGCTGTAGTCGAAACATTTATATTTTATTTTAACAGAATTAATATGTTTTTCGAATGTGTGCATTTAGTATAGCATGCTGGTAAAAAACAAAATGGAGATCTCAGCTCTTGTGATATCCAAAAGTTCAGATTCATTTGTAATAAAAACCACATAATTGAAATACATATGTTCATACTTACTTATTAATTACCCTTATATTAACTTTAAGGTTTCATAGATATTAACTGTCATGTACTTTTCCAGACCACTTGCTCTGTCAACAATATAATGTAAAATAACGTCGCACGTTGTATCTTATACGTATTTGTATTATGTAGTATGAAATCTTAAGAGTTCAGTAGTCTAAACAATTACAAAACACATTAAAGAAATAGCATTTCTTCGCGGCCATACCGCCTATAATTAAAACAATTTCTGCTGAAATTAAATTCCTTGTATAGACTGGTATGACGTCACAGCATTTGTAATTCTAATCTCCGTAGCGGTAATTATGAAAATGTTAGTGCGTATTCTGATTATACGCGTTGGTAAATTGGTCGTGAAAAAAAAATCAACAGTTTGAATAATATATAATTACTATAACTTGAAACAAAGTTTGTTTCAGCTAATAAACTCGAGGTTCTGCTTTTTATTATATTCAAATCTTAATTCTATCGTTATCATCTAGCTGAATGTGGCCTTTTAATCTTATCGAGACGCTTAGCTCTGTCTACCCCGTAAAAAAAACACGTGATACATAAATGTATGTGTGCCAGCTGCTATTATATCCTCTTAAACTAGAAAACGTAAGGCATTTAAAAAATATAAAATGGTTATTTTAAGGCGATAAGCTAGCAACCTTCATGTTTACGCACGTGGTCTTCGTGTCTTGGGTGACTTTTTGCTCTGTCTACACTGTCAGGGATGGTGATGTGTATAAAAATGTATGTCTGTTCTTTAATTTCTGCTGCCTGCAAAAAACAATCCTACCTGATTTCATTGAAATTTCGACTTGCTCGCAAGCCCAAATTGTAGTTTGAATATTTTCTTGGAAAATGGTCGACGTTCCAAAGGTTTATTCCAAGAAAATCTTTTCATTAATGAATACTTTCAACGAATGAATCACAACGTTGTAATTCCATTTCGAAACAAATCGGACGAAATTTAGGTGATTGAGCTTCGAAATGTCTAGTATTTCAATACTCAATCAACTGAATTTCGCCCAGCGTATTACGAAAAATCTCGTGAATATCCGTTCTCAAGGGAATGCCAGGAAATCTTCTCTTAGTACACCCCTAGACCATATTAGGAATTGTTAGTCCTTCTTGTACTACAATTTACAATACACGTCTATATCCCTAGACAGGGCCATCAGTTTTGAAAAGACTGATTTGAAAGAAACTGATTGAAAAGACTGACACTTTCATTTGTTTGTCTCAATGATAGAATTGAGATTCAAATAGTGACAGGTTGCTAGCCCATTGCTTAAAATTCCATAGAGAAAAATGAAATTCCCGCCTTTTTTCGAACGCTCGCTGAATACACACCTAATTATCGTGTCCAGAGATTCATTTCGCCAAAAATTTAAAATCAAGGTGCCGGGCTACCAGTCAGCATCTCTTATTATATATATATTTTGATTGATTGATACGACTATATGTGGATAAAGGATAGATTAATATAAATGAGTTTATCTGCAGTAAGTTCGAGATTTGTATTACTAGATACTACAGTATTATGTTAAAAAAATATTAATTCCTCAACGGATTTCAAGACAGAATTTACAATTAAAATAAATCACATTTTTCCTAAGTAATGTGGACGTGAATGAATGCTATCTATTTCGCAATGAAAGCTTGAAAACTTCGTACATTTTTTAGCTTGTCTTGCATGGCGCAACGTTTTACCTTGAATTTTCCACGAACATCTATCTTAGCGTGAGATGCGATCAGTGTGTAAAGAGGTAGCGTTTTTAGATTATTTTTTATTATATGTCTCATATTAGCATTATTCCGTAACGTGTGGTTACTGGTGCCTTAGAATGAGACCTCTCTTTCCTATGTATGTCGTAAATGTGACTAAGGGTTAAGGTTGTAAGCAATGGGCTAGTAACCTGTCACTATTTGAATCTCAATTCCATCATTGAATCTCTCAGAAGAAGTTGTCTCTGTATACCCCGTAGAGGATATAGATGTGACAGTATGTATGTATGTGTATGGATTTTGAACTGACACAATATTTTTTACTGGTGAAGTGAAGACCTAAAAGGCGGAAGGCTTGATGATAAAATTGAGGTTCAAATAGCGACAGCTTGTTAGCCCATCGCTTAAAAGAAGAAACCCAAGTTGATAAGCATATCACTTATTCGCCTTTTACATCATCCATGGAAATGAGATGGAGTGGCGAGAGCAGTTCAAAATCCGCTATACCATCGCGCCTGTAACCACACCTTCTTGTTTCGATGCCAAATTGCGTGTCAACTAATGGTTTTAAACCACGCTTTCAGCTTTCATCGCCCCAGTTTAGCCGGTTGTCACCGGTGACATTGACCTTTACAAAGCATCGTTCAATACTGTATCTACCCGCGTTGGATTTTTTCTTCTGATAATTGGCTAAGTTAACATTTCTATAATCTTACTCTTTAATTTTTATCAAAGAAATAGCTCTTAAAAAAGCAGTCCCTCAGATACATACGTAAATATATAAATCATGCCTTTTCCGGAGGGGTGGGCAGAGACCACATCTTTCTGCTTGACACTATCCCTGCATACTTAGCTTTTTCAGTGATTTAAAGTTTAACATTCATAAATAAGTAAATCTATGTTGCCTTCCACACGGCGTAATACCAAAAAGGTTTTCGTAGCTGCGTCTTACTGCGTTAAGCGCGCACAGCTACTCCTGATTAATTCAAGAAAAAAGAAGGAAAAATAAATGAAAGCTTAATTAATAGTCTGTAAGTTGATGATTAAGATAACGATGACAAAACAATGCAACGACCTGCTCAGAAAAGGACGTCACGCTTCGAAAACTAAAATATTTTTTCATTAATAAAAATCATCATTAATCACTGAAAAAGTTGGAAGGTCGTGTTCAAATACAGTTTTACGTTCGAAGGCAAATAGAATAGGCGTAGGTAAGGAAAATTTCATTTGGCCAATTTCAATTTTGAGTTAATTATCAACATAACCTCTGCGGGACAGACGTAGTTTGCTTGCCTGTGCCACACAAGGTCTCGAGTTCGAATAATCCCGATCGTTTCTAGAAAAACTGGCCAAGTGCGAATCAGACTTGCGCACGAATCGTTCCGTACCATCATTACATTTATTTTGAAACCTGTTTATTAAAACACTACCTGTACATTGAAATCACTTAAAATTATTGCTTGAAAATTGCGTTTCTTGAATAGAAGTCTTAGCAGATACGAGTAGCTTAAAGAGTACGATATCGCAATAAAACAAATAAATCGAAATCTAATTTTATTTTGTCGCTTTACGACCCTACATAAGAAAATACAATGTGGAAAGATAAGGTCTGTTTCTACACAATATACAAGAAAGAGTAACACGAGTCTTTCGATCAGGTGAGGAGACAGTACAGGCTGTAACTTAAAAATAATTAGAGGTTAGTTTACTCATCAGTGCAAACAACTCGACACATTTTTTTTAAATTATTTAAAATTATATCGATTATCTTTTTACACGAGTAAAGTCTGTAAAATAAATGTACCACGTATGTAGTTTTTGTGGTTTTAACCAAAAATACTATTACACTGAGAATATTACCACGCATATTCGCACACCTATTGGCACATGTTTTTTACCGACTTCTGCCTAAGAAAGTTAGTTGTATGTACTGGTGAGTGCACTTTTTCATTTACAATTCCATGAGTAAATATATGTATATCTGTACTTTGTTTGGTACACTCCGTACAGTAAAAAATAAGGAGAAATAAATGAATGTCATCCCACAAAAGAGAAGCTTTGAAATCAACCAATCACAGGCCTCAATTTTTTGCGAATAAATCCAGATTGGTCAATTTCTGCACTTCTCCGCAATAATCTGCTTCTGCCGCAAACTGTAATTTGTTCTTTGATTATCGAACTTTTATATAAAAAAATACATAGTTATGATAAAAACACATATTCCTTAAAACATACTATATAAAAATCACAAATTATAAAAATGTTTAGCATTAGTTGCCGTGCAGAAGGTTAGATTTTAATGTCAATGCGAGTGAATTTACAGCAATATTGCTATAAGTAATTAAATTGCTAAAGTTATTATTGTAGATATATCAGAAAGTAATAAAAAATGTACCTACTAGTATGGCAACACCTCTACGCTACAGTTACGAAACGCCAAAAGTAAAGTTTCCTCATATTTTTAAATCATAAATAGACCCGACCGACTCAACATGGACGGAGCCGAGGTTTAATTTATTTATTTGTATCTAGGTATAACATCGAAGCTGTCGGAAGATCTTTTTTGTAAGTCCATCGCGCACCGTATTGCACTTTGTTTCTTTTTTTATAATTATCTTTTCATGTATAGGTAGTACAATAAGTAATTCATAACACATTATTGAAATATTATTTTTAGAATATTGTTAGCGAACACACAGAAACATAAACCGTAAATCATAAACGTTTGTTATTCCAACAGTTCAAGTTCACCACTGACGTAACTATCTATATTTCACCGATATCCATCAGATATGCCATAGATCGACACTTGTACTATTGCCAGAATTCTATTTTCTACACCTATCGATAATATTTGGATATAATTATATAAGTACAATTGGGGCCAGACAATCCTGACCAGAGGGTCAGATTGTCAAAAAGTGATAAAAAGAGGTACAAAGGTAATCAATATTCTTCATTATATAAATGTAGGTTAACAGCTGAACGTGGCCTTTAAGTCTTTTGATGACTGTTGGCTCTGCCTGCCCCGCGGTGGATACGAGTATGGACGTGATTATATGTTATGTTATGTAGATATAAATCTATATGTGACTGATAGACAACGTACAGTGAAAACTAATGGATCTAAAAAAAAGAGATGTGGTTATGTTTAAAACAGGATAACACAGGTTAATATTCCGAAATTCCCAGGGAAGCAGCAACTAAACGAGATTTTCTTTTTTTCCTCCACCAAATGAAAAATCTCTCGGGTCAGTAACCATGCAAATAAATTTAAACTTCGATAAAGTCATGCAAGAATTGCAGCCGTAACGCAAAAACAAAAAGTTGGTTAGGTGTAGGTAGGTAGGAGATGTTTAATTTTATCCTCTGGCAATACTTAATTTTAATAAAAAATATTTCGACAATACCATGAAAGAAGTAACTCGCCCCCAGTGACCTTTTAACACTCTCCACTTTGTTCTTTGAAAGCTCCTTCGCAATAACATAAAATATTAAAATTGTGTGTTGTCCGATTTTTTGATAAAAATATCATCATCTAAAAATGTAGGTTGTTATATCCTGTTCCGATCCATTTTGGTTAAGTTCTGAAGAATATAAATAACATTGAAATGAATTCAATCAAAATTATGATAAATAATTGGGTTTATTTTCAAATGTAATCAATAAACGCATTACTTATATTTACCAACTTTTATCGAAAATGGCAAAATTAAAGTGAATTTTAGCATTAATTTATTTAATGTTATTAAATAATAATAATTTCAGCGATATTTCAGCGTAGCAATTACAAAAAATTGCGTATAAAGCTAAAAACAAGTTTATATTAAAACTATTTTTGTTCTGCTCAATAAATTTACTCGCATTGTTTTGTCATTAGGTACCGATTTGTAAAGATTTATTTTTTATTTAACATATTTAAAATGATAAACAACAATACATATGTACAACATTTATTTATTGTTCAGTTAAATACATCTTTTTGGTATATCTATGTGCAATTGAGACGGAGAGAATATGGTAAGAGTTACTTACATTAATAGGTTAGGCCGGAAAATAGTGCCGTGACGAGAATATTACACAAACGATAAAATAAAATGAACAATTTGAACCAAACGAAACGATATTTGATTATTGTTATTTCTACTTTAATTCTAATAGGAAATCGGAAAATTATTAATTATGAGTTTTCATTTCAGATTAAGTAAATCGCTCTTTCATTATTCTCGGCTTCTTTTATTATTGACCATAAAGCATTTGGTCTAAGATAAAACTCTCTATTCTAACTCAAAAAAATAATTTATAACCAACAACGCCGAACCAATATCGATACTTCGTAAAAACAGTAAAGTGACTTATGTTAATTTTCGTTTGCGTTCGAGTTTCAAATCGACTTAAAGTTCGATCCGTTTGCACTGTATTCTCTCACATCACTATGTAGAGTGCGACAAGTCAAACTAGGTCGCAATTAAATGGCACCAGGTGGGCTAAGTTAGTAAAGTGAATGAAGATGAAAAGACAGCTTTTACATGTCATTTATTGAATTTTGTTACCTTTAACTTTGGTTCATTTTACAAAACTAGTGTCGTTTATGTGAGTGTAAATTTAGTACAAATAAATTTACTAATTTTAAAACAATTTTATTTATAGTGTCCTATAAGTGTTTTTTTTTTTAATTTAGTATCTTTATCAAAGCCACACTTAATCTGTTTGAGCTTTGTAAATAGTTAATAAGGAATTTAAAAAAGTATGAAATAAAACCATTTATTACTTGCATGGTAGTTTTCATTAGGTATGATTTTTACAAAAAAATGACATGTTAAAAAAGAACCCGTCAATATTATGAAAATGCCGCCTTTTCATTTACATTAAAAGTTTTGAAATTGTATCTAAGGAAAATTACTTCTCTAGAGACATTTATGCCGAATCTGTGGTTAATAACAATAATATCCACACTTAACCACAATTATTGTATCATGCACAGTGCCGGATTAAGCTAACGTGGAGCCTTTAGCTAAATTATATCATTAAGTCTTTCTTGTACACTCAATATTTCATACAAATATACTTTCGCTTTAATTTTGAAATTGGATTACGATGATTTAAAAGATACTTGTGTTTAAAGTTTAGTGTACAAGAGTATCTTGAATTTTGTTCAAAAATTAGTTTTATTTAAATCATTGAAAACTGAACAGCGATTTCTCAATTTTTTTGTGATTTTCATTCAACTGATATCAATAACAGTCGGCACAGAAAAATAAAAAAAAGTGATCCCTCTGGAAAATTCTGTCAAAAATAATAGACCGATAGTGTAGTGCGTCGACATGATATCGATAGAATCTCATTCGAATCATTTTTGACATTTTAAGTTCAATTACAGACTGTCAAATGACCAAAACTATTCCACTGAGACCGAAACCATATTGACACATCTACTGTTGGTACATTTTTTTTGAACAGGCTTGTCTATAACATTTTAAAAAAATTGTGCGTTAATCCGCCACTGATCATGGACAGAAACTACATCAAAAGAACTTCATATCTCAATTAAAACATCGAATCGAAATGACAAATTATTTTTCCAAGCGTAGTTTCCCCACACGGTTTCTGCAATATTCACCTACTATTTTATTTATATATATTACATCACTAGTGCATAACTAACAATATTTACAACATTTTGTCCTAATATTTATTTTGTTCTATGTTAAATGGTTGCCAGCTGAGTGTTTGATTTTTGGGACACCTGAAGACCAGATAAATGGCAGGGTCTTATAAAAAAAATATATTCATCTTGCAGTGGCAACACTGAGAAAATTTTAACTAGGTAGGTATTTATGACTTGGTTTTATGGCAAGTAGATAAAATAACATAACGTTTTGAAAATGATTTATTTTTTCAAAAACTGTATTGCGTACTTTATCTTAAATGAACTTTTTTCTGCTTAAAATAAATTTGTATGTTTGTTATTTTTCTTAAAATGTGTATTTCCAGTTGCAATAAATATTTGGATTAATATTAGACCTGCATTTGTGTTTCTTAATTAATTATTATACTATGCGTGTTTCTATACAATAAGCGGTAGATATTATTCTTAGCGGTAGAGGTTAAGTTTCAAAGTTTAATACACCAAAGGGTTTAATGCATTCATTGAATACGTTACACCTTTTGATGTGGCAATTAATTTTGGGGCTTTCATGCCTTGTTTGTAAGTAACATTGTCTGAAGACAAAGGAACATAATAACTATCGCAACATAACATTAGGTAAATATATTTTAATATACAAATGATTAATTAGAAAGTTTCCATATTGATACTATAGAAAAGGATATTTTATGATTCGATATGACTTGCATGCACCACCCATCTTACTTAACATAAGGCGAATTAAGGTAAAACGCATTCAAATTCCTGACAAAAATAAAAGAAACAAGTATGATATTCCTTTATTTTTAAATTTTATTTTAAAAGACAATATTATTTGAAACAAGGAAATTTTCTTACTTAAGTACGATAACTCGGAAATCCTCAGTTAATTGAGATAATAAATGGGAAACCGAAACATGGCGCCGCCAAATTATACTTTCTAATTTAATTGTCCCTGCTGAAGATACTGTTGTGATTATTTTGTTTAGTAATTTCACTTGATGATTTAATTTTCTTGTTGATTTTCAGCGCGAATTTGGTGTCTATATTTTTTTATTTTATTTTTGTACCTTTCCAAAAACAAGTCCTCGTTTACTAGAGAAATTCCTCATAGGGATGAATTTTTAATTTTATCCTAAGTACTATGGATTTTTTTTGTAAATATTAACAACAAACAAAAATTGCTTTTAAAGGATGGAAAGAATTAAGAATAATGTCGCAATCTTAGTTTTGCTAAAGATTTTCTCAATGTTACCAATACTACGTACCTAAACATATAAATTTGAAATGCGATATTTAACAGCAAATATAGCATTTAGGCGATATGCAGACAAACTATGATATGAAAATCCTGTTTGACAAGAAGAATTATGTATTTATGATATGAGACAGTTATAGTTATAATCTTGAAAATATATTGTATGTTATATGTTACTATTATTGTAGCCAATTCTATTTGTACACCTAAGTTACATGGCAGTGCCAAAAATTAATATATACATATTCCAATTATGAGCTTACATATACTATCTATTTTATTGCAAAGAATATATTAATATATAATTTAATAAATATAATAACAACAGGTACCATAAGTAAAACAAAATGGATGAATAAATTAGAAAAACAAAAAACACTATATTTCTAACCTACTATCACATGGATTAAAATACTTCTGACTACCGTTAAGTCATATATATTATATACCTTTTACGTAATAATATAATACGTATTAATACTATGGTTACCAAATTCACAACAGCTTATATATAAAACCTCTCAATTTACAGCTAGTTATCTCTTTGGTCATTCCAAAATATTTCACATTAAGTTTCAATCTTACTGAAACGGATCGACCAATCACGGAGCTCTGTTCTTTAAAAACGTGATCTGATTGGTCAATTTAGCACGTTTTCGCTTCAATTGAATAATGCGGCCAACATTAAATATGTTCTCAGTACAGGAGTAATCGCTTATACAATCAGTATATTGAAAACGGCAAGGTTAAAACCAATGTTTTTACCTTAGTGGTTACCTATCGAAAGTGATTGAAATAACTTTGCATTTATTGTCTTTAATAGTTGTATCTGCGTAAAAAAATCAGATATCGATAGTCGATATTTTTGATAACATCACTGTCTACTTCGCGACTACCACTATACCGGGAATCAGTGAGGAGCAACTTCATTCAACTACAATTGCTCACCTCAGGGATATTTTATGATAGAATTTGTAAATCTATGGTCTACATTGTAAGTAAACCTAATAATCATATAAAATAATACGAATGGGAAAACTGTAAGTTTTATTCAAACTTGTTTTAGACATTGAATTTAGATAATTATCCCCATTGTGAACGGCCGGTAAAATTATTTTACTAACTTTAATGCCATAATTTTATTCCTTAACTAATTAATTATTTTATAAATAATTTGACTAAACCTCAGAGGAATATTTTACAAATTAGTAACGACTAGTTGATTTGAAACAGCTTAATAAAAAAGTTATAAATAGTCAAACAAAAAACAACTCAACACGGTTAGACCTTGTAACTACCTTAAAAGTCTTAATTAGATCACAGTATCTAGGCCTGTAGGGACCTCAGGCATTGACAATCATAGAAAACTCTCCGATGCCCTCGTGTCGTCGCGTTCAATCGCCGAAACTATTTCCACCCCTTCGTCATAGTTGTGCACATTTGTATTATGATTAACACAATAATGGGGATCTGGATCACCGTATTGGGTATGATAAAATTCCTCTCGCATCATGTTATTTAGATTAGAACACCTAAAGAAGAGGATCTCTTGGAAGGGCTTTCTAAAGTCTCTGTTCAGAGTTGCGTAAATTATTGGATTAAGCAAACTGTTGATGTAACCTAACCAGAGAAAGAGAGCACTGACTGCATCAGGGATAGCACCTTCTTCGACGAAAGGCCTTATCAATGCCAAGACGAAGAATGGAAGCCAGCAAATGACGAAGGCAGACATTATAATCCCAAGAGTTGTCGACGCCTTTCTCTCTTTTGCTAATTGGAATCTCAACTTCTTCTGATGTGGAGAATGTGACGAGTGGAGCAAGTCCTTGGCAATGTGACTTTTTTGAGCAAAATTTGATAGCGACGACCTGATTCTGTTGGTCGTTATTTTGTGACTACTGCTTTCCGATGACTGTCTTCTTCTTTCTTTAATTTGAAGTTTATTGTCTGATTGACTGGACTGGCTTACGTGTGAAGTAGACCGGTTAATAGTATGGATGGGTTTTGTGGGAGTTTTATTGTGCTGCAACATTGGGCACTGCGACTCATTGGACTTGCGTTGTCCGCTGAAGCATCGCCCAATCGTACTCTCTGTTTTTTCTACACTACACTGTAACAAAGAAAATCTAATATTAGAATTAATCAAGGTAACCTGTATCTCTCTCATTTTTTGAGTAGCACACCCGATTTGCACGTATCTGCAATCGCATGGGCAATAAGCCCACTATTTAAATTCCTTTGAATTTCTTGAAGTTTCTTGCTATATCAAGTAAGGATATTTTACCCAGAAAATATATTAGTGAAGAAAATAAAAAACAAAATTACGGCCTATCGGATTTGGTACAGTATGAACTTTGCTTATTATTCTTTAAGGTTTGTAACATAGAGTAAATTCAAATAAGTTTACTGGTAATGTTTAAACACACAATAATATAAATGAAGATGTTGCTATTAAGTTATACAGATTTACCGTTGTGTTAGTGCTAGCTGTAGATCCTCTTGCCGCCGGTTGCGCCGGCTGCGTCCCCAACAGCCTCGCCTCCGCAGCTCCGCCATTTTTCACATTTATCTCCAGGTAACAGTGAGTCTCCAAATGTGACTGAGCTCGCTTCTCATCCTTCACAATCTTCCTAGCAGCACTAAATATTTTGTAGTATACTACTATCATTACAGTGAGCGGTATGTAAAAAGAACCGAGAGTAGCATATATTTGGTACACTTTATTTTGGGATACAGAACATGACGTTTCAGTCTTCTCGTTGCCCAATATGAGGACTGGTGGAAGCGATATAAAAGCTGCACTCATCCAGACTATGAACACGCAAAAAAACATTCTCTTCGGTGTTCTTTTCACGCCGTACTCAAGAGGTTTTGTTATGGCGTAATATCGATCAACGGAGATCATACATAGATTGAGAATACTAGCTGCGCATGAGAGCACGTCGCTAGATACCCAGAAGTCACAAATAACTGGTCCAAAAGGCCACGTTCCCATTATATCATAAACCATAGCTATTGGCATCACTATAGTGGCCACACAGATATCGCTCACTGCCAACGAGACGATCAGATAATTACTCGGTCTTCTAAGTTTTCTTACTAAGCAGACAGCAACGCAAACTAAAATATTTCCAATGACAGTGCCAATGATGACAATCATGAAAATTGTGGCAAGCAATATACTGACGCCCGTGGAGTATTTCCTATGCTTGACATGCACGTTGCTATCAGTGAGGTTGTCGTCTAGAAGCGTCCAATTCACGGTCGAGTTAGGGTTGCTGATATTAAATTCGGAGGTGAGAGATGATTCGTTCAAGACCGAGGCTTCAGACGTGTACGTTTGGAGCAATACAAAGGATACTAGTATGAAAAGATGCGAAGATAAAGCAATAAAGTTGGGCAGTAAACAATGGGAGTTATGACTTTGAGTCGCCATACGAGTCCCTGATGTAGGTGACGTTTACTAACGTTTTCTTGACCTTGCCATACATTGGTTTTGATTTTCTACTTTATACAGTTTTCACTTCTTAATTCAATTTTACTTAGCAACAGATAATGTAAGTCAAGTTTGAAAAACGACTTCGTCGTGAAGTTTCTTGCCTTTGGAGTGATGTGTCTGATTAAAATTGAGAATAAGATTCAATTGACATACTGCTTGGACTGAATTTGCTATTCCGAGCATAGCCATTGGAACTCCAAGAAAGTATTGGGGAAGTTGTCTTTGGATGTTAGAGAATAGAGTTTATTATTGTTTGTAGTTGATCTTTGGTGTAAATTGCTAGAGGCGTGTTGTTTTATTGCGCTCTAGAGGTAGTTCGAGAGCCTTCTAGTTCAATATCCCGTCTGCGGATTGCTTCATTAGGGCCGTTGATTGGTGAAGAAATTTCCGATCTGAAAAGAAAGAAAAACGCTGTTTAGCACAAGTTTTCTGCTTTTTAATTGCTTGTGAGATTACATTGTATAGGTATTGTAAGATGATTGTTTTTCTGAGTTAACAGTAAAGTATAAGGTTATTTTGTTGGATCTATAAGTAAATAAGTTTATAACAGACTACAACTGTTTTGTAGATTAATTAAAATGAAAATAAAACAAATAAGTGTAACAACAACTGGCTTGGCAAAATAGGTTACCATCAATGATAACAAAAATTCAAATATCACCCATAAAAAATTCAAAACATAGCATAATATTATACGAATAAATTTTATTGATGAAATATGTAAATTAGTACCTATTCATACGCATAAAACGGAATTGCACATACATTTGAGTATGTGAAATGTGTATACAGCATGCGGTGCCGGATATTTTCTTATTGTAAAGCTTATGTTTAACTAAGAATACGTATTGTTTTTCACTAACCATAAAAAAACTCAGGCGTTACTTAGTGGCTAACTGACAATCGTTTGATCAAAATAGAAGTTAGGAGGGAGAACTGAAATTTGGCGTACATAAATTAATAAACGAAATTTTGAGGTGGAGAGAGTTCCCCAAATACCGACGAGAATGGACAAATACATACATACATACATATGGTCACGTCTATATCCCTTGCGGGGTAGACAGAGCCAACAGTCTAGAAAAGACTGAATGGCCACGTTCAGCTATTTGGCTTAATGATAGAATTGAGATTTAAATAGTGACAGGTTGCTAGCCCATCGCCTAAAAAAGAATCCGAAGGTTGTAAGCCTATCCCTTAGTCGCCTTTTACGACATCCATGGGAAAGAGATGGAGTGGTCCTATTCATTTTTGTATTGGTGCCGGGAACCACACGGCACAATGGACAAATCTAGTTGATATTCAATTGAAAACAAACTTATAGGAGAGCGTAAGTCCATTTAGTTGCACGACATGTGTCATTAAGTATATACGGAGCTATCCCGGCCTGAATGGGGCCGGCACAATGCGCCGTCTTCAGCTGGGCGCGACCCAGATACTTAGGAGTAAACGCTCACACCAACAAGAAATAACTTCGTTTAAGTCGTTCATATGAGTTTTTGGTCGCACTTTGTTATCAGGCGTTTGTTTTTTTTTATTATGAAAAATTTAATCTGGAATGTATGATGTATGATAGGATATATGATAGGTAAGTTCGCTGATTAAAAACGAAGTATTTTCACTTCTCTTTCTATCTTAAAGTATATAATATATTCTGTGTAGTATCTGTCACTTGTTTCGAAAGAAGACTAAAAAAGTTAATGATAAATTCGCCCGCGTTAAGCCTCATACGAACAGTGTTTACTCGGCCATTTTTGAACTCAATTTATATTCATACAGAGGAACAGTATATCATTATTAGGGAAAGTGTGGTAAGGTGTTAGGGTAATATTCAAAGTAAATAATATATTCAAGCCTTTTTTACTATCAGAGGATGAAATACTGAGATCTTTTTGGTTGTGATGGAAGGTTTTCTGAGCATAATTTTAAATAAAAAATATATTTTTTTTAAAATGATGTGCAGATGCTTTTGCCTTGTAGTTCCAGGCACCAATACAAAAAAGAATCCATCTTTTTCCCATTGATGTCGTAAAAGGCGACTAAGTGATAGGCTTACAAACTTGGGATTCTTTTTTAGGCGATGGGCTAGCAACCTGTCACTATTTGAATCTCAATTCTATCATTAAGCCAAATAGCTGAACGTGGCCATTCAGTCTTTTCAAGACTGTTGGCTCTGTCTTCCCGTCAAGGGATATAGACGTGACCATATATATGCATGTATATGATGTGCGGATCTAATCTCAGGGCTCCAAACAAAACTGGCAACATATCAAAAATTACACTAAGAATTATTTATTTTTATTGCCTTTTTAATGTATTTATTTACAAGACGAGACTAGCATTAATTTTATCTTCATAATAATTGCCCATTATAGTATCGTATAAGGACACCGTACTTCCTAAAAAGTACTCAAATAGATTAATAGACCGATACACAGTTGCTTGTCCATATAAAGACAAAGTGACGTTAGTCTTAATATTTCAGGGTTCTGCCCAAAAATGTGTACTAATTTTTGACTTATTTATGAATGAAGTATCTAGTACTATAATAAGATGCTTTTTTTTTAAAAACGCTTGATAAGGTTTTTTTAACAGGGTCACGGAGGCTTTATTTTTTATGATCAGGTGTTGAAAACCTCACGAGCACCTGCACCAGGGATAACAATATATAGGAATAAATAAACATAAAAAAAATGCAGATACTAACACAAATACATGAAGAATTTAATAAAATATTTTGAACTAGACTTCTTACTGAAAAAATCGATACCTATAGCTGATTTTAATAATAATAATCAAAAATATTTTAAATTTTACACTAAAAAGCATTTAAATTTTGACCCCTAGGAAGGGTTCCCATCACGCAGGCAGCATTCCCGCGCTGTATTGCGACAGCAATACGCTGCGCAAGAAACTCACCTGTTGCCTCTCTCAGACTGTATATACATGTTTATATATGTATATATCATATTTTATATTAATGTTGAAACAATACGACATGATGTATTTATAAATATAATTTTTGGATATATTTTTATTGCCGTTTTCTTAAAAACATCTTCTTTTAAAATATGCATGTCCACTTCATCGCTTTATGTCAGTTGGTAGATTGGTAGTGGCATGCTCTAAGGCAATACGAGTGAATCAAGTGAATGTATGAAAGTTTTTAATAAATCTATAAAAAAGATAAGTCAGTCAACTCTTCACTACTTACCGTCAAACTTCTATACCATTCATAACTCTAAGAAATATGGTTTGAAAATCCGACTCGCACTTGGCCGGTTTTATTACTATAAAGGAGAAACAATAGTTGTGTGCCGTTTTTAATTAATGTTCAAAGTTAATATTACTGTGGCTAGTTAATAAATTAAAATTTATTATTCCCACATTGTTCTTGTTTCGTACAAACTTCATAATTCCTATTTGAATGGCGCAGAACTTTTAGTCAACTACTCACAACTAAATATTATTAAATAATTGTTCCAGACTACGCCTGCGGGAACGAATGCGTAAATCGATAATGCATATATAGTTACGTCTATATCCCTTGAACCTAACAGCCTTGAAAAAAACTTAAAGGCCACGACCAGCTTTACGGCTTTATGATGGAATTGAGATTCAAATAGTGACAGGTTGCTACCCCATCGCCTCAAGAGCAATCTTTAATTTGTAAACTTATACCGTCGCCTTTTACGACATCCATGAGAAAGATGGAGTGGACCTATTCTTTTTTTATTGATGCCGGGAACCACACGGAATGAATACCTAATTTTAATCATATCCGACTTTCTCTTGTTTGACGCAGATTAAACATTACCTAATTAATATCTTCATAATAAAACTCATTAACTTGCTACCTTTATAATACGTGCCATTGTACTCGTAACACCTTCACCTGAAAGCATAACCTTCCTTCAACACTCAAGTAACAAATACAAACCAATACACGTTCCTATAAGTTCAAATAACCGCATATAATCGGAACGCTTGCTCGATCACACTTGTTGAATGGCCTATATACGAGATCCGAAGGGTGTGAGTTAATGGTATGAGATAAGTATTCTTATAAGTGAGGGTACTAGCTTTTCCGTAGTAGTATTTGGTTCTTGCGTTATCGCTCCAATATCGAATGTAATTTGTGTTCTTTGTTCAAGTTTATTTGACTATGGGTAACTTATTCGATATGTTATTATGGTAATTAGCTAAGAGTAATTTGAAGAGTGGTATAAAATCACGCCTATCAACGGAAGAGTAGGCAGAGTGACAGTATCTTTCCTTTTGCCACAATTCCTGCATACTTCCTTCGCTTCATCAACATTTTTAATTCTCTTCATACAAGCTCGTTGATTTCGGGTACTCGTGACCTGACCTTTGCCAGATCTTGAAATCAAATTATAATAAACTTCATCACTTTTTTCATGCAAGCTTATCAGTTAAGGTTACATGATCTTTTGCCAAAACGTAATCTTGTGCAAGTCACGTGGTTTTTCAACATTCTTTTAACAAGATTTACACAGCTTATAGAGACACCTAACTTTGGATACCACTGCGGCCATGCAACCATTACTTTCCAAGTTATCTTTGTTCATTAATTTCATTTCACGGGAAAAGCTTAAATACTGCTTATAAACTTCGGATTCCTCTTGTATACAATGGGCTAGCAACCTGTCATTACTTAAATCTCAAACATACATATAGACACGGGGTAGACAGAGCCAACAGTGTTTAAAAACTGAGAAGCCATATTTAAATATTAAGAAGAAATATTTAAATACAACAATGGTATGTTACCTATACCTATTGTAGTATTCTGATATTCGACATAATAACCCTTTACATCTAGTATTTGTACACGACTCAACTAGGGTTGCCAACTACGAATATCTGAAATCTGGGTGGATATAGTTGCAACCTTGCTTTTCTTTTCTCGTGCCGGAGAGATGAACGACAGCAGTGGTAGCTTTGCTTCATACTGAAAAAAATATAATAGCTGTCTAGTAAAAACAATCGGTAGGATAGTGTCAAAATCATTTATTTTTTCTGAGGCCTCCTAGAATGTGACATTTTCGTCAGAATAAAAAATTCCGGATTATAGACGTGGAGAGTCGAAGATTGTAATTTCTGATCTTTTTACAGTTTATATAGAATATGAATGGACGATATTAACATTATATGTAAGGCCAATGTATTTTCACCATGTTTTTTAATAGAGAGATTCTAATTTTGAACGTGATGATGATGAGTAGACAACCCTAGCCTCAACACATCCTGCCGGTCAACCCATCTGGTGCTGAAGGGCCCAAATGATTTATCATACGGGGCCTGGGAGGCCCCAACCCGTGTCAAGACATGAATGGTATTATTGTTTTGTTAGGAGTTAGGTCGATTTGGTTTTTGAAAAGTTGTCTCTGTCATAAATAGATGTGACGAGGACTATTGTGTATTTGTAACCTGGAAAAGAAAGGGGCAAAGCTCAAATGTTATTCCTAAACTGATCTGATCTGAACATTAAAAAGTCTCTTGCTTGTATAGTAATTTATTTCTTTCTTTCTAAACATGTGATACTTGACGTGAGCATGAATTGTTTATATAGTACACAATAGTATAATAGTATAGTAGATAGTATATTAAAATGAACAGAATCATAAATACACATTGCATTTTGAAAAATAAGTTTTGGATGATTTCAATTCACCTGCTCTTCCTTTTTTGCCATTGCTATATTCATGACAGTTCATATTGTCTTTATTTATTATCAGTAAATGATGTACCTACGGTGTAATAGTCAATAAAAAAATATTGAACTGAAATAACCCTGGGAAAGAGAGGCAATTTTATGTACTTATGTATGATAAAGTTTTTTTAATCATTGTTATATGTATACTAATACATACTTGATTTTTGACAACTGATAAATAGCCACTGATAATGACAATCTGTATATTTGACACATTGAAGTGAATAGGGAATACCCGATTATATCTATGATTTGCTTTTGTTTCAGAAGCATGACTGATACTGATATATAATCTTTTATATTATGATTAATAAAAATAATATACACATATATGAACACGTCTTTATCTTTTAATACTATAGCCATCAGTCTCTCAAAGACTAAAAGGCCACGTTCAGCTGTATGGCTCAAAGATAGAATTGAGATTCAAATACTAAAGGTTGCTAGCCCATCGCCTAAAAGAAGAATATCAAATTTATTAGTATTAGTCACCTTTAACGACATCCATGGAAAAAGAGGGAGTGGTCCTATTATAAATTGCCGAAAAACACCCAGCAATAAACATTATAAAAAATAATAGTAAAGTAATAAAAATAACAATCACCCAGAATAATAAAAAAGTGTCTGCAAAAATTACATATATATGATCACGCCTATATATCATAGCGGGGTAGACAGAGCCACCAGTCTTGAAAAGACTGATAGGCCACGCTCAGCTGTTTGGCTTAGTGATAGAATTGAGATTCAAATAGTGACAGGTTGCTAGCCCATTGCCTAAAAGAGGAATCCCAAGTTTATAAGCCTATCCCTTAGTCACCTTTTACGACATCCGCAAAAATTAATACAAATATTTGGCACTAAAGTTGGAACTCCAGGTCAGTAGCCTTACATTTTCAACTTCTATATCCGAAATATATAAAATAGAGTTCCTGTCGAGAGATTTGATATTTGGCATAAAAGTTCCTTGTGGTCTAGGGGTGCACTAAGAGAGGAGTTCTCGAAATTCCCGTGGAAACGAAAATTTGCGAGGATTCAAGCGGGCTGAGAGGTGCACTCATCGGGTGTTTCTTGTGAAAAGTCAGGTCAAGGTTAACCGACGAGCTCGCATAAATATGAATGAACCATCAAGCTTCAGTCAATCTCTGAACTGGACGTCATCGGTCTGTATTTTAGAGACAGCCCTCCACCAGGATTATAAGAGGGCTGTTTGTTACATAGGTATTTGTATGGTAACTATCTACTAGGTTTATGCCTACTCCTCCGAGAAAGAAGATCTTACTTATATATTTACTGAGGAATCAAACTTGGAACTCTGCGACGACTGGAATTTTTTCCACTATAACCTTAGTTACATGTTATCGACTAAACCCAACACATGCTATCATAACTCGGTAAAAACTTTGTATTTCTTCGGAAAATGTCCTTTTGACGTCCGCCATAACGAGACGTCAGAGCCAGATCACGCCTACTCTGAAATGTTACCTCACTATTTTGGACAACCTACTCTTGGCATAATAGCCTGTCATATTGATAATGTGATAGTCTCAGAGCATGTTGACACAGTTTTTGTTGAGAAAAACCTTACTTCGAAAACTATCCTATTATGCTATTTATAAATAATACATGTATTAAACGCGCACGTAACGCACTTTAATTTTATATGGGACGTTTCGAATCATGTTACAGTGATCCATAGTCACCTATATCATATTAATTGACTAGTTTCGTGTGCAAACTATTTCGCTCTCTCCTAGGTGAACTGCAAAGTAGGTATTTCCTTAATGATTTTCTCTCTAAAGGCTCAAATTTAAGCCATCTATAAGTAGTATCTTCGGTTGGATGTTGGTCTATCAGGCCTGTAACTTGTTTCTGTTAATAAAGACTAATATTTGCTAGGGCTCTCTGATTTATTGATTTAAACTTTATGCACGTTAAATCTACAACAAGTGGATTTAATGCTAAAAGGCATTCTCTGCCAGTCGAAACTTTGGACCAAACTGAGATGGATGTACGGGTGGTGCGAATTGAAACTTGATTACCAAAATTAAATATCATAAAGTGTGTATGTAAATTAAGTGAATTTAAGACATTGTTTATGATCTTACTGTTGTAAAACAACACAACTTATGACGTCTTTCCTTACGAGGTAGACTTTTCAATATTCTACTAGGATTCTCCAATACTTTCGGTATTTCACAGGCAAAGAAAAAAATTCACAGATAAAATATTTTTGTATGCCAACTGCGGCTGAATGTTTAGTGCTTAAAATAAAATTAACAACTGTAGTAAGACTCATTCATTGCATAATAAATCATTCATTCATTCAAAGAAATCTATATCATTCCGATTTCTATCATCAAAGTGTAAATCTTACAATTTAGTATGCAAGCCATTAGACCATCGTAAGCCCGATGAATAGGATAGATACGGCACTCCAATATTAATTTAATTAAGTAAATCAATTGATAACACATTCGCCCGATTACTGATAAGCTGATAAGTTATCGGCGTGTCTCGCCCACGGGACGTTAAAAATATTTTGGGCTTGTTCGTTGAGAGTTGGGCAACTCGAGTTACATTTTGCCGTATGAGGTTTTCTTTTTTTAGGCGAGGTTAAAAATGCCATTAAGCCATCCAGCTGAATATGGCCTTTCAGTCATTTCGAGAGTGATTTTACCCTGTAAGCGATATATGTATATGATGTAGCGACAGTATGATGTATGAATGATATGAAAGACATGATGCATGTAAATTATGTATGGAAGTGAGCCTTGTGATTTCCAGCACTTTAGAATGGGACCACGCCATCTCTGTCCCATTGATGTCGTGAAAGAGTACTTAAGGAATAATACTACACTTATCTAGTGCAGCTTTTACCATAGTAGGTTATATAGGTAGATTCCTTCTCAAAGGTTGCGAAGATTAGATTGGAGTCGCTTCGTGTACAAAACTGGGGACGGCTTCTGTGGCGCAACGGTAGTGTGCTTGTCTGAGAAGTCCTGGGTTCGAATCCCAGCCAGGGCATAATCAGAAACGAACTTTCTCTGATTTTCCTGGATCTTGGATGTTTATCTACATATATATTTATTATAAAATATAGTATCGTTGAGTTAGTATCTCGTAACAGAAGTCTCGAACTTACTTCGAGGCTAACTCAATCCGGATAATCTGTCTCTTATTTATTTTTAAATGTATCAGTTATACGGAGGTAGACAAGAATTAATAACATCTAATTATTCAATAGCCCAAGCACCTGGATTCAGAAATTTGTGACGTAAAACATAATTAAACCCGACCCGCCTTTAATCCCGAGTTCGACCCCACTTGTTGTAAAGCGGGTTCTAATTACTCCATCGACCTATTTGTACGTGCTATGAGGAATTACATTCACCTGCCTTTGTAGGCGGGTGTCCAAAAATAATGACTTATGTACTTACAATGTGTGTTTGTTTGGGCTCAAGGGCGCAGGTACAAATGTGGCTTCTATTCTATTATGAATCATAAGGGTCCGGGATCGTTCTCCGATTATACAAATAATATTATAAATACAAAAGATTGTAAGGATGTGTGTGTTTGTGTGTTTGATATTCTTTCACGTCAAATATAGATAAGACATTGCAGTAATATAGATTACACATTGGAATAACATAATAATCGTGGGCCTACTGGAAGAAATTTCTCAAGAAATAAGTAGTGCCCTTGTACTGAATTTCTCTTTATTTTAAGTTTTACTCTTATTATCCTTGATGTACATAAATCGATATATTAATCGTCATATTTTTAATCTTCATTATAAGTTTGTGTACATATACATATATAAATATTTTTTATGAGCGCTGCAAGCCGTATATGCTTGTATATAAATAAAATAAAATAATTGATAAGTGAAATTTCAGGTGGGAGAGTTCGTGGGCATAAGCTATTTATGTTCAAAATCTAAATAAAAATTAAATTATATTATTAGATCAGTATCTTCTTAATGAAGGATTTAAAGTCTATGTAAGAAAAATAAATTAAGGCTAGGTTAGCGTACATTTTTCAGCTGAATATGGTGTTTGAGAATTCTGATTTTTGGCTCTGTCAACCCCGTAAAGGATAGAGATGTGATATATATATATATATATATATGGGTTACGAACCTGTCACTATTTAAATCTCAATCCAATCTTATCTTCCCAATAAGAAAAATTTTACAGTCTTACTCTAAAATTCTGAAAAGCCACGTTTATCTGCTTTGATTGAGATTCAAATAGAGACAGGCTCCTCACCCATCGTTTAAAAATAGAATCTAGTTACTAGTAAAAAACCTACAAGTCTTTCATACTCTCAAAGGTTCAAGCACCCTAAAAAAGGGCTATTCGAGAATCCATAATTCATTTCCTATTTTATCAGCCCTTCCCAGTCTAATCCCGATTATGACTGCCTTTGTCCCGGAATTCTATTGAACGTATTCACGCTATTTGCCTTTTCAAAACAAACGACATGAGTAAAAAGTAAAATGGATGGAGAAAAATATCCTGAACTTTTGACAGTACAGATGAAAATTATTATTTCAGGATATTGAGAGCGAAATCTGACGTAGACCGTTTATAAATTTTTGTGTTGTAAGCTACCATAGAATTCTTAAAAAATATTGAGACTAAAATAATTATACCAATTTGTATACTATACTACCCAAGTTTTATGTCTTTGTCCGTGCTTTATACCTCACTAGAGCCCACCCGCGACTTCGTCCGCGTGGAAAACCTATCGTAACGCAACAATCAGTCCCGCGGGAACTCCGGAATAAAAAGTAAACTTTGTGTTATTCTGGGTCTTCAGTTACCTACCATACCAAATTTCATCGTAATCGTTTCAGGAGTATTTGCATGAAAGAGTTACAAACATTCATACATCCACTCACAAATACAAATATTGGTGGGATGTATACATAATTTGGTGGAGAGCGATTTCGTGGTTTTGTTATATAATTAAGTACATATATGGATGGATTATATATTTACACAAATATATATTTGTTAATAACTGTTGATATTCGAATCTTTTATTTAATATATCCAAATCATAAATATTATTAATTTGTATAGTATCTGTTTATAGCTTTAATTTGTGTCAGTGTTTGTGTGAATCAGAGAGTGTGAAATGATGTAAAGGGCGAGTGAGTAAAATATTCATTATGTACAGAAATTCATAAATGGTGTCAGATTCTAAGTACACAAATACTTTTATGACGACGATTTCACATGGTTCTACGACTGTTTTTTGAAGACATAGACGGCCGTATAATGATCATTATCCCCCAAGTAACAATTAGGCGCTAAAGTAAGATTTATAATAAGTCTATAAAAGCGCTAACTAGATTCTAAAGTGGTTTATGGGTGTAACAAATTAGTGTTAGAGCGCGCTCTAACCCTACTTTACCCCCGAATTGGGCACAATTTTTATATTACTTAAGGTTGTATAATGACGGTATACAAGAGTTATGTTAATTGGCTAAGAGGTACAATTAGTGCTATAAGAAAGTTATTATAGCGGTAACAGGATCTCTTAGCGATACAAGAGGGGTAAATAAGCGTCAACTGACTCCTTAAGCGGTACAGTAGAGATACAAAGGCGTTAATTATATTTTCAAGCGCTAAAAGGGAGGTAAACAGGTGTTTTGTAACGGTCTGAACGCTATTCAAGATAACCCAAGTAACAATTAGGCGCTAAAATAAGATTTATAATAAGTCTATAAAAGCGCTAACTAGATTCTAAAGTGGTTTATGGGTGTAACAAATTAGTGTTAGAGCGCGCTCTAACCCTACTTTACCCCCGAATTAGGCACAATTTTTATATTACTTAAGGTTGTATAATGACGGTATACAAGAGTTATGGTAATTGGCTAAGAGGTACAATCAATGCTATAAGAAAGTTATGATAGCGGTAACAGGATCTCTTAGCGATACAAGAGGGGTAAATAAGCGTCAACTGACTCCTTAAGCGGTACAGTAGAGATACAAAGGCGTTAAATATATTTTCAAGCGCTAAAAGGGAGGTAAATAGGTGTTTTGTAACGGTCTGAACGCTATTCAAGATAATTAAACTAATTTTGTGATCTAATAATAAATAATTTTATTTTCAATGGCTATAAGTTTACGACTAATGATTTTTATATTAAACAAAAAAAAGTGATATTGTATGGTGCGAAAGGAAGCATATTTTTGCTGCGAAGGGAAGTACACTGTGAATATGTTACATATTTATTGGCAAATAATTCGAGCGCCCGATGTATGATGTCTATTTACTGAAAACTTTTCCACGTATTTACAACAATTTTTGTTTATTTTGGTTGCGACGCCATTGTTAAAAACAAGTAATCAATATAAGAAATACAGTAGTGACCTTAAGCGCTATTACTTTACCTTTAGTCACAAAAAAGTAACAATAGACGCTAGAGGATCTGTTATAGCGAAAAATTATACTCCTATTTGACTTAAGGTAATGCAAGAGAGTTTTGTATAACTTCAAGCATTTGGTTCTATATAAGATTAAATAAACACTATTGTAAGGCTGGTAGCGCTTATTAACGCTATTGTGCAACTTTAGGTTCTTGTAAAGAGTTTATTATCACCTGCATAGCACTTTTGGAGGTAGTAGCTAATTCTTATTCTTATTTAGATCTTAGAGTTCTAAGATTCACTTAAAGCTATAACACAAAATGCTGTGCATGTACAACAGTGTTAAGATTTGCCATAATACATCCATAACCTTTAAGTTCGCCTAATTGTCGCGCTTGTAACTCCGTATTATAAGTAGAAGTGATATACGTTACTTGGTACGCCACTTTATCGCCAATAGTCATAAGTGCTGCTACTGTAATGCCTTTGTAGCCCACTTAGTAACAAAATAAGCTCTAATCGTCGCCTAAATGTTTGTTGGGAATTAAACTAATTTTGTGATCTAATAATAAATAATTTTATTTTCAATGGCTATAAGTTTACGACTAATGATTTTTATATTAAACAAAAATAAGTGATATTGTATGGTGAGAAAGGAAGCATATTTTTGCTGCGAAGGGAAGTACACTGTGAATATGTTACATATTTATTGGCAAATAATTCGAGCGCCCGATGTATGTTGTCTATTTACTGAAAACTTTTCCACGTATTTACAACAATTTTTGTTTATTTTGGTTGCGACGCCATTGTCAAAAACAAGTAGTCAATATAAGAAATACAGTAGTGACCTTAAGCGCTATTACTTTACCTTTAGTCACAAAAAAGTAACAATAGACGCTATAGGATCTGTTATAGCGAAAAATTATACTCCTATTTGACTTAAGGTAATGCAAGAGAGTTTTGTATAACTTCAAGCATTTGGTTCTATATAAGATTAAATAAACACTATTGTAAGGCTGGTAGCGCTTATTAACGCTATTGTGCAACTTTAGGTTCTTGTAAAGAGTTTATTATCACCTGCATAGCACTTTTGGAGGTAGTAGCTAATTCTTATTCTTATTTAGATCTTAGAGTTCTAAGATTCACTTAAAGCTATAACACAAAATGCTGTGCATGTACAACAGTGTTAAGATTTGCCATAATACATCCATAACCTTTAAGCTCGCCTAATTGTCGCGCTTGTAACTCTGTATTATAAGTAGAAGTGATATACGTTACTTGGTACGCCACTTTATCGCCAATAGTCATAAGTGTTGCTACTGTAATGCCTTTGTAGCCCACTAAGTAACAAAATAAGCTCTAATCGTCGCCTAAATGTTTGTTGGGGAGGTTTTATAATTTTACAAACATTGTTTCATTTTACAAGCGTATCGGTTACAGGTACAGTCTTCGAATGCCTTTTAAAAGGAAAGATCCGTCTCTATAGGCAATTTCAATAAATCTTTAAATAACGCCCAATGCTCTCTGATCTATCTTTGTTTCTTAGTTTCATAAAAATCGGTTGTTATTTTACAATGAAATCTAATAAAAAACGTAATTAAATTAATACCTAATCCGAAAAATGTGGTGCTCTTATATACATATATCTCTTATTTTTAATACATCTGATTGTTTTTTTTGGTTCATGCATACAAAATATGCATAGAAAAAAAACTACCACTTAATTAATGAATAAAATCGATCTTTTTGAGGTGTATGACCTCAAATAGATCGTCTAAATAGATCGACAAAATTTTTTGTACTAATAACATTTATTCCACTAAGATTTATATTACGAGACAGATTTTCAATATTGTTAAATTATCTTTTCTTACGGTCGTTCAAAAACGCTATTACTTAGTATCTTAGAACAATTACTAATTCTAACTTTATTCTCTGAAGAGACGAGATAAAGTTTCTTAATTCTGTTAGCACTTTTAATTTTCTATTCTGATCAAGACTATTTTACATGTAATTATTAAAGTTACAATGGTATGCGATCTGCTTTAAGATCACATAATTTTAGGTAAATAATGTCAATTATATTTTGTTTCTAAAAAACTATCTGATCTTTGTAATCAGATAGGATACACAATAAAAACTTTATTGAGAAGCTCTTTTTTTTAAGTCGGTTAGTAAGCTGAAATACGTATCCCTAATTATATTGCAATATGGAAACATATAGACCTAACATAAACCTTTCGTTTAGCTTCTAGCTTATCATAATGCTAAATACAGCTAACAGAAAAGTCATCACATCGGTAGGCTTTTGAGTGAAAAATATTAATACCTACATATAAACACGTCTTTATTCTCGTCAGAACCAACAGTCTCGCAAAGACCGAGAGGCCATGGCTTAATGATAGAATTGAGACTCAAACAGTCACAGGTTGCTAGCCCATCGCCTAAAAGTAGAATGCCAAGTTCATTGGCATTAACCTTTATTAACTTTTACAATCTGCACGGAACAAAAGTAGTTGGCACACATTATTATTATTTTTTTCACTATCAGTGGTTTAATTAGGGGTTTACACGAAGCTACGAACGACTTCTGCAATTTTGTATGTAAACCTAATCCAGCTTAGATCATGCCATTCTTTACTATTATTATTTAATCTATGGTAGTATTTAATCCAGGGTTACCACTTAGCGAAGGGTAGAAGGCTGGCATTAATTATGCATTCATTTAAAATTGTGTTCAAAGTTAAGCCCTTCGTGTGGAAAGATGAAAAGTAAATATGACAGCGTATAGGAGTTTAACACAGAGCAACGAACGGCATATGTTAGCTAGAAGAGTCCGTTTATAGATTTTATTATTATGTTTTATCAATTACTCCTTCTTCTTTTTCCTCAGCATAATATTTGCCCACTGCTAGGCATATGCCTCTCCAATATATCAATAATGAGATAACTTTGCTAGAAATACCTTTGTTTTTCTGACCAAGTTATCCCGGCATGGTTTTTATGTCGTCGGACTAGCTGGCTAATGGTCTGCTAGTATTCTTTTTCAGATTTGCTCTATCGACTACCATAATACTGTCTCCACTTACTCATAAAAACCAGTTGGGTACAGAAAGAAAATCCACCCGACTCGCCATCCCTTGACAAATTGTCATGGAGCAGAAATATAAGGAGAGCCGAATTTAAGTGACGGCAACACTGCTAGCCTTTTTGGTTCGACGCCATAGATTTCATGTTTCGTCAATGTGAAAAATGGATATAACAGGGCCGTAGAATAATAATGGACAAAATGTTTTTACTTCAACATTGTATATTTAACCGTGTTGTTTTTTTAATATAACATATGTATCAAATTCAAAATTTTTCAAATTCAAAATTTTTATTCATTATTATAGGATACTACCTATATATCGCTTAATAATTGTCGTATGGTTTAACAACATTGGTTGACGTCAAATAAATTACTTAAAAACTAAGTTTACTGCCGCTTCCAAGGCGTCAGTGCAGAAGAAGCGGTAACAAACTGCACTGCAGCATTTTCTTCAACAACGTCAACTTCACAATATTAAATTATACTTAGAATAGAATGTGGACGGGAGAATACATTGTTCAGATTTATATATTTATGAGATTTAATATTGAAAAAAGAAATATATATATATATATATATATATATATATAAATCAATATATAAAATACAATCCATAATATATATATATATATATATATATATATATATATATATATATATATATATATATATTTATAATGGACAAAATATATATATATATATATTTTATGGATTGCCAATTTTAAAAAGATTTATGTACAGAGTGTACTGAAATTTTGATTTAAGTACAAATTAAACTACAATTAATTACGAGGTTCCTGTGCCAAGCTCGAGCCAGATGTTTTTATCATTAAGGTAATCATCAGTCCTATAATAAGCCTTCTCACAAAGTACTTTCTTTACATACTCTTTGAATTTTCGGTTGGGCATATCAAGAACAGACTCCGGCAACCTATTATAAAATCGTATACAGTTCCCCATAAATGATTTACTGACTTTGCTAAGCCTGTGAAACGGCATGACTAATTTATGTTTATTACGTAAATTTCTATCAGTTGTGGTACTAACTTTTTGAAAAAAAGAGGTATTTTTCCTAACATATATTATAAGATCAAAAATGTACTGGGACGCTACTGTAGGTATGTTTATTTTCTTAAAGAGTTGTCTTAACGAGTCTCTTGGTCCTAAGCCGTAAATTGCGCGAACGGCCCTTTTCTGAATTATAAAAATAGTTTGTATATCAGCCGCGCTACCCCATAAAAGTAAACCATAAGATAACAAGCTATGAAAATAGCTGAAATAAACAAGCCTAGCTGTCTATAAGTTAAAAAAATAAACAAATCTGATACACCGACCTGTTTTATTTTATAAATGTAAATTACAAGGTATATTAAAATTTATATACCAAACGACAGTGCGCCGAAAAGGAATAGGCGACATGTCATGAATTATGTATCGCATTTTCATTTAAGGCCACGTGCTCCTAACTGCGTAAATACTTCAAATGTTGTGACGTTTTAATGAAATTTTGTATGAGAGTGAGTAACAAGGTCACCCTGTGCTGTCGACTTGGTCATCGTGAATCAGGTTATGGGAAAACTTTTTTTTTTATAAGCTTGGGTTCTGGATGTTTATCTACATATATAGGTATCTAAAAAATATTTTTCAATTTTTTTAAAATAATCGTTAAGTTTATTATTGCATTCAGCACAGGACTTGAACTCGCTTTTGGGATATAACGTAAACTGTCTTATTTGTCCCGAACCTATATTATTTCTTATTATTTTATTAATATATCATCTTTGCGCTTGGTGAATCCAATTTTAATATGACTTTGTGGACTTCTATTATTTAAATTTTTATTTTTCCGTCATTAAGCCATACTGTGTGGTTTAGAATATAAGGACTCGATATCTTACCCATGGATGTCATAAAAGGCAACAAGTATAAACTTATAAACTTGGGATTTCTTTTGTAGGCGATGGGCTAGCAAACTGTCACTAATTGAATCTCAATTTCATCATGAAGCCGTGCAGCTGAACATGGCCTTCTACTCTTGCGACTATTGGCTCTGTGTATCCCGCAAGGGATCATATAGATGTGATTAAATGTATGTAAGCCATCCAGCTAAACTTCTACTCTTGTGACTTTTGGCTCTGTCTACCCCATTAGTAATAAATTCGCGATTATGTGACTATGGCGTCGAAATATAGTCCGTAACTTAGTAAGTGCAATATTCTTGAAAACAACTTCATTCCCGTAGGATTCGAATTCCCGACCACCAGACTAACTTTGGTTTCTAGACTACGGTGTTAGTGGAGTCTTCATACGACTTGTTCAAAAACTATTTCCGCAGAATAGTGGTTAGTAAAAGAGGATTGTGCAATTCCTGTTTCAATTTTAAGATTTCTCTCTCATCATGCGAATTTCAGTTACATCCTCCACCGCTTTTGCTTGGGACCTAGGGCTCACGTCTCAAAGTCCCAGGTTCACTATGGCACATGTATGTTAGTAAAAACCACCTCAAAATGAAGTCATTTCTCAAAATAATTACGAATCTTGCTTGCTTGCTTGACAACAGCCTTTTTTTATTGCGAATAAAAGTGAAGAGAAAATCTATTACGCAGACAATATAAGTCAGAACATTTAAACGTACGTAGCTGCTCCTAATAAAACACCAGAAATAAAATCTAATGTGTACTCTACATCGTTTCAATTTTATTCCCCATAAACTATACGACTGGCTACTGCGCACGATTTTATCTTTGCTTTTTTAAGTGGTTACAATCGAGTGGCTGAAATGGCCGAGTACCTACCTACTGAAACTTGAGTATTGTATACAACTTCACTCACACAGAAAATACATTTCTATCTTTTATAGGGTTAAGACTTTTTAGTGTTTTCATGACCATTTGAGTGTGACTCAGATATAGTGACAAGTTGCTAGCTCATTGTTCAAGTTTTGGATTCGGTCGCTACAATATAACAGGAAATCTTCCGCTAAATTATGTTGACAAGGAGGTTGAAAAGTTAATAATATTTTATAGTCGTGGAAACCTAACCTTATGTTTAGGTTTCTAAACGATATTAAAGCATCAGTTAACATTCAAACTAATATAGATTCATCAATCAGAAAAGAATTATAGGTACATAGGTCAAGATAAAGGTTGAACCATTTTGAATCTTTCACGCGCAAAATTTTCATCAAAGCGGAGAGAAGAGGAGATGAGACATGTTTTGAATAACCAATCAGATTTCATTATTTTGATGGAATTCTCCCTATGTCACCTCTCCTCTCCGGCATAGTTGAAACCGGGTTTTATTAATTTTTTACCTTACCGATCCAACCGCCGACACTCTTTTGTATATGTATGTAATAATTTGAATTTTACTTTGACTTTCTCATATGCTATATTTTTGAATCATATTATATACCTTGCATTTTATAAATGCAAGATTTGTAATCTATCCACTACAAAGATCCCAACAAATCAATGGAAAACTGAAGCGGGATACATGCAAGTTACTCTTCGTATAAACATACATATATTCGAGAACACTACTGAGATATTTCAAGCGTAAACTTTTGGATTGAAAAAGGATAGCTTTCATTCTTATGCTTTCAAGTCAGATATTATGAAGTCGGTACTCTGTCGAGTAATTTAAAGTTAGATTTAGGGATAGCTGTATCTGCAGCGCTAAATAAAGGACATTAACCTGTCATAATTAGTGCAAGGGTCTCTTTTCAATTATTTTACATTTTGCTGTCGAAATTATTTTTACATTTTGTAGTCTGCTTATTAGTCAAGGCAATCAACGACAATAATCAGACCACGTCATCTTATCACGTCGAATTTAAAAGTTTTTTTTTATGATGCATCTGCTACTTTCTAGCAAATTATCCCATGTTTACATATAATGTTACCAGTTTTTGGGCACACTTGTGAAAGTAGTAACGAAAGAATAACTAAGAAATACCATAGATTTAAAGGGGCTCTATTTCTACGCTCGCTTAAAAATGGAAATTCTAGTTAATTTATGGGAACTATCCCGTGGGAACTTCGGAAATTCCTCTCTTGTTGCAATCCTTGACTATGTAACCTACCTGGAAGCCGAATTTTAATTCTTCAACCCTAGTCCCAGCGGGATCTACGTTGGCTGTCAGTCATTCCCTCAATGACGGAATAGTTTTTTATAGATAAAGAAAATACTGATTGACTGACATATCAAGGCACATCCCAAATCTCTGGGGAATGAATATATATAGATTACTAGCTGTGCCCGCGAATTCGTCCGCGTGGAATAGTAATTTTGGGCATCATTGAAGCCCTCATGGATGAATAATTTTCCTAGTGTTTTCTTTATTTATATTTCTTTGCTCCTTATAGTTGCAGCGTGATGATAAATGGTCTATTCAACGCAAAAAGAATTTTTCAACTGGAACCAGTAATTCCTGAGATCAGCGCGTTCAAATAAACAAACTCTTCAGCTTCATAATATTAGTATAGATTTGTTTTGGATCCGCTTTGTACTGTAGTTTATACTAATAATAGATAGCATCGTACAAGTTACATTTTGACGGAACAGCCTACTTATCGAACTTTCCAGTTCCATGGCCGAAAAGCTCATATCTGCTTATTTAAATTGCTAATATGAAGTTCTAGCCCGCGCCTATAAGGTTCGCTCCATACACCTCTTTGATATGTAAAAGTTGATTTACATAGTGTCTATAATGCGATATTGGCTTTAGGAACTCAATCCAGGATAATATAAATTGATATTCTTTTTCAGGCGATGGACTCCAACCTGTCGTCACTATTTGAATCGAATTCCAACATTAAGCCATGAATTATTCTTACAGCCTTTTCGAAACCATTGACTCTGTCTACCCCGTAAGGCATAATATACACGAATGACACTAATATACAAATTATGGCTTTAACTTTACCGGGGTAAACATGGCCAATAGTCATAAAAACTCGAAATTCATGATTTTAGTCAAATATTTGCGTTAGCTTGCTCAAAGAAAGTTATAATATTATTTGAAAGTGTTTTCCGAATCCTAAAAATAATGAAGTCAATTTATTAAAAACCTCACGGCCCTATATTTCGTGAGGACCATTGAATGGATCTCTATTCAGGCCACTGAACATCAATGCCTCTTGATTTATGCCGATTCTCATACAAATGTGATATTCGAATAGAATAGAAGAGTGGTACTTGATGTCCTGTGAATGTCTTAGTTGCCAACTGAGGTAAATGGCAAAAAAGAAGGAAGGCGTAAAAAAAAAACACTGAGTAGGATGACATCCCAAAATTTTGGGACAGTGAAATACGATCAATATAGTGTTATTTCAGGTATTATTCTACATGTGTACCAAATTTCATCAAAATCCATATATTTTTAGTGAAGGAGTAACAAAAATATCCTTGCAAACTTTCGCAACTTAAAGTAACATCTTGTTACAGCGAAATTCTCAGAAATTGTTTTCAATATAAATTATTGATGAAAAGTAAAATTTTGTTCCGCTGCTATGTTGCAAGCGATTACAAGTAAACTTGGTAATTAATGTTCATAATTATGAAATATCCCGCGTTAAAGTATTGGCTACTTCAGTACAAGTTTGTTCCCAACTCGTCGGAACTTCCCGACTTCTAACAAACCCGCAAAACAGCGAATGAAGTGATTATTACTTCAATATTACTTACTTTTAATTTTAACTTTAAAGTTTCAATACTAGCGGTAGCGGTATTCTCTCTCTTTGCAAGTAGTATACTCGTATCTTCAGACGCATACTTCGGATATCGAAATGATTGTTTTCTAAACAAAGGTAACATACATAACTACTACAGAAAATATTCAAAACACCTTGGCTATTGTTACACTATCCTTTCGATAATAAGTTCCGAAGGAAATCTTAAAAATCTTAAATTTTCTTTGACGACGATGACTTTGACGAATCAATACTGTCGTTGATTATCCAAAATTACTCACATTATCACTTGGTGAATACACGCTGATTTTAGTGAGCATGTTAGGCTTAGCCGACCTTCACAAACACAACTATCGTTGAAATCAAACAGGTTCTAAATAAATCGGGTAAAGAGATAGAGATTCAATCGACAGAAAGAAGATAGTAAATTTAAAATTCTTAAAATTCTAGAATAGAAATGAGTTTTACATCATTTTGATAGCAGTAGAAGGAGTATATACTTTAAGTTACTTTTAAAGCGACATAGCTAAGGCTTACGCGGGCGGAGAGCTTTAAGCTAGTAAAATATAAGCTTTTAAAACCTCAAAGGGGCATTAAAACAAAATAGGCGTTATTTTCATCTGATGTATTACTGTTATAACCCACTCAAAGCTTACAACTTTTGTTCGTGGTCGAGGCTAAACGAATAATATTTTCGTTTTTATGTTTTATCCCGGTTTTATTTTTACCATCCGCTGGAAGGGTTGAAAAGGCTTCGTTTTATAGAGTATGTCGTGAGTTGGAAGTCCCATCAATTGTCTGAAATTTACTTTGTTTATTGAAATACTGTGCCGAGTTTTATTTCGAAAACATTTGATTGACATGGTTTCCTTTCGAAAATAAATCAGTTAGTAAACAAAAATATTTTTAGTAGATAGTCTAATAATCTTAACGTTCAGATGGGCATTTGTATAAACTACTCGCTCACTCAATTACTGGGCGCTGTAACGTACCTAAGTGAGTCTAAGATAGATTCGTTGTAAATATTTTAGTGCTCTTAATTTAAAAATTAAACATTAATAATTTAAACTTAATTACGAAAAAAAATTGTAGGTATCTACTTACATAAGAAATCAAAGTGGAGTATTCTGAAAAAGGAAAATAAAGAACATTAGAATCAAGAGTTATAATCATAGAAATTTGTTTCAATTTCAAATTCAGCTGTTATTTTCTTTGATGACAAAAAATCCCAGTTTATTTTGCAGTAGAAAAAGAAAATTTGGAGATCAAGTGTCAACTCAGCTTCAGAATATGGATAAATAAAGTCAGCGATCCTCAATCTATTTTATTTAAAAAATATTCAGAGGGACATTCAAATTTTTTCTGATTTTTCTCTATAAAATTGTTTATTTACATTTTTTTTTCTTTTCTTTGTTATTTCACTGATTGCGATATCTTCTTGTACGAAGGGTTAGCAACCTGTCACACCATGAATTTTAATTCCATTATAAATCTATAAACATGGTCATATGCTATCATGGCCTATTCAAAAGACTGTTCGCTTTGCATAACCCGTAAAGGTTAAGACGTGATTGTTTCATTGAAAACTCTTGGATACGAAATTTCAATAGGGAATACTATGAATTTAATTCACATTCAAGGTAACTTATACTAGAATTATTGAATCAATAGTCTTTGAGTAGAACAGAACGGGTCAAGAACAAATTACTATCGAGGCTAAATGGTTTGTATGAAGTAGGTACAGACAGACCATGTAGGGAATTTTATGGCGCCTTGAAATTTAAAGGGCATTTAGTAATCCATTGTTGTATGGTTTCCATGTTTCGTATAAACATATTATCTGGTCTATAAAACTATGCTAAGACTTCTCCAACCATTATAAGAAGGTATCTATAATTTGGTGCTAACTACTAACTATATTTTGTACATTGCTATAATTTATGTCAAACTATGGCTTCCGCGTTTTACATACATATATTATTTGTTGCTTTCTAAACAATGATGATTCCAGACGCTTTAATATTGTGATTGACAAAGAACTTTTTCCTGATTGGCCTGGGCCTTGGATGTTTTTCTATTTCAGTATCATCATATTATTTATATATTTATTAAGTACAAGTATTTCAGTTTATTATTTCTTTGCAATAACATGGCAATAACACAATAATTGTAAGTTCCCTAAAAAATTGTAAGATTTAACGTGAACTCCTATTATTTTTATGGTATTTTTTACAAACAGGATGTATTGTAATTGTCTTCCGGCAGCGGATTCATTCCTTTATTTTAATTAAGGAAATAGCTCTCATCGGGAGGACACCAAGAAGCGTGGGCTGGGATTGAGATTTCACAAACAATTCATTAATCAACGTTCTTATGTGGTCAGTTTTTGCCTCCATTTCAAGCGAAGACGTTTTCTCATATATTTTTTTTCATATTAAATAACATTTTCAGAGATTGAAAATAGTAATAAAAAGTTTATTAAAACCCGATAGGAAAATTTTTCACACTTCTTAGATATTGACTTTTTATACAATTATACCTATATAAAACCTCAGATAAACCATTAAAACATGAATGTTTTGATGAAACTACAAGCAAAAGAGGCCGATAAAACTTCGTCTACAAGTGTTTGTCAATTTTGGGGGGAAAATAACGGTGAAAGTTTCGTAAGTGCTTTCTGATTTCCTGTTGTTATTTTTGTTCCAATTTCTCTGTTCAGAAACAAAACATCCACTTATTGTTGGCTTTCTTTTCTTATAACATTTTTGTTAAAAAGTGACAAATCAAAATCTTTAGTTTATTGAAAACTCAAAAGGAGAGCGGAAGCCATATTACCTTCCATATAGTGGGTGGTTTTAGGAAAAACTGAAAAGGAAATAAGGGAAGAAAGATCAAAAGAATAAGTGAAATGAAGTGTCTAATGAGATGGTAAATGACAGAATCTATTGAAAGAATGAACACAACATGTAGGTACCACGTAAAGAATGGGAAAAGATTTTATGAACACTGATCGTACCTTTTCTCTTTGTGATGATATTAAATAAAATCTTATATATATTCAATTAAATAAAATCAGCCCAATGGTAAAATTAATTAGGAGCGTGTGTGTAGCAAAATGAATGAATCAATCTCACTTCTATCATTTTCATATATGTATGTGGCCTACTAGCCTTACAACATTTTGCTCTGTCTACCCCTTAAGGAATAAAGACTTGATATGTTTATGTGTAAATTTAAGTGTGAAAGATTTAAATGACTCAAGTGAAGATTTAAATACTTGACGAAAATAAGCCATAAACAGCTATTTGTGGAAATGAATAGCCGCAATTTCCTTAATTAAAAGGACACGAAAATTCTTATTAATAGCTACCACACCTTGTGAAAGTTTTCGCTTGGAAATAGTGAAGACATGATTTTTAGTGAGGGTTCTGTACGTATTTTTGATAGCTACAATTCAAAATCAATAATATTTTTATTCCCGTGATGTATAGGTAGACGTTTTCTATAATTTTATTATTCGTTAGTTATTCCTTTTATCTGTTATTTTCATTAAAATAACTCAAACTCGAACATAGAGGGTACAGTATTAATTCACAATACTTGATAAAATTGGACAAAGCTACGCGCCTTGAATAATTATATTTGACTAACTGTTTAGCGCAATGGTTTAGTTCTTGCTTTTGGATCATAGGATCCAGGTTTGATCCGCAGCTTTTGTCCGAAAACAACCTTTTTACTATGCGTCCCATTATCTTAAGCTGAAAACGTTACAGACAGGATAAATGGAAAAGAGATATGTCGGAAAGCTGACCCAAGCATATAGTGGAAGGTGAAACTTTCGAACATGCAAAGATAAAAAAAGAAAGATATGCATGTGGTAGTAAGTAACCAACTTGTGATAATGTTATGTTTTGACAAAAAGTAACCAAACCCAACACAGAACCCTAACTTGTAAACGGCAGTGCTATCAGGTAATATGTAACAAGTAATTGGCTAGCTATCGACCGCCTTTGTCCAATAAGTGACGTCCTATAAGACGGCTGACAGGCGAGGCTAATATCAGACCTCAATCACACCGACCAGCCTATTTCGCGTCCATCCCAGTAATTTGATGGTTCCCTTTGTGTTTTTCGATGTGGAAAGGTGTCGAATGATTACATATCGATCTTGTCTTCAGGGTGTTACACGACTGTTAACAAAAACTCTAATGCTTTCAGAGTTTCTTCTTTATCATTAATAGCGCTGTAAAAGTTTCCAGGCATGACCGCCATGTAAGGTGAGACGTTGTGGATTAAATAAGAATAAATACGTGTCAATGCTTGAATAATACTGGCTTGATTTATATTGAATAATAAACTATATTAAGTGACACAATAAAAGTATAGAAGAATACGATATTAAAAGATTCTTAGACCAATCTCACATCTGTCTTAATTAGGTCAAAGTCTCAGGCATCTGCTTGGTGGGTTCTCGTTTACAGGCTTATATCGACGACAGGCAACGAATCCTTAGAGATTCGCGAGCTTCCGAGTCAAATGGCTAAACCTATTGCTTTCGAGGACAGAACCCTGCGATGCTCTAAGGCTGTAATAGATTAACCTTTACCATTCCTGAATGTTTACCGCTGTAATCGCATAAGTTCAACAATGGTGGTGCGACCAAAATCAAGCCATTTTCAGACGATGAGCTGTCTGTCACTATTTGAATCTCAATTTCATCATCGCACCATAGAGCTGAACGTGACCTTTCAGTCATTTCGAGACCGTTATCTGTCTGTCTCGTAAGTTTCAGAGATGAGTTAAAACATATGTATAAAATTGCGATTATCCTGATGGGAGCGTTCAACCCGGATCAAACGCCCGTACTACGATGATTAGTATTTTCAAATAATACCGTAACTCATATTTTTGCTGTATGACTGTACCCGATGTAATGTTCCCGTGAGATTTCCACCGATGCCTCACTTTAATCTGTACTAATTTGATGGGTTTGCTTATGTTTGCTGACGTGGAAAGATGCTGAGTGATTACTTACTGATCTAGTGGTTTCATTTGTTTTTCTTACGTTTACTCTCAACCAGATGTTTTTGCAGATCTGTTAAAAACTGTCTGCAGTTTGCAGTTGCAAATTTATGGGATTTTGATTGTAAATATATTTAGCATTACTGTTACACTCACTACGTTACGTGACTCTTATGTTTATTAAGAAATCCCTTTTTGCAGTCAATAAATAATGTTATTTATCATGTAAATTTTCCAGGGAATTTGATTCCACTTTTCTTTAAAAAATTTAACAAATTTTTTCGGTCGAATACATGACCTCAACTATTAGTTATTCTGTGCCTTAACCACCGAGCTATTTCGGTGTGTATGTCAGCCATCTAATAATCCTCTAACACACGTTACAAGTGGGCCATCATTTACCTAACAAAGTGCGTACATAACTGTTAGAATGTCCTCCTATGGACCTACGAAATTGTTACGAGGTAAATAGACTCAACATTATTAGTTAAGTTAATACAATCCAATTAGAATAGCTGTATTGTGTATCTAGATGTTGTCTGGGCAATGCAGAAATATGTTTCAATCTGACTGGTTTTATATTGCTTTTCTTGGATACGCGATTAAAAGAAAAAAAAAAGCAATGACAACATCAAATGTTCCCAAAGTGGTTTGGTGTCGGACGTGTAGCTGATTGCAACATCTGTGCCAAATAATTTCACAGACAAAAATCTTATTTTTACTTCTTTTTACCAGCTTGCTTAAGGGTTTAAAAAGCCTAGGTACAGTTGATAATGCATACGAGAATATAAGTAATTTACCGAGAAGTTAAAACTATGCTTAGTAGATTATTGTTTCTGATTAACCTTCTAGAGGATCTATCAAAACATAAATATTTCATCATAGTATTATTATATGCTAGTACAGTGCACTTCAAAGAAATCTGACCCAGTAAGTGCTCCTCACTGTACACCATTCAGCATAAAGTCACAGCGAGGTCTGAAGTCCCTCTCAAGTATTTGACGAGCGTCATTAGGAAACTGAGACGCAGTATGAAGTGGAGTTAGATGAAACGTAAATTGACGTCAATTGCAAAGTATTAGGTATCGTTCGTTTGAACTGAGTTTTTACTTATTTATGCACTAGTTGATACATACATACATACATATAATCACGTCTATATCCCTTGCGGGGTAGACAGAGCCAACAGTCTGGAAAAGACTGATAGGCCACGTTCAGCTGTTTGGCTTCATGATGGAATTGAGATTCAAATAGTGACAGGTTGCTAGCCCATCGCCTAAAAGAAGAATCCCGTGTTTATAAGCCTTACCCTTAGTCGCCTTTTACGACATCCATGGGAACGAGATGGAGTGGTCCTATTCTTTTTTTTTATTGGTGCCGGGAACCACACGGCACTAGTTGATGCCCGCGTATAGGTCGCATTTCGCGTAACCAGTGGAAACTGCAATAATCTTGATCCATACACTTTATCTTTCTAGATTATATGCCAACATTAAATGTATTTTATGTATTATAATTCTTTCTTTGGGTCAGGTCAAAAGAACCCGAAACCGCCGAGCTTGCATGAAGAGAGTTATGAATGTGGATGAAGCGAAGGAAGTATGCAGAGATCGTGGCAAGTGGAAAGAGGTAGTCTCCGCTGCCTACCCCTCCGGGAAAGAGGCGTGATTTTATGTATGTATAATTCTTTGTGTTGTTTTAAGACTTTATGTTGGTTGTCTATAAGCCAGTCAGTAACGGAAAAGTTTAATGTCACTACGTATTAAAAAGTCCTCCTATTGTCTCTGTCTGAGTCTTTGCGCTAATCTCGTGTTCACGGCCACGATGACTAAAAGATTGCAAGTATCTTCTCATAACACCTAACTTTCTCACTCCTGGTTCCTTCCAGAGAAAAACCTAAGGATATGTGAATATAAACGGGATGTCAACAGGATACATCCATCATCTCACTCAATGAGCAAACAAAAACCTATGTTTTACTCGTAAAGTAGATAGTAGCAACGTTTCTTACCTTGGTTCCAAGTACCAGATACTTACGCACTTACATGTTCAGACCAATACCAAGTCAACCTTTTGATTCATATACTGATGTCTAAGCTTAATTTGAACTTAATAAAATAAACTGTAAAATATATTTTTGTATCAGTCCACTTTTACGATCAATTAGTGTCCAAATCCGACACGCGACGTCACAAGCATAGCATATCCTATTACTCATTTACTATTTTATACGAGCAAGTGATTTTAAATCTTAACTCTGGCGTATTAAAATTGGAATTTCGGAGTATTTTTTAACGTTAAAACGCGTAGGTATAATTTTGACTGACACAACGCATCTGTGTTGCTTCGGGTCAGTAAAATGTTTTTTTTTTAGTCAACGAACTGTTTTCGTTGTAGTTTTAATTTAGTCGACAGTAAAGAGACGGGGCTTTAAAAAAGTAGTACAAAAATATTTTGTATTTTTATTATAGTGAGCCTGAATGCTAAACTAAACAGTATTAATTTATTAAAAAAAAGAACTCTTCGAATACTTAAAAAAAGGTTACATATATTTTTTGGTCTATTTGAAAGAATAACAAAGAAGTGTTATTCTTAATCTTATCTGTAAAGAGGTTTAAATTCATTTACCCAAATAGACTAACTTGCTATAGATACTTATATAAATCAAATAGAAAAATTCAAATAAAATATTGAAGAAGTCAATAAAAAAAGTCTAACTTGGTAGAACGGAACCTGTATTTTTACGGCTTAATTTATTACTTTTTGCCATGATTTTGTGCGTGTGAGAAAACTGTAAAATCGTGTGTATATCGACTATACTATAATATTTTCGCTGGCAATATGCGGCGCCCCGTACTACGTGGTGCAAAGCATCGGGACCATTTATCAAACCCTATTTATGGATAGGATGTCTAGAACTAGCTGGTTCTTATATAAGTATTGATCCTTTTTGTGACTTTAAAAAAAGAAGAAAACCTTGCCAGAAATATAAAAAGGTATGATTGGCCTCGGCTTAGAAGTTTCAAATCTAAAACATTACGAAACTTACGATAGAAATAGGTACTTAAGGTACTTAAGATTCTTGTTTACCCTTTTATCAAATCAATATTGGGCTGATGTTTAGAACGCAATCTATACGATTGCTTTTCCATGGAACAGATAAAAAAGGGTTTACTAAACCGATAAAATAACTTCGTCAGGTGTCCAGCAAATTAAAAACCACCCGTGGTCGAACTGAATTTTATTACTTTTCGCCAAAGTCTATAAAACACAGTGTTGTCTGTTGTTATTTATTTTTGCATTCAGACCATACGACCTAGTCGCGAACGAGCGAAATACAGTTTAGAAAACACTGGCAGTTAAAATGTTTCTCATGACATTGTGTGCATTCGATGTTTAAAATTTCTTCTTTTTTAAATATAGTGTACTTTTTCTACCACATTTCTGTGTTTCCAAATTCCAAGTATGATAAGAGTGAAAGTAACGTTTGAATAAATAGTTAAAATAGGTACTTATGTATTCTGATTTTAAATATATTAGAAAAATTGCTTTCACTCCCGCTTACAATAAGTATTATTTACTCAAATTTATCATGTAGTTAAGTACTTTTAATTATATTTTAAATTATCTCTCCTACATAGGTAATTGGATTATTCATTAATACAAGTATTATAATTATACGTAGGCTTTAAAGAACACAAACGATCAGATGACCATCCATCTTAAAGAAAAATGCCTTCACCAACTCAATTTCCGAACGTAGCTTGGTCATCTCATCTTAATTGTTCTTCCGAAACCCATCTAAGTTTTGTCCAAATATTTTCCTTCGTTTCGTAAACTAATTATTTTTCGCTCCATTTACCAAACGGACCTTCAATTTAATTTAAAGCCTTACTTAATGAGTAACGACATTTTTTCTCCTCCACCTCCTTATTTTTTACATACCAAGTTATAAACAAATGTGTATTTTTTACGCAATTCCTGAAAAATATTATGTACATACTTATATATAATCACGTCAATATCCGTTACCGGGTTGACAGAGCCAAACAGTCTTTAAGAGACTGAAAGGTCATGTTGAGCTGTAAGGCTGATGACGGAATTGAGATTCAAATTGTGACAAATTAATAGCCCATCGTCGCCCACCAGCAGAATTCCAAGTTAAACTTTAAAAAGCCTAATTTGACTAAATAAAAACCAAAATCAAAGTCAAACATGAAAAGCTTTTTTAATTTTTTGATCTTACCGAGGAACAAAACGTTTGTGGTTCAGAGGTTCGGTTAGTGACAACTTTGACAAGACAAATATTTTATCTTCTTTCTCTCTTTTACTAAAGGGTTAACCGAAGAATAAGAGAGTGAGGGAAAGAGAATTTGTGAATAACTCCACAAGGCTCGCCCATAAATTATGTGACTAAAATACTTTGCCTTTTGATTTTAGCGTAGATAACGTGACATTTTCGTAATTAATGATCCGAAGTAATGCTACACGCTAGTCAGAACGAATGTAATTAGTGACATGTGGATACAAATAGCATACATAAAATCACACCTCTTTTCCGGAGGTGTAGGCAGAGACTACATCTTTCGTCTTGCCACGACCCTTACATAGTTCTCTCTATTGATTATACATACATATGTATGTAACCAGGAGCAGATCATCTTGTTAAAAAGGTTTTTAACAAACATAATTTCTTTTTTATTTCAATGGAAAAACAGATACTATTCAAGATAAAGAATAATAATTTTCCTCAGTACTTTAAACTTTGTTTTTATGATATATTATCAAAACACTGACAAGCTATAAATGTAATCTGTACGGATTACAAATATGTATAATAAGTATTCAGTCGGCATTGTCGTGATTATCTATATGTCTGTTTTTAAATTTGTAAAATGGAACTAGACATGTAAAAGTAATTCAGCTGTGCAATATATGCAGCAATGCGTAAGAAAATTGTACAAGATTCGCGTTATTCTTTTTACATTAATCCATACTATTCTCTCTCATCCTTGCGCGTCCCCGGTTGCACCCTCCACAGAAGAGTTTCGGGACCCGGGGTTCTCCCAATCCAAATCCATGCTATTCATAAGCTTAAAATTATAAACTGAGATTTATAACGAATATATTCAAAAAGTTAGACTACTAATAAAGTAGGCTTTGTTATCTTTTCTTCCAAGGAATTGTAACGGGAGCAACCTCGGGCGAAGGCTTGTCATCTTCCAGTTTTGCCACAAGACAAGACGTCAAACTCGAGACCTTAGTTACAGGAGGCAAAACATTGCCACTGCGCCAAAGGCCGCCATATTATTTTATACTTCTACGTGTTGCCAACTAATTTAGATCAAAAGTACAATATATAAAATCAAATTATAAAATTAGAATTTAGTAAAACTGCGAAATTATTCAAGAACATTGACAAGGCATTATTTTTCTCGCTTTTTCTTTGTCATGAACCCATAAGATAGAAAAGGAGATAAAATAAGATTATACAACCTGTAAACGTTTTTATATCAAGTATGTTTCAAATATTTTTAAGGACTTAATCGAGGGACCAGCAAGAAATTTGAAATAAGTAAAAGTGATTTAAACTGTATTTTCCAACTCTTCAGTTAGAATTGATGGGTTGGCTACACCGAGTATTCTAGAGTCTATTTACAAACATGGCGGAAGTGAGTTGTTTTCCAAATGCTAGACAATGACAAATGCAGGGCTGGAGAGATGATTAATGACTTAATAAAAAAAAAGATTCTTTCCGTACGCAATTTATACAAAACTGACCTAATTAATTTCAAAGTTTAGAAAATTTCTTCAATATTGCTTTAGCTATGAAAGCGTAATAAATAGATATAAATATACCATTCATACATACATATGGTCACGTATATATCCCTTGCAGGGTAGACAGAGCCAACAGTCTTGAAAAGACTGAATGGCCACGTTCAGCTATTTGGCTTAATGATAGAATTGAGATTCAAATAGTGACAGGTTGCTAGACCATCGCCTAAAAGAGAATCCCAAGTTTGTAAGCCTATCCCTTAGACGCCTTTACGACATCCATGAGAAAAAGATGGAGTGGTCCTTTTCTTCTTTGTATTGGTTCCAGGAACCACATATTTTATTATTACATATATAACAAAATTTTTACATTTATAATTTTGATTGGATTTTTTTTAATTTAATTAAGACTTAGACTTAACTAAAACAATTAAAAGGCTCAGAAGTTTTAATTGGGTCTCAGAACGGCACAAATTATAATTAAATTGAACTAATACTTCTGCTTCATTATCCGTTACGATGAAAGTCGATTGTTTTCTAGACCTTTTTGTTTGGAAACTTAAGAGTTGGCAAAAGATAGCATGCAATCGATATTTTACATGCTGCGAGAAACTTGGCAAAGTTTAATGATCTGCTGCCTGTATGTTTCCAACCTTCCTTTGGAACTTGAAATATTTGCGGTTTTTTTTGGAAAGTTGAATTCAATAATTTGATCGGTTTTTTTATTAAACTTTATTGTACATTAATGTTTATCAACAATAGTAAGGCAATGTAAGCAGAGCAATTGAGTGGTAACGTAAACACATTTAGCTGTGTAAGAATTGAGATTCAAATAATAATAGGTTGCTTGCCTATAAGCGGAATCTCAAGTTTATAATTCTATCCCATAGTCGCCTTTTACGACATTCATGGAAAAGATTTGGAGTGGTTCTATTCTGCAGTGCCGCCGGGAACAACATGAAACTAATTGTGCACGAAATAACGGCAAGAACTATTGTATTTCCATAGTCAATAGTTTTTGACAGTGGCAACCCTATTCCAGCGACATTAAGTGCCAATAAGACGACTTTAGACGTGACTAGGAGTGATTACGACTGGTAAAACAATACAAACAAATGACATTTTAATTGCGATGCAACAATATATACGGGTACTACATTTGGAATTAGAATTGTTTGACATCAAAATAGATCATCGTTTATATATGACGTCTTTTCAGGTCTTTGGTTAGATAGTTTTCCTACCTAGAGGGTTAAATAGTGTAGTTTTATATGTAGTTTGTATGAAAGAAATGCGTCAAAATTTTACCATTACTTTTTACAAGATATTTCCCATGTGAAAAGATTTTAAAGTGCATAATTTAGCTTTTGGGTATTTATGATACACAAACATCAAGAATAATGAACGTATAAATACGTATATAAATGTGTGTATGTACCTTATTGTTTGAGCCAAAACTACTACATTTCCTTAGATTACAATTATTTAGACAACTCACAGATAGTGTTTACGATAAATGATCATAAATTACAAGTTAACACTAGCACAGTTCCATGGATAATATCTAGATATTGACTTAACAGTTTATTATTATCCTCTGTTGTAGGTCCAAAAACAACATATAGATTATAATGATTCATAGATAATGAAGGAAATCTACTATCAGTTCGATATAAAACTAGTAATAACCGACACGTCTGTCTGTGTGTTTTCTTATTGCCAATTCTGAAATTTACGTATTCTTTACAACTGTGCAGAAATCTGCGAGCGAAATCTTTTTAGTGCGTCGACAATCCCTGAATAATCAGATTTTCCCACTATAATATTCTGCCATTTTAACAGGTTCTCAGGTGGCTGTCATCAGGTCATCCCGAGCGACGTTGTAAGGACATAGTGGGCAGAACAATAGGTGCTCCATTGTCGGGTGCGATGCAAGATATCGTTGATAATGTAAGGGTATTTTAATATCCCTATTCTTCGACTGTCATGAGTAGTAATAATACAAATACACTAACTGTTTGCTATTTACTGGTAAAGATACATACATATTATCACGTTTATTTCCCTTGCGGGTTAACGGTAAAAGTCAACGGTCTTAAGACGACTGACGGCCACGTTAGCTGGAAGGCCTAATGATGAAATTGGGAATCAAACCGGTAATTACATGGCACTTAAGAAAAGGACGAAAAGATGATAGAAAATATCGCATTTTCTATTTGCCATGTATCAGTTTCGGTTCATTGATGTAGATATAAACAAACGACAGAAGTGCCGCTTGTACTTAATATTAATTAATTAGTTTCTACAATGATACTGTATGATTCGAAGCTATTTAAAACGTATTGCGTTAAGTGGTTGGCATTGACTACTGTTGCTAGAAACACAGTTATAAATACACAGAATTTTCCATGGTTCCTTGTCACTTTACCTTCGCATAACTTCTATTTTGTATTTCAAAATTTATATCTCTCTCTCGTCACATATTGCTTAAGTGTCCTACTGGCTTATTGGCGTGTTAGTTTCGCCATTCATTTCACCTAACCTCAATGATTATTTACTTAAAAATTTTATATTATATAACCTACATGAACTGTTTTTTTTATGTTTCAAGGATTTAATTTTCTTAAGATTTGTTTCCAATTATCGGCTTTGTTTTTCACCAACTTACTTAAGAGTTATTACATTATAATCAAATTTAAAAAATATAACTTATTATTATTGCAAAGTTTCATGAAATCCGTTTAGAAGTTTTTGCGTGTAAAAATGATAAACACACACATTCGCATATGCTCACAAATATTCACATTTTATAATGTCAGTAGGATAGGATACTTAGTAGGATTTTCACATAAAATTACAATTATCATATTGTGAACTAACTCAGTGTATATCGACACCTGTATTAAAATATCGAAACATATATCTAATTATAATTATCATAATGATTCACTTAAACTGAAGTGTTTGTTATTGATAATTACTCATTTTTAAGTAGTCCGAGATTAGTAAATAAGATAATCTTTATCTATAACGAAACTACAATTGGTTTGTGTTTCTTGTTTTTAGCCGTAACATTTCTACAAAATAATTTATTTCTATGTTTCAAGGCGCAAGAACCACCTAAGTATGACAAAGATGCAATAGTACGAAAGAACAGGTACTTTTGCACGTCATTTCTTACTGATACAATAAAAACCAAAAACACTATAGTGATAATTATTAAAATCTTCATCCTTTTTGGCAGTTTTATAGATAGCTCAAATAGTGGCATTTGTTTCTTCGTGGTACTTACGCCACAACAAAGTTATTGTTTATTTTCAGCGATCTCCTTATCATCTTAGCATATTTTTTCAGACAAAGACTAATATTTTTACATTAAAATGACAATGTAGTAAAACATAAAAACAAATTACTAACTTTGTTATAGTTAAAATCTGTGACAGTTTAGGTAAAAAACATTAATATCACTATAATTTATTGTAATTTATTCGACAATTATCGGAAAACTGTTTGAAACAACCGATCAAACTTTTGAATATAAAATACACAAAGACTTGTTTACTTAACCTTTTTGTAGCGAACGAATCTATCATGGATGGATTTTCTATTGTTGAAATATATATGGGAAATATACGTAGAATGTACACAAAAATAGCTAGAGGCTATTTCTCACCGACCGATGTTTTATAACCAATAACAAACGGGATATTTATATACGTCACAGCGGATGAATCAGAATTAAGGGGCGACTGGACAGACGCGTGAAAAATCCATGAAATGCGATGATGATTTTGGATGAAGCAAACAAGATTGCAGTGATGGTCGCAAGTGAATAGGCGTTATTTGTGCCGCTCCGAGTGTGGTAAAATGTATGTATTGTACAAAATTAATGAAAAAGATAGGTTTAAAATTGCATGAAGTATAATGGATTGATAATTGAAATTATAAAACTAAAATATCGAAATAAGTTGTTTACCTAGATTTTATGATTCATTCTAATTACTAACATTCTTGCAAAAACGGGATTTTATGTAAGGCATAGTTCGTATTTTTCACAAGGTTTTGTTAATTGAATTGTTAATTTGCTACTGAAGTTTTTTTAAGTTTTACAGTTTTGTATTATTCGTGTATGATTTATTTACACAAAATAAACCATAATAATTTTTTTTTTATGCTATAAAATAAAATAATATTTTAAGTGTATAAGTATTTCTATTTAAAATCTCAGCTTATTCAATATAAGCACTTATACTTATAGTTCGTAACATACTGATAAGAATGAAATTTGGCAAGGAAATAAAAATAGTACCAACCAAATTTATGACTCAAAAGTTAACTGACAATTTAAACTCATTAGTTTTTTCGCGGTACGACTAAAAATCAATATAAATACCGATCACTCAGTCTTCCGCTCCTGTCAGTATCCTACCTTAACGATTATTTTTTTATTATAATCTATTATGATTTATGAGGCACGTCCGTGAATAATCGCATAGGTAATGCTTTTACTAGTGCTTAAAGTATTTTAGTAACATAGTATGTAGATTGTAATTTATGTATATTGATTATGTACTATTTTTGTTGCAATTTTTCTGTTTTGGATGTATTATTGGTATTTCCTGGAGTAAAAGCTTTTCCCGAAGATATAATATATTCTTCTTCTACACACACACACACACACACACACAAATCACGGGGTAGACAGACTCAATAGTCATGAAACAGAACAGTCACATTTATAAGATGTTTGCGTCTGTCGATATAATAATAAACAAACGTTACTATGACTGTCTTCTCTATCAACGTACAGCCTTAAATACTGGACCGATTCGGATGACATTCCTGCGGTAACGGAAATAAGCGAGGTTATTATTACACGCGGGCGGAGCCGCGGGCATACTCTATTTGTGTGTAACGAAGTTCATTAATGCACTCGCATACTCAACAAATTGTCATTAGCAAACAATTACTTACATTAGCATAACATAAGAAATTAATTATTCGCAAAATATTCCACGACGTTTACATACAGTTCTTTTCACTCCCGTTGTAGTTGTCCCGTAGTCCGTGTTGCGTCCCACAGGAGAGAGTCCGTCTCCAGAGAAAAACCTAGGGTGCGCATATGATCACTACTACGTATTAGGAAGTGAAGTGTTTACACGAAGCGACTCCCGTTTGACCTCCGCAATATTCCTTACGACGTTTTCCCTCAACGAAAGAGCATCAGTTAACAATCGAACTAATATATACAACTCAGGCAAGAATCATTGCTACATGGCCGCCGTAGGATTCACGGATTTTTACCCAGCGATGTTCAACGTTTACACACAATGTCACTAAAGTATTCCCCCATGCGGTGTTACGTAAACCCCCATTTTTCAATAAGCCGAGTCCAATCAATCTTTCGTCTGTTCAATATCAGATATAAATAATGTATATTGTGCAATCAGCGGGCGAAACAAACATCCTCGGGGATTGAGTACTCTAAATAAAACTGTTTTTATCAATTCGTCTACGAGGAAGCTGGTATTTTTCTGGCTTGGATGACTCAGGGGGGATCCGCATTACTAGACATAGACTTGTTTGTTCACTCTCTATCATCAAGGCGTATTTGTTGGCTTTGGTTCCGGGGTCGTTATACAGTGTGTATAATTTAAAAGTTTTTACGGTCGCCTGCCGGCCCATAAGTTGTCTGAATGTGCTAAATTCCTCCCTTACAGTAAACGCATCAGTTACAATGATCCAATATGGGTTAGGTTCTCCTTCAAAGATTGCAAAAGACAGGAGTCGCTTCGTGTAAAAACCCGGCTTATCTGATACAGGATCTTAGTCAGCGCACCTCGTGCGCGAAGCGACCGGGTCCATTGTCAGAAGAAAATAGAAGCAATAAGTCAAAAAAATCAGTCATCCTTTCATTGATAGAGCGACCGCCTATTATATTTCAACAGACGCGTTAGTGGCGCGGCGGTTAATATTGGCGAACATAAATAAATACCTCTCGATCATAGCCGGCATTCTTCCAGAAACATCGTTATTTTTAGAGGAACGAACTGTACGAGTGTGAGACTACAACGTTATTTATCACATCTTCCGACTTTTGGCCCATTAGCGAATCGAATAGTAATTCCGTGGGTACATTCATTTTAGAAATGATGATACGAGTATCTTTCGTCATCACAGACACTACGGAAAATATTCGGTAACGAAAAAAAATAATAATTTAATTCCGTTTTAATAACTAGTAATGAAGCAGGAACAACCGTGTGGTTCCCGGCACTTTCCCATGATCTTTCTCATACATACATATAATCACGTCTATATCCCTTGCGGGGTAGACAGAGCCAACCGTCTTGTAAAGACTGATAGGCCACGTTCAGCTATTTGGCTTTAAGATAGAATTGAGATTCAAATAGTGACAGGTTGCTAGCCCATCGCCTAAAAGATGAATCCCAAGTTTATAAGCCTATCCCTTAGTCGCCTTTTACGACATCCGTGGGAAGGAGATGGAGTGGTCCTATTATTTTTTGTAATGGTGCCGAGAACCACACGGCACCTTTTCTCATGGATTTCGTAAAGGGCGACTAAGGGAAAGGCTAACTAATAAACTTGGAACTCTTCTTGTAGGTGAAGGGTAAGCAACCTGACATTATTTGAATTGAATCTCATTTCCATCACTACGGCAAACCTAAAGCTGAACGTGGCCTTTCTTTTTCAGTTTTGAAAAGACTGTCAGCTCTGCCTACCCTGCAAGGGACATAGACGCGATTATTTATATGTATGTAATTTAATTCATTCAGCCATTGAAACAAATTACAATAAAAACCACTACAAAACATCAGCAGCGAACCAGCTACATTTTCTCACCCAGGTTTTATCTTGTACCTAGGTCGGTCAAGTGAATTGCTTCCTATCTTGAGCTTCCATTATTCTCCAGTGTTGCCCGTTCCTTTGATCGTTTCTCGGTAATCGCAAAACGAGGTTCCACATACCGAGGCTATAGGAAACTAAGATAAATGTAATGATTAAGGTTTTTGTTTAAAAATAAGAGAGATTTTATTTTACAGTTCATTTATTCATTCATATGTATAATCATCCATTCAGTCTATATTCCCTACGGGGTAGACAGGGCCAGCAGTCTATTAAGACTGAAAGACCACGTTCAGGTGTTAGGATCAATGATAGAATTGTGATTAAAATAGTGACAGATTGCTAGCCCATCGCCTATATGAAGAATCCCAAGTTTATAAGCCTAGTCGCCTTGTACGACATCCATGGGAAAGGTATGGAGTGGTCCTATTCTTTTTGATATCGGTGCCGGGAACCACACAGCACGTTCATTGAATAGACTATGTAAATCTCACAAGTTTTATTATAACAAGAGCTAACTCTATTAAGAAGAACTGCGACACATATAGTTGAGTTCAATGCAGAATAAGATTGTTGAAAAATATAATTTAAAAAAAAAACTGCATTTATGATTGCAGAATATTTGTGGATAATTTAATTTATTATTGCTTAATTATAACGGCTCAAACTTTATTGTGTTATTTATGTAAGTTATGTTATTGCTAGATATTATTACTATTCGACTACAACGCAATTATTCACGTTCTAAAATTAAAAATCCATTTCAAATTTAGAATCCTTCAAACAATTCTATTGTCTTTGGATCCACGCTCCGCTACCTCTGAAAATTGCAGTCTCTAAATGAACAAGCGATCCAAGATGGCGACAGCTATGGCAAAGAGAAGCAAGTGTAGGTTAATACATTATAGGTTCGTTGGAGAACGTAGATATTCTATTGAAGTCCTAGTTATCTTCTTTCTTTAGTCCCGAATTGAAGTACTTACTAAGGAATAACGCGGATCATAGTTGAGTTAGGTACACACCCAATTGCTTAAATGTACAGGTAACCTCACGGCACTTTTTTAACGTAAACTTTTACTTGTTAAAATTTTAAAACATAACTCAGAAAAGAGTTACTGGTACTTGGCCGGGGTAGGTACCTTAATCGTTCGACTACTTATAAACACATATAATATGTCTGAATATCTTGCGGTGAAGACAAAGCCAACAGGAAAACACTGAAAGGCCGCGTTCAGCTTTATGACTGATTCAATTAATTAGAGGTTGCTAGCTCATCGCCTGCGAAAAGACTCCAAAGCTTATAAGCATTTCTCTTAGTAGCGTTTTACTACATCCATGGGAAAGATATGGCGTTATCTTATTCTCATGTGCATGTGGGTATCACACAGCAAGAGATTGCATTAGCGATAAGTCCGCCTTTATACCATCTCTGTCTGTTTTATGCTGTTTTTTATGTTTTGTTCTTATGGTGCTATAAAGAGTTTTATCTAGGTAGGTATCTATCTATCATACTATTAGTTTATGTTATTTTAGTTCATAATTACAATCCATCAGTAGTTTGCCGCCCAACCATAGTAATTAATCAAAATTACACTACAGATTTTAATGAATACACTACAATATTCCACATTAGACCTGTGATAAAATTACAAATAGTTACCTGAATTATTCAAACAATGTTTAGAGCAATAATAGGATTCATATCAAATTTGTGTTATTTCCAATATTTTCAATAATCTCTATCATTAAATGAAAAATTTTCATGAAAACATTACGAAACGTAATTATTATGTAACCTGTAGTTTACGGCAAAATAAAATAGATAGGATGGAGGATACTCCAACGCAGATTGTAAAAGTTCATAAAGGGAAAAGCTAATTATCAATATTCGATGCAACCTTTCATTATCTTAATCTCAAATTAATCATTTTGTTACACGTAAACTTGAAATAATTCATATGAGGAAATATGATGTAGTCTTTTCGAGACTCACAACTTGGCCTCAGTCTTCGAGACTATCGGCTCTATATTATATCCCGTATGGTATAAAGACCAGAAATGTTTGTGTATGTATGTTATCTTAAAGCCAAATAGCTAAACGTGGCCTATCAGTCTTTTCAAAAACGTTGGCTGTGTCTGATATAGACGTGACCATATGAATGTATATGTATGTATGTATGTACATATGTCTTCTGCCTCTCACTGTACACACTAATGCCAATGTCTGTACATTGAAAGCTGAGTTTTATATAAGTGAATACCTCAACGTTCGCCGTCGATAGGGCGCCAATAGGAGCGGTACGTGACTAAGGTCCCTTCGAGATCTGAAGAATTTTCTCATTATTCTATTTCAATATTTATTGATAATGTCCAGTACTGTGTCGGCGAAAGAGGATTTTTAAAGACATCAAACAAACAAAAAAAAAAATTAATAACATACGTCTGATGTGAAAAAAGAGAAATACTAAGAATTTTAATAATGTCTCCAATTGAATACATATTTCGTAAGTTCGTCTTGGCCTTTCCTTACCATATTGCCATTAATACTTGCTTAATATCCAAACTATTATTATAAAAACGTTAAGTCTATCTGTCGTTAACTTCAACTTTCATGGTCAAGTTGCTACATCGGTTTTACTGAACCAATTATTATTTTCTGATTCCTTGTTTGAAATCGATAGGCAATTATTTACCCGAGGTCGTTTATACGAGTAACTTGCTATTTTTACAGGAGCAAAGTCCCGGTCAAAAGGTAGTGTTTAAATAAAGTGTAAGAACAACTTGATATTTATACTCACATATTTCACGATGTAGGAAAGCTTAACCTGTAACATACAAATCGAGAATTAATACAAATTTTTTTAACAAATTAAAAGTACCTAAATAACTGTTAGGATACCTAACATTGTAGTGGCAACGTTGCTATGTGCTATTTTATGTATTGTATTTCGCAAGTAGAAAGATGTAGTCTCTGACTACCTCTCTGGGAATGAGGCGTAATTTTATATATGTATCTTTGTATTTTATTTATATCGAATAAAGTCAAAAAATACTTAACAAATATTGACAACGGGTTACTTTTTCTGGTGTTCTCACGGAAGCGAATACGAAGGCAAATGTCAGGTCGTTATATGATTTCATAAGTAAACAAATTATGCCTATTTCCCCAGAGGTAACCAGATCATATGATCTTTCATCTTGCCACGACCTCTGCATATTTCTTCCTCCTCATTTCATACATATATACATACATTATGGTCACGTCTATATCCCTTTCGCGGTAGACAGAGACAACAGTCTTGAAAAGACTAAATGGCCACGTTCAGCTGTTTGGCTTAATGATAGAATTGAGATTTAAATAGTGACAAGTTGCTAGCCCATCGCCCAAAAGAATCCCAAATATGTAAGCCTATCCCTTAGTCACCTTTTACGACATCCATGGGGAAGAGATGGAGTGGTCCTATTCTTTTTTGTATTGGTGCCGGGAACCACACGGCATCGTCCTCAATAACATTCATTAATCTCTTGACATTATGTTTCCAAAAATTTAATCTATTAAAATTACAAAACATAACGGTGCAGTTATAAAAAAAATGGTAATTAAAAGCCTTTGTAAATTAATGGGTAATTATGTAAATTTTTTGCACGGTCCGAACGTTACTTTAAAATAACGTCGTTTCATTGCTATTAAGGAAAGTTATTGAGTGTTCGTATTACGTTATTAACGTACGTCATAATTCTTTAAAGTCATTTCATAAGTGGAATACTAACATACGTTTTAACAGCTTGTTTTTCGTTTTCAGCGGGTGGAGCTGCGGCTGCTCTCTAGTCTTTCATAAATTGAAGAGTAGTTGACGATGACAAGATAAAAACCGCAATGACCTGCTAAATGAATGAATTCATTTTATGAATAAAAATCAGCTGAACGTGGCCGTTCAGTCTTTTCGGGACTGTTGGCTCTGTCTACTCCGCAAGGGAAATCGACGTGATTATATGTATGTATGTATGTGAAGAAAAACGCGTTAAACGCTTTACATTTTTTTAAACGGTTAATTTACCTCAATTATCCTTATTTATTTAACCCTTCGCGATAATTCGGCATTAATAACTTTGGTATTCCTTTGGTAATTAATGAAGTGTTTGCCTAAAATAAAATTTGCGGTAGATAAAGTTTACGGGTCTGTTAACACCAATTGGTAGAAAATTTGGACGTAGTTTAAATTAAGCAAGAACGCTGATTTGACTTTTGAATGGAATAAGATTCTTTTTCAATAAAATGTATTAAAAAAATCAGATTTTGGCAACACAAGCCTTAAAAATACATCATGACACAAAAAATAACCCCGAACAAAAGCTATTAACCTTATAAATTTATTTGCCCAAAAATATAGGTATGTATTGTCAATGTAATAAAAACGAAAAATACTATAATACTTATCTATGTTAAATGTTAAAGTTTTTTAGTTTATTTTAAATAACCCCTGTACAATTATATGTTAATAGCAACATTGACATGTCAAGATTTCAAAATATATCACTACCATCCTTGTAGATATTACATTTTTAATTTTGCCAGTTAATCTAATTACCAAATATGGTCGTCCAAGGGACGAATTCCCAGTTATTATGAAATTCCCGATGACGGGGTGTTTTCATTATGAGCGGTATTTGCCACAGAGCAAGTAACGTGGCACCGGCTAATAGGCGGTTGAGATGCTTTGTGCTTATTAGAATAAAATATAGGTATTTTACAAAAAATCTCTTTTTGTAAAATACCTATATTTTATTTGACACATAGATTTTATTCAATTTCATTCTGACCTAACCAGGAATTAAGCCCAAGTGATTTCTTGACACTTATTTGTCAAATTTTAATACATTTCGCCTCATTTTATAAATAACCTCAAACTATCATAAAATTCCAAGCCCTTTTCAATTAGTTCGTTGAAGAACATCAAATTTAAACCAATGGTTTCGGTGTTTCGGCCCAATGACTTTATTTTGTTACTGTTAATTAGAAAATCCTAATAAACCTTGCTATTACTGCTACCAATCCCTTTGTTAGTCTATAAAAAAGGATTAAGGTTTGATAATAAAGTCAATGGGCTCGCCTTTGTAGAAATTACTAATTTTAAAATATCAATCCAAGTCCAAAATTTGGATGGATAAATTAATATGTCGTTGTCTCAATACTATAAAGTCCAATACTTTGATGAAATTTCGCCACAGAGATAACATAAATATCTTGTCATAACATGAATTACTGCTGAAAAACAATTTGTTAGGTAAGTAATAAGTAAAAGTAGTAATGGAAGTTGGAATATAAAATTATCTATATGACAATTAGTTATCATAATTTTTTGTAGCTAATATAAAGAAAGGTAAAGTTATTTTCAAAATTTGTACGAATTGTTATGAGTATATGTTTGGAAAGCCATTCTGTAAGTCTCTCCCTCTCTCTCTCTCTCTCTGTCATGTTAACTTTTTCCCGGTCACACCCTCCACTACAATAATTCGGTGCCCGATGCAAAAAAATAATAGAAATTTGTCTAGATATAAATAACACCGTTCTGTACGTAAAAACCATTGGGTGTAAAAACAGTGACAAATACCTAGTATCTGACTGGTATAAAGTATCAGTTCTATGATCTGCGATATCACTGTGGTAATGACTACGTAGTACCCCGGTCTGATCCATCGGGAGCCGGTAGTGACGTCATAAGAATTTGATTGATCGCAGCCGCTGACTCGACAGTTTTTAGGAACTAATGTTGGGGCTAAAATTTTCTCTGTCTCACTATATTTCATTTTAGAATTATATGATGGTAAAATATGAAATAGATTAGTGCCTCAGATTGCACTAGCCTAGTTCTTACTTGTTCGATCTGGGATTAAGCAATTTTAACTCTTTCTCATCTTTGCGTGTTTCCAGTTGCACCCTTTGCTACAATGCTTCGGTGTCTCGGGTTCGGTTTTTTTTTCGCTTTTCTACTTAATTTTTTGATCTACAGTGTCTTAAGATCATTATGACGTCAAACCAAGATTTCATCGGCCTGTCTAAGCACTTTAAATAAGCATAATACCTCTTACAAAAAAGAAGTATCGAACAGATTTAGAAAGATTATTATAATTATCAGACTACAGACGCGCGTCTGTCTACGTAACGTATCTTGGACTTCAGACTTCATCCGCGACAACGCAAATTATAATAACTGCAAAACTACCTCTGATATATTTTTACGAAAGAGACCTCGTCATCTCTAAATCTCAATTATATCACTAATCCATTCAGCTAAACGTTGCCTTTAAGTTTATATGCTTTAGACGGTATATGTATGTAAGTGTCAAAACCGGAGCGTCTAAGATTTTATCTCTGCGGGGTCAACATCGTAGCAGTTTATGATAAGATGACCAACTTACCGTGACCATGGTCACCCCATAAGGATTATCAAAATGTTTCTATAACGAAACCAGTTGGTGTTGAATGTTTTGTAAACATATGATAATAATACATTTTTTCTTTTAAAATGTAGACAATAGTTTTTGTACTTTACTCTTCTAAACTATGTTGTTTCTGTGGTGAAAATTTTTTTCGCTTCTTCAGTCATCACTTTGTGTTTTTTTCTAATTCGACTAGTTCTGTTTGACTTTGATACTTAAATTTTTTTCCTTTACATTTATAATACCGAAAAATAACACATAGTTTGGTAGCTAAAGTCAAATTAATCAGGTGTGTCAGCAAGGCGAGTAAATAGTGGTGCGCGGGCATTCCGGCTCACCAGTCAAAGGAAATCGACCTGTAGCTTATAAAATGACGTCATGTGTCGAACGTCAGAGGGCATGATGTTTATCGACACGTTAAAGATGACGACGGGTTTTCTTTTTCAGAAAATTACGTTATATTATATATAGGTATATATGTATATATAAGAACCTGTTCTGTCGTGAAGCGAACGAATGCTGAACGTGGTCTTTCAGTCTTTTCAAAACTACTCCGCAAGGGATATTGATGTGACTATATATAATGTACTCGTATGAATGTAAGTACAATGCGTAATAAGAACTTTCATTTTGTACTTACTAGAAATTTAATCTAAAAATAAACCATTCTATTAATTTGCCATCACTAAAATTGGCAATAGGGTTTCAGAAGAAATTTTATTTGGATTTTCTTTGTAGTTTTGTTTCATTATATTTTTTAATATCTATAGTAGGTACTAATGAGAGGAGGATATTAGAAGGTGGAATCATGGCATCTAAAAATAACTTGCTGATTGACTGAACAAGTAAACAAACATTGTTATACCGCAGTCCAAGCGTGATTATGTAAAGGTGGTAGTACACGCTTTATTGTTTACATACAATCATACCTCTTCTTTCGTAGGCAGTGACTACATCTTTGCACTTGCCACGATCGATATTTTTTTCGCTTCAACCACACTTTCTTGTTTACACAGTTATTGTATAATGCAATTATTATTGCTTAATATGATACATTAACATATTCATAAAATCACGTCTATATATACTTTGCGAGGTAGACAGAGCTAACAGTCTTGAAAAGACTGATAGGCCACGTTCAGCTGTTTGGCTCAATGAAAGAATTGAGATTCAAATAGTCACAGGTTGCTAGCCTATCGCCTAAAAGAAGATGATATGTGTTAATATTATAAGAAAAAGTGAAGCCTACTTACTACTCTGTTCCCAGACATCCCTATTGTCTTCCTTATACATTCCTCATCAAATATGTGTTGATCACTCGACCATAGTTTCCTCTTACATATTATGGAAACTAATATTTATGAGTGATTTTGTATGTTCCTTACTTTGAGACGCAAAACTACTGTCTAGATTTAAACGAAACTAAAGTTTAACTTATAATTAAACACATAAGCTATAAATTAATAGGCTTTTAATTCACAAAAAGTCTATCTGGTTAAAGAAATTCTTTTTTTGACTTACTTAATATTCTCAACCAAATATGTTATAAAAAAATCAAGTTTTGTTCTTCTACACTTGCACACATAAAATTCTTCAACTTACTTACAACTTCAACTTGTTTGTTTCTGTTAGTAACTTCTTTGTTTCTTACCCATAGTATACTTATTATTTGTCCTTTTAGTTGAAATGAAGACTGTCAAGATTTTATTTTGTTATACTTATAAGAATTCCTTGCCAAATACTGTAAGAGGTGTACTACTTCCGTTGTATTTCTGACAAAAAATTCTGACAGCTCAAAAAAAAAAACCAGTTTTATTTTCTTACTTACACTCACACACATAAAAAATCTACGGCCCGATGACCTAAATGGAGCGTAAACAATGTCAAATGATGAATGAACTACGCGCGACAAATTGTGAATCGCACCCAATTTTGTATGGGTCTTAATGCAAACAAGCAATATAGTCGTGACCATTGTAAGTGGAAGTGGTATGTTCTGGTCAATGTGACGTCGCAAATGATGGTTGTAACATGTATAAAGGTACATGTATAATAAAATACGCACTCAGCTCTGAGACCGCGTAAAACTAAAGATCCCGATAAATGCCTTTCCTGAGGAATTTCGGGAAACGCTCTTTTGGTGCAAGTCTAGACCACCTAAGAAACCTATATGTTAACTCTCATATTTCTAGAGAAGGTTAAGAGAGTATATAATTCCTAAAACTATACGAATAGGTAGCCTATTGACCGGAACTTCGATCTCGTGGGAGTGTAATTTTCTACAAAATTATATTTAGTAGTGTCGTGTGGTTCACGACACCAATAGAAAAGAATAGGACTACCTGCTCCATCTCTTTCCCATGGATGTCGTAAAAGGTGACTAAGGGATAGGCTTATAAACTTAGAATTCTTTTTAAGGAATCTCAATTCTACTATTAAGACAAACAGCTTGACGTGGCTTTTCAGTCTTTTCAAGACTATTGGCTCTGCCCACCCCGCAAGGGATATAGACGTGATGTATGTTATACTTAGTATGATGATAGTATAAAAAATATTTTTACCATAAAAAATAATATAAACTCATTCACAATATCACCATTATTATAAGTATATGTTGGTATAAACATGACTCACACATAAACATTTTAAACATCATTCTGTCATTAACGAGAAGGGTAAATCTGTGTCCATTTATGTTTGAAATTGTTAAATTATAAATAACTACTACGCGATTACGCCTATTTTTGTTTTACGTCCTAAGTATGCGTATGTAAATTAAAATTTTCACGTGTTCTATAAATTGAAAACATTTATTTGTCATCGACGTTTTCTTTTTGACAATTTAATTACATTAATGTCATCGGGGAAAGGTCCAGGCGAATGGTCAAAACTGTTGAGTTAAATTAAACCCTAAACTGACGACCTAGCTTATAGTAATGAATGATATAGATATTTACCAAATGATATAACAAATTCAAGAGTAAGTTTGTTACATATTTGCAATTTAACCACTGCACTGATGTTGATAAAATCTTGTTACGAGTATAGTATGCTAATTTGTATTAAAATTTATTTAATTTTACAAGAGGTAATGTCACTAAAAAGTCTACCCGGGCAAAGTTATTGTGGATAGAATTGAACTTAGTGAAAAAGTAAAAATGTGTCTTTGTGTGATAAATACATACATTTCTTATTAGGTAGCATCAAGCATTAGCGATATTATGTAATTAAAAGTCATAACGTCGACGTATGAAGGTCACGACTACGTCAATTTTCCATTACCTCTCCTTGAACTTCAAAGATGGCGTCATCTTTAGAAAAACTTAGCACCTAGTGTGTAAACTATTATTTTTTACAGAAAGTAATTGAATAAATATTTTTATTATGTTTTCTATATTAGAACACGGTAATTAATTAATATGATCGTTTAGGTTTAAAATATTACCGTCTTTTAGATGATGCAAAAGGTAAACAGGGATCGTGGCAGACGGAAGATGACTGTAGGATCTGCCTACTCTGGCTGGAACGCAGGTATTACGTTTTGAAAAATGGGTCGCGCTTTCTAAATAAAAAAAAGCTCTCGTTTTTAATATTAAATTAAGAAAGTTTGCATGGTCAAACTAAATATTCTCTCAAATTGTACAACTTTGTATAAATATTTGTCGCCGTCAAATCTTTTTTATTCAAAGGCAGGTAGGTAGATAATTTTATTATATTTCATGAAAATGAAACTTTCCCTTTGTAATCTTGGCCATATAGGCAGAAGCTCCGAAGTCTTCTACGAAGGCGAAAACGGAACAAACTCTAAGTAAAAACAACATTGAAATTCCTAAAATTATTTGTTGGAGAAACTTTAAAAAATATTTTATTTAGTAGCAGCTGATGACACGACACAAAATAGGCATAAAAATAATTTATGATTAATGTACTGTAAGTGCTAAGAACGCCCATTGTACTTTTAATATTTAACACTCCATAGGTACTTACATTTTATTTTACATAGAATATAATAACCACCACCACACTTGCCACGATCCTTGCACAATTCCCTTTTGAAGCAAACAAGCATCGGTTTTGGGTGTTTTTGACCAAACCTCCTCACACCAAACCAAATATTTATTTTATTTGTGTATACTATTTTTTATTTTAGCTATTCAATTACGAACTGGACAGTCTAGCCGAGACTACTGAGTTTGTCTATCCCGTAAGAGATAATGACGTTTTTCTAGTTCATGAACTAGAAAAACAGATAAAAAATAATGAGATGTTATTACTACAAAAAGGATCGCGGAAGAGTAAATTAATTGCGGAATAAACATCCTCGGAGGAAGAAGCAATAAGGGAAGAAAAATAACTAATAAGAAAAGAGAGTTATATACTCAATGAATGCAGTTTTCAATCAAGAATTCAATTACCTGTATTACGATAGACCTAATCCGAACAGTGGTTAATATAATCCTTATGAGTTTACGGCGTAATAGGACGACGTATTGATAGGAACTAGAGCGAACCTAATCTCAGTTCTCAGATAGAATTTAACGACCTACGGCACAAAGACAAACGGAAGTGTCACTTTATGTATTTTCCTTTTTCTTCCTTTAAGCAACTTAATCCCTTATTAATAACTTATCTCATTTCCTTGAAAAATTGCGGTAAATTTAGTAATAAGTAGTTTCCACAACGCTGTTTTGCTGTCATTAGTAACACAAACATTGCATTTTGATGAAATGTTATATTTATTGCATATATTGTTTTCCGCAGTTATAATCTTAGAGTGCAAATGAAAGTGAGGCCTAAGCTCAGAAAGTGGCTTCACTTCTCAGACAATGGAGCACCTGTTATTGCGCCCTGCATGTCCTAATACGAGCTACCATCTATGGTGCACAGAGAAAGATCGTTCGTATAATGCCTCTGATATGCTATAAAACTGGTCCTCTTAAATATAATTTGCTAGAGTCAAAACAATAATAACAAATAAGATGATACAGGAAAAAAAAGTAAAATAGAATAAGTAACAGTAGGTATGCTCTGTAATGAAAAATCTTTCATACAATGAGAACCCAAACTATATTTTAAATTCTTTTGACATGAAAGAAATAAGAATTCTACAGCCATCCCCGTTCGTGCAAGGTTGCAAAGTTTTCATATTTTTCGTCCGTGAGTAGTTGTCTTCACTTTGGCCCTTTGATTCGTCCCTACCGCAATAAACATAGATTACTCGCGCACATATCACATCTTTATCTTTTACTCTTTCTTTCTCGAAGGCCCCATTTAGCTATATGAACAGGCTTAATACAGAAGGTAAGACAAAATTTTATGAGTTTAATAATTATGTATGCGCCTTAGCAAAATGAAAGTGTGTTTCCTTCGGAAATGAGATATGATTTTATGAATGTTATTGTTCCATATATAATATTCCATAACTCATTTAAGGTAATAAATGGATATCAGCCAGAATTAAAACTATTAATGTTGGTACAATAATTTGATATTTGTTTTTTATTATTATATATTTTTAGACATCTTTACTTTTTTATTTTTAAGGTATATTGTTTCAATGCTTGACTGCTTATATATGTGTCCCTACGGCCATGATCAAGTTAATATTTTTATAATATGCATTAACCAAATAGTGGACCCAAAAGAACCCACCTTGAAAAATAAGACATTTGTTTCAACGGAAGGGTTCCAAGTTATAACGACAAAAGTTTTGTGAATGATGAATTTCTTTTATAATTGTTTCGATGTGAAACTCCAAGGAAAAGTTTTATTAAACACTAAACGAGAAAAAATATCTGCGGTACGTGTACTCTTCTATCTTTTTAATACAAAAGAAATTGAATATAACCAATAGGATACGACATGAGCCTTATTTTCTACTAAACTTTTGCTCGGAAGACGATATCTTTTTGTATTTTCTTTTTCCCGTGTGTATCTTTTTTTAAACATATAAAATAAACCGACCGACATATTAATATACTTACTGCCCGTAGCTTTGGGTCTACAGATTTGAAATGAGGCATGTACTACATCCCTTATAAAGTAGATATTTCGCTTTACGCAAACGTAGCTACGGAAGTACTCTGGTTATATACATTTCTTTTTAGCAGGGATAATATTCATACATATTCTATGGCTAGTAGTAGCTACGGTCAATAAAAGAACAACACAGGATTTCCAGCTGGACCTTCGCCGTGAATTAGACGTGGTTTTTGTTAGTTATCTTCGAACTTATAGCTTTGGCAAAAGGGAACGTGCCTTTATAGCGCGTCCGATTATCTTAACTGCGCCTTTTCTACGATAGAAGAGATAAAGTTTCTATTCTACTGGAAAATACACGGCTTATAATTTTATCTAACTGTTTACACAAAAAAGATTTATGGAAATGAAAAGAATTTTCGAAAAGAAATGATAAATATTTTCCAGTAATCCCGTTCACATTCCTTTCATTGACGTAATCTGTGACGGCAGCGGTGCTCGATGCTGTATATTTTTCCTTGATTTGTTTACGTTTTCAGTATGAAAGGGGTTGCTAAACACATTATGAGGTCGTAAGTTCGCTATTTGGTCTGTTTATTTTGTCGCTAAGTAATAAAATAGATTTTCTTGTTTATTCGTATAAGTGATTACACTTTTGTTCGGGGCCTTGACTTTGGTAGGTTTGCTACATACTCGCACAAAATACCACCAATGCACATATATGTACCTATATTTCAGTTTGGTCCAAAGATTCGACTGACAAAGAATGCTTTATGGCATTAAGTTACCTGTTGTTAATTTTACGCGCATAAAGTTTTAATAAATAAAACCCGTTACAAGTACATAATTTTAAATTTTCAAAATGATCTTGTTTCATCTAGTTAAAAATTTTGTCATCTAAATTAATTAGGTGCGAATATTCTATCATGGTACAAAATAATTTGTTTTTAAAGCTTTACCATGATCCCTATTACAGTCAAGAGGTTACAACGTTACACGTCAAAAACAGAATTATTCATATCTTCACCGTGACTTCTAAAGATTTGACCAACCCTATGTAGTCTCGAGCAAGTTATTTAATTCAACAAGTGGTCATTTTCTTGTCCTAAATTCAGAGCAACGTACACTGAATATTTAACACCACCTTCTACTTGGAAGGACTTCAAACCGAGTCTGAATTTATAATGAGGCCTTTGGGTCGGACACGTGAAAATTTGGCGGCTTTAATATTACATATGTAATGTAATTAAATAAAACCGTTGCCCGACAAATCAATCAATAATTTATTATAATAATAATCATTGATTGATTTATTTATTGATTGATAATTGATTTATTTCAAATATTTATTCATCATAATAATAATCATTTATTATTATTATTTTGTATGTTTTAGACTTATGGTGCAATAAAGAGTTTTATCTATCTATCTATTCCTTGTTAATATGATTACAATAGGTCTTAATTATCTAGGTACAGATTTTGTCCATATTCTACCTACCTATATAATTAAAACCAGGGTACAAGTACAAAATCTACTAACAATGTTGGTTTGTATGAAAAAAATTTATAAACAAAATAATACTTAGAACGTTTACTGCGTTGAAAGTTATTTCATATTACACAAATTTTCGTGTTTAAACTAATGTTGATGAAATGTTGTTAATGAAAAGGAAAAATACTGATGACATATCGACGCATAGCTCAAAAGCCTGGGTCTTAAGATTTGAAATGAGTAGGTTCCTTGGTCTTAGGATGCACTAAGACAGGATTAATTAAATTCTCGCGGGAACAGATACGGTAGAATTCTTCGTCATATTATAATTAGGCGTATTGTAATTAGGAAAGATTAAAACTACATATTTAATGTTATTAGTCGCCGAATAATCACAAAACCAGAACGTTCACAACACGGTTCCACCAAATCTTTCGAAAAATACAACACAAAAGAAAGACAGGATATCATTGATTCGCTTATGATATCCCGCGGGAGCAAGTTATTTATATTCAGATAATCCAATTTTATTCAACTGGGAACGCGTTTGCTCAATTATCTGAAAGCTTTTATACCACGAGGCTTTTATCGGGTTAAGGTGGGATCCTGAGGCTTAAACGTCGTTTAAAAACATATAAAAGGAACATTCTTTTTTCAAAACGGCAGTTAATAAAATAAGGAGAAAGATAACACAGATTATGTTTAAATTGTTTAATGTTTTAAAGAAATAAAAAAGGTTTAAACCTACAGTACTGAATTTTATTTCATGGTTGAAAAAGGCTCTAGCTTTTTTAACGTTGCATTCTTATATCGTATAACATTAGGTATTTTTGTTTTTCCGTGAAAATTTCATTATACACTTTTCATGAAACCAATATGCCAAAATTTAAACTATCAACGCTAGGATATAGGTCGGCTTGGGATGTACATTAAGTGTTAGAAACAGGAAGTTTTGGGAACCCAACATTTCCTAAAGATGATTCGCGCCAAATTGTGGCTTCTTAGTAGTAGTTTTCCTTGTACAGTGAACGGCAGGAAAGAAAAGAAATAACCGCTTGTTCATACAAATCGAACCAGATACGTGTCAAATCGTGTGTCTCTGCAGTACATAGTCTGGAGTGTAAAGACCAATATGAACGTACCTTGATCAAATCGGGAACGGTCTGGCAAAAGGTCAGGCTAAGATTACCCGAAATCGACGAGTTCGCATGAAGAGAATTATGAATGTTGATGAAACTAGTACACAGAGATCGTGGCAAGTGAAAAGATGTGGAAAAGAGGCATGATTTTATGTATGTATGTAAAGCCTGTCAATCAGTCACTCATATCTTAATACGGAAAGCCCACACTTCTAAGGCCATACAGAGATATCAACAAAAACTATAGGAGCGACCCAACCGACCCAAAATTTTCTGGGTCATTTATTATGATCAAAGGTGATACGGGGTTGCAACTTGTGATGTTCGTAAATAAAATATTGAATATAGGACGGGCTTACGAATCGAAGATAAAATAAGACAGCTTATAGTAATGTAAAGGATCTTACGCCAGCGGATGGCTCTATGACCCTTTTTTTGTATATAAATAAAGCTTTTCTATTAGAAATTCGAATTATTTGGAATATTCAGTTTCACCATATGATCCAAATTGTCTCGTGCCGTGCGGTTTCCGGCACTTCAGAAAAGAACTACTCCATATCTTTCCCATGGACGTGGTCGTAAAGGGAGACTAAGAGATAGGCTAATAAGCATGGGATTCTTCTTTAAGCAAGTGGAAAGATGTAGTCTCTGCCTACCCTTCCGGGAGAAAAGCTTAATTTTATGTATATTTATCTGTTAGGCGATGGGTAAATAGCAATCAGTTACTACTTGAATCTCAACTCCATCTGAACGTACCCTTTCGATGTTTTCAAGATTGTTGGCTTTGCCTACCCCGCAACGAATATAGAGGTGACTATATGTATGTATGTATGCAGCTCGTGAAAGCACGAAAGCGCGTGTGAGCACTTGTAATTATTGTTCGTTATATCGCTTTTGTTTACGCCCGTATGATTTATGTCGCAATAAAAATAACGCTGGGCCATTAATTCCTGTAACCACTTAAGATTGTTGACCTTTTTGGCCATTAATGATACGAAAATAATATAAGTAACTTACCGATAGATCTTGTTACACATACTTTATGCCTTACGGGGTAGAACGACAGTCTCGAAAATACTAAAAGTCTACATTCAGCTGATGGCTGAATGATAGAATTGAGATTCAAATAGTGACAGGTTATTAGCCTTCTCGTATTATTATTATATGTTATTACAGTGCTTCATATTTTTATAATAGCGTATATTACATAGGATTGCAACAATTTCATCTATTCAGTAAACATAAATATCGCAAGATAATTTTAAACGTGAATTCAATTCTTACCCATTCATATTATTATCACATATTAACAGGCCCTTCCAGTCTTGTTGAGACTCTGTCTGCCTGGTAAAAAGCACAGGTAGACGGAGTCCCAAAAAGACTGAAAGATCCCGTTAACTTATCAACTAAAGTCCGTCACAATGTGCAAAGATGAAAGAGTAGTTCGAATAAATAACATTGTGACAATACCTTTAGAAAGCCAGTAAATTAATTTGTAATCCCTCCCTCTGAGTATAACAGGTGATATTACGAGGTGAACCAATACGTTCATTGTTCCATACTCACGGGTGACTGCATCTATTTACAATACATCGTTTAAAATCGGTTGATATTGGAATTGATCAAGGATTTTATTTAACGTGTTGAAATTTGGAAAGGATTTTAGTTAACTTATCCCGTTGTCAACTTTTGTTTGAATCAGATATTGCTCCGCTGTTCCACACAATGTCAAAAGTTATGTTAAGTGTGAGCCTGCTAATTAAATTTTTCTTTTCGTGGTTTCACATATTTAAGCGGTTTCAAGCTTATTTAACTAGTGGCGCTAGTGTCAGTTTTCTCGATTAAACGAGTGAAGCAAATAAATACATACAAATTCGCGTTTATTGGCTCGATTCTCGCACTAATCCCTCAGGTAGGTGCCCCCAATGAAGTCTTCAAAACATTATTCCATATATTGTAGTTGTTGATGCTATACATCAGCATTGAATAATCGCGCGCCCAGTGACGCGTTTTCAATAGTTTCGGCATTTTGAGAGCGGAGAGCGCACATTAAAGGCTAGATTTAAAACACAAGATAGAGAACAGTCGTATTTTATATATTGTGTTTTTTAGTTCCTAAATAATCAGCCGATGAGAATTAATAATCTTAATTATCTGAGTGCGATCTGATAACCTCATAGAAAATTAACCCCTCCTAGAGGTTGCTATATCACAATCACCAGTATTTACTACTTTTATAGTCCTATACTAGCGTACACACGTCGACTCGGCTTGCGTTAAACAAGTCCCAAAAATTACTATTCTAGCGAGAATAATATAAGGAACATACATGCGAAATTCAAATCTATGTATTCTGGGCGCAGATTTATCCGTCAGTTAGTACCTTTCACGTAAAACGACAAATCTCAGGAATTATCGTTTCCGTGGTCCTCTCAATAACAAATCCTCCTTAAGTCTAATAACTGTGTTGTTGTCAGTCATTCAGATATAAGATTTCAAAATACCTATAGAATATTCCTTATTCCATGCTGAAGTAGAAATGTATACTATTTGAAACTGGATGATGAATTTAGTCGTAAATGTGCGTTCAGATTCGACCGAGCCTAATTGGGTCAATGCTCAACATGGCCGTTATCGGCCTAATGAATACATACGGTAGCTGTAATCTGTAATCGTTTTAATTCATAAAAGATAACGATAATTATAACGGATACAGATTACCGATTTGTTTATAAGAATGAAGAATGACTGAAAGAATTCTTGAAATAATCTCCTTGTTTTTGTTTTGGATTCTTTTTATTTTGATATTGAAATGTTATTTTACTGTAACCTTTATTAATGACCTTTATATAGGAGTTTCTATTCAAAAACTATTTCATAATAATAAGTTGTTACCATTTTAAAAACCTTAGTACTTATATGAAAAACTATTTCAGTTGTCTACGTTTAAATGAATTTAATAAATTTGAAAATAATTAGTTTTCAAAGAACGACGAATCACTTTACGTTTTCAGTAGAACTCAAATATCTTTAGATCCATACTTAATTCGTTAACAAGATCAATATTTGATAATTAAGAATTATTCAAAACTTTCCAGTAAGTTTTATCTCATCATTTACGTTTTAACCTGAAAAATGCTACATCCTTAAGTATTTTTGGATTTTCTTATTAAAGATGTGCCATTTATATTAATTATAATTCCTATGCATACAAATTTTTTTGTCTATTATTGTCTTGCTGTAAATTGAATTTGAATAAATAAATTTATTATATACCTACTTCATTTTTCAGATTAACATGTGCTTTTATATGTATCAAACCTATCCAAACATTTTTTAAAAGAAGGGAGATTCGTATTATTAGAACAATGATTAACAAGACTTTTAGAAGAAGCGTAGGCAAATGTAAATTGACAATATTACATCGTTATGTTAAATCTTTATGCACGCACACATACTTTCACATTTTTATTCTTTATAATGGACGACGCCAAATAATCTTGTCATGGAAGATAGACTTAAGTTAGAAGTTGCTAGCCCATAGACTAAATTAGATCCGGAACCGTAATAAATAAGTTTTATTTAAATTCATTCAATATTTTTGTTGAGAGTTGATAGGGGTAAGGTAAGTACGTCGAGTGTTCTATCTAAGTTTCACATAAACTTTATCTGATCTGAATGCAGATAAAAACTCAACAGATTCTTATTCAGGAATACCTGTGAAAGCGCCATTTTAACGGGTCTCGAGAACTTTGAGGGTCGTTCAATGCAGCTTAACTTTTAATGGCCTCTTTGGCACTTCGGTTCTTATAATTTATCATTAGGAATTGATAGCTTATCCATTGTTACAATCTGCAATATAAAGCCGAGGAATATTTAAGTGGCCATTGTGGGTTATATGTTTTATGGTGTTATGCGAGCCTTTTCTTATTATACTCTGGTAAGTCCTGGTTGTGTCCTCTCCTTCAGAAAGAGAGTCTAGGGCCCAGTCACTTAGTGCAACGATTCTGGATTGGATAAATTAGGTTATTAAACTATGTGACTTTCGGCTTACCTCCGTAACCTTTTGATAAACATACATATAGACATGCATAATATGACGCCTCTTTCCTGGAGGGGTAGGCAGAGACTACATCATTCCAGTTGCCCCAATCTCTGCACACTTCTTTCGCTTCATCCACATTCACCACTCTTTTGATGCAAGCTCGGCGGTTTCGGGTACTCTTGATTTGATCTAGATACGTTTGTCATGAACGTTGACAAGGTATAATGTCTTACTCTATTTTTGATTGATTGAAGGATGATTAGGTATATATCCTTACAAAATTCTTGAATCGACCCCAAGAGCCTACAAAATATAAAAACGATAAAATTCAACATAAAAAAAGGTGCTGAAATGTTAAACTGATTTCTTTTCTTATTATTTAATCCTTCATTGCTCAAAGCGTCTTATTGACACCACTTAGAAACTTGAGTGAGCAATAGGCACTCACCCGCTGCCCTGAGCTAACTTTTAATGGCCACTTTGCTTATAATTGATCATTAAATATTAAAAGCATGACCATTAATTTGCTTAGTAAACATGTGTTCAATGATTTAATTATGAAAATCATCATTCAGGGGTATAATTGTTTGTAAGAAGTGATAAATGTGAATGATGCGAAAGAAGTTGGCTGAGATAGTGGCAAGTGAAAAGATGTGGTGTCTTCCTGTCCCTCTAAGAATTTTGCGTGATTTCATGTAATTACTTCTACGCTACGACTTCGTTTGCGTGTTTTAAACATATTGTTAAGGTGTAATTTTTTTATTTGCTCTAGTTTAGCTGGATCGTCATGGTGCTGCATGAGGTGTTCCAGATCTTCGATTTATATATCTAATGAGAAAATTATTATCATATATTTAGCTAATTTGTTTTTGTTTATAAAGGGTTGGCCATATCGCAGTATGAGATCATACATACATAAAATCACGCCTCTTTCCCGGAGGGGTAGGCAAAGACTACCTCTTTCCACTTGCCACGATCTCTGCATACTTCCTTCGCTTCATCCACATTCATAACTCACTATATGAGATCATGTTATCATTAAATAATTTTATTCGTGCAATGTTAGGATTATCAAAACTTTGAAATGAACCATCAACCCGCTAGTTCGTTATAAAGTTTTGTTCCGTGACAAATTTATTAACAAAAGTTAAGCTTTAAAAAGTTTAATAAGAACATACATATTATACTATAGCGGTAAGCAGAAGAGAGATCCTTTTTGCTAGTTCTAAAATAATCAAAATTTTACGCAAGTTTGTCTTTTTGGGTAATCTTGACCTGACCGAAAGGTCAGGTCAAAACCAAAAGGTGAGGTCCTCCTCGATTTGATATGAAGATACTATAAAGTTGATATTAATAATTTAATTGAATGGTGAAAATTAATTTCATGCAATCATTTTAATTTCAACATGTCGCTGATGGATTTCTGAATTGTTTTTAGAAGCATGTATTGAAGTCATTATTTAATAAAGTTTCTATTCATTCATTCATTCAAACATGTTTTAGTTTATTACTTCAAAACTTGCGATTCTTCTCTAAGAAATCGAAATCGGCTAACAACTATCTAATACTATATCTGAATCTTAATTCCATCATTTAGTTGTTCAGCTCATGTGTTCCTCGAGATTATTTGAGATTATCAGCATCGTCTACACCGTAAAAGGAATCTGGTCTCCTCTTCAGAGAGGTAAGGGTATACTTACCTGGTACTAAAGTCAGAAGGATATAAATAATTACAGGTTTCTAATACAAAAAATATAGCTACAAGAATATTTTTAAAGATATGTTTGGTTTACTTACAATATTCCTCTCGTATAGGACAGTTGATTGTAGTTTTATCTGCAATAAAAAATGGTAATTTTATATACCGCATTTTTATTTTTGGAGTTATATAATTAAAACTTGATACTCAAAAGAGAAATTATGAATTGAAATGGTTTATGCAATCCTAGGGTGTAATAGTATATTAATTACGTATATTGTATTAATCGACATTGTTTCAGAATATTGTAATGGCAAGTAAAATTCAAGACATCAATCTTATAGACATCAATCAATAGTTTCTGAATGACAGAATAATATCTTCATTTATTATTTATGTACCCATTTCGATTCGACCGTACTGGAAATACTTTGTGCGGTTAACAATAGCAGACTGAATGTTCTCTTGTCAGAACCTCAAATAAACATTAGGTAAGTAGTTTACCGTAAGATGTTTGTTAGTCTGCGAAAACAGGAACTTAAAAAAACAACTGTCCCTACTATTGTAACTGAAGTACCAAACTTGTTTTTCCCGCACAAAACTTTCAAGCTCAAACGACCTTTTAAACCTGAAAGTTCTGTGTAGGAAAGAAGCACTAGTTTCAGATAACACAACCCTACATAAAGTCTAGACTAAATAAAACTGCACTTAAATAGAGTTTCTATTTTACGACCGACACACCTTTCAGACCCAGTTGGTGTTCGCCGTTCTAGAATTCTAAAATTATATAAGATTAAACGGAAAATGTACAATAAGTTGCTCAGAAACAGAACTAGGTTAGGCCTGATGATATCTATATCATTTATTTTGATCATTGCGTTTCTTTGATTACATCTTCACCGTGTGTTCGAATCTAAATGAACAAGTATTCGAATTTATTCTTTCAAAATAAGTAAATTAATACGGGTCAAATTACACAGATTGAGTAAGCTTCGAAATCAGTTCGAGACTTATGTTACGAGATAATTACTCAAAGATACAATATTTTATAACAAACTTATATAGATAAACATACAAGACACTGGACCTGACCGGGATTCAAACCCGGGACTCCGTGTCACAGACAAGCGCACTACACTGCGCCACAGAATCCGTCAAAATCACATTCATTACATAATGCACATTCGTCGTATTGAAGTAAAGACTACTCGTACTTTAAAAATACAGGTAGAACAATATTTTAAATTGTGCAATCCGCTAACCCTGTTAAAAGAACAAATAAATATAAAAAAGTAAATTGCAGACTGTTTCCTGCAGAGTTCAATTAGTTAACAACTTTAACTGGAAGATTGGAAACGCGAATTTCCCCCGACAAATCGGCCGATAAATCTCGTGATTGATTTCGTTAATAATTGATCAAATATTTTCATTGCTTTGAAAGTTCTAAGAAATGGATACATTTACTTAGGATGCCTTTACAAATATAAATTGTATGTTACAAATATTTGTATACAGGTGGTGTATAAGAGAAATATTGGGTCGTGTGGTTAGATTAGGCTGGAGAAGAATAGGGTCCTTCGATATTTTATATTAATCTCAACTGAAATTTATTGCTTATAAAATAAAACATAAAAAATATAGAAAATTTCATAGAATTATAATTTAGGCATCGCAGTGTTATTATAGAAATTAGACGTTAAATCATTTTATCCTCGAAATATCACATGTACACATGTCAGGTCGTAGTCTCATACTGGGTACATAGAGTTCAAAGTAAAAAACGTAAAACTAGAAGGTCTTGTATTACTTATAAATATTGTAATTTCTTTATCCTTAACGTCTTCAGTAAAAGGATTGCAAATCGTGAATTCTACCAGCCCTACGTAATTTTGGAATATTTATAAAATCTCAATCCCAACCCCGTGGTAAGCTTATACAATTTCCAAACAAAAGAGGTACCTATTTTCATTCATGTCACAAACGGTGTCCCAAAACCTCCAATAGGCAGCCAAGTCGTTTGACCAAAGGACTGTCATTTCTTACGTGGACCCTTTCTTCTATTGCACATAAAATTTTAGTGCCGGTCTCTAAGTGCCATAGTGCCACAACAAGCGCGATGTTCCCGCTCCCCAAATCGATTTAATGAGGTGCGATATGGGTTGTACGTTTCTTAGAATCGTGTGTCGTTCCTTTGTAGGAAAGCCGACCCTAAATGAAAATATGACTAAGCAAATGAAGGTGTGTTATTATTTCATCGCTGTTCCATTTCTTGTACAATATAGCTGTAATTGTATCTTAACAAAATGACAATAGGGAAAGGCTAATAACTTGGGATTCTTATTGTAGGCGGTAGGCTAGCAACCTGTTATTTGAATATCAATTCCCAGTCATACAGGTGAACGTAGACGGAATTTAGACGTGATTATATGTATGTATGTATAATAGCATTCTTCTTGTGGCGGGAGCGATGTCTCAGGCTCGAATGCTCGTGTTATATCTATGCCTGGGGAACCGGGAAAACAATTACCTATGTTGTTTCGGAATATACATACATACTCGTATATTATGTGATCCAATTCTTCCATAATAGTATTTTTCAGTCCATAGAAACTTTGTTTGTATGTTTTAGAATATTTGCTATTTTGTGGCCTATTTAGATAAGTTAGTAAAAAGCACTATGGCGGTACCAAAACCAAATATACAAAGGTACTCGTATGAACTCTTCAATTATATTGGCTTTGTCTACTCCGTAAGGCATAAAAACGTGATTATATTTATGTTCTCTTGCCTTTAAAATCTAAAACTTAATCAAAATTTATTTCGAACCCTAAATTTAAATTAAATGTTTCAATCGACACTGTTAAAACCAACTTACTATTAAGTTTCAGACAGGTTCATTTAGCAGACAGATGACCTAATTAAAGGAATGTTCCTCTAAAAGCATTATCTAATATTAACGCTCATACCTCTCCGCTGGGACCATAGTGTATTAGATCTTTTTGCTACAGCGGAATAAAGTACTAAGGTGCCGCGAAGGAGTATTAAAAATTCAGAGCTGAATGATGAAGGAAAAGTTTGTCTATGGTTCTTCTTCGGAGCGTTAATATTATGGTTTCAGGTGATTCGAAATTGAAAATATTCTGCTTGTAACAGCTTTTGTTTGAAATCGAAACGTTGAAAAAGGAATGTTGAAAGAGCGCTGATGATGCTGCTAAATGAAAGTACCTTGATGAAATAAGGTTTTGGTGAATATGAAGGAAAGCAAGGGTTGTGCAAAGCAAAGGTGTGGGGGCCGTCAGTTTGTTAGATCAGACAGGAATATCTATTACATACATACATACATACATATGGTCACGTGTATATCCCTTGCGGGGTAGACAGAGCCAACAGTCTTGAAAAGACTGAATGGCCACGCCTCGCCTCTTACGACATCCATGGGAAAGAGATGGAGTGGTCCTATTCTTTTTTGTAATGGTGCCGGGAACCACACGGCAAATCCAATATCTCTTCCTGCATCATATTCCGCATATTACGGTTGTGACGAAGTATGTATGACAAAAGTCCATCTACATCACGAATGGAAGGTCCGTGACTTAATTCTGACCTCTGTGACGCCGTAAATAAAAAATCTTGCCCAGCTTGGAACATAGTATACTCATTTCTTTTTCATGTTAATGCTTTCAATTTTGGTTGTCAATAAAAAAATATACAAAACCAAGGTAAATTGAAACTTTAAAAGTGAAACTATTTCAACAAGTTCCACATTGTCGTAGGTCTGACCTTCCATGGGAAGTGCCATGTGCAAAAATAATAATCGAAGTAAATCAATAACAGCTCACCCTTGAAACCAATGCTATTTTAATTTCCGATCACATATATTTACCTTCTACTAAAATTCTTTCATTCATTCATATAATCACGCCTATATCCCTTGCGGAGTAGACAGAGCATTCAATCTCGAAAGGCTGACAGGCCACGTTCAGCTGTCAGGCTTAATGTAAGAATTGAGATAATGTAAGAACTAACATTTTTTTTTGTTTATAAATCTTTAGCACTTATTACTTTATTTATGCTAAACTGCTGGGTCAAGATATGACATGGTTTGTATTATTCATGTGTACAAGTGGACTAAGGAAGTATTTCCCGAATTTATTTCACGAGAACGGATTAAACGGTTAATCTCTTTCATACTTCTAACTTATTGTGGGTGAGCCGTGTGGTTCCCCTCACTTTAGAATGGGGCCGCTCCATCTATTTACCACGGATGTCGTAAAAGGCGACTAAGAGATAGGCTAATAGCAAAGGCTATCGTCCAAAAGAAAATTCATATTTTGGATTATTCAGTCTTTGCATGACTATAAGGTTAAATGCCTGATTATATGTATGTATTTATGAATGGAGCAAGATTTGGTACAACACATTTGTATGCAAAATTAATTTTAATTACTTCAAGTAATATTATATTAAACAAATGTATTGTTTTACCGTCAGTTTATCTACGTGTATTGTATAACAATAGCTCCGATGATCCCGGATGCGTTTTTTTACTGCATTCAAAAGGCACATGACTGAATGCTACTTTGCTTGGTCGATTAATACTATTCTTCCTAAAGTATTCCAATCCCTAACCAAGCAAAGTAGAAGCATGTTTTGGGTTTGATTACAGTGGTTCAATGTAATGAATTTCCATGAACTATAGACCATGTTCAATATTTGGTTACGTCAATGTTTATATATGCTAAATAAGTAGGTATATAAATAATGCAGGTTTTTGCTTTTATGATAGATGTATATTAATAGAAATAAAGGCCATTCGAGAGATGAACTTTACATAACATAATCTGTTTGAGGTACGATCGCGTTCATATCTGCAGTCATAGTTTTAAAATTCTTACGGGTTAAAATAGCGTGCACTGTGGTTCCACTAGATACACACACACATGCATATTTAAAAAGAATAAATATTCCTTCAAATGAATACGGTCTTTAATACCAATGATTACTAAGTAAAAGAGTTTATTATTCTATGACATATAACATAACAAAACAGAAAGAAACGGCAATCAACGATGGCCGAACTGGGCCCGATAATTGTCGATCAAGATATCGTCGTCTCTCATTATTTGCATAAGATTTGCCTATAGAGGGAAGCCTGCGACTGCCAGACTTAAGTCATTTTAATAAGGTTGAAAGTTTGTCTACACACGACCCTAACATAGGTAGTGGTTCCTTTGAAAGTTATTGGGTAGCAATTTTATTACTTCGTGTGAGCAAGTGAGATCTAAGATATATGAGATAATCTCGCTTGCTCACACTCGCTTGTTCTAGTTACTAGCGTTACTTGGATTCCAAAGTTATTCAACGATTTTTTTTGTCTATAAAAAAAAATTTTGTGTTACTGTCAATTTTTAATGTTTCAAGGTGCCATTTGAACTAAGTAACTGACTGACTAACTAACTAACTGATATCTAAGAATTACAATACCCGTGTCTTCAAACACGGAAATCAGCAAGAAATATTAAACAAGAGGGAGCAAAATAAAACATTCAATAATTAAAATTAGTAAATTTTATTGTAACAGTTTACCTATAGTTTTGTTTACATATTGATGATTATATAAAGCTATACATACAGCATATTACACTAATTGTATCATCTACTTATCTCCTGTTATTAAGGTTACAGCTTAATTATTCGTTTTCATAAAGAAAAGATATTGAAGCTGTCCTTAAAATACTATCTAAGTAATAAGTAGTTTTAATATAAACTGGCAGAACCGTTAACGCACAATATGGACTCGATGCACAGGGAAGTTGTCTTGCACAAATGATATTGTTGGTATATCATCAATCGGATAAATACACCGCACAGTCGGTAACATGGTTTCTTGCAGCACTTGCACATAAAGAGCAGCTGTAGCGCGTCCTGCTATCCACACCTGTTCCCCAGGGCCAGCAGCACTCATCCAGCCCCACATATTTACAGATATGTGTCCAGACTCCATATTTGGCACAATATTTTTTTCTTCATATCGAGTTGCATTTCTTCGCCATAAATAAAGCCTACCGTGTTGTGATGACCTAAACGAACTTTTCGTCCGTAAATATAGCTTTTTTCCATTCAAAATCCAAATACTACCGAGCAAATTCTAAACGATTTTGCTTATTTATTTCGGATAAATACGGCTTTCTTGCTGGCTGTCTGTGGTGCAGTCCCTCACGGTGCAAACTCGACGAACAGTAACCACTGATGTGTCGAACTGTTCCGCAAATATTCTGGTCGGTATGAAGCCATTATTTTCGTACTGTTCCACCATGGATCTCCGGTGTGTGGCGTGACGCTGTGTTGATTAGCGGACGACTTTTTTTTTTTTTCACTACCCTCTTCTTGATGGCGCATTACCCAACGCTTCACCGCTTGTTGTTTATTGTGTTATTTGTGTGAATGTGTGAGTGATAGCAGCGGTGCAAGCTATAAAGTTTTGCGAACTATGACTGCAATTATGAACGCGACCGTACATAACTGGTTTGTAAGAAAAAAAATTTATAGGCGATGGTCTAGAACCTGTTACTATTTGAATCTCAATTAAGTCATGTAATTAAACGTAGCCTTCCAGTATTTTCAAGACTATTGGCTCTGTCTACTTTGAAGGCAAAATGGTATCCGAAAACATACCATAGAACCAACGTCTTTATGTGACTATATATATATGTAGGTATATTTATGTATTTTACGAGTCAACCAAATGTCTTTACATCGATATAAAGGGCAAGAATTGGTTTCAGAACCAATTGTAGTTAACAGGAAAAATTATCTGACTCAAAAAGTCGAAACAAACAAAAGAAATCTTAAACTAAATTAAGAGAAAACATGATTTAAAACGAACTGGCCTTTCCCAACAAAACAAAACGTTTCAGCTTAACAACTAAATAAGCCTAATTTAATCTGAATCATTTGGACAGAATAAATCGATTTGTTTGTAACAATCCAACCCTTTAGTCCTAAGCTCGGGATGCCGATGAAGACATTTATACACGAATGAGAGATTTTCCTACCCGAAAACAAATTTAAGATAGGTACCAGCCTTAGAATTTCATCAAATATTATATTATATCGGCCTCTGTGGCGCAGTGGTAGTGCGCTGGTCTGTGACACCAGGGAGGTCCAGGGTTCGAATCCCGGCCAGGGCAAAATCCCTAGTTTATTAGCTTTTTCCCTTAATTGTCTTTTACAATCTGCATGGGCAGAGGAACAGAGTTATATATCGCTTCCAGACCAACATGGAAGGTGTTGAAGTTTCTTTGAAAACACATATTCCGTTTCTTTTCACTTTACGAGTACCCGCATGATAATGAGAACTGATGGGCTTACATGAAGAGATTTATTAATGTGGATGAGCCAAAAGAAGTATGCAGAGATCGTGCCTATCCGGGAAAGAGGTGTGACTTTAGGTATGTATGTATAGGCCATTATTTTTTTGGAACTGCAAAAAATTTAAATATCTAAAAAATCATAATAAGTACGTCTTGTTGTTGAAAAAAACATTTAAAAATTAATTTTTAGCTATCAGGAGAAAAAATTAAATAGTTGCCATATTCAAACTTTGCTATTAACTATATTGACTTCATTTTTGAGTCAGGATTAAAAGTGATTTTTTTATCGAAACGAATCTCTGGTAAGAATCTACTTTTACATAATTTATATTAGGACCTTGTGAATTTGGCTCGCACCTTTCATAATTAAAGTTGATAAAAATTTATGTCCGAATTCACAAGCGTAGGGTTAAAACAAAAATACAGAGTATTTTAAAAACTTTTCACATGAGTAATTTAGAAACATGTTTCCCTAATTTTTATGCTTATGATGTATTCATGTTTGATAAAGTATATTTTCATTTTCACATGAAGTACATTTTCTAAAAGATGAGGTGATATTTAATAAGCATAAATGCGATTCCAAAGATATATAAATTTAATCAACCCTTTTCCTTTCCTCCCTCCCTTTTCTTCCCAGTGGGGTAGGCAGGGACTACATCTTTCCCCTTGCCACGAACTGATGCATTCATGTTAGCTCATCGGTTTTGGGTATACTTGACCTGACATTTTGCCAGAACGTACCCGATTTGAATTTAAAAATATTGTAGTATTATACGCACTAAACACAATATTAAATTTACAGGTATACCTATTTAGGAAATTACGAAGGAAATCGTGAAATAATCCTACGGGTACGTAGGATTTTTTAAACTAACTGAATACATATTAAACTTATAAACTGCGATATAACTTAACAATTCGTCGAAACATATGCGACCACGCACTTGTTCTAACAGATATAAAAAAATTTAAGTAATGACATTGAAATGTTACATCTTTATAAGTATGTGAAAGGTCAATAACACACAAGAATCTAGTTATACAAGACAGTTTTTTTGTGTATATACGATTTAGTATAATAACTTTGAAATATATCATCTATCTCGTTTCGATTTTTACAAAAACTGATCAATACTATTACAATTATTTCTTGTGTTTATTATTCCTATATGTTTTCTGCGTAAATGAATCGGTAAATAAATAAATAAATTACGTCTTTACTCCTTACGGGTTAGACAGATATAATGTAAATAAGACTCAAAGGCCACGTTTAGCTGGATGACTACATTTTAATGATTCAACTGATACTTAGAGATTTGAGAGAGAGACAGGAAGCTACAGAATTCTAGGTTTAAGTGAAGCTTATAAATCTTGGCTGTGTTGAAATCTGTTCTCTGGCAGTCAGCAGATATACGAACCGTTCGACGGATGGACCTAGAAGAATAGTAGAACTAGTTTTCTTTCAACGATTTGTTCAAAACAGGAATTATGTCGTCCTATAAGAATCCTATAAAAATTATGTCGTTGAATTATAACAGAGAGAAACAACTGGATCTGCCCCCGTAGCATGGCACGCGCGACGCGGTTTTTATCGCTGTTTCGCTTTTTGTAATGACGTGAAAAAGGACAGTTAAGAAAAGTCAGACAGTCGGATAAGAATATACTAAATTTTTATTCATTTCCAGACGAACACGAAAAACTCACTTAGAAATAACACAAGAATACTTACAGAGTTAGGATTATTTGCGTTATATGAGTATTTTTATTACAAAGCAGAACAGAAATAAATTCACAAACAACTTATAAACCGCATTATTTTGCGTCCCTCAAAACTCATTTACCTATCGACAATATCCGAAAAAAATCTAATTTATTCCCAAGAATTGGCAAGTTTGAACTGAGTTACTTACGCTCATATAATTTCCCTTTGTAAACAACACAATAGAAAAGTTGTTCTTTTGTCAGCAAAAAAAGTTGGGCATTAGGTACGTTAAGTACAGTTTTATGTAGAGTAAGGATTGGATGAAATGCATTATCTGTTTTGTTTACTGAAAAACTGACCAAGTGAAACGTGTTAACATGACTGGATAACGTATAACAGAACTTATGTAGGTACTTATTACTGTTTCTTATATTTACATACATATTATCACGTCTTTATCCCTTATGGGGTAGATAAAGCCAAAAGTCTCGTAGATATTGAAGCCACAAGAAAGAGATGTAGTGGTCCTATTCTAAAGTGCTTACGTTTATATTTTGTTTATTACTCCTATGTTGTATATATTTTCCGTGTACTTGAATTGTTTTGTGTTGAATTGTACATAAATAAATAGTACCTATTTTTTTAATAACGTCGTATCAAGATTGTTTTCCTTTATTTTAGTACCAAAAATACTTTAGGCTATTATAAGCCATCACGATTCAAAAAGAGGCAGATTAAACTTCATCCAGGAAGTATATATACAATAACGTTATTAACTTCCTTTAATTACAAAACGAACAAATTGAAACTGGAAGCAAACATTTCTATAATAAGTAGGTCATTGAACTAGAACTGAGAATGTTTAAATATAAAAATAGAATGGGCAAGAACAGGAAATCTATTGAGCAGACCCGATTGTATAAGCCTGCCTTTAGAAATGAGCGCCGACGAAAGGCGTGGAGTAACTGACACGCGATCCAAGCTGAAAATGTTATAAAAGCATGCAAAGCTATTTGAGGGATGTGTAAATATTAATTTAGGATACTGTGTGAACTGAGCATCGGTAATATGTTTGGTTAATGTTTGAGTATAAAACAATCTAATTCCATAATTATATATTTGACCGAGTGAAGATGCGAGTAAGGTCTACCAACTTACTTTGCTTTCATGAGAATTTAAAATGATGCTGTCTGTGAAAATTTCATCAAAACGTTTAGGTAGATTTTAAGTTTAGTCCTTACAAACAAAAAAAAAATAGCTGTTCTCCAATGTGTTAACACATAAAAGTTTTCTTTTTTCTTTGTACAAATGTTTAATTGCCTACATACTTCCGTATAAATTCATTACAAATCGTCCTCAGTAAACGTAAAAGTAAACAAAAAATTATATCAATCAAAACTTCGACCGCGATATAAAATATAAAATTTCATTAAAAGCCTTATCGAAAAAGTTTGAATGGATCCCGTATATTACCGAACTCAGATATGTATGGAAAGAATTTACGATTGAAAGAACTGGCACGAAGTGTTGCCATTTATAGGTAATAAATCTTTGTTTTACGTCACACATGGAAAATTAGATTTGGGACACTTTAGTTTTGTATCATTATTGGAATTTATTACAGCTTTATAATATTTTTTGTTAACTCGTTAAAACCAGTTAACCACTCTGGTAGACTTTTTATTATTATGTAGTGATATTACTTACTTAATTTTTGTGTACGGTAAATTTGAACCGTGTATCTTGGGTAGCCCCGAGAATTCTTCTTTGAAAATATGCATAATTATGTTTCATCTTTCGCTTTACCTATTATAATCAGTTACCCTGAACATCATAATGCTTTTTCAAAGTTCGTGAATATCCACAAACAAGCAAGGAGTTTTTCTGAACTTGGAGTTTTTCCATAATTGACCCTGAAAATGGGATATAAATTAGAGAAATTAGAGTAAATTCTATTTGCTCTCATTACACTCTTATGGCACTGTAACTGTTCCGTCATCCACAGCCTTCTTCAATAACTGTTTGTTCATCTGACATAACCTTAATGCATAAATCATTCTAAATTACAACGTCGACATTCCAAATTCAAACATTTTAGTCCCGCGAAAGGTGTTGCCACCTCTAAAAATTGCAATAAATCTGTCACATTGTATACAAACTCTGAGATTTACTGGAGCGGTTCAGTTTTATTACGGACCCTTTTTATTTCTTTAAGATGAAAACGGATTTCTTTGTCAGATATCAATTGTTGTTTTCGTATTGATAAAGAGAAAAGAATATTATTTTTTGCTTTCTAAAAATGTTGAAATGAAAACTCAACATCTTCTAAAGAAAAATAGCTTTTAAATATTTATTTTTGGAAATTGTCTTTTTTTTTTCATTTAATTTATTTTACTTCCTTCTGCTTAATTCCTTTGTTTGTAAATAAATGTTTTTTTTTATCACTTCAAAAAATAGTCGAAACCAGTTACACAACCGAGTAAAGTTTTTTTGCTAATTAAACGAAATTCATTGTTAGTAGGTAAATTTAATTATCTGAACTATCATAATTAACTCTTATTCTGGCAGCGAATCATTTAGGGAATATTCCTGCCAATCTCAATTGCGTTTTATCAAAATATCGGTGGGTGTTGCCAAATTGTTTCGACGTGCTTCTCTTACCATAAAGATAATACAATATGGAGGCCGGATATACTCGTACTCGTACGTACTATTATAAGACGGTCGAGTGCATGTGAGTTAAGCTAAACTTGAACATTCTCTATATAAATAATCGCTACTGAACTTATTCCACGCCTGCGCAATACAAAAAAATACTGTTCTTAATATTGCTTGCTTAAGCATGGAAAATAATTAAATATTATTCTATTATAAAAGTAACAATGGATGCAAAAAAAAATTATATTGGTAACAAAAAATGAATGACACAAACAAATTAATGACGTCACGTTGTTATATTCATTTCATTACTAAAACAATAAAAAAATGTTCTAAACTTTGAATTGGTTGAATCATGGTTAATATTAAGTTGCCTGAACTAAACAAAGTAACTCAAAAAAGAGTCATTGGTATAAAGAAGGTAACCTTATTTAATTACCTAGATTAAATGTAATTCTGAGACAAATCACAAAGATTGTGCTAGCCCCAAAGTAATCTTAAGTTGTATAACTCGGGCTCAGAAGCAAGTAAATTTTTCCGCGGTTCAGTTGCATTAAGGCTGCCTGGAAGAAATTGAATAAAGCGAAAAGGTCGCCTTTCGTGCGCTGTCAGCTTTATGTGCGGCCTTTTCACTTAATACAATGTTTATGCAATTTTGTATTTTCCTTATGTACAAAAAAGGGAATTTCATCCATTCACAATATACTCTGTTGGCCTAACTCGTAATCATTGTGCAAACATAGAATTATATCCTACGCAAGATAAGTCTGCGCGTAATGCATGACGTATAAGGTATACAAATATAAATATTTTATTTTGCCTAAACGTTGCAGACAAAAAATCTTAATTAAATATTGATGATTCTATTAGTTCACTACCTAATACTGCGTTTTTTCCTTTTGCATTAACGGATATTGTGTCATAAAGTATAATTATTTACTTTTTTTTAAGATTTCGAGTAAAGGCATTTACAATTTCAATGCAGTTTCATGTAAGTACTACTAAAAACGTAATTTTTTATTTTGTCACGATTCCTGTATACTTTCAGTACAATATCAGACTTTTCATGCAACATACGAGTTAAATATCTAACACTAGATTATGTTTAGGGTTTCGCTCGTTCTCTATGCCAGATATTATCAAAAGCGGCTCAGAAACGTTGAGGTTATTATGTTAAACAAAAATACAAATCTCTTCTCCTTATGTTATTAAGTAGTATGAAGTATGGTCTAGGCTACATTATACAACATAATAGAGCTCAGACCAGCAATTTCAGCCTGATCCAGCTTTAAGGAGCCTTTGTGCCCGGATGTTGTCGCAAGATAACAAGTTGATGATACCGACGAGGGCCTCCGTACAAGTTCGATAATGCGACTTAAGTTTTGTGTTGGACGGACCTTAATTAAAATATTCTGTTGTAGTGAACCATTGTCATTTAAAAAAAGTTGAAAGAGTTTGTTGTTTGTAATGCAAATAGTTGGAGTTTCTGAAGGCAGGAAGTATAAAGGTTAATTTTGTTACAAACTAACAAATAATCATGCTTCTTTCCATGGTGTAAGCAGAGACTACATCTGTCTACTTTCCTTTTTGTTATAATTTTTTTATTTCGTGTGGTATTAAGCAAGGTACTAGGTTTTCTATAAAATTGCCTGTTGTCTGACTTTACGACTTAAGGGAAGAAGAACTGAACCAATCATTAGATGCTCTGACATGACCGTAGATTGTGAGAATCTTATATACAAACAGATATCTAATCATGTCATTATTACGGGGCAGACAACCCAACAGTCTCGAAAATACTAAAAGGCCACGTTCAGCTGTATGGTCCAATGACTGAATTGAGATGTAAATAGTGACAGGTTGCTAGCCCATCGCCTAAAAGAAGAATACCAAATTTATTAGCCTTTAACTTGACTGACATTAACAATAATCTTCCTTCAAATGTGTGCCGTGTGGTTCCCGGCACCAATACAAAAAAGAATAGGACCCTCATTAAGCCAAATAGCTGAAGGTGGCCATTCGATCTTTTCAAGAGTGTTGGCTCTGTCTACCCCGCAAGGGATATAGACGTGACCATTTATGTATGTATGTATTCCTTCAAATACTACAACTTCTATTCTCAAAACATCAATAACCGTATCACATGACCCAGTTATCATGCAAAATGCCTCTAGGAAGATTTCATGACGCGTCCACAGTACTTTCAAATGCAAAGCAAAATCGTGACATGGTGATGACGACTGAAGGTGTGAAGAGAATCGCAAGGCTATTTCATAATAACTAGTTAATGTATGTGGAGAGAATAAGGACCATTTTAGTAGAAAATATTGGAATTTTATGAACTAGTTTCCTTAATACATGAGTTTTGATTTCTATTTTATTTTTTACTGATGCCACCAACCTTTGCATCTGTCTTTATTTTTCAAACTCTTGCGTTACTGAGTGACTGACAGACAACATACAACCCAAACTGATGAGTCTAGCTAGATATTTTTGGCGATTCTCTCTGTATTCCCCGTAAGGTGTAAAGACGTGATCATTTTTGTATGTATATGTATGTAATAATATAGTGATTGCTGCATGTAACTACTTAGTTTGCGAATAAATGTAAAAAAGCAATCCCACCATTGTCTTTCAAATGACACGATTTATCGGAAAATAATAAAGACATTATCACAAATTACATACTACAAGTAACACTTACAAACAATTAGTACTACCTGGTAACACTTAAATAAGTATGTACACTTAGTGATAAAAATAGGCAGCTACATACATATGGTCACGTATATATCCCTTGCGGGGTAGACAGAGCCAACAGTCTTGAAAAGACTGAATGGCCGTATTCAGCTATTTGTCTTAATGATAGAATTGAGATTCAAATAGCGATAGGTTGCTAGCCGACGGGCTAGCAACCTATCACTATTTGAATCTCAAGTTTGTAAGCCTATCCCTTAGTCGCCTTTTACGACAACCATGGGGAAGAGATGGAGTAGTCCTATTCTTTTTGTATTGGTGCCGGGAACCACTCGGAACTCTCACGATTAATTTTTAATGACTTACACAAAGGTATCTGTACAGATATGATTACCTTACAAACAGAAAAACGCCTACAAATTTCGTATCAAAGGAAATCGAACGTATGACCCGGAACCGGAAGTCGCTCGGATAACCACGGTGTCAACACCAGGGGTTCTGCAAATGTTTGCGGATTTCATACAGGAAATTGATTAGTTACACACATACATACATTCACGTCTTCAGCTCTTATTTGGTGGACAGAGTCAACAGCCTTTAAGAAACTGAAAGGCCACGTTCATTTGCATGGGTTCATGATGGAATTGAGATTCAAATAGTGACACACAGCTCAGTAAGGAATAAAAAGGCAATGAAATCACCATTTGTGGTCTACATAATAATAAATATCGGTTAATTCTCTTTCAATAAAGATATAACGTACAAACATCATAATATAATCATTGAAGAACGATATATTAGTTGTTAAAAAACATCACTATCTTTAAATTTGATATCAGTTAAAATTTATCTAAAAGATAGGCTCGATGATACTCGTGTCAAAGTCATCAAGAAAATTCTAATACTCGTTTATGTAAGTGTCATAGTGATTTTCCATATTATTGATAATTTCTACTCAAATTTTAATGCCCTTTAGCGATAAGAAACAGGATTGAAGGTAAAATTCTTTTAAAGGAATCTCTCAAAAATGTAATGAAATTTCTTCATAATTATAAAAACTACATAGAGTTGTAAGTATGTAGAGGTCGTGGCATGTCGAAAGCTGTACTTTCTGCCTACCCTTCAGGGAATGAGTTATATTATGATATATGTAATTACACGCAGGTATAGTAATACTTTATTTTTGAACGTATATAAAATGTACATTACCGTCTCTCCATAAGTTTTATTATTCGTATATCCTACAAATATGTAATATATATAATAAATATGAAAGTTTGTAAGGATGCGTGAATGTATAGATGTGAGGATATGAGGATATATGTTACTCTTTCTCTCAAAATCTACTGGACGGATTGTGATAAAATTTGGAACTCAGGTATAGGAAATAACGTAATCAGTACTTTTATCTCAAAACTCTCACAAAAGCGAATTCCCGAGGTGCAGTTAGTACATATATAAAATCAAACCTCATTTGCGGACTCAGAGGCTTCATTATCTTTCATCATTTCGCTTCATCCCCATTCATCACTCTCTACATGCAAGCTCGGCAGTTTTGAGTCCTCTTGACCTGTCCTTTGCCAAGACATATCTTGCATGACCTACTAAAATCTAAATAATAATGATACTCAGTTTGACAAAATGGTTTAAAAAATACGAACTCTTATTTTATCAAGCTGAAAATGATTTGGTGCGTGCCCCTGCCCCTAGGTTCAAATCCATGAACTTTGGGTTACAACACAACGAAGTCATTATTAGGGACCGCATTCTTTATCGTTCATGTGAAGACACTTTAAGTCATTCAATCATCAATCTTTTATTGATAATTTATGAAAATATATTTTTATATTTGTTTGGGACAGCTAAAGTCAAAGAAGCTATTTTCATGAATTTGACTTAAAATATCGCATCTTCGGTACGACAAGGGCCAAAGTGTTAAAATTTCCGAAAATGAGTTAAATATGCCAAATTTTTCATTTGGATAATGTAGGAGGTGAATGTAGATTAAAAATTCTTAGGACCACAAGTTTAACATTCTAACTATTAGGAATATAACTAGAAATGCGCTTAAAAAGACAAAGAGTATCATTTCATCTTGTTTCACAAAGTTAGACATGGGTGAGAGGGAAAGGATATTATTCCTCAAGGGCAGACGGTTTTCATTATCATATTTTCATTTAGAAAAATCAGTGTCTTATCCTCTACAATGTGATCTTTTTATCATAGCAATGACTTTACATAATCATCTGGCGTGTCTGGGTATTTACGGAGATAAGATTTTGATATGAATTTTTATTATTTCGTTGATTAAGTACTTCATTAAGAAACGCTGCAAATTAAGATAATTAAAAGTCTTTTATTTAGTGGAATAATGTTTATTATGCTTTAAGATGAGACTTGAAAGCAGTATCTATTTAAAATTCATTTAAAAACGAACCCTATGCGTATTAAAGAATTCATTTGATTTAGTTATGACAGGTTGCTAGCAAATCGCCTAAAAGATGCGTCCCGTGTGCAGCCTTTACCATGGTTTATTTTTACAGTCTGCGCAGGGAAAGAAGAAATAATAAAAATAAATATTTACTTCTTTATAAACAACAATAGGCGGTCTTATTGCAAATAGCATTAACGGTCTGCCATTCGGTTTATATTCATTTTCTAATACCTACCATACCAGTATAGAAGTAGAATCCTTTCTCATATTATAAATATAAAAGTGTGTTTGTCCATCTTTCACATCAAACCACTGAACCGATCTCCATGAAAGTTTGCATATATATAGTCTATTCTACTCCACACTATATGTGCGAATTACGGAGGACATAGGGTACTTTCACACGAGCGGGGCAACGGGCGAAAGCTAGTATATATATCTTTATCGTTTACGGGGTCCACAGCGAAAAAAGTTGAAGGTGGTGATGACAAATAATACATCCGTACACCAGAGCTCAAATAGCTAACTGCGTTCCGTGAATAATAATCACATTTTAGCCGAACCGTTAGTCGAATTACTTCCTGCATACATTTTCATACCATTATCTAACAATTATCAATTATATTCAAAGTAGATGTTAAGGTCAAGACGAAATGATGGGTAACTACAAATCACATCTTTAAAGTGACACTTAGTTTTATTTTTGTTAGTATATTATTATTTCAATGGTGTCTGGAAGATATAACTTTATTTATTTTACTCTTCGCCTCGAGATAGTCAACTATTTTCAAGCAGCTGAATCTGTAACCATGATTAATATGAGTAAGAGGTACCTTACTCATCTCATTTTCATCATTGAATTGAGGAGGGGGTTAGACGAGAGTAGCAGGCACCCCGCTTCTATCCATTTACATAAGGGTTATTTTTTCCCTGGTTTTTAACCAAAAGTAATTTAGGTAACAAAGGGTCTATTTTAATATTTCTAAGTGAATGGATCTAGAGTTACGAGTAAAATTATCGATTAAAAGGAAGTTAGTGTTTAGATATATATTTTTTCGATATATAAACAGTAATAATTTCATAAACTGTTTGCTCTATTTTGATGCAAAGGCAACATTCCTATGTAGAATTAAACTAGAATTTCGGTAGTAAACTCGGCTACTCTTCTAGTTATGTTACTACAAAATAGTCAGCCTAAAATAAGATCGATTCAAACTACCAATGTAAGAATGATAGCTAGTACACTAAACTACAAATGACGAACTAACATTCATCGTGACCTTACGCCGCAGTCTCGTTAAATTGTAATAAATTTCTATGGGTCGTTGTGCTGTTTACTGTACGTTGATGTGAATTAAGCTCTGAACACATCGAACGATACGCGATGCGAGGCAGCAAAACTGGTCAGAGGTCTGTCATAATCTTACGCCATTGCACAATGTTTGGGGCAGTTTTTTTTTATTTACATCGGAACCAGGTACGGCTCCCAAACAAGTCATGATAAAAAACTAACTTATCTGATTGGCGTGGGCCTAAATATTTTTAATACGTACCTAACTAGTATTTATTTTCTAATAAAGGATCACTGAATTTATATCCGAAAAATTAGTTCTAAAACTTACTTTAGCCGAGTCAATCTATGTGTTTTGTCCGGTATTTTTTCCTTGCCGTTTTATCAATGAAGTATCGTACTAAAAACTAGTAATTTAGAAGAAACAGCCTTTTTATTTGTATTTAAGAAGAAGCAAAATAAGACTGAGTTTCAAAGTTTAAATAATGAAATGACCAACGACAATTAACGGGGGCATGCTAAAGTTTTAAAATTTCAATTTTATTTTGCCAAGTTTTGATGGAAAAAATAAACAAATTTTTATTATTATTAACAATCTTTGCCTGAAAGAGACTACATCGCGTATCAATCAATAGGTTGCGAGCTTTAATAGAAACGCGCAGTCATGCTGCAGTGACCGGGTAATCATCCAATTCTCCACATCTTAACAGCAATTGTTTCTTCCTTCAGCCTGTTAAGCGATAGGGAAGCGGTACAGTCGACTGTCGGCCTAAGCTGAATGTAGCTGTGTCACAATGTGGTTCAAATCCCGGGAAGAACAAAACTTACTTCAAGAAGAGAAGAAATGAAAAGAAACAAACTTATTCTGATTGGCCTGGGTCTTGGATGTTTATCTATATAAGTATTCATCATTAAATGTATTATCGCTAAGTTATCCCGTATCACAAGTTTCAAACTTACCTTGAGGTTAACTCAATCCGTGTAATTCGTCCTGTATATATTTATTAACCGCTTATCAACCTACCGAATTTTCTTGCAAATTCGCCTCTATTAACATAGAGTTATGTACAGTGTAACTTGACATGCGGTAGACTGTACGTTACATCGTGTGGCGTAATTTTGTTTGAATGTCGCAAGGAAACAAATGCATCAACATGTCGTCTTTATATATCTTTATATTAAAAGTTGTGTTCAACTGAATGGCTTAATAATGGAATTGAGATTCAGTCAGATGGTGACAGATTGCAAGTTAATCTATTTTGTGGTCATTGGTGGATCCCAGGTCAACTTCAGAATCCCAGACTCGACTCCAGGATGCCAGATTCAACCCCAGAGAAAACGCAATATGCACAAATGGGGATCAAGCTGTATATGTGCCTAAAATGTGTGTCTGAAACCCTATAGTATAATGTGTGCCTGAAACTATCGACCATTATGCAATTAATTTGATTAGATAGTGCTATAAGCATTAAGTCCGCCTATTTTAATTTACAAATTGTTAATGTTACAACAAAGTATAAATAATTACTACATCTTTACTACAGACATGTCCCCCAAGAGGGTAATTGAGTTTAATATAAAGCATTTATGAACAACATAAAACTAAAAATAGAAAAGGCAGATTTTCCGCAGCCAGCTTTTAATAAATCCAGGTTACATTTAATAAATAACTTGAGAGTGAACTAGTTAATATGATTAATCTTTACTAAAAACTTGAAAATTGCAAAAACTAATGATTTAAATTATTCAAATCTATTCGGTCATTAAGCGAAAACAGTTTGAAGTATTCCCAATGGCAATCAGGTTTTGCTTTCATTAGTGTTATCTAAGTTTAGCCAAATTCTACGAAATGTAATATAGTTTTCGGTATTATTCAAACTAACTACTGCGTGACAAAGATAACTAAGTCGTATACTTCACTTTCTGTATATGTACATACATACATACATAAAATCACGCCTCTTTCCCGGAGGGGTAGGCAGAGACTACCTCTTTCCACTTGCCACGATCTCTGCATACTTCTTTCGCTTCGTCCACATTCATAACTCTCTTCATACAAGCTCGGCGGTTTCGGGTACTTTTGACCTGACCCTTTACCAGGACGTCCTTAATTTGATCAAGATACGTTCGTCTAGGTCTTCCCACTCCGACCTTTCCCTCCACACTCTCCTTGTATATCTGCTTAGTCAACCTGCTTTCATTCATCCTCTCCACATGACCGAACCATCTTAACATACCCTTTTCTATTCCTGTAACTACATCTTCTTTCACATCACAACATTCCCTTATCACGCTGTTCCTTATCCTGTCACTCAATTTCTGTATATGTAAAAGAAAATAACATATTTCATTAAGTGCAGGCGAAACCACGGGCGCACTCTAGTTTCCTATGCTTATTAGGGTGAGTACTGTGTTATTTTATTTGGGAATCGAACAGTCTTACCTATATGACTTAACACACAACAGATTATAAAAAACAAATGTTAATGTTATTTGATACCTTACATCCCAGAAAGAGTACTGCTCTCATGAAAACTCCAGGAAATCCGCGGTGAAAAGCCAATGCAAAGGAAAATATATGGATTTGGATAAAAATTGGATCTGTCAAAGTGATGGTTCACTTTGGGCTCCATCATTTATCTTAAGCTAAACAAAATTGAGGGAAATTCAGACGTAAAATATTTAATATTCATATTTTTATGGAGTAAAATTGAAGTTGGGTGTAAAATTGATCTTATTCTTGATGAAAATTTATGAATTTGTATACAACTTTTTTGTGCCGTGTGGTTCCCGGCACCCTTACAAAATAATAGGACCACTCCATCTTTTTCTCATGGATGTCGTAAAAGGCGACTAAGGGATAGGCTTACAAAATTGGGATTCGTTTTTAGGCGATGGGTTAGCAACCTGTCACTATTTGAATCTTAATTCTATCACTAAGCCAAACAGCAGAGCGTGGCCTATCAGTCTTTTCAAGACTGGTGGCTCTGTCTACGCTAGGGATATAGACGTGATCATATGTATGTATGTATGTATACAACTTTAGCCGGCTACTATGTCCACGTGAAAAGTACCGGGTGTCCTTTTCGCAAATTTGCCGGGGAGCGTAACCTATGTATATTAAATTACGATAACACATCCAGTAGCCGTAAGTAACACATAAGGTGCAAGTTTCTTTACGACAATGTCTTCTTTTCTTTTTCCAGCGGCGTTAGTCTTGGTTACATCCTGGTGGGAGAGGGTATGCTTTTATGACCACGATCTGAACTTGAGTGGAGTCAAGTTTTTACACAAAGCTACTCCCATTTGACCTTCGTAACTTTTTTCTTACCCGTATTGGATCATTGCCAGTATTCAGTTGCCTGAATGTATAGGTTTCCTCCACGATGTCTTAACTCGCCGTAAGATCATCAGTTGATATACAAACTAATTTACATAGCTTCGAAAATAATCATTGGTATATTGGCGAGGTAGGATGTGAACCTGTCAATTGTGACCCTACGCATTACTTGCGCACCTTAAGCCTTTGACCACCGACACTCTGAATTACGGTTACACATCCAGTAGCCCTAAATGTGCAGTTTGTACATATGTATACACATACATACATATATATATACATACATACATGTGGTCACGTCTATATCCCTTGCGGGGTAGACAGAGCCAACAGTCTTGAAAAGACTGAATGGCCACGTTAATGATAGAATTGAGACTCAAATAGTGACAGGTTGCTAACCCATCGCCTAAAAAAGAAGTTCCAAGTTTGTAAGCCTATCCCTTAGTCGCCTTTTACGATATCTATGGGAAGGAGATGGAGTGGTTCTATTCTTTTTTCTATTGGTGCCGGGAACCACACGGCACTGCAGTTTATGTGCAGTTTGTGCTTGTATTTATTCCCGACGATGTATTACACCATATTAAGTTATTTCCACTTGATTTAAGTAGTTCTCTCTAATTGCCTCATAGTGCCACCGCCTTCCGGCACTAATTAAATTATCAAACTTCCAGTATTTAATCACATTAAAAGTTTTCAAAGTTTGAGATCCCTTTGTTGACAAGTTTGATAATATGAGTATTAATAGAAGCGTGAGCGAGCGCGAGATGTACATTTATATTGATTTTAGGTAATTTGTAAGGGTCATTTAGGCATAACCTTTAAAAAATTTAGAACAATATAATTGTGGGCAATTATATGTATTTTTAGTAATGACATTAATTTTTATATTGAAGGTTCTACGAGTACCTTGTACCCGAAACTTCGATGTGATACGTATCATTGAGAAGATTTTGCGTAAGTGAACACAAACATACTCACAAATTTTCAAATTTATATTTATGTCATTTAATAAATTTAATACTTAAAGACATAAAATTGCAACAAATTGCACAACATTTAAATAAAATGTAGAGCAAATCGATTTTTATTTTGCCACATTTCATTGCAGATTCGCAGCTAAATAAATATTTTTGTCATAAAACAAAAAATCTTCACAAAAAATTATTCATATACTTAAGTAGTACAGAAAACTGACAATGTACTTATGTTTTTATATTGTTCACTAAACGTTTATTTACGTTAATGTGTAGTGTACTAAATATATTTTTTTTTCCAAGTTAAATCGAACGGATCATTGAACAGTGATCCGGAAAAATCGAACGGAATTGAAGTTGGTTTTTTAATAAAAAAAAAAAATATTTAAATATTTAACTTAACATTAAAATAGCTTGTTATAATTCACACGAGCGAAGTCGAGGCTAGTTAAAATCAAGAACTTACTTCGCTGAAATTCAGCATTACATGATAATTATTTAATTAGCATAAATTTTAAAAGAAAGAGCAGATTACCTATACAGTATTTTTCTTTACTTGAATAATAACTGTATGTTTTGTAAATAAACTCAAAAGTATTGACAAACATACATTGTGTTTTCGACCATTCGACAACTGAATGAGATGACAATCAATATTGACATTCGCATAGTGTTTTTATACGAATTATTGGTAATTGGCTAAGTAAAGTTTTCTTTTTGTGCAAAAAAAAAAAGAATAACCGTTTAACGTTTATTCTTTTTTTTGCAAGTAAAACAGAATTAGACTGCCAAGATATACAGTGATTCATGTTAATTAAAAAAAAAATAGTTTTCGTAGCGTGACGTCATTACGTTATGTGTTTTATCACCATAAAGTTCTAATCATTAACTTGTTATTAACTAAGAAGTTGTTCATTTTAGATTTTCTTCATACATACAAACATATAATCACGATCCTTTGCGGGCTAGACAGGGCCAACAGATTTGAAAATATAGATAGGTCACGTTCAGCTGTTTGGCATAATGATACTTATTTTTTGATTTTTTTTTCAATTATACTTTCACATTATTCTTATAGAGAATGAAAAAAAATATATTGGTTGAAAAAATGTTAACACAGCCAATTCTTACATAGATTAGGCCATTTACCGAGGGAAGAAAATATTTACACAATCACTTGAGGTTATTTATGTGTGGGTTTCGCTCATTTGGCGAAGAGTTTGATTTTATTTGTTACCATGAAATTACTTGCATTTGTTACATCTTATTAGGTACTTCTAGTGTTGTCTGTCTCTGTTTCAAAGTTCAAAGAAATATGGAGATGTGATTATGTATAAAAGTTATACTTATCACTCACACAGTCACTCGTATATTCTTTGCACAATAGACAGAGCCAACAGTCAGTCCAAGAAATGAGATTCAAATAGTGAGAGGTTGATAGCCCATCGCCCTATAGACAACCTAGTAGTTAGTAGCCCAAGTTTATAAGGCTATCCCTTAGGCGCCTTTTACGACATCCATGGGAAAGAGAAGGAGTCGTCTTATTTTATTTAACGGTACCGGGATCCATACGGCACATACATAAAAACATATAAATTTTAACTTAATCGATATGTATGTGAGTTACTAGTGAGAGGCTATGATATATGGAAAAGATAGGCAGACGCACGATGATTGGCGATTTCTGTGTCTGTCATCAAAGTATAAACATTTTCAAAGTAAATATATGCAAATATCTATCTTGTTTATTATTCATTTTTCTAGTTAAATGTAAATACTGACTAACGATTTATTAACGCACAGCCTAAGCGACTGGGTCTAAAGATTTAAATTCGGCATTTAGGTTCCTTATGTGGCCTAAGGATGAACTAAGAGAAATTTCCACGATATCGTTATACATACATATAAACATATATATAGTTACGTCTATACCCCTTGCGGGTTAGAAGGGCAAACAGTCTCAAAAATACTGAAAGGTTACGTTTAGCTGTATGGCATCATGACGGCATTGAGATTCAAATAGTAACAGGTTGCTTGCCCATCGCCTACAAGGGGAACCCCAAGTTTATAAGCCTATCCCTTAGTCATACGTTATAGTTTTTGATATTCAGTTATAAAAACTATATTACTGAAATACTACCTACACCCGCAAATACAGAATAACTGTTAAAAAAAAACTGTTATCCACGCCATCAACCACCTTAATCTCTATAAATTTAACATAGGTATTATGTTATTCCAATGTCTAAGCTATATTACTACAAAGTTTCAAGAAAATCGGTTCATAAGTTTTTTGTGAAAGACTAAAAACACATCCTAACAAATGAGAAAGTCATTTATAAATTAGTTAGTATGGATTTAATTCCCTGGGTCGCTGCAGGTAGACCCCGGGAATATCCCCAGGGAGAACGCCCGGGACAAAGGCTACAAAGATGACCTATATAAGTAAGGAACACCTGCCCAATGTAGATATCAAATATGTATGTATAGAATATTATTCCATGCTGGTTTCTGGTATAGCAAAGAAAAACAAATTGTGCGACAGCTGCTTCTCTTTCCAAAGTCGATTAAAGGAAAGGCTTAGTAACTTGAGATTCCTTTATGCGTTTTCTTACAAGATAAGTAAGATATTGTTGTCATTTTGTAAATGCAAAAATCATTTAATGGGCTAGCAACCTGACACTTTTTCAAATACTGCTGAACTTGGCCTTCCAGTCTTTTCGAGACTATTGGCTCCGTCTACCGGATACGTGATAAAGACTTGATAATATGTATGTATGTATGCATTTAATAAAAAGTTAGTTAATTTCATTTCCTTTATTGCTAAGTATGTTTTTTTTATTCAACCACGTACTTAAGAATTACAGATATCTATTCTATGAAATATTTGCCACGTACAAAAAATAATGAAACAGTTATCTAATTATTAATAGATACTTAGTATCAATAGTCCAATTTTTTATCTACTCGTGTACCTATATGATTAGACAATATCTAATATATGAGTTGATTACGCCCGCAGCGCCGCCCACTTAAAACGAAAATTTCGTTCAAATCTTGTTCCCGTGGGAATCGGGGTATCCCCGCTTCTACTTCCCTACGCTCCCCAAGGAACATGCCAAATTTCAACTTCCTACGCCCAGTACGACTGAACATTTTCACTAGTCAGTCACTAAAACAAGAACTTATTGTTTATAATCAATATGTTATCGATATAGGAATAACATAAATACATTATTTTAGTCACTACCGTAATATAGGCAACATTGAGCGCCATTTTCTATTTTAATTTTAGGTATTATTATCATGTCATCCAGTTAAATGTGACGTTAGTCTTTTTGACACTATAACATCTTTCTACCGCGTTAATAAAAATGTACAAAGACGTGGTGAAGGTACCTCTATGTATTTCATTTAATAAAATGATAAATATATACGGGACAAACACTAATACATTGCATTAAAAACAACGTGACTGTTTTCCATTAAGAAATGACCGGGAATCGAACCTGCGCTTTAAATGTCAAAAAACAAGTCAAAAATGACTGTCAATAAAATAAATACATTTTATTCTTGGGATTTACAATCTATAATTATGAAAGTCATGGAACTATCTTATCTTGGCCTTGTGATTTCCGGTAGAATGTGATATGACCACTCCATCTTTCTAAACCATCCTTGCTTCTAAATAATAATAAGAAATTAATTCGATTTTATTATCCCTATTAGGTTTTTTTGCACAAATTTCTTAATAAAAACGTTCCTAAAAATAAAATTTGTTCTGGAAAAATTTCATTAATTTTTTTATGATTATAGGATTTAATAAAATAAAACACTCTCGTATAATAAAGTTAATTAGAAAAAAATTTAGTAAATCAAGTTTCTAAAAACTTACGTTCGAAGTAAAATACTTTCAACAGCATCCAAAACTTTTTGTTCATACGTTATTACCACTTAAATCGTATGTCAAACTACACCACAATCTTTCACTAAACAATCTTATCAGTTTTTGTTCTCACCACGATAAGATCTAATCATTGTCTCCTTAAAACAAAAAAAAATCACTGCACTTCACTACGTCAAATCATTTTTGATTCGCTCAGTTAAATAATTCTCGAAGCATTCGTAAATTTTGGAGCGAGCGCGCGTCCTTCCCCCACGGTGTCACAATACATACTGACTAGAGATTGCTAGTTGCCCGTTGCCGCGCACCTGTAGCGACGCTGAAAAAGAAAAACTGGTCAAGTGCGAGTCGGAATCTCACACAAGGGGTTCCGTACCATTCATATTAACTCGAATGTAAAATTAACCGTATTAATTTACTTATTACGTACGTTTACTTATTACGTTTCTTGTATTGGAGCCTCCTTTAAATGTTTAATTTTAATTTAATTTTTATATATATAGTTACTATATAAATACTTATTCTATGAATATTTCAAGAGTGTTCAAGCTATAATGAATTTCGAGCAAAAAGTTCTATAATTCTAGTCTTAGGTTTGTTGTACCGGGAACAAGAATAAACCCATTTGTAAAAATGTCAACTGTTTAGCTATCATGGATCAAGAGTATGACCTGGTGGCAGACAGACGGAAGCAGAATTCTCAGAATTGGGTCCCTTTGACTACGGAACTCTAAAACGTCGAAACACGATTTCTGAAATCACTCGTTATTACATTATTACAGCAGTTTTACATGGTAAACAAACGAATGAGTTTAATTACTCGCGAACTCGATTATCGATGGAAATTTAGGAATGATTTGTTTTTGGATGTAATTGTGTGATTGCTTAGTTGTTTTGTGAAATTTGGCTATGTAGACATACTTGTAGACCGAATGAATGGTCAGTAAAGGTCAATCATCCCTTAGTTATATATATAAAATATATAAATACTTAAATATACCAAAATCGACCTCATCTTTGCGTGATCTAAGTTGCACGCTCCGCATTAATGAATTGGGCCTGGGGTACGCTCAATAAAATATAACTAATGTAATTAATAAGTTTTAGTAATTTTTATACATTTTTCTTTATTTAGGTGAAATTTCAGTTTGTTTACGTAGTACCTATGAAAGAAATTTTAATTTAAAAATGGTTTTTAAAATAAAAAGAAGGTTTATTGAACAACACCACACTTTGACAGTGTTTCAAGCAGTAGTATACTAGTTTTAATTATTTAGCAATCAAATATATTACTAATTTATATTATTTAATTCCATATTACATACATAGTACTTACATATCATAAAATTTAGTCCAACAATGGAAATTACTTGTTTTTTGTACAAAATTAAATTACAGCTAAAATCTCACTGGATTTAAATTATCTGATTAAAATCTACTGGCAGACTTAAACAGAATTTACTTGTTTTGATGCAGAGACAATTAAGATAACGAAAAGAGATTAGTTTAAAAAATACCCCACGATTGTTTGAAGTATTTTTATTACAATTACACTTTCAAAAATATTGCATAACGTAATTCACGGGAATGTAGCAAGGACACCTGCACATTCAGGCAACTGGATGTGTAACCAGAGTTTGTAAATGCTGCTTTGTTTCTGGGCAGATTACAAAATCATCTTCATCCGTCCCGTCAGACCCAGAACTACTAACAAGTGAAACGCAACCCAACTATCCATAACTATCGATATTATAAAGAGGAAAAATTTGTTTATTTCATTTGTATCGAGTTAACTCAAAAGTACCTGATTACGCAACCGAACTATCCATAACTATCGATACTATAAAGAGGAAAGGTTTGTATATTTCATTTGGATCGAATTAACTCAAAACTACCTGATTTTGATGATATTTAGCGCATAGAGAGGCATTAAACATTATTGGGTAAATCACGACGCTCAACAGTAAGCAATCGCCTGAAGGAAAAGGAGGCACAGATACAAGAACACCTTCAGGAGTAACACACTCATGAGAGCGACGACCCGTGCAGAAGTCTATCTATACATTCTAAAGACTATATTATATATTATCAAAAGTAAAACTACTACTAGATTTTCTTTTTAAAATGGTGAATATCTCGTATAATTCCTTCACGGTGGTAATCCGTGGCCGTGGTAGATTAGCGGAATGGAGTTTGCGGAGCAAATTTTCAAATCCCAAGATTGAATATTAAAGTTGGGAGCAAGATACTCAACGTTCATTTTAAGGTTAGTCTTTTTGCTTAGATGAGTAGGTAGGATTTTGGAGTAGGTAATTTAAATATTATAAGTAGTACCCTACAAAAAACATTTTCGTTGCCAAGACGAGACAAAATAAGCTCACAATGTTATCTCATGTAGAGCGAAGTTTAAACCTGAAAGACCCCAGTTCAATATAGTATAGGTACTTGGTAAATTTTTATCCATTAAGGAAATCTGCATATTTTAATTTATCAATTACCACCAGACAGTTTACATACATACATACATAAAATCACGCCTCTTTTCCGGAGGTGAAGGCAGAGACTACCTCTTTCCACTTGCCACGATCTCTACATACTTCCTTCGCTTCATCCACATTCATAACTCTCTTCATGCAAGCTCGGCGGTTTCGGGTACTTTTGACCTTTATTATTTTTTTGGGCATTTAGCTATTCAATAGTTCTAGAAGGGCTCATTGGATGTCATTGCAATGCCTTTGATAAATATTTTTTAAAGAGAAAGGGGAGAGCCGAGCAGTAGACCCAAAAATAAACTCAGTAGGTTTCCATTAAAATAAATAACAAAAAGTGAAATCATAATTTCACTGTTTTATAAAACGACGCAGTCTGAGCCGCTAGCGTATACTAGTATTAAATAGTTTTTTAACAAAAATAAATCAATAACAATCGACACTAACAAGTATCTTTCAATAGTTTTCAATGTTATGCCCAAAAGCATTCAATACAATAACAAACCAGTGATTGACGTAATTTAAGAGATATTTTCAACAAAGTAAATAACTATTTAATTTGAATATGTCAGTGTGTACGAGTGATGTGTTATTTAGATGTCGTGTCGTATAAATATTATCTCGTTCCATCATGTCTTCTGGCGTTAGTACTGGATGCTTTCTCACCTCTCTATACAGCCGGGATTGGATTATGACCACGATTCTGGAGTGAATTAATCAGGATTGGTTAAAGTTATATTATTGTACAAACATACATACATACATGAGTAATGTCTATATACCTTGCGGACGAGTCAACAGTCTTGAAAAGACCGGCTTTATGATGGACTTGAGGATTCTAATAGTGATAGTTACTAGCCTATTGCCTACAAAAGGAATCCTAAGTTTATGAGCCTATCCCTAAGTCGCCTTTACAACGTATATATACGCAAGTACCGGAAACCACGCGGCATATTATTGTAATTTCCTAATGCACTAGGATCAGGATAGTTCAAGAACGACTCCTGTCCGGAATATCGCAGAACTGAACCTGGCATCGATAATATTTCTACCACTTGTCTACTAGTGACAGATTCCCTGATCATGGTCGTAGGCCGACTTCGGCTTCCTACAAAGAGCTCTTTTCCAGGGAAGAGTTTAATAAAAATAAAATAAGACTTCATGTGCTCATAAATTAAATTGAATTAGATTGGATTCGAATAATGCTACACAAAATTCTAGCCTATATCCTAAAAGAGGAATCGCAAGTTTATTAAACAAAATTTAAAATGGAGTAAAGGCATTGAACGTGTAATTAGGTATATAAAATATGAAAAGGCATGAAAAATTATGTTAATATGTACATTATCCGGAAGGAAATGGGGAAATGAATCTGTAGTAATATTAATGTTTTACTTCGTTCGCGATGACTGTGTGTAATTCATTTACAGTTTTAAATTAGTATATCTTTTTCATAATGCTCTTCTATTTGTTCACTTTGTACCGAAGCGCATGTCAGAGAGTTAGCGATTTAATTTCCGAGATTATTCTTATTTATATAAAATGTTGGCACTAAAAAAATACCTGTTTACTATTTCCCAGTATTTTTTTTGATCATGTGATTAGCGAAATGAGTGTGGTCTATCACTTACACTAATCAACTTGGGGCGAAAACACACACACTTATTGTATGTATATAATATGTTTGTAACGCAATAACTTTCGGAGACAGGCTGATTTTGAAAAAATATAAAAAAAAAAAAACATATAAAAAAACGTATGTAGAATCTATCAATAGAATTTTTAAGTTCGCGGTGCATCAGTAGGTTATCGGTTAAGTAGTTTCTGAGATATTCAAAATTGAGATGACTATTTTCGAAAGTTATGAACATTTAGTTTGAATACAACCAAATGCTCTTACGGTGAGGGAAAACATCGTGAGGAAACTGGCTGTGTTACCATGATCGATCCAATATGGGTTAGGTTTACCTGCAAAGGTTGCGGAAGTCAGTTGAGAGTCGCTTCGTGGAAAAACCTGACTCACCCAACGTCCGCGGTCAAAGGCATAACTCGGGCTCCTCTCCAGAGTGGTGTGGATGCAACCGGGACTCAAAGCCAGCAGGAAGAAGTACCTAAGAGAGAAATTAAGATGGCAAATCTTTTTATAACATACCTAATTATTTTTTTCTTGAAAGAATACTGACTTTATATTTTTTGATTAACAAAAATTTGGTTCCAGCAACAGGTATCTTTGCTTGCCAGTTACTGGCCGCCTCGCCATCTGCAAAGCGCCTTACTTCTCAAACTCGATAAAGAACTCTGTTGTGGAAAAAAATTCTTACATCAAGTTCAAACAAGTTACGGAACAACATCGCAACTTGGTATAAAGTCTACTCGGAAACAAACACCGGTTTGTCATCGAAGCCAACAAAAAAATTGTCCTGGATTATTTCCTTTAACCTCTTTTTAAAAGCTTTTATTTAACTTGACTTGTATTTATGTTATAGAATACAGGAAAGCAAGTAAGAAAAAGTGTGTATTGAAATCGTAATTAATAGAATAAATCGGTTCCGAGCCCACGTAAAGAGTGGAATAAGTTAACGAAAAAGAAGAAGAGTAGGTTTAAGAACATGATTTTGAACAAAGACACCATAATTTATACAAGAGCTTCATAATAATAATTTGCCTCAAATACATATAAGCTCTATCATTGTCCATTCCTTGCACCTTTTTATTATGATAGTTTTGATTGAATGTAACCAGAAAATGTAAATAAAGCTAGGCAAAAAAATAATAATATTAAAGATCCTTTTACGCGCCATTTAAAACAAAGGTTGGAAATTTCATCACGAAAAGACGAAACTTGCCTTTTTTAAAAATTCCTCGAGATATTTTTTAACGTTTAACGTTAGTAAGCTTTTTTAGTTAATTTTGCGAGCAATTATTGGGCCAAGTATTCGGACGAACTGTTTATTTTATTATGTACAAATTACCACATTCAACTTCATGCAAATTTTATTTTCTAGGCTAAATCTTTCCATTCGACGAGTCTACGAGGTCTGATATACGGTTATTGCTATAAAGCTTGAATTCCAGTGGTATATCATGTTTTCTGAACTACCAATACTACGTTTTGATCAATTCGTTTTTTGAACCTACAAAGAAACAATAAACCAATCCACTTGAGGCTTGAAATATTGTTATTGTTGTAAAGTTCGACATCCAGTATGTGTATGCGATATTTACTAAGGTGCGAATGCTAACGAACACTCTCTGAACTTGCAGATAAAATCAAAAGCAAAAACCGGTTACAACAGAACTTAATTTTTTAAAGACTATTAAATGGTAGAAGGAAATATCCCAAGAAAAAATGATAGAAACATTAGTGAAAATTCAGGTAGTTCACGTAATAGTTTTAATTTTTTCGTGAAATATGGCCAGACTAAGGCTTTACTTGATGCTAGTCGATTTACACGATGCTACAAAAATTATGGCACTGGTAATATAGTAAAATAAGCACTTCAGTAACTGAATAAACTGAACTGGTGTGATATGTAGTTATTTTCGACGGTAATACGAAGCTAAGCATAAACATGTGTATAGTATATTTTCAGAATGGAATGGACAACTGTCTGAAATGCTCGACCGATTGCCTTTGTAAATTTATGGATTACTCTGTAGAAATATGTTCGCTTATAGTTTACGTACGGTGGTTATTGGATTTGTTATATATTTACACTAGTTTTCGCTTGTAGCTTATCTCGCGTTTCACTAAAATACCGCTTTTCCATTACCCTAGAAATTACCTAAAGCGTAGCCTTTGGCCTTTTTCAAGTAGTAAATTGTTTTTATGAAGTTTCATAAAAATGAGTTCAGAGACTTCACTGCGAAGAGGTAACAAACAAACTTACCATCGCATTAATAATATAGGTTATGATAGTGCCCGAAACCGCCGAGCTTGCATGAAGAGAGTTATGAATGTGGATGAAGCAAAGGAAGTATGCAGGGATCGTGGCAAGTGGAAAGAGGTAGTCTCTGCCTACCCCTCCGGGAAAGAGGCGTGAGTTTATGTATGTATGTTATGATAGTAAATATGGGATTAGGATAATTTTATTACAAGAAATAACAAACAAACGTTTGAAAGGATTAGAGTTAGAGGAACATACCTTGATCAAATTTGATTTTTCTATTTATTTTTTGTATTTATTATGACCCATAGGCTTGTATGAAGAGAGTCATGAATGTACCTAGATGAAGCGAAAGAAGTATACGAATGAATGTACCTACCATGAATGTACCTAGATGAAACGAAAGAAGTACAGATACCACTTTTACTTATCACGATGACAGCATCGTGATAAGTAAAAGTGGTATCTGTCCTCTCCTCAAGAGAGTTTAAGAACTTCACATGATTTTCGAAAAGTAAATGAATTAAAGATGGAAATACTTACAATTAGAAATAATACTTGACATTTTCTTGAGAATACTTACATTGAAATAGATTTTTTTTACAACCTTATGAATAAGGTATTTTGAAGCCTTATTTACTGGATAAAAATAAACACAAGTTTTCTATACTAATTAAGCTTAAAGTAAAACTATTTCACTGAACTAATAGCACTTAGTAGACGAGCATGAATTCGCAGCCAACCAACTTGATAACTCATTTAAACAGCGCTATGTATTATAATTTGGCAAATTTTAGACCATCAAGAGTTTTACATGAATTCAACATTAATTTAACCGTGCTTTCGTTACATACATACATACATACACCATGTCACGTCATACACATCTTCTAAATATAAAAGAGAACATTAATTGGCATATCACACAACTGATCCCTAGTCGCACCGTCTTGTCAGTCACTCATCAGTCACATCAGTGTGATAACAGATATTTTAACCTGATCGGTAGATACACCCATAACACAAATTATGTGTTTATAGCCGGTGGGTCTAGAGATTTTAAATTCAACATGCGGTTTACGGTTTGCACTTAGAGAGGAATTCTCGGCGGGAATTGGCGCGATTTATCCTTATACGCGATCGGAACCGCGAGTGATTCTAGTTTCATACATACATACATAAAATCACGCCTTTTTCCCGGAGGGGTAGGCAGAGACTACATATTTTCACTTGCCACGATCTCTGCATACTTCCTTCGCTTCATCCACATTCATGACCTTTCCCTCCACACTCTAGTTTTATAGAGAAATGTTTTATTTCGAGAGACTTGTCTAGCAACCTGTCACTATCACCAAATACAGGCTTCGTCAACCCTGGAAGGAATACAAATGTGATTGGAAACTTTGTTTTTTTGCTCTCTTTATCAAAGAAAAATATATAGAGTGGTATCATATTAATCCGATATCTGTGAGTACCAGGAACATGAATCACTTACTACCGCAATTGTGAAATGTGTTTCAATGTTTACCCCATCGTTCTACAAGTGTCTGTCAGTCACTTAGTCGAATGGCTTTGTTGATATGAGTAAATGTCTCACACACTTGGAAAACTATTGATTGTAAATCTGAAATTATAGTCAAAGACAACTTTGTACCTAGTGAAATTATTGGGCAGGAAGTTTCAAATCCTACTAACTATTCAAAGCATAATATCAGGTAATATTATAAGGCCCCTTTATGCAAAGCAGTAATAAAGCTTTGATATTAGAGTAACGTTATAAGTAAAATGTATAAAAGGCGGACGAAGTCGCAGGCAAAAGCTATTAATACATACGCCTTTCCCGAATGCGAAGGCAGAAACTTCAATTTCCATTTGCCACGATTCCTGCATACTTTATAGCGAATCAAGGTACATTCGCCTAGTTGTTTCCCATCCAGCAGAGTTCCATTTACAAAATTATTCACATTTTATGATTTCGTGTTATTTTAATAAATAATAATTAATTTGATACAAAATCAAAATTTATATTTATTTACGCCAAAATGGTTCTATTTATTTTGTAAAATAGTTGCAATTTAATCGGAATTATTTTTAAGGATTATATAAAACACATAACCTATCGGCGCTCCCATCACCAATAAGATTAACACTGGAAACATGTTTATTTATCTGATTTTATTAACAAAAATAACAAAATATGTCTTTGAAAATCTTGTTAATTATTTGTGCTTATCAGGATTTGACACGCATTATTGTCAAACTGTTTTTTCAATAAAACGCGTTGCCTTGGCTAAGATACCTATCATTAAAAAAAGGCGAGTACAGAAATATTTTCCCCACTACAAAAATTACATTTATTTTTGACATCTTTTTAATAATTTTTCTGCAGCCAGTTCTTAAAAAAATTTATACATAGAGCATGAACTCATCACAATTCGAAGTCGGCCTAGCTAAAAATAAACTAATATTAAGCATTACAGCTCTAAGATTATCCATTAAAATATAAATGTACGCATTTCGCGAAGTCAAATAATTTATTCGCACCGTACTCATTCATCATATGGCGTCATACACAACCCTTTTCAATTTGTAAAATATAATGCGGCCATGATTAGATATACAAAACAAGGGTTTGTTTGCTCGTGTATTTTTGATGTTCGTAATCTCTCAGACTTGAAGATAAGTGATAGTGAAATTTTCGTAATATATTATTACCATTACTTTTGCGTAAGTGCCGAAAAAAAGGAGGGTTAAATGCATACTCTATATTAAATTATTTTCGTTTTTTCTCCCGTTGGGTTGGTAACATGACTGAAATGCAGACAAACACGACGATTATTGAATTTAATTTCACAATAATCGGTCGAGCAGTATAGCCGTGAAAGTATCAAAAACAGAAATTTCAAGACGACAAACAACAAGACTTTCGCATTTACAATATTAGTATGTATATGGAACCTGTTAAGTAAATGACACTTGATTATAGTTGCTAATAATAAATGCTTCACTGCACATTATATGATTAATAACGGTAATTATAGTTTAGTGATCACACTAAGCTAAGTTAACACACCAATTCTAATCATGAGGTATGTAATTAATGACTTAACACAAATCACCAATAAACGTACTATATCAATCACATATATTCTATCACAAATCCACATTGCTGAACGTGGTCTCTCTAGTTTTTTCAAGACTGTTGGCTCTGTCTACCCCACAAGAGACTATATGCACCAATCACATCACATAAATTAAGGTTTCTAGATTTTGAATGTATTTTTGTTAATACGTATAATCACGTCTTTATCCCTTACAGCTAGACAGAGATGACAAGACTGCACGGCTTTTCAGCTGTTTGGCTTAAGGACAAGTTGCTAGCCCATCACCTAAAAGAAAAATCCTAAATATAAAAGCCTTTCCCTTGGTTGAATTTTACAATTCGCGCAAGAAGAGAAGCATCAGGCATACATTATGTTTTTTCTATGCTACCAGCATGAAAACTAAAACGTTTTTTGGAATTGTAGCGGGAGCGATGATTCGGCTCGACCGCCACCAAAGGGAAGTTCTTCCGCCAGGCTAGGTGTTATGCCTGGGGAACCGCGGCTCCCTTTAATGGCGGTCGAGCCGAATCATTGGTGACCCCGAGAAGAGAATATAAGTATCTTAGTTATATTTTATTAACATAAAACATTGTAGTTGCTAAAGTATAGAAGACTATACTATTGCGATAGTATAGAAGACTATACTATTGCTATAGTATAGAAGACTATACCATAGCAATGACGGTAAGAATCCCAAAATTCCCACTGGAAAGGGAAATAAATTAGAACTTCCGTTTTATGTGAGGGCGCTGCCCATATAGTTGAGCTGCGGGCTTCATATAGTGATAATAATATGACATACCTTTAACGCATTGATAAAGTTATATTATATATAGATAAACGGAAACTATCATAGTTTCTTGATAGACTTATCAGTTGATAATGTTATCACGATTCGAAAATTAATTGGATAGATTAAATTCACTTAGGTAGCAATAGTATCTATGGCCTACTTAGGTATAACATAAACTGACAGTACAGTTAAAAATTTATATGAAATAAAATTATGTTTTCAATTCTATCTCAACTAATATTATAAATATGTAAGTTACTTTGTTTTTACACCAAATCACTAAACCGATTAAAATGATAATGGATACAAATAAAATTTTAATCTTAGGAAAGGAAAAAGGTTACATACATACATATTATCACGTCCATATCCCTTGAGGGGTAAACAGAGTCAAAAGTCTTAAAAAGACTGATAGACGTTTAGATAATATTTACATAATAGAATTGAGACTCAAATTGTGACAGGTTACTAGTCGGTCGCCTAAAAGAGGAATCTCAAGTTTATAAGCCTATCCCTTAGTCGCCTTTTACGACATTCATAGGAAACAGATGGAGTGGTCCTATTCTTTCTTTTCTAATGGTGCCAGAAACCACACGGCACGAAATAGGTTACTTTTTAGTAATATCCACGTGAACAGGAAAACGGCATTTTAGCTAAACTACTCTCTAAGCCTCACTCATAGTGGTTAACTGGTAGACAGAGAGAATTTTCCAACCACATCTTCCCACTTGCCACGACCCCTGCATGCTTCTTTCGCTACATCCACACTCATACATAACTCTCTTCATGCAAGGTCGTCGGTTTCGAGTACTCTTGATCCTTTTGCTAAAATATCTCCAATTTGATCAAGGTGCGTTCGTCTAGGCCTTTCCACTCCAAAGGTCTCATTCATACTGCCTTTTATAAATTTGCTTGGTCAACCTGCTTTCATTCATCTTCTCGACATGACCAAGCCATCTAAGGGTTTTATTTTCCGCTCCTGTCACTATATCTTGTTTCACATCACAACATTCCTTTCTCACGCTTATCATTATCCTTTCACTCAATTTTACACCTATCTTACTCCTAAGGTATATTTTTATATAATTATCTGAAATACTTAATAATTTTAACAGGTAAATACTTATAACTCTTCATTTAATCTTCATAAGATTCAACAAATTTGCGCTATGTTAAGTTTTTATATTTGGTACTCACTCATCTTAGTAATTACTGACGTCACGATTTATAAATAGAACGTACAAATTGTAATGGCAAAATGTATGAATAAACATATTCCCCACATTTGCTCGGCCGTGTCACTGCGTCTTCCTTCATCGATCATCTCCGTACAGAACTTGGGATTCTGCCATACAAACAAACATACAAGATTTGAATATGTGGATCAGTGTTGAAAATTTAATTCGGGAATTTCCGTTGTCAGTATTCATCGATCACTGGTCTCGATCAAATCTGAATTAATATTTTAATAATAAATTTGTTAATGGAAATGGTTGTCTGTCTGTCCGTTATATAGACTTTCAGGGCTAAACTAGCCTGGCGGAAGTTCTAACCTTTTGTGAAACACCCCTCTCACACAACTTACAGACTAGTTTTGACCATAACATTTTTATCGGGTCATAATAGAAAATAGATTTTGCAGATTGCCCAGTCGTCGGTAATATCAAAAAATAAACGCTTTGTAAGAATCGGAAACTTTCGAAATTGAACTTTTTCTACATTTTTTCCGCGTCTCCAATCGCGTAAAACGAATAATTCCGTATTATTCTTGTATAAAGACCACTATGAGGAACTTACATGTCAAATTTCAAGCGGTGTGGGTTTTGCGTTGTTGTGTGAGTCAATCAATTATTTCGTTGATCAAGTTTTTGGACTTATTATAAATCTTATGATTTCACAATGAAAACCTTATATCAGTTCATTTTTGTGAATATATTATCTATTATCCAAAATAGTTTAAGAATTCCTGTATTAACTATTTTTATTGTCCTGTGGGACGTTCGTCTAATGATCCGAAGGTCGAAGGTCTGAATCCCACGAGAAGCATACTAATTAGTTTAGTTGTTCCCAGTTTCTAAAGGACGTTTACAGGCTTCAATTATGAAGACAGGTCTATATTTCGTCTCTAATCTTAACTGGTAGACAGAGCCAAAAATTTCAAGGCTAGAAGATTTTTTCTTGCTTATACGTAAGTGACTCCCTTCTTATATTTATCGTGTTGCGTAAAAAAAGAGACAGGATGTTCCTATACATCGGGAACCACACAGCATTTTTTCTCTTTAAATACATACATTTAGTCACGTCTTTATTCCTTGCGGGGTAGACAGAGCCAACAGTCTCGAAAACTTTTTGAAGTCTTTTATTTATTTATAAAACCCTCTCCAAAATTTTGTTCTATATCCGCAAGTCTTAAGCATTTTCGGTATTAACTGAATCTGCTCCTAAATCATCCCTGACAACTAATGCTCATAATTTATTAATAACTAAGCCCAATGACCTCGAAACACTCGTCAAAATTAACTACCGGATAACTATCAATAATTAAACGCGTTATCGGATGTATTATCAATAATGTATCAAGACACCAAGGAGAGGAATCCAATAATAATTTAGTATATTATAGTTTCTTACACATATCTAGTTAAAGACAAGCTCTTAGCAGAACTAAGTAATAAATCCATATTAATATTATCAAGAGGAATTTATTGTATTTGTTTTTTGGAAAAAATAAACTCAAAAACTGCTGGACCATTTTGATGATATTTGGCACATAAATAGATAAAATCTTCAGAAGTAATTTTTTTTTCAGGAAACTCGTGATAGCCAGCCCATACGCAAGAGCTAATCTAGGACGTAATCCTAGAATAGGTATTATAACAAAGAAGCTATTTGTTATTACTGTCATTATTATTCAAAGAAGAGAAAGGGTTTGGAAAGAACAGAAATGTTTCGTCAAAATGAAAAAAAGGATAATAAGTTTTCAAGTGGGAGATGGACTAAGAGTATCTGATAGTTTTTTCAAATATTCCTTGTATAAGTATACATAACTCTAATCTCTATGAAGTAAAGAAGACAAAACTATTTTGAAGTATTATTTGAATCCGAATCCTGATGTTTCTCGTTACAGTATCAAAATTTAATTTTATTCTTAAAGCGCTCCCAATTGCATTTTAAACTATCCAAAGCTCAGGATCCGCTTCAAACGGCATATACGAGTATGTATTCTTATACATACTCGTATATTACCTGTAACGACATTCAATAGAAGGAGATTAAGTTGGACAAGACAGGCCTACTCACAAATATCAAGAATAGCACTATATTATTGTTCCAATTAAATTAGTATGGCTCTTGTTAAATCACTAACTACTTCTGATATCGATTATAAATATACTTTGTCCATAATCTAGGTCGTACGGAACAAGAAATATAAGTAAGCTGTCCATACGAGGACATTTTTCATGACTGGGTCAAAAGATGGGGTCAGGTCTGTAGCCGAGAAAACCAAACCGCTTTATCGCATATTTACAATTTTTACATATTTGAAAACGGGACTAATTTATACAACTTGATATTAATTAATAAGCTTTGGTGCTTATTAATTAATATCAAGTTGTATAACGGTGACTGTTTGAATTTGTAAGTAGAAAACAATAATTAAACTTGTCCGCATAAATTTTATCTAATCTGTGAACAGTCTGAGGCAAATAAAGGTAAAGTTTGGTTATAAATAAACCCATACAGAAGTGACAATGTTTAGAAACTAGGGCTGGCACATCGCCAGAATAATTTCTGTTTTAATTTGTGTGTTAAAGATATATTGTTGCGATGACGTGTTATTATATTAAGAAATTAATTATTTTGATGTGTTTTAAGATTCATATACATTTTGTTCACATTAAATTAACAGTGAAATATTTCTTATTTAGCGTGTTATTTACGGCAAGTACCTAACTGTAAAATTATGCGTAGCAGTTCAAAAATCTTGAATTTAGAATTACAAATGTGATGGATGTCTTATAATGTACATCCGAAACCTACTATATACTAATTAAATACACTATGTACTTTAGTAAACCAGAGGCAGCCCTAAATAGCTGGGTGTTACGATAAATTATTCGGGAACGCGTGCTTACAATGCGCAATTATGAACTTATTCATATTTATTTGTTAATAATTTAAGTGTCAGATGTTCAATACATTCGCATTATTTAGTTGATAGTTTATAAAAAGTCTGAACGAATTTTTTTTTAAAAGAAAAAAATCTAATTGAGAACCTAACAGCTGCAGCTGTTTTGATCTGCAGCTCAATCTGCAGATCAAAACAGTTGAGAGGAAGCATACACAGGCACACTCAAAACAAAGGTAGGCTAAACTACCCCTCAAAGAGACGTAATATTTTTGTGTAGGAGTATAGTGAGATGTAGATTATTGGCTACTTTTACCACTTATCAATAACTTATACTTTACTTATAGCCTTGAGATCGCTTATTTTGTGCCAAGACTAGGCAGGAAAACTATTCTTTAATTATTTTACTTAAGTATACATTACAATTACTTGAATAAACGAGAGTATGAATGAAAAGGTTGTACGTTCATGTAGGCATTCCCACAAATTAAGGTAAGGTCGTCCTGGTGAAAGGTCAGGTTAAGAGTACCTAAAACGCCGACATTGAATGACGACAGTTATGAACATGGATGAAGTGAAAGTAATTTGCAGGGAACATGGCAAGTTGGAATACAATATCTGCCTACCCTTCCGAGAAAGAGGCGAGATTTTTCACTTGTATAGAACATATATATATGTATATATATATATACAGGACAAATTACACAGATTGAGTTAGCCTCGAAGTAAGTTCGAAACTTGTGTTACGAGATACTAACTCAATGATACTATATTTTATAATAAATACGTATATAGATAAACATCCAAGATCCAGGCCAATCAGAGAAAGTTAGTTTCTCATCATGCCCTGGCCGGGATTCGAACCCGGGACCTCCAGTGACACAGACAAGCGCACTACCGCTGCGCCACAGAGGCCGTAGAACAATACATTTGATTCCAGCTCAGGCTGTATTATTTAGTTTATCGTCAATGAAAGCAAATTTTAAACAGTACTTAACCCAGATTCTCAGCGTAAGCCATTATGAGATCGTTCACAATTTGGAGTCTAATTAAAAGCTGGTGGAATGCATAATTGGAGGACAATGATATTGAACGAAAAGTGGCATGTTAAAAATTTTATGGTTGGCAATAATTATAGCCAAATAAAAGCACTAGTAAAAAAGTAAAATTCAATTTAGGCTAACGAACGCACAAAATTATTAAGTATTTAATAAGTGTTTTTATCAACATTTTCATTTTATTTTATATTACCGGGGACTATCTTTTGAAAATTCAGGTTAAATGAGTGAGTACCCTAAACTGACAAACTTGATGAATGTAGAATGTAAATAAATTAAAAGAATTAGCAAAATGAAATACCTAAATATGTATATTCTTTGCTCAATGAGGGAAAAAAATGACAGGGATGTGAGGAATTATAGAAAATGGTATTGCAAAATCTGAAATTCTGAATTGAGAATCATGCCGCAGACTTATTCTATCTATGACACCATCCATCCGTACTAATAATAATGCAAGTGTGTCTGTTTGAACTGGTCTCATTGTCATTTTGCACGCAAGCGGAAATAAGGCGAATGCTAGTTATTAGAAGAATATAAGTTAGAATGCTAGGTAAATACCTAGCATTAGCTAGCAACCTGTCACTATTTGAATCTCAATTCTATTATTAAACCAAATAGCTGAACGTGGCCATTCAGTCTTTTCAAGACTGTTGGCTCTGTCTACTCCACAAGGGATATAGACGTGGCCATATGTATGTATGTATCTTTGTTTCTCAAAGTCAGGTAAACTTTAATTATACTATCAGGTTACCTTTTGCGCATTTTACTTGCATTTAGTTTAAATAAAACGTTTCCAAATGCCATTCTTCGTGACGATCACCAGAATCCTTGTCCAATGCATCTTGCTTAAAGGATTGCGGTCTACATTCAAGTCTCATCGCAGCCCACGAGTCTCAATCCTATCTAGCATTTGTTATCGATTGGTGACAGCGAATTTAGTGTCGACTTTGTCGGGAACAAAAATTTACTGTTACATAAAGAATTAGCTTTTCCCGAGGCTTGGCTTTGCACTCACAAAAGAATAAATAAGATCAAAAGGAGTCTGCGTAGTAATTTTAAAGATGTACCTACTCTATTCCCTCCGAGAAAGTGTAAATATTTTTATTTTTTAGTAAATTGTCGAAAAGGTCGAAAGACTACATTAAGCTAGATTTGTTAGACTCTCCCTCCCAAGTGCAAAGGAAGTAAAAGAAGCAGCGGAACAAACTACACTGCAGCGTTTTGTTAGGTCAAAGTGCAAAAATAACAATTTTGTCACATAATTAAAAAATCATTTTTCATGTAAGGGATAATATACTTAAAGACTTATTTAGTGCAGCGGCGACGCCCAAGATCTCTTTGGAGGTTCAAGAAATACGAATTGGTCCCATTCTGCCGTGGGTCCGTGTGGTTCCGTGTGGTCCCATGGATGTCGTAAAAGGCGACTAAGGGTTAGGCTTATAGACTTGGTATTCTTATTTTATGCGACGGGTTAGCAACCTGTCACTATATGAATCTCAATTCTACCATTGCGCCGAACAGTTGAGCATGGCGTGTGACTGTTGGCTCTGTCTACCCTTCAAGAGATATTGACATGATTATATGTATGTATGTAATTAAAATACACGTGTTTTAACCTAATTATGTGGGATAGACGAAGTCACTTTTCACAAAAATGATTGATCTAGCGCCAATCTTACACGGAAAATTTTTACATAACTGAAAAAAGACTAATTGACTTGGTACATATCTGCCGTACCGTGCCGTCATAGTGCCGTGTGGTTCCCGGCACCAATACAAAAAAGAATAGGACCACTCTATCTCTTTCCCCATGGATGTCGTAAAAGGCGACTAAGGGATAGGCTTATAAACTTAGGATTCTTTTTTAGGCGATGGGCTAGCAACATGTCACTATTAGAATCTCAATTCTATCAATGAGCCAAATAGCTGAACGTGGCCATTCGGTCTATTGTGAGACTGTTGGCTCTGTCTACCCCGCAAGGGATATAGACGTGACCATATGTATGTATGTATGTACATATCTGCCACCGTAAGATTTGAACACGTGATCAACCTTTCTTTTTCGAATACCGTAAACGTTCGACCAAAGCTATTACCTGTTTTCAGTACGGTCCTATGAGTATTCTTCGTATTCTCCTTGTTCTCGTGTAGCCGCAAAGTTTTGTCTAAACACGGCCCCGGGGTATATTCTACAAGGATAGCAAACTTGTCTAAGTTCAACAACAATCGCATGGGATTCACCACGTGCAAAGGTGAGTAACTTTTGGAAATGGCATTTTATTTATTAAAACGTTTATTTTATTTATTAAAACTAAATGCAAGTAAAATGTGCAGCAGGTGACCTGATAGTATGCTTAAAGTTTACCTGACTTTGAGAAACAAAGATACAGACATACATACATATGGTCACGTCTATATCCCTTGTGGGGTAGACAGAGCCAACAGTATTGAAAAGTCTGAATGGCCACGTTCAGCTATTTGGTTTAATAATAGAATTGAGATTTAAATAGTGACAGGTTGCTAGCCCAACAAAGATACTAAAAGTTAAATGTTCTTATTTCTATTTAACAGCGATGTTTAGCTGGACAGCTATTCAAAGTTCATAAGAGTCTGATAAACTTTTACACCTATATGAAACCTTTATTTTTTTGTTTTGACTGTGTTAATTCTGTGCAAGAAAGATATTACAAACACACATACAAACACATATCTTCTACGGGAAAGAACTATAGAGTGGTCCTATTGTAAAGAGTATTGCAGTACATACAATATTTTTGTGCAACCTCGAAAACCCCCGTTAATATAGTATTCCTTTACGCGTCATACGTGCATTTCACCGAAAATTCAAGAGGGAATCTCGTGAGCCCGTTTCTACGCTAGCGAAGTAAATGTCTACACGCTAAGCTGACAATTTACAAATCCGGACGAGGCTGTAGGCCGACAGTAAACACAGGGAGCCGCTTTTGTGCTTTTGTGTCAAGCAAGTAGTGATAATTTTTACTTTTTTTTCTAATAATAACTAAGGATTCTTTTTCTTTTCGATGGGCTAGTTTTTCTACCTTTCTCTTTCAGAACCAACTATAATTAAACCAGTGAGCTTTATTATCTTACAGTCGCGACCGTTGGCCCTGCCTACCCCGTAAGAGATAAGGACGTGATTTGCAAATGCATGGAAGACAGAGACTAAAATTTGCATATTGCCATGATCCCTTCATACTTTGTGTTTTTTTTATTCAATATTTGATTAGGCATTTGTCTTCCATCTTACCTTATGGTAAGTGACAATGAAGACAAAGATGTAACATGCCTATCCAAAAGATATCTATTTAAACTACCTTTGAATGTACGTGGACATTACTTGTACTCTTAAAGATTTCGTCCATGTTCATACATACATAAAATCACGCCTCTTTCCCGGAGGGGTAGGCAGAGACTACCTCTTTCCACTTGCCACGATCTCTGCATACTTCCTTCGCTTCATCCACATTCATAACTCTCTTCATGCAAGCTCGGCGATGGAATTTAAAAAAAAACCTTTACATGTCATTTTCACCGAAAAGGCTATAGGAATCCTGTGAGCCCGTTCCGACGCTAGCAAAGTGGGTGTCCACACGCTAAGCTGACAATTTACAAACCCAAACGATGTTGTAGGTCAACAGTGAAAACTGGGGCTGCTTTTGAAACCGTCTGTGCCTTTTGTAAAGCAGAAAACGATTATTTTGGCTCTTGTTTTATTAAAACTGGGGTTTTTTAAGCAATAGAAATGGTATAGATTTTTTTTTTCAAAATAGTATACAAGGTATCACTAATTAACATCAACATATCTTAGGTATCATTATATCTACTATATACTTCCAAAGCGCAGATGTAGAAAAAGAGGCGGAACAAATTACACTGCACCATTTTCTCTGGACGTTAATTTACAAACGATACGATGGCCTAGCAACACAGTCTGAATCTCAACTGTGGTCTTAAGAGTCTTTCCGATAGCGTAACCTATAAAAACTATCCACATTATTCCAAATTTGATGAATGAGATTCATTTGACGGCCTCTGTGGCGCAGCGGTTGTACGCTTGTCTGTGACACCGGAGGTCCCGGGTTCGAATCCCGGCCAGGGCATGATGAGAAAAGAACTTTTTCTGATTGGCCTGGGTCTTGGATGTTTATCTATATAAGTATTTATTATAAAATTAATATAGTATCGTTGAGTTAGTATCTCGTAACACAAGTTTCGAACTTACTTCGAGGCTAACTCAATCTGTGTTATTTGTCCCGTATATATTTATTTATTTATTATTTATTATTTATAAATTAATTGCATCATAAAATCAAATTATATTTTCAATATAAAAATATGTTCTTATAAAAATGTTCAAAGAAATCTAGTGTGCACATTTCCTTACAAGTAGATTGCCTGCACTGCAATGCTATTTCACACTATTCCTTAAAGCGATCCTCCGATGCATTCACTGATAACTCCAATGCAGTTCAAAATAAGCGCACCAATGCAGCCAAAGTACATTACAGCACTGACATGCTTTCACGCGAGAAATATGAGGAATAAGAACAAGGTACAACATATTAACAGAATGTCAACTCCACTCGTTAGAGAAAATACGAGTTAATTTAATAAAGCCAGAACCGTGATTTAGCAGTATGTCTTTACACACACACACATACATAGTCACGACCATATTTCGTGCGGTGTAGACAGAGCCAACAGTCTGGAAAAGACTGAAAAGCTACGCTCAACTATTTGGCTTTATGAGGGAATGTGATTCTAAAAGTGACAAGTAGCTAGCCCATCGCTTACAAGAGGAGTCCCAAGTTTATGAGCCTATCCCTTAATTGCCTTTTACTTTAATATTTAAGATGTCTTGAGGTAGTCTAAAATATCTGACACCAGTGTTCGCCACTTACAAAACAAACAACAAACTTCCTTAGTGATGACGATGCAACGCGACTAAAGCCAGCGGGGCTAAACTACCGCTGTCCCGTTTCAACTCATAATAGAAAGCGAAACAGCGATAATTAATCGTGCGACGAAAATGTCGTTGCGCATGACATGCTACTCAGAGGATGATAAACGAGTAGACCGAAACCACCACTATATCGTTCCAATATCCTTGTTTGAATGATCTAAATTTATTATATGTGAATATATGTATGTATGTATGTATGTAATAACATATGTCCAAAAGAAACGTAGGTCAATTGGAAACAACAATAACTAATGACTTTGTAATGCGTGCAACCGTCATTTTAATTTATTTTGTGATAAAAGATAAGTTAACCTTCTGAAATCTACTGTTGTTACATTCAAATAGCGTTACACGTATAGATTCAATTTGTTCCATATTTTGTGCAATTGAGTAAAATTTGCCGTACATATTCTAGAACCTAGAGCGAAAAACTAAAACATGTTTATTTGTTAACTATGAAACTTTCATGCATCATCTCAATGTAAAAAGAATGTTTCCATGTAAACATGTTAACAATTTAGTGTTTTTCTTCGGAAAAAAGTAGCAGGAATACTAAAAAGAGACTCATTCGCGTAAATTGATTTGAATATTCTATACGGTATCGTAAATGTGAAATTCTGCCTGTTGAAAGTTTAGGCTTAACGGTTAGACCGATTTTGATGTGATTTTATATGAATACTTTTGTTTATTTTAGATTTACAATAAGTAACTAACTTCCTTTTAAAACTCTACGAAAATGAAAATGAATAAAAGCGGCCGGAATTGCGGGAAAAGTTATAACATAAAAAAAATATATTTTTTTACGTGACCTAATATATGTAGTTACAAATTACAATCAATGCTGGTTCAGTTAGATCTTTTAAGAAAAAGGGTATGTATAATATAAAAATATAGCTAATTATTTTCCACACAGAAAACTGTTTTTTCTCAAATAAAGAACTTAAATATTTTGAAAAGTTTTAAACATTCTAGTTATAACAGCACAGACGATTATGATAACAGAATTTAGTCTAAAAATTTTAAACTTAAAGCAGGTTAAATGACTCGTGTCAGCGCAATGTTAAGGTCAACTCATGCACTCTAATTTAGATTTTTCAATATATTCCTTTCAGAAACGTTGCGTTGGTGACTAAAACCGCTTAATATTTTATATTATTTATTGCGTACACACACATAATCATACCTGTAGACAGAGTCAAAAGTCTCGAAAAGACTGAAAACCCACGTTCAGCGTAATGATGGAATTGAGATTCAAATAATGACAAGTTGCCAACCAATCCAACAAGAAGAATCCCTATTTAATCAGTATTTTCCTTGATTAACTTTTGTAATCTGTACCTTTTTTATTAATAAATAATAATATTTAGGCATATTATTATTTATTAATTTACCCAAGTCCGGTTGGTTAATTAATTAAAAACTAATAAATACTTTATTTTAATTCAGTTAATAACTTGTTAGACTGTCAAGCAAAGACAAGAGTACTTTCCTCAAACGACATCTTAATAAGTCTTACGTTTTATGCAATACACATACTATTTTTTACAATAATTAACAAGTAAATAAAAATCTTAGTATCGACTTTGCAATTTTATTACATTGCACGTCTGAGGCAGGCCTTACCCTAGATTCTAGAAGTAGGTGAAATAGCTCTCATTTCCTTTGGATACCGAGAGATTTACACCCCTTTCAATCTCCCGTATTCCAAAGCTGCTAGCTGGGAATATAATGGTATTTTTTTTCTGAAGACTGTACTTTTACAGTCTCTAAATTTACTTTTGGGTATTTTATTATGATTAGATATAGTAAGGGGTTTAACTATATCTAAGTTTTTCTTTGCAGTGTTGTTTTGACGTGACACGAGAAACTAGGATAGTCTTAGCAATTTTTTAAAGAGGATTACGAGACATGTTTTGATGTGAATTCGGTCCCACAAAATATGTTTCGGGTCGCCATGTAGAGAGGAAAGTAATTTAATGAGACGATAATTGGCAATTTACTGTAAATTAATTGAGATATATATTTATATAACAACTTACAGTATTTTTAAGAGAATCACCAAAAATCATTTGATATTAATCCGGGCCCACAAAATACAGCTATGGTCGCAATGAAGAGAGGAAGGTGATTTATTGAGACAAACAATTGACTTGCAAGTACATTAAAATAAGTTTATTAAACAACTTACATGATTTTAGTACTTTATTTTTTTGTTTTTCCCGTAAGGGATAAAAGCATAATAACATACATATTATATATAACTAACCAACGCTACCATACTAATTTTATTGTTGTTAGTATTTCTTTGAGCTTTCGTACAACTTACAAAATGTTAATATGTAGTGGTTCGTGTCCATTGTTTTTCGTTTTTATATAAACAACGGTTATTGTTATAATATTTCCAAATATTTTAGTACATGTAGTAATGTTGTGTTAGACAATAAATATATTTTTATGTCTTCATAATTATCTGAAGAGCTGCAGTGACAATACTAATGTTTTATTGACTAATAAACCACTCCAATTGTGACGGAGATAATAAGAACTGGAAGAGCTGGGGAAACTACATTCAATTAATGGAAATCAATCAATGTCGATTAAGTACTAGTTATATTTGAATAAGGAATAAGCGTTAAATCGTTACAAAAGTACATACATACATATGATCACGTCTATAGCCCTAGCGGGGTAGACAAAGCCCCAGTCTTGAAAAGACTGATAGGCCACGCTCAGCTGTTTGCCTTAATGATAGAATTGAGATTCAAATAGTGACAGGTTACTAGCCCATCGCCTAAAAGGTCGTCATCATTGTCACTGTAATCTTGAAATTAAAACCAAGCCACTAACATTCTATTTTTAAAATATCTTGAACTTCGAAGCAAATAAGTGACGATGCAATCTTAAGTATATTATAAATATTTATGATGAGAGTTTGTAGATTTATAGTTATAAAAATATCAAATTTATTCACGTATCAATCGAGATGTATAAAGTCTATATCTATACATATAATAAAACAGTAAAAATATTTTGTCTGTACATTTAGTATTTTTGACTGAAATGGAAAGAGGGACACTTAGAATGAATAATAGAAAGCAAAAATATTTTTTTTTAATTTCTTGTCTCTCTGTCTGTATGTATGATCACGATTATCTCCGAAAGTACTGAACCGATTTACTTCAAACTTTCACGAATTGCTTTGTTTTAACTTAGAATAACATTTAAAGTTTGTTTCATCAAAATCGGTTCACTGAAAAAAAAGTTATCGACATATGAATGAACTCAAGGCATCAGTTTGCCTGCAAATAAGTTACGAAATTAAAAATTCAAAGTCATTTATCATTATACGACAGCATTATACCTATAACATATAAATATAAGTGAAAGGCGACTAAGGGATGGACTTACAAACTTGGGATTCTTTTTTAGGCGATGGGCGAGCAACGTATCACTTTTTGAGTCTCAATTCTATCATTAAGTCAAATAGCTGAACGTGGCCATTCAGTCTTTTCAAGCCTGTTGGCTCTGTCTACCCCGCAAGGGATATAGACGTGACCATATGTATGTAGTCTACTTTAATTTCGACACCAAAGCAATGGCCTCGATGGTCCAGTGGTTAACCCGTGAGACTGTGAAGTTGGCGGTCCAAGTTCGAATCCCAACAAAACAAGATTTTTTTTTATTAAAAAATATTTTTTTTGTGATGTTTGAGTATTTTATTTAAAAAAAACTGAAAATTAAAATACCGACATATAATAAAACGGTAAAAATATTTTGTCTGTACATTTAATATTTTGACTGAAACGGTTAGAGATTTTTTTTTACATTTTTTGTCTGTCTGTCTGTAACTGACTGTATGATTAAGATTCAACTCGAAATTTACGCAGACGAAGTCGCGGGCAATAGCTAGTATCAAATAAGAATCCAGAATACATGAATTGTCCTAGCTATTCCAATGTCGAGTAAAATCCTTTTCTTAATTACTTTTGGATTTATAAAAGTACTTTTGATATGGACGTGAACATATGTTATGTTATGATTGACCCCTACAACCTCCATCTTGGAACTGTTCAGAAAGACTTTTCTAGTAATTTTATACGATTGTGAAAGCAGAAATCCGTATAGTCGCTTTTTTATTGGGCTGTAAAGTGTTGGTTTGGTTTCCGTTTACGATCCCCCACACGAATCGAGTGGCGTTGTGAATAATCGATATATGTCCGAGTTTTCCGCGAATGTTATATATAATCCACATATATCCACATCTACATCCACATTTAATAATAAAGAGGAAAGATTTGTATTTTTGTATGTTTGTGTGGAATAAACTCAAAAACGACAGGTCCGATTTTGATAAAATTTGGCACAGATATAGAATAGACCTTCAAAAGTGACATAGGCATAAATTTGTTTTGAAATAAATTAGTTTTCAGGTAGAAAAATATGTCCACCCGTGCGAAGCCGGGGCGGGCCGCTAGTATATTATAAATATGGACGTGTTTGTTTGTTTGTTTTTCATTTTAAATTCACTGAATTGTTCTCCATGAAATTTGTATACATGTAGTACTTTTCACGTGAACGGTGCCGCAGGCGAAACTAGTGAGATATGTAGGTATATTGGGTTCCATAAATCGTATAACGTTTTTGTATGGCCATCATGAGGCATAAGTTTTATTTGTAGAACTCTATGTATACCTACCTAATTATGATCATTCCAAAAACGTTAAGCAGTTTCCAATTTGTCCTTTTAAAATTCATGTGACATCATGGATCCAACTTCTAAGATATAAGACTGATATGTATGATTCATTACTTTTTTTATTAATAAAAAAGGTGACAAAGACAAAAAGCCTAAAAGACGTCACATATTTCTAACGCATCTATGAGTAAACTTGTAAAAGTTTTATGTAATTATCTTTATAATTCTTTGTTAACATAGGTAGATTAAAGTCTCATGCACAGCAACCTGTATCTAATTCCAGTCCGTTCAAAACTAAGCGCTATGTAACTACGGTAGATATTGCAAAAAGTTAATGCATTTATAGACAGGTAGCAAAACATACAGCGAGGAAATTGCTTCGCAAATGCAGTTTCACAGTGTTGCCATGTTTTAGAGCTGCCTTCGTAGTTTGGTAGTTTAGGTGTTCGCCTGATGCTTTGGAGGTCACGATTCGTATCCAATGGTAGAGTTTTCTGCAGTTGAGTAAAATGTCTTTTATACCATACCTACTTGAGCCGCCTATCATTATATACATAAGTTTCACCTATTTCCTGGAGGGGTAGGTAGAGACCACATCTTTCCATATCTTTATCCCTGAGACAAATCCAAAAGTATCGAAAAGATTCGAAGGCCACGCCAAGAGATTAAAAAAGCCACAGGCTTCTCATAGCCCATGGTCATAAAGTAAAAAGATAAACCTTTCTCTTCATTGACTTTTAAAATCGACCCAGTTAAGAGACTCATTATGTGTTTTTATATATGTAGCAGGTATGGTTGATTTTGAAAAAAGAACGCTTCTAAAAATTATACAAAAAAAAAGAAATCTTACAATTTATCTTTGACTAATTTAGCATATACATCTTATCACATCCAAATCCTGCCAAATTTAGGTAAATTTCGCGTGGCAACTCTGCCAGCCAATCCTGAATTTATATTATTTATTTCCATAAACCCTGAATTTTTAATAATGGAAACTCACGAATCGTATCGAATCCGAAGATTTGTCGGCTGATTTGAATATGGAATCAATTTTTGAACGTAGCAAACTGATGAGAGATTCCAAATAAGAATTGTGACTGAATTTGAATTCGGAACGAAATCGTTACGTTCAGTAACTTATAATAATAGCAATTTTCTATCGTTACAAAGGGTAATTGCCTGAGTAATTTTTTAATACTAGTTATCTAGGCTTTGTAACTCCAGTATGTATAAAAACGTCAAAATAATGCGGTCTAGCTTTTGCCTGCAGTTCCGGACGCGTTTAACTAAACCTTCCTGTTTTACCCGTGTTTGGCGTTCGGGGTTCGATCCTCCAAATCACGTCAAACCGTCAAAACAAACGTCAACCATGGGTTTTGTGGTTATGATTGATACAGGATATATTCAAAGTAATATTGTTAATGCGAATGTAAGTTAATTTGTCGGTTTGTTTGTTTGTCTGTTGTCTCTTCACGTATTATCAACTGCATCAATCTTCTTGAAATTTTTGGTATTCAAGTTGAGCAACAATACTGTCATGAATATTATTAATGTCGAATACAAAACATGTCTAAAAAAATGTCCAACATGAAAAATATCTACACTTAAAAACGTCCAGTACTAAAAATGGCCGATACGAAAATGTCTCTTAATAAAACCGTCAAAGTTATCATGTTTGCTTGAACCATAATATAAAAATCAACAAATTAAACACCGAACTTCATTGGTGACATATTCCTGACTTTGATAAATTTGATTGTATGTTTGTTTACAATAACTTGTCGAACTCTAACACGCACTTTCAATATTTGTCACATGATCAATATTCAGCTGTCAACGAAGCAAAATAAATGTCTGGATTTACGATCCAGACATTTATTTATGTCAAAAACCTTTTCAAAAATCTACCGACGTTAAATCTTAGATGATATGCATTTAGAATTTTGAGATATTGATGAGACCTTGTTTAAATCAGGGATGTCCTGGAAAAATGTTGAGTCAAGAATATCCTCAAACGGTAAGGTAGCATGAAGACATTTATAAATGCGTATCAAGCGAATGAAGTGTGCAGCGATCGTGGTAAGTAGGACGGTCTCCACCTATCCCATCGGGGCGGAGGCCTGGCTCTCGTAATGTGAATGGAATATAAGATTCAAATATGGAATTTAAAGTCGAATAAATTTACAAGCGGCTAGTTACGTTTAGCCTTCACTTTATGTACTAGTAGGCTAATTCTAACAGCAAGTAATACCCCGACCGGTTGAAAATAAAATACATAGTTACATATAATCACGCCTATATCCCATGCGGGGTAAACAGTTGACGTAATAAGAGAATTAAAATAAATAGTGACAGGTTGCTAGCCCATCGCCTAAAAAAATAATCTCAAGTTTAAAAGCCTATCCCTTAGTCACCTTTTACAATGATCCATATGAAAGAAATGTAGTGATCTGGTTCTTTTTCCTAAAATTCCGAAAACCGCACGATACCTATTTAATTAAATACACACCTAATAAATAAAACGCCAACTTAATAAAATCCTAACTAGAACTTACATTCATCGTACAATTAATTTACCGCCAGTGTACACTAGTGAACAAAGCGACGTGTATTAAAGTCGATTTTTAGTGTTACACGTCGGGACAGCGTAAACACCGGCAGACACGTCGGAAACGACGCCCGTGCCCGTACGGTGCTATAAAGTGTTATGTGTGTGGTACAAGTGAAAAGAGATTGTATATAAATGAATTGTGAGAGAAAAAGTTTTACGTTGAGTTATTTGTAATTTGAGAGGTAAGGAAAGAATTATGGTGAAGAGAAACGACGCTTGTGCATGTATGCCACGTGTTATGTGTGTGGTGCAAGTTAGGAGATTGGCGAGTATTAATTTTTTAATTACAAAATAATTTTAAAATATAGCAGCTGTGATTACGCAAAATAAACACGTTATTGTGTATGTACATACGGTGTCAAACAGTGACTCGTTGTATGTAAGCTACAAATGAAAAGAAGTTGGCGATTATTGCCAGTTTAAAATATTGAAACTTAATGAAATATTAAGTTTTTTAATGATAAACGCAAGCTCAAATAATGCCTATTCACTCTTGCCTTGAAAATCAAATCATATTTCTGTCAGTGCTATAAGTGTTGCGAGTCTGGTATAAGTGAAAAGAGATTGACGATAATTAACTGTTCTATAAAGAAAAGTCTGGAACATAAAATATACTTAATGAAACGTTTTTTTTTTGCATTGACAATTGAGGTTCTACTTCTACCTCAATTGTAAATGCCGTTATGCTCGCAATATTCCGGCGACGAAGGTCTGGGACATAGAATAGTCTAGTTTACACGCTCTTTAAAATCAGAAAGGGTACCTGACCCTATTTGTTTCTTAAAAGAACTGTTTACTAAAAAAAAACTACCTACCTTTAATCCTTAAGATATAACTTTATCTCTGTGAAAGCAGAAACGATAACAAAGACGAAGATGCAATAAAAATAATAACAAAAATAAAAAAGAACATGCATTAGACATCTGTCACAGAGATCAAGTTTTATTTAAAAGTTACAACAGCCTGTGTTTTAGACCACGAAAGCAGAACATCCGCCATAATTCAGCTAACACGATTAACTCCACTAGGGACGCGATGCAAACGAGGCTTCAGTGTTTGAACTTAATTATCCGATTGGCATGTTGGCTACCAATTATACCTAATTTGACAATTGCAGAATCAAAAATTAACCAATATCAGCTTGGAAGAACCGCGGCCATGTTCAAATAACTCTTCTCTGAGTTATGCTCATTAGTTTTGCTAAATGATGTTCTTAGTGTGAGGGAAAACGTCATGAGAAAACCTGCAAAATGATTGGCTTAAAAATTTCACTTTGTCATTATTATACCTTAGTATAAAGAAAATAGAATTCGTTTTGCACTTTTAGTAACATATAAAATCCCATCGGCGCATCATTCATGTTTCCTGAGATTTTTCTAAAATTCCCAAGAAAACAAAACTCTGGGTTGAACTCAGGGAAGCTTGCTTAAATATAGTGCAATTCATTAGGCACAAAAAGAACAGTAAAAAACATTGATACGTCACTGTTGAAAAATAAATTCCTAATATAAAATTGGATAATGACAAAAGTTATTCATTATGACATAAAACCGTTGAATTCTGTTCACAAACCAGTGATCTTATATCAAACACTAGGATGGCAATGAATCTTTCTCAGACAATGGCACGAACCTTCCTTTCATGTGTTCTTCTGGCATGATTGATACGGCGCCACTTCCCGCCATAGATAATATAGATATATTAGGGGGATATAGATATACTAGTTTTTACCCGCAGCTTCGCCCGCGTGTATTTAGCACCATCTACAAAAAAGCGACTAATTTAAAGTTATTTACAAAAAACAACGAATTAAACGCTACCTTCATAAAGCGAAATTTATCGTGAATCCCATGGGAAATCAAGTTTTTACCGGGATCAAAAATACCCTTTGTCCTTTTCTAGACTCTTACTTATAAACACGTGATATTTCAGGAATATTAATTCAATAGATAACCCGTGAAGAGGCAACAAACAAACAAACAATATATAAACTTTTATAATATTAGTTGGGACTGGGATTAGGGGATATAGATATATTAAGGGATTGCGTTACAAAGTCAATGGCAAACAGCCTCAAGGTCGGTATATTCAAAGTTTTATTTCGTGCTCCACACAATGGGAGGTGATTGGAGTAAAAAAGATATGATGTCGATTCGTATGGAACTATGAAAAGAATGCATCAATTTTATGTCTAACGCCCTGAACCATTAGGGTATTACTTGTTTACTCTATATAAATGTGAAAGTATCTCTTCACAATTAAACCGGTTGCCATGAAATTTTGCATACATTGTGAGAAGTACGGAAATGATGGTCATAAACATACATACATACATATAGTCACGTCTATATCCCTTGCGGGGTAGACAGAGCCGGCAGTCTTGAAAGACTGAAAGGCCACATTCAGCTGTTAGGCTTAATGATAAAATTGAGATTCTAATAGTGACACGTTGCTAGCCCATCGCTTAAAAGAAGAATCTCGAGTTTATAAGCCTATCCCTTAGTCGCCTTGTAAATCGTCGCCGGAAATAGAAGGAATGGTCCAAATCTTTTTTATATTGGTTCCGGGAACCACACGGCACGACATTCATTTGTCGGGCGGCGCACGAAGCCACGAGCAAAATATATATTTTATAAAACAATGAAGATATCTTCGGGTCTCATTTCGATAAAAATGTGTTTGATCCAAACCCTGAAACCTAAAAAAGTAATACATCCCCAATTCCACCTCATTCTAAGCGATAATCAACGTTGATCAAATACATCTTTTGTATTCAAATGTTTGTTTGTTTCGCTCGTCCGAATAAACCGGGGATAATTCGCATATAAAACAGATAAAAAGGGACTGTCAACAGAAATATTGAACTACTTTATCTATTTTTGGTTATTTTAGTACCGACGAAGTCAACAAATGTGTCTTTTTTTCTGTATAAATCTTTCCAAAAGGAAATGGTGACTGTTTTATTATTTGACAGCTAAAAAAAGTTACCTTCACATACATATATGTATCACCACTTTATCACTTACGGGGTGGGCAGAGTTAATAATTCTCTAACCACTCCGAGACTCTATTCAGCTGAATGGCTAAATGATGGAATTGAGATTAATTAGCCAATATTCAACCTAAACCAAAATCTCATATGGACATTTCAAAAACTAGCATTATAAGTCTAATTGTCTGCTATAGTGACCGACAGGCAAACAAACAAGTCAGTCTTATAAGTATATAACGGTTTTTTACAGGTTAAAAATAAATTTGTGCAAAAACAGTAGGTACTTCAAAGTGGTGTGGTCTGAGTAGCGAGTCATGTCGCTCTCAGCGCTGCAAGAGTGGGCACATCCATCAATCCTCTGTGACACGGTATCTCGGAAACTGTGGCCATTGTATTGAACAGGTCGCAGAAGATATATTTTTTGTTTCTGCTGTTTTAACGAATTTTTTAATAAGTCTGCTAAAAATTTTTTCTCGTATAAAAAAATCAAGATGAAATCTAATTGCATTGTATATATGAACAGGTCGCAGAAGATATTTTTTTTTTTTTGCTGCTTTGTTTGTTCACTACTATGACTACTAGCTTCATCTTTTCACTTGTCATAATCCCTTCATACTTATTTTACTGCATCTGTCTTTATAAATTTTTACTTTATCATTACTTCAAATAAAATTACTCCTTGCTATAGTAAATATATGGGAAGGTATTAATTTTTCATCAGACGCTACAACTGAAACTAACGCAACCCTTCTTTTAATTCTGGGGTTAATAAATTAAAGTTTATCAAAGCGATCTCATAGTTTGCAGCCATTGAATTATTGAAGTTCCATTAGTTGCCAAATCTACCCTGAATGGCATTAACCCTTGGTTATTTGATATTCGGGCACAAACTTACTTATCTATGAACGAGATTTATTAAGCAAAACAATATTTAATTAAAACTCCATCAAAACCACTCCATCTCTTTCCCAAGGATGTCGTAAAAGACGACTAAGGGTTAGGCTTATAAACTTAGGATTCTTCTTTTAGGCAACGGACTAGCTGAAAGTGGCCTATCAGTATTTGCAAGACTGTTGGTTTTGGCTACCCCGCAAGGAATATACACGTGATTATATGTATGTATTTATCTTTCTATTAATACCAGTGAGAAAGAAACAGAGGAAAAGGAAAAAATATGTCTCTATCCTACTTAAAAAAGTATGGACTGGATAAAGGTTATTCAAGGACATCTGTTCATTCTGATATTTTTCTTAAGAGTTGCTATTCCACTGATTATTTTTCCATCATGGCCTTTACCACGTGTTTTACTCGGGCACCTTACCATTCGACCATCGATGCTCTCTAGTAACTTATCTATACTAATATTATACAGCTGAAGAGTTTGTTTGTTTATTTGAACGCCCTAATCTCAGGAACTACTGGTTCGAATTTAAAAATTCTTTTTGAGGAAGGCTTTAGGCTATACAATATCACGCTGCAGCTATATGGAGCAAAGAAATAATGGAAAATGTGAAAAAAAAACGGTGAATTTCTTTTTTTATTCATCCTTGAATGGCTTCAATGATGCCCATAATAACTTTTCCACGCGGATGAAGTTGCAGGCACAGCTAGTACAGAATGTTGCCAGTAAAAATTAAAGCTTGTAATAAAAACCGCCCTAATTCCAGTTTTGCAATTCAAAAAAAAGCAAATATTACAAGCTGATGGGGAATTTCAAGAGCCCGACTCGATTCTACTTGTTGACCGTTTCCACATCCATAATTTATCCAGTTAAAGGATCCACTTCGTGTATTGTTCCCGTATCGATAAAATTCGTAATTACTCCGGATTCCCGTCAATTTTACAGATTCAATTTAATTTCTGGAAACGACAATTTGATGATTGTTACTTTGAGTGTTGTTAGGTTATTATTTTTGCAAATAAACTTGTTTATTTTTGTAACAATCAGAGTTATTAATAGGATGAGATGAGATTGAGAAGATATATTCATAGGTTTTTATACTACCAAGTACAGTTATTGCCTTTTACCTGAAATAAGTATTTGCTAAGAACTTTGGTTTCCGAAAAAATATTCGTTTTTTCCAATAATTAGTCAAAAAATGGATGCTTAGATACAAAAGATTGTTGCTAGCCCATTGCTTAAAAGAAGAAACCCGAACTCATAGGCTGAAGAACTCAAAATTTACAGCCATCTTTATTGTGTTATTTATTACAGTCTACTTGCGTTAGGCACTTTAATTCCTTTAAATTCCAATAGAAATGAAATATATGGTACACTTATTTTAAATCACATCACTACTAAAGTAGATCCAACAATATTGCTCGTACAGTAACATCCAATTTGAGTACAAATTAAATTTCGGCCACATGCTTTAGCTGCGCCCCATCCCTATGCATGCGGTGTAACTCGAGTCGAGTGGTGACGGTCACTCGCTGCTGAGATCGCTTCATGGTTATTTAAGGCGAGGAAGACACATCTGTTATTGCCCGTGACTTCACCTGGCGTAAAATGCTGGCACAAAACAGATTTTATAAAAAGCTAACCACTCTAGAGGGTTGAATGAGGAATTATTTCAGTTTCTCTCTCCGATTTATTATTTTGATTTTTTCTGCTGGAAGAGCATCAATCCAGCAGGAATCGTGTATTCTTTTAAACCAACAAGACACACTAATTATTTATTCCGGGCACATTCTTCGCTAATTGAGCACTAATTATATATTCCACTCATATCTCTCAGAGTTTCTTTCTTGTTAGGATACACGAAAGCCCACAAGATATACCTAAAATACAATTTATGACGAATGTGATGAGCTATCATAAAAATACGCATCGTGTAGTCATTCCCCTTAAGATGTCATCTCACTGCAAATTCCAGCATATCTGGATTAATAGCCTTGCCCACGAACTTCAAACTTAATACTCGTACCCGCGTACATGTTAAGTGTGTCAGTATCTTTGATATAAAGAGATAGTAAATTGTTCGAATAGTAGTTTAGTGTGTATGTTTAGTATTCGAGTTTAAAAACGGGAGTTTTTTCTCTACCCCGCAGGGTCTTCATTCTTGCTCAAACAAAGGGGCAGTCAGAAATTTTGTAAAATATGCTTCCAGCGAATTCGTATATTCGTATAAGGTATAAAAAAAGCAGAAGCAAAGCAAATGACAGTGCTCGGCTGCCCCATTTCAAAACCTAGTAAGTTTTCAAAAAAGGTAAATTTCGTTTTTTAGCCTAATGCGATAACCTAGTAAGGCTCAATATATTGCAAAAACACCTGTATCGATAGCACGCTTCAATAAAAAGTTTCAAGGTGTCTCAAACCTAGTAAGAGCATCAACTTTATGCGATTAACCACTTCAAAACATAGTAAGTCGCAAAACCATTCCAAAAACTTAGTAAGTGGACAGACTTACTAGTTTATTGAAATGGTTAAATATACATACTAGGTTCTGAAATGGCCAATAGGGACAAGAATTATTAATAATTAATTAGTAAGACATAAAAGACTTGTGTTACTAGAATAATAAAGAGGCTTTTTACTTAGAATGAACTTCGTCAATATTTTTGTTTCTAAAATATCTATTCTCTGTTCGCTACTTTCGACCCGACCTCTTCTCTCCCCCGCTGCCGGCAGGCGCCATATTATTTTTAATTCTTAATCTCTTATAATAACACTTTGGACGGCACCAAACGGGCCAAAAAGCTGCCACAGCATACTCTCCTCGGTATCAGCTCCAATGTTGTATACAAAGATACACCAGCCGGAACCACCCAACGCATAACCTTGGATCAGGGGATCTGCTAATGGAGAAAACCTTTGAAGACCTTTGTTGATGGCCAAAAGAGCCTTGCCTGCAGGTCCTACGAAGCGTCGGGCAGCTGTTGGAGCCAAATATGCAGCTAATGGAGCTAAAGCCTTGTTTTGCTTGCGTACTTGGTTACGAACCGGTAAGCGATCGCATAATCTGTATGAAACTCAAAGCTCTACCTGTCAACTTGAACATCGTCCAAATATATGCCCCTACTAGCCGATCTACAGAGCAAGATATTGAGAGGTTCTATACTCAGTTGCAGATTACCATTGAAAAAATACCCAAGAGAGAGCTACTTATTATTTTGGGTGATTTTAATGCAAAAATTGTTGCTAACGCCCTTGTCACAGTGACTCAGTAGGGAATTTTGGACTTGGTATGAGAAATGAGAGAGGTGAGAGATTTAAGCAGTTCGCCGATGAAAATAACCTGGTAGTGGCCAACAATCTATTCCAGCACCATCCTCGTAGATTATATACTTGGACATCGCCTACTGGACATCGCAATCAGATAGACTACATCCTTATCCAATCGCGTTGGCGCACATCCGTCCTCAATGCCCGGTGCCTGCTGCGGCTCGGATCATGAACTTTTGATCATGAAAATGCGATAAACTCAAATCTGCCAGAACTCCTTGTAAACAAAAAAGGATTCAGTCATAGATATAGAGAAATTCACTTTCACCATCGAGAATAAGTGGACAGAATGGGTAGAAACAAAACACGGTACGCCAAACCCAAACGTCATGTGGGAAAAGGCCAAACAGCTTATCCAGCAGGCAGCAACAGAGTCTAAAACGCAATCAAAGGCCCACAAGCGGCAACACTGGATGACCGAAGGTACTCTTGCTCTTGTTGAAGAGAGACGTCGGAAGAAAGCTCAGGGAGCAGACATGAGGACTATTAACAAACTGTCTGCTGAAGTCCAAGCAGCATGTAAACGAGACCACAACAACTACCTTCATGCCATCTGTCACGAAATCGAGTCTCATGCTGGAAGACACGAATCGAAAGACATGTACCCCAAAATTCGGGTTATCACTAAAACCTTACCATCTAAAACCTGGGCTGTTACTAGGTTTTGATATAGTTTTTATGGTCTAGAATGTAATTCTTGTTTTTATCTCAAGATGTTTTTTTTATAAAACATGTAATATAAAACTTTAAAAAGAAAAACGCTTATACAATGAATGGTATGATACCTCTCTTTGTCCTGCATATTAATTTCTGGTAAGATACTTAGTAGTTCACAACGGCTAACACAAAACATGTTTTTTTGCTCTCCTATAAAATTTTGTCGAAAATACTTACTAGGTTTTGAAATGGGGCAGCCGTGCTGCCATTACCGAACAAACGATGTACTAAGGACAAGTAAAATGACAGCCCAGCCGAGCAACGATAGTGCTCTACCGAACAAAATAAGCAGAACCCATCATTCTACGTAGATCGTAAATCTGTTATTTTTCAAATATTCGTTGTGCCAAAGCCAGAATCAAAAGGTCATTAATACCGTTTCTTCCAATACCTAAATGAGTTATTTTTAAAGCACAATTTGCTCATTAGACTTAACTCTTAAAGTTCAATCTACAATTTTACAAATTATGATTTGAATTTCAAACATTAATTTGAATTCTATTATTGGATATTTGCGTTGCCTACCGCCAGCAAAATTTTTAAGCAGATGAACAATTTTCAGAAATCGTAAAAAAAGTTTTAGTATCTATTTCTAATATTATACAAAATCAAATCTATTTTATAAAAGAAGATACGAATAAGATTCAATAAATCCAATTATGGATGATAAAAATCATATTGATTGAATCATTATTAATTTGATTTATGCCGAAGTTAGATCAACACAAAAACAAACTTATATTATCGCAACTCAGTTGTACAAATTAGGTTATGTTATTATGAAAATAGACGAACAAAGTCATTGAATGTTTGATTTAGTTTGAAGTTTTATTTACTCTGAATGTAATTTGGATAACCAGATTTTTTTATTATTAGACGTATAATGTTTATGACGAAATACTATGTGCCGTGTGGTTCCCGGCACCAATATAAAAAAAGAATAGAACCACTCCATCACTTTCCCGTGGAAGTCGTAAAAAGCGACTAAGTGATAGGCTTAGAAACTTGGCATTCTTTTTTAGGCGATGGGCTAGCAACCTGTCACTCTTTGAATCTCAATACAATCATTAAGCCAAATAGCTGAACGTGGCCATTCAGTCTTTTCAAGACTGTTGGCTCTGTCTACCCCGCAAGGGATATAGACGTGACCATATGTATGTATGTACGAAAAAGAAAGATTAACAAGAAGTAGGTTTTTTTATTTTTATTTAAACGCTTAGGTTTCCGACACTTAAGCCATAGGATCTGTGGATTCCGTAAAATGCGACAACAGGAAACACTGGTATGGTAGATAATGAAAAAACATAGTGTAACGTAGGTACTTTGTTAAACTTAAAGCTCTTCTCTTCTAGATTAGGGTTTGATTAAATTAGTCTATCAAACGTTTAGATCTACGATAGACTAAGACTTAACTCTTATAATGTCGTAAAAGGAAAACTCATCTAAAGCTTATTAAATGATAAAAATCTTTTTATTTCGTTTGAGACAAGACGTAAATCCCTAAGAAATCTGCAAGGGATTTAAGAATTTTTGTGAATAAAGGATAGTTTTAATTGAATAATGGCTTTCCTCGGTAAGGAAATTCAATAAAAATATATTAGGGACCGATTCAATATTTATTTTTTTAATATAACAGTGTGTGTTCATCCCAAGACTGCAGAGAAAAGATTTAACTTAGTGCTTACATTGTCTACATTGTAATTGGGTAAAATTTCAGCATATACCGAGAGTTTAGTCAAAGTTTCAGTTGTTGTTCATTTATTTTTTGTACACAAAATAATATAGAGGCATTATCGCAGTAATTGTAGTATAAAAGTGCTTCTTATTTCAATATCTCTCTTCTAGTAGACCCGTGAGAGGACAGATGAATATAGGAACAGTTTAAGCTGCGCAGAGTCTTATTTAGTGCTAGGCGAGCACAGCTCCCGCTACACCAACAGTTGCGCTAGCGGCGCCAAAAGTATCCTACCCACTGAATATAAAAAAATTGGCTGATAATATAAATAAAAATCCCAGATGTTAAATCCAGCTAGACTGATTTTTTGGCCTCGTGTGCCTCTATAATTTAAACATCAAAATCGTGTTAGCCGTTTTCGAAAACTAAAAAAAAAAACTAGAAATAAAAAAGCTTTATAAGCTTTAAAAGTACGCATATTTTTCAATTTTATTATCTTAATAACAGTCTAATAAAGTAATATTTTCTTTGAAATTACATTCCTTTTGATTACAGAACGAGAAATAACAATGGCGTAACTTATTTGGTTCCTGAAAACAATTTAATTTGTATGTGAATATCAAAACGTGTACAAAATACCTGGAATAGTAGAGCAGCTATAAATATCTAGCAAAAGTCCCGAGGAAACCCTACGTCAAGGTATTAGTGTGCAATTTGTACCGAAACATTATGCATAGCGTAGGGTCAGAAAAAAAAACAAATTTTCAACTGTTTTACAAATATACTTCTAATTTTTATGCCAACAAGATTTTGTTAAACAATTTTAAATAGCTATATTTTCTATTTAACCCACTGTCTGTTTATATTTTCGCTTATCTCAAATCATCATCAAGAAGTTGTGGCGGAATATTGTTATTGAAAAAGGGTTTTTGAGAAAGGTTAATATCTATACTTAAATGCTACCCGTGCAAAACCGGGACTGGTCCAGTACTAAATAAATAAAAATAATGACTATGTTTTTGCCATCGCTACTTGTTTGAGTTGTGTCCGCAACGAAGCCTCTATTAAAATGCAACAGAGATGCAACAAAATTAATTAACCCTCTAAAGTGGATCTAATTTTAAGTGCAGTGGCCTACTTTTCTTAAATTAACCACGAGTAGGAGTTTTATAATTCATCATTAGCTGATGCGAATTCGCACGCGTTATTTTGTTGTTTCACAAGTACGCGGTTTTTTTTGTTACGTGCATGCATACAATTTCGCTTTTATACCTTACGGGTTAGGCAAAGCTAACAGTCTGAAAACTAAAGACACCGCAGACCGAACAAAGTGGAAAGATAAATGTGGGAAAGTGGACCGAAGCCTTTAAGGACATGGATAATGGGGTAAAATGCAACTGATAATACTCAAAGATGAAATGCTTTTTAATTAAATAATTAGCACCTTTGCACTAGAATTACTGTATTAAATGCCCCTGTATATAATTTTGAATACATAAATATATAAAGGAAAAAGAGAGGGGTAGGCAGAGGCAACAGTCTCAAAAATCGTAAAAGGCCACCTTCAGCTGTTGAAATTCGAATAATAACATGTTGCTAACTTATCCAAGTTTATAAACAATTCTCTTGTTTGACTTTCACAGATTATAGTTTATCCATAACATTTACAACTCAATTTTAAGTTCTAAAATATTTTTCAATTTGGAACAGAATATTCTTAAAAAAGCAGCAGCTTTAAAATAGCTGAGCGTAGATTCTAAGTGATTCCAACCAATCTTGCATCACGGACGATCTCATTTCAGTGGATGCACCGCAAAAATTAAGTAAAAATTCTTATAAAATTGCTACTATCTCAAATATTTTGATAAAATGATATTGATAAAACGAATTAATAAAAAAAGGAAAATCTCGTAGACAATGGCTACGTACATTTCGTAGCAAGCTACGAGTGTACTCTCGTAGCTGATTGCTACAATTACTTAGGTGCTACGAAACAATTTCTCTCTTATTGCAGCGTAGTCTCAGATGTATTATCAGAAGTTCGCTTTAAATAGCTGGGACAGGAATATTTTCAATTTACTTTAAATGTCCTCATTAATTCTCAAACAATACTAAGTATAAGTAAATATTCCGATTTTGAGCAATAATTACTTTGAAATTAAAACTAAATTTGAAAATCAAGGGAAACTCTTGGCCGGTCACAGTCCAAGGTACAAGTAGAATCGAAGATTTTTAACTTTACCCAATAAAAGACAAAAATATAATCACGCCTTTATCCCTTACTGGATAGACAGAGACAATAATCTCGCAAACACTGAAAGGCCACGTTTAGCTGCCTTAATGATGGTGTAGAGATTGAAATAAGACAGGTTCCTAGCCCATCGCCTAAAAGTAGAATCCCTAGTTGATTAGTCTTTTCTTTAGTCGCCTTTTACGACATTCATGTGAAAGATACAAAGTGGTCCTATTTTAAAGTGCCAGGGACCACACGGCACAACAAACATACACACACACATATGGTCACGTCTATATCCCTTGCGGGGTAGACAGAGCCAACAGTCTTGAAAAGACTGAATGGCCACGTTCAGCTATTTGGCTTAATGATAGAATTGAGATTCAAATAGTGACAGGTTGCTAGCCCATCGCCTAAAAGAGGAATCCCAAGTTTATAAGCCTATTCCTTAGTCGCCTTTTACGACATCCATGGGAAAGAGATGGAGTGGTCCTATTCTTTTTTGTAATGGTTCCGGGAACCACACAACAAACATTTTATACAAATATTGTACTCACCCACTTACATTACACAAAGTGAGCAACAAAATAATCGGCAAAACGAACCAAAGGACCCATAAAGAATCTGGAACATTCGGGAGGTCTGGCGAAGGCATGCCACCTCAATGGCACCTCCTGTTTAACTTTATGACAGACGTAAAGGTTTCGCCATTAGCACTAAAAGCCTCATAAATTATACTTTATCTTCCTTCGTCCCGCTTTTTCTGTTATCTTCCTTTACTGGTTTAATTTTTTTTCCATGTTTTACTACTGCGCGTAAATGGGGCGCGTCATTTCAATGTTTATTGTTTTATAGTAACAATTTTTGATGAAACGAGATGTGGATAATTCGGAAAATAAATAAAAATTACCAGAGAAATCACAGAAATTGAGTTAGCCTATATAGCTATTTTCTATATAATATTTAAATATTTATGACAGGACCTATTCCAATTAGCCGTCTAAGCAAAGCCGTGAATAGCTACAATAGATAAATTTATGTTTGTTTGTAAATACTTTATTGTATATAACAAAGTATAAAAACATAGTATGACAAAACCAATAATGAACAACGGCGGACTTATCCCTTGGAGGGATTTATTCCAGTCAACCAGGTAATTAAAAGGATCATCTTCTTCCTCCTGGCTTTAGTCCCGGTTGCATCCTCATGACTCTAAAGAGGAGCCCGGGGTATGCTTTTGGCCATGGATCCTAGATTGGGTGAGTATCTGAAAGGATCATATCAATATAAAATAAATGTATGTTAAATATAATAAAAACTTTCTAAATCGCATAGGGTCAAAGCCAACAAAGTAATAATTTATAAATTCAGGGATGAAAAGGTCCATGTTCCAATATTAATAGTGTTTACATGACCCTCAAATAGTGGTTCGATTTTCAGTTAAGGCGCTAATACACTACAAACACACATTCTCGTGAGAATTACGGGTTAATCTTTAGGGCTTCCATGCATATGCAAATATACAAAGTTTTATAGACATGCGAAATATCAGCTTCCTTCAATAATTTTTGTAAGACGTTATTTTTCAGTATGTCACGCACTAGCCAGAAAATACTAGTAATATTCATTTCTTCAGTTAATGGAAAGAGAAGGAGGAAATAGAATAAAAAAAATCCAGGTAATTTTTCTAGTATGTTTGCAGTAGCTTATATGCTTTTCACTTTAAGATATATATTTAGGTACTGAAATAAAAAAAAGTAAACAATCTTGATACTCATTTTAATTTAAAAATACATTTTAGTCATACGAAGAACAACCAAATTAAAATAATTGATATCATAATGAATTACTTCTGCTATATTTTATCGATTTATTTATCAACAAAAAGAGGTATCAAGATTAAATGGAGTTTAAGTTCCTTAGCTGAAACAGTGTGTTATCGCCCTTATAGCCAACAATGTGTTATCTTGCACTAACAGTGGATAGGTCAGGTTTATAATGAATTCATATTTTGATGAAGGCGAGCGTTGGAGCTTAACAAAGCCTGACTTATTTTATTTTATTTAGAAAACATACAGTCATATATCTTGTACAAAATCTTACTTAGTTACTCTAGACCATTTACATGTTTTCGCATAAGACTTACAATGTACAAGCATCCGTCCATGGCATTGAACTGCGTAAATCTTATGATAGAGCATTTCTTCAGTAGGTACTTACTCATATAATAATTAAAATATATTATGTATAAATACATATATAGAAACAATAAAAATTTGTGAGCTGATAACAATAAACTGACGAGTAGAATTTTGAATAATAGTTATTTCTTTTTAGGTTTCTTGTTCTACTTAACTAATTTTCGTCCAAGTTTTTACTTCTATTAAATAAATAAATATGTACATATCTATATATTATTTAATTCACAAATTAGGAAATAAAAACATATATATAATAACTTAACTAAAATTTACTTTTAACTTGAGACCACTGGCACCTAACTAGGCCGAACCCTGTATCTAACGCATACACAAATATTACGTCATTCTTTCTTACGGGGTAGACAGCGCCGAGACTATGAAACTCAAAGGTCCCGCTTGAGTGTAACAGAGAAAGGAAGCTAGCTAATCGGCTGAAAAAATTAAGTTTATAAGCACACAAATAATGTTAAGTAAACTATATCCTATTATTTTAGATATCTATAATATATGCGAGAATCGTAGCGAATGGAAAAATGTCTCGCTACATGTCCGAAAAGAGGCCTGATGTAACTATGTAAATACATACATACATATGGTCACGTCTATATCCCATGCGGGTAGACAGAGCCAACAGTCTTGAAGACTAAATGGCCACGTTCAGCTATTTGACTTAATGATAGAATTGAGATTCAAATAGTGACAGGTTGCTAGCCCATCGCCTAAAAGAAGAATCCCAAGTTTATAAGCCTATCCCTTAGTCGCCTTTTACGACATCCATGGGAAAGAGATGGAGTGGTCCTATTCTTTTTTGTATTGGTGCCGGGAACCACACGGCACTATGTAAATGTACAAAAAATAGTTTAATGAATGATATACAAGAGCGTTTCACTCGTAAAGTTTATCGCGTTTCATCGCTTTGACACCGAATCCCCTTCTAATTAAATTATCACCACGATAATTTATTCACAGCTTAAAAATGTACCGGTATAAAATATGGAGATTACGGGAATTTAACTTGATGAAAGGAATGTGACTTTAATAATAACAATTAGTATATGATAGTATTTCCACTTTTACTGCTTGGGACTTTACTTCTAAAAGTATTCTCAAAATTGTTGGAAATTCTAATTTTTATAATATTGGAATTAGTTGGGTATTATATAAGTAGGTTTATTACAAACACAGAAATTCATCAGTAATATGCTTATTCAAAAGAGTGCAAGGCTAATAAACTTGAGATTCTTCTTTTGACGGCGGCTATCTTGGTAAATCGCAATTTGAAGATATATTATACTGCAACTAAACGCGTGGTTAGGGATAATTATGTGATTTCATGTAATGTTTGAATTTTGAAGAAAATCGTGAAAATAAATGGAAGTTACACTTCTAAAGACTCCTTATTGTTTGACACCGAACACCAGGGGAAAGAGCAAATAAAATAATTAACACCTTCCCGAATTTAAGATTAATTACGATAAATTAAGTATTCTTTGCCAACTTGTTCTCGCTAAAACCGAGAGTTTCGACTTAAGAAACATGAAACTCTCAAATTTTAAGTGATAATAGACTACATTTTGACTGATGAACCATTGAAATAATTGTCGAGATTCCTGATAAATTAACGTTATTGTTTGAACCTAAGAATGAGTATAGAATTCGGAATTTTGGCGTAGACAGAATCTAAGATAACAGGCTGCTAGCCTATCGCTATGAAAAAAACTTATAAAATTGCGAAAATATTAAATGCGTCGACAAATAGGAAAAAAATCGCACTTATCTTAAACCACATGGAGTAGACAGAGTCAACAGTCCTGAAAAGTCTGAAATGTTTATAGGTACTTTATAATAATGACATTGATATTTCGAGATATTGACAAGTTGCTAGCGCTATATAAACTTAAAAACCTTTATTCTCTAAAAATTAAAATAAATTTACGAAAAAAGATCTTCGTTATCTAACATCAGCTTAGTAACTAAGCCTGGTAACTACAAATAGGGAAGGCCTTACGAGCGTAATGCGCCGTATCAACCAAAATAGCAGGATTTGAACGAAATGCCCGTATCGTGAGTGCATCGGCGAATTGGTGGCGATAGTTGTCGTATATTTATACACTGACCTAGTTCACACGGCTAGTAGAGTCTGCAAGCAAGAAGCTACGAAACCTTATGCCATAAGAAATATTGTTTGTTTGTTTGTAAAATCTTTATTGTACATAAAAAGAAATTTATCAATCCAAATCGGGATTTCTTCCAAACAACCAAAATGTATTCAGGAAATCCAGAATCAAAGATAAATATTTTTAGTTGTCTGTGTCTTTGGAAACTCTTAAATGAAAAGTTTTGACAAATTCATTGACAGAGAGAGAGAGAGAGTGTTGTCAATAAACCGGTACAAAATGTTCAAACTTGAAATTGTTTCGTATAACTGAGGGATGATGATATTAATAAACGGCTCGAGCCTTGCGGTGTTTATTAAAAAAATAAATGATGTAGATGATAACAAACAACCATGCAAAAATTTTGTTAAATATTTATCTGTGCCCGTAATTAATTTTTTCTTTTATATTTTTATGTTGTAAAATGTTTCCAATTTCTCACATCCACGTCCCCAGAACTCAATAACGTGGCGATAGCGACTGTCGTATTTGTAAACAATCCTAGTATACCTGAGATTTCTAGGAACTCTCTCTCTTAGAACATGTATATATATACTCGCTACATTATAGGCAAGCTGTTTTGTCTGCCAAACGTATATATAGCTACGTCTTTATCCCTCGCGGGGTAGACAGAGCCAACAATCTTAAAATAGCTGATAAGCTACGTTAGGCTGTTTGGCTTAATGAAATAATTAAAATTCATACAGCGACAGGTTGCTAGCCCATTGCCTAAGAAGAATCCTAAGTTTTAAAGCCTATCCCTTAGTTGTTTTACGACATCCAAGAGGTGGAGTGGTCCTATTCTTTTTTCTATTTGTGCTGGGATCAGGATCGTGGTATTAAGGCGACTCTGGTGTCTCTTTAGAGAGAGTCTGAAACTTACAAGACTTTTCATATACAGATCATTCCCAATCAAAATGCACTCCTGTTTTTCTATCGATGAATCATATCAATAGTACTGTGGCCCAATCCCTTGACTAAGGAAAAAATATGTAGTAGAACCAAGGACAAACTACCGTCGGAAAATAATTTCAGACTTCTTTCTTCTTCATCATCTTTTTTTTCTGTAATCCTGACAAACGCCAACAGGAAAATTTATTACAAAAAATAACTATTATAATAAGCATTAGCGTATTTTCAACAGACAAGTTATTGATGAACGTTAATTCCTGACTTATTAATCAAAATTTTAAATGGAAAACACAAGTTGAATGCGATTCAATATTTACAAGGGTGAACATCGTTCATTCAGTGTGATGACTTGCTACTTCAGTTCATTCATTCATTCGGAATAAAAAATGGCTCGAACAAGTTTATATTCTGGCCCGATTTTGTTTCTGTCTTGTGGAGATCTCCCATAATATCTCTTCCTGTTTCTTTTCTCTTAGTCGTTAAAAGCTTTGGGATTCAAGGCCCGCCGCCAATTTTGCATTTGGTTTTCTGTACCCACAGTGATGGATCGTTTCATCCGTGGTGAAGTCAAAATACTCTTTCGGTCCTTACAATACCTACATTTATTTTAGTGTGACTTTTATCTAAATCCATATATAAGTAATAAAATTATCAGCGATCGATGACTGTACGTAAAATATTGCCAAAGAATCGAAGTAAGACATCTATGTGAGACCACCAAAAGCGAAAAATGTGATTTTTCAAAACGCGCTTTACGAGAAACTGGTATACAAAAATATCTCTATCCACCTATATAAGGGTAGCTTTTATTATTTATTGAAATTGTCAGATTTCGTTTTACAACAGAAGAAGTCATGGGCAACAGCTGGTTGTTAATAATTATTCTATCTTCGGGACTAAGACAAAAAAAGGACACAATGTTACGATATCTTCAAGCTAAGGATTTCAGGGCAGGTTATAAATGAAACAAAAAAGCAACGTCATCACAGTTAAATGACTGCTATGATTAACGGTAGCTGTTCGTACCATCGACCTTTTCAAATATGTTTTTGGACCGGCGTTTCTTTGCACGAGGCAGTATAATTTTCGTGCTATATCCAGATTTAATGAGAAAGTCAATAACCTCTTTCGGTAAATTCTAAAGACTGCCTTTTCTGCATTATCAAATTTTAGAACACATATATTTTTTTATCTTCTTATGCGGGATAAGTATAATTTTAATTTCCTCTTAATTATCACAAACACACATTTGGAAAAATAAATAACTGTTATTAGAAAATTCGCACAAGCCACAAACTAAATTTAATGCATCGTTCAAACCACAGATTATGTCGGAAGTCAGATAGCGAATGGTGATTTTTTTTCATACTAATGTTGGATAGGACTATCTACGGTAGGATAATAGATTCGGACAGACTAGATTGAACGTGTGTAATTAAGCGGCGCAATGCAGCGTGCCGCCGACCGACGACTAGCGACTAGGTCGGACGAAGTCGGCGGCACGCTACACGGGCCCTAAGCTCAATAAAAAGCGTTCAAGAACCAACAGCCTTACTAGAAATAAGTATGTTAGTAATTAAAAGCAAGTGCATCCAATTTTAAACCAATCGCAAACATAAATTCACTTTGAGATAAATCCGTTATGAAAGTAATTTAACAATGATTGAAGTGGCGACCCAATAGCACGGGCATTTTATTTATTAATACTGGCGACTGTTTCTCGTTCCGATATTCAATAAAGCTGATTAATTCCCGAAATTGGAAGGTAAGGCTGTAAGGGATTACTTATTTTGATATTGAGTGATAAATCTGACAATGTAACACAACTTAACATTAACTCGTTTCTCGTGGAGATAGGTAGAGGTTTAAAAAAAACGAGTTGGACAATTGTGTCTTATTATAAATTAAAAAAATTCAAATTAAGTAAATATAATTTAACTTAATTTCTATTGTCTATTTCAAGAAATATTTAAATTAGGATATTTTTCATCGGGATTAAAAGCCTTATATTTAGGTCTTCAACTAATGCATATTTCTAGTGAATCAACAAATTAATTATTTCTCACAAAATCCGCAAGTAAAAGCAACTGAAACATACGAGAATTTTCAACAGTACAATAAAGTACTTTACTACGCTTAACACATGCAAATTTTATTATGAAACATTTGAACAAAGTTACAAGTTCAAAGAACAATTTTCAAAGATGAAAGATTTGCGTTCATTAGGTAATGTTCGTTCATTGAAGGTTGGTTATTTTCCTCTGGAACTGTTCATTTTGCACACCTATTTAAAAAAAATTACCTTAGGAATTCTGAAATTAATTAATTATTACTAGTAACTACTTATGTACCTGTGCCGTGTGGTTTCCGGTACTTTAGAACTTTAAACTTTAGAACCACTCTACGACATACGAAGTACTACTTGTCGTATTGGTGCCGTGTGGTTCCCGGCACCACTAGAAAAAAGGCCCATATTCTGCCGCGGCCATGTACTAAAGACATACATACATATGGTCACGTCTATATCCCTTGCGGGGTAGACAGAGCCAACAGTCAGTCAGTTGAAAAGACTGAATGGCCACATTTAGCTATTTGGCTTAATGATAGAATTGAGATTCAAATAGTGACAGGTTGCTAGCCCATCGCCTAAAAAAAGAATCCCAACTTTTTAAGCCTATCCCTTAGTCGCCTTTTACGACATCCATGGGAAAGAGATGGAGTGGTCCTATTATTTTTTGTATTGGTGCCGGGAACCACACGGATACAATAAATACAATAGTAATGAAAAGTCATCATTAAGACTTCTGTTATGACAGCTCTCCATCATAAACCAATATGATGATTTTGCAAATGTCATGTTTGAGAGAAACTAGTAGGTACTTTTTGTCAAATGGTTTTCATTTCGTTTTGATAAATCAAAATAATGAAATACAATTCATATTTTCAGATCGTGAAATCAAATGTAATAAATGTAATGTTATTTTTCTCGCAAGATTTTCGAATTATTTAACTTCCAGTTCATTAACCGAAAATCATTTCATCGAATGGAAAACCAGTAACATTTAAAGTAATTTACAAATATTTGTAGATCGTGTTGTTACCGAATATTCCGATGTGCCGTGAATATTATTAATTAATGCTTGATTAAATTCCCTTTGATATTGCGTCTCCTTTTATCTTTCTTACATACATTTCTTCCGATTTTATTGTAATTTTGTTGAACTTTGAAAAAACACATAAAATATTATTGAATATTAGAATACATCATTTCTCCCTCTCTCTTATTAGACGGCTTGTTTGGCGCACTTGTCGGATTCACGCCTTTGAACCAAAACGTTTCAGGTTCGATACCCGGTCAGGTCATGATGGAAATGGAACTTTTTCTGATTGGCCTGAGTCTATGTTTTTTTCTGTAAGTACATACATACATACATACATGTAAATGTCCCTTGTGGCGTAGACAGAGCCAACAGTCTTACAAAGATTGAAAGGTCACGTTCAGCTTTATGTCTTTATGATGGAATTGAGATTCAAATAGTGACAGGTTGCTAGCCCATCGCATATATCGAAGCCGCCTTTTACGACATCCACGAGAAAGATATGGAATGGTTCTATGATTTAGGCATATTCCAAAACCTCCTACTTCAACGCGTTAGGCTATTTTGATAATTTTTTATAAAAATTACATTATTAAAATTGTTTTCACATAAACATATTTCACTTAATATGACATGTAAAACTTAGTGTTTAGCTGTGCGACTGGATCGCAAACAGAGCGACTGTCCGCAAACATTTGCACACGACTTCAACTGTCGCATTTTGTTTGTTATTTGTGTTGCAATGTACGAACGGCCTTACCGTTAATATTTATTATAATTTTACATACATACATACATATAGTCACGTCTATATCCCCTGCGGGGAAAACAGAGCCAACAGTCTTGAAAATACTGAATGGCCACGTTCAGCTATTTGGCTTAACGATAGAATTGAGATTCAACTAGTAACAGGTTGCTAGCCCAACGCCTAAAAAAGAATCCCAAGTTTGTAAGCCTATCCCTTTGTCGCCTTTTACGACATACATGGGAAAGAGATGCAGTGGTCCTATTCTTTTTTGTATTGGCGCCGGGAACCACGCAGCCGAGAATATATCTACTTTTTGAATTGCGATTCCATCAATAAGCCATACCTACAGCTGAACCTCGCCGTTTAATCTACTCGTGACTGTCGGCTGTCTATCCCGCAAGGGATATAGACGTGATTGTATGTACTAACATGATTTTGATGAAATTGACAATGCCGGTAGTGAGTAGGTATTGCCATAAATTTTAAAATGGCGTCCGTTCTAGAACCGAAACTCGAGAGAATTATAAAAAATGGCAAATAGCTCTCATTATTATAAGGTTTTCTGTTTCCGACTGTTTTTGTTATCTAGTCTTCTTTCTTTTTTTCCTTTTACGGCGCGGTGAACTATCGCTGTCCCATTTTACATTATAATAAAAAGCGAAACAGCGATATTTTATCGCGCGATAAAACGGCGTCGCGCATGCCATATTACGGGGGGAAAGGTGCATGCCCCTATATACGTATAATTTTTTTATGACATGAGAAAGAAATTTACATATTCTAAATTCAATTCAGTACATAATACTAGTATAGTCTCCTTTTATCTCTCTCTCTAACTGGGAACACGCAAATATGAGAGCATATTTGAGTGTTCCCAGTTGCACCCTCCGCGGTACTATGCTTAAGGGCCTGCTGTGCACTTTAATTTCCTTTTCTATTAATCAGTATTTTTCTTACAAATTAACATACATACATATAATTACGTCTTGCGGGGTTGACAAAACTAATAGTCTTGAAAAGATTGAAAGACCACATTCAATTGGGCGGCATAAAATGGCCTACAAACTTTGGGAACACTTATAAAATATTTCATACCTACAACAAAACCTTATCCTTCCCCACATGTTTCCGCAGAAATGGGCTTATTCATAAAACCACTCCTATGACAATGCTTTAAAGTTTCTTTTATCAAATTCCGAACGTTTACGTATCTTATGACATTATTTACGGAGACAAGTAAAGGCTTTCTGAATCGTCTCCAAATCGATCAGGGTTACGTTTCACACGTGCGCCAACAAATTGGCCAATCAATCGTTTGATGGAAATAACGTATCTACGAGATGATAGGAAAAAGTGCCGTGTGGTTCCCGGCACTTTGGAATAAGACCACTCCAACTCTTTCCAATAGATGTATTAGATGACTAAGAGTGTGAGGAGATTTATCTAGTCTAACTTACTATGATCTAAAATGGTAAAGGTTCCCCTGCAATGGTAGCGGAGTTCTGACAGTCATTTTGATTAAAAACTTAACTCACCGAATTGAGGATCATTGTCCAAAGATCCACATCGGGCTCCTCTCCAGAGAAGTGAAGATGTAATTGTGATGAACACTTTCGTAGCATGGCTTGCGCGACGCCATTTTTATCGCGCGAATAACTGTGCTGTTTCTTGGGGAGAGCGACAGTATTTTTTGCGATAAAAACATAAAAACTATATGCGCGTGCCATAAGCGGGCATAAGCTAGTTACATTAGCAGTTAATATTAATAACCATTTTATTTATTTAGCTACATATAATCAAATATATATGTAGATATAAATCATTTATTTAATCGTCACTCGTATTTATATTATTATAAGCTTGTTTGTTTATTAACGATATTTATGCACACGCCATACCGCTCCAAAATTCATCTCTCCTCTCATGGGTCTACAGTAAGAGATTTTTATTGAAATAAGTAGCACCTTTGTACTAGAAGTTCTGAAGTAAATGTTCCTGTATATAATTTTGTGTACATAAATAAATAAATATAAAATAAAATAAATACAAAATTCCGTAACAATTTAGGACAAAAAATAACTGTTGTGTTAGGTTTATTATTGAACTTCATCCAATTTTTTCGTCTTTATATAGCTGGAATATTCTTGAAAGAACCTATATTTCTTGCTCCCCGCCGGTCAGTAACAAGACGTGTTGAGTTTCGGACCCTTCCATCAAACTGACCGGTATGAGCTAAGAACGCAATGGAGTTTCACTCAACATCATGATGGTTATGAGATAAACAGTTGAGGTAAATTATATTACATTGTTACCGGTCATTTACCTTTTATTTATTCTAATCAGTATATTGTTTAACCGTGACTTGGATTCAAAAGGAATTTACTTCAAATACAGGTTTAGAACATATATAAATTAAATCATGTCACTATCACTTACAGGGTCGATAGAGTCAATAGTCTTAAAAAGACTGTAAAGTCACGTTCAGCCGTATGACTTAGCGATTAGAAAGCTTCCTTTTATGAAATGAGTAAATTTACTATTTTTTTTTACTCCGGATAATAATTCAAAACTCATAAAGCTCAACTTAAAGTTATTTAGAGCAAAAAAGTAAATGTTGATTAATTATACTTACGTTCCGCTATTTCTCAACTTGTTATCGTCACGTTTTTGCCGTACAAACTCCATTTTTCTAACACCTCCTTGGTCGCAGTTGATATAAATGGATTATTATTTATCATGACACTGTACACCTCCAGATTGAGATGGATTTAGGATATCTCAACGGTGAAATATAACTGAGAAAATATGGATAGTTTCCAAGAAGATCCATATCTACACAGATGCTCATACTTTCTTATTTATTAGGTGCTAACCGTTTGTTTACGATGATACTTGAAAATTATGAATAAATAAGAGAATTACTATCACACAGAAATATTAACTTATTTATTTATATACATACGAGTAGCTCTCATTATCATTTTTCAAACAAATTCTAACCAACGGCTTTTTAACTTTATGATCTTTTTATAAATCTCAATTCCATTATGCCATCCAGTTGAACGTAAGGAATAAAAAGTAGTGTTTATGTCTCTGTGTATGTGTATGTACAAAGCTATTAGACAACGTCATAATGCATTATATCTGGTCATATTTCATACTTTGGGTCCATGACGGAATGATAAATTATTTTAGTATTTCAACGGTTCGCCCTATTGGTTTTAAGTAATGGTTATTTACAGTCATAATCAGTCATGTGATCTTAAACTGTTTTATAATGTAAGATTAATCCAATCCGTTACGAATAAGTTCTGTCTGCACTTATGACGACGACACGATATTTTGAAAAAAAAAAATTTAAAACACTCATTCATATTCGGAACATGAATTCCGCTATATTCAATAGAAATAAAATCAAACGTATAAAATAGTTTCGTAAATCTAGTCATCGTACTAGATATGAAAAGAATTCAATTTGGCTGGCAAATTATTCGTACCAATCTGAAATTGTTATATCTTTGATGTTTTATTTGATTTCATTTGACATTTTCCTTTCATGCAGAATATTATTTAAGTTGTCAACCAGAATAAAAATACTCGACGTACGTTTTCTGGGTACGAAATTTATAACATATTTTTTTTTAAGATTTAAGAACTTACCTCCGAGGAGATGATTCCAAATGATTATTTCGTTCACTTAGATAAGGCATAATTTATCTCACTCTCTCTCTCTTTCTGTCTCTTATAGTTCCGATTTACATATACACACAAAAATTCGCCTGTTCCTCGGGGGTAGGCAGAGATTAAATCTTTTCACTTGTTGCGATCTCTGCATACATACTTCTTCGCTTCACCCACATTCATAACTCTCTTCGTGTAAGCTCGGCGGTTTCGACTGATCTTGACCTGACCTTTTGCCAAGATGCCTTTTTTTGACCAGATTAAAAAGGAGGTTATCAATTCGATTGTACTGTGTTTTTATTTTTCATCTTGTTACCATATTGAATTAATTTTGATGATTTTTTAAGGATTTACTTTCGAGGTGGTCCCATTTTGTTATTATAGAGGTACATCCTATACTTATTATCACAGGTTTCAAATTTTTATTGCTATCAGTGGGACTATTGTTTTCGAGACCTTTGATAAAGTATAATGTTTTCTCTGTCCACAGTTTCGATAAACTTTCGATGATGATAAGACATATCACTTATCAGTACATACACCACAGATATTCAAACATTTTTTTGCAACACAAATAATCGGATCGTATCCACATGTTCTCAAGTTTGTCGATTTGTCTAAAACAATTCACATTTCAGCAAAACGTTATACAAATTAGTGCTGCGGTGCTCTCAGACAGGTGAATTAATTGTCGCATATGTTGTACACGTTTAATAATCCTACGAGACGTACAGACGAGAATGTGAGTTGATGTTTCGGTGAGCCAAGTTTCGAAGAAACAAACAATGTTGCTATTAATTTGTTTTCAAATTGATAATTACTTATTAATGTTTATTTATGATTATTTTTCAGTTCTGTATATTAAGGTCTTAATATAGGTACTTAATGGCTCGTTAGTCTGCATTATCTTAGGTAAGCATCTGAATATTTTAATTAAAGTGAGTATCAAAAATTTTAATATCGTCCTTGTAATAGTTTATGAATAGCTCATGTTGATCAGTTGAAAATATAAAAAAAGCTATCTATATATTTACATATAAATGAGCAGACCTATTTCCCAGCGGGATAGGTAGAAATTACAACTTTCCACTAGCAACGATCCCTGCGTAGGTACTTTTACTTTATCTACATACACCACTCTCCATGCAAACTCGACAGCAGGTATAAGGTATTTTTAATTTTTTTATACAAAAATAATTAATTGTGCTACGAAGCATCCTAAAGAGTATTGTAAAAGACGACTAAAGAAAAGGCTAATTAACTAAGGATTCTCCTTAAAGGCGACGGGCTAGCAATCTGTCACTATTTGAGTCTCAATTCCATCATTAAGCCATACAGATGAACGTGGCTCTGTCTACCCCAAATGGGATATGTATGTGATAATATGTATGTATGAATGAAGCAACTTATTTACTATTCATAAACCTGAAAGTGTATTAGACCAGCTTCCAATGCTATTTTGTATTGCATTTGGAGTTTTACTGACGGACATAACAAAGTTTTATTAAGTTTATCCTATTGTTCGTCTTGAGAAACCAGATTTTTATTATAGTATTTTGAAATTACATTTGTTATTTGCATCTCAAATTAGGAACATTAATTTTGATTGAGGCAGGCTTTTTTGTTTTTGAAGATAAAATGTGCTTGGGTAGTGAAAAAACATAGTCGGGGTTAATACGAAATGACATAGTCACAACAAAACTTACATATATACGTATATGTATATAGAGCTATGTATATGTACATATATATTTATATGTCTCGAGATACATATATCTGAGTGATTGACAGATAGATACCCTACGGCCAAAACTACTGGGCATAGGAAGCTGAAATTGTAGTGAAAGTTCCTTGTGTAGGTCTAGGGCTGAACTAAGAAAACATTTCTAGAAACCCTCGCGAGAACAGTAATTACCCAGATTTTTCCTTTTAATACGGGCGGAGCTGCGGGTGTACACTCGTGAATTTATAAAAATATATAAAGACGTTGAAAGTAAAAAGGTATTTTTATTTTCGGCGTATTTATCCTTAAAAGGTGGTAAGCTACTCAGTTTTACGTCCTCGCTTCATTTATTTTGCATTATCCGTTCAACCGGCAGTCGTCGTAATTCAATACACGGCTGAGAATTCCATCAATTCATAATACGAGTTTGCGAACTTCTGAATAAGTCAGGAGGCGAAGGATGCTTAGCCGTATTTCAAACTTTAATCTTAATAACTTAATTTTGAATGGTTTCCAATACTTCTTTAAACTTAAAAAAGTATTTGAAATGCTTATTGCTTGCGATCTTCAAAGTTCTATTTTTCCAACCTCTTGTATCATTACGTACATATGAAATAAGAAAGTGGGAAAAAGTAATAAAAGTGAAGCTTTGTCAACATTCGTGAATAATCCAGCAACCACACGGCCTTGGAAATCTCCAAATTTAAGTCTAAACTGAATAGTCTTTAGTGATGATTTCCTCTGACACGAATTAAAGCAATCTTGATTGGCATCAAGTCTAACAAATCCAGTCGGCCATAGGTTGCACTTGGCATGCACATCAAAGGAATCTTGCATCTAATTCGATGAACCTAATGCTATATGAACCTCAGATTAAATGGCTTATAACAAGACTAATTTTAACGTGTACATACATATTACACATATAGTCACGTCTATATCCCTTGCGGAGAAGACAAACCCAACAGCTTTGAAAAGGTTCAACTGCATGGTTTAATGGTGTAAATGAGATTCAAACAGTGACATGAAACACTTTATGCGTAGTCGACCATCTTCTTTCTTCCTTCATAGGAATTATCAAACCATAAAAATTGAAATAGATTTCTTCCATTTTACACATACTCAAAACCGCAAAAAATAGACTAGATCTAACTTTATCATTAAACTTTCAAAGCTGACAGTTTAAACGACAACGACAAACTGAATCACAGTTTTATTTGCTTACAACGTAACTTCGAAAACTAACGTCGAACTCAAGAAGTGCAGACGGTACATTCCTCACGTCTTTTATATTAAATTCATGTTTCAGTAATACTCTTTCGGAGTTTTGAGAAATGCATCTCGTAACGTTATGCAGATTGAGGTTTAAGAATTCTTGTTGGAAATGGTTTTCTTTTTAAACTTTTCACTTTTGTTTCGGAGATTCCAATTACTTTGTTGTCTGGGGTCGGTAGAACAATCACTTTTAACCGCGTTTAAATAATATTTTGACAATCAGTGAGTCAGTGAGTTCACACTCGTCCTGAAGTCGTTCTAGTAAGGACTAGTGATGGTTGTGAATTCTGAGAAAATAATTTTTTTCTACAGTTAGCCATGTTCTTTTTTTTTTATTAAGATTTGCATAATAAAGATGGGACACCGACATCTGAATTTTTTCACAAACGTTAAAATTCTCTCTCTCTTTCTTGCTTTTTGGTTAACGGATGTGGTAGAAAGTGAAAGAAAGTATTGTTGAGAAATGAAATATTGCCTTTCGATGTAACTGAATAAGGGGCTGGTCGGTTTACCGATTCGCAATTTTTTCCGGTAGTCTCCTACCATACAGAGTTCACAATCCTTCTACCTCCTGGCTTTAGTCTCGGTTGCATCATCACTACTCTGGAGAGGAGCCTTAAAGATGATCTGGAATTGGGTGGAGTCAGGTTTTTATACGAAGCGACTCCCGTCTCACCTCCGCTACCTTTGCAGCAGAACCTAACCCGCATTGGATCGATCATGATCATACTCAGTCACTTGTCTGAATATGCAAGTTTCCTCACGATATTTTCCCTCACCGTAAGAGCATCGGTTAGTATTTAAAGAAATGTACATGTACTTTGAAAAAAGTCATTGGTAAGATTTGAACCTGTGTCTTTCTGCGCATCACGCATTTTAGCCGGACATCTTATCGATTCGACCACCGACGTTCTTAAGTACAGAATTTATACTTATATGTACTTTCTATGCATGCGAAAGTTATAGAGAAAAATTTGCTTGTATATTTTTTATTTATTCCTCGGCAAGTGAAGTCAGTCAAGTGAAGTAAATTTTCTTAGTATTTCACACACTTAGTATTGTTTGTTTAGTAAAAAAAAACTACTCATTCCGTGGTGAAATACCTTCGCAAGCAAACGAAAACGCGCAATAAAGCTATATGCTATTATATTGTAAGAGATATACCTTATTTTACAACCCTTTCACGTAAACATATCAGGTGTAGTAGGTATAAGGTCTGATAAATTGCACGTCTAGCTAAACGCTGGAATTTTTCAAGTAAATTGCTTTGGGCGAAGCTTCGCAATTGCTTTGAATTACCTCGTACTTTGCTTATTAACAAACTTATAACGTAAGTTATGTTTGTTAAAATAAATTGTTTTTAGTAAATTGCGAAGCGAAAAAGTATACAGGGATCGTACCAAGTGGAAAGATGCATTTATTACAAAGAAGCATTTATTAGAAAGAAGCATTTATTTCAAAGAAGCATTTATAACAAAGAAGCATTTATTACAAAGAAGCATTTATTACAAGGAAGCATTTATTACAAAGAAGCATTTATTACAAAGAAGCATTTATTACAAGGAAGCATTTATTACAAAGAAGCATTTATTACAAAGAAGCATTTAAGACGAGGACAACTTTTTGGGTGGCATTTGTTCGGTGGATAAAAATAGCCGATCTTGTGAAACTCTAAAGTTGCAGTAACTCATGTAGTCTCTGCCTACCCCTTCGGGAACGAGGCGCGATTTTATGTATGTATGAAGTTTTACAAACAACACAACGTTAATCTAGAATTGTTAAATTCATGACTTCGTACTTCTGCTCAATAATTTGTTTTTATTAAGAAATGACTACCTAAGAGATCAGTAACAAAAATACGTATTTCTCAAGTTTCAAAATTAATGAATACAAAATATTCAGAAATTATTGAAGAAAATGATGCAGTGCAGTTTATTACCACATCCTCTGTACTGACGCTAATATGTTTATGTATATATATATATATAAATATATATATAAATGTGCCGTGTGGTTCCCGGCACCAACGAAAAAAAAGAATAGGACCACTCCATCTCTTTCCCATGGATGTCGTAAAAGGCGACTAAGGGATAGGCTTACAAAATTGGGATTCTTTTTTTAGGCGATGGGCTAGCAACCTGTCACTATTTGAATCTCAATTCTATCATAAAGCCAAATAGCTGAACGTGGCCATTCGGTCTTTTCGAGACTGTTGGCTCTGTCTGCCCCGCAAGGGATGTGGACGTGACAATATGTATGTATATAAATATATATATATGGCCTATCAGTCTTTTCAACACTGTTCTCTCTGCCTACCCCGCAAAGGATATAGACATGATTATATGTATGTACCTATATTCCGATATCTTATCCTAGAATATGTCTACTCGATAACTAATGTACCGTAATAATGGACAATGGCCGATCATCGCCGGTAACTGGGCAACGGGTCAATTTGATGGCTTGGGAATACACAAGGATACACTAATGTACTTATAGAGGTTCTGATAACGACATTGTACTGCTTTTGTTGTGTGGCAGACAGAAGAGAGAGCGTATATCATTCTGTTCCTATCCAATAATAGTAAACGAGCAATATTTGTATATATTTGACTGTTGGCTCTGTCTACCCCGCAAGGGATATAGACGTGACCATATGTACATATGTATTTGTATACCAGAGGCCGTATGATGGAAACCTATCATAACAATCAATCCAGCGGGACCTATGGGATACAAGGTAGCCTATGTGTTAGTTTGGGTCTTTAACTACCTACATAAATTACATCGTAATTGGTTCAGTAGTATTTGCGTGAAAGAGTAATAAACATCCATACATACATACTCACAAACTTTCGCAATTATAACATAAGTAGGATTTGGTTCTAACAATTTTGTTAAACTTTGATAAATAGGTCTAGCCGGATCCGACGTTTGACGAAATTCGTTAATTTCACCCAAAGCCCATCAGGCTCGATCGCCCAGGTATAACTCATAACTCACAATAACTCTATTCTGAGCTATGAGTCTACTTGCTGTGCATTGATCTTACGATTAGGGCAAACATCGTGAGAAAACCAGCATATCCAGGCTACTGAAGTTGTAACCATGGTCAACTGTTTAACTTAACGATCGATTTGAAATTCAAAGATACTCGTAGCTTCGTTGCTAACCGACCAAGAGACCTCAACTGACCTTCTCACCCTAGAAATTAGATAACATTTGACCACCGAGTTCCAGAGCTAAACTAAACTACGGGGAACCTCGGACAATCAAACTTTAGTACATTATTCAAACACTGAAATGATAGCTTTACTATTTATTAAACTGCTACAGTTGAGAACAAAACCACGCTAAATTTGTTACGGGAGTATTCAATTAAAACTTTGATAGTATTAATATTGTGAATTGTGGCTGTTCCAGTAATATGAGTTTCGTTTTATTAGAGGTTTATGGATTACGTTAAAGAATTCGTATTTATGAAAGGAAAATGTAACTAATATAATCTTCAGCACTGAAAATAGGATTTAGGATAAATTTGGCAAACTAATAACTTAAATTAATATAAATTATTTGAACTTGGTTTTCATGGACAAAATGACCATTCGCAAAAAAATATTGTTTGTATGTAAACTCTTTATTGCACAGAAATATTTGTATATTTCATTATATTTGTTTTGCATAAAATTTACTCATTAAGAATGTAGCCTTAAGTAATTAGCCCTTGATAAGTAACAAGGGTCACTTTTCATCACAAAACAGCTGAACGGCAAGTGAGATATTTTATTAATAGAAAAAATTGCAGTTACTTCAGAACACACGGGTAAAATGAAAAGTTTCGTTTAAGAATTTCAGTTCCCGCGATAATTAAGGGATAGTGCATCCCTAGACCACATAAAGAAACTATCTGCCAATTTCGACCTCTAGACCTAGCGGTATACATATGTTTACAATGATATGTCAGTCAATCAGTATCCACTTTAAAATACAGTGGTTGAAATCATAACTCTCCTCAACAAAATCGGATAGCACTAAGACTGTACAAGTAATTAAGGTACAAGTTGACCGCTATCCTCATACCGTAACATGCAGTTACACATCCGTCCAATTACCTGGATAGTGTTAGGGCAATATTAACCGTACGAGAGGATCCCATTAATTCGAAACATGTAGGGTTGGAACCCTGAGGCTTAGTTAGCGGAGACCGTTTGCATGTCATGTGATTTGGTTGTATAACCTAATTTTAACTCGTGATACATGTCTACGTATATGACGACTTTCACGTTTTAGACAGGGCTAATAGTCGCTATATCTGGAAGAATTATAATAGCCGTTTCCCTAAAGAAGATCTTATATAATTAACTTTTATATACGGGAAGTAGACAAATACTATGTTCATTCTTTACTACCAAGCCAGCATGGAAACAATCTAGTCCAATCTAAAGAAAATATGTTATTTTTAATCTACATACATACATTATACCACTTATTTATCTCGAAAATACTGAACGGCATAGATATTCAGTCCCACAAACACTCAAAGACCATTTATTTTGAACCTAGCCATGAATAATATGAAAATGCTAGAATTACATGAGCAAAATTGGACATGTACACAGAATGTCGATCAACGTCGGGATTCACTGAAATAGCGCTTCCAATCTGCGCAACACATGTTTGTAACCATTGACTTCAATCAGTTTATATTTACTGGACACTATAATACTACTAAGATCCAATGATGAAGAGTTAGACGGTTCGATTCGTATCATAACCCGACTTTTGACTTTGAATAAACCGAACACCGGTATCTGCTCCAGAGAGTTAAGAAGGCAATCGGACTAACATCATAAGGATGATGACTCCATGCATTTTTCAGAAATGAAATGACTATAATATAAAATAGTAACGGGAATAGGATAATGTAGGTAGAATTAACCATAAGTATAAAAGGTCTAAATTGAACAAGTGTAGAATATAATGACACCAAATCTATTCGTGGACATTATAACAAGTGATTTATGCATCGATACTAATAGTATAACGATTAAAAATTTTATTTATATTTTAGTTTGAAGATATGGAATATCTTCAGTAGTAATATAAGCTTTTTCTCGATCTGAAAACTAGCATGAGGCGAATCCCTGAATAAAGAGTAGTGTACTAAAAGATTAAGAAACAAAATAAACAACAATATCTATCCTACGCTTGTTACTGATTAAACGAATTTTGGTTTGCTTACGGCTATAAATATGGTAAATTTTGATCACACTTCAATTACACAGCTGTAAATAGAATTATCCTGTCTAGTAATTGTTTAGAGATCTACGGTTCGGTGTAGCCAACCCAGCCGCCCGTCAATCATATGCAATGCCAGCCAACTGATATTCCATATTTGAATCCCAACGAATATTATAAATGCGTAAGGACATAAGTTTATTTGTTTATTTATTGTCTCTACCGCTATCTACTGAACCAATTTTCTTGAAATTTAAGCATGTATATAACTAAGAGTCTCGAAAAGGACAAAAATTATTCCCGTGGGATTTGCAAAAGCCTGTATTCCTTTGTAGGTGGCGCTAAATTGGCTGTGGGTGAAGATACGTGTGATAACAGAGATAACGCGTGAAGAGGCCACAAACAAACAAACTTTACTTATTCCTATTTGGACTTATTCCTATTTCTATGATTATATCATATTTCTGTTACAATAACCAAGTCTTATAACGATGTCAACGATGTTTTGACGGCCTCTGTGGCGCAACGGTAGTACGCTTGTCTGTGACACCGGCGGTCCCGGGTTCGAATCCCGAAATTCGAATGAGAAAAGAACTTTTTCTGATTGGCCTGGGTCTTAGATGTTTATCTATATAAGTATTTATCATAAAATATAATATCGTTGAGTTAGTATCTCGTAACACAAGTCTCGAACTTACTTCGAGGCTAACTCAATTTGTGTAATTTGTCCCGTATATATTTATTTATTTATTTATAACGATGTCAAATCAAACATTTGTGTTACACCACAAAATTATTCATACTAATATTGACCGTCGTTGGTACTTAAATTTAACCATAATCAGACTATAACGAAGCATATTCCGCAATTCGCACTGAATTAATTATTTGTTATACCTTTAGCCAAAATTGCTTGCGGTAAAATCAGTTTTCAGGAACAGTTGAAAATTTACTTTGGGGCTAAAATACATTGTATGCACCTATATATTTTAATGAGACTATCAATATCATGATGATGTTTAATTGAAAAATAAAGTTTAAAACATAATCGCGAGATCTGCATTCATGGCGATATTATTACTATTATTATTTAAAATAACCATTGAAAAATGTTAAGTACAGAATATGTCAATATACTCGTATAAAGAGGACATAGATTGACAGCAATATCGCGTCGAGCAAGTAATCGCGAATTTGTATTGAATTGCATTAGTGTCATCGCGTTACCACTAGGTGGCGTTCATCAAATCACATACATCTATATATTTATATCGATGAGATGAGATATATCTCATCGAGGCGCGGCGCGTGCCGACGTTAGACAATGTTAGTGTGAACGGACCCTTAAGTTTTGTCAAATCACAAAATGTAGCAACATATTTCCAAGCCACATTTACAATATATAAGACGGAAGATAAAAATCCCAACAATAACCTCAAAGCAAATATATAACTTAATTTTCTCTGTTTGAATCCCTTTCGGGCTGAAACAGTCCCTCGATTGTTTATTCGGTACATGTATATCGAAATAGTTACACAAAGGCCGTAGAACAAAATAGAGAAATTACAGAAACTTGCAAAGAATTTTGGGAAATATATAAAAAAAAAAAATTCGTAAAGGAATTTATGTACAAGCTGTCTTATAAAAAATAGCGTTGATATTGAAAGGGGGTACTAAGTATATGTATAAGTAGACAGTAATTAAAATTTTATGGAAGTTTTAATTCAAAATGTTATTTGTTAAAAACAAAATATTATTTGATTCAAGGTCTGGCTTAACTAATATGGCTTACTCAATCAGAGCATAGTCAATGGCGCTCCTAGTGCTCCTCTCCAGAAACATGGGGTAGTAAATGGGTCGCCAAAAGGAAGAACTTTTTGTATAGGTATGTACTTCTGTAAATTTTTATTTAGTACCGATAGACAATGCTAGGCATGTTTACAATATCCGGCAGTGATTTACAGCTTATAATAAACTATTTGTTGTGTACCGGTTAAGAAAATGATCTGAAAACGTTTACGCCACTGCGAAGGAGGATGTTCAAATTCACTGTTGGCTCTGTCACCATACCAATGTAGAAGACACGTATTTTGTCTGCAATAACACAGGCGTGAAGGATACGAATGAGGAAATAGTTTGATTGCTTACTGATGATAATGCTATGAACCGTAAGAACACTTACGGTGAGGGAAAACATGAGGAAACCTGCTCCTTCAGGCCACTGAATGTGTAACCATTATCCAATATGCGTCCCTTGCAAAGGTTGCAGAGGTCAGATGAGAGTCTCTTCGTGTAAAAACCTGACTCACCCAATCCAGGGTCATGGTCGTAAAAGTGCATCTCGGGCTCCTGAAGAAGAAGAAGAAGGAAGAGGCGAGAGTTCCTCACGTGGTAATTTTTTTTTTGACAATTTACACAGATTGAGTTAGCCTCGAAGTAAGCTCGACACTTGTGTTACGAGATACTAACTCAACGGTACTATATTTTTATAATAAATACTTATATAGATATACATCCAAGACCTAGGCCAATCAGAGAAAGTTCATTTCTCATCATGCCCTGGCCGGGATTCGAACCCGGGACCTCCGGTGTCACAGACAAGCGCACTACCGCTGCGCCACAGAGGTCGTCAATAAACAATTAACAAAACTATCATCAGCTTCCAGATGGTCTGGTCTAGCGAAGAAAAAACATAGTGCGTGCCAGCTGCTTCTCTTCTCGTGCAAATTATAAAAGTCACTCTTTAGTGACTTTTATAATTTGCACTTTAGTTTTTTTTTCCTTTGAAAAGGATTTCAAACTTGGGATTCTTCTTTTTGGCGATAGGTTAACATTCGTCAGTCACTATTTGACTCTCAATTGCATCGCTAAGCGTGTAAATGTGGCCTTCCAATCATTTCGAGATTGCTGCCTCTGTATACCCCGTAGTAAAGACATGATTAAATGACTATAATGTATCATTATCAGTGGCTTTTAACCACTTATATTTTGTATCAAGACACAGCTTTCTAAATTAAAGTATTGTGAAAACCGAGTTTCCGCCGCGTCGCTGTGGTAATACAAACTTCAAAATGTACATTAATTTTGCTGTGTCCCTGTTGCATTTTAATAGCAGTCATCTACTGGACTAGGACACAGCATACGTACTGTCAGCAAAAGTTGCGGTGGATTGAGAGTTTTATAAAAAATGTGAGCGCTTGCGACAATTTACATTATTATGTTAGTTTCATTTTTATTCTCATGTATAAGTGAATTTTTATTACGAACATTTAATTTTATATAATATAAAGGAAGGTCCATAAAAAATATAGTTTATAGTGTATACTTTTTTTTTGACAACATAAAAATTCTAAGTAGTTGTAAAAAGACCACCTCTTTCCACTTACCACGATCCCTGCTTACTTATTTCGCTTCTCCACATTCATAACTCTCTTCGTGCAAGCTCGTCAGTTTCGGGTACTTTTGACCTGACCTGTTGCTAGAAAGTCGATAAGATTGAGCGCCTGAATTTTTCAGCGAAACACCGGTCAAGTGTAACGCTCTACTCAACGGCGCGTCTCAACGGCGTCATTCTGAAACTAGCTTTAGAACACCCCTAGACATATGAAACCTATAAACCAAATTTCAAATCTCTACACCCAGTGGTTTGATCTGACCGTTTGATTAATTAATAGGTCAGTCAATCAGTCAGCATCTTCTTTCATCCTTATAGATAAACACATAATGTACGTACAGATTACACGTCAGAGAGATACAGTCTATAGCCAAATTAATTTCATTAGTAAATTTCATTAGTAGTAAGCACGGCTAGGACTATTTGTTGCTGACCGTCCTTATAGACGCTTCGCTATTTTGGTGCAAACGGTATATTAATAGGCCACTCAGGACAAAACTTTTTCTGTACTTCTTCTGGAAATTTATGGTCACTAGAGCTCCCTTATTTCTTATGAAAGTTTCTTAGTACCTACTTGAGAGAATCCATACCTATAAATATATTTTGGGAAATGATGACCTACTGACTTATTTTTCAATGCCAAATCGAAACGTTTATTCGGTGAATTGATTCATTCATGTGTTAGCAGAATCACGAAGATCAGACGGGAGTTGCTAACACATTCCTTGATCGTGATCATATACGGGCTCTTTTGTCTAGGGATAGACAGATACTATATCCTTTCATTTGCCACCACATCTTTTGTTTTGGTAATCCATATTTTATCAATATTTTTATGCGAGCAAGTGTACCTGATTTGAACTATTCTCAGACGTCTCCGATTTGATCATGGTACGTTTGACGGACATTTCCATTTACACCTCTTATATTTTAGTTGACCTAATTCCATTCACCTTAACTAATATGACTAAACCATCTTTAGTATTTCTCTAAGATGTATAAGCTATGTATTGCTCTAAGTGAAACCTATTTTGAAAACATTTTATGTGTGATGTAGTAGTGATAGGTAAACACAGAAACTGCAATTTCTAATTTAATTGTACGTGCGCAAAACTATTAATATTAATTGAATTGTAATTTAATGCATGCTTGCATGAAGAGAATTATGAATGTGGATGAAACGAAGGAAGTATGCAGAAATCGTGGCAAGTGGAAAGAGGTAGTCTCTTACTACCCCTAGGTATGTATCGGACTACCGTAAGACTGCCTGCTTCCACTAACCATGGAAATTAAGTTATTATAAAGAAAGTCGTCGAACGTACCTGGATTCAAATCCAATCCCACTGCGGCCATATTCCAATCCAAGTGTGTAAAATTCTGAAAATTTAATAAGAGAAATTCTTATGAAGTAACTGTGAATTTTAACCTAACTATAAATCACGGTCTACAACGCGACAAACTAGAAAACAATGTATGCAAATTTAATTTTCGCTTGCATACAAATTGGCCGGAATTTTGTCGCTTGTATTTCTCAATGAACAACATGGTTTTAACAGTTTTGTTAGTTTATAGCGGAGGAATATGTATTCATTCATTCGAATGTTATTTTTATTATGTTGGTACATATGAATGTGCACGGGTCCATGAGCATCGGTTATTTAGATGTTCATAGGGCGGAAGCCAATATGAACAGGCTCTTTGGTACCTTTTGTTCTAAAGTGAGATATGAAGATGAACCATTGGGATAATTATTATTTATTTGAAATGAGAGTACTAAAGGCAAAACCCCTGCAATGATCTCTTCGGCTCAATCTAAAATACTAACGCCAAAGATAAAAATACTAAAGCGACCACACGGCACTAACTTATATTTGACCATTTGAGTAAAAATTACGACAAAGGCACGAATATGAAGACATAAATGTAATAAAGTATTTCTGAGAATCCATACATGTGCTAAACCAGCTAAGTCTTTTCTACATTCAGTCTTCGTTCCGCCACTCACGAAGTGAAACATAACTCTAAGTTCGCATTTGAGTTTAACCGTTGTTATTGCATAATTTATTTTCTTTATGCAATGTAGCGATGAATTAATTGATTTATGGTTGGTTTTAAAGTCCTATAATTTTCAAAGACGTATTGTGAAAATAGTGCTATTTTATGTATTTTAATTATATGATTGAAAAAGTGAGAATAACTAGATGGCTAATTATTTGTTAAAGTACGTTTAGGACGTATAAGTACATGTTTTTGCGGTAACTGTGGAGATATGAACATTAGTCTTGATGACCTTGATAATCAGTTTAATGGAATTTATACAATTAAGAGATGACTGATGAATCTTTATCAGGTTAATTGGAGAAATTCAAATTTGTTGTTACCGCCAAATAATGCAAGTCATACGATTGAATAAGAAGATTTTCTCAAGACTTCTGATAACAAGATGGACAAGAAGAAAATATATCCTAATTTTTTTCGTAATATTCTTATGTTTTCTTTCAAGTTTTTATACAATCATACTCGTAAGATCTAGTACGATACTAAGTACTCATAAGAGTAACCTTTCATACGTGGTGGTGCATTTGGATTTCAAGAGAACTCCATTAAAATTGGATTATCTGAAACGGCTGCTATATGAGTTAAAGAATCATGGTGCAACTGCGCTTTTGCTAGAATATGAAGATATGTTTCCGTACGAGGGAGAGCTGATTAGTTTGAGAAGCAAACATTATTATACCAAAAAAGAGGTAAATTAAGTTTGAATAGTAGTAAATATCGTCATATCGTCAATCATGATCGATCCAGTACTGGTTAGGTTCCCCTGCAAAGGTTGGAGGCGGTGGAGGTCAGGTGGGAGTCGCGTCGTGCAAAAACCTGACTCATCTAATTCAGGATACATGGTCATAGGCACTCTCCAGAGTGGTGAGGATACAACCGCGACTAAAGCCAAACAGAAGAAGAAGTAATAAATATCATCATCATAGAGTGTTATTTTTCTTGTCATGTCTCTCTCCACATCTTAATACTAATAAGAAGCTGTTGTTTATTTCATATTTTTTGTCTTTTATGTACAGCTTAAACAATTTCTAGAACATTCAAATGCATTGGGTCTAGAGATAATTCCACTAATCCAAACCTTTGGTCACCTCGAATTTGTATTGAAGCACAACAAATTTAGACACCTCAGAGAAAACTTTGCGTACATTGACTCGCTTTGCCCCAGCAAGAAGGAAAGTAGAAGATTAATCAAAAACTTGCTGTTTCAGGTATTTTTTCATTTCAATTTCAATTTTATAACCTTTTGATGATTGAACCTATGGTACATACATACATATTGTCACGTCTATATCCCTTGCGGGGTAGGCAGAGCCAACAGTCTTGAAAAGACTGAATGGCCTCGTTCAGCTATTTGGCTTTATGATGATATAAATAGTGACAGGTTGCTAGCCCATCGTTTAAAAAAAAGAATTCCAATTTTGTAAACCTATCCCTTAGTCGCCTTTTACGACATCCATGGGAAAGAGATGGAGTGGTCCTATTATTTTTTCATTGGTGCCGGGAACCACACGGCACTAATGAAAAAGTTTTGATATATTTAGCTAAATGACTTAATGATATAATTGTGATTAAGAAAGATTGTTAACCCATTGCCTTTCTTGAAACATTTTATTTTGGATATAAACGTGAACAAAAGACCTTTAGATCAAAAGTCTTTTGAGATTGAATGTAGAATTTATTATAGAAATGATAATGGTGAAAATTTATTCAATTGTAATCGAAATCTTTTACAGGTTATAGAGTTCCATAAAAGCATTACTCCATTAAAACACTTTCACGTTGGTTGCGACGAAGTGTACAATATGAATTCTTGTAAAAATTGTGTGGAACGAAATCTAACCAAGTTGTAAGTACTTATCTATATTGCATCAACAACATTTTATAAACAACATTACTACTAAAAACAATTTACCTTATTCTAGTTGTGTTAATGGAGAAACTGGAACAAAACATGTAGCTTGTTGGCTCCCTTTTTCTTTACTGTACTGTACTTTTATGTCTATCATCAAATATTTCAGAGAAATCTACTTGGACCACATTCAAACAGTCACTAACATGGTGAAGGACTTTTCTCCAGGAACGACCGTACTTATATGGGATGATATGCTTAGAACAGTATCACTTACTAATTGGAACATCAATACTAATATTCCAGTAGAACTGGTTTATTGGAACTACGAAAAATCCTTTCAAGTATCGCATGTTAACCTTATGAAATATCATAAAACATTTCCAAACATTTGGATCGCAACAGCATACAAGGGCGCTGATGGTATTGAAAGTGTTCTTCCGAACGTTGAAAAAAGATTCTTGAACCATTTTACTTGGCTGCAAGAAATTTATGACTATACATTTGGAGGTGAGAAAGAAGTGTTTAATTTCAAAGGCATTATTTTAACAGGCTGGTCCAGATACTTTCACTTAGCGCCGTCTTGCGATCTTTTACCTGCGTCAATACCAAGTCTCATATTAAATTTGTTATTAGTCAAAGATTTCATCACAGGTGATTTCACGAGTGCTGTAAAAACTAAATGGTTCTTTAAATTAAATGATCCATCTGGTTACTTTCATGAATATTTGAATCATAAACTGGAAAAGTCACTTCAGTGTGAAAGTGTCGAGGTTTCATTTAGTAACTTTAATAATAAACTAGTAGATTTTGATAATTTACTTCTTAGTAACTGCAATTTTGAAGAATGGAAATTTTACGAACATTTGAAGCAATATTTAGAACTTAATTCCAATGTTGTTACCTCACACAAAGTATCAAAGTACATACAGAGAAATAAAGTCATTAATGGAGAAAATGAAAGTAGTTGGTGCAAAGATGTTTCGAACCAAGTAATTGAAATAAACGCTTCATTAACAAATACCATGAATAAGTACTATGAAACTGACTTTATTGTTGAATATGTTTCTGATAAAATATCGTATCTAACGAAAACTATTGTAAAAAGCTGTGGTATTTTATATAACACCTAAGTTAGGGCTTTTATTATTTATTTCAATAAGTATGCTTTTTTTACTGTATTTTGATGTGTATTGCTGATGTTTTTTAGATGAAATGGGAATAGTGGAAAGTATCTTGATCAATTGGGCGACATTCTGACTAGTCATCAGTCAATAAAAGGTATAAAAGAAATAATAATACACTTATTAAAGGTCGCATACTCAATGACTTTATAATAAACATTAATATCCCAAATATTTCACCAAATATGCAGCCTGCTGTACGTATTTATCTGATCAGGACATAAGGAGCCCGTTAATTAAATTCCTTCTAAGGTCCCAGACTTCCATTAAACCACAATGGTTCGAAAAAAATATTATTGGACATCATTGTAAAACAATGATTTAAAAAAATAAAGCAGTTGATTAAATCAAAATAAGAGTAGAAATTTTATTGTAACTTAACTATGTACACTTGAAACCAATAAGTGTAAATCATAAGTCTATGACAATGTTGTTAAAGAAATAAAAAGGAAATAGTTCTCACATTGCTATGGACTTTTTTTTGCTTTCGTCATAGTCATGTAAAATATTTCTATTAGTTTCGAAGGGCATTTCATTTTCTTGTCTTCTGTATATCAAATTTAAAGATTATAATAACCAGTATGGGCTGTGCATCGTTTGTCATTTACTCAGTAACGGAAAAGTTTAAATATATTGATATTGATTATACTTAGCGTTAAGTGCTTTACGTGTATCCTCTCGGTGTTCCGCAAAGAAATCCATTGAATCACCGGCGCTGGAAAATAAATCCTATGTGAACTCGCCCAGTCTGTTTGTGGTTTGGAAAATGTCTGTCTATTTGTGCGGTTTTGTTACTCCGATCGTATTGTAAGATACGAACACCAAGTTCAATTTTGTATTTAAAGACCATTGCTCTCGGCTTCAATGGTTTATGAAATAATGGATCAGGTTTTATCTTCTTCTGCTTTTTTTTTTGCCTGCGCAATGTTCAGATATTGCCAATTTGAAATGAATTTCGGACGTGTTATGTCTGCGTATTTAAAAAACTTTTCTGATGTGCTTATTTAAGGAATTATAAAAGTCTCTTATTCTTATCAAAGAGTGTTCACCGACGAGAACATAACGATTTTCATTTTTTTAAATGTTATGCTCTATATATCTTGTTAAATGTGCTGTTGGAAATTTTCCTAAAGATTTCAGGCTATGTCAATATGTACACTATTAATATTATCTTCTTTGAGACATTCTGACGCCTGGGTACATGAAGGGGTACGTATTAAACAGATATTTAAAGCTTTGTTTTGCATTAAAATTATAAAACTTAAATAATAAAAACTTTTATTTACACACACAGCAACGATAAAAGTAGAAAACATAATTTCCATAAAATTAGTAACAATATCACCTATAACGCGAGGTTATATAATTAGCACCAATTCACTACTAAACTATGAAGTTTAATTCTATGACAGGCAGAAAAACTTTAAAAATTTCTTCTACTAAATTGTAGGCTCTGATGAATTCACTATATTTTAGTCAATAATTTATGACACTTCGTCAATTTTACCACATTGTTACGCTCCGATTATGAATGCACGATTTGATGGAGTCAGCATTAAAAAAACTCGATATATTTATGCCCGTGTAAGTGACTCTGCTCTTTTATTACATTATTCCCATTAAAAATCGAATTTCAGCTGTAGAACATAATACAAATACAACGTAATACGAATACAATACAAATTATCTTTATTGCCCATAAACTGAAGAATAGTCATATACAGCCGTAAAGCGAAATATTCAATATGAAAACATTATTTATCTCATCTCAAACACAATTTTATCACAATCGTACAAAAATTACTCACTAAATCAATGACTAGCATAACGTTATCACTTTACTATATCTATCTTGTCAATTAGTCGTACATTTATAAATGGTACAAATAATGTGTTACCTTAAGTATTTTGTTTTTCTGCCTGCATCAAAAAAACTTAAGAACCTTATCTATTTTTTGGATCATCATTTTCATCTTTTACTTTACTTTCTTTATTTTTATCTTCTGTGTCATTCCTAGGTTTGTGAACCGGAACTATTTCAGTCGGCGGTGGAGTCATCGGCACTAAGCTACCGTCATCTTCAGAAACTTTCAAACCTATAGTCGCTCCTAACTTAGCACTGGCCTGCTTAAATGTATTTGACAATTTAACTTGCACGACATTAATGCACATAGATGTTAAAGCCAATCCAAAGACTAAATAGAAAATGGAAGCCATCATGAACATTGGATGATCAGGAACTAAATCGCCAAGTCCTATGGTAGACATTGATATGAATACAAAATAAAATGACTCGAAGAAACTCCAAGTTTCCCACATGTTGTAGCCGACGGCACCTATAATTAAATACACGACTAGAATAAAGATGGCTACTGAAATTGGCAGGTTGAACTCATCATCTATTTCATACAATGAAGGCGCTGGTGTGTCAGGATCCGTTTCGTTTTCTATATCTTTGATTTGGACAACTTGGCCAGGTTTAGGGGGAAGGGGCGGAGGGACATCACTTGGTTTTCTCTGAACTACAGGAGGAGTCTCTCCTGTTTTAACTTCCAATTCCTCTTCTGAGAAGATCTGAGAAGGTCTTCTTACGACGTCGTAGACGATGTTCAGTCCTTTCATTACTTCCTGTAAATATAAAAAGCATACTTTTAATGTCAGTTAATTATGTTTAATGTCAGTTGTGTTTCATTCGCAATTTTCAGAATGTTACGTTAAACTTTAAACTTTCCAAATTCTACGAAATTTTCCCACGATCTTATTTCATCTCAACTCTAATTAATCACTTTTCGTCATAAGTACAGTGTGAACTGACAGCATAAAAATGTAGCTACATTTCTGAAAAATATACTGATTGAAATTGTTTTTTTTGTTGTTCTAAAGGGCAAGTATGCGGTGATCCTAAAAACATACCGCTCAGCCCGAGGCATAATCATTACTCATTTCTGAATAAAGGAAAACATTCTCATTGTTTATTTGTCTTACATATTTTTCAGAACAACGCAACGGAGAAAGGAATTTTTTACAAGGTTCTGATTTGTTTTATAAGAACATATACCCATATTATATATAAGGAATAAATATTTTATCTTGAATGTTTCTTTATTAAACTTTTTTCTAATTACTTAAGTCTTTAACATCAGTAAAATAAAAATATGTAAGTAAATAAATACGTAAAGTTTTCAGATATCTTAAAGTGATATTGCTGATATTATTAACAACTAGCTTGTACCCTTCGCCTGCGTCAATTTAGTATCTACCACCTACAAAAAAATACAGGTTTCTCACAAATCCCATGGAAACTATAGTTTTTACCGAGATAAAAAGTACTCTTAATTTTATATACGCAAAATTTTAAAAAAGATTGGTTCAGTAGTTAACTACCAAAACAATTGGTTGAAGAGACGACAAACTAATAAATGAACTTACATTTGCATTTATTGGTTTACCCAGTGTGTTTTAAACCAATATAATTTTGCCTTCACCAAAGAAAGCTTAATCAATGTACCGGTTTTTATCTTTCTGTGTTCAGTTTTTGTTGTGCGTCTCTGTCAGTCAGTCAGACTATAATTAATTTTGTACGTGCATATTAATAAGAATCACTTAGCCAACTATATCTATAGGTATCTTAATATTTAAGATCAAAGAGCTTGTACTCAAACGACTCGCATGAAGCCTGAGAAAAAGACAGAGACAGATGTAACCATAACTTTGATTTACAAATAAACCAACCTGTACTGGCGCTGTTCTTCTGACCTTCCTGCAGCTTCTCGTATAATAGAACCTCCTTATGAACGCCCAGAAGAACTTGATGATCCTAGTGAAGAGTTTACCGAAATCAGCCAGGACTATAAGGAAGAGTGGGATTCCAACGATAGCGTAGACTATGGTGGCGGCGCGCCCGTACGTCGTCTTTGGAGATATGTGACCGTATCCTGGAATATTTAAGGTTATGTTAGAATCATCATACAAAAGAATATAAGATTTACCCTTATACTGCTTCAATAAAATATAAAATCACGCCTCTTTTCCCTAAGGAAAGGCAGAGACTACATCTGGTGTCATCCTTGCTTACTTCTTTCTCTTCGTGTACATTCATTGTCCTCTTTTTGCATGCTCGTTGGTTTATTTTTGGTGATATTTACAATTCACATTATTTAACGCTTTTAGAACATAACTTTTACAAAGAAAAAGAGGTCGGAATACCTCGCTCTCTCTTACATACACAAATATTATACACTCATCGCAGTCGAAACCAATTGCATTCCCAAGTGTAATTTCAAGTCAGGCAAATAGCCCAATATAAAATTTGCAAATTTTTAAAAGCATAAATAAACTGAGATACAAAGAAACTGACTGTGTATGTGACTGGACATCAGTATCAACGAAGAAGTAAATATACTTCTTAGAAAATTATAATTAGCAATTACTATTTCAGTTTGTCATTGTTGTTTCCATTAATTATCTACATTAACATTGATTTGAACTTGTGATTCAATTTAATTTAATTCCCGTAGAGTGTAAAGTTCCCATTAAATGCTAAATTGTGCTGTGTATTTATTTGCCCACCGCAAATTACCCTGTAATTAGCTTTGATTACTTTTTCATTAAGCTATTGACCATCTGAACCTTCGTACTATTAATAAAATGCATTTTTTAAAATGAATAATTAACAAAAGTCTGTTAAATCATCTATAAGAAAATTTTGCACAGACATAGTTCTTGAGTTACATAATTGATTTTTTTAAACAGCTAACACACCCATGTACAAGAAAATAAAATGAAGACCCGTAGAAGTATTATAATCGTATACAAATGCTCCTGAGCTTTTATCCTTAAATATCACAAAAGCTATACATATATATATTATATTGACGTTCTATACAAACATTTAATTTTTCGCTGATAGTGCATTTCACTCTTTTATTGAAAAGCAAATTTTAAGCTAATATTAAATCTTTATTTTTACGTTTTGAAATCAAATGAAAAAGAAAATAATGAGACGGGGAATTATTCTCAAAAAAAAAAAAAAAAAGTATATAAGTATCCCAAAATCTAGTACACACAGTACATAAGCACCAACTAGGTTTAAAACTTTCACTTATCAGTCGTTGTAATAACTACCTAGGTATAAATAATATTTCCTATATAACGACTCCAGAATACACGATTCGCACCGAGATGTTTTGTCATAATGGAATCATACGCGACTCGTATGAACCTATTGAAATCTTCAACAAAAGTACGACGTATCAGTGAGAGTACACCTATATTTTGCGCTGGCAGCGGATATTATTTTTTCCGATCCTTACTAACAATGTTACGTTCATCGATAGATACGAACTACCATGTCAGCATGTCGACCGGTTTTATATGATTTTTATCTTTTTCATCGAACGCTGCGCTAAATCAATTCTCTTGAGCACGTACGTATGCTGTTTCATAACGTTTTTTTTTTTACTTTTTCTTGGCATAAAAGATGAAAAACCTAAACAGAGATGGGAGAAAGCGAATAGGAAATCTACACAAAAAAATATCTATGCATCATCATATATTATTTTTTGGTATAGATTTCTTTAAAAGCTATTGCAAGATTGGACGGTAGTCGTCTTCATGTAAAAACTGTCAATGTGGCACAATTGGACTTCGCTCCAGTGAGGTGAAAAAGGAAGACGAGAAAAAAAATACCAAGATAAATAAATAAGTAATTAATCTTACCAACAGTTGTAATTAACGTCAAGCAATAAACAAAAGAGTTCATGAAATTCCAGGATCTCTGTCCGCTATATGACGTCACTCCCGCCTCGTGTGCAGTATGCAGCTGCTCCTCAAATTCATACAACTTTTTCCTAGCCATTGATTTCCAATCCTCTTCCTTCATATAGTGGCTGCCCCTCCACAAACTCTCAATGAAATCTCTTTTCACACCCCTAGTTCCACACTTATAAGCGTTTTCAAATGATCCTTCCAAAGACTTGAACATCATGCCCCCTAAACCACACATTATTATTAACAACAGTAAATCACATATACATCTGTTACATTGTAACTTTATTTTAATGTAATCTTGCTCGTATTCTTGTCTGAATTCCTGCCAATTCGATATTAATTTCCATCTACTTTTAATGGGTTTATTTTTATCAACTGATTTTGATTTAATTTTTTTAAGATCTCCTTTTTCCATGTCTTTGCTTTCTTTCATTACCCCGTTTTTATTATCTACAATAGATCGCTTTCTAAGACTAGACTTTGGTTCAATCTGATCATCTTTTAGTACAGTGTCATAACTATCTTTTGAAAGAAGTATATTACTAAGAGTTTCTCGCTGATCTGCTTCTTGGCTTAAAATATTTAACTTCCGAGTCAATTCAGCCGTTCTTTCTGATAAATCAAAATCGAATTCATTTTCACTTGGTGATGTTGAATAACAACTTGATGTATATTCAGATTGACTTGCATCTATATATCCAGAACTTCTCCTTCTTCTTGCAGGTTTTTGAGGTTTTGTTGCTTGTTTTTGACTGACATTTAATCCTGATAAAATTTCTTTATCGCTTATAATTTGAATAGTTTTAGGGCATGAAATACCTCGAGCATGCCTCGGCGTTGATGGGGTTTTAGTTGGTGTTTGTAAATTTTTATTATAATTTTTGTACTCTGATGGAAGCCGAGGATCATCTTTTGGTATTGAAAGACTTCGCGCTCGAGCTTTTTGCATCAATTCGATTATTTCTCGGCTTGTTTGACTCATACCTGTACCTGTTTTATCTATGACTTGAACTAAATCTGCTCGATTAACGGATTGAGACCTATTTGCTCTTGGAGATCTACTTCTGACAAATCTTCTTGGAGTAGGTACTGCTTTGCGCCTCGTTCCAGCGACATTCGTATTCTGAAGAATTGCCTGATCCTCACTCATCTCACTCTCACTAGTTTTACTCTGTAAATATTATTATGGATAAAATATTAGTTATTCTTCTTATGCTAAGTAATCGACAAGATCACCATACTTTGACAATATTTAAGTCAGTTGAAAATATATTGCTATTAACAAAGCGACAAACAAAATCACAACTAATTTGATGTAAAAACTGACCCCAAATCTAGTTGCTGATTTACTTCTCGCTGGTTTCACGGGAGGCACTTTACTTTGTTGTTCTTCTCTAGTTTGCTTTTGTGGTTGTTGTTTATTAATAACCGGCTTTATATCTGTTGACATCTTTCTGCTAGGAGTTCTAACAATACGCTCCCGCACTTCAACTACTGGCTTCTTTTCCGGAATTAATTTCTTGCTTGGGGTTCTTTCAATAGCTATAACCTTTGTTACAAGTTCACCAGGAGCCGGAGCTGGTGTTTCTGGTGTTTTTGGTGTTGTAACTTTATTATTTTGTTTAATATCTTTCTCGTCGAAACTGAAGACTTGTTCATTTTTCACTGGAGTTTTAGATTTTTTCTCTGAGTCATCTGACTTTTTTTCATCTGGGTATACCATTTCTTCTAACTTTTTAGGAGTAGTTGGCATTGGGAAATTAAATTCACTTTCTTTTGGTAATCCGCTGCTTGATAAAGGAGGTGACAAAGAATTTCGTCTTTCTTTAGGTGACTCGATAGTAAGAGAATTACGTCGAGTAGGTTCTTCATCTTTGAGATTTAAAGTGTAATTCGTACTTAACAGTTTATTTGTTGGATCAATAAAACTTCCTTTTCTTTGTAATAGCACAAGTTCTTCTTTATCGGGAATTGCGAACGGTGAAACACTTCTTCGTCTCCTTTCATTAGCAGCCATAGCCCTAGCTTCTAAAACTTCTTCTGTGTTCAAATCGTAAACAGGATCTTTAACATTACATTTTTCTTGAACCATGCGCCGCATTTCTTCATACGTTTTATCCGCTTCAATTTCTCTTGAATTTCGCTGTGGTTTAAAATCTTCATCATCGGATGTAGTTGTGTCTTCATGTGGTACAAGCGTTCTGCCAGGTTCTGGAGTCTTCTCTCTTTGTCTTGCCGCTTGAGTTCTATTTTTTGATAAGTTTCTACGTTTTCTGATTGACATTTGCTGTTTCTGTTCAGTGTCCATTTCGTCGGGTTCTTTTTTATCAGGAGATTTTGAAACTAATTGACCACTGGTTTGTGTCTCGGATTCTGCTTTTATTGTAGGGATTTTTAGGGTAAGGACATTCTTTTCTTCCTTCCTCACTTCACTCATTACCTATCTTCTCCTTTACGTTGCGACTGTAAAAAAAAACACGCGTGAATTAGATAACAGCGAATCGATACTGATTATTCGAACACAAAGAGCCGCTAATTTTGGCATCCATCAATAGGTCTTCTGCCAATGTTGTATGAGATGACAACAGCAATCTACACAGCACTCAATACTACTTACCGTTTCTGTATCGGCCGATATAAACTTCAACGGGGTCAAATCAGATGCCTAAGAAAAGAATCTATTTTGGACGCCTCATCGTGACACGCGTAAACAAACATGTGCGGGACACATTATTTTTGTCACTCTTCCTAGTGGATATCACTTTACACTTTCTATGTCTTGATAAAAGTCTTTATTTATCGACGTTTCGATTCGTAAACATGGATTGTCGTGAAATTTCTAAATGCACTCTTCGGTTCAAGCTTGCAGTAACTGAGCGAAAAGCCAAGCCGCTGGGCACTGATCCAAATTTAAAACAACTATTACTACATTCACGTTAGTTCGTATAGCGTACACTGATAATAATAAGCACGACCAAAATAATCAGACATTCGTCGTATGCTAAAAGCAATCAAATAACAAAGAGACTAGTGTGATCCCACATCGTGAATAGTTCAGGTTAAATTGGGTCCACATTGGAGCGCTTTTGTCAATATATGCAGGGAAAAATTGCGTTTCATTTTTATTTTCCACTCCATGTTCATCATGTCATGTGTACGAGTATATTTATCAAATTGTCACAGTTGGATATATTTTAAGGGTTTTCGTTATTATTTGCTATTTTCTAAAGAAATCTCTACCAGTGAATGTCAGAAATTCATTAAAGTTATACATAAGTAAAGGTAGTGAAAAATTACGAATAGGAAAAAAATACCAAGTCAACTATCCTGAATAGGCCATTGAGACGTTAAATAATACAACTTCCAATATTTTTATCCAACTTAATAGGAAGTAGAATAGTTTTTTTATTTCATTACTGTTGTTGTGAGTTAAAACAGAAAGGAAAATAACGAGCTAAATAAATATCGCGTTTGAAATATTTCAACGGGAAACAAAGAATTTTCTTTCTAACGCATCCGAACCGCTTTGTGTAAGCTTTTGTGGGGCCAAATATAAACATTGTCGCGTTTCTAAAGAAATAAATAAGTTAACTTTCATTTCAAAGACTACAATTGTTGATGGCACTACTATTATTAGTGTGAATTCCTTTGTTTTGTCGACGCTTAAGAAACGCCTGCTGTTTTAAAATGAAATCCAAGAGGTGCTTTTGCAGTATTGCTATGAAAATAATTCAGGCGAAAAGGTATTTCAATTCAGAAACTTCTTTGTTGAAAAGATAAATATAACTGTGATAAATCTATTTTTGTTCTATCAACTGTTTAAGCAAAATATAATGACTCTTATAGATGACTTGGATAAACACAAATTGTATCTACTAATTATTTTATTGATAATTTTTTTTTATTAACCGACGGAAGCAAACATAATAATTATCTTCTAACTCTGGGAAGCTCTTCATAAGATGTCTAGGACTCTGTTTTAAACTTACAGTATATAAGTATATACTGTACGAATAACAGGTAAGTACCTGAATGAGTATTTTGATCCAATTAGACTTGTGACCCACTTATGGTAGACTGACCGTTAACGTAACTAAATCACTGGCATCCATGCTAATCCACACTTCCATTTTAATGAATATCCACATCCATAAAGAAAGTCAAATATTTGTATCTTTCTCTTTTAATACTATTCGTTTGCGAATATTACACGTACTCCCATATTTCTGCATAGATTTTATTGAAATTTGGCACACACAGAACAAACTTTCAGAAAAAAAAAATGTCTACTTTTATATTTTTTGATAGGTTATTCCCATAAGGTCCCGGTTCATTCCCGGGCAAAAAGCTAGTTAATGCTAGCCATCTATATGCTAAAAACCGCGAGAGTCGTTAATTTTATTGAAGCAGATGGACTATGGAAATTTTTATGAGAAAATTACTTTTCAACTTCACCTTATAAAATTTTTAAAGACTGTAAACTTAGCGAATTGAATCTACCCAAAGGTAATTAAGGTTCTTGTAAGGAAGCCATTACATCTAAAATTATAATTTATCGAAAAATATTATAGGAATATAATGAAACGTAATTTTGTTTGTTAATAAAGTCGGTAAAAAACCTATTTTGTTCTCAGATTGTATTTTGTTTTTAATTAACTGAAAATTGTAGCATCGTATAATATATTCTATATTGGCTTTCGATATTTATGTCATTTCAAATTAAGAAAAAAAACTAGAATCTCCTGTTTTCAATATATTTTCTTACAAGATTGCCTTTTCGGAAAATGTGGATTCGCCAATGACCACATGACGGAAAATTTAGTATTTGTTATTAAATTTTCATTGTCTAAAACTATAAAGGACTTGTTGTTTTTTACGGTGGGCTATCGGCATATAAAAAAATTCGCCTTGAAAATTTCTGATGCACAATTTATCAATACTTTTTATGACATCAATTAGGACTTGATTTTGTTCCATTCTATTCTGCCGGCTTAAATACAGACTTACCATCATTGTCATGTCTGGGGAAGGACCGGGATCCCAAAGCGGACTGGTCAGATATACGAGTATATACTGTGTTACTTTCATCTTATCTCTATATCTCTTTCCCAGGTGAACATAACCCACCATTATTACACCATGTTACACCATGATCAATTACCTACTTTCCTCATATTAGTTAAGCGCTTTTGAAGTCGTAAAATCAATCGGGCTAGCAACCTGTTACTATGTAAATAACAATTTCATCACTAAGCATTACAACGTACCCTTTTAGTCTTCTCATTACTGTTGGCTCTATCTAGCCTGTAAGGGATAAAGACGTGATTTGTATGAGATAAATAACTTACCAATTGTAGTGTAAATGGTTCCAGCGTAGAATAAAGAGTTCCAGAAGGTCCAAGTCTTCTTTTTGGAGCCGTCATTGTTGGTATGCTTCATGCATTCTGTGTAGTTCGCTTCGTAGGCTTTTAGATCTTCTACGATTGCACTAAGAATATCGAAGTTTCTGTCCTGTAGAAAGAGAGTTGCTTTTTTAGAAGTGAAGGTTATGTCAATCCCATTTTAATCAAAATTGCGACTGTATTTGTATAGAAAAATGGTTAAGATTTGCAAGATGCCTCGAACAGACTATTACGAATAAGGAATCAATTTTATTTCTAAAACAAAAAACCTTCTATGTGATGATTCTTATGTTATTTTGATGATATGCTTTGCTTGCATCCTATCATATAGGATGCAGGATCAAATAATTACTAAATATTACCCCTTTTTATCAGAAACTTTAAGTAACAAAATGTTCAACAAAGCGAAACGTCTCATGAGCTATCTGCCTGCCTAGTAATCAACCATGTAGCAAAACTTCTATCAAGAGGGCTGATTATATAACGTTATATTTCCTACTTTAATACTTCCATAAAAATAATTTATATTTCTCTCGTCTATAATATTTGAGTCACTAATTTGAAAAAAAAAACACTTGGTATATATTTGTACATAAACTCTAACACCAAAGGATGCAGGATCTATTGGCCTCGGTAAGTAGTAAATAAAATTGATTGTTCAGTTATAGGTAGGTACTCACTTGGAATCGTGTGTGATTTCTAAATATTGATTCATGTATCTTCATCGCCATTTCTTCTCTGACAAGCGTTATGTTCTTCACATAATTTTCTTCGTGTGGGCCTGAAACAAGAAAGTTTAACTGTCAAATAGGTAACTGTCAATATATAATTGGGTTTACGTATTCTAGGGTATGATTATTTACAAACTAATTGCGCCCCGGGGCTTCGCTCTCGAGGGAATTTCGGGATTGAAAGAAGATAGATACTTATTATGATTTTCCAGGTTATATTCTACCGGTATACAAAATTTCGTCAAATCAGTAGATTTCGCGTGAATGAGTATCTAACAAACTCACATCCATACATCCTTATAAATTTCATATTAATTTATTATATACGTCTATGTCACGAATTAATCACGTCTATATCCCTTTCGGGGTCGACAGAGCCAGCAGTCTTAAAAAGACTGATAGACGTTCAAATGTTTGGCTAAATGAAAGAATTCAGATTCGAATAGTGACAGGTTGCAAGCCCATCGCCTAAAAGAAGAATTTCAAGTTTAGCCTATCCCTTAGTCACCTTTTATGACATGGAAAAGAGATGGAGGGGTCCTATTCTTTTTTCTATTGGTGCCGGGAACCACACGGCATTTATTATATTAGAAGGTTTATATTATCATATCGTAGCGCATTTCTGATAGCATCATTGTTATCAATCATAATATTTTCAAAGAACTGTGATCATAAGCTTAGATCTACTTTTAACTGTAAAGTAACTTGATGACGGATACAAAGTCTAACTATAGATATACTTAATAACTATACAAATTGGAATAATTATGAGTACTTTTAAAAATAATAACTAAGTTTCATTTTTATTTCTACGAATATATATCAAACGAATAGAAAAGTTCAAAATAAGGGTCAATATTTGTATAACATGACTGAGATTTGAAGCCCAACCCCCAAAGTTCAAAGGGAAAAACATTACCAGTATGCCAAAGATGTTTCATAACTTACATTATGAAATCTTTGGAGTCTTAAGAAGAAATCGCTATTGGCTAACCCTTCTCAATAGATTAACTATCCATTTGTCACACATCACTCAACTACACACACAAGCTAATTTAATTTACTGTTCATCTCATATGACAGAAGAAAAAAAAAACAGAAATAAACATTTAACCCACTGACCTACTTTCCTAGATGTCTGAAGAAAGATATTTCAGAAGTTATTCATTTTTGAACAGCTTTCTGAATTTACATGTTAGTGACATGAAGTGCTTTAGAGGTGCTGAATTAAGCGGAATATTATTCAGGTGAGACTATGTTTAAATATGAAGAGAGAATGTTTACTTGTATCAAATCTCGTTTATCTTCTATACAGACAATAAGTTGTCTCTTACAAGTTTATTTTTGATAGATAGTCCATTTGCGAAATAAAGTCAACAAAAAAAAAACGAACTTGTAACGACTTTTTGTTAAAAAATATATATTTTTTTAATTACTGCCTTGAGAAGTAAATGCAAAATGAAACAGATATATCATAATGCATTACTTTTGCCATTAACTGTACTTTATTTCACAAAATATTTTTTTGTTTATTTTTTTACACTTTTTTTGCAGATAACCAATGGTTTATGGGAATGTCTAGGGTCTTGGGCTCGTGACGCTGTCTACTGGGGAACCTAGCAAAATAAGTTACTTTTATAGTTACATTTACTAGGCTAGAAGGTTTCTCACGTAAGAAGCATCGGTGATTGAATATTTCTCATAAAAAAATCTTAAAAGAGATAAGATTCGAAGCCGGTACATCTCCCACATGAATTGTATTCTTTAATCACTCTACCACTGACAAAAAACATACCTTTGTACCGCGAATAATACCAACAATAGAAGCGCCTTTACACTCCAAAGATCATGTTAGAAGATTCACAAACTTTCTTACCGAATGTTTTCCTAAAACAAAGGGAACTGAGCCCCAATTATCTTTTATCTTTTACGTTAAAAACATCAGTCTGGAGTTGGCAATCATAAAACTCGATAAAGGTACACGTTTTATCCATTTGGCTCGGCTTAAGCTATCAGACAAATATATACAAACGATATTCAATTTTTAATATCATCTTTTGAGCTGGGAAGGTTTTATTAGGATTCCGGTAGGTATTCATGCAGTGTCGAAATAGAACGTTGGCATAGGATTACCATAATGATAAGTGCTAAACTGTCATGGTCCGAGTGGACCCTGGCTCTTGAGAATAGTCTATCTTTTTACGTGGATTTTGTGAAAGTCGACTAAGGCAATAGGAACATTGATCTAGTGCAAGCTTCCATGCTCGTCTGATAGAGAAAAAAATGTAATTTCGGCCACTTGTCTTCACTTTGTAATGTAAAAAATAATCAAGGAAAAGCAAATGAACTTGAGGTTCTTTTAGGCGATGTGTAAGCAACCGTAATGTGTGCTGGGTGGTTCCCAGCACTAATACAAAAAAAAATATGATATGACTACTCCATCACTTTCCCATGGATGTCGTAAAAGGCGACTAAGAGATACAATCTTGGGATTCTTTTTTAGGCGACAGGCTAGCGACCTGTTACTATTTGAATCTCAATGCTATCTTAAGCCAAATAGCTGAACGTGGCCTACCAGTCTTTTCAAGACTGTTGGCGCTATCTACCCCACAAGGGATATAGACGTGACCATTATGTATGTATGTAAGCAACAGTAGGTATATCACTATCTGGATCGCTAATTTTCGAATAAATAAATTTCGAATTTTCGAGACTATTAGCTCTGTCTACCACGTAACGGGTTAAGTTGCGATATATGTATCTACTCTCTACCTAAGGGCGTGCAGTGTAACTTGTATTACTTCATTTATTTTCCCCTGAGGCGTCATTGTAAAAGACAACCAATGTAAATACATCCCTATAACAAAAGCCTGTAGACACAAAATCAGAACAGCATAATTTAATATACTTGTATATTATATTGTTTGAAGTGAACCTGGAAGGTTTCGTGAAATATCACGTGAGTATTTTAGACAACGATAAAACATAATAATATGGCTGGTCTTTGCTCGGCGCTTGAATCTCGTACAAAAATTCCAGAAAAGACGCATAAGTAAATTTTATCTATACTTACTTGCAAAATTCCATCAATATCAGATTTGTATTCGGAGTAGTCTGGGAACTTGGTCTGATGATAGAAACTTTTTTAAATTTTAAAGTTTTTTTTTTTTATTTGCATTATAGTTTTGTGTTCGTGTTTGAGTTAAAGCATCTGTATTTTTTTTTTTGTTTTTCGTTTTCAGAAGGTTTACTGGTGAATAGGTTTTCAGTTTTGTGGATAAATAAATAAAAAAAAAATCTTAAGTTGAACGGAAAAATGCCGTCATTTTCAATCTGGTAAATCATTTGTAATTAAAGTCTATTCTGTACTATTTATAAATGGATCTTCAATTGTTTTTATCTATGCGAAAAAGTGAACACTGTCGAATGTGTTAATCCGCTAAATGCGAGTTAAGCCTCTTTAATCTGCAAGGGTTTGTGGAAAATGGATAGGGAATATAACAATTTCAAACTGGAGTTTTAAGCAATAATCTGCTGTCTGTGAATCAGATCGTGTGGATCTGTGAATAAGACTGTATTGAATTTCGGAAGTTTATTTGGAGACCGACCAAGCGAGCCAACAACACTCCCTTTATACATACATAAAATCACGCCTCTTTCCCGGAGGGGTAGGCAGAGACTACATTTTTCCACTTGTCTCCCTTTATTTTTGTATTTAGTACTTCGTCATTATATTAGGAGGTTGGATTAATTTTTTTGTTAGACAATAAACATTAATACATTGGATTAAATTGTTTTTAAGACAATAAATTATCTTTAGTTACTAAAGGATTTTTTTTGTTACTTTCTCATCCATAGAGACTCTCTATTTCGCCCTAGAATCATAAAAATAAGTTACATAGACATTTTTCTTATAGTGTTCCCAGTACAATGGACAGTCTAGCAAGATATTATTATTTGCTTATTCTGAACTAAAGGGTTGATATGCATTCACCTTTACCCAGCCTAACAGCCTCCGCCGCAGATGGCGACTTCCTGAACCCACCCTCCGGAAGTAGGTGTGCTACATTTGTTATTCTCATAACAACGTCTGTATAGCTATGCGTACTGACATCTTTTTAATTTAATTCTTTAGAAGATTTCAATTGTGAAGATGAATTATATCAGAAATCATTATAGAGGAAGTTTTTTTCATATAGATGACTGTCTACCCCATAAGGGATAAAGAAGTGATTGTAGGTATATATGTATATTTAAAAAAAACTTTCAAGGATCGTAGCAAATGGAAATCCATAGTCTTTTAATGGGAGATCGGCGTGATAGTATGTATGTATGTTTAAAAAACAATAGCGTTTTGGTTTCCTGTCTCGGAATATTCTATAAACGGAATATACGTATACCTAAACATTAACATACATACATAAACCACGTATTTATCTCTTACGGGGTAGACAAAGCCAACAGTCTTTTAACAACTTTATTACTACGTCAGATATAAAGCTTTAGAATGGAATCGAGATTTAAATAAGCAGTAACAGGTTGCTAGCCCATCGTTTAAAAGAAAGTTTATTTGCCATTCCCTTGATTGCTTTTTACGATCTGCACTATTTTCTTTTCCCTGTCATACCAGGACGAAACCACGGAAGGTATACCTGAACAATATCTAACATTTAACACGGAAATAACATCCAGCTTAAACGGTACATTTCCTCGTCTTAAACATACAATATGTCTACCACGAGTCTTTCCAGAGTCGCTAACGATTGTAGTCATTTGTAGATGCACAAATTATCTATCAGAAGAAAATTTTTTTTTTGTATGTTTGTAAAGCGTTAACTTAAAACCGTTGGTCTGACTGATGAAGACTGAAATTTAGTAAAAAACAACAAAATCAGTTCGAATAATTTCAAGGTAATAATGATAATGACTGTAATACAAAAGTTCTTACTTAGGTGGTGCCGAAAATAAAAGCGAGATCCATGTTCGTGGCGAACGATCTGTTTTTATAATTATACATACATACATACATATCATCACGTCTATATCCCTTACGGGGTAGACAGAGCCAACAGTCTTGAAAAGACTGAAAGGCCACGTTCAGCTATTTGGCTTAATGAGAGAATTGAGATTCAAATAGTGACAGGTTGCTAGCCTGTCGCCTAAAGAAGAATCCCAAGTTTGTAAGCCTATCCCTTAGTCGCCTTTTACGACATCCATGGGAAAGAGATGGAGTGGTCCTATTCTCTTTTGTATTGGTGCCGGGAACCACACGGCATATATAATTATATTCATAATTATGAATAAATTATTTTGATGACACAATTTTCAATGTAGATTGTAAAAACTAATTAATCCAAGATAAAGGCTAATACATGGTATTCTTCTTTCAGACGATAGGGTAGCAACCTGACGCTATCTGAATTTCTACTCCTCTTCAAGTTGTTACTTTTGGTCCTACCCCGTACGGAACAAAGACGTGATTATAAAATATTATATCGTCAAACTGTCTCAAGCGACTAAAGTTTTCTAAAACCAGTGGTAGAGCTACAGAATTGTTAAATTTCTCGCTCGTATTCTCGTAGCTAGAAATGTGTCAAGATTTCTGCCTTCAATGTGCACATTTAATCTTACAAATTTGGCTGCAAATTTTCAGTGCGAGGATACTGGAAACCATTACTTCGCACCGTAGTTTTCCCTGAAAATACTCTTCTGATATGGAATTTCCTTTATTTATTTTTGTTTTCTCTCTTTCTGCAGTATCCACTAGTAAACTTCAAAGGTCAATATGAAGGTACTAATTTTTTCGCTTTTTCACCCAAAGTGAATGAATCTTCGGACACCAATTTTGTTAAGATCAAGTATCAGTATATATCAGTACAACACGATCAATCAGAGAGTTGGAAAATAAATTTGTTTTGCCTTGATGGATGGCCATTCGTGTAAAGGTGATCATTGACAAATGGACGAACATCCGGGGTGAACTAGCGTTTATAGTCTATGGCTAGCTTTGTGGCACGATTTTGAAATATTTATTTATCCCGGTATGTACTTCAGTTACTGGGACTTTCGGAATTGACTAGATTATCTGTGTCATCACTAACGCCACCTTCATCGCTGTTTTTTTCCAACTTTTTTCCAACAAAAAAAAAAGTTCACTAATTCTTTGTGCTCTATTTCATTGGCATGTTCCTTTATGTGATCTATATAGGAATGCACTAAGACATGATTCACTGAATTCCCACGTTTATAAACGAACGTTAATAAACGGGAATTTTTACTGTACGTTTCTGCGGGAGAAGCCGCTGGCGTCCTCTAGTCAACGTTACGATTGTATTTTGTTTACTCCCGTAGTCAAAGGGACTGGATTGTCAGTAAAAATAAACAGTTTTAAAACCACCATTTGTTTACACAAAACCTACGTCGTTGTGCAAACATTGGTTTACAGTTAACGGAATTATTTACATTTTGTTAATTAAACAAAGGCTTTACAACATTTAAGGCTGAAACAATAACCTTCTCAAATTTGCATGTATCAACCAATTCAAAATTGTCGTTCGCTGTAAATGATACTCTAGGAGTTATTCTTTACATACTTACATACATACCATCACGCCTGTTTTCCATTGGGGTAGGCAAAGACTATGGATTTCCACTTACTACGAAAAACCTATATTCTTTTGGCGCTAAATTTACACGTGTAGACGGCACTAAATTCGCGCTAGTCTAAGATAAATAACAAAACAGTTTGTAAGGAACTTTATATTGTGACAAATATTTATGAAAAATTTACTTTTACATCTACCTCATTTGAACTATACTGTAACACGAGCGAAAAGCAACTTTTAAACAGCGCACCAAAAACTTTATCCGCAGAAAGCGATACAGAAGCAGATTTGACTGATGCAATAGATTACTCCCAGACTGAGGTAGAAGAGAAGTGGTATAGATCTTCCAACGATAAAAAAGAGGTAGGAACAGATGTAAGACATGACTTCTTTGAAGCTGAATATTTTATCGGCACGTCTGCCGTCGCATATGTCATACTCCTTGTATCCTGGAAAAGGAACGTTGAATTTATAGGTACTACTTAAATAAGCCCTTTAGGTTAGGCTAGTCAGTGGTTACCGCTACCATGGATACGTACAAAGTTTTAATTTAATTGCCCAGCTTGCATGAAGAGAGTTATGAATGTGCATGAGGCGAAAGAAGTATGCAGAGATCATGGCAAGTGGATAGATGTGGTCTGTGCCTACCCCTCATGTAATTTACGTATAAGTGTTATGGAGTTTATACTGACTTATATTATTCCGATTTTATGACGAAAATAATCTGCAGAAAAATTACCAAACTCATTAGGAGGGATAGTGTCTCTGCAGGGAACTGTTCTATTTTAACTCAATTTGATTAGCGGAATTATAAGATTACAACTAGAACTTGGACACCAAAGTATATCAACTTGTCGCAATAAAAGCGGTCCATCAGTTAGTACAGTCAACCACATATTAGGTTACCCTGCATGGAACTCTAAGACGTGGTAATAGTGACGAATTTGCAATAAATTTCTGTATTGATGTTATATTTCTACGGCACAAATCTCAATAGCGAGTAACCTATATCACCCAAGTAAAGTGTCTAAAAATTGGAGGTTCAGTCGGTTGTTAAACTGACTGAATTTTGTTGCTCACATTACTTCTTTTTTTTAATTATAATAACAAATGTCAATTCTATTCTTAAATAACTAACGTAATAAAAATAACGTAGAAAAACTTACTAGCCATGATGACGGACGGGTTAATTGGGATTATTGCTTCAAAACGTCTTCCTAAATTTAGAAAATGTTTTATTTCTTTATTTTTTCAATTATTTCATTATTCTAGGGATTTTTTTTAGTTTTAACTTAATAAATATTTTGCTATTGTAAAATTTGTAAAGCCCACATTTTTGAAATGATCTGACACTCAGCTATGTCAACATTTTTCTTTTCTATCAATGTTTCGAAAAAAAATCATTAAAAACGTAGGTATTCTTGTTTAAGAATTTTATTATTAAAAATGTACCCATTGGGCATTCTGACAAATTTTTGCACGTAAATGTTACAAAATTAGTAATAATTAAAGTAATGCTACTAAGGTTTCCTTGACTAATATTTTGATTTTTGTAAATATCTGTTGCTGCAATAAAATTCAATATATATTATGTGGCTTACTCATACAATAAATTAAAAATGTACAACCTACGTATAAAAACCTTGGAAAAGGTTATCGGCTCAATGATTTTCATATACTAGCGTCGTTTTATTATTATAACATTCTAAAGTTAATTTTAGACTATCAAATCTAATTTTGTTGGATCTCGAAATCATAAATACCAGAGTTTCTCATTTGAGTGCGTCAACTCTTGCAACTATTCACATTTAAAATTAATTTAAAAGATTCGTTTCCGACAAGAAGAAAATGATGAAAACTTCTGGTGGCTTTCACAAAGGTCTGTGGCCTAAATTCGTCTGAAGAACTTCTTTTCGTAAATAGAAAAAAAAAACAAATCGGGGTTATCCTGGCGATAGGTCAGCTTCCCCCTTAAAGCTGGAAAGATGTAGTCCCATAATTTTATGTTTGAATCTGGGGTACCTAAACTCAAGTAAAATTAAAGCAGATCGAATTTGTAGTCACTTCAAATTAATATTCTGGCCCAGATAAAAGACACAATAACTTATATTTCGATATTATTATGTCCCACAATTTCTATATAAAGTGTGATATTTACGATTATTTTATTAAACTCTGAAACATTTATAGGTCATTGTGTTATATTATTATGGTTTATTGATAGTTAATACTACGAGGGTTGTTACATAAGTATAGTCATAATAATAAGATTGTGATATAAATTACAGCCTGGCAAACATTTTTATGTCTCTGTCCATAGAGTCATGATAGTAGTATGCAATAGACATGTTAGGTACATTACTAAATGAAAGTTGACATCGTGCCCCGGATATCCTACCACCAATACCCAAGGATCTATACTATACTTATAGTCCAAGTTACTACATATACTCCGCTCTTGCTCTATTACATACATCTGATAATGCAATATTAGTGGCGCAGCGGCAGTACGCATGTTGTGACACCGGAGGTCCCGGGTTCGAATCCCGGCCAGGGGATGATTAGAAAAGAACTTTTTCTGATTGGCTTGGGTCTTGGATGTTTATCTATACCTATAAGTATTTATTACAAAATATAGTATCGTTGAGTTAGTATCTCGTAACACAAGTTTTGAACTTACTTCGAGGCTAACTCAATCTGTGTAATTTGTCCCGTATATATTTATTTATTAGTGGCTAAATGACTAAACAATTACACTATATTAGTGAATGATGTATGAACCGATGAATCGACTAAAAAGAGTAAATTTCCATTAGACCTTCATTAAGCATCTACTACATTAATACATAAATATTCTGGACACAATTCTTTATTTTGCTGTAAACGCAACATATAATTTTATTTAAAAAATACGGCATATTTTTGTAGTGTTCCACTAGTTTAAAGCATAATGTCATCTCTAAACTAACGTAAACCACCAGATTTGACTATGTGACTAACAAACCGACGTCCTGCATTCCATAGTGACGTCTAACACGTAGGATTGAAAGTTCAGTTTAAAAATAAAAGTGTATGCTTTCGTTGTGTGTTGTAAAATGATTTAAGTAGTTATAAATAGACAATTAATATTGTTGTTTATTTACAAAGACAATAGGTAGGTAAGGAATATTAGGAACTATATTCATCAAACCAAAAGCCCAGGTTGACCGATTAAAGAAACACGTAAAGTTGTTTCCCAATATATAAATATGATCCATTGATTACGTCTTTATCCCTTTCAAGGTAGAGAAAGCTGACAGTTTTGAAAGGCCTACTGGGAACATGAAAATGTACGTAAATCAAAGACATTTTAAAATAACATAACTCTCAACTGCAAATGTTTCAAAAAAGGTTCATGTTTCAACAGCAAACATTGGCGGGAAATAACGACAAAATTAATGGACACCTTTCATTTGATAGCCCAAAAATGTGGTCTCCTTCAGTAAATAATAAAATTTATCACAATCATCAAAATCTACTTTCCATTTTCGACTCTGCAGCCTTTAGATAAGTTCGAGTTACGAATCAAATTTCAAAAGCAATGGTTACTGCAGGAATGTCATAAAAGATTTGACGACTGAAGTATAAATTAATGAAAACACAGAAGCCCTTTTTTTACAAGGTGTAGGTGGAGACTATGTCCTTCTTGCCACGGTTTCCTACATATATACGTGTGTAGGGTACTCTTGACTCTTGACTTGACTTGATTCACAAGAACATTCCCGATTTAAACACACACGTTATTCTGAACGTGACCTTCCAACGTTACCAGTTACACTGTCCATGTAAATGCTTTGTTAATCGACTTACTAAAATTCAAACCATAATTTAACAAACGTCTGGTCTTTCGCTATTTAGGTAGATTTTTGTTACTGATCTTACTTCTTAACCTGAAATCTCGCGATCGAACTCAATCAGGTTAATATGAAAATTGGATTTCGTCATTCAAATTCACTTCGGTTTTGATTATTTTATATAATATAATTATTGAGTCACAATCCCGATGAAATTAATAAGATCGAGAAATTTCTATTCTCTCGTTATTTTTAAACAAGGTTCAGGCAAATAAACGGCCACAAACAGATACTTTTTAATATGCCATGAAATGACATAGTTAATTTAACATTCGGATGTTTCAATAGAAAACATCGATATTTAGGGTGTGTGGTAAATCGCGTTACATATTGAAAGACATAATAAATTATGAATACGCTTCACTTTAAAAAATATAAAATCCACAACATACTAGTCGAACATTGTAACAAAGCCTTTTGTATTATAATATTATGTTCGTTCTTTTACAAAAAGTGACCAATCTTAAAATAAAGATGAGTCATAATGAAAATTCAAGAGAATCAGCTATATCCAGAGGTATCATTAAACTAATGACCCATGATATAAGTCAATTTCCAAGTAAAACCCAAAGCCCAGGGGCCATGTGACCTCATCCGTGAAATTCGCGCCTTCTCAGAAATCGCTGTTCCCGAGCCAAATTATATAGATTTAAAAATATCACTTTTAATTTCATTACTCATAGGCCGTTGACTCAAAGTCGTGTGATGTTTAGAAATTAATCATTTATATTAAATAATAAATCGTCCTAGATTCGGTTTGATTGGATAATTTTCCTTTGAAAATATACCTGTCTCTTAATGCTTCTTTTTTCTACATCAGCGTACCTATTCGAAGAAATAAGTAACGTTTTTATCGTTCTTCTTCGTCCTGGCAGTCCTGGTATAGTAGTCCTAGTTACATCCTTCTTTCTCTGGTGAGGAGGCCGGGATGCTCCTTCTATCTATTATCCTGGATTGGGTTTAGTTAGCCGTGTGCAGTGTATAGTGCCGTATGGTTCCCAGCACCAAAAGAAAAAAGAATAGGATCATTTCATCTCCTTTCCATGGATATTGTAAAAGGCGACTAAGGGCTAGCCTTATAAATTGGGATTCTTCTTTTAGGCGACAGGCTAGCAACCTGTCGCTACTTGAATCTCAGTTCTATCATAAGGCCAAACAGCTGAATGTGGCCTATCAGTCTCTTCAGAACTGTTAGCTATATCTACCCCACAAGGGATTTAGACGTGACTATTATATGTGTACATATATGTTTGGGTTAGTCAGCGATGTTAGCATGGCACGCGCGACGCTGTTTTTATCGCGCGATAATCGATTCGCCTTTTATTATGACGTGAAACGGGATAGCGATAGTTTATCGCGCGATATGAAGCGCCTCTAATCTAACCTCCGCATATTATAGTATATATTGTAGGTATAGTCCGCATAATTGTAGTAGGTACGATTTTCGTACACAGTGAAGGAATAAAGAGTACTAATCTTGTTTTCAATTTTTCATGAATGTGATGCACATTCATGAAAATTTAAAACAAGACTAGTCCAGCATAGAGTAATGAAGTAAAACCCAAATAAACAGTGGCCCGCGCCTCTCGGCGGGTCGCCAACAATTTGACGGTCTGTCTGGACGCACACGAAAACTACACCAACTAATAACAGTTTAAAATAGTAATTATAACTTGGAGGACAGTGTTAATTGTATTTTTGTACTCTGGTTATATTTGGCTGGCCAAAGTCTATCAATTCCAATTGCTTAAGCTACTCGTATGTAACTTAAAAAGCGTGCCCGTTTCATGGTGTACATTAATTTTGAACCATAAATCCTACTTCCTACTAATATTATAAATGCGCAAGTTTGTGAGTATGTCAGGATGTCAGTATGGATGTTTGTTTCTCTTTCACGCAAAAACTACTAAACCGATTACGATGAAATTTGGTTTGGTAGCTGAAGATCCAGAATAATAGGCAACTTTTTTCTTTATAGGTTCCCGCGGGAATGGTTATTATATTCCCGCGGGAACCTATAAAGTAAAAATATAAATAAATAAATATATACGGGACAAATTACACTGATTGAGTTAGCCTCGAAGTAAGTTCGAAACTTGTGTAAAAAAATATATATTCAGGACATAGCTATGCCATTCGTGTGGTTAATAGTTCCTTATATGGTAAATGCGAAAGTAAATTTTGTTTGTTTGTTATATTTTCACGCGTTATATACTGAACCAATCTTCTTGGAAATTCGCGATATATATAATTAAAAGCCTGACATATGAAGAAGGACATAGGGTACCTTTAATTCCGGTAAATACCGTCATAGTTTGAATCTGTATTCTTTCGTAGGTGGCGCTAAATTCGTGCGGACGGATCCGCGGGTAAAAGCTAGTTGAATATATTTCGTATTTCCACACAACTAATTCAGCTTTATGTTTAGACAATCTGCCTTTTAATCTGAAGGCATCTGGTTATTAAAAATGTATGGAAGGCATGCAATAATTCAAACTATCTGTTCTTATCATACGAAATATGCTCTCTTTACGGGTCTTTAAGCTTTGAAGACAATCCAAAAAAAGAAAGATAATCTCTTTCATTAGAGCTTATTTGGGATTTCCCTTGTAAACGACTATAAGCCTAAGAAAAATTACCCAGTCAATGTTTGTAGGGGCTTATTTTTCCATTAGAATAAGCAAATCTCTTTATAAATTCTCAATGGGATAACAATGCCCGCAAAAGCAAATCTGTATGGTACAGTGTTGAGACAATTACAAAAAAAAAAGAATTATAATTGGTGCATTGAACTTCGACGACAAAAATACAACTCTATCATTACACAATCACGTAATAAGAGAGTACTAATGTACAGAAAGGACATTCAGGCCACCAGATATAGTACTCGTGACCAATCTGCTGGTCTATACTTTGGGCAAAAAGTAATTCTTTCTGTTCAAAGGGTCAATGCAACTAAAAATTTTGGATACTTTGAAGGTTGTCCCTAGTACATTCTAGTAAATAGCGACCCGCCCCGGCTTCGGACGGATAGCATTTAAACATAAGAAATTTCCAATATTTCAAACTAGAACAAAATCCGTCCACATCTTTCCGAGATTAACCTATACATACATAGATAGTTCTTCGTTTTAACGTCTAATCCAACGGTTTCTCCAACTTACAAAAATCCTTGTTGGGAAATGGATTTACTTCGAACACTCGACAAATGACAAACTACAACCTAAATTCTTATCTTATCCAATTAAACATGATTACTTATCTGATTGCTTATAAAATCATGAAAAGCTTTCACGGCAAGCTTTTAACCAAATTCAGAACATAGTCACCAGGTAACTGTTATCAAACAAATGATATAGATATTAAATACCTGGAAAGCATGGATAGATACGAGTATATTCATGCCTTTCCTCCCAAAAAGATAACTAGATTTAAAAAGCTTACCCAAATTTTACAAATGCGAAATATATGGTAGTGTTAAACATATATCAGTTTGCACACGACGAAACAAGACAGGTGCAGTTCTAAAAATAATATTTAAAAAAATATTTCATAATGTTTGTCAAGAGCAAGGCGTAAAATAGGATGAATCACAACCTCCAAAATATAGTTTATTTTACTGCGGCGCTTAAGCACCTAATCTGCTTTTATGAGCGTGCCAAAACTGACAATTAGTTAACTCTTGTTAATATTGATCGTATTCAGTTATTATTTTTTATAAAACTTTATTGAACTCTTACAATACAACAGCTGAAAGGATCTTCTCTCAGTTATCGTTTAGAAAGCTAACGAACGAATACATAGGTACATATCAATTTAAAATATCAAGACACAGAACGGTCAGAAAAGTTTTAACATTGTAAAATTGTACGAGTATGTAAGTAACTTCCTTCTGACATTTGCCCCGGTAGAAAAGCTGACCCCAAATAAGTGATAGGAAAATACACATAACTAACAATTCTTATAGGTAAACTAATAAAGTTGGGATTATTTTAGGCGATGCGCTAGGAACCATTATTTGAACCTTAATTCCATTAATAAGCCATACAGATGAAAGTGGCCTTTCTAATGACGTGATTATATGAATGTATGCCCTTAAGCAGTCCAGATTAGCGAAAGCGTTAATAGTGATAACAATAACTGTACGTCGATCATATAATCGTTTACTTGTATTGTTTATGTTAACGATCTGTGACGTAGTCACCTTGGCATACTGAAATATCGGAGATAAATTTAACACGCCCGGCCCTGACTTTATAATACCCTGAAATTCCCTAAAAACCCTCATAAAAGATAAAAATTATAAAAGAAAGCACTTCTTAAAAACAAATGTGGGTTCCGCAGCCGGTTGCATTTAAATATCACATTTAAGGGGTTAATAGATGCAACAGTCACGAAAAGACTTAAAGGCCACGTTTAGCTAAAAAGATGGTGACGAGGTCGCTAGTGAAAATAATTTTAATTCTAAAATCCAAGTTTAATTACTTTTTAACATTTCAAGATACAAGCACCAAGATCTTATGACATTATTTATTTCTCTTAATTCCCATTACAGATCGTGAAAAATCAGAAGTTCGTTACATCACTATAATACCTACCATAATACCCATATTAGACAAAGCACCAACGACGACATTTTTGTTCGCCATTTACATAAATGAATAATGAGAGCCCGCATAATTTTATATTTCTCGTAATTTGACGTAGGGCTTCCTTCTTGGATAAAGATTAAGATTAGGTAGTAACAGTCAATCTGAAAAAAGTATAATACAATACATATGTACATAAACCACGCCTTTTTCTCGGGGGGCAGGCAGAGACTACTTCTTTCCACTTGCCACGATCCCTGCATACTTCTTTCGCTCATCCACATTCAAAGCTCTCTTCATGCAAGCTCTTCGGTTTCGGGTACTCTTGACCTGAAGAACGTACGAGTATCTTGATCAAATAGGATACATTCTGGCAAAATTTACTCAATCCGAGATGCGGGCAAGGCTAGTAAGTAATATTATATATTGTCATGAAAAAATATAGGTCAAGAAATTATGGTTAAATTAAAACACAGGGTTTCACCGTATGATCTAAATATACATAAGTTAGATACAATACGCCTCTTTCACAGAGGGGTAGGCAGAGACTACATTCCACTTGCCACGATAACTATATACTTCTTTCGCTTCAACCACATTCATAACCCATGCAAGATGACATAAAAATAGACCAAATCTATTTATTCTGAAGTTTCTAATATGGAACCCTAAAATAGCGTAGAGAATCTTTTCCTCATCTTATTTTAACAACTCCGAAACTTCTCTAAAAGTCTGTTAACACACTGAGTACTTCCCAACATGGGAACATTATAACTTTTTAATAATAAAACCGAATGGCTTAAGTTGCGAATTAAACTTGGTAATCTGTTGCGATCAAGGTTAATATTATATAATGTTTTTTATTAAAAGTTTAGGTTGTACCAACCTTTAACCAAAACTTGTTCTGTATTCTATTAAAATCCTAGACAACAGTCGGAAAATTGGAATTAAGTTTACAGGCACTGTCATGTTTACATTGTTTATTTTTTCACGAAATAACAAATAATATAAATCTGATATTTTTTATCATTTGTTGTTACTAGCTACTATACCGAACTTCTTGAAATTTCGCACATGAGTTGGAAGTAAGATACAGAATATCATCATCACTACATAGTATAAAACAAAGTCGCCCATTTTGTCTGTAGTCCCTTCGTATGCATAAAACTTTAAAACTACGCAACGGATTTTGATGCGGTTTTCACTAATAGAAAGAGTATTTTCTCCGACAGGTTTTTATATATATGAAATACATTGAAACTATATTAGCTGAGTTATAGCGATTTATGTCCAAGAAGTCAGAAAAAAAATCTAATTGAAGATTGCATTTGTGCGTGCGCCGCTTTTACCGTTGGATACAAGTAAGAACAATGTATAGCAAAAACATTGGTCTTTATTAGTTCTACAAAAAAGTCCGCGATGCAGCTTTTTTATTTAAGTCACAAAAACTACTTTTCTGTATTAAAAAAACATTTAATTCGTTGGGTGATGTTTAACTGGTGATATAACCAATAATACATATATCCTTATCAAAATAAGTAAGTTCATCATCACGAGCATTTAATTTAGATTATTTTTGCAGTTTACAGTGTGTTATTTAGACATATAGTTTAGGAGATATGGGAAAGAGAAGTTATTGTGAATTGAAAATTAGTATCCAATATGTGTTGGTGCGTTGACTGTATTTGTCGAAGTAGCGGGATACACGCAAACGAAGTTGCGCGGGTCAGCTAGTTATCCAATAAGAAAATACTGACTCATGGGATGTCCTATAATTTTAAAATAAATAGTTGCTCATCAAATAATCATCACGGCTTCCTGCTTTTTAAATTAATAAAAAATCCGATGTATAAAATTTGCCAACATTTACTTGATACCAGTAAAAAATGTTTTTCTACTAAATACTTTTAAGCATTTAAACACCCAATAAGTCGCTTAAAATAAGTAAGTACTTAATGCTATCAAAAATAATACCTCCCACATAGACGCGTTCAGATTGTAAAAGCAATTTCCTGTTTACTCAGTCTCCCTGTCGACAGAAAAGTGAGAGTCCATTCTGTAGATTACTTTAAAGATGAAAAGTCCTGTGGGCTGAACATCGAAACAAACAAGATAAGAAACAAATAATTATTCTTTTACTGAAACCAATATCGAAAGGAAAAAAAAAAATCTTATTTAAAACTGTTGGCTAGTTTCGAAAGTGGCCGAAAGGGAAAAATTACATACAATTGTAATATGTTCATGGCTTTACCCCGTACGGGGTGGACAGAGCTAACTGTGTCGGTAAGACTGAAAGGCCACGTTCAGCCAAAGAGCAGCAACTGGCACACACTATGTTTTTCTTTGCTCTTCGCGTCTTTTATCCTTATGGGATAGACAGTCTACAGTCTCGAAAGGGCCCGAAAGCCACGTTCGCCAACTAAGGTAATGATTGATTAGGTACGTACGTAAATAATAGTAATTTACATACATATAGTCACGTCTTTATTCCTTGTGGGGTAGACATGAAGTATACCCATTCGGTACAAAAACATAATGAGTGCCAGCAGTTTTTCTTTTCATGCAGATTGTAAAACTCAATCAAAGGTAAGACTGTTAAATTTGGGATTCTTCTTTCAAGCTCTAGCTAGCGTCTAGTAACCTGTTTCTATTTGAATCTTATGGCCTTTCAATCTTTTGAGACTGTTGTCTTTGTCTACCCCTGAGGTCTACCCCATAAAGGATAAAGACGTGATTATACGTAATGTAAACGTATACAAGTGTGTTGATACATATTTCAATATTCCCTAAGCGTCAGAATATAGCACTAAAACTACTTATAAGACATAAGCGGATGTACGTAACCCAAGTAAAGTTTTAGCAACTAGGACGTGTGTTATGTCCAATATACCCAGCCCGCTGAAACTTAACGTATTCCTTACGGGGCAGAGGTCGCAGGGCTGCCAAATAAACACATTTTATGTAACATCAACATCATTTTCTTTGATGTACATACTCGTAAATATATAAATAAATCAACGTAGGTATAAAAAAGGAAATTGACTGACATATTTACGCACAACCCAAACCGCTGGGTCTGGAGACTTTAAAATTGGCATGATGTTAAGAATAAGTAATTAGGGTTTTCCTAAATTCGTGGTAACGTAACTTGTCGCACTTTTTTCGTTTCACGCGAGCACTTCCACAGACGTATCTTCTTAAGTTAAACATATTTATAAGCATTAGGTTAACATAGCATCATGCACATAATTTCGATTTTTTATGAACATTTCGTTCAAAAAAGTCATAAACTGGCACCTTTTGCATATCATTCTCCAGCCATTTGTTTATTTAAGTAGGTAGGTACTTGGTCCACCTATAATCACTACTTATATTGAAATAGGGAGATCAAATAATTACCCAGAGCGACACCAGTCTTAATTATCTCCTAATCCTAACCCATTTTGAAATATGGTTACACTTTCCGTTGCCCGAAATGTGCAGTAGATATGTCTGTCTACCCCTACGCGAAAGAGGCGTGATTTTATTTATATATCTTTGTATCCTTACAGCCCTGTGACAGTAGAAGTTCAAGGATTGCAGTACGAACTTGTGATTGTCTTAGATTGATTTCGTTGTTTGAGCGCTCGCTCGGAATATACAGTTCAAAGCTACGACGGAGAACTTAAATAAACTACTTATCAATTTAGCAGTAATTTCGCTAATTGATCTAAAAATATTCGTGAACGATGAAAGCTCAAAGTAAATGATTATATTAGTTTTGAGTTTTGACAGACGGATCAGACGGCTTCAATAAATAAATTTATTGCGCATACAAAACACAAATAGCCAAGTAGATGCACAAATGCACATACTAAGATTTAAACGAATAGTGGGTTAGAAATTTTAATATAAAAAAATAAATATTTACATCTGTAGTGATTGTTAAAATTTCATAGTACTTACCTAAATTTTAATGATTCTTGAAACACGTCATGTACCTACGTAGAAATACCTACATATAAAAAAGTATTAACACATATCTTGCTGCTATTTAAATAAATTCTTGTAAAACAATACATACCTGCTTGTTCTTAAATATAGCATAACATTACAGCGAAAATAAAGTACGAGGCTTCGTTCGCGTAAAAATTTAAAGATGTTCTCCAGATAATGCCTACCATACCATATCATATCATTAGGTATACATGAGTATAAATATTTTCTAGATTTCACAAAATTTATCTTGATCAGTATATTTTTTATGTCAATCACCTTTTTATGCACACTAGATTATGATTGTGGCCGCAGCTATGCCTTGGGAACTAAAAATCTCATTATTACTCTTTCTCTTCGCTAGGAACCCAATACACTTCTCAAGAAAAAGACATGCCAAGTTTCAGCTTCCTATGCCTACTGAACGTAACATTTCAGGTTACACAACTGAAGACCTAAATAATAATGATTGATGACGACAAATTTTAACTTGAATACAAGGTATAAAAATAATAAACATGAAAACTTACCTTCTAAAGCCATAAACATAGCAGCTCCCATAAAACTGTACAGCGCCAAACAAATAGTCAAAAAGAAATGCGTAAACCACTTTTTGGACCACAACCTTAACTTATTATAGAACCAGAACGCGCTCTTTTCACCAACACTTAAACCACTTTTAGCCGTATTCATAGTAAAATCTTTGAAACCTTCAAATTGCTTGAACATGAATTCTGAAGCCTTGTTATGGTACATATGAAGGAAGGGGTTAAAGTATGGGTTTTGTGGGTCGGAGATGTGAGAAGCGGGGGTGCCTGCTGGCCTTCCATGGTATCTATTTGGTCCCCAGTAAACAGACGTGGCTGTGGGCGGCCCTCGTGGACTGGCATGACTTGAAGCATCAGGAATCTGCAGTGTTATCTTTGGCCGGACTATCTTTTTCGGCGGCGGGGGTGGCGCGTACTCCGGGGGTACTTCCAGACTCATGTTTACGCGGCGCCGGCGCCTAAGTCACGCGAATGATGACAATTTTGTTTTACTCTCATATAAATACAGACGTCCGCGAATGCCCGTCGTGACTGTACACTGATTTTATAAATAAAGCCGGCGCTTCCCGTTGTGTCATCGTTTTCGTTCGGGGGTTCTGTGAAACTGCTCTTACGGTGATACATGAATTAAAAGATGTGCAGATGTTCGACTCCATCATGCTATGTGTGGTCCATGGGTAAGTGAGACTCGCTGCACATGAGACTTACTACAGATGAAAAGATAATTCCTCCACCATTCTGCTTCAGTGAATGTGGTCCGCTTTCCGCCATTGTCTTTTTACCTTCTCCGATCTACAACGTCTTCAGTAGGACCCAATGTCTTTAACGTCGCCAAGCCAAGTTTTATTTGGCCTGATCTTTCTTACTGCTCCTGACGGAGGGGTCACGGCTAGACATTTGTCATAAAGATACGACATAAGTACATATAGGTAATCACATTTATATCCCACAGGGTACGCTGAGCTAATAGTCTTGAAAAGACTGAGAAGCCACATTCAGCTTCATGACTTAATGATAGAATTGAGATTTAAATAATGATAGGATGCTAGCCACCGCCTACAAAATGAATCCCAAGTTTATTAGCCTTCTCCTTAGTTACCTTTTACGACATCCATAAGAAAGATATGGAGCGGTCCTCTTAAGTGCCGGGAACCACACGTCACACTTGTACTTATGATAGTCTGCTTGTTAGACCTACTCCATTTCTGTCCACGAAATATTTTGAACACATAGTGAGTGTTCTTGCACTACATTAACAGATCGTTAAACGCTCGTTCGACGCCCGTGCCATTGCAGACTCTAAATATTTGTAAATTCGCTTACATCTATTTTTATCAGAATACGGATGGGAGCATAGGTCAACTTTTGTCTACATATCTAGGTACATACTTAAATCTTTATAAGTACTAGAATTTGCAGCCATGATCATCATGAGCGTACTCATCATCATTTTTTTTTATGACAGGGCTGATCTTTTCGGAATTCTGATGGGCAAACAAATTATTCTGGATGGGCCTTAATATTAAATTTACTAGGTAAGTAGGTAGGTAATATCTTATACAACTAAAGTGCATTACTAGCACTTCCTAATCTAATACAAAGCAAACTTTATGCTGACTTTCAACTTGATAAGTCATAAGTTAGCATGTAACTGTCAGAAGAAGATAGGTACATTATTATTACATTATGTTATTAGGGTTGTTTAATAATTATATGTCATCATCCTCCTGGCTTTTATTTGGGTTTTTGTATTTTCGTTTGTAACGAAACGAATAACTCAAAAACTCCGTGACCGATTTTGACGAAGTTTGGCACAGAAAATTAAAATTACTGTCAGAGAATTAACTTCTTAGACGCGGATAATAAATAACACTGTTGGTCATGAGTGTAAGTCAACGCGGAAAAAACCGTGCGTGTAGGTACTTATTTGACGAGCCTTGACGAGCCTTTTTTGATGATTCCTTGTTTTTTTAAATACCTTTACTCCTGCTTGAGAAGATCCCAAAATAAATAGATCTCGATCAGATGGAAATTTCGATTAATCAAGGAAATTCCACATATTTTAAAGGTACCTATGTATTAAAATTGGTTTCAATAAAAAAAAAATAAAGATGGATTATTTGAAAAAAAAAAGAAACAAACTTGCTTACTCATTTACAGCTGTTCTCAATAACAATCGACGGTTTTGCCTACAGTTAAAAAACTAATGTCTGGTAACGGCTCATTAGTCACCATAAACTATTTTTACTTTGAATAAGTCATTGATTGATATTCAGGACATAACGGGTGCCACGCCACATAAAATCTCGACAATAAAGAACCTTGCGGGACTCCGGCTTATACGGGCTTCACTTCCGAGTATAAACCATCGTAACCCAATTATCATAAGTAACTGATAATTTGATCATTCGGCGATGCTTAATATATTATTGATGATTACGGGTATGCCCTGTTAGAGAAAGCAAAAGTGAGGGCAGAGCACCTTACCCATCTATAGCTCGTATAGTTATACTATTTGATGAATATCTTTGGTTAATACATTCAGTATATACTAACAAGGCAATTCCTATAACATAGCAATTATACCTACTCAGTTGCTCCTACTCCGCCTCAATCTTTCTCCATGTGCATCGGTATTCTGAGATGACAGTTATTGAATGTGGATGATGTCGAACCTACACACGGGAAGAATAAGAGAAAATTGAGTAGGTAAAATTGTTAGTACGGGTAGGAAATTGTGCTTTCATTGCCACTTTTCTATCTTTTCTATATTATGGCTTCCACCGAACTTTCGGTGATTCTGCCAATGTCATGGTTTGAAGAGATCATTGCCACTTAAAAATATACGACGTATTTTTTTAAGTATGTCTCTGTCAATTCAATAGTGTCAATGTCAGTCTATTTATTCAGCACATTATTCAGCGAAACTTCTTTTTAGAAAATATAATATTATTGATTTAAATTAAATAGTCTGGGAAGCACGGGAACGGGATGAAACGAGCATATGTGTACAGAAACAAAGAAGAACAAGATGGTAAAGTTTTAGCGGTGGATAACTCGATTGAGGAGTTCAAAGCAGAAATATCTAAACACTTTCAACAGCCCTATGAAAATATTAAGTTATTTTCCTCAAACGGTTGTGAAATCACTGATGCCAGAGTCATAAGAGACGAAGAGAGAATATACTTGAGTTTAGACAGTAGAAGTGTTACAAAAAGCTGTGATACAATAGAAAAATCAATAGCGAATTTGAACGTCGGCGATGGAGATTCGCGATCAGTTTCAGATTGGATTACGCTAAACGTTGGCGGGAAACACTTCACAACATCCAGGTCTACGATCCTGGCCAAAGAACCTCTTTCAATGCTAGCTAGAATGTTTGCTGATGACAATAATGTGTATTTAATGACTCCAAGTGCCACGGATGAGAAAGGCGCGTATTTGATTGATAGAAGTCCGGAATATTTCGATCCTATTTTGAATTATTTGAGGCATGGTGAAGTTATATTTGATAATAATGTGAACCCTAGAGGTGTCCTAGAAGAAGCAGTATTTTATGGTAATATTCCACTATTTGTACATCTTAAGTAAAATGTATGCTTAACCACTCAGAATAAATTAAAACGCGAAATAAAAGGGAAATGTAGCTCTTATTTATATAAACATAAAGTAAATCGTTTTTTATTCACTTAGTCAAAATACATGCACAATAAAACTGTATGAAAGCTGGTGTTATTTCCAGTTGCATTCTCAACTTTGAAAAGAAACCCCTGATGGGCTAATGAGCTTGTTCCAGATTTTTCTTATGCTGTTATCAAACATCAACTTTTCAGGCATAGAGTCTATGGTGCCACAACTGCATCAACTCATTGAGGAGTCTAAATGTAGCCTTGGCAAGAACCAGGCTCTGACAAGGATGGACGTAGTCCGCTCAATCATCATGACTTCTCACAGTACCGAGTTAAGGTTCCAGGGTGTAAATCTGGCTGGCGCAGATTTGAATAGACTGGATTTGAGGAATATTAACTTCAAGGTGGGTTTTTAATTAAATTCAAAAGGTTTAATGATAGCTATGGCACAGTATTATGTATGAGTTATTTACTATATCATCACGTCTTTATCCCATACAGTGTAGACAGACCCAAAAGACTTAAAAAGACTGAAAGTCCCTTTTTCATTGCATGGCTATATACATATGTACATACATATGGTCACGTCTATATCCCTTGCGGGGTAGACAGAGCCAACAGTCTTGAAAAGAGTAGTAGGGAAAGAAAGGAGAGTAGTTCAGCTGTTCGAATACTAGTCAATTACGTACAAAACAGTCTGTTTAAATAAATTTCTTTTGCTTTTTTAATTTCTACAAAGAAATGAATATTTATGGTACAAATTATTCACTTTTTCACAGTATGCCTGTTTATCCAGATGCAACTTAAGCGGTGCGAATCTATCTCACTGTTGCTTGGAGAGAGCGGACCTGTCGCATGCCAACTTGGAAGGTGCTCAACTACCAGGCGTTAAAGCCTTGTGTGCTAATATGGAAGGTTGATATTACTTCTGAAATGTTCAATATTGTTCAATTCTATCATTAAGCCAAATAGCTGAACATGGCCATTCAGGACTTTTGGTTTTGTCTACCCCGCAAGTGATATAGACGTGACCATATGTATGTATGTTCAATATTATCTTCTTCCTCCTGGCTACTCTAGAGAGCAGCCCAGGGTGAGCCTTTTGACCATAATCTAGGATTGGATGAGTCAGGTTTTTTACATGAAGTGACACCCATCCAACCTCTGCAACCCTTGCAGTGGAACCTTTCTCATTTAGATTAGATCATGGTTAAATCTACACTAAAAATACTAAATGAATGCACCTATTGTGTCATGCGTAGAAATGGAGTGGCTTTATTATAGTTTTGGAACCATACAGTGTGAAGGACCAATATTATTTCTACCTTGAAAGAATATACAATATAACATGAAGCCCTTGTAGAAGTGCAAGAGGCGACTAAGATATTTAAATAGATAAACTCTTTAATGCACCAAGAAAAAAAAAAGCAAATATCAGAAGTACAAAAAAAAGGATATGAGGTACAAAGGCGGACTTATTGGTAATGCAATCTTTCAATTATTATATTTTATTTAGCACTTTTATCTAGTTCATCACCCATTATCTTAACTAGTAATGTGGAGAAGGTGTTGCAGTGTTTAATTACCTGACTGATCATAAATCTACCATTTTAGGTGCAAATTTGAAGGGATGTAACATGGAAGACCCTTCAGGGTCGAGGGCTGTGATGGAAGGCGTCAATTTAAAAGGTAAGTCTTAGGTTTGCTGTTACTCTCGAGAATAAATTCTATTTTAAAATCCCGGGGAAAAAAAATATGGGGTGTTATAAGTTTGACTATCGGTGGCATCGTATCTCGAATGGATGAACCGATTATGATTAGTTTTAAGTATTTGTCTGTAAGGTTAATTAGTAGAGAGTGTTCTTATGCTATGTTTGATAAAAGCGCCAGGAAAAATTATCTCAATTCATTCAATATGACTATTAAATAAAATAATCATCATTAGTAAAATAATACTGTGCAGAATGATAAAATTGTGTCGGCGGTAAATTGTTAATATTTAATTATTTAAAGAAGATACAAATTATACCGAAAGCATTTTAAATTTTGTTAAGCATTTTAAATTAAATTGATTGATCGTTTCATTTGTTTTACAGGTGCTAATTTAGAGGGCAGTAATATGCCCGGTGTCAATTTGAGGGTGGCAACACTGAAGAATGCCAACCTTCAAAATTGTGATCTCAGAAGTGCTGTTTTAGCGGGAGCGGATTTAGAGGTGAACTTATTTCCCTTTCGGACATTTCATGTCTCGTAACAAAACTAAATACTGTTTTAGAGTATAACACGCCAGACATTAATGCTTAAATGATAGAATTGAAATTTAATGGTGACAGGTTGCTAGCCTATCGTCTAAAACAAGAATCCCAAGTTTATAATGACGGCCTCTGTGGCTCAGCGGTAGTACGCTTGTCTGTGACACCGGAGGTCCCGGATTCGAATCCCGGCCAGGGCATGATGAGAAAAGAACTTTTTCTGATTGTCCTGGGTCTTGGATGTTTATCTATATAAGTATTATATTATAAAATATAGTATCGTTGAGTTAGTATCTCGTAACACAAGTTTCGAACTTACTTCGAGGCTAACTCAATCTGTGTAATTTGTCCCGTATATATCTATATATTTATTTATTTATATTTATAATAACCGAATACCTTAGTCGCCTTTTATGACATGTAAACTTGAGACTGAGTCGTCCTATTTTTTTTTATTAGTGCAGGGAACTGCACTGCACAATGAAACGATAAAGTGCACATTTTTGAAAAATAAAATAATGTGGAATTAACAATACGACGGTATAAAAGTATAAAAACTTTTTTATGATTACAGTGTTGCGACCTCTCAGGAAGCGATCTCCACGAAGCCAATTTGCGTGGCGCCAATCTGAAGGACGCCGCGTTCGAACTCATGTTGACTCCGCTCCACATGTCCCAGACTATTAGATAAATTAGCTTTATATTCAATCGTGGGTAACACTAGTTATTCGCCAAATGGCTGAAATTGTGTAGTGGGCGAAGGTTTTCTATGAAGATGGGAGTAACGTTTCTCCAAGCGGCTGAACCGATATATTTCATATCTTTGCCATGAACTTGCAACCCAAAAAATTGGATATGTTTTGGGTTAGCACGCTTTACAGGCCGTAACAAAAAAAGAATCATGGTTTTTTCGAGACTCTTGGCTCTATCTACTCCCTCTTTTTAATTGAAAGGCTATTTTAACCCTTTCGCTGCGACATATGGATGTATAAAGGACAGGTACCCATCACCCACCTTCTCACGGGAAGTGGTCCAAAATATTTGAGTAAAATTTGATCTTTAAAATTGCTCCGGAGCTGTTTACGCTCTTTTAGTTACAACCTTAAAGATGTCGTTTCTTGCCGCCTTTTTATATGCAGTGTATTTGCATTAAAATATGTATAACTTTATATTTAAATGCCTACATATTTGTTATTCTTAAACTGTATTTAATACGGACTCGATAAAAATGTGTACTTACCATAAATAATAAATAAATTAATATATTTACTCTTTTGCTTTCAAATGTTATTTTTATTTCCTGTATCCCGTCGATAAAGCAGTACCATATACAATACAGTTAAGAAGCGCAATCAATATACATTTTAGTTTGTGTGTATTCATCCTAGCGACAGATTGCTAGCCCATCGCTTAAAATAAGAATTCCAAGTTTATTAGCTTTTCCCTTGATTTACCTTTACACATACTTTTACATTCTTGGTCGGAATAAAAATCTACTTTAATTAGTGTTTTGATTACTAACAAAATTACTGACTAGTTTTATTTTAAAGAATTGATTTTGAATTTAGCGCTCTTAAACAACATCCGCTTCTGCTTTATAGTGTTGCTATCGTTGACAATGGTAAAATAATGTTGCTATTACTGATTATGCAGTTGTCACATATTTTTATCGTAGTAGAATATATCAAATAAACAATTTGGCAAATGTAGAAGAGAATTAAATATTTGCCTAAATTTTTTTTTATTGTTTCACCAATTTAACCTGTCAATTGGTGAAAACAACAGAAATCAATAAACATCAAATTTATAAATAAGAACGTATTTATATTTTATCGTAATGTTGACAGTACCGACATATTCTGGCCGTCAAGTTGGACACATTTGTTTTTTATTCGCGTTCTATTTTTGTGTGTGACGGTTCCGTCCGGCTGAAGAAAGATATTTTTTCCAAAATCTTGATGAATTTCATTTAGATTACCGAATTATTTCGAGGACATCTCCAGATTGCACTAAAATATCGATATGCAGAACGGAGAGAGTACATTGGCGGCCGGGGAAACCAGTAAGTTTCACATTTTGTTGTCAGATTATTGGAATAACAATCATTGTTCCGCTGTTTTCTTGCAATTAATAAGAAAATACCGCTTCGATAGCCTTAGGAAATGCGAATAATTAACAAATTTGATAGATTCCAGCATGTATATGCGAATACCCACATCTTGAAATATCGATGTGTACTATAAATGCTATTGTTATACCTATAGTAGATGATGAATTTAATTGCAGTTTTAATTTCACTTGCATTTGTTGAAATAGTTTATCGTGCATATGTTAACGATTTCGTCTACTTTTGATCAATGATACTGTGGGTAGAATAATTGGAGTGTGAACGTGAGTCACATTCCAGTGTGCAGCCCACTACTTTCCGTAAAAATGATTTAGGTAGGTAAATAAGCGATGCAATGCATTGCATTTGCGCGACCGATTTATTAATCGTAATGCGTAAAAAATACAGCATGAAATATTGAAGTCGCGACGATTTTTGCGTTTGATTTTTTTTCTACCTTCACATTACAAAAATGTCAATGGCTAAGGTCATTATATTTTCATTTGTTCTGAATCATCACAGTGAAGGCTATGCCGTACAAGCAGAGATATTAGCTCATCAGAAAAGTTACCTGTTGCATAGATAACTGTCTGTTAGTCTGTATTTACACGCATATAATTATGTAGAGTAGACAGAGCCAACAGTCTTTAAAGACTTAAAGGCCAAGTCTAGCTGTATGGTTAATATATATTTTTTAATAAAGGCTGATATTTTTTTATTCAATTGTAATAGGTCAATAATTATGTATCTAACCTAATGGGCTTATCAAGTAGGTAGGTAGGTACATAAATATGTACCTACCTACTTGATAAGCCCACCAAACAATATCTGGAGGAAATCCTCCAGATATTGTTTGGTGGATACAATTTCTGAGATAATGAACGAAAAATCAAAGTTATCAAATATTATATCAAAGTTATTAAAATTGTATATTACCCAAGTTTTTATACATACATATAATTATGTCTTAATCCCTAAAATGGTAGACAGAGCCAACAATTTCAAAGACTGAAATGTCTTATTCAGCTAGGTATACTAGCTCATTATTATTATTTATATTGTCCAGTGTTTAAATCTCAATTCTATTAATAAGTCAAACAGCTGAATGTGGCCTGTCAGTCATTTCAAGACAGATGGCTCTGTCTACCCCACAAAGGATATAGCTATGTATACCTACTAGCTCATTGCCTAAAAGATGTTTATTTCCAAGTTTTAAATTTATTTGAAACTAGAGGCCGCTCGCGTCTTCGTCCGCATGGAAACCCTATCAATTCCGCGGGAACTCTGGGATAAAAAGTACCCTGTATGTAATTCTGGGTCTAGCTACCAACATACCAAATTTCATAGTAATCGGTTCAGTAGTTTTTGCGTGAAAGAGTAACAAACATCCACACTGACATCCTGACATACTAACAAACTTTCGCATTTATAATATTAGTAGAATGTTAATGTGGATCCATAAAATATACAAATTTTAATTGTACCTTTATTGCACTTGATAAAAAATTCCTTTGTTAAATCTAAACATTGAACAGCTATTGTATAACTTTTAAGTGAACAAGTGTTCAAATACCTACTTTATTAATGTCGTCATTTGGTTCCTCAAAAATACGATCAACAAGATTAAATTGTCTTGAATATTTCTGTGCTAGAATACTAATACTTTTTGATTCTCAACAAACACAAACATTTGTTTGTTTGTTGAGAATATTCCTCTCTAAGCATTCACTGATTTAGTAAATATTAGCTAAATAGCTAAGCAAATGAATTTACAGATAATGAAATTATATGATTGTTCATTGCTAGAAGAATAAATAGTTATAGTGGAAATCACACTGTGCTAAATTTAATTCACAATATCAACTCTTCAGTACCTATATGTGGGGCTATTTATTATATAGAGATCAATGACCTTACAACCTAGTAGATATTGAAATGAGTACAAATACCTTCAGATCTATGAAAAGAATGCTCAGTGAAATAAAATGGTTGGTTTCTTTTTTCAAATATTTTCGTAATATTCCTGCAGATTGGGTTACATTGCTATCTTGTGATGTGACATAGTAAATACTGATAAACATGTTTATTTTGTTTTTTTTTGGGTAGTGCATATAATTTCCCTATTTGAAAACAATTAAGTAATATGTATCTTATCATTTAATTTTTATCAGCCACAAGTTCAATTGTATCTATGTAGATAACACAGGAAAGTTATAAAAATAATTGTAAAATAATGAAAGGACAGAATTCAGACTTACAGTACAGCCTGTTTATTTTAACAAAATTTTTACATATGGTGTTGTGTATACTATATAGTGTCTTGTGGTTTCTGGCACTTTTGAATAGACCATTCTATACACATTTTCCCATAGATGCTGTAAAAGGCTACTAAGGGAAATTCGAATAAACTTGGTATTCTTTTAGGCGATGGGCTAGGAGCAACATGGCACTATTTATATCTCAATTTCATCATTAGGCCAAACAGCTGAACATAAATGTTCAGTCTTTTCTAAACTGTTCTCTCTGTTTACTCCGCTACGAATATAGGCGTGATTATATCTATGTGTATATCAACTTGATTCACATGTTAACAATTGGGGACTTAAATTTAAGTTAAAATTAACTTATTAACTTCATTACTTAATACATATAGACAGGGTATGTATTAACAAATGCGTTTTGTTTTACACTTGATGAAGAATATTTTAGTAGTAAAAAAGGTAGCTACCTTGTCTGTACAATTGTAGCACCCAAACAAAGTGTGATTTTGATGATGATTGTTTTCTCAAAGGGCCTTTTTTGTTTTAGGCAATTGTTAGGTATTATTGATGATCTTCTCAAGTATGTGTGGGCAGAAATAAAATCAGTAAACTGAACATGCTTTAGTTGTTTAGGTAAATGTTATAAGTTTAACGGTTTAAATTTAGTTTATTCCACTTTCGTCAACTGGTTGTTCAAATTTAAATTAAATGAAAATTAAAATAATGTCATATTAAATGTTCTTGTCAAAATTTATTTTTTATCGAAATATTCGTCAACGGTATAAAACGATTTTTCGATAAGCCATAGTTTAAATTTAGTTTTAAAGGCATTCAATTTGTAAATTATATAGGTTTAGTTGAGAAAATCCAAACTTTGAATTGTGTGTATCTGTGTTCTTATTATTCTACTATTGTTCTATATTATAGGTGTACACAAGTGTTGAATTTCAACGTACACTAGGTACATCACCTTGAGCAACGAAGCGAAACTGGTTGTACATAACAAACTTGAATGTACAATTATAAATTGATCTATTATCAATTTTTGCACTTTTATGATAAGGCGGTAATCGAGAATTTTTATAAAAAAAGCACGCCTTTTTCCCGGAGGAGTTTTCTTTTCCTACCAAAGACTACTTACTTACACTTTCCAATCTTCCGGACAATTTGTAATGTGTATTAATGTTTTTAATATGAAGATCAAGCTTCCTATACGCCACAATTTTTTTTATGAAACTTATACAACATTTTTATTTATTTATTGTTCTGCCAGAAATGTTGAAATTGAGGACCGTGCTGTGAAGGGAGGTGTTGCCTAGACTAATATAATTTGTTCTATGCAGTATGTTATGTTACAATTCCTTCAACATTTCTGAGCAGATTGTAAATATCACTTTTAGCCGAATGGGCTAGACACCTATCTCTAAATCTCGCATCGAATACTAGATGTCTGATATGTATGTATATGGAATGTTTCTTCAACATGTCCAGCCAAGAAGCAGGTGCCGGAGGAGATAACGAAGCAATCCTTTCGCCACAAAGTATGGCGGCACCTTGAGAGCAACAGCCTGGCCTTGTTCCCCAGGCCCGTGTACAACAGGATCCCGAACTTCAAGGGAGCCAACGAGGCGGCAGCCAAGCTAGCTGAATTGGACGTCTTCAAGAACGCCACCACGATCAAAGTGAACCCTGATAAGCCGCAGGAGCCTGTGAGGTATTTTTGTTTTTTATTAATACACTAGCTTCCGACCGCGACTCCGTCCGCGCGGATGTCGGTCTTCGCGTGGATGGTTTATTTCTCCATTTTGAGTAACTCGGAAAATGACATCTTATTACGGCGCTGAATCCACTGCGGGTAACGCAACGTGTGTTCGCGGTTCTACAGAACAACGTCTATGGATAAAACTGAAAAATTAAGATTTTTTTTTTCTTTCTTGTGGGAATTGTTTAAGTAGGTTAGTTTTTTTACACAACAAAATACAAATTTTGTGTTTCTATAATATTACCAGCTTTTGCCCGCGGCTTCGCTGACGTACGTCATTCATTGGAACCGTTTACGTTTTCCGCGATAAAATGTTAATTAACATGTCCTTCTTAATACTTCTATTTTTGTGCGATATTTCATGGAGATTGGTCGAAAGTAGAAAGAGTGATGAAAAAACAAATTCACTTCACATTTATAGTATAGTTTCAAAGTTAATTCTAAAATTGAGTCTTAGTGTGAATTCGATACAGTGCTGGTATGTTTAAGTTATGCAAGCGGCCAATATCTTGGGTAATGCGTTCCGCATATATCGTTTTATAACTATAGTTATGTAAAATCCAACAATTACTCTCTAGAAGTGTGATTAGAAGCTAGTAAATTGTCATTTTTCATTTTAGAGATATTTAATCCATGCTTGTTTAGATTGAGAGAGGCTTTAATCATTAGGGATTCCCCGGATTTGACCTAAATTTAGGGGTGTCATAGCGGCCGCACTTTTAGCGGATAAGTCATGAAATGAAGGGAAGAAACTCTAAAAAAGTGCCCACTCCAATTTTTATTAACAGATTGATCTAGGTCTAGTTAGTGTGGCGATAGTCTGAACATACATGTATATAATCACATCTTTATCCCTTACGGGGTAGACAGAGCCGACAGTCTCGCCAAGACTGAGGTGCCAGGTTCAGCTGTATGGCTTAATGATGGAGTTGAGATTCAATGGGTCAAGTTGCTAGCCAATCGCGCCTAATAGAAGAAACCAAGTTTATTAGACTAAACCTAAAACTAAACTAAACTAGGTTCCCCAGGCATAACACCTAGCCTGGCGAAAGATCTTCATCTTAGTTGCATTTTACAAAATTCATGGAGAAGAAATGGAATGGTCCTATTCTCAAGTCCTATGCCGGGAACCACACGGCACTAGTCTGAACAATGAAATACTTTTTTTTTTGTACAATTATAAATATCTTTTTTACAGTCTACCCCCACCCTAATAGTCTAGACAGGTGCTAACTTCAGATTCAAAATCTGCTTTTCCCCTTCTGTTCTGAAGTTTTCGTTTGGCGTTGGTTATTTAAGCGTTGGCAGCCCTATTATATCTGGGTATTATACATATAATATCCTGTTGAATTCCTAGTGCGATAAAATGTGAGATGATACAAATGTAGAAGTGCACAACATTGTTTATGTAATCGATAACCTGGAGTCAATGTAACTTGATTACAATTGCAAGGTTGGAGAACTTCTTACTTATTTTTAAATCTGGAACAACTTAAGTCGAGCTGATGACTCTTATAACAATCCTCCTGATGTCCCGGTTGTATTTGAAAAGGAGAAAGATCAAGTTTATCAGTTAATTTGACATTTTGACTTTTTTATTTTTGTGTTTTAAGACTGTCATGTTTTAGTAACTAGAATACGCACGCGTAAATTGATGAACATTAATTCCCTCTCCAGCGGGAATTTCGAGAAATCCTCTTATTGAACCCCTCAACAATATAAGGAGCCTATATACCTACCTTCTAAATTTAAAATAACTAGAGTCATAGTTCTGGGCCTTTAGGCGCGAATGGTCCAATTTAGAGGAAACTAATTGCCATCAGTCCAATGCACGATTGGACTAAAAATGACCTTAACTCGCTCACTGCGTCAGTCCACTGACTGCGGCAGCGAGCTCCTCTTAATACTAAGATAATAAAATAAGCTGTATGAATAAACTACATTCTTGCAGAGTGCTGTGCTTAGAACAGAAGAAGACACTGTATGTGCCAGTGCCTCGGCTTCAGAACGGGTTCCTGAACCGTCTTGAGTTACCCGAAGAGGAGAATGGACAGGCAGCCATCAAGCAGGCCGTCTCCAGGAAAGGAATGGAGACATTTGGGAAACCAATTGGTAAATATGCGTACCTACACTTGAGTGTCTACGCTAAAAAATCTCGGTGATTTCCGCGGGAATTCCGGGAAATACATTCCCAGTCCATGTTTATGGTCCACACAACACTTTGGTGTTGCGAGCTTGATTCACTGATTTTGAAATTTTGTGTTTTGACACAAAATGTCAAATCTCTAGAATCAGTTAATCAAGCTCGCGAATGTCATTTGGTTTTAAATTCCTTTGTACTACGTATATTTGTGCAATTAAGTTTTGAACACCATACGCATTGTATTAGAGGATGGAGGATTTTACCTTTGACTACCCAAAGGTTGGCTGGAAGAGATTGCTTAGCGATAAGTCCGCCTTTGCTCAACATGTTCATAATGTATGTTTCTACTACGTATGTATTTTTTATGGGCAATAAAGATAATTTGTATTGTATTGTATTGTAAATATTTTTAAAATTAATGAATAACTGAAATTAATTATTGTTACATTAGACCACAGTAAAACGTAGTAGTTTTGTAATCGTAATTAAATTAATTTCCAGGTATTGAAGAGTCAGTCTCACTCGATTTGGTCGTGATGGGCTCTGTTGCCGTCTCCAAAGAGGGGTATCGCATCGGCAAAGGAAGAGGTACATCCTTTTAATACAGCATTACACAGAGTGATTAAATCAACGAATTAATAAAACAAAATAAAAAAAAATTACAGTCTTAATAAACTTATAAGGCAATGTATAAAAACATAAGTATAAAGCATTATGTAGGCAAAAAAGTATTTTTTGTGTATCCCTTCAGTAAAGAGGCATAATTTCATTAAATTAAAGATAATTTGTTTGCAAGTTCATCGATGAAGATTATGAAGTGACAAAGTAAAAAAGCTTTAAAATTCTTTTTTACAGGCTACGGCGACTTGGAGTTCGGTCTGATGATGCACATGAAGGCTATAAAGCCCAACACCATAGTGGTGACCACCGTTCATGATTGTCAGGTAACTAAAAGTAGTTTATTAGCAGTATTGATATTTTGAAATGAACAAGACAAAGTGTTTCTATTTTTTTTTGCTCATTTGAAGATAATGGTAATATCACCTTAAAAATATATCTACTGTTGCATTATTAGTTTATATTTCCTAAACACGAATATATTACTATTTTTCTAACCGTGTAAATTTCTGTGCAATACAGATATTACCAAACTACAATTTAACTGATTGCATTTTCTTAGTACTTTTTTTTTAATTTAAAGTAGTAGCCTATTTCTAAACTAAATATTGTATTATCCTTCCTTAGGTATTTGACACGCTGCCTGCTGAGCTGTTTGGCCCGCACGATGTCCCTATCGACATCATCGTCACGCCAACCGAGGTATATGTCAAAACTTTTTAAACTTTTTTTTTCTTTTTGTGCAATAAAGTGTTTATCTATATATCGATCTTATTACTATTTGTTTGTACCTATTTTTTATTACAATGGCACAACCTTCTTTGTAATATATACTAGACACTGGCAGTAAGTTTATATAAAACAATTTTCGCTTGCTTTAGTCTATTGAGAATGTTCTTACCCAACTTCAGAAAAGAAAGAGGTTTTCAATGCGACCGTATTTTATCTGATTTACTAATAGGTTTTTGAATTCTCTTACACAGGCCTGGAGTAGGAGTCATTAAATTATTAAGAAATGAGGATATATAATTGTATTTTTAGTATGTCTAAATCGAAATTATTTCAGGTGATTGAAACCCAGCGCATGAGTCAGCGTCCGGTGGGCATTTTGTGGCATCTGCTGTCCAACCGCCGGCTGCAGCTCATGCCTGTGCTGGGTCAGCTGAGGGACATCGAGATGCTGTGAGTGTTATTTGTTCACTACAGAACGCCCGCAGGCAGGTCCATCCGTGTTAAACTAAAAATTCCTTGTTACTTCTGTTCCCGCAGGAATTTCGAAAAAATCCTCTATAAATGCACCCCTAGAGTACATAAAGAACTAAAATGTCAAATTTCAAGTTTGTCAACCCAGCGGTTTGGGCTGTGTTTCAGTCAGTCCCGTAAGAGATTTGTATACCTATAAAGATTTATCTCTTGACTAATTTTGCTATCAGGATTCTTCTGTCTGGGTCGACTCGGGTCTGACCTCCCTGACCCTGGCGAGAAACTTAAGACCTAATTCAGCTTGGATCTTATAATATTCATTTCTTATTATTCAATCTTAACATCTGTTATGTCAATATTTTGATTGATTAGTATGCCATACGCCATTAAGTCCTCTGTATTGTCCTTTATTTGTTACCTAAAATTTTATTGATATATTTACCTATGCGATAAATAATTTGGTAATGATATTGTACAGTGCCGGGCGTTCCTGCGTGCTGAAGGAAGTGGACACGGACGTGGAGGACCGCGGCACCACGCGCCCGCGCAAGCTGCGCCGCCGCACGCGGTCTCACAAGAGCCATAGCGAAGGGGAGGTGAGAAACTTATAAATATCTTTAATATTTTGTTCAATAACTAGCTGTCCCGGTTAACGTTGTTTTGCATTTTGTGTCTATGAAAAATAGATGGCCGATTCTCAGACCTACTCAGTATGCTTACAAAATTCATGATAATCGGTTAAGCCGTTTCGGAGCAGTACGGGAACGAACATTGTGACACGAGAATTTTATCTATAAGAAGTTGTAGCGAGAGCGATACTTCGGGCTTGACTACCACAAAGGGGAAGATCTTCCGCCAGGCTGGTTTTTGCCTGGCCAACCGCGCGATAGACTATGTTGAAAAAATTATTTATATAGAAGAAATCATCGCGAACACACTGTCTGGCCACATGCTGTCATAATTTCACCTATAGATGTTGCGTTTAAGCCTTTATTTTTACCCAGTGATTTACATTTGTACCGACAGGGCAATATATTATAGGTACGTTAATACACTTGTTTATATATACATTTGTTCCGCAGGGCAACACGACGGAAGGCGACGACGCGAAGTCGGGCAAGCCGCGGCGCGCCAGCCGCCGCCGCAACAGCCACAAGGCCGCCGCCAACACCGCCGCCGCCAGGGACGACGGCAAGCGGGACGAGCGACACAGGAGGCCCAAGCGGCCCAAGCCTGTCATCGACTTCTCCGTCAAGGTTATATATCATTCTTCTTCGATATCGCCCGAAGTTAAAGAGGCTGAGTCCAAATAACGAGACATGTCAGCAAACACATGTTTATACATACAACTACGTTTTTATGACTTACGGAGTAAGTAGAGCCAACGATCTCGTAAAGCCACAACTTTGCCAAAGAGATCAAACTGGCCCAAACCCGCCATCGACTGTTCTGCAAAATCTGATATTTCCATACATATTTAAAATCTTGTCTTTTTTTCCTTACGGAGTAGACGTTAGGAGAGAAAGCCCTACCTTGATCAAGTCCCAGCTCAAGGTCAGGTCAGGAGTACCCTAAACTGGCGAGCTTACGTTTATTTATTTAACTAATCTTTGAGTGGAAACGCCTAGACGAATATATCTTGATCAAATTGTCTCCAATTTGGCAAAAAGTCATGAGTTCCCGAAACAGACAAGCTTGCATGAAGAATAGAATGTGGATGAAGCTAAAGAAGTATGCTGGGATTGTGGCAAGTGAAAGGATGTAATCCCTGTCCACCCTTCCAGGAAAAAAGCGTGATAACAAACGCAATAAACTTAATTACAATATTTGGCTATTAAAATGGGATTTTTGTAGGCGGCGGGCCAGCGACCTGTCACTATTTTAATCTCAATTATATCATTGAGCCACACAGCTGAACCCCGTATGTATGTTTACGCTAAGACTTTTTCTATCAATCAATTTGATTAATACTTACCTGTATGTATTCCGTTTGTCCAACAGATATCCAACATTGGCCCGAACACCCGAGTTCGCGACCTGAAGCAAGCGTTGTCTGAACGCGGAGTGAAACCTCAAGTGATGGTGTGGAAGGGCTTCCGGGGATTCTGCTACCTGCACTTCTTCAAGCCTGGCCCGCAGAAGGTGAGGATAGTTTGATATGAGTAGATCAGTAATCAGAAGAAAAAAAAACAAAGTTCATGTTTAAAATAATCGGCCTCTGTGGCGCAGCGGTAGTACGCTTGTCTGTGACACCGGAGGTCCCGGGTTCGAATCCCGGCCAGGGCATGATGAGAAAAGAACTTTTTCTGATTGCCCTGGGTCTTGGATGTTTATCTATATAAGTATTTATTATAAAATATAGTATCGTTGAGTTAGTATCTCGTAACACAAGTTTCGAACTTACTTCGAGGCTAACTCAATCAGTGTAATTTGTCCCATATATATTTATATATATTTATATTTATTTATTTATAATAATCAAATTGTTGTGAAACAGACATGAAAGTTTCAACTTCAATAACAAACACGCTTTTGACATTAATCTTATAATTTAAATTTTCTAACGTTGTGTGCATGATTACAAGACGTTAATTTTGTGAAAATGTAAACGTTTGCATATAGCATTCAGATCAATTTGCAAATTGATAATTTTTCACCTTTTTTAAGGTTCCGTTCTTCAAAAGGGAAAAAACGAACCCCATAAAGGATCGATTGTTTAAGTGAACGCGATTAAAATATACAACTATTTATTTCGAAAATTTAGTAAAATTTTGTGATTGCATATGGGTTTTTTGCATTAGTGATAGGCTAATAAACTTGGGAGTTTTCTTTTGGGCGATGGGCTAGCAACCTGTCACGATTTAAATTTCAATTATTATATTAATTAATATATTAATTATAAACTAAACTTGTTTGTTAATTTACCTTTAAATGTATTTATACTGCATCTTGCACGCAACGACATACCTACATTTGTATATTCTAAGCCTAGATTCTAAGTTCTCATGTAAGTGAATATTTTTCTTATGAGAATAAAGATTTCTTAACCCGAATTACACCATTAGGCCGTACAGATAAACAGTCGTGCCGTACATAGAGGTGAGGATGCAACCGGGACTAAAGCCAGGAGTCAGAGTGTATATATGTATGTTTATAAATCCAGGGCGAGGGCGACGCGGCGGCGGGCGCGGCCAGCATGGCGGGCGTGCTGGCGGCGCTGGCCGCCATGTCGCTGGGCGGCGCCGACGACGACAAGCCGCGCCTGCTCACCGTGGAGCCCGCGCCGCCGCGGAACGCCGAGGTGAGCTAGCACGCACGGTCACGTTACGACTTACACAATAAAAGATCCAAGTGGGCTCTCCAAATTATCTATCTCTCTCTCTTTCTATCTCTCTCTCTCTCTCTCTCTTTCTATCTCTCTCTCTTTCTATCTCTCTCTCTCTCTCTCTCTCTCTCTCTCTCTCTCTCTTTCTATATATATCTCTCTCTCTTTCTATCTCTCTCTTTCTCTCTCTCTCTCTCTCATGTTATCATGAATAATGCCAGAGAAATTAGAAGAGTGAGTGAATGCCGTGGATTGACTAACAAGATAGCTGGAGCAAAAGCGAACGTGAAGCGCGTCTGCTCACTGGTAGACCCGCGAGGAACAGTGTTCCAGGTGAGGTTGACTGTCGAGAAAAAATAGATGGGGTACTATAATTTTACCCTTTAGAAATAACCTGAGGTCTTCAGGATAACAGATTCGAGTGATGGCATAGAGTATTAATACGAGTCGGCAGACTAAAGAGAGGGCGCTGTTAGAGAAAGCAGCTAATCAGAAAGTCAGTAAAGGCCCTTGCCTGGTGGGTTATTAGGTGAAGGTTGTGAAACAGCTTAAATTACGATGATCACATTGGTTTTTTTTTTTTTTTTGCAATACCATCAAATTACCTAGGAACGTTTCGCTTAATTCTTAAATCTACTAGATTTTTATTCTTCCTTTATTGTTCTTTACTTAACGAAATGTTTAATTCCAGGCGAATCAGGAGCCGGTGGCCGTCGCCCAATGACTTGTTACAGCCGACAACGACTTGACACGAACCCCTTTTGTTTCCGATACACGCATATAAAACGTTGCTCGCTTGGTTGCACCGGAAACGGCTTAGCCGTCGCATTCCGACACTAATCGTTTAGAGTTAAGGTTGATTTTCCTTTGGCCCGGCCGTTAAGAGCGATTGCCGGTCGTATAGTACTCGATTTCCAAGTTTAGAAATGTTTGAAATTACTATATTTCTCGTCATTTGGTTGGTTATTTTACTAATGATCTTTTATTTGTCTAAAATAATAACTTAGACCTAATAGTTGAATAGGCAGATAAAATATATTCAATAGATAAATTGCAAAAAGGACAAAAACAAAAGTAATGTCTTAAAGTAATGGTTACTTTTTCACTACTACACTACTTTTGATTTTAGCCGTATTGCCATTTATTATAAAAATTTAGTCTTTTGAAAATTTGGTTTTTTGAAATCTATTTTAATCGTTTTTCGTTGTAAAAGGTGTCTCGTTTACAAGTTGATTACAATTATGATTTTATTACAAAGAGGTATTTTATACAGATTTAAAATAAAAAAAAATGTATTAAAAACGATAAATTAGCAAATTATCTAAGCTTAGAACACATTCGTCACTACTATAAGAAGCATTAGTGTTAAAGTAATGTGTCAAAATCGGGTGCTATGCAATCGGCAATAAAAAGTTGTAGTTGAATTATAAAAACCCGAATAAACGTAAAGTTAATATCAGTGGTTCTACAAATTGAGGTCTATCATTTGTTAATAAATGATTTGAGAGTAAAATTTATATTACTTAATGTGAGGGTTTTACAATTTAGAATCACGTAAATGTTAGTTTTACGTTATTGGGATAAGTAATCAGCTGCGACTATTTTGCCGATGCGATTTTAAGTTTGATTTTCGATTTGTTCGCTAGATGGTCTTTTGTTCTTGTCGCTCCTAAGGCCGGCCCTGTGTTAGAGAGAGTGAGCTATAGTTTAGAAGACACTTAACGGAAATCTGTATCTCTTTATGGATGTTTTAGTTTTCTCTAGTCTAAAGTTAGATGTACCGCTGTGTAACTAGGTTTATTTACGATTGTTTGCAATGCCGGTACGTTTTAAGCATTCTTCCATAATTATTACGATAAAGAAGCTATATTTTTAGTATGATAGTATAGAAAAACTAAAAGGAAAGTAATATATTTTTTAAACTATTAAGGTGCTTAAGAGCGGGGTTCTAAAATTCTCATAGAGGTTAGTTTGGAAGGATTTGACTAGTGTTAAGTATATTTATTTTAAATTTGAAGTTTGGGACCCCGTTTTTCGTCCTATTGTATATTTGTGCCAACTTGGAGTTCATATATTGCAATAACTTTAAAATTCGCTGTTCCCTACCGTAGAATTTGAATGAATCTATAACATATCTCATTTATGTAAGTTTGTGTAATGGCCACTTGATGTCAGATAACTTTTTCAGTATTAGGCTATATATTTATAATGTAAGACTTTTAACAAAGTAATTTATTAATGGTAGTACAGATTGCGAGTGTATTTTCATATAAGCGGTGTTGAGTAAATAAATCGGATCAACCAGGTTTACTGTGATTGGTCGATTTCTGTTGTTGACTTTGCTTCTGTGAGAATACACCCTAACTGTGATTATATGTCTTCTAGCGAACGCGAGTTCGGAATTATTGGTCTCTTAGAGTAAACAAAGATGTATTTTATATAGAAACAGTGGATTTGTATTGTTGTATTTTTCTAAATTATTGGATTGAATTCGGCAGCATAATAAATATATCTCTTATTCTATAAGGTAATAGCAACAAGGTTTCGTGAGCAAAGAGCGTTTAACTGGCAATTTTACTAAAACGTGTGTTCCCAAAATAGTTCGTACGCGCTTCAAAGAAGTTCCAAAAAGTAATATTTTAACAAAATTATATAACCTGTTCTCTCGTACTCGAGTCTCTGGGGTTCGTTAATTTTTAATGATTATTTAAAGTATTTAACCTTAACGGGAAATGTATAATGTATATCAAGTTTTACATCTGATATTGCTGTATTTCATAAAAATTTTGATTTTATTAGATGTTGTCTCTGCCTACCCTTTAGGGAAGAAGGCGTAAAAATATGTATACGGGCTGTATTTAGACGCTCTTTCTTCCGAAACTCCTGCGGCTGAGCATTATACTAAGCATTTTTCTAACGTAGTCAAGGTATCATTCGCACAGGGGGATTCCCCCGCATATTGTTACTCTCTTGCAATTTTAAGCACTCGATATTTATGTATATAACTTGTTAACATTAATATTTTTTTAGTTTATTTTGTAATCTACGTTGAAATAGCAGCATGGATGAGTTTTTTTTTGTTTTGTATTTTTTTTTAATAAATTTATTAAACACTTTTTTGTTTTTCACCTTTTTCATTCATTGTTCGGTGATTATGGGCCCGTGCTAAGGTAGTTTTGACGTTAATGTTGTGATTGTATTAATATTTCTCGCCGTAGGGTTGAGGGTCAAATTAAATTCTATTTTTCTAGCCAATGGCTGTTTCATTCCTAAATAATGCTAAGTGTTATTATAACGTGAGATTTAATTTTGTTTGAAACATCCACCACGGGTTATATTACCCAACTACGACAAAGCAAAAAGGAGGACTGATTTTGACCTATATGTTTGTATGTGCGTATTGATGTTCATCTGTTCCCTCATAACTAGTTATCATAATTAGATACATGAGGTGTCGTAAGAAGCCTCTTGACGTCCACTGGTTATAGACTACTGACTTCACGTTAAATTGATTTTATATTTTACGTTAATTTGATTGATTGATAGCACATTTCAAAATATGTTAACATTATATTAACTGTTGCTGACGGCTTTCCTTGACATAACCTGATGAGAATTTATAATATCTTCTAAACTAGTTGGGGTAGGTACCTATCATAAATAAGATAAGTAGTCAAAAACTAAAACCTAAAGGTGCGTAAAGATTGTATATCTTAACATATTAAATAACGATGTTGTAAGACATGTTCCAGTTGTGTGACTTTGTGATAAAGAAAAAAGGCTACGTTCAACTGTATGGCTTTATGATGGAGTTTATATATTTACATATTCATAAGAGAGATTTAAAGATGTCTCACATTGTTATGCAACAAAATTATCCAACATAAAACAGAATCTGTACACACCTTTTACTGCTATATTTGGTTTGCTCTGGATAATTAATACTTTTAAATCTAACACGAATTCACATAAAATTAAAATATCTAATTAAAATAAAATTAAACTTTAAAATCCCTTTATCACCGGGCGATGCAGGGGTCAACCTTTTCAGTGAACTGTTGCGGCGAACGAAGTGGCTGGCAATAGCCAGTAAATAATATAATATGTACATACTTATTTTGTGAGACAACCAAGAATCTACACTTCTCCCTACGTCAAAGACGGGGCGAACATCGGTGTTGCCAGGCTAAACCCAGCGATGCTAACAAAACTGATCTCACGACTTTTTCCTAGGGTACTAACATTACAACAACAGCTTATAATAAATTCATATTAAATGTAACAAAGTCCTTTGTTGATCGCTTCTCTTGATACACGACAGATAAAAATAATTCTACAACGTGTTAGACATATCAGATTCCACACGCAACCATTAATAGCGTTTATAAAACTGTGAAGGCTTCCAATAATTACATTTCGCAGCTATGTCTAGTTTTGAAATGATCATATTTTTAGTTTTGTTCAGTTTTATAGGATTATGTAAGGGTCAGGCAGGGGGCGATGCAGGAGGGGGTCAGGTAAGGCTTTTTATTTAAGGTTCCGTATTCAGTGGTATAAGTATATATATATATATAATAGGTACTGCTACTGAGGCTTCTTACCATGTATAGTAGGTACCTATATTTATTTTATATCAGTTCCGTAAATAGACTTCAATGCTATTTAGGATACTATCCATACCTGTTAGGTTACCTATATAATAAAGAGACAAGCTGTCCTGGTAAACGTTGTTTCGCCATATAAATATTTTTAAGTAATTTGTAGTTAAAAATAAAAAGTTAAGGGTGGACAACCCTTATCACTAAAGGGTGTGAAAAATAGATGTTGGCCGATTCTCAGACCTACTCAATATGCTTACAAAATTTCATGAGAATCGAATCGATCAAGTTGTTTCGGAGGAGTACGGGAACGAACATTGTGACACGAGAATTTTATATATACTAGCCGTCCCGCCAAACGTTGCTACGTTGTCGTCTAGCCTTCGAGTTAAACTACTTTTCTGTCTCCCTTGTAAAGATGTCATTACGTGTATGTTCGAATACAAATGGTGAGTATATATAATAGGCTTCCATAAAGAGATACATAATAATTGTTTTTATTTATTTTAAGTCAGGAGCGAAATATGTTTTGAACTTCAACTCTGCCATATATGGGTGCTCCGACGACATCAGTGTTGCCAGTGTTAACACTTCCGAGCTCGAAGTAATAAGTCATAATGAGACCTTCTCCACGATTAGCGGGATAATGCTGTTCAAGAAGTCGCTGCCGGAAAAGGCATTCCGAGTAAGTACTTAAAATAAAAAGTTCAAAGTAATCAATATACCTACGTACCTACTTGATAAACGGAAGTGTGGCGTGAGGTTAGTTAATTTTTGGCGAGCGAAGTCGCGGGTAACATAAGTTCCTACTTCTGCTTAAGATATAAAGTTTTTTAGGCCTAAAATGTTTACATTTTCTCCATTTTATAAAGTTTGACTGGCTGATAATGCTGCATTAAGCTCACATTCTTCTTCCTCCTCACGTTAATTCCGGTGACATTCTCACCTCCCTGGTGAGGTAGCTTGGCGTGCGTGCGCATTTGATAATGATTCTGGATTGGGTTAGTCAGGTCTTTACAGGAAGCGACTCCCATCTGACCTCCGCAACACTTTCAGGGGTACTAAACCTGTATTGAATCATGATAAAATTTCACCTGCATGTACTTAGGTCTAAATTAAAAAAAATAAGGTAAAACAGAAAACTTTTGAAGTCACAACAACCGACATGTTTCAGATTGAGATAATCGTGCAAAAAAAAGTATCAGGGAGCTACGAAACGCTATTAACTAAAGAGATTTGCGACCTGTGTGACGAATTGGGCCCAAATAGCGACTTAGCGAAGTATTTGGTTTATTTTGGAGTGCCTAAAGAGTGTCCTTTTCCAGCGGTAAGTTTCTCCATTATTAGAAAGAAAGAAAGAAATACCTACGTTTAGTTTATTATGAATTCCAAATTCAAAGCATAGGTATCTACTTATAAAACACAAAGAAAGTAAATAATTTAAACATACATACTTACATCACTATTTGAATCTCATTTCTATCATTAAGCCATACATCTGAACGTGGCTCTGTCTACCCCGCAAGGGACAAAGACGAGATTATATGTATGTACATTAAATAATACATAAATATTCCATAATAGGTACCTATTCTGATTTCTGTGTTTGACGCCCTTACCTACATTGAAGAGTGAATTTGGTAGTATCCCTTATCGCAAGTCTTCTTATTTTGGGGCTAGATCAATCTTTGTAATTTGTCTCATAAATAAATATTATTAATTACTAGTTGTTGCCCGCAACTCCGTTTGTTTACTAAAAATTTCCGTACATACCTATTACAGAGTAGCTGGTCCCTTTGGCTTCTATATCACATGAGCCTCCATTATTTTATTGCTAACAGAAAATGCTTATCAAGTTGAACAACTCTGTTAAAACGTCTTTTCCATAATTCGGATGATTTAGTTGGTCTATAATGGTTCTGCATGAGGTGTTCTAGATCTTCGATTTTTATACATCAACAGTAAATGCTCATCAGGTTGAACAACTTTTGTTAAGATGTGATATTTCCTATACTATAGCTGAGTTTTTATGTTTCGATATCAGCTGTACCAGATTCCCAAATAATACCCCATAAGAGCTTTACAACAAAAAAGTTTCATTCAAATCCGTTCAGTAGTTCCGGAGATTAGCGTGTACAAACAAACATACAAACACAGACTTTTTTTGCAAATTCCTGCTCGGTAACTATTTCTTCACATACATACATACATATGGTTACGTCTATATCCCTTGCGGGGTAGACAGAGCCAAAAGTCTTGAAAAGACTGAATGGCCACGTTCAGCTATTTGGCTTTACGATAGAATTGAGATTCAACTAGTGACAGGTTGCTAGCCCATCGCCTAAAAAAGAACCCCAAGTTTGTAAGCCTATCCCTTAGTCGCCTTTTACGACATCCATGGGAAAGAGATGGAGTGGTCCTATTCTTTTTTGTATTGGTGCCGGGAACCACACGGCAATTACTTAACTATTTCTTAATTTAACTAAGTATTTCTTCATCGTTATAAATTATCTTTTTGCAAATATACTCAATGTACAAGACAAATTTGTTTTTACTGTTTTGTTAATGTATTGATTTGTGAACTTCCAGGGTCCTATATTAGTATTTAACTTCGTCCCAGGAGAGGATGACCTACCACTGGACGCCACGCACGAAGGATTTTATGAGATAACAATATTTGCTCACGAGAACCTCGAGGGCGACTGTGACAACCACGAAAATAAGAAATTTTTATTCTGTTTGAAGCTTCGCCTAACTGTAGAACAATACAATTGAAATGATACAAGGAATTCATACAAAATATTATATAAAAACATACGATTTGTTTTATTTGTTTAATATCTATGATATTGGTATTATATGCACGATGCCTTTTCAATACTCCACCCACGATCACGAGCCTGCTGGAAGAAATTTCTTTTGAAATAAACTGCACCTTTGTTCCATACTGATATTCTTCAGTAGGTATTCTAACCAAAACTATTAATTATCTATAATAAATCCTTCCTGTTTTCCATATCAATAAAATTGTATCGATTTGCTAACCAAGGTTTACGTTCAAACCCAGAACAAATGAAACATCGTTAAAGTCAATTAAATGTATTATCTTAATAACACTGACTGTTCATTTCTTACTCATCACGATCAGGTTCATTTACATCATCGTCTCTGCTAGACTCATAGAAAACCTCTGCTTTTTCTTGCAAATTTCTTTGGGCTTTAACCTTTTTTTTTCCTTTCAATTTCTTACCTTCCTTTTTCGCTTTCTTCGGTTTTTCTGTCTGTGCCTTTTTCTTTTGCTCTTTGGGTACGTCTTGCATGGTTTTGCCTTGAGTTACTTCTTCAGATTCTTCTTTCTTTTCTTCCACAGCCTTCACCGTTGCATTATCACTGGTCAAACAATGTTTAATTAATTCATTTTTTATTTCTGTGTGGTTCCCGGCACTAAAGAATAGGACCACTCTATCTCTTTCCCATGAATGCCGTAAAAGGCGACTAAGTGATAGGATTCTTCTTGTATGTGATGGGGTAGCAACTTGTCACTATTTGAATCTCAATTCCATTGTAAAGCCTAGCCAATACAGCTGAACCTACATCTGTACCTTCATAATTCGAGAACATGTTTACAATATTATTTGTCTTGATAGTTTTATTATATAGATATTTTTTTTCAGTTTTCTTTTCAGTAATAGGAAAGACTAGGTTACCTGAAAAACAAAATGCGTTGTAAGGGTACATATTTAATTGGTGTGGTATTTCATACCTAAGCGTATCCACTCTAGTAGAATTTTCGAAAGTACTGCATGTAAATCCACCGAGCTTAGCTCGGTCACTCAGGTACTAGACTGCAATATGAGCTATCTTACCTTTTCACTCTTAGTACGTTTTTTTCTTCGCTGTAACAGAAAATTCATTTATTAATTATACCTAACTTATTTTAACAGAGATCTGTGGATATAAGTTAATGTGACCAGTAAGCCTTCGATGCTGATCTGGTACGGAATAAAAATCATAGTGTGTGTCAGCGGTTTCTCTTCTCGCCCAGATTGTAATAGTGAAAGAAGAAGAGAATCAGTTGCAACCTTTTGAGTATGTACTTAATAATAGTTAGTAAAGTTGCTAATTGTATTTCTTCACGCGTTATCTAGTGAACCGATATTTTTGAACTTTGCGTATAAGCATGTATTAGCGTATGAGCAAGTAAGCTTATATAATTATGAGTCTGGAGGAAAACGTTGGGTACGTTTCATAAAAGGAAAATGACTTCATTACGTTTATCCAGTAGAAGACAGATAATAGCGAGCGGACAGCCCATCAGACAAAGGAATAGAGAGCTTTTGTTAAGAGTTTGACACGTTTAAACTTTTAATAAGTAGTTGTAGTTTTTTTTTTTATTTCAATAAACTTTCTTACCTCGCTCGAGCTTGAATACCATCATTGTCATCGTCCCTGCAATTAATAAAAATAATAATATCCGGACAATAAAATACGGACTAGTTTCCCTGCAAAAGCTGACTTACTCTAAGACTCAATAAACTTTTTCAATACCTGATTACATTTAAAGTGACAGTCAGTCCTGTGCCGTGCGGTTTCCTGTATTTTATAATTGTTCTATCTCTTTTTCATGGACGTTCTGAAAGGCGACTAACATAATAGGCACATTCATTTAGTGTAGCTTTAACCGTGATCCAATATGTTCTAGCTTCTTTATTTGCTTTGCTATGAATTCTGCTATACACAGTCCAGGAACATGATTAAAATCGCACCCTGGACTCCTGGTGAGGATGTCACCTGAATTTTCACCAGGAAGAAAAATAAAGTTTTAAATAAATAATTATAAAAAAAAATAATAAGATATTACTCTTGCACGCCATCCCAATCCACAGAATATTCTTCATGAGTTATGCCGGTACGGAACACTCTTCTGCAGTTTTCGCTAATATGAAATGGGGAAAAAAATTAGTTATTTTTTATAATTATTACATAGTATACTGGGCGACTTCAGCATTCATTATGTTTTTTATCCTGTTACCGTAATTCTGAGTTATTCAAGCCTAACGAATATCGCAACAAACATGGCGACACCAATATCGGTATTTTAATTGTATAAATTTGCAAATTTGACCACAATTAAAAATGATTAGTGAAACATACATACATACATAAAATCACGCCTCTTTCCCGGAGGGGTAGGCAGAGACTACATCTTTCCACTTGCCACGATCTCTGCATACTTCCTTCGCTTCATCCACATTCATAATTGACTTGTGATCATTGATTTATTTATCGCGTATTTTATTTAAATAAAGTAAGGACTTCGTTCTAGTAACGCTGCGAAGGCGCAAGCGCAACACCTGTGTGATCATTTTGATTATTAATTTGAAGAACAACGCAACGACAGCGGCGGCGTCGACGCAATGGCATTCCGCGGACGCCTCTAAACTGGTATGTGGCAGATTTTAAAAGCATCTAATGTAAACTTTAATGAAAACTAATAAACTTACTCAATCTCCTTATGAATAGAGCACGCTATGAACTGTCGGTTTCTGTACACAGACGTGTAGAGGAAGGGTCCATGGCAACTGTGGGACTTCGGGTCGATCTTGCAAGCTGAGATCACGCCGACCACGCGCTCTCTACCCTGGTATTTGACTATGAGAGGGCCTCCGTGGTCATTCTGGAGAAGGTAAAACCATAACACATTTATGGATGTACATACCTGGGTAGTAGTAGGTATGGAAATTGAGAACGATTGATGATCATAATCCTCTTGTCCCTTTGTGTTTTACTTCTGTCCTGACGTCAGATCAGAAGGTATATAGGGATCAGATCGAACTCGGGGCCCTTGTAATTAACCTCTCAGCTGCTGTGGCGCATATATGCGCCACTACCGTAATCTGCTGTGGCGCACATGTGCGCCAACTGTCCGAGACAACTTAAAACTCGATATTAAGCTTAAAATACATATCGTTATGGTTTAAAATTGTTTAATTTACATTCCAGACATACTCAGTAACCACAGACAACAGAAATTACACTGTTAGTATAAAATAAAAATTGTTGAAAATCAGTTCAAAACAGACCCTGTTTCAAAAGTGCGTGACCTTGAGAGATTTATTTTGAAAAATATTGGATTTTTGAAAGAAATAACATGATTTATTAAAAATAAGATAATTGTTCATCTTGATCATATAATACCTAAAAACTAATTTTATGTGGTTATAATGTGGAAATAAAGACTACTATGGATCGCGCAAGTTTTTTTGTTGAAAGTTGTAACTAAAGGTCTAATAAAGTAAAATGAAATTAATTTATTTGCTATAATATGGTGTTATAATACTCAATACATATATAGCTTTGACTGTACAAAAGTGTTTTATTAACTTCAAAGGAAATATTCCTGTATTTTCATCAAATTCTGAAACAAGTTGCGCGCTTCATTTTTCGTTCAAATCCGCCGCAGTTCTAGTGTCTCGGTAGTACGGGCGCTTAGCATCTGAGAGGTTAAAAGGCAAGCATCAACCATCGAAGACACATCTAAAGGAAATGAACCATTTGTTTGTATGCACCAGCAACCCACAAACATGACCAAGTTTTCGGGTAGGTATATTAAGACACGAAAAAGTAGGCGGATGCCGTGTGGTTCTCGGCACCAATGCCACCAATACAAAAAAGAATAAGACCACTTCATCTCTTTCCCATGGATGTCGTAAAAGGCGACTAAGGGATAGGCTTACACACTGGAGATTCTTTTTTAGGCGATGGGCTAGCAATCTGTCACTATTTGAATCTCAATTCTATCTTAAAGCCAAACAGCTGAACGTGGCCTATTAGTGTTTACAAGACTGTTGGCTCTGTCTACTCCGCAAGGGATGTAGACGTGATTATATGTATGTATGTATGTTTACCTACCTCACAGAACCCGCCCTGCATCAGCGACCGCCTGGCAGTATAGTCGTCAGGGTCCCGTAGGTGCCTGCCCAGGTCCAAGGTGATGCTGTTGGAAGCCACATCCGTATCCTCATCCAGGTCTCGGCGCCCGTCGTCAACATCCGTGCAGTTGGCATACTTCTTCTGGGAAATTATCACGTTTTTAGAGATGTCAAAAATGTATCATTCAGTTTTGTACGAGTCATAATCATTTTTTAATTTCAAATAAATTCTTTCATGTGATAAGTCCGACATTATACGAATAATGTACTATTTATTTTAAGGGTTTAAATTTCTGTGGAATAAAAATATTACAAACAAACAAACCGTTTGACCGGAGAAATCAGCGAAATGATCAAATTCCCAAGTAAAAGACGAAAAGATAGAGTACCTCACAGTTTTCACTGAGTCTCTTCATAACATCCTTAGTGCAGATCATGTACTGAGTGATTATACTTCTGAATTTCTGTGCCCACTTCTTGGCACACTGCTCATTGTCCATAATACAAACTTTGGCTTCCTGGAGGTTTTTCGCGTTAGCCGGCTTTGTCGGGTTCTGGCCATTCCTTTGCCGACGGTAAACACCCTATAAAAATATTATTTCGATTACTTCTTCCTAAATTTTGAAGATACTGTGGCTACCAACATACATACCATCAAGAATCAATACCTTACCCAATGAATATAACTGTTACCTTTAACCATAATAACCGAAAAGTTACCTGGATATAATAGATATATCTATACTAATATTATAAAGCTGAAGAGTTTGTTTTGTTTGTTTGTTTGTTTGTTTGTTTAAACGCGCTAATCTCAGAAACTACTGAACCGATTTGAATAATTCTTTCACTGTTAGATAGTCTATTTATCGAGGAAGGCTATAGGCTACATTTTATCCCGGATTTCCTACGGGAAACGTCAACAATGCAGGTGAAAGTTGAATGAGTCGGGCATCTGCGAGCTTTCCACGCGAACGCTGCGCAAACCAACAAAGATATAGTAAAACAATGTACTAAAGATGTGAAGTACTCATTTTTTGCCACAAAAAAGTCCGCGAGAGCATATATCTATCTCTTAAGGTTTACTTACAATAACCACTTTTATGTTCATTTTATAAGATTATTTTTTCACTATAAACATAAGTTATTTTGAAACCAATTTTCTTTAATTCAATATTAATCCTTATCCAAATAAATATGTTTATTACTTTCGGCTTTTCATGTAGACTAAAATTGCCATTTACAGTATATAAATCAGACGAATAGGTTTTGAGATATAGTCGTTATAAGCAATTTGCAGCGAAACATTTAATACGGCGAACCAGCGTTCTTTCTAATACGCGTGACCGCCTGACCGCCCCTCACCCCGCATTTTTCGATCGCCCTGCTCTATCCTACTTCCTACATATAGATAGGTATCATTCTACTTATAATACTTCCTTTGTATGTTTGTCTGTTTTTACCTCTTACCTACTTTTAAACTGGTTATGTCTATCTTTTAAGATTGTTGTTGATTATGAGTATTTAATTGTAAACACAACTGTCTTTGATATCACTTAATTTCAAAGAACATCTTAGAAGATATTACTATTTTAAAGTAAAGTAAAGTAATCAGCCTGTAAGATCCCACTACTGGGCAAAGGCCTCTCATCTCACTACGGTCTCCGTTCCGTCGCGGGTAATGATGTGGGCCAAGTCGTCGCCAAGTCGCATAACAATTAGCAGCTATAATTGATAAAGCCGAGGAGGATGTTTGCAAAAATAAATATGATGCCCAAAATAACTATTCCACGCGGACGAAGTCGCGGGCACAGCTAGTATAATATATATAAGAAACGGAGCCACGGTTCCCGACGCGGTTCCTGGCGGAAGATCTTCCCTTTGGTGGCGGTCGAGCCGAATCATCGCTCCCGCTTCAATTTAAAAATACTGCAAAATGCCATACAAACCTCTCTAAATGTGTTTCCGCTTCCCCACCCAGCAATATAGCCTTTAGTCCCTGGTTTCTCAAGTTCTCTGCTCACGTTGTTGTAGCAGATTCGGTCGACAGCGAACTCACACCCCTTCTCGCAGACCTTCAGCTTGAAAGGTTTGTCCACTTTCACGATGGCTATGTCGTTGGACGACCATTTTATACTGTCTTGGAAGTCGAATTTGTAATCTGGAAGTATAATTTTATTATTTGCGATAGAAATATGACTCTTTGCTCTGTGAATTACTCGGCTTTTTTAAGAATTTAACAGTCAACAAAAATTTTGTTGTGACGGCCGTTCGTTAATACCGTTTTTCTATTTATTTTTAAAAATATTAAAAATTCCAGAATATGAAATCCGCATGAAGCATATTCAAAGACAAAAAAAAATACAAATACTGGTATTGAAATAAATACCTAAGCAGTGAAAAATACTTGTCAGACGAAATGAAAAAAGCTGAAGTTAAAGAAATTGACATAATTTTCCTTAATTTACTTACTCTTAGGAATGCACTTCCATACGACCCTGCGCCTGTGCTTGCAAACGCACTGGTCGGACTTATAATCGAAGCTGTCCACGAACTTGGTGGTGCCGGCGACGATGTAGAAGTGGTCGGCGTCTTCCACACAGGCGGCTGAGGTGAGGACGTACCAGTGGTCCACGATGACGCCTCCGCAAAGCCAGCCGCGGTATTTGTGAGCCTTCGCCGATTCTTTCGTCAGTTGTAAGTATACCTTTTGTTTGGAAAGAAAATTGGCTATCATTGAACACCTATTAATGCTATGTTTATCCAAATCAATCAAACTTCGTTACTATAGGCTTCAAAAAGGTGAGGAACACGGGGTGCCCCTATGATATTATTGTTATTTCATAATTTTTACTTACCTACCTATACAAAATATTATAATCAATTTAGATAAAATTTGAAACTTGCGTTAAATATTGACTTTCTGCCAATCAATATATATCTGAAACTATAAGGCGTTTGAATCTGGAATTTGGCAAACAAGTTCTCTGAGATATGTAGGGTAGCCTGTAAAGAGGATATCCCTAGTTTTGTATTGGAACGGGTTGTAACGAGAGTTTTCATTTCGAGATATACCATACCATGTAAGGCCTCTTTCCTTTTCCGACAGTTTTACTATAAAGAATTCTTCTGTAGTCTACTTGTGTCTTGTTTTCGTACTCCCACCCCTCGTCCGGGATTTCTTCGGGGTCTGTACTGTTTGCGTCCGCTCTTGGACTGACTTTAGATACATTTTGAGTCGTGCCAGCGCTTTCTGAAGTACTTTCAACTTTACTTTCTGTGGGGCTTGAAACAACATTACCTGCAAAAGAAATTTTGCTGTATACTGTCCTGTTACCAAAAAATAAAACAGGATAAGATGTGATTACATGTATGTATGTTGAAGGTATTTCAATTTAATTTAGGTTCTTCTCCTTCCGAAAATTACAATTTCATGATTTCTTTGATAAAGTATAATTAAAACCATCTTACCAATAATTACTACAAATAAGCACAGGTTCAAACAATCCATGGTATCCACGACGGCGATCCGGGAAGGATCGCTCAAAATGTTAATCAGAAAATTGAGTTTTTCGATAATTATTATCTAGATTGGTCGGCGACGCCTCGCTGACTTCCAATTATCTCAGTTCCGACGCAATCAATGTGGCTTTTACAATTCATCGAATTTCAATTAATTGAAAATGCAGGAAGTTATAAATTTTTATTGTCTTTCTGTTGATACCAATTCATGTTATCAAGTCTTTCGACTTTAATAACAACCACAGCATTGTTTTCAATAAATTGTATTCAAATCCGATTTATCTTATTTAATAGTTTTTCTTTATTTTTCACATTAAATAAATAAAATACCACAGATTGAGCACTAAAGATCATGATTGTTGATTTAAAAAAATAATTATCTACCTATCTATAAAGAGACGCAGATGCACTGCTAGATTTATTCTGTAAATGTATATCTATAGTTCTACCCCGCAAGGGATATACGAGTACTTAGACGTGATTATGTTACGTGATATATGTATGTTCAAAAAGTATTTTTGAAACCATCGTTCTATTTAAGATTTCTTAAAGCAGGAGAAATAAGTAAATCTATGAAATTAGCAAATCCTTAGAGTATATGATTTTTGGTCTATGGTTAGGAACCTAACCTAATGATTAGATTCCCCATCTGCCACTCCGATTTTCTCTTTCATATTCAAAGCATTTTTCGCAGTTTCATCAGCTTTATCCAAAGCACGAAATGGAGGTTGCAATTATTTGACAAGCAAAGAAATAAGTATTTAAGACTTATTTTATTACAAATACAAGAAAATCCTTTCGTGCAAAGTTGCCCTAAATAAATTATGAATTAACCTTTTTTGTGCTTTGGCGATCTTAGCCAAAGAGAGAAATGGAGAATATAAATACCCTTCGATCTAAACTATATTAAAGGTTTTATATATACATTTATACTAGCTGTCCCGGCAAACGTTGTTTTGCCATATAAATAATTTTAAGGTATTTCCAGTTAAAAAAATTTAAGGGTGGACAACCCTTATAACTAGGGGTATGAAAAATAGATGTTAGCCGATTTTCAGACCTACTCAATATGCTCACAAAATTTTTATGAGAATCGTTTAAGCCATTTCGGAGTAGTACGGGAACGAACATTGTGACACGAGAATTTTATATATAAGATATAGTAATTATTTTTCCTGATTCGTTCATTGTAATACATAATTGACATCTTTTTTCACAATGATCACACCACACCATTACAAAGAAAAATAAAAACACCAATGAAATAAATATTCCAAATATGTTTATTTATTCCAAATAATAAATATAACTACGCCGCCACTGTGACAGTTGCATTAAGTATTGCTGGACTAGCAGTCATGTTGGTAGCCCGGAGAATGAAGCCACTACCTGCAAAGACCTTGTCTCCCCTCACGTCCACTGGGTTGGGTGTTTCGTGGGCTCGTTGGACTATTTCTGGCTTGGGCTGCACTTCTGGGGCGGTGATTTCATTTTTCGCTGGTCTGGAATAAGATAATGTTACTTAATTACACACAAACATCACATCTTACGAGACAGTCAGACTTAATAGTATCAGAAACTAAATGGCCACATTAAGCTGATTGGCTTTAGTAATGGAATTAGGATCCCGAATTATGATAAGCAATGGGGTGGCCATTTCTTTAACATTATTTTGGGATCAAAAGTATTCCAAAATAATGTTAAACTTGAAAGAATGATCACGATCTTGATGAGAGATTGAGATATTTACCGTTATTGACTTTAATAATGTGTGATTATCACTTGCCATGATGGGTCATAATATGCCTAGTTTCTTATTAACAATAGGGATATAAACATGAAGTCCATGAATGTGCATTATTGTTTTTGTCAAAATGTTTTCTTTCATTTTATGTATTTAAAAAAAAAGAATAATACCAAGAATATAAAAGGAGGATATAAAAATAGTCATTACCCATCTGGATGATTTTTCCACGATAGCACCTTCTCTTCATGGGTCACTCCGGATCTAAATTGGCGCCTGCATTTTGGTCTAAAATAAAATAAAATTAATGGTTGCTTTAGAACTGGCCAGGGCCGAGCTGGAATTATCAAGGCCCAAACCATCCTTTGGTTTAGACCTTGAAAATTCCAGCTCGAATTTAATAAGCATTAAGAATGTATAAAAAGAATGAAGAATAAGAACTTATTGCTCAAATTTCTTTGAAAATTATTATTGTTTATATTATATATTGATCCGATATATTATACCTGCACACAAAAGTATTCACAAAACTTCCTAAATTAAGTGGTCCAAAACATTTTACTGAAAAATACTTACTCAATATCTTTATAGATAGCGCAAGAGATGAATTGTCTGTTCTTATAAATGCTAGTATACAAGAAGGGACCGTAACACTTGTTTGTTCTTTCCTTGACCAGGCAAGCCGAGATAATGCCGATCACTATTGAATTGACACCCTCACCGTAGATCAATGGACCACCGTGATCGTTCTAAAAGATAAAATTAGAACATACAAGTCATTAGTAAATTTCTTCGGTTGGGAAACCAATAAAATTGTTAATTAAAAGTTTGATATGGTCAATAAGTATACTTACTTCACAAAAACCTCCGTCCATTAACCCCGGGTATCTTCTAGCAATCGTTACGTTGTTGGTTTGGTTTCTATCATCATGTGCGGAGTGCATTACTAGATTAGTAGGTATTTTTTCAGATCGCCTCATGTCATCCTCGTCTGAGTAGTTTATATCTTGACAATCTACATATTTTTCCTACAAACAACAAATTTTCATATTGATACTATCACTTGTAAGAATTATTAAAACATATATATATATATATACACATATATAGATAAATTAAGTTTGAATTTTACACTTTAGGATGACTAGACCCAGAGGAAGGGAAGAAATTGTAAACTTTTATAAATGGGTATCAAATTAAATGTAAAGCATATTATTATACTTAACATCAAAATTGAATAAATGTGACTATTAAAAACGTTGAACTTTGACCGCCTAAAATCTCCTAAAAAAGTTGTAATCATACATACGTTACAGATCTCAGACATAGTCTGTCCAATGTCTTTGGTGCAGATCATGTAGTTCTCAATAATGTTGTGGTAGCGTGATCCCCATCGTCTCTTGCATCTGTTCTTCGATATTATTTCTACGTGTGCTTCCAAAAGATTTTGCTGATTATCTTTCCTTCGATTCACCCACTTAAACGAAAAGAAAATTAATTTCCGAAATGCTATAAATACAAAAAAGTGAGCTAATGCACTACTTGCAGATATAAACGTGTTATACCTAAACGTTTTATAATTTATATCTACTTTAATTACAATTTTAGAACAAAACCTCTACTTTTTGATTGATATAAATTATAATTGGCTGAATTTTTTACTTTTTTTATCTGTAACTAAAAAAATTCAGATTGTCATATGATTTAGAAAATCTTTTATTTTTTAGTAAGGTATACTATTTATTATGGATATAATAATTTACTTACATCATTGTACCTTGAAGTAGTACCCCAGCCAGCGATGGTAGCCCCCGTACCAGGGTTCTCTAAAGTCTGACTCTGGTTGTTGTAACAGACGGGTTTAGGTACGAAGTCGCAGCCCCTGATCCTTCTAGTGAAGTCGAAGCCTTCTTCAATCTTCACGACAGCAATATCGTTGTTCATCCATCTGATGTTGTCGTTTTCGTGCCCGTCGAAAACATAATCTAACGAGTTAAAAATAGCATTTACATGGATGACATTTTAATTGTTTCTAAGTTCATTCGTACAACTGTATCAAATTTTTAATTTTTTCAAATTTGTCTATCTTCCACTAGTAATGTAGTCCAGAGAGACGAAAAGCAATATATAAGTTTTACTTACTTTTAGGGATACACTTCCAAATAGCTTTTTTGGCGCCATATTTGATGCAAGGACTATTATATCTATCGTCTTCATCAGAATACCTGAGTAAAATTTAAAAAAACAAATTGTATTACAACTTTCTATTTTTCTTTCCTTTGAATATTCTAAATTACATTCGCTATAGTTCAAATCGAAGTTCGGCGTCTTTTATTTGTCTATCCACTCAAACCAATTGACATCATACAAAATCACACTCTAACATGCATTATTTCTTAAATAGGTCAAATTCTAATATAGAAAGGTACTTAGGTTAAGATGTTTATGTAGCAATTAATATTATGTCATTTTGTGATTAATCATTTCGTCATTTATGTCCAAGAATGAACTAGAACACTTACTTGTAAGTTCCCGATACAACGTAAAAATGTTCAGCGTCCTCTATACAAGCAGCAGACGTCAATACATACTCTTCGTGGATAATGACTCCGCCACATAACCACGTACGATAGTTCGATTGCTTCTTATTAGTCCTCGGTAGTTTCAGATGCACCTAGTGTTATTAACTATGTAGCAAAAACTAAAATGATATTGTAATACACCACTACTTATGGCTGTTACTGTCTCATAATAATAATAACATAGTAGCCTTTATTTTCCGAAAAAAGAAATTATAATTTGCAAAAACACATTAGGTCGGAAAAGCTATTAAAGAATGTTTCTTTTTTCGGTGTACCTATTAGCAAAGGTCTCCTCCAACTCTTTCCACTGTTATCTGTCAGCAGTCACTCTTATCCAAACTATATTATGCTACTAGGCCTTCCTAACTTTTAATAATTTAGAAATTTTGTCAATGTCTAACTTAATCTTGATTAATTTAAGCTTTAGTTAGGCATTGACTTGATGAATATCAATATTTTACCTGAGTTTATTCAATTGTGTGTTATTTTGATTACATAAAAATTTACTTTTAAAAATATTTTATATGTCCATAATAGTAAGTATTGTTACCATATAAGGCCTGTTATCAGTCACTTCTTGGCCGTTTATAATTCTCCGCGTCTCATTCAGCATTTTTTCTACATGTGCAGGCATTTGTGTCGCTACTTCTATTGCATCTAGTCCTGAAAATTAAAAAAGGTATTATTGATGATAGCTTAATTGTTGCATTGATAAATCAACACCAACAAGAAGAAGAACAAGTAAGGAATAAATCAGGTTTATTAAGAAGACAAAGAGGATATAAAGACCAATTACCTATAAAACATGATAATATACCACAACAGTAAATAATCCACATCTTGACACAAAAATTTTCTAACCGGAAGACTTTGCAATCGAAAGTAATAACATTTGAACGTCAAATAACAATTTCACGGTGTAAGCCAATATTAATTTAAGACTGATTAATACCAAATAATGGAAATATTTCAAAGACAGTCACATTTCGTTGTATCACAGGAAATGAGTAATAAAGTATAATTTCAATCAAAAGTTTATCTTGATCTTTCCTAAAGAAACTTCTATCTTATTATTGACTAGCATTTGCCTGTCAATTTGTATGCACAATATCAATTTCTTGTCTACGAGTAAATATGCTTTGATTTTATGATTTTTTTATGTTAACTTACAGACAGGATCTATCTTTTATTCCCATACACCGACTTAGGTCTAAAAAGTATTGACAGAATAAATGACTCCCAGCATTAGGCTTAAGTTTTTCATATTAGTTAAACTTCCATTCGGTCCGAATTTTTACTATAAGGATAGAACACTAGTCATGGAGAAATATAGAACGAAACATTCTATTATTTCCATTTTCTTAGTTATAAAGATGGCCTTCGACTATTCTTCTAGCGATGATCTGGTGGGATTCAAAATGTTCCAGAAATCTGTATTTATGTAATTTGCGACATGTATCGCAAGCTTGAACAAATCAAAGGACGTCCAGACGAATGGTCAGGTCCAGAGTACCCGAAACCGATGAGCTTGCATTAAGAGTTATGAATGTATAGAGAGCGAAAGAAGTATGCAGGGATCATGGCAAGTGGATAAATGTCTCTACTTACTTATCCGGGAAAGAGAAGTGTTTTAAGGTATGTATGTAAAGTGGCTCCCATTCTTTAGTAAGTAAGCGTACTCTTAGCGGTAAAGGGTATAATTTGGCAAACAGAAATGGGTTCAGCGATTTTAAAGCCGTGGCGGGGATATTTGGGTGTGTTCCCGAAGTAAGCAAAAATGTAAGGGCAGTGAAAGGTTTTAATTTGCAGATTAAGTAATCGTTTATCTCTCGGTTGTGCGTTGACCTTGTGTACGTGTGCAGATTAAGTAATCGTTTATCTCTCGGTTGTGCGTTGACCTTGTGTACGTGTGTGTGCCGTGTGGTTTCCGGCATTTAAAAATAGAATCACTCCATTAATTTTTCATAGATGTTATCGTTAAAAAAAATAGGCACATACATCAAGTATGGGTTGGGTTCCATTGCAAAGGAGGAGGAGGTAGATTGGAGTTACTTCGTGTAAAAACCGACTTATTCAATCCAGGATCTCTCCAGAATGATGAGACATATATAACGTCCCCAAAAGAAGTACAGTACGTACAGTCTCGAAAAGAAAATAAACTTAATCGTATCGGATAAGGATTAATAAAAAACTGAATTCTAGCATTATATTTATACTTTAACTACTTCTGTCAAATGAAATTCTGTAGTAATTGTAGTATTATCATATGAAGCAGTAGAGTGTGTTGCGGTTATACTTCCATTTACATCTCTAGACCGTATCACCACTCCTCCATGTTGTTCCACTTTGTCTGTTGTCAAGGTGGCATTGGTTTTCACTTCTCCTACTTGTCGCCTCATCTTCTTTATTTCATTTTTCGCTGGCCTAGGAAAACAAAATATAATCAGAAAAGGAAACATCTAAGATTAAAGAAAATTGTTGACCACACAAGTCCCTTGCTCCTGGAAAACTTATTGCATAGTACTGACATTATTTTCGTTAATCATAAAGTAGTACTAATCATCATCGTTCTAGTTAAAGTCCTAGTTATATCCTCGCCATTGGAGAGAAAACTGGGATTCGCCCATGATCACATGATTTATTGGACAGCAGCAGCAGCACATTAAAAGGTTGCTTGAATAGATGAATTTAAATTTATTACTTTAATTGAACGAGATGAATGTTAGGAATATGGTAATTATAACGATGGAATTGGATCGGCAATGAATATACCCGTCTGGATGATCTGCCCAACTCATTTCGACTTCTATGTGAGTTTCGCTAGCTCTAAACAGCTTATTGCAATTGTCTCTGTAACAAATGGATAAGTTAGCTTTCAGTTACGTCATTTTAGTTTTCAATAGGTCAATTTAAAATCGTGTGATACTTTTATTTAATTACAGTTAGATTCATAGAAATCGGGAGATTACATTATTCCAGTTTTCTTCCAATTTATTATAATTTATTCTCTTGCTGACTAGTAAACTAATCTAGCTTTTTTAACTCTCTGTGTATAGTAAATATGAACGTTTCTAAATTAAAAATAAATATCTAGGATTAATCGGCAATAAGCTTCATCAAATAGACAATGTCGTCATACATTCTTGTGATAACAGATAAAAACTATAAAAACACTGTGAAAAATTAAAAAAAAAAGTGAACATACGGGACGTTCTTATAAATGGCGCAGTTGATAAGCACCCTGTTCTTATAGATGCTCGTGTACAAGAAGGGTCCGTGGCACATGTTTGTTCTCTCCCTGACAAGGCAGGCTGATATCACACCGATCACAATCTGATTGCTGCCTTCGCCGTAGATCAACGGGCCACCGTGGTCATTCTAGAAGGATTTACAATTGATAAGGAACAAATTTTTGAAGGAACAAATTTTTCAACTTAAATCAAAAATACGGTATGGTCTACTTATGATAATGGTAATATTTAGATTTTGAGTCAATCTGTTATTGTCAAAAATGAATTGTTCGAAAAAATTGATTTTATTATTATCTTACTTCACAAAATCCACCACTAGACATTTGCTGCCTTCTACCGGACTCATTATGGTAGGCTGAATGCAGCTTAAGCTGGCTTGGCTCCAGGCCTCTCCTCGTTTCTTCTTCATCATCCATATCCTCGTCGTACATTATATCTGTGCAATCGACATATTTTTCCTGGAAAAGTGGTAAAAACGATTTGTTTTGAATTCGTACTTTATGACACACGCACATTGACTTAGTAGGTACATCACCTATAAATTAACATTAATACAAATAAACGCTTATTGGCCAAGAAAACTATTTGGCTAAAAATTTGTGTTTTTGCAAAATCTTGATTTTATTCTTTTTCATCCAGCCATAAGATAAATAATGCTATAATAATTTCACTATAATTAAAAAAATGCTTATCTTTAAACATTTACTTCATGACTTTCTCTTGGCTACATATGTTATATAGGCCTCGTTTTTTTTCCATAATATTCAGATCTAAAAAATATTTAATAAAAATCTCACCGCACATATCTGACTGACATCTTGACTGAGATCCTTGGTGCAAATCATGTAGTTCTCAATAATGTTGTGGTAGCGTTTGCCCCAGCGTCTCTTGCACCGACTTTTTGGTATTAGCTGCGCGGAGGTCACTAGAAGATCTTGTTTAGTAGTGGACATCTGAAAATATACTAAAGAATTAAGGCATTGTGATTTTCCTTACCGGATATCCTTATACTTTGGTTACACCGACTGACCTCGAAAAATGAATAATTACTGCTAACTTCAAGCAACCAAGCTGTTCGTAGTGAAGACCGTAAAAGACGGAAATAAGCTTTCTGCAAGGCTTCTGTCAGTCTTCTTTTTCTGTTTGCGCGTCTATTTGTATTAATGATATGATCCTCACTTATAAGGAGAGGTTGACTTGAGGAGAAAGCAGAGACTCCTGAGATTTTTCCTCGTAAACGTCGCTCTGAAGCAACTTAAGATCCACCTAGCTACTATTATGGTCTATAATTTACATAATTATATTTGATAGTGCTGCCCTACTCGGCCACAATAGCATAGTTTCTAGGACTCTCAAACTTGGAAATATGATTGTTATAACAGATCAAGTTGGAGATGAAGATGCAACAACGGTTAGTAAGCTACTGATCTATGAACTTACATCATTGTATTTAGCAGTACTTCCCCAACCGGCTAAAATAGCATAGTTCCCAGGATTCTCGAACTTGGCGCTCTGATTGTTGTAACAGATCGGGCGGGGAATAAAGTCACAGCCCCGAATTCTGCGGGTGAAATCGAATTCTTCGTCCACCTTCACGATGGCAATGTCGTTGTTCATCCATCTGATGTTGTCATTCTCGTGCCCGTCGAATACGTAATCTGAGAATAGAGACTTGTTCTGAAAATTTGTGTAAGATAATTATAACATAGACCTGACAGAGTGGAAAAAGAAATATACCTAAGGAGGCAAACTCCAGGCCTTGAAGCTTAGGGGTGATAGGAGCAACAGCTAACACACGAAGATATTTGTACCATCTTTATTTCAAGAATCTAGCAAAAAAAGATGCTTATTAACTAACGTTAACATTGTAAATATCATGCACACACTTTAAAGACTTAAAGTATACCAAACGTGTGCATGATATTTACAATGAGAGAGAGGAGAAGTATAAACGACGTGCATTAACAGACGTAAATGCACGTCATTTATACCTCGTCGCGATAATTTTCCTGACCTGGCATATTTCGACCTGTTGCTTTTTAATAGTGTAGTAATTTAATTTTTATTTATTTATATATATTGCACTCACTCCTCGGAATACACTTCCACACTGCTTTCTTGGCTCCGTACTTTATACATGGGTTGTTGTAGCGGTCGTCGCGTTGATCATGCCTGTAGGCGTAATTAAATTATTATTTACATCTGAATATACATCCATGCTGGTCTTTATCAAAAGGAAGAGAGTATGTGCCATCTGTATCTGATTCTTCTGTTTGTTATTCAAGACAAAGGCTTACGAACTTAGGAGTGCTAGATTTTAATCTCAATTCCATCATTATAATTATCCAGCTAAACGTGGCCTTCTATTTGTTATGGCTACTTATTATTACTTTATCATCGATTTATCCAGAATAACTTTTCCTTCTTGTTCAGGATACACTCCCTAGCTACGTTCTGATTACCGAATCAGCCTCCTCACGATAATTACCATACATAGTTCTAGCAGGTTTCTCTAAATATTACCTGTACGTCCCCGACACTACATAGAAATTCTTGGCATCTTCAATACAGGCTGCAGACGTGAGGATGTACTCCTCATGGACGATGACTCCGCCACACAACCAACGCTGGTAGTCCTTGTATTTGGGGTTGCTCGTGGGTAATTTCAAATAAACCTATTTATTATAAATTTTATGAAAACATTGATTAAGTATATGTTTATAAAAGTTGTTTCCACTGCTGAATGAATTCAAAGTTAAAAGTTAACGTATCTATCAACATAATAACCACTGAATTGTTTTATCTGGAATATATGGAGATACGAGTACAAATGAACGAAGGGTTCCTGCAGTCAATAGCTAGTGACATTAACAAATTTAGGCTCTATTGCGTTCTGCTGTTCTACTTAATGCATGCTAATTTTGAAAGATCACATAAGTGTATTAATCAGAATAAATATTTTATGCTAATTTCTGAATATTATTAAATATGTATGTGGTCACGTACCATGAAAGGCATAGTGTCCGCAGCTTCGCTACCGACCACAATTCTCCGAGTGTTGTTTAGAATCTTTAAGACATCGCTGCCGTTCGTGTTTCTCAATACGGTGTGTACGGTTGGCGGGATTGTTGTTTCTACTGGTATTGATGTCACAACTGAAAATAAAGTTAATCTTAAAAGAAGAATACTTCTACGGTTATATTTATATTGGCTAGCAACCTGTCACTATTTGTATCTCAATTCTATCATTAAGCCAACCAACTGAATGTGGCTTATCATTTTTTTCAAGATTGTTGGCTCTGTCTACCCCGCAAGGGATATATGTAGACGTGATTATATGTATATTTTTAAATACACCTCAACCTTCTCTTCAGATAGGTGAGGACACAACTAGGACTAACGCCAGGTGGAAGACGATTTTAAAGAAAACTTTTGCACTTATTAAGAGAAAAGAGGAAGGCTGTAAGGATTCTCAATTTGAAACCCAAATATTGTCTTCAAAATTAATACTAATTGTTAATGTAGATAAACTAGTTATAAATATAATTTTCGACCTTACCTAAAACATTGTGTATAATGAAAATACTAATAAAACAAATACAGTTTATATAATTAATGTAAATAATATATTTCATGTTGATAAACTAAGCTCTCCAAAGAGAGCATTTGTACTAGAGTAATTGAAAAAAGTCATTTCACGGTTGTTGACAGTTCGATAACCATTTCCTGGAATCCATATTACAATCGAAATAACGTGAATTGTGACGTAAAAGAGAATGCTATTAAATGGTTTTCACGTCGAGAAAGAATGAATGATATAATTTTTTTTCGGGTTTGTTTTTGATAATAGGTACATTTTTACTCATGCTACAAAATCGGAAGAAATATCTCTAACACATATTATCAGTAAAGTTTAAGACTCGAATGAAATAGAAGACGCGGACTCTTCTCTAAATATCTTGCTAAAGATATGTAAATGATATATTTGATGTAGTTCTTTTAGGTTAGGCTTGACATAAAGCATCAGCTTTTAGAATATTTTCAACAACAATATCATCAAATATATTCACTCCCTTCTATTCTTTTGAAATAAAAGTACATTTACATTCACATTTTTCATACCACCCGTACTAGGTATCTTTTTAATATATACTTAGTGATATGGAGCAATAGTTTAGGATGCCTGTGTACATTTATCATTGATAAAAGATATTTCCCACGCCTCTTCCACCCGGAAAGATATTGGCGACCTTAACAAGTTTGCAGAAAGCGGTTTACTGTCAAAGTGGATAATCTTCGTAAGAAACTTAAACCTAATGATTACATACGTACAAAGAGTAGGCATCTTTTCACTTGCCACTTCTTTTCATGATTATTTATAACAAATATGGATTATTATGCAGCGAATTTTTTAGGTGATCCTAAAGCTAACTAGTTTTCTAGATTATAGTTCTGCAATCATTCACTATGGCAAAGTTCAATAGAGTTGATATCTTTTATCAAGGTCGCTCATTATGGGGAAGTAAAACACAGCTATATAGTTATAAAAATAATGATTTAATTAACCATAGTAATTGTGCCGTTGTTTTTTATTCTTCTCATTTTCTTATGCTGTTTATTTCTTTCGGGCATATTCTTCGTTCTGAAAATAACAATCATGTTAGTACATTAATTAATAATGGCAATTAAAACGTGCGTGTAAAAAACATTGATACAAGACAAAAAATAAACAAAAAAATATATAGTACAAAGTGGCAGCCTATAGATATTTCTTACAGCAGATCTGTTAGTGGTGAGGATTCTTTAAAAAATCTGTACGTAATTTTACAAAATAGACTATATCTCAATATGAATGCAACTCTTAAAATTAAATCAGCTTTTTGTTATATTCATGCATGCTGTTGTTATTCATGGTTTGTTAGGGATCAAAATGGTAACAGATTGTATACGAGTAAAACATTTTACCTGTTTGAGTTTTGGTTCCAATTGAATATAGTCTCTATCATGTGCGTCTTACTGGATCGCAACAATTTCTTACATGTCAAACTGAAATACAAATAACGAACGTACAAAAGTGTACATACACAGATAGTCACGTCCCTATCCCTTACGGCATAGACAGAGCCATCAGTCAGTGAAAAGACGAAGACGAAAAAGACTGAAAGCTCAGCTGTATGGCTTAATGATGAAATTGAGATTCAAATAGTAACAGGTTGCTAGACCGTAGCTTACAAGTTTTCAAAACTGTTCACAATATCATGAAATCATTTACTTCTATTTGTGTTCCCTTTCTCTTCATATAAACGAAAGAGCTGAATTTTATTCTGTTATTAAAAGCTAAACTCTGCAATCTGATCTGGATTTTTTTTCTGAGACTTTAAACCTGCTTTATGTTACTTGAAAGTCTCCTGTGTATGAGTACACTCATATGAATGGCATTTCAGACTATTGAGTACAGTATGCCACATGGAAAGGGATACCACCATCGTATCGTCGATGGTTCAATGGTGATATACATACATACATACATATGGTCACGCCTATATCTCTTGCGGGGTAGACAGAGCCAACAGTCTTAAAAAGACTGATAGGCCACGTTCAGCTATTTGGCTTAACGATAGAATTGAGATTCAACTAGTGACAGGTTGCTAGCCCATCGCCTAAAAAAGAATCCCAAGTTTGTAAACCATCTCTTAGTCGCCTTTTACGACATCCATGGGAAAAGGATGGAGTGGTCCTATTCTTTTTTGTATTGGTGCCGGGAACCACACGGCATTGCCGGGAACCACACGGCACAGTGCACATGGTGATATACTTTTCTATATAGCCCATTGTTCAGTCAGTTTTATACCCGATTTCCTTGTCAATGGCGCAGTTGATGAGGTGTCGGTTCTTCCACACGCTGGTGTAGAGGTAGGGTCCATAGCACTTCTTGCTAATTTCTCTGGTCATACACGCTGAAATGACTCCCACCACTTTGGCGCTTTTGCCCTGGCCGACCACCAGGGGACCACCGTGGTCGTTCTAAAATTAAAATCATACACATGTAGGTATACATATATATACAGGGTGACTTTTAATTCAACTGCACAAATTTAACTGTTAAGTGTACTCATCTAAAGGATATTTAAAAACGTTAAAAGAAAAATATCGGTTCACATTTCAGAAAGTACGAAAAAAAATGGCGGGACGAGAGAGTAGTGATATAGGTTGTCCGTTTGTTACTAAAATATAATTTTATTTATTATTTTATGTATTTACAATTAAAACTATTAAAATTAATAAATTGTGAAAATCCCTACATCTGTATTATACCTCACAAAACCCGCCAATTTCTGTCGCCCTCCTAGTGCTCTCGTGCCTGGGATCGTGGACGACGAGGTTGGTGGGCTCTAAGAAGCGTCTGCTTGGGTCTTCGTCCTCGTCAGAGTAAGCGAGCTCCTTGCAGTTCACTTGGTCCTAACATTGAGAAGAAACAAGAGAAATAACCGCTTTATGTCTGTGCTTAACTTCAAAACTAAAGGAACATACTTCAAAATTAAAAAGACTTTCCATGTTTAGCTGTATTGCCTTAATGATAGAATTGAGATTTAAATTGTGACAGGTTTAACAACCTGTTACAATTTAAATCTCAATTCTCATATCGTGCAAAAGTTACAACTAACCAGTTGTACCAAAACCAACTAAAATTCTCTGTTATTAATTTGTGTGTGTGTGTATTATGTACCTAACTAATAAAGTAGCAAATAAAAAAGTCATCTATTTAAGGTTTCATCTGGTACACACTAGGTTATTTAATCTGGCACTTAGCTGCCAGAACCAGGAGCAATTAAAGTACTTATACAAAAACCTAAAAGCTCAAATATAAATATTTGAGCGATGATTTAAAACCGTATTTTCATTTTCAGAACAGATAGTGTATCTAAGGACAGGGGTCAGTTTGGATGGACACATTGACAGACTGTATAATAAAGACTTCAAAATAATAACTAAGAAATGTACAACAGGCTTGTCTTTGACGTGTGGTTGTCCGATAACCTACTACCTATACGAGTACTATGTACCGATATCGATATGTTTATCAATATAGATATTTTCGATAAACATAAAACTTACATAGGAAGTATGCAGAGATCGTGGCAAGTGGAAAGAGGTTGTCTCTGCCTAGCCCTCCGGAAAAGAGGCGTGATTTTTATGTATGTATGTATGTATAAAACTTACGCTGCAAGCTTCGCTCATCACGTTACCATCGCTACCGTCTTTTGCGCAGATCATGCTTTCATCTATAATGTGGTGGTACCTAGGGTCCCACCGCTTCTTGCAATGTCGCTTCGAAAGCAGAACTACTTCTGTTTCTTGAAGTATCGGGGAGTTTATACTTTGTCTATCGATTGGCGGTGAGCCCTGGAAATTATTGTGTAAAAAATAAAACACAATTATTGTTTTTCTTCGTTTCTTGAATCATCATGACTAGTGTCTTGTCAAAACTCGAATCTTATGTCTAGTTTTCTGCTAATCAAAAATATCACAACAAATTTTATTTATTTATTTTATTTATTTATTTATTGTGACAAAAACGGTTTACACCTATTACAATTATCACAGTTTACAATTTGAAACACAGGTATATCATATTAAGTTAACCATATTAAATCATATAAAAAATTTGAATAATGAAAATAAATACGTATGAGTTGATTTTTCTCGAAAAAATTGGAATAATATACATCACATTTTTGTGTTTGTCATCTCTATTTTTTTTTAGTTTATTGTCAAGTCTATTTGTTTGAAGGTCTGCTTAAGATAAGTATTATAATTTAAATAGCTTACGCTAGAAAACCTGTCCGAAGATCCCCAACCAGCAATACTCCCAATTGTTCCAGCCTTCTCGAATTCATCACTGATATTGTTGAAGGCAATCTTTTGAGGAACAAAGTCACAGCCACGGACACGCCGCTTGAAGTTGAAGTCATCTTCAACTTTGACCACAGCTATGTCATTAGCCATCCATAGAACGTTGTTGAATTCTTTGCCGTCGAATACGTAAGCTAGATTGGAAAATTTTAGTTTTTAATCCGATGAAGTTACTAGAATACTGTTACATATAACTAGATTACGAAGATATTCATCAAAAGATTTGCAGTGAACTTTGTCATTTGTTTTGTTTTGGTACTTACATTTAGGTACACATTTCCAAACCGCTTTTTTGGCACCATTTAATATGCATTCATCATTAGTAACCGTCGGTGGCACCCATCTATATGTAAATAAATTTAAAAGCTTATAACTAATTTCAACGTTACATATTAAATAAAAATTCTATTTTGACCTATCATTGAAAAATATTGTGCTTAAATTTTATATTATTTTATATACCTAAAGTTAGTTTGCTTACCAGAAACCAGAAAGTGGGTTAATGATTGTTTTAGGCGTATGTTAATTTATTGCTAAATTTCGAGAATTTAATCCAAAAGACTCTCTTACAAATAAAATATTAGGATTTTGGGGACAGTTTAAAAAAAGGTTTTATATCAGAATATGCTGCACTAATTCATCGGATGCCACTCAATAAAGAAGTAAAGGCAGAAATAAAAATTGTAACGTTCAATTACCTATGTGTGCCAGATATGACATAAAACTGCTGAACATCCTCGATGCAGGCGGCGGATGTGAGGATGTAATGATCGTGTATGATGGTGCCCCCACAAAGCCAGTCATCATTGGTGGTTTTCACGCCTGTAGCAGGCCTGGCGGCACGAAGGTATACCTTGAACGATGTTTATTTTGAAATTTTAATGATGATAAAAACATTTGACCAAGTGGAAACCCTTGTGATACACATTAAGATAGACGAATAGTTTTATTCAAACTTTACCAGAAGATGAGGATAGTCCGAATGCGATGTTTCCCTTCACCGTAAGAACATTGGGCAGTAATCAGACTAATGACCCAGAAAATAGTCAGTTTCAAAGGTTCTCATATGATAAGAATAATTGACCCAGTGTAGACCCTTGTGAGGTTTATCAAAAAAGACGAAAAATACCTAGTTATCATTACTTTATAAAACGTGATGTATTTATTAGTCTCAAATTAATATTACCTACTGAATTTTTTTTCAGTATAATAATATGTTACATCGTCTATTTCTGCAAAATCTTCTATCTTTGTACTAATCCCGAGTTTAATCTGACACTTAGCTCATACCATATACGGTCTTGTATCACCAACATCCCGTCCGCCCAAAATTCTCCGTGTGCTGTTCAGGATCTTCGCCTCGTGTTTTTGTAGAGGTACTGAATCCAAAAATAATATGTTAATGTGTAGTCTCAGAATAGAACCACTCCATATCTTTCCCATGGATGTAGTAAAAGGTGTAGTAGTAGGTGATGGACTAAACTAAGGCTAAAGCCAAATAGCTGAACGTGGTCATTCAGTCTTTTCAAGACTGTTGGCTCTGTCTACCCCGCAAGGGATACAGACGTAACCATATGTATGTATGTATGTTTAAATATAGTGCTGTGATACAATGTCCTAAGTAATATTAACCATCTATTCGAACTTGTGTCCAAAACTTACCTGCATTGAGATCAGAGAAACAAACTAAATTAACGATAAAAATAAGATAAAATAACATGTTTTTAAATCACTCTAATAAAAATTGGGAATAATTGAAAAATTCACATTTTAGTACAGCAAGTAAGCCCATGTAAATCGTGATAAGTTCGAGAATAAATTAAATTCAAAAGATTATACGAAAATGGCGTAAAAATCTACTTACTGCGGCAAAATGTCGTAAAACAAGCGCGCTGTAAATAACAAAAATGATAAAAATTGTGTTTGTTGATTTGATACAATAGTTTTAGTAAGTTATTTACTTTCATAGAATCTTACAATTTAAATTTGAATTAAAATTTGAATACTTTGTCCAATTTTGAAAATAAATCACATACATTCAGACCTTCACAAAATCACGCCTTTTTCCCGTAATTGTAAGCAGAGTCCTTATCTTTCCACTTGCTACGATTCTGCATACTTCTTTCGTTTCATCCATATTCATAACGCTCTTCATGCAAGCTCGACGGTTTCGGTTAAAAGTATTCATTGACGACGTCAACATTATCTTAAGTCTAATTATATCTACTACCGCTTCCAAAACGCATGTGTAGAAGAAACGGCAGAACAAAGTACACTGCATCATTCTCACTGGAAGTTAATTTACAAGTAGGTGTACTATTGTTTTGACTATTGTTTTTAATGTATCTTTTTTATGTATACGTGATATTTAAATTATTTATTCAGTTGATAAGTCATGAAGCGTTATCATACAAACAAATAAACTCATTTTCGCATTTATAATATTTGGGATTTGCTTTAAATATTTAGTTCAGCTACTCGATAGTAGATGGCGGTAGTTATCCTAAATCCAGCCTTTTAATTCGTGTGTGGTTTTGTTTTGAACTTATCAGAATACATATTTCGATATTTTTTGCCAAAACTTAAATTTTTTTTTTGGGTCAAATAACATAAAATTTTGTAAAATTAGCCCCTGAGCTTTGTGGTCGAAACCTGACTCACCCAATCCAGGATCGCTGTCGAAACGAAAGTAGCACCAAGGGCTTCTGTCCAAAGAAGTACGTATCCGGGATATAAACCAGAAGGAAGAAAAGTATGTCAGATATTTTAAAGAATGATTTTGTGCCCTTACTCTTTTGTTTGGTTCTAATCAGATTTATTTTTGTTACTTTTTCCGAAAATTAAACTTTTATGTTTTTCGGGAAAGTACAAAGAGCACAGATAAGACTAATAAATATAATCAAAATAAGCAGTAGTTGTCTTATTATTAGGTATATATTTTTTTTTTGGCAATATTTTTTTTTATTTCGTATCTATGTGTTTTCACGTGCCAACAAAATTGTCGAACTGAGGTCCCTTTTAAAATGAATTATTATACAACACATCAATTTCTAGCCATTTTTCATTGTTACTTTAGAATAATCGAATCAGAAACTTTGGGAGGTTCACGCGGCCGCCGCCATTGTAACAAAACTTGGCACGATACGAAAAAGGCCGTGACATTTTATTCACAGTGACTTGATAAATTTTATAATTTTTGTAACTTCTTGTTATATTTTGTTTATCATCATTTTATGTACCAAGTGTTTATAGCAATTTATATAACAGTATTTCGTTTTTACACTTTAATAAAAAAAATTACTTATTGTTGTTAGTAAAATTCATTTGATAAGTAGATAATGAGTGTTACTCTTTAATACAAAAATATAATTATATATAATATTTAAAAATGATAAATATTATTTAAATAAACTTGTGACTTCCATAGTCGTAAAATAAAAAAAAAATTATTTTACTGACAAAGCGGTAGACTATAAACAAGACTAGAAAGCCACATTTAGCTGCTAGTCCATCATATACCTATTACAGAAGAATAGGAAACTTATTTTCTTTGAAGGAAGAGACGCATCTGGCACATTTTTTTGTTTATGAAGATCTTATATACCTATTAGACATGAAAAATTCTCTTACTTATAGGTAGGTATTAGTGCAGTCGCAAGCTGACCTTTAGTCGGTAGTGACTGTTTTAAAATATTTATAGGTAGACTACATGGAATTGAAGAGTTAGGTAATCATCTTTTTGCAATGATCTTTTTTAAAATGCCTTATAAATAAATGGCTAGCGGCTAAAGCAATTAAAATTAATGATTTTAAATTGCTTTGATTGTAGCCACTAGATAAAAATAAGTAAGTAAAATAGCTGTAGGTAAGTACCTACATTAATTTTCAAAATTCGCACGGGAACGACGTCGCCTGTTATTACATAAATAACCATTTTATTCCGGATAGTTTTATATCTAACCATAGCTGAGAGAATCGCAAACCAGCTCTTTTATCGTTCAGAACCATAATCTAACACCCTTTACCACTCGAGCTGTCAAAGTCAATACCATAAAGTGGCTATCTTCTCCAATACATTATCCCTACTTATCTATGGCCATAACACGAAACTTGGGATCTATTTTATTATAAAGTGCATTGTCTGCTATGGAGTAGCGCGGTCGACCGCCGAACGTAAATAATTTAACTGTCTTAAAAGATTCAAAAATAGTTTCCTAACATTGCCCCCCTTAATATGTGCACCATTTGTCAGGCCATAACTGGATTTAAACGACGCGTTACGAGACAAAGGGTTCCGCCCTCTGACAAAACTATACCCCTCTCTTTCCTTTTCACTAAAACCCCACAGCAAATGCTTAGTTCTGTCTCTATTCTACAAATGATCTTGGAAATGTTTACCTTGTTACAAGGCTTCTAAAAATGTGCCAATTGCCTCTAAAGCAACTTCTGAAATAAACCTTGGGTAAAGATATCTTAAAAGTCAAGTTACAATAGTGCTATAAAAATGGGGGGACTCAATTGAAGCGAGACATTCCATGAAAGAGACAGAATGAGCCGTTTCGTTTAAGTTACTGAGTCCAAACGAGTTTTTATGTTTGGAAATCGTATTAAGCTTTTGTTGTGAACTGTTCCACTCAACGGGCATAGTTGAGGCGCTTGTGCGGTCAAGTCAAACTATCGTGTTCGGTTTTCGAAAAGCGGTGGGGGTGCCGCTGATTGGCTCGTTTCCACTGATATTGTGTATAACGATTTGGCCGCGGGCGGTCGAGCGTAGCGCGCCAAACGGAGCTTTTTCAAATAATAGGACAGGAATACGAGTTTACTTGTCGTTTAGGCATTAAATTTGGAATAGTAAAAGTGGTATCTCTTTATTTTTTTTCTAAAATCTCTCAAATGTTAAGTGAACATAACTATTAAGTGCCAGTGTTTTAAATAAGAGACTAATAAGAATAGAAATTAAAATGTCTTCAGTGCATTCAGATGATGACCAAGAGGAGATTAATGTAGACTCTGATAGTAGACTATCTGGTCAGTGCGACCGAAGCATCGCTTCCGAAGACAGAGATTCAGAGCACAGTTATCATGACAGATATCATGATTCTCCCAACGAACACATGACTGACCCACAACCGAGAGTAAACCTCCCGTTTAGTATATCCAGGCTATTAGGAAAACAATTTGAAGATATAGAGAAACGTCGACATTCAGGAGAAAGTGACGATAGAAGTGACCAGGACACTGAATCAGAAAGTGCTAAAGATGATGTTAAGGACAGTACAAATTTGCCTTTAAATTTTTCGCACAATCCTGGACTTTATCCTAATTCTGGGTTGCTTTTAAGGCCTGGATTGGGTTTGGGGGGTGGTTATGGGTTTTCGAGTAATCCTGGGGTAGTGAGAGTACCGGCTCATAGAGCGTTGGGTGCGTTGGGTGCATGGGGCGTGGCTTTAGACCCTATGAGACAAGCGGCCGCTGCAGCTTTCGCGCATCAAGTCGTCAAAGATAGACTAAATGGTAAGTCTACTAAATCATTAAAATAAAATCAATATGTTCTTAGATTATTATTTTTTACCAATTGAAATGTAATTTAAATAACTTACTGTGAATAGTTGTTATTACCTCACCGCAAGAGCATACCTAGATTAGGTAACAATCAAATTAATGTTTATAACTCAGTCATTGGTCAAATTATTATTGATCTAACAAACCTGATGACCGCAAAAATATGATTATTGACTAGGAGGTAAATGTAATTGTAAAATTAAAAATACTTATTTAAATGGTACTAGGTATAGTTTTTCGTCACACACATAACTGTTTTGTCCATGGCTAAAGGCTTCGGCTGACTGGCAACTGATCAGATAGTTTAGATTATGAATAATTAATTGAATTGATGGATTAGAAAATAAACGAATAAACTATATCTACCTATTTTCATTAATTTCATTTTATGTACATAAGAACTATACAACATTTTATTCTTTAATTAATAACTTGGACGTTGCCCAAAAGACGGCCTCAATTTTTATCATTATTTACTAACAGAGCAACTGGATATTTAGTTTGCTCTTGAAGCAATTTTGAGTCTTAAACAGTCCCTTAGAGTGCAACACTGGCTTGCTATAAGAATTGTTCGAGTGAGAAGAAGAAATAAAAACGAATATTCAAAAGAAAACATCGATATTTCTTATTTTTAATATCGTAATGACTAAACCACGATCACATTCTGATTCGCACGATTTAACCACAGTCAATTACCAGTCTTATCAGAAAGCTAAAAATATTCCGAGGATTAGATCAAAACATACAAAAAGCCTTAAATCCGGTCAAAACAATAAATAAAATTCGATACCTGTCCTCATATCTTAAGTACGTTTTATCAAAGGACCACAATCCCCGCTGCGCAATTTCCTTATCCAAATAAGAAAAAAATATCGGTCAAGTGCGATTCGGATTTCGTACGATGAACTAAGATTTCAGGTTCCAATACATCTATTTGTTTTTTAAATTTCCAAGCCTTGGTATTCGGGTTGCTGAGTAGCTTAAGTTCTGTTTATATATTTTTAAGGTAAGTATATTCTTTGTTTTTTTTAAGAATATAGTAAAGTTTTTTTACTAAAGGTAATTTTTTCTACTTTTGTTTAGGTTTTTTTAAGTATTCGCCACAATTTTTTCTCATTTTATAGTATTAGGCAGACAATAAAAATAATTCTACAACTTTTTAACAGATAACACATTTTAGCAGATAAAAAAAAAAACAAAATATCTTAAGTATATTTGTGGTTCCAATATACAATTTTACAGCACAGCACCCCAAAAAGAGTAGTGGCAATATCCTTAGTGATTATTATACCCCTAGCGTGTGATGACGATGACACAAGAAATAATTTTTTTTTAATAAACCCCGTCGGCAAGCGGGATCGGAGGCGCCTGCTCCATTGTAATTTGTCTATGGACACCGCCGAATGACTTTTTTGGGTCAATTGGTTGACACGTCTACTCACGTTGGTAGGAAATCGACACTATGATTAAAAAAAAAATGGCGTTGTCTATGACTTGAATTTTATTGGGCTAGTGTTGCAGTTTTATAATTTATTGTGCTTTTGTAACATATTGGGCTGGGATTCTGGAATATAAGTGTATTTACCAACATAAATTTTGAAAATTTTTAATGCCAACGATAATATGGATTGTATCGTAAAATAACCAGAAAATAGAGCTTGTAATTAAAAGACATGTAAGAGAAACTGTATTTTATATGGAACTGATCCTTTTTTGTTTTTTTAATACTTATATATACCTTGTGGGGTAGACGGAGCCAGCGGTCTTGAAAGATTGACAGAATAGTAGGTACTATAATTTAAATCTTAACTTAATCATTAATAATACTTTTAAAGAAAATTTTAATAAAGCCTTTAAGCAAATATCCTTTACAAACAGTAGGTATTTTAATTTTGATCTTCTGATTCTCGGGGTCGATCGATCTTTACTGACAAGTATGTCATATTAGGTACTTATAATTTTAAAATTCTATCATTAATCAGCTGAACATTGCCTATCAGTCGTTTCAAGACGTAGCCTCTCTCAAGTGTTGCCTCTGTCTGACTCGCAAGGGATATAGATGTTATTATATATATGTATGTAGAGTAAAGAAATCAACATTTTTTTTAACCGACTGGGACCGTGACAATTTGCCAAGCCAAACAATTAGAACACAAAATGTTGGCGCGTGGGGCCCACTTAGTTTTTTTTTTTCTTTTTTTTTTGCGACCACCGGCAAAGAGGAAGTCTCCGCTCTGTAATTGAGTCTATAGCGCCGGACCGTGCGTGAATCGGAAATGCTTAAGTGGTGATACAAATGACTGATGTTTTTTAATCGCTTTGAGCTTTAGTTGTGTTCTTAGCTGATCAACTTTTGGAACTAGGTTGGAAATGGTGTAAAAGACATTATTGTAAGGTTGCTGGCACTTTAGAATGGGATCTCTCCATCTCTTTCCCATGGATGTTGCAAAAGTCGACTTAATAGGAAATAGGCACACTCTTCTAATGCTGCTTTTAGCTTAGGCTGAAGAGTTTGTTAGTTTGTTTGAACGCGCTAATCTCAGGAACTACTCGTTCGTATTGAAAAAATCTTTTTGTGTTGAATAGACCATTTATCAAGGAAGGCTTTAGGCTATATAACATCATGCTGCAACTATAAGGAGCGAAGAAATAATGGAAAATGTAAAAAAAAAACGGTGTTAATTATTCATTTTTGAGGGCTTCAATGATGCCCAAAATAACTATTCCACACGGACGAAATCGGGGGATCACAAAGGTTGGGGAGGCGTTGTGTAACAGGATCATGGCCAAAAAGCGCACCCTAGGCTCCTCTTTCTCCTATGTACGGCTTCGCTAGCCTTAGGATTAGCTGTCTTTCCGTCACGCCAATTTTTTTGGGTCAAAAATATTCTAAAACAAAACTTTTTGCTTCCCTTAACTACTGTATTGGTTGTATTTATTCGGTTACGGAGATTTAAAATACTGACAAATATTTTCCATTTTACATAAGTTCCAACTATTAATGATTAAATATCTTTTAATCAAAAAAACAAGATCAAAAGACAAACGAAGCGCGAAGGGTTTTCAAGAGCGGATTACAAGTATTTACCTACGTAGAACGCTAACTGTAATCGTTACCGACTAGTCGCGAAGCGTGACGTCCCGACGAGACCCGTACTTCTGTGGTTTTTACTATGGTTTTTGTGGGTTTTTCCGCTTTTGAACACAAAGCCGCGTCAAGTTTGTGATATAAATTTGATAGAAATATAGCAGAGTTATTGGTTAAATTTTTATAAAAAAAAAAATCCTTGCTACACTGACATAGGAAACTTTAAAAGATAAGTTTTATAAGATAATATACACAAAATCACGCCTTTTTCTGTTTTTCAGAGACTACATCTAATTAATTAATTAATGTAAGATAATAACTATCACATACTGCTTAGAGAGAAAAATGCTGCGGTGCAGTTTGTTCAACCGCTTCCCCGCTTTACAAGCGGTAGGTATTTAATTATAAGTTGTGTTGCCGTCATTAGGATTATCGAATGATAGGTACTATCCTAATTTGTAGCATATTTCTAAAATAAATCTATTTCTATAAAAGTACTTATTGACTTATGTAATGAAACCATGAAACCGAATTACATAAGAAATATTACCGAATCTTTATTCATTCATCTGTACAAGAGTTTACGTAAAATTTGTAAAAAAAAAAAATCGATCCTCAACTTAAGTGTAATGATATTTCTAGTAATGGACCATTTCCGTCATTGAATCATTAAACTGACCGCATTTTACTACCAAACAACCAGGCTTCATTACTGAGCTGTTATTTGGATGAGTTCGAAGATTTTATGACTAATATAATAGGATCCGTATAATACAATTTCAGGTGTCACTTCCGGCAGAGAACTAGGATTAACTCTAGTGTATGTCGTAAAAGGCGATTAACTTCACATGTTTACCGCCAAAATTTAAAGATGGAAGGCCCCTGATCAATAAAAGATCGTGTGAAAATTTACAATCATAAAATTAAATACAATTTGTACCAATTAAGTCGATTAATAGAATTCTCACGTTTAAACAAAATCAATAACATGAGTAAATTAAAATGTTACCCACAATTACTTACAATAAAATAACATTAAACCGACCGGTAGGCAAATTAAATGTTTTATACCTCAACATTTATAGACCAAAATTAGCCGTCTCTATAAAATAAACATAATATCGTAATACAACACTAGAAAAGTAATTACCTACTGGTAGCTTAATTAAATAATTATGTAATTTAGACGGCATTTACATAGAGAGATGAAAAGATCGCCTGTGTAATAAAATAATTATTGTGAGGATTTGTTGTAAAATTTGTTGTATGATAACGTTTTTTATTGTGTGTTTTTTCGATTTTATACAAAAATGTAGACGCTTTTATGGTGATGTATGTAGGTAGATATCTCCTTCCTCCTAGCTTTAGTCACGGTTGTATCCTCACCCCTCTGGAGAGGAGCCCGGGGTATGCCTTAGACTATGGATCCGATTGGACTGTACGGTATGAGTGCTTTGCTCTGTGAATTATAATGAAAATATATATATAGATACATAAGTCACGTCTCTTTCCCGGAGAGGTAGGCAGAGATTACATCCATCCACTTGCCAAGCTCCCTTCATACTTCTATTGCTTCATCCACATCAATTCAATAATGAGTAAAACTTCATTGAAACATTGCAAACCGTACGTACTACAACATCGGTACCTACTAATAACCTAACCCTTCTATAACATGAATATTCCCAATATTTACCCACAAGCGGTTTTACCCAATTTTATGATACCTTTTTATGGGAGGTGGCAGAAAATCATCGATACACTAAAACGGGTCTGCCCCCTCGGGGGCGCAGGCGCTATGAAAATTTGATGGCTATATGCGATGATATGCCTCGCGTTATGGTATGTGTGAAATTATACCCCCATCTCCCCTAAAGACATTGATGCAATAAGAATTTTAACTGAGTTTTTTAATATAAATTTGACTCTAAACAAAAATGAAAGTGGGACTTGAAAAGAAGAACGATTTGATTATTCTCAACAAGAACAAGAGCAGCTCCTATGTATTGGAAATTATAAGTCACCGAAGTAAACGGTAAAGGTTTTTATCAAATTGTTTAAAACATTTTCAATACTGTAAGCAACTTAATAAAAATCTGTATTTACAGACTGTTGGCTTTACGATGAAATTTATGTAGGTAGCTGAAGACCCAGAATAACACATAGACTACTTTTTATCCCGGAGTTCTTACGGGATCGATTTCACGCAGACGAAGTTGCGGTCGGGCTCTAGTAATCATTACAAACATACATATGGTCACATTTATATCCCTTGTGGGGTAGACAGAGCCAACAGTCTTGAAAAGACTACAAACCGGCATAAATACATTGATAATATTTTATCGCCAATCCATAAGCAAGGAGGTTGTAAAAGCGCGCGTATTTCACAGAAATATACGAGTACGCGACATGCTACATAAAATATTATATCGTATTCATACTTTGCTTAAAAAGATTGGCAAAGTCGGGGCGCGTTAAGTGATATTACGTAACGCCGGCGCTCGGGGCCGCTGGCATTGCTAGTGCAGATGCTAACTGACATTTATATGAAGAACTAGAGGCCGCCCGCGACTTCGTCCGCATGGAAACCCTATCAATCCCGCGGGAACTCTGGGATAAAAAGTAGCCTATGTGTTATTCTGGGTCTTCAGCTACCTACATACCAAATTTCATGGTAATCGGTTCAGTAGTTTTTGCGTGAAAGAGTAACAAACATCCATACAAACTTTCGCCTTTATAATAGTAGTAGGATATTACACTTTTGATGGACACGTGGTGACTGAATCTTGTCATTGAGTAGTGGGGTTCGCTCACTGCAATCTAGAAGAACAACTAAAATTCGTGTGGTTCCCGGCATAAATAGAAAAAGAATAGGACTGTTCCAACTCTTTCCCATGGATGTCGTAGAAGGCGACTCCCTTAGCTGATAAGTGATAGGCTTATAATCTTGGGATTCTTCTTTTTATTTGATTTGATTATAATAATATAAATAAACTGATTTATTAGATAAACGATATTATTTGATTTTGAGATATATTTTTTAATACAAGAATCCATCCATAACCTTAACCATATAGTATCGAAACAATACCTATCAATCGAAAATTAAAAGTAAAATAAAATTATTACAATGATGTAATGATTATGGCATATTCGAATTGCTTAAACTATTGCGGACAAACAATGAACTATTGTTATTCAAACTAGACAACCATTGTGTAAAAAAACTTAGACCTTTAATATTTCTTGACCGACTGACTTAAATCACTTTCTACAAACTAACTTATAAGATTTACTTATTTAGTTTAAATCTTCCTTGAATGAATTTTGAAGACTTGACTTGAGAAAATTAAATGAAGAAAATGCTGCAGTGTAGTTTGTTCCGCCGTTTCTTCTACATATGCGCTTTGGAAGCAGTAGTAGTTATAATTAGATTTATGTGATGTGACGTCAATAAGTGATACCTTGTATCCAATTTTGAAAATAAATCTATTCTATTCTATTCGTGCGATCTTCCGTTTGCTGTCCTACCTGGAGTCTGGGTGCTCCTATGACTACGATCCTAAATTGATATTTTTATTAATGGTACCTCTGGTTTTGAAAAATTGTTAAAATAAAATCCATCAAGTTTATTGTGAGTATGCTTATACTATAGGATAAAAATATATTATACGGATATCTTTGTGTGTGGGACCAACTCTCACTTGGCCTGGTTTTTATGCTTTGAACAAGACTTTGTTACGTCATATTTTTTTAGACTTGTTAGTTAATAAAACAGTAGATAAGTTTTAAAAAAATATCTTCCTTTTTATCTATAAAACAATTAAATCCTCGGTAAATGGCATCTGGAATGCAAAAAATTATGTATGTACCTACTGTACGCAAATATTTATATTTTTTTGAATCCCGGACGCCATTATGTAAAACGAAAATTAAATTAATATATGAAGCGTTGGAGCGCCTGCAATGTCTAACACTGCAGCGTCATAAAGGCCGTCTCTGTTTGCGCTACAAAAATGCAAAATAAGGTCGTGGTCATGCGAACAGTCGATAGCGAGCGCATCGCAATTTTAATCAATTACTTATCTACCTAGATTTCTTAAATTAAAATGTGTTCGCAGCTTTGCCGACGTTAGACGACCAATTCATACAGCTGTTACCTTAGAAAAATATCGTTAAATCTTCTCTTCGTGCTATGGTTTTTAAAAAAACATTACATAATAATCATTCATTTACAAATTTTTACCTTTTCACACGTAGAAGTCGCGACTGTATGTTATCGATACATACACACATATTATCACGTATTTATCCCTTGCAGGGAAGACAGAGCTATCAGTCTTGAAAAACCTGAGAGACCACTGTTTGAATTTGGAATTGGTTTTTTTAGCTAGGTTGCTAGCCCATTGCCTACAAGAGGAATCACAAGTTTATAAGCCAATCCTTCAGTCGCCTTTTACGACATCCATGGAATAGATATTAAATGGTTCTAAAATGCCAGAAACCACAAGAATTTTTGTGAACACAGTACACTCTTCCTCTTCTTAGAGAGAAGTCCAACTATGACCACGATCTTGAAGTCAGTAAATCAGGTTTTGCACATGAATTACTTACAAGGCTTCTCTAAGCCTATTGAAAAATCATATCTATAGTTGACGCAAAACCAAATCGCTGTAACACGCCATCGCTTTACCAACATGTCCTCAGTCTTAGCCATTCCGATTGCATTCCGGCTTTCTGAATATTCCATGAGTGTCTGTTCGTTTGTAGCCGTAACTAGTGGGAATTGGTATAGCTTGTTGCTTCAAATATGTATGAGATTTTGTCCATTTATTTTTCCGTTCACCCCACTGTCCGGTGTAATTGAAAAATGTGTGCGTGCACTTTGATTTTTATGTTGGTGCTATTGTTTCGGCGTATTTCTGGTGGCTTCACGAAATACATACTCGATAACATAGGTTTTACGTCTAGATCCCTTGCAGGATAGACTGGGTGAATTGTCGCAAGATTCGAATTATATGAATTTACTACATCTCTGTATCTCTGCATCTCAATGCCAACATTCAACAAAATGTGACCCTCGAATCTTTTCGAAACGATTAGCTCTGTCTACGCAGTAAGGAATAAATAAGTTATTATATTTATGCTGTATTAAGTTAATTAAGATGGGTGAATGGTTTACAAATTATATTTTTGTATCAGCGTTTGTTTTTCCGGTTGTGAATCAGTCACTTGGCTTTTCCTTTATTCATACGAGAATTTAGTAAGAAAAGTCGGTGAATCATAACAGTGAGGAGGCGCGGACAAATGCCGCCATCTGAGTGATGGAGGCCCCGTCTCCCCGCAATCCCGGGGGACGTCCCGGCCCAATTAGACGTCAGGCATTCGTCTTGCCCAGTTTACCCGGATTTCGGGGAAAAGTGGGAGCTTTAAAAACGTTGTGCGAATTTTTAAACTGTTTTTGTTTGGTGTTTGAATATTGGATAGTTAAATATTTAATGTTTGCTATAGCTGAACTTATATGACTGTATGTTGTTGTTAATTCATACAGGTTAACAGCGAATTATATAAAATTTCGCAAGAAGCCGAGTGCCTCTTTCCTTTTATATTAAATTTGTGAGCTCAATTTACTTAGATAAATACTTTAAAAAAATTAGCTCTAAGGTAGTGCTCGAAAGCTGAAATTTAATAATGCCGGCACTTCAGCACTTGACATCTATTTCACATAGATGTTGTAAAACGCGACTAAAGGAATAGGCTCACCTAGTGCAGGTTTTACCAAGCCTTTCCAAGAATCGTAGAAGAAGAGAGTAGAACAAAAACAGAACAAGTTTTCAAAAATAAGTTTTTTAATCTTTTATATTACATACAAACAGAATTTCACATTTTTATTATTATTATAGAAGACAATATAATCAAATTGCACAAAAGTAACAAAACGCGCCCCCTTTATCAAACGCTTAACCAGATTATATCAGAGATAAACGGTAAGAAAAATTAACAAACAAATTAACTTTGAAAGCTTAACCGTCAAGGGTGATCCTTACGATATTACCCAACCCTTCCGCCCTACGGTTAGCCATCCTCAATTATTTACATCACTTTATGACAACCTCCTATTTGAAACTTCCAAATAAGATTTTAATTTTGGAAAATAAAAATAATTTTATGTTTATTTTTTATTTAAAGAACAATCTTGTGCAAAATTAATTTAAATTGTTACAGGTCAACATAAACATAATGTAAACTAAAAGTATGCATGTAAGAAACTACAATTGTTCTTTAGGGGTCGTTACGGAGTAGTTAGAGACCTACAAAAGAGTACACCCCACGGAAAAATCTTTAGTTTTTACCGGGATGAAAGACACCATTTGTACTTTTTCAGGCTCTAACGAGTAGTTGGTTGATTGGTTGAGTAGATAACGCGTGAAGAGGTAGCGAACAAACAAACTAACTTTCGCAATTATAATATTAGTTAGGTTTTTTGCTAGTATAAGTACGAATCTAGCAAAAAATAATTATAAAATGAAAGTGCTCACTCGTTCAAATAATAAGCATAAAAGGCTACAAACATCCCTATTCTGTAAACCCCGCGATCCGCACGCGATCTCGCTACACTCATGAATCATACACGTTAACAAGATTAGGACCACGGAATCTTGTTACGCACCCTTTTCGGCCCTGATACTATGTGACACTATATGTATTGGTGCGTTGGTGAATAAGCTTCACCGTGTACGGAGTGTGTTAGTAATAACTTAATATTGTTTTTATGGGCTTCTGGTAGGTATTTTAATTGAGTAAAAAGAAGTATGCAATTAAGAGTGATAAAGGAGTGAAAAATTTTGTTAATTTAGGTACTTTTGGCATACAGAATAAACTGTTAGCTACAAATAAATTATGATGTTCTATAAAATAGATTTTATGCTAATATAGTTATAACAGTATAGATCAGACAAAATGATTACTTTTTTGTTATCAAAACCTGTTTATGTGTTATTTAGCTCATATTACATACATTAATGACGTTCTAAGTACCTAGCTTACACATAAAATAAGGCTTTATCTCTAATAGTGATCAACGAAACACATAAGTAATAAATAACCCTCAAAAATAATGTAGGCAAGCATGCAATCAAAAATAAATTACGAGAAGTAAAACTTAAATGGTTAGGTGAATATTAAAGTCGGTCTTAAACTATGCTTACCCCGGCAATTGTCGAACAATTTGCGGTCACGTGAGCGAGCCATTAAGAACTGGCCAATAAGAGCGCGCGGTTTAATATGATTCCATATTTGAAAAAGAAAAAAGAACGTTATTTAAACCTTTGGAATAAGTGTAGCGTTGACTGTGGTTATATTGTCGTCGCTTTTAGTTTAATACTTCCAAAAATACTTACTGTATTATGTCAAAAAATGGCACTGACTCCTAAAAATAGCATAGCAATTGCTGAAAAACATTTACTTTTTTATGTTCTTTATTTGAAAAACATATTAATATAACCTTAATTTTACGGTCTACGGATTCAAAACATATTATACCGGAATCATTTTATCATCATTTTCATGTTGATTATGATTTTCCAATCGACATTGAATCAAATTTGTACTTAACGATATAAGGTACTTCCACGGTCGATTTAATGCAAATAGGTCTATTATGAAAAACACCGCCATTACCGACCAACCGACCAATCACAGAGCTCCGTTTAAACGAATGTAATTTATAGAGTTTCGAATTTTAAAAAAGTAACCACTCGCCGCCATCTTGGGTAATTTTGAAGAGAGTATACGGCATTTACTCAATCATTTTGAATACATATATAGAATTTACTTGACTTTAAAATTGGGCTTCACTGCACTCGCAAGAATAATTCAGCATCACACGGTGTTTCAATATATGTATATGTCAACTCCTGAAGTGAATTTACAGCAAAAATGGTTCGATTGATGTTATAAATATTTTTTTACGAAAAGAATAGGTATATTCCTTTATTCAAAGTCTGCCTATCAACGTCTTTTCTTCACTTCGTCCTATCCTCGCCACTTTTATAGTAATATTTTTAAAGATTGAAAGAGAAATACTTATAGAAAATAATGACAGTTACTTTCACGTCCCACGTTCTATGTAATCAATAATCAATCTATAAATAATTGAATTCTGACTTACTGCCGTAAAGCTGAAACTACTGGGTGTTTCTTAGAAGAGCATTTAGAGATTAATTTTGTCAGATATCGTTAGTTAGACTATTTAAATCTAAATAATAAATTCTTATACATAAACTAGCTCTTGTCTGTAGGTTTGCTCGTGTGAATCCTGTACCACATGATCAATCAACTTGAGATGAGCAGAGAGAAGAAAACTACATAAATCTATGTAAAAATTTCACTATTTTGTCGTAACTTATAGGTATATTTTACACGATTACAATATGAACAGATGAACTAATTAAATAAAAAGATCTTGAATAAATATTTGGAATAAATTGTACTAGAAAAAACATCATCCTAATACGCTTTTCTCCTTAACGGCGCAAGATTTATTTTTTTATTTGGTTGAGTAGTTCCAAATATTCCCTACAAACAAACTCACAAACATTTCCTCTTTATAATGTTTAGTATGGAAAAGTATAATTATAATTATGTAGCTTTGACCTATTTCTGAATACTTTTATAATTTCTCCATTACTTTATTCAATGCATACATCATACAAGCAATAATTAACACAAGAAACTAGTAATTTTACATGTACCTACATTGTGATTGCTCACTATAATTGACGTATACCACTGAGTACAATATAAATAATGGACTATGGTAATTTCAATTTATATGTAGGCAGTTCAACAACTATAAAAGGAAATAAGATTTTTTATTTATATTTCTTTGCATTGTAAATTCGTGATTTCAATTACCAAGATAGGATTTAATGTTCTGTAAGACCTACTATAAGTTTTAATGATAGGTTGAAGTCATATTAAAGTTGAATTAAGGTAGCCTTTGCTTATAGAGCTGATGAAAATGTTAAGTTCATTTTGTTGTTCACTTGAATTATTAGTAACAACTGGCTTTCAAAGTTTAATTTAGGTCTGACACCAACGTATAGAAACTGTATAGTAATTTCTAATTTTCTTCTTCTTAGCCTACATTGTCAGGAATCACTAAAATAGTGATATCTGTTCAATGTCTTCGTCTGTTGATGTGATTTGTGATATGTTAACCAACTCCTATTTATTGGCTCAGGGCGTCAAGTGTATAAAAATAATTACCGATTAACTATGTGTTCATATACTTAAATAAAATAAAGAAGCTACCGACAAGCTTTTTTTACAGACTTGATCTTTTGTAGCATAGTTCTTGAAACTGAAGCCTCAAGTTCGATTCTAAGTCAGAGAATATTTTGAAGAGAAGTTAAAAAAGTAACTGAAATGAAATTTTTACTTTTCAGCATCATTCCCCATCACGAGGCGGATCGGGCACCCGTACCAGAACCGGACGCCCCCCAAGAGGAAGAAACCCAGGACTTCCTTCACCAGGCTTCAGATCGCCGAGCTGGAGAAGCGGTTCCACAAGCAGAAGTATCTGGCTTCGGCTGAGAGGGCCTCCCTAGCCAAGACCTTGAAGATGACGGACGCTCAGGTCAAGACCTGGTTCCAGAATCGCAGGACTAAGTGGAGGTATGTTTTTATTTAGTTAGATATCAATTAAGTCTTCTATCAGAAAAATGGTAATTTATTAACAAAATAATAGAAAGTAGGTACTCATGAGTGAAATATTAACATTTAGAATTGTGCCTTGGGTTTCGTTTCCGTGGGAAGTTTTAGGAATAAGAGTTTGATTGGATTTAATTGTGCCAGATTTAGTCAAACCGGGCTCTTTATTGTTTGTGTAGTGTAAGTTATAACTAAAAATGCAGATACCTATCCAAAAATACAAATATTCTACGAGCATGCTACTACAAAACAACAAGCTTCGCTTCCAAGAAGTTTTAGCTAGGGAAAGGTTTAAATTTATTTTAAAGTGGGTATTTATTATTTTCAAATATAAATTTCATATTTCGTTATGAGGAAAATTTTCGGACACAATTTCATTTATTTATTTATGTACACAAAATTATATACAGAAGCATTTAATACAGTAATTCTAGTACAAAGGTGCTGCTACTTATTTCTATAGAAATCTCTTCCAGTAGACCCATGAGAGGAGAGATGAATATTGTAGCGGTATGACGTGAGCATAAATATCGTTATATACATACATACATACATATGATCACGTCTATATCCCTAGCGGGGTAGTCAGAGCCAACAGTCTTGAAAAGACTGAATGGCCACGTTCAGCTATTTGGTTTAATAATAGAATTGAGATTCAAATAGTGACAGGTTGCTAGCCTATCGCCTAATAATGAGTCCCAAGTTTGTAAGCCTATCCCTTAGTTGCCTTTTACGACATCCATGGGAAAGAGATGGAGTGGTCCTATTCTTTTTTGTATTGGTGCCAGGAACCACACGGTTTATTATATCGTTTAACATATTTAACTATACATACATGCTAATACTTACATAAGTATGTTTCAGTCTGACTAATAAATTCACTTTAAATATGCCTGTAATTATTTAAAGTGAATTTATTATTGCCGTCCGCGTCAAGGTGTCAATCTTAGCCGGCGTAGAACTCTTACATGACGTCTTTGAGATAACGCCTAAGTTAACGATGACGTCATTAAAACCTTTTATTTATAGCGAACTAGAATTATCACGCGGCACCACCCGCGTGAGAAACTATTATATCCTTCTCCGTATCACGCTTTATGCAATAAGAAAATTTAGACGTAGGTATTTTTTGGCGCGAAAGACAAACATATTCCCACACTTTCACAATATTAATGTTAGTACGGAAAGATACGACATGTCACGCTTTGAGTTCGAAAGAAAAAATCATCTCATAAATTAATTTATTCTTGTTCCTCTATTCCTACCTAAATAATACTTACCCGTCGGCATTTAAAAGACATCAACGAACAACTAATATTATTTGCCAGTTTTCTTTCATGAACGACAACAATAATTGTTGCTACATGACATTACCTTTTTTCTATACCTTATATCGTGAAATATAAATATAATGTATTGATATTTGACGATTAAGGGATAGACAGAGTCCAAACTTGAATACTGACATTGCTGGCCATTGTTCAAATCAACCATTTACTCAAATTTGTGGCAGTTTTTTTTTTAACTTTTTAATAAAATCATACTATTTTTACTAGAACCGTAGGAGCATGCTACTCGTAAGTTAAAAGTATACTGAATTAAAATTTCTATCGGCGTACTTAGGTCAAATTGGTTTACAGTTGTTATTATTTCAATTACCATTATATAAAGTCAATAGCTAGACACAAATAAACAAACAGTTTTAGCTGCTATATAGAAAGCTAACGAATCCAGCTTAAAAACCATTTAATTATGTTAAAATACAAATCAATACTGATTGGCAGGCACGCAATGTTATCTACCAATCAGATTACAATCAAATGCTATTGACGTTTATGCAAACGACATTAGTTGAATATAAACATACAAAATCACGTTTATATCCCTTGCGGGGCAGACAGCGCAAACAGTGTTGAAAAGACTGAAGGACCACGTTCAGTTGTTGGGCTTAAAAATTTATATTCAAATAGCTTTAGGTTGCTAGCCCTAAACGAAGAATCCCAAGTTTATTAGCCTATCCCTTAGTCGCCTTTTACGACATCCATGGGAAAGAAATGGAGTAGTCCTATTCTTTGTTTTTCTATTGGTGCCGGGAACCACACGGCACCACACACACAACCGCATTGGTCAAAATACATATATATGTTCACGTCTATATCTATCCCTAGTGGGGTAGACAGAGTCAACTGATTGAGAAGACTGATAGGCCACGTACAGCTATTTGGTTTAATGATAGAATTGAATTTGGTCAAAATCACTGTTATTATACTTATAGCCTTCTCGCGCGATAAAAACGGCGTCGCGCGTTTTAATAAGTCAAGATACAGCCTTTACCGATAAAAGTACGGAAAAAAAAACTCAGGCAAAAACCACGTATAAATGGATCCTATTAAAATCTGCTATCATCATTAAAATTGATCTCCAACACGCCATCTGACGATAATTTATCATTGATAATGAACATCATTTAATTAATAGCGTTCAATCAACAAGTAAAAGGTTTTAAATGGTACACGTGTTTTAAAATTTAACGACATTAATGTTATACTTTGTATTTTTATTGGTAAAAATGTAATATAGCATGTTGGTAAAAAAAAAAAGTCGTAACAAAAATTTCTCAAATACTATTGAGTGCAAAATAAAAGTATTAAAAATTGACGTCCATAAAAATATTACTTACTAGAGGCCGCCCGCGACTTCGTCCGCATGGAAACCCTATCAATCCCGCGAGAACTCTGGGATAAAAAGTAGCCTATGTGTTATTCTGGGTCTTCAGCTACCTACATACCAAATTTCATGGTAATCGGTTCAGTAGTTTTTGCGTGAAAGAGTAACAAACATCCATACATCCATACAAATATATATATATATATATTTGATATTACTTATTTGAAAGCGGCCATTGCGCTTAACATTTTTAAACCATGTGTTATCGAATAACCCATCTAGTATAACTTGCACTCTATATCACATCAACCTGAAAAGTTCCATTAGTAACTTTGGTCAATTTTGAACCTTAGTCCTAACCTACGATGTAGCGCACAATAAAATAGTTTAAAAAAATCAAGGGAAAATATATTATCAAACATAATGCTATATCGAAAACAACTTTAAATCAATACAAACAAATCTTTTAGTTTTTATATTAATTATGCTAATGTAACTAGACTATTAACAGGTTATCAGGCTTTTACGATGTATTTCATTTTTATTGACTTTAAAACTTTTAAAAGGTGTTTTATAGTGTAAAGACATGTTGTGTAATAATTCATTAGGCTCGTTATATCGTTATCTGCACCTCTCTGTTTGACATGATAGCTAAACTTGTTTATGGCTATTTATTAGTAAATCTGTCTAGTGCAGAATATTATGTGTTTTACTCTTGTCACTATGATATATAATTTGGATTCAATTAAAAAAATCAATCTTCAATAATCTTACTGGCTGAGCTTTTTTACAATTTTACTAGCTGTCCCGGCAAACGTTGTTTTGCCATATAAATAATTTTTAAGTAATTTCTAGTTAAAGAAAAATGTAAGGGTGGACAACCCTTATCACTAAGGGATATGAAAAATAGATGTTGGCCGATTCTCAGACCTACTGAATATGCTCACAAAATTTCATGAGAATCGGTCAAGCCGTTTCGGAGGAGTACGGAGACAAACATTGTGACACAAGAATTTTATAAGTATATAAGATATTTTGAATTTTGTAAAAATTCGAATACTATTTATTTCCTAATTTTTATATAACAGTCATACCTACATAAGGGTCATCATTTGTTCAAAACTATCCACTTATATAGCCTTATTTATCTATGGTAGGTATACACTAATTATCGAGGGTAATAATAATAAATTGGAATTAAAAAGCGAAAATACAACCAAAAACAATAAGTAGTTACGTAGGTACATTAATTTCTGTCATATCAATACAAATATCGAATATGCAAAGGAATTAATCCCTTCTAAATCCAAACAACTCTTTAAAACATTTCGAACAGATAAAACAGGATTCCAAATTCAAAAACTGCGAGACAATGCGAGTCGCCTTGTTGGTTGGTGGCATCACTACCGACTGCGTTCTAATGGACAAGCTATGTTGTGTAGGGCCCTGATAAGCCGGTCGATACGCCGGCGCCAGGCCACCGGTACAAAAAGACGGGCAAGGGTTAATGTTGGGTACGGGGTTCTTTATAAGTTTGAAGGAGGTTTTATTCTGGGAGCAAGACCTCATTTAGCCTAAGCCCTCAATATTGCGAAGGATTAGGTAAACTTAAATCTGAGGACGTCGAATACCGTGCCAAGTGGAAAGAGAAAAATTGGAAGGGAAACCCCGGGCACCAAAGCACTACACTGCAGGATGCAACCTGAATACGCAAAGATGAGAGAAAGAATTGAAGCAATAACTCAATTCTCTTTATATTTACCTATTTATTTTATTCCCAAAAGGACCATATATATTAACGTATATATCTTCTCTAAGGAACCCTAAAAATATATTGAACACTCATGATCTATTGTCTGATTATGCTCCGATACCTTGCAGCGAGTTTTGCTGTTCAGATAGCCACAGAATTATCTTAGAAGATTAATATTCGCCTATACGTGCTCTTATTAAATTTATTCATTGATAATGTTCCACATATACTCGACTTCTGCGAAACCAAAACAGGAAGGAATTATTGATTTAGCATGAGTAACTTTTACAACAACAGTTTTTGTATTTACATATTACAATAAAAGTGAAACTGGCAGGAAAATCTAAAAAATAAAAATAATAATAATAATTAAATGTAGAATCACGATTATGAGGAATTTTAAATGGTCTGGCTGGTAACTTGAATGTCTTGTTCCATTTTCTAATTCTTCCTACATATTTTGACGACAGAAACATTTTCGTCTAATTTATCAGCCGTCTCTTTATATTAACCAACTGTGTTAATGGTCACCTTATCTCTGGGTCCTTGATGTTGTTTTGTTGTGCTTTATTAAAAGTCGGGTTATCTAACCAGAGGCGACGGCTAGAGCGGAGAGGATAATAGTATTTTTAAATGTTACTTACCAGTAAATGTCAGCCTTTTTCGACTTTGTCTTAGCGTTTTAGGTATATGCCTGACTGTACATATTATGTCTTGCGCTTATAATGTTTTGCTAATAAGAATATACATCTAGCAACTGAGCATATTCCAAATTTAAATTCGAATTTAAATCGGCCTTTTATTTCGATATTTAATTTTGCTTTAAGAATAATTATTTTTTATTTTATCTTTAAAGATTTGTTTTTAACATTAAACAGCTTGGTGTAAATAAGTACACATCCAAAAATTATAATAATTGTCATGTAAAGAATTTTTATTTTATCACCGAGTGGTTTACGGGAACGCGGCATCACAGCCAAAAATGTAACTCCGATAAAACAGAGATCAGAGCTCACAAAATCAAAGAAACATACTTAAGCCTTTTCAAAATACCAACACCACGTTTGAACAATTTTAACAGAGCTAAGGAATTTGGACCAGCGCTGACGATACCATCGAGACAACTTTAAAATAAAATCCTCTTTTAAAAGATAACGATAAAAGAATTCATTGTAGGAATTGGAACACTTTGATAGCCATTTGTTTCTTACTATGACGTAAATGGCAGAGTAGTTTCCTTAGTAGAAGAGATTCTGTTATTATATATAAGTAAATAAATAAATTATGTTTACGTATTTAAGACAAAATAATTATGAAAAAGCACTTTTAAAAGAAAAATATTTTAGAATTTATACATATGTACCTACCTTTAAATTTATAGATCTTTATAAATAAGAGTATTGATGGCTTGACATGTCAAATTTTTGAGTTATATTCTAAAAAAAAACTATTGTATTCGATAAACAAATACCTACTTACGTAAATTATTTTATACTTCATTTTTTTATAACATGTGTGGACTGAAATTCTTTGATAAGTGTAAACAAATCGGCTAAATATAATCTGTGCTGTTCCTTTCTCTAAACAATTTTAAAGATGGAACGGTAGTTTTTTATTAAGATGACAACTGAATCCAATATAGATTAAAAGCACATTGACACCCAAATTAAGTGGCACTTTATCTATGACAAATGGACCTCATATATCAGCTTTCTAGTGATGATGATTGAGAGAAAATATAGGGCTACTGTTGAGATAGAGGTAAGGGAATCTTATTGGTGATAAAATATATTAATGGGAGACCTGTCAACTAATTTGGTTAATTGGGGGATATCCTTCATACATTGCGTTTTTTTAACTTTAAGAATAATGCCTCTGAAATAGGTTTAGGTATAAATAATTTATTCTCATTAAAGATTACATATAAATCTACTTAACATGAGAACAATATACTAAAAGCAGGCACTGTACTGACAAAGAATTTCAAGTGATATCAGTTATAGACGCAGCAGCAGTTATCAGTGAGACAAATGCGCCACTTTGATTTAAAGTTATGAAACGACTGCGTTTTTATGCTAGAGGGTAATTTGTTGTAAATCTGAGCTGCTTCAAAGAAAACACTTTTTTACAAGCTGTTTTGTTCGCTTCCATAAGAATCTAAAATAATATTGAGGTAGATTTAATTCTACACCTTTTCGTATTTGTGTTTTACAATGATTTCAAATAAATTAATCAAAATTATAAAATACACACAACATATGTCACCAAACAAACAAAAACGCATCAATACAATACCATTGTAATTGTAAAACAATAACCATGTAATATTATGAATCGTGAGATATACGAGCACGTAAGTAATAGTTTAAAATGCGATTGGAAAGAAGACAATGGAATCATACGTTAAGATCCACACCTATCCTATATCTTATACAAACAGATAAGGATGTGACATTGAAATAAATGAGGTATCGATAATTCGTGCTCGTATGCTTGCGTAATTTGATTCAATATCGATTACTTTGGTTGTAGCACAGAGTATATATATGTACAAGACGTAGTAATAGTAAACAATATTTTTTTTATTTTTATTGTACGTATTTTAAGTTTTTAAGAATCTGACTCGAGGATTTATTTGTGGCCTTTTTAAAAGTTATTTTTAAATTGTAGTGGATTTTAGATAAATATTTGAAAGTTGGTTTATCCATTTCCAAAATAAGCTATTAGATTCCATAATCACGAGGATGTATTTATTATAATATTATATACCATTTTGATTTAGTTTATAACAAAATAATTTATACATACTGTCCTTTCATTGTCGTATAACCAAACGAACGAATAATAGCACATTGTTTTCTTGTGTTCATTTTGTTAAAAGCTACTTTATTCTAGAGATAAATACAGTATTAAAATTACCTATGTTTTTAATTTTAACATAACGATTTAAAAACTCTCACCTCAGAAATATTACTACAAGAGCAAAAATCCTGTAAAAAAACAACATTTGCAATGTAAAAAAGGCTGAATCGCAACAAAGTACCACGGTTAACATATAGTACAGTATATATTCAAGCGGTAACGCAGGGTGGCTAGGGAGCTAAATATTGTATGAAGAACACAACTCGGCAGTTTGCGTGATCAATTATTTACGACAGAAAGACGAACACTCGAATTTTTACATGCATTGTCCCGTTCGTTTGCTTTATTACCTATTTTTGTGACTTTAACGAGTACCTCTTGTTATCTATGGCCGCTTTTTCGTCATTGTAATTGTTGAGAGTTCGTTTTAGTGAATAAAGTATTTGAAAATAGAATTCGTTAATTTAAGATAAATAATTTTCTGCAATCTATAATCTAAAATTACCTATGTAATGTAATAAGAATTTGCAATAGATACGAATACATATATTATAATATTTAATAACTAGTTTATACAGATGCTGGTTGATAGATTTGTACTGAATTTAGTTAATACTGTTTGACAGTGAAAATTCTCCTCAAAAAAGTTAATAAATATCTAATAAAAAAAAACTTTTTTTTTTCGGTGATAATAGACGTAGCGGATTTTTTCTCACGAATGTTTATAGCTCCTTATATAACGTAGTAGAACTTTATCGAACTCTTTCACAATATAGCCCTAACCTTTCAATTCCCTGAAACGATTACAACTGACGCGGGCAATTTCTTTGTATTTATACCTAAAGGTCGGCAGCAGTGTCTGAGGATTCGATTCTGACAATCGACAAATCGAATTCACTTGATCTAACACGTAATGCTCCCACCACTACGTACATAAATGCTATTATTTATTAACATAGCCTCATTTTCTCTCCGTAATTCTTTCCCTTGTATAAGAATATTAAAACTCGGTGAATTTCCGAGGGTTCAAATCTAGTTGTTATCACTACACGTAAAGGTTTATTTTTGCTTGAGATTTTTGGGTTCCCTTTAATTTCTGGTAGATTTTCTCATGTTCAATGTATAAAGGATTTTATTTCGTGAAGATAAGGTTCTGTATTGTGTGTTTGTGTTGTGAGAGATGTCTTCGGATAATTGCTGCGTGTAGGCTGTCTCTTCGTGAATTAGGAAACAAATCCGTTTGCCGATTGATACGAGGGGAGAACGTGTGTTTTTCTCTCGTTAATTTTTATTGCACTTCGTCTTTGGCAGCTCAGCTGATGTCGTAACACACGCCCCATCTTAGTTATTTTGTGAGCATTAAAAGGAGTTACCTCTCCGTAAGAAATTTTCATTTCAGTCTCTTATCATATGAAACAAAACGGCCTATCTCTTGTCTTATACTTTTACATAATTTACATACATTACATAATCTAAGACATAGTTAATTTCGATACACTAGTTTTTGATGTTGTCCTTAAACATATACCGAATGTGATCAATTGATTCTTCTTTAAAACTGCTGAGAACATATTTAATGTCGATTTAAATAAAGATGTTATTTTAAATAAACACTTATTTTCCGTCGTTTGCCACGTTTGATTTCTTTCTCCCTCATTCATATTAATTTTCTCTAAACAAAGCAGGTCGCTTTGCAGAAAATTTGGAAATGATCATAAATTCAGAGGTTCATCTATAATGCATGGAGTTTTTAAGTCCGCCGCTTCAAGATTTAACTTTGGATTTATTCGAGTGTTCTGATAACTGCCAGTTTCAGATAAATATTTGGCTTTTTTATTGCCGGATTCATCTTAAGAAAATTTTATATCTTGTTGTCTTAGTAGGTATAAGATAAAACATGATGTTTACGGTTGTTTTTGTTAATTAATCTAGAGAAAGTTTTAGAATAAAAAGACATGATTTTTAGTTTTAACAACTTAAGCTATCTATCAAGTTAGTATTCGTATTAAAATCTCATATAAATCTATACTAGTTGGTTTTATAGGTATAGTAAAAAATAAAAAAGATTTAAATCCCTGCCAATCTTTAAAAATAAAATCTAAGAAATATAATGAACCAAAAATTACCATAACATTCTTGAGCTTAACGTATTGAACAACAATTCTTTTTGTAGTTTCAAACTCGGTCCAATAGTGAAATCTTTAAATTAAAGGCTATAACTCCTCCTTAATTATTTGCAATGACTATCAAACAAATCGGTGTTACTAAATGGGACATAACAGAACAAACATAAACTAAAGATTCCTCATTGAATTCATTTTTGAAGCTTTTCAAAATTTATTTTGGCGCAAATTAACTTGTCCAGACGTTTAATATAAATAAAAAAAATGCTGGTTACGAAAGTAATTAATAAAGCAGATTTTAATCATCTATAAATTTGTTGAATTCCTCTGCTGCCGTTTCGAGTGCCGACGGTGAAATGAGACCGCGACTGGATGTGATTTCATGGAGGAGGTTTTTGGAATATAAAATCAAAAGCTAAAATAATGAGCTAATCTGACTGAATGAGGGACATATTTTTTTATTGTAAAATGTTTCACTAAGCAGGTCTGCTCCATCTAAAATTTATTAATGTTTTTGGTTGTATTTTACGAGGGGCATGAAATCACGAAGACTTACCCTCGAGGGCGTAGGTGCACTAAATCAATGGATTTTTTTTGTTTCGATACAAATAAATACATACAAAATCTAAAATAAGTAATTTACGAGTTGACCTGACCGGGAATCGAATACCTCCGATTCAAAATTAAGAACTCGTATTTCGATTTTTAAACAGTGTGAACTTGTCAAGGCAGATTTTCTTTGAAAGTGGCGCATGAGTACTCGACAATTGGAAATCATCATTAGCCAAGTTAAGAAAACAATTCAACCACTTCCAGTTTCCTGTCATCCGCGGGAAGACTTATAAAATAATCAGCCTGAAATTCTAATTTGGGGGCCTCTACGTTTGGCTTATTTAAGGAAAGTTTAATTGTACCTCACTTTATCTAATTATAAAGACGGCTTAACACGGAATTTGCCGCGAATCGTTAGTGCTGGGATTTCTATCGATATGTAGCTGTTTATTTATTTTGTATTGCTGATAATTATTTGATAAAAAAAATGTTACTAGGTAACTTACCGCATTTAATACCTTACTTACTTTAATTAAAAAATATATCATTTATTTTAATGTTTAATCGTCTCTACTTATATATATGTATATGATATTTTACCACGTAATAGTTTTTGTTTTATGTAATCTTTTGTTGTTATAAAAACAGCACTATAATTTGTATCGACCTTTCTCAAATCAATGTGTGACATCTGATAATGTTCAACATCAAGCATTTAAGCCGTAAGAAGCTACTTAGTTGTTATTAACTTTTACATACTACACGCTGAATGTTGGTAGGTACATCTCTAGCAATGAACGCGACTCTTTTCTTTTTTGAGCTTATCCATCTCCTTCCAGCAATCCTGCCAAGATCGTCTGCTGCCAGTTCTAGGATCCCGCCTGAAGTACAGTTACCTGCAGAGAAACTAGATCCCCTATAAAATAAATAAATATATATGTACGTGACAAATTACACAGATTGAATCAGCCTCGAAGAAAGTTTGAAACTTGTGTTACGAGATACTAACTCAACGATATTATACCTATTTTATAATAAATACTTAGATAGATAAACATCCAACACCCAGACCAATCAGAGAAAGTTCGTTTTTCATCATGCCCTGACCGGGACCTCCGGTGTCACACACAAGCGTATTACCGCTGCGCCACAGAAGACGTCAATGTCTATGGTTTTGGCTCGTATTTACGGTGGCCACTATTTTCTGCAGGGGACTGTCACATATTTTCACAATTGCCAAAGTATAGATTTAAAATATCGATATCGACAAAAGTGTCCCAACTCTAATCTCCACTCGTACATTAACCGGCCTAATAAAGTTCCTTGATAATAGACTTAACGCCTTGTTCAATCATTCATTATAGCCGGTCTCTCCGCCCTGGGTAATTAGAACTCCTATCATAATGGGTACCCTTAAGGGCTGCCCAAACGTACTTTGGGGATTGAACCAGTCTACTCCTGAATTGACACGACTACCATTAGGAACAACTAGCATCGCTACCCTGGCAATTTTCAGAAAAAGGTAACCTATGTCACTCATGATAATTTTGCCTGTCTTAATGTCGAAACCATCAAATTTGGTCCAATATTTTGAAGTGTTGAAAACTTTTCTTTTTATAACTTGTCTAAGTTACGCGGGAAAACTTCCCTGTAAAATCTAAATTATCGTGAAAAACACAACTTGTGATTACGTCACAAAATTCAAAAGCTACGTTAAACTGGATGGATCAATAATGGATTTGAGTTTCAGATATATTGAAGGTTGTTAATTATGGAATTCTTCTTTTTTAACGATAGCGCAATAAAGAAGAATTCCATAAGCTCTTTCCTGAATTGACTTTTACATTGGTGAAGGATAGGAAGTAATTAGCGCAAATTATGTTTTTATTCGGTACCAGTCCGTTTTGAAATTCATTGCACCTCCCTTCGAATTCCATGGGAAAGAAAAAATAAAAAATGGGAAATTCAGTACCTTACTTAATATGTGAACAAATGAAATATTAATTTTATCAATATACCCATTCTAATATAACCTAAATACAAAATTTAACCACCAAAATAAATTGATTTGAATTGAAACCCAACCCTCAGCCCTTGTTTAAATCCTCATTACCAGGGAGGCTAGTAATTAGGTGGATAAACCAATATGGAGGCTCCGGGCCGCTCATATATCACAAACTTTGAATTAACTTTATATTCATACCGCTTGTCGGTTTTAATAAACTTGAGTTATGGCGTCAAAGTTTCTTGGCCCATGAATACATTGGGAGTTTGTTACGTCGTTCGTTCTTGTTTTTACCAGACTGTAAGAAAGGAGGTGTGTTGCTCTCTTTATTTGATTAAAACTTGATGGTGTCAAATTTAATCGTGAATAAAAATTATAATTTCAAAGGCAGCCTTCTTTCCTTGTTAGTAGATATATTGTTGAAAATATAATTAATTTGTGCGCCAGCAAAATTAACTATTTTTTCAACAATTTTATATGGAAGTACACAATATGAATCTTGAAATCCAAAAAATTAAGTAGTATGTAATTCTGGCGGCCCGCCATGGCTTCCCTCGTAATACGTACTTACATAGACTATAACACTTTATTAATGCATTTTACTTTTAAACAGTACATAATAAAATTATCCTCAATGCATACATGTTAAGTTTATTATAAATCACCTTGCATAAATTTAATTACTTTAAACCAATCCTTTATATATTATTAATAACACACTCCATTATCACTGGCTTATCACCAGCCGATATCACCCAAAGCCGATGCTCATGTTACCCTAATGAACATTTAAAGTTAAGTGTCGCAATTATTATCGGCTTGCAAGAGAAAAATTTCAATTACGATAAAAGCATTCTATATAATTGAGTCTCTTTAAGTTAGTCGACGCAGCACGATAATTCTCCCGAGCTTAAAAGCATCATTCGACTTGCAAAGCTCATTTGCAGCAAACCATGCAGTATTAAACCTTACGGCTTTATATTTAAAGTCAGTGAAATAGTCATGTATAAATTTGTTTCTTACATGCAAATTAATGTTAAACAGACCACTCGGAGTAGAGTTGGTATCTTAATTAGTCAGACATAAGGACATGTACTTAGTAGCAGTGTATCTTAATGACGAGGAACACTGAATCATGAGTTCGTGAGGGTCCGTTAGACTTAATAAGGACCAGAGTTCATGTTATGTAACTGATGAGTTGTTATTTGTCTGTAAATCGTATATTTTTTCTCTCTTTTGATATTATGTCAAATCCGATGAATTCTCAGCTGTAAGCTTTAAAATCAGTGTGTTTAAAATAATACGACATAAATACTGTTGTAGCAGTTTCCGTAAATCTATCCCTTTTGACATGTGGTTGATTTTATCAAGTATTTTTTTAATAATACCTTAATAATTTCGTGAAGGCTTGGTCGATAATGACTTATTTACTAAAATTTCGGTTATAAGTGGGTATATTATTTTATAAATTGTTTTACCTGTTGTTTTATGTACCATCATATGTATTGTCTTATTTTAAACATGTTTGATATTAGAAGGCACTTTAGGTAAGATGTCTATTAATTTCGCTACGCAAAAGTTCAAACCTTCTCAGTGAATTAAAATTTAATGTTAAGAGATACTTAGACTAAAGTGTGTTCACCTCTTTTAAGAAAAGGCCACTAAGAGTTAAGTTGTTTAAGCACAATGTTCTACTTTGCAAAGAATTAAAGCTTATGGCAAGAAATGACTGATTTTGATAAAGATCCAAATAAATTATAATTTTACGATATAAGTATTTACAGTTGTGTTGAGAGAACGTTAAATGCTAACTGTTAGTTCGTTTTAAAATTCCTTGTTGTACAAAATAGTATTAAAGAAAATATTGTTCAACAAATATGAACAATATAACAAAAATAATAAAACCGTTAAATTTTAAATCCCTGACAAGACACTTTGTTTTACATAAAATAATCATTGAAAGTCAAAATACACAGCCATTTCTAGCAGCGTTTTATTCGTTGTTGAAAATGGTCTTAAATTATAATATCCGAGGTCGATCTGTTGCTCAACAGATCCAAATTTGGATTGTGGTTAAATTGTGGTGACTCCACGATTATGATAACCAAGGTTGAAGATTTATATAATAGTAGCATCACACAAAGACCAAAAGTAATTCTTGTTCTATTTGAAGCTATTATATTTTGAAGTTTAGTGAGTCACAAAAAACGTTTCAACAACCTTATAAGACAACATTGTTATCAAATATTTAACATTTACTTCATTTCAATTATTATATATTTTTGAATTGATCAAATTCAAGATAAAGCTCTCCAATATTTTTTCCAAGTACTTTGAATTCTATCATTACCTAACTTTCAAACTTGAACTGGCCTTCCACTTTTTTCGAGATTGTTAGCTCTGTCTACCCCTTAAGATATAAAGATATGGTTATATGCATTCACTTTAAAAATGTGATTTTTTAAATCAAAATAAGACAAATAACATTTCACAGTCAACAAAAAGTGTGCAAACAAAACATCATCCATGTAAACAACGGTATGTATTGTTGACAAGATAAGTCTGCAGACTAGTATGACGATAGATCGTGTACTTTATCATAAAATATGCACCGAAGGGGTGGGTGTAAAGAGCGGGGTCTCCCGCAGACCAAGTTTACGGTTCCAGACGGTGCGTTTGACTCCTGGGATCAACTGATGATATGCAGTAACACAGTCCATATGCGCCATTTTCTGATTGAATATGAAATTTTTTGTATGTACGGAGAATCTATTTGATAAGAATATGAATTTGCCAATTTTATTAAATGTGTGATATTTTAAAACTTATTTTTTAATTATACAAGTTTTCATCATTATAAAACATTTGTTTGCTTGATTTTTTACCAACAAGCAAAGGTTATTATTTTTAACAATAGGCCTTTTACCTTAACCCGAACTAATAATAAACCTGTATTTTTATATCATGAAAATCAATTGTGTATAACCATCCTTATGTAACGCAGACAAATCGTCCTGTCGTCATTTAAACATGATTAGCTAATTGACGCAAATCGGATTAGAAGCGAAACGCCATTTTGAACCTCATGGATTATTTACAGCCTTTCAGATGGTCCCGCTTAAAATGTAGTCGGATGTTCAGAGTAACCATCATATTAATAGAGCGCATACCATGCGAACTTCATCGACATCAACTTTAGGGAAATCCATAATAATATTATCCATAATCCATAATATAGTGTAAATAGATAACAAAGATTGTACACGGTTTCTTAATGCTAGTACTCAGCTAAGTTGGCATGTTACATCAATCTTTGACGATTGGTGTATAAGAGATGTATTTTCTATAATATAATTAATTTTTACTCTCAAACTATAAGCCGAACCTACACCATTTTTAACTGAATTCTTAAAAGAAAAAGTTCACTAGTCGTCGTTCCTCTTATTAAGTTTGTGATATGATTTATTTGTGAACTGATAAGTGCAATACCATTATAGTTGGATTAAATTCTATTTTGAGCAAACCAACGCACACTCTAAAACATACAACTACAAAAGCTCAACAGTATCAGTCTGAGATAATTGTTTCAGTGTTGTTTGATAGGGTCACCTAACACCTTGTTAAATATTAAAGTGATACTATATGCACGGGTTTTAAAGTTAAGAGGTTTAATTATCACTTGGTTGAAGGTTTATATCTTTATATGTTTAATTTTTTATACATACATATATATTATGGTCACGTCTATATCCCTTGTGGGGTAGACAGAGCCAACAGTCTTGAAAAGACTGATAGGCCACGCTCAGCTATTTGGCTTAATGATAGAATTGAGATTCAAATAGAGACAGGTTGCTAGACCATCGCCTAAAAAAGAATCCCAACTTTGTAAGCATAGCCCTTAGTCGCCTTTTACGACATCCATAGGAAAGAGATGGAGTGGTCCTATTATTTTTGTACTGGTGCCGGGAACCAAACGGCACATTAAATTTTTTACATATTTATAAATGCTTAAAATAAAGTCTCTGACTACACACATAAATAATTCTACGTAAAACTGTAACATACTATCATAGATTTATAAGAAACTAGCGACCCGCCCCGGCTTCGCACGGGTGCAAAATTATAAATGTTATTATACATAAAAACCTTCCTCTTGAATCACTCTACCTGTTACAAAAAACCGCATCAAAATCCGTTGCGTAATTTTAAAGATTTAAGCATACAGACAAACAGACTAAAATAGCGACTTTGTTTTATACTATGTAGTGACGAACTATATTTGCGAATTATCTAAGTCAGTTCTAGTTAAATAATTAAATTCCTTTCTAAATTCAAAATCAATTTTGTTCTATATTCAAATCTCCTAAATATTTCAAATAATTATAAGTATTAATCATAATGTACACCGGACGGACGAGGTAGAATTATCATTTTAGCTGCAAAATTCATCAGTCAGCACCAATTCCCGTCTATTGCTCAATAATTCAGAGCGACCATTAGCGTGTATACAAACGTTGTTCTAGTAATGAACCTCCGCGTTTAATTGGCCTGCTGATATATTTAACTAGTATACTGCTGGTTTGGTTCAGGACCAATATCTAGTGGGCACTTGTTAGTTAGCTTAATTATGGTTAGTACAAACGATATAATGGCACACATATAAATAGAAACATTTGTATTCGTATTACATTATTATAGTTACTCCGTATCATAATTAGGTAATAAAGATTCTAGCAGAGAAGTTTATATAATCTTTTTACCGTAGAAGTCGGGGGACCAGATTTAACAATTCATGGTTTTAAAGTATTTAGTAGGTACTCATGTCAGGCAGTTTTCTGATTGTTAAAATTTTTGAAAGATACGGCTTATGAGACCACAAGCGAACGAACAGAACGAAAAAATTTAAACCAAAAAAACTTGTGGAGAAAGAGATGACTGACAAAATAATGTAATGATAATTTATTTTTGTTACAGACGGCAAACAGCTGAAGAAAGGGAGGCTGAACGTCAAGCCGCTAATCGCTTGATGTTATCACTACAAGCTGAAGCGCTTAGCAAAGGGTATATCCCAGAACCACCAGGTGCTGCGCCGCTGTCAGCGCTACATTATCAAAATCCAGCGAACGCATCTGCTGCACCGCCCTCGAACACCGCTTTAAGCGCTTTACAAAATCTACAGCCATGGGCTGGAAACCAAAATGGATTTCTCAACGGCCCGCCAACGACCGCGCCACCTCCTCACCCCCCACCCGTCGCCTCCCCAATATGTTAAATAATTCAAAATTAGAAATTAATATTCTTAAATTGACGCTATAAAATGTAAGCTAGCTACATTGTAAATATTGACTATGCGATCTCAAATTTGTTTTTTTTTTTTTATATTATCTTGAGGCTGATCGTATGCTCTTAAGTTATTTTATTCAATTGTAAATACTTAATTAGATTAAAAATATATTACCTTTATTTCATAATATGCAGATTATGGAGGTGGGTTATGTAGTAGAAAAAATAACCATTTTGTGTTCTTACAAAGTTTAACATTTTTAGCTATGCCTCTTTTTGAAAGTTGAATGTGTACAGTAACCTATTTATAGCATTATATAGCTATTTTAACAGTATTATAGTTAATGTGAAATAAATTGGTGGTAATATACGAGTAACTGTAAATTTAAATTTTAAAATCATGTAAAATTCTTGCTTTAGCATTGTTTTATGTACATACTAAAAAGTAACATATAGGTAATTGAAAACCTGAAATGTTTAAATATTAACTTCTAATATCAGACTTCCAGACTTTTTATAAGTATAATTTGGTTCACAAATCAAAATCGCTAATTTAAAAATTTATTAAAAAGTTACTTATTAACTACCTAACTTTTCAAATATTTTCAAAACTGCTATTCTCTGATTATTCTTTATTAATTGCAAAAAATACTTATTTACAATTTGTAAAATACTAAAATTAAATGGTAGACATTCCATGTAGAAATAGTAAGGTGTAAATATTACGCATTTATTTAGTTTTATTCTTATAATCACACTCACATCATCCATCAATCATGTAAAAAGAAATAAATATGGAAAAAATTGTACTTAGACTGTTTTTTTATTACATTTTTAGCCAAAATATAAAGTACCTACTTACTTGAATTGTACCAATTTAATAATGCAAAATTTAAATTGTGTTGTTTCTTTAAAAGTTTGTGTTACAATTTATATACTTCAACCGAATTCTTTTACATGTTTAAAAATACGCTGCCACAACAAATGCTGAAAATTTTAATAAAATATGAAAAAAAAATCAAAATGTTTTTAATTTTATACCTAAATTCTGAACTACAACAACTAAAAACCGAAACAATTTTCCAAAACAATAGACTGTAGGTTGTGTGTCATTCTGCTTTCATAGACAAGGGCTTTAAAACAAAACATTAAGGAGAGAGAGAGAAAGAAGTATATAAGAGAGACAGAATTATAAAAGTGTCTCCACTCTCACTCCAAGTCAGCTCATGCACATCGTATAGACTTGGCAATATTAGCTCAATACACTTCAGGAAATTATGAGGGTAGGCCTAAGATATTGACTGCTCAGATAGTACAGGGATGATCTTGAGACTACGGAAAAAGAATTTCTGAAAAAAATATGGACTTCAGCCATTTTAAATAAAGGTTTTTTATAATTGTCTTTGTTTTGTTGTTTCTAGAGTAAGTAACACACGCACATAGTCTCGCCTTTATTTCTTGCGGGGTAGACAGAGCTGTCTCGAAAAACTGAAACTTTATGTTGAAATTGAGATTCAAATAGTGACAGGTTGCTCGTCCATCAGCTACAAACAGAATGCCAAGTTTATAAACCAAGCCCTTAGTCGCCTTTTAGAACATCCATGGAAAAGATATACAAAGCGATAAAGTTTAAACACTAGGGTATGCAGTATCAAAATCAAAATATGTTATAAAATACTAGCTGCGCCCGCGACTATGTCCGCGTGTAATAGTTATTTTGGGCATCATTGAAGCCCACAACAATGAATAATTTTCCCCGTTTTTTTTCACATTTTCCAATATTTCTACGCTTCTAATAGTTGCAACGTGATGTTATATAGCCTAAAGCCTTCCTCGATAAATAATCTGTTAAACACAAAAAGAATTTTTCAATTAGAACCAGTAGTTCCTGAGATTAGCGCGTTCAAACAAACAAACAAACTGTTCAGCTTTATAATATTAGTATAGATTAAACATATGGCTCATTAAATAAATTCTTCTTCCTCCTGGTGTTACATCCTCACTTCTCTGTAGAGGAGCCCTGGGTACGCTTTTTGACCACACTTTAATCAATACATAAGTTCATACTTACATTAAAGTTTTTATCTCTTACGGGGTACATAGAACCAAACAGTCTCTAAACGACTCAAAGTCCACGTTCAACTATTTTTTAAATGGAATTATTAAATAAGAAGACTTGATAATTTATTATGGAAGCAGGTTTTAGAAAATTGCCGAGCTCTTGCTGATGGAAATTTTCTTGTAGGTACAGGCAAACAGCGAACCTAAAAACTTGCCAAATCACTTGACAAATTATCATTTTTGGCAGACTATAATCAAACAAATGCAACAATGTTATGCTTGAAAAACTGTAATTAATACACATAGATTACTTATAATAACATATATTCCTTGCAGGGTAGATAGAGCCTACGGTTTCGAAAAGACTGAAAGGCCAAATTAACCTGTTTGGCAATATCATGAATTTACAAAAAGTTCTTATTTTCCTTCAAATTTAACAACAACGGAGACGTTTAAATCATCATTATTTTAATGTGTTCTAAAATTGAACAACAACTCTTCAGTCGGTTAAAACTGGCAATAAACATTTAAAAAAAATTGAACATCAGCTCCAGTCCTTAAACTACGGAATCGATTTAAATGATTTCTGTCGTCGAAAACGTTCTGTTTAGCGACAATTAGGACCCCTATTACGATTGTAATACAATTTTAATATCCCGTGGGCAACGTAATAACAAAGCATTATAGCAGACGTGACTTCTGTGCCATCATTACATTTGTTTTTAGAAAAAATAAACGGATTATTTTGTAAACCCCTAATATACCTTTACCACAAAACCACAGTAAAAAAATTACATCGCAATTATGTAATCCAATGCTGGGGTATTTAGTTCTAACTTTATAACACCATAACAAAAGCAGCGATGAAGTTTAAGAATGCCGTAACAATACATTAGCTATAATATCGCATGGAGTGATGATAGTTTGAAATGATTCTCGAAAGGATGTCCCTGTAATCGATATAAAGCGGCAAAAAGAGGCGGCATTTTCCGGTGACGTCACCTTCCTACGAAAAGGGTCAAGTAATTTGTAGATTTTTATCCATCTCAGTCTTAATCATTCACTTTAAATAGTTAACATACATATACAATACATAAATCACATATACATTCAGTCAGAAAAGTATCGGGAATGGATTATTTATTTATGGTTCCAAATTCAAATTTTTGTTTTTTTTGTTGTTGTTAGATTGGCACAACTGTTTTCCATTTTGGCGCGGAGTTTGAGTTGCATCTGTTGTTTACATTAAATACAGTGCTATTTTTAGTTATATCATATCTAGTGTGTATTGCTAATTTCATAATGGATAAAAACATCGAACAAAGAGTTTGTCTTAAATTTTGCATTGCCAATGGAATATCGTGTTCGGAGTCACTGAAAATGTTACAGAAGGCTTACGGTGAATCGACTTTATCAAAAACTCGTGCTTATGAGTGGTACAAAGCGTTCAAAAGCGGTCGAGATGTGATGGAAGATTTGCCTCGCTCTGGTAGGCCATCAACGTCTGCAACTGAAGTTAACATCGCAAAAGTGAAGGAAATAGTGACTGAAAATCCTCATTCAACTTTGAGAGAGATAGCCACCGAACTTTCTGTATCTCACGAGTCGATCCGTACCATTTTAACTAATAATTTGGGTATGAAACATGTTGCCGCTCGGCTAGTCCCAAAAGACCTGAATTTTTTTCAAAAACTCAATCGCATGAGAGTCGCTGAGGACATGCTAGAACGAGTCAATTCCGACCCAACATTCATGAAACGCATTGTTACTGGTGACGAGACGTGGGTTTACGAGTTTGACATGCAAACTAGTCAACAAGCTTCGGAGTGGCGCCTTCCAACTGAACCGAAACCGAAAAAACCACGCCAAAGTCGTTCAAAAGTCAAAGTCATGTTGACTGTTTTCTTTGACTATCGCGGTGTTGTGCACTCGGAATTCTTGCCGGAAGGTCAAACGGTAAATAAGGAATATTATTTGAGTGTTATGCGGCGTTTAAGAGAGCAAATCCGACGAAAAAGACCAGATTTGTGGAAAGAAAATTCTTGGATTTTGCACCATGATAATGCACCTTCGCACAAGGCCATCATTGTGAACGAATTTTTAACCAAACACTCAACAAATACCATCGAGCAACCACCATATTCACCAGATATGGCTCCAGCCGACTTTTTTCTTTTTCCTAAACTCAAATTACCACTTCGTGGCACCCGTTTTCAATCGGTAGAAGACATAAAAGAGAATTCGCGGCGAGAACTGACCTCAATTCCGGAAACAGCGTTTAAAAAATGTTTTGATGATTGGATTATTCGTTGGCGTAAGTGTATCGTTTCTAAAGGAGCATATTTTGAAGGTGATAAAATAAATTTGGATGAATAACAAACAGTTTGTGTATTATTGATCTTTTCCTGCTACTTTCTTGACAGAGTAGTACATATACTGAACAATCATCGTGAAAGAAGACTACTACGTGACTAATTCCAGTGTAATGAAAATGTATTTATCCGTCCTCCTAGATCCTCTCCAGAGAGGTCAGGATTTAGTCGAGACTTACACCAAGAGAGATGCATTTTATCTAGTTCCTTTGATATTTTTTGCTTGACAAAGGTTGATTCATAATTTGTAAGTGATTTACCCTTAAGCAGTATGTTTCGACGTTTACAGGAAGAAGGGTTCCTATATTTTTTAGTTTGGACCCAAACGATACATATAACAAACTAATGATATATATGTATATTTTATTTATTATTTTCGTGTCCGTATTCCAATATAAATTAAAATTTATACATTAATACTCATGCAAATAATTTTGTATCTCGAAACATAAGTAAAAAAACTGTATTTACTTATTCTGTACTTTGCATAATCCAAGAGATTTTCTGTATGTTGAAAAATTAATATTATCTAATCTTTGGTCTGGTAATTGTTTATTTTACGTTTTGATTATTATTTTAAATAAAATACCAGTGTGCCGTGTGGTTCCCGGCACCAATATAAAAAAGAATAGGACCACACCATCTCTTTCCCATAGATGTCACTATTTGAATCTTAATTCTATCATTAAGCTTCACAGCTGAACGTGGCCTGTTAGTTTTTCAACACTGCTAGCGCTGTCTACCCCGCACGGGAAATAAACGTGATTATGTGAATGGATAAATGAATGATAAATATTTTCTCTACATAGAAATTCTGTATAACTACTGTTTGTCTGAACAACCCAAGCTAATATTTATGGCATTTTCGATTAAACCATCTATTGTCAAATCCTTTGTGATTAAAATGACAAACTTTCTAAGAAACGTCTTTATTTTACAAAAAGTTTGAAATTACTTTTAAAAAAACTGTGTTCAGAGATCGCGTGACGTTTATACAAATTAGTCGTATAATGAGACGTAAGGGCGAGTCGGGAATCAAACCCACGACCGTCGTTTTAATCGCGGTGGCGTGCGAACTATGTTGTCATTCACTGTAGTGGTGATGTCTCGAATTGGTTAAATTTTATTATAAATAAATATATATATAATGGCTGTTATAGTTTATTTTATAAGTGTGCTTCACATGTGGTTTCCAGAATTTAAAAAAAGACCACTCCATATCATTACCATGAATGTCGTAAAAGGCGACCAAGAGGAAGGCTCATAAACTTAGGATTCCTTTTGTAGGCGATGGGCTATCAACCTGTCACTATTTGCTTCGCAATTTCATCATTAGGTCTTGCAGCCTTTAAGACTCTTCCTAATAAAAATTGAGATCTGACCTGCGGTCATACAGCTGATTATTTTTTTTCGAGACTGATCTGTCTACCCCGTAAGGGATACATATAAGTATGTATATATTTACGTCACTCTATGTATTTACATTTGTCACTATTTGAATCGCAATTCTATCATTAGACCTTACAGCTGAATGTATCCCCTCATTTTTTTCCAGACTGCTGGTCTGCCCCGCAAGGGACACAGATGTATATAGACTATTTTTAGTATGTATGTTTTTTCCCTATTATATTTCATTCCAAAACACAACAAATAGACTACGAAAATTACAAAATTTGTCGGCAGTCACATCTTCGTGCACAATTTCGTTGTCACGCCACGAGGCTGGAAACGAGCAATCATTATAGACAGTTGAAGACCTACTTCCAGAGTTTTTCTATTATTTTGGGACAATCACAGGCAAATTTGGAAATTTTTCAAGCTTATTAAGTGGTGTTTGATGTCAAAAGATTCTGTTTATCGTGACGGATAATTTGTCACGAGATGCTAATTAAGGTGCATACCTACCTACTTATTTTCCTAACTTTTTCAACTGCAATCAATTATATGTAGAAAGATATTTTGACTATCTCTGTGCCCAAATCATTAAAATCGGTCTGTAGTTTGTGTTTGAGTCACAAACAAGAAGAAGTCTTCTCATTACGTATTGATATAAGGTAAACAAACACCTTGTTTTACAAGCAAATAAGTATGTAAAAATTTAAAATACTAGTGCACCAAGTTCATATACATTCATAATTATCGTTAAAATACAGATTTCCTAACCCAATAAAATCGTTATTCCGTTTAAAGGAAAAATATATGACACGGCGTAGGTGGTACGCATGTTTGTTTGTTTGTAATGTTCTTTTATGCATGTAAATTTACACAGTAACAATAAAATAGTACATAGTTACTTGTATAAAAGAAACAAATCACTTGCAATGGCGGACTTATCCCATGATGGGATCTCTTCCAGTTTCATGTATGTCAGATTTACTTATTTAAAAGATATTGGTGGTGATGACTCGGAGTGTAGACGAAAAGCTGAAAATATTGAATAAGCTATGTTTAGTTGAGAGACCGTAGAATGATTAGTTCAATGACCAGAATCCCTCTAAGCATCCAAACCAATTATCTACTAGGTAATCTACAATTCTATTCAACCCAAATTAATTTCCAGCAAAGAAACATCATCATAAACAGCCAGCAATTATTTAGTGAACCTGCGGGAAGCAATTAGCTGGTAAGTGAGACTGATTAGCGGGGCTTCAAATATAATCCAGGAGTTGGCGCGCAATTTCACACAGATACCGAGCACTGGAAAGGAATGGAGTTCGCAAATATTTGGTCAAAGATTTAGTACGTAGGATGTGTTTTATAAGAACGTAAGTGTGCATCGACATTGTGTTAACTTTTTTTTATTGGGAATCGAGTGAATTTGAACCTAATCTGCCTGATGCCTATTCACTCTGACCTTATAAATCCCTTAGTTGTAGGTATCGGGAAATAGAGGAACGGCTTTTCAACTTACACTGCACTTCCGATAGCAGTTGTTGAATGCGACATTACGACATTCATTATCATAGTGAAGGAAAGAGTGAAAAAAACCAGTAAAAGGAAACTGATTTTTCTTTTTAAAAGAACTTCTTTCTAAAAAGAAAATTCAGTTCTCGTTTATTTATCTTATACTTCCTTCAAATTGTTACAGATAGTTAGCGACTAATTTAAATGTTTTCTTCTCACCTCCTTATTTTAAGTAATTAGAAACTCTACAAAAGTTTAGCACATCGCGGACGGGGATCAAGCAGGATTCATCAGTCTCATTAACAAGCCACAGTAGACCTGTATGCAATTCTATGCCTTTATAATATTTGAACTGGTGTTAATTTTCTATGATTAATGTATCATGAAAACTAGATTGTCAAAATACAATAGGAATAATGTTGGGCTTTTATACAACGTACAGCAATAGTAACGTTTTAGTAGATAACAATGTTTAATCTAATTTTAGTTAAAAAATGTTCCAGTATGTACCAAATTTTAATATTCCCTCTGCCATCTACAAACTCATTGGTTAATTGGCTAAATGGCAGAGTGCAATAAATGCTGAAACGAATGGTTTTACAGACACTCTTTTTGGACGTGCTAAGTGCATTCATTAAAAAAAAAGCTTCAACCAATTAAGGTCAATATAAAACCTAATTCGGGGGCCATTTAGGTCCATCTATATTACATTAGGAACATCGGGCATAGCAAAAATCTAGGTACAGAACAGTCCCATTCAATATTAATTCACTTGAAATATCCCCTATTATTCAACGCCCTTACTCGATAACGCTTTTATTCGTTCCCCCGCAGAAAAAAAATTGAATAAAGAGTTTTAAGTTTAAATTGACTTTGACGGATGACACGAGGAGGTGACCCGGTGTCTTCTTCTCAAAAATTCAGGGGGTGTCAACACTTGATGTAGGTGCAGTCATATAAATAGCAAACTTCTGAAATAAACGCGTGCCAATTTGAGGATATGAAATTTGAAGTGAGCATATGGTGCTTTGAAGTTGAAGTTTTTTTTTTTTATTTCATAATATTGGAGTCGATATAGGTATAATAATACAGATATAATTATAGCTACATACTTCCGTTTTCGAAGCGCAAGTAAAGAAGAACAAACTATACTGCAGCGTTTTCTTCAACAGCACAAAAATTACAAAAATTAATCATATCATAATTAATTTAAATTAAAAACTATTTTTTGTAATATATTGTACCTCCAAATATTTTTATTGCTATCGAAAATAGGTGTTTTGATATTTAGTTGATTTTTGTATGTTTAACGGTTTACGAGAAATAATAAGTAATCTCTTTAGCTTTCGACTTCCATTTTTAAACAAACAATCAACCACACACACGAAACAAAAAAAAAGAGTTATTAAAAGAAATCTAAATATTATAAGCTAGATCAATCAGGTTTCTGTGCTATTATCCTTGATAACATCATACACAAATTAACATTGAATTGGACCCAGTCGTAATCCAGTAATTATCTCTTGGGATTCTTTTGACCCACACCGTATCAGCAATTATATCATATACTCCATATTCTCATAGGATCAGATAGCCGTGCGAATTCTGTAAACAGCCATAGAAAACAACCAGTATAACGGGAGCTCATTTGCGTGTGTAAGATTAAAGGAAGATCGGTCAAGTTATAGTGGTGATTAAACAACGACCCCTAAAATTATGGAATTCTCAAGAGACAAATAGTAAAGTTTGGAAATCGTCACGCCGATTTGAGTCACTCCCACGGTTTCACTCTGTGATAGAGGCGTAAAGTTGTATGTGTGGTCTATGTATTGTTTAATCTTGTATTTGAATCTGAATTCCATCAGCTATATAGATGATGCGACCTTTAAAGTCTTTTCAAGACAGCTGATTCTGAACACCGCGTCAGGAATATTGACGTACCTATATGTACATGTACAATGTAGCGGCCGTTCAGCCTCCATGGACAGACAGACACTTTGACTTGACATTCTAGATGAACAAAACTGACTGACAGACGGATGAAAATAAGGACAATCAAAACTAAGACAAATACGACAATAAGACGACGGCTTGAACATCCAAAATTCTGTTTTATTCAGACACAACCTATCAGACCATAGACCCGTACAAGCTCGTATGTATGTCTGTATCAATTAAACAAATTTAATAAAGTTCAATATTAATTAATCTAATTAAGGCATAAATGATAATATTAAGTAATACTGAATTTTATACGTCAAACGTCATCCTCCTGGTTTAAATCCCGATTTCGTTCACTCCTCTGAAGTGAGACATCCTGGGGTATACATTATGATGTTCGTAGATTGTATGAGTCAAATCTTTACACGAAGCAACTCTCGTCTGACCTCCGCAACCTCTGCAAGGGTCGTGTCGTTGTTACACAAACAGAAAACTGTGTAGGTTTCCTCCTTCTCATCGTAAGAGCATCGGTTTGCAATTGAATTAGTGTAATAAATCAAAAAAGATTTAAACTTGTGGCTTCACATGTATCACCAGATTTAAAAGCCAATACCTTGATAATTATTCAGGTATAAATAGGTAATATAACTTTAATTCAACGGTGTGATTGCTATTAAAACGTACGAAGAAGCGTAAACAAAGGCAATGAGCAATAAACAATTCATAAGCCACACTGCAGAGCTAACACCAATCACATTTATCAAAACGGCATCATACGGATCTCACAGCGCCGCATTACTTCCCCACTTTTTATTAACTCGTAAAACCTACCCTCCGATACAAAACAATAACACGGTTTTTGTAATTCCCCTGGCTAACAAGTGCGCCCCATAAACTTCCATCTGGACCCCACAAAGCTTTGAGGTTCCTAGCCCCCAGGGATTACCAGTGTTAACTGGCACTTGATATTGATTCTATGTGTCATTCCATTTCCTATTTTAATGCTATCCTCATAAGATTGGAATTCAAAAATAATTCAAGTGAGACTTTGTTGGTTTTAGATTCAAAAGACGTAATTGCTGTTAGCGTTTCAAAACTCAAGGCAATTTCGGCTCTCAAAATAAGAAGACTAGACACAGATTAAAACTCTAGAATGTTCGTTTTTCAAACGTTTTGTAATCAAAAAGTAAGGCGTGATTCCCATAATCTGTAACGCATGGTGCTGTACTAAATTTTGCACTTGACTGTAGGTACAGAAGCGATGTTTGGATAACATCTTGTTGGAGGACAGAAGGGGTGCGTGAGCGATTGTCCCACTGGTGTACATTGACGACTGTATCATATTCGCCACTTTCTCACGGCTCACTTGGCAGATTAGAAGGCAATGGACCGGCTAATTTTGATGGTTCAAACATTTGTTCTGGCCATTGAGATATGAGTGCTTCACAAGTTCTGACCACTTTGGTCATAGTTAGGACGGCACAATTGTTTTCAATTCGTGCGCCAAAGGTTCCATACATTAATATAACACTAAGTGAAAGGATAAATTAAACTTGCAATTTTTAGCTTTTTAATATACACAGTTGTTGTTCCATCTGAAACGTCTTGGTCTATAAAAATGTCCGCTAAGAATCTATTTGTTACATCAAATGGTGATAACTGAAAATCAGCGTTTTTGTACTCTTTCAGTGCAAAAAGATCACTGAGTTATGACCATTTCGACTTGCTACAGCATACTTGTGTTAGTTTTAAGGATTTGTTATTGTTATACTTGTTTGTGTTTTAGCACTGTCGAATAAACATTTTATCTATCTATTTGAAGTAAGACACATGAAAAGAAATAATGCTCTTCTGGCGCTGTCTGGTATATACCTATAGACTCTTATTCCTGAATCATGGATTAATAATATCTTGCATTCAAAGTGTCCAAGAGTTTATTTATCAAATTGAAAAAGGAACTGGAGGCTTTGTTGATGAAAGACTTGAAAATGAACAAAAATTATAAAAAAAATACAGACTTTCATTAGCTATAGTTTTATTAAACCAATGTGTGGATCAACCAATGAAGTTAAGAAAATTAATTTCGCAACTGTGCCACGACAAACCAATACATTTTAATTACAATCGCATCGGTCAAACGAAACGCATCACTTGATAGTCGTTCACTCCATTACATTGTTGATCAATATAACAATAAATAAATTAATAATTTAATTCGCACACCCCAACAATGATATCAGATGCACTGTTGCATATTACAGACGTATTATATTATGGGATAATTCAATCAGGACCCTCCGCTGGGCCATTTTTATTGTCTGCCACTGTATTAGCTGGGTGTAACTTTGTACGCTTCAGTCTAGGGCCGTACAAATTTATATCGAATTTAGACACGGTTTGTATTTTTAGTGTTTTTTTTTTGGATTTGGCGACAACTATTATCTGGAAGGATACATTTCCTTCTTAGCTGGAGTATGTTAATAGTATAGAAATAAATACTTTTAAAAAGGAATTTTATATATTATAATAATATTAATTCTAGTAGTTGACACGTTTAACGACTAGCCTAGGTTTTGTAATAAATTTAAAAATAAATCAAAACAGGCACTAAATGATATTTCTATGTAAGATATGTAGTCAGTATAAGATAATAATTTATTTTTGCCTTTAGTTAAATTCCTTACATATACATATATAAATTCACGCCTCTTTGCCAAAGTGGTAGGCGGAGACTACATCTTTCCACTTGCTACCATCCCTACAAAGTTCTTACGCTTCATACACATTAATATCTCTCGTCACTTAAATTTAAATGTTTTAAATAATGCAACAACCCTATTTTAACTTTTTAATCCAGTTCAGTGTGGCACATAGACAATCAACTATTTGTTTGTTAACGTGACAGACTGCTCACTTGTAACTGTAATATTTTATTATAAACAATTGTTTAATGTTCATTGTCTTCTTATATAAAATTCTCGTGTCACAATATTCGTTCCCGTACTCCTCCGAAACGGCTTGACCGATTCTCATGAAATTTTGCGAGCATATTGAGTTGTTCTGAGAAACGGCCAACATCTATTTGTCATACCCCTTAGTGATAAGGGTTGTCCACACTTAACATTTTCTTTTAACTAGAAATTACTTATATTTATATGGCAAAACAAAGTTTGCCGGGTCAGCTAGTTTTAGATATATTTGTCAATTGATATAAGTTTATTTTTCAGATATTTAGATTTGTACAGAAGGGTGAAAATCATTTTAAACGACCATTGTCACAAAAATGAAATCATAACAAAAATGAAAATCGTAACAAAAAATAACAAAAATGAAATTATTAGGGTCTCTTCACAATTCGCATAAATAATACGGACATACTATAGGTACCTAAATAATTATTTTCATTGATTGATAAAGTATAATAATACTAAAACACCTTACTTTTTATAATTCGTTTAATCAATAATCAATAATTCAAATAAAAAAATGATTTTCTGTTAGTTTGGAAACTTTTACATAATTTTTTTTTATTCTATTTAAATTTTTTAATCTTAATTCTTTGTGGATCCTGGTCTTTCAATCGTTGTCTGTATAGTCGTTGACGTTCAGCTGCTGACATCGGCATTCTAAAAAGATAAAAAAAAATCAGGAACAATGTTTATAGGTTAATATAACTTACCGCCATTTTAAAAATAAAAAAATACAAAAATCAGCTTCTTATTGCTGTGTGGATGCGGCTTTCTTTCATTTTTGTTATATCATTTTTGTGACGTTACAAAAAAAAGTAACGAAACATAACAAAAATGAAAACATATTGTGCTTAGAATATAACTTTAAATATTTTTAATGAAACAAGAGTTGCAATAAGTTAAAGCACCTTCAACCTTAATAATAGTCGACAATGGTTGTCTATAAATCAATAACTAAAATTATGTATTCGCTTACCTGTATTGTTTGTTGAAAACAACAAAGCTGATTAATTTAAATTGGAATTTTCACGAAGAATAAGGAAACACGCCTGCACACACTTTTACATACGATGACAAAATGGCCGATCCAAGTAGCTTCTAGCGTCCTGATTGGCTACTCGTAGAGCAGGTGTTGACAATTACAAATATCAAATATTACCAAAATTTCGTCGTGACAAAAATGAATAATAAAATGGAAGATAATTATAGACATCAATTTATAAATTAATATTTATTATAAAAATATATATAAATGTAATTAGCTTTCCCTGATATCAATTACAAATCATAATATATACCGAAAAAAAACAAATTGTTTTAATATCGTTACTAGAATTTTTATTCGGTTGTATTTTGTAACGCAAGTCGTGAATAGGACAAAATATTTTGTATGGAGAAAATTCCGGTTCGGTGTGAAAAAAGAAGGATATTATTAAATACTGGTACAAAAAAACAATACATTATATTTATTAAGCTAGGCAAGGTATAATTCTATAGTTGTATGTATTCGTTGCAGTAGAATTGATAATATTTTTTTAAATATAGCATGAGGACAAATTTTTATGTCGAAATGGTCGTTTAAAATGATTTCCACCCAGAAACGTATCGCCGCACTCTTATATTCGCACATTTTCCCGAATGGGGTGGGCAGAGCCTCAGTCTGTGAGAAAAGACTTACAACTTTTTTACGCATTTTTTCGTGTTTTGGCTGGTGGATAGGAAATTCTGACTCAAACGTACGACATCACTATTTCTCGGGGCAAAGGGTCAGCTTTTCGATGTTTTTACATCGATAATTTTAAATAATGTAAAGCTTCTTTCATACTTTTATCGTCATTTTCTTATCAAAATTGAAGATTGAAATAAAATCGTCGTGGCGTTAAAAGTTTTTTATTTCTGATAAATAAATTAAGCTAAGTTATATAGTTCTTATATCATAAAACTACTTTCGTGGTAACTTTTGAGCGAAATTTCACTATTTATTTGTTTATTTTCATCAAAATTCTTATCACGAAGTACAGTCGATTATAATTTGATCAAGAACAAATAAATATTTTATCAAATTGTTTACTGATCCAGGTTACATTGAGCTATTAGTCTTTTGTAAATTCAAAGAAAAGTTAGAGGTCAGCGGCTCATATTATACTGGACACATTATTTAACCCTCAAAAGCGCATTAAAACTCAATAGAGCGGGGTTATCTGGTTTTAGTAAATAGAGATTAAAACGATTAGATAGAACCGGGACCATTTCTAATAATAATTAAAAAGCATCTTTTTACAATTACCACTTATTGTAACCGCATATATTTTTCCATTGCTTTTTAACTAAGAAATAAGTTAAATACTTATTTTTTTTTCAACAATTATTTTTATATTCGGTGCCTTCTTTATCATATCACAATTACTACACAAAATCAGATAAATAATTGGTTAAAATTTTTATATTCACTGTTTTGATACATATTTCTGATTTATATGGTGTAGGTGTAAGATTGGGTTAAAAAGTCGGCCTCTATAACATTGTCAACTCTATGGACAACCCCTCAAACAGTGCAATAAGTTAATCGTTCCCCATAACCGGAACAACATGAGAGTATCGTTAAGGTTTGTTTTAGTAAGACTCGTTATTAAGTATTCAAATTATTACTATCTGTGGCAGTTATAATAATATAAAAAATAAACCTTAAAATTAAACCAATATTAATAATGTGACAGTCTGTTTGCTTCTCCGTCTTTCACTTCAAAATTACTAAACCGATCTCCATGAATTTTTTTAAACATACTTATAGGTAGAGTAAATGGGTGCATTTTACGTGGGCCATTGCCACGGGCAATAGCGAATAATATCTAAGTTAAAAAAAAAATTCATAATGAAAGTGTTTCATATATTTCATAAAGACATTTTCAAGAACAGGTCATTCTACGAAATTTCATAAAATCCGGAGCATTAAATTGAGGATTAATTAAATTAATACAAACATTTATCACGTCTTCATCCTTTGCAGGGCCCACAGAGCCAACAATTACCCAAGACGCGAAGGCCGGGTTCATGTTAGGGTTAGATGGAAATTGAGTTTCAAATTAAATAGTGACAGGTTGTTAACCCATCAACTTTCCCTTAATTGATTAATAACAATAAATACTTCAAAATATGTGAAAATGTCCCAAAGTCAGATTAAGGATGTCAGAAGGGCTGCCAAACAATTTTTAGCGGACACTTAACCTTTCGCAAATAACAACTGAAAATATATACATGCTTAAAATCACGCCTATATTCCTAGACAGAGCCAACAGTGTTGAAGACGCGTTCAGCGTACGGTGCAATGATGAAATTGAGATGAAAATAGTGACAATTTGTAGCCCCGTCGCCTATACAAAAAGAAACCCAAGTTATAAGCTTTGCCCTCCGTTGCCTTTTACGATATCCATGGGAAAGAACAGTCAACATAATCGGGCATAATGGGAGGAGATACTTATAGACCCACCAGATTAACTAAAGAATATATAATTTTAGTCGAGCAAGAATTAAAAATTGCAATCATTCATCATAGTGTTTTATAGTACTGTAATTGAATTTGCAGTTGAAAGGGGAGCTGATCACAGGATTAGGTTTGACGAATTAAAAAGGGGGCGAATAAGTCATTCGATTGGTCCAATTGGAACTCGGACAGGGCAGATAGTTTTGTTGTTTGTTTTAACTGTGGGTAAAGTTAGTACCTATCATAAAATAAGATAATTATATTATGTAAGTACGTGTATTAAAATAAAATCAATGATTGTATGGCATCCTGGCTTTTCATATTAATTTATTCCTTTAATATGGTTATAATAAGACTTTATTATCTAGGTACTTTACTTTACTATTCTTCCTCTTGGAGGCGTTGGAATTATATATATATATTTAAAATAAGCACCTTATGTAGCTCTGCATCATTATGCCCATAATAATTTGTCAAAAAAAAAAACTTTGAACTAGACCTATTAAATATCTGTCGAAAATGAAAACAGCCATAAATTGAGTTTTCATTTCAAGTGAGTTTTCATTTCAATTGAGTGTTAATTAATCATCAGTTGTGCGTTAATTATTGCATGCTCATTAAGCTGATACAATCCGCGGTCGCTGACACGATTGTGAAATATAAATCAAGTGTCATTATAATTTGTATTTAATGACGCCTACAAACAAGGCGGTGCGTAAACCCAGATATAGTATTTTGATCTTATGAATCACGCTTTGTTAAAGAAAATTTATTATATATTTAGCTCTTTCACCAAACAAAGCACAATCACGAAGTCAGTTAAATCAGTTCTCGCTATACACTAACTGACAGACACAATATTATATAAACGTTACACATTTAAGAGGAATATGAAGATTAGATAAGTAAATTAATTGTAATGCAGATTGTGACGTGACGTGACGTGTCATGTGGTTCCCGGCACCAATGAAAAAAATAATAGGACCACTCCATCTCGTTCCCATGGATGTCGTAAAAGGCGACTAAAGGATAGGCTTATATAATTACTTGATATTCTTCTTCATTCCATCATAAAGCCAAATAGCTGAACGTGGCCTATCAGTCTTTTCAAGACTGTTGGCTCTGTCTACCCCGCAAGGGATATAGACGTGATTATATGTATGTATGTATGTGCATACATACATACATACATATAATCACGTCTATATCAGTATATTGTGACAGTTATTTCCTTTCATCGAAAGATTCAAATCACATTTTGTTATAGAAACAAGGCTATAAGTTATCACGCGACAATTTAGACAAGACTATTAAAATGGAACAATTACATACCTATATCTAGTTATAGTAACGTCAGATCCTTAAATAGCTCTCCTGATAGATATTAATTAAGACAGGCCTCTGCGGAGAGCAATTTGGACAAACTTCTGGAAACAGCTCGGAGTCTGGTCCTCGGAGGGCGGTTCGTCTACGATTTCAGGTGTTGAATCCTGGAATAGATTATTTAACAAGGATTTAGCTTTTGATTGATGAATTACTTTATTTAATGTGAAAAATTAAAATTTATATTGTCAATAGGATTATTCATGTTCTTAATTCTATCTCACATGCGTTTTCGTGTTCTTGTAATTAAAAATGCGAGAAAAATAATGCATTATTGCATGCACAATGCCTAAAAGGGTTATAGTATGCTTTGTTACTAATATAATTTACATCCTCTAAATACGTCACAGTACTCCTGAAGCACAATACCTGCACTACACATGTGTACATTAGACCCGGGGTTCTATCTAATTTCTAAAATATTTTTATTTCCAACATTTTGTGATCATGATCAGACAGATTTCTCAGACAAAAATGTAGTCTTCTGATAAATAATAATAAATAACTTCTCGTGGACGATGCTTTCCTGTTTCTCGGTTAGTGTAGCAGAACACCAAGGGAGAATGATTATTTACAAAATTTGTGATAAAAACACATGATCATGTTACTTGGTTGGTATAAGACTGCACAAGGATAAGATTTTAGGAATTCTAACAAACTCTAAGTAAAGGGGAATGCCTCTATCCACATAAAAATTTAGTAAGCGCAAAAAATACAACACATCTATTAATTTTAGTCCGGCTTCCACTAAAACTTGCAACTACTGCTTACCTATGTATATTAACGCCCATTGTCTTACCCAACATTCCTTATGATTACAGCTATTAAAAATGTATTGAGTCATAACAATACCCGGAGCGATCGCGTCGGCAATGATCAATAACTCCGCAACGCTAATCTGATTACGCGGCGGAGATAAATTTGAACAGCGCGCGGAATTACGCGGTAATTGCGTTTGGAATCTGACGCTGTTAGCGGCGGCTGCATTAGCCGACTACCTCACTTTGGATGTTTAAAATTATCGTTATTCTTTTGGCCTATAACCCGGAGTGGTGTCCCGTGATCTGCATTTGACTATACTGTTTTAGTCGCCCGAACTGTATTTTAATAAAATATAATTATGTATATTGAATATGAATTCCAAATTTCCAATTAAAAAATGATATGAGTGTTATATTAAAATTTTGTGAAATATTGCTCTGATGGCTTTTAAATACCTTTTTTTTTGGGCACACTCCTATTTTTAATCTAACAGGTTCAGTTTTTTATTTATCCATCACTTGTAACGAAGAATCAATGAAAATGATTTAGTAGACTTTTAAACTTTGACTATTATGAAGGGACAAACTAACTGAAAAGTAAAACCAATCAAGATGTATCTCGAGTAGTAGACTAATAGCAATTTTAATACTACAATTAATAAAGCCACTATGGATAATTACTTAACGCCAATGGTTGCGTAGGCCATTCGGGCGGTTTGCTAAAACTTAATGCTTTTAGGGTGGCTGTAGTTTTATTGATAATAAATATAATGGTGTCATTAACGTTATTGCTGTGTTTCGAGTTGATAGTGGTGGTGAAGTAATTATTTTTGAGAATGTTTTAATTAGGTTTATAATCTTTCTCGTTGATTTTTAAGCAAAAGTCTGCTGACACTTACATAGAGACTGCTTATTAAATGAGAAAAATACTGTATAAGATGATATTAATTATGTTTGACGCTATGCTGCTTTGGAAATTAGTGATAGTTATAAATTGAACCTCGTTGTACCTACATAAGTCCTTAAGGAAGCAAAAATAAAAGGGATGAGAAGACAAACTCATACAAATGACTAGTTACCTACGGTTCTCAAACCTACCTTCTACAAGTACCTGAAGTTTTTAATTGACTTGTAGAAAATACTATGTACTTCGACATTAAAGTTATTTTATATCGCGTGCAAATGCTAGTAAATCAATAACCTTGTACAAGATCGCAATATCCTTTCAGGCAATGAGCTATTTCTCTATGGAGGTTACATTTTTCATGTCATATCCCTCGCAATCAGTGTTGCCATAAAATGTAGGTACTTGCACGTACTGGATTGGTAGAAATCTGGGGATGCCATGCCATGCATGTTTCATGCGCCAATACTCGATATGTTTCAGATGCGATCATATTTACGAGTCTGTGGTTGGCCGACTTTAAAAAGAGAAGGTTGTGTTTTTGTTTAGGTTAAATATTTTGTTTCATGACATGTCCCTCGCAGTCAGTGTTGCCATTACGCGCTTTCACATACCTACTTGATTGGTAAAAATTTGCGGATGCCGTACATAGTACGCAATATGTTTCAATTTAAATGTGCATACATGTATTGGTCTGTGGTATACATGGAGAACTTAAAAGACTTTAAAAGGAGAATATCTGTTGTTGTTCAAGTTAATTAACTGGTTTCAGTAACCTCCATACTTATCATATTCCAATTTAGTGAATCTTCATATCTGGACGAGATCGCTTTTGAATGAATTTTCATTGAAAATACTTTTTTTATTTGATTTAGTACCTCTATAAACATTTACTAGTAGACTGGAAATTAGTATAAATTTTCTAATATTAGCTACATAACTAGCTCTTGTTGGTATCTAAAGTTAATTCTATTCCTTTTTCTCTATTACCTGTGCCTTTATCTCCTGGTGGATCTGAAGACATTTCTTAAGGCATAAATCAACCTTAACATTACCTTGAAACAAACTTAATGTTAGATTGGGTGGACGAGGACTTAGGGATAAGACCGCCTTTGTACTGTACTACTGCTTTATATTTGTAATGTGCTCCTTTATTTAACAATAAAGCATTTACTTACTAACCTAGCTTACCTCCCTTGCAATAAAATGTCAACAAACCGCAAGACTTCTGACTAACCCTTAACATATAAGTAATTCCTCTATTTTATTTACACCCGTTTCTTACAATACACTATCAAGGTTTATAGTTATCGTCAGTCCCACTGTATTGTAATGTATTGTATTGTGATTGGAGGTTATGTTGTAAATGATACGCGTATCGTCTAAATACAGTATTTCGGTGCCGTTTCTTGTGTGATACCGCGACTTGTAGTCTTGACACTTGTTCGTTGTAATTAGTATAGTTAAATAGGTACGAACAAAAAAATTTTAGATATAAGAAACATATATAGGAATGAGTTTTTTTAAGTTTGTCTTCGGTTATAAATAAGCAGTCTGTGTTTGGCCTCGGTTTACTATATCTTAGTATACAAAAATTTTAATTAACTGTTGTTTTCAAATTAACAAAACTATTTAATAGCCAAGCCCTTTTTAACGTTTGAACATACCTTGTACAGAAAGCTGAACATTTTTGTATAAATACCTATATCTAAATACTATGGACAACATTTAATGAAATTGTAAAAATGTCCCCATCGATCCCGCCTTTGCATTTTTTTACTAAACGGTATTCAGTATTTAGGCTTTTCATCTTTCAGTTTTAATTAATGGTAGAATGGAAATTCAGATGTTGGCAAATTGCTGGCCAATCGCCCAAAAAACGTTTATTAACTTTAAACCCAAGTTTATTAATTATAAAATATCTTTAATAGAATTTTTAATACAACAACGATCAAGAATATCGATCCGTCTACCACCGAAAGGCAGCCGAAAACGCCATAGAAACGTGCCTCGCCTACGAAGCGCGTGTAACAAGGCCGGTTCGAGTGTATGTTATTGTTATATAATTTGTGTCGGACATTTACGACGCTGCGGGCACATTTCTTACTGGTACGTGGTCGGTGGAACGCTTACCTTATGATTACAATGGTATTGGCGAATTGAACGGTTGGTTGGTGGGTACTGTTTATACCTATTTAGTAAGCGTGTACTATTACATGTGGAGAGGATGAATGAAAGCAGGTTGACTAAGCAGATATACAAGGAGAGTGTGGAGGGAAAGTTCGGAGTGGGAAGACCTAGACGAACGTATCTTGATCAAATTAAGAACGTCCTGGTAAAGGGTCAGGTCAAAAGTACCCGAAACCGTCGAGCTTGTATGAAGAGAGTTATGAATGTGGATGAAGCGTAGGAAGTATGCAGAGATCGTGGCAAGTGGAAAGAGGTAGTCTCTGCCTACCCCTCCTGGAAAGAGACGTGATTTTATGTATGTATGTGTACTATCGTTAGGTTAATTAAATTTTTATACGAACACGTTAGTAATTGTTTTTTATACTATTTGATGGTCTGTTTGGCGTAGTTATCGGATTCTCGCCTCTGAACCGAAATGTCTGATTCCCGGTCAGGTCGTAATGGAAAAAGTTTTTCTTATTGGTCTAGTTCTTTTATGATTATGTATTTTTAGTAAGTATTTATTATAAAATAGGTATTCTAAGATCGTTGAGTTTGTATCCCATGACACAAGTCTCGACCTTACTCCAGGGCTAGCTCAACCTATGTATATGATTGGCCCTGTATGAAAAAGTTTTATAAAAACTATAGTACAATAAAAATAAAAGGTCAATTACTTTTCCCCTTAAGATTTAATTCAATTCAATATATAACTTATGACTAAAGAAGATTTATACCAACAAAATATATACACGATTTAATACGTCCAATTAATTACAGTTTTATAACGATTTTATCGGCGCCTGAGCCAAACTTAAAAGGTTTTAAAACATTCAATATGTGAAGCGAAAACTCGTAAATCACTCCATAGTTAGCATTCGGTGTGGTACAGCAACCGAGACAGTGGGTTCCGTATCACGTGACATTAAATTGGAATTATTTTTGCAGGTTCAAAAATAATTTTTTTTCATCAAATTAACAATAAATATACTTTTTACCTAACAGTGAAATCATCAGCAGACTTCGATAAAGTTTCTTCAAATGTTTACCGGCAACGAAATCACTAGTAAGTAATAATTTTATAGTTAAATTTTAAATAAAATTATTTTTTTATTGTTTATTTCTTTTTCCTCCTCCGTTACCTAACGTAGGAGGGAACTAAATCTTTTATTGTGCAATTTTGCACTCACCGTATGAGCAAAAATAAATTATGTGTCTCTTTAAAATATAACTTCTAATAGGCGTAGAAGCTTTTTAAAAGGCTTGATTACAGCTTACGTCTAATTACACTATAGCGTTATCAATAAAGGTGTCAATAGTAAATCGTGCAAAACTATTTTTGCCTGAGATGTGACAGTTTCATACAGTTTGGTTATCGTTATTGTTATTTAGTTCATCCCATACATACATACATATGGTCACGTCTATATCCCTTGTGGGGAAGACAGAGCCAACAGTCTTGAAAAGACTAAATAGCCACGCTCAGCTATTTGGCTTAATGATAGAATTGAGATTCAATTAGTGACAGGTTGCTAGCCCATCGCCTAAAAAGGAATCCCAAGTCTGTAACCCTATCCCTTAGTCGCTTTTTACGACATCCATGGGAAAGAGATGGAGTGGTCCTATTCTTTTTTGTATTGGTGCCGGGAACCACACGGCATTAGTTTATCCCACACTGTTCGAAACACAATTTAATATGGAACCCAAAATCAGAAGATAAAATAAAAAGGGCCCGATAAAGAGTCAGCAAGGTAAACATTGAACACATATTGGACTAAATATAAATGTCTCGGAGAGACGTTAAGATAACTGGAGGAATGTTAAAAGCTATTTAATATTATGTTTCTTACAAACTTTATTATGGAGGTTCGGTATGGCGGGCGTGAATTTCGGGCTTTGTGGGTTAATTTGAATAAAAAATAGAAAAAAAAATTTGAACAATATATTTAAGAGTGTTTACGTTTAGTTGGTGGGGCGATTATTGTTTAATAAGTTAAGGTTTTTTTACAATATAAAATCGAACTTAATGATAGTAAAATATGGAAAGTAACCAATATATATTAGTAGAATCAAAGATAAAACAGGTGTTCTTTCTTTTATTGATATTTTCCTGAACAAGCTTAATTTTGGTAGAATTCAAGTGTGTATTATACCTAGTGTTGTTAGTATCCAAGACTAAGTCGCTGTAAGGGAAATATTTTCATTAAAAAAGTCATTGTAACAATCAAACATTAAGGTTGCTAGCCCATTGCACTACACGTAGAATCCCTAGTTTATGAGCCTATCCCTTAGTCGCATTTTACGACGTCCATGGCTAGTTAAGAGAGGTCCTTCTCTTTAGTGTCCGGAACCACACGGCACTATGTTTATTTACCAAATTAAAAAAAATGTGCAGGCAGTACTTTCGCGCGGCCATACCGCGCGCTGTCGCGACAAGACGATGGCATTCAAATGAACGCGCGATAAAGAGCGATGTACCGACACACGTGTAGCTTTGTGTGTAGTCCACAACTACATGTGTAGCTGTGTGTAGCTGTCAGGCGGCTGATTTAACAAGCTATTCTCCAAATTATGACTCTCCTTTCAGATTGTATACCGTCCAGTTTTGTAACTTCTTGTCTCTTTAAAACATGACATTGGCAGAATCACCGAAAGTCCGGTGGAAGCCGTAATATAGAAAAGAAATAAAATAAATTATGACTCTCTGACGCTCCCGCCCGCGGCTTCGTCCGCGTAAAATTGTAGCGCATGTGGTATTTTATACTTATCGTCATAAAATTTAGCATTAGTGAGACGGAATAAGAATTAAGATGAAAAGTCGAATTGAGTTTTTTTTTTCTATTTATTACCTTCGGATACTCATTAAATACCAGTAGAGTTACTGATTATACTATCTTTTATAGGAACCAAATAAGAAACGGAAATCTCTAGCAACTACAGTTTTAAAAATATTAAAAGAGCGTTATTTTGAGAGCGATCTGGTATAAGTACAGGTCAGGTGCCTTATAAAACGAGCTTGCATGATGAATTAATGTGATGAACGTGAATGAAGCGAATGTTGTATGCAGGAATCGCGTCAAATGGAATATGTAGTCTTTGCTTCTCCTCAGGGAATGAGGATAATTTTATTAATCGATGTAAATTTAAGATTTTGCTATGCAAAGTCGTTTTCTCGTTTGTCTTATGTGCTACGCCGTAGGCATTGTAGATGTTCGTAGACCCCTCTACGCGACATTATAATTACAACAGGTTTACTCTAGATTTGTGTTGTGAAACTACTTACTTTACTAATTTCAAATAAATGGCTCATTACCTTTCCCAAAATATATGATTACTTCTATCATACATACATATGATCACCGTGATATCACGTCTAAATCCCTTGTGGGGTATATAAAGCCAACAGTGTTAAAAAGACTAAAACACCACGTTCAACTGTATGGACTTTAGATTCAAATTGTGACAGATTCCTAGCAGCCTCTCGCCTACAAGAAGAATCTCAATATAAGGCGAATGGTTTTCATCATATTTATTATTGTTTGAATACAATCAATAACTAACGTGTATTGTATTATAATAGTATTATTAATTATATTAATGCATTTTACGTGGCTATTGAGTCATGTGACTTAGTTATAGTGTTGTAGTACAGAGTTACTACATATTATCAAATCCCTCTATCTGTATGTATGTATGTATGCGCTTATTTCCTAAAGTTGTGGATGGATTATGTTCCTGTTTGAAATGTTGTGGAGAGGGATTTCCGAAGAAGGTTTATATTTACAAATGCTACCCGTGCGAAGTGGGAAGGGTGGGTCGCTAGTATGAATTACAAATGAGAAAAACATAAAAAAGGATAAATTTAAATTTAGACTGTTACCGACCCACTTCCATGATGCCATGGTCAAGGGTTGCTTGACCTCCGAAAAAAGGTTAATATCGATCGATTCGTAAAAAATAGAATGCTTGTTGACAATATATTTTAATGTTCTCTCGCTCCCTCTCTCATCTTTGCATGTTCCCAGTTGCACCCTCCATCGTTATGCTTTGGGGCATGGATCCGCTTTCGTATATTTCTCCTTTCAGTTCATCCGCAGAATTAATTTTAAACCTAGCTGGGTCATTGAATACCTACATATTGTTACATACTCTATATAAAATTTCGCCTCTTTTCTAGATGCACGAGGGAGGAGGATGGTTTAACCAAAAAGATAGGTAGATAGAGGCTAACTCAATCAGTGTAATTTGTCCCGTATATAAATATATACGGGACAAATTATATATTTATTGAAAATATTAAACCTTGCTTATGTTTGATAATGACACTGCAGTGGTCCACGCACATCATGTCAAGTTTTTTGCTTTCATCGTTTGCATCATGCTTTTTAAAAATCAACCAAATACTCAGAACAACCCGTAGGTAAGTAAATTTTAAAATAAAAATTGATAGTTACATAAGAACTTTAAAACCAATGCCAAGAGAATAACAAGAAAAAATTAAATACATTTTTCTGACAGATTTATTTTTTTGGAATTCATTGACAAAAATAAATATCATCATGGCATTTCAGTCTTTTTGAGGCTCAAAGCTCTGGCTACTGCATCAGGAATAAAGACGTTAGTAATTTATGTATGTACATATATGAGTAGGAAATGAAATATTTTCATTACCAGATGTTTCTCAGTTTTCACTACAAAAGCACGATCCTCAAACATCAAAACATTTTGCTCTCCAATAAAATGAACCTTCAGAATGGAAACTGCATAAACCAGATAGTGTAAGCTTCAAATCAGGGCTATCTTGCGACGCGACACGACGCGACAAATAAATCGCTCGAGCGCGAATAAAGTCGTCACGATATCGTATCGTCGACTTCCCACGCGTCTTATAAACTGTTTAGGATTGTACACACTTACTTATTCAGTTTTTTTTACCTATACCTACCTACACGCTCAAAGCACGTCCTTAGGTAGGTACCTTGCGGCATAGACACATAGACATAAGATTAACTAACATCTCTTAAGTATGCTGCCCCCTTGGTTCTAGGATTTTACCTTTCACTACCCAAAGGTTGGCTGGAAGAGATTGCTTAGCGATAAGTCCGCCTTTGCTCAACATATTCATAATGTATGTTTCAAAGATAATTTGTATTGTATTGTAAGATTCAAATTCAAAATTCAATTCAATTCTTATCTGTTGGTAATTTTCTTATATAAAACTTAAACTAAATACTAACATACATACCTACCTACATATTATCAAGGCTTGATGTTGGAATTAAAATAAGTAATGACAGTGTTGCTTCAACTTATTTTCATAAAAATAGCATTTTTCTGTCGCATAATTTTGCAATGATTGAAAGCCTTAAAAATATGGAATACCTACATGCATACTATGCTTTATTCAGGGATTCGTCGTCTGTTTCACCCTATCTCGTAGAAGCTCGTGTTTTACTTTACTTTATTATTTTTGTCTCTTTGAGAATATCTTCATACAAATGATTAGATAAAATAATAATGTTAGTCAGCACATATTTATAAATGTTAAAGGAAATTAAATTATATGACGAACTTAGGTATAACAACATCATACATAAATAGATACTTATAAAACTGAAAGAAAAGTATGGCTGCAGTAAGAACTTCGTAGATTACTTACTTAGGTAAAAGAATTTATTTAAAAAAAACTGTCAATTTTTTGATTGTCTGTTTAACATAGAAATCTGAACAAATATTACCTACCTGTTCCAATAGTTCTACTCGTATAGACATCGCTTAAAACAAAATTATTTCAAACCTTTGTTCGTTAGTACGTTCTCGGTACCATGAGGCTTATAATTTTTCATATCAGTATCATTAAGCATATCACTAATTGAGGTAGATATAGGCTATTTCTTTATTGTTCTCAAATATACCTACAGGCAAAAATCTGTCGAATGCAATCATGCATTATTAATGTCATAAAGAACAGAACAATAAAGGAATTTCCATTCAGTACATGCATCCAAATCAAAATTGTCGGATTTATAAAAATAAAATCGCCAGAAGCACGAATTATAAAACGCGCCGTGCAAAATCAAAAGTCATTAATGTCCAATAAGTTAAAAATTTACCGGACTGGTATAATAAATCATTTTTTATTTCATCTCTGTACCAATTTTTCGCAGTCTTTTTTCATCAATTTAACACGAGCAAAAAGTAGCACTCAATTGTAAGCTTTACTTGTATTTTTTTTATTACAGGCAACCCGTTTAACGATTTGGACCAATGGGAAGTCAGGATTAGTCATGGCGCGCCGCCCTCTTGAATTCTGATTGGTTCGTTCGATGGAACAGATTATGCGATGGCGGGAATCGAATTTAAGTTTAGGGCATCTCATTCTTACAACGATTAGTGATGTCTCACTGCCAACATCCAGATATCGATATCTGATGATGGGTTTCTCGTTATTTTCTTAATCCGAATTCATTAAAATTCAATGAAAATTGTATAGAAATAATCGGTACCAATTTTTTTTCTTCAAATTAATTTCAAAGAAATCTTCTTTTAATCATTTCGTATATTAGTGACTTTTACTATTGTAATACCTACAGTTAACAATAACGACACCACCAATCCAATAAAAAAACTTTAACACTTTTTCACATTCATCTAAGGTAGGTATATAGGTATGCGAGAAACTTTAACAAAACACACTGACACAATAAATTTTGTTAAAAATTAAAACAACCTGTTTGTGTCTTTTTTTAATAATTCGGTACTTTTTCTGCCCAATTATTTCAACCAAATTGTTTAACCAAATAATTATTTATCCATACCAATTATATAAATGTGATTGTTTTTGTGTATTTCTTTCACGACAAAACCCATTTCCATGAAATTTTGCGAACACATAAGAGGAGTACGAAGGACAAAGGGTTCTTTTTACATGGGAACCACGGGCGACAACAAGAAACAAATAACATTCAAATCGATATCGATATAAGTTAAGCCCTATCGCAGTAATTGAGATAGAACTGCGCAAGTTACACTAAACGGTGGTGAGACTTGGATGGAGCTATTTGCGGAGCCGGTTTGAGACCAATTCCAATTTCAAACTTGGCGTTCACAATGAATGAAATATTGATGATGTGATTGGTTACAAAAAAAATATTTTGTTAAAGAAGATTTTTTTTTTCAATTTAGCTAAATAAACTGTTCTGGCAGACAGGAGTAAGTTAGAATCCTATTTTTATTCGACACTATTATCCTCCTACAAAATGTTAATTTAATAATTGCCTCCAAATTTAAGTTGGTTATATGCACTCGTACTTACCTTAGTAGTAATTACTTAATTTAACTAGAGTTTCTTCGGTTGAGAAACAATGACAGTTTTTAACGTGATGCTACTTTCATGAGAATTCTGCTAGGGTTAAAACTAAGTTTTTACTTAATGACTGATAATAAAAAAGATTCTTTGGACAGCATAAATTCTAAATAATTTTGGTTATTTAAAACTAGTTATATTAGTTATAATTAATTCGGAATAATTTTTATGAGACGTATGAATGTGAATAAAGCAAAAAAACGCGCAGGAATCGTGGCAAGTGGAAAGACACTTTCTATTTACCTACTATATTATGTTTATTATATCGGGAAAGAGGCGTAATTTTATGTATTATAAGTAAGTGCCGTGTGGTTCCCGGCACCAATACAAAAAAAAATAGGACCACTCCATCTCGTTCCCATGGATGTCGTAAAAGGCGACTAATGGATAGGCTTATAAACTTGGGATTCTTCTTTTATAAGCGATGGGCTAGCAACCCGTCACTATTTGAATCTCAATTCTATCATTAAGCCAAACAGCTGAACGTGGCCTATCAGTCTTTTCAAGACTGTTGGCTCTGTCTACCCCGTAAGGGATAAAGACGTGATCATATGTATGTATGTATGTATAAGTAATTTCGATTCAAATTTTTACTTTACTAAATTACATCAAATCGTTTAGTTTGTTTTGGTTTGTTTATAAATTAAAAATTAAATTAAACTTTAATTTATAAATTAAATTGTAATATTTTACAATTACTAAAGAAAAGCCATGTAGTTTCCGTCACTTTAGAATTCTCTCTCCACCACTCAATCACTCCACTCCACACTCATATAGTGTGGTGTGGTATGGTCGTAAAATGCGCCCTGTCATTGTTTGAATCTCTATTCCATCATAAAGCCGTACAAAGAACGTGGCGAGGGATATAGACGTGACTATATGTATGTATGTATCTAAGAAAAATGCCATCTAGCGGGCAATGACTTCTGAACACTTTATTGCGACATCTAGCGAGAAGTAGCTGAAACAAATTATACCGTGACATCTTGCGGATAGTAGCATTAGTAAAAAGTATATTCAAGCGCCATCTATACGGAATTATTAAAAACATTTAACGTACAAAGAGTGAAATAAAAGGGTAATTCGTTTTAAAAAAATATTTATCTAAGAGATGGCGTTAGGATATTTAATAGTTAATTTAAATCACAACAGATGGCGATAAAATTGAAGTGTGCATATACTATGAAAATATTAATAATTTTATGCAACATTTTTAATATTGGTATTATTAAGCTATAAAAATAATTAATAGGTTTTTTAAGTGGTAAGTAAAGCAAAGAGGTAAAGGAGGTAAAGTAAAATGACTGCGATGCGAAAGAGGATTGAGGTAGGTAAGTAGGGAGGGACGTATTGAGGAGCAGGATTGAGGTACTCTACACAGTACAGTATCATTTATAATTTTATCTGCTGCAAATTTTGCCTCAAACTTAGAAATTTGAAGACGAAAAAGGAATTAATGAATATACATTAGAGTACAATATCACTTTTATTTTGGTTTAAATAATTATTTCGATAAAATTACAACAATGTTGTCAACATTTTCTATAATTTACTTGCTTTTTTGCATAAAATTACATAATTCTTTATTAAATACAAAATGTTAGTGCATGTGAACAACGTTGATATTTACAAAGTAATGACAGTACAATTTTTGATAAGAAACAATGCATAAATCCAGCCACATATGCATTGTAATGAAATCATTTGAATGTACTACACTCTTACACGCAGTTAATAATTTGAAAAAAAAAAATACTCTCATATTAAAGATAGACAAGTAAAAATAAAAAGTAAGTTCTCTACTAAATTGTTTCCAATATTACCTATTCAACTGTTACCAAGTTACAGCATATTGTGTTATAAGATTACTGCTTGAAATTGGAGATTGTTAAAATAAAAAATAATCTGTCACACAGTCCCATCCTCTAAAGTTTGCCTTAATTTTTCTAAGGCACAGTTACTATGAGCTTGCAGAAACATAAAAAATTATACAGTCAAAAACGTTATTACATACACAGAATTAATATATGTATTTTTTTTATACCAAACCAAAAATATTATTTACATAAATGCTTAAAAGATATTAACATCCTATTATTTTGTCATATTTCATTTTTATAGATTTGAATTTTAATTTTGGATTGATTTTTATTATATTTGAAAATAATAAGTTGGATACAATCAATAAATAAATGCGAACAGTCATCACTTCTGTATACTAAGTAGATCCTCTAGAATAAACTTACAATTACCATGATTTTTCATAGCATTGAATAAATAAATCGTCAAAATATCATATACTCCTACATATAATAAATAAAAACAAACCTGGAAAACTGTGGCACATGTTTTTACGAACTAATGTTGTATTGTTGGAATTTATTGGAATACTTCGAAGAGTGGGTCCTGGTTACGCTCGTTCTTGTACCTTTTGGGCTGGTTCTCTTCCTCGTCCATGTAGTCACAAGGGATAAATAACTGAAAGCAAATATTAAATGTTTACTTAAAACTTAAATAAAATTATTAACTTAGGATACCTCTTAAAGGCGATGGGCTATCATTCGTTGAATCTCAATTCCATCATAAAAAAGTCACCCTGTGTAGTGAAGAGAGTGTGTTGCATCGCATCTTATTGAGCGATGCAACATATTACCTATGGACTACAGGTAATATGTTGTCAAAAACAAAACAAAAAAAAAAACACTTTTTTGTTTTTATCGTCCAAACATTCTGTGATTTACTCAACAAATAGAAATTTACCTTGCATATTGCTTTAAAATATAATAGCTAGTTAATGAATATTTTGCAACATTGCAATATTTTTTCTTCCATTTAAGAATAATGTATCTTAATTCTACCACTTTTACGAAACGAACTTACTATCAAACTTTAAGAGCTTTGAGGTAAGCAGGCACCTATAATTATAGTGAGAAATTATGGGAAGCAGTATAAACCCGTAAAGTCGTTAAAAGAGAAGATTGGATATAATCCGGAATAAGGACTGAGTACAAAATTTTAAAAATTAATCCCTAAATGACTGCTCCTGCAATTTTATATTCATTATTCATAGATACTTAATTCTTTTTATAATACCCACTAGTAGGTAGGTAGGTAGTTCCGTAACAAACGTTTTTTAAATGATTAATATTTTTTTTCAATGATACGATTTTAGTAGATGGACCAAAAATATATTCTAAAATCATGCTGGACAATTTGCTTAATAAAATTCCAACTTAGTTTAGTATACAAATAAAATTGCTGTGACATACGGACAGATAGAAACATGACGATTCCATTTTTGCCAATGGAACCCTAAAAAAGAAATATGTACTTCATCTCTGCGCCGGTAACAGCCAAACATAAAACTATCAAGTAAAAGAAGTTGTAAAAAGTACCTACAGCTAAGTCTTTATTAAGCAGGGAACTAAGTCCAAGTGCTGTGATTAAAAATGTTTTAATGAAACGACTTGGGTACTTAGAAAAAAAAACAAGTCATTGTTTACTTTAAAACTTCATTGTGAACCATAGACATTTTGAATGAAACCTTGATTAAAGATGTGTAATAAACACCTTACTTATTTATTAAAAAGATAAAACTTTTAGTGATGAGTCCTTCAAGTAATTTATAAATTTGTTTTTGTCGGGATTTTTATTCAGTCTTTTTTTAAAAACATAATACTTGCCAGAAGCCACTTTTAAAATCTACGTTCGTACTCGAACTTACATACTTATACTCGGAACACATAACCTTATGTTGTAAAATTAATGTCGATTAAATCGCGAAAAAACTCTTCTTTACTTGAGTTTTTCCCAGTTATCGTAAGTTTGAATTTGTATTAACGCTTCTGAGCCCTGCACTATCCAACATCTAAATTTGATGGCATAACTGAGTTTATTCATTGATACTTACATACATACATAGCATCACGTCTATATCCCTTGCGGGGTAGACAGAGCCAACAGTCTTGTAAAGACGCATAGGTCACGTTCAGCTATTTGGCTTTAATATAGAGTTGGGATTCAAATAGTGACATACTTACTTATGTATTAATATCACGGTAAATTAAGCCTTTAGCCTAAACCGCCGAGTTTGCATGAAGGGAGTTATGAATGTGGATTAAGCGAAGGAAGTATGCAGAGATCGTGGCAAGTGGAAGGAGGTAGTCTCTCCGGGAAAGAGGCGTGATTTTATGTATGTATGTATGTTGAGCCTTTAGAAGTATCACTCTCACCCGTTCATTGACCGGCTTCCCTTCCAGCACATACTTCAGCTTGTTCATCTGGCACGGACTCAGGATCCTCTCGAGACTGCTGGCCACAGGCTCAGCTCTGTGGCCGTCCCGCTTGCCGTTCGTCCAGCCCCTGGAGTACTGGAAGGTCTGGGCCGCAACAGAACTGAGAGCCATTATCAGGACGAACACGGTTATGTTTGGCACCATTTTGGACTGGAATGAAAACAAACATATATACTTACATAAATATAATCACGTCTATATCCCTTGCGGGGTAGACAGAGCCAACAGTCTTAAAAAGACGAATAGGCCACGTTCAGCTGCTTGGCTTAACGATAGAATTGAGATTCAAATAGTGACAGGTTGCTAGCCTGTCGCCTAAAAGAAGTATCCTAAGTTTATAAGCCTATCCCTTAGTCGCCTTTTACGATATTCATGGGAAAGAGATGAAGTGATCCTTTTCTTTTACCTACTGGTGCCGGTATATAGTAATAACTATATATAAATAATATATATATATAACATAACCTTGTGGTGAACTTAAGGTACGGTTTCATCTCCTTCCAGATAGTGGTAAGTTGCTAGCTCATCGCCTAAAGGGGGATACCTTACTTATTAACTTGGGAGCCACACTTTAATGTTAATTCTAAACTGAAACTACTTTTGCACGAATAAAAATTACTTATGATTCTTTCAACAATAAGCTTTTCTTCGAAAAACTACAATTCACTATAAGGATCTTCTCAGATAATATGCAAGCTTCTTCAAATCCTTACGACCTTAGATAATGGAAATAAGGTAATACCTCGTCTCATAAACAATATGGTGAAGATACTGATAAGATTTAATCAATTATTATAACAAGGATAAAGCTAGTGATCCAGTGGAAAAAATATCTATAGATTTAAACTTTGTTCGTGCTACTTGTCATGCATATATACATTAATGTCACGTTTTTATCCTTTACGGGGCAGACAGAGTCACAGTTAATAGAGCTGCCATTACTTATAATTAAAGCTATAAATAAATGACATTTCGATAATAACAGACAAACTTTTGTCCCCAACTTCGTTCGTGAACATTTGTCATCTAGGGCTTCATTTTATTTCTTTACAGTAGTAAACTATCATCTGAACTTGGCCTTTCAGTATTTTCGAGACTGTTGGCTCTGTCTACCCCGCAAGGGAAATAGACGTGGCTATATGTATGTATGTATCTATGTTGCACTAGATAAACACTTGTTTATTCACGTTAACAGCCTTTTACAGAATATGACTGCACTGTGGGTCGGAGGTTATCCTTTTTTAAAGAAGGAACACTTAGCTCAATACTATGGAAGGGCGTAGTATATCTTGCATTGGAAGAACAGTTTTCTGAAGCTACAATATCATAAAAGCTTCGATTGACTACCCAGGATATTACGAAGTCGATTTAGTATCGAGCATCAACCAATACATATGAGATGCAGTTTTGTTGCAACTTATATTAATTTATACATAGACATATAAGAAGTTTGTGATGTCTGTGACACCAGAAGTCCCAGGTTCGGATTCCGGCCAGAGCATGATGAGAAACGAACTTTCTCTGATTAACCTGGGTCTTGGATGTTTATCTATATAAGTATTTATTATAAAATAGAGTATCGTTGGGTTAGTATCTCGCAATACAAGTCTCGAACGTACTTCGAGACTAACTCAATCTTTGTAATCTGTCCCGTATATATTTATTTGTTTATTTTTGAGTTTTGCATGATTTGAATTGGAAACGTAAAAATATTTTCATAAATAACTTTGATTAAAGATTTAAGATACAAGGAGAGTGTGAATGGGAACGTAAGAAGTGGATGGCTCAAACGAAAGAACCCTTGATAAACTTGGTAAGTTCCTGGCCAAGAGTCAGATCAAGAGTACCCTAAACTGACGAGCTTGCCTGAAGAGACTTATGAATGTACATGAAGCTAATATAGAATTATGCAGGGATCGAAGTAAATGGAAAGATGTTGTCTCTCCCTAACTCTTCGGGGAAAAAACGTATTTTTTGTAATGTATGTAAACCGCCGAGCTTGCATGAAGAGAGTTATGAATGTGGATGAAGCGAAGGAAGTATGAAGAGATCGTGGCAAGTGGAAAGATGAAGTCTCTGCCTACCCCTCCAGGAAAGAGGCGTGATTTTATGTATGTATGTATGTATGTAAAACACGTAATGTGCGTAGTAAGACAAAATTACTTGTAATACCATAAGCTCCCTTGTATAGAGACAAAGCTCAGTAATTAAGTTATCAGTATTTTGAAACTTTGTGAGATTAGTTGTGTTTAAATATTCAGTGTTATTGACCTTAATGAAAGCAAATAAATATTTCTTCGAGTTTATTAAAAACTGGTTTTTAAACCTGCAGTTCACCCGCGTGAATTTAACGCCGTACACAAAAAGCGACGAAATTAGCATCACCTGCAAAAGGATACAAATCCCACGAGAACTTTAGTTTTTACCAGGATAAAGGTACCCTATGTCCTATTCCAAACTCTTAATTATATACTCTTATTATAAACCGACAAAGAGTTTTCTGAATATGGATGAAACAAAAAAGTGTACAGAGATCATGGCAAGTGGAAAGCTCTGCCTACCCCTCCGGGATAGATGCACGATATTGATAGTAAAATGATATGCTTCTAAATATAGCCCACTGAGCACATAACAGTATATCTACAAACAATAATAATTCAAAAAAGGCTTACGTTTTGCAAACATAATTTACGTTCAAAAGAAAAAGGTGTTTATCATCAATTTTGTTTAAGTCTGTTTTACTTAAAGAAACATTACTTTTTGTAAAGCCTAGATTTATTACTTATACGTTTAAATTTGCATGGCCTATATTTATATCACTATGGCATTAGGCTGGTAAAATACTAGGATATAAAGAGACTTTGTTTCTTCCTAAAATATCACACATATACGTAGGCTGTTAGATGAAAGGAAATAATATTCAAAGAAAAATAAACTTAAAAAACAAATATATATTTGTACATACACACGTTCATATGGTCACGTCTATTACCAGCAACTAGACTAGACAGAGCCAACAGTCTTGAAAAATGTGAATGGCCACGTTCAGCTATATATACCTAATATTTATTTATAAAGGTTTTAATAACACCAGGCCATATAAATATTGAGAAAAACTACTCGATATAAAATATTACCTTTTTTGTGGTCGGTCGTTTCATGTTTTAGACACAAATATTATTTCAATTACTAGACGCCCGCGGATCCGCACGCGTTAATAAAAAAATCCTTTTTAAGTGCACTTTTAGACCTTCAAGCTAAATCTCAAATTTTTTGACCTTGCGGTTTGTGCTGTGCGTTGTCTATCAGTTAGTCAGCAACAGAATAGTTTTTTTAATATACCTGTCAATTGCATTATAAATATATAGGTATATAAAACAAGATATAAACGAAAACGTTCTAAATCTAAATATATTATGATCGTAGAGTCTCGTAGCACGTCGTAGCAGATCTACGCAGGTCACGCATTACCTCGTAGGCACGTAATGAAATTTGATAGAATTTTTTTTATTATCAAGGTTAAAGTAAATACAATTTTCATATATTCATATACATAATGTTTTCCTTGTAGCATTAAATCTTTTGCAACTACAAAGAGGAAGAAATAAAATAATAATTGATTGAAATCTAACGGTGAAATAAAGACTTAACAGAATAAAATAACGTAATTTTAAATCATGATTATTTGTCAAATATAATTTAACACGTTGAAGTATTACTACAATCAAGAAAAACGTGACTATTTTACATTGCTATGTACCGCAATGTGAAAAAGTCAATGCAATCTGCTACGAGAAGTTTGAAGATCTGCTACGACCAGCTACGAGATTCTACGAGTTTAAGATTCTTCAAGTTTAGTATCAAACTAGCTTTTACCCACTCCTTCGCCCGTACGAATTTAGCGCCACCTACAAAAGAGTAGAGTTTTCGCAAATCCCATGAGAATTTTAGTTTGTGGAGGAAAAGGTCGGAGTGGGAAAACCTAGACGAACGTATCTTGATCAAATTAAGGACGTCCTGGTAAAGGGTCAGGTCAAAAGTACAGAAAACCGCCGACCTTGTATGAAGAGAGTTATGAATGTGGATGAAGCGAAGGAAGTATGCAGAGATCGTGGCAAGTGGAAAGAGGTAGCCTCTGCCTACCCCTCCGGGAAAGAGGCGTGATTTTATGTATGTATGTATGTTATAGTTTTACAGGGATATAAACTAAGTACCCTATGTCCTTCTCCAGACTCGTAATAATACATACGAAAAATTTCAAGAAGATTGGTTTAGAAGATAACGCCTGATGAGACAACAAGCAAATAAAATTATTTTCGCATTTATAATATTGTGATGGGATATTATATATTACAATGAAAAATAACACGGTCAATCACAATTCTATCATTGAGCCAAACAGCTGAACGTGGCCTATCAGTCTTTTATTTGACTGTTGGCTGTGTCTACCCTGCAAGCGATATAGACGTGACTATATGTATGAATGTGCTTTAAACCGGAACCATTATGAGTTGGATGCTTAGGTTAATTTAAAAAAAAAAGCTATTCTAGAAGTAAAAGAAAATGTAGCCCATTTCCTCAGTCAGGTAGTCTGTTTCTAAGTTTATCAAACTCGCACCAGTAACTTCGTTACCAACAAAATTATAATTCTTTCGTTGAGTATAGGAAGTAGTTACTCGGACCTAAGCGAAGTTAGAGATTTAATGTAATTAAATTAGGATATTGTTCTTATCAGGCAGAAAAACCGTTTGTATAAAATTGGGGCCAAATAATAGTTTGAGGTTGAACTAAATCCGTTTTAATATAATATTTATGCAAATTTTATATGTGAGGTTTCCGGCGTATAAAATAGGACCGCTAAATATAGCGGTAATGTCATAGGAGATGACTAAAGGATAACATTATTTTACAAGTAGTGCGTTAGACATACCAAAAGTAGATTATAATATATAATATCCGATAGCGCCAACTGTTACAACTATGTCAATTTTCTAACCATATATTTAACCTTTACGGGGTAGACAGATCCAACAGTCACAATACTCGAAGACTATATTTAGTTTGGTTGCTAGTCCATTTGCCTTAGATTTTGTTTATTTCCACCAATCTTAATTGAAAGATAAGCATATTATATTTAAAATGGATCAACCAACAAACAGACAAAGTATTGGTGAAACTGTGGGGTGTAGAAAAAAATTGCCATATATATTCTTTGGAAAAAGTATTGAGCGAGGATATTTCGAAATTCCCACGGGAATGGAAAATGAACGAGTTTTTTTTCTCCTTTGAGCTGAGAGTATTAACTAGTGCTATCTTATATTAATACAGATTGAAGTACTTAACTCCAAAATAAAATTTATTCCACTGCCAAGAAAAAAAAATAGTAGTTAATTTACCTTTGTTTTGTATGCAAACTTCTTGACTAAAGATGTCGCGATTCCAGAACACTGGCCAGATATTTTTATTAAAAGAAAACAATGTGACTCGAAACTCAAATATCCAAATTTGAATGGGGAACGGTGTTACCCTTTACAGGACAAATAGTTGACTACGGTTTCTGAAGTAATTTTCAGACCTTTTATACAGCCAGGGGCGCGAGACAGTGGTACCAAAAGTTTAGAGAGTTTAATATATAAAATATCATTTTGTGTTAATGAAAACCTATATGTTAATATTGTATCCGTTACGAAAAATTAAAGTATAATGAGGAGTGATTTATCAGGAGATTTATGATAAATTATAGAAAATCTTCAATTGCACCTAGGTTATTTTTGTAATTCAATGACAAAAAAATTTTTTGATCCCGCAGTATCAAAAGTTTATAATAATAAACTTTTGATAATAATTTTAGCAATGCAATTTTTTCCTAAAATTCTGCCGAAGATAGTATTAAACATTATAAAATAAAACAAACAACAACTTTATCGTTACTATTTCTGCTGTTTATAACGTACTAATGACATATAAATAAAATTGCGAGTAAATTTAAACGCACAAATTTTGCGACCATTATATAGCGCCCTTAAGCAAAGTTTTCACACCCTGTCCGTTGATCGTACGTACACAGGAATGAAGCTTATAATCTTAAGCTTAGTATTGCAACAAAATTAATAAAAGGTACAGATTCCAGGTCTCATCGTGATCGGTTCATACCTGGACCTATGTGACCCATTTCTTTGTTAATTATGTATTAAAATTTATGTATTTTGTCACAGTTGCTATAAAAGTAAGAGTAGCCGGTAAGGTTTACTTTATTCTATCAATACTAATATAATAAAGCTGAAGAGTTTGTTTGTTTGTTTGAACGCGCTAATCTCAGAAACTCCTGGTTCGAATTGAAAAATTCTTTTTGTGTTGAATAGACCATTTATCGAGGAAGGCTTAAGGCTATATAACATCACGCTGCAAGTATGAGGAGCAAAGAAATAATGAAAAATATGAAAAAAACGGGGAAAATTATTCATCCTTGAGGGCTTTATACTAAGTAGTTATTTTGGGCATCATTAATGATGCCCAAAATAACTACTCCACGCGGACGAAGTCGCGGGCACAGTTAGTTTTACACATATATCTCTTGAGCCCACTATAGGTACAAACATATTTTGTTTCACAACAATTAAAATCTATGCATTGAATTCAATAATCATTATAACAGAGTTACTATCATTTGATCAATTTAATAAATCATATTGAAATTATCATCACTTTCTAGGTATTTTAAATCATTACTACACATGTATATAAATGTTGTACAAAGTAGGTGTCCAAGCATAAAAGTAATCCCATACAAAAGAATGATCTAAAGTAATCTTTAATTGTTGTGAAAAAACATATTATTAGTAAGCTGTATAAAACAGACTTTGTACTTTAAAACTCACAGATGTAAACTTTATTGCAAAAGTGGGAACTTAGATTTTTTTACAAAAACTATTAATATATTCTAATACATAACTTATATCTATATTATTCAATTTTCCTTGCACATTCGCTCCTCCATATCTAACATAATTCGATGCCCTCGACATTTCCAAGTTAGATCACAATGGAGTCTCATCTGGCACCAGTTGAGTCACTGTATATTATTGTAAGAGTTAACATCAGTAGATATGTTATCTTGAGCCTTCAATGAGTTTTTAACCTTCTTCTGAGGCATTTCACTCTTCTGTGTCACCAAGTTCACTGGATTCATTGAATAACTTTTGTGAGAAGGGAACCGCCACCAATTATTATCCACCTTTTTTGAAGTCGGTATTTTTTTTAAACTCAGTGTTACAAAACCCTTTCCTGAAAACCACATAAATCATAATCATTTATTCCTTGCATATGGCCTTATCATCAAAATCGGTTCAGCGAAACGCAATTTAATAGCGAACAAACATACGTACATACATAGGTATGTATGTAGTACATACATACGAATACATTCAGGCCAAACTAAGAATCACCTTTTTTGAAGGCGGTTTAAATTCAATGTAAATCTAAGTTTTTTACACGTTTCACTCTTGACACAATGATCTTGTTTGTCATCACCATGTTGAGTGAGAATTTCACTGCAGTCACCGCATATGATGAGAAAAGGTAATTTGTCCTCACAACTTTTGCTATCGCAGACCAACGCATTTGACCTATTAAAATTTAAATTGCATCGCAATGTTTTACTTTATTTAGTTGCCTATTGTAATAATACGCACTTACATATTTTAACGGGCGTCCAAAATGCACTGACACATAAGTTATATTAAAAGTACCTATCATAATGTCGATTTTGGCCATATGCGAAAGGTTCTTTTGAATAATGATATGAGATTAAACCTTTATAGGTTTATCAAACTATGGATTTAAAATGTGAAATTAATCAAGGGATCGGTTGCCCGAAATTCGGTGCCATAACTATTTAACTGAAAGATATTCATCTTATCTAAATTTAGTTTTGAATGACGCAGTTCATCCAGAGTGGTGTATTTTTATCAACAAACCTACTCACATTTTAGCCGAAGATTAACACTTTGCAGTATGAACTAAATAAATATCATACAATGATAGTGACTTAAGATCATAATGAACGGCCTAAAATAAATATAAAACAAGATTAATATTTTTAGCGTTATTTAATGTCTCACTGCGAGTAGATATTAATAAAATTTCGCATTTCTTCGAAAATTACGCCCTTGCAGTAATTAATTAAGGATAAGTGCTATAAATTATTGTTTTTAAAAGGGTTAAAAATAAGGAGTCCTTTCTGGTCAAAAACATTGAATAAATTTACATTTATTTTCTTAACTCTATAAAGTCCCTTGTTTTTACATACGCCATTACTGAAAGTGTTTATTAGCCGACTGATTGGCGCTTAAAACTACTTAGCATGCACCTTTATCTTTCTCTCTCTTTCTTTCCTCGGACTTAAGTCCCAGTTACATCCTCAACATTCTGGTGAGGATCCCGGGATACGCCTTCGACCAAAGATCCTGGATGAGTCAGGTTTTTCCAGGAATCGGCACCCTAGCCACCCACATCTAGCCTTTGATGTGGAAGCTAGCCCTTATTAGCTCATGGTTACCAGTTGCCTGAATGTGCAGGTTCCCTTACAATGTTTTCCCTTCACGTATGACCATCACTTGGTATTCAAAGTAATGTATATATTACTTTCTCATTCTTTCAAAGCATTAAGTATATTGGTACTTATCTTTGGCGCCGTGAAATCAATACCTAGTATAGCATAAAATTCATAAATAAAATCACGCCTCTTTTTCGGAGGGGTAGGCAGAGACAACATCTTTCCATTTCTTTGCGTACTTCTTTCGCTTCATCTTATTTTTAATTGAACGTTTCTTTTTTTTTGATTTCAAATATTTTTTTCAAATCCCAAGCTTGGTTTCTATTACTCTATTTGAAGGGCAATACAATATAACAAACCGAGCAATAGTAATTATGACACATACCGTAACCGTAAAATAAAATGACGGCCCGTTTTCATTCATTTACCGTCGCGTAAACGGATACATTTCTTACCTAATCCATATTTTCATCACACACAGTCCTGATATTATTCATTCGAAAGTAAGTTTGTTTGTTACCTTTTCAGAGATAAACCACTGAACCAATTTCGGTGAAAACTTTGTACAAATATAGTTTAGACTTTTGAAATGGTGTTTTAGCTTTTAAATTTAGTTTGAGAGGACAATAAAGCTTGTAGTACCTAATACTTAAAAATGCTAATATCCGCCCGACACATACGTCAAAAGAATCGGGGTAATTGATGGATAGCATATAATTTGTTACTGGAAAAGTAAATTAATAATAGTACCAAGTACTACGTGGGCATTCTTCCTTCGGGGTTACTGGGTTTAGAATCTTGTTTCACTATGAGAAATCATGTTAACAAACTCTCAACAAAGGTATTTCAATTAGTTGCATAAGCACCGGAAATTGACAAGTTATAAAATAAAGAGAGTGCAGAAGATAAACTCGTATTTGATCTTGATATGTTTTGTCAACCAAAACATACATTTCATTACACAAACACATAAATTATAAAAGGTTTGCTTCTATTAAAAATTCTAATCCATATTACGTAGGTAACTATGAATTCTTGTTCCTCCTGGCCTTAGTCCCGGTTTCATCCACACCATATTTGAACATAATCTTAGAATCTTCACTTCTTTCCGCAATTTATTTATTAAGCTTAAGTTGAATTGAAATAAAAAAATCATCCTTTTTTTTGTTAAGATTTATCTGTAGCGTGAAGCCTCAATTATTCGTGTACGTACAGTGGGCTAGAAAGAAAAGAATACCACATACTGCTGGTCTGCTTTATTACTTAACTACTATACCTTTTATAAGTGGCCCAAAGTTCTGCTTTATTCTTGACTTCTTCTATCACTATTTTCATTTCAATTCCGTTGTGCGCTATACCTAAATAAAAAACTAAGGTGTAAATTATATATTATTTTTATTCTGTGCAGTTTTGGGTGAATTTAATTTCTTGCTAAAACATGTAAAGCCTTACACTTGCATGGCGGAAAATTAATGAAACATTGAAGTATTTTCGTTATACCTAAGTGACACATTCAAATAACATACTTACACATATTACGTAACTTTTAGCTCGTGGGTTAAATATCATACATTTGATCGTCTCTTTCTCTTTGTCTTTATATCTTACGTGGTAGACAGAGACAACTGTCTATGTGTCTTTATCATTTTTAATGCGTATTGTGACTGTAAAAGCTTGACAAAGTGTATAACTTAATAACTCTGCCAATCTACTCGTAGAAAAAAAAAAACGAACAAATCCAATCTTACATAACCCAGCGATAAAAACCTGTTAAATTGTGTTGGTAAACAGCACATAATATAAACAAGGAAACCAGGAATAGCTAACCTTCCTGAGTTTTAGAATTTCATGAGGTTATCACAGAATTTGCGAATTTAGTTTGCATAGTATATTTTTTGGAGAAAAGAAAATTATATTTTTATACTTCGAGCTAGCTTCAGAATTCAAGGTTTGCGCAGATTTGAAGATTTTCTTAAGAATAGATTTTCATGTAAATTTATTTTTTCATTTTTATTGCCGTGTGGTTTCTGGCACTTTAAAATAGGACCACTCATATCTTTCCCATGAATGTCCTTAAAGGCGACTAAAGGAATGGCTAATGAACTTGGAATTCTCCTTGTAGGCAATGGACCTTTCACTGTTTTGAATTTTGATTCCATCATTAAGGCATACAGCTGAACATGAACTTTCAGTGTTTACAAGTAGGCTCTGTCGACGCCGCAACGGATACAGACGTGATTATGTGAACCTATGTATGTCAGTCCTTTGATAGGGCGCCGATCTCTGCTGTTATCAGTCATCCCACGCTCCATCCCGCTTATTAATTAGTTATCAGTGTCAAATTACCCCCAATGAAATGATTACAGGCAACATTGATTTCTAAGGAGATAAGGGCTATAATAATAATTGCTTTTGCTAGAAGTGAGCAATATTAACTTACTAGGTCTGCCCACAACACTTTCCTTGACAAATTAAAATTCTCGTTTCTCTCCCTTGCGGGGTGGACAGAGCCAACAGTCCTAAAAAGACTGATAGGCCACGTTCAGCTGTTTCGCTTTATGGAAGAATTGAGATTCAAATAGTGACAGGTTGCTAGCCTGTCGCCTAAAAGAAGAATCCCAAGTTTATAAGCCAATCCTTTAGTCGCCTTTTACGACATCCATGGGAAAGAGATGGAGTAGTCCTATACTTTTTTCTAATGGTGCCGGGAATATCTTATTCGCGTGGGAAAGATGTAGTCTATCCCTGATTTAATTTAGGTAATGTAAGTACTAAATGTATATACTTATGTGTGTATTTCTATGTACACATATTAAAATTTATAAATAAATGTATGAGAAACTGTTATGAAGGTACGTAGGTGTTGGATTTATTGCTGTTGAGTTTTGTCTTAAATATTATTTATTGCTTAAATTTTGCTTGTTTATTGGGATAAGTGTTTGGCAAAGACTTCACATCTGTTCGAGGTAAAAAATAAAGAAGACTGCAGGCTCTGTCTACCCCGCAGTTAATAAAGACGTGATTTTATATATGAAAGTATGTATGTAAGTACCTATTGATTTCCTTGATATAACCATAGCAACGGATCAAAAACATTCTTAAGTCACCAAAACCACATCCTGAACGATTTAATTCAATGTTATGATAGTGTCAATTAATTATTTAAATTCAAGGTTCATATAATTACAATTTGTATATCTCTGTGATTATAGAGGTAATTTAGTCACTATGGCTTGTCGTCATCCTATGAGATTGTAAATGCCATAGCAATACGTGTACCAATTGAAACTTCACTTATAAATAACCGAAAAAAGAAACATATTTTGTATCAGTGGAAAAAAAATCGGTTGTTGCAGTTTTCGGTTCTCTGGGTCATTTACAGATAAATAAATGAATATGTAAACATTATGATATCAGCTTAGCTGGGTATAATTAGCTATATTTTATTTTTAATACAATTAAGTAACTACTTACGTTATAGCGAAAAGGTGACTAAAACAATTGAATTTAAAGTTCCCAAACTCAATATGTTCTTCTTAAATTTAAATTTAAGAATTTGTTTGTAGATTAAGTACTTACATGCATAAATTTAATGTGAGTCCTAAAAATAAAAACTTCGTATACTATAGGTATATGTTCTTCTTAAATTTAAATTTTAGAATTTGTGTGTAGTTTAAGTAAGTACATACATAAATTCAATTTGAGTCCTAAAAATAAAACATTCGTATATGTTCTTCTTTTAAATTTTAGAATTTGTATAATATATTTTTACTAGATACATAAACTTAATTCGAGTCCTAAAAATAAAACCTTCGCACCCTGTCACATGGAACCCTTGATATACCGTACTTAACTCTCATAATTTCATTACTATGTAATGCTGTCAAATACTTGACCCAATACACATCTAACCATTCGAAAGGATAAAAATATTATTTTACGGCGTTCAGCAATTACACGACCGAGGTAAAATTACAAAGGTTAATTTGTTATTTTTGTTTCCATTGGCACAATTTGTTCATCAAAGGAGACAAATTGAATATCGGAGTATTTTCCGTGGGTTTGCATTATAATTGGTATATTTTAAACTCTTCCCAGAAGATTATATTGTTAAATTAATTCCTTGCATAACTTCCTACATAATTTCCTTCATACAGGAGTATGATGATGAGAAGAGAATGATGAATGTAGATGAAGCGAAAGATGTATCGATCGTGGCAAGTAAAAAGATGACGACTGGTCTCTGTCTACTTCTCCGGGAAAAAGGCATGGTTTTTTCCCCGTCAATGTAGTAGGTACCTAGTATTATTTAAACCATCTCCTATGAAACATGTGCAACAAAAATTGTAATGAAAATTTATCGAGGAAATGACAGTATGCTGTATAAGCTAGGCTTAATTTTTTTGTAGTTAGTAACTATAAAAATATTACATACAATCTTACCTATTTAAGAACTTTGTAAAATAATTTTCGTGGCATGAGAAATATTACTTTAGTACATACTGTTTTTAAGCGAATTTCACCTAAACGGTGGGATTCGCTAACCTAAAAATAACAGATTTTATTTATTTATTATTATTTATTTATTTTATTTAAACATTTTACTAACTAGATTACATATCTTGCTAATTCAGTACTTGTGTACGATTTCCATCAAATCACTTACAAACTTCTTTATAAAAGTAAAGGATAAAAATATGATTATATGTATATGTTCTTTATAAAGAGAATCAGCTAAATATAAAATTACATCGTTACACCTACTAACTTATAAATAGCTTGTGATATCTGGAAAATGCCTACCTAGTTATCGAATATTTTTGACAATAAACAAAAGTAACAGTCACAGTAATCGATAAGGTTGCGATGCCTCCTCTTTGAGTGTCCGATTGCAAAGTTAAGGACGACGCCATTATTTTCATGGATTTATTTTAGTTTCACTAACGAATACTTACCTCTTTTCCTTTGTCACGGATTAGGAAATTTCCATACGAAAGAAAAGATACGCAAGTTAGCATTTGGTAATAAATATGTATACCTACATAAAATAATCATGTCTTCATCCCTTACTGGTTAAATAAAGCCAACAGTCTCGGAAATACTGAAAGGCCACGTTCAGCTCTATGGCTTTATAATATAATTGAGATTCGCATAGTGATAGGTAGCTAGCCCATCGCTTAAAAATATAGTTTCCTTCGCTACTAAGCCAGCATGGAAGATAGACGATAGACGATATGCACCAATTCCCTTCTCGTCTTTTACGACACCATGGAAAAGAGATGGAGAGCCGGAAATGATTATTCTAAGGAGCTGGAAACCACACGGTATTTCATACCTAGGAGAACTATTTATTATCTTTAAATTAATATAAAGACGAAACTGATACGTCTGACTGACAAATCAAGTAACAGCCCAAACTTCTAGGTCCAGAGATTTGAAATTTGGGCTTAAGGTTCTATACGGTCTAATTACACTCTCTACAACACCACTAGACCAGTGGTGTTACATTTATTTTTCTCAACTTTAAAATAAATCCTTTTCAAAAATTAAAATTCCAAGTCTTTTTCAAAATAGGTTCAGTGGTTTGACTGTGATGAGATGACAAACAAGAGAGGAAGGAGAGATCGCTTTTTGCACAGGACGTTAATTTATTAATTTAAGTACATATATAATACCTATTGAAATTTACGATGACTTTTAAATTTTAAATCACGAATTTTTTTTTACCCTTAATTATCGATCTATTTATTTTTTATGTAAATATATTTTTATCACGTAGGCAGGTACCATATTCGGCAAACATCGTTATAATACATGAGTGGTATTCTTACCCCGAGCATACGACCCCCAGTCATTTGTGAACTCTGAGATATATCTTTTTAACCGATTTCAATAAAGTAGGTGGTTCGTAATTCGACCGCATTTTTAGAGTACTCAACTGGTATGTACCAAATAATATTTTTTTTTCTTACAACATGAACATATTGATTTTGGGTGCCTAACCTACCTTTGTGCCTATGTATAGGTCGCGCGGTGGTTAAAGAACGCTCGGAAAAAATAGTGGGGGCAAACGGCGCATGTGTACATTCGCGCTCAAAAATGCTAAGGGAAATGTTTTTTTTTTATTTATTTAATACTAGCTGTTGTCCCGCAACTTCGCCCGCGTGATTTTCCAAAAAAAGTAGCCTATGTTTTAACTCGGTTATTTAACTATGTATATCCATATCTTATAATATACTTATAATATTAGTATGGATTTTGTGCCTTATAAATACTTATAATCCCTACTTATATTATAAATGCGAAAATGTGTATGTGTGTATGCATGTTCAGTTTTCACACTTAACCTGACCTGGCTGAACCAATTTTGTTGAAATTTGACATAGTTATATTCAACCGTGGACGGACATAGGGTAGGGGCGACTTGTACTGTTTGAGAATTGATATATTATTTTAAGTTGTCGCGTACAAATACGATAAAACAATTTGTGCGCAACAGTACCCAAGAGACAAGGGACGCACGAACTCAACGCGGGAAGTAAAAAGTGACTAATCCACCAATACGTGTCGCTGTCGGCGCACACCCGCCCCCCCTCTCTCCTCGTCGCACCAAATAGACCTAAAAATTGATCACTGCGCATGCCCCTTCTACTTTTGCCGAGCGTTCTTAAACCACCGCGCGACCTATACTCATGAAGAAAAATGGAATTTGAGTTCCCGCCTAAATGTTCGGATCCAGAAATCATTGACGACAAAGCGTTGTCAAATTTTCCATTTCGCTTAAAAATAAAATTTCGCTCTTCGTTCTCCCAGTTCATTCTTTTTAAAATGTTGCCAGAATGCTGTCACAAAAAGTTACTTACAGAATGCTACAAAAAGTATATAAAAAAAAACTTCTAAACGACTTATATACGTTTAATATGATACAAAATGAGGGAAATCATAACAAAAGTGCTACTGGATTAATATGTACTATCCCGCAAAGAATTTTCAATCGATTATATATTTAAACTACTAAATGTTCTCTAGGAACAAAACGCAAACCATTCGGTCATCATTCACTAGTTCTGTCAACCAGTGTACAACATTCATTCATTAAACGCGAATCGTGGATTTGGAAAGATGTCCGCCGTTTCTGTTATTTGACGTAAATATTAGCAAAATTCTTGTGTTCTTCGCGTTCAGGTGGTGAATTTTGGTGCTATTACAGTTTTATGATGTGTGTGATCTTGCAGTGATTTGTTCATATGCGGCTGTTATACAAAACTGGTCCAATGGAGTCTCTCAGAAAATGGTTCTACAAACCAAAGGTATGTCAAAACAATTTGTATCGTAATTTCCTTTTTAGCTTATTGAAGTAGATTATACTTGAATATTTTAGTCAATTATTGGTGTACTGGCCTTTTTGCTAATAAAATACATTTAAGTTTTAAAATATTTGGTCCGGTTTGGAGCCTTGAAATCTTTTGTTGACCCAATATGGAAAAAAGGCAGGTGTTTCTATTAGTTTTTCTTGTTACCTTCCTTTGTTAACGCTACGAGTAACTGCTTTATGTAGGCATTACGCCTTACGTCATTGACCTATGTTTTGTGAATGTTTATTTAGTACTTGATATTTTGACTACTTTACGTATGCAAATTATTCAAATTGTCATCTTGTTTACTATTGAGAAATGTATTCTTTGTAATTTAATATGTGTATTACTATTTTTAAATCTCAATACTTTTTAAATGTATAAATACATAATACTTACATAAAGACTTCTGAATTTATCACATAAGTATGGATCTCCCACATCTCTCATTTCCGATGCATAAAAACTAATTGGGGATACACACAAATTGGGTATTTTCAAGGCAAGTGTGAATAGGTATTATTTGAGCTTATGTGCATCACCTTAGGCCTCATCTTGCTTACTACACTAGGCAGATTGAGGTCAAAAAGGACTCAAATCTATTATCAAAAAAATAGGTAAAAAACTTTTTAAGTTAAACGGTTTTATGTTAAACATACATTGCAATGTTTAATATAAATGTACTAAAAACCAAAAAATAATAAAATAGATACAGTCGTGGGAATTATAAACATATGCATAGACTAGACTAAAATAAAACCGTGGGGCACGTCAATTGTCTACAATCGTTGATTTAAATGTTTGTTTTGTATTGTTACACTATAATTAGGATTTTATTTAGGATAGAACGATTAAAGACAAACTACGAGCAGTGAAACGATTCCTCGCTAGCCAGCAAAATAGTAAGTAATTTGCGCACCGTCTGCGGGCCAACTGCCTAACGACGAATTAAACGATTCTTCTATCGCACATTAAGTCTATAATTTGTAGACAATTGACGTGCCCCACAAAAAGTGAATAGCAAGTCACATAATAACAAAAATGAATTTTTTGTCTACTCTGAAACTGATCATATAATATGATTAAGGTTCTTTTTCTTAATTAAGTAAGAGGATTTTTAACTAATTATAATCATTATTTGGCAAAAGTATATTATATACTTATACTATCATAGGTAAAATAATGTGTGGCATACTTCCCCTATCTTTCCCTGATAACCTTTTCACATAAACAAATTGTTTGTCCCAGATTGATTTATATTCCTGTTGTCATCATATAACATGCTACAGTGAACTGGTGAACTTAAATGATTAGGTACTTATGACTTGTAAGTGTAAGATATTGATTCACCATAGGTAATAATATATTCTTCCTCGGGCACTAATAAAATACTAAACAATATAAATTATCTTTATTGCCCATAAAAAATTACTTACATATTTAGTAGAAACATACATTGCAAATATGTTACTAAGAACCATTACATCTTCACCTCGCTGGAGAGGAATCCAGGGTGCACCATTTTATTATGATCCTGAATTGGGTTAGTCAGGTTTCTACATTACTCGCATCTAATCTTCACAGTTGAATCTAACCCATGTTTTATCATGATGACACATACATTAACCTGAATGTTCAGGTTAATTAATGTCCAATGAATGGTTCAGTTTATAAAGATTTCTCATAGAAAGAAGCATCTGATAGCTATTAATATAATTTATGAAACTCACAAAAAGGTAATCGGAACATGGCTGCTATCTGCTATAGGATTTGACTCAGTATGTTTGAGACAGCTGGCTATCTTATATGTGTTTTAAAACTATTGCTACGTACAAATCAACAAAATGCCAACAGACAGTTGACACCGATGATTGCCAACTATTAAGTAGAAGAAAGTGCCAACTAGTGTCCGACCGAAGCTTCGGCTTCGGCTTCGGCTTCGGCCACCTTCGGCCAAAAAATCCACCTTCGGCGAAACATTCGGCTTCGGCCCAAAATCCGGCCGAAGCCGAAGGTTTCGCCGAAGGTCCGAGCGATCGTCGAGATTGAACGAACTGTTACGAAAGTCATGAGGCGGCGGGGAGTCACTGTCAAAATATCACATTGCTGATTGCATGCATCAAAAGAAGTCCGTACGTGTATTTAAACGAGTGTTTTTGTAAGAAATCAAATCATTATTTTTACCAGTAGGTAAATCACAAACTTTTATCTATACATATAATAAATCAGTAAAAATATTTTGTCTGTACATTTAGTATTTTCGACTGAAATGGATAGAGGGACACTTAAGTAGAATGAATAATAGAAAGCAAAAATATTTTTTTTTAATTTCTTGTCTGTCTGTCTGTATGTATGATCACGATTATCTCCGAAAGTACTAAACCGATTTACTTCAAACTTTCACCAATTGCTTTGTTTTAACTCAGAATAACATTAAAAGTTTGTTTCATCAAAATCGGTTCACAAAAAAAAAAGTTATCGACATTTGAATGAACTCAAGGCATCAGTATGCCGGCAAATAAGTTACGAAATTAAAAATTCAAAGTCATTTATCATTATACGACGACATTATACCTATAACATATAAATATAAGTGAAAGGCGACTAAGGGATGGGCTTACAAACTTGGGATTTTTTTTTAGGCGATGGGCGAGCAACCTATCACTTTTTGAATCTCAATTCTATCATTAAGTCAAATAGCTGAACGTGGCCATTCAGTCTTTTCAAGTCTGTTGGCTCTGTCTACCTCGCAAGGGATAAAGACGTGACCATATGTATGTAGTCTACTTTAATTTCGACACCAACGCAACGGCTTCGATGGTCCAGTGGTTAGCCCGTGAGACTGTGAAGTTGGCGGTCCAAGTTCGAATCCCAAAAATTACAAGATATTTTTTATTATTAAAAATATATTTTTTTTGTATTGTTTGAGTATTTTATGTAAAAAAACTGAAAATCAAAATACTACATATAATAAAACGATAAAAATATTTTTTCTGTACATTTAATATTTTGACTGAAACGGATAGAGAATTTTTTTTTTACATTTTTTGTCTGTCTGTATCTGACTGTATGATTAAAATTCAACTCGAAATTTACGCGGACGAAGTCGCGGGCAACAGTTAGTTTATCTCTAAACCAACCACCTCTTTGATATATCATCAACTTCTATATGAAACAGTCAATATATAAACCTTCAATATTGAGGTTTTGAAATGATTTTAATATTAATTGTAGCTTGTAGACAATATTGAACAAAATGAATTACTGAGTGCTGAGAGAATATAAACCTTCGGCTTCGGCTTCGGCTTCGGCCGAAGGTTGTGGCGATAGCCGATTAATCGGCTTCGGCTTCGGCTTCGGCCAAAAATAGACCTTCGGTCGGACACTAGTGCCAACCCTAATGAAAATATTTTGAAAGCTTTTTTCTCGTCTGAAATCACATTCAGCTACATGTACCAATTGAAGGTATGAAGAAAATCAGTAAATTTTTTCAGGGGTAACTCAAGCAGTTCTAATGACAGATCTCTCAGAATCACTTGAGATCTATGCTTGAAATAGCTGTTTTGATGTTTACTTTCCTAGCAAATATAAATAAAGTTGGTACCAACCTACCCAATATTTTTATAAAAGGGTCAACCTTTTACTGCAAGTTTGTATAATATAGGACTAGTTATCTCTCATATGATGATAAATTTATCAAAAAAGTCACTCAAACTGCTATTTATTTATTTATTTATTGAGACAAAAACGGTTTACACCTATTACAATTATCACACTTTACAATTTGAAATACAGGTATATCATATTAAGTTAACCATAAGCTATATAAGACCGTATTTATCATATCAATTAGACAAGGATGGGCGCTATCAATTTTTTAGTTTGCAGGTTTAAAATTAAGTTTCTGCTAAAGAAATGCATCATGCAGACAATAGCTACATTTAGTAGGTATTCTTAAATAATAATTTGTTCATACCAAAATGTCTTACACATACAAAGTTAAAGATATAATTTTGTGTATTAAGTTTATTTCCATTACAATCGTAATTTAGTATTCAAACAGTTGGTGTTTACTGTGCTTATCACTGTTCCATTATTACGTTCAAATTAATGAAGTACACATTTTTTTAACGTATTGACACTTGGAATAACCTTATCGGCCTGTGACGTCGTCCTTATCGCGGTCGTAGGATAAGCATCTGTTCGTCTCACTTGCACACTTTCACTTTTTTCACCAATTTCTCAATAGCAAGCGAAACTCGTTGGCAATGCCAAATGTTTTGCGAACTTATTCATTCATTTATCAGTTCGTGTTGGGTACGCCCTATTGTTTCGTCTTTTTAAATGTAACTATCGCTCTCATATTGCTCATATCTAGCTCTTTTCATAATGCTCTAGGTATCCTAACAAGCCTGTGAGAAGATTCGCTTATGTAATTCACAATAGCCACAACATTGCTTGCGTGCGATGTGTAACATTGAGCGGTCCGTCAAGATAAGATTTTGCATTAAGATGCATTGTGCAAACATTACTCACTACTAGGATTGCATCTTAATGATAAAACTTGATGTATTGAATAATGCTTTTCTGTGAGTTGCATTGGTACATACCTACATACAATCACGTCTTTATGCCTTACGGGGTGAACCTTGCGTTGCCAGAGCCTACTATCTTGAAAAGACTGAAAGGCCACGTTCAGTTCCCCATACAACTGTGTGTTAATGATGGAATTGTGAGTCCGACAGTGACTGGTTGCTAGCTCATACAAGGAGAATCCTACGTTTATAAGCCTGCATTGGTAACTGGAGGCTAACTTCATGTGGAGTAGAATATGCTTATGTGATTCTCTCTCAACTTCCGTTAATGCTGAGGCCCGGGCCTCAAACTCGGCCGGACCACGGGGTCCGTCTGTCGTCTTAATTATGTGACTGGCTTTTGACAAACAAAATTTAAAGTCGTATTGTTTTAGAGACCTTTTTTACTTAGTTTTCTCCTTTATATTCATAATGGCTTACTCTGAAAAGTAGGTATTGTCTGGTAAAGTTAGCACTGCCAATCTTATGAGTCATGCTTTGTTTAAAAATGTTTTCATTTGGTTGGTTACTGTTGAAGTTTCAGCTACTAAGCTTGAAAAAATAATAACTAAGTGACTGATCAATAACATCAACGATATCAACGCACAGCCCGAATCGCAACTTTGAAATATGGCTTGGAGGTTCATTAAGAGACGATTTTTCGGAAATCCCGCGGGAACAGAAATTAGCGGGATTTATTATTTTAAGCTGGTAGACCTGCGCGTGTTGTCTAATATTTTGATTAATCAATGAATAATTCTTCGATAAAATATTTTCCTCATTGTTAGATATTTTCATTTCTTGCCATTGTTTGCTGCATTATTCTCATTATGCATTATGCGGTTTCAGGATAATTTAATAATTTTATTGTTGTTCTCAATAGCCGTGACGTGAACGGCGTACATTCATAAAATAAAAACCGTTTATAAGATGCCTTTACGAAAACTAAACACAAAATCCATATATATGTATAAGCTTTATTGATGTTCTACCATCTCTGTTTTGAATTAAAATGAATGCAGAGTCAGATCAATCAGATTGTTCGTATTAAAATGCATTAGGTGTCGAGTTATTTATAATTAAACGATCTAAGCGGACAGATTGATATTTACAGAACGTAATGCATACTCGGTAATTTACTTGTTGTTATAGTTATTAATTTTTTTTTGCATAAAACAAACAAGCAGAAAATATTCCTTTAATATTTTGCAGGCAAACCGTCTATACAGGAAAACTATGTAATTTTGTTTTCCGTGTAATAGAACAAGGCAAACGTTTGCGAGCCCTTGAATTATTTTTAGATAGGTAGTGTTTCTTTCCTATTTAATTATGTATGGCAATGGTAATTTAGTGTGAGGACATGAGTAGAAATTTACGAATAAAAATTGATTTAAAAATGAAAAAATATGGGCACGTGAATACAACGACGGATCTTCTTTGGGTAACATATACAAGCAGAGTGTGAATGGGATCCGTGGACCGGGAAGGTCTAAACTTGCCTCAGGAGATTTATGTATGTGGATGAAGCGAAAGAAGTATGCAGGGATCGTGGCAAGTGGAATGATTTATTCCCCTCCGGCAAAGAAGCGCAATTTTATATCTGTATGATCTACTTTGGTCATGTCCTTATCGAATAACACTTAAAATTCTAAATTCCCTTTGAAAATTGGTTCACGTTGATCTTTTAAATATAAATTATCAGTGAAAACAATAAGTCTAGTATTGTTAGCGTTGATTCTCCAAATAGGTTAGTGGGTTATAAAAATTGGCTTCATTATAAAATGGGCAATCGCTCTGATTCACCGGACACAATGAGTGGTACGAAACCGCTCCTTTGTTTTGGACGTTTTTTGATTCGCCCAAGTAAACGATGTACTGTTGCATGAAATGATTTTCCGGAAAAGTTTTTGTTGAATATAGAGGTACTTATTCGTTGTAACTAGTTAAAAAATTCGGTTGTAGACTGCAAGTCCAGCCCCAGTAGTAGGTATGTCACAAGCAAATCAGTTTTACGGCGCGAAAAACTATCCCTGTCTCGCTTTTTATTATGATGTGAAACGGGACAGCGATAGTTTTCGCGCTACTTTCTGATTTGGTAAAGCATGACGTCAAACCTTAATCAGATAGGAATTAAACTAACCTCTTTGAAAAACATCTCATGCTTATCGTATGGTTCAAATACATAAGATTGCTTTCCACTTGCCTTGATGCATAAAATACCATCAATTCTCCAAATATTTATCAATAATTGAAAGCTCGTCTATTCAGTTCAGGGTACTCTTGACCTAACCTTTTACCACAACCTACTGGCTTCCTCGTATTTTGTTTGTAGCTGTTGGCAGATGACATTGAGGTATTACATAGAATGCCCCATGCCCTATTCATTACTTTGGGAAATCCCAAAGCTGGCATATTAATATAAATGAATGAGTTAATTGAGGAAAAAATCGTGTTAACATTTGGCTGTGAGAGCTTGGGTTATCGATGATGCAAATACATTTAGGCAGCAGGGTGATCATTGTAAGTCTTACAAAGTAAGACTTTATCTTTTAACTACTTCTGTGAATAATGCTTTGCACTCTGGTGATAGAAATTATATTATAAAAACAAATAATATATGGCACGACATGAACACAACTGATTTTAGTTCCTAGAAACAGCCCTATAGGATAGGTAGATACGGTACTATTCAATTGATGGAGATGACCAAGCTTACATCATTTATTGTTATATATTTACTGTATTCGAGTTTCTGGCGCCTTTCCAAAACTGGAGTGCTTACTCTGCAAAAAATATATTTTAGAAACTCCTTGATGAAACTACATGAACTTCACTTAGGTTTTTCTTTTAAAAATACTTACGTTAAAATACTTATTTTCAAAACAAAGAACGGGAGAATCTAGATAGGTACACAAGTAGGAAACTACTAATTTTCTTGACACGACTTGAAGTGCGCCAACAATTTAAAAATAAATAGAAAAAAATAATATTTTTAAAAGAACAAGGCTGTTAATTTCTCATAAAATTACCTTATTTTCGATCTTTCAAACCATATCAAATATCTTAATAATGCATTTCTTAACCCCGAATTAAATCCCAACTTCGTGTTTCTTATTTTATTCTCCGCAGTAAATGTCATTTGTTTTTGTAAAATATTATTTAACGTTGCATCAGAAGGTTTGAAGTTGTTTATCAATCGTGATGAAAGTGGCAGGACAGGCGACGAAGTGTGACGTTTTGTCGCCTTGGTCTGCCTCAACCGTTCACTGTGATTGTAAAAATCGTGAGTGCAAAAGTATGCATTACAATAGGATATTTTTTTTATGTTATTTGAAGTGTATATTTTTGAAGTGCTACTTCTATGTTTTCCTTGTTTGTTTTTGTGGTTTTTTTCAATCGATTCATTCGATTTTATTCGTAAATCGTAAACTGTACATGACCATAGTGGTCACAAGTGTTTTTTATTTTTTCCTTAATCGTACACTAATATTCTAATATTAGAGAAATGCGAAAGTGTGTAAGGATGTGTGTGTTTGACGCTTACACGCAAAAGTACTGAACGGTTCTTTTAATTAAAATTTTTCAGTATATAAAACAAGAGATTTAGACGGACAAAGTCGCAGGCAACAGCTAGTATATTAAAATTCGAACACTTCTTTGTAGGTACTGATTATTTTCAACTTATCATTTCTATATATACATATTTAGGGCTTCGTTTGTTTGTTTAGCCAAGGTTAACTAGATTTTAGTATTTAATCTAAGCCTCCATTACTGTGTAGTTGGAATTAATTGGTATGTTGCATTAACGGTTTTCTCAAAATTAGTTTATAACAAGTGCTTGCATATTAACCGGCTGGTACAACTTGAATATTGTTTAAATACAATAAACATCAATTACAACACAAGTACAATTAAATATCAATAAAATGTAGAACGGTTTCGAATGATTTTTTACTTTTACACGGCCATTAACGGGACACAGTAGATAAACAATAGCATGGCATTTTTAATGGGACACACATACAGACTTTACTTTTTTGTTTTATTTATTCATAAATCTTCAAGACAAAAATGTTTTCAAAGTTGGCTTGACTGTCAGATTATAATAATAGTACGATAATAAGTAGAAAATATTTGAAAACATGCAACTTAAATAGAAATGTTAACTATATAGCAATTTAACATAGCCAGTTACAATATATACCTACCTATATAATAATAAAAAATGAATATTAACTGCAATTATACCTAGATACTTAAATCCATAAGTTCAATTACAATTCCATCATTAAGCCGTCCAGTTAAACGTAGCCTTCCAATCTTGTGACTATTGACTCTGCTTAAACTTCAAATAATATGGACGTGCGTTTGTTAGGAAATTCAGGTTAAAAAATAATTGTTTGGCATGTGAATTATATTGGTGCCATTCGGCTCTGAAGGTTGATACCCCAGTTACCTGGGTTCACTGCCACCGTGTTTCAGCCAACGACTCATTAACATGTTATAAAGCCATGTTGATACCACGTCCTGTTTTTGGGTACTAGTTCTGTGCCGATTTTATCGTGAATTTAAGTATTTGATATTTATTTCTATGGTAGCCATTCCAACAATGAGCCTTTCATTTTATTAGGTAAATTAACTATTTTTACCTCATTTTCGTACGTAAGGTTTAATATATTTATTAAGAGCGTGATCTGGATTCGTAAAACTCAACAGGTCCCAACAAAGGTCGCATTATTTATTGTCTATACTATTTCCTTAAGTGTTCCTAACATTAGGTACATTCCGAATATATGATAACATTTTAGTGGAATAATTGATTATAAACTACTAGCTTTCTCCTCCAGCTCAGCTCGCGTGTGTAAAGTAACCTATGTCCTTCTACGCACTCCACACTTTATGCATGCAAAATTTCATGGAGATCGGTTTAAATAGTTTTAACGGGAAAGGCGGACAAACAAACACTTTCACATTACTTAATTTATAAGTGTATTTTTTTATAAGTAGACGTATCAAGAGTGTATACCTACATTTATTGCAGTACCTAAAGAAGTGGACTATAGAAATGTTATGTCAGAATAATCTCCAAAAACTAATGTCTTTTGTTTCAGAGGGACGACCGATCGCTTCTAGCTCAATTCTTCTTCGCGGACGACGCCCTCAACATGGTCGCCGCAGAGTTGGACTCCTTCGACGGCCGGAAGGACCCCGAGCGGTGCTCCACGCTCGTCAACCAGCTCCGCCATGCACAGGTATAGTATTTTTAGTTGAACCCGAATCATTAACACATACTTTTTTAAAGAATTCGTCTTTACTGACTGTCATCTAAATTTAGATAAAATATATGTTCGGCAGAAATCGCTACTACAGCAGAACCCTTCTTCAAAAAGAACTTGTTCGGTGGATTTCTATTTCTTGATATTTACAGCAAAACGAAAAAATCTTTGGATAAAAGGCAGGTAGAGTCTAATCATGCGCTAAGCTCGACTCGTTTTGGCGGAGGCAATTCCGTGCCCCCAAATGTATAAATTCAGAATTACAGCTATTTTCATTTCCGTTTATTTTCATTTTCAAGGGACGTTCTTGAATAAAAGTGAACCTTGAAGCATGCCTAACAAAGTTAAACTATTGCGTGACGAGACTTGATGATCTTTTACGTTTATGAATGAAGTTGCAAACACATAGTGCAAGATACTTAAAAGATAATTAATGTTGATAATATGCAACACTTCATGCTTGGTCTGAAGGCCAGTAAATTTGATTCGGATGTGGGGAGAAAAATTACGTTTGCGTTGCGTCCTGTCTTGTCCGATACATCTTGCCTTGTAACAAGGAGGATGACTGTTACACCGCATTGAGAATGATCGTCATATTAGCCACTCTTCTAAAATCAATAAATAGATGAGGTTTTGATGAAGGTCGTCTAAGGTTCAGAGTGTTCCATCTGAAAACAATTTCTGTATTTATTCTTGGTATCATCTGTACTATTGTACTACCATAAATCTAATATTCTATCTATAATCTAATAAGCTTTCGAAAGCTAACATGTTTCAGGTTTGCAGACATAGACGCCAAACTAAGAACTACCCTTTGTTGTGGATTAAATTAAAATGCACTTGCTAGTGATTATAAAATATGATTTGTTTTTAATGATCATGGATCACGTGTAAATACAGTCTGTCCGTTCGGAAATGTACCTTGAATGTGGATTTGCGTAGTTGCGCTCAGTGACTCACCCGTGGAGGTCGACACGATAACGTCACTACGCAATGTCATTATGCTCCATATGGCTTTGTTGCAAAACGCTTGATCCACCAATTGTAAAAGTAAGGGTGTTTCTCCCTGCCTTCTTTTTATTCTAGCCCTTATCCTTACCTTCCTTTTCTAACGTTGAAAGAGTTTTTATGAGCGTTTCAGAATTTCCGAAGATTAGCCCTTACAAGTCAAAGTTACAAACTTCACTTGCTATAAACAGGTTATAATAAGTAAAAGTACTTATAGATTAATCTGTTCTATAAATGTCATATTATACAAAAAATATGTTATCCGGCCTGCTTGATACGTTAGTGTCCTTTATGCTTTGATGTATAATTTCTAAGAAAGGAGCGTCCATAACTGTTATCTCATTTACAATGAAGCGGTTGCAGTATTATTTTAAGTCTTATCGTCGAGCACACAAAACAATACATTTCGAAACTCAAGCATAATTTTATCACACATACTTAATTGTTTTATCACGAAATGCAACGACAGGTTTAAGGTACCAAGGCATTTATGTAACGTGCATGTAGGGGTAACGTACAAACGCAGAACCAAAATGTGGAATTTTAAAAACATTATGAAGTACCATTTTCCATACTTGAGAATGCAATTCTAATTCTAATTTTTTATTCATTATTATGGGACATGTCAATCCAGATTCATTATTATCAGAAATTATCATTTAAAAAGCATCTGGGAAATATTACATTTTGTTATTTCAACTTCCAGATTTTAAAGGCACGCAGACACAAAGTGTTTTTAGGATATGCACATAATGACCCTATTAATATTTGTCGATAATCTCTCATATCACTCCTATACCAGATTGGACATCTGGCGCACGCACGATATGACTTTCTACTTTCTTTTACTTCAAAACATGTAAGAAGAACAGTTGAATACTTAGAGCTTTTGAAACTTTTTGATGCTTTAAGCTTGCATATAATTTGGTGAAGAGTTTTTGAGTATGTGTGCAGAACAAGCATTAAATATTCTTCTGTACATAATGAACATACATTTATTGAAAATGCAATTCCATTGTGACAATAAACTAAGTTACATATAGAGACCTATATATGACCTGTATTTTGTACACCGGATAATAGTTTAACATTGTGCATTCTCGTCATATATTTAAATACATTTCTGATTAAAGATCACATGAGTATTTTTTTTACAAAAATTGCACTTTGCTTGATACGGTGAAAAAGACTATTATTATTTTTAAAGTATTTTATCCTTGTAGTTGTAGAGCCTATAAAAATAGTATTTCCAATGACTTGTTTGCTTAATATGATGCACCATAGGTCAGCAGAAACACATAAAACTACATCGTATTGCCAACCAGTTGTGCAATCTTGTTAAAGTGCTTTTCTATTTCCATACGCATTTCAATAAGATCCTCCGTCGGGATGCCCTTTCTGTTTTATTTATAGTTAATCTTTATATTTTATTGTAAAAAAATCTGTGGACCACATAATGTGGATCTACATCTTATATTCTTTACAACATATTATAATATAACATATAATCACGTCTATATCGTGCGGGGTAAGGTTTAGGTTTAGAATAACTTTAACTTTATTCTCATAAGATTTACATAAAATAAATCACTTACTGAGAAAACAATATTTATATAAAGTATGGGCATGCATTTTATACAAAATAAATATAAATATAAAAAAACCAATAGCCTCGACACAGAGGGTATAGAATAATAAATATGAAAAAAAATAGTAGGGTAGATCTACGGAGCTACGGAGTGACGTCGTCTTCGTCATCGACTGCAAGCGATCGCGCCCGGCAACACAAGGATTACTTTATTCTAGATGTGTCAGCAATGAATTTAGTTTGTTTTTTTTTTTTTTTTTGTAATGTTATATTTGTTTGTTTTCCGCAAGGTGATGTAAGTTTGTTAATTATAAAAATCGTGTATATATGTTTTTAGTTTTCTTTTAAAAATAGCTATTGATTTTACTCCTTTCATCTCTTTTGGTAGGTTATTATACATTTTCGCTCCTTCATATTGTATGTTAAATCTTCCATAGTTTGTTCTTGGAGTGCGTAGTATTAAATGGTTTGCGCTGCGTAGTTTGATTTTTTGTATTTCACTTTTTCTACGGAAAGATATTAGTGTGTGGACATGGTTATTTATAATTTTATATATTAACAGGCATGTGTAGTATAAGTATGTTTGCCTTATTGTCATTATTTTTGTATTTTTGTATATATTAACAGTAGGTGTTTTGAAGTCATAATTAAAAAGACATTTTATAAGTTTATTTTGAGCTACTTGTATTGTTTTTAAATTAGTTTGGTTTGCTGTACCCCAGATCTCAATCAAATAGTCTATATGCGGTTTTACTAGGGAGTTATAAATTTTTTATTTTATGTGGAAGGCAATTTGTTACTCCACGCAAAGTACCGGTTAATGAGGTTAGTTTAGCTTTGATTAAATTTATATGTTTATTCCAGTTAAGGTAGTGATCCAAATTGAGTCCAAGATATTTTTCACTAGTTGTTTGTTTAAGTTCTATGTCATTTATCTTAAGTTGTATTGGTTCACTTATTTTCTTGTTTTTTGCAGTGAATACGACATAATTTGTTTTATCGGCATTAACTGTAAGTAAATTTGACAAGAACCATTTATTTAATTTATTCAAGTCTTTTTGGGCTTTAGATATCATATTGTTAATTGAATTACCGTAATAGAATAAACTTGTGTCGTCTGCGTAGAGAGAGATATCTGCATTTAGGCCTATGTGTTGGATGTTATTGACATATATGAGGAACAGAAGTGGACCCAATATTGAACCTTGTGGGATACCGAAATCAATTTGACTGGTAGAACTTTGATGTATACCTATTTTGACTATTTGTCTACGATTTTCAAAATATGATCTGAACATATCGTGTGCCTTTCCAGATATACCAATGTCAGACAGTTTTTTGAGGAGTAATTTGTGGCTGATGGTATCAAACGCCTTTTTTAAGTCGATGAATATACCGATAACTATTTGTTTTTCATCAATTTTGTTTTTGATTTTGGTTACGAGGTCCACGGTCGCCGAGAGCGTATTCGATTTGGGTCTAAAACCATATTGTTTTTTGTACAGAAAGTCTATCGAGGTCAGATATTTTTCTAGGCGAAAATAAATTATTCTTTCAAATATTTTAGAAATAACAGGCAGAACCGAAATTGGGCGATAGTTACATGGGTCAGATTTACTACTGGACTTGTAGATAGGTGTAACTTTGGCAAGTTTTAGGGAATCCGGGAAAACTCCTCGTTCCAGACAATAATTTATACAGTCCGTGAGGGGAATGAGGATTACGTTCTTCAGACACTTAATTGTTTTTGGGCTGATTCCGTCAATACCGGAACTCGTATTGGGGTCCAGATCATCAATTATCTGACTGATTTCGTCTGCGGTTGCCGGTGCGAAGTTCGTGAGTTCAGTAGATCTCGTTGCAGATGCACGTGAAGTACGAGTGCCGGCTAATCGATTTTTCGGGATTTGGGAAGCAAGAGTTGAGCCAATGGTGGAAAAGAAGCGATTGAAACATTCGCAAATTTCTTGTTCATCCGTTACTGTCGCTGAGTCCATGACAAGTTTGTTCAGCTTCACAGGATCTCTTCTTTTGTTGTTAGCCAATTCTTGAATAGCCCTCCACATCTTCTTCGGTTTGCTTGTGTGTTCTTTGAAGTACTTAAAGTAATACGATTTTTTAGTTTTCTGTATGTTGTTGAATGCTTTAGATCTAGCAACTTTAAATTCTTTTTCCAAAAATATATTTTGTGGGTTCGTTTTGTAATTTTGCCATATTTCATTTCTGTTATTTATGTCTTTCATTATGTCTTTATTAATCTAGTCCTGTCGCGGGGGATTAAGTAATTTTGATTTAGTAGTTTTACATTCAGACAACATAATGTGGATCTATATCTTATATTCTTTACAACATATTATAATATAACATATAATCACGTCTATATCGTGCGGGGTAAACAGAGCCAACAGTCATCAAAAGATTGAAAGGCCACGCTACGCCGCTTGGCTTATTAATAGTATTGAGATTCAAACATGGAAAAGAGATTTAGTGGTCCTATTCTTTTTTATATTGGTGCCGGGAATCACACGGTACAATTTTTTGCAATGGTTACTAAATATAATTAAAATCAACTTTATATGAATTGGCGGGACAAAGTATTTGTGTTTTGACCGCCAGTGAAACTTGCTCGAAATTGGTTTCATATGACCAAGTTTTAGCGTAGGTACTCGTAACTTGCCGGTCCAATAACCATATGACGAATGAAAACCAATGTCAGGAAACTATCCGCGTCCGAACTCCGACCGAATATGAAATTCACAAATTTTTTAATTTCTTTGACTATCGTATAATTAAACCAAACTTGAGATTTATTAAAAAAAGAGATAGCATTAATTCCGCAATGGTGGTGCCGCAAAAATGTGTAAAATATCTCGTGGCTAGAACAACAATTAGTTTTATCCTACTACCAAGTGCTACTGTCCTTTTTCATGCAATCTAAGAGTGTTGGTGGAAGATAGGTTTCATACTTGAATTTCCTAGATTCAACATACATACTACATACATAAAATCACGCCTTTTCCCGGAGGGGTAGGCAGAGACTAGATCTTTCCACTTGCCACGATCTCTACATACTTCCTTCGCGTGGATGAACTACATTCATATTGATCCAAATTTGTCTTTTTTGTCAAAAACGTATGATAACTTCGCCACGGGTAAGTTCCTTGTGATAATGTTTAGGTAGACTTCTCAGATAATATAACATTTAATTTTTTGTTATATTGAAATCTCTTTGGAAAGTAAACGAAACCGCAGTCGATGGCTAGTCAATAAATTTTACTCCACTTTCGAAGCTGTATCGACTTACTGGTTCCAACACTGCCGCGTTTCTAGAAAGCGTGCGTCCCTCTTACATTTTATTATTATTGCTTATAATAATGCGAAAATGGTCGTTGGCGAAACCGATTAGGTGACTATTAGGTAGAAGAAATCCAGTCATATAATTTCATCCTTTTGAACCGTCGACACATATTACTAAACACCTTTAACTAATAAACGTATACCAAGTTTGTATGCCTAAGGGGGTAAACCAACGTCATGGTTCCAAGATTCGAAGTGCACGTTTATCTGGTTGTCTTTATTGGAATTGAGGTTCAGAAATAGTAACTGCACCCATCATGTATAATTAAAAAATCCTAAATCACAGCCTTTCTGTGGACAGTCTTCAGTACAGTTTGTGCGGAAAGAAAAGCAGATGGCACACACTATGATTTTTCTTTGCAACGAGAACAGCATGCAACCTCTTAAATTAATAAAAACAACTTGTTGTGATCATATAAACATCGTTATGATATTATACAAGACTTAAAGGCCACATTTAGTTGATCTCTCATTTTGGAATTGATATTAGTTCTGGTATGTTTTGATCTTACATAACGTAAGTTGAACAGGGATTACATCTTTTCACACTTACCACAATCCCTGCATGCTCTTTTACATACTGCATAATGTTTCGATCAACTCGAGAAATAATATGCTTGTAACACGTTTTACATGAGTAATATTTTTAAATTCTGAACAATGAAATCATTTCCGCGAATGTATGTGTTCAAGATAAAAATACCGTTGACATTTACTTTCGCATGCGAATGATTTGTTATTGTTATCATCTGACATACCTACTATGTGTATTATGCGTTCTACGTACCTACTGATATAGATACAAGTTTTTTTTCCGTGTCAATATTTGGATCTTTTGACCATTAAAATACATTTCTTTTTAGCAAGCAGTCTGGGTATTATATAATTGAGTAGACCAGTCAGTATGATGTCACTGAAGTGCAGGAGTATTCACGAACTTTGATTAAGCGTTTGTCTGCATGCAGGGCTACACAGTAAGTGTCCAATAGTTTGAAGAGAAACACCACTCAGAAAACCATTTACATAACTACCTCTCCTTGCTTGGGCCGACCTGAATCCGGAGAGTAATGGCGCCGGAGCCATTAAGCCTGACTTCCATGGCAGCCAAGACTGATCATGTCTTGGAGAAGCTTCTGTCAGCAGATAGGAGGATATATTATAGGGTATGTGGTTCATCATCAAGCCTTTACAGCTTCATCAGACGTTCAGAGTGCAAGTAGAGAAACAATCGCACTGGGTTTTGGTATTTATACGAGTGGCAATGAATAATTAATGATTAATTTGCATACTAATATTTTTTTATGCAAATTATTGGCAAACATGGAATTTATGCATCTGGCTCTTATACCCATACATACCGGCCGTCACAATTTTACATAGGTCTCAATTTTGTCGCAATTTACATTTTAGATGAAAAACGCTCAGAACCACGTAATAATTAGTACAGTTAAAGGCAGATATACCTGACATGACGCCCTCTATGGAAAAGAAATCAATTTATATTTATCTGCCTTCGCCTAAACTATTTAATTTCACGTTTTTATTTGCGAATAGACTTTGTTCTTACTTATTATTTTTTTAAAGTTAAAATATATATTTGCTGCCACCAGATGTTTGGCTATGAAGGTCAGTTCAACTTTAAATATATATGTCACATAGGTAAATTAATCCATCGTAACTACGCAGTACAATGGTACAGTAATACGCATAAAAAGCAGACGTAACAGCCAACATGTCGTCGAACTGGTTCGAATGGCCTGCCCAAACCGGCCGTGTTTTGCACTAATCGTTCACTCGCACTCTCATTTGAATATATTGGAATATTTGACACGGTTTCCTCACAAAGCGGTAAGGACGATGCAATTACCGCCGAAATATTTATTTTTAGGTAAATAAATGATAAATTTATCATTAAGCCAAATAGCTGAACGTGGCCATTCAGTCTTTTCAAGACTGTTGGCTCTGTCTACCCCGCAAGGGATATAGACGTGGCCATATGTAGGTATTTATGTATGTAAGTGATAAATCAGAGAAAATACCGTGCAAAATAATTTTTAATAAAATAAAATTATAATACTGTATGTAGGTCATTGTAGGTATATAATACAGTAAACATACATATATATAAAAGTTATTCAAAGGATATACATACTTATAAACTTGGGCTTCTTCTTTTGAGCGATGGGATGGCAACGACTCAAAGACTCGATCGATGAAAGTGACATTCGGAATCTCAAGAGACTGTTGGCTCGATTGTTTAAATAATAATTGAAAAAGACTAATATTATTCGCCACCTAAAATATTCGGTAAATATTATATCTTTGGTGGCTATCCATCATCATATCCTGAAGTTATGTTTAGTTCTAAAGCTAAAAAATGATTGGTTGGTAAAGGCAAAAGTTACAAAAGGACCGTACTTAGTCCAATAAAATTTCTAAATTACACTACGCCAAAAGTTGGTGTTGGTTTATGCATCGTATCTGTTTTATCTTGTCATGTATCACCGGTTTTCAATGCCACGTGCACTGGGGAATCCCTATTCCTAACAATTTCAATGGTAAATTTATTTTATCTAATTATATTTATTTTAGCAAAGTTTATATAAAGATTGTGTAAGTTTATCGATATCGTACAGACGTTTTTTTTTCTAAAATATATTATGAATCATATTTATAACTGTACGCTGCACGAAGAATAAAAATATAATCTCTTTGTTTTGCCATACCTAAAGTGTGCTATTATTTGGAAGATAAGAGATATTTCTCTTATCCTTGGCTTCTTCCCATGGTCGACTTCTTCTTCAAACAAAATGCTTTTTATTTTTGATTTGGACAACGCTTCACTAACAACAAGTTAAAAATGTTAATGAAAAGTCTAATCCATAAGTAAATATTCAGAGAAGGTCAGTTGCTTCAATGTCGTCGTGTTTTGTCGACTAATTCTTCCCATTTATTTGGGGTCGGCCTTCCTTGTCAGTTCTCTTCATGTTGCTCGGTCCACAGCTACACTTATAATCAAGAGTTGCTGCCTCACAACTTTCTCCACTGTAATTTGTAGATATGATCACTTTTGTTTAGGTACATAAAACTTTTGTATACAAAACATCAATAGAAGATAGAAATACATAGAAATATGGTATATAGTCACAGCTTCTTTCCAATAAATCTCTGCCAGCATTCCCATTGATTTCATTTTATTCTTCTTAGAAAAAGAATTTGGAACCTTCAGACTATATTATTCTATAGTAATACAATTTCCCGGTTACCCTTAATAATGATAAATTAGAAAAACGTAACCCCGCGGGGTGTCAGACCGTGAACTCGAGACGTGCTTCCACGTCTGTCGCCGAGGCCGATTTCATCAATACGATATCGTGAAATCAATAATGCTATTATTATGTTTAATGTCATTCAAAACTCGTTATTCGGTGTTGCCGGAAAGAGCGCATTTTAATGTTTAACGAAATGAATTAATGTGAATTGGCGTTGAAGACTTTCTCAGGGAGGGTTGTCGACAGGCAGTCAATTTATCGTATAACTGCCAACGCATTAAACAGTTACATAATGCAAATTTGAAGATACATTCAGTCGTCGGTGAACCGTTGCGTTTTAAGCAAACAACCCAGAATGTCATAGAAATACTCTATGAGAGAGTCAGAAGTTAAGTCTTGCCGTACCCACTTACGCTGAGATTCGTTTATACCTACTTATATACCTGAGAGAGCATATACAACAAAACTTATTGCAATTTGTTATATTTATTTTTTATGTGCAATAAAGAGTTTATAAACAAACAAACTTATTAAACAGGTGACTCCGTCTCATCTCTGTGACCCTATTTACAAGATTATGATAAAGAATTTTTAATAATAAGAAAGAAAATAAGATTTTATTACTTTTCATTACTTATTCACTTATAGCGCCTGAGAAAGAGAAGTTGTAGGTACTGTTTTTATTTGCTAAACATAACACGACGCTAACCCTTTCGAAATGATGTTTAATTTTTGTACTAATTCTTTTGTAGTATTAACATTTTTTAAACTCCCAATTTGCAGGACCGAGTGCTAAACATCACAAGTCAGATAATGGACCAGCTGCTAGGAGACGAGCGGGTGGCGCGCGGTTTTCGGGTCAAATTTCCCGAGGACGTGCTCCAGGATAATCTGGCTGGACAGCTGTGGTTTGGAGCTGAGGTATTACCTTTTATTCTATTGCTTACATTGCTAGTATTCGCTACTAGCATTATTATTATTATTATTTTTTCCATTTTATGCGGTCCATTTTGCGTATTTTCAAAGTTTCATTGGTTTAATAGAATAGTGTTATATCTGTGTAATTTGCCCCGGATATATATAAATATATACATCTGTAATCATTATCCTGGCGTTTGTCATGGCCACCACTACTACCACATCAAGTATGGCAGCGATATGATTCTTACGTCGATTGATACTTTTTTGGGGATTTTCTTTCTTTTTTTTTTCAATTCCTTAAATTATTTCCAACTTTCCAGTGCCTAGCAGCCGGCTCCTCCATAATGAACCGCGAGGAGGAATCGGCGGCCATGCGTCCCCTGGCCAAGGCTCTCACGCGCAGCCTCGAGACCGTGCGCTCTCTGCTCCGAGAGCAGTGTCTGAGACCGCGCGAGTTGGCGCTCTCGCAGCATGACGATATGCTGCACGAGAGCTTGAGGATATTTGACAGGTCTGTATCTTATTACTATATTTCTTTTATTGAAAAATTGTCGTCGAGTCCGAGTGAAACGTGAGAATGCCACTGTCTTTTTTAAAATTGAGCAAAGACGTTTATGACTCACAATCCCGCTCAAAATGTGTCCGAAACAAAACGTTTGTCCGTCCGTTCGAAAATGGATCTTAATATTATTAGGCCAAAATCCATCAAGCCATCATCTTCCTTTCCATCACGGTTAAGCATTCAAATTTAATATTAGACTGAACCTTTAGTAAGCATCTACTGCACAAGTGCTTTATAAGGACAGGTTTTATGATGACGGACTATTTTGGGTAAATAATTAAAGCATGACGTGACTTTTATAAACTAGTTTTGGCATAAAAATAGACATCAACAAAAAACCGGCCAGAAACTTGAATGAAAAAAATGACATAATTTTTACATATCATGTTTTTGTTTTTTAATTGTATATGCTGTTAATACTTTCCTTTTTATATTTTTACTTTTCAAAGGGTAACCAATCACCCTTTGGGACAACTTTTTAGTGTTCCGTAGTAACCTACCGTTATTGTTTCGCCATGTTACTGATGGAACTAAAGTTTATTATAACATTTTCTCTTCTGCACTTATGGTAAACAAAATCATTTTTCTCAAATTATCATTTGACTTCTATCTGCATGAGAGCTTAATAAGGTAGTGCACGCGGGCTCAAATAATGCGCACACACTTTTGTTTTCAAAATCCCTACGTTATAGTTATGGGGTAACAGCGAAACGTATAAGAAACTCAAGGTTTTAAAACATATAACCTACATACATACATATTATGTCACTCAATAGTCATGTTGTCAAATGTCATGTCAATCACGCCTCTTTCCCGGAGGGGTAGGCAGAGACTACCTCTTTCCACTTGCCACGATCTCTGCATACTTCCATAACATATAACATATATATTTATATATTTAGCGAATCGAGAGAAAAAAAAAATTTAAAGAGTAATGAGTCTAGAGGAAGCGGGAGGTCTGTAAGGATCGTAGCAAGTGGAGTTAAGAATTGAGGATATACCATTATCAATCTGGTCTTTTATTATATAAATATAATAATATTTGCAGACTGTTCGCGGAGTTTGAGCTGTGCTACGTCAGCGCCATGGTGAACGTGAAGACGCCGCACGAGTTCGAAGCCCAGCAGCTGATCTGCGTGCTGTTCTCTGAGAGCTTGCGGCGCGCGCTCAAGCAGAACTTGCTGACGCAGGAGCAGGTATCTTAAAGACCTTTCTTCTCAATTCTTGATATTACCGGTCAGAATGCATTGGTGACTACGTGTAATTGAAGATATAACCATAGGTATTTAGATTTCCCTATCCCTAGATTCCGCCATTATCAGAGTGAGAAATAAACAATGATGTAGAAGCTCATCAAATAGTCGTTCTGTTTACGAATTCAGCCTCTTAGGGATAATAATCAATCTTTCTCCTGGCGTTAGTCCCTGCATACATTCTCACCTTTCTGGAGAGGAACCTGGGTTTGCGGGACTTTGACCATGAGTTAGGATCGGGTATGTCAAGTCTATTTTACAATGTGCCTTTCACCTTATTGACTAGTTGCCTTAACTATGCAAACAATGGTGTCAGAATTTTTCTCCTAAACCGCAACAATTTTAGAACTCGCCAAGGCGTTTTAATCATATTCCTGTCTGAGAATTTCGATGTCCATGTTTAGTATTACAATGAAAATTGCCTGCAATGTGCATCAAAAATTGATTGTATTTTTTGTTATCCAGGTGGACTCCTACGATCCAGCGTTGATGTTCGCGGTGCCTCGCCTCGCCATAGTAAGCGGCCTCCTCATTTACTCCAGTGGGCCGTTGAGCATAGACAAACCGCCAGGTATGATTTCGTCACGGTAATTTTAGGGTTATCTATAGATTTAAATCTTACAAAAAATGTCCGAAATAAGCAAATTCGTTCAAAAAAGATATATTAGGTAGGTTAGTAGCATATCAACCTATCCAAAATCACTGCAAATTTGCCTATTATTACCGCGTCATAGAGTTCAATGCGGATAACTAGATATTTGGTTAACTCTATATGCTACATTTAGATTGAGATGTAGTCTCTTTGGTCGTGTCGTCGACTCTTAAACTACCTATGTAGTACATTTCTTGTACATATGTATTTGTTTCTCCCACTGTTTAATAAGAGGAACTTACCTTTCCTTTGTTTGTTGTTCTTGTTACATACATACATACATATGGTCACGTCTATATCCCTTGTGGGGTAGACAGAGCCAACAGTCCCGAAAAGACTGAATGGCCACGTTCAGCTATTTGGCCTAATGTTAGAATTGAGATTCAAACAGTGACAGGTTGCTAGCGCATTGCCTAAAAAGAAACCCAAGTTGTAGATAAGCCTATCCCTTAGTCGCCTTTTACGACATCCATGGGAAAGAGATGGAGTGGTCCTATTCTTTTTTGTATTGGTTCCGGGAATCACACGGCAAAATTCCATGGAAATAAAATAAAATAAATTATGTCTTGCTAGAGGTAACTCATAAGCTTAATATCGGGTCGTGATTTTCGCGAACTTATGAATTTTCTAAATGATTCATTGATTTTAGAACATTCTAATATTAGGTACTTTGACCCTTTACGACATTGTGAGAACGAAAAAAGAATAGGATTCGTTTCTTGTTGACAGCACTAATGTATTTGCATTGTTTTTCCCAGAGGAGATGTCGGACATGTTCCGGCCGTTCCGCACGCTGCTGCACAAGATCCGCTCGCTGCTGTGGACGCTGGAGCGGCGCGAGCTGTGCGCGCTGGAGCGGCTGCTGTGCACCAACGAGGGCGTGGCCGGCCTGGCCAGCCTCGACCTGCCACCAGGTCAGTATAACAGCTTTTCACGTTTTTATACTTAGTAGTACCTGGTTGACCGAGCGTTGCTCAGTTTTTTGTTTTTGGTAGAACGTGTTTCAATATTAGTCAAGTTTTGCAAACATCTTACTTTAGTATGTTTATATGTCTTGGGAAACGAGCTTTTCTCGAACCTAGGATTTTGATAAATCGATTCCTTGAGCCCCTAATCTGTAACTTTCATGAAAATCGTTGGAGCCGTTTCCGAGATCCTGATTATATATATATACAAGAATTGCTCGTTTAAATATATTAGATTAGATAGATACTAGATGACTTCCGAACAAGTGCTTAACGTGTTTTAAATGATTGCAATAAACGTGTACTAAACGAGTTATCAAGTGAACTAGGTGAGTACAATACCAGTACTAAAGAAGCATAAGATTGGCTCCCTCCTCTGGATATTGGACATGTTAATCTCACATATACGCATGTCACGGCATGTCATACATATATACAGAGTGCTAAATGTGTACTAAATTTAAGATTCTGAGGCCGCTATGTACTTTCAACTTACACAAATGTGTCGTTTCTGCGTCACGTGATAGACAAATAACAAACTAAACGAGGTCATGTCGCGTTTTGTGTATCAATAAGGACTTAGATAACTTGGCGAGCCTTGTCCCGAGCTGCAAATCTTTAGATTTTGACCATTTTCTGACGTATAAACCCACATAGATGATCCCTGCCGACGTCAATTCAGGCATGTTTAGATCTTCCTCTTACCTCTGAAATGAAATTGTTATAATGTAGACCTAACATTTAAGTCAAAAAATATTAACACTTACAATAAGTAGTTAGTTAATTACACCATTGATGTCACATTTGGTTTATGGATTTGTTCGAAAATTTACTTAAAGTGACTGTTTTTTAAACCTAGTATGTTTCAATCTTTTATTCGCTTTGCCAAAATTTATACTTTGGAAATGAAATCTTAACTACGTAGTTGGAAATGTCATAACTTTTGACGTTGCTGTGTGACCAAGATGGCGGCGGGGTCTGACTTTTTAATTAATCTTGTACTGCTCTGATGTCGCTACTCTATGTAACATTTATTTTAACAGAACCTTTTTATTTTCAGCTGCAGAGACGACAAACGATGAATCATGTCCTTACCCGGACATAGGCGAGTTCGTCTCCAGATTCTATGCGGACCACGCACACTGTCGAGATTTGTATACACAGAGGTATGGTTTTTATTTTTTACTATCATGTATTTGATATGAATAATAGTGGGAAAGGTTTTAATGCGCTAACTGCTTGCTACTCCTCCCGTGCTGCAATTTTATTTTTATTCAATTAATAAAATGAGGTGCAATCTAAATTCGATCAAATAATTCATTCATCTAAACGTGACCTTTAAATCTTGTTTGATTATTGGCGTTGTATAACTCGTGTTATAAGAGATACAGACACGGTACGTTTGTCGCGTTCTTAATGAGGAAACTCGACCTCCACCTCTTGACCACATTTGATCATCATAAGAAAACCTAAGCATAAAATTTTATCATTTTTCCCTAATTGTAAGAATAATTATATTGTGTATAATATTCCCCAGTTTGATCATCTCCTCGAAAATATATTTCGATTAGTTCCAGCGAACCGACAATAACGGACGGGGACTACCTTCCCGACAACATCGAGGTCATGACCCCCCTCATAGACGGCCTGCAGCGCCTCGCCGACGACCCGCAGCCCGGCAGCGAGCCGGAGCCCGACTCCGACGCGGAGCTCCGGCAGCGCCGCTCCGCAGGCACCGCCAGCACTGACACATTCCACGAAGAGAGATCTAGAAAGCAAAGCAGAGCGGACTCTAATGACCTAGCATCACTAAGGAATCTATCCACAAACGGCCTTATGATGTTCGATCCCTTAGTCATCAACGCGGCGTCGACGTCTACAGAGAGACAAATGCCTGACCACGATCTAGTGACGTCACTGAACGAACAAGTCACAGAAATAGCAGATCGTCTCTCGTCGATTGTCGCGAGCGATGTTGAAATCGAACATCAAAAGCATTCGTTCTCAACCAACGATATGCCACTCATAACTGAAGATTCAGAGTTCTTGGGGCCGAGGAACGAACAATTGAGTTGTATGCCTTCGACGAGCCACGGATATCTAATACCGAACGCGATAAACCACGACCCGGCGGTCATGTCCTTATCACACAATAATTCGGCCGTTTTCAATTCCGAGGAATTAGATATAAACGGTGCGATGATGAATAATGATCTCCCATTAATTATACCGGATAGCATCGACAGTGAAATTGTAAATACTAATATATCTATAGCCAATGCGAATTTGAGTTCTCTTCTGTTGACCAACGAGGAATACAGGCAGAACTTTCCAGATGAAACTAATGATGACAATGACAATACTAGTTTTCAATCAGCGAAGATGAATATGGATAGAGATGAAGAAAGGGTCAAGTTTATGTTAGGGTATGAAAGTGATCACGAATCGCCAGTAGATTCCGGTGTTAGCACAGAAAATACTAGTTTAGATAGATCGCCTGATACTGATCAAAGCAAGGATATAAAAGGGAATCATTTCATGAAACAAAACAGGGTACTAGATAGTCCTGATGAGAAAAACACCAAAAACACATTGGAAAGTTCATTTTCTGATGTGAATAATGACACTGTTAATATTAATTACGTCGAAGAAGATGCTATAAAGAATGAAGCTGGCTCGTCGAGTATAGATGTATTAAATAGGTTAAGTTCAGACGAGGAGGGGTTGAATGAGGCGACGAATGATAAAACACAAGACTGGGGCGCGAATGTGCCCGAAGAGGAATATATGACGATAGACGAAGTTATTACAGAGTTAAGAAGGCATAGAGAGTCGGATAAGAAAATTAGTTCGCTAGTTGAAGACAATAATATTAGTTGTAGTGGCGCGAACACTTCGCAGAGTTCATCGCGGCATAAGAAGAGAAAGAGTGGGAAGAGTAAGAGAAAGAAAAGTAAAATGTGGTCGCCAGCGATCGTGTTGTTGGATAGCAGAGCGGCGCAGAATAATAATCCTTTGAGGTTGAATTTGGACCATTTTGTGGACGAGAGGTAAGTTAATCTATTTGAAATGTTTATTACAGACGTTTCTACTCTGTTCTTACGTGCGATTTCGTGCCAGAATTGCCCATATGTTTTGATGCATTATAAGTTAGTACCTTTGGCCGCTCTATTCATGATATAGCTGCCGCCCAGGCAATTTGAACTTGTAGAAATTCTTCACTTTATATCAAAGTTATTTGTTTAAAATTTGGTCGAGCTTTTTATTTAAAATATTTTTGTGGTGTAACAATTCCGGGTACAAAATAATAAAAATATGTTCATTATCTTAATTGAAGTTCTAAGTTTTTTATGATATTTTTTCAGCGGAACATCTTGCGGCGCTTCGGAATGTGCGGACGATGAGCAAATAGCGTTAGCGCTGCAAGCGCAGGAGTTGGCGGCGAGACAACAAGCCAGGGAAAAGTTTACGTATGTACACTCTTTATATGCCAGTGGTTCATTCTTGCTCTCTGTCTGTAAACTATAGTCCAATCTAAATCATCTCTTTCAACTTTGAATTATTGTAAAGTTGACGTTATTGAAGAAATGCTCCAGTGCAGTTTATAACCGCTATAGCTTCTTTTGCACTGACGCTTTGGATGCGGCAGCTTAGTCAACATCTGTGGACGTCGAATAAAATAATGTTGTGAAACGAAAATCCCATAATAATGAATAACCGTTTTGAATTTTTAATATCAAAAAATATCTGCACACATTTTCTCTGCTTCTGTAATCCAGTAATTTGGTTTGGTTTGTAGAGCTGATCAGTTCTCGGATTCGATTATTGGTCCAACTTAGATTAATTTTAACTTTATCACAGATGTCCTAGGAGCATCTTAGACTTTTTTATGTTATCATATAAAGCACGTCCATCATACGTTAGCGCGTCATATGCATTTGAATAATCCCCTATGAATCATAAGTTACATCGGATCCACTCCTCATTATTATTATAACTTTAGTCCGTTGTTTCAGTTTAGTGGTTACGGCTGTAAGTAGCCTGTCAATAATGAGTTTTTTTTTTAAATATTGATTTATTGATTCCAGGTCAAGTGAAGACCTAATCCACCGTTTGTTCGTCTGCATCGCTGGCGTCGCTGACCAACTGCAAACAAACTTCGCTGCTGATCTCCGGAACATCCTCAAGTCGGTGTTCCTCATGAACCAGACTCCGGACACACCGGAGCCAACCCCGGACAAGCAGGACACCATCGAGTACGAGGCCACGGAGGACCAAGTCATCCAGAATGGTAATATATCACGTACTATATCAAATCAACTCGTCTGCTGATCTACGGAACATCCTCAAGTCGGTGTTCCTCATGAACCAGACTCCGGACACACCGGAGCCAACCCCGGACAAGCAGGACACCAGCGAGTACGAGGCCACGGAGGACCAAGTCATCCAGAATGGTAATATATCACGTACTATATCAAATCAACTCGTCTGCTGATCTACGGAACATCCTCAAGTCGGTGTTCCTCATGAACCAGACTCCGGACACACCGGAGCCAACCCCGGACAAGCAGGACACCATCGAGTACGAGGCCACGGAGGACCAAGTCATCCAGAATGGTAATATATCACGTACTATATCAAATCAACTCGTCTGCTGATCTACGGAACATCCTCAAGTCGGTGTTCCTCATGAACCAGACTCCGGACACACCGGAGCCAACCCCGGACAAGCAGGACACCATCGAGTACGAGGCCACGGAGGACCAAGTCATCCAGAATGGTAATATATCACGTACTATATCAAATCAACTCGTCTGCTGATCTACGGAACATCCTCAAGTCGGTGTTCCTCATGAACCAGACTCCGGACACACCGGAGCCAACCCCGGACAAGCAGGACACCATCGAGTACGAGGCCACGGAGGACCAAGTCATCCAGAATGGTAATATATCACGTACTATATCAAATCAACTCGTCTGCTGATCTACGGAACATCCTCAAGTCGGTGTTCCTCATGAACCAGACTCCGGACACACCGGAGCCAACCCCGGACAAGCAGGACACCATCGAGTACGAGGCCACGGAGGACCAAGTCATCCAGAATGGTAATATATCACGTCCCATATCAAATCAACTTGTCTGCTGATGTACTGAACATCCTGAAGTTGGTGTTCTCTATGAATCAGACTATAGATACTCCAGTGAAATATGTTTCACAGTCCAAAAAAAAAACCTGCTTAGTGAATTTTAAGTTAGACCAAGCCTTACATCTGAGCAAACCACTCACAATTTGGGGCAACAGTTTTTACGTGTTGCAATTACATATTTACATAACAGACGGAAATTCTAAAAGTCACATTTTTGGCTTCAGCTGTTCATATATATAGATGTTCTAGTACATCGGTCAGTTACAATTATAGTATACTAGAGACCGCCCGCGACTTCGTCCGCATGGAAAACCCTATCAATCCCGCGTAAACTTCGGGATATAAAGTAGTCTATATGTTATTCTGGGTCTTCAGCTACCTACATACCAAATTTCATCGTAATCGGTTCAGAAGTTTTCACGCAAAAGTTTGTATGTCAGTATGGACTGACATACAAACTTTCGCATTTATAATATTAGTAGGAAGTAGGATTTACTGATGGATTTATTTTATTATGTGTGGATTCCAGGCAGCTCATTTGACAGCGTATACTCGGCCGAGGAAGTGTACGCGGACAGCACATCAGACTCGACCCCTTCAGAATCGAACTCGCGTCTGGTCCGTCGGAACACGGTCAACGCGACCACTCTCGCCGCCGAAGAAGCACCGAGAAGGAAATCTGTCGATAACACCAGCCATTTGCAAGCTTCGGTGTCTACAGGAGATTTGACTTATACGTAAGTGATGTTATGAGTTATGATAGCCTAGTACTTAAAACGGTTGCTTTGAAGAAAATCTGTGGATAATACTAGTAATTTATTCGCAAGCGTCAGTGGAGATTTATGTTAAACGTGATCTTCTTATGAGTTATATTTGCCTGGTACCTTGGTAGAACGGTTTCTTCATTACAAAAAGAAATCGATTTCGTACATTTGGCATTGGATAAAGACTTATACGTAAGTGATCTGAAGTTGCATTATGTCGGCCTTGTACTATGGAAGAATGAACGTTTTCATAGTCTCATTTTCTCTTGTCTTTTCATAGCATATTTGAATGAATGATAAATTTATGATAAGCATATATTCTCACAGTGTTCTTTATCTGATCCCGACCTTCAGTAATCTCGAGAATTCAATCGAAAATACATTACGTTGTTAAATAGAGAGGAAAGGAATATTGATGATTTCGTGCAATTATTTTTTTTGGCAATATTTTTCTTTTACTGGTTTTAAACTATTTATAAATAATACAGGTTTCACACTTTCTTATATATCTCGAACGTTTCGAATGAATCATGTTACAATGATCCGTGGTCACCGAGCGACTGATAACCAGCCGGCTACTGTTCCGTATGCACTGTAGATTGTTCTTCCACCGCTAAGTTGTTAACATGCCGAGATGATTTATAATACATACATACATAAAATCACGCCTCTTTCCCGGAGGGGTAGGCAGAGACTACCTCTTTCCACTTGCCACGATCTCTGCATACTTCCTTCGCTTCATCCACATTCATAACTCTCTTCATGCAAGCTCGGCGGTTTCGGGTACTTTTGACCTGACCCTTTACCAAGACGCCCTTAATTTGATCAAGATACGTTCGTCTAGGTCTATAATTAATAGATAATATTTTTCTAAAAGTTTCAAATTGTTTGACATGACATTAAGAATACATTCAAAGGGAAATTGTCGCCTTACCTGTAGGTATTTAGTTATATTGATCTTTTGTTTGTCCCCCGCAGCCCCGCCCCCGCGCCCGCGGCGCCGGAGCGGCCGGAGCGGCTGCCGGAGTGGGTGCCGGACATCGCGGCGGCCGCCTGCATGCGCTGCCGGGCGCACTTCACCGCCTTCCGCAGGAGGCACCACTGTCGCAACTGCGGTCAGTCTCATGTTTAGTTTTTGTATCTTATTTCCTACTACACTGCCCTTAAGTTACTTACTTATGCCATATTTTAGCTTGTAAGGACCTGTACTTAAGAATTAAGTAGGGGTGTGCTTCGATCATACATACATATAATTACGTCTATATCCCTTGCGGGGTAGACAGAGCCAGTAGTCTTGAAAGACTGATAGGCTACTTTCAGCTGTTAGAATTGAGATTCAAATTTGCTTCGATCAATCAGTAATTTTTTTCTTAAATGTGTATGATTTAATTGAGTAAATATTATTTGTATAGTAACAAGACCATCATAACAATCATAAATATAAAATTGTTTTACCTCTTCAGGCAAAGTATTCTGCGCCTCGTGCAGTTCAAACTCTATTCCGCTACCACGATTTGGCCAATTGAAGCCGGTGAGAGTCTGCGAAGAGTGCTTCACCACCAACCGGAACCAGACCCATCGGTGAAATACCCCACCTGTGGGTCTTACATGGGTACCTTCTGATTAATAGATGAAACCGTTATTTTGTTATATCATATAGTATAAAAATATTAATTGAATGTTTGAAAAATCCTCTATACGATTTGGTCCTGACCTGCCCCTATAGCCAAGTGTCAAACGCTCGGAAGCGTTCCAGTAGCCGCTGACGCCTTAGATTATTATAGCGCTAGTTACCGCAGTTAGAATAAAAATTATACCATCTTTTTTTTAAGACATGTTTTTATGGTATTACTCCATCTAGTGATAAATCTATTTTTGGCTATCGCTTTGACGACAGCACTTTCGTTTGTCGATTGACATTTTGGCTAGAGGGGTTGACCATACAAAATGATACACCACGTAATTATACTATAAATGTGTGTTTGTAATTTTACTTTTATATGAATAAATAATGACAATCCTGGCAACTCCGTACAGAGTTTACAAGATTATGACACTAGATGGCAACACAGTGACGTCGAGTCTCAAAGCCTGTTGTAATTATGGACATCTGTTGCGAATCTGAAAATCAAACATTGGCGATAATACAACAGAAAGTATCGGTTTATTTTATGTTTCATTTTGTTATTGGATATATATTTTTAGGACATATTTCTTTTCAACTTTCGTGAATAACCGCGTTCGATCGGCCGTTATAGGTTAATTTCCTGATATTTTGATAGCAGTTAGATGACTGACTTCATTCTCTTGCCATCTAGTGTATGTATTTTTTAAAAACCCCAATTTTAATATGTTTACTAATAAATGAAATGTGCATCACTGTCGATACGTCACATCCAAATAAATTTCAAATATAATTATAAAAAATTAGTAAGCGTCACTCTATGTCCCTACAATACTTTAAGTTTTATAATTTTTTTGTCCACACTATTAAAGATCTCAGATATATAAAATTTGACGATAAGTAATGTTATATAAATTTATATTGTCTTCCTAACAAGTGCAAATCTTTTAACGTTAAAACTAATAAATTTCTACTATATTTGAACTCTTGTTAATTTTGACACCATTCAGATTATCAGAAACTATATACTATTTAATCTTTTGTGATTTAAGATTTACAATAGTATACCATCAAGTCCATATGCCTATAGGTTAATATTACAGCGGAGGCTTGGTTTTAAAAAATCGGCCAACCAGGTTAAATTTTACCAAAAGTGGGTTGCTTTTATTGGTTGATTCTCACAAATCCGTATGAATTCATCCTGAATCACTTGTACGGCGTTCCAAAATCTATGTCTTTAAGTTATGGCCACATAAAAAGACATAATACGTTGATAATATTTTAACGTTTATCATAAAGAACATAACCGTAGTTTTGACGTCCATTTATTGTCCAAATCATTAAAAATTCCATGTTGACTGAGAGTATAATATTTTATTTTCTATTTTTAGGGTAGCTCTCTAAATGTTAATTGTGCTACTATATACTATGTTTATGTGTGTTAATATCACTTACGATCGCCGTGTGATTTATAATAAGTATGGGAAGTAATTAACTTTGAAAAATACTGACATAGCAAGTTCCAAACGGGAATATGACCTTGAATTTTTTCATACCTCCATATAATCATGGTAATTGGAAAGAGACGAAGGGAAACGAAAATCTGCTGATGTCAAAGAGATTTATAGAAAATAAAGTCTTGCGAGTTATTTTTTCATCCTGACATTTTTTTATTTATGTTGGTTTTGCAGTTTGGTTATAATTACCTTTTATGATAACAAAATTATAAGTATTGTTTGTTGATCTACTCTGTAAGAATAATTTTTTTTTTCGTTTGACATCCAAATGTTTTTCTTTTCTAAATGTTACTATCTATTTTCTGTAAATGCAAACAACGGCAAGGCGGTCGTGAGCTGTTTCGCCCCAAATTAAATCAGTAGGTTAAGTAGGAATGTTCAAATAAATGAATATATTTTAAGAATACCTGTAAATGATGTTTATATTTTTAACAAATACATATTACCTTCAATGTTAAAATACCATACCATTTTTAATTAATAATTATTGATTAAGGATAAAACTTTAAAAGATTCCATAATTTTTATATCCTATGGTGTTAGTTTAGGTATTTTTATGATAAGCCTTATGAAAATGTATGTAAATTTTGTAAAGATATGTTAAGTATAGACCATACAATGATAGCTACTGTTTCATAGTTTCTTTTTGTATATTATAACAATAATGTAAACTTTCCCATGCACATCTGACCTATGTTTTCAATATTGTATTCCATTAATATTGTTGAATATTTTAATCTTGTAAGTAAACGTCAGATATAAGGTAAATCAGTCGTTTTATTATTTAACTTACACCTTTCAATGTTACAGCGGTTATCAGCATATCCGCTTTCTTCGATTCATTTGTGAGATATGGGAAGATGATATATCTACGAACACAACAAGGCACTCCATTCGAAGCGTCAAAGATAGAAGTTAGACCTATAACCTGTGCTTAGGTTTTACTTTTTTTGCCGCTAAACGGAGAGATGGAAAGAGTGAAAATAGGATATAATATGCCTAGATGGGCTAGCAACCTGCCACTTTGAATCTGAATTTCATTATTTATTCATTGAAAAACGTGGACTTTTGTCTTTTCAAGACTTGGCTCTGTCTATCGGACAAGGGACATACACGTGATTGTATGTCTAGAATTAAATAATGCATTCACGGTGTCTAGCTATATCTATGTCTGTGGTAGCAGGTATTTATTAAGTACATACTGAGTATTTCAGAGGGCAACCGACCGTGAAATTTAATCAGTTTGCAAAATGTTATGATAAATACAAGTTGCATAGTATTGCGAAGGAATGTTTAAATCAACGTTTTTACATTTCGTGTTTATATTTTGTGAGTATGTCTTCTTTGAGTTTTAAAGAGCTGAGGCAATAAAATTTGATGACAAAGCCCAAAAATATTTGCTGCAAGCATTTTTTTTTTAGTTTCCCTAAACTTTCGGAATGACTCACGTAACTAAATAATTAAATTACGTTAAACATTTTATTTACGTAGGTATAATATCAATTATCCATCATCAATTTACATAATTGTATTAAAAATTAAGTGCCTGGAGTTACATTAAATATTTTTCCAATGAACTGATAGGGGGCGGTTAACAAAGACTAACAGAAACAAAAAGAGACAATTTATGTCTGTCTGTCTGGTACGATTACTTCGAAACTACTCAACGGATTTGAACGGGGTTTTCACAGGTGGATTATAAAGTTAATACTCAAATGATATTACTCCGGCGCCAACCTATAGCGGCAACATCTGGTTAAGATATAAATATTTGAATAAACTATTATTACAGTGCATACTATTCATAGTCAGCGCAAGATATTGGATGGCGATACAGTCTATGCGAAAAAACGATACGTGGTAAGTGTTACATAATGTATTGCAGTTGTATGTAGTCTGTGGAGAGTGCAACCTGGAACACGCAGAGACGAGAGACGAATAGACGAATAAATCGTTAGAATAGAATAGATTTATTTTCAAAATTGGATAAAAGGTATCACTTATTGACGTCACATCACTTAAATCTAATTATAACTACTACCGCTTCCAAAGCGCATGTGTAGAAGAAGCGGCGGAACAAACTACACGGACGTCAATTTACAAATATACATAGATGTCTTAAATCTAAATCGTAGACGAATGCACAGTGTCTACATTAAAAACATGAATGAATGTAGAACTAATTATACTAGTATCTGATCTAGAACTAGTTACTGTTTATTATAATACTCGTAGTATGTACAAACTAAGTTTTTGGCTCTAAGACTAAGAGTCGTACGTCCTGTATCTTGCCTCTTTTCCAGATGGTTAGGCTGAGATAGATCTTTCCACTTGTAAATATAACATTCATAAGTCTCATATTTATTTCTTTTAACTTAATAATTGTATAAACAACGTTGATACAATGGACGGATACTTACATTCTTATACTCACGTCTATATCCCTTGACGGTAGGCAGAGTCTTGCAAAGACTGAAAGGCGTCAAAAGTCACGTACAGCTGTATGGCTTAATGATGGAATTGAGGTTCAAATAGTGACAGGTTGCTAGCCCATTGCCTAAATGGGTAACAGTCTTCATGCAAGCTCGTCGATTTCGGGTACTCTTGACCTTTATGGTCTGTAAATAAAATATGAATCAGTGGTTTAACTCATATCCATGCGGACTTTTCCCTTACAAGGCGAGTAGAACTCGTACATTGCCAATTTTTGAATATTCTGCAGTTTTATTTGGGGCTAGTTCCCACTAGTTCAATTGGTCAGTTCAATCGTTGAACTAGTGAGACTTTTTTTTTCTCAGTAGTTCAACTTGGTACAACTCTCCCGAAAGTTGAATTACTGAGACAAAAAAGTTGTACTCACCTCTTTTTATAACACAAATTAGTTCAATTGGTCAGAACAACGATTGAACTGACCAATTGAACTAGTGGGAACTAGCCTTATTAGGTAGGGAAACTTCATTTAATTTTCCAGGTGTATTTAGTAAAAGCTTTAAGCGCCCAGTCTCCTGATGAGACCTGGCTCTGTGGGGGCGCTATCGTGACTAGTTTATTCATCCTGACCTCCTCGGCGTGTCTCGAAAGTGTTGATTACATATTCGCCATTTCTGGACTCTCGGAATATGTTAGGACAGAGGACTTACGGACGCATCCATGTACCAGAAAGACTAGGAAGAGAATCGTCATGACTTGTGTGCCGAAGTGTAGGTATTCTTTATGTCAATCACGTCAATGTTGTTTACGAGGTTGACAAATTCAAATTCAAAATTTTTATTCATTATTATAGGATACTATTATATCGCTTAATAATTGTCGTATGGTTTAACAACATTGGTTGACGTCAAATAAATTACTTAAAAACTAAGTTTACTGCCGCTTCCAAGGCGTCAGTGCAGAAGAAGCGGTAACAAACTGCACTGCAGCATTTTCTTCAACAACGTCAACTTCACAATATTAAATTATACTTAGAATACTTAGAATAGAATGTGGCCAACAGAGCCAAGTCTCGTGAAGACTGAAAGGCCACGTTCAGCTTTATGGCTCAATGATGGAATTGATATTGAAATAGTGACAGGTTGTTCGACCATCGCCCAAAAAACGATGCTAAGTTTATTGCCTTTTACGACATCCATGGGAAAGAGATGGATTGGTCCTATAATTAAGTACCGGGAGCCACACGATACAACTGCTAGGTATTTTACATAAAATACCAATCACGTCTTTTATTTGTTATGGGCAGACAGAGCCAAGGTTTGATGATAAAATTGAGATTCAGATAGGTAATTATTTACGGATATTGCTGTTATTTTAAGTGATGTTTTAGCTGCTAGCAACCGGCATATCACCTCAAATAGCAATCCCAAGTTTATAAGCCTTTCCCTTGTTTGAAATTAAGTAAATGAAAAAGACGTGTCTATATCTATGTACTTAGGTAGTCTGATCTTGTTTTTGGTTTGCTTCTAAAATATTAACATAATCACATTCGTGCTCAAATTACAGCTTACGACTTCGACGAAAACATCGAATATTGGTCCAATATCGACATAGCGCTCGCTAAAGTGGAATCCGAGTTTGATTTCAACTCAGCGCCACCTGAATGTAGTTACCCGCCCAATTTTATCGACATCAACTTTGATCCCAAATACCAAAATCCAGGAATCGATGTGCAGGTCTATGGATGGGGCCACAACTTGACTTGGAAACCGGTTAGTCAGTCATTCTGTAGTTAACCGCAACTCCGCCCGCGTTATACTTAAATTCCCGTTTCTGTCCGACAGAAATGCTATGTTACTCCCGAAGTTTTGTCTGTTGTATCATTAATTCTTTTGAGGCGATGGACTAGCAACCTGCCACTATTGAGTCTCAATTCCATCATTTTGACATACAGCTTACCGTATGGCCTTTCAGTCTTTTCATACCCGTGGGCTTTGTCTATCCCGCAAGGGATATAGACGTGATTATATGTATGTATACGTAAATTTTTCTTTCAGCCTGAGGACAAATCAGATTTGAATGTAAAGTATTTACAATATGCGCCGTTAATAATACGGCAGAGAAGTGTATGTCATAAAGCTTACGCCAATCTTAATCTTACCAAAATTATCGACAACAATATGCTGTGTAAGTTTATTTTTATTATTTAAATCTATACTAATATTATAAAGCTGAAGAGTATGTTTGTTTGTTTGAACGCGCTAATCTCAAGAACTACTTGTTCTACCTAATAGAAACATTCTTTTTGCGTTGAATAGACCATTTATCGAGGAAGGGTTTAGGCTATATAACATCACGCTGTAACTATAAGAAGCAAAGAAATAATGAAAAATGTGAAAAAAAAAACGGGAAAAATTATTCATCCTTGAGAGCTTCAATAATGCCCAAAATAACTATACCACGCGGATCAAGTCGCGGGCACAGCTTGTTTCATATAAGCCAATTAATCACAACAATGTATTCTCTCGTCCACATTATTATTCGTTGTTCAAGCAAATGCTCCAGTGCAGTTTGTCACCGCTTCTTCTGTACTGACGCTTTGGATGCGGAAGTAAACTTAATTTTAACTAATTTATTTGACGTCAACCAATGTTATGAAACCAAACGACATATTAAGTAATATATAAGTGTCCCATAATAATGAATAATAGTTCAAAACTAAATCGATCTCCATGAAATTTTGTATACATATGTATAGTGCGAAGCAGGACATAGGGTATTGTATTATTATGATTTACGGGCTAGACAGAGCCAATAGTCTATGATGCTAATTGAATGACATTGACAGTGTTAGCGCTGATAATATTAAAATTAAACTTACCATTAAAAGATTTTTTAGAACAGGCGTTGACGCACCAGGAAATATAGACGACCAAGGGAACATAATTCACAGAGCGAATCCTGTTGAGGAGCAATGTGTTACTGAGATCGAAAAACAACGCGGCATCAAAGGAGTACTGGTTGGTACATACATACATACATACATATGGTCACGTCTATATCCCTTGTGGGCTAGACAGAGCCAACAGTCTTGAAAAGACTGAATGGCCACGTTTAGCTATTTTACTGGTTGGTCTATTCATATATTTGGAAATCAATATATCATCAAAATCATTATCATCTTATACATGCAGAAAGTTAATTGAAAGTGTGTCTGTACATTAAATATTTTTTTTTAATATTAAAACTATCTTGCCATATTTAATCATGATTGTGCTAGCCTGGGTCTTCGTTGTTTATTAGAGTACTTATATTGTTTTTGTCACCATTTAAACATATGAAATGCAAATGGTATAAAGAGTAATAAATTAATTTCTGTTCAAAGTACATAATATTTTTTTACATTTAATAACACCTTATATTTTAAACAGTGCAAAAATAACTCGTTTTCCGATAACACAAGAAGATATGCAACAACTGATGGAAAGGTTCTTCGAGGAAAGGGAATCTGTCAGGTAACCTTTCATTGATAGCCGACAAATCATCAGAACCGTGTGCCGTGTAGTTCCCGGCACCAAAAAAAAAAAGAATAGGACCACTCCCTCTCATACCCATGGATGTCGTAAAAGGCAGCTAAGGGATTAGCTTATAAACTTGAGATTCTTCTTTTAGGCGATGGGCTAGCAACCTGCTACATCATCTCTGGCTATCCCTCCTCCTCCGTGAATTTGTAAGTGATTTGATCAGCGCCATCTAGTGGTAACGCGATGGCACTAATGCAATTCCATACAAATTCGTGATGACTTGCTCGACGCGTTTGATCGAGTAAAACTCGCACTAACCCCTATGTCCCATACTGGACCCTGGTTAACGTTGCGCTTAGTACTTAGATGAGTTTGCCTTTTCTTTAGACGTCTTTAACGATATCCATAGGAAAATATGGAGACCTATTACAAATATAGAGTTCACCCTTTATTACAGATTCTATGACTTGACGCTATTACGTTTAAAACTGATGAAGAGTATGGAGAAAGAGGACAATGTTGGCGGCAATGACGCCCTGGAACTGAATCTGGTTTTATTGATGATCTGACTGACCCATTAGATCCTGAAGCCCTTTAAAAGTTCAATAATAAAATAGATAGTGCCGTGTGGTTCCCGGCACCAATATAAAAAAGAATAGGATCACTCCATCTCTTTCCCATGGATGTCGATAAAGGCGACTAAGGGATAAGGGAAAGGCTTACAAAATTGCGATCCTTTTTTAAGGCGATGGGCTAGCAACCTGTCACTGTTTGGATCTCAATTCCATCATTTAGCCGAGCAGCTGAACGTGGCCATTCAGTCTTTTCGGGACTATAGGCTCTGTCTACCCCGTAAGGAAAATAGACGTGACTATATGTATGTATGTATGTATGATTATAATTTCAGAACGACCATGGCGGACCTCTCGTTACGTTTATAGGCAATCGGGAATACCTCATTGGCGTGGCGTCTCTTTACAGAGTCACTGCCTCTTCGAGATGTGTGGGGCCATTTCTCTTCACAAGCACCCAATGTAATGGGCTGTTTCTCAGTTGTGTCCTCAATGAGACCGTATTACAGTAAGATATCATATATATAATCTATATAAAATCAGGTATTTATTCCTTACGGGATAGACAGAGACAATAGCCTTGGAATGTAAGGGCACGTTCAGCTATATGGCTTAATGATGGAATTGAAATACTAACAGGTTGCTAGCCCCACGCTTACAAAAAGAATCCCAAGTCAATTAGCCCTTCCCTCTCGACTCATTGAAATCATTGGACACGATGAAAAGACGCAATGTCTTTTCATCGTGTCACTGCCTCTTCATTGTTTGTTGAACTCTTTCTGCCCACGAGCACCCAATGCAATGGATTGTTTAGTTGTGTTCTCAATTAAACTGAATCATGGTAAGAATAAACTGATTTATTTTTCTTCTTTGTCGCCTTAGTGTTACATTCCCACCTCTCTAAAGAAAAACCCGGGTTGCGCCTATGACCATTATTTTAGTACGCCATTTTTGGACCGCCATAAAAATTTTAATTATAAAAGACTGTACAATAGTAGAAGTGGTACCTAAGCTCTTTTGGTTTTGACATCATCATTTTAATTGTGCATAACTTGAAATATCATTCTTTATGCAAAATTTTTGTTTACAGGGATGTGAATTCAGTTTGCAATATCAAATCTTACGCAAGAGGTTTCGAAATCAGAAAAAAAATTATATCCTGGAGAAACCATCCTGAGGGGTATGTATTAAGCATTGTGTTTTGTATAGGTACTATAAAAAATTTTCCTTGTCAAGCAATCTTGTAAATGGCTATGAATAAATTTCTTCTTATTTTATTAAGTTTTAACACAGAGGTCGTCAAAATAAAAGAAAATAACTGCGTTTATTTATTTTCTAGGCCTGCTGCAAATGAAATCGACGACTGGGAAGCTTCTACCGCGGCGCCTTTGAGATTCAGGTCTAAAGAAATATCAATTTTAAGTTAGCAATGAGTCGTAATAGTCAACCCCGTCTGTGTTGCACGATATTTTAGTAATTTGAGTGGACCTATTCTTAATTGCCAGGAACCACACGGCACTGTGGTGTGGTCGTACACTGTGCAGTATAAATAGCAACTAATAATGAATGTAACTTTTCAAATTGATCTTATGCCTCGTATACGATCAGCCCTAATGAGAATCGTCCCTGAAAAATGATTTTATTTATTTGTTTATCTATATTGTACAGTAAAGTTTAAACTAAGATTTTAGAGTATTTGAGCTAATTATGGACTGTTGAGTGTTGTTCAATATTTATTCATCTATTTTTCAGGCCTGAAGATATGAGTAGCAGTAGTTCAAGAGAGTTATTTTCGGACTAAGGACACATTAGATACAATTAATAAAAAAAATATATATCATGAAGAATGGTCATCACCGCTGAAATTTTTTTAATATAATATGTGTAGGTTTTATTTCTCGGTTTCTCACAAGAGAATTAGTTTCATCAAAATCGGTCCATTACAAAGATATAGTTCTTATCATTGAATACCTACGTAAAAGATATTCATAGGTACTAATATTATAAATGTGAAAATGTGTTTCTGTGTTTGTTTTTCACGTCAAAACCACTAAACCAATCTCCATGAAATTTTGTATACATCCAGTGTGGAGTAACTAGAAGGGCAAAGCTGGTAATCTATACACGAGGATCTGTGCAGTCTCATGCCACAACATATTGTAATCAGTTTGGTGTTTGGTTGTTTAGTAGGTCAGCATTTACCGAATTCGACGCGCGAAACAGGTCAGATGGTTGCTAAATTTAACTCTTTTAACGTTCTCACAATGTCATAAAGGGTCAAATTAATATTAGAATGTTCTAAAATCAATGGATCTGTCATTTAGAAAATTCATAAGTTCGTGAAAATCACGACCCGATATTAAGCTTATGAGTTAAGTCTCGCAAGGCAAAATTTATTTTATTTAATTTCCATGGAATTTTGCAGAAGAGGGGTAGCCATATATTTAAAGTTGAAATTATTTTTTATAGTTAACTTAAACTATTTTTTCTACACGGCCACAATCTATGCAAAAGTCTGATCTTATGATTTTATGATTTCATTAATAAAGCAATAACAAAATTTATTTTAAATGGATTATAACAAAATTTAAAACTAATAATTGAACTATATGTACATAAAACAAATTAAATTTAAATTTGCTTATATATTTATTTTTGATACTTTTTACGGTAAAGTTTTATGACAAACCAAATAAATAAATATTTATGCTACTCGTACATAAACGTGATACAAGTATGTAAATACTTTCTAAGTCAGCTCAAGCGCTATCAAAACAGACATTTATCTTCTCGAAACAAATCGTCAAGATTCCTGAACGCACGTCCACTCCGTCCAGGAATCTCGTGATTCTCTAATTAAACAATTAATCAACTGTTCCTACAGCAATAAATTAAGACGAAGCAGTCAAACCTAAATCAGGACAGTTAACTTTTTGGCAGCAAACAAACGCCATGTTTTATGCGTTGTAATTGTAATTACTGTTTCAAAATAATGTGTATTTTTGATTATTAATATTAATAGTGTATTAGAACGCATATCTTGTTTTTCCCCCTTTATGTGGTAGACAAAGGCAACAATATTAAAAAAACCGAAAGGTATCGGTCAGCTAATGATGGAATTGATGTCAATGAATGTTTCAACTCATACCTAAACTCTTTCTTTTTCCTCCTATATATACTCAACTCTTTGGGAGGAGCCGGGGCGTACCTTTGACCGTGTTTCAGAATTGAGTGAGTCGAGTTTTAACGCGACAGTGACCTCATCTGACCTCCGCAGCCTTTATAGGAAAACCTATTTAACCCGTTGCCTGAAAGTGAAGGTTTCCTCATGATGTTTTCACTCACCGTAAAAGCATCCGTTCGCATTCAAACGAATGTACATAATAAAGAACAGGCATTAATAAATGACTGAAGATTTCAATCTGTGCCACCACGCGCACTGTTCACGCATTTTACTCAGGCACCTTATCCATTGGCCTACAGACGCCATCCATCCATATAATCACGTCTATATCCCTTGCGGGGTAGACAGAGCCTGCAATATTGAAAGGCTGACAGGCCACGTTCAGCCGTTTGGCCTAATGATAGAATTGAGATTCAAATAGTGACAGGTTGCTAGCCCATCGCCTAAAAGAAGAATCCCAAGCTTGCCTTATAGGTATCTATATAAGCTACAGACGCCCACTATCCATAACTCTATATGAACGTCTTAAGTAACTATTTGCGAATGTTAAACGATTTATATCGTATTATTAGTACATTTGCACTAAAAGTAATGGGTTTTGCAAAAATGCAAGTAATTTATAAAACCGATCACAAAGCGCAGTCAAAAAGTCGACTGCAGAAACGCTGCGCGCTTTCTTTAGATCAAGGTGGGTTTACGTGAAGAGCAACGGAAATTTAGACATGGCCTTTATTTTCGAAATTAATTAAAGAAATGTTTTTGTTTTGTATTTTAATTTGTATAATCATGCATATTTTCTGAGCAGTAAAGATATTATTTTTTGACAATACAGACCAAATTTTAATAGTGTGTGTGTTATAAAATATTTGAATTTAAGGCCTTCGCCACCTACCTACGTAGGTAGGAACGTACACCTTGGTCACACAATAATGTTTGTATGAAATAAAAATTGCGAAATAATTACCAAACTTCAGTTGTAAAATGAAATTACAAATTAGGTACATTATAAAATGAAAATAGAAACATTTTCAGGTGATCTAAACTTTCAAATCATTTTATAAACACACTTTTTGACAATGATTGCAAAATATTATCTAAAGGGCTCAATAAAGTTTTATAGAAAGTAAATAAATGATCTTTAAATTTCAAAAGATTATTAAATATCAGGTCTAAATAAATTTTAAGTCTATTTTAAATCTATAGACTATGCGGGACCTACAGTAGGATTAAACTTTAGTTCCTTCCTCGTGCTCCGTAATCCAAATTCAAAACGTTCGGGACTAAATCGCACGCGCGGCGCGATTTTTAGTTTTTTTAGCCCGCTTTTGTGTTCGCGGCGCTGTTAGAACATTTTGCATGTAAGATTTGAAGCTTTGTTCTTTGGACTTTTGCGCCGTATATATATATATATTATTCGTGTTTGTTTTATTGATTACAAGCATTTGCGAGCTTTCCTCGTAATTATTAAATTTTTCCTTGCCATGGAAAAAAATATGTTAGCTGTTTTAACCATTAGGATTTAATCAAAATTAGTAAAGCATGAAAGCGTAGCAGATATAAGCGTACCGACTGACAAACAAATTAGATAGATTATCTTTTATAATGTCACTAGGAATTGGTTTTGTCTTTCAGTTGTTTTTAACATAGTATTTGAACTCATAAACGTGTAATATTAGAAAAGAAAAAGTTGACTAACATATAACCTAACCATAAAATGTTTCTTTTAATTTAACTTCGATAAGATTTTAAGATTACATGATGAAGTTTAATAAAACTATACCTAAGAACTAAATCGAAAATGCGATTGCGCTGAGCTGAAAACAAAAGACGCCGCTGGTATTTATGTTAATTTCGTCAGATTAGCAAAAGTCATTAATCAAAAAACTTGTATTTAATCATGATAAATCGCCAATTAGTAGAAGACACGGTGAAATATCGGAGTCGTCGGAGCTCCGCGGAATAATTCATGAGCTTTCAGATTTATTGCATGTAATTTCTGATCGATTTATAAGAACCATAAATAAATTGTTGAATAAATTCATTGCAATTTGTAAAAACCTTAATGGTTTTTATTTTATCTTTTAAAACTATATATTTTATTTAAACATAATATATACTGCTTCCGAGCTGTCCGTTAGGGAGCGAAGCGACGAAATCGTGTGAGCCAGCTGCTTCCCTTACCGTGTAGGATGTAAAAGGTTATCAAGGGATATGTTCGTATATTTGAAATTCATTTTTTTACCGATGATCTAGTAACCTGTCTCTTATTGAATCTAAATTCTGACCATGGCCGTCCAGTTTTTAGTGATTTTTTGTTATGTCAATGTCATGGCTTGACGAAATAATATCAACTTACCATACAAATGAAAATGTCTAAATTGTGCCCTTATACTAAATTTCTCCTTAGTCTATGTTCTAGTAGTATTTTTAAATCCTTGATGTACATAAATAAATAAATGAAATTGCCTAGCATCAAATACAGCTAAGCGTGGCCTTTGTCATATTGAGACTGTAGGTCTTGCCTATCCCGCAAGGAATAAAGACGTGATTATATGTATGTAAATAGCCCAGGCTCTCAGCTAGTACATTGTCTGAATAGAAAGCAACAAAGCGATTGTTCCCATTGGTCGCCCTGTTCGTACAATTTGTAGTGCGGTAATTAAACTCTGGACTAAAATCAATCTACTTCTTCTACTCAGACAGCTTGTGATAAAACAACAATTGAAACAGAGGAATAGGGTTATAAACTTGAGACTTTTCTTTTAGGCGATGGGCTAGCAACCTGTCACCATTCAATCTCAAGTCTGTCTCGCAAGGGATATACACGTGATTATATGTATGTATGTATGTTGTCCCGGCTGCATCCTCGCCACTCTGGAGAGGAGCCCGGGATATACCTTTGACCTTGGATCCTAGCTTGGATGAGTCAAATTTTTAAACGACTCCACTCTGATCTTTGCAGGGGAACTTAACCCGTGTCGGATCGATCATGGTCACATCCAGTTGCCTGAATGTGCAGATTTCCTCACGATGTTTTCCCTCACCGTAGCTGGGATTCAGGTACCAAAAATAACTAACAACAGGTTATTAAATATAATACAACACTTATAACAGTCTAACAAAACAAAACATACAAAGTAGAAATAATTTACTAGCGAGCATCTAGCAAATTAGCTGTCCGAATTACATTAGTGTTAGGTGTTACGAGTAGTATGATTATTTTCTTATTTCCACTACCCTCTCATTCTCACGTATATGTACATTGGTATACTTGCCTCTAATAATGTATCCCAATTCAAAGTTATATGATAAATGATAAAGTTAATTTGTGATTTTAGATATCATTTTTAAGATTATCAACCTTTCAAATCAAGAAAATTGCGGAAGTAAAACCTCGCGAACTCTTCAAAATTGTGAATTTCTCAAAAACTACTTATTTGATTCGGATGTCCGTCCTACTACCTACAACGAACTTAAAAATCAGACAGTTCGACAGTTATCGCGTTACAAACACACATATAAAAAAACTATTTTCCCCTAGTTGATTGGGAAACTCCACTCGATTCGCCCGCTCGGTCGATAATATAACTACATTTGGAAAAATGAGCTTATGCGTTCTCCAGTGAATATATTCTCCGTGAACACAGACAAATCAACTAAATTAATCCAGATTAGCGCCGACATCGGATCGATACTAGCCAAATATTATTTTTGATTGCATACGTGCCTTATCTTTGGAATATCGTTAGATCTATAGAAATCGGAATAATATAAGACAAAAGAAATGCCACGTGTCAAATATATCTTAGAATTAAGATGTAAGCAAACGTCATGGTAAGTTGCTAAGTCACAATATGAATTGTGATTGATGTTTTCGTCAGTATTGAAATATTCGTCTCATTACTTTGTCGTTACTCACTTCAATGACTTTGTCTCAATTGTTTTAGCTCAAGCTTTAATCTCAATTCTTCAGTGATTACATTTATTTTCGATCTAAGAACAACACATGATGATCCTTTTTTTTCGCATTAACTGAAGACATATTGGATATTTCACGAGGCGCGTCTTCAACAACGCCATTTATTTTCTTTTGCGTATTATAATGTAGGTATGTTTTGTTTTTTTATTTAATTTAATATTTACAGCAGATATACATGGAGAGTGTGGAGGGAAAGGTCGGGGTGGGAAGACCTAGACGAACATATCTTGATCAAATTAAGGACGTCCTGGTAAAGGGTCAGGTCAAAAGTACCCGAAACCGCCGAGCTTGCATGAAGAGAGTTATGAATGTGGATGAAGCAAAGGAAGTATGCAGGGATCGAGGCAAGTGGAAAGAGGTAGTCTCTGCCTACCCCTCCGGGAAAGAGGCGTGATTTTATGTATGTATTTAATATTTACGAAAATAATATTTTTTGTTATATCCTTCTCCTTCTAATGAAATCAATACAATAACTCAGTTTTATCTCTTTTAGAGGTATCAATCAATCAATTTCATTAAACATAATATTAGTCCAGGTGATTCCCAATGGATCTACGAAATAATCTTGGCTCAAATAGATCAAAATCCTTAGTCGACAGGAATTATTAGTTGCGAACTCAATCATCTATTCTGAATATGAAAATCGATAATTTTGAATATGAATTATTGAGATAGTTTGTACTAGTAATTATGATTTATTAACATTAATAGTAGGTAGTATTTAAATGAAACAAGGTTCGTTAGATTTTCATTTGGGTGTTCTTAAACCAAAAAAGACATTGGTTCAAAATTTGAGTAGAAGTATTTGGAATCACCTTTAAATTTAAAATTGTAACAGTTATTATTTAAATGCCAGGACTTTATTTTATTTTTCGTACAATTTATCTATACCTACTATTAATTACCTAACATACGTTTCAATCACGGGCATAATTTTTGATTGTGTTGTCACGAGTAAATTTTATAACTTAATTGTTTAAAAAGTTTTGATTTAACACAAGCTTAGTCTTGGCTTCACTCGCATCCTTTTTTTCATGTAATACATACATATATATATTCATATAGTCAAGTCTATATTACTTGTAGCGTAGACAGAGCCAACAGTCTTGAAAATACTGAAAGGTCACGTTCAGCTGTATGGCTGTATGGCCGTCTTTACTTCCATTTTGTTGTGTTAATTTTTCTAGCATTAAATTTTTACCTTATTAGATTTACATATAATTGATTATTTAAGTGTTCTTCACTATGCTTGTAAGACATTTAAAAAAAATATTTGTAACCAACATATTTTTTATAAAACCTTGACCAGCTTTTATTTGCAATTAAATAAGCTTGGCCTCTAGAAATTCTACACAAAGTAAGAAGTCTAAAACATTTCAAGAAACAAAACAAAATAGAAGAAAATATTACCGAGGCAACAGCAGAAATGATTAAACAGACAACGAGAAAGCGTCTTAAAAATGCAATTTAAAAACAATAGCAGTTTTCTGTATACTGAACTGAGCTATTTAGCAACTAAGTTGGTATTATCAATCTACCGCGGCGGAAGAATATTTACGAGCAATAAAACAAGTACAATGTAAGAAATCTGTTCATGGCACTCACCCGACGACCTACTAATACTGCACTCGAATAGTTTATGCGCCTATCAAAAATAATCTTTCGTAAAGATTATTAAATAATTTACTTATTAAACTTTCAATTTTTTTTTTGCCTGGTGTTAGTCCTGTTTAGATCCCCACCTCTTTACCTTTTTTTTGCAAGAGATTACATAAGCGATAAGTCCGCCTTTGTACCATCATTGTTTGTCTTGTGCTGTTTTGAATGTTTTACTCTTATGGTGCAATAAAGAGTTTTATCTATTTATCTATCTCTGGAGAGGAGCCCGGGGTGCGGCTTTGACCATATTCCCGGATTGAGTAGTCATAGTCTTTTTACACAAAGCAACTGACCTCCGCCACCTGGATAAGGAAGCCTAATCCATATTGGATCATGGTTCCAATAATCTAAATGTGAAAATTTCCTAACGATGTTTTCCCTTACCGTAATATTATTACTTATAGTGGTAAGTACTCAAACTAATGTTCGGAAAAAAGTAAGTGGTACATAGCCGACGGCCGTGGTAGGAATTAATCCCGTGCCTACATGTTCATACTGACGCTCGTTATTATACACTTATCACATGTGTACCCCTAACTGCGTAGACCATTTGTTGCCAGCAGAGTAGAATAGCGCCATCGGGAGCAGCATTAAGTGGGAGGTGAGGAGGAGGGAAGGTGGGTAGCGTCGCTTCATACGCTACAACATAGTCCAGTATCAATAGACACTGTGGACACCATCCCTGCCCAGCGTGGTGACTTTGGGTAAAATCCTCCATTTCTGGGGATGCAGCAGTGGACTTTTACGAGCTGTTAAGGTAAGGTGAAGACAGAACCTAGAGATTGTGACAGTGTGGCTATTCACAAAACTGGAAAAAACCTTGTTCAACCTGATGATGTTAACGAGGAATTAAAAAAAGTGACATTAACTAAGGCTGACCAAATATCATATTGTAGACCTATGATGTCTTGAATGTGACATCTTACACGAATTGTTTGCTAATGATTAAGAAGCTTAAGACGAAGGGAAAGAATACGACCCGCCGAACACCTTTCCATGTACCTCGTCTGCGCAACCACGACCACTCTAACAAGAGTGTTCGACTAAGAAGAAGAAGCAATGAAATACCTTGATAGATAAAAAGCAGACTTCTCCACTCCAGTAGCGAATCTCAAGCCTGTATTGGTCAGGAGACGACGCCTCACATAGCAAACTATTGTGGCGCCCCCGATGACCTATTTGTTCGTTCGCCTGTCCACGGGGTAAGGCTGACGCTTAGCTGATGATACGCAACGGTTTGAAGATTAGCTAGTGTTCATATCTCTCTATACCTCTGATGGCGATAGAGATTTCTGTTTATTTTTTATAAATGGCTAGACACGGTTTCCTTAATGGTGGTTATGTGGGACACGAACTAACTAAACTACGGTTTCAATGCCAACGTATTGTGTTAAACTGTGCAATAGTCTCTTGCTTCAACCCTGCCAGAATTTATTCTATCCATAGAAATCGATGGTGCAAATTCTAGGGTCCTATCGACCGAAAACAGTCTGTTTGACTGTTTTAACAATGCGTTGTCCTGAAAGTAACACTGCTAGTAATTTTGTTTAAGGTCTTTGGACAGTTAGGCGCCTTTGCTGGTCATATCTTTTACCTGAAGATTGCTGTTTTATTCCAAACTGATTTGAAAGTAGAAAAGTAAAGGAAAATATAAAAAGTATCCGTTTGTCAACAAAAAGGTCGATTATAAATTTTATTTTTAATTCTTCTTGTTATTTATTAATTGTTCCACTGAATACTTATCCGCTCCAGTCAAACCGCAGCCTAAGGTCTCCTATATAATTATTTTTAGCCCACCGCCCCGTTCAATGGTTTAATTTTAACATCAATAGGCTATTGCCTTTATGAAATGCGTCATTGCTTCAAGATTAGTATCTTAAATCAGGGTTAACTTTGTTATCGAAACTCTAAATTAGGATCAAGGGTCTTCCCAAGTACTTTAGAGTTGGTAAAGTAAAATGTCATTGGGGATTAATGCGAGATAGGAAAACTGTTTACAAAAGGTACATTTCAATCAATATATATTTATGGTCCGATCGCACAAAACGAGGGTCAGAACCAATGCATTTCGAAAGCGGACCTGGACCAATTTTTTTGCACAAAAAACTCTTTAAGGTCCTCAATAAGTGTCCTCTACAGATAAAAATGAATTGATATTGCAAAAAAAGGGTCTATTTTTTATAAACACTACAAAAAGACTTTCTTAGTTTATCTCGTGGTGTACATACATACATTAATTCACGGTCTTATCCCTTACAGAGCCTTGAAAAGAAGGCCACGTTCAGCTTTATGGCTTAATGAAGGAAATGAGATTCAAACAGAAACAGGTTGCTAGCCCATCGCCTTGAAGAAGAATCCCAAATGTATTAGCTATATATACCACACCCTAATATCTGTGTATGTATATAAAAGTAAAAATAGAAAGAAAAATTAATACTGACTTGAAAATCTAAAAAGAAAGACTTAAGAATATTTGCATGAAATTAAAATGTTGCCAAGAAAATACATTCACAAACAATCAATCAATTAAAGCAAGCAATTAATCATTCAGGGAATTTCTCAAAATCATTCCCAAAAAGGTAAAAGAAAAATATGTATAACTTTATTTTTTGTTTTGAAAAACAGTATTTTCCAATAATGTGGAAAAGATAATTAATTGTGAAATTAATTAATAACAAAAGATGAGTAGGTAATGCAAACTTTTTTTGTTAACTCGGTCAGTTTTGCGAGAAGAATCGCAGTTTCTAGCCAAAGAACCGGTCTGTTTGGCTTAGTGGTAGTGTGCCTGTGAACCATGTCCCGGATTCAATTCCCAGTCAGGTCATCAGAAAAAAATCTTTGTTTAGTCTAGCTCTTAGATCTTAATTAGTACCTATAAGTCATTATAAAATGTCGAATCTATGACTAAGCATATAATGATAAACTTATTTTATGACTAACTTCGTTTGTGTTATTTGCCCTGTATTATTTCAAGAAAAAAGGACCCTTAAAATGGGTGAACTAGGACAAATAATTAGGACAAGGTTGGGCAAATAGCTGTGATCTCATCATTGAATACAAATTAAAGTCTCAAGGGATTCCATCGCCAACTTGGTAATCCTCGGGAAACTTCCGCCTTTTTTAATTTCGGTTTGCTTAATCGAGTTTTGTTGGGTCCCGGGGTCCGATTACCACGCAATCGAATGAAGTTCACGTTCGAAAACCATTTCGGAACTCAATTGTTTTTGATGGCAAAGCAATTTTGTTATGTATTTTTAAATAATTAAATTTTTAAGACACGACTAAGGGAATAGAAGTAAATTGAAGTGTAGTGAAGAAAGACATATGTAGTGTTAACACTAGAGAGCGACTAAAAATTTGGAAAACTTTTTTTACGTCATTGCCTAAAGACAGCCATTTGGCTGTCACTATTTGAATCTCAATTCCATCATTAAAACATAAAGGAGAACGTGGTCATTTTAAAAAAATATCGGGTAGACAGCTTCCCCTTAAAGGATAAAGACGTGACCTGTTAGATATTTAACAAGAATCCCAAGATTTTACCTTCATTGATTTTAACAATCTGCGTCACATTTTGTTATTTTTTCCTACTAGACGGAAGAAGTATAATATCGAGTCCTCAAACTTAAACTCTTAGTACACCATTCGATATTCAGTCCCGTCGACTATATCTAGGTATATTCCTGTTAAATCTTACTTGGTGAATTGTAAACTACAGCGTTCATTCATTTCCAGAATAACATATTAAAGTCTAGACAACATTAATGGTAAGTGTAGACACATTTCTAATAAAGATTAATATAGGTATTTCAGTTTGTTTACTATTAAGTATCGTTATAAATTTAACACTTTCATTATACATATACTTGAGTTGTTTCCGATGTTATAAATAAACACTTGGAAATCCGTAGTAATCGGACTTATGTCTTATATTAATCAGATTGCTATGTTTTTATCAGTATTTTTATTGAAACTTCAATGCTGGTTGGGTACAAAGATAAAACATAGTTTATGTGTGTGGATTCTGTTCCTGTGCAGATTGTTTACTCAATCCAAAATTCTTATTTTAGGCGATGGACTAGCCTATCTGAATCTTAATTTCAGCTTCACGCTGAACGTGGGCCTTCGAATTTTTCAAGTCTGTCGGCTTTGTCTACCTCGATAAGCATAAAGACGTGCTGGACGTATGAATTTTCTACATTTATTTGCTTTGGAAGTAAAGGAAATCTGCTTGACTAATATTTGAGTTGGAATTAAAAGATACTTGATTATTTTGCAAGAGGATTCATTACTTTTTATCTTATTTTAAATTACAAATAAACGTGGCCTATTAGTCTTTATAAGACTGTTGGCTCTGTCTATCTGTGATATAGACGTGAATACATGTTGTATGTTTCTGGTTCATAGACAAAGGACTTCATAACAGGAGGCGGTAGAAGTTGTGTTGACGTCATTAAGTGATACCTCTTGTCCTATTTTGAAAATAAATCCTTGACCATCCCTCACATGTAGATATTGATTGATAGTATGTGACATAGCTCATTTAGTTTAGAATAATCTGAAACGTCATCTCAGTGCAAGTGGCACCAGTAATTGAACACAACATGCATTCAGATCCATTGACAAAATAACTAGTAAACAGAATAACCCTCTTTATGTAGTTATACTTGTTTAATGTGTTGTGTCATTAATATGCTTATAATAGATACGTGTATCTTAGTATTACGATACACGTATTATAAGCATATTAATGATTTCTTCATTCATCAATTTTATCAGCAAGGAGAGTAGTGTAATTGTGTATACATACCCCCATCTTGATTGTATTTGATCCAGCCTATCTGTTCTTTTTATAGCGTTAGTCCCTGTTAAATCCTCATATGAAAAAAGGCAGGGACACACTACACTTATGCCATGAACCTGGATTCGCTAAGACAGATTTTGATACGAAGGAATACTAGATACCACATCTATAGTTTCTGTAATCTGCAAGCAGGAATCACTTTTGTCTAAATTTATCTCATTGCATTCTTTGAGATTTCTTCATTTATGTGGGTTAAGTTTCGGTTTCATTATCTTGGATGTTCATAATTTGGATACCACATTTATAATGTCAATAATCTAAACCTAAGAATTATGATCACATTTTTCTTTGAGTTTTTTGTTTTTTCTTTACGGAGTTGGATACATAATCTTTTACGGTTATAATCCGGATACCACATCTGTAGTTACCATATTTTGCACCTAGGAATTACTTGTATGTATGCGTCGGCGCAATGCAGACGGTAACGGATCAGCTTGTATGTATGGGATGCGGTCCAGGCGGTGTAGGATTTGGCCTGATTCCTCGACGTCGGAGATTGCTTTTGAAACAAAGGATGAATGGGCTGAGTGGTTTGCTTGTATCAGTAGGCTTGTGTATGATACATCATAAACATAAACATATATGATCACGTCTTTATCCCTTACGGGGTAGACAGAGCCAACAGTCTTGAAAAGACTGATAGGCCACGTTCAGCTGTTTGGCTTAATGATAGAATTGAGATTCAAATAGTGACGGGTTGCTAGCCCATCGCCTAAAAGAAGAATCCCAAGTTTATAAGCCTATCTATCCCATGGGAACGAGATGGAGTGGTCCTATTCTTTTTTGTATTGGTGCCGGGAACCACACGGCACATCGGACATGATGATACATCACATACCTATAATCACGTCTTTATCCCTTACCGGTGAGTACAATCTCGAAAAGACTGGGAGGCTACGTTCAACTATATGGCTGTAGATAGAATTGGAATTTAAAATAGTGACAAGTTGTCCGTAGCCCGCCGCCTAAAATTTATCAGCCTAGCCCTTAGTCTTCTTTTACGACAACCATGGGGAATGGATGAATGGAGTGGCCCTATTCTAAAATGCCGGGAACCACACGGCGCACTCTTCTTCCTTCTTGTATTCATACCGGTTACAACCTCACCTCCAAAAAAAAGCCCGAGTTTTGTGAATTGTGTTAGTTAGCTTTTGTTTAAAACAAACAAAAACGACAAATAAATAAATAACAAATAAATACTAAAAGTACTCAAAATACTAAAAGCATGTCCTATATCTTAACGAAATATTCTGTATTTTTCCAATGTTTATATTCAATTAAATTCTTTAAAATGTAGCGTGATATACGAAGCTCTGCAACTTTCAAGTTGATGCTAACTCCACTCGTTTGTTCAGCTTTCGCGAGCTTTTTGTCACTCGGAGCTTTTAACTTTCCGCACGCTTTGTTAGAGACGTATGAGTATAATAAACATAGTCGTTTTATTTATATAAACCAGGTTTATTCATATAAATGTATACGTACTCTCTTTGGTTTCAGATGGAAGTCGTTTTGTGTAAAACCGGATTTACACCAACAAAAACATGGTCAAAGACCCACCCAGGGCTCCACTCCAGAAAGGTGAGGTTTTCACCGGGACTAATACCAGGAGTAAGATGAAGTATTTATAAGAACTTAATTCTGCCCCTGTAGATGGCACGCGCGATGCCGTTTTGATCGCGCGTAAAACTATCTCTGTAGTGTTTTACGTCATATAAAAAGCGAGACAGAGGTAGAGGTATTACGCCTTTGTTACTACCGGACATACAGGTCGCGTCACAAGATTCTAAGCCCACATTTGTAGGCCACTTTAAGTATATGTATTACAGCGACCTTAATACTTGTCAGCAAAGCCATGTTGAATTAAAGATGCAAAAACTTATTTCATTGGGCTTATATAGGTACTTTAAAAACATAACCGACTTTCTGTCCCAATCGGGTAAAGCTAAGTAGGATTAAGATCAAAGTCCTTGACACTCTCCAGCAGCCTGTACTCGTTCTGACAAGCATTGTTCATGAAGATCACGGACATAGATTTAGATAGATACCGCGAGTGAATTTATCTGTTTGTTTTACCTATTAGGGACTTTCAAGGTTAATAAGCATTATTTGAACTTGCGTGTACCATCTCAGACCTTATCTTGCTTATCATAAGGCAGATTATGGTCGACTTACTTAAAATTTTAACATATTCAAAAAAAAGCAAATATTCCTGCCTACTGTGAAATCCGCAGGACATTTTATATTTCAACTAACTATGCAGGTTTTCTAGTTAATAGCAAATATACTTATACAAGAAGTAAAACCGCTGGATCTAGAGATTTTAAAAAGGTTTTAAAGAGATGATTTCCCGAAATTGTGGTGATACTCGTTTTTCGCGGGCAGAGACGCAGGTATCTTCTAGTATTTTTATACTTCGGTGTATACCGTTGAGTTCCTAAAAGAGATGTATTTGTCATCCTTTTGGCATATGCAGTCGTGGGGTCTAGCTTAATGTATGTCTGTGAAGAACACCCATCGTAGGCTATTGTTCGAGATCTTCGTAATACAGATCTGACTGTATTACCTAAGTATCTGCTGACCTATATACAAGACTAGCTTTTGTCTGTGTCTTCACGTGAAGGTTAGGTCAGTTCTATAGAGAATGGACTAATAATTATTCAGATTTCGTGGTTACTATGGCACAATTACCTACTTAATATCTATTCTAAAACTTAAAACCGATTGGCCGAATTTAACTGATGTTTGTGTTGAAATGTTTGTCGTAGTCCTGAGAAGGTTTAAACGGGCGATGTAAAGTACACGGAACATTTAGTTATAATTATTAGAGAGAGTTAAATTATTTTTAAACTTTTCCTTTGTTATTTTTGACCTTTGTCCTAAGTTTCTAAGTAGACAATCACTTCGTTTCATGTAATTGACCAATGACGTAATTGATGACTTGGTCATAGGAGAGATCTGAAAAATTCTCTTTTTTTCTTATCTTTGTGTTATCTCAGTTGTCTCTCAGCTCCTAAGTTTTTAAAACAAAAAGACCAGCGGGATTCGAACCTTGGTCTCATTGTCACCTGGATCTTAGAACTCTTAGGCAAGAATAAAGTAAACGTAAATGCTGTTTATTTTTTATTATTATATTACCCATGAGATTCTTTTAAATAAAAATTTTTAGGCCGATTTCTATTTTAGGCGTTTTGTTAATAAATTTTTATCTTTTAATTTTTGTGACTTAAACTTAAAAAAATTAATTAATTGATCCTTTGAAATGTAAATTACTAATTATTTTACATTTTAAATTCGCTTCAACACTTCCGCCTACTTTATCAGACACACTTAATTTTTAACTTTTTCCCCACCTAAAGTTGAGTACGTCTATGGAATATTAATTTATAAAGTAAAAAAACAAATTTCCTTTAATACTGTTCAGGTATTCATTCAATGTCTGACTCAAGACTAAGTTAAGAAAAGAGTTGCGTTTAGACTCAAATTATCCAAATAATTCAATTCCTAGCGAAAGGTCAGGTCAAGAGTACCGAAAACTGACGAGCTTGCATGAAGAGAGTTATTAATGTGGATGAAATGAAAGAAGTATGCAAAGATCGTGGCAAGTAGACATACCTAATCTCTGTCGTAAAGCGTAATTTTTATGTAAGCAGATATGTATTAATAACTTCAAAATCTTTGATGATGAATTTGTTATTGGTCGCCACCTACGACATTTATATGAAGTTATAAAACCTACTACCTTTTATACGTAAACTGTTATGAATATAACATATTAGTTTTGAAAGTAAACATATTTCCTACATTTCAAACATGAATTTTCTCTTACAATACACATAAACTTTAAAAGCAACAAGACTGTAAAGTGCCTCAGAAACTAACAACACTGTAATGTTTCTTCCCTTTAAAAATTCACACACTATCGGTTCTATACATTTAAGGTTGAGACACAGTAAACTCTATAATTTTTTTTAAACATACATAAAATCACGCCTCTTACCCTTAAGGGTAGGCAGAGACTAGTACATCTTTCCACTTCCAATTATCCCTGCATACTACTTTCGCTTCATCCACATCCACATGACCAAACCAGTTAAGAACAATCTAATATAGGAGGGAATGCGTGTAAATTAAACAAAAGCTGAATCGATACTGATTTATTGATCATCAAGTATATAGTATATAATAGTATAACATATTACAATTAGGGCTACACTACACCACGGGGGTGCAAAAAGAATAAAAATAAAAATATTAGTTTTATTTTTATGATTATAAACAAATACAATGTTATATAGGTATTCGTGTAGGTTTCGTCGACGAAAATTACCTACTGTAAGAATATTAATTAATACAAAGTATACCTATGTGCTAAACAACACAGATAATCTTAATATTAGACGATTATATTATAGATATAGGTATGTATTTAGGTATACTGTTGACGACTACATTTTACAAGGTAAGTACAATTTTTTTTTTTTTTACATATTTAAGTATACGATTATTGTACATATTTAATAAATGTTAACATAATGTAAGTACTTAACGATGTATTATTGATATGACATAATAAACCTTTTTGTCCTATTTTTGTGTACTACGTCTACTTTATTATCATCTTTTGCAATTTTCACATTACATCCTAAATCTTCTATGACAGTAAAAGGACCGAAAAATTTACAATCTAACTTTTTACCTACTTCATTTTTAATTAATATTAAATCTCCAGTATTATATGATACATCATTTAATGTTTTATCATATAAACATTTCCTCTTTTCTTTACTATAAATTAAATTCTTACGAGCATCTTGAAGAGATACTTGTAAACGATGCTTTAAATGTAAAGGATAATTTTCTGGATTATACAAGGGTTCTATATTATTATTATTTCTAACTCTACAGGGAATTTTACTAGGTTTACCAAATACCAATTCAAACGGTGTGTAGTTCGTCTCTGTGTGAACAGTATTATTGTAGCTATAACACCAAAATGGAAGCCATTGACTCCACGTATCTTTTTGATCATCACAATGTATGCGTAAAAACGCACCTAGGCTCTTATGAGAAATTTCAATAGCTCCTAGCGATTCGTGGTGGTAAGCTGTAGATGTTAACTTTTCTATACCTAATAAATTACAAACCTGTTCCATTGTAGATGAGACAAACTCCGTTCCGCGATCTGTTGCAATAGTATCTGGTATTCCAAACCTAAGTATAAAATTATTGACAAACGCATGTGCAATACTTACCGTCTCTTTATTTTTTAAAGGATAAGCTTCGACAAACTTTGTTAATTCGCATTGGATTGTCAAGATATAGCGATTATCATCTGAGTCTCTCTCTAAAGGTCCACAAAGGTCTAAATAAATTTTCTCAAAAGCATTGGAAGCAGTTGTAGTTATCTCCATTGGCGCCTTGGTATATCTACAATGCTTCATTTTTTGACATTTGCTACATTTATTTACAAAATCCTTAATATCCTTATCTAAACCAGGCCAAAAAAATAACCTCTTAATGTTATTAGTCATTCTACGAATTCCAGCATGTCCACTGGTTGGTAACAAATGGAAGTCATGCAAAATATACTGTTTGTCTTCGTCATTCTCTATTCTCTTAACACTCTTTATTATATAAAATCGTGGACCGGTCCAATTCGTTCTATTATTTATTTCTTGTAACAAATCATTTATGAATGTTTTTATCTCATTATTTTTTACTATGCATAGTTCTTTTACTTTGATTATTTTACAAAATTCCATTAACTTAGTCACAAATTCGGCTCGCGTAAAATGTGCCCTAAAGTCAATGTTTATATAAATAGTATTCTTTATTTTGCAATAAATGAAACATTCTTTTTCTAAATCTACGTTATTTTTGCTCCTCAATTTATCTAAATCCTTTTTTTCTATAAAAGTCAATTCCATGTAATCGTTCGGTATTTTAAACAATTCCACAACTCGAGGCTGATCAGACCTTTCATCAGTGGGATTACTTAAAATAGAACTTTCACTACTTTCTTCCAAATTTTTACGTTGTCTCCTAGTCAAAACCATTATAATGTCTTCGTTCATGCTTTTCAATGTATCTGACGTAATATAAACTCTAGACAAAGCATCTGCAACACTATTATCTTTACCTTTTATATAGTTAATCTTGAAATCGTATTCTTCTAAAAGAAGTCTGAATTTTAAAAGTCTACTGGATGGGTCTTTCATTGAAAATAAGTAAACTAATGGTCTGTGATCTGTTAAAATTGTAAAATTTCTATTGTATAAATATGGTCTAAAATACTTTATTGCCCAGACTATAGCAAGTAATTCTTTCTGAATCGTAGGGTAATTTAATTCCGCTTTGTTTAAGGGTCTACTGGCATAAGCTATAGGTTTCATATTTTTATTACACAACACTGCTCCGACAGCAATACCGGAAGCATCAGTCTGTAAAATAAACTCATTACCTTCGGAAAAATCCGGAAAATCTAAAACAGGGGGTGAACTTAATTTTTCCTTTAATTTTTCAAATGCAACTGTACACTCTTCCGTCCACTTAAATACTTCATTTTTCCTTGTAAGCTTGTTTAAAGGTGCAGTTATTTCAGCAATTTTTTTTATAAATTTACGGTAGTAATTACAAAAGGCTACAAATCTTTTGATTTCGTCGGTATTAGTAGGTTTTGGATAATTTTTAACTACTTCAATTTTAGCTGGGTCAGGAAGTACACCCTTTTCAGAAACCAAATGTCCTAGATACAGTATTTCTTTCTTTAAGAATACACATTTTTGAGGATTTAATTTCAAATTAATTTTTCGAAGCCTTTCAAACACATCTGTTAAATTACGATTATGAATTTCAAGGTTACGGCCAAAAATTACAAGGTCATCTAAATATATGAAACATTTTTCATAGTTTAATCCTGACATCGCTATAGACATTACACGACTGAAAACACTTGGGCTAGCCCAATTTCCTATCTATTTTCAATCCCATGGGTAATTTTTTCATGTGGTACTTTCCTGTGCTCGTTGTGAACGATGTGCAGTTTCTACTGTCTTTATCTAAGCTTATTTGAAAATACCCTTGATATAAATCTAAATGTGTAAAGTAAATTGAACCTGCTAATGAATCCAATATGTCTGTTATATTGGGTAACGGGAATTTATCATCAACAATGCAATTATTTAATTTTCGGTAGTCAACAACAAAACGCCATTTTTTGTCTTTGCCATCCGATTTCTTTGGAACTAACATTATTGGACTAGACCACTCACTTCTAGACTCCTCAATGATATCATTGTCTAACATATTTTTTATCTGATTGTCTATCTCTTTTTTTAAAGATTGTGGTAACCTGTATTGCTTGACATAAACTGGTGTCGTGTTTGGTTTTAATGTAATAGACTGTTCATTAACATTTGCAGAAGATAACTTATCTCCTGGCAAAAAGAAAATATCTGCATATTTGGAACACAAAAGTTGAATTGAATCTCGTTCTTCAGTATTTAAATTTTTTAAATTTATTAAATCTAATAAACGTTTTGCTCGTTCTGAGTTTCTTGAGCAAGACTCGAATTTATATGTATCGTAATCTGACAACAAATGTAATTCTGGTTGAAATGTAGGCAACTCAATTTGATGTTCATTGGTGTTTAATATTTTAATTGGTATTCTATTATTTGTTACTCTAACTATAGATCCTGCCATGAACAAATTTTCCGCTAATTGCTTTGGATAAACAACATAATCCTTGTCACTACTAGAAGAAACATAAACATGATGGAATGATTCGCTTCGTGCTGGGATAAGTAACACTTCTCTAGAATAATCGATTGAATCATAAAGTGGCAAACAACATTCCATTCCGTTTTGGGATACAGTGACTACATTTGAGCTCAGATTGATATTTGAACCGTAGTAACACAGAAAGTCTAAGCCTAAAATTCCATCTGCCTGTAATGGTATGCTATCGAATACGTAAAACTTATGATTGAATACTATTCTAGAATGATCACTATTATGCTCCAAATTAAGATAAATATATCCTGCCGAACGAATTTGTCCGCCTATTCCGTTCACGATAGTGTCGTCTTTATTTAAAGTTACGTTTATAGGTAAAGAATCTCTTTTTATGACAGATAAAGATGCACCGCTATCAACCAAATAAAAATGTAATTTCCTATTAACATAAAAAGACAAAAATTTTGTTTTACCATCTAAAGTCAAAATGTTATGTTTAAGATCGAAAAAACTTTAATTCATTTGTACTAGATGTTTCGGGTTGAACCTCCTCATTCGTTTGTTCATTGTAAAATACACGATGATTCGAACCACGATTCGAAGAATTTTTCATATGTCCCCTACCACGGGTATTATAACGAGTACGATTCTGACCGCTTCTATTATTAAAATGTCCTCTATTAAAATTGTTAAACGAAGTGTTTTGACTGCCACGAAACTGATTTCCTTGTCTAAAATTTCTTACATTGTTATGCTGATACCTCGAATGTTGGAATCTGCCATGCTGCATGCGAGTATATTGAGGATACATACCTCTTCCACGGCGCGAGATCTGCATGATACCTGCTGAGGCCGTCGTCGAAGACGTTGCAGCTACCTCCTCGTCTTTAGCCGCCTGGATCGCGTCCTTGAGATGCTCGTAGTTTCGAGCTGTAATGATGGTGCTCAGACGGGAATCCCGCAGTCCATCTGAAAACCGTTTCACCGCCAACTTTTCATTCAAAGGTTTCAAAACAGCGTATTTTTCTGAATTACCCTCTGCTTGCGAAATTGTCAAATCGGAAAACAATTTTTCGATTTCTGCCCCATACTGATCAATTGTACGCCAACCCTGAGTAACATTTTGCAATCGCGAATGAATTGATGTAAAAGATTTTTTAGATAAAAGAAATTTTCTTAAGTCTTTAACAAGGTCACTTACAGATGAATATTCCTTTTGCATACGAAGTTTAGCATTTTCTGTAAGTCTGCTTTTCAGCACAAATTTTATCAAAATTTGTTTTCCTGGATTGGACAACATTTCAGCATACATTTCTATCGAGTCAATCATGTTTTTCGTATTATTTTCATTACTGTTCATTACAGAGATAAACTCACAGGCCGTCTTCAAATCAAACTCCATTTTTGAGTCTAAAAATTCAGCAGTTTCACTATAATTACTATCACTATCACTACTTATTTCCTCTTTAGGAGTTGAACATAAAAGTTTAATATTGTCGTACACACTACGAATTTCAGTTGTTATGGAGTTAATACTATCTACTGTTTTACTACTCAATCCTTTCTCTTGACACAAAACTTTTACAATACTATCACAACGTTTCAAAATTAAATCTGACTCACTTAATTTATTTTTTATAACGTTTCCCTTGTACCTAGATTTTCCTTTCTTAATCAAATACTTCTTTATTTGTATGATATCTTCCAAGCATTTTAATAATTCTCTTTCCATAACTTAGTATAAAATAGCAATAGAAAAAGTAATATAAAATTACGTACCATATTAATTCCCGTGAGCTCCAGTAGTAGTGGCACCGAGACGTATCATATATGGACATCGCTATGTAAACAATACACGGTAAAGTAATAATTTTGTTAAGTACTTATCATTATGAAATATTATTTATACCACAATTATGCTTTAGCTTTAACACTTTAATATGGATAAGAATAATTTGTATATAAGTATAAAACGTATAAGTATATTGGTAATTTAATATAGAGGTATAATTACTTAATGTCCACTAAATAGGTAGGTATCGTAATCCGTAAATTCTGCCGTATTCGCACTCAGTCCCGACTTTTATACCGCAACAACTCTTAATTTTTATTAACGTAACGCATCACTATATATATCACACTGTACACACCCGAGAGATTTAAAACGCACGTAGTAGGATGAACATCAGGACTGGGTCTGCTAGTCACGTAGTTGGTCGTCATCGTCAATCACGCTAGGCCTGGAACACAGGATCACCCCTATCCTGCTGCCGTCGTATGATACTAGAATATCTGGTCAATATTGCATCTCTAACTTCTTGTCGTATCACAAATCCCTGCCAATTTTTAAAAATTCTGTATATGAATATCAGGCCGCCCGTGGCCACCAAAACCAGCAGTAAGACCAAGATTATATTATTGGTGTTCATATATTTCTCGAATTGGGTCGTATTACTCCCTCCAGATGCAACTTGGGCAATCACCACATCCTCGTTCTTGTTAGATTGAGATGCACCCATTTTTCGTGAAATTTACCAAATTTCCTCCGTGTAACAATAGCGTTGTGATCGCTTCACGAATCTTATTATTGTACTCTTCCAAATGCATTTTCGATCACAGAGAGCCACACGGCCACACACGATGATAAAATTCCGTAGTCCTTAAAAGGCGCGGTATCGGGTCGCGAGCGCGGAGACAGACTAGGCAAGGGTCGCCATCTAATATAGGAGGGAATGCGTGTAAATTAAACAAAAGCTGAATCGATACTGATTTATTGATCATCAAGTATATAGTATATAATAGTATAACATATTACAATTAGGGCTACACTACAACAACCATTTTTACAATACAATACGAAATACATTGTATTTAATAATGTTGAACAATATTAACGAATTTTTTCTATTTGCATTCGCCTACGATTTGTCGTAGACCGTCTACAATACGATTCGTAGCAGCTACGTTGATTGCTACGAAATTTTGTTTTAGTCAGTTTAAATTTAACAGTTTAGTAGTTTTACAGGTATAACCTCTAAACTGATTTTTACGAAATTTCAGATTTGAGATCCAACCCCCGTAGCGTGGCGACGCGCGACGCCATTTTTATCACGCGAAAAACTATTACTGTCCCGTCAACAAAAAGCGAAACAACGATTTAGGGCAGGGTTAATTTTAAACCGGTAGGAGAAAAACCTTATGACTAAAGATTCATCTTAGAAAATATACATACTCTTATAAATTATAATAAAGAGTAAATTGTTCTTCTTACATATTTACCTCCTCTATTTAAAAATCCCCAGTGTATAACAAACTTGTTGGCTTAAAGTCCGACATGGAATTTTATTTAAAGAAAATGGCTATGAGTGAACTATCTCGCAGACGGAGGCGATTCAATTTGAATTTAAAATGGTTTTTCTAAAGATTTTAATTACAAAGAGCAGAAGGCATTTAGCTTAGATAAAAAAACAAACAGATGACAGGATAAACAATTAATACATTTAAATTATACAGTGGCCGAATTATGACTTTTTTAATAGGTACATTAAATCGATGAAGGTTGACTATCAACTTGCAATTTGACAAACAACATCTTGAGGAAACTTGCACATTCACACTAGAAAGATAGACAATACACTTTATTGCACTTTATTTGCAACAGAAATACAGTCATCAACATAAAGATGCGGTGGATTTGATATATCTATTTATTATTAGGTCTATATTCTGCAAGTTCCTATGTCATTTTAATGCAGTGCTGGCCAAACATTTAGCCTTGCAATTTAGGTAGGTATCTTGGTTTTAAAATTGAAAGTTAGAGGTTCTATAACATTGAATTCTTTTTATTATTCCTACGACATTCATGTAGCGTGTGTAAGTGAGCCTAGTACTTGTTGTACGGTACAATTTCAAAAAAAGTCTTTATTTTGTAACCTCTGTGAGCAAGTTATTAATAATGTGGTTTCAACATTAAATTTCACTAACAAATTTTCCGGCTCGTGTAAAATTACTACAAATTTGACACGGTTTTAACAAGTTTTTGCTTTTTTTCTCTTCTCATTCATTTATGCCTTGTCCCTTAGTCGCCAATATGATATCCATAGGAAGAGATGGAGTCATCCTATGCTGTGCCGGGAAGCCAACGGTAATGCAAACTTAATATCTATATACATACCATCACGCCTGTCTCCCATTGGAGGAGGTAGAGACTATGGATTTCCAATATCTATGTCTACTCAAAATTTCTCCCACCTGCCTCAAAGCAAAAGTTATCAAAAGTGTAATATCCTTGGAAATAAAAATAAACTTAACAAGGAGATACATTTAATATCTGTTCACATTTAATATGTTTAATATCTAACGGCTTCGATACAAATATACTTCCAAAATTATATTTATCTTTTGATATTGACTCGCAAAAATAGTATGTAATTTTCATGCTTAACAGCGTTAAACAAGTATAATTTACAAAATTAACTTTTCTTTTATACCTAATATACGAATAATTAATTTTACGCTTGACTTTATTTCCCGTGGACAGAGAAAATATCCTGCTAGACTTAAATAAAGTTCACTACCCAATTTGGTATTAAATTGACAATTTTATAATATAGAAGTTAACTCTCTTTTAATTAAGCTAGCTTGGATTAATCTGTCCCTAAATTTTCTTTATTTAATAAGACTATTATCTTTCTGTTTCTGTCTTAATCAGTACTAAATTGTTATCCAAATATGAGTCTTACTTAAGTATTTATTAAAATAGAATACATTGACGTTGCGTAAGAGGATATGTCTTAAAACTGAGGATGCTGTATACCAGACTAGGTGGAAACATTTGGAAAAGGATCCCTGGTGAAGTATCGTGGTAGAGGGTGCAACTGGGGACATATTAAGATAGGAGAAAGAAAACGTAACTCTTAACAACGTCAAAAATACTTGTAATCAAAATGTATACCGATATTCGTTTTCGGCGAAATAACAGCGGCGTTATTTTCGAATCTGCAATACGATTATAAGAATTTATTTTGAAAAAATACATATATACAATCAAGTCTTAACCTTTAACGGGGTAAGCAGAGCCGACAGTCTCGAAAAATACCTTGAAAGACCATGAAATACAACATTCAGCTACATGGCTTAATGAGTTGGAATTGAGATTCAAATAGAAAAAGGATGATAGCCTATTATTGCCTAAGAGACGAATTTCTTACAAATTTATAGTATTTATATTAAAAGTTATGCTTCAATGAACTTAATACAATTTATTATTGCTCTCGCTTCGGTCCATCTTCACCAAAGCTTATTTATGGTAATACATTTTGACATTTTGTCTCGAATCGTTCAGCAATAAAATTTATCCGTAATATTGAGATTTAATCTTCATGATTTAATAATTAAATATTGACATAGTACCACTGCTTTTCTTTCCCATGGATGTCGTACAAGGCGACTGGCGACTTTTTTCTAATGGTGCCGGGAACCACACGACACATTTTTGAAAAAGCTAATAATTTAACTATATGTATGTATGAAATTACATTATGCACAGAAATAAATATTTATAGTAACTTATTGTACCCTGTGCAGCTTTATTCAAGTGTCCAAATGCAATGCAAAGTGGGGTCGCAAACATTACAGCGTCCGCTTGCGCTATGCAAAACACGCTGATTGTAGTGACTTGCGAACTAGTTGGCCGTTGTCTTGTTTCCTTGACCAATTTCAACATAAAACAACATTGTCTATAACTATATAAATGTACATATTTACCCAGGAAGCGAAGCGAGTGAAGTCTACAAATCAAATTGAGGCGGAATTATTTTTTTCCATGTATGATAAAAATTTTAATGTATGTAGGATCTGTCAATAGGATTTTGAAATTCGTCGGGTAACAAAATCAATTGTCGAGTAGTTTTTGAGATATTCACAATTTCGTAAAGCTTTAATAAAAATTCAGATTTATTGTTAAAACCTTTGTTCAAGAGTTATTAAAATTAATAAAAAATAATAATTATCTAATGCCGCATCTCTGATATGTTAAAGTTTTGTAAAAAAAGCTTTTGTTCTTTTAGTAATAAACACACTTCTGCTTCTTTTTCTGCGTCTATTGTAAATGTTGATTAGAAGAAATAATTAGTTTATGTAATTGTTCTTTTAAGCGATAGGCTAACAAACCGTCATCATGAATCTTACTCAATCCAGTTAATGGCTCTGTCTTCATTCCCTATATGGAATGAAGCCATGATATGTGTAAGTGAGTAAAATGCTGTATGAAAAAATTCCTACCTATTTCGCAAATTAGTTAATATACTTACTTGCTTCATCATTGTACGAAAATGACAAGATCGGGCAGTCTTGAAATAAGTACATATATTAAAAATTACACTTATTCTCCAAATTTCCAGGAACAATATCGATGATATTCCATAAATTAATACATATACTAATATTCGTAATATTGTATGTGAAATTGGAATGATAAATATTCATGTGGTATTCTCCTGTTTTATGATGATTGAGTGGCGTGCTAAGAAACTTGGATCGGTATGAAAATATCTTTAAATATTTATGAGCATTGACATAGTATTTGGTAGACATTACAAAAAATTAGCTATCCGAGATCAAATAAAGGCAATTATTTATAATTTTAACCTTTTTAAAAGAAGACTCGGGAACAACAAGTAAAATCGATTGATCGCTTCATATTTCTGTTGTAAAAATTCAAAAAACAAATTAAAAAAACATTCCTATAGCTTCAAGAAAAATATGTATTATTCTATCATCTTTTTTTCTATGCTCAATACCTTTTTTTGAGTAATGAAATACCGAGGATGTTGTAACTCAATTATAAACATTTACCAGCTCAATTACTCTACCGTATGTATGCAAATTTGACCCAGCTGGTAGCGAGTCGAAATTTTATGGAAATTACACCTATTAACACCGCCGAGGAAAACCGTAACTCAATTCACTTGATTTAAACTAATAACTTTACAATTTGACTCGTCCCTTTGTAAAGGCTGTTTTTAACCGATCACAGAAAAGAGATACTATGGCTTTTGTACGGACAATTCTTATTTAGCAGATTTAGACGAGGCTTGTTGTCGAATTAGCACGTCTGAATCAAAAAGTCTCGGGTTTGATCCTCGGTCAGGTCATAGTGAATATATTACTTTTTCTGATTTCTATTTAAGCAAATTATAACCTTTTTTATTTGTCTGTTATGTTTATTAATATTAATAAATTTACACAATTTATATATTTATTATAAAATGTTATAATCGCTTAACACAAGTCTTGAACTACGAGTATTATTGAGCTAACTTAATTTGTGCCATGTTTTGTCCTTTACAATTTTTTATTTTATTTCACCTGCTGTATTATAAGTTTTATCTATCTTTCAAAGATTTTGATTTTTAAGCATTTGCTTAAAACGAATTAACTACAATTTCTATAATTTTTTTCACAAGATTTTGAAGAGTAACATACAAAGAGTAATTTAATTCCTTCTTAAAATTTTAACGGAGACAAAGCCTTGGATAAATGCTGGTAATAATATAATTACAAAAAACCCATTATATTTATGTAGTTTCAACATCCTGCATACCATTTCACTTAACCCAGATTACTTTTAATGCAAACCAATATGTTATGTTGTTTAAGCTGTGTCTAATCTGATAAGAGGCACTGAACTTTGTCCATCGTAAAGTTTTTAATATAACAAAGCCCGTCAACTTCTGACATAAATTATAGTATAAGCAGATGAGCTTCTATAACTTATATCTTATAATTTATCTAAGCTATCTTAGATCTCTATTAGCTTAGATCAAACAACTCCTTCGGTATTATAAAATAAATATATTCCATACTTAATTTTATCTAGCAGTGTGTAAGAGTTATTACGTGCAATCGACTTGCACTTCGCTATCGCTCGGGTCTTAACAATTGCAATATTTTTGAATTAGACAGATAGACTAGCCGTTATATTTTTAATTAAGTATTTTAAAAACAAATTTACTATTTGAAAATAGTTTTAGTGGTCTATATTTGACTGAAGTCTCACATTTACTCTTTAATTTTTCGCCATAATGCTTCAGGCCTTTAGGTCTGCTTTCTAACATTTTTACTTCCTCTTTGCCCGGTTGCAGTGTCTTCGGTTTTAAGACCATTGACACGCGTACACGAGTGTCATCTTTCGTAACGTAAAGCCAGGATCTCTTCCCCGTGTACTAAAACTCTTACTTTTAACTGAACATCACTTTGTATTTTTCTGTGCATTAAATTTTGTGTGACAGGCAAGGACGTCAAAAGGCTTGTGTAACAACGTCACTTAGTTTTCTACTGCCTGTGAGTTTGTCTAAACATCGTAGGCAGTGAGTAATTTATTATTAATTCTATAACGTAACCAAACAAGAACATTTTTTTTTTGTTTGAGTTGGATTTGTAACTTTTGTTTATTATAGCGTTGACGCCGAGAAATCTGACCGTTCAGGATTGCTGTAAATTTTAGCATTCCGCCAAATTATGCTTTACGAATTGTTTTGTACTGTAAGGACATCGAATGCAACTCATTTATTTCCTTGTCCGTACTCCACACTACATGTATGTATAATTTAACGGAGATCGGTTTAATAGGTTTATTGTGAAGACGGAAAACTGACACACAAACATAAACTCTCATTTATATTATAAGTATGGATTCTATGCTTTGTTTCTAAGCTCATGGTTAAATATAACTTGTAGACAACAAGAAAAGATTCGGAAAAGTTACAGGTGTATTATTAAGACATTTTGATAAACTCGTTGGAAGTGTATATTTGTCGCCCACCAACACATGTTTTGGATCAAGACAGAGAAGATGTAACAGGCAACTCGTTCTTATAGTATGATTCCCGGCGGTCTCCTGCGCCGGGTTGGCGACGAAGAAAATATCTCTTGTCTAAGTTAAAGTAAAAGATTAATTTGGTATTTAGTATACATCAGTAACAAAAATACATGAAAACAACGAAGAAGCGAGCACGCGGGCGAAGCTGCGGCTAAAAGTTAGTTATTGTATAAAGCGGGATATATTTAACCCATAGACACAAATAGGCATTATATAATTCTACCGACTTGAATAGATATTGTTCGGATGTGCGTATCGAAACTAATCTAATTTGGTCGGGTCCTGCGGTTCACGTGACGTGAGGATTGCTATGTTTCCTGATCATAAATGCTGAGATTGGTCCATGCTTATCAGAATTGTATGAGATGGTTTCCACATTAATTCTTATTTATCCACATACCTGTTTATTTTTACATGCCAATCCCATATCAATTAAGGTTATAAATGTGGAAATTTGTTTTATAATGGTATAATATAATTTAGACCTTGAAAACGGACATAGGTATTTTGTTTATATTTCTACCATTAAAAATTTATGTATTCTTCATCGCACAACCTACAAGTTTTCTATTTGGTCAGCCGATAGACTGGGAGAGAATACCAAACGGCATTGAGTCCGCCTTTTGTACATTCTTTTTTTAATAAATAAATACGAGTAGGCTACTTTTTCCTGAATGTAAATATAGTTGCCTGATTGTAATTTCCTCACGATGTTTTCCCTCTCCGCAAGAGCATCTATTAGCACAAAACTTAATGTACGTAACTCAGAAACTATTTGAAATTAAAAATTTGAACCAGTTGAAGTTGGAGGCATTCACACCCCTGACCACAGATCTTTCGCTGTTCTTTTTTACAATGTTCTTATAGAGGACGTTTCACTTTCGCATGATCTTTTGTACAATTATATATAACTCTTGTGTACCATTAATAAAATTAGACGACCTAAAGTAGGACGAAAGGCGAACAAATCAATGTCAGATCACTATTCGAGCGTGCAAAGCGGGCGAATTGTTGGAATTGGGAATAACCCGACCGTTGCATAGCCGGCCGGATATTTACGATATCAGGGATTGGTTTACTTACTGTGTTATTGATATGCCGTGCCGTGCCGTATAAAAGAAGAATCCTAAATTTATAAGCCTATCCCTTAGTCGCCTTTTACGACATCCATGGGAAAGAGATGGAGTGGTCCTATTCTTTTTTGTATTGGTGCCGGGAACCACACGGGTACCTATACCTAACCACATATTTAGGTATATACTACTCTGTCAAGAAAGTAGCAGGAAAAGATCAATAATACACAAACTGTTTGTTATTCATCCAAATTTATTTTATCACCTTCAAAATATGCTCCTTTAGAAACGATAGAAGCGATTGAGTTTTTGAAAAAAATTCAGGTCTTTTGGGACTAGCCGAGCGGCAACATGTTTCATACCCAAATTATTAGTTAAAATGGTACGGATCGACTCGTGAGATACAGAAAGTTCGGTGGCTATCTCTCTCAAAGTTGAATGAGGATTTTCAGTCACTATTTCCTTCACTTTTGCGATGTTAACTTCAGTTGCAGACGTTGATGGCCTACCAGAGCGAGGCAAATCTTCCATCACATCTCGACCGCTTTTGAACGCTTTGTACCACTCATAAGCACGAGTTTTTGATAAAGTCGATTCACCGTAAGCCTTCTGTAACATTTTCAGTGACTCCGAACACGATATTCCATTGGCAATGCAAAATTTAAGACAAACTCTTTGTTCGATGTTTTTATCCATTATGAAATTAGCAATACGCACTAGATATGATATAACTAAAAATAGCACTGTATTTAATGTAAACAACAGATGCAACTCAAACTCCGCGCCAAAATGGAAAACAGTTGTGCCAATCTAACAACAACAAAAAAAAACAAAAATTTGAATTTGGAACCATAAATAAATAATCCATTCCCGATACTTTTCTGACTGAATGTATATGAAAAAAAATCTTTGGCTTGATTACAAATTGTATTGCACCACCAATTCATACCTTTATACGACAATGATTTTTAATTTTCATCTCTCCATGTTGCACGTCCATTCAGTGCCATTGATATCTGAAATTGGCGGTCGCGGAAATCCGGGGCAGCGACCGCAACTCATATTACAGCGACGGCTGCATTACATTACAGTTTTGGTTACAGAAGAACGGGAAATGTTGAGTTTGTTTTGATTTTTCCTGGTAATTCGGCTTCCTTCGTTATCCTGTACCTATTATAATAAACGAGGAATATTTTCATTATTATCTGTGCACGCGTTTTCGAAAAAACTTGGACATTTTCAAAGCATGCATTTGAGCTTGAGTGCATCACCTTAGGCCTCATCTTGCTTATCACTAGGCAGATTGAGCTCAAACGCACTCAAATTATTATTTGAAAATAGCCCGTAGCCCTAGTCTAGGTCTAGTCTAGGAAAGTTTTTTTTTTGAGTTTGATAAAATAAACTTTATACTAGACTAGAAAAACACATTTCATTATTCTTGATTTTTTTTTAATATCATTCGAAACAATAAACCAGGTACTGAAATAAAATGAGCAATTATTAAATATACCTAGTCGTATCTTTATTTTATTGGTCGAGTGAAAATGATATTCAATAACAAGCTTTAATCATAAGTCTTACACAAAAAGAAATGCATTCGGTCATTTGATTGTAGCAAAGAATAAAGCAATGAAAAAACTTAATGTAAAGTAAAAAGTAAAGTAAAGTAAAAAGAATTTATTCGTAAAACACCATATCAAAAATAAAACAAACAAGAATATGTACAAAATTACACAAGAATACCATAATGCTCCCGAAAGGGGACCCTCTCAGCATAATGCTGGCTGTAAACCATATGCTACACAGCCAACGCTGATCTTCCAGGGGTGCCCGAGTAGGTATGTACTTAAAATTAATAGTATGGAACGCTCGGGGGCATATAAAACTAACTACCTCTTCATGTAAATTATATGGATATACACAGCCACTTTAATTTTACTTTTTCTTTTATGTACCATTAATTACCAAATGAAAATAAGCTGAATACTCGTAATAACATTTACGTATATATTTTTTTCGTATTAATTCAGCTAAAAATATTTTTTAAACATCAAACAATAAATCCGGAAATACGAAAACAGTAATCGTATATTTCAATGAAATTCAATAAGGAAATATAGATAGGTATATTAAGTAGAACGATTTGCTTTGTAAATTTCCTTCTAAGTAATTTATGATGAAGTTCTCACAATTCTCCGTCTCTCAGAGTTCCTCGTGCAAAACATTTTGTAATGGCTTATATCGAAATTACTCGATTTCCCATACTAAGCTTAGGGTGCGACCGCGCCAAGAATCACAATCAAAATGGAGATTACGAAAAAAAAAAAAAAAAATTTACATTATTAATTTAATTTTAAGTACTAAATGCCGAATTTTGAGAGTGAAAGATCAAATTGACTAGCATCAATTGAGTATCAAATAGAACGTGGATAAAATAAAGAAAAAATTAAAATTCCGAAACAGGGACGTGAAATTCAATACACTCTTTGAAAAAAAAAGAAACATGTATAATCAGGTAATAACTTTATTTTGCTTACAAAATGTAAAAATTAATCACCACCAGAGAAAAATAAAGACATTACCGTACAGCCATAAAAGAGATAAAACTTCATTTTGGATACCACCTCGATGACTTTTCAAAGCCATGGAATTTCTTCTCAGAGAGTGTGTAAGCGAAATTGGTTTGCCGTGAAAACTCAGCAATGTATGTGCAAAAGTGTGCCTGATCTTTATAGGAAGTAATTTTTGTTTAAATTTAGATTCAATCACGAGGAATGACTGAAAAATAATTTTAACTAAACGTATGTTGTGGTATACGTACTAACATGACTAATATATCTCTTGCGGGGTAGACAGAGCCAACAGTCCCGAAAGACTGACAGGTCAGGTTCAGTTGTATGGCTTAATGATGAAATTGAGATTCAAATAGTGACAGGTTGCTAGCCCATAGCCTACAAGAGGAATCCCAAGATTATAAGCCTTTCCCTTAGTCGCCTTTTACGACATTCATGAGAAAGATATGGAGTGGTGCTATTGTAATATGCCGAAAACCACACGGGATTGTGATACATTACTCGCATTAAATTCCTTTCGAATTATTAACATCTCGTAAATTATGTAGTCATAACAAAATTGAAATAAACTTCTGAAACAAAGTAATCTTGTTTCTGTGCATCAGATCTATGAAAAAACGGTGAATAAATCGGCCAAATGAAAAAGTGCTGCGACACTAAGAAATCACGTTGAAGTAGACGTAAAACAACAACTTGCCGTTTGCGATTTACCGTCTACAATGCCACGCAAATCTGTCTCTTAAACGGTACTCTTTTGATTATTGACTGCTTCAAATAAACTCTTTGACAAAGAACTTGGTTTAAAAATATCATAAGTGACAGCAAAACCGCACTCGATTTTATACTTTACTGCTTGGTTTTAGGAGTGAAGTTTGTCAACTTATAGTTTCCATCCAATCAGGGCAGGTTGATTTGCATTTCATTCTATTGTTCCTTACCTCTTTGTACTGTTGAGATGCTAATAAAGGCGCGGGTTTAGGTTCAAGACTTGTAGAACATCTTATTAGTATCGGAATAGCTATCGATTCGTCTCTTTATCTTTTGTTGTTGATGCTTTTCAGTTTTTTAACATTTAACAAACATTTTTGAAAGTAATTATAACTAACTAACATAATTATTTTAATAAATTTTTCGTTATCAATAAATGAGTGATATTTCATTTAAATATTTTGATAAGTTGTTTTTACCTGTAAAATCTCGTCAACTTTGAAATTAAAAATGTCAACTGTAATTTAATATATTCAGTTTACCTTTACAAATAACTACTTATCTATAATAATATATCATACAGCTGCCCTTTAAGTCTTTTCAATATTTGAATAAATTAATAGATTTTACAGAACACAATTACGAATACGTATGTTGTACGTACGTTGTTTGTTACAAATTATTTTTGTACAAGTTTTTTGTTTTTATGTTTTTTGTTTTTAAGTTTTTTGTTTTATTTTTGTACAAGTTTTTTGGTTTTTTTTTGTTTTAACTTTTAAAAGAAAAACCTCTTTTATGAAGCCATCATCGTACAAGTTAGCGAACATTAGCCCAATAAAAGTTCGTATAATCAGAACATTTACAAGAAGCTTATAGCAATGCGGTGTCAGGTATTAGGGTTCAGAAATATACTTTTTGGTCGAGTTAAACCCTACTATTACCGTATAATGAGATCTTTGTTACGGGTGAAGTGAGGTTTCAGAGGACTGCATTATTCATTTATTAACCTAGTTTTGATAGTAACTAGATAGTTATCTATATTTAGTGACCTATATTTAGGATTGAGACAATATTCCAAGGAGATTTTTAAGTAGTAAATTTTAGGCAGATAAACGTGGCCTCGACAGGCTTCGCAGGCTCGGCTGGGCTCTACCTGCCCCTTTAGGCACGCAAAGTATTAAAATTTTAAGTGCGTCCTGTTAATTTAAAGATACCTTTAAAATACAATTTATTTAAATTTTTATTGATCAAAATGGATAAATAGTATGATAGACTTAATTTTTGCTCCAACAAAGAGTGACAAGTGAAATTGTCGATTTGCATTTATACCCCCTTTTTTATTTTAAAACATCAAACAGTTAAAACTACATAAATTAAAGCTTGAAAAAGACATTATAAATCAATGATTCGTTGAACTGGCCACTAACAAATGTTCGTTATTCAAACCCGGGGGCAATAGAGTGTTGACATGAATTGTTCGATTTACAAATTCAAAATGAAACAATCGAATAACAGATTCGCTCATAGAATTCGGAATAATAAAAGACTATAGAAGTGGTAAGTACTGGTGTATGTACGTCGTCGCAACTCATCTCATCACCATCTCACTCATCACCATTTTCATTCAATTTATTTTAATACTGATTTTATATCATAGGTAAAATATGACATTTATAAAGAACTGCCCCGAATACTGCGTGATTTGACACGTCATTTCTATAACTTCAAATATAGTAGTAAAATGGTAAATCATGGTTTCATCCTCATCCCTCTGCTGGAGTCTGGAGGGTGCGTATTGCCCATGGTCTTGGATTGGGTAAATTAGGTCAGCCAAGGTGGTCGGGTTACCCATAGGGATTCCCGTCTGACCTCCGCAACCTTTGCAAGAAAAGCTAACTCATATTGGATCATGGTAGAAGCTGCACTAGTTACGCCTTTCTCATTCATGGGAATGGGAGTGGGCTTAAATAATAAGGCATTTCTATTGTCTTTTAGATTTCTATGTATTCGCTAATTAAGAGCTGTCATTTCAGTTATCCGTCGTTGATCCACACTTGCTATCAAATTGGTTCTCGATTGGGATAACAATTCAGCTGCCAATTTAATTAAAAGCACTCGTACTCGTATTTTCCACGCGCTTTCCTTGCTTAATGTGCCTTTTGTTGCGTTTTGCTTTCCGGAAATTCCGTTTCAGCGATTATGTCGTAAAATTATGTAAAAAAATCGAATTCTTAGCCTCCGTAGCAGGCACACGCCGTTTGTATCGCTCGAAAAACTAACGCTGTTTCGCTTTTTATTATGACGTGAACAGGATAGCACAAGTATTTCGCGCATTAAAAAATTTAAAAGATAGGTACGCTTGCTAGCCGCCGTTAAGGAAAATCTTAGTACACCCCTAGACCTTATGAAGCCCTATTATTAATTTTTATATTATTATTTCTTTAATTATTTTATATCTACCTACTACTTATTTATTTTTATTTTTACTTATTCATTTTATTTCTACCCCAATGGGAATCAAGTGTGATGGTATGCATGTATGTATCTTTATAGTATTTGTTGGGTCCAAAGGTTCGACTCGCAGATAATGCTTTGAGGGATTAAGTCCATTAGTTTTACATTTTACGCGCATAAAGTTTAAATAAATAAATTAAAACAGAACTTACGAGTGTATGCCACATTTCAAATCTCTAGACCCAGCGGTAGGCTGTTAGTTGAAGAAGTATTGTCAGTCAATGTCTTCTTTAAGATTGCCATGCCCCTCTACGGGTATTAGATTCTGGATCAAAAACAATTATAATAAAATATAGTAATTTTGTTTGATTATTTCTAGACACTTAGCCTAAATACCTAATATTTCCTTAACGATCTTACGAAGAAATCTGTAAAAACATCTACAGGTAGGTATTTATTTAGTTACTAGGTAATTTGGCGTAAAAATGGAAAGCTCACAAAAGCTATTTATGTAGGCTCGTAAATTGTGAGTAGGCGTCAATTAACGGAGCTTTGAACGTGCACCTGTAATGTTTAAAGCTAGGGATGCTACGAACGTCACCACTTCGACTTTTGCGTCTGCGAATTAGCGGGTTCGAATGTTCAGGTCGGTTTATTTTTTTAAATCGTATTTTATATATTTTTTTTCTAGAAGACACTGATTTATGCACACCCTCAATTGCTGAGTCTTACGATGCGTACATACGTACATCTGTTAAAACTGTAGGCTCTGCCTACCCCGCAAGGGATATATGTATGTAAGTATTTAAGTACTTTAGTATTATTAGTAGTTTTTAAAAAAACTTAATTAACAACAATACTAATAAAAAATTTATTCATTGTACAGAAGGTATATAAGTTCCTAGAAGGTAAGTAGATCAAGATAGATAGATATCTTTGAATCTCAATTTTATTTTAATGTTTACGTTCAGTGATTCTAATATTTATATTTTAAGTAGGTAGTTTGAGCTTCTAAATTCGACAGAATTTGAATCTTAGTAATGTAATGCCGCGCGCATACAAATATTCGTAACATCCCTGGTTTTGATTGGTGTCAACCACGTTTATGTTGAAAGAGAATCTTCTTTTGTTTTATTTGCGTAGATAAACAGCTAAACCGGAGGACATTTAACGTTTCCCTAAAGTCTTAGCCCATTACGATGATATGTAAGCGTGATTGTTCTTGTAAATACTTAGTTTAAGATTTTTTTAAAGTAAGATTGTAACGAAAAACAAAATATCGTCGGCGGTAATCGGTAAACCACCAGAATCAGGGTAATCTGTGTGATGTATATTAATACAGACCCTACATACATACATACATACATATGGTTACGTCTATCTCCCTTGCGGGGTAGACAGAGCCAACAGGCTTGAAAAGACTGAATGGCCACGTTCAGCTAGTCCGCGTGGAATAGTTATTTTGGGCATCATAGTAGCCCTCAAAGATGAATAATTTTCCCCGTTTTTTTCACATTTTCCATTATTTCTTCTCACTTAATAGTTGCAGCGTGATGTTATTTTTTATATATATTATTATAATTTTGCCTTCGGCCGCGAACCTGTTCATGAGTAGACGTGTCGCAAATTTTTCCGCAAAAATATTTTGAACAGTGCAAACAAATTACTGTCATAATCTGTATACAACTAAGTGTGAAAATCTAACGTAATAATCATAATAAAAGTGCTAACAAACATATCTTGTTGTTGACCCCTCCACTCGGCGGCAAGTTGCGGCGTGTGCGGGGACCTACCACTCCTCCTCTACGGTAAGAGACGGTTGCTATTTTTCGTCTCACTCTGCGCCGTTCACTTAGCGCCTGGCCGGTACTACGAGTTGCTACGACGCTGTGACGTACGTCTACGAAGCGCTTGCGTATGTTATCGGGCTACGAAGTCTCGTAGTCGAGGACCTGCCGCCTCCCACGCAGCCGTGTACCTGCTCCTGACCCCGCGCGTCTCCTCCCACCCGTAATCATCTAAAAACCGGACCCTTTGCGAGACTACAACTGCATACTACAGAGCATATTTATTTCTTATTTTTCCTGTGTACTACGAAATATTAAGCCAGGATCAGCCTTTTAATTACTTTTAATTTTAAAAAAATTTTATTACAACAAAATGCCCCTTAAGAGAACTCCACCAGCTACACCTACAATGTCCCAATCGGACCCGGATATTTCGAATCTGAACAAAATAGACGTTCCCTCAGGAAATGTCACCACTAGATGTAAACGCTTTAGGGAGGAATCAATTTCTCCAAGAAGTGAAACCAGCGACTTGAGAAAAGATATGAGGGAGATGAAAGAAATGATGGAATCACTCCAAAATAATCAAATAACTTTCTTTAATAAGGTGTGTGAGGATATTACCGAAATAAAAAGACAAAATCAAAATATACAAAAGACAAACGCAGAGATTGTTAAGAACATGGAGATTATGAGGAAGAATCAGGAAGGGCTGACGAGCAGAATTGAGGAAATAGAGAAAGAAAATAAAAATCTAGTTGCTCATATTGATCAGCTGCAAACAGAGATTACTGATCTTCAGCTCAGCTCCCGCCCTTCGGCGATAGAGATACGCAATGTACCGAGTACCGAAAATGAAACAGCTCTAGACGTACTTGCCTATGTACATAAAATAGGCTCTCTGGCCTGCACAAATACTAAACAGTCAGATATACGGGATGCTTATCGCCTCCCATCAAAGCCTGGTAAGCCAAAAGTTATTGTAGCAGAGTTCTCCTCGGTTCTCCATAAATTTAATTTTCTGTCGTCAATACGTAAATTTAATGACTGTCGTGAGAAAGGCGAAAAACTAAATTCTTCATTATTGGGTTTTGGGGAAGATAAGCGACCGATATACATATCTGAATACATATCTGGCAGCGGGCGGAAGCTTTTTTATAAATGTCGTGAATTTGCAAAAGCACACAACTATAAGTTCTGTTGGGCAATGAACAAAAAAATTTATCTTCGTAAAAACGAAAACTCCAAACCTATCAGGATTGTTTCGGAGTCCTTTTTAAATGGTATGGAGACTAAATGACTAGTTTTTATTACGTTTATTCTTTACTGTTTAGTTTTTGTAAACTATAGTTTTAGAGTTAATTTGTGTACTATAATAGATCTTAAACACTTTGTGCAATGCTCTCACTACCAATTATTGTTTTATTACCACATTAATATATATAAATCATGCAGTATGCAGTTTTTGAACAGTTATACTATAAGCACTCTTATTCATATCACACACACCATATACGCACTGTATACAAGTACATGTTTTTTGGTTAATGGAAGCTTACATATAGATACTTATTATATTTCGGTCTCACTGTTATGTAATCGAATTTGTGAAGATGGGCGACATTTTCCGGATTTGGCTAAGAATGCAAGCGTGTGGCGCTATAACTCCAGTCCCCGAAAAATTTTTTGTTTAATAATTATGAAAATAGATTTAAAGTATGACATTGGATAATTTAAATCTTATATCTTCGGAGCTGGAGAATCTTGCCACATCCCGAGCTTTTATTTGCCGCCCGGAACAATGCGTTAATTACATTCAATGTGAAAATAAAACTTTAACAGTGTTCCACTTAAATATACGTAGTATAAATCATAATTTTGATCAGTTTCAAAGTCTATTAGCATCCTTGAATATAACAACCGATATTATTGTCCTAACCGAATGCTGGATATCGAAAGCACCTTATTTACCTGTAATTGACGGTTACAATAGAGATCATACGCTTAAAAATGTCAATCAGAATAGCGGGATTGTTATCTACACTAAATGCAGTCTGGAATGTAGAATATATGAGCCCAGTAGTATTAGAGAAGCAAACTGTTTGGTCTGTGAAGTAAATAGGCAATTTGCAGTTATATGTATATATCGTTCACCATCTTATATCGATGCTGACACTTTTTTGAACACTCTAAATGACCTGTTTACTAAGTTAACAAAATTTCAAGAAATTAGTCTCATTGGAGATGTAAACATAGACATAAAGCAAGGCTCTACGGATAGTCATCTTGATGAATATCTGGACCTTAATGCTTCGCATGGCTTACTTCCTGCTCATACCTTTATTACACGAGGGTTTAAGTGTCTAGACCATGTAATGCTGAAGTCCAGGTACTTGTCAACTACTTTAATTGTTGATACGTTCTTGACAGATCACAAGCCAACTATATTAATGGCAAATCTTAAAAACAAGCGTAAAATTATACCAACATATACCAAAATAAATTACAATGCAATTCATGCCGCTGTTCTGATGACAGATTTTTCCGATATATTTAAAACTAAAGATGTAAACTTAGCTGTCGAAACCCTTATCAATATAATATCTAATATATTAAAATGTAACACAAACAGAATTAAATTAACGAGATCAAAAAGAAAAATTAAGCCTTGGATCACTCCAGGACTCATTAGGTGTATCAGAAATAGGGACAATATGCACAGAAAATTACACAAAGAACCTGACAATCTTATACTAAAGGCTACGTATACAAGATACCGAAATTTTATCAATAAGCTTCTCATAAACTTAAAAAATGATTATTATAAGCAAATGCTGTATGATGCAGGAAATAATATAAAATCGACGTGGAGAGCTATCAATACTATAACAAATAGAAAATCCTCAAACTTGCCTACAAACCCACTCCTTAATTTGCACGAAAATCCCAACATGTCAGTAAATTTAGTAAATAATTACTTCACTAACATTGGTAAGAACTTAGCCGAAGCTATACAAAATAGTCAAACTCAAATCGACGCAGCACCGATGTCAGCCCCCGTACGTGATTCAATGATGCTATATGAAGTCGATGAATATGAAATAGATTCACTCATTACTGGCTTACGATCTGATTGCGCTGTTGGGTGGGATGGCATCTCTGCTCGTATTATAAAATCAGCGCGGCAAGTTTTTGTCCCAGTTATGACTTATATATGCCAACTTGCTTTGTCAACTGGAACATTTCCCAGGGCTTTTAAAAAAGCAATAGTACATCCTATTTTTAAAGCTGGCGACAAAGAAGAAATAGCTAATTATAGACCGATATCCATATTAACTGCTCTGTCTAAAATTTTAGAAAAAGTGCTAAATGATAGGCTGGTAAAATACCTAGACTCTAAACATATAATAGCAAGTAATCAGTTTGGTTTTAGGAAAGGCACCAGTACCGAGGATGCAGTCAATGAACTCGTAGGTACGGTTGTCAGAGGCCTTGATGAGGAGAAAAGGTGCATTGGTATGTTCCTAGATTTCTCCAAGGCCTTTGACACTATTTCAATACCTCTTCTGCTGTCAAAATTAGAAAATATTGGTGTTCGCGGCCTTGCTCTTTCTATATTTAAAGACTATTTACATGAACGGACCCAATATGTGAAGATTGGGGATTTTATTAGTAATGAGAGTAACTTGTCCTACGGTGTACCACAAGGCTCGGTACTGGGCCCTACGCTTTTTATAATATACGTAAATGACCTCTGTAAACTTGATATTCCAAATTGTGAGGTATACGCTTATGCCGATGATACAGCCCTCATAGTAAAAGGCTCAAACTGGCAAAATGCTTTTGCTCATGCTGAACATTCATTAACAACCGTTATGTCCTGGCTTAATAAAAATTTGCTGACCTTAAATGTTCAAAAAACTATGTGCATGACATTTTCGATAAATTCTTCGACTTTGCCTTCTGATAAAGAAGTGAACATTAAAGCCCATACATGCAGTAGAAATATACCTGATTGTACCTGCTTATCACTTGTTAGAACAAACAGTATTAAGTATTTAGGGGTACACATAGATCACTTTCTTACATGGGAGAAACATATAAATTCATTAGTGCCGAAAATAAGAAAATTAATTTATCTTTTTAAAAATTTAAATATGTGTGCTGATATGAAAACCTTAAAAGTTGTTTATTATGCTTTGTGTCAATCTGTTCTAGCATATTGTATAACCGCTTGGGGTGGTGCTGCAAAATCCAAACTTCTCCCGCTGGAGAGAGCACAACGCGCTGTTCTCAAGGTCATGATCAAAAAAAATTATCGATATCCTACTGAACAACTTTATGCTGATACCAAGGTCATGACGGTGAGGCAGCTCTTTATTCTGCTGACACTCATAAGAAAACATGCCCAACTCCCATATGACCCCACACTTTTCATTCGCCGACGCAGGACTGTTCGTGTATGTTCAATCCCCCGACACAGAACAGTTTTTGCCTCTCGGTTCTTTGGAATATTTAGCTGCAAGATTTATAACAAGGCACACAAAACTATACAAATCTACCCATGCACCAAAAGAGAAATAAAGCGTAAAATACAGGAGTGGTTGTTGAAACTGAATTATACTGAAACTGAAAATCTCATATACAGTAACTTTTGAAATTTCTATTTAAAACCAAGATAGCACAATTTGATTAATGATTATTGCAGTATGTATACATCATAGTTGATAGATTCTTTTCTTGCTGAAGTACACAGACGTACACATATATTAGTAGTGCTCAATATATAATAGTATCATAAATGTTTAACGTCGTATACAAGTATAAATATATAAGTATAAATATATGTATATATACCTATATAAAGATATTTAAGTATATAATTATAGACACTAAGGCGGCTGAGAGCATTTCCGTAGCTACATTGTATGTTATAACCTCACTGTAGCTAGAACACAATTCCCAAAATACAGAAACTTCTAGTTTGGGAATTACTACATTCAAACCTTTTGTTTTCCCTTTTGTATTGTTTCTAACAATTAATTCTTAAAGATGCAATCGTGTCTCATCCTACTACTCGAGATACAGGTTTGTTCCTAGTTCGATGGTAGGGAGGGACAACAGAGTTGCTTTTCTCATTGTTACTATGTACGCAATCTGATTGTAACATTATTGTTAAGAAGCAAGTTCAATAAACTTATTTTTATTTTTTTTTTTTTTTTTTTTTTTTTTTTTTTTATTTAGCCTAAAGCCTTCCTCGATAAATGGTCTATTCAACACAAAAAGAAGTTTTCGATTCGAACCAGTAGTTCCTGAGATTAGCTCGTTCAAACAAACAAACAAACACTCAAACAAACAAACTCTTCAGCTTTATAATATTAGTATAGATACATATAATGTTGTATAATGTATGTACATGTGTTTACACTGAGTGTTGCGCGGTTTCATTTCCTCCGCCAAATGACCGCTGTAATGTCTGTGATTGGCTTCCGTTCGTATTTTTAGTTTGAAATACATTTTGAAGCCTAAGCAATTTGCTGTTTTATGCATTTTATTTTTTTTTATTAACATCTATACTAATACTATAAAGCTGAAGAGTTTGTTTGTTTGTTTGAACGCACTAATCTCAGGAACTACTGGTTCGAATTGAAAAAATCTTTTTGTGTTAAATAGACCATTTATTGAGGAAGACTATAGTCTATATCGCATCACGCTGCAACTTTAGGAGCGAAGAAATTATTAAAAAAATGAGAAAACGGGGCAAATTATTCATCCTTGAGGACTACAATGATGCCCAAAATTACTATTCCACGCGGACGAAATCGCGGGCACAGTTAGTCTTGGTATACCTCTGACAAAAGGTACAAAGAGTTTATCCCTTGGTAACCAAGAGATCCACATCTTTCTTTTTATATTTTTATTATAAAAAACATTGATAAATAAATCATTTATTGATGAAATCCCAACTCATCTGCCAAGTGATAACATTAAGCTGATAAAAAAGTAAAAAAGTTTATACGAGCCAACTTTTTGTAACAAGCAGAATGATCCGTTGCCAGTTTTCGTGGCGGTATAACAAGGGATAACTTTGTAATGAACTTCATCAACGTATATTTCAGTATATTAAAACGAGTATTTTACGAAATCACTCTCTATTATTATTAATGTTTGAATCAAGCGAACTTTTTTTAACGTGTCAAATATAATCTTCTACGATGTTCCTATCGATCTGCTGGTAAAAGCTAGAACTTATTACCTTCTAGAAGGATAGGCAGACGTTTGTCGATTTTAGAGTAGGTCGACATGACCTTTCTTCACATTATTTTAAATTTATTTAAGGTACAATCAATTGGCATACCTCTTCCAACGTTTCCATTATAAAACAATGTACAAGAAAAGATATTTCATTTAAAACAACAACAGTGTACGTACATACATACATATGGTCATGTCTATATCCCTTGCGGGGTAGGCAGAGCAAACAGTCTTAAAAAAACTGAATAATGTAAAATAAATAAATAAATTCTCTAATAATAACAACAGTATAATGGCATCAATCACATTGTTACATCTTCAAAGCTATTAAAATGTTCCGGAAGGTTATAACAAGTTGTCGTGTATTGAGATCAAAGAGTTTGAAGGTAGCATCGAGTGACTATAATGAGAATCTGAGCATGTAATTGAAATTGGGAAATTGATGAGTTTGCGGGCGCTTTTGAAAATAATAGGAGGTAAGTACTTTATTAAATTAACTGGAATTTTACAAGAACACTACAGTGATGAAAGGTTTCTATGTCCTTCCCAGTAGGTACTAATCTAATTAGGTATGGCTGTGAAAATTTTTCTGAATATTAATCAAGTAGAAAAGCGTGAATAGTGAACAAACAAATACACTTTATGCATGTTTATATTGTAAATAAGGTACCCAAAAATGATTTTACTTTTATCGGACGAAAATTTTAAACCTTTTAAAAAACTGCCGGATGGTTCCTGGCATCAATAGAAAAAAGAATAGGACCACTCCATTTCTCTCCCATGGATGTCGTAAAAGGCAACTAAGGGGTAGGCTTATATACCTAAACTTGGGATTCTTCTTTTAGGCGATGGGCCAGCAACCTGTCACTATTTGAATCTCAATTCTATCTAAAAGCCAAATAGCTGAATGTGGCCTATCAGTCTCTTCAAGACTGTTGACTTTGTCTACCCCGCAAGGGATATAGACGTGATTATATGTATGTATGTATGTTTAAAAAACTCTGTTAATTTTATTTTGCCTTCACCTGGTCCATCTACTAACCAAACCATCTATAGTGGAAAATCCAAGAGGCTTAAAATTTTAATAGGGAAACACCACACGATCGTGACCTCGGGTAAGAGCCACTAAACGGAATTATATATTCAGGTCACGGGTAATTTTCAGGAGAGAATTTCTTAGTGGGCATTATGATTTAGATTTTTGGCGAAATCAATTTCAATAACGGTTACACTTTACCCTAATAGCCCCCGACCCGATAGAATCGAATCAGTTTTGCAAAATAAAATGGATATAGAAGAGAGGCTTAAGAGTGTAGCGTGCTGCACAAAGAACATACATACATACTTTTGGTCACGTGTATACCTATCCCTTGCGGGGTAGACAGAGCCAACAGTCTCAAATAGACTGAATGGCCACGTTCAGCTATTTGGCTTAATGATAGAATTGAGATTCAAACAGTGACAGGTTGCTAGCCCATCGCCCAAAAAAGAAACCCAAGTTTGTAAGCTTATCCCTTAGTCCCCTTTTACGACATCCATGGGAAAGAGATGGAATGGTCCTATTCTTTTTTGTATTGGTGCCGGGAACCACACGGCACATGGCACACAAAGAACAGGTTTAAATAATACCCTGGCCATGTACCAATGACTCTTCTGAGTTTATTTATTTCTTTATTGTACACCAATGATCTTATTGTGTGAGAAAACATCGTGAGCAAACCTACACATTCAGGCAGTTTGATGTGTAGCCATGCTCCAATAAGGGTGATGTTCCCCTGCAAAGGTTGCTGAGATCGGACGGGAGTCGGTTCGTGTAAAAACTTGACTTACCCAATTAATGATCAAGGGCGCACCCATGCTTCTTTGAAGAGTGGTGAGGATGAAACTGGCACTACCACTGGGAGGAAGAAGAAAGTTTCCAGCAGAGAGAGAATTTCGTCTTTTTCGTTTGCATGTTTCATTCTTTGTTATTAGCAAGATTTAAACTTATTAGATTATTCACTAAAGCTGGAAGTTACTTTTCCCAAATTTCCATATTTTATGACTTGCTGTTCTCAACTGCTACAATAGCGACCACCATAGTGATATTATTTTCTACTTAATACCAACTGCATAGAAATCAAAATCGTATGACAAACAGACAAGCGTAGGTACTGGCCGGTTATAAAATCGATACCCAGAAAACGACAAGCGTCAATGGTTTTCTAATGTACGTGATTTCCAATATTAATGTATTCGTAATAGAGTTCAAAATGACGTCCAATGTATATTAAAGAATTCCTTTTAATTGTATAAAAGTACAAGAAAATTATTAAAAAATATATAAATTATGTGATTCATCTACATATTTATAAATCTAAGAGAATATTTGAAATTAAGTATGTAGGTTTATTATCTTATCTTTCAATTTTCAAAATTCGCGCGAGAACTGTATTTACCGGGATGTATAATTTTACGGATGCAGTATTGCTGGCATTCCCTAGTATATTATAATATTATTAATCAAAATACGCACGCATAAAAAGTCATCATCATATGAAGATAAAAAAGTCTACACAAATATAAAATATACAAATACTTAAATTGGTGCGTACAATGGAGACGGAAGAAAATGGAGGGATTTCCCATCTCTCGAAGTTAAATAAACTGAGCATTTACATTAAATTAAGAACGTATTATTATTAGGCAGGTCCCGAAAGTCAACGAACTAATATAAGAAATTTTAAAAAGATTATATTCCCTTTATTTCTATAAGACTTTCTTTTTTATTGGCTCGATTTATGACTATGATGTCATATATTTTTTATGTGTAAATGTGATAAAATTCAAAAGCTACGTTGGAAAAATCACACAGATTGAGATAGTCCCAAAGTTCGAGACTTATGTTATTACACTCACACACTCACTAACTCAACGATACAATATGTTATAAAAAAAATTATTAGCCAGGCCAATCAGAAATATTTATTTCTCCATCACGACCTAACCGCGGGAAAAGAATCCGGCACCTGATGGTTTAGAGGTAATGGTATGACTAACGCGCCAAACAGGCCACCAAGAAATAATACGACCAACATTTTAATTTTAAAAAATAATAAAATTTCAGCTCTTAGCCTAATCCGGATGGCGGGCAGACGCAAAACAAAGTTGATGAAAAAATACGAGCTTATCCGTTGTAACGTCATCAAAGGGAATTCGAATTTTCCAATCCATTTCCTAACTGGGAAATATTTACAACAATTCAATAAAGGTGCTGTTATGAATTTTATGAGAGACTAATTAGAGTATGTGAAAAATAAAGAAATCCAGCTCCCGCAGAAATTTTGGATAAAATGTAATTTTTTTTTTGATAAAATAAAATTCATTAATCGATTGATTGATCCTCTCTTAGTGCATACTTAAATTACTAAAGGAACATGCCAATTTTGTAGTCTTCTAAAGCCAGTGTTTTGAGCTATGCGTTATCGTTTCGTTGGCTGACAAGCCAATTAGTAGGTAGCGGAAGAGTTTTACAATGAATGAAGTTATAAGATGAATGAAAAAAAACTGTTAAAAATGAAAAGAATACATACATGTAATCACGTCTATGTCTCTTGCGGGGAAGACAGAACCAACAGTCTTTTAAAGACTGATAGGCCACGTTCAACTGTTTGGCTAAATAATAGAATTGAGATTCAAATAGTGTCAGGTTGCTAGCTCATCGCCTAAAAGAAGAATATCAAGTTTTTAAGCCTATCCCTTAGTCACCTTTTACGACATCCATGAAAAGAATAAACGGTTAGAACAGTGTCAGAGCTTTTTCTCTACATAATTTTTATAGCATTTTTGATATGTTTAGTGAACTTAATCTGATAACATCATTACTAAAATGTTCAATAGTAACTGCAATGTTTTGTATCTGTCTATCGACGTGGCCTTTCAATTTTTTTAAGACTGTTGGCTCTGTATACCCAGCAAGGGATATATATATATATATATACGTGATTATATGTATGTATATATCAACTCCTTTATACAATGAACCCCTAACCAGGTGGAGGTTTATACCTGACTCACAAAATTTAAGCGAGTGTGGCGCCTCTCTACCAATGTTATCTTACCATTTAAACCTTAACACAATCACCCGGGATGCTCTGCAAACTGGCTGAAATTAATATTGGTAAAATATAATTATCTTCGGAAGAATGTAGACATGCCAAGGAACAGATTAAAAAAAAAATGAAACGAATTCTTTCGTGAGTATATAAGTCAGACTCCTTCCAGTAAAGAAAATTGCCTGCGCCGTGTGATTTCTAAACAGTTGGGTTCGAGTTTATTGTCCGCAAGTAAACGGCTGTTTAGTAATCACAAGAAGAAACTGAGCTTTACATAGTTCTACATTATATTCAGTAAAAAAAAAATAAACTCGATTCCATCATTATGCCATACAGCTGGACGTGACCCGCAAGGATAACTATGTATGTACGAGTATATAAGGAAAAAAATGAAAATATGAAATCACAACATGTTTCTGTGGGGTCGACCATGTCTTGTTTTATAAAAAAAAATAACATTAAGACCAATTCGCAGAAGCTTTTAAGTGTGTAAGTTCAATTTAATATTTACCATTTTTCGTTGGTCACTGTTCATCAAAAAAAAATCTTTCCTAAAATTATCTTATAGCAACCATCAATTCATTTTAAATATTTGGAATAACTTGGGTTACAATACAAATTGAACAATACAAGCCAATGTTACCAAACGAATGAAAATATGAGGTGTGCTCACTATAAAACTAAATTAACCGATGTTGTTAACAAAACAACCGGCTAATTTATATAATCTTTGGTCGTGTCGTGTAATGCAACCGCCTGCCGACGGGAGATAGTCGAACAATGACGTATTGTACCCACAACACCCATTGTGCAGGAAACCACTTTTATCACACCGTATTTATACAAAATAGACATTAACACAACAAAAATAAAACCCAAATTCCATCGCAGTAATGTTAATCATTAGAATTATTAGATGCCCAGTTAATAAGAAAAGTTTTTGAAAAGAGAACTCCGGATTCAAATAAAGAAAAGGTTTTTCTTAATTTGTTTTTAGAGACATTAAATTGTAATTAGTAAACCGCGTTATCTGTCGTAGAATTATCTTACCTACACCGTTTATACGAATATTATTGAAGCTGGCTAAATAAAAAAATCTCGTTACAATAAAAGGGAAACTTTTCAAAGATTTGAGAAAAATCTATAATTAAACAACGTAATACGATGTTATCATAAAATTATATTTGAAAACATGCTTTTATATTATTTCTCATACTCTTAAGCTTTAAGGGGAAATCGTGTTTTGTTAACAGCTGAAAAAAGAACTAGGAACATGCTATATGGATATTCTTGGAAATATTTTTCTTTTTCAGTTCTTAGTAAAATCACCGCACGTCTTCAAAACAAGGCTACATTTGGGTGCTAGATCAAACGAACACGATCAAATTCAAGCAATAAAAATGTAAATAAACCCCTATAACTATAAATTTACAGATTTATTAGAACATGCGAGGAATATTTTAATAAATATCCAATCATTCGGGGATTCTCGAGAAAATGTTGATTTGCGATAAGGAGATTTATCATATTTATACGAAGGATATAATACAAAGCGCACGAAAATCTTGTTTTAAAAGGAAAAAGGAAAATTTCATAAACTTTGCAATTCAACTAACATTATAACTAGTTTTTAAACGCGAGCATGATACTAAATTTCAAACTTCAAATCTAATTCGTACCTATTATCTATGAACCAATGAGTTATGTACATTAGTTTAATTGTTAATCAAATCTACAACTACATTATATTCTACATTATATTCTACTTACCACTATATCTACATACTTCTTTTGATTTAACCAATTTCTACAATCCTTTCATAATCTATATATATAAAACTCTTCCGTTACTGAGTGACTGACTGACAGACAACGCACAGTCGAAACTACTGGTCGTAGACAGCTGAAATTTGGAATGTAGGTTCCTTGGGATATGTAGGGGAGCACTAAAAAAGGATTTTTGGAAATTCAACCCCCAAGGGGGGGAAAAGGGGTAAAAACGTTTCTATGAAAAATCTTATTCCTTGGGTTTATAAACTTGAAACTTGGCATGAACACGTACATAGGCAAGTAAATATGTTTGACATTATAAGTTTTTTCAAACTACCCTCCAATCGTGATTTAGGGGGTGCGATTGGGTGACTGATTTATTAACGCACAGCCGAAACCGCTCGGTATAGGAGTCTGAGATTTTGAACAGAGGTTCCTTTAGTAACATAAGTGAGCACTAAGAAGGGATTTTTGAAATGTCAACCCCCAAGGGGGGGAAACGGGATAAACTGAGCCGGGGCTGCGGGAAAGTTCTAACGAGATACCGTGGCCCCGGAACGCAAAGGGCAACTGAAGGAACGAGGTGGGTTTTAGTCAGTAAAAGTCTGACACTCCCTTCCGTTCCACCCAGAGCGGGAGAGGTCATTTGATGATTTCCCATCTTAAAAAAAAAGACTTTGTATGACAACTTTCTACTAATACTAGAGGCCGCCCGCGACTTCGTCCGCATGGAAACCCTATCAATCCCGCGGGAACTCTGGGATAAAAAGTAGCCTATGTGTTATATTGGGTCTTCAGCTACCTACATACCAAATTTCATGGTAATCGGTTCAGAAGTTTTTGCGTGAAAGAGTAACAAACATCCATACAAACTTTCGCCTTTATAATAGTAGTAGGATAGTAGTAGGATGTTTGTAGGATAATTTTTGTGTAAGTTTAAATATATTTAGTTAGTTTAACCCCACATAAAGTTCTCTGTCAGATCCAGAACAGATGGTTGACTGGTAGATAATGCTTCTAGTTTTAAGTACGCCAATTGCGCTATACATTGTATTTTGTGCAATAAAGTTAAAATAAATAAATAAAAACATACATAAATGTATAATCACGCCTTTACCCCTTACATCTCATAGACCTATAGATATGTGCCGTGTGGTTCCCGGCACCAATACAAAAAAGAATACCACTCCATCTCTTTCCATGGATGTCGTAAAAAGCGACTAAGGGATAGGCTTACAAACTTGGGATTCTTTTTCAAGCGATTGGCTAGCAACCTGTCACTATTTGAATCTCAATTCTATCATTAAGCCAAATAGCTGAACGTGGCCATTCAGTCTTTTCAAGACTGTTGGCTCTGTCTACCCCGCAAGGGATATAGAAGTGACCATATGTATGTATCTTATAGACAAGGGAGTCTAGAACTACCTGTCAGGCTGTCACTATAAAAATGTCAATTACATACAGCCACGTGGCCTGTCTATTGGCTCTGTCTACCACGTAAGGGATAACACCTCACGATTCAACCACCGACTTGAATATTATACAATATAGCTTTTGCCCGCGGCTTCGCCCGCGCAAATGTATTTATATTATAAGGATACGCCATAAAATTTCACCCATTTTTTTATCCCGTATCGTGCGGGGCTGTTTTATGTTTATATTTGGTTTAAATTCATATGGCTTCTCCCGTCTTGTCCCGTCTCTTCTCGTTCTGTTCCGTCCCGTCCCAACCTGTTGTGTCCCGTCCTGCCCCGTCCAGTCCTATCCTGTCCCATCCCATCCTATTTAGTGCCATCCTGCTTTCCGCAACTGATACGTATTTTTTACTAACCAATATTTAAGACTTCTCGCACTTCGACACCTATCACTATCAAAAATATCAAATCTAATCAACAAATCAAAAATTAACTGAAATAAAGAGTAAAATAAGTCAAGTTAAAAGTTAATGAATCAAACGAATAATAATTTCAAATCAAAATATTTGTAGTGTGTAATATGTAGTTTCGCGTATGTCCGCTAGGGGCGCTGCTAAAATTACACGATTAATTAAAATATTTTACGCTACCTAGCTAAATGACGGTAACGAAACCATAGCGCGATCTATCTCGATGCCAACGCCATCTATCGAGCATCGAGACAACTCGTGATAGTTAATCTATACTAATATTATAAAGCTGAAGAGTTTGTTTTGTTTGTTTATTTGTTTGTTTGTTTAAACGCGCTAATCTCAGAAACTACTGAACCGATTTGAATAATTCTTTCACTGTTAGATAGTCTATTTATTGAGGAAGGCTATAGGCTACATTTTATCCCGGATTTCCTACGGGAAACGTCAACAATGCAGGTGAAAGTTGAATGAGAATATATACAACAATAAATATGATGCCCAAAATAACTATTCCACGCGGACGAAGTCGCGGGCACAGCTAGTAGAAAATAAAATTCGGGTGTTTTATTTATGCATACCGATTACGCCGAGATTTATGGACCGATTTACGTGATTCTTTTTTTGTTCGGTAGAGTATACTTTCAAGTTGGTCCCGTTGTTACCTAGTCAGGATCTGATGATGGTATTCCAGGGAAATCAAGGGCAAACCTCAAATTTACAGGCAATTACGTTTTTGACAATTTCATAGATCTGTTTAAGTATTTGCGTCTGATAGTCATCATCCCATGTGAATGAGCTGATGATGGAAGGTACAACTCCTCAACGGTTAGGAGTTGAAAGAAAATTCTTACGAAGTTATACGTACATGTGAGGCTATTAGGTTGACCTGATAATAAAAAGTAAATCTCATTAACGTTAAGAATTTAGGTGAGAATGGATGCGGACAAATTTCGTAGCTGTTTGTATGGGAAGTGTTAACACAAAATAGGGATTTAAAGGCGTGATGTTATTAATGTTATGCATGTATGTACAAAATTATGTATGTTATTATGTATGTTAAAGAGACGACTGAAAGTTGTCATACAAAGTCTTTTTTTTTAAGGATGGGAAATCATCAAATGACCTCTCCCGCTCTGGGTGGAACGGAAGGGAGTGTCAGACTTTTACTGACTAAAACCCACCTCGTTCCTTCAGTTGCCCTTTGCGTTCCGGGGCCACGGTATCTCGTTGGAACTTTCCCGCAGCCCCGGCTCAGTTTATCCCGTTTCCCCCCCTTGGGGGTTGACATTTCAAAAATCCCTTCTTAGTGCTCACTTATGTTACTAAAGGAACCTCTGTTCAAAATCTCAGACTCCTATACCGAGCGGTTTCGGCTGTGCGTTAATAAATAAGTTACCCAATCGCACCCCCTAAATCACGATTGGAGGGTAGTTTGAAAAAACTTATAATGTCAAACATATTTACTTGCCTATGTACGTGTTCATGCCAAGTTTCAAGTTTATAAACCCAAGGAATAAGATTTTTCATAGAAACGTTTTTACCCCTTTTCCCCCCCTTGGGGGTTGAATTTCCAAAAATCCTTTCTTAGTGCTCCCCTGCATATCCCAAGGAACCTACATTCCAAATTTCAGCTGTCTACGACCAGTAGTTTCGACTGTGCGTTGTCTGTCAGTCAGTCACTCAGTAACGGAAGAGTTTTATATATATAGATTACACGTGGGCGAAGCCGCGGGCGGAAAGCTAGTATTAGTATAAATATAGTATCGTTGAGTTAGCATCTCATAAAACAAGTCTCGAACTTACTTTGGCGTGTAATATGTCCCGTATTTATTTAATTGTTTAGCGAATTTGAAGGAATCGGAAGGGAGTGTCAGACTTTTACTGACTAAAACCCACCTCGTTCCTTCAGTTGCCCTTTGCGTTCCGGGGCCACGGTATCTCGTTAGAACTTTCCCGCAGCCCCGGCTCAGTTTATCCCGTTTCCCCCCCTTGGGGGTTGACATTTCAAAAATCCCTTCTTAGTGCTCACTTATGTTACTAAAGGAACCTCTGTTCAAAATCTCAGACTCCTATACCGAGCGGTTTCGGCTGTGCGTTAATAAATCAGTCACCCAATCGCACCCCCTAAATCACGATTGGAGGGTAGTTTGAAAAAACTTATAATGTCAAACATATTTACTTGCCTATGTACGTGTTCATGCCAAGTTTCAAGTTTATAAACCCAAGGAATAAGATTTTTCATAGAAACGTTTTTACCCCTTTTCCCCCCCTTGGGGGTTGAATTTCCAAAAATCCTTTCTTAGTGCTCCCCTACATATCCCAAGGAACCTACATTCCAAATTTCAGCTGTCTACGACCAGTAGTTTCGACTGTGCGTTGTCTGTCAGTCAGTCACTCAGTAACGGAAGAGTTTTATATATATAGATTATAAAGAGGAACAATCTATTTTTTTATATGTTTGTTTGTTTACACATGTAATCGATAAACTCCGAAACTACTGAATCGATTTCAAACATTCACCATTAGAAAGCTACATCATCCCTGAGTAACACAGGCTATATTTAATTCCAGTTGTAACAAGATTTCAGCCTGTGGAAGAAAAAGCCCTGTCGAGATCATTAAAAAACGCTATATATAACCGAACTAGAGGCCGCCCGCGACTTCGTCCGCATGGAAACCCTATCAATCCCGCGGGAACTCTGGGATAAAAAGTAGCCTATGTGTTATATTGGGTCTTCAGCTACCTACATACCAAATTTCATGGTAATCGGTTCAGAAGTTTTTGCGTGAAAGAGTAACAAACATCCATACAAACTTTCGCCTTTATAATAGTAGTAGGATAGTAGTAGGATGTTTGTAGGATAATTTTTGTGTAAGTTTAAATATATTTAGTTAGTTTAACCCCACATAAAGTTCTCTGTCAGATCCAGAACAGATGGTTGACTGGTAGATAATGCTTCTAGTTTTAAGTACGCCAATTGCGCTATACATTGTATTTTGTGCAATAAAGTTAAAATAAATAAATAAAAACATACATAAATGTATAATCACGCCTTTACCCCTTACATCTCATAGACCTATAGATATGTGCCGTGTGGTTCCCGGCACCAATACAAAAAAGAATACCACTCCATCTCTTTCCATGGATGTCGTAAAAAGCGACTAAGGGATAGGCTTACAAACTTGGGATTCTTTTTCAAGCGATTGGCTAGCAACCTGTCACTATTTGAATCTCAATTCTATCATTAAGCCAAATAGCTGAACGTGGCCATTCAGTCTTTTCAAGACTGTTGGCTCTGTCTACCCCGCAAGGGATATAGAAGTGACCATATGTATGTATCTTATAGACAAGGGAGTCTAGAACTACCTGTCAGGCTGTCACTATAAAAATGTCAATTACATACAGCCACGTGGCCTGTCTATTGGCTCTGTCTACCACGTAAGGGATAACACCTCACGATTCAACCACCGACTTGAATATTATACAATATAGCTTTTGCCCGCGGCTTCGCCCGCGCAAATGTATTTATATTATAAGGATACGCCATAAAATTTCACCCATTTTTTTATCCCGTATCGTGCGGGGCTGTTTTATGTTTATATTTGGTTTAAATTCATATGGCTTCTCCCGTCTTGTCCCGTCTCTTCTCGTTCTGTTCCGTCCCGTCCCAACCTGTTGTGTCCCGTCCTGCCCCGTCCAGTCCTATCCTGTCCCATCCCATCCTATTTAGTGCCATCCTGCTTTCCGCAACTGATACGTATTTTTTACTAACCAATATTTAAGACTTCTCGCACTTCGACACCTATCACTATCAAAAATATCAAATCTAATCAACAAATCAAAAATTAACTGAAATAAAGAGTAAAATAAGTCAAGTTAAAAGTTAATGAATCAAACGAATAATAATTTCAAATCAAAATATTTGTAGTGTGTAATATGTAGTTTCGCGTATGTCCGCTAGGGGCGCTGCTAAAATTACACGATTAATTAAAATATTTTACGCTACCTAGCTAAATGACGGTAACGAAACCATAGCGCGATCTATCTCGATGCCAACGCCATCTATCGAGCATCGAGACAACTCGTGATAGTTAATCTATACTAATATTATAAAGCTGAAGAGTTTGTTTTGTTTGTTTATTTGTTTGTTTGTTTAAACGCGCTAATCTCAGAAACTACTGAACCGATTTGAATAATTCTTTCACTGTTAGATAGTCTATTTATTGAGGAAGGCTATAGGCTACATTTTATCCCGGATTTCCTACGGGAAACGTCAACAATGCAGGTGAAAGTTGAATGAGAATATATACAACAATAAATATGATGCCCAAAATAACTATTCCACGCGGACGAAGTCGCGGGCACAGCTAGTAGAAAATAAAATTCGGGTGTTTTATTTATGCATACCGATTACGCCGAGATTTATGGACCGATTTACGTGATTCTTTTTTTGTTCGGTAGAGTATACTTTCAAGTTGGTCCCGTTGTTACCTAGTCAGGATCTGATGATGGTATTCCAGGGAAATCAAGGGCAAACCTCAAATTTACAGGCAATTACGTTTTTGACAATTTCATAGATCTGTTTAAGTATTTGCGTCTGATAGTCATCATCCCATGTGAATGAGCTGATGATGGAAGGTACAACTCCTCAACGGTTAGGAGTTGAAAGAAAATTCTTACGAAGTTATACGTACATGTGAGGCTATTAGGTTGACCTGATAATAAAAAGTAAATCTCATTAACGTTAAGAATTTAGGTGAGAATGGATGCGGACAAATTTCGTAGCTGTTTGTATGGGAAGTGTTAACACAAAATAGGGATTTAAAGGCGTGATGTTATTAATGTTATGCATGTATGTACAAAATTATGTATGTTATTATGTATGTTAAAGAGACGACTGAAAGTTGTCATACAAAGTCTTTTTTTTTAAGGATGGGAAATCATCAAATGACCTCTCCCGCTCTGGGTGGAACGGAAGGGAGTGTCAGACTTTTACTGACTAAAACCCACCTCGTTCCTTCAGTTGCCCTTTGCGTTCCGGGGCCACGGTATCTCGTTGGAACTTTCCCGCAGCCCCGGCTCAGTTTATCCCGTTTCCCCCCCTTGGGGGTTGACATTTCAAAAATCCCTTCTTAGTGCTCACTTATGTTACTAAAGGAACCTCTGTTCAAAATCTCAGACTCCTATACCGAGCGGTTTCGGCTGTGCGTTAATAAATAAGTTACCCAATCGCACCCCCTAAATCACGATTGGAGGGTAGTTTGAAAAAACTTATAATGTCAAACATATTTACTTGCCTATGTACGTGTTCATGCCAAGTTTCAAGTTTATAAACCCAAGGAATAAGATTTTTCATAGAAACGTTTTTACCCCTTTTCCCCCCCTTGGGGGTTGAATTTCCAAAAATCCTTTCTTAGTGCTCCCCTGCATATCCCAAGGAACCTACATTCCAAATTTCAGCTGTCTACGACCAGTAGTTTCGACTGTGCGTTGTCTGTCAGTCAGTCACTCAGTAACGGAAGAGTTTTATATATATAGATTACACGTGGGCGAAGCCGCGGGCGGAAAGCTAGTATTAGTATAAATATAGTATCGTTGAGTTAGCATCTCATAAAACAAGTCTCGAACTTACTTTGGCGTGTAATATGTCCCGTATTTATTTAATTGTTTAGCGAATTTGAAGGAATCGGAAGGGAGTGTCAGACTTTTACTGACTAAAACCCACCTCGTTCCTTCAGTTGCCCTTTGCGTTCCGGGGCCACGGTATCTCGTTAGAACTTTCCCGCAGCCCCGGCTCAGTTTATCCCGTTTCCCCCCCTTGGGGGTTGACATTTCAAAAATCCCTTCTTAGTGCTCACTTATGTTACTAAAGGAACCTCTGTTCAAAATCTCAGACTCCTATACCGAGCGGTTTCGGCTGTGCGTTAATAAATCAGTCACCCAATCGCACCCCCTAAATCACGATTGGAGGGTAGTTTGAAAAAACTTATAATGTCAAACATATTTACTTGCCTATGTACGTGTTCATGCCAAGTTTCAAGTTTATAAACCCAAGGAATAAGATTTTTCATAGAAACGTTTTTACCCCTTTTCCCCCCCTTGGGGGTTGAATTTCCAAAAATCCTTTCTTAGTGCTCCCCTACATATCCCAAGGAACCTACATTCCAAATTTCAGCTGTCTACGACCAGTAGTTTCGACTGTGCGTTGTCTGTCAGTCAGTCACTCAGTAACGGAAGAGTTTTATATATATAGATTATTATAAAGCTGAAGAGATTGTTTGTTTAAACGCGCTAATCTCAGAAAGTACTAGTCCGAATTGAAAAAATATTTTTGCGTCCAATAGACCATTTATCGAGGAAGGCTTTAGGCTATATAACATCACGCTGCGACTATTAGGAGCAAAGAAATAATGGAAATGTGAAAAAAAACGGGGAGAATTATTCATCCTTGAGGGCCTTCAATGATGCCCATAATAACTCTTCCACGCGGACGAAGTTGCGGGCACAGTTAGTTTTTAATAAATATTCATATAGATAAACATCCAAGACGCAGGACAATCAGAGAAAGTTCGTTTCTCATCATGTCCGGGCTAGGATTCGAACCCGGGACCTCCGGTGTCACAGACAAGCGCACTACCGCTGCGCCACAGAGGCCGTCTATTTATGTCAGTGGTTAACAAAATGAGGTTAAATCAATTTTCAAATTCATTAAGAGTCTTCCGAAGTTAAAGTTTGTGGCAAATTATGACAGCACGGGAAGTTGAATTGCAAAGTTTATGCAATTTTCCTTTTGTCAGTTGTCAAGTCTTGGAACAAGCGACCACAAAATCCATACTTCCTTACTTTTATTATTGATATTTCTATATATATAAATTAGCTCTGTGTTTGTAGGTAGAGTAGGATAAGAATAGGCGTGACAAGGTCCGACTAACAATCTTTATTTCCGTTATCTACCTCTTCATCTTACAAACTGTCTGTTATTATTGGTTTGAGGTTGTTTTATTTAGGATTAAGTAGTTTTAAATTCTAAATTTGGTTGTACCCCAAATGAAAAACAATTAACTTTAAAAACTTAAAAAAAATTGAAAAAATAATAGGTCAGTTCAGCCGTTACTTTGATGAAACGTTCTCAAAAGGTTCATTTGACTAATTCTCTGAATTCTACCTTTCAATACCTAAATAATATATTCAATTATGTAAGAAATACATTCAAATAAGAGAAACCTTCAAAAGTGACTAAAAGTACATGTAATACATTCACGGCTTAACCCATAATCCGACGTTAAGCAGCGATCAAGGTATTACTCAGAACACAAACAGCTTTTACACGTTAAGTGTTCCTTAGGTAGAAGCGGTCATGAGATTAAAAAAGATTTTTCTAACTTGGTATTATGTCGTGTGATTCGTAAGCACTTTAGAATAGGACCACTTTCTTAGGGTAAAATTTGAACCTATCCATCCAGCCTTTGTGGCGCAGCGGTAGTACGCTTGTCTGTGAAACCGGAGGTCCCGGTTCGAATCCCGGCCAGGGCATGATGAAAAAAGAACTTTTTCTGATTGGCCTGGGTCTAGGATGTTTATCTATAAAAGTATGTATTATAAAATATAGTATCGTTGAGTTTGTATCTCGTAACACAAGTTTCGACCTTACTTCGAGACTAACTCAATATGTGTAATTTATATATAAAATATATATATATATAAAAAAAAATTATGCATCACGCTATTTTATTAAGGCACCTTGACAATTCACCCACTGAAGGACTTCACTTTAAATATTAAATTTGAATTATACATACATGGATATCAACTGACTATTATTTCTCAGAATCTTGTATTTTTCCTTAAGATTAAAGTCTTTATGATGATGGTTACTTGGTTCTTATATAGCCACACTTTCCCTCATTAATGGTTTTGTTAATATCGGTGTCATATTTAGGTATTTTCCTTTCAGTCAATGTAAGAGTAAGAGTTAAGAGTGGTTGTAAGAATTTTCTGATTGATTGATTTCGGTTTATGATGCATTGTTTTAATTTAAATACTTATTCCGAAAGCCGGCGAAAAATCTTTTCTTTCTATAACGAAATCACACGCTTCGCGGTGTAGCGATTTGGGTTGGCAAGGTAAAGTTTTTATACATATCTTTTAAGAAATTAAAAGCAATATTAGAAACAAATTCTACTTGGTTAACTCATAGTTGCCCAAAGAAAATCATCACACCATATTATATTATGGCAGCCATATTTGATGATAGGCTTGAATCACAATGGACACACATACATACATAGTCACGCTTTTATCCCTTGCGGGGTAGACAGAGCCAATAGCCTTAAAAGGACTGATTTGAAAAAGAACGTGGCCAGTTCAGCTGTTTGGCTCAATGATAAAATAATTGAGATTTAAATAGTGACAGGTTGCTAGCCCATCGCCTTAAAGGAGAATCCCAAGTTTTTACGCTTATTCGCCTTTATTACATCCATGGGAAGCAGATGGAGTAGTCCTATTCCCATTTTTATGAATGTACCCATGCTTCTGGATTTAAATAATTAATGTATATTAGGGATAAAAAAAATTTGCAAATAAAAGATGAGAAGTAAAAGTTAAGTAAGGATATTATCTTAGCATTGATTAAAACCCATTGATTTAAACTAACGAAACACTAGATGATAAGATTAAATAAAATATTAAAATAAAAACTTGACCATGCGAATCACAAGGACGACGGGTAAATCCACCCTTCCACACTGAGACATTCAATTGCTTACTCACTGGAAATCTGGAAAATCTCCACAAAATTCGGGAGATTAATCGAGCAAGAGAGAAGCACAACACCTGTCTGATAGCCCAGACAGACTGACAAGGGTCCACTATTGTGTATTAAAGACATTTTTCTAGCGAATTTGTCATGCTAGTTAGGAGCAGACGAGCTACTTTTCGAGTCGTATACAGACACAAAATCCCTGCTTCTTTTGCTTTATATACATTAATAACTACCTTCATTGACGGCCTCTGTGGCGCAGCGGTAGTACGCTTGACTGTGACATCGGAGATCCAGGGTTCGATTCCCGGACAGGGCATGATGAGATGAGAACTTTTTCTGATTGGCCTGGGTCTTGGATTTAGTAGCTTTATCATTTACTTTACCATGTCTATCTATATAAGTGTTAATTATAAAATATAGTACCGTTGAGTTAGTATCTTGTTACACAAGTCTCGAACTTACTTCGAGGCTAACTCAATTAATGTAATTTGACCCGTATATATTAACTTATTGATTATTATTATTCATGCGAGCTTGTCGGTTTAGTTGTGTACAGTTTTAGAATAAGTGACCCAAAGGGATTGGGTTATTGATCTCTCTTGAGTGAGGCAAGGATGTAATCGGGACTAACGCCAGAATAAAAAAAACTTGCTTTGGGTAACACATTTTACCTTTAAATAAAATCGACTTTTCCAATAAGTTCGAAATAATCAGAAAACAGAAGGGAACCAAAATCATGGTAAGATGTATCCAGTATGTGGCAGACTGTTACTCTTATGTTTTATAAGAAAACATATGGGCTAGGACTTGTGCTCCCAATTCCAGGGGATAAAGTTGTATGTTTTTCTGTTGTGACAGCCATTTTTTTGTACGGTAATTTATTGTGACAGATTGTAGAGATAGGCAAGATTTGTTCCTGCAAACTTCAGAAGTAAAATATGTATAACACAAATAGCTGTAGCCTGCGACTTCTCCCGCCTCAATTTTCTACAAATTTAACTTTGTGTTGTAATTATTACAAAAGTTTCATGAAAATCCATTGAGTAGTTTGCGCGTGAAAGAGTAACAAATACACACAAAACCGACAGAGCGGAGTCGCTAGAAGTTAAATGATTATGACACTATTTCTACTGGTTTCATACTGTTGTACTTTGATCGGTCTCTTTTTAACATTGTAAATTAATAGTTTCTTTTTAATATAATAAAACAAAAAAAAAAAAAACAAGAAATCTAGACCGTGTCGTCATTTCGGTATGAAATAGTCGTGCCTATCGACTTCCACTAACTTTCCCACTCAAGAGTTCCAAGATAAATTAAAAAGGAATGAAGCACCTTCGGAACTCGACGATAAACTTGTTGATGATACATACATAGATAAAAAGTTCTTTGTTAAGAAATATGGATGAATAGCAACTAAACTCCTATCCCATGCTCTTGCATATATACGAGTATAATAGTCATGTCTTTATACCGTACGGGGTAGTAGTAGAAATGTTTCATTTAGTTTTACAGTACTAAGAGTAGAATTCTCACTTAAAAAACTTAGTTGAGAAACAACTGTGCAACAAGATGTAGGTGAGTAGGAATATCAGCATAAACAAAGAAAGTATCAAATTAAAGATCACATAACATACTAGCTGTGCCCGCGTGGAATTTTGGGCATTATTGAAGCCCTCAATTATTTTTTCGCTTCTATTAGTTGCAGCGTGATGTTATAAAACCTAAAGCCTTCCTCGATAAATACTCTATTCAACACAAAAATAATTTTTCAATTCGAACCAGTATAGTTTCTGAGATTAGCGCGTTTATACAAATAAACAAACAAACTCATCATTTTTATAATATTAGTATAGATTTCCAATTCAAGTATAATTTTACCGTACCTGTTTGATCAACCGCCACACTATATATTTTCTATCTGTTTATATATATATTCGTTTGCAACCAATTAGTATTTAAAAACGCATTATTCTTAAATTAAAACCTACATCGCACACACAGTAGTTTTCTTCACCACCAGACAAGCATGGTAGATAAAGCTACTAAATAAAATTTATAAATAATACACACAGGTATTAAACGCGCACGCAACGTAAGTAGATATGTGCCTTTATTTTATTTCGGACGTATCGAATCATGTTACGAATTCGTGATCACCGAGCGACAGTATACTGTATAATAAATACATAAATAAATAAATATAAATATATACGGGACAAATTACACTGATTGTGTTAGCCTCGAAGTAAGTTCGCGACTTGTGTTACGAGATACTAACTCAACGATACTATAACTATAGATAAGTTATAAAAAGTATAATGGAACGCGAAAGTTTGAAATCAGTCCTTTTTTAACAGCTTATAAAAGTCCACCGCTGGACTAAGGCCTTCCTAGAAATGGGCGATTTTACCCATAGTCACCACGCTGGGCAGGCAGGTTGGTGACAGCAGTGTCTTTTGCTTTTGAACTACGATGTCACATCAGCGTAGGACATGCTGCTTCACACCTCCGGCTTAATCCCTTAATCTTACGATACCCACTGGAAGATATGGGGTGGTGCTTTCTTCTCTGTCGGCATCACACGGCCAGTTTGAAATAAAGTCTTCAAAATAATGTTCCTCATACTACATCTAGGCATAAAAGAAATAGATAAGAAAGAACAAATCGTCACAACATTCTTGAGAGCGTTGGCTTTATTGAGTCAACAAATGTGTTTCATTACCAGCTTAAACAAGAATCCCTTTTGAGATAAACCTACTGTAGACCTCCGCCAGCCTTTAACATTTCTTACAATGTGTAATTAAGGGTGTAATTAAATTCTACCGAATGCTTAGGTCTTATTTATTTATTTAATGACAAATGCCTTTCAAATCAGTCAACAAAGTGTTTGATTTTAGAGAATAATTTTACTTATTTACAAACGTATATTTAACGTTTTTATCCCTGACTGGGTAGACAGAGCCATTAGTCTCGAAAAGACTTAAAGGCTTCTGTTGGTTGAAATGCGTCGAAAGTTTATTTGTGGTTATAGTATCTGTATCATTTTGGAACAAATGATACAGATACTATTACCACAAATAAATTTATTTTGACGTCCGCTATACAAGTGCATACAAGCAATGAATATATTTACAACTGAGACAAGTGCCGTTTGGTTGGCCAAAAGGCGACTACGGGATCGGCTTATAAACTTGGGATTCTTCTTAAAGGTGATGTGCTAGCCTGTAACCTGTCAATATTTGAATCTCAATTCTATCATTAAGCCAAACAGCTGAACGTGGCCTTTCAGTCTTTCAAGACTATTGGCTCTGTTTACCACGCAAGGGATATAGACGTGATGGTATGTATGAGATAAATGTATATATTTTCATTTACGACTGTGGGTGAAGGTAGAGTGAATTACTTTCATCGTAGTTGTAGAAGTTTCCTGCTAGTAATCAGGGAGAGTGCCTCAATTCTATTTCATATTTGGGAACATAGATACGTGGCCAGCAGGGAAATGTACTGGCAAGTGCAAAGTTACTACTTTAAACATACATATAGTCACGTCTATATTCCTTGAGGGGTAGACAGAGCCAACAGCCTTGAAAAGACTGAAAGGCCACGTTCAGCTGTTTGGTTTAATAATAGAATTGAGATTCAAATGGTGACAGGTTGCTAGCCCATCGCCTTAAAAATGAAGACGTGACTATATTAATGTCTATTGAGAGATCATGCAGATCCTTCAGTATTCAGATGGAAAAACTATTCAGAATTTAAATATCCTGAATGGTTTTTGCGCTCGACTGTACTTACCTTCATTCATGTTCATGTCAGAGTTAGTATACTCTAAAACTTCCGTAACATTCCTCATGTATGAAAAATGCAACCTGTTTGTAGGCTTAAGGAATACCAATTTATTTAATTTACTTTAAATAATTAACTTAATTTAATTTATAAATAATAAAAAAAACGATAGATTAGCAGTATAACTAATAACCATAGGATCGGACCCCAGACCTCACACACAGACCTGGGCTGAGGCTCCAGAGAAAGCGTACATACATATAATAACGTCTATATTCCTTGCGGGGTAGACAGAGCCAACAGTCTTGAGAGACTGATAGGCCACGTTCAGAAAGCGTATCCTGGAAAAATCTAGGAGGACAAAAACCGTACGATATCCATCTATATATGCTTCCGTGGCATTAGTCCAAGTTACATCCTCACCTGGAGGGAAGGGAAGGGGTGCCCCTTGACCATGATCCTGTACTAGGTGAAGCGACTCCCGTCTGATCACTGCAACCGCGAGGCAACCTTACCCATATTTGATCTGTTTACACATCCAGTTACCTAAATGTGCAAGTTTCCTAACGATGATTTGGATCACATAAAAAGTGTGTGGTACCTTAATTTTTCTTAACTTTTTCTTATATATTCGTGCGTGAAATGCAATAAATTTGATTGCAATCTCTCACGTAGGACCTAAAAATTAACATTTTGCCTTAATGATATGCAAGTTAACGACTTTCAAACTACAGCGGTTCTTAAACTTTTTAAACTCAGCTTTATTGACACGATAAATTAGGAGTTACTTGATTGAGTTTCATAAAAAAACTTTCGTAGAATAAAGAGATATTATATTTTGATCAGAAATACATTTTAATATTGACTAAAAGTCAATTAATAAATTTCTGGTATCAATTTTCAAAAACAAGAAAGGAAATTTGGTGAAAAAAAAAATTTGACATACTTTTTAATTTTGAAATGGATACATCCAACAATCCAGTTACAAAGTTAAATTAATTCGTTTGACTTTCTATCGCAATAAACTGTTGCATGTTTCGTTCAAAACAAAAATCTACCCTAAACCGCAACATTTTTTCGACAAATTTTTCAACTATCCTCAGAGTTGCGGAAATACCTTTTCCATAATATGAAATCATATTGAGCTGCTGTACATCAATTCATCTACGTTAATATCATAAAGACGTAAAATTTGGCATTTTAATTATTTGTTTGTGGCTTATTTTTGAAAATACTGGACCGATCATGTAAATTTTTTTCTCCGTTAAAAAGGTACATAATCTGCGGGTATAATAGGCTTATGTACTACGGGCATAGCTGTGGCGGGGCCCGATTGACAGCTAAAACGTAACTACAGCCGAAATGTGGGAAAATCAGAATATTTTTTTTCAATAATGATACTTAACAGCTTCCTACGACTTTTATCAAAAATTTGTCTATGAACTGATCAATTCCCTTAACAGAAACAAGTTTTCCTACCTTGATATGTTAATGTCCACAGTTAACATTCTCATCGCACCTATTTGTTTTCTCCGGAAAGTTTGGGAAGCGCTGGCTGCAGGTCGTCGAATAAATTAATTAGAGCCGACGCCATCGACTCGCCTAATGAACTTACACTCATGTTTACTAAATGAGCGCATATTGGAGGCTTATGAGCCACGTTCGGAATGCACGTTGATTAGGCACTAGGAGAATAAAGTTAGCTTTTAGTAACTTTTTTAATATATTGAGTTTGAGTAAGCCAATTCGAGCCAACAGTCACAAGACTCTTTACTTATAAATTGGATTGATATTCAGTGATAACGATATATTATCGTTATCGTATCGATATATCGTATAGATATCGGTATCGAGTAACGAGTGTCTGTGGACGAATCATAAAGACAGACGCATAAAGGCACAGGTTCAAAACCCACCGGGTTTCATGGCTGGGGTGGCCCTAATGATTATTTTCATTATGTACATTAGTTTGAATACTAACTAATTCTCGGTGAAAGCTTAAGACAATGTGCTGAAGGGGTAACAGCAGACGTAGACTTAAATCGTAATTTATTTGCAAACGAATAAGTGAATTAATAATTAATAATGAAACACGTATACCTATGAACTCCTGTAAATAAGTTTAAAGTAAATAACTGAAAACAGAAGTGCAAGTGACATCAATCAGAAGGATTGCATGCCACCAGAAGTTACCAAGTTCGATTCCTTTAAACAATATTCTACAGAACGGAGCATTCTGCTTCTTTCCAATATCCGTTCGCAAATTGCTTTTCGACTGTCATGTTTTTCTTTGAGTTAAAAATGTTGTTTCAACTTGGAATTTTATAAAAATTGTTACTTATTTTGTAACTTCACGTCATTTTGTACGTTATTTATGGATATATAATTTTAAGATGATTTTTTTTTATACGCAATATGTTAATTTGAAATTGGTGATTGTAGTTCGTTCAATCCTTTTCAAAACATACGTAAAATTATCACGTCCTTATGCCTTACAAGGAGCCAGATCCAACAGTCTATTGTGGATGATAGCTAACACCTCGCTTTAAAGAAGAAGCTCAAGTTTATTAGCATTTTCCTTAGTCGCCTTTTACGATATCCATGGGAAAAAGTTGTAGTAGTTTAATTATAAAGTGCCGGGAACCATATGATCCAATTTTTGTAGAAGTTTTACGTTTATACCTATTTATCCAAATCCATAATTATGCTGTTGAAAACAAACAATGAAGTGGCAGATTTAATCTTTTTTTTCTCTTTATCAGAATAATATGACTGCTTTTGAGTTTATTTATTTATTTTAAACTTTATTGCACATAAAAAATGTAAAAAGTGCGGCCTTAATGCTAGTTCTGAGATGTGTAATTTTTTAAGAGATTTTATTTTTCAAATGTTTGGCGCGAACTTAGACTTGAACATCGTAAACAATTATTTTTTTACAAAATTGTAAATATCTCAAAAACTACTTAACTAATTTTGTTTGCCCCACGAACTTAAGATTGACCTTTATACCTTTTATTTACGTTTCAACAAAATCAAACCAGCATATCAAAAGTTATGTATCGTGTAACAAACATATATACATACAAAAAAATATATTTTCGTCACAATTTGATAGTCGTTTTACGTTTAAATATAGCTTGCGAAAATCTTGCGCCTTCAGATCTTAGACTACATCTTTTATTCACTTTACTCAAGTTGGATTAGGATCATGTTCTTCCAAGAATCTCAAATAATAGTAATAGGAGAACACATCGTACTATTTATGTGCATTAAACAAAGTTATTTTGTACGTATGTACTTTTCAGATAACAGCGAGTTATGAAAATAAATTTATGAATTTGTAATTAGAAAAAAAAAATTGTTGCAACTGTTTAAGTTAGTTAATTTTTAAGAATTATATGGGATTTAATCTTTTTTTAAGTGACACCTATTTCTCTGCAATGAATTATAGAGTTGAAATTTATTGCTAAAGTTAATTAAGCTTTTAGGTTTCAACTTTGGCTCCATGAACTATAAACATTTTAGTTTTAAAGTTTATTTTTTAGTTTTAATATTAATTATACTATATATTAATTATATATATATATATTATATATTGATAAATATATATATTAATTTAATATATTATACGACGAAAAGTTGTATCAATTCTGCAAAAAAATGGAATTGTACACCTTTAAAAAAGTACGCGCGCTATATCTTAAAAAGATCTTTTCTGTACTATAAATATTCTTTTCAAGCATCACGCGAAATTCCTAATTAAATTAACGTCCGTGGCGGTCGGTGTGAATGCAGTGAAATTCTTATAATACTTCATCAGAAGTTGCTTCAGAACAGATTCCGGCAGATGCAACTCCTTTATAGAATTAAAACGACTCAAGAGATGATCGCAAGCGAGGTGGAATGACAAAAATAGAGGCTTTATGCAAATTAGTAAAACTCTTGTTAATTGTGATTGACAACACAGAACTAGATTTTTGATTTGAATTTAAATTTGTAGGTCTTGGGGTGATTTCTCGAAATTCCTGCTGGAGTTGTAATTAATGGGATTTTTCGCTATATGCAGGCGTAGCCACGGGCATCCTCTAGTTTTGATCCGAACTATTTAACGTGTGGTAGCGGGAAGTTAGTCAATCATAATGAGCTTTGTCATGTTACTCAGCGTATGCCTACGATGAAAAAGATAAAAATGTAATTATCATACGAACACACACACACACACACAACCATATGGGTATAATACGCCTTTATTCCTCACAGGGTTTACAGAGACTATACTCACATAGGCTTGAAGGACACAATCATACATTTTTTTTTCTTATATTATTTGTTCTAGAGACTTTTTTGACTTCTCAGTCCATGTATTGAACCGAGTTTTCGCTACGACACGACACGCTACGCCGTAGCCGGCGTAGAATTTCGTAGACTGTCTACGAAACACAGAGTGTCACTTATACTAAACTTTGATAAACTAATTTATAAGTTGTATATTTGTATGCATCAAACAAATCGCCAATAAAATAATTATTAAAGATGTTACTGCCGTAAGATTTGGTATTTTTGATGACAAGTAAAGTTGTTGTTGTGATCTTACTCGTACCAAATACTTTAAAGAAACATGTTTGTTTAATCTTCATTCTCAGAGAAGTAAATCTCCCGGCAACAGCTTGTATTAAATAAGTTTAAATTTACTTAAGTCTTAACAATTCGTTTAGTTTACGAGCAAATTCCATCAGAGTTTCAGTGTCTTTAGTAGTTTTGCTAAGTTCCAGTCGACTGAGATTCCAATTGGGCCAAATGATAAAATGCAGCGTTTTGCACGAAACATAAATACATTACAGTTTTCTCGAGTTTTCTGAGGAAGAGCTGGTCTGAAAAGACTCTTAAGAAACTTTAAATTTAGTGATCGGATTAAAGTAGAGACTTTGCTAGAAAAATCTCAAGTTTTAAGAAACGATGCTTGTTACTTGATAAATCTTTACAGTCTGCGCAGGAAACTAGGTCACATTTTACCAAACTAGCATGTAATGTGGTACTAAGCTAATGTGCCGTATTTCAAAGCTGTATTTAAAATAAAAAAGCAATTAAAAAAATAGTTTAATATAATGTAACACCTCAGTTCTGTCTGTTGCCGTCTTTGTAAATATTTTTTAATATTTATATTTTGTATTTTTCACTTTACGCTTCCCATAGTACATAATCATGCATTAACAATTTTGAGATATTTCCATAAACTTACGTATTCTCTTTTGAGTCATACACATAATTATTTCCAATATTTGTTTTAAGTCTACAACTTGCGCCAAACATCCACTTCTTATATTCAAAGAATTCCATTTTACAAGAAAATATTCAGGTGCTATCGCTTGAATGTTAACACGACATCGCAAGCAACTCGCTTTAATGAAATATTTCACGTAAAATTTCAAATAGAACTAGTTTCAATCTTGTTATTTAATTATTTATCCCGTAGGAATAAACGATATGAAGTAGTTATAAGTTGGGATTAGTTAATTAAGATATAGATAAACTATTTACCAAGTTATATTATATAAGATACACACTCTTTCCCGAAGGGGAAGTCAGTTAAGTATATTATATACTGTTTTTTTGTAAACTCTTTTATGCATATCAAATCATTGGATTTTAGAGAATATGTAAATACGATGACGGAGTTGTCCCAAATGTATGTTTTGTGGGATATTATGATGATGGTAAGATGAGACCGAGGGAACTCTTTATATTTTATATTAGAGTGTTAAAACATATTTCTAAATCTTTTCAAACATTTGCACCTGGTAGTCTTTAGTTATGTAGTAAAAAGTAAAATGAAAAATATATTTTTATTCATTTTGGCATTAGAAAAAATATTTGACGATATATATTACACAATAGAGAGACAAAATAGCGCCGAACACTTAACAAAAAGAAAACAAAAGTTAGTGTGTGTGATAAATAGGTACTAGTAAGTAGTAAGAATATATACATACAAGTATAAATACCACTTAAGGCAATTTATTACAAAAGTAAATATTTTATTACAAATAAACTTTACAGAGCTGGTGACAGTGCTTTAAATTTGTAATAAACATTAAAATCAGACTGCAGGCAAATATTATGTTTACTACGTTTAAGCCAGAACCTTACTTTGTAATAAAAGATGAGAATTTACTTCAAACTAATCTCACTATAAACAGTATTTCTCAATAATGCAAACACCAACCTGTTTTCTTTCATGCCTTTATCGTGATCATGACAAAATAACGTGGGAACAGAACTACATATATACATAAAATCATGCCTCTTTCCTGGAGAAGTAGGCAGGCTATATCTTTCCCCCCACAACAGTCCCTGCATACTTCGCTTCTTTACATTCATTAATTCTCTACATAATAAGCTCGCCATTTTAAGGTCGTGTCGTCTGACCATTCTCCTGGACGTCAGAATAGAACGGTAGGTAGTGTTTTACAATACTAACTTTTTATATTATTTTCCTTTAAGGATATACACTTCTACTATCTATCTACCTTCGAACCTACTTTTTTGTAGACCTGTCTAGATTCGAAAAGATCTTGAAAGGTGGAAAGATGTAGTCATGCGTACTTTTCAGGGAATTGTTATAATATTTTTATTGCGGAACGGCAATGGGTGTAACTTGCATAATAAAAAATTACATACCACGAAAAGAATAATTTCTGTGTTTTCCGTATTCCGTGCAGTCACCGGCATGAGTAAATCCGGACAAATCCAAATATTATTTTCCACTTTCCTTTGTTCGTTCGGATTTGTGTCTAAAAGCCATCTACAATAACTGCATCCAATTTTGTTTATTGTTTGCATAGATGCACTTCACGGATGGAAATTGTTATAAAATGTCATATACGTGCCGTGTGGTTTTCGGCACTTTAGAATAGAACCACTGTATATCTTTCCCATGAGTTACGGTAAAAGAAGAGGATAGGCTTGTAAACTTGGCATTCCTCTTGTAGGCGATGGGCCAGCAACCTGTCACTACTTGAATCTCAATTCCATTATTTAGCCATTGGCCTTTCAGTCTTCTCAGGATTGTTGGCTCTGTCTTTCCCGCAAGGTATAAAATTATAGGTATAAGGTATAAAATTATAGGTATAAGTATAAGGTTATGTACGTCAAGGGATAAATAAATTTAGAATTTAGACCATGGACCCTGGATTGGGTGAGTCAGATTGTTACCCAAAGCGACTCTCATCTCTCCTCCGAAAACGTTGCAGGAGAACCTAACCCATCGCTCATTGTTACCTGAACGTGTAGGTTTCTCCCATGCTTTATTTCCTCATCCTAAGAATATCAGTTAATATTCAAACTAATGTATATAACCTTGAATATAGTCATTGTCACATACCCGATTTGAACCTGTGCCTTTGTGCGTATCACGCATTTAAACCGTCACTCCAATGCAATCCAATGCTGGAGTATGATGATGTTTCATTGATTTGATGACTTAAATTTAAAGCACCTACACACTCATACCAGCGTGTTAGACCCATTAAATCATAAGTAGCAATTTGGATCCATTCACCTCTTCAGCATCCAAACGTAAATTAAGTACCCTATACATATACATTGTCCTAATAAATTACGTTATTGTGTCAGGGATCCTTGCCTCGTGAGTTGTATACGGAACCTGAAGTAATCACTTAGGTTGCTTTACCTGCGTAGGAAGTTTGTGCATTGTGTTAATTGTATTATGCTGTAGGGTCTCACCATAGATATGGGAATAATATGAGACAATAGAAGTGGTAAGTATTGGTTAATGTATCGTTGTAACCACTTGTACTAGTTTTTACCCTAAGCTTTGCCCGCGCGAAGTCTACGCCAGTATTATAGGTACTCCTCCAAGTTCTTAACTCAAATTTCAAGAAGATAACACGTGAAGGGACGACAAACAAACTACTATATTAACTTTTGCATTTATAATATTATTCGGGATGATATAAAATTCTTCTGTTACTGAGTGAATGACTAAAAGTACATCCCAAATCACTGGGTCTGAAATTTGATATGTGGATTCTTGGTGTGCAATAAGAAAGGATTTCCTGCAATTCCCGCGGGGCCGGGAATTAATGAAATTTTTCGCTATACGCAGGCGGAGTCGCGGGCGTGCTCTTGTTCAATATAAAGTTGTCATATTGAATATCTATTTTTTTTTGTCTGTTGCATGCAAGTGTCTTTTGAACTAGTATCATATTTATTAAAGTTATTTAACATGACTTTACGACTGCAATCTACTACCTAATGACAGATAAAAAAATGACAATTTTGAGTTTTATTTGACAACAATATAAATGTCATCTTAGGTCGATGACATACTATCACTGCAACAGATTTAAATAATATTCAAATACAATATGCCATTTCTATTGTCTTTTATCGTTCCGATTTTACAGGGTGGAAACAATACTATGACTGAACCGGGTGTAATATATTATGAATGGATATATTAATAGGTTTGATCTTTCGGCGAACCCTTATATAGTGACTAGCTGATGCCCGTATTCAATTTTTTCCGTTTCCGTGGCAATTTCTAAAACTCCTCTCCTTCTGATCCTGTCCTCACCTACCTACTTCGGCTGGTTTAATTAGTTAAATCTACCCTAGATTGGATGGGAAAGGGAATTCATACGTTACAATTTTTTTCTTAATAGAGCAAAGTCCCAGGCGAATATTAATAAATATTAAATACAAACGTACATAAAATGACACCTCATTCCCGGAGGGGTAGGCAGTGACTTCATCTTTTCTGGCAAGTGAAAAGATGAAGTCTGAACGAAAAGATGATTATTTCTCTTCATCCACAATCATTACTCTCGTCATGCATCTCGATGCAGTCTCGCCGGTTTCGGATACCTGACCTGACTTAAAATAAATAAATTTAATTTTACTTTAGTTACTATATATGTGTATTTTATTTAACTTTAGTACACTGATGACGCCTGTAATATTGAAAGTGTCAAGTAACAAGTTGTATAATTCCCAACAACGTGTATCTAAAATTGAAATCCTAACAGGCTTCTACAATATTCATAGGTTAAACCTATTCGTATTGCTTAATTTGCTTAGTTCCCCATGGTGGCTTCACGATTGAATTTAGTTTTTCTATTCCGCAAGCTTCCATGCTGGTCTGGTATCTCGCTACATACATACATATAGTCACGTCTATAACCCTTGCGGGGTAGACAGAGCCAATAGACTTGAAAAACTCGGCTCGTTCGGCTGTTTGGCTTAATGTTAGAACTGAGATTCAAATAGCGACAGGTTGCTAGGCCATCGCCTAACCTCGCTAAGACAAAAAGATGGCATATTATCAGTCAGGCGACTGATAATATGCCTTCTTTTTTTATAGTGGGAAAATTTGATTACCGTTGGAGGGATTGTCGATATGCTAAGGAGAAGATAACGAGTAATATTATATGACTGCGTGTGAGTGCATATGGTGGAGAATATTAGGTCTAAAACAAAAAAAAATGGTGTATGTTTTTCGCGGAGAGCTTTGAGATTATCTACATATCGTCCCCTTACTGCAAAAACCAATTAAAGTCACTTTTTGTCAAAACTGAGTTAAGTGCACCTTCATAATCTCCTTTTCAAGCTCTATACGCTGGTAAAACCCGTTTTTTGATATGACGCTTCACTCCTGATTTAGCTTTTCGCTAAGATATCTTACAATGTAATTTTGAAAATATTGTACAGTAAAACAGTAATGTGTAGTGGTTAAATAAAATGTTTAAATAAAATTTACAGAAAATATCAGTAATCGTATTTTCAATGGTTTTGGCATGTTAAATTTTGTCAAAAAAAAAATTATTCAAGTACTGCAAAAATATACTTAACAATACTAGCAAGCTTTTAGCAGTTACTTGTTAGATAAAATTCTCTATGTTACCTACTTACGAAATATTTAATAATCTGTTAGTCCTTTTTACTGATTCATATTTCCCTCGTAAATAAATATTATCTACAAGAAAAATATTATAAAGTAGTTTTGTTGGCTTTACTTGTAAGCTTTAAACTTTGATTTCATTCAGCCCCTCAGCAAAAACCGTGTAAGTCGCGTTTCAACCGTCACTCTTACTGTGCGTCTGCGTTGAATCGTTAAATTTGTTGTTTTGTGTGTATAATTTTATAGTAATGAGTTCCAGATCTAGAAAAATGTAAAACCTTGTATGTGGTGAAAGTAATAATACGAAAAAAGCGGGTAAGTAAAATCATTACGTAATTAATTTTAGGTTAGATTTTTGTAAGAATGATTTAGTTACCTACTTAGTTGAAAATTGAAACGGAATGTATTATTATTATTATGATCTATATTTTGATTGTATTACACCTAACTATAGCACAATAGTGCCGTGTGGTTCCCGGCACTATTACAAAAAAGAATAGGACCACTCCATCTCTTTCCCATGGATGTCGTAAAAGGCGACTAAGGGATAGGCTTATAAACTTAGGATTCCTCTTTTAGGCGATGGGCTAGCAACCTGTCACTATTTAAATCTCGGTTCTATCATTAAGCCAAATAGCTGAACGTGGCCATTCAGTCTTTTCAAGACTGTTGGCTCTGTCTACCCCGCAAGGGATATAGACGTGATCATATGTATGTATGTATGTATGTATGTATGTATAGCACAATATTATAATACGCATGTAGGTACTTTACCGATGATTTCTGACGATAAATAATTTTTCATCTACTAAGAAAAATACCTACTTACGTACGACCTGGGATGGCGGGAAGGCTTATTTTGTTTGTTTAATCATACTAATATTATAAAGCTGAAGAGATTTTTTCTTTGTTTGTTTGTTTGAACGCGATAATCTCAAGAACTAATCCTATTACGGTGCACACATTTGCACAGCTAGTTAACAATATTTTACAACAGTTTTTATATCTACTAACATAAGAATGTGCATGTGATGATGACCGTTTATTTTTAGGTGACTATAATAATACCTAACCAGTCAGTGTAAATGCGGAAGAATCTAGCCCATCGGATTTGACCGTAAGTGCTCGTATAAGTGCTTATGGCAAAAAATTACTGTCTAGCTACCATTTCATATATGTTACCATGCTATTTATTTGCTAATTAAAGATACTGTATTTAAATGAATGTCTATAGTTGTTATGTTTTGAAAGTGAATTTATATGTGTACATCATTTTTAGGGTTCCGTACCCAAAGGGTAAAACGGGACCGTATTACTAAGCCTCCGTTGTCCGTCTGTCTGTCTATCTATCTGGGGTGACAGGAGAGATGATGCATCATCTCCCCTATCACCCCTTTTCTAATTTACCTCGCCTTTTAGGCTTTCGACGACTCCTAGTCTTTTCATGTCTAAATCGGTTCATTCATTTTATGTATTGAATAGAATATTTGCAAATTTTTGAAAGTATTCTGGAAATCCGTAAGGTTAGCCCGAGGTAAAACTATATCCAGAGAGCTGACCAGGATCAGATGCCAGGATGGTAGCGTTGTGAAAGGAGAAGAATGTGTGTTAAGATATGGAAGGTGTATTTTGAAAGTTTATTTGAAAAAAAAGGAAGGAAATATTAAAAATTTATGTTATAGCGAAGAAAAAGAGAATGAGATGGAAGGCGAAATTGAAATGTTCGAAATTGTGAAAGCACTTAAGAGTATGAAAGCGGGTAAGGCTGCTGGGTATGTCTGGAGTGTCGGTCGAGATGCTAAAAGCAGGACAAGGCGTATTAGCTAGTCAGTTGTACTGCCTTCTCAATTTGTGTTGGAGAAGCGGCCGAGGACCTATTTATGGATAGTTGTTTGATAGATTTGAAAGAGTCTGAAAGTGGATTAAGGATGAATGAGTTACTCGTCAAATGTCTGCTCTATACCGACGATCAGGTTGTACTGGCGTCATCAGCGGAAGAGTTACAGGAGATGGTAAACTGTATGCATGAAGCTTTGAAAGAGAAAATAATGAAAGTGAACGTATGTAAAACTAAAACACTGGTTTTTTGAAATGGAGAAAGAAATGACAGCATGTAATATTTTGATTGGAGGAGAAAAAGTTGAGCAAGTGAAAGAGTTTGTATATCTAGGATCAAAGTTTACATCAGATGGCAAGTGTGATAGTGATATTGAAAGGAGAGTGAACGCGGGGAACATGGTGAATGGAGCTTTGCATGCCTTTATGAGCAGTCAGAAACTATCCAAAAACGCTCGACTGGCTGTGCATAGGGGCGTGTTGGTCCCGACATTAATGTATAGGAGTGAAAGTTGGGTATGGCAAAAGAAGCACGAAAGCAGAATAAATGCAGTGGAAATGAGAGCGTTAAGATGTATGATCGGTGTGAAATTGAGTCACCGGATAAAGAACAGCGTGATAAGTGAATGTTGTGATGTGAAGATGTGAGATGTAGTTACAGGAATAGAAAAGGGTATGTTAAGATGGTTTGGTCATATGGAGAGGATGAATGAAAGCAGGTTGACTAAGCAGATATACAAGGAGAGTGTGGAGGGAAAGGTCGGAGTGGGAAGACCTAGACGAACGTATCTTGATCAAATTAAGGACGTCCTGGTAAAGGTTCAGGTCAAGAGTACCCGAAACCGCTGAGCTTGCATGAAGAGAGTTATGAATGTGGATGAAGCGAAGGAAGTGTGCAGAGATCGTGGCAAGTGGAAAGGCATAGTCTCTGCTTACCCCTCCGGGAAGGAGGCGTGATTTTATGTATGTATGCATTTATGTATTTGCAAGTTAGCAGAGAACAACTACTTATGCACATTTTATATTTCAGATGATAACAGTAGAGGATCTTCAGACCTAAACGAATCAGCCACTAAAACTGCAGACTTTTTGTATGACGTTTTTTATTTGATTTTGGTTATGTTAAATTAATAAAGAATTGTTTTTTTATTTTAACAACATTGATGATGATATTTGGTATAGTTTTTATACATAATAAAGTATTAAGGCCGACAAAATTGTGTTTTAAACTCGTTTTACCAACATATTTGTAACATTTTAGTGAGTTATGGGATATTTTAATATTAAATTAAAAGCAACTAACCCAATATTAAGTAATATTTAGGGCACTTAAGTAGTAAAGTTAAAAAATCTTTACAGTAAAAACCATTTATTTGCACCACCTCTCGCCCTAATTCCTTAAATTATTCTAGTATTTCGAGGCTTTGCTTTTATTGTACTAATTACCTTTAAAGCTTAATAAATAAGTATTAAAAATACATGAACAGATTCTTGAAAGGTTACAATCTTAATAGTGATTTGATAGTGCAAACCTTTAAACGTCAATTTCTCGAAACTTAATTTCATGCACTTAGTTGGTTTTTGCAGTAAGGGGACGATATAGACAGTAGTTTCGAAAATATGTGGACAATTTCGACTATTACGAATTTTCAAGTGACATGAACATTTCACGAAAATCTTGTAAAGATTTAATCAAATATTGTTTGTCATCCTATCAAGTCTCCAATCTTCAACATAGTCCTAGGAGTCAATATTCCATGCACTAGGCAACGTAATGTAGACTGAAGATTTATAGAGTATATTGGGAGCCGGACTAGATCGCTCCATAACTAGGTTAGAGGAAGCTCCTTGGTAGTGAAGTGAAGTGTAGAACATGATTTTATCGATACTTCAAATTAATACCCAAACATACCTACACATTCACAAGTGCAACAGTTTAAAATATGACCATCTCCTCTGTACAGATAAATACATAAAAACATAGTGAAATTGAAATTCTATCTTTAAACTATACTGCTGAACGTCCCGAACAAACACTTTTAAGTCCTGTAAGAGATAAAGATGAGATTGCATCTATATGTATATGTGTCAGAGTCCATCAGAAAGTGCATATGTGTGGGGTTATTTCAAATATATAAGTAGCAGAAAATGTTCGAGAGTTCCATTAAACTGGATAGCTTCATGATGGAAGAGATTCATAGTACTTGATTTTGGTAATCCATTAATCTATACTAATATTATAAAGCAGAAGAGTTTGTTTAAACGCGTTAATCTCAGAAACTACTGGTTTGAATTGAAAAATTCTTTTTGTGTTTGTGAATAGACCATTTATCGAGGAAGGCTTAAGACTATGTAACATCACGCTGCAACTATTAGGAGAGAAGAAATAATGGAGAATGTGAAAAAAATCGGGAAAAATTATTCATTCTTGAGGGCTTCATTGATGCCCAAAATAACTATTCCAAGCGGACGAATTCGCGGGCACAGCTAGTAAAAAATAAAAGGAAAAAAAATAATAATTTATTAACTCAAACCAAATGGATCTTACCCATCCCTAGCCAGCCGGGCCAGGTAACGATTTTCCGAACCACCTCTATATTCAACGAGCCACTCATATGCACAGCACCCTATTTACACTCGGTTTATTTAAGCAAACAGGTTCTTATAAAGTATTTAAAATCTGCTTTACATTTTACCAATACTTTTACAAACACTGTGACCAAGAAACATATGCTATGTTTCTTATATTAAAAATATTTTTTGAATGAATGAATGAATGAAAAATTATGTTATTATTTTTAATTGATGAATTTTCTCTTGAGGTTTTTACAACAAATATATAATTATCAGTAGTACAAGCTAAATGTGGCCTTACATTCTTTTCTAGACTACTGCTTCGTCTACCCCATAAGAGATGAAGACTTGATTATATGTATGTACTAGTTTGGGTATAATTTTCTCTTTATCCTTTAAATTTTATTCTCACAGAAGATTCTTAAATCATTGGTTCAATTAATATTTTATCGGTATTATTATAAAGTATCGTGACTAGTAGTATCTTACTTATTTTGGGACAAGCTTAATCTGTGTGCTTTGCCCTGCATATATTTATTTTTTCTTACAAATTACAAGACCGGCGGATAAAAATAAACTTTTTCGTAGAACCGTCTTGGTGTAATTACCGGACGTCGATACCACTCGTGTCGGAACTCGGATGATCAAAAAGAAACGCCAAAGATCCGGAGATGACCAGATAATCGAGTACTTGTAACGTTTATATCGATTAATCAGTAGATAGAAAACGTAATAAAATTTAATACATACATACATACATAAAATCACGCCTCTTTCCCGGAGGGGTAGGCAGAGACTACCTCTTTCCACTTGCCACGATCTCTGCATACTTCTTTCGCTTCGTCCACATTCATAACTCTCTTCATACAAGCTCGGCGGTTTCGGGTACTTTTGACCTGACCCTTTACCAGGACGTCCTTAATTTGATCAAGATACGTTCGTCTAGGTCTTCCCACTCCGACCTTTCCCTCCACACTCTCCTTGTATATCTGCTTAGTCAACCTGCTTTCACTCATCCTCTCCACATGACCGAACCATCTTAACATACCCTTTTCTATTCCTGTAACTACATCTTCTTTCACATCACAACATTCCCTTATCACGCTGTTCCTTATCCTGTCACTCAATTTCACACCCATCATACTCCTTAACGCTCTCATTTCCACTGCATTTATTCTGCTTTCATGCTTCTTTTGCCATACCCAACTTTCACTCCCATACATTAATGTCGGGACCAACACGCCCCTGTGCACAGCCAGTCGAGCCTTTTTGGATAGTTTCTGACTGCTCATAAAGGCATGCAAAGCTCCATTCACCATGTTCCCCGCGTTCACTCTCCTTTCAATATCACTATCATACTTGCCATCTGATGTAAACTTTGATCCTAGATATACAAACTCTTTCACTTGCTCCACTTTTTCTCCTCCAATCAAAATATTACATGCTGTCATTTCTTTCTCCATTTCAAAAACCAGTGTTTTAGTTTTACTTACGTTCACTTTCATTCCTTTCTCTTTTAAAGCTTCATGCATACAGTTTACCATCTCCTGTAACTCCTCCGCTGATGACGCCAGTATAACCTGATCGTCGGCATAGAGCAGACATTTGACGAGTAACTCATTCATCCTTAATCCACTTTTAGACTCTTTCAAATCTGTCAAACAGCTATCCATAAATAGGTTGAACAGCCACGGTGACGCAACACATCCTTGCCTAACGCCTTTCTCAATCTTAAACCACTCAGTGTGCGCTCCGTTTATCCTGACACAAGCACTCGAATCCTCATATAAGGATTTCAGTGCTCGTATTAAGAGACTGCTCACCCCATGCATAGAAAGTGCTGACCACAATTCATTCCTCTCAACTCTGTCATAGGCCTTTTCCAGATCTACGAATGTGCAATAGACTTTTTGATTCTTGGCCAAAAACTTTTCGGCTATGCACCGCAAGGAAAAGACCTGATCAGTACATCCCATTCCCTTTCGAAATCCCGCTTGAGCATCCCATATTTTGTCATCAGTTTCATTCCTGACTCTATTAATCAATACCTTAGCATACAATTTGCCGACGACGCTAAGCAGGCTTATACCACGATAATTTTTGCAGTCCAGCTGTGACCCTTTTCCTTTGTAAAGTGGCACGATAACAGCCTTACACCAATCTTTTGGTACTCGGCCGCTTCTCCAACACAAATTGAAAAGGCAGTACAACTGACTAGCTACTACGCCTTTTCCTGCTTTAAGCATCTCGACCGACACTCTATCACACCCAGCAGCCTTTCCCGCTTTCATACTCTTAAGTGCTTCCACAATTTCGAACATTTCAATTTCGCCTTCCATCTCATTCTCTTTTTCTTCGCTATAGCAGAAATCTTTCTTATTTCCTTCCTTTTTTTCACATAAACTTTCAAAATAGTCCTTCCATATCTTTAGTACACATTCTTCTCCTTTCACAACGCTACCATCCTGGCATCTGATCCTAGTCAGCTCTCTGGTTATAGTATTTCCTCGGGCTGACCTTACGGATTTCCAGAATACTTTCAGATTTGACTGAAAGTCTTCTGATAGCCTTTTATCAAAATCCTCTTTATACTCTTCTTTCTTTCTAATCACAGCTTTCTTAACCAAATCTTTCATTTTCTTATATTCCTTACGTGCTTCATTCACATCTTCATCAATAACCTCTTGCATTCTTAAGTTAGCTTTTGCTGCTAACAAATCCAGCCATGCTTTCTTCTTTAATCGCACAAGTTCTTGCACATCTTTACTCATCCACGCATTTTTGTGATTTTTTCCTTTCCTTCTTCTACTTACACCACACACTTCAACAGCTACTTTCACAATTCTTTCTTTAAGTTCCTTCCATCCATCTTCAATATCGCTCATTTCATCTAAATCTTCAAATTCATCCTTCAGTCTATTAATATACTTCTTACCTACATCCATATCTTGCAAATTTTCCACTTTTACTCTTTCCAAAGCGCTGGTTTGCTCCCTTACCCTGTGCCGCCAGCGATTGAAGATACCCCTTATCCGGGATATCACCAGTAAATGGTCCGAGTCAATGCCAGCACCGCGATATGCACGGGTATCCAGCACTTTGTTCTTCAATCTTTCATCTACAATCACAAAGTCTATCATACTTTTTAAAATACCTTCCACTCTTGTGTAGGTGTGGATCTCTTTATGTTGAAACATTGAGTTCGACACAAAAAGATCCCACTCTAGACAAATTTCTAATACACTTCTTCCATTATCATTCACCTTTTCGTCACCAAACGCACCAAGCACCTTTTCATATCCATCACGCTTTACACCCACCCATCCATTAAAATCACCTAACATAATAATCTTCTCATTTGGCTTGGTAACTTTCAATACTTCTCTTACACTATTCCAGAACTCCTCGTTTTCGCTTTTTGCTGATGTTGTACCCCTCGAACCCACATCCCAAGGTGCATAAACACCTAGAACGAAGATCCGAGTGATTCCAACTTTCAGCCTAATCCATAGAAGACGAGGGCTGACACACTCATACTCATTCACGCACTCAGCCATTCGTGCAGAAAGAATTAGACCGACCCCTTGACAGCCTCGGCTGGTACTGGAAATTCCAAGTAATAAAATAATAAAATTTAATGCACCAAGAAAAAGACGAAAATAAAATTTTACAAAAAAGCTACAAAGGAGGATATGCTGATGTAATTACTAAGGTCATTTACCCCGCAAATCGAAACAAATGATTTTTATTGATGTTTATTTAATATCTCCGCTAAATAAATACACTTTGACGCATGTAAAATCCTTAGATCCCCTTTATAAATGACAATACGTCAGTAAATATTAATTAATGTGACAATGTATACCAAACAAATACGCGTTAATTACTTACTACTATACCTACCACAGAACAATAAACTATCAGTCCTCAAAAGCACTCTCAAGTGTTTGTAATTCGAAATTATTTCCGCAGACACGTAAAGCATTAGTCTATGTTTAACACGAACACGTCTTATGTTCCCTCTCACTCTATCTTTGGGGTTAACGGCAGAGTATGAGAAAGAGGGAGGTTGAACATTAGTCTATGTTTAACATGCGACGGAAGCTGCTGAGATAATGTAAACTGTTGCAGGCACGTTTAGGACGCGGCCATATTGTGTAAAATAAAGCGATACTAATAACAAAGAGATCAGATGGGAAAAGCTTTTTGTAAAAACCTACCTCACCCATTCCAGAATCATTATAAACGGCGCACTTCAACCACTCCTCGAATTATTATCTTTAATTCGTTAATGTATTTTTAATATCGAAGTCATACTTGTTGTTGAGAAACTGAATGTCAGTGCACTTCTGCAAAAATTTTACCTAGTTAATTTTACTTTTCAGTTGTTATATTGTAACAAATATATACACATCACGACTTTTACACATTACAAGTAAGGCAAAACCAAAAGTGAACCCCCGAAAGCCACATTTAGCTGGATGACTTAATGATGGAAGTGAGATTAAGAGATAATGGCAGGTAGCTAGCCCATAAACTAATGATTGATCCAATATAGATTAGGTTATTGTAAAGGTTGCAGAGGACAGATGGGATTGGGTGACTCAGACTTTTACACAAAGCGATTTGTGTAAAAGTCTGAGTCACCCAATCCAGTGTCCGTGGTCAAAGGCATATTCGGAGTGGCTCCTCCAGAGTAGTGAGGATACAACCGAGACAAGCCAGGAGGAAGAAGCCCATTACCTTGAAGAATATTCCTAATAATATAATTTTACTTATTAAGGACGTCCTGGTAAAGGGTCAGGTCAAGAGTACCCGAAACCGCAGAGCTTGCACGAAGAGAGTTATGAATGTAGATGAAGCAAAGGAAGTGTGCAGAGATCGTGGCAATTGGAAAGAGGTAGTCCCTGCCTACCCCTCCGGGAAAGAGGCGTGATTTTATGTATGTATGTATAATTTTACTTATTCCTCTCTCACTTAGTTCTCTCCTTTCCGTTGTCAATTTAACTCAAGCGATATAATTCTGTTACCGCCGTTAGTATGTTCATTATATTGATAAAGTTATATTGAGATGATATAGCTGATTTAGGCTTAAAGGGCACGTTTATATTATTCAATAAATTCTGTAATAATAAAAATACACATTCAGATGTCTTATTATACTTAGATACACAAACGCTAAGTGTACACCTACGCCTGTGTAAAGAAAGAAATATTCCTAATCATATTATATTGTTCAGTAAATACTAATAAAATTAAATTAGAACTAAATACAATACAATATTGGCATACATGCAATAATTGTATTAATATACTATAGAACCAATTATGTAGGCGAGCGTACCTTAGGGCTCGCGCAGCATACCGTCAATGTCACGGGACTTCGGTCGCACCGACTCGCGATTCGATTGGACGCGTTATAATTAATGCAATGTGTCCTCGACTGGCGATTAGTGGTCGTGCAACCTGCAGCGATTAATCGTAAGAGGTAGCTTGCGATAACCCTGCATGCCAAAAAAAGAGATAAAATCTTTTTAAAATAACTATTTTGGATGAATTTTAATAATTATTCTTCACTGATCTTCAAATTTCATTTATTACACGTTCTAGCTTTGTCACGAATTAAGAAAGAATTCTATACTAACAAATATTCTGATGTTATATCCATTTCCGCTCTAAAGATTGTTTATACTATGTTTCATATATTAAGTATTCAAATTAGTTTCAGAAGAATTTTTAATTGAGATCAGTATTAAGAAGTAAAACTAATGTGCCCATACATATTGTCACATAAATAGACCCATCTAATATTGTCATTTTCTATCGATCGGTGGCAAGTAATCACTATTCGGTTGCATCCTGCACTGTTTTTCATTTGCTAAAGGTTGACGTTAGTCGGCCCGACTAAAGACGCCCAAAATAGCCGCCACTGCCAATTTGCATGAGAGTTTACATAGTTTGCTCTCAGTTTTCAATCATATTATAGTATTTCATATTTGAATGGAATCAATAACGTTTATTTCAAACACAACTCGAGTAAACATTTGTTTTTGCGTATGATATTTGATTGTTTTTTTTTTATTCCATAAATAAATAATGGCAATAAATATTTTTTTCTTTTGTCAACAGACAGTACTTTACAATATCTTTTCAAGTTTTTTATAGCTGAGTCAGCAAAATTCCCATGTTCTTCTTTATCATATAGCCTGAAAGATAAAGCTTTAAGTACGTATATTCACCTGTTATTTCAATAAATGTTATTATGGTTATTATATAAAATGTTAATGTTAATACGGCAATTTTTTCTCAAATAAATAGTGCCCTTATGCAAAATGTCTAGTTAGTCTAAGTTCTAGTTGTGTTTTTTTTTCCTTGACTACATAAATTAATAAATAATAAAAAATTTGATAAAATGATATTAAGTTTAAAAATCATTTTATCCTCATTCGATTTTGATTTGATAATATGTAAACACATGTATAATAAAAGATAATATTACTATTATAAAACTAGTTAATTTAAATAAATGAAGTTATGTACTGTACATACATGCATATAGTCACGTCTGTCCCTCACGGGGTAGACAGAGCCAAGACAGAGCCGTAATTCAAGCAAGACATATTCCTTTGGTCCACTTAAAATATTACCACCTATCTTATATACGCCTAGAAATAACATTTTCATTATATCTTCGCTTCAATGATTTACAAAGCTTTACACATTAAATGAAACAGCTGTATCGGTTCGTGACGGAGCTCATTTCTCTTGTGTTGGGGTATTGGAGTGAAACTCAAAAGAACTTCGTCAAAAGGCCTCTTCACTAAATATATATAAGAAAGACGGAAGACATAAAAGGGAAAGGTGATTGACGTGTTATATATACGCGAACGAAGTCACGGGCACAGCTAGTATTAATATACTAGCTGTGCCCGTGACTTCGTTCGCGTGGAATAGTTATTTTGGGCATCATTGAAGCCCTCAAGGAAGAATAGTTTTCCCCGATTTTTTTTTCACATTCCCCATTTTTTCTTCGCTCCTTTTAGTTGCAGAGTAATGTTAGGTATATAGCCCTCTTCGATAAATGGTCTATTCAACACAAAAAACATTTTTTTAAGGAAGTATGCAGAGATCGTGGCAAGTGGAATGAGGTAGTCTCTGCCTACCCCTCCGGGAAAGAGGCGTGATTTTATGTATGTATGTGTGTATAATTTTTCAATTCGAACCAGTAACCAAACAAACACACAAACTATTCAGCTTTATAATATTAGTAGGTATAGATATACAGTCGAAACTACTGAATAGAGTCAGCCAATGGCATACAACATTAAGTATCCTGAACTTAATTTTTTTTTACATATACACACACATATTATCATTCAGCAGTAAGGGACGAAGACATTATTACATATGTATGCTTGACAAATTGCGTGTTTTACTACCATTGAGTTTGCACTTTTTCGATGATAATTACATACATATAATCACGCCTTATCAAAGACTTTAAATTCACGGTCAGCTGTATGGGTTATCCAATCCCATCGTCTAAGAATCCCAAGTTTGTTACCCTTATCTTATCCCGTATCCCTTAGTCGCGTTGTACGACATCTACGGGGGAAAGAGATGGAGTGGTCCTATTTTTTGGTGCCGGGAAGCGAATCTCCACGCAATATTCATAGCCGTGTGGTTCCCGGCACCTATAAAAAAAAGAATAGGACCACTCCATCTCTGTCCCATGGATGTCGTAAAAGGCGACTAAGAGATAGGCTTCCAAATTTGGGGTTCTTTTTTAGGCGATGGGCTAGCAACCTGTCACTGTTTGAATCTCAATTCTATCATTAAGTCAAATAGCTGAACGTGGCCATTCAGTCTTTTCAAGACTGTTGGCTCTGTCTACCCCGCAAGGGATATAGACGTGACCATATGTATGTATGTATGTATATTCATAGATCGTGCAACCAGAAAAGCAAAATTTCCATTCTAAGTAGATTTTTTTTAATCCTTCTCACTGATTCATAAGCCCCACGGGCGTGATCAAACGTTGTGAAAAAATAAATAACATTCACTGCAGTATCATTAGAACTAAGGTACCGCACCCGCTTATCCGTTTGTTTCATTCTTATTGAATTACATTTAATTATACCGTGTGGTTCCCGGCACCTATACAAAAAAGACTAGGACCATTCCATCTTCTTTACATGGATGTCATAAAAGGCGACTAAGGGATAGGCTTATAAACTTGGAATTCTCTTTTAGGCGATGGGCTAGCAACCTATCACTATTTGTATCTCAATTCTATCATTAAGCCTGTTTGGCTGAATGTGGCCTATCAGTCTTTCCAAGACTGTTGGTTCTGTCTACCTCGCAAGGGATATAGACGTGACTTTATATATGTGTCTTTTTTATAGATGCAGATATATGAAAATGCCAATTAAGCTCTGAAACTAAATAGCTGGATACAAGCTAGGTGAAGTGGGTGTGAGTCCCAAACTGATGTCTTCTTCAGTAAATCTATTTGCGCCCTTGGGAATCAAACCGTGATCATCCATCTTGTTATTGTACTCTTTGAATGTTTTATTTTGTTTTTCTTTAGCACTTGGGAGTTCGAGATTTTAAACGTAAAGTAATAAATTATATTTATGACTAGCTGTTAACCGCGACTTTGTTCGCCTTAAAAGTTCACTGACAATCTCAATATAAGTAAAGGAAGGAAACCAGGCTTAATTACACATACATACATATAGTCACGTCTACATCCCTTGCGGTGTAGACAGAGCCAACAGTCTTGTAAATATCTTAATGGCCGCGTTCATTGTATGACTTCATGATGGAATTGAGATTCAAATAATATCAGATCGGTAGCCCCTCGCCCACAAGAGGAATCCCAAGTTTATAAGCCTATCTCGCTTATAACGACGTTCATAGGAAAGATATGGAGTGGTCCTATTCTTTTCCTATTGGTGTCGGGAACCACACGGCAGGCTTAACACCTCTAAGAAAATCGCTATTCAAAGCAGAGCAATACTTTTCGCGTGAAGCGAGTACAAACGTACAGACAGATAGATATTTTAAAAACAATACTTTTAGCGTTTGGTCTTACAAAGTTCCCACGTGGATTTCGTAAAAGGGACAAACCAGGCTGGTGATAATTGACATTTGTGGAGAAACATGCAACCTCGTCGGATTATAAAAGTGATGATGTGACTTAATTACTGTGGATAAATATTAATACGAACGAACATAAACCCCGCTTTTTAATAAACACAAAATACACACGAGACATATTAAAACGGTCGTAAAACTTCAACATACATTTTAATGAAACGCGTAATCCGGTGCACTCGATTTTAAATTTTATTTCATGGTCGCGACGAACTCTTTTTATTTTCGTTATGTTGTTTTTTTTACAATGGCACACGCGTAAAGTTGTACATTGTAATTACATATTTTTTATGTTTATCGTCGGCGTAAGCTGAACATGGCCTATCAGTCTTTTGAAACTGTTAACTCTGTCTACCCCGTAAGGGATAAATATGAGATTATATGTATGTACCGGGACATACATATACGTTATCTTTCTGACCTACGTGACCCTGACTAAGATACTCGACGGAATTCTTTGTGACAATTCCAAATTAATATCTAACAAAAAAAAAATGGCGAATACGATATGCTACCCTTATCATTTAACATAGATACAGATAATCACGTCTTTATCCTTTACGGGGTAGACATAGACAACAATTAGAGAAAGACTAGAAAGGTCAGCTATATAAGCTAAGCTAAGCTTAGTGATGGTACTGATATTCAAATGGTGACAGGGTAGCAACCCTGTCAGGGGGGATAAACCCATCGCCGAAGAATTCCAAGAAATAAAGAATATCTAAAGAAGAGTTCCAAGTTAACAAGCATCTCCCCTAATTGCCTTTTACAATCTCCACGAGAAGGAAAGCAGCAGACCAGCGGGGAATCTATTGGAATTTGTCCTTGCAGTATTCATGATACCAATGAGAATTAAGAAGAATTGCTATCTTAACGATTTTACATCAATATATATGTATACTTAGAATATCTGAATAAATTTGTACCACTAGTATAAGCAAATCCTTTTTCCACGATGCAAAGCACGGCACCTTAATTCTAAAAAGAAACATGATTGGATCCACATCTGCGCTGGAAGACCTCGCAAAATGAGTTCATCTGGTGGATTGCACTTATTCTTATTTGATTTACTCCTAACTTCAACTGTGACTGCGCTGGGTCTAATGATAACGATAGAGGTAGATACAGAAAAGCTGTCAAAAGAGTTTATGTAGCAAAGTTATAATTGCAAGGTTTTGAAATTTGTTCCTTCAATTATTACATACTTTTAGATGTTACATTCCATACATACATACATATGGCCACATCTATATCCCTTGCGGGGTAGACAGAGCCAACAGTCTTGAAAAGACTGAATGGCTACGTTCAGCTATTTGGCTTAATGATAGAATTGATATGTTATGTTACATTCCAAGTGGAATTTTTTTTTTTTTCTGTCTCTCCTTCTGTCTATAAGAATAGATGCCTTTTCTTATAAAAATCCAAACTAAATGGGCTTTGCTTTTTTTTATTTATACGAATTAGTTTCAATAAGTTATTCAAATGTTGATTGAACTTAGCATTACACGCGTATTCTCTGTACTTTTTCGAAGTGACGTATCTTTGATTAGAATTTGGTCTATGAAATAACTGAATATTGCACATCTTAGGTACTCTTCAAGGTAATAGCTTTATCTGTTTTCTTAAATAAGTTAAGTTAAGCTAACCAGATGTAAGATAAACTGGTTCTAGTTCTTACCTAATACTACTAAAGTATAAAGCTTTATATATAAGAAGATTATGTACCCAGCTCTATCCGAGGAATATATATTTCTTATCTTCTTGTGAAATTTTCTCCTCTTTACACTAAAAGATAAGATCTTTTCTTTGCACTTTGAAAATATTGTATGCGCAGTACTTTCGCCTGTAAAATTACTATTAATGAGTCAATACTGACTAATTCACTGAAAATAGATGGAAAAAGGGATGGAATTTTTTCGGCAATTAAAATTACCATGAAAGTGTTAATCAATTGTAGTCTCCGCCTACCCCATTGGGGAAAGAGGCGTAATTTTAGGCATGTACCAATGTATTTAATTAATAAGCCAAAAAGAACTAAGTCCGAAAGCTCAAACAGATTAAACCTGTTTCAAAAGCCTAGTTAATCATAAAATAACAATCAGGATAATGAAAATGCGGAATGATATTCAAAACGCGGTGCATACGTAACTAGAATACGGAAACTAACCGCTAACTAGGAATAAATAATTAACGTTTAATCTGACCCACATATCTGACGTCACCATAGACTACCGCGGCCATAAACTATGCAAGTGCATTTACGCCTCAAGAACAGGGGCCCTACGCTAATTGCACACACAATTTCTATTCCATGTTGATGATACATACATACATTTGTATATACATATGGTCACGTCTATCCCTTGCGGGGTAGAACGAGCCAACTATCCCGAATGGCCACGCTCAGCTATTTGGCTTAATGATGATGATAGAATACAAATTTTAAAGGGAAATACTACCTACTATAAAAAAAAATGAAATCCATGAAGTAAACCTTGTGTTAATGATTAGGAAGACCCGAGCGAGTGTGAATTTTCTGCTGTTCGAGAGCCTACGTCTGACATTCGTTACATATCATTCTTTGCATAAAGATTATTATAAACACAACAAATTTTAATATTACTAAGATAATTTCGGAGATTTATAACCAAAGTTAGATAAGCTCACAAAATTATGGTGGAAAAGTTCAATGGGTTAATTTAGCTAATCTAAATAGACCGTTTTTCAGATGTTTGTTAGTTAAGAACTAAATCACGACAGAACTATGTTATATGTGCTTAATACAATGTGAAAACTGTTCAGCACAAAATTTACGATTGTTAACTTTTATTAAATTTACTTTTCTCACTTTGAAATTATCTCTCTAGCTTAAACATCTATTATATAGAATATCTATAAAAACAGCCTAATTTCTAACAAAGGAAAAATAAAATAGCAATAACAATAGCAGTAAAATAGCAATAACATAATTTCAATTATTTGAGTGGAAACATTAGTGTTTTAAAAGTTTCTTATACTTTCTAATACATAATTTAGACCACCGTAGTTTTTTTAAGTAAACTCTTTTCTTTTTTTTTTTTTTTTAAATCATTTATTCAGTATTCTTATAACACATACAAAACATAGCTACCGAACCATGCAAACCTCGCAGGGTTTATCTATGTTCGGTGAGTCGCTGTTACATTTACAATTTAGATATATTTTAAACTTTAATTTAAACTTTTTAAAATCCTTAGTATACAACTCCTGAAGTTCTGAAGGAAGTTCGTTCAAATAATAAGGTACCATGTATGTTGGTACTCTAGTTCCATACAAGTTATTATATTTGGGAATATTATATTTTTTCCTGTGACAAGGTGTCCTTAGGTGGGAAGGTCGTTGTTTTTCTTCTAGACAATTTTTTTGACATGATTCAGTTAAAGTTAAGTACTTAATTTTATCATATACACTCATTACATTGCAATATTTAAATAACTCTTTATCAACCTTGTTTAGTTTTTTTAATATAGTATTAGGAATAATTATTTTTAACATTTTTAATTGTAATTTATAAATGGAATCAATGTATGTAGAATATGTCCTTCCATAACTACTTAGGCCGTAGCCTATAACTGAGTCCGCCAAGGCGAGGTACAATAATCTCAGTATTTTAAAAGGTAATTTATATTTAAGTAAGTAAAGTTTGCTAATTACTGACCTTAACTTGTTACAAACATGATCTTTATGCGGTCCCCAGCAAAATCTACTATCGATCAGAAGACCAACGTATTTATGATTATCCACTACTTCCAGGAAGGGACATTGGCAACCAGATGAGTTATTAGAGTGTAAGCAAGCGTGTTCATGGGCTTTGATAGCTGGTACAGTTGTTACTCTATTATGTGATGAGCGGATGTGAACTATTTTTGTTTTTTGAGCGTTAATTACAAGGCCAAGATCGTGTGCCCATTTACACATACTAGTAAAATTTTGTTGTAAGATGTTTTCGGCTTGAGTAATGTCCTTATTGGCCACTAGAAGACATGTATCATCAGCAAATTGGTACATCGATCCCGACCCTATGACATTACACACAAGAGGTATTCAGTTGGACCAATTATTGAACCTTGCGCCGTGCCTTTAGTGGTCAAGATCTTAACACTGAGTTGCTCTTGGACTTTGACGGCAGTGTATCTATTGCTGTGATAGTTTTTTATCAAGTTTAATAATGGTCCTTGTATTCCATTTTGTGATAATTTCTCATATAGAGTGTCGTATTTTAGCATATCAAAAGCTTTGCTAAAGTCTACAAAGAGAACCAGTACATGCATTTTTCAAACAAACTCTTCAGCTTTATAATATTAGTATAGATTTAAACTTTTACAAAATTAACAGAACTTATCTTTTAAATCCCAACTAATATATTATAAATGCGAAAGTATTATAATATTAGTTGGGATATTAGTTTAGTTATTTTATTAGATTTTATCATATTAGTTTATTTGTTTGTTCGTTGTCTATTCCCGGGTTATGACCTAAACCAATCTTCTTAAAATGTTGCGTATACATAATTAAGGGTCTGGAAAAGAGGGTGCTTTTCATCCCGTTCAACAAAAGTTCCCGTGGGATCTGCAAAAAACCTGTATTATTTTGTAGGTGGCGCCAAATCCACGGGTTTTGGTGGCGCTAAATTTGCGCGTATAGGTAGCGCTAACTTCGCGCGGGCGAAATATGGTAGGTATAATATATTTAAACTAAACATAATATTTAATACCAAAAATATATGACAGTTAGCTATTCGCAGCTTCTTGTTACTGAACGAGATTTAAGACTCGTCTTGATCAAGCCTGAGTTGTGAAGTGCGCCTTTGGGGAGTTGGAACGAACGAGTGTTGGGACCAGACATATGTGTAGATAGATACAGCAAGTTCTGTATCGAAAGGGTGTCAGGTTTTTCTGCTTTATATTAAGTCAACATCTGCTTTATCACTTACTAGCTTTTGCGCGGGGCTTTAGCTTCGAAATTTACAGTAAAATAGCTTATGTTATTCTTTTAACTCTTCTCCTTTTAATTGTAACTGGATCTTTGTTACTCGTATATGATAAGACAAGTGAAGATGTAAAAATGGGTATAAAATAATGAAAAAAGAGGATGTATACATATTTCACAATATTTTTGATTCGGCTACCATGTGGCAAAAAATCTATAGTTCTTTGTAATATTTCCGTTTTGCGTATCTTCGTGAATAAATGACTTCATTTTGGCCTGCTGCACTTCTTTCCTCAATAGTATTCATTGCATCATACTACTGTTATCATTGTCATAATCATCAACATCATAATCACACTATCATAATACCCAGCATACGTCACATTTCCGCAATACAAACGGGCATTTACGTGGTCTAACTGGATCTATGTCTGCGGTCGCGAACTTAGTTCTGATAGATTAAATCATTGTCACTGGTACAGTTCCCGATCCAGATCTAAAAGGTTCTTGGCAACTTCATTGTGGTACTTGTAATGTAACACGAGATGTCGGTCGCTTGTTCATTGTCGGATTTTGTAGTAAGAAATTTCTACTGTATTATGTAATTGAGTTTTAACTACATATTTATCTTTAACGTCCATTTTGTATATACGTTTAGGCAATAATTATATTTTATTAATGGGTAAGCGTGTTTGTTAGTCTTTCACATCAAATCGGAGGCAACGACATGTGTTATTTAAATTTTGGTCATCAATGCGATCGAGATAAAATACTCCCTATTTGCATAAATGAATTTTAATGTGTTCGCGAACCATATAAAAAAAAAACTTTCAGTTGAACGTGGCCTTTCAGCCTTTTCAAAACTGTTAGCTCTATCTACCCCGCAAGTAATTCAAATTCAAAATTCAAAATTTTTATTCATTATTATAGGATACTTTTATATCGCTTAATAATTGTCGTATGGTTTAACAACATTGGTTGACGTGAAATAAATTACTTAAAAACTAAGTTTACTGCCGCTTCCAAAGCGTCAGTGCAGAAGAAGCGGTAACAAACTGCTGGTAATATAGACGTGATTATGTACGTGTCAAAAAATATTTTATATAAATTATAGTAACTACACTATTTTCAAAGATGACTTACTCGGAAACAAACTATGGTCAAACCTTGACTGCATTGGATTAAATAAAACAGCATTCAGGCAAGTCCATTATCATAGAAATATCTGCATATTATCACGGATCGCACCGTCTCAGTGAAGTTCAGAATTAATAGACGACACTGCATGAAAAGAAGCGTCTAACTTCTTGCATAGTAAATTGTAGAATTAATATGCAAGTTATTTCAGAGAGGACTTCCGTGGCCGTTGTTTTAAATTTTCTTTATCTTCGGAACATTTTGCTCAATGCCATTGTTACAGTGGTACGGTTCTTTCCTCTGAAGTGACTGTTCCGGGTTCGATCCCAAGTATATATATTTCATTCTTTAATATCTTTAAGTGACGTGTGGTTCCCGGCACCAATACAAAAAAGTATAGGACCACTCTATCTCTTTCTCATGGATGTCGTAAAAGGCGACTAAGGATAGGCTTACAAACTTGGGATTCCTTTTTTAGGCGATGGGCTAGCAACCTATTCGCTATTTGGATCTCAATACTATCAATAAGCCAAATAGCTGAACGTGGCCGATCAGTCTTTTCAAGACTGTTGGCTCTGTCTACCCCACAAGGGATATAGACGTGACCATATGTATGTATGTATGTATTCTTTAATATTACCAGGAAGAACGGTTCTATCATATTTTGCTGTAACTACAAGGTTTATGTTTACTTAATATGCTTTGAAATTATTTAAAGAAGTATGCTATGCAGGGATCATGGCGAGTGTAAAGATGTAGTCTCTGCCTACATCTCTGGAAAAAGGGTGCGATATAATGCATGTATGTAAGTTTAAATTGATGAAAATCTACGTAACATTAGTGTCAATGATGTGCTTCTAATTATCAGGAATTATCATTGTTATTCCCATTTTAGCAGTTTCAATCAAAAAAAAATATCAATCTCTTCTGAATTGGTGACTTTGCCTACAAAAATAAAATGACAGAAGGTAAATTTTATGCCCTGTTTATTAATAAATAATACACATCAGATAACAATGGCTATAATTTCCCAGCTTCATAGACAAAAAGGTTGTTTTCCATACAAACAACAAGACACCCTCACATTTTTAGCAATTCATCCCTTAATGTCGGCGTAGGAGGTTATTTATATTTAGATGATGTCATGATGATGCACTTTCTTGCGTTCGTTTCTAAAATCAATACACATTCTTCATGTAAAATTAGATTTTTAGGGCGTCGGTGACAGGCGATTTCTAATAACGTCGTTAAAAGCCCAGAGACATAGAAAATACAAATAACATTGACATACATACATACATACATAAAATCACATCTTTATCCCGGAGGGGTAGGCAGAGACTACTACATCATTCCACTTGCCAAGATCTTTGTATACTTCCTTCGCTTCATCCACATTCCTAACTCTCTTCATGCAAGCTCGGCGGTTTCGGGTACTCTTGACCTGACCCTTTACCAGGACGTCCTTAATAACATTGACACATACTTTTCTCGAAGCGGTGTAGGCAGAGACTACATATTTCCATTTGCCGCGATTCCTACATTCTTCTACATTCATAGCTCTCTTCATGCTCAGCTCATCGTTTTCAGCTTCTCTTATCCCAACTTTTTGCCAAATCTAATTCAGAAATACAAGTCTAATATTTTTTCAGTGCATCCTTCTCTTATTCTCGGCTGCATCCTCATCTCTCAGAAGAAGAGCCCGGGATGCGCCTATGACCTATAAACCTATCAAGAAATATAAAGTTTCAGAAACTAGCTACACGGCAAGTCTTATCAATTTCAAATAAAACTCAAGTTAAAATTACTTCATATCTTTCACCTACATAAATAACTGACACACCTAAACAAGATTAACATATTGCTACACGTTCACTAACAAGAACAACATAGTATACACATAAACAACACGTTGCCGCCACTAATCATTTCTGTTATATATCAAGCTAATGGAGGTAATAGTATAACAGGTATTCCATTCTTAGTATCGCACGACGTCAAAAGAAAATACACGTTTCCCACACGTCAGTCTTAATTTCCTTTTACTCTGTTATTATATTAAGTTACCATTTCGTATACGCAGTCTATTGATAATATTCTAACATGTAATCACGTGTTATATTCCTTGCGGGGTAGACAGAGCCAACAGTCTTGTAAAGACTGAAAGGTCACGTTCAGCTGTGTACGGATTTCAGATTCAAATAGTGACAGCGGTTGTTAGCTGATGGGCTACAAGAAGAATCCGAAGCTTATGAGCCTTTCCCTTAGTCGCTTTTTAGGACGTCCACGATTAAGATATGGAGTGGTCCTATTCTATAGTGCCGTAAACCACACGGATGCACGGGACATGATAAAGTAACAAAAATGAACATAGTAAGTTAAGTAGATAAACAGTGACAGTTTTTAATACTGACTAATACCTTTTATGAAGTCTCATTAATCATACGAGTCTGTTATGAATATTTAATGACTGAAATTAATGAACACACAATGGCTGTGTACCAGCTGGTTCATTTTATGTGCTGATTGTAAAAATCAATCAAGGGAAATTCCCATAAACTCGGGACTTTTCTTGCAGGCCATGAACTAGCATTTGTTTCTATGTGAATCTCAATTCCAGCATTAATACTGCTGAACGCGGCTTTTCAGTCTTTTTAAGACTGTAAGTTTTAAAAGCTCTGTCTGTCCGTAAAAGATTATTCGTATGTATGTAAGAAAAATAAAAACAAACTATCATAATATTTGTATTGAAAATGTTGTTTCGGTAAACTTCCACATAACATATTCTACTACGAAGTTGGCCCATTAATTAAAGGGACTTTTGGGAACTCAGCTCTGCCATACACAAAAACCTTTTAATAAATAGATAACACAAGATGTTATTCAACCAACACATGTCACGTCTTTATACTTTACGGGATAGACAGAGCCCAAGTAACAAGAGCAGAGGTCACGCGGTCACAAATTTCACGTTTTTATTTATCCTGTCTTTAGGTTTTATTTTCAATTAATACATTTTTTTTAAATTTGATTAATAAGATAATGCATATGTCAAACATTCATTATATGTTTTACAGTTAACCAATTAAATAAAAAATCCATGCCGGTAGGTCAGGTCAAGTCAAATCAATGAGCTTTCAAGAAGAGAGTTATGAATATGAACGAAGCAAATAAAGTATGCAGGGATCGTGGCGAGTGGAAAGTTGGTAGTCTCTGCCTACCACTCGAGATAAAAGGAGTGATCTCATGTATGTTTCTATGTAAAAATCTATAGTCCATTTCAATATTTATCTATGAATGCAAACTAAGATTCTTGTTTCAAATCCTGCTAGTTTGGATTAGACCTTAACTTTGATTTACAGTGTTTATTATCATACTATCTTCCTGGACGACATATTATTAGGACGGATGATTAGGATAAACACTAAATTGTTATTAATTACTTTAACTTTGCTTGTACCTAGCTGGCACATTATTGCACATACAAATTCATTATTCTGGTCGACTGGCTACAGAGTAGGAAAAATTGTGAGATACCAAACTCGCAAAGCTGATTATTAATATGAAAAAGAAAATTGCTCGTTACATGGGTTACTCCTAAACAAGACCTTCTTAAGATCTTTATGCAAACAATTTTGAGATCAAAGTGTTAATGATGGTGATATATCAAAAGCCCTTCATTTTGGATCTACTACGACCCTCTCGTTAACTATCAGGAGGTCATTGCCCCCTATTACTAGCTCTTTTGTTCACTATCAGATATATAAAGCACGCCCTACGTCAAGTGAGACACCTGTGATTTACTTTGTCTAGACTATTGTAACTTACGTATTTTTCACACCAGCTGCCCGGCAAAGTAACCAGACTTCTACGTTAATATATTATATAAATGGGAAAGTCTGTCTATCTGTCCGCTTGAACCTTTTCAAAGCTACTGGATGAAAAATATTGTATCAGTATTAGATAAGTATTATCATCTCAGATCAAATATGGCTATTTTTGTGGAATTGTAACGCTAGTTTTTTTTATATATAAAAAAAAGAATTATTAAATGTTAAAAAAATATATACACAATACATTTATCCCTTATGGGGTACACAGAACCAATAGTCTCAATTCTCTAAGGCATAGCTTGTTGTCTCAATGATAGAATTTAGTCAAATGAATAATCCGGTAAATTTCTGTTCCCGCGTTATTTTTGGGAAATCCTCACATCATCATGGCTTTAGGTTGATATGTTAATCAGGCGGCATATTTCTTTAAACCATGGTTTCGTACAAAGAAAATTATAAGCCAAACATTAATAATTAATTTAATTTATGTGAAAAGGCATTTAATAGCTGCAATAAAGATTATTATTATTATAATAAAAATCGGTACAATATGTTAAGTTGTAAACTTGATAATGCCTCTTGTTATAACTTACCTGCAGTAGAGTCAAAGTGTGTAGATTGATAATACTTTTAGCTTACACTTTATAAACTCAAGCGCAACTTTCACACTTAATTTTACAGACGACAGAGCTTAGAGAAATATAGTTTACATAAAGTGCAAAAGTTTGTAATTCTAGTTGAGAAATAAATTTAATATCATATATCATTGTGACATTATTTTTAAATTATTAACATTACCTATTACTATAGTTAATTGTAAAAAGTTAAAGTTTTTGTTAAATTTAATCTTCGGAAATACTGAACCGATTATGAGAATCATCTGCGGGTGTATCATGCATACACCCGCAGATAATTCTCATTATCGGTTAGGATAGTATTTCCGAATATTAAAGTCACAGCCAAAGCCATGGAGAATCTACTAGTCAATATTATAACTCATTATCGTAATCTTCCGATACTGAGTGAGGTTTAGTCATCATATGTATGGTGTCTATCCATTCTATCCTTTAATGTATCCCACCTTATTTGTTCTTGGTATGGTGGGATATACTGAACTGCGTGCGCGGAGAGACGTTTCGCTTGCCTCATATATATTTAAGCTACTTCGTGGCAGATCTCACAACCCCGAATTACTATCTCTGCTGAGGCTGTGTGTTCCCGAAGGGTACGTAGGGCGCCGCCGCCGGCCGCCGCTGCTGGAGGTGCCCCGGGCTCGCACCGGGTTGCTGCGCGGGGCCCGCGCGCGCGATTCGTAATGTCAATCGGATTTCCGAAAATATTGACCTGTTTGCATGTTCTCTGAGCGAATTCATAACAACAGCGTTATGTATTGTATGCTACAGTAATAATAATAATTAAAATGTATTGCTTCTCTATCGCATTGGTGCAAACTGTAAAGATAGAATTAAGCTTCTGAAATAAATAAAAATAAAAAATCATTCTTCTGGCTTCTTGGTTACGTCCACACCTGTCTTGAGAAGAGTGCGGGATGCGCCTGTGACCACGATCCTGGTTTGGGTAAGTCAAATTTTTACACGAAGCGACTGCCGGCTAACCTCCAGAACCTTACAGGTGAATATAAAACATATTGAATTATGGTAACGATTTTATCACGATATTTTTCACCGTAACTAAGCATCGGTTGGAACTCGAACAGTAGGTACATAATTCGGAAAACAGTCATCGGTACTTGGCTCTAGTAAGATTTGAACCTGTCCCTCACTGTTCATTTTTTAATAGAGCACCACAGTTCAACAACGACGCTTTTATTTAAAATACATAAGGGTATGGTTTTGCTTTCATAAAGTACCTATACCTAATAAACAATAGAGTATCGTTTATAAATACTACAGGTATGAAACGCGCACGTAACTCGTGTTTATTAAAATAAATTATTGATTCATTCATCAATAAATGATTGTTACAATGATCCGTGGTCATCGAGCGGCTGAAAAGCGGGCTTCTGCTCCGTAGGCACGGCAGAATATAGCTGTAGTATTTATAAACAGTATAATGCAACATGAAAGTTTAAAATCAAATGAATAGTGTAATAAATATCGTTTCAGATCGGTTCTCTATCTATTAGCATAAAATTTTGTGTCATAATTTTACATGGCGTAGGTACCTTTGTTTAGCCTAAACTATATTTATGTCTATTGAAATAGTATGCCAAAACCTATTATGCCAAAAAACTATTATGACAAAAAATTGTATGCGTAACTCGTTATGCCAAACTAAAATAGGACAAAAAAAATAGTCGAATAAAAGGGATCCCTTTCAGATCTACCTCTTCCTATCAGAAATTGTACGTTATTATCATTAGGATTTTGACAGAAAGCCACGATGCAAAATAGAAAGTTATTGTTCAGAGCTAGACAACAAATTGTGTCAGTTCCAATCAATTTGTATTGTTTGCTTGTTCAACATTCACACCTGGGCTAAAGTTATGTGCATACGAAATGCAGTGTCGAGACGAGGTGTACCAAGAAGTAGCGTATTATAATAGTTCTAATAGTTTTTAAAATGATCAGGGACCTTTCTGGAAAGGAGCCCGGGGAGCGCCTTGGTCATGAATCATGATCCTGGATTGGGTGGGTCAAGGTTTTACAGGCGACCTAACTCATATTGGATCAGGATATCTTACTTTTTCAAATGATATAAAACTGAAACTGAGTGACGGCACAATTGTTAATGGCGTACCTATAGGTTACCCTGCATAGGTCTTGGAGTTCAGACAGAATTAGCTTCGCGTAAAGACCTGACCTACCCACCCTCAGATCGTGATCACAGGTGCACCTCTGGCTCCTCTCAAGAAAAGTGAACTTGGATTAATGCCAGGAAGAAGATTCACAACTCGCTTCGTATAATGTACCTGACTTATTTTTAGCACGACCGTTCAAGGAACGTAATTTAAGTACCATAATACATATATACATAAAATCACGCCTCTTTCCCGGAGAGGTAGGCAGATACTACCTCCTTCCACTTGCCACGATCTCTGCATACTTCCTTCGCTTCATAATAACTTCACTTCAGGTACCATAATCATTAACCTTAACCCTGTCAACACAGGAACCAATACCCTGGTTTGACTTTTTGTGCATCAATCCGTATTGTTACCTGACTAACAGTCACAGATGCTAAAATTATGTGCATGTATAATGCAGCGGCCGCATTGAGACAGACGGACATCGGAACATCCCTATTAGTATGGATTGAACTGGACGTGACATGCTAATTATGAATTGTATGTATTGGAATAATTATTATTTTAGCTTTAAGCATTTAAAGAAATAAAGAAAGCGATCGATTTTGCTGATTCGATTGGCTTATTGTTACTTCTAAATAGTTTTTGTCTTCTATTAATTTAAATATAATGTAAAATTGCTTTTCTTATATGGGAAATGTTTAACATAGGAAACATTTTAACTATTCGTGTAATTAGTTTTGTTTTAATTTTTTTGGTACTTACTTCGTTACGTTACACAATTTATCGATGCTCTTGAAATTACGCATATTCTATTAAGATAAATTTCTTACTTAAAAACCTTTCAGCCCTGAAAATGTAGGTACCTATTACTTCTTCCGAGCCGTAGTCATTTTATGCGAGAAAAGTAACTTAAATTTTTTGTAAAGTGTTCTTAAAAAAAACGAAACCAAACTATAAAATTTAAAGACAATAGAGTAACAATCTTCATAAATACTAGAGCCATCAGCAAAGCCACAGATTATACACGTAGCTATGTCGAAACTGCGCGCCCTCGGCAGTAGACTGAAAGGCGCCGATCGGAGCGCCCATAAGCGGCGGGTGAGCGACAACGTGCGATCAAATACCAAATTCGAAAATAGAACTAAAAAAACTAAACGTAAAAAACAACCAGTAACAAAAGTTTCCTTTTCTGTAAACTATAAAGGTCGGTAAAGATATATTTTTATTGTGAGTTGAGCAAGTTTTAGTGAAGTGGTAAACTAGTATTGGAAGTAAACTTTTTCGTCAAAACTGAAGGGGTTTGAAAGTTTTAGTGGAAATACGGTTTTCAGGTAAGTTATTTATTCAACTGCCAATACTAAGAAAGTATTTTTTTTATACTTCTATGTTTTTTTTTTCATATATCCCAGAAATAACTTTGTTTAATAATAGACTTTAGGAATAAAATAGGTACCCTGATTTCATAGAGACTGTGCTTTACGACAGTGATATAAGTCTGCTTTATAGCTCATAACTCCAGTAAAGTGGAGTATGGCTCGCCAAGAACTTCTTCGTACATGTATTTACTGACTTAAGTCTAGTACATAACGAATTGTCTGAAAAATAATTACGTTCGTTTAAAAATAATAACGTTCGAAGTTTGTACGCCTGTAATCTTCTGATTGGTCGTATACATTTGAGATTTGGTCGGATACAAATTTGTTATAAAAAAATAAAAAGGAAAAAATGAAGAAAATAAATATCATAACTTTAATCAAAATTATATTCAACTTAACCGATCAACCCTTATTCAATTTTATAAGGGACATCGCAAATAACTGTACTGCTAAAGATGGACAAGTTATGATAAGTTAAAAATATTTTAAACGTTAATATTACAAATAAATATAAATTTGCAATTGCAATATACATTTTTTTTTTGTTTTTTTTTATTATCAATCGTAAAAATTTACCAAACAAATAAAAATACCTATCTATGGACATCGCTGTATCGTAAGCTTTAAAGAAGTCGTTATAGAGATTGAGAATGACACTAACTTAAACTCTTTGAGAAACAGAAAAAAAATTAAAATTCAGGCACGTACGTATATGGAGATAAGAATAAGTAGTGTGTCTTTATTACATACATACAATCACGTCTGCATCCCTTACAGGGTAGACAGAGACAACAGTCTTCAAACGACTGTAAGGCCATTTCAAACAGTGTCAGTTTAGCAACCTGACAAGCCTTCTCATCGGCTGAAAGAAGTATCCCAAGTTCTTTATTCTTTCCCTTGATGCCCTCATTTGACTTTTGCAAACTGCATGAATATGCTCCTGTTTCCTTAGTCGCTCTTACGACATAGAAGAGATGGAGTGGTCCTATTATAAAGTGCCTGGAGTCACACCACTTTATATGTATTTTTATCTTGAAACATAATCGAAGGGTGCATAAATTATTTATGTTTTAAACGAATATGAATTTTAAGCAGACTTAATACGTTCCTGGTAGAAATAACATTTTCAGTTTAACAAAAATACGTAAAATAAAATTCTTAAATAGTGATAATTAAAAATAACATACCACCGTCTACATGAACATGTGATTCTATGTACATACATATAATCACGTCTTTATTCCGTTACGGGGTAGACAAAGCCTACAGACTTAAAAAGACAAAGTCCACGTTCAGCTGTATGACTTATTGAGATTCAAATAGTGACAGGTTGCTAGCCCCGCGCCTAAAAGGGGAATCCCTAGTTTTAGCCTTTCCCTTGATTGTCTTTGCAGCCAGTTACACATGACATATCAATCTTAACAAGACTGTTGGCTCTGCCTACCCCGCAAGGGATATAGACGTGACTATATGTATGTATGTGTGTAAGTATGAAACACTAGCTATATACTTACGTGTGTAAGTATATGCTCCATCGCATAAACTAGGTTAACAAACTTGCCGTCAACTTCAAAAGCACATACATATGCCACTTCACAGGGAAGTTTCATTTCATATATTATATGTTCTGTATCAGCCCATTGTTCAATACAAAGAACCTGAAATGTTCTCGGAAAATTATGACATTGATAAGCGCCACGACGGTGTAAAATTCGCAGAATATTATGTCTTGTGTATTATTCATAACAGTTTCACTCGTTTCTTATAATTTTTACCATTATATCTGAGAATTGACATTTAATAGATAAACGTTGTAATTTTCATATCGTAACACGACATACGCATCCATATACCTTGCGGGGTAGACAGAGCCAGCAGTCTCGATAAAACTGTGCCCTTTATAATTAATAAGCCCATATTATTCCGATTTCTGTGGTTCTATGCACCACTTAGGTACCTACTAAACTAATATCCTACAATAATAGTTCAGCATTTAAGTTCATCTGCCAATGAAATGTCAAACGGCAAAATGTACCTAGAATTTGGCCGGTAACCAAAACGGCTTATATCCAAAATAGAAACCTTTCCAAATTATAATCAAGATATATCCCATCTCGGACGATTCCTGGGTTCGATTTTGACCACGATCCTAAATTGGGAAAGTCAGGTTTTTACACGAAATGACTCCAATCTAAGCTCCGCAAACTCACAGCGGAAGCTAATAAATATAGAATAATGGCACATTCGGTTGCCTGAATATGCAGGCTTCCTCACGATGATGCTAGCTTTCATCACCGGTAGACCCTACAAATGCTGGACCAGCTGTCTGCCTGTCTGTGCTTCATTGTTGCACAACTCTGTATATCCCGGTACAAATTTCTGTAAAAAACTTTTCATAATGCCAAATTTACATACGTGCCGTATTTTAACTTCCGATCTCTTGTTGTTGTGGAATCTTCATAGTCGGTCAGTCATTTGCTTGTTATTACATTCTGTTTCGAAAATTTATAGCAATAGGAACAATAAACGACTCATATACTCGTACATATGTTATCCACTTTTAATTAAAACAAACTTTGGTAAAACAGATTTGACACGATAATTACAAATGTGAGTATAACGTTCATATTTTTTAACCCCACATCAGGAACAGGGATTAATTAAAAAGATGATATGGGTAGAACTGAACCAATTTACTCTAAACGCAGAAGTGGGTTTAACTGCGGTAAGTGTTTGTGGTCCGTTCAGTTATGAGCAATATTTTGTGTTATAGACATTTTTAAATTTTCAAACTCGTTTTTTTTATAATAAGTAAGATTACGAAACAGTGACTGATTGATTGACTGACACATGCATGCACAACCTTAACCTTTGGGTAAAGTTTTAAGTTTAGCATGTACGTACATAGGTTCTTTATTTAGTCTAGTTATTCAATAAGAGAGGTATTCAAGAAAATACCTTCGTTCATTAAATAAATTCGTTTTACGCGGGTATACTATTGTAAATATATATGTATTTTATTTTTAATCAATTCTTATGTAGGTCACGCGTTTACGTTCAAAAGTTAAATCATATGATAACACATACTTATTGACTCAAGTCACACCAGAATCTAATTAAAAAGTTGCACGAAAGCACTTGCGTGTCGCCTTCATCTTGTTCCGTAAAAAAAGGGCTAATGCTGATTTCATTTTGACTGAATTGTTATTTTTTTTTTCAAGAACATGATAGTCATAAGGAGAAAATACGTATACAACTATCAATATTTATTTTTCACGCCAAACTTTTTGTTCCACAGCGGTGTCTCTTTAGTGGGACGTTAAATAATTCCCTTTTACTCGTGACCCTTTCAATGCACTTTATTGGGGCCCAAAAGAAAATTGTTTTCAAGCCTTGAATCGTTGTTATAAATAAAAGAATTAGTTTAGACGATAGGTGTCAAAAACAATATAACATGGCCCACTGATAAGTGTTATTGCTAAAGGTTATTGTATACCTGTGCCAAAATTTCATCAAAATTGGTTCAGAAGTTTTTGAGTTTATTACTAACAAATATTTTCCCTTATTAATATGGATTCTAAACACTATCCCACAGTCGCTTTTTTATATTATACCTGAGTCCCCAGGGGCGATTCTTTGCCATGGCTAACTTACTACTTTTCATTTAAAGAATAGTATTTAGATTTGACATGTAGTGTTGCTTAATTAATAATATGCAATAGTCAATCAGGAATAGGGGAAAAAAAGACTGTGCGGAACCAGGAAAACCTCATATATGAATCGACTATAAAGCTAGAAATCCTGTACAAAATGTGCCAATTATTCCTGCACCAGACTCGGCTGAATAGCTCGCACGATTCAGGCAATTTAACATCTAGTAGGTTGCAGTACTAACTTGGTATTAGGTTTGAACTGTGATGCTTGTATTGCCTCTACTATTTCAAGTCTTCATTTTCAAGTTTCATTCTTTCTTAATTTCCAATAAAACAATCAATTTAATACATACATATGATGATTAGAATCACGTCTTTTGAAAAGACAGAAAGGCCACATTCAGGTAAATGATGGAAATTAGATTCAAATAGTGACAGATTGCTAACCCGTTGCCTTAGGAGAATTCCAAGCTTATTTAGTTGACCTCATATTGTAATCACTTTTAGCGTTTGACTTGAAGTTAATTCAAGTCAAGGTTCAAAATTGTAAAATCAAACGTTTAATGCAAATAAATATACCTAATTTTTTTTAAATATACTTTATTGTTTTTAAACTATATACTTTATTTTCTTTCAAATAAACATGCTTTATAATAAAATCGGTTACTTATTTCAAATCTTAAAATGATTTTTTTTAAATAATTAAATAAATTATTCTCTTCTTTACCATCAAGTTTCAACATTAAGGCGAAGGCAATCATCACCTAATAAACACCTGAAACCGAAATAATTACACGAGGGGAAAGGACGTGACTATGCATAATTTGAAACCATTAATACCCCCATTAATTTTACCTGTCAATCACATTTATTTATCATACAATGGCATTCAGGATACTATAATAAATGACTGGGGATAACACAAAACCATATGGGGATAATTAATTAATCGATAAACTTGGTGAAACTGAAAGGAGAGTGAACGCGGGGAACATGGTGAATAAACACGGCGTTCCATGCCTTTATGAGCAGTCAGAGACTGTCCAAGAAGCCTCGCCTGGCTATGCATAAGGGCGTGTTGGTCCCAACATTGATGTACGGGAGTGAATCTTGGGTGTGGAAAAAGAAGCATGAAAGCCGGAACGGCGTGACCGGATAAGAAATAGCGTGATAAAAAAAATTTGTGATCTGAAAGAAGATATACTAACAGGAATAGAAAAAGGTATGTTAAGATGGTTTGGTCATGTGGAGAGGATGAATGACTAAGCTATATAAAACGAGAGTGTGAATGGATAGGCCGAGACGAACGTATCTTGATCAATTTAAGGACGTTCGACACGTCAACAACGTTGCCTTGATGACCTTTTTCCAAAATATCAGGTCAAGAGTACCCGAAACTGCATGCCAAAACCGAGCTTGCATGAAGAGAGTTATGAACGTGGATGAAGCGAAAGAAGTATGCAGAGATCGTGGCAAGTAGGAAGTTGTAGTCGCTGCCGACCCCCCGGGAAGAAGGCGTGATTTAATGTATGTGATAATAAATTATAATTCTCGACCAATTTGATGATATTGACAAAGAGTCAGACAAAACCTATATTACGTAAAAGGACAACCCAGGCTCCTTATCAATTTAAATTATTACAGTCTTAAATTTAATGCAAATTGGATCTTTTTATACGAAAATTAATGATCTACTAATTGCAATTAAGTAGACATTTTTTGTAAAAAGAAATAAATAATGTGGTAGACTAATGATCAAAATAATTTTTAATTGAATCGTTTCGTTTATTTCAGCATAATTTTTTTCTCGTTTTGAACAGAAACTTTCTTTTCTTTTGTTTATCCAAAAAATAAGTATTTCTTAAGTATAAGAAATCAAAACCAATACATTCATTTATATAATCACTGATTATTTTCGAAGAAATTGAGATCAGATAATATTTATTGTTATGAGGAAAAAGTATATGTACTTTTTGTTTTCATACACATTATATTTACAGTCAGTCGCTCGGTGACCACTGATTATTGTAACATGATTCGAAACGTCCGAGATAAAATAAAGATAGGTTACGTGCTTGTTTAAAACCTGTTGTATTTATCAATAGTAATATAAGTAAAAAGTAAAAAATAAGACCGATAAATAAGTAGTACTAGATAGGCGTAGTACATATGTATTTAAACTCAAACCAGTGACAAAATATCTCAATCATAACAAATACTTAATATTAAAACTCTTCCCAGTATAAATACTTAAATTTGTCATAAGAGTTAAAACAAACCGTACATTTAAAAAAAGACATTGTCCTTTTCAAAACAAATCACATGGTAATATACTAAGAACGATTAAAATACAGCTGCACATTCGTAGCTTAAAAACAAATAGTTGAATCAAGTTTTCTTAGTCCCATTTTATCGCTTCGGTTCCCTCGCAATCGCAACTCGCAAACACTGCATTTTATGGAACAAGCACTTGATAGTATTGAATTATTGAAATGGAACACATATCGAATAAAATTGAAACATTACTCGTCTTCTGCGATATAAAAGCAAAGATTACTGATACAGAAACAAAAGTTATAAACTTGGGATTGTTCTTTTTAAACGATGGGATAGGAAATTATCACTATCTTTCAATACTCCAAAACGTGGTTCACGAGACATGTGTACATGTGACTATTTTCTCCGCCAACCCCGTAAGAGATAAATACGTAATATCGGTATTGACTATAGAAAAAAAAAATTAAAAAGGCGACTAAAAGACAATTATACTTATGTAGAACAATAGAAATGTAACAGTTATTAAAGCGACAAATAACACGACTGCTGAAAATAGGAATTTCCAAAATAAATTCTACTCTTAGCTAAGCCATACCAAAGTACGGTTTTATGAAACATATGAGGAGCGGTTAAGCGCATGAATATTTTAACATTGTAATGTAAATCTTAGCTCTCGTTTTATCTCCAAGAGTATCATACAAGAATGTCATAAAAAGTGGTGGAGTATCACGACTTATTAACATGTAAAATTGGCTGATAACGTTCCTTTATAGGCGAATGGATACATAAACCGACCCAAAATGTGTTTTATCTTTAGAACGTATGACGTTCATATTAACTTTTCCAATAAACATATAATAAAGTGACAGCTGATATAGGTAGGCACCTGTTTATTCATTTTGCGATCTTTTATTATAAGTACATACATATATCTAATATAACAAAACTAGCTTTTCCCCAATACTACGCTTCAAAGTGAATAGGAAAAAAAATACTTTTTACTGATATGAAGAATACTTAAGTTTAAAAAGTATACTAATATAATGACTCTAGTTACTTGAATAAATAATTTTTCATTCATTCATTCATAATCATGAAAAGAAGCAGCGTAGTTAAAAATAAAATTAGTAAGGATAATCGTATTAAATGAGAAAAACAATGTTCTTTAATCCATCCATCATTTTCATATGTATGTAAGTCTCTTCGAAAAAACGAACTAGAAATCAAACAGGCCAGAAACTCTTTTTTATTTCTTTTTTATTATACAGCAAACTTTACGCGTCGACTGTACAAACTGGGGCCCGAGTAATTCACAATCAATTTCTTACAAGCCATTGGCACGGAATGGACCCACGGCTATTTAAAATGGTGATTGAGACGAAAAATAGGAAATTGCCACACTGTGCCATCTGTAATCATTTGTTACGGTTGACAATTCATTCCGTCGATATTGAAAGTTGAGGACTTTTCTTTTCTTTTTCTCGAGGATCCTTAAATATTGGAAGTAAGAAGAGAAAACATAGTAGGTACATACATACATACATAACATAGTGGAATAAATGATTTTTTTTGGATATTGTTAAGGGACAAAAAAATTGGAATTTGTATACTTACGCGCTATATCGTTAGCGATTTTGATAGATAGTTTAAAAGAAGGTTATGGACAATTACGGATTCTATTTTAAACAACAGAAACTGTTCAAAACAAGAAAAGTAAATGTGTTTAAAAATATGTTGAAAGCACTACCACTAGAGATCGCCTATCCCTTAAAAGCATATCATTTGCAAGCACAGCCGCAGGAAAGAGCTAGTATACGAAAAAATATTCTATCCTGATCTCAATTTCTAAGAAAAATAACACTTCCCAATCCACCTTGTGGTTATAACTAGTGATGTGTAACGCGAGTGACTAATCTACTTTCCCGGACTCTATATAATTATAGGGTTTCAAAATTGTTATTGCCCTAAACTTTTTAGTAATTTATACACTTATTATATATATATTTTTTATAACTGTATAGCTACTAGAATTTGAAAACAATGAAACCCATCTTTTTTATCCCTGACGGGGTAGCCAGCAGTATCAAAAGACTATAAGGCTAGTGTCAGCTGAAGAGTAAGAAAGTTAGTAATAAAGAGTCGAGCTCAAAAAACGATTATGAGTGCATAGATTAAGACTATAATGGCTCCAATCCCATCACTAGCCTTATCGCCCTTATATTTTGCACGGACGGGATCTCGATTGCTGGAATTCTAATAAATACAATTTACATTATTGGAAAATTTCATTTGTCGCCTTGGCGAGTTTTTGTGGTCCTATTTATAACCTCAGATGGAACTGGAAATTTCATCCGCATTTTTCCGTCTTGAACTGTATTGGAAAAGCCTCAAATAAAATGATGTTTGAAATGAAAAATTATCTTTGCTTAATTATGTTTCTTTTTAATATTATTATTTTTTGCTTGATTAACCTTAGTGACGGAGAACCTAAAAAATAAAACATGTTAAAAGTAATTTTGTAAATCATTATGGGTTGAGTATTGTCCAATATTAAGAAATAAAGATATTATTAATTTTAACTAAAACTTTTAAATGCTTATTTAAAGAAAGCTACAAATCTTAAGAAACATAATTTATCAAAAAATACAAATAGAATAACCAAAAGAAATGAGATTTAAATTTTATATAATCTTGTAAATAACCAAAAATGAATGAATTTAACTAAAAACCTTATTCTTGATATATCTGACGTGCAAATATTCTTGCAAGATTGGGGTCGTTTCCCGCGGGAATTCCCAGTTCGGATAGCCGAAGCCACGAGCACCCCATTCGATTTAATTGTATCATCCCCACCCTTAGACCCTTACGTATAACGTGCGTTTTATCAAAAGGTTTATGATAGAAAACGTAAATAAAATAGAATATTTTGACTTGAATCAAAATCTTCAAAGAAATGATTTTGGCGGTGATTGCGAAGAAATATGTTTTTAAAAAGGTCTTATTTTTTGGTTAAAGTCTAAAGGTTTGACTAGCAGTATATAGTATTTCAAGTTCACTGTTGTACATTTTATATGCAAAAAGATTAAATAAATTTTTATATAGAACGCATCGAACATTTTTCACTACCTACTTTCCTTGCTATATCACGGATATACATATAGTGTTTATAATACACACTCTTTTCTGAAGTGTGCTATAAAAACACAACATCTTATGTAGTAATTCAGAATTATAATGATAACAGGTGCATGTATAGAGATTATTTTTTTAATCTATACAACTCCGCTACTACTTTTAGCGTGGCCAATGTTCTGATCGAACCAAAAACTTTTATTTGGCATAAAGTTATGAAATTTATTATAGTGAATGTGTATTTAGAAGTGAACATTAACGCAATATCGTAATTTGCACACTACGGTGCGTCATCGTGCTCGCGACAAAATCACCACAAATAGACGAAAAGTGAAAAAGCCTGTGAAATTATTCTTTTTAATTTAGCGCTTTTACAAGCACTAATGTTCGATGGATTCGAAAATTTTAATTTGCCAGAAACGTTATGAATATTTCGGTTCTACAAACATACATACCTACATATAGTCACGTCTATATCCCTTACGGGGTAGAGAGAGCCAATAGTCCCGAAAAGACTGAATGGCGGCCACGTTCAGCTTCTCGGCTTAATGATGGAATTGAGATCCAAATAGTGACAGGTTGCTAGCCCATCGCCTAAAAAAAGGATCGCAATTTTATAAGCCTATCCCTTGGTCGCCTTTTACGACATCCATGGGAAAGAGATGGAGTGGTCCTATTCTTTTTTGTACCGGGAACCACACGGCATTTCGGTACTGAACCTCTTTTTTTTAAATGGGCTAAAGTAGGTACAAATAGAATGACAATTAACGCAATATTGCAACGTCCAAACATTGCGGTGCGTCGGCGTGCTCGCGACAACCTCACCGCAAATTCTTGCGGTCAGTGTGGATGTGGCTTTATGCAACGATGCTGCATTTATTTCAGACTAGCCTTACACGCTAGCTGCTTCTTTTCCCTTGCAGATTATAAAAGTTACATACATACATACATTTAATCACGTCTATATCCCTTGCGGGGTAGACCAACAGTCTTGAAAAGACTGATAGGCCACGTTCAGCTGTTTGGCTTTATGATGGAATTGAGATTCAAATAGTGACAGGTTGCTAGCCCATCGCCTAAACGAAGAATCCCAAGTTTGTAAGCCTATCCCTTAGTCGAGTTTTACGACATCCATGGGAATGGCCGGGAACCACACGGCACTGCCGGTTCTTATAAAAGTTAATAAAGTTTATATTCTTTAGAACTTTATACTCCTCTTTTAGGCGAGCAACCTATCACTATTTCAATCTCAATTATATCTCTAAGCTATACATCTAAATATCGCATTTCAGTCTTTTCGAGACTAATGGCTCCTTCTGTTTGAAAGGGATAAATACATGTTTATTTTTTATTTGCGTTATCTCTTACGGGGTAGACAGAACCAATTGTCACGAGAAAAATGTATTCTTCTCGAGATGCATGGTTTTATGATGAAATTGGCACTCTGATTGCAAATTACTAGCGCCTAAAAGAAGAATCCTAAGTTTAGTGTTGACTATATTCTATTTGCTTCCAAGCTACTAGACCAACAAGGAATCTGGCACTAGATAAATATGAGGAATTGAATTTAAAGAAAATCATTCATTCACAATAACACAACTAACTTCGAAGGAAACCAATGTATGCCTCATTATGTGCACATTCGTTTGCACATATAAAACTGCACATTAGTTGAACGCGGTTCAATAAAGGCTAACTTTCCGAAGGAAGTGACCTACATCGGTGACATGTTGCCACACGTCCCGGTAAACCTAGTTGTTTTGCTGTTTCGACTGCCATTTTATGTATTTTTAACTTAGTACCTAAGTATGATATAAGGAATTAAGATGAACGTATCTTGATCAAATTAAGGACGTCCTGGTAAAGGGTCAGGTCAAAAGTACCCGAAACCGCCGAGCTTGTATGAAGAGAGTTATGAATGTGGATGAAGCGAAGGAAGTATGCAGAGATCGTGGCAAGTGGAAAGAGGTAGTCTCTGCCTACCCCTCCGGGAAAGAGGCGTGATTTTACGTATGTATATAAGGAATTTAGTTTGTATAAATGGTATAATTAAGGAAAAGGCTAATAAACTAGGGATTCTTCCTGTAGGCGAACTCTGAATTGTACTCCTCCGAAACGGCTTGACCGATTCTCGTGAAATTTTGTGAGTATATTGAGTAGGTCTGAGAATCGGCCAACATCTATTTTTCATACCCCTTAGTGATAAGGGTTGTCCACGCTGTACTTAAAAATTATTTATATGGCAAAACAACATTTGCCGGGACAGCTAATACATACTCGTACATATAATCACGTCTATAGTATATCTGGGTAAGCGATGGAGTTGTCTTATTCTAAAGGGCCGGGAACCACACGGCATCGATGATTAAGGAACGATTAATTTTTCATTTTGATAAATATGAAAAGCTTTTGAGCAAAATTATTTTTTCTTGTCAACGTTGTGAAAATATAACGCTTAGACTTATTGCCTTTCGATTTTAAGTGCGATGTTAGAAATGGAAAGTTTACTGAAGCTTTTACAAGTTGTAATAAGCTTAGGAATTGAATTCCAAATAATCTTTCTAGGTCTATTTGCTTTCTCTACAAGAATAAAGTATAGCTTTGTACAACGGGTTAACGCAATTTTATTTAACTAAAGTTTTCTACCCGAAGGGATAGGCAGAGGCTATAACTATCATTTTCTTGTCAGCTCGGTACTCTTGACCTGACCTGTCACCTAATTTATCAAGTTTAACTTCAATCTCATTCAAAATAATAACCTTATGGCCTAGAAAACTGTTGATTTTGTTAATAGTTTTCATTAAATTTTTCCTTCAAATCCAAACTAAGACCTTAATCGGGCTTAGTAGCTGTCAGACTGAGATTAACTTAGCCGAGGATTAGAAAGGACACCAAGAATTTAGCTATATTTTGTTACAAAGGGAATCCAACATAATGTGTTTGCAGTAACGCCTAGGATTATTCGCATTATATTAACAGGTTACATGGCCATTATAATCTGTAGCCATAGAAAACAAATTGTATTTATTTTAAAATATTTTGGTCAAAATTGACAAAGTTTATCTAATCTAAAAAATGAGAATGAATAATTAGGCTTAAAAGGTTGACGTTGACCTTGTTTTTAGAAATTTTGATTAATAAAAAAAGGATTTCTTTTTTGAACTCAATCTTATCCAGAGAGGCAGCCTATGTAATTATTGTCTAGTCCAATTAGTCAGCATAATTTTTTATATGTAAAATATTTTCTGAGATTAGTGTGTTTTTGTACCTTTTCATAATCATTCTTACGGTAACAAAACAATGGTAATTAACGCAGGAGAAGCTGCGGGCAACAGCTTTTAATAATACCTATTTAGCAAGTCAGGATATACGCTCAGAATGTAATATACATACACATACTTGAAAATGCTGAAACCTTCGCTGTCAGGAACCTTGATTGATGGTGTGTGGAGGCGAGATATGGGCGACTGATTAAAAACGCTGAATATTCCTATAGTTATTGTCGAGACAATATAGTAACATTCCACGATGGGTTTGTAGTGGAGAAATAACAAAGTGTCCAGTTAGTTTTCTATCTAAATCTTCTATCATAACATATTATACAATACAATAACTCTTTAATGCACCACAATAAATTCACAATCATGTATTAAAAACATAGCAACAAAAGGCGATTATAAACGTTCTGGCAGGTGAAAAGCACCCGAAACCGACGAGCTTGAATGAAGAGAGTATGCAGGGATCGTGGCAAGTGGAAAGATGTAGTCTCTGTCTACACTTCCGGAAAACTTGCCTTTCAGTCTTTTTGAGACTATTGGCTCTGTCTACCACTTAAGGACTTTAAGGAATAAAGACGATATAATTTGTATGCATGTGTTATTAACTTAAATACGACATACATCGATGCAGTTTAAAAATAACTAGTTATTAGGTTAGAGCCCGCTACTTACGAACCTTTAATAGGCTTACCGAGAAATGTTTTAATCCACTTTGCAATAATGTTTCCGACTTTTATTGCTTGTTAAACAGTTCCTTTGCGACATTGATTTACGATGGTGCACTTGCATTATTGAATGAGCTTTTCCAGAGACATTGCTCCCGTGGAATTGCATAAATATTTAGAATATCCAACGAAAAAATAAGGCGTCGGTATTCAAATCAGTAAGGTACCGGTTAAAAATTATTGAAAATTTTTGTTGTAGGTATTTACACAACATATCAGATTATTTTCTTTACGAAAAATATCAATTTTCCTTTCATCCCTCAAGATCGAACCCTAAGAAGCTTTACAACCACCGCAACTAAGTCTCTAGTTACCTGCGGACATTTATTTACATTTAAACTCTTGGACTGAACTTACATCAGAGTTAGGGAGACATTAAGCTCTTAGATAAAGACGAATAGCCTCGATTTATATCCAATAGTGGCAACACTGAAAGAGGTAGTACGTTAGTTTGAAACGTAGTTGAGTTTTATTAAGACTAATTTGGAGAATGACAGTCACTAAAAGACAATATTCATGTCAATTGATTTTAAAAAATATGTATATTTCAGAGCACTTCATCAATTTGGGGATATTCCAACGAAAAATTTAGGGTATCTTTTGTTAACTAGATATATTGCTGCAATAGGTGAAATCAATTCTAAAAAGCATATAATTTTATGTCTGTCGGTTATGACGAAGACTGACTAACAATGATTTGAGGTTATATTAGGAAGGACAGAATAATAACAAAAAAAATGTTTCCATGCCTGAAATAGAAATCTAATCTCAAGCGGGCTTAAATTCAAATATGGAACTCATTCATAACCATGATTATAATGGATATATTGGTAGTAATGAGAATGGTTTTCGATTTTCAAATGATAGTCCAAATTTTAATGAAAATTCTTCTCGATTTTCAAACGTCGAAATTCCCCTACAGTAAAGTTTTTCATGGTTCTAACAAATGAAGCCGTAGTTTGAGTAGAAAACAATCCAGGATAGTTTTGGCCAGGAATTATGCAGAGTTCCCTGGGGAGAGCCTGGATGCTCGCTTTATAATAAATGAGACAAAATGAGCGAAACTCCAAACTGACCAAAGTTCTAAACACATTGTTGATAACAAAGTTTCTCGGTTTATTTCGGCGGATAAAAAGTTTTAAGCTGTGATGAATGTGTGTGTTTATTGCTTGGGAATTTAACTGATAGGGATTTTGATATCAAGTACCCCATTTTTAGTGGGTTGTGGCGATAGGCGGAGATTATTAGCACCTCGTCATAAATTCAACTCGTCATTCTCACAATACGTCATTTTCGCAACTCGTCATAATTTTCATTCATGTCACCTTCCTTTTTTAAGCAAAACATACACTTTAGTTGCGTTTTTTGATAAGTTGCTACTAATAGTTGAGGGAATTTGCAAAAATTACTTTTGTTTGTTTGTTTGTAAACTCTTTATTGCACATTAATATAACAAATTACAAAACAGTTATTGTATTTAGAAGAATATGTACAATGTTTTATATGTTCTTAATGTGAAATGTTGTTTTCTTTTCGAAGGATTTGTTGGATAAATTTATACGTTAGATTGATTCTCCCTAGTTAGGAACGTAGGAAGGAGCCCAGGTTATAAGCAGACCCTGGTCTCCCTTCTACTTCGTGACGACCGTATGACCTCCGTCAATAATTCAATGATTACAAGAATTTATACAGTACATAATAACAAAAATAAGGACCCTATGTTGTACTAGAAGCCGCCCGCGACTTCGTCCGCGTGGAATCATTCCCGCGGGAACTCCGGGATAAAAAGTAACCTATATGTTATTCTGGGTCTTCAGCTCTACATAACAAATTTCATTGTAATCGGTTCAGTAGTTTTGACGTGAAAGAGTAACAAACATCATTATCATCATCATACTGACATACAAACTTTCGCATTTATAATATTAGTAGGATTCTCTGTAATGGCTGTCTGTTTTTTAAATATGAGATTATCATGTATGCTAATACGGCACTTTCACAGCGTAATATCATCAATAGCGTTGGTTCCGCCAACATAGCGTCACCTGGGGTGTCCTAATTGAATCAGTCACCAAAAGTGCACAAGCTGAATGCATTTTGGATAAACTAGGTTGGTTATTAATATCCAACCTGATTTATTAAGTCATTTGTGAAAATAATTGCGTATTACCAAAATTGTTTTAAAATATCTAATCTACGAATTTGCCGTCTGGTTACCAATATAAAAAAGAATAGGACCACTCCATCTCTTTCCCATGGATGTCGTAAAAAGTGAAAAAAGGATAGGCTTATAAACTTAGGATTCTTGTTTTAGGCCATGGGCTAGCAACCTGTCGCTATTTAAATCTCAAATCTATGATAAAGCCTAACAGCTAAACGTGGCCTATCAGTCTTTCAAGTCTGTTGGCTCCGTCTACCCTGCAAGGGATATAGACGTTATTTATTATATTGCTATTATGAACGTGGCCATTCAGTCTTTTCAAGACTGTTGGCTCTGTCTACCCCGCTAGGGATATAGACGTGACCGTATGTATGTATGTCTATGGGTAACAAATACGTTAAATCTTTACTTTATTACTAGCCAAAAAAAAATGTGTGTTAGCTTCTTCTCGCACAGATTATAAAAATCTGTGTCTTTTGATTTAGCCCCTAAAATTCTCAAGAAAGCATAGGGCGAAATTAAGCACCCATAGATGTAAATCGGGTATTATTCACAAGAAGACTAGAATTAACTGACTTAATAACAATAAGTTAGAACGTTGTACTTTAAACACTTGTATGAATATAAAAACTATTTCAGAAAACAGAGTCCTTAAGGTCTCTCGTTTTCTTATTTTTATCACTTTCCTTGCAGTCATTCTCTCTCTTTTTTCAGTTTCCTACGAAGATCGCCTTCCCCTCGGCATACACTTACATTTGACCTAATTACCAAACAGCTCTGTATAAAGACAACAACAAATAGCTAGACATCAGCTGAATTGACTGAGAAAATTATTCGCAGTGACTTAATGCTTTTTGGGTTCCGTACCTCAAAGGAAAAAACCGAAACCTTTATAGGATCACTCAACTGTCCGACTGATCGAAATGTATAAGGTAATATACTTTCTTTTGACCTACATCATGAAATTGGGAATAAAGTAAGATCATAATAGAAGTATAGAAGTAGTTACTGCATATTTAGTATAATTTTATTTTTTTACAAAGTAATTCAGTTGTTGCTAAATGTGTGCATAAGCACGCGTATTGAAGCTTGTCAACTTCCATAATTGTGTTCCAGCTCTATAGTAAAAGTCGAAATTTGTATCTTTCTACTCCATTTTATGCTTTTTATTATTATGAGATTGTACGCAACCCTCGGTGCGCGAGTACAACTCGCACTTGCCCGGTCTTTTTTCTTTTTTGCGTTGCAATTTGTAGCGTTCCTGGCACCAGGTTCATTCGCTCAGAAAATGTTAAAGCATTCTTTGTAAACGTTTCAACCTACCCTTACGGAAGATTAACGAAGTATTATGTCTACATATTGTTGTGCTATTCTTTAGGAAAGATATTGTTGTTGATAAATGTATAGTTTTTTGCGAAATCGGTTCATACCGAGACGACACTGTGCCGCGTAATTGACGGCTGGAAATTTTTATTTTTATTTGCATTTTCATTAATGACTTTTATAAAAAATATTTATTGAGTTAAGCCTATGACAAATATATAAATCTTTGAATGGCTTATCAAATATAAACTAGACAATTTCGAATCTTACAGAGTGATCAAATTGCCTCCGTAATTACTGTTTGTTCCGGGGACATCGAAAATGAACGTTTGGTTAGCTCGATTCGATTTTAATTGGATTGCCAATGATAAAATTGTGAGCGAATTAAACTTTAGCTTGGATGACAATTAGTGGAATTATCGTTATATAGCCAATATCCTGTGGTTGGCAAACAAAAGCTGATTGCGTATACTTCTTTCGAAATATCGTACAGAACCAATTGAATTAGACAAGATAGCAAATTATGTTATTAATTAAATTGATAAATAAGAGTAATATTACCTACTACCGACAGCATTTATACATATGAACCTTCCTCTTAAATCACATTATCTATTAAAAAAAAACTGCGTCAACATCTTGATGGAACAGACTCGGGAATCGACTTTGCTTTATAATATGTAGTGATTCCGCATTTTAAGGAACATGCCAAATAGGTAATTTACTTCCTATGGCGCTACAGCTCTTATGGGTCTTGGCCTCCTTCACGCTCAAAGCACGTCTTACGGTGTAGTCGGAGCCAATAGTTACAGTACTCGAAAACATCGTTTTACTAGATAGCCAAACAGCTAAACTTGGCCAATCAGTCTTTTCAAGACTGTTGACTCTGTCTAACCCGCAAAGGATATAGACGTGAATATATGTATGTATGTACTTACTAAGTAAGAACCCACGCCGTTAAATGTCTCCAATGGGTTGAGGAATGACAAATAAATATTTCTCCGTGGCATAGTTACCTCCTCCTGTGGGAAATTAATTCGCGTCAGACATATATTTATTATCACGTCAGCTGTTTACGCGATGATAACTGTTATAAGGATGCGTTCACATACAAGTAGAGTCTAAAATTACATGTCCAACATTTTATGGCTGAATAATTAATGAGAAACTTCTAAAAACCAAAATTTTTACAGCAAATAAAATCATAGGTTAAAAGAGTAATAATGTAACTCTCTCTCGCGTAACTCTGAACATTCATTTGAAAATTATTTTTATAAAACTAAAATTATTTTTAAAGCTCGATCAACCTATCCGTAGACCGAATATTTCAATCGATCTTTATTATAATTTTATTAGGTTATATTTATTTTTATTTATAAGTTATTATTGAAGAAAATTCAAAACATTCTTTAAATTAAAAAAGATATATACCTAATGCCCAATTTTTGTTCTTTACTCTATAATATACAAACCTATAATCACATCTATATCCTGGAGTAGACAAAGTCAACAGTCTTGAAAATAGTGAAAAGCCACGTTGGGCCGTTCTTGATTAATTTATGTAAAAAAGTTAACTAAATTTATTAATTAATGTTTTTTCTTGTTTTATTCATCTTGCTTTCTTTTTAGCATTTTGTCAAAAAGAACTGTGAATTCAAGCCTGATTATTAACAAAACATCAGTATATAAATATAAAATATGAATGAAATATGAATAAAAATATTCATAAATCGCTAAGGGATGGGTTTATAAATTTGGAATTCTTCTTACAGGCAATGGGCTAGCAACCTGTCACTATTTGAATCTCAATTATATCATTAAGCCTAGCAGCTGAACGTGGCTTGTATGTCTTTCAAGACTGCTGGCTCTGTCTACCCCGCAAGGGATAAGAACGGGATTATATAAACGAAAATGAATGAATCGCTTAAAGAATAGGTAACTTTCAGAGAAATACACAAATTAAAAAACTTCACTAATGCAGAAAAGGTACAGAGTAATTAATAGTGCTACTAAACTAATAGACCTTACCTTTGTTATTGTTACAAATAAAAACTAAACATTCCATAGCTATCACAAATTGAAACAGCCGATCCAATTATTTCAAACGAACGCTTTGGTAGATTTAATTGAATTTGAAGCTTTTGTTACCATCCCTTTATTTTTATTTGGAAGTATTGCAGAATGAGAACTATCTATCAATATTTCAATAAAGTTTTTTTGAACATTAGATATTCTTTCTTACTAAATTAATTCAATGAATCTCAATGCTAATATTATTAAACATTACTTAATTTCCATATGGGTGTGAGAGCGAAGAAGGAACATAGTTTATACGAGTATCACCTTTTCTTAATGTGCATGTAGGTAGATTTCTGTAAAAGTTAATAAATAAAGGCTTGTAAACTTAAGTTTTTACTTTTACGCGACGAGCTGGCAACCTATCATAATTTGAATCTCAACCCCATCTTATCGGAAAAAATTGTAGATCAACAATCAATATATCGATGTCACAATGTATCAATCAAACAATGATATAATAAATTTTAATAGTAAAAATCGAATCGAAAAGTAAATGTTGCTTTTTCATGATCCTTTTCCTGAGTTTAAATAAACGACCTATCAAAACACGAAATTAATATTACGTGAAATGACCTGAATAACAAGTTCACAAACAAAACTTTTACTAGAAACGAATTCCTACTTCGTTTTGCAATACACGAAATAGTGAAAAATTTCAGGTTTCTAACCAGCCAGTACCATACCGAACATTTGCTTGTTAATTCATACTTTACGTCAACCACATAAGGTTGATTTCAGTACATTTCGTTTGAAAAATGATAATAAAAACAAATGAGGTCGAAACTTTTTTAATCCCTTCGGCGATGTTTTGTCGCCAGAGAATTGTTGGGATATTTCAGTGAGATTAGGTTCTTTTGAATCGAGAATATGCCAAATAGATTCTTCACAATCGACAATCGTTCCTTGATTAACTGTTTTAGCATTTCAATCGCTGTTTGTTTTGCTGAGTTCGGTTTTCGAACGTTGTTTGTTGACTTTTAGTTAATTATATTAGCTCGTGGAATAGGTACTTATTTATTATGAATCCCACCACATCCGCTTAGTAAAAAGCGATTGTTTTACTCACGGAGATAAAAGTGTTTCAAAATATATTTAATGACACGGAGATATAAGTAAAAAGTTGACACAGTAAAAATTTAACCGTATTCAATTAAATAGTTTTTATGATTTTATGCCTGTTAAGAAGGATAATTAGGCTAAACTGAAGCTAAGATTAAATTAATTGATACTTGACATGCTGTGAAAATATTTACAAAACACATAGGCGTAACAAAAATCTGAACCAAAGACGGCCTTGCTGAGAGCACTATATTCAGACGCTAAGAAAGCTTTATTAAAATGATTAATAAGCATATTCCTTTCATCCATCAATACCTTTATGAATGGAACCCTAGAATATTAAAGGTGAAGAATGGCCGTTACCTGCTGCTAGTGACGTGCATAGACATTTTTCATATGTTAGGCGAATTCATGATTGATATGCCGTTTACCAAATTATTGGATAAATGCTCTTTTTCTAGAGAATGCATGTCACAATAGACTGCGACAGATTTTTTTTTAATTATCTTTCATAAGCCAAATGTAAATAATACTCTCTTTGTTTTACAAGTTCTTCCACAACTCACTCTTTATCTGTGAAATCATTGTTCCAATCCCAGTTTTTGAAACTTGATGACTGCTCCTGTCTGGACTTAATATGGCGCTCATATTACTTATAGTCCCATAGATTTTTTACTTATCTTTAATTCTCAGCTGTTTGGCTCGTAAACGAACAACATAATAAAATTGGATTTTTCCGCTTTCTTTATATCTCACAACAATTTTTTATTTTTTATATTAACGATAATTTTAAGATCTTTAAAGTGTCCAAATGTTGCCATAAAACATTTTCTACCAAAAATCTCTTTAGAATTACTTTACCGTTTTTTTGTTTATACTACAAATATGATAAATCATTTCAGCTGAGTTATGGTCGTGTTAAGAGCGCGCAACGTATTAGGTACGCTCAAGTGTGATAAATTTGCGAATAAGTCTTGCAATATAACCAATGGTGGATATATAAATCATAAAATACTCACTTCAAAAAACAATTTACTCGCATAATCATTAAAAATAAATTCATTTTTTTTAAATCTACAGAGATTTGTATTTGTGTATTTATTAAGGCAACAGTGTCTTAATATATACACAAAATTTAATATTGTTAAGCAAAATTAGCGGATTTATACTAATGGTATTATCCACCAGTCAACCATTGGGTCATGCAGAAAGATTTAGATGGGCCTACCCATTACATAAATTTATCTACTTCTATTTTTATTAATAAATTTGTTCAAGGTAAAGTTCATCTCTTGTTGACTTGTCATATTCACGTCCTCATAAACTCAGACTGAGTTTATACTAATTAAATGCTTTTTCCTAGCCGCAGAAAATCAGCAAGTATATTATCTTTACAAAGTGGTCACTGCTAAGGAAAGCCCACTTTTTTGCTCTCCAACTCACACACTCGAGTATGATTTCCAGAAAAGAGCTCTTCCTTATTATGGTAAATGAATGGCTCTTTCGTTCCATTGGTCTAGTGACAGAATTTACATATTTCCTCACAGTTTTCTAAAATCATTTAATAATTAATTTAACACAAACTTTCAGTCTTTTCGAAGTTCTTAGCACTGATTCTACCGTATCAAGAATGAAGACGTGAAATATGTATATTTTTATTTAACAATTGAGTATCTATCCCAAGAATTATTGTAATAAGATTTATAGACACTTCAAGACCAATCGTCGAACACAATACAAATATGTTAACCAAACAGCCCATCGATACAATACGCGAGATTTACGCAAAAATATGTGCATATATTCGAGTTCGGGGGCCTACATTGAGGAAACAGATTTCGGCAATACATTTTAGCATATTGAGAATAAGAATGATAATAATATTATGCGGGACAGACGATCTTTGCTAGTGGTTCGTTCTTATACCCAGCTTTATTGGTAGACTATTTATATTTTATTGAACGCACAAAAAATTGACTGACAATCTCAATAGATAAAAGCTAACATGCTGTATTGCCTCTCGGAGGCGCCTGTGGAAAATATTTTGTACACCACTTTTTAGTTGGACCAAGTCTAACACACCTAAAAAGACGTTATTTAAAACAGAGCATAGGTTTCACGTAATGCGATTACAAGCAGTAGGTACAGACAGACAGAAATTCTAAAAACCACATTTTTGACTTCTGTTAGTTTAATACTGACAGGGGATCTACATCACACTATCATATAGATTTTCCGGCAATATTTTTCAAGTACCTACAGAAATCAGTCAGTTACTATTTTATTATTACTTATATATCCATAATTGTTTAGATAAAGGTTATTTTATTTTCAATAGAATAACAGGTCCCAATAAAATACATTCGGAGTAACAATTGATTTATACACAGTAAAAAGCCTTGGATAAATTAGTTTTTCACTCAAAGGACTAGGTAAATGTAACTAGGTAAATAAAATTCTTTCTCTATGGTAGGTAGTAGAGTACTACTACCTACCATAGAGAAAGAATTTGATCGAAATCCAATGTACCATTTGTAAATGATAGAAATACTACTCATCATACTAAATGCTTGCTGTTTTTACATGCAAAACATCTTTATTCTAAGGTAAAATCTCAAACTAAACATTTGGCAAGCACACTGCATTTAAGCGGGGAATTAGCAGTCAGAAAATCCGGGATATTCTTAGTGAAGTTTAGCATAGCTATGCACTAAGCTCCTTAATCCTCCTCCTAATTTCAGATTTCCAAAGTGCAAAGCACTGAGTGCAAAGTACGAAGCCACTTATCACGGGTGCAAGGAGATTTATTTAACCGTAGTATATTTAAGGTAATATATGAACGAGTAAGGAAATGAATAATCCTCATATTTTTGTAATTATCCTGATATTTAGTTCCAATTGTATCCTGCCTGGCTAAATGTCAGATCAAGATTACCTACTCGAAACAAGATCGTGGCTAGGGGAAAAAGAAGTCCCTGCCTACCCCTTCGCGATAGTGGCATGTTTATGTATGTTTGAATTCTTCCTTTAGTAAAAAAAGTGTTAATCGAAAAGAACTTTCTCCCGTTTTAATCAGGTCAAGAAGGTCAAACGGGTCAGCACGTCGGAGCTCGAGCATTTAGGTAACATTAAATGAAAAAAATAAATCCCATTCTTGTAAGATTTTCCATGATGTTCTCCACTGACACTGGTGAAAATAGTCATTATAATTCTTGAATTAACTAGTCTTTTGGATTTTAACTTGAAAAAATATATAAGGCAGAACAAGGAAAAGAGTCTCGCTAGTCCGAGTAACATCCTCATATCATATTCCTAGAGAGGTATGCGCTTCTATCCAAGATCTTGGATTGTATGAGTCAGGTTTTTATACGAAGCGACTCTCATCTGACCTCCGCAATCTCTGAAAAACTAACCCAAATGAATGTGTAAGTTTCCTCACGATGTTTTGCCACCCCAGGGGATCAACCACAGGGGATCAAGGTACATCTAACTACGAGTCGATAGTAGCCTAATTATGCCACCGACCAACTACATTTCCTATGAAATGCCGCAAAAACGAATAAATTAATATTAATATGTCGCCCCGCAAAATGTTCCCCATTTAGTGATTCATTAAAGTACACCCGGGTACGAAAGTAGAAATTATTTCACGCTCATTATTCCGAATTGTGTTACGTACTTGTTCAAATATGAGTTGGCAAGTTACCCCAAGTCTCGCAACTAGCAAGTATAAAATTAGTACCTTGGCGACCGAGCTTAGCTTGGTGTTTTTTGTTTACTGTTTCAAATTACATCAAAAGTTCACAATTTTTACTAGTCTAGCATTAATCTTAAACAGGAAAATAAATTTTGGGAACATGGAACTAAAAACGAATCTTCCCAGACGTGAGCCACAGCTAGATCTGTTTTTTACCCCGTGTGCATCTGAACGTGGCCGTATGCACCTAATCCAAATTGGATCAACTATATGAATGCGGAACATCCATGAGAAAAGATTGTGTAGTCCTTTAAAATTACTTTAAAATGCCGAGAATCTCACGTCAATCTTTTCACTTTATAATATCAAAATCATTCTGGAATATGAATATCAATTCTTCATACGTTCTTGTTTCATTGCGTCGTTTAGCAGCCCCTGCTATTTATATAAGAACGATCGATGGATGAAGATTCAATGAGAGATATACCTCTATTGAATTTGCTTTGAAATTCTCACCGATATTGAAATATCGGGAAATACCAGCGTTTTCCTATGGCTTTGCTTCCATGAAAATTGTCACAAGTCGTTTTAGCCAAAGACGATGACATGAAAAACGACTTTGCAGTATGTTAATATATATCAATATTTACTTGCAATAAAAACTGCACTCCTTTTTCCCAGAGACTTAGGTGGAGACAACATCTTTCCAATGCCACGACTGCATATTTCTTTCGATCATCGATATTCATAACTCTCTTCATGCAAGCCCGTCGGTTTCGGGTATTCTTAACCTGAACTTTTGCCAGAACGACCCGATTTGGTCAAGATACGTTTGTCTAGGCCTTCCCACTCCAACGTTCCCATTCACACTCTCCTCGTATATTTGCTTAGTTAACCTAATGAATAGAGTACAATAAAATAAAAATAAATTATTGAAAAAAGATAGAAAATTATTATAATTCAGAAACAATATTTGACTTTGAATATTTCCCAAATACAATAGGCTCAGCAATTTGTTCCGCAAATGGGAAAATTCCGAAAGTTAGAGGGTGAAAAGTAACATTGTTTGTTTGGTAAAAATTTGGAGAAACAAAAGTTATCTGCAATTTTAACATTGGGCTCCAATTTTAGAAGGACAAGGTTGTAAGTTTATTATGAAGTTGCTGCGTGGATGTTTATAGCCAATACTTATAAAACTGTATATATAGGACAAAGACCGATGTTTAAAAAACCACAGATCATTCCTGTCATGGATTCCTATTGTCACAAGTACAATATGGCATTTCTAATGTCTTCTTTCAATATTGTCATCATTGCTAAGGAGTCGGCTTCATAACTTAAAAGCATTCTTTCAGACGATGACCTAACAAATTGTCACTATTAATCTCAATTTCATCACTAAGCCAGGTGAAAGAAGCTTTTCTTTAGAGACTGTTAGCTCTGTCTTCCGCGTAAGAGATAATGACGCGACATATACATGTGTAGGTATGTATGAAATCCTAAATGTAAAATTCGAGTTGACAGTTTCAATATCGTCGGTCGTCGATGCGCAGACCCGCTGGCAATAAAATTGTTCCAAACTCATAAACGATGCCCGTGGCTTAAACGATAGAAATATCTGCGAAAATACAGATTCCCTTTCGAGACTGCTTGAGATTTATTTGCGTTTTCGAGTTTCAAAAAGGAGTTCTTAAATCGATTGTTATCGTACTAATATTATAAATGCGAAAGTTTGTCAGTATGTCAGGATGTCAGTATGGATGTTTGTTAACCTTTCACGTAAAAACTACTGAACCGTTTAAGATGAAATTTGGTATATAGGTAGCTGAAGACCCAGAATAACATATAAGCTACTTATTCCCGGAGTTCCCATGCGGAAAGTCGCGGGCGGCTCTAGTATTTTATATTTTTTACCACACAAGTTCGTCTTTAATAAACCTCTAGTTCTTACTAGTTAAAACTACAATGTTTATATGGATAGATTGTAAAGTATCGAGCATAAGCGTGAAAATTAACCTATGTAAAATTAAGTGACAGATTAGGGAAAAGCGTACATACATATAATCACAACTATCCTGAAAGAAAAATACTAAAAGGCCACGTTCAGCTTTGAGTCCATCGCCTACAAGAAGCTCAAGTCTTAGCCATTCCCTTAGTCGCTATTTTTCGACATCCATGGGATAGATAGTGGGCCCATTCTAAAGCCGTTTTCTAAAGGGGATTAATGTCCACTCTTGTATTTAATACAAGAGTGACGTACCTTGATCAAATTGGGGAAGTCCTGGCGTGAGGTCAGCTAAAACGTGCCTTAACTAACGAGCTCACGTGAAAAGAGTGAATATATATGAAGTGAAAGAAGTATTATTATTGGCTCTGTCTACCCCGCAATGGATATGACGTGATTATATATGTATGATAGAAGTATGCAAATAATGTGGCAGGTTGAAAAGTCTGCCTGTCCCTCCGAGAAAAAAGGCATGATTTTTCTAACTAACTAATATATTTAATTATTAAACTTACTCCTAGTTACAACTTGATTATACTCGTGCCATCACAGAAAATGGTGAGAAGTAAGTTCTTATTACATTTATATCAATAGAGTTCATAATTATCTGTACATCTATAACATAGTTTGGAACAAGCTTGGAGCAACTTTGAACGGAAACATTCAGGATTAATGAGCTATTTTCTTGGTAAATGAAGAAGTTCTATATATTTATTACGTACTTAATCTACCTTTACTTTTTCATCTTGTTAATAACGCGTAATCAAAATATATTGTACCTTATATTATCCACACTAATAATAAAGAGAAAAGATTTGTCACAAATGCACTCAAAACTACTGAACTGATTTTGACGAAATTTGGCACAGATATAGAAAAGACCTTCGGTAGTAACTTTTTTTCTGAAATTTCCCAAGGTAGTGAATCGAAAGGTCCCCTGATGCCCACGATCTTAAAGTATGTGGTGACGTCACATGCCATCAGCCAACCATCTCAAATGTAACTCGCCACCAGCCATATCACACCGCATATTGCTTAATTGCGATATTGCATATGTCACGATTGGAGCATTAATACAACTTCCGATTCTCCATTGTCTATCACGCGGTTACCCAGAAATAACACCAACTTTGCGGAAGATTTCCCATTATGGCGGTCGACCCCAACTCACCACTCCCGCTTCAAGTATGTAACTCAGGTTGTTTAATAAAGCGATCTTGTCTGATCGCAACCTTGTAGGGAGAATTTACCCATATGATTTCCACCTTTCATTATCCACACTTATTTAACCTCATATACCGTTATAAATCTTTTTATTCTAGTTTTCTGCTAAAGGTACTTGAGTTTGGGTCTTGACCTAACCCCACCAACAGGCGCCCAATTTTATCAAGGTACCTGTACGAAATCTTCCTGGATCATAGTCATAAGAATTCACACTATTGGCTTCACTCCAAAAAGGTGCAAAGACTTGAGTCTTGTTCTTCAACTTTCCATTTACACTCCTATCGATTACTTTTACTGAGTCAGTTTACTATGGGCGCTAAAGACTGAAGCTAATAAAAATCTGTGTAAAAACATTAGTGCTACATGATGTACGTTTAAAAGCATTTAGTATTCAAAGCGCGACCGGTCGTCCCAGCAATATGTCACCGACTGTACCTCACTTTTTATGCATTTTTCATTCAATCTCCTCTGTCCTAGCGAATGAAAAATGTTGTCGAATTACGTGAAATAGGGAAGCCGCAATGAATATCAATGTCATGTTTTTTATTTATGTTTGCAATTTCAAGCGATTTTCGTGAAATATTGGCTAAAATGATTAATTATAATTTGTTTTTTTTTTTATTTTAGGAATAGCTTTTGCCTATGGCTTCCCTCGAGAGTTATACACGCAACACAATGACAGTACTACAATAAAATATAAGCGTACGAATATAAGTGAACGGGCCGAGGGTCTGTTGTCTGTCTAGTCAGAATAAAAAAGAATTTTTCCCGTTCAAGATACGTCTTGTCGTCTCGTCGTCTTATGGTCGTCTCCTTAGTGTCCAAGTCGATTGTCCTTTTTTTCCCAGTCTGTCAGTCGGTTTTAGTCATCTAAAATGTTAAGTCAGAGTCTCGTTTGTCCATGGAGGCTGAACGGCCGCTACAATAAGAGTTAAAAATTTTTAGGGTATTTATTTTATATAGGTATTATAATTAAATGAATATTCAATTTGTGTAATTGTTTTGAATTGTACTTACATTTAACCATTCTATTTAAAACAATGAAAGAAATAATTATATTTGCATTACACAGTCAGCGAAACATAAGTAACCAGAGTTTTATTATATTCAGAAACAGTAGCATTTGGGAATATCCAAGCAAGTACATTAAATATTTATACGCCATTCAAAGACTGAAATAATCCCTTGAACATCAACAACATAACATCAAAAAGAAAGCACTTACAGTTAAGTCGTACATTACGAGAGGCGTAAGACTTTAAAATTTTACGATACTTACATAATGTGGTTCCCGGCACCAATAGAAAAAAGAATAGGACCACTCCATCTCTCTACCATGGATGTCGTAAAAGACGACTAAGGGGCAGGCTTATAAACTTGGGATTCTCCTTTTAGGCGATGGGCTAGCAACCTGTCACTATTTGAATCTCAATTCTATCTTAAAGCCAAATAGCTGAACGTGGCCTATCAGTCTTTACAAGACTGTTGGCTCTGTCTACCCCCCAAAGGGATATAGACGTGATTATATGTATGTATGTAGGTACTTACATAAACTCGTGGTTATAATGTTTGTGATTCAACAAGTGTCCTAATCCTACTAATGTCAGTCGCGGTTGCAAACTTCTTAGACTTTTCTAAGCCAGGGGTTCGCTTTGACCATGATTCAAGGATAGGTTATTGAAATAAAGGTATCAGCGATTCCCGCTTGACTGTACAAGTTGACCCAGGTCATGATTGGTACATAGGTACACAACCTCCAATGACAATGTTTTATGTACAGCGCAGTGCGTTTATTTTGGTAGGGTTTAATGTAAAGGTTAATTAATTTCTTATTTTTAAAAAATACATTAAAAAAATAGATGACAATTTATTACTTTTGCTATTAATCATATGCCGAGTGGTTCTCGAAACCAATCAAAAAAATAATAGAACTACTCCATTTCTTTCCCAAGGATGTCGTAAAAGGCGACCAAGGGTGATGCTTATAAACTTGAGATTCTTCTCGTAGGCGATGGGCTAGCAAAACTCACTATTTGAATCTCAATTCCATCATTAAAGAGTAGCTGAACGTGGCCTATAAGACTGTTGGCTCTGTCTACCCCGCAAGGGATATAAACGTGACCATATGTATGTATGTATGGAGAACCAACCCAAAGAATGACCTTACCAAAGATTTTGTAGACTCCTGGCCACGTCCCGGATTCAACCCTGATGTATGAGGATAGACCTTTACACGTCTGTTAAGCCACCAACTACAAACAGATGGAGTACTTTTAATCTTAAGTGCCGAGTAGCACGCGGGAATTCAACAAGTGTGTGACGAAGTTTTTACGTATAGTGACGGCCCTACGCAGCCAACACAGTTGGCCCTCTTGGGGCCTTAACAGAAACATAGTAATTTTTTTTTAATTTATCATACATTTTTGTAAAACATAATATACGGGACACAGATTGAGTTAGCCTCGAAGTAAGTTCGAGACTTGTGTTACGAGATACTTACTCAACGATACTAAATTTTATAATAAATTCTTATAAAGATAAACATCGAAGACCCAGGCCAATCAGAAAAAGTTATTTTCTCATCATGCCCTGGCCGGGATTCGAACCCGGCTAAGGCATGATGAGAAAAGAACTAATGGGCAAATAATGCACAAAACAGGAAATATTTATATTTCTAAAATGGCGGATGTAGATGACAACTAAAAACTTTTGTACAGTTTTTTTTTTTCTTTCTTGTCTTTTAAATGTTTTAAGTGTTTTATTTTGTAAACGTGATTTACTTTAACGTTTTACAAAGATTTTTCTACTTTTATTACTTAAGAGTTACGCAAGATGCGCCCAAGTTACGTAAAAGGGGCGCCATATTCTGTTCTCGCACCGTTCTGGAACTTTTCTAGGGCCGGCGTTGGCCTCTCTTTCATCTTTGCGTATTCCCGGTTGCGTCCTTTGCCGTCACGCTTCAGAGATCGTAGTCCGCTTTACAGATAACGGTGTACAGTGATAAATTCTGTGGAATGATTTGGAAACTTCTTACGCTCTTCTAAATGGTTATTTTTATAGGTTATAGGTTTTTAACATTTAGCTTCGTCCTATTTACTTAATTCTTCTGGCGTTTGTTCTTGATTCATTCTCACTAAGGAACTCGGATTAACTACGCCTACGATGTTGGAGTCGTATCGTGATTATCGCGAAAGAACTATCACTGTTTCGCTTTTATTATGACGTTAAGCGGGACAGCAATAGTTTTTCAGTATAAATCTTTTCAACAGCCAACATAATCAAATGATTGAATTAAGCCTTCTTATCAAAGAAAGTAGTTACATTAGAGTTTGCTAAGAAAAATAAATATTTGCTGTGTCATATCGTTACAGTTCATTCTATTTATAATGTTGAGGTTCATGTTGTCCAAACTTCATAATAATACTTAAGTTTTCCCGCATTAAACGAGTTATTCCTTTATTTCCGTTCCCGCGAGAATTTCGGCAAATTTTCTCTTGTGAACCCCTTTATCACAAAAAGAAGCTAAAGAAATTTAAAATATCTAATTTCAAGTTAGGCATTGCGATAGTTCAGTCAATCAGTCAGTATTTTCTTTATATACATATATTTATAGATTAGTTGTTACATGTATCATAAGAATGTTTTGCAGTAATAGGTACTAAATATGTCCAACTTTTTTTTAATTATCGCATACGCGAAGTCTTGCCCTCGTTGTTATTTTTGGTTATCTATGAATTTTAATAATTAATTTGATTAAAAAGTGTGCTTTTAAACTAAGTTATACCCAACCTGAACCAATAATCGTCTAGCTCGAGAGGATAAGATTAAAAATAAAGAAAACAAGAAAAATCTATTTATGTACCTTCTTGTACCTAAGTGACGGACCAACCGCTCATGTAGTGCTAAGACAGAGAGCCGTAACAGTTTTATGGCAACCCCACGCCTGCTTTACAGCTCAACTTGACCCACTAATAGCCCGTTAAAATAACACTTTATTCGGATTGCTAACGTATTACGGGAATCTGGAACGATACTAACTATTACTATTTGGATAAATCATGACTTTCAATCTCTTTAAGACGTAGCTCCCTACCCCGTAAGAGATCTTTATCCCTGAAATTCAATTTTCTGTTACTGGTGATATTAATGTGAGTTCCTATTAATACCCATTTAAGATTAAATTGTTTGTGTGATTTCGAAAACCGTAGTAATAAAGTGTCTCGTGATTAAATTTATTTTTGGTAAGTATGTTGTATATTTGTTTGACTTGACTGACTTTATTTCTAAGTGACTACATACACATATGTCGTGTGGATCTTAGCACTTTAAAATTCACCAGTCCATCTCATTATAAATTTATTTGACAGCTTTTACCTAAGAAAAGTACATTTGCAGAAGACGACATTAGTTAACGGAACATATACCTCCTATACTTTCAAATACAATATGGCATTTATAAATAATACAGAAATTGAAGACACACGTAACGTACCTTTCCTTTTTCTCTGATGTTTCGAACCACGTTACAATGATCCGAGGTCACCGAGGGACTAAGAATATGGCATTTCTATTGTCTAATAATATTCCGATATCTATGATCATAAGACCGCATGACTCGCTTTATTTCTTCGTACAAAAAAGGCACGCGAAGACCGGACTTGTATGGGGTGGAATATCTCCACCGCTATAAGAAAATGCATTGAATTCCAAGGTTATAACGTAAAAATACGTTTATTGTCACACAAAAATGTCAGATTAGTTCTCCGAGAAAATTTTATCTACATTTTTACGATACAGTACATATTTATTAAGTTGGTTTCCTTTTTCAAAAATACGGTGGACCATTGATGTTTGAAATACACGACATTTTTCACGTAAGTTGAACATAGTATTTCAAAATACTTTTAAAAATCATAATTTTTTGAGCTATTGGTAACTTAGTTCGAAAATTGAAAAAAAAAACATTAAAAAGTGTTTTGATTCTACGTTAACGTGATCTTTTAGCCTTGAAACTGGCAATTAAGAACAAAAACATAATAGAAAAAAAAAATTGAAATATTTTTATATGATTTTATGATATGAATGTTTAATGGTAAATATTAATCTATAAAATAGTGACTATGTAGACAAACGTTTCTGTTAAAAATAGAATTCATAATATCATTAAGTGAAATGTCAAAATTTGACTGACATTTCAGATTACAATCTATTCTCAGTCATAACTTTCGGGGGCTTAATCAATTTCCAAAGTTACTTACTTTAAAATGATATAACTTAAACGCCATTAACAAATTCTGTGTGTCTATACTTAGCCACTATAAATTTACGCTTGAAAGCAATCTCAACTAAGTAAATTACTTGACAAAATAGAATTCGTCCTCAATACTTAATCCATATCTATAATGAAACACTTTGCCGTTTTTCAGAGTCGATAAAAAGCTAGATTCTAGAAGCTAGCCAAAGCCAATATGAAAAATGTCTAGAATTAATATCACCAGAACGGAGACCATTTTTCTTAAGAATTTAATAAAGTTTGCTCAACGAATAAGGATTTAGCGAATTGGATTAAAGACTATAAAGTTATTTTAAAATTGAATTTAGTATTTGAATGGACGCTTTGTAGGAAAAGAACCAAATTTTAAAATACAATTTCTTGTAGACTTATGGCAAATAAGTTCTACAAAGAAAGAAAGGGATTAAGATAGTAATAATTTTTTTACCTGGAAGATATCCATCAGGTACCCATCATCGCCTAAAAGAAGAATCCCTAATTTATAAGCCTTGCCCTTGTTTGATTTTTATAGTCTATGTCTACTTTGTTTTTTCTTCGGTGCCAGGCCAGCATTGGAAGATCTCAAACTTCCAACAAAAATATTTTACAAGACACATTTTGTCCACATTTAAACATCTACTTTTTGTGCTTCCTTCTACCATAAGACCCCAAAGAACGCGGAATGAGAATAATAAGCCTTTCGCAATTTCCTGGCACCAAAATTGTAGAACATTAAATTAAACGTTACACTCCGAAGACGAGACTACCGAGTGTGAAAAGATTATCCAATTATAAAGGGCAGGGGCCGTAGAAATCCGCCCTAATTTTATAAAGCTAATAATAAGTCTTTCATTACGAAATTACTGGATATTTTGTTCAATAGCGACTTGGGTGTTGTTACATTTGTGATATTCAAAATAATTACTTAAATTAGAAAGAAGTTTGATTTTTAAATATGTTAGAAACACATTTGAAAATGCTACCCATGCGAAGCAGGGGCGTATCGCTAGTTATTAAACGTACCTATCATCTTTGCGTTTCGTCACGTATTTTATTTAGATAATCAATAATCAATTTATTGGCTATGTTTCCCAATGCATTGCAATTCCCATATTATTCAACACGCGTTATAACGAATATAGAGAAAGAAAACAAATTTCCAGAGTGGAAAATAAGTTCAAAGCAGTGTGTTGGGCGAGAAAGGGCAGTGGAGCGGATAACGTTTCCAGCAGAACGGGCGGGCGAGTGAGGGATCTCATTCATAGGCATCGATCAGTCTTCGTGGACACACGTTTAAGCTCGATAAATAAATTTCTTGACATTTTTTTTTACTTTTTTTTTTGTTAGCTCTTAGTCTAAGTTTAAGGTATGCTTTAATTTTTTTTTACATTCAAATTTGTTAATTAGTTTGGAATTTTGGTTTGGCATTTAATCCACCTGAGCTACATTTAACATATTATTTAAAAAAAATTAACAGTCTCATTTTTAAATATCTTTTAAATTGCATATTTACATAGATGTTACGAGAAAAATATTTCAATTACGTTAAAGAACAGTTAATAATTTTTTTTTAAAACGATTGATTTAGGTATATATTGAAAATTAAACCAATGATTGACTTTTTTATCTACGCTGGATTTATATTGAACAAACAGCTTACAGAGCCCCGTACTCTGTAACTGAAAAAATTAATCTAGTGTAATTCTCAAGTTTTACAGTTAATAAATCTAATAACTAGATAGAAGGGTGATTTATTTAGAACTTGAATAATACAAACGAAATAAAAGCAATCTCTCCCCCCGTACCACCAGCGCCGGTAGACATCATTAGCATTGTTAATATAAACACCATTCACGGAGCCACACGGTATAAAAAGAACAAAAAATCATTAATTGTCAATTAAAAATATCGATTCGAAATTCATTTGAGCTGTCAATTCTTCATTCACGATCGCGTTAATTACCCGCATTGGGTGCCAATTTGTGAAGTAATTTAGTTCACGATTACTGGAAATTCATATAAATTATATGAATTTCCAGTAACGCTGCCAGTTGTGACTTTAATGCATAAAGTTGGCTAATATTCTTTCAATAGCAATTTAGTTTTTTATCACACACCGATACATACATGTACATTACGTCTGTATCCCTTATTGGGTGGTACGAGTAAATTAAAAAACTCATTAGGTACATTAAAGTCTAAAAAAACTGCACTATATATTACGAAATTTTTAAAAATAATAACATAAAATCATATTTTACTTCTTCTGCTTCATGGGAAATCTGGTGCAGGCGAGTCTAGAAATACATCCCTAATATACTTCTTTTTCTTTTTTAAATTTCTAAAATAAATGTCTTAATCTATTCTTAATTGAAACATTTTATGTTGATGGAAGATTAAGGTAGCAATTATCTGTTTTACAGCCGCTTCCGGGGGTAATGAATCGCCGCGTCGCTCTTCGGATATTTTATTTAACGACCCTTTTAGTGGATTATAAGAACTGTTATTTTAGTCATTAGTTTTAAGTGAATCAGTTAGTTTTTGTTCTCACCTGTCCAGAGAGGAGAGGACGCAACCGGCCTTTAACCCCTACAACAATCATCATCAATCATAATGATGAGGTGATTTGTGTCTCGGATACTAGTGCCGTGTGGTTCTCGGCGCGGTATAGAACCACTCCATCTCATTCTTGTGAATGTCATAATTGTAATATAAGGATTAGGTACATTCATCTTGTGCAGCGTTTGCCATGATTCTATAAAGTTTATGGTTTGGCGTCGCTTCCTGTAGAAAACCTGACTTAATCCAGGATCATGGTCACAGGCCGCACCCCGGGCTCTTCTTTATAGAAGTCAGAACGTGACCGGTATTAACGCCAGGAGAAAGAAAAGATAGTTATTAGCATCGGGCGAAAAAGTATCGAAAACATAATAATTAAGTCATTCATTCATAAAGTCACGTCTATATCCCTTGCGGGGTAGACAGAGCCAACAGTCTTAAAAAGACTGAATGGCCACGTTCAGCTATTTGGCTTAATGATAGAATTGAGTTTCAAATAATGACAGGTTACTATCCTATCGCCTAAAACGAGAATCACAAGTTTATAAGCCCATCTCTTAGTCGCCTCTTAAGACATCCATGGGAAATGAGAAACTAAGCATGAATAAATAAATCATTATTTTCTTACGCTGTACGGTATCTAAGTGGCAAACTTTCCTAACTTAACTATTAAGCCCCACTTCAGTTAGTTTATACTTATCAGTTCAATCAAGTATAGTAAGTACTGTTGAACTCAAAACTTTCACGATAATCTATAATGTTAAACGATGCTGAAATATTATATAGTTTCGTCTTAGAGATCCGACTATTATATTAATTCTAATTTTCGTGGGATTTTTATATATAGTTTTAAAAGTCTCTCTCGCTCAGTTGCATTAAGCGTCAGGGCCATGGGGCCGCTTTATTACTTCAACAGTATATTTAGTTTTAACAGTATAGGTACCAATCAAATATCTTCTTGATATTTTAGAAATACTTACAAACATATAGATACAAATGTATCACGTCTTCGTCCGTAAAGGGGAAGACAGAGCCAGTAGACACAAATCTGATGCTTTATTGAAGAAAGTGTAGTTGAGAGATAGTAACATGTTATTAATGTATGCAAACGGGAATTAACGCGATCATACTGTTTCGTCCACGCTCGGTACAACCCGGTTGAAACGTAGTACATAGAAGTTACAGGTTGCAATTACCTATGAGAATAAAAGAAAAATCGTAAGCATAAATATTTTTAGTAAACACCAATAAAAATATCACATTTTATATCTATAATCGTGTAACCATCTAGATAATTGATATCAGAATACAGGTCGCACCACAAACAAAGCCGTCGTTTATTTCAAAGTCAACAGAAAATACAGTAATGTTTCCCGTCATAGTTCTGTAAACATGTCGGCTGTAGTTTGGACTTGGTTTGAACAGGGTGACAGGGTGTCAGGGTGGCATCCCTTGTTTGACACTTGGAATCGAAATGCGTGGTTATGGTTTTTTTCTTAACTCAGCCATTTAGGTGGGCGTACCAATTTGGAATTTCTGAGTTTTCTCATAAAGTAAGGTTAGGGAAACAGTAAACCAGTTAAAAAATAACATAATTTTATATGTTTTTGTTTTAACTATCTCTTTTAAGATAAATAAAATTATATTGCATAAATATACATATACGTCTTTATGCTTCTAGAGACTTAAGGCTTTTAAAAGACTAAAAATACAACCATTACAATACGCTTGACGTGCGTAAAATGTTTCAATCCTAATAAATGCGAAAGTAAGTTTATTTGTTTGTTGTATCTTTACGCGTTATCTACAGAACCAATATTCTTGGAATTTTTCGTAAACATATAATAAAGAGTGTCAAAAAGGACAGAGGATACTTGTCATCCCGGTAAAAACTAATGTTTCCGTGGTATTTTCGAAAAACCTGTATTCTTTTGTACGTGGTCCCAAATTAGCCCGGGCAAAGCTGCGGATAAAATTTTGTAATCAAATACGAGTAAAATAGAAATAGCAACAAGTTGCTCGCCTATCGCCTAAAATAATCACACTGAATCAAAAAGAGTAAGTATAAAGCGATGTACTTTTCTCTGCAGCCCGAAATTGTCGTTTAGAAAAATCTCGCTACAGACATTTTAATTGGCACCCAGAAACCTAGGCAAACGGGAAACATGACTGAGAGATGCAAATGAAAACTGAATTTTCAAAAATATTATTCGTATGCGACGGAATTCGTGATGTGGAATTTCATAATTCCAACGTACATAATTCCAACGTACTGAGGCATACAAACATATGTATGTAGTATGTAAAAAAACGAGATTGTTGGCTCAGCTGTTTGGCTTAATGATAGAATTGAGATTCAAATAGTGACAGGTTGCTAGCACATCGCCTAAAAGAGGAATTCCAATTATATAAGCCTATCCCTTAGTCGCCTTTTAGAATAGGTCTCTTTATCTCTTTCCCATGGACAGTCTTATAAGCATTAACTGGTAAAAAATTGTTACAAATTCTCAATATCATCTCATCTGAACATATAATTTTGTCTGTGTATTTTGTATGTATATGCTTATTTCGGAAAGTTGTGGACGGAATTTGTTTCTGTTCGAAATATTGGAATGAAGATTTTCTGAGGAAGGTTAATATTTATAAATGCTACACGTACGAAGTCGGGGCGGGTCGCTAGTTCTCAATAAAGCGAGCTCCGAGTATAGCTTTGTTTAAAAGGCCACCAAATGTATTTTTGGTTCAATTGATGTCTCATCGCGTAAAATATTACCTTTATGAAGCCAAATTGAAAAGTAATGTATTGGCAAGCTGTCGAGACGACTATGAAGGTATTCCATAAATTTACGGCTGTTATAAACGGATAAATAGCTTTTTCATTGCCGCCTATAAAAACTCGTTTCACTCTAGTCCTTGATTTTGCCAATGACTTAAAAATGTATAGAATTGACTATGCAATAAGCTAACTAATATATCCATGGGAACTTCGACTTGAATTGTAATCACAATAACGACTAAACCGATTTTGTTTCCACACCTAAAATTTTTACTAATATTGTTTGTTTGAATAATGATAATTAGTTTGAGTGCTAACCGATGCCCTTACGAAGACGGAAAACATCGTAAAAAAACTGAACATTCAGGCAACTCTATGTGTAACCATGATACTTAATAAACCTGATTCCTCATATAGGTAGGTACCTTTTAAATTTCATCAAAAGCAGATGATCGGTTTGAACGTAATCGTATTACAAACATACACATGTATTATTCAAATTCAAATTGAGATCGTGGCAAGTAGAAAGAGGTCTCTGCCTACCCCTCCGGGAAAAAGGCGCGATTTTATGTATGTATTGTATTGTACCTCAAGTTTATTTACAAATATGAATACGAAATGAGATATGAGGACGCAACCAGGACTAATGCCAGGAAGATACCTTTAATTATAATTTATATAATTAAAGGTAAATTAAAAAGAGAGGTCCTTGACTGACTGACTATCCATATCAATTCGCTGGGTATTTCAGAAAATTCGCTATTTAGACAAATAAACTGAAATAAACGGGATATTTTCTACTATTGCGGGTATGAATTCTAGTATAGATAGAAAATTACAAGAATATTGTAATATCGCACACACAAAGTGCCCAAACACACAATTTTACCCAATAGCAGATCTGAAAATGATCGAAAAACAATGGAAAGCATAATGTATGCGGGACCGCAGTTTTATTTTCTCCGGTTTATTGAGATCCCCTGCTTAAATTACCCGAAAATTCGGATAGGACACCCTTTATGTAAGCCCAAGGAAGATAGAAACAATGTTAGTACTTTGTTACCTACCTTAGAGATACGAAGTTTTAGAGTTAATTTTGTTGTGACTGATCAGTTGGAATCTTTTTTTTAGGCGATAGGCTAACCTGACACTATCTCTGAATAGGAATTCTATTACTAAGCGTTTATCTATACATATAGGTATTTATAATAAAATATAGCAGGTATCGTTGAGTTCATATCTCGTAAGTTTCGAACTTACTTCGAGGCTTAGGTACTTTATCTCTGTAATTGGTCCCGTATTATCATTTTATGACTTTTATTAACTCTGTCTACCTGGTAAGTTATGAAGATAATATATTTGTATGTGTAATGCTAAATCTATATCAATTTTCTCTTCAGTTACTGAGCTACTTGAAATTTGGCATGTAGGTTCCTTATATGATCTAGGGTTGCACTTAGAAAGAATTTCCCAGAATTCCCTCGTGAACGGGATTTATCTATTTAGGCGGGGTGAGCCGCGAGCGTCCTCTAGTTGTCACATAAATAGTAAATACCTCCAAAACCACAAATCACAAACACCTTCACTCTCAACAATCTCACTCAGTTGCTCTATTCGCTACAATTCGGACACTTAGTTCCGAAATTAAATTGAATTTAAAACACCAAACAGCATATTTAAAATAAAGTGTAATTCCTTCATTGTTTAACTTGTAAAATCTTGACGCCGACTTTGAAATTTGTTTACCTTTTCTAAACTTTATCCATTTCTTACAAATATTTGTTGTGTTTAGCTTTGATGTGTCTGTGTTTCTGTGTTATTTCTATTAATGAAAACTGACAAGTGAAATTGGGAATGAGAAATTCACAGAGTTAATAAAATTACATTTTCATTTAATCATAACAATGTATTCACTCGTCCACATTTCTATTCTAATTCTAAGTTTGGATAATTGTGAAATTGACGTTATTGAAGAAAACGCTGCAGTTTGTTACCGCCTTCTTTTGCTCTGACGCTTTTAATTTATTTGTCGTCAACCAATGTTGTGAGATCAAAAGATAAGTGATGATGAAATGTTCCATAGTAATGAATATTTTTGTTTTAATTCAAATTTGAATTTGAACCTCACCATGACGTCAGCGGTAATACAAAAATGGAATGAAAAATTTATATGATGCAACACAAATGTCATACCTATTTGACAACTCTTATTTTATTTTTTTATCGTTACAGTAATAAAACTTGGCTAGTTAAATCGATGTCATTTATTAACAAAACATCGGCATTCTATCAAACATTTTTGATTAATTTAGTGAACCACCAAAATCGAAGGTTGATAAAATTTGTTGTTTTTTTATAAGTAATGTTACCGATAAAGCTCCCACGACAGTGTATATAACGGTTTACATTATTATTTGCAACGTACCCTTTCCAACTATTATTGTATATCATTCGAAATCCTGCCTGTGACATGTCTCGACCACTAACCCCTTGGAGTGCACTTCACTACATAATGCAGGGACAACACATAGGGTTGTAACTTGATATCGATAATCTTAACAAATTGCCGCTAAACATACATATAAAGTTACTTATGATCACGTTTTTTCTCTTGAGAGATAGACAGAGCCAACAAAAAAAGTGAAATCTGTAGGTACTAGATAAATTGTTGCGTATTTCTGAGTCGTGTTTAACAACGTCCATGGGAAAGAAATGTCCTATTCTAAAGTGCTAGAAATCACACGATACAAATGGTTTGTTTGTTTTTAATATCTTTATTGCATAGATATTTAACAGTAACAAGAAATAGTACATAGTTATTAAAGAAAAAAATGGTTTGTCTTTAATATCTCTATTGCACATAAATTAAGAACATTACAAGAAAAGTACAATACTTAAAGAAAATTAGGTGCCCAATTTAAAAAGCATAATTCACAAGGTGGTAATGTTTCAAATCCTACCCCGGTACTAATGACATTTTTCTGAGTTATACGTACATTAGTCCGAGGACATTCCTCCAGCTAACTTAAGGTATCCTAATTTTTAAACACTAAATCTAAATAAAAGATAAATGGCAACCCTAGTGAGGTCACTTTTCTGTTTTCTACATTCCAGCTGACTTTTTAGAGTTCATACATATTTCATATTCATTTACATGATTTGGTGAAAAATCCTGTTGAGACAGAAACGGTTGATATGGATTCAATCTTATGAATTTTTCAGTTTTGGAATCTAATTATGTACATATACTTAACTTGACTTCATTCTTTTCTAGAAAAAATGAAAATAAAAAGTTGAGTGAACTCCAAATTTTCAGGCTCGTAGTATGAGATGACTTATTAATGATTATATAATGGGATGACAACTTCCCGATACGATACGTTGTATTTTTTAACATAAAACATTAAAGAGAGAGCCCAGGGTCCGCCTGTGACCACGACCCTAGAGTGGGTAAATCCTCACGATATTTTCCCTTTTGAGTTTACTACACCTACTGTTAGGTAGTAATTTTAATTTCAGCCGTAAGGCTTCATGATATGAAGTATTCAATTACATTTGAAAATAACACTGTAATTCTAACTGTCACAACGTCAGAAAAACTGTTATTTTTCTCCCAAAAAAAAAAAATGGAACAAAGTTTTGACGTTTCCTCGTAATTGGAGAAACTGGCGAAATGCGAATTGTCAGTGTTTAAGACAAAAGTTTTCTCGTTGCCAGTTTATTAGCCTTCTTTGAAGATGTTCGTAAAGGACTCGGGGAAAGAGGGAATGGTCAAAAAAATATACCAAGCTATGTCGGTTTCGTTATTAAGGTAAATTATTATACTTATTACTTGCATTTGATTCTTATCTCTCCTAGAAATTAAAAATAGGAACTAGAAATAAAGGTCAGGTTAAGAGTTCCAGATGAGCTTGCATGAAGAGAGTAATGAATGTGGATGAAGCGAAAGAAGTAAGTATGCGTGGATCGCAGCAAGTGGAAAGATGTTGTCACTGCCTACCCCTCCGGAAAAGTAGCATGATTTTATGTACCTATGTAACAATATTTTTCTGTTTACGTCATAGAAGACTTTAAAAAATAACTGCATCAAGAGATGCAAATTGTAATTTTTTGATTAAAAAATAAAAGGCTTTACTTATGCTATATCCGGACAGATATCATGCTACGCTGTTTAAAAATTCAATCCTAAGATACTTCATTAAAAAATAAAGGTAACACTGATAAACATTGATTCAATAATAGTTTAGCAGTACGAATTTAGACACCTAGGTTGGCTAAGTAAGTTCACTAAGAAACAATCGATAAAATGGAGTATTTATTATTAAATTGATTAATGCTTTCATCGCTATGAATAAATAATGAAATCGGCCATCACTGCCCAGTAAATACTAATCTCAAGTTTTAAGATGATATTCCAGAAGAAAATATCTATGGACATGCCCTATTTAAAATTTCGGCACTATATTAATCAATTTAAGTATATACAACTCTTTCATTACTGAATGATTAACTGACTGACTGATAGACAATGCACAGCCCTAACTGCTGGGTCTAGAAATTTTAAAATCTGGTATGTAGATTCCTTTTATAGTCTAGGGGTGTACTAAAAAAGGGTTTACCGAAATTCCCGCGAGAACGATTTCTATTCAAGTTTTATAAACTAACAAAGAAAACATAGCCAAAACTAAATAAACGCAGGAAACTGAAATTTAAGGTTATAATTTGGTGAAATAATGTCTGGTATTTCGTCTTAATTTCCTTGCATCAATTATTCAAATACCTTCTAAAAGTGTTTACTTTTAGAAGGTATTTGAATTCTGTGCCAAAGTTTTCCAGATTAATCTGGCCAATCACAGCAACAGCCATTAAGAATTATTTTTCATTACCGTTTATCATCTAAATGTTTTTTTTTTTGTACCGAGAACGAATACCAGCCCGGAAAGTCATCACAGTTGGTAATTGATTAGTAATTACCGATAGTAAAACACAAAACCAGAAAAGAATATGACTAGCATAATGATTAAAAGAAACAATTACAAATTCATTAAAAAAAATAATGTACACGACGATAAATAAATAAAATAAATGAATGATTTTTAAGTTTTATATCTTAAAAGACCTATTTCTATTTTATACAATGTTTCATCTCTGAACAGGAAAAAAAGGAAATCGGAAACGGAAATACAAAATTAAATGAAAACACAATGACAGATTACGCCTGCCCAGACGAGTGCTTAAATACACGAAAAACCCCGACCAAGAGTAAGTCGGGTTCAAACTCTAGAGTCCCATATTGTTATCTACAAAAACTCCAGAACAGGAATGAATTAAATTCCCTATATGATACATAATATATATAGTACAGTTACCTTACCAATGACCACTTTTATAAGTTACACCGATGTAGGTACCTTTGCAGAAGTCATAATATATTCTTATAGCGCGAAAATAATTGATCCTAAACAAATAACGAACGAACCGTCCTCTATTGTTCTACTGTCATGAGTGAGGTAGCAGAGTTTTAGTTTTAGTTTAGAGTCTTAGTTTTTTTTTCAATATTGGTTGTTTGTTTGTTTGTAATATCTTTACACAGTAACAAGAAAAGAGTACATAGTTAGAGTAAAAGAAACAAATCACTTGCGATGGCGGACTTATCCCATGAAGGGATCTCTTCCAGTCAACCGGCAAATAATAAAGGAACTAGATAATTAAATAATAAGCAAAAAGTAAAAAAAAAAAGTAAGCGGTTTCAAAAATACGACATTTGTAAAAAGTTCAACTGATCAATCAATCAATCTATCAAGATGGACAGTAGGGTCTTAATATGTTACTTACTATCCCGTACCCGTTTCGAGTACGGAACCCTAAAAATGGGAATTATGAATTGGTTTGAATGATAAAGAAAAAAATGTCACGTCAGATTTTGAGAAGCGTGTTACTCCGAGCATAAAAACAGGCGGAAGGCGTAAATGGAATAATTTTCGGATAAACGTATTTGTCACATTTCGGCTTTTTCCAGATTATAAAGTCGAAAGCATCTGGTTTCTTGCTTTAGAACGAGAGTTTTATATTCGATTGTGTATCTGTATATACCTACACCTATATGTCCATCCGTCTGTATTTAAGGCTTTAACGTCTAAACCTCTGCATCGATTTTAAATTTGTGTATGTACAACTTAGATTACTTTTGTTGTGTGGTTTGCGGCACTTTAGAATAGAACCATTCCATATATTTCCCATGGATGTCGTAAAAGGTGGCTAAGGTAAAGGCTTATAAACTTCCTGCGAAGCCTGCCTAGCCCATCGTGTGAGGAATCAACTCCTTCACTAAGCCTCAGCTGAACGTGGCCCTTCAGTCTTTTCGAAACTGTTGGCTCTGTCTACCTTGCAAAAGATACTTACTATATGTATGTATATATCCAATGGAATAGGAAGAAAATATTTATACAATAAGTATTTATTTTGGCAATCGTAATTTTAACACAATACAAAGTTAAGCTCAGTCACGTCCCAACCACAGTCTAATTTTATATCCTGCTTTTATGAGACACCTACATATAAAAAATAATGTACTATACGATACCATACCGCAATAAACCACGAGGTATTTGGACTGTCGTGACGAAAATTGCTTAGGCACTTCAATTCTTATGTACAGGTGAAGGCAAATAGGAAATGTGGATCAATGTTTACATGACTTCCGAAAAAAAAAGTGCTTAGTGTATTGTAAAGTCATACACAGGGTATGACTTTTATTGTCACTAATAACTTTGTACCGTAGTTTCGCCTGCGTGACATTTTTAATACAGTTTTTCCCGCTTTAGTGGGAATTCTGGAAAATTCTCAGGAGAGCGTTTTTCTTTTAGCGTGCTTTTAGAAACCAACATACCAAATTTCAGGTAATTCAATTTAAAAGTAGTACCGTCGTGTCTGCTGTTCGTTGGCTGTCAGTCAATGAATCACTAATGCAGGAGTTTACTTAGTTATTGGATTTTTGCATAAGGAAGATCTATTATCACCTAGGCAGTTGTTTTTTTAGTTGTCGTTGTTATATTTTTTATGATATATAAATTTTAAAAATGCATGAAAAAAACACTGCTATCACAACAGAGGGGTTATTAAATGAAGAGTTTTTAAAATTAACGGTACTGAAAAGATAGCAAAGTTGATACAACTACGATTATTTTCTATATCAAGAAAATAAGTAACCAATGTCAAAATAAAAGAAAAGTAACTAAGCGTAAAATTTATGGATTTTACTACGTGATCACACAGCTGCCTTACAACTTGTAACAATATGCAAATAAGGATGCGTCGTGTCTGTACGCGGCTTTACGTTCAGTCTGTACTTAAGGGTGTGTACTCATATGAAATTTCCCGGATTTCCCCCTATATATGATGCTTTTATATGTAAGGACTGTGTAATGGGATGTTGGTGCTGTCACGAATAAGTGAGAGTAGAGAAATAAAGCTTCGTGTATAGAATTAGGGTTAAATCTTTTGCATTTTAACTTTATTGTACAAATACAATTGTAAAGTACAATGGGCGGACTTGTTGCTTAAAGCGTCTAGGTTTTATTAGAGGCCGATTCAAAATCGTTTATATCGAAGATTGTCTTATTCCAGTCTTTGACACTCTGCGGCAAACCCCAGAGATAAAAGAGAGAAAGATAAAGTATATGACATTACAATAACTCTTTATTACACACAATAAATTCACATGTATTTTTAAAACATCGTAGCAAAAGGCGGCCTTATCATACAATACTCATAATCTATAATTCTCTGTTGCGAGACATTGGTGAATATGAAAAAATCTCAAGTTGCTTTATGTTTTATCATATTGTGATCGTCGCCTAAAACCTGCGAAATTTTCAATGAAGATTCCATTCGTCCATAGCACAAAATAAAACCAGATTGTCTTCTAGACTGTCGGCATTTTAACTTTGGCTTGGTTATATGAAGAATTTACCCGAGGGTCGGAAAAAACGGATCTTTAAGATGCTATGATGATATAGGAACATTTCTGAGGTGTAACCCGTATAATAATGCAGTAGTCAAGTTTCACACGAAACATACAAAAAGCCGTCAAAAGTTTACGACTCACGATGGTTTACATCATATTCCTAGAAACAGTAATCTGAAAGGAGTCACTCTGAATCGGGTAAATATGGTAAATAAGAGACATTAGCCGTGTTGTTTCCAGCAAACTAATATATAGCAAGAAACTATTAGTTTCAATCACAAATTGAAATCAGATACTTATGTACCATATTGTATATATATGGCCATAGTCAGCCTCTGCTGACTCCAATGGGAGGCAGGCGTAATGGTTTGTATGAACATATTAGGCCCATAGTTACTTGGCCATTTTTTGCCATGTCTTAGGATTTGTTGTTAAAATGGTACATTTTATGTTTGTATTTTGATGCTTGTGGACTAAATTAATTTAATCGTTTTCTGGATTATTAAAGTTTGGGTACTGTAGAGGACTGACCATTGGTGTTTCTCAATGGTGCATCAGAGACAGATAATATATTTTTATATTTATAGGTACAAAAATAAACTTTGTAATAATAAAGGCCTTTGAAATGACCAAGCAATAATCAAAGTATTTTATTACCTTTAATAACTATGATAAGACCATACAGTAGAAAAAAATATTCCTAAGTAAAAAGATATATAGATAAAAGACTTAATTGCACCACAAGAGTAAAACATACAACAACAGCCCAAAAGAGGCAGAGTTGGTACGAAGGCGGGCTTATTCGCAATGCAATCTCTTCCAGTCAACCTTTAGGTTAGGTTAGAAAGGATTCTCAGATTTCTATAGAAGTGTCAGATTTTACAAACTACGTAGTTTAAGTAAACAATATCGATACAGAGAAAGTTCCTGTTGAATCATAAACCAATCATCAAAGGAATATCAAAAACAACACGGCAAAGTCTTGCCAAATCGAAGATAAAAACAATATTTTCTAAACGTGTCAGATCGAACTCCGCATTAGACCTGTATCCGCCGACTTATTGACTCACACTCACACACGTAAATCCAAAGAAACACAAACAAAATAACAAAGTAATGATAAAAGCCTTGAGTTATGGATATCGGAAACTTGGAGCGTATAAAGTTTTCCGTATTTGTAAAGCGAATTTTATGAAATTATAGGAATTCGTTTCGTTTATGAATTTGTATAAAATTTTCTCTCTCTATCATATTTTGTCTCATTTTATAGTGTATTCTTTTTTATACTGTCCTCGGAACTCCGGATTCGATAAAGCAATATTCTCGTTAAAAATATTTGAACAATAACAATAATTAACAATTTGTATGAAATCTTGAATTGCTTTGGTACATATATAAAATAATCACATATCCCAAGCGGGGAAAACAGAACCAACAGTCTTAAAAATACTGATACACCACAAATAGTGACAGGTTAGCCCATCGCCGAAAAGAATTCCAATATTATTATAAGTATTTATAAAATTTATGAATAGGTATGAAACTCTATTTCTCACTTTATTATAAAACCAAAGAAAATGCATGGTTTTAAAAAAAATTGTCTTTACATTGAGGACATCGCAAAAAACGTCATCCTAAAACACTTTGCGATCGGTAAATCTATATTTTTCCTTCCAAAAACACGTGTCTTGAGAAGCCGGCTTAAGACGAAACTTCCCGAGGCTTATTTATTCAAGCCAAATAGAAAACCCCACACCGTTTAGGGAGGATTATGCGGTTTTATGGTTATCATGATATTGGATTTTGTACACGTACATAAATTAAATTTACACAATTCATTGACCTCAATGTGTAGTGACCTCAAAGGCAATTAGAATTTGTAATTTTATATTTATCTAGATCGTGCCCCCTTGTACAGTGAAAAATCCCGTTCCGTGCGTGAGAATTTAAAAAAGATATTAAACTCCTACAATACTTAAGGAACAAATAAAAACGTTTAAGCTATCTACTTCCATTATTTATTACTACACCAGAGTTGTCAAATAAATCTCAAAATTGAGATGTACTTAATATTGATTCTTCCTCCTCGCCTTAATCCCGGATCCCGGATCCTCTCCAGAGAAGTGAGGTGTGGGTTTACCCGGAAAAAGTTAAAAATAATGTTTTCCATACCTATTGGTTGATCAGCTATTCGGTTTTAGTAAGGAAAGCAAAACGTTTATCGCTTTCTGGTATATATGAGTACTTTAAAAAAAACCATCAAAGTTTTGTCGTCTAAACGTGTTGTGAAAATTGCCTAAACCAATATTAACTGTATTGATTCATTCTTTGATTTGTTCCAGAAATGTGAGTCCAGCCAACAATGGCGGCGTTACACATCGCCTGGTCGGCCCGGGAGACGTTCCTGCTGAAGGTGGACACTAAGACCTGAACCATGCGCAGACAAACTGACTAAGATGGAGTTCGTCTCTATATTTCCTACAAATGTACGTAGAATTAGAAATTTACTCTTAAATTAAGATGAAACGCCCAATCTTATTAACTGTAACATAGTCATATTTTTTTATGCAACACACGATGACAATCCTAGGAATTTTCCATCAGGTCACATATCCTGACGCGAATGTAAATTTTTTACCCATCACGTAAAGCGAACAACGCCAATAAAAATGTTAAAAAAAGTAGTAAATTAAATTTGTAATTTTTTAAAAAATACTCATTTTCTAGTCCTCTGAACAAAACAAAATAATTGTTGTAGGTGGCGCTAGAAGAGAATGAGACGACGGTGGATTTCGAAGATGGGGAACCAGACGCGGTGACGCTGCTCTCGATACTGCTCGTCGGTTTGTAGCTCAATCTCTATTTTTGTTTCAACTCCTATTTTTACTCTATCGATAGGAGTTTTTTAAAGAGAAAAAATGCGAATACCGACTTATTGATTGCGACATTTTAAAGCGCAGCCCACACATCTGGATCAAGATTTTAAATTTGACGTGTACGTTATTTTGAAATTTGCTCGCAATTTCTAACGGGAACGGATATGACCGTCTTTTTTAAAACACATAAGCAAACTTTCAAGATTCAGAGCAATGATGAATAAAAAAACGATTTGCTATTATGACCTAATTGAAACCTCAGTTTAAGAAGCAAGAACTATGCCACTGAACTAATGAAATGGAAAGACAGGTAGATCTTCTTACCAGTGTTTCTAAGCGAAATTGAATTTCGATCAACTTGAGTAGGTATCAAACGGCTTCCCTAGACATACTTCAGCTTCTCTCTATGTATTAGTCCTTGTCGACCTCTCAATAATGGATATCGGAACACCATCTATTTTTAATTTTATCTTTGTAAAAATATCTACCATCTGACCCGTGGGGTTATTTATGAACAGCCTTTTTTCCAAGAATAATAGCCTTCAATACAAGTATAAATTGATAAAAAATTGAGAAGAGTCACTTAAAATTTAACTACTAAACATCATACATTTCTAGTTTTCAAGAGTATCTTTCAAATAAAACATAGTCCCGAAAAAAAATTACTATGTACGTGGACCCTCATTTTCTGTCTGTAATTATAATAGAATTAAAATACGGAGGCTAAATAACGGCGTGTGTGTATTTTTAATTATGTTTAATTAAATTTGTCTTAGTTATACATATTTTGGCTTGTTTTTTAAGTTTTTTGGGGTTCCTATTATAATCTACTTTTGGGACGTGATTACGCAAATGTTTTCCTTTTGTTAATATATGTTACAGACCAACATGTAGTGAGAAGATTTGGCCATGTTTTTGTTTGTAAATATTTTAATTTTGTACTTCTTCTTATCTTAAACTGCCATTTATTTTGATGGAAAACACACAACTGACAAAGCTATTAGGAGAAATAAAATAATTAAAATTTTTCTTTTATTCAATAGGCATTAGCAATAGGCATTACATTAGTGATGCTCTTGGTTAGAAATCATAAAAATAAATAACAGGTTGCATTTATTTGTTCGATGCTGGTCTCGTACGAATAGCAAAAATACACAGCGTGCGCCAGCTGTTTCTCTTCCCATGCGGATTATAAAATTCTATCAAGGAAAAGGCTTATAAACTATTGATTCTGCTTTTAGGTATCAACCTGAAACTGTTTGAATTACAATTCAACCATTTAGCCATACAGCTGAACGTGACCTTTCAGTATTTTTGTCTTTAAAGAAACTTTGTCTTCCGCCCCACAGGCATATTCCTATCGCTCCTGATTTTCCTGAGCGTCGCCGGCAACATTTTGGTCTGCATCGCGATCTACACAGATCGCGGGCTGCGGCGCATTGGCAACTTGTTCCTCGCGTCTCTGGCGATTGCCGACATGTTAGTTGCCGCAGCCGTCATGACTTTTGCTGGCGTCAACGATTTGCTTGGGTAAGTTTATACATCATTCAAATAATTTCTACAATCTGTGCATCACACTTTTTTGTTGGGTACCATACCGCTCCGTCAATTTTTTACTATCGTCAACCTCTTGGGTTTAGGTTTGACTCCATAATATTTAAGTATATGAGTCTCGTTAAAATTTGTTCTGATAATTGTTTCGCCTAGGTACTGGGTGTTCGGCGAGCAGTTCTGCGACACGTGGGTAGCCTGTGACGTCATGTGTTCCACCGCATCCATCCTAAATCTGTGCGCCATCTCTCTCGACAGATACATACATATCAAGGACCCTCTAAGGTGAGTGTTGAATGCTAAAATATCATATTTTGTGAATAGGCACTTGTGGATATTACAATTTTTTTTATAGGATACATTATCTAGGTATACTAAATAGAATATAGTGAAATGTTACTCGATAGTGTCGAGGAAATTTGGCAGATAATTAAAGATACTCTAGATCTTTAGAGGTATGTTTATCTTAGGAAATTCCAAAAGAATAATCCCTAAAAAGTCTATTAAATCATTTACCTCCAGTAAAAGATTTTTAAAATAAATTTAGTCTATTTGATATTTGGACATAGTAAAGCCATTTCTACTCATTAAGAGAGTAAAAAGCGGACCCAGACCTAATTATAAGACCAAATAAAGAAAAAACGAAATCGAGAAAGTTAATCTTTTTAATTGGACAAAAATATTTGGTTGGAAAAGTTTGAAAGGAAATCTAAATGTACACCGTGAATCATTCCTACCTACCGTTTATCTCAAATTGGGCTCATAAGTCGTCTTTCTCGTTGTAATCCCTACAAAAACATCAGAGCCAGGAAAATAGTCCTGAACTTGCTACTACTCGTACCTAAATATTTCCTTCAAATTCATCCGCTTATCTGGGATTGGGCGAAATCCTTTGACAATGTTTATGAGACTACTTATCTACTCGTATTTTCTGAATAGCATCATTACTGAAGGTATTAGAGAAGACAGATCTTTTGTGGTATTCGACAAAGTGAACCATATTGTCAGTATCTTACAATGTGAGTGTTTGGTATGATTTGGCGTTTTGGAGCGGATTTTTAAGGATGTAATATCTAAGCGTTATTTTGTCAAAATATGACAAATAATTTACACCCTTTACCTGCAGACATAGAAAAGGAATTCTATCCTTTATTAAACTAGGGATACTAAAAGTACTGCTAGGTAATACGCATTATTTAATTTTTGAACATCAAACCTACTAAGTTACTATTTTATGTCCACAAAGATTTCCCAGCCACAAATTAATTATTTCAAGTCTATTTAGTTACTCAAGGGGTCTTCATCCTCTTGAAGTCCCGATTGCGTCTTCAGTTCTCTATAGACGGTCCCGTGGTTTTCATATAGCCACAATCCTCGATTGAGTCAGTCTGGGCGTTCAATGAAGTGACTCCGGTTTGACCTCCGTGACCTTAACATACGATACCCATAGATCATGATAGCACATCCAGTTGTCTGAAAGAGCATATTGCCTAACAATGTCTTCTCTCGCCGTAAGAACATCGGTTAGAAATCAAATTTAAAACACAACTCAGAAAAAAACTCGTTAGTATATAACCACGGTAGGATTCAAGTATTCCAGAAATATTTATCCAAAATTTCTTCCAGATACGGTCGCTGGGTCACCCGTCGGGTGGCCATCATCACGATAGCCATGATCTGGATACTGGCTGCCCTCGTCAGTTTCCTGCCCATCTCGCTGGGGCTCCACCGGCCTGACGAGGAAGCCCTAGCCACTCAGAGACCGCCGCGGTACCCCACGTGCGCTCTAGTCTTGACTCCGACGTACGCGATCGTGTCTAGCTGCATATCATTCATACTGCCTTGTATCGTGATGATCAGCATATATTGCAGGTAATAATTCAAAAGGAAAGGAAAGGTCGGAGTGGGAAGACCTAGACGAACGTATCTCGATCAAATTAAGGACGTCCTGGCAAAGGGTCAAGTCAAGAGTACCCGAAAGCGCCAAGCTTGCATGGAGAGAGTTATGAATGTGGATGAAGCGAAGGAAGAGGCGTGATTTTATGTATGTATATATTGAGTAATTCAAAACAAATTAATGATTTTCTTGATCACATCGGGGACGTCCTGGCACAAGTATAGGTCAAAGTACCCGAATCCGACGAACTTGTATGAAGAGACTTGTAATGAATGTATTTGAAGCGCAAGAAGTAGGCAGGGATCGTTGTGAATGGATGATGTAGTCACTGCCTACCCCTACAGGAGACAGGCGTGAGTTTACGTATTCAAACAAAGGTCGCTTAAATACATAATGGCGTCTATGATTGTCGACTTTCTTTGTTTGCGATGTATTACTTGTCCGTTTGGGCATGGGTTGGCATTAAACGAATGTACGTTACTTAGAAAATAATCACCAAGATAGCTGATTATATGTCTCATCTCATATTTTAATTTAAAAACTCGGCATCGCTCTGATGTAAACGTCAAACTGAACAAACGATAAAATTGAACCTATTTGTACTCCAAATTTAATTTACCTTCACAAGTGTTTTCCTAATTACGTCCCAAGTTATAAAAAAAAAATGTACACGCTCACCTCACAGAGTTGAAAATAGAAATAAAATTTTATTAGCAACTGGCAAAAACATTTTTCGAACGAAATGAAAGCAAAATATATAGCCATTGAAAATCTTGTTTCACATATTTTATACCTTTGGGCGCGCTGTGTCAATTTTTGTGTCCATAAATTATTAACAACGTCGAATTCTGTTCGTATTGCTTCAATTCATGAAATATCATTATAAAACCAAATACAATCCGATCCTACAAACGTACAAAAAAAAAAGTACGTATAAACATAAAATCACGCCTTTTACCCGGAGGGGTAGGCAGAGGCAAATTCCACTTGCCACGATCCCCGCATAGTTCTTCCGCTTCATCAGCCACATTCATAACTTTCTTCATGCAAGCTCTTCCGATTCGGGTACTCTTGACCAGATCATTCGCCAGGACTTCTTCAATTTGATCAAGGTAACTCAATATTGGCTGAAAATGAAATTTAAATCGAATCGGAACTTACACATTGAAAGAACCCACAGATACCTTTTACATTCCAAAATCGTATGAATGCAATAAAGTGAATTCAAATCTTTTGTTTCCTCTCCACTCAGCATAATATTAAGTGCCTCTACACTCACAATGGTATAAGTAGGTAGTTCCTTAGCTATTGTCGGTCAAATCTGACCTAGAATGGTCTGAATTGAACTATTGTGCTCACCTAATAGCCGTTATGCAATGTCGTCTAAATAAGATCGCATCTCGTCCTAAAGTTACATATAATATAATAATAGTGGTGGCCGTATGGTTCCTGGCACCAACATAAAAAAGAATAGGTGCACTCCATCTCATTTCTCGTGGATGTCGTAAGAGGCGACTAAGGGATGATTGGTTTCCGGCACATTTGCGTAGGACTACTCCATACCTTTCCCATGAATGTCGTAAAAGGTCACTAAGTTTATGTTGCGCAAGTTTCTATGCTTTTATAATAGCGAATAAAAAATATAAATTAATTTATACAGTTAGTAGGTATATGGTATAAATAAATTTTTATTTAAGTTTCTAAGGGCAAACACCGTAAGTATTAAACTTGCATATTTTAGGCGAACCTAGATATTTAGTTGCAATCCAATTTTAGTTAGGCTCCTCTGCAAAGGTTTCGGAGGTCAGATATGAGTCGCTTTGTAAAAATCTGACTTTAATCCAGGATCAAGATCATAGATCCCATGGCTATTCTTTCAAGAGGTGAGAACACAACTGGATCTAACGCCAGAAAGATGAATAAGTGTAAATACTATACCTACAAAATACAGAAAAAATAAGTACCGCTAATCATAATTTATCAAAGTAAAATCTAGTACTTATCTGAAATCTGGATGAGTCAAACTGAAAAATTGAATTTATCAAACTAAAACAGAAAGCACTTTAATATTGAAAAGATTACCCAATAAATACAACTTTACAAGTGAAAGCTTACAACTTGCGAACTTTGCGAAGCATTTAGCGAACTCTCTGTTGATAAAATTCGAGATTGAGAGTTTCGTGCTAAATAAATTCTCAGTTAAGTTAATTAATCCGCAGATTTCAAAGGCCGCTGGATTATGAATGCTGGTATTGATAAGTTTTGCAAAGGAATACTGGCTGTTTATAACGCGAACGTAATTTAATTTTTCTTAATAAATTTTAGTATCCCAAAAGAAATTCGAATTAGTCCAATGAAAAGATTGATGAATATGGAAGAAGTTAAAAAAAATATGCAGTACTTGTAGCAAGTGAAAAGATATAGTCTTTAGGTGTGATTTTATGTCTAATCACCTGCAGAATAACAGGCCGCCTAAAGTTTGGGTTTGTATAAATATGGTGTCATATTTCTTTGCAGAATACTGTACTTGTGTATGCAAGAAATCACAAAAAACCTCTATATATCTTCCTAGAAATATGATACTTTTATTTCGATTAACACCAACACTTATCCACAGATTGTACTGTTACGCCCAGAAGCATGTGAAATCTATCCGCGCCGTCACCCGGACGGTCCAAATGCCGGACAACAGGACCAAGTCCGTCCGCACGAGGGTGCACACGCACGTGCACTCGTCCCCGTACCACGTGTCGGACCACAAGGCCGCCGTCACTGTCGGCATCATCATGGGAGTGTTCCTCTTGTGCTGGGTGCCGTTCTTCTGCGTCAACATCGTCGCTGCGTTCTGCAAGACTTGTATACCAGGTTTGTGTTCATTTATTAGCGTGGTTAGTTTAGACCACTCAATATCTTTCCCTTGGATGTCGTATAAGCGACTGAGGGATAGGCTTATAAACTTGGGATACCTCTTGTGCCCACAAGATGTGCTAGCTAGCGGTCACTATTTAAATCTCAATTCCAACATCTAGCCATACAGATGGACGTGGCCTTTTAGTCTTTTCGGGGTCGATAGCTATGTCTACTCTGCAAACGATATAGAGTTGACTATATGTATGTATTAAATTATAATTATTAAACGTGTAACTTGTTGTTATATAACCATTTATAAGTCTACAAGCTGAGCGTATCTTTTATCTTCCCAATCTTAGGGCCTGTCCATCCCGTAACGTATAAAGACATGAATATAATAACTTTAGATATATAAACTAGCCAAATAGTCAAACTTAAGTTCATTAACGTTTCTAACATAACATAATACACTTCAAAATTACAAGGAGCTGCCGAAATAAGCGGGTACACTCAAAAGACGTGTTTACAGTTCGTTAGCAACTCATTACAGGAGTTTAACATAAAAGAAGGCTTTAGCACTAGAAATGAAGCGCTTTTAAAGGAATTTTACTAAACGCTGTGAGAACTAAGAATAGTTAAAGATGGCGGTTAAATTCATTGCAGTGGTATAGTAATCGCATTTGTTTTCTGTAGGATATTTATGAGAATTTTAGTTCTTGGACCGCTTGCAAGCAAACTCTTGAGTTACAGTATGACTGACTGTCAGACAAAGTATAGCCCAATCTAATATGTAACAAGGTATACCGAAATAATTTGGTAATGTTTTTATTTTGTTTGGTAATGTTTTTATTTTGTTTGGTAATGTTCTTACACCAATGAAGATACGAGTATATTACTCATTAATATTTTTATTACAATTGCAGATATTTTTTATTTAAACTTATTTGTTATTTGTTTTTTTTTAATTTATATTTATAATAATTGTACAAAAAGTTTACTTTTTTTATCGCACAAGTACACACATTTTTTAAGGTTTATATTTGAATTTAAAAATTGTAAGAGCGAAAGGTCTAAGTTATCTTTTCTCTTAAACCAATATTCAGATTAAACCCCTAAAATTACATTCTTTGTTCCAGACCTCGCCTTCAAAATCCTGACCTGGCTCGGCTACTCCAACTCTGCCTTCAACCCGATCATCTACTCCATCTTCAACACAGAATTCCGGGAAGCCTTCAAGAAGATCCTTACCTCCAGGTACCCCCCATGCTGTGGCTACCAGACAGTCAGAGCCAACACACCTACAAGAAACGACAACTTCGTCACTGACTACGGAACGAAGACTTTAGTAGTCCGAAGAAGTGGCTCTTTAGGTCTTTCCGGAGTAGACCCTACTCCTAGGTCTTCAGCGGAGTCAGTCAGACCTCTCAGGGATTATCACATCTGACAAGAAGACGGGAGTAGCAACAACGGGCTACTCGATAAGAGTGATGTAGTTTAATATGCTTAGAGTAAGAGCTCGGTGTGCTTTTGGTAACAATCGGTGGGAGGCTGGTTCTGAAGTCAACGTATGAAGCGTTTGAACGAATGACCTGATTATGAATTCGGCCTTTTAAGCGATAGTTACAGAAGCAATACTTAGATAAATATCTCGAAATAAATGGTTAGATTTAGGATCGTAAAATAATATTGCCATTACAGATGCTAATACTTAGTAGATGTTATATTTAATTGTTGAGCATTTAAATGGTAGCTGTGCATAATTTTCTTGAGTGATGTAAATGTTCAATGTATATTACACACAAAATCCGCTACGTTTATGTTTCATGTAAGTACGCATGCGTTTTTTTATGTTTGAATAATTTTAATAAAAAAAAACAATAAATAATGGGATATACCATTTTCCTATACCAAAGATAAATAACTATTATACATATTTTCATTTCAAAATATAGATAACGAAGAAATATTAATAATTAAGCACATATCTGATATCGAAAATGTTTCCGAATTAAAATAAAAACTTTTGAAACTATTCGTAGTATAAAAGAGACCAGGACAGACAGGATTGTTGGATTTAAAAATTATACCTAAAATATTATAAATAATAAATAAAAATTATTGAAATAATAATTCATATCATATTTTACTTCTTTTGTTAAACATTGAGTCCTAAATAATTATTTTTGTGATATACAAGTTATACAAATATATTATATTGAAAATGAATGGATTATTTATGAGCTCAGTAGTTTTTCTTACTTTTTCCTAAACAAGTTATGTCATGACTGACAATGAATTATATCTAGTCTTAAAAACCTTTTCCAGTTTCATATTAAGATTCCTGTGATACTTTTGTAAATATACTTTATACATGTAAATATATAAAATGCTCTAAGCTGACTGTTCGTTATTATGTTATATTTGAATATTTATGTGATGTTTAGAAATTATTTGTAGGTTTCCAATCTGTAAGCATTTCCTATGTCTCTAAAAATTATAACTATATTTTTGGTTTATATTATGATTCCATTATCATTAATGTTTTTATTTAAATTTCAAAAAAGGTTATACGTTTAGTTTCATACCAGAATCCTTCTTTAAATCGCTAATCTCCTCACAAAAAATCTAGGATTTTTTATAACTAGCCAAGTATGTGTTGATGAGAGATTATTAAAAAGTTATCAATAAAAAAATAGAATCGCATTTGCAATGAGGAATTATCATATACATGAATTGAATTATTTTATTCATGTCATGTTTCAATAATTGTGAATTGTATTAAAACAAGACATGAATAAATCATATAATACAAATACATACCCAATACCCATATAATGTACCTATATCTAACAAAAAATTTAGGAAATACGTTAACTCTCGTTTTTAAACACAAAAACTATATTGAGACTTTGGATATTGAATTATTTCCAGCAAAAGATTAAGAATAAATCAAATCTTTATTTGCCTAATAACAACAAAGAACATGTAAATTTATTCCAAATTATATTTTTCATAACGCTCCGATGAGCGATGTTTGTCATACAATATTGTCTTACCGTATTTTGTGTATTGTACGTCTTTTGATCATAAATACGCTAAAGCGAAATTAATTTGACAATCTGTTTCAAAGTAAAGTCACACAAATATATGCCTAATATCGTTATATTAAACGGAAAATCGTTTGTTACAATCACATAAATATTATCGTGAATCACTATCACAATTCGAAATTAAATTTAATACTACCATAATAGAATTTAATCCTGTTCCATTTTAAATTAAATTAATGAATATTTATCTAAATGAAGAATAAGTTCTATTTATAACTTTCTCAAAGGTTGTCTAAGTTTTCACATTTCTGAGGAACTGTAAGATATTCACAATATTGCTTGGTTAGGCAATAGTTATCTGTCGATTCAACCAAGTTTCAATTCAGAAATAATGATTCAAAGTTTCATAGTGAAGACACGAGTAATTTATCTATAGCTTTGAGTTTGCAATTTGATTTAATTTCGACGCAGAAGCAGAAATTTTATTGTATAAATCTGCTTATTGCTTTTTTTTTATTATTATTATTTATAGATTATACAATCAATCCACCAAATATTAAGCGTCAATAAAACAAACAGCACTAAACTATACGGTAGAAGTGTAATAATTGGATTTCTAAATCACCATTGTTTACGGTGAAACCAAGAATTACATAAAAATAACGAAATAACGCACGCGCGCAATTCTGAGGACCATAGGCTACGCCGTAGCCAATGAACTGGATTCTGTAGCCGCTACGATGTCTGCTTTTCATTGATTGTTATATTTGCCAGTCTTTATAAAAAATATGTATGTTTACATACGTAACGTATTAGCTTTATATTATCCTTCTTTAAATTGTATTTCTTTCACTTCCCGGTAGAGAGCACTCAGTGTTACATATAATGGAAATATATAATTTAAAACATATGGGGAAAAGCGCTAATGAACTTTATTAGTTATATAAATTGTATAAATTATATTATTGTAGGAAACAAACACTTGATATGTCCTAAGTATTAAAAAATATCTTAGGACATATCAAGTCATTCCAAGTGAATTTATAATTACGAGTAAATTAATAATGTAAATAAAATATTATGAATGTTAAGTAAATCTCGAAAATTAATTCGTTGTAAATTTTAATTGTAAAGTCATAAAGAATCTTTTATTTTTATTTCCAATTTAACCATATTATAAGCACATAAAATTGAAATATTTAGATCTCACAAATACACTTCCTCATTACATCGTGTCATTATGCTGTAAATATTGTAATTTTTAATGATAAAACATAAGTGAATGTAATTAAATATCCAATTGAGATTAGATACATATATGTTTTAATGACAACCTCTTGCTACAAAGATTACTTCCTGATATTACATAAAGAGCGATCATTGAATAAAACGCTGGAAAACAATTTCTGCTCTTTGTTAAAAAGAGTCATCAGTCTCATTAATAAATTTCAAATATTCGTTCTATATTGACTATGTACCCAAAAATAATTGAATTTTTAAACTGTAATAGGCAATAAAATAGTATTCCGTATAAATTCTATCATCTATTTCATTGTTCTTCCTCCATTTCTGTAATATGATACCATTTCCTCTCGTTTATAATTCAGTCCTTTCTGCCGTCGTCGGATCACGTTCGCTAAAGGTCTACCGTTCTGACTTTGAAAACTATTATTTTATTACGTGCTCTTAGACTATTTCTACGTAGATGATTCTTTGTAAAAGAATTCAGTGTTTAACAATTCACGCTGTTCGCTAAAATGTATGGTTGTAAATGTTCTTTGATTCGCAATCTTAAGTAAATATAGAATTATCCCTTTATTGATTTATATATTTAATATGATATAGAATTTCTGTGTCCCAATTGAATTAAAACATTGGGTTAATAATTTGCCTAATTTTTCATTAATTTGCGAGCTCCTAAAGTTGGGTTTTCAATTAACAAATTACTATTTTAACTTCGTAGTTCCATTGTGTAACTACATACGAGTATGTATCATCCAGGATGTTAGTACTTCACAGATTTTAATTCTTCCCAAAAACAGTCCATGAACATAAAAAAGGTTTATTCCTTGCTTGCTTTCACCTTCTTCCGAAATAATTAAATAGACTGTAAGTGACTTAAGTACGAGTATCTTAATGAAATGTCATAATTTACCACTTATATGAAATCATCATATCAATAAAATAGTCGAATTCTCAATTTATATCTAACTTAATTGTAAGTTTAACTTATCACAATTTAACTTTTAGGTATTTAACAATAAGATATTGTAAATATCATATTATTGAAATTACTCAAAAAATGATTTAGTTTATGTATGAAGTTGATATAAAATTTGTTTAAAGAATATGTTACAATATTGCAATTAAAAAACACGTGGCTTACAAAGCCTCCAAAAGTGTCAAAGATTATTCAAAATGAACCGAAAATCAACTGTTTATTAATATTCTTCGACAGATCCTTGTCATAATTTATGCATTTAGTTACTATTTTGGTTTCAACCTCTTAGACTATATAAGGAAAAGCAATGTTAGTATCAGTAAATGTTGTATATAGTATTTTCTATAAATCTTAATGTTTCATATATGGCTTCGTCTAACTAAAGAACATGACGCCAAAGCTGGTATTTGGTATATTTAAGAAATTTCTAGTCAAAAATAAACTATGTTAAAATACTCTTTTGGTGTCTTATTTGAAACTCGTCTTCATAGTGTTTATCTCGACTGCGTGCTTACTGAGAAAGAACCTGGATGCCGCATTTTCAAAGAAAATAAAATAGTAGGTACCGATGAGACCTGCACCTTAACCATAAAACGAGAGAACTATGGCGACATCTCAAAAGCAAATTACGAAAATGGCAAAAAGACACAGAGGAATCTAAACCAGCTTAAATCATATTTATTACTGTGGCCGTTAAGTCTTATCAAAACTTTTGGCTCTGTCTACCTTGTCATAAAGAAGAAGTGTAAGAATACATAGACTAATAAAACTGTGAAGAAACCCTGCGAATCTTGGTATCTACTAACCAAACGAAATACAATTGTCTATTTTATTTTTATAGAATAAAGTCAGTTACACTCGCGGCGTGCCGTTTATATTACATTTTGCGAGTTCGGAAAAGGTTTACAGTGTCAAAGCGGCGGTTTAAAAGTTGTACCAGCTCGGATTTGAGTGCGCGCAATGCGATTATTGAAGTAAAGGGGAGTATTCTCATATATGTACATTTCGTATACTTTCCTCATACTTAGTTGATATTGCAACTTCGTTCTTAAGCGGGGCTAGCATTGCACGCGCGACGCCTTTTTTATCGCGCGATTAACTATCGCCGTTACGCTTTTTATTATAACGTGCAACGGAACAGCAGGTAGTATATCGTGCGTGCCATGCTTGCACCGTTTTGTTTTTATCAACCCCGGCAGAGGATAGTCGGCATTCAGTATGTAACTAATAATTAGTTACAGGAACTCTGTAAGTTCAGATTACGGTCTAAATACAACTTTATTTGTTGACGTCATGTAAAAAGAAACTTTACCAAACACCACATCTACATAAGAACATAATATAATATTATTATTGCTCCGATTTGCAGAACCTGATAGCACGCTTACATTAGTTGCTACTACGCTTACATTACTAGCTGTAAAAAGTAAACAATTGGGAAACTTTTTACTTTAGTCGCCTCCTTAATAGGAGAAATTGTAGTACTCACTCCATCGGAACTACACTTACTACTATTTGCGACTCGATGCGACTTGATCAATAACTTGACTCATTCTAAATACAAACTCCCACTAAATATTTACGATTTTTAAATATCTCGACGAAGTGAAAAAAACCGCAATAAAATGAAATGAATGGTTTGAAAATAGAAGCCATACATCAACGAAAGTTTGGCAAAAACGACGAGCAACATTCATTCGGATGGAATCTGTCCAAAAAAGAATGCACAGAATTTATTATTGGGTTCTTTTTCGTGAATAAAATTGCACGGCATGAAAAGACCAAACTTACAACTATTGTAAGTACTATGTTGATGTTAATTTTGATTTGATTGATTTCAAGTGTTATTTTTATATATAATATTTTATATAATTATCTTTTACAGGCATTGTCTGTCTTCCTCGTCATTGTCATGTTACTAAATTTATTAACAAGATACGAATATAGAATAACCGACGTTAGAGCATCGGTTCCGATTCAAGCGAATATAGGTCAGAACTTAACTCAGAAAAAGGGTCAAGAATTCCAACCCCCATATATCTCGTTTAAGAAAATTACCACTAGGCCTTTATTTGCTTGAAGTTCGAAAAAATTCTAATCAAAAAGAAATCTACTTTTGTCAAACTTTTTCGAAATTAGCATTTTAGGATATTCTTTAAAATATTCCGAAAGAAACGTTAATTATGCAAAAACCACGACATTTATAGCACAAACAAAACATCTTCCATTGAAAATCTTCGTCTCCGAAAGTAATATAAAAACGATCCCTCTTTCTGCGGACAATGAAATATTTTGTGAATGAACTCCAAAAACATGAAGCTTGGAATGGAATGGAGTAACTTAAATAATAATGCTTCATGCCTTAGAAACTCAATCAAGGGAACGGCTATTTACGAGTACCTAACTTGTTTTTTTTTTTTTTGGGATGGGCTAATCTGTCATTAATTAAAACTTTGTCAGCCCCGTAAAAGATAAGGACGTGAATATATGCTACAAAAGTGATCGTTTGTTTTGAAATAATTTTAGACTTAAACTAGTTACTTGTTACTTTTAAACTAGTTTAATCGATGTGGTTTAACTATTACCCCCCCCCCCTCCCCCCCTCCCTATTTTTTTTCATTTTAATTTAATAAAGTAGTTCAAAATCCTAATTACTTATTTTCGAACTTTGGCTGAAGTTTTTGTATCTTCGAAAAATGTCTGCAGTATATTTTGTGAAATACTCGTACAAATATTTCGATATTCACATTGCACTCTATTCGGTTTTGTATTCGGTACTGACTTCCTCGGCGCGACCTAATAAAAACTGACTTTGTTGACGGTTAATAAAGAACATTGTACTATTTCAGACATGACATAATAAGATTTTTTAAATGAGAAATTATAATTAATCTAAACACCACCATCCCAGTAAAACGCTACATCATTCCACATACTACGCATCAGTGCATACTTCTTTTTTTTAAATCATTAAAATTAAAATCACAAGTCTCTTCATTCAATCACGTTAACTTCGCGTACTCTTCAAAACTACATAAATTAATAATGGAACCAATAGCAATTCAAACAACAACTGCCAAGCTAATGTACCTTTTGATTGTCCAAACTCTAAGACCAACGGCGCCGAGGGTTCTGCAAACAGGAGGCAGTCTCAGCTGTACAAGAACAGGCGGGGCATTCTGTAAACTGTGTGTTTGTTCGGGGACACCCATAGAACACATGAGTAAATAGCTCATACATATGAGACCCAGTTACTGTATAGAAATTAATTTAAAAAAAATATGAATGAACTAGTAACTAAACTAATCTCGGAACTCGCTCATCAAACATCTTACTTGATACCTATAAAATACACATACATACATACATATGGTCACGTCTATATCCCTTGCGGGGTAGACAGAGCCAACAGTCTTGATAAGACTGAATGGCCACGTTCAGCTATTTGGCTTAATGATAGAATTGAGATTCAACTAGTGACAGGTTGCTAGCCAATCGCCTAAAAAAGAATCCCATGTTTGTAAGCCTATCCCTTAGTCGCCTTTTACGACATCTTTTATATGTAAAATATATGAATACATGCGGAACAAACTACACACATTTTTAAATATTTAAAAACAATTTAAAACACAGCATGCCTCATGTAAAAAAAAACACAAGTATTAAAAAATGTGATATAATTTTATAAGATAAAAAATCTGACGAGCTTGCATGAAAAGAGTTATGAATGTGGGTGAAGTGTAATATATGCAGGGATAGTAAATAGAAAGATTTGTCTTCGTCTATTCCTCCCGAAAAGTAACGATATTTTTTGTAGGGTACCTGTACTTATGTGAAACACAAAAGGACAAAATTGTATTTGGTATTACTGACATACATACATACATACATAAAATCACGCCTCTTTCCCGGAGGGGTAGGCAGAGACTACCTCTTTCCACTTGCCACGATCTCTGCATACTTCTTTCGCTTCGTCCACATTCATAACTCTCTTCATACAAGCTCGGCGGTTTCGGGTACTGACATATATTACTGACATATATTACTAAACTGACTACCCCGTCAAGGATAAAGACGTGGTTATATATACATGTATGTTTGTATGACACACATTAACTGAGGGGAAAACAAAAAGTCTTACAAAAACTCTATCTGCATTAAGGCCACATTACGGCTGAAACTCTCCAAATTGGGTACTTAACCCGTTTATACTCGAAGGGTCCGATAGGTCCCGTTTGGATCATCGTGGGTTCTTGTCGTAACATTAACGATCACGGCGACCCTACACTACAGGTTAATAACTAGTACATTAACATCTTTTAGAGCGTCGATGGTCGTAGGGTTAATGTGCCCGAATAAAAAGCGTGATGCAGGATTCAAACCTGTGATTTAATCCGAGATCATGGTATCAATGTCTTTTTTCCAGTTGTGTACATAAATATGACTGTTAACAGGTTTCCCTGCAATGGTCACGAAACTGTGATGGCATAGGAATGGTGCTGTGTGGTTCCCGGCACCAAAAGAAAAAAGAATAGGACTACTCCATCTCTTCCCCATGGATGACGTTAAAGGGTACTAAGGGAATGGCTTATAAACTTGGGATTCTTCTTTTAGGCGATGGGCTAATAACCTATTTATATATCAATTCTATCAATAAGCCATACACCTGAATGTGTGCTATCTGTTGGCTCTGTCTATCTGCAATTGTTAGCGCAATGATCGGTTTATATTGCCTTTGTCACAAATATAAAATATATATGTACATCCGAGCATAGCATCCTCAGTACAAAATTACCTTCTTTTTAAACACTAACCTAACACCTACGTACAAACTAAAAATATTAAAATATTAAAAAGGAAGACTAAGTAAATTTTCAAACTAGATACTTCAAAGACCTTTTCACCACTTAATTCAATTGGTCTCTTACTACAATCGCCTTGAAATATGCCTACCAAGAACCCTCAACATAATAATTAATGGATACAATGATGTAAGCTCGTCTGCCGTCTAGGTTCTACAAGTATTCCTCCATTGCCAGTCCCGCCAACATCCATACCGCATTCTGGGCCAATCGTAGCGTTTGCCACAAATAAGAGATTAAAGCGATTTTGATCACCAATACCTGCCCCCTTAGCATGGCTCCGCGTTTTTATCGCGCGAAACACTATCGCTGTCTCGTTTTACGTCTGGTTTTTTTTTTACTACGCTTTTATTAGCTTGGGTTGTATGTATGTATGTAGGTATGTATGTATGTATGTAACGGAATCTTTGAGCTTAATTTTTACTGGTTTCTAAACGTCTGATCAACTTTGAACTTTGCACACGTATTAAGGACCGATGACAATGCAATATTTTGATAAGAGTTTCTCATTATCCTTATTTAAACTCCCAGGATTAATAAATTCATTTTTAGATCCTTTGTAGGAGAGTAAAAGAGACAGAGCTAGCAATTTCCATACAAGAAACCGAGAAGTTCTGACGTATAATGAGTCCAAAAAAAATGTAGGTAATATATTTCCATATAATGTTACATTTTACTTCATTTTCATAACTCTCTTGTCATAAATATATGCTAATAGAATGATTTTAATATTTACTACATCAGGCACCCCACGCTTTTTACTCAGATTTAAATTGTTTTGTTTATAAATTTAATAATTTTGTTATAATTTTAATCGGAGGTAATTGACTATAACTGATTGTTCGACTTGCTACTACTGTTTTATAATTCCTTTGTCATTTATTTTTATTTTCTATTTTTTAGTTTGATTATTTTTTGTTGATTTTGCCTGCTTTCTAATTCGTAGGAGTGATTTTTGGAAAAATTAAACGTGGTTGAAAGACATTTTTTTCAAAACGCTTCGTTTCATTATAGTATGTTTTAGACATTGTATTGAATCAATGTGAGTTTATTTCTATATCATAATTAAAGTTTGTTGTTTTTTCACTAGAGTGCAACAAGTTCTAACCTTTTTTTTTTATTTCCCTGAAAGTTCAAGCTGGGCTTGGCTTGGCTCATTATTTTAAGTCGGAGAAAATCATTGATCTAACCATTGAAAATCTACTTTTGTACATCTTTTTCTGTATTACGAGTAATTAAAATCAAATAGGATGATAAATTTACGTAAAACTTACCTATTGACATGTAAAAATGTTTTGGTTGTTACCGCTTATGTCTTGCACCATATCCCAGGAAGATTTCGCCTTTACGACAATTTTATTTCAGTCGTAAAGATATAAAAGCACAGCTCTCATTCACCCCCGAATTCAATGTCACTCCAACGTCACCTGAATTTATATGAGACATACCTTAATTTCATACTTTTTTCGGCAATAAACGTAGCATATTCACAAACGATTTATTACATAGTAGTTGCGAAATGTTATAAACATAAATATTTGCTTGAATAGACGAGCTTGGATGAAAAGATTGATGGATGTGGATGAAAGAAAAGAAGTACCTATACACTGTAAGTAATGGAACTATTGTTGAAAATAAAAGGTGATAATAAACTTGTATTTTCTGTTTCAGTACTAACCTACTTCAAGCAATTTCCTCAAGAAATAAATAAACAAGCACATTTCAATTTTAATTGCGTTTCTTTTTACTTTAGTACTAGCAGTAAGAAGTTTTTCTTGCATGAATATGTTTTTCATCAATCTTATAGATACATACGAGTACGTTACAAGAGCGTATTCAACCGTCTGGGTTTTGGCAGAGTATAATAAAAATAACACTATTAGCCCCGCAGGTGAATCTCCAAAATGTCTTACTCAATGCTACGTTCGTACAAAGAAATAAAAATAAAACAAAGGAGGTTACCTACCTAGAGTACTTAATACTAAAATAAAGCAATTTTTTAAGTTCATGCAACGTTTTATAAGAAAGTAAGACAGGTGTCCCTCATTGGTGTTTTTTTTTTCTTTTTTCACTCCTTTGTCTCGACTGCCAGTTCAACTTTAAACTGTCTTTATTTTTATTTCATTTTCCTCAACTCGCAATGAATCTTAACTTTTGAAATGAACAATCTTAAACTGTCTGAACTACCTTTATTTCTCTGGAAAACTAAAGCCTTTGAAGGGAAACTTATTGTGACTGTAATTTTGATTAAGTGTCTATTACTATTTCTTTTCAAATACCATCATAAATTGAGTAGTAGTCGTTCGCTAGTAATGTGGTTTTACTATGTGGGGCCTTCTAGCACAAAATTATCTTGTAATACTTTAATTTAAAGAATTTAGTAAGTTATTATTTTTATACCGTGCCGTGCCGTGTGGTTCCCGGCACTATTACAAAAAAGAATAGGACCACTCCATCTCTTTCCCATGGATGTCGTAAAAGGCGACTAAGGGATAGGCTTATTAACTTAGGATTCCTCTTTTAGGCGATGGGCTAGCAACCTGTCACTATTTGAATCTCGGTTCTATCATTAAGCCAAATAGCTGAACGTGGCCATTCAGTCTTTTCAAGACTGTTGGCTCTGTCTACCCCACAAGGGATATAGACGTGATCATATGTATGTATGTATGTATGTATTATTTTTATTTTCTAAAAGATTAATCATAGTTTTATTAACATGATAAGCGATAATGTAGGGGGAAGTCCCCCAGTGGCGGACACCTAAGGTTATTTCAAAATAAAACATAAAATATTTAAGGAATGTTTATAAAATTATGACTTATATTAGATAACAAAGTTAGAAATCAAATTAATTTAACAAAAATGCAACCTCTGCTAAAAAATAATTAATACTATCAAACAAACTTTGGTAACAAAAAACATAATTTTAAAAAGTGGCACCTAGTACCGGACGAATATTTGTGCACGCAACTGACACCAGTTTCATCACAGTTATAAATTCTTGAGGGTGTGAATGTTGTACTGTTTCATCAGCTTTTCAAGGTTGTCATAGAAGAGATCCACTCGTGGTTTGTTAAATCCTACGGGGCGCATCATGCTTGTCGATTCCGGTGTTCTCAACGAAATGTCAGAATGCCTTTTCATGAAGTTTATTGAGACTTTAATTTTTTATTTATCAGCACTGCCTTTTTCTTTATTAAATCGATGAGGAATCTTCATGACTTCAGCTAAGTCGTATGCTAATTTTAGAAACTTCTTTTTCATGAGCGGCTTGCATCTATTCGATAAATCTTTAATGTGGTCCACCAAGACTTCTTCATACTCTGCTGAGAAGGTGTTAGTGAATCTACCTAACTTTGGTTTCATTGTTACTTCTTCTCGATTTAGGGCCTTTATTTAATGTATAGTGCTTTTAGGAATATTGTATCGCATTGCAGCTTGTCTTACGCTCAGTTCTTTTGACATAACCTTATCAATAGCAGTTTGTAAGCTCTGTAGATCCCAGGATCCTTTCTTTTTCTTCTCTTCCATTTTAACTATCTTCTTTCTTCTTTACTCTAAAACAGAATTAAATAATTAGAATAAAATACGTAATTTCTTACAAGAAATATCAATATGTTTACTGTCCGGCACTAAGGGACGACTTAGTGTCCGGTGCTAAGGGACACACATTTTCGTTCATTAGATGGTACCTACTAAAATTGTTTAAAAGATGTAATAATATTCTACCATTTTACGGATAACAATCGAGTACTGATTTTATCTTTGAATACCACTCAAATGCAAATGCATAAATATACTAGAATTACTTACATTGATATTTAGGTGACGCCGTGATTTCGAGCCTAAAACAGCAAATGGTTACTCCTGCCGCGGCCGTGTGCGTCCCTGGCGAGGCACGGCGCGTGATCTTGTACCTGTATGCCCCAGCACCCCTTTCACTTGTATTTTGAATCGAACTGATTTGTACTCGCTTGAATAGTACGAGTGTCCGGCGCTAGGTGCCGTCCGGCGTTACGGGACTTCCCCCTAAGCAAACCTGCATGCACTAGAATCCTTTAAACCGTTCTTTTAGTCGTTTACTATGGGTTCTTCATGAAAATCGCTAAAAAAATTACACCTGCTTCATGCAAAAGGTGCACGCACGGACAAAAAAAACGTAATATGAAATAGCTGATTTTATTTTAGCAGTTTCGTGGTAAGTAAGTTTGGTATACTGATTCGCCTGTTACAAGGATTCTTAATACTTAATTCAAAAAAATGTACATTATCTCTTCTTTTTTTAAATCAGGTGAACGGGTGAACATATTTATGCTAAAGTGAAGATTCCAATAGCTTATTGCCTAAAACAAAATTGCCAAGTTTAAGCTTTTCCCAAAAATTTGTCAGTAAACGTCTAAATAAGATAAAGCCTGTTGTACGATCCCCAATTTGTATTATTAGACGTTCTCTCAACAATCTACTTTTTTCCGCCCAAAATCAAAGACAAAATCGCATTTTCTGAAATACTTACCTTTTATTATAGTACGAATGGCAAAGGCAATAAAAAGTTAGGAGTCGTTTGGCTCAAAATTATGACAGGGTTCTGTTCACAAATTTCTTTTTATTAATTTTTGTATAACCATATCCAGGATTATGGTGGAAAAGAAAGATTAGTCTCTCACTAGACACGTCATAGAGATTGGCTAGGAAGTCGATTAATAAAAATTAAACGTAAATATCGTCGATTACATCACATAATACTGAAAATGGGTTAAAATTAGGAAGTCTGTAGCAACCTTTATACAAACTTGTCACATTATGAAATCTTTGTATTTTTTTTATAAAGAAAAGTCTAAAAGCTAAGTTCGTTACATAACTGATGACGAAGAGAAGTGAAGGTAATAAAAAATCTCATACAATATGAACTGTCCCCAAAACTAGTTCTTGAATATCATTTTTAGCCCAGTTTTAATCTTGACCTGACCTGATCGAACTCAGTCACCAGAGTACACTTACATTAATAATTACCTACTCAATAAGCAACCAAGTAATATGGAAATACACGAAGTTCGCACAAATAAAGGATAAACTATACCAAACTTATACTGATACAAACTTACTTAAATGCGTAGTATCCGCCTAACTTTAGATAAGACCTCCCAATAACTAACTTGTAGTCCAGAGACATATGTATATAAACAATTGTATTTGTATCTATAACAAGATTATGCCCTCTGCTTCGCCCGCGTGAAATAAAAGGAGGATCTCTTACTTTCTAGTTATAGCCTGAATGGAGATTAAATTGAGATTATACAACTATTAATTATTATTATAACTTTTGCCCGATCCGATCCACTCCAAAATATTTTCTATTTCGTTTCAATCCCCCATACGCAGTGAACGGAGGATCAGAATAGAATAGAAAAAAATAAAATAAACGGATCCAGACAGAACGGTATCAGATTTTTGGGATCAGACAGGAATAACTCTTCTTAACAGCCAAAAGAGAAGGTGTCTTTTCGCTACCATCAAAAACAAAAGTGAACTAATTCGAAACTTTGTCTTTATATCATTGGCTTTAACCGACTTCAATCTTAATGTAATTTGTCATTGTTGTAACCCTCAGCTGTACAAGACATCAATCACTGATAAGTGATAACGACGTTTCGCTGATCTAATTGCGAGAAATCTATTTCATTTGATCTTGTGCTTCTTAGAAATAGAACCTTATGAACCTTTCTATAGGAATTATTTTGCTGATGAAAATTTGATGCGAAAGTCTGAAAACTAAACGTCTTGATTCTGTCAGTCGTTTACAAAGGTTGTTTTATGGTTAACTAGGGTTTTACCGTGGCTTCATTCTCGTATACTCGTATAGTCGTTCATTGCTAAAACCTACAACAGCACTATTTAAGGTAAAGTATATGTTCTTATCCTTTTTTTAATTAAACGTACAGTTATGGTTATGTGTTATTATTAGTAATTTCAAAAAGGTGGATTAAAAACATAAAAATTGATAGAGCCTAACACATAGTTCACGTTTTTATCCTTTACCAGGTAGACAGATGCACTCATTATAAAAAAATTCGAATGCTGGTTAACGAACAATTTGCGCGAAAAATAAGCGTAAATAGGTGTATTTTCATCGCATCCGGACCAACATGGAATCAACAATTACCTCAAAAACTCTCATAAATCGCGTTTTATCCCTTACGGGTTAGAAAGAGCCAAGAGTCACAAGACTGCAAGGCCATGCTAATCTAGTTGTCTAAGTGGTGGATGTAATGTTAAAAGATTAATCCCAAAACTTAACAATTAAATCCCTTGACTTTAACTACCCGCGAAGTAAGCGACCTGTTAAATTTATTTATTTATTTCATTTACATCTATCATTACAGAAACCCAATGCGATAGCGAAGCAAAACAAATATTAAACATATAATATACAAATATTTGCTTTTTTAAAGTTAAAATTAATATTATTGTATGTTTATTGCAGGACATAGTAATACTCACATTCTTAAATTATAATATCACTAGCGACCTGCTCCGGCTTCGCACGAGTGCAAAATTCGGAAAAAATCATACATAAAAACATTCCTCTTGAATCACTCTACCTGTTACAAAAAGCCGCATCAAAATCCGTTGCGTAATTTTAAAGATTTAAGCATACAGACAAACAGACTAAAATAGCGACTTTGTTTTATACTATGTAGTGATTAACTAGCTGTTGCCCGCCAGTTCATCCGCCGTAAAACGAAAAACTTAACCCCTTGTATTAGAGGCGTAGTGGAAAAAAAATATTGCGTATACTTACCAGTTATTCCGTATTCAAATTTTGAGAGCAATAAGCTTTCGCGTGATGCGAAATACAATCTATTAATACTACAGGTATGGTTCCGAGCTACACTCGCTCGGTGACCACGGATCATTGTCACGTGATTCGAAACGTCCGAGGTAAAATAAAGGTGCATTACGCGTCACGTAAAATACCTGTAGTATTAATAAATACCTAGTATAAATTCAGTCAAACATACAGACAGAAATTGTTAATATCTCATTTTTGGCATCTATTGGTCTTTATAGAGATAAACCACACCTAATATTTTTTTGACAATAGCTTTCAAATACAGACATCAGTCAGTTACAATTTTATTATATAGCATGGTTTTACATTCATACTTATAAGTATTTTGTATTTGTATCAAGAAACTTTTAATTATACTATCAAAATACTATTACCCGGCTGGATTAAAGTCTGAACGGCATAATTGAAACAGACCAATTACCGATTAAGCCGAGTGGAAATGAGACATCGATTGAAACTACGACCCAGTTAAATTTAGCCGGTTCACGCTTGACGGATCGCGAAAGCGTATACAATTTGTATTTTGGTGTTTTGATCATTTGAAAATAATAACATACAAATATGTACATATGTTATCAGAACATAGTATGAAGTCCTCCTTTTTTCTCTGTCTGTATGAATGCGCTTATCTTAGAAAGCTATGGACGGATTTTGTTCCTGTTTAAAATGTTGGAAGGAGAGTTTTCCGAGGAAGGTTTATATCTGGAAATGCTTCCCATGTAAAGTCAGAAAGGGTCGCTAGTAAATGTTGTACAAGGCTGGAGTTCGCCCGTAACTTCGCCACCGTAAAACGAAAAATTCCGCTAAACATAACATTACTTTTTTGTTTAAATTTGAAAAACACTTACAAGAGACTAGACTTCACTTTCAAAACTAACATTTTAATGCCTGAGATTAAAACAAAAGATTGTTTTGTAAAACAAACAAATAATTGTTGCCTGTTTCATTTATCAAGACAGCAATCAAACCACTGAATAGATCGGGCGGAAATTTGCCACCAAATAGGGATTTCCGCGACTAAGCACCTAAACTTACGGCTACGATAACAATTAACAACAGAAGTTACACACAAATTATTTCCATTAGCCCCCGCACAAAAAAGTTATGTATTATATCATTTTGTCTTTAGATTTGTAAAGATTTCTTTTATTAATTTAACAAAGTTCAATTTATTGTGTTGACTATATGATATTGCGTCATTGCATCTGGTATTGAACAAAAACATAGTGTGTACCAATTGCTTGCTCTCCCACGCAGATTTTAAAAGTTAATCAAGAGGAATTCTACTTTGAGGTGACGGTCTTGCAACCAGTAATCTGATTCTCAATTCCGACATTAATTGGATTTTCAAGGCATTACTGGATTTTAACGGCTAGAGTGGATTTTCAAAGCAAAAGGGAAGCAAAAGTTAAAAGTGACCTTCAACTGTTTCAACCCTACTATTAAATAGAAGTAATTTTAAAAATCAACTAATTAATCAATGAAGCAAAATAAGTGACTATCTAAGGATTACAAAACGTTGAGAGATGTAGTCTCTGCCTGCCCTACCGAGCAAATATCATAATAATATGTGAGATCTATATAACTTTTATTTCAAATTATGGCGACCGGAAACGTAAACATTTTTTTAATCTGTTTTAGGTACCGGTTGGATAAAATTTCTTTATTTCTCATTTACCAACCGCGTCTCAGTTAATGTAGCCGCGTTCTCGAAAATAACTGTGTAAACGGCGGCTCAATTTTGTAAAGCAAATAGGCAGACCGAGCACGAGACGTTTGCTTGAGTTGTAGGCGACGAGGTAAGAAGGGAATGGAGGGGACTCTTAAATTAATAAAATGACATTTTCTTGGGGTCTAGGCAGAGACTACATTACCCACGATCTTGGCTTACTTCTTTTGTTTCCCTCGTCAACATTTGTATGTCTCTTTTTCTCAGTGATCAAATGGTGCCATTTGATTTTAGTCTATTAGGTTGTAGAAAAGCCAAGCAATTTGTTTAATATAAAGTTTTTAAAGATATAACGTAAAAGGAGCATGGGTTAAATGGGATCTAAAAAGATTCTGAAATGAACATGGAGACTTCCATGTTCATTTCATAGTCAAGTCATCAAGTCTTTTTAGTCACAGAATAGCCTAGTATATTATTAAATTACCTAGTATTAAAAAAAAAACAATCTGTATAACAGTTTTCTCTTATGTGTAATACTTGGGATTCTTTTTTAGGCGATGGGCTAGCAACCTGTCACTATTTGAATCTCAATTCTATCATTAAGCCAAATAGCTGAATGTGGTCATTCAGTCTTTTCAAGACTGTTGGCTCTGTCTACCCCGCAAGGGATAAAGACGTGATCATATGTATGTATGTATGTATGTAATACTGTAATGTAGACATCCCGTTACAAAACTTCTTTTTCAAAGTCCACAAATCCACAGGAAGTACACGAACAGTTTAATGTGACTTCCGTGTTTAACAACATAAGTTTTTGTCAAGCCTATGGGGTATAATGGTGTGGTAATGGATATTTATGTATACCCTGACCTCCAAAACTTGGCACAATACTTTTTAACTTGAAAGGTGTAAAAGGACAGTTGGCCACATAGTTACGCATGTTATATATGTTCTTGTCAGCCTGAGTCATTATACTTGTTCTATAACTAAAAATAATATATAATATAATATAAAAAAAAACTTAAGATCCCACGATTCGTATTGAAAGGATAAGTGGAGTTCCATTTCCAAATTTGAAATCGAACAGATTGAAATACCGGTAACAAGATAACGAGGCAAAATCCTGGATGCTTTTTGAAAACTAGTATTCCTTTGTTAAACTCCTCTTTTGAATATGGAAAAAGAATTTATCTAAATTGCTTTTGGGAATATTCGAATTTCAAACTCATTTCAATAAAACAGTTACAATACATAATTTTGTTCATAAACGCTGCTTGTTTTGTTTCCAATCTTCGAAAATATCAACTCAGTGACATTTAAACTTTGTTTTGTTTGAATAGAGTAGACGATATTAACTTTAGTCTTTACGCAACTAAGCGTAAGTGACAATTTGGAAGGGTTGAAATTCGTGCTGAATTCATTTCCTTTGCTTATATTTTGTTATTCGACAATGGCACTAAAACAATTGAAACTTGTTACATAGGATGTGTACCATGTGGGTACATAGGAACCTATTAAATGAACCATTGTATACAATACGTAGGTATGTATCTATATATACTAAAATATTAAATTTGAGAAAAAGCTTATTTTTTAATGTATAGTTGCATGCATACATACATACATATAATCATGTCTATATCCCTTGCGGAGATCAGTTGTTCGGCTTATTAATAGAATTGAGATTCAAAATGTGACATATTGCCATCGCCTAAAAGAAGGATTCCAAAACTATGGTTGATTGATAATAATAATGGAAAAAAGAAAACAAAAACAATTCCAATTTTAAAATTAACTTTGAACGTCACGTCTTTCACGTTACCGTGGCGAGTTCGTTTAGAATTCTTTCCAGCCAGCATTCTTATGGCTTCTCATAGTAACCGATAGCGCGCCACTCTTGTAGTGTCTTAATAATAGAAAGATGGGTTCAAAGAAACCCATATTGTATGAAAGCTTTCAAGTTTCATATTATTTTGTGAAAGGAAATTCGGAAAAATTGTTATGTTACACCTATACCGACTCGCAAACATTTAATGACGCATTATTCATGCATTTACCATGATCCTGGAAAACTTATTTCTTTTACTTTTGTACAAATTATCTCAATACAGATACTCGTAATGAAACTTACTTGTTACTCACTTAAGAAACTTCTTATATCTGTTTAATCTCTATTGGCTTTCCCAAAAAATTGCCTGAAAGTAATTTCGTATAACTAGACATATTACGATAAATTCACCTCTTACGGGTCCTAAGAAGTAATAATACATAAAAAAAGACTTAACTTATTATTAAAATGTCGAGAAATGTTCTAGCTAACGGCAAATATTTTTAAAAACGTAAACAGTATTTGTACTTATCTTCTTAAAAAAAAGAAATTCGAAATTCAAACACAGCTTTCCGTTTGACAAACTGCTAAGCGGATTGCTTTGGTCGCCGCTTCAAAACTTCAAGCTTAAATGCCCACATCAAATGAAACTTAGTCAAATACGTGAAAAATATATGAAATTTATCTTTTTTTTTAGAAATTGTAGCATCGATGTTTGCCTAATATAAACAGCGTTGGTCGAACTATAAAGGTGCCTGATTAAAAAGCGTGATGAACATGTTGGAGACCTACCGCATATGTACCAGTGATTCTTTTCCGAGTTATATAATACTAGCTGGGCCCGCGCCTTCGTCCGCGTGGAATAGTTATTTTGTTCATCATTGAACCCTTAAGGATGAATAATTTTCCATTATTTCTTTGCTCCTTATAGTTGCAGGGTGATGTAATACAGCCTAAAGCCTTCCTCGATAAATGGTCTATTCAACGCAAAAATAGTTTATTCAATTCGAACCTGTAGTTCCTGAGATTAGCGCGTTCAAACAAACAAACTCTTCAGCTAATAAATATTAGTATAGATTTACGGTGACTCCCTGAAACCCTGACTCACTCAATCCGTGATACATGGTCAAGAATGTACCCCGGGTCAAGGATGTAACCAGGACTATAGCCAGGAGGTAGAAGATTTATGATGAGGGAAAACCGGTTCATTCAGGCAATTGGATGCGTAACCATATTCGATCCAATACGTGTAAGGTTTCCCTCCATTGCAGTGTCGCGTAGTTCCCGGCAGCAATAGAAAAAAGAATAGAACCACTTGATCACATTCCCATAGATGTCGTAAAAGGCGACTAAGGGATAGACTTATAAACTTGGGGTTCTTCTTTTAGGCGATGGGCTAGCGACCTGTCACTATTTGAATCTCAATTCTATAATTAAGCCAAAAAGCTGTTTGTGGCCTATCAGTCTTTTCAGGACTTTTGGCTCTGTTTACCTCGTAAGGGATAAAGACGTGTGTGACGTAATATGTATGTTACATTAGTCATATAAGAGTTGCTTCGTATAAAAACCTGACTCACCCAATCAAACATCCATGGTCAAAGACATATCCCGAGTTCCTCTCCAGAATAGGGAGAATACAACCGGGATTCAAGCCAGGAGGAAGAAGAGTCTGGACTACGGAATAGTACATAGAGTACTTTTAACGCGGACAGAGCCGCGGGAAAAAGCTAGTTGTATAAAGGGTCTCTATTGGGTACGTCATGTTTTGTATTTCCAATTTAGCATAGACAAGGCACAGACTTAAGTAAACGCCATTTGTCAAAATCTCACAGAGTTGTCGCTCAAAGTGTTCCAAATTTAATTAATTAATGGAAAGACCAACAGAGACGTTCTACTTGTCTTAAATCGTGTCAGTTTGACAGTTTTTTGCAATAAATTTTTAGTGGACTAGTTTTCGCCCGCGGCTATACCCGCGTGGGAAGTACTCTATGAAGTTTTCCGTACTACATACTACAGCTATGTACCTTAATAAAATTTCAAGGTGCAAACAAACAAATAACTTTCGTATATAATACGAATTTTCGTATGTATGTAATCTTTATTAGTCAAAGGGCGGTGAGCCAGAGTTTGGAAAAAAATTTAAAGGCCACGTTTAGCTTCTGTATGAGTTAATTAGAGGCCGCCCGCGACTTCGACCGCGTGGAAGCCAATCATAACGTACCATTCCCGCGCGAACTCCGGGATAAAAAGTAGCCTATATATGTTATTCTGGGTCTTCGGCTACCTACATACCAAATTTCTTTGTTATTAGTTCAGTAGTTTTTGCGTGAAAGAGTAACAATCATCCATACTGACATCCTGACATACTCACAAACTTTCGCATGTATAATATTAGTAGGATTATGGAATTGAGATTCAAATAGTGACAGGTTAATTGCTAGTACATCGCCAAAAAAGAAAGTTAAATAATAGAAAATATTTTTTAAAAATTATAACCTATATTAATTTGAAATTTGATAAACATTGCGAAACACCTCAAAAGTCTGTGTTCACATTGGACAGCATATTATTAATGAAATTTGGCTAAGCGCCCGAAATCGTCAAATTATGATAATCCATTTAGGCTGTTTATTTTCCCGCTAAAAAACACATAACAAAATTAACTGGTGGCTGTTTTGAAATTGTTTTCTACTTGATTCACTTGTTACAAATTAGATTTGGAACGCTTTTGTTAACCGACTGACACGAAAACAAGGGAACCCTAATGAGTTTAACAATTCATGTTTGTGGGTAACGAATTAAATGTCTTTTTCCTTCTGAATGTTATGATTGTGGATGAAGCGATGGAAGTATGCAGAGATCGTGGCAAGTGGAAAGATGTAGTCTCTGCCTATTCCTCCGGGAAAGAGGCGTGATTTTATGTATGTATGTATGTTCCTTCTTCTAGCGTTAGTCCCAGTTACAACCTCACCCCTCTGGAGAGGAGCCTGGGGTGCGCCTTTGACCTGAATCCTGGATTAGTAAAGGCAGGTTACATGAAGCTCTCGTCTAACCTCCATTATCTTTGCATGGGACCCTTACCCATATCGGACTATGGTTACACATCCAGACACCTACCTGAATGTGCTGGTTTCCTTGAGATTTTTCCATCGTCGTAGAAAACAGTTAGCTAAACTAATGAACATAACTCAGAAAAGAATAATTGGTTCATGGCCGCGGTAGAACTTTGAACTGAGTCTCCCTTGTATGTCGCTTCCTTATTCAGTCACCTTAACCATTCGACCACTGACCCTCTTGATGATATTTTATCAAAAAGTTACCTCGAAATTCACAAACCGACCAAAATTATATGCCACGAATTATACCCGTATCCATTTTGCTGGGTCCCACAAATTGAACGCATTTTCCATGGGAATTGAACCCGCTACCGCAGGGACCCCACTCTATCGATTTGCAACGACAAAGTGATTGGAACCAAAGTGGATAAGTTGGCCTTTACAGACAAAGCAGGAGAGTAGGCGAGACAATCGTTTTCAATTTTTCTCCTCATATTGTAATTTAGAATATCGTTATCGTTTTTTAGCGATTTCAATGTTAAAGAGATTGGAAAAAAATAAAGAGTAACTAGAGACCTTTATCATTTCCTTTAAAATATAAATATATGTACCTACATAGATCTCTGAAGAGGTAGACAGAACCAGCAGTCATGAATAAACTGAAAGGTAAGGTTGTAGTAGTAACATTTAAAAAAAATCGTAATCATCATTTAAAAAGTAGTTCAGATGACTTCGTGTAAAAGCCTGACTACTCCAGGATCATGGCTGAAGGCTAAATAATATTATATTCATTGTTTATAATATTCATAGACATTTATATGTTAATTAAGTTAATTTTTTTTTGTTTTTTTGTAAATACCTAATTGTAACATTTACTTAACAGAATACAGATAACAAAGTGTCGAAAACAATAACGTAATTTACAGAATTTTTTTTAATAAATAATAAATATATACCGAGACATATTACACAGATTGAGTTAGCCTCGAAGTAAGTTCGAGACTTTTGTCACAAGACTCAACGATACTATATTTTATAATAAATACTTATATGGATAAACACCCAAGACCCAGGACAATTAGAGAAAGTTCGTTTCTCATCGTGCCCTGGCCGAGATTCGAACCCGGGACCTCCGGTGTCGCAGACAAGCGCACTACCGCTGCGCTACAGAAGCCGTAATTTTAACTACAAACCATTGAATAACTAGGTACCAGTAATCCATTGAATAACAGAGTCAGCAATCCATTTTCTGTCAGTTTTGTGCAACCTCTCGAGATTTAACTTCGCAGTAGAACTCTAACTTAGCCAAAGTTAATACTCCTATAGACATTTGCATCAAGTTACAATGGCTATTAAAGATGACTAGTTTTTATCCGTAATAAAAAGTTATAAATATTTCAAGAACATTAATTCAGAAGAGAGCCCTCGAAAAGGTAACAAACAAACAAATTAATTCACTTTCGCCATTGTGCCATTAAAAAATCAATTTTTCTACCACGTACCATACCTCTATGTATTTTGAATAATAATTAACATCACATCTGGCAACATTTTGGTGCTTTTACATAAAACTGCGCTACTCACTTTTAAAACGACTGACGTTAAAAAATGACAGTTGTCAATTATTTGTTGTATTTACAATTTGGTTTAAAAAGATAGGTATATATTTCAATCGATGTTTACAAAGCTAGTACGGAATACAAAACAAAAAAGCGAAAAAAATTATAATTGAAAATATAAAATAAAATTTTTAGGCCAATGTTTAATTGAAGTTTTATAAGTTACCTAGATCGGCTGTGTTCTATCCATCTATCAATTGACAAACAGGAAAGAATATCTTCTTTGAAATAATACAACTGACCTAAAACAGTTTTCTTTTCCCGGCAATTAACTTCGCCTATCAACAATTACACCAGCGCCAGTCATTCCTTCACGAGCGGTTTCTTTTCGCTTTTTTCGCTCGATTACGTTTCGACAGTCATCGGGCTAATTAGTTGCGCCGAGTCTTTAAAAGTGCGCTTGTTAACAAAGTAACAAGCTTTTGCGAAGGAACATTCTGTACATTATTAAGATAAGTTGTGTTGATTTTAAAAATATGCATTTAATTTCCGGTCCCGTGGAATTTTTTGGAAAATTCTCTCATATTGCACCCCAAGATTGCTTAAAGAACCTACATTTTATAAACCAAATTTCAAATGTCTTGGCCCAGTGGTTGGAGGTGTAAAATGCAGGAATTCAGGTTAAACCTCTTTGGTATGGTAATGAATAAAGTAAGATTTATCGGTTCTTTAAATAGACAAACAATCATCTATATTTGTATATACCAAAAACTTACGCAGGTGGCACCACATATAATAAAGCTCATCAAATATTTACGAGTCAACCACAGGCACTTAACTTATACCCAAGATTTCAACCTAACGCCACTTAAGCTCCTATCAAGTTTATATATAGCTTTGTATTAGGCATGAAGATTAATATCTAAGCTCGGATTCGAATGCCGATCGAATCGACGGCTAAATCCCGCATCGATTCTCGTATAGCAATCAAGATTTATCGGTTTTAGGGTGCTTTTGGATTCGGCTTTAAAGCATTTGTAGATACATATGTATATAGTCACATCTTTATCTCTTGCGGGCTAGACATAGCCAACAGTCTCGAAAAGGCAGAAAGGCTGAACGTACGATGGTCGAACGGTTCCTTTACTCGTTAGATAATCGCAGTGTGTCTTTCACTTTACGATATTATTTGTGTATCTAGCGCGTACGCAGCATGCACCTGTATGATGCATATTACTGCTACGTCGACGCTGGAACTACGATACGCGAAAGACGCCTACTACGGGGGGTTCTGAGTCGCATTATGCTTAGAGCAAACGAAATGTAGGCGTATTTATAGGTTGATTCCGTTTTAAGACGTTAGGTACCTACCTGAATATAATACCATCATTCTCAGGGTCAAACCCAATAGCATCCGTGTACCAATGACTCTTTCCTGAGCTATGTATCAGTCATTGCATGGAAAGAAAAAAAAACGTAAAAAAACATGCCATGTGGCTAAACGTGACCTTTGAGTTTTGTAAATATTAACTCTGTCTACCCCGTAAAGAATAAAGACGTGTTATGTTAGACATGAAGATTAATTCTAAGCTTGGATTCGAATTCCGATCGAGTCGATACCGTAATCCCGCGTCGATTCTCGTATAACAATCGAGATTTATCGCCATTGTTTTAGGGTACTTTTGGAATTTACCTTAGAGATCTGTGGTATATATAAAGTCACGTCTATATGCACTTTATTGCACCACCAACTTAAAGTTTTTCTATTTGGTCAGCTTCTTTTCTCGCACATATTGTAAATCAAACCATGGAAAAGCTAATTAACTTTGGTAAACAAGGAAAGGCTAATAAACCTGATCTATGACTATCTCTGAATCTCAATTCCATCATTTAACCGTCCAGTTAAACGTGACCGTCTTGTGACTGGTTCTTTTGCCTCGGAAAAATAAAGATGTATTGCGTGTGTGTATATCTTAGCTTGAATTCTGCTGTCGAATCGCAGCAATTTATCGCTATTAGTTTAGAAAACTTTAAGATTTTGCCAATGAGCATTGGTAGTTGATCTGTTGAAAGTTACCCGATTATAAAAGCGTGATGTAAAGGGTTGAATCCTAACGCGGCCATGTATTCTATCTATCCTATTATATTTCTATAAATTAATAAACAAAAAATATATAAATCTATACTATAATATTATGAAGCTGAAGAGTTTGTGACTACCTACTATAGACTACTGGTTTGATTTGAAAAATCGCTTTTTGCGTTGAATAGACCATTTATCAAAGAAAGCTTTAGGCTATGTTACATCACGCTGCAACTATAAGGAGCAAATAATTAAAAATGAAAATATTTTTTTTGAAAATGAAAATATTTTATTTGGAAACAAAAAACAAGTACAATTTAAGTAACATAGGATAACGATGACATCTGCAGAAGTTATGAAACTGTGTCGCAGATCTCAACTTAATAATTAATGGAATATGTGAAAAAAAAGGGGAAAATTAATGCTCAAAATAACTATTCCACACAGACGAAGTCGCGGGCACAGCTAGTAGAAAATATAGAGTTAGCCTTACAAATTTTCTTCGAAGTTCGAGACTTGTGTTACGAGATGCTAACTCAAGGATATTTTACACATACTTTACAGTAGATAAATATCCAAGACCCACGCCAATCAGACTTTATAACAGACGATTCTCCAAAAATAAACTACGTTAAATATTTTTTTGCAAATTTCTACCAATCCTAATCATTGAGTTTACATACAACAGACAATCTTTTATCTTCTTATTACCTTTTCTTCCTCCTGGCCTTAGTCCCGGTTGCATCCTCGCCACTCTGAAGAGGAGTCGGGGTATGCCTTTGACCTTTAACGAACACCTATTAGTATATATTTTGTGACCAAAAAACATTTTTTTTCTTCTGACAATCTTCACACTAATCACATCCCTGAATAATCTAGCAAATCCCTTGACTTTCCCCGGAGAGATTGAAGTCTCAAGACTCCGAGGGATTAGCGGGAGCCCCATAAGAGCCCGCAGTAATATGGGACTTCGCCCCATCTTGGTTTTTATGGCACGCCGCATTTCAAATGGCCAGTAAGTCTATATAAAAGGCGGCCTGTTTGGCGCGGTGGTTATGTTGCCTCTAAACTATAGGTTTTAGGTTCATAGGTATAAATGTTTAAAAGACTATCTTTTATCCACAGCTTCGCCGAATTTAGCGCCACATTCAGGCGCGAATAAAGCGCTACATATACGCACGAATTTAACGCCACCTACAAAAGAATACTCATATCCCTATCCCTAAACCTGATCGGTATTGGATCGGTCAGTTACCTAAACGTGAAGGTGAGTTTAATAATAAAACAAATTTATTTATCAAAAACCAAATACACAAAATATCTTACCAAGGAGAGATTTCCTCCTTTCAACTCTATAACTGAAAAATATCTCATTAATAAACTACATTAGGTACATACGAGTGATTTTAAAACCATCGATTGACGTATCATTTTATTTATCTTGCTCTGCGCCAACGCTGATCTCCTGTTTGGTTTCCTTCCACCCAAAGGTTGACTGGAAGAGATTGCTTAAGTGATAAGTCCGCCTTTGTACCATCTAGGTATATCTGCTTTGTGCTGTTTTGTATGTTTTACTCTTATGGTGCAATAAAGAATTTTATCTATCTACCATACCATGCTAGTTTGCTAGTATAAAGGAAGTTGACATGTTTGTTTGTGTGTCGGCAATCTATGTCTTATGAATATCATACTGTACAATCCAACCGAGTTAACTTCCAGTATATCATTCAGTTATAATAGCATATTCTAGGTTGGAATTCAGCCAGACGTGGAGTTTCTAACTAGACAGATTTATTTCCAAACTACACTAGACACTATTTTCAGGCTTTGTATTGGATTACGTTTGTAATTATCATTTACCACCTAGACAGAGCCAACAGTCTTGAAAAGACTGAAAAGCCCACATTCAGCTTCATGATAGAATTCATATTCTACAAGAAGTATACCAAGTTTATAAGCCTATATCTTAGTCGCTTTTTACGACACCTAAGGGAAATATATGTAACGATTCTTTTCTAAAGTGCCGGCAACTACACGGCATACCGGAAACCACACGGCACTTGTGTTGGATTATTTGTAAAGTTATTATCACTTTACGAACGCAACTGTTGGATACAATAGTAATTACTTTTATTTTGTATATTTGGCGTATTTAAATAAAAAAAAAGACAAGAAATATGTCAATTTTATAAAAATGTTATATTAATATGAAAATAATACGTTCCCAAAGACTGTGTTACCTTATGCGCCGCCGCAAATCCTAAATAAGCAAACAAAAATAATCTGACAACTAATATTTACCCTCGGTATAACGTAGGTCTTCTAATTATATCAAATTCTGGTCTATAATCCATTATATTTCATCACTAAACATAATCAAACAAACAAACAAATATTGTAACATAAATTTGTTTGTTCCTAAGAAACCCAAATTTATTAATAAGTTAAAAAAAATTACAACTGAAGTAGATTAAATACATACATATAATCACGTCTATATCCCCTGCGGGGTAGACAGAGCCAACAGGCTTGAAAAGACTGATAGCTGTTTGGCTTAAGGATAGCATTGAGATTCAATTAGTGACAGGTAACTAGCCTATCGCATAAAAGAAGAATCCCAAGTTTATAAGCCTGTCCCTTCAAAATAACATGAGCTACTATAATATACCTCAAAACTTTTACGGCGACGAGGCCCAGGACTTTCTAGTTATTGATATTTTCACAAAAACATTAACCTACATCTGTGTACAAAAAGCAAGTAAACACCAAGTTCTCATGTTTTAAAACGTAAAGTTTGGTGTACATTTAAACTTCTTTCATAATTTATACAGCCACCTCCTAAGTAAAGAGCGCCGTGTAATGTCAACAAAATTTTTAGACCCACGATTATTTTTCACCCAACCTATGTTTTTAAGGGCACCCACAGTTACTCAAATCTAAATATTATCAGATATCAAACACCGCTGTTTTCTGGATGGTTTCCGCCGATATCTTTCTCAGGGATGTCGTAAAAGGCGCCTAAGGGATAGCCTTATAAACCTGTCACTATTAATCTCAATTCCATCACAAAGTCCTAGAGCTGAACGTGGTCTTTCAGTATTTTCAAGACTGATGGCTCTGTCTAACCCGCAAGGGATATAGACGTGACTATGTGTAGGTACGTATGTTAACACTTTAGAATAGAACCACTCCATCTCTCTTTCCCATATGGATGTCGTAAAAGGCGCTCGAGATAGTAAGCACATTCATCAAGTGCCACTTATACCATGATCCAAAATGCATCAGGCTCGTGAAAACGTTATGTCAGACAGCTCAGAATTGCTTCCTGCAAAAACCAGGATCATGGTTATAAGGACTCCGAGCTCCGCTTCAGAGGGGCAAGAATATAGCGGGGATAAACAGCCTGAAGAAACCAGACTTTTTGCCTAATACACTACAATTACGCCTTTTTCTCGTATGGAAGGAAGAGACTAAACCATTTGACTCAGCACGGTCCCTGCTTCTTACTTTGCTTCATCAAGTTTCATCAGTTTTTCATGCATCGTCCGTCCTGGATACTCTTGACCTGACCATTCACCAAATAAATATACTAATAAAAATCCCGCCTAAAATACATATATACATATGGTCACATCTATATCCCTTGCGGGGTAGACAGTGCCAACAGTCTTGAAAGACTAAATGGCCACGTTCAGCTATTTGGCTTAATGATAGAATTGAGATTCAACTAGTGACAGGTTGCTGGCCCATCGCCTAAAAAGAATCCCAAGTTTGTAAGCCTATCCCTTAGTCGCCTTTTACGACATCCATGGGAAAGAGATGGAGTGGTCCTATTCTTTTTTGTATTGGTGCCGGGAACCACACGGCCTAAAATACATCATTTCTTTGAATACGTGTATTTGTAATCAACTTATTCAAATTTGAAGATCTATATTAAGCCTCGTCAGACGAAGTAGCAGAATGTGTTTTAAGAAAATATTGTCCTTCCTTCTATTTGCGCTCCCAAAGCCCCTTTTAGGCGTCAGGCTTGGGTTTTTAAACTTTGTTTGTGTAACTAAATTAATTTCCGTGTAATTAACTTAAATCGTACTTAGTTTATACAAGTGACTTGCCGGGGGCTTTGCTCGCGTATAAATTTATCAGAGTGCAGTTATAATCCTTTTGAAATAAGAAATTCCGCTATTTGTTCCCGCGGGAATACTTTTTAGCGAATGTCTTAGTAACCGCTTGCATGCTAATTTTCACCCCGATCGGTTCTTTAGTTTTCAGATTTAGTCAAAGTTGATACCTTACTAAGAAAACTTTTATAAGTCTAAAAATTCATAAGACTTCCGAAATCATTCAATTTCTAAAGATCACTTACCTTAATGACTTATATGAGCATTAAAATTTCCTAAATTATTCGAAACCTCACCAAATTGGCAAACCTTAAAGCTAAAATTTATTAAAACAAAACACATTAAATAATAATTTATCTGTACTCTTTTTAACGGATATTTTTATGACGATAATTCAACAAAAGGGACAATTCATTACACAATTTACAGATTAATTCTACGTTATGATAAAACAATTCAACGGCACGTGCTTTATCGTCGCAAATGATTAAGTAATGCTAATAGACCTAAATAAACTAACGTAAATTACAATTTTCAGTTCACTGAAACATTATTTTTACTTTAAAAGCTTACATTAAGCATTGTTTTATACTTAAAAAATATATTTTTTTATTGATGCGTGTTTATCTTACATTTATAGCACTTACTTCGAATTTTTCTTTTACATCAGACTTTATTTAGCTCAAATAAGATATAAAAAAACTTATCACATACATAGGAACTTATGACCGCGGTTTTGTCCACTTTTAATATTAGTATAGTAGTAGTTTGACGGCCTCTGTGGCTCAGCGGTAGTACGCTTGTCTGTGACACCGGACTAACTAAATCAGTGTAATTTGTCAAAAAAAAAAAAAAAAAAAAATGAAAATATTTAGAGAATGGATGAGGGCTTGCTGGCCGCATCAGGTCCACCCACTCATCTGAATACCGCGACCTTTGCACCAGAAATTATATACGTCCAATTTTCTGAAAGTGCTGGTTCCCTCACGATGTTTTTCTCACCGTGAATGGGCTTGCTTTTAATTACCATATTCTAAAGGTATAAAACCAAAAATAAATCAAATTCATAGAAATTCAAATCATATTTGCCGAAGATCAGTGATAACGTATACAAAATTATGCATAGATATGCGTCAAACCGAGAATCAGTGGGAACGAATGAGGAAAATATGATTTCATTTCAGATTTAGATCCTATGCGATTATTTACCGCCTTAATAAAAAGGTGGTTCTCAGTCTGACCTGTATGTATGTTTTGATGGGGTATTCGGTGTTTGTTTTTTTAATAAATCGCTTTGACGAAAAGTCATATAAAATTATTAATTTTGCAGTCGCATTTTTTTTATTCTGTGAACAAATTCTTAGTTACAGCACTCCTTTTAGAGTACACATACTTATGTTTTGTAGAAAAGAGGCATACGTTTTTCTTTTTTTAGTAATGAATAAACTCAATAACTAAGTACAAGAAATGCTAAAAGACATATAAGAGATAGATAGGTTGAAAAAAAATAAATATTTTTCAAAACATATTTTGACAGATTAATTATAAAACAAATGGCAGTTACGTTTCTACCAGATAAAGATCACAATTAAAAATCCCACCAGGCTATTTAATGTATGGGTACTGTGAGAGACCCGAAATTTCTAATTTAAAACCAATTTCAGATAAGCTGTATCTATCTAGGTTCTGCTCGCAAAAATCAGAAAGATCGTTTTTCTGTTGAACAAAGAGATGTTAACTGCACGAAAATAAACCACGAGATTCGTTATCGGTACATTATCTAAAATTCCATCGTTTACACAAAAGCAGAAACTTCGTCAAAGTGATACTAACACAGTTCTATTTTTAATCTCCCATAGTTTGGCCAAAGCGACGTAAAATTTTCAATTTCCCGGTTCAGTGAGGGAAGAAATTCGGCGTAGCACCCACACGCCGATGTGAACTCATTACAAATTAAGTCAGTATGGGTTTCAGAAGTTTTATAATTACTTTGCTTAATTTATACGTATAATTCAACACGCGAAATAGATCCGTAATCATGATTAATTATATAATGGACAATGTGGAGAAAGGTTAGGTAAAGATCGAAACGGCCGATCTAGCAAGAAGAGAGTTATGAACGAGAATGAGGAAGTGACTCTTCCGTAAGACTGTCGACAACATATAGCCGAAATTTGGCATAGAACATAACTACAGTAGTATATTTCACGCTTAAAAAAGCCTGCCTCACACGGTCAAGGCGAGTTGTCTTTTTTTTTTTACGAGACAAATTACACAAATTGAGTTAGCATCGAAGTAAGTTCGAGACTTGTGTTACCCGATACTAACTCAACGATACTATATTTTAGAATTAATACTTATAAAATTAAACATCGAAGACCCAGGCCAATCAGAAAAAGTTATTTTCTCATCATGCCCTAGCCGAAATTCGAACCCGAAACCTCTTTTTGCTGACTTATGAATAGTGTTGCCGGTCGATAGTCCACTATCGATAGGCTATCTTTAGTTGAGTAAAAGCACAAGTATCGATAGGACTATCAATAGTTAGATAGCAGTTACCGTCAAAACCAAACGACAAACCATACAGTTCATAGCCAACAAAACTATCGATAGTATTGAAGCTCAATATCGAAAGCACTGTCGATAGTATCGATACTATTGAGATTTTTAGCCTATCGATAGTGCAAACAATATTATCGAGGGCTATTTCATTTTTTCACTATTGATAGGCCAAAACTATGGATAGAAATTACTATGGAAAGTATTGTTGTTTTTGATGATACTGTGCCAAACTTGAACAGAATATAAAAATAAATGGAGTAGAATATAAAAATAATTAAATAGATGGTTTTCCAAGTTCAACCCAAAATCAACGCTACGTATGTATGACCGTGTATTATATACATATATAATACACGGTCATATATTTTGGCAATTTGTATACGTCGAAATGCAATACATTAATGGAGTGGGTGCGACATAAGGAATCCAGTTTGTTGTTTTCTGTTTTGTCACTCACTGTTACATTTTTTTCCCTCATTCAATACATTTTTTTGGGTTTATTTAAACAAGAAAATCGTTAGAACATAGCAAAGATATATTCATATTTCAGATTCATGTCTGACCACCTTTACTGATCTATGAACAAGATAATCTTAGCTTTAAATCGTGGTTGTTCTGTGTAAAGTTCCTTTTGGAGTTCCGTACCTACAAGGTAAAAACGTTACCCTATTATACCTCTCTGTTTGTCTGTGCGTCTGTATCTGTAGAAAGCTGTTCATACATACATAAAATCACGCCTCTTTCCCGGAGGGGTAGGCAGAGACTACTAAAACTGTTCACAAGTTTTCTATTTCTGTTCGCTGTAACAACAAATACTAAAATAAAATATGTTTAAGAGAATCCTCATTTAACCCCTTGCCGGTTTCTTTTCTGGATTCACTTCCTAAGACGACCTCAGCAATGAGACGGAATGGTCTTATTGTATAGTTACTGGAAAATATTATCACAAAAATATATTCTGAGTAATAAGAGACATGAAATATTGTCTATTATATTGTTATGATAAAGCTTGTACATATGTATGTTTGTAACATCCAAGCAGATGTGACGTAAGTATGCCTAATCTCCAATTGAATAAAAACCTCATAACTAGCAATTTGTCCGGGAATATCCCGTTGCGCCCTCAGGAAACGCCAGTCGGAAAATTCCCGCTAACTACTGTAATATATTGCCCTGATTTACAATCTAGATTCCCTCGCTTACACATTTTATTCTGACATGTCATTTTTATTCTTTATGTTAGTAATATAAATAATCATTTGTATTGGAATAATGCCGTGTTGTTCCCGGCACCTTTAGACAATAAGGCCATTATCTCTTTCCCATGGATATCGTAAATGGCGACTAAGGAGATAAGCCATTGTGGCATTCATCTAGTGCAGCTTTTACTACGATCGAATAACTTTATTAACCAGGGGCTTAAATGTGGAGCTGGTTTCCTCGTGGTATTTTCCCTCACCCTAAGAGTATCTGCTAGCAACATAACACACGACACATTTGTTGTTGAAATTCAATTGAAATTGAAATAGTTTGGATGAAACTATTGGGCTTAAGTAGCTGAAACTCGTCATGCCTATTCCTTGGAAAGTATAAGGGGAATCCCAAAATTCTTAATATAATAAACAAGATTCTTAGTCTTACACAAGCGAAGCTGCAGCATATTCTTGTATTCAATATCACGATTCACGTTGTAGCAAGTAAACAATAACAGTTATAACAAAATAACTAACGCAGTTGGAAAACACTGGGCTTTCAGGAAAAGCAAATATTAGTTTACGTTATTTTGATGTAACTTAAAAATGAAACAGAAAGATACATGAGCTGTATATGTATCCATAGATAGTAATCATCCTCAACTTGTTAGCTACATAGCTTCAGACTTTCTTAAATGATATACAGAAATGTCATATTTTTACATGCTGTTAAAGATTTTATTTTGTTTCTATGGTTGGCTGTCACAGACTTGAATTTTAATGCACTAGTTGTAGGTAAAATTTTGAATTTTGTAAGCCGATTCTTGTTTTTTTACAAATCAATCGAAGGAAGGGATTGTAAAATTTGGAATTATTTTTTAAAGCGATAGCCGTTGGGATCTTAAGGTCCATTACTAAGCCTTTCAGATAAAGAAGATTTGATTATTGGTTAAACTCAAAAGGCACAAGACGAGATTTTGTGTTTGTTTGTTTTTGCAAAAATATCTGGTTTAATTTTAAAACAGATTAATCACTTAGTTATAGTTTCACAATAAAAGTAGTAAACATACAACATTTTTTGTAAAAAATAATGAAACACACAATTTTTGTATGCAAATTTAAGCTGGTTACCTATTTATGTTAATACAATACTTCTGTAACGACTTTTATTTCGTTCTCTGAGAATAGAATATTGAACATTCGGCATCGCTAATAGAACTGTATTTACTTAATTGAACAACTAGATAGTTCGTAGGTGGTTCAAGTGCCATAATAAGTTTTGCGTTAGTTAAGGTCGGTTTATAAGATCGGTTTTGTCTTAAGATCGTCAGAAATGCTTCAATTGTCTTATAATAATACATTAAATTAATAAGACTCGTATGACTGTTTTCATATAGTTATTCGATTGAATTTTTAATTGATCGAGCGAAGTCTACGAGTAGCAATTAACTTGGGCCAAAAAAATTTGTATGTAAGTTTGTGACGCATTAACTTTCGAACTGATTCTAATGAATTTTAAAAGGTATTTAGACTATAGTAGAGTCTAGTTAATAGAGATTTTTGAGATTGCGAGGTTTAAATTGGCGGCGCACTACTAGTATTTTCAAACCTCAGGCGAAATCGGTTCACTGTCATTTCTACAATTCAAATTATTATTTATCTGAATTATTGTTTAGTAACTTTCTTTTGTGACAGCACATGGTTTTTTTTTTATTAAAATCTATGATAGAACACAAATAGAAACGTGTAAAAGAACCTCAGCCGGCATGGTTCGAAATTCACTTGCAAAAGCGTTTCGTAAGGACTTGTTAGGACTAACTTGGTTTAAAAGTTTTTATTATTATCTATTCATTGCCGGCCTCTGTGGCGCAGCGGCCTAGTGTGCCTATCTGTGGCACCGGAAGTCCCGAGCTCGAATCCCGGCCAGAGCATGATGAGAAAATAACTTTCTCTGATTGGCTTGATAAAAATGGAATTGATAAAAATAATTATTATAAAATATAGTTATAGGAAGTATGCAGAGATCGTGGCAAGTGGAAAGAGATAGTCTCTGTCTACTCCTCCGGGAAAGAGGCGTAATTTTATGAATGTATGTATGTAAATATAGTTTCGTCGAGTAAGTATCTCATAACACAAGTTTCGAACTTACTTCGAGGTTAACTTTATCAGTGCCATTTGTCCCGTATATATTTATTTATTTATTCATACAAACGCCACCCGTCCATTAATTCCTTGCTATAACTAAGTTATATCGTCTTCTGTCGGCAACGGCTGCAGTTACCCAACTAATGCAAGAACTTGCACTTCTTGATCATAATTACTGGGGCTCCAAGTCATTTCACTTCTAGAGGTGTCATGAAAACTTTATCAATTACTCTAGTTAGGTATATATAATTAAATTAATGTTCTGGCGTGTTGAAGAGTAAATTCCATTCTAATCTCAATCAAAATTAATGTTATGAAAGCCAAAGTAAATTTGCTTTTTTCCAAAGCTTACCCTTTCGATCACTGCATACATCTTTCGCTTCATCCACATTCATAAGTTTCTTCATGCAAGTCCATCGGTTTAGGATACACTCGACCTGATCTTTTGCCAGAACGTCTCCGATTTGATCAAGGTACGTTGGTTTAGGCCTTCTCACCTCTACGGTTCCCACTCACACTCTTCTTGTACATATATATTAGTTAACCTGCTTTCTTTCATCCTCTCCACATGACCAAACCATTTAAGCATTCCCTTTTCTATTCCTGTCATTTACCTTTTTTCACATGACAGCATTCCCTTAGCAGGTTGTTCCTTATTCTCAATTTTACACCGATCATACTCCTAATACATGCATTTTTTTGTACACTTAAACATTACAGGCTATACAAACGGAAAATAACATTTCCAAATTTAAAATTTTAAATGATGTTTCACGGATCACGTACGAATTCGTTAGAATTTTCCTTCGTTCATTTGCTTTTTTTTATTCCATTGTTCTTTTGTCCGTCGATCGCGATTCATAAATTTTTCTATTTTTGTTTTTAGCACATGAATGGAACTCGTTCCTTTCATATCTCGGGCTCGGCTGTCGCGTGTGTGAAAAGATAAGCATTTTTTTTTTATTATGACTGTCAACCAAAATTTTATTTAGCGTCTTGTTGAATATACAGTTTAGGATATTATAGACAGGAAGTTATAGTATAGCAATAGAAACAGTACAGGACCAGTAGGGCCTTTTTCGCTATGTATCGCACGTCCGCTCCTATCCTCAAACACGCACTCACGTAGGTATATCTATTTTTTTTGCATAATATTAGTTTATGTCAATGCACGGTTCTTTGTCTAAGCCATCGTTTTATGGAAGCGAAATCAACGCAGGCGAAGCCGCGGGCAAAAGCTAGTTAAAAATAAACCAATAAGAACACTCATGTCGTAAAAGGCGAGTAAGGGATAGGCTTATAAACTTGGGATTCTTCTTTTAGGCGATGGGCTAGCAACCTGTCACTATTTGAATCTCAATTCTATCTATATTAAATTCATATTCTATCTGAACGTGGCCTATCAGTTTTTTCAAGCCTGTCGGTTCTATCAACCCGGGATATAGACGTGATTATAATATGTATGTATTAATTTATCCGCCTATGGAAAAACTAGCTATTAGATTAAATATTTTTAATTTGACATACATATATTATCATTTGGTATCATTCGATATGCGTGCCAATGGTCATCAAACTGAAGACACCGTGAACCGGACATAAAAGAAAGGAAAGTATCGGAAAACGAACCCCAGGCCCCGAAACATTGTGACGGAGGGTGCAAATGGGAGCACGTAAGGATGAGAGAGAGAGAGAGATAGTTATAATTTGGTAGGCTCCATGTGTTCAAGAGGTTTCCAGTTAATCCAACGTAAACTAATATTAACGGGCTTATTTCGTTTTACGCAGAGCCGCGTGCGTATCTTATACGCGATATTCGGAACTAGGTACAAAGCATAGTGAACAAGCGTTATTTTCTGTAACGTAGACGTCATTCGCGTTATAATGAAAAGGCTAAATTCAGAAAAACGTTCTTTCAATAAAATCGCCCAGTCATGTGTTAAAAGCGTCACGCCATTTCGTTTAGCCATGACATTGATTAATAAAGATCGCTTTAACATTGTGTAGTTACAGTTTTTTTTTTCTATTTTGTAATTCGATTTTGTTCACATACTGGAAGTTATGTAACGACTTAAGCGGTTTAATGTTTATTTTTTTTTTAATATTACCTATTACTGTAAACTGTATTTTGGATATGCCACAGTTTTTTTTTTAATAAAAAGCTTACAGCGCTTTTTGTCTAAATTATTATTGTTATTATAGAGTTCTTGTATATGTTGCATTATGTTTACCTGTATTACTTACTGGTTTATTTTTAATCTTGTGGGACCTCTATTCTTCTCATCGTGTGGCGCTGTCTTACCCCCTCCAAGTTAAATATGTGAAAATATATAAAAACGTACGAAATTACAAGCAGTGTAAAAATCACGTCTAAATGAATGGCGGGGTAGACAGGCCACATTCAGCTATTCGGCTAAATGATAAAATTGAGATTCAAATAGTGACAGGTTACTAGTCATTTAAACTAGACATTACTATGTATACCAATGTTATATACTGTACTAAGTAAATTTTCCATATTTTGAGACAGCCATACAAACATCCCTCTTAGCACAAACAACAGCACACTCTATCACGTAAATGAATATTAATCTGCAGTACATAACTTCATCTTATCAATCTAAGTTCCAAACTCAAGATTACAGATTATTGTGTCAGGGGACTGTGCAAGTGACGTGAAGTGTCCCCAAATTTATCAGCTCTGTTTATATTAGACTAGCTTTTTTCCCCTGCTTCGATCTTTCATAGCCATACTTATAAAGCAGAACGTTAGTTTGGAATTATACTCTATTTTTTTAAGACACTTAAGACTGGTTAAGTAGATGAAGCGTGAAACTAACTAAACTAAACATAAGCTCGCTCTCTGATTAAAAATATCAATTGAAAGCAACTTTTGAATGAAAAATATGCTTAGAATTAATTTTATTAATAACTCTGCTTCTTAGTGACACATTAAAATGAAATGTTTCGCAGGTTTAAAACAAAGTAACAACTATTAATATAACAGTAAAAATAGACTCCTTCAAGTTTTAAAATATTCGTATGGATGTACAGACAAGTTTCAGAAACAATACTATATGTATAGATTGTGACTTGCAATCGCTGTAAAGTGGAGCCTAACTTGCCAGGGTACTTGAACTCACCCCTTCACATTTAATTTACGCCAGAGGAAGGAGTGTCGATGTTGTGATGGGTTATCGATTGTTAATGGATTTTTTTATTCATAAATCGATACTTTAGTTTCATTGGCGCTAGCTATATTGGTGAATTAATATATTTTTATATGTAGGTAATTTTATAAGTTTAATAGACAAATACCTTATATTTTTGTTTTAGTTAAAATCATTTTTACTTATCTCATAAATTCATATCAATTGTCATACGAACCTGGTATTTTTTTTTTTGCAAAACGGCATAAAATACATTTATTTATTCCAAAAAATTAAATTTAAGAAGTAAAAAAAAAATTTTACAGATCACAGTGCCTGAGTTGGTGCAGTAGAAATCTGAGTAATATAATACTTAAGAAATGGCAAAGTGACGTAGCAAATGATGTCTGCAACAACTCTCTTATCTGAAAAATTTTCGTGCGTTGACAATACATCGTTCAAATCTGTGGTTCCAATAGTTCCAAGTTCAATAAAGCATTCTATTGTCTCATACTATTCCGGTATCTATGGTTGTTCCACAAATCAGTGCCCTAGTTGGAACACACCGACATAACATGTGCGGTTTGGATAATTAACAAACAGAGATACATGTATTACAATATCTGTTGATCCCGCTGTTAGGATGGATTAATTTCGGGATTGGCTCCCGTTTGCATAACTTTAGGGATCGGGCGACGGAATTTGTAGAATTAACCTTATTGGGCAATCAAGATTGCAAGGTCTACTATGGTTTATTAGTTTTGAACACGTATTTGTTAGACATTAATATGGGATATTTTGTTACCTACCTATGTTATGATGTGGTATACAATATTTTTATTTAAATAATTTTAGCATTCTAAATTGATTAAAGACATTTGAAAAGTATCTAAAGATAAATATATATACAATGTATCTTTTAGATATCCCTTACAGGGTATTTAGAACCAAGACTTGAAAGACTGAAGTCTTTCAAGGTCCCTTCCAACTTTGTGATGGAATAGAGATTCAAATGTACTTCATATTTCCAAAAATTTTCTTCAATTCAATGATAGCATTGAATTGAAGAAATTTTTTGGAAATATAGATTTCTACGACAAAGATTAATGTTTTATTTGATTCTCGGTATTTTTAAATAAACAGAATTTTTATTGTATTTGCGATTTAATTTTCCTTACCTACCAGCGACGATATTAAAATAATGCATTTGCATAAAATTAATATCTGTCTGTGAAAAACGCCTTCGTCTTACTTTTTCCTCTTATTTAATAATTGCCGATATTAAAATTGTTGATTTGTTTTCTTACCAAAAATATTTTTTTTTATTCTAAACTTCATACATAAATATGACTGAATTTCTGAATAAATTATTTTGGGTTACTCCCTATAGCGTTCATACCTCTTTGCAAAGGAACTTAAGCCTTGCGACGACGATCCTAGATTGAGTAATTCAGGTTTTTTACATAAATTCATACAATAGTTTCAGGTTGACCCCCGCAACCTTTGAAGGGGAACCCAACTCTTATTGGTACGTGGTTATGCATCCCGTAATTGCAGGTTTTCTCACGATGTTTTCCCTCACCGATTACTCGAATCATCCATCTATGAGATATTGGCTTTTATTTCCTTTTCTATACCCAACTATCGATAGTTTCCCCTCACTACGTAGTGTCGCGCCTCGGTTAGAATTAATTACAAACTCGTTTCTATAATAGATTAAAACTCGGCTCAAGCGCTTGCATCCCAGATAAGTATCATAGTTTTTAAAGCACTTACCAGAAGCTGCAAACTTTAATTATATGTGGAACAGTTTTTAATATAAAATTTATTTTGGAAACATGCTCTATGAGAGCGAATACGAATTTAGATTTGAAAGCTACAAATAAGAATTTCAAAATAGGAATAGATTTTCTTGATTTTGTTTTTAGTCAAATTCTATTTTTTCATTTGCTTATTTACATAAATTACTGCTAATTTGCATTTTAATATACATACAAATCAACATTAGATTATATCATAGTTTACTTGTTATTCTATATTTATGTTTCTCTTATTCTAGTTAGGTAAAAATAATAGATATTTTTTTATATAATAGATAAAAAAAATATAAAAATTGAAGTAAAATATTAGTTAAGTAAAAATAACCCTGAATTGTATACAATACAGGGTAATAATTCCTCGTCAAATCAGCTGAATTTGAGTGAAATTTGAATAGTAATTCATCTACATATCGTAGACGTATCGTAAGAAGTCGGCAGAAATCGTGGCAAATGGAAAGATGTAATCTCTGCCTACCCCTTCGGGAAAGAGGCCTTGATATTTTTTTGGTATGTATGCATGTATCGAAAGTACTTTTTAATGTCCCACTGTACATTTGTGGTTACAATTCTAGATCTACTTACTGACTACAGATGTGCAAATTAAAATTAATCAACAAGTTTCTTAGCAACATAATAACTTATTCTTTAACAACTGGTTGCGAAACTTCATTGCTAAAGCAGCCGGCAAAGTTTGGAGCAAACAGCTAAGAATGTGGCCTAGGACTTAATTAGCCTACAAGAGATGAATATTGTACATTGTAAATAAGCGTAACAAAGTAATAATCATAAAATCTCCTTGTATGTACCTACCTATTTGTGTCGTGTGGTTTCCACTCCACCTATTTTCTTATGGATGTCGTAAAAGGCGACTAAGGTATAGGCTTATAGGTATACTTGAGATTCTTTTTTTGGCGATGTTCTAGTAACCTATCACTATTTTCAATTCTATCAATACAGACTATTAAGTATTCTTCATTATATCTTCTTCTACGGTCACGTCCTCGCTTCTCTGCAGATGAGCCCGGGAACGCCTTTTGTCCACAATTCAGGAATGAGTAAATCAAGGTCTTACAGGAAACGATTCCCGTCTGATCTCCGTAACCTTCGCAAAGGAACCTAATTCATATTAAATTATGCTTGTATCTGAATGTGCAGGTTTCCTTACGATGTTTTCACTCGCCGTAAGCGTACCGGTTAGCACTTAGACTAATATACTTACAAATCTGAAAAAAGTTGGTACATTGCCGGAGTAAAGAGTTAAACCAGTGCCTCCTTGTGTATCACGTTTTTAAGGCTCTAATCTGTTTTTTATTTATCCTCTGTTTATCATACTATGTTATCTCACATCCGTGTCCAAATATTTTGTGTATATATTACTTTTAATATTCCATTGTTAGTATTTTTACAATGTTCGTTGGAAGAATCTCGCCGTATTTATTATCAGCGTTTTCTGATGAGAACAAATAATGACGAAGCCTATTGGGAAATCAGCTTATATTTTCAGATCCGTGTATTTTGAATGCAACATTTCCTTGTTATTCACCTTTTTCGTTTTTCATACATTTTTAAACCCAATAAAATGATGTTTTTTGATTTAAGGTAAGTATTTACTTACCATAAAATTGTCAAAGAAATAAAATACATTCCATTTAGTGACAATTTTACCAAAAACATTTCAAAGTGAGGAAATTGTTGCATTGGATCACAAATACTTCATTTTAATATCAATTTAGTATAACAGCACCAACATTTGCATTTCGGATACTGCGATGAAAATTATACAAGGTCTCGTTCACAGAGAATTTGAACCTTGGCTTGGCGGGTAGAAAGAATGTAATAAAAAGGTCAAATATAAACAATTATTTTTGATTTTCTAAGGTCTAAGGTGCAAGCTGTCATTTAGTAACGTTCAGTATATTAAATGGAAACCTTAACAACTTAGAAATAATCTAAGGATAAAATCTATTAAGTAGTTCACAGAGTATGTCAACAAATACTGGCTTGTTGCCCAAAACAACAAAAAATGGTTGAAAAACGCCTTCACCAAATTTATTGAATAAGGTTATAATGATGAAAACCTTTTTTTTGTTTGTTCCTGAAATATAAACTAGATACTTACATATATATTGTAGCGGGAGCGATGATTCGGGCGCGACGGCTACCAAAGGGAAAATCTTCCGCCAGGCTAAGTGTTATGCCTGAGGAACAGCTGCTCTGACGATGTTGTGTCGAAGGTTGTATATATGCTCAAATCTGTGAAATCTTTGCTTGCCCGATTTAGACTATACGCTGTTTTTTGACTGATAGCGTCGCGTAATTTTTGTGACTTGTGGCGAAGAGATGTCACCACATTATAAAAAACATACACATTCTTCTGATGCAATCGAGTTAAGTTATTCGAATTTGTAAACTGTACCAAAAAGTTTATTATACTCGCTGCGCTAAGATTTCCGCGCCTATATTGATTGACGTGATTGATGCAAACTTATGTCAAAATTGTCATAATCAATAATCATAATTGGCAATTTAAGAAAACATATATTTAATTCTTATAATTTCTAAATTTTATGACGATTATTCATAAATAATGTTAGCTTATTCTATGCGCAAACTATCATTAACATTGAACAGTAACTCTAAGAACCTAAAACACATTTTCGAGTCGATAAAAAGATGCGAATTTTCCACTACAAATATTATACGGAGAAAAGAAAAGGATACGTTTGGTGAATTGGACGTACCGGATGATAAACTTTATGGAGCCCAAACCGTCAGGTCTGTCATGAATTTCCCCATTGGCGGCATAGAAGAGCGTATGCCATACCCTGTCATCATCGCATTCGGTATACTGAAAAAGGCTGCCGCCAAGGTAAACATTGAATTTGGCCTTGATCAAAAAATCGCCGATGCCATCATCACGGCGTGTGATGATGTCATTTCTGGTAAGCTGTACCGCGAAGAACACTTTCCTTTAGTTATATGGCAGACGGGATCAGGAACACAGTCCAACATGAATACCAATGAGGTGATCTCCAATCGTGCCATACAGATCTTAGGAGGCACGCTCGGCAGCAAAACCCCTGTTCATCCAAATGACCACGTGAATAAATCGCAAAGCTCAAACGATACTTACCCTACTGCTATGCATATAGCTGTAGCCATGGAACTTAGAGATCGGCTTATGCCTGGTCTAGTAGCTCTGAAAGAAACGCTATCAAACAAGTCGAAAGAGTTCGACAAGATCATTAAGATTGGCAGAACACATCTTATGGACGCAGTGCCGTTAACCTTAGGGCAAGAATTCAGCGGCTATGTAACACAACTTGAGTTTGGAATCCAAAGAGTGTGTGCGTGTCTACCGAGGTTACACTACTTAGCATTGGGGGGTACCGCAGTGGGCACTGGACTTAACACTAGAATCGGATTCGCTGAGAAATGCGCTGAAGAGATTGCTAAACTTACAGGCATCCCGTTCGAGACTGCACCAAACAAATTCGAAGCGCTAGCTGCACACGATGCCATGGTCGAAGTTTCAGGAGCATTGAATACCATTGCAGTTTCACTTATGAAAATTGTTAATGATATTCGCTTGCTGGCCTCTGGTCCGAGGTGTGGTCTTGCGGAGTTACTTTTACCAGAAAATGAGCCAGGATCATCAATCATGCCTGGGAAAGTGAACCCTACGCAATGCGAATCGCTCACAATGATCGCAGCACAAGTGATGGGGAACCACGTGGCCTGTACGGTTGGCGGGAGTAATGGGCACTTCGAGCTCAATGTCTTCAAACCTATGATGGTAGCTAACGTTCTTCGTTCAATCACACTAATCGGCGACGGATGCCAAGCTTTCAACAAAAACTGTGCAGTGGGCATTGAAGCTAATACAAAACAAATAGATAAAATCATGCGTGAGTCTCTTATGCTGGTTACCGCTCTGAACCCTCACATTGGGTATGACAAGGCCGCACAAATTGCGAAGACAGCTCACAAAGAAGGCGGGAACCTCAAGGAAACTGCTATCAAACTTGGTATCCTAACAGCTGAACAATTCGACCAATGGGTTAAACCAGAGAATATGCTTGGACCCAAATAATTCCATTAACTCTAAAATCAAAGCATTTAGGATTATGGAACGTTACGACTCGATAACTAATAAATGAAAATATTTTTCAATGATTGCTCTACGTGAATAATTTTATCAATTTAATTTTAATAATATCAATTAATCTTTAACTGAATAGCATTCGTGGTCACTGGTCAATATTCTTTAATACAATTTTCCCGGCTACAGGGATTTATTCAATTAAAGCTGATAATTTAATTTTAAAAAGTAAAACTGGGTTTGCTAACGAATTGTCAATAGCGTACTTTCTATAACTTAAAATTGTATTATTTTATGCAACTAGCCAATTACATTAATTTAGACTCAGATAATTTTTTACTCTTTCTCTTCCGCTCTTTTATCATTGCTTTACCCGATTATGACTTCTCCCACTAAACTGCGGAATGATGCAAAAAGCATTATACGATCCTTCGTGCCGTCAATCCAAGTTTTATACTCAACTTGACTCAAAACGGTTTTATACTCCGTTTTAACGGCATAATAAAATTTGTGAACACATCCTTATGAAGGAATTTCATGCAGATTTTCAGAGACAAACGCAGACTTTAATTATGCACCGAGATATACATATAATGAGCACAATACACGTTTAAATGTTGCTCCAAAGTTAATATGAACAGTTAACACGCTTTCATTTTGATCCGTTTCGGAAATTAAATCGTACTTTAAATTCAGTAATCCCTTTATGTTCTTTTTGGAAACATGAAATGCGTTTTTCACCTGGAAAATTACGTTGTTTATTATTCGTTTTTACATACATATATACATATGGTCACGTCTATATCCCTTGCGGGGTAGACAGAGCCAACAGTCTCAAATAGACTTATTCGTTTTTAATTTGAAACATAATTTGTACTTTTGCCATGTGAGAGGATAGAGTGAAATAGCATCACTTTAATATTATTTTCTCGGCGCTATAATAGAGAGGTGCCCGGGTTGCGCCATAATCATAACTATATTTCTAAGCTAGATTGGGTATGTCAGGTTTACTAGGTATACTAGTATCGTTTGAACACGTAAAAAAAAGCCTTCATGTAAGTAAGTATTAAAAAACATTTAAATAAGTTTAAAATAACTTGCACATAAGCACAGCTAGTTTAAGACGTGACAAGAAATGTAAAACAAAAAGGACAAAAAAAAACAGTTAGTAAATTAGTTTGTTTACATACATACATTTAGTTAGTTAGTTTGTAAATTTAGAACAGTTTTTTTTAAATTATTAAATAATTAATATTAGTTTATTATTTAATTAGGTATATTTGACGGCCTCTGTGGCGCAGCGGTAGTACGCTTGTCTGTGACACCGGAGGTCCCGGGTTCGAATCCCGGCCAGGGCATGATGAGAAAAGAACTTTCTCTGATTGGCCTGGGTCTTGGATGTTTATCTATATAAGTATTTATTATAAAATACAGTATCGTTGAGTTAGTATCTCGTAACAGAAGTCTCGAACTTACTTCGAGGCTAACGCAATCTGTGTAATTGGTCCCGTATATATTTATTTTTTATTAGAACAGTTCGGAAATTGTAATAGTCACATTTTACTCGTACATATACATAAAGAATACAACTGGAAGTGACCGATGTCTGTACTACGACCTATTTGTGACCAATGTATACATAATTAGGGAGCTTGGTGGTTGATTCGGTAAGATGCACGGTTAAAATGGGCGATGCGCAGAAAGGCACAGGTTCGAATCCCACCTTGGCCATTTTATAATGACTATTTTCGAAGTTATGCAAGTACATTAGTTTCAATCAAGTGAGGTGAGGTGAGGAAAACATCGTGAGAAAGAAAACCTGTAATTCAACGCAGACGAAGTCGTCGGCAGCATCTTGTATACAAAAAAATACTGAACAACATATTCTTGTATTAGAGATATGATGTTCCGTTATAGATACAATGTTCCTTTGTGTTATAAATAGGATGAAAAGAAGACAGTTTATTTACGACAGACCAACAAAACAAAAATTTGTCAACACAAACTGTGTCACGAGGGCAGCGTGTGAGGCCAATAATAAGCCGTCCCTTCTCCCTTCAACTGTTCTGAAATACGTCGGACAAATAGAAAACTTGTCAAGACCTTTCCAACTATTTTCTTCACATAGACATTTATAGGAAATAGACTGGTCATCACGATGATTAATGTAGCACACTTTGAACACAAAGGTGAACAAGTAGACAATACATTAGTTTACCCTTTTTCGGACAGTTTTAATATTTTATTTATATAGTAACTTAAATAAATAAATAACAAACTATATCTCTACTTAAATAAAAAGACAGAAATGCTATCTTGCCATTTTACCTTGTGTCAATAGCCCAAAACTTCATATTATTGATTTTGTTAATAATTATGGCCTTGCCTCCATGAGATCCCTTCTACTGCAAATATTTATTGATCCTAATGACCGCATAATAATGGTGTGAATTACGAGCTAAAGCGAGTTAAAATTATTGGAAACTTAATCTTTCTGTTCAGATTCTATCCTATCTATCCTGGTAATATCTCTATGGCCTGTCCATCCAACATATTCTTTAGGAGAAACAAGAAAGGAAGAAAGAAAAATTTTTTGCGCAAAAGGTGACATTACATTGTTCATAATAATAAAAAAAAAATTACATGATGCGACCAAAATGATTTCCACTTTGTATACTCGTATGCATGTGTATGATAGGTAATCATACAAGGTAGGTACATTAATCATATTTTCATTAATAATTCTGCACCGCTCTTTCAGTTTCGAGATTGTAATCATTGTTTTATATCTTTGATAAAATCATTTTCACAATGGTCATAAAATAATAGTGATAGTTTTGGTTAAGTACAGTATTGTATGAAAAATATTATCACTACTATGCTCCACTGATAGAGCCATTTTTTAGAAAGATTCATGTGTAAATTTGATAACAATCGATACTTTTACGGTGAGAGAAAACACAACGTGGTCACTTTGTGTTAACACCTGACTTACCTTACCAGAATCATAGTCAAAAGTGCATCCCATGACCCGCTGCAGAAAGGTGAGTATGTAACCGCGACTAACGCTAAGAGGAAGAAAAACAGATAAAGTATGAATTTTCCAAGAAATGCCTTGCTGTAGACCAGGTAAGCCTAAAACTTATTTTAAATCTAAATAATATTCATTCTTCCAGTAAAATTGATGAATTTCCCCTCACTAATAGTATAACAAGCAATATTACTCCAAATTCACGCATACGTGACAAATTCAATTACTTTGCTCTGAGCGAGCAAATTTGAGCAAAATCAATATTATCCTCTATCCGATGGTACAGTACATATTGCACAAAATTATTTTCGGAACTTGGAATTCTACTTTTGTGGTCTCTCTACTCCATAAGGAATAAAGACTTGATAAAGGTCTGTATGAAAGTTAGGCAAACATAAAGTACTTATGCAAAATACCCAATAGAATACATTATAAATTTTTATGATGGCCCTTAAATTGGATATAAGTGAGAACTTGAACATCTGCATGTTTTCCGTCCTTCGAAAAATCACACATACGTGACTAAATCCGAACCTCGGCCCTTTGAACATATTGAACTCATACTTCAAAGAGGGAATACTGTGTACGTATATTCATAAATACATATATCACGTAATAATCCCTAACGGAGTAGATAGAGCCATCGAAAAAGAAGAGATAAATGCTCCTGAAAAGTTACTTACATACCTATAGTCACGTATATGCCAACATAAGTATGCCTGTATATATATTACTACTACTTACTCCATATAAAATAAACATACACATTACATTATGTTTTCTCAAATATTTTCGTCAACGTTTAACTCCGTAAGCACGATTGATAACTTTAGCTCAAATTTTATCGGACAGATAACGATAGCAACTCTGACAAACTTTTGTAAAACTTTGTTCGTATCTCCCGAACTCGTTTCCCGGTAATTCGAATACTTTCGACGATATGTCGCGGAAAATTTCATGTATATTGAATAATGTAATAAATAGACTGCGTAATTCACAAAATGTTCCTACAAAGAATGTGCTGATTCGTTATTACGCCGAAAGTTTCAGAATTAATGTTTGTAACTCTTTCACTTTTGCAAAACTTCTAAATACCAACACACCTTGTCGGGAAAAGGCGTAACGTATAAATAAAGGTTGGTAATAAGAGGCAAGTAATAACCGATTTTTGATGATTTGGTACAGAGATAGAATTTGCCCTGAAGAAGAACATAGACTTTTTATTGCGAAGAAGACAACAACGCGGGCGAAGTCACAGGCAAAAGCTAGTACATAATAAATAATATAGTCATACGAATAAGATATTCGTCTCACGTATATCACTTGCAGGGTAGACACAGCCAACAGTCTTGAAAAGACTGAAAGGCCACGTTCAGCTGTATGGCTTTATGATGGAATTGAGATTCAAAAAGTGACAGGTTGCTAGGTCATCGCCTAATAGAACACATGGCTGTCGTAAAAGGCGACTGAAGTATAGGCTCATGAACATGGGATTGATTGTAAAATCTACCTTTCTATCTTTTAGCACACAAGTATGTGGCCATATGTCTGTTCGTACACTATCCGGGTACTCTGGAATGAAAGCCAATCACGAAATGTAGGTGGTAGATTCGCAAAGTTCATGTAAGCTGTCTATAAAGCTGTTAAGGTAGGTGCCCACTTTCGTCTAGGTATATTCTGAACTAGATTTAAATCCAATTACGTGATTGAACGATTTTACTTAATGTTGCATTTCCTATTGTTTAGCAGGACCATAATGGTGATGCATCAGGTGTTCCAGATCTTAGATTCGTCATCAGAAAATGCTCATCATTGTGAACAACTTATGTAAGCTGTCTATAAAGCTGTTAAGGTAGGCACCCACTTTCGTCTATATTCTGAACTAGATTTAAATCCAACTAGTTGATGCCCGCGACTTCAATCACGTGACTGAACGATTTTACTTAATATTGCATTTCCTATTGTTTAGCAGGACCATAATGGTGCTGCTTCAGGTGTTCCAGATCTTAGATTTTTATACGTCATCAGAAAATGCTCATCAGGCTGACTTTTGTTATGGCGTCATTTCTATATTAATTAAAGTATAGCTAAGCTGGAACATCATGGGTCTCCATCGAGAATTCTAGATTTTAAAATAATTTATAGCCTGTATGTTCTCCAAGCCTAATAGCTTTATAACAAAAAAGTTTCATTCCATATTGTATAGTAACTCCGGCGATAAGCTTGTACAAACAAACAGAATTCTTTGTATAAAACTGTTTCTTCATCTACACCTACTCCCATTGTAATCTAATTCAATCGTTTCCGTAACGAATTCCTTGTGTTTATGGGCAAACACCTTTAGAGCCCACCATAGAAGGCATGTTGATGTGGTCTGCTGGCATCTGCGGCAAGTTTTGACGGTTATTTCATTAAACTTTTCGCTTAAACCCCTTTCATGCCGCTTCCTGTGTCTATCACGTGGCGGCTATGATTGGTCGTGATCGGCAAACGATATGCTGTTTTATTTTCTGCATGCGAGAGACTAAAGTTCTAAAACAATGTAGCTTGGACCCAAAAATGCCTGTCATACTAAATTGATTTTACGTCGGCTTGGTTTTATCGTATTATTTCGTGAAACATTCTGTTTGTTGATATTTTTAAGTGGGATTCGTTCGCATCAAAACATTTGTCTTATATTAACTTATATACATATACGGTGTAGACAGAGCCACCAGAACGTGGCCACGTTCAGCTAGGTGGCTTAGTGATAAAATTAAAATTCATTAAAAGGTACAATATAAATACATTCAGGCATTTTCTTCTGTACGGGACTCGATTCCATTAATACGATAATAACTCTCATGCTTTACTCACTTTCACGATGTAAACTTTAAAGCAGTGTTACACTGTTAATAGGCGAATTTAATACTCTAATTTAAAAGCGATTGTTTTAAACTAAAGGTTTAATTCGGATCTTTTTTAATAAAAGCATTAATAAAATCAATGTCATCACTACACATCATAAAGTTAAGAGCCCTATTTTCTGTGTCTGCGCTAATTTCGAGAAGTTGTGGACGGATTTTGTTCTTGTTTGAAATATTGGAAAGACGTATTTTCTGAGGAATGTTCATATCTGTAAATGCTTCCCGTGCGAATTCGTGACGGGTCAGTATTTATTCATATCGATAAATAAAGAAGCTAGTGTTTAGTCCAAATACTAAAACCGAACATAAAAATAGGCTGCGTTACTTCAATAGGTTTCTGGTCATGAAGTGAATGGAAGACGGCAAGTGTCTAGTCTAAAGATTAAACACTCTCAGGGCTTTGCATTACAGAAACATTGTAATAGGTGGACCCCAAGCTCCACACATAATTCTGGCGTTTTGTTCCTCCTACAAAACCTTTTAAGCTTTTATCAGACATGACATTATGCTTTATCGAGAATTGTGAATAATCCTGTTATTGTCAAAAAGAAATTGCAAAATGAGCAAGGCCAGGCACTGATTTTATACTCTTTTTTGATTGATAATTTCCAGAAAATTCTATTACGACGACAATATGAAACGAAATCATATTCCCATTTTTTTAATTACTAAAAACCTATTCAATAAAACTTTTTGTAGAAAAACTTTTACAGACAAAAGCTTTTAATGTAAAACTGTTACCATTGAAAGTTTTCCGTTCCGTTACCGCAAACTTTGAATCTGTCGAAAACGAATGCTCTCAACACAAAACATCGAAACTGCAGATGACAAGCCCATTTCACACTCACATTACATCTAAATTACTTACGAAATAACAAGTAAATAAATTCGATTTAAGTAGATTTTTGCCAAAACAGTGAAATTTCCCTTCCTTTATATAGATGTCGTAGCACTAAAAGGCTAAAACACTAACAACTTGTACATCGAAAATTGGCAAATACTTACAAACTAGTCGTAAACTCCGGATTTATCATTGTAGCCGATCGCGATAACTAATCTATTCTACAGTTTGTCACATTTTCGCTTTTGAAACTATCAGCTAAATGTGATCAACCAGAATGTTGGATGATCTCCCCAATAAACAAGGAATTTGTGGTAATAGTCTAGAAAAATTGTCCATATAGCTTTATTTCTGTAATTCAATTACGTTTATATTTTCAGTGCATAGCAAAACCACAGCATGTTCACATATGATGCGGTTTTACAGTTTCAACAAAATGAAGTAAATATTTCAATGTAATCTGAGTTTAACAAACCAAAAGGTACTTATTACTGTATATAAATCGGCACATTCTTAATTTATTAAGGCCCCACGTACAGCTTGCTCTAATGAGAATAATCCCTTCTTCGAATAGACGTCACGTTTAGATGAGTTTTGTAAATCGATAAGTGTAATTGAATCAAAGACCCATAGAAACTCATTCCAGAGAGAAAAGCAACCAAAAACAATATATAAAGAGCGTACAAGTAACTTAATACTTGCTTCAATCTGGGGCCTCAGCCATTCAATTAGGTAATCTGATTGGTAGATAAACCTTAAGACGATTTCTGGGTCCTTTTAAAAGATCAAGATATTCGGGAGATCCTTTTAACGCAATGGAAAAATGTGTTCCGATTTACGCCATTTTGTTTTACTGTTTTTTGTAAAAGATTACGTTGCAATGTAGGTTAGTGAGAGATTACGCTAAAAAAAGGTGTTTAGGTCAAATACAAATCTAAAATACTTAAATGATAGCAAAAATAGATGTATATTAATTAGTATATAATTAGTTGGCCACATTTAGATATGGTAGTAGGTATTTGAACCTGTTCCCCCACATGCATTACTTGCATTTTATCCGAGCACCTTAACCGTTCGACCACCGGCGCGGTAGTATTTACCAAATATTCTGCCCAATTTGATTTATAGTTCTATCCATATTCGGGCCATTTCTATTATGATCGATGTCCTACGCGGGTGTCCCCAAATAATATTACTTTTATCAGCATGACGGATTGTTATGGCCGACAAGTTGTATGGACTTTTGGTATGGTAAAGTTATAGTACACTAGCTTCCGCCCGCAACTTCGTCCGCGTGGTGTTTTTCGATAACAAGTACGCCTTCCTCAGAGTAGACTCTATCACTGTACCAAATTTCATCAAAATCTTTTCAGTAATTTAGATGTGAAAGTTCCTCGTCCTGAATTTTTATTGTTTAAGAAAATTTTAACAGCATGATAAATATAAATGTTATAAAATAAGTACCTAACTTGTAAACAGCTTTTCATAAAAACAATGAGAAGGAAAGAGTGGTGAAAAATTTACTCTCCCATACAAATTAGATGATCAGTATCGATCTTACTTCTTTGTATGGGAAAATAAATAAAACTTTTTTCTACATAAATATTTATTTTAAAGGAAACCTACTCCGTTTCATCGTCCAAACATGTCGTGAAATTTTCTTAAACCAAATAAAAATTCACGCTGTAGGTATTTAGTTCGCCGTTTCTTCTTCCTCCTGGATTTAGTCCCGGTTGCATCCTCATCACTCTGGAGAAGATCCCGGTGTATGCCTTTGACCATGTATCCTGTTTTGGATGTGTCTGTCTGTATATAGGTATATGACGTCTCTATATCCTGTTTGGCTGACCATTGGCTATATCTACCTAATAAGGTAGATATGGTCTACAGATGGTCTACAGATTAAACATCATCAATAAATAGTGACAGACTGACAAGAAACAAAAAAAGTAAAGTTGATTATTCAAAAGAGGTTTGAAAACGATTACCATCATCCATTTTGTACTGAATATATTGAAATTATCATAATTTCAATCTTTCGATATTTCATGAGGCTTTCAACGATTTATTCTTAGCTTTAACGGCTTCAGTACCAAGAGACACCAGTTACAAAAGCTTATAAAGAAGAGTAGATTGTACCTACTTACATACATATTAAATGTATGTATGTAAGTCTTTTTACGCCACAAGGGATACAGACGGGCCAACAGACTCTGCAGCAGCACTGACAGGTTGCTGGCCCATATCCTAAAAGAGGAATCCTATGTTTATAAGCCTATACCTTAGTCGCCTTTTACGACATCCACTTTTTTCCTATTGGTGCTATGGAATATATAGAACCATATCGTCCATTTGTCGACATTACATAAAATAAAATTTATCTCATAAACTTGGGATTCTTAGACTTTATAAACTTGAGAATGCTGCCTAACTAGCAACCGGACACCCATAAGAATCTTATTAATTCCATTATTAATTAAGCCCTCCAAGGCGCTGAGGAAGATGAATGACTCCTTCATTTACTTGTCTAAATGTGTACCAAAAAGAATAAAATTTTAATAAATTCACTGGTACCCCATGAAGGAATAAGTAATAATAAGGCTCCTAGGAAACTTAGTAACAAGATCATCTATAAATCTCATAGTTCTAACGTTTACATCTTCCAAATAGGTGTTTTGATTGGAAACTGTTTTGCAGGGCATTCGACTTCGACTGAGCAATATCGAAGTGCAATTAAACGTCTCCCGGCGCGAAATTATTTCCGACAAGAAGCTTGTAACCATGAAAGAATATATAAATTTAAAATTTTGTTTATTTCAAATTACTTCTAATTACCTCTTAACTCGGACTTATAGCACAAGTCTCAAGTCTTACATTGGGACAAGCTCAATACAAATTCAATTTCAATTAAAACTCCACTCGGTTCTTACTCCTTGGCTTCCTGTGAGAAATCACGTTTTGATCTGTATCGGAATGAACGCTTTCTTGTGTTTAGAAAAGTTATCTAGGACCTAGATTAAGTACTTATATAGATTCCTACATATTTAATTCTTTAGGTATCTGTATGCACCAGATTTAGGTATATGCAAATTATTTCGTACTCTTTGGATGCATGAGTAAGTACCTAAACCAATCTACTTACAATACCTAAGCGATTTTATTTCAAATTATGCCAAACGCTATTTGCTCGTGCCTTATAACGTGGAAATTTTCGTAAATTAGTTTTTTATATCTTTAGGTTAAACTTAAATAGGTACGTACCTACTTAAAATCTTAACTCAATTTAAAATATGAATGGAAAAGTTTTCATTGTTAACAAAAACATTTATGTAAAAGATTTGGATGAAACTATGAGTAACATGCATACATATGGTCACGCCTTTATCCCTTGTGGGGTAGACAGAGCCAACAGTCTTGAAAAGACTGAAAACACTACTTAGATTGAACTGAGATCTAAATAGTGACAGGTTGCTAGTCCATCGCCTAAAAAAAGAATCCCACATTTGTAAGCCTATCCCTTAGTCGCCTTTTACAACATCCATGGGAAAGAAATGGAGTGGTCCTATTCTTTTTTGTATTTTTGCCGGGAACCACATGGCACGAGTAACAAAGCTTACCTATACCTACATCCTACCCTATACACGCCAGCGACACAGCTTCAATACGTAAAAATACAGCTTACATGGCTTACATCTAAATATATGCATTAGTTACTAAAATTCAATTTACTGAAAATGTAGTTTTTTTACAGCTTTGTTAGCTGTAATTCTAGTTAGATTCTATAATTTCTTATTCCAGAAAATAAAACGGTAAACACCATACAAACAATGTGAATATTGTCGGTTAATTAACATTACGCTAAACGCGCATCAAAACTAGTTAATCAACGATATGGCGGGAAAGCCAAACCTCATCTTGCTGCCATATTTGTTGTTTGAAATTGGAAATTTGAAATTGGAATTTGGGTGTTTATTTACAGAATAAATATGTAATGAGTTGCAGAAATTATTATAATATCGATCTATCTATGAAGCAATAAATATAAATATAATAAGTACGTCCGTAAGTAAGTCCTTACCATTAACTGAACTTAAAGTGCCGTGTGGTTTCCGGCACCTTAGAATAGGACCACTGCCTCTATTTACTATTGATGTCGTAAAAGGCGACATAGGGAATAGGTACTCATTCATCCATGCTGACCTGGTGGCAAAGAAAAAATAATGAGTGCCAGCTGTTTCTCTCCCGTGCAGATTATAAAAATCAAGAAAATAAACTTGGAATTCTTATTTTATGCGATGGATTAGAAACCTGTCACTATTTGAATGTTTCTTTGGTCCCGCGAGGACTCAGGGACAAATTGCAACGTGGGTAGAATCCATTATCGTATGCCACTGTCATAGTTTGTAATAAGTCAAAGTCAAATCGGACAAAAACTAAATCTAGTAGGTTCTTGACAGAAGTTCTTGACTTCTCTGTGAGAAAAAAATAAAATTTATTTATTCATTCTGTTAATTTTAACTTGATTGTTTAAAAAAGACGCAACTAGTTCTTTCAATAAAGAATTTATTTAACTTAACATACACTATGTCCTTCATTTTAAGACAGTTTACCCGTAAGGTTAGTACAAGCAAAAATTTTTACTTATCATCTATTTACATTCTAAACTCACGAATATTGGTTGTAATTCAGATTTTGATCAACAGGTCCTTGCGCCGGCTATTTCTACAACTAGCAAATTTAATTTCTCTACCAGTAAGTGCATATTAATATTTTTAAAGACAAAATTATCATTATATAACCTATAAACTTTTTGTAAATAGAAGATGTACCTACCACATCCTAATTAGTGCGAGAATTCCCTACAGAACCTGTAGATACGAACATGTAGTATACAGGTTCGTTTTCAAATAAAAGTTCTATTTCTTTTTTACATATACCAATATTTAATTTTTATTTTCCAGCCAGTACAGCACTAGCTCCAAGGATCCAGAAACCAGCACCAGACTTTGCCGCCACAGCCGTTGTAAACGGCGAGTTCAACAAATTGAAGCTCTCTGACTACAGTGGGAAATATGTGGTTCTCTTCTTCTATCCTTTGGACTTGTAAGTAATAAATGTAAAATGAGATATTGTATTTTTTTAATTCTACAACTGGTATATTAAAATTTTCAAAAAACATCCACCTAAACTTTGTCAAAATCCAATAATTTCATTAAACTCTCATTAAACCCTCGTATCAGATATACATAACAATATGAATATGGTAAATGTAGTTTTTAAATTATGTATTTTACCAATTCAAGAAGACATTGTTAAATTTGGAGAATCAGTAGGTTTGACATTTCATACCTATTATTTGTTTTTTTTTATTTTAAATATCAATCTTGTCTGATATACACATAAAACTACCCTTATAAGAAATAAATAACAATGTGAAGATGGTAAATGTAGTTATTTAAACGTAACAATTTATCCATATCATATTGATATGTGAGTTGTGGAGGTTTGACAATTCATACCTTTACTTTCTTTTTTATTTTAAATGTCAATTGTAAACTATATTCATTTTTAACTTTTCAGCACATTTGTCTGCCCGACTGAGCTCATAGCATTCAGCGACAAAGCCAGGGAGTTTGAGAACATTGACTGTCAAGTGATTGGTGTCTCTACGGACTCTGAGTTCAGCCATCTTGCTTGGATCAATACACCTAGAAAGGTAGTAATTAACTTTTGTCAAATTTTACATTTAATTCAAATAGCTTAAAATTGGATTCAATAATACATTAGAAATATAAATCTTTATCTGTGTCCAAGATACCTTTAAGTAATAAAATTGTTTGCATTAAAAAAATATATATATTGAAAATTTTCTCAAGCTTGAGCTGTAGAATATACATCTAAAATTTTATGAACTAACAGGCTACCTAAGAAAGAATACAAAGAAACTTAAGACAGTTTTGAAACTTAACAACCTAGATAATATTTAGTTCAAAGCATCATAAGTAAATTTATATTGCAGGATGGTGGTCTAGGAAAACTGGATATTCCATTGTTGGCTGACTACAAGAAGACCATATCACAGGACTATGATGTACTGCTTGACGATGGATTTGCCCTACGAGGTAACATTTTCCACCATGCTCCAGAGCAATTGCCTGCTTTAGTTAATTCATGTATCCAAATGGATTCATCGTTATACTGGCAGTAGTTCCGGTTGCATCTTCACCTGAAAAGTGGAACCAAACTTTTAGTCCACATTGAGTTGCTTTGCTTAAACTTAAACCAAAATTCCCTAGTTTATAACCCTTTCTATACTATAAACTTTACCAATCGGCGAGAAAAGAAAGAGCACTACATTTTACTTTTTTATTTGGCCAGTGTCTAATCACAAATGTTGACAAGGCAAAAATGTCATCTTCTCACTCTTACTGTTAACTTCAAAAATTGAGAAAGAATGATAAGCTAAATCATATTCTGTATATAACTCCAGTATGTGTTATAAATTTATTTCAGGTCTATTCATCATTGACAAGAAGGGAATCCTGAGGCACATGTCAGTCAATGACCTGCCGGTCGGAAGGTCTGTTGACGAGACCTTGAGGCTGGTTAAGGCGTTCCAATTTGCTGATAAACACGGTGAAGGTTTGTAGAAAGAAATTTATGTATAACGTATGAATATTGTCATATAAAAAAGTTTTTTAAAACATCAAAAGTTAAGTAAGTGTAAAGGGGCCCAACAGAAATGCATTGCCTACTTATGTACTGGATTAAATATTTTATCTTTTCTTGATAGAATGACAGTTACTTTTTAGTACCATTTTAGCCATTCCCTGAAGCATATTGAACTTGAAATGAATCAGTCAATCGGAAATAAACGCTTTGTGTTTTAATAAATTTACCAGGGGGCATTTATATGTATGTCGTAAAATTCGCGATCAAAGTGAAAGCGAAATAAGTTTCTTCAAGTTAGTTCCAAGGACGTTTCCACAAATATCAGCGCCAGAAAAAATATAGTCACCATTTTGGCATCGGCACTGAAATGCAGTATACATTATAGGTCGGCGTGCGAATCTCTATTTATATTTCTTTTTCTATTTCAGTATGCCCAGCAAACTGGAATCCGGACAATAATGCTGACACAATCAAACCCAACCCGAAGGAAAGCAAGGAATACTTCAAAAAAGCTAATTAAGAAAGTAAACATAGTTTCAAATTAAGTTTATAGTTTACAGAGTTCTTTACTGTTGTGCAACTGTTTTTACAAAATATTTAGCATTTATTGTGCAATATTATTCACTTTCAAAAAGTTCCGTTTAAAGTAATTGTTTTATTACATTAAACGCATTTACTGTATCACAAACTTTATCGTGAATTGTTTAATTTAGTTTTACTCTTTCGATGTCTCTACAAATAGCTGTTATTTTTCTTTGTTATTACATCCTACTACTATTATAAAGGCGAAAGTTTGTATGGATGTTTGTTACTCTTTCACGCAAAAACTACTGAACCGATTACCATGAAATTTGGTATGTAGGTAGCTGAAGACCCAGAATAACACATAGGCTACTTTTTATCCCAGAGTTCCCGCGGGATTGATAGGGTTTCCATGCGGACGAAGTCGCGGGCGGCCTCTAGTTAAATACATATTTGTTTGTTTAGAAGGCTATGTAGTCAATCTTCCACAATACGGGGGGATAAAAATATTTGTAATTCATACTAAGTTTAAGAGCTTTCCAGATATGTAATTTTTAGGAAGAAGTAATATGTATGTATCTAATTGTGTTTTCGCAAGACCCCTTCGCCAAGTAGTTTTTTACACTGCGATTATTTCTAAGAGTGATAAACATTATCTAACTTTAGATCTTATAAAGCTATCCATGCATGGTTCATGGATAGTCTTATGAAATAGATTCATCACTTTTTTATATATAACTTACCTAGAATAACTGATACAAGCCTTTAATATAGAATGTATATTAAAGGCTTGTATCTGTTGTTTGAGGCATGTATAGGTAATATTATTGTGATATTTTCAATATGTTTGCCAGAATAAAGTAAATTCCGTTTATTTGTGAGTTTTATTGCTTCAATCCTGTTGTATTGGGAAATATTATTAGAAAAGCTGTTATTCTAATATAGAATAATTTAACCAATATGTGCCAAAGCCATCAATAATGCTAATCAATGGTTACCTAAGAAGTATTAACCTCTTTATTTCATCTTTCCTTTCGTCTCTCCTTCGCTGTGCTTCAGGGCCCGGGTCCTTCTTCGATATTTTTTTTTTCCACTTTATCCATTTCACTGTTGACCATGTTACATAGAGATAAAAATATGAATAAATGTATTTATTGGTATAACGAAAATGGGATTTTTTTTGGGCATCTTCCCAATTCCATAAGAGCTCCGGACTAATGGGTCTACTTAGTAAGGTTTCATACAGAGAAAACGATAAATAAGTCTCAAATTATTCCGAATTTTATGGGTTAAATTTTAAACTTACTATACCGTTCCGCCGCATGCATTATCGTCTGAACATGCCCTTATGAGTCTGTGATTCGTTTAAAAATCATAGGTAAAGGGCTCATACAATAAAAAATAATTCTGAGTATTATTAAAATTTAATAATATCATTAAATGATTAAGTTTTAATAAGATTTAAGTTAAACTTGACTAAATGTACATAACAGAAATCATTTTGATTTTAAGAGTATAAAATATATATTATCATTATCAATTCCTGTAATCGTAACAGCCTACACTTTTACAGGAAAAATAGGGTTAAATATACATAATGTGATTAAGATTGAAAAAATGCATATCATTATATTAAACATAAAGGCTATTCAGTCTTTCTCTTAAACAAATCATACTTATCACAACATTTATGACTTACTTACTAAGAATACATAAAATCTTTGTATGTTAACAGATTATAAGTATATAGAAGTCTGCTACCATGATTTGCAATCACACAGATTGAGCTAGCCTCATAGTAGGTCAGTTTTCTGATGTGGCTATGCAATATCATAAACAAAGCATGAGATTATATGGATAAGATATGGACCAGTAAACTTCATCTACTAAGAAGTAAATAGGGTAGGGTTTGATTTGTATATTCCTTAATATATCAATAGATAAGGCAAATTCGCCGTGTGGTTCCCGGCACAAATAAAAAAAAGAATAGGACCACACCATCTCTTTACCATGGATGTCGTAAAAGACGACTAAGGGATAGGCCTACAAACTTGGGATTCTTCTTTTAGGCGATGGGCTAGCAGCAACCTGTAACTATTTGAATCTCAATTCCATCTTAAAGCCAAACAGCTGAACGTAGCCTATTAGTCATTACAAGACTGTTGGCTCTGTCTACCCCGCAAAGGATATAGACGTTATTATATGTATGTATAAGGTAAATTTCTACAAGTTAGTTAAAAACTATTGCAAATGTAAACTGGATTTCTGAATATCTTTTACAATGCATTTGCTCGATTTTTTATTAATTTTATAACAGCACATTTAAATTAGGTTAATAATAGCCTATTTTATTGTAAACTAATAAATGTTAAATTTATCAGCTGCTGTGATAATATACAGCCTGCATATAACTATAAAGGCCATTTGAGAAGTGGTTGCATTAGAATCTTTGATACTCCTGATAATGAAGTTATTTAGTAAGATTTTAATGCTTGTTATTACCATACAACACTAAATTAGCAAGCTGCAAGCTGAAGCAAGCATTTACAGCCCAATTTCTTTAGGTACTTACTGAAATAAAGGATATCAATCTTGATAGATTAGATAGGTCTTTTTGTTGCAAATACATTTATGAAATAAATTATGGTTGGTTCATAACATTATATCTGGTATTTCTTTTTGCTTTATCGTCTAATGGCTATTAATTAATTTAAAATGTATTTTTCTACATGAAGATGTGTCAAAATTGCATGACCATCAGAACCAACCTAAAAAAATATAAACCTAATTGCTTTTGGTACCACTACGAGTACATAGTGCTCCTTTGTAAACAGTAATAAAATAAAATCAAAGCCACTTCTCATTTACAGGCCTTTACTTGAATACTAAAAGCTATCATACTGTTATAACGGATCATCATCCGAATCCAATTCATCTGAAGAGTCATCTTCACAACTTGAATCACTACTTGTATCGGAACTAGAATCCGAACAATCTGAAGACCTACTTGAATCTGAAGTTTCATGACTCTCTTCCACATACGCATTATTCCTCTTTGGTAAAAGCGACATAGATGCCATTTTTAATGCCATTTTATTCTCCATTATCTCTATTTCGTCCTGCTGCACCATTTCAGCTGCAGATTCTAATTCCTCCAATTCTAGGTCAAGATCATTCTTTGCAATTTCCAAATTGGCTATATTATTGCACAATTCATCTAACTCGTCACTTCTGCATTTCTGTAGAAATATTAAATAATCTTTTATATATAATTGGTTAAGGATATATCGTGCGTCGTTACTTGAATTAAACATTTGATGTATTTCTATTAAACTTTTAATTATAAACTTCTTGCCTTTACGAAACAATGATACAAGATCATTTTTCACTTTGTTGCACAGTTCAAAGTTTCTGAAAATTGGATATATCAATGCCCTCCTGTAACAAGCTACTAGTGTTTCTCTTACGTCATTGAAGACACAAAACCAACTCAGTGTTGATGATAACTTATTAATGGTCCAGCTAGACTCTACAGTACTATCATTCAAAGTTGTTCTCTTATCATAGCAATACCCATACAGAATATCCACTAACCCAAACAAAACTTGGTTGTACTCTTTATTATTCAACAAGAAATTCTTATTTGGCAATTCTTTCAATACTCCAACTTCATCCTCACTGAAATCTGATTCCACATTAAAGCCAGAAGAATCCCAAAATGGCTCAGATGACACATATGGACTTATAAGTTCATCATCAAAAAAATCTGCTAAATAATGATCTGATGAAAACTTGTTGTCTTCATACTCCTTTCTCAACTTATTTCGCTCATCCACAGAGACCTGCTCTGGCATTCTTAATTCAAATATCTGAGGAAATTCATTACCAATGCCATGAAATTGTGTCGTCAATTTATTAGCAAAGCCATAGCCAAAAGAATCAGTTGATTCATGGTTTTCGTTTTCATCGAAGGTTATTCCATCTTCTTCGAGCATCTCAACTAAACTGGGGTTGATGTCTGGTATATCCCGAGGGGCTAGAAGGCTGGTTATCATATCCAAGTTTTCGAAATACTCGCCTGGAGTTTCCTTAACAAATGTGAGGTTAAAATCTCCAGAATCGCATACATACGAGCCTTTTGAGCGATCATTGTCGAGAATTCGCCCCGGTAAATGCAGCCTCAAGAAGTATGGACTAGACACAAACAGGAAATTTTCTCCATCTACATCAATTTCAGTATCGCCAATATTGGTATAGGGCGCGTGAACGCTGATATAAACATTATTATCGTCCTGAGTTAGTTTGAATCGCGGCGTAAGCATGGTGATATTAAGTTGGTATTCAAAATAACCTCACAACATAAGAAGATAAATTTACCTTCGTTGATGTGAATTACTTGAAAAGCACAATTATATACACAAATAAAGTAAAAATGTGCTACTTTGTTATAAAATTCTTCATTAATTCACAGCTTAATCGACTTAAATAACCCAAGCATTGTCCATATTTTCACTCACAAATTTTCTCATTTTGACATTGACAGTGATTAGCAGTGTTGTCAACCCCAACCCGAGCTTTATAATATTGAAATAACCTGTTTCTTTTGAAATCTAAACCAACAAAGTTCAAGACGTTGCGGTCAGTGTTTTTGGTCGTACATATATACATAGTACATTTCATCATCATCATCATTTCAGCGGTCCACTGTTGAATATGGGCCTGCCCCTCCCACATCCACCTAGCTTTCTCCGCGGACTTTATCATCATCCAGATGATTCATCCATCCAATCGCGGGGACCGTCCAACGCTGCATAGATTTCGAGGTCAAAATTGAAAACTAATATGGCATAGATAAAACTTTGTAGATAAAACTTAGTGATTGGAAAAAAATCTCATAAGTTTTATTTTATATTTTAAAATAAGATCTACCTACTCAACCAAAGAATAATGAGAGGCCTGGGTTGTGCAAGATCGAATGTAAATGCAGCTATAGAAAACCTATTTAAACTTAGGTATTTCCGAAGACTATACCTTACATTACAAACAAACAACAATCAATGCTTTTTATTAAAATTATTATAATAAAAAGTGTGGCGACATCTATACGCCACAAGTCACAAAAATAAAATCGCACTGTTTTTGACTAAAAGCGTTTTTAGTCAAAAACAGCGAAAGATTCCACGGATTGGAGCATATATACAACCTCCGACACAACATCTTCTGAGCCGCAGTTCCCCAGGTATAACACCCAGCTAGGTGGAAGATCTTTCATTTGGTCGAGCCAAGCATCGCTCCCGCTACACAAACATATCTACATATATACATACATACATATGGTCACGTCTATATCCCTTGCGGGGTAGACAGAGCCAACAGTCTTGAAAAGACTATCATATCTACAAATATGGCTAATATAACATTGGTTTATGCAAATTCTTGAATCGAATCTCAGAAGTGTTACCTCACACTTATGAGATTCGTTTCAAGACTTACAAACGACTGACTAATTTAACCTGCTGAATTTGTAAGTAAACTATTTTTGGAATCCTTAATAATATTATCTAAATAGGTACCTAGTACCACACGCAAAGTTTTTCAATTCCAGTAATAGAAACAAGACGTATGGTTTTTCTGTTTATACGTTTTTGGATTTTTACCATTGTAATGAAATAATTTTGATGAATTCTAAAAGCTGTAACACAGAACATTCCATTATTTTCATTATAACTGTATCGCGTTCGATCCTTACCATTTTTAAGTTGGCTTTATACTTTTGGTCGCACACCTTACCATTTTAAAGTTGGTTAATTATTTGTTCAGGTTTTTTTTGCGTTTTCATATTAATAAAATTTGGCAACCCATCCACCTACGCAATTTGACTTTGACAGATAACACAGAACCAAGTCAAGGTTTGCAATTTTCGTGCAATTTTAAATTTTCTTGCCGAATTGATTGTCAACATTATCAAATTAGTGAATACAGAAAGGATTCATCTCATTTTACCTACATGATACTAATGAAACAATTTTATTTTCATGTGCTCTATTTTTGTGCAATAAACATTTCTGTACAGTGATATTTTTGATCAGCAATGCCCGTGGGCAGAAAGCGGTGGAACCTTCATGGTACGTATTCTTACATTTTTATTCAAAAAATTGACCTAAATTCATGTATTAAGTCGTACGTAACATTAATATCTCATAATAAACTGTTCTTTCGTAAGCGATGTGTATTATAATAGTTCTAATTTGATATTGTCACACATGAAAATTTAGTGCAGCCTTGTAAGTGCCTGCCTATCCTTTCTTTTTTGATTTACGAATACGAATCTACCGACCCTAGGTCCCAAAGCATAGCACCAGAGGACGGAACTGAAAAGTGGTGAGACTAATGAGAGTGTAACATAGTTTTGAAGTTTTCACTGTGACCATATGAATAATAATGTACCTTCTTTAAATGTGATTTTAAGTTGAACGAAATTCTGTGAGGTAAGTTGAACTATAATTTGAAATCATGATTCAGTTTGAGTTGAGGCTGAAGGAAATAGATTATAGTTGTTCCATGTCTTTACTATGTCTTAATACTTACTACCTCAAGGAGGCTGCAACTATGGGAATTAAAAGAGGATAGTAGATAACAATAAGAACTACAAATATCTTATATTAAACCCGACCTTTTTTTCTGACATACTATACCTTTTTACTTTCCTTGCATTTATTTAAAAAAACATCCATTTAAAACACATTCATAACTCACTTCATGCAAGCTTGCCAGTTTAGGGTACTCTTGGCCTGACCTTTAACCTGGGAACTAGTACTTTTTAAAACTGTTTCCTCTTCAGATGGACCACAAGGATCTCTGCGAAGACTTCGCAATCAGCTGGCCGAGGATGGGTGCGCAGAATCACAGGTTGTTCTGGCTAAACAACTCTTGGAAGAAAAATGTGGTAGGTTCCTTATTGTTTCTGTTCATTAACAAATACAATCAGGGTCTTCAATTAATGTTAAAACAATAACCAAAAATACATTCTTGTTTTTGATAATTTTTGGTTTCACAACACTGGTTGACGTCTAAGAAATTACTTAAAACTATTTACGTTTACAGCCTCCAAACTGTCAGGGCAGAATCAGCGGCAACAAACTGTACTGAGGCATTTAATAACATCAAATGATCTATACAAAGATACACAGTTTTAATTACCACCTGGCAGGCAGAATTCATTGTTTAACACATACATACATACATATGATCACGTCTATATCCCTAGCGGGGTAGACAGGGCCACCAGTCTTGAAAAGACTGATAGGCCACGCTCAACTGTTTGGCTTGGTGATAGAATTGAGATTCAAATAGTGACAGGTTGCTAGCCCATCGCCTAGAGGGGAATCTCAAGTTAAGCCTATCCCTTAGTCGCCTTTTACGACATCTGTGGAAAAGAGATGGAGTGGTCCTATTCTTTTTTGGAATGGTGCCGGAACCACACGGCACTTTACATATACTTCATTGTTTAAATTTAAAAAAATATATTTCAAAGGGCAAAAAAGAATAAAACTTAAAAAAAAATATTTTTTATTTTCAGAACTTGAAGCAGACAAAATATCAAATTTTAAACAAGCATTAGATTGGTTGATATGTGCCACTGAGCAGGCTCACCCTGAGGCCAGGAGGATGTTGAGAAGGTAACAGTTTGAATACTTTTAATCTTTCGCTTTGCATGATTATTATTGTACGCAAATGGAAATTAATGTAAGCATACAATTTTTTAATGACATTTTGACTGGGTGGCACTGACAATATAAACTATAATAATATATAGGATAATTATTATCCCAATATGTATATAGGTGTGAAGCTAGCCTTGGGATGCAGCTAGTATTAAATAAAATATTGGGGGTATATATAGAAATATGGGAGGTAATATATGTAGGATTATACTAGCTACATAGCTATTAAGCCAGGGCAAAATAAGGATATATATTTATGTATGTGCCTTTATTTTTCGATATATTAAACTAGTAGTACTTTTATTTGTGTGAAGTACACTGGTCACTTTATAAATATGTAGCGTATTCAAAGATTCATCTTTAAGCTTCTTTGAAATAGTGAACTATGAAGGGAGTTTTAAGTTCCTGTGCGTTATTTAAGTGCATCACAGAGTTCTGGTAGCCGTTTTGAAGAAAAGATTCTTTTCTTTTCTCATTTTTGAAAACCTATAAAAAATGTTACTACTGGCCACTCATACTTTCTAAACGTCAATTGTCAAGAAATATCACAGTGATACTTCGATCCTTTCAAACACAAATGGGTGGCGTGTTTGTATCTTAAAAACATCCACAATTTTCAAGAGAAATACGCCGTTAGCCGTAAAAGCGACTGCATGAGGTAATGTTGTGACTGTGACATACCATTGTATGTAAACAAACATAATGATCGGTTCTTAGTATTGTGTTGAGGTGGTCGTGAGTGTGCGGTTTGTTCAGCATTCGAAATGAATGCGGTTGTGGATGATTTTTCTCTGTGGAAGACTAAGTTTGATCTGGTGACAGAGGAATTGCGACGTGCTGTGTAAGATGTCTGTCCGAATTACATTTTAGATAGAAATACGTTTAGTGACTTTTTACTACATCGCTCTTGAATAGTGGTAATAATTGGGATGGAAACGTTAAGGGATGTTTAGATTTTATTACCTGGCGGAAGATCTTCCCTTCCTTTAATGGCGGTTGAGCCGAATCATCGCTCTCGCTACATACCCATAAGTTCAAGACCTTGTTGTTATCATAGTTTATTGTTGTAAAATAGGAATTTGATGAATCTTATACATTCAGATTGTAATTGTTTTTTTAATTTTAATTTTTACCATGCCTACAAAAGTCAAAAGGCTTTATTTTTGCAAATGTACCGGAACTAGCATACCTATCCACAGAAGTCCAACTATGTGGATCTGTTATTTTTTACCGCCTTTAAAAAAAAGAATTTCTCCATTAAACCATATTTCTCAAGTTTATCAGTGGTTGTCTACCTATGTGCTAACCTTTAATAATAAGTTTTGGAATACCTAATCTACCTAATCCATAATATGTTAATCCGGTTTATTTTCAATAACTAACTACATCCATACATTTAATCACGTCTATATTCCTTACAAGGTAGACAGTGCCAACCGTCTTGAAAAGCCTCAAAGGTCATGTTCAGCCTGTTTTCTTGACACAGTTGTTAGGCTTAATTATGAAATTTAAATTCAAATATAGATAAAGAATAATCCCAAGTTAATTACCCTTTCCACAATTCCTATCTATCGAATTCGAAAGACGTGAATCCGGTTCAAAAATTTTTCGGTTTCACCAGGTGCATCCGGAGCGGCGTGATAGACGAGGACAGCGCGGCCATCGTCCGCGCCAAGTCGTGCCTGGCCGCCAGCCGCCAGGAGACAGTCGCCAGGAAGGCTGCGCGGGACCTTTTTGCTAGGTAATTGTTATTTAATTGTTTTTGTCAGACATACTTAGGTTATAAATAGGTTGGTGTATATTAGAATACAAATTAGCTTGTGAAGCAGCGTCGTCAGGCATTTAAAATAAAATATTACTAACTAATAATTAATAAATTTTTAATTTAAAAAAGTAGAGAGAAAAACACTCGACACACATTACCCGCCTTTTGTTGAAGTCGGATAAGAAATTATATTGGTGAAGGATGCCAACGAGAAAAACGTATATAATTTTGGTTGTTGCTGTACTTGTTTTTTTTTATATCATATAATAAATATTAAATCATATAATGTAATTCCAAAAAAAGTCCCCAATAAGTGTCCGTAGAACATCCCTAGATAAGGGTTTTTTTCTTTTATTATACATTTATCAGATTTATGTCACAATCGTCAATGTCAAAAAGTCGAGTCAATCGTGCATTTGGTAGTTAGTGAATCTATTTGTCGTTGCTCGTCGATAATTTACTTATATAAATAATAAATATATCTTGTAGGTTACCAAATAAAAAAAAATTCAATAATAAACATATCTAGGAGGTTACCAAATAAAAAATAAATAAATAATAAATATACCAAGTAGGTTACCAAATAAAAAAATATATATTTTTCATTATCAGTTTATCAAACGGCGAGCAGTACATTACAACGGCACAGTTGGAGAGGCGGATCCGGGAGATATGTAGCACCACGCTCAGGAAACAGCCGGACGAGGACTCGCCTGATGAGGAACCAGGTAATTAATCTACATCTTATATCTCTGGGGATCCAAAAAAAAAAATGAATTTAACGCCACCTACACGCACGGATTTAGGAACACCTACAAAATAATATAGGTTTTTCGAAAAGCCCACGGGAACTATAGTTTTTAACGGGATGAATGGTACCCAATGCCCTACTCTAGACTCTTAATTATATATACGCGAAATTTTAAGAAAATTGGTTGATGGTATGTTGCTGTATCTATAGCCGTTGTTGGTCGATAATTGACGGCCTCTGTGGCGCAGCGGTAGTACGCTTGTCTGTGACACCGGAGGTCCCGGGTTCGAATCCCGGCCAGGGCATAATGAGAAAAAAACTTTTTTTATTGTCCTGGGTCTTGGATGTTTATTTATATAATCTCGAACTTACTTCGAGGCTAACTCAATCAGTGTAATTTGTCACAAAAAAAAAACTAATTTAATGTTCCATATTATAATTTTCGATTTCAATACTTGTTTCCACTATTATTTCATACTTATTTTGTTCTCTAGCAGAAGAACCGCGCGCCCTCCACGACGAGCAAGCTTTGGAGCCGTCTCCCCTGGAGGCCGGAGACATCCCACACACAAACGGCGCGATCAGGACCGCCTCGGTTTCCGACGAAGGTAAAGAAACCTCTTCTTCTCTTCTTCCACCTGGCTATGGTCTGTGCATCCTCACCACTCTGGAGAGGAGACCGGGGTGCGACTGTGACCATGGATCCTGGATTGGGTGAGTCAGGTTTTTACACAAAGCGACTCCTGTCTTAATTTTGCAGGGGAACCTAAACCATATTAGGTTATACATTCAGTTTCAAAATGTTTCCCTCACCATAAGAGCATTAGTTAGCAATCAAACTAATGTACCGGACAGAGTCATTACTACATTCGTACAACCTGATTTAATCCTGCGCAACTTTTGCACTGGAACCTAAACCATATTAGGTTATCGTTATACATTCAGTTTTAAAATGTTTCCCTCACCATAAGAGCATTAGTTACCAATCAAACTAATGTACCGAACAGAGTCATTACTACATTCGTACAACCTGATTTAAGCTGATAAGTGTAATGGAAAAATTAGTCCAGATGTCAGCAAATAATTTATAGCAAAAAAAAAACCATTTTGTCCACAGATTATCCAGAACGATGTCCCAACGAGGAAATACGGAATCTAACCGTAGACAATCTAGTCAGTGCAGCCGTAGACTATTGCCAGGGAGAATTGCCCCTTGTGACCTACGAGTTAACGCTCACAGACCCGGGCCTCAAGGCCTTAGACCACATACCAATATTACACCAAGCCTTCCTACATCCAATAGTCTTCTTACAAGTATTATACTTGAAACTCTTATATTACTTCGCGACATTCTCCTTCAGACTGTCTAATGTGGAATTATCATTACTCTTAATAGCGTATTTATCTGTCACAACGGACAGTCTTTATCACCTGGTTCCGCTCGTTTTATATTACGTGAGTTTCGTCGCTATGGTTATTTGTACGTTCAAAATGTTGCATGCGAAACGACAATTTATAGACTTCAGAAAATGGTCGGGCCTATTCTTAAGATACAGCGACGGCAATCTCCAACCCGATGAGTCGGAGAATCTTTTCGTTCGAAACAATTTAGGTCCGTTTCTTCAATTCTTCTTAGCGTTATTCACGAATCTGTTCTTATACCCTTTTATAGCGACGCAATGGGTACCGTTTTCGGAGTTTTGCGTTTTGTCGTTTTTCCTTATGTTTTTGACTTTATTCACGTTTGGGACTGACAGTGATTCGTATCCAGATTTGTTAGCTTTAATTTCGTTCGGAATTAATGTCCTGGCGAAATATCCGTACGAGAAAGACACAGTCGTACACCAGGGTTGGCGGTTTCTCGATTTGCACATATCGAATTATCCGTCTTATATACTTGGCAATAGCATCGAGTTTTGTTTGAACGCACGCGTGTTCTTTTCTCTATTAATTCCTACTATATTGATAGGGATGGCTAAAAGGCGAAATTGGCAGGGATTTTTCAAGTACGCAATACCTCATTGTGTGACGTTAAGTTGGTTGCAAATGTTTATAATGTGTTCGCACGGGTGTACCACGTACGGTTTGATACGTGGCACTCTCGGATTGGTCTGTTCGTTTTTGTTCTTGCCTCTGATTGGCGTAGCGACTGTCACCCTGCCAATATTCGCGTTCCTGCAGTGTATAACGTTGTCTAAAGTGTTTTATACTGTGACGATTGTGGTGGGTTTCGCTGTCAGTGTGAGCGTGTCGTGTTTGCTCGCTAAGTCGGAGGCTACGAAGAAGTTTGTCACTCCGTTTCAGGTGAGATGAAGTTTTATTATTTTATACATTAATGTAGTGCTTATATGCAGGTCGAGTAGCGAACAAAAACATATCTACATAGATACACTTCTACATGTAATCACGTTTATATCCCTTGCTGGATAATCAGATCTAACGGTATTAAAAAGACTCATAAGCCATATTCAGCTGTTTGGCTTAATGATAGAATTGAGATTCAAATAGTGACAGTTTACTAGCTCATCGCCTAAAAGAAGAATCCCAAGTTTATAATCCTATCCTAAGTCCCCTTTTACGTCATACATGGTACTTTCCCAAAAATTGGAGTGGTCCTATTCTTTTTTCTATTGGTGCCGGGAACCAAACGGCACAAAAAAGTGATTGTGTGTAACATAACAAAGACAAAAGGAGTAACATCCCTTTTTATAAAAAGGGGTGTTACCCCTTTTGTCCAGGTAATTATGTTTTTGTTATGTTACGGTACCAATTGTCAATTCTATTGCTAAGCCACAGCTAAAAATAGCGTTCCTTTTTTCTAAGCTCTTGACTACCAGTTAAGAATAAGAACATAAACATTTGTAGTTTACACGTAGAAAAGTTCTTAATTTTATAGGAAACATGATTAATATCAAAAAGCACATGGTCTGGTCATGATTACTATCTACTAGTAAAAAAATCATATTTTGACAATTGATTTCCGTGTCGTTGAAAAACTGCGTAATACATTTATGTAAAACTTAAATTCTTTTTGTCCACAGCTCACCATCGGCCTCATAACCCTAGTATACTTTGGTAACCAGTTCGTAACCAACATACAAGACGACGGCCTACCCACCGGCCTGATAGAACTAATAGCAGACAGAAAATCCAGCATCAGGAACCTACTCAAAAACGAATACATTACAGATTACGACGACAACACGTACTACATAACTTGGGAGGATTATTACAACAATTGCAATTCTCCATCTTGGGCGGATTATAATATGGCGACGACGCAAATCAAATGTTCGATTTTAGAAGGCGCCAATGTAAATTGGGAGGGTTATGTTAAGGATGTTAAATTAAAAAGTGTGGTGAATAGGTGGAATGTTATCGCGTCGTGGTTACCAAGTTTTTTGACGGAGTATTTTAAGTGCTTCTATGGGGAAGAGTATGCGACTTGGTGCGGGGTCGATAGCCAGTTTTCGATCAAGGAATGCGAATTTATAATGAATTCCGCGAGGCATACGGCGAAGATCTGTCATTTGAACAATATGGATGAGTGAGTATAAGTAAAAATGATACATCTATTTCTTACATACATACATATGGTCACGTCTATATCCCTTGCGGGGTAGACAGAGCCAACAGTCTTGAAAAGACTGAATGGCCACGTTCAGCTATTTGGCTTAATGATAGAAGAGATTCTAGTCTATTTCTTTATTGTCAATTAATCAGAACAATAATTCCTTTTCGTAACATCATAGTTATCAATAGAGACTATGAATTTGAAGATTTAGAGGAAATGAGCGATATTGAAGATGGATGGAAGGAATTTAAAGAAAGAATTGTGAAAGTAGCTGTTGAAGTGTGTGGTGTAAGTAGAAGAAGGAAAGGAAAAAATCACAAAAATGCGTGGATGAGTAAAGATGTGCAAGAACTTGTGCGATTAAAGAAGAAAGCATGGCTGGATTTGTTAGCAGCAAAAGCTAACTTAAGAATGCAAGAGGTTATTGATGAAGATGTGAATGAAGCACGTAAGGAATATAAGAAAATGAAAGATTTGGTTAAGAAAGCTGTGATTAGAAAGAAAGAAGAGTATAAAGAGGATTTTGATAAAAGGCTATCAGAAGACTTTCAGTCAAATCTGAAAGTATTCTGGAAATCCGTAAGGTCAGCCCGAGGAAATACTATAACCAGAGAGCTGACTAGGATCAGATGCCAGGATGGTAGCGTTGTGAAAGGAGAAGAATGTGTACTAAAGATATGGAAGGACTATTTTGAAAGTTTATTTGAAAAAAAGGAAGGAAATAAGAAAGATTTCTGCTATAGCGAAGAAAAAGAGAATGAGATGGAAGGCGAAATTGAAATGTTCGAAATTGTGGAAGCACTTAAGAGTATGAAAGCGGGAAAGGCTGCTGGGTGTGATAGAGTGTCGGTAGAGATGCTTAAAGCAGGAAAAGGCGTAGTAGCTAGTCAGTTGTACTGCCTTTTCAATTTGTGTTGGAGAAGCGGCCGAGTACCAAAAGATTGGTGTAAGGCTGTTATCGTGCCACTTTACAAAGGAAAAGGGTCACAGCTGGACTGCAAAAATTATCGTGGTATAAGCCTGCTTAGCGTCGTCGGCAAATTGTATGCTAAGGTATTGATTAATAGAGTCAGGAATGAAACTGATGACAAAATATGGGATGCTCAAGCGGGATTTCGAAAGGGAATGGGATGTACTGATCAGGTCTTTTCCTTGCGGTGCATAGCCGAAAAGTTTTTGGCCAAGAGTCAAAAAGTCTATTGCACATTCGTAGATCTGGAAAAGGCCTATGACAGAGTTGAGAGGAATGAATTGTGGTCAGCACTTTCTATGCATGGGGTGAGCAGTCTCTTAATACGAGCACTGAAATCCTTATATGAGGATTCGAGTGCTTGTGTCAGGATAAACGGAGCGCACACTGAGTGGTTTAAGATTGAGAAAGGCGTTAGGCAAGGATGTGTTGCGTCACCGTGGCTGTTCAACCTATTTATGGATAGCTGTTTGACAGATTTGAAAGAGTCTAAAAGTGGATTAAGGATGAATGAGTTACTCGTCAAATGTCTGCTCTATGCCGACGATCAGGTTATACTGGCGTCATCAGAGGAGGAGTTACAGGAGATGGTAAACTGTATGCATGAAGCTTTAAAAGAGAAAGGAATGAAAGTGAACGTAAGTAAAACTAAAACACTGGTTTTTGAAATGGAGAAAGAAATGACAGCATGTAATATTTTGATTGGAGGAGAAAAAGTGGAGCAAGTGAAAGAGTTTGTATATCTAGGATCAAAGTTTACATCAGATGGCAAGTAAGATAGTGATATTGAAAGGAGAGTGAACGCGGGGAACATGGTGAATGGAGCTTTGCATGCCTTTATGAGCAGTCAGAAACTATCCAAAAAGGCTCGACTGGCTGTGCACAGGGGCGTGTTGGTCCCGACATTAATGTATGGGAGTGAAAGTTGGGTATGGCAAAAGAAGCATGAAAGCAGAATAAATGCAGTGGAAATGAGAGCGTTAAGGAGTATGATGGGTGTGAAATTGAGTGACAGGATAAGGAACAGCGTGATAAGGGAATGTTGTGATGTGAAAGAAGATGTAGTTACAGGAATAGAAAAGGGTATGTTAAGATGGTTCGGTCATGTGGAGAGGATGAATGAAAGCAGGTTGACTAAGCAGATATACAAGGAGAGTGTGGAGGGAAAGGTCGGAGTGGGAAGACCTAGACGAACGTATCTTGATCAAATTAAGGACGTCCTGGTAAAGGGTCAGGTCAAAAGTACCCGAAACCGCCGAGCTTGTATGAAGAGAGTTATGAATGTGGACGAAGCGAAAGAAGTATGCAGAGATCGTGGCAAGTGGAAAGAGGTAGTCTCTGCCTACCCCTCCGGGAAAGAGGCGTGATTTTATGTATGTATGTATGTATGTACTATGTAATAATATCAAAAAGAGACATAAATCAGGCCCTTTCGGCGGCCGTGTTTACTCAGTTCCGCAACCAGTCGTGAAAAAGGAATTTTTGTGAAAAAAACCTATATTTTCAATGCAAGAATTTCTTTATATTAACCCTTAGCATTATTTCTCTATTTCACTCAACAATTTTATTTAAGACTTCAAAAATCAGTAAAAGTACTTCAATGTTAATGAAAACCTTACGTTTTTGTAATAAGGTCTAAAATTACTTTTGACATGACATATACAGTCCGTTCAAAATCTAACCTTATTTCAGATACACTTACGAAGTCAAAATCTTAATGGAAACGAGCAGCGGTCTCCTCTCTCGGCCTGCAGAAGTTTCCGTCACTTTCGATCATTTCTTCACCAATTTCACGAGACTTCTCCGCTCCGACGACAAAATCCGCTTCAAAGGAGTTCTCTTGAACGAACCAGGATCCTACTCTATCGGCGACAGAAACCTCAAAATACAAGGCTACGAGATACAATGCGTAGAATGCAAGAACAACAGAGGAAGCGTCAGTGCAAAAACGCCAGTGGTGTCGAAATTTTCAGAGTTGTTTAAAACGATCGCGAACGATTGTGTGGTGTCGACGAAATATATCTTGAATTTCTTGTTGAATCCAGTGATTGTGTTTAAATAAATTGTTTATGTCGATTGAGTTTTTGTGGCGTTTTGTAGGAAGATTTGGAGTTGGAATTCTTGTGGGAATTAATTTGACTGAAAAGAAAAGCCTCCTATCTTTGTAAATGACGTGACTATAGGAAGCACGATTTAATTGCTATTTAATCGATTGATTGGATTCAATCTTCTTGAATCCGATTAAATGTAACTTTCAAATTCCTTTCTTTCAATCTTACTACCAGTTATCTCTTGTCTTTCATCAAGATGTTTAATGTCAGGCTTGAAGTATGCCTTCAAAACTATTTATTTAGGTAGGTATGCGTATTTAAATGTGTTACTTACATACGCTACTTATATGTGAAACTATTAGGAATATCTGTGAGAACAGTGAACTAGAAATCGAATCTCATAAACTCAGACTCCAGAGACTGACACAATATTATTTTGGCTTTAATAGTTCAAAGAAAACCCAGTTCGTCTTGGAAGCCCATTACTAAATTTTAATTAAGTACTGAATATAAATTTTTAGTAAGTAGTATTTTACTAATGCAGTAAACACATGAAAAAAATCACAAATTTAATCGATGTCTTTGTTAACAAGCTAAAGATTGAGAGACTCCCCTAGGGGACATAAAAAGGGATATTAGCCTGATTAGTCTGATTATACACAGTTTGAAACAAGAGATAAAATTATAATCAATGGTAAAATATTTGTTTGGAATTATCAATGTGATGTATCTACAAAAAATATTAAAATTAACAAATTGATTATATTATTATTTGGTTTGTGGATTGATATATAAGTTAGTTTCAGACTTTAATTAAATGCATTTACCACTACATTATAAGGTCTTCTCAGATATTATTAGATTTTATTTATTTTATGTAACTACAAAACAAACATATGCAATTAAGAGGGACTACGTTTTAGTAATCTTACCCTAAAAAGGTGCACTAATTGTTTTTTTCTCTAACGTATCTTCCTTAATATTTCATTGTGTTGTTATATTATACATCATGTATGTATTCGTCTGCCGCATCAAGATGAAATAAAGGGCGCTAATAACTTGAACACCTTATTTTGTCAATCTTGTTTTTATAATATATTTTCTTGTATTTATATATCTATTTATACTTTAATTAATTAAATAAAAGATTGACAAAATTAAAAAGATCAAAAGTACCTATATAAGAATTAATAGACATTAAAAGATATTACTCTTATGATGATAATTTGCCACAAGTTTCAGCGATTCTGATACAGAAGATATTTTGCCATCTATGAACAAACAAATATTCAAGGAATGGTTTTCATTGCTTTAATTTATTAAAATTATTACTTTGTACGCAAATAAAGAATCTATATCTATACTTGATGTCTAATAATCAAATGAAAAATAAAGAGTATTCCCTAGGGGACACCCCTACATAGGTAGGGGATACATTTTTTTATTGCTTTGTTTATAATAAAAACTTACAGTAACTAATAGGGTAAAGAACCAAATTAAAATATTCTTTACTAAAAAAGTGACAAGAAATAAAATATCATCAAAGTACCTAGTGAAACGCCCTATGTTAGAGATAAAATGGGCGTTAAAATGATATTATGTAATGAATGTGTTGATGTTTAAATGTTAAATGAAGTCTATTTTAAATGAATTGTTAGAAACAAACAGGCATAGTTAATGTATTTTGATCGAAATATATGACATGATGAATTTACGTTAAATTTTTTTTATTATATTTGCTAATGAAGCGATTTCCTAAATTAAATATTACGAACACGCACTATCGTCTTTAGGATAAAAGAGAGAAAATCAAGATATTTATTAAGAATGAAGGATAATTAATGAGCAAAGCTTTAAACACAATGTTTATTCCTTGTTAACCTGTTTCCTCAGTCACTTAGAGCCAATATTTATTTAGGCCAATAACTCTTTAAAATAAAATAAAAATGTGTGTGAGTGCAGTGAACCTGGAGGATCGTTGTCCCGTTCACGTCAAAAAAAAAACGAAACTAACAAGCGAAAAAAACGCCGTCGGTTTGAATATTACTGCTTGTTTATAAGCAACAATTATTATTATTTTTTTAATCAGTAACATGCCCGGTTAAAATTAATGATATGCAGAAACCCTCAGGCTTGAATCCCACCTCCCACCCAACCCAGGATCCATGGTCAAAGGCATATCCCAGGCATCCATACACTGTGACTAAAGCCATGAGGAAGACTTGAAGTATACAATTATTATATTATTGAAAATGATAAAATCAACGATGTTAATTTATTTCTAATTGTTACTCAATAAAATAAAAAAGGAATTAACAATTTTTTTGATTATCTACAATTATTTTATGTTAATTAAAAGAGAAACTTTCACCGTGACCTAATCATAAAACAATAGCGTAGAATCCCGTGTTATAAACCTTGTATATTGGTGGCTATATCTGTATTTATCAGCTACAGTAATTCAGTATGTCTGTTAGGTATCTTTTTGTCTGCCTTTTTTGCCTTCTAGCAACGCAAAGAGGAGGGTTGTTATTTAAACCTGTTAGTAACATATGTATCTATTTATAAATATAATCTGGTAGATGGTACTATATTTAGGCCGTCATTTTTTCTACGAATATGTAATCTGTATTTGTAAAATTAATGTTAAACAAGTACGGGTGGTATTTTTTAAAGTAAGTACTTCAAGTTCGGGTTAACTTTAAGTACAGTTGACCATGGATATCGAAAAATATACCACGTCATTACGTATTTGACATGAAGGTGGTACATTTTATTTAGGTACCTACATATTTAAAAACTTTAATAGCCTTAATTCTTCAACACAGCACTCTCACTTAGGAATATACCTATTGCCTTTCTACTTAATTGTTTCAAGTTTTAATGTGCTATTTTGAACAAAGTATTTACTCACTTCCTTATAGTACATACATAGATACATATCTTCACGTCTTGAAAAGACTGAAAAGGCACGTTTAGCTGTTCGGCTTAAGATGGAATTGAGATTCAAAAAAGTTGCTACCCCATCGCCTACAAGAAGAATCCTAACTTCAGTAGCCTATCCCTTAGTCGCCTCTTAGGACACTCTCGTGAACATTTGTGATTCTTAAGTGCCGTGAACCACACGGCACTTACCTATACAATACTTACACATTAAAAGGGTAAAGTTAATGGTAAAGGCATTCTCAACCAGTTTCTTCAGAAACTTTTTCAAATAATAGACAGTTTTTAGATAGACGTGCCAAGTATGTACAGGCGATCAGAGTAGCGGTAAAGAGCTAGTCAACTCATAAAATATCTTAATTACTCATTGTTAACTAATGCTATCTCTTTTATTGTTATTTTACCGAAGGTGGATTATAGATAAATTGCATTAATGGATTAGCTGCGGCGAGGTGAACATGTTGTTTTCTTTAGTTGTTTATGTTTTATTTAGTGTGGTGATGTGCCAAAATGATAATAAAAGTAAGTACTTTCGAAATACTTGTTTTCATGTCTTTTCTTGTAGGTAGGTATCGAATTATCAATTGTAGGGTAGTAGTACTTAGGGTTCGTTCACACATTCTAAGAACACTACTTACATAGTTGTGAGTTACACTATTAAAGTCACGTCGTATGAACTTGCCTTAGCTGTTATATTATCAATTACTTCTTCCTCTTCTTCATAACCCTATTTGCATCCTCACTAATCCGAAGATGAGCCCGGGGTGCGCCCTTTGACCTTGATCCTGGGTAAGTCAAGATTTTACACGAAGCAAGAAAATCCCGTCTGACTTCCGCACCTAGACCGACTCTAGAATAGCGTCTGAAACTACGAACTGATTATTGGTCAAATCAAAGACTTCCCTAAGCGGGAGCCATCGCTTTAGATAAGTGACTTTCACTTGTAAAAAGATGCTAAGTATACTGGAAATTACCTAATGTACCTAATTTGTAGATGGTTAACATTATTTTAATGATAACAATCTGAAAATTAGTAAGGTACAAAAATGTTAAATTTATTTTGTTTTCGTCATTTCATTTTGTTAGTTTTATAAGAGAAAATAGACGCCTTTCTGCCTGCCTGCCTGTACCCACAAAACCTTATGAAATTTAAGATCCCGCGCGTACAAAGTATAAACGCCGCCAAGGAGTAGAAAACAAATAATTACTAAATTAAACATGACTTAATTAATGACATCGTAATTAAAAAAATAATCAGTGGAACTGTTGATAGCCGCAATTAAAGAATGCATTGACTTTTCTGACGTCACATTATGAAATTCACATTGTTGTGTAATTTATCTCTAAAATTTCTTTAATAATCAACTTTTGCCTGACTTGCGTGACTTACAAAGTTAATTTTCAGTTAGATTTAAATTTTTGTTGCACGACCAGACATCATGGAAGTCTACACTTAATTAATGTAAGCTATGACTATAAAAATATATAATAACCACTGTTCAAGAGTACCTACCCGAAACCGCCGAGCATGAAAACATTTATGAATGTGGACGAAGCGAATGAAGTATGCAGAGATCGTGGCAAGTGGGAGGATGTAGTCTCTGCCTACTCCTCAGGGAAAACGGCCTGGTTATAAACGGTCTGAAGAAAAAGATAAAATACCTATTTATAAATCAATTCAAATTCATTATATTATATTAATAACTCCCGAAGGTTTATTCTTTATCTGTGCCAAATTTCGAGAAAATCTGTTTAGAAGTTTGAGTTTATTTGTTACAAACAGAATATGAGTGACACACAAACACTTAACTCATTTATTTATATTTTCTCTAACGGGGTAAAAAGTCAATTACGAGATTCGGCGTCACGATCAGCTGACTTTTTACTTACCTACTTTATTTCGATGGCTTTGTAAAATCACAAATAAGTATATTGTTATTGTTTAAATATTTTTCAGCTACACTTAACTATATCCCTTGCGGGGTGGACAGAGCCAACAGTCTTAAAAAGACTGAAAGGCCACTTTCAGCCATAATAGCTTTATGGTGAATTTGGGATTCAAATAGTGAATAGTTGCTAGCCCATCGCCTACAAGAGGAATCCTAAGTTTATAAGCCTAATCTGTATCTAAATAACTATATTTTCAGCTATACTAACAAGAAAACTCCCAGATGGCATGAAGCTCGGTGTTGCTTCAGCCGCGTACCAGGTGGAGGGGGCATGGAATGTAGCAGGTCAGTCTGAACAGCTTACACATGCCTCAGTAATTCTATTGGTCTAGTATTTTGTCCCACTACCGGATTAAAGATATATAGGTGTAAAACACCCACATTTCACTTCTATGTATCTCTTATTGTTGGCATAGTTGTTACAAGGATTGAACTCCACAATGACTAGCTGCGTAACTAGCGGACCCTAGAACTCAAAGTTAATGGCGGAAGGTGTAACTGGGCACACACTAAGATGAGAGAGATTAATCATTAAATCCTCCACATGGCAAAGATTTTGTATACGTTTTGTGGTTCTTAAGCGTTCATAAATCATGTTTTCTTTACAGACAAGTTGCCCAGCATATGGGATACCCTCAGCCACACTCCTGGCGGCATAAAGGACGGGAGCACGGGTGACGACGCCTGCAAGTCTTACGAGTATTACAAACGGGACATCCAAATGATCAAATTCCTTGGTGTGGATTTCTACAGATTTTCCATATCTTGGCCCAGGATATTGCCAAGCGGATTCCGGAACAAAATAAGTGATGATGGGCTTAAATATTATAATAATTTGATCGATGAGTTGTTAGCGAATAATATTGAACCTATAGTAACGATATATCATTGGGATTTACCCCAATATTTACAAGATTTGGGAGGTTGGGCAAATCCGATGATAGCTGACTGGTACGTTGATTACGCGCAGGTATTGTTCGAAACATTTGGAGATAGAGTTAAAACATGGATAACTATTAATGAGCCGAAACAGATTGGTCTGTTTGGTTATGGAATGAGTTATTTGGCGCCTCGTTTGAATGCCCATGGAATTGGAGAATATTTGGCGGCAAAACACATATTGTTAGCGCACGCTAAAGCCTGGCATCTGTATGATAAGCAGTTCAGGCCGCACCAAAAAGGTCAGTATTTTGGTCCTCTACGTTATAATCGTATTATATTATACGCTATACTAATGCTACGGTCTAATGGTTATTTATTATCTGACAATGTCTGGCCTTCGGGGCCAGGCCTAAAGGCTGAGGGTGTAACAGGAGAATGACTACTCGCCTATAAAACTACCGAATATTCTTGTTATGAAATTCTTTCAATCGGGGGTATTTTTATTCCTACTATTAATTTATTTTTTAGGCACAATCGGTATCACAATAGCAACGGACTTCCGTACAGGCATGACGGACTCGCCAGAAGACATCCTGGCTGGATCTGAAGCTATGGACTTTGAAGTAGGCTTGTACGCGCATCCGATATTCTCGAAAACTGGAGATTTTCCGGAAAGCGTGAAGCGAAGAGTCGCGGAGAGAAGCAAGGAACAGGGTTTCAAAAAAAGCCGGCTGCCTACTTTTACTAAAGAGGAAATTGTGTTTATCAAAGGTGGTTAATAAACATTTTTTTTTAATTATCAAATCTTATCCTTGTTATTTGTTCCAGTTGTGTTCTCTCATAGTTAGAAGCCGAACAGCTATTTACTAACTTTGTCAAGGCATGTCTTATCTTTCTCTCTATCTCCCAAATCAGCCGAAAAAAATACAGTGGAAAGTGGAGTGACTACCGTCTTGCGAGAAATTGAAACGACTCAATTTTTCCTGTCCATTCCAGTAGTCTCCAGAGAGGACGCAAACAGGATAAAAACCAAGAGGACGACGTGTTAACATATGATGACGACGTGTTGACATATGATGACGACGTGTTAACATATGTTGACGACGTGTTAACACATGATGACGACGTGTTAACATATGATGACGACGTGTTAACATATGATGACGACGTGTTAACACATGATGACGACGTGTTGACATATGATGACGACGTGTTAACATATGATGACGACGTGTTAACATATGATGACGACGTGTTAACATATGATGACGACGTGTTAACATATGATGACGACGTGTTAACATATGATGACGACGTGTTAACATATGATGACGACGTGTTGACATATGATGGCGATGTGTTAACATATGATGACGACGTGTTGACATATGTTGACGACGTGTTAACATATGATGACGACGTGTTAACATATGATGACGACGTGTTGACATATGATGACGACGTGTTGACATATGATGGCGATGTGTTAACATATGATGCGACGTGTTGACATATGTTGACGACGTGTTAACATATGATGACGACGTGTTAACATATGATGACGACGTGTTGACATATGATGACGACGTGTTAACATATGATGACGACGTGTTAACATATGAATATGACATGTTAACATATGATGATTTTAACTGATTATTCCCACTAGGTACCAGCGACTTCTACGGGTTCAACCACTACTCAACCAGGTTCTACACTCGCAACGGGTTCAAATCCGGAATGTACCCCATACCGTCATATGAAGATGATCTCGCAGCGATATACTCGTACAAGGATTACAAGCCAGCTGCGATTGTTCATTGCACTGTAAGTCATTGTTTAATAGGTACTAAGTTAAATCTTTTCATTATAGAACCATTTTCTTGTTCAGATTTCAATTTATTGGCTTTGATTGCCCGCCATTAACACCTTTAAGTATTTTAAACGCGAAAAACTATCGCTGTTTTGCTTTTTATTAAGACGTGCAACGGGTCAGCGATAGTTTTACGCGCGATAAAAACGGCGTCACGCGTGTCGTGCTACGCTGCTGTGGCCAGATTTAGTTCATCGGTTGTAGTAAATTTAAAAGTGGTGTTTGACATCGTTAACTAATACATTTTATCCTTTTTTGAAAAAAAAGTATATATTTTTCGTTGCAATAGTAATAATTTTTCTCTGATAATATATACCTACTGCAAATTTTTTGACTTCCTCTTATAAACACTTACTCGTATGCTATATGTCGTCAACGTCACCAATTGCGTCACATCACGCTGCTGATCAGAAGACTCCGGTGTAAGTAAAATCTTGATTTTAAACAAACACATCTTATCTATCCAGGAAATCCCAGAAGGAATGAGATTAGCCTTGAAATGGGTGAAAGATAATTACGACAATCCACCTGTGAACATTATAGAGAACGGTTTCGGCACCTTGGGAGGTCAGCAAGATTATGACAGAGTGAAGTATCTCACGAGGTAATGTATAATGTATTTTAATTTGTATGCTTTTCGTTCGCGTGATGCACCTTATCTGGGGGCACGGCAGTACCCCCGCTAAGTCGAGCAAAAAAAAAAGTGGCACGGACGTACCATACTTTTCTCGAAGCAATTCAGGCTATTTTCGACCCCCGAAAACAAGAAGCCTGAATTTCGAAGTCGATCTATTTGTTTAAAACGTATATAACTTAAGACATAAGGTCCTTTAAGTAGAGACTAAATAGATGAAACTCTCACAACTTTTTGCGGTAGAAAGACTGAGCTGCGAGACTTGGGTTTTTTACTACGCTTTTATTAGCTTGGGTTGTATGTATGTATGTAGGTATGTATGTATGTATGTAACGGAATCTTTGACCTTAATTTTCACTGGTTTCTAAACGTCTGATCAACTTGGAACTTTGCACACGTATTAAGGACCGATGACAATGCAATATTTTGATAAGAGTTTCTCATTATCCTTATTAAAACTGCCAGGATTAATAAATTCATTTTTAGATCCTTCGTAAGAGAGTAAGAGAGACAGAGCTAGCCATTTCCATACAAGAAACCGAGAAGTTCTGACGTATAAGGAGTCCAAAAAAAATGTAATATATTTCCATATAATGTTGCTATTAACCTGAGGCTTCTTTATTTCATCGCATTGCTCCATTTAGAATTACCATTAGAAACCATAGTAGAATTAGTAGAATATTTTAAAACAATAAAAAATATATAAGTAATAAAACAAAAGTAATAAATGAAAATTGAACAACTAAATTTACAAAAATACCTACAAGAATAAAGTTACTACCTACAGAACTTTGCGATATTTAATACGTATATAACATATTAATGCAATTCTTGAATTAACATTAGGTATCTTTTGCCTATTTATAATAGCAACACTGTAATACTCGTTTGGAAAATGAGTGACAGTTTTTTATGTCAAATAAGTTTTGCAGTAAGTTTTGATTGAATTCGATTCGAACACCTGTAAACTTTCTTTCTGTTGTTTTTTACCGGTGCGTGTGTATTTACCTATTTGCACTTTGTTTTGTGCTGATAACTTGTCGTTATTTGGAGTTTGGAATCTTCCGTTGAGTCGAGCTTTGTTCTTCCGGATATTCGTGTGATTTTATCATCTGAGATTGGACTCTGACTGTGTTTACTGTGTTGTGCAGATATTTTGAGATAGGACTCCTGTAAAAAGTACCTTATTATTTGAGATAGGAGTCCCAAGTTTGTGTTTGTTTTTGTGAAAGACAGATTTTACAACAAAAGTGCCACGATGTCTTCAGATAAACTTTGTTGCGTTCCTGGTTGTAAAGGCAGTGGAGGTATGTTTGAAATATTTTTGTTCCTGTATCAATCTGCCTCTTAATCTTGTGGTTTGATTCCTGGCAAGGCCACAATCGAAAATTATTACGTTTGCTGGATAGTCAAAATATTATTAACAGTGATTTATCACTATAAAATTCTTTTCAACTGGGTTTAACAATCATCATACATACATATGTATAATCACGTCTATATCCCTTGCGGGGTAGACAGAGCCAACAGTCTTGTAAAGACTGATAGGCCACGTTCAGCTATTTGGCTTTAAGATAGAATTGAGATTCAAATAGTGACAGGTTGCAAGCCCATCGCCTTAAAAATAATCATGATGATGAGAATATTATGAGATTTAATCCAATCAGGCCACATATAACTTTAAGAAAGTTAGTTGTAAAAACCTCCGGCGATGGGCACATGGTTGCGAAAGTCTTTTCTAGTAAGATAGTTATACCAGAAGTGTTAACTTCCAAAAAATAATTGTATAAAAAAACTAAAAAACTACCCGTTTTATTGCAAATCGAACTAAAAAATAGAAAATAAATAATAGTTTAAAAAAAAACTAAAAAACTACGCTTTTATTGCTAATCAAACTAAATAATCAAACTAAAAAATAGAAAATAAAAATTAATGACAAAGGAATTCAGTAGTAGCAAGTTGAACAATCAGTTATAGTCAGTTGTAGTAGTAATTACCTCGGATTAAAATTGTAACAAAATTAAATTTATAAACAAAACAATTTAAATCAGAGTAAAAAGCGTGGGGTGCCTGATGTAGTAAATATTAAAATCATTCTATTAGCATATATTTATGACAAGAGAGTTATGAAAATGAAGTAAAATGCACCCCACGCTTTTTACTCTGATTTAAATTGTTTTGTTTAAAAATTTAATTTTGTTATAATTTTAATCCGAGGTAATTACTACTACAACTGACTATAACTGATTGTTCAACTTGCTACTACTGAATTCCTTTGTCATTAATTTTTATTTTCTATTTTTTAGTTTGATTATTTAGTTTGATTAGCAATAAAAGCGTAGTTTTTTAGTTTTTTTTTAAACTATTATTTACAGGATGTTTTTGATGGCTATTCATTTCTATATTCCACACAAAATATGGCAACTTTTTTACCATGATCATGAGTCAGGTTTTTACACGACTCACGACCTCCGCAACCTTTTTAGGGGATCCTAAGCCCATTTTAGATTATGGTTACACATCTACTTACCTGAATCTGCAGGTTTTCTCACGATGTTATCCCACAATATACAAGAGTGAGATGATGAATTAATTAAATTATTTATTACAAGAACGTTACAACAATTTACGTGATGCGCGAAATAAATTATGATGGTTTTCTTTTACGAGTATTTCTTTCAGGTACATGGATGCAATTTTAGACGCCGTTGAAATTGACGGAGTTAATGTCACAATGTATACAGTTTGGAGTTTGATGGATAACTTCGAATGGGCCAATGGATTAAGGCAATTATTTTTTTGATGAAAAAATTTTTAGATTTGATTCATTTTTTTGATGTATTTTGTTTTTTTATGAAAAAATATATAGTGTGTACCGGCTGCTTCTCTTCCCGCGCAGATTGTAGAAGTCAATCAAGGGAAAGGCTAAGAAACTTCGGATTCGAACTTTTAGGCGATGTACTAGCACATCATTAAGCTGAACGTGGCCTTTCAATCTTTGCAACACTGTGGCTCTGTCTACCTCGTGAGGAACAAAACGAGTTAATACGTGTGTAAATCTTTGATCTATCTAACTTATAATTTTATAATCTTAAACCTTTTTATTTTCAGCATAAAATTCGGTATTTTCGAAACGGACTACGGAAACAGTAATAAGACCAGAAGACCAAGAATGTCTGCATTTTGGTTCCGAAATTTGGTAGCGACAAGGATTTTAGATCCCTATCGTGAAACAGAATTTCAGAAACTTGAATTTTAACATGTGTACAAAGGCGATTTAAATTTTTGAAATATGTGCTGTATTGGTTATATATTTGTCCTAAGTAATTATATTAAGTTTAGATTAAACACAAATTGTGACTTACTTCAAAAAATTAACATAACAAAATTATATACGTTTTGAAAATAGATTTATTGTTATCAGTCTGAAACCATGTAAAAAAGCACCATAGCGAATAACACATAAAATGTAATTTACAGTCAATAATTACAAAAATAAACATTGTTAAGTACATGTTTTCTTTTAATAAACATTATTAAGTAAATTTAAATTACAATTTCAAATTCATTATTCAAAACTTATAATAATTATTTCTTTAATACCTACCTATCTTAAGGTTTACTTTTCGTTAATATATAAAAGGATTTAGAAAGGGAATGGGATGTACTGATCAGGTCTTTGCGGTGCATAGCCGAAAAGTTTTTGGCCAAGAGTCAAAAAGTCTATTGCACATTCGTGGATTTGGAAAAGGCCTATGACAGAGTTGAGAGGAATGAATTGTAGTCAGCACTTTCTTTGCATGGGGTGAGCAGTCTCTTAATACGAGCACTGAAATCCTTATATGAGGATTCGAGTGCTTGTGTCAGGATAAACGGAGCGCACACTGAGTGGTTTAAGATTGAGAAAGGCGTTAGGCAAGGATGTGTTGCGTCACCGTGGCTGTTCAACCTATTTATGGATAGTTGTTTGACAGATTTGAAAGAGTCTGAAAGTGGATTAAGGATGAATGAGTTACTCGTCAAATGTTTGCTCTATGCCGACGATCAGGTTATACTGGCGTCATCAGCGGGGGAGTTACAGGAGATGGTAAACTGTATGCATTAAGCTTTAAAAGAGAAAGGAATGAAAGTGAACGTAAGTAAAACTAAAACACTGGTTTTTGAAATGGAGAAAGAAATGACAGCATGTAATATTTTGATTGGAGGAGAAAAAGTTGAGCAAGTGAAAGAGTTTGTATATCTAGGATCAAAGTTTACATCAGATGGCAAGTGTGATAGTGATATTGAAAGGAGAGTGAACGCGGGGAACATGGTGAATGGAGCTTTGCAAGCCTTTATGAGCAGTCAGAAACTATCCAAAAAGGCTCGACTGGCTGTGCACAGGGGCGTGTTGGTCCCGACATTAATGTATGGGAGTGAAAGTTGGGTATGGCAAAAGAAGCACGAAAGCAGAATAAATGCAGTGGAAATGAGAGCGTTAAGGCGTATGTTGGGTGTGAAATTGAGTGACCGGATAAGGAACAGCGTGATAAGGGAATGTTGTGATGTGAAAGAAGATGTAGTTACAGGAATAGAAAAGGGTATGTTGAGATGGTTCGGTCATGTGGAGAGGATGAATGAAAACAGGTTGACTAAGCAGATATACATGGAGAGTGTGGAGGGAAAGGTCGGAGTGGGAAGACCTAGACGAACATATCTTGATCAAATTAAGGACGTCCTGGTAAAGGGTCAGGTCAAAAGTACCCGAAACCGATGAAGCAAAGGAAGTATGCAGGGATCGTGGCAAGTGGAAAGAGGTAGTCTCTGCCTACCCCTCTGGGAAAGAGGCGTGATTTTATATGTATGTATAAAATGTTACAAAAATATGTATATTTTAATATAAAACCTAACAATCAAAATATGAATACCTACCTATATAAATTTAGAATAAAAATGATATTTTGATTACTTTCATAAATTGAAGCAATCAGAGTGTAATTAAAAACGCTGTTTCTCGCTGATTCTCATTACTTTCTGGCACATACATAATGAAAACATTTACCTCTTCTTTTTCCCCAGGGCAATAATTTCTACTGAATGCTTATCCATCAAAGATACACATATTAAATATATTTATATATTTATATCTTCGTAATATGTGGGACTCGATAAGCATTCAGTATCGAATATTGTCCCGGGCGAAAAAGTTTTCATTAAAGATCCGTATAGCTCCTATACGGAAAAATATACTGCATTTTCATTTTGGGCGTTAATGGGCTAGTTATTTTTTTCTCAGCTCCAGTAATACGACTGTTTACACTAAAGCGGAGTTAATTTGTTTTTTACACACACATCAACTTCAATAGATAATAATTGAAACGCACTATAAGGCACTTTATGGAAGCAATTGTTTCCTGTATTTTTCCCTACGAAAAAAGCCGCTTAAGACTACCTACTCGTATTAGGCAATATATAAAACTGTTAGACTAACAAATAACGTATAGCCGTTATTGGGCGTAGACATCTGAAATTGTGCTTGTATTTTCCTTGGGGAATTGAAACAACAAGATAGGATTTCCCACGGGAATTTACGGTATTTCTACTGCTACATATAATGCTTTCCAGGAAAATCTAGACTGTCCAATCGTTTGTACACTTCCAACATGGTAGGTCTTTGATGGCGGTCGTACTTAGTGCAGTGTATACCGACCGAGATGAACTCCCGGCAAAGAGGCGGGTTCGAGTGAGGAGTGCCGCGCAGTTTCGAGTCTTCCAATGAAACTGTAAAAGAAATAGTGTAGGTATGAATGAATAAATTGTTTTTCTCACATTATAGGTATTTTGATAATGTGTTGGAAACAATATAGGCCATTTGGATTCGCTTAAATAATTAGCTATTCACGTCTTTATATTTTGTAATTTTTTTATTAGTATAGTAAAATGATTAATTCACCAATGTTTAAATTTAAATTCAAAATGTTTAATAAAAACTACAAACCAAAATTAATACTATAGAACTTGTTTTGATTAAGTTTTATGTATGTATTTAAGCTTACGTGCATTAGGTCTAAAGGCCACGAGGCCATTATATGTGGAAGCGAAGCATTGCCCATGGTGTTAAGTTTCGCTTTAACTTTTTTGTTTTCTCAGGAACATATATTTCTCAACAATGATTCTCACTCTAGAGAAGATTGCTTGCAGTTTCGTTCATACTAATTTTGCATTGTTTCTCACCTTATCATATACATATTAAAGATGTCGCCACCATCCTTATATAAAAAATTGAGATCTGGTTTCTCTTGCCTCTTTTTTCTACCCATTTCTCGTAATCCCAAGCTACCAAAATATTTTAATTTTACAATTATACTCACTCAAATCCACATTGTTTCTCGCCTGCTCCTGTATATAATCGCTTAACAACTGAGTCTTCCTCGCCCGGTCCATCGGGGGTAGACAGGTGGCGATTTCCACCATCACCACGCCGTAACTGAACACGTCTACCGCTGGGGATAGGCAGCGGGAACGTAAATACTCGTCGGGTAGGTAAGGGCGGGTGCCGTGAACTCTTTAAGAAAAGTGGGAAAATTTGTGATGAGTCTTCATTGATGTATAAAGTTCTGTACACTCTTTTTTCAAAAACATTCATACACATAATCACGTCTATATCCCTTGCAGGTTAGACAGAGCCTGCCACCTTGAAAAGACTTATAGGTCACGATCAGCTGTTTAGCTTAATGATAGAATTGAGATTCATATAGTGACAGGTTGCTAGCCCGTTGCCGAAGAATATCAAGTTTATAAGCCTATCCCTAAGTCGCCTTTTACGGCATTCAGGAGAAGGAGATATAGTGGTCCTATTCTTTTTTCTTTTGGTGTCGGAAACCTCATGGCAGAAAACCACTTTTATTTTCTAAGTACCTAAGTCATAATATTACTTCGTATTGAAATTAAAAAAAAACTGGCTTTCGTGTTAAAAGTATTATCTTAACTCACTTGGTAACTTTAAGATGCGTTCTGTCCTCTCCGTAGGGCCCTTTCCTGGCGAGACCGAAATCCCCTATTTTGGGCATGAGGCACTGGTCCAGTAAGATGTTGGCCGGTTTGATATCCCCATGAATGAGGGGAGTCCCAGCCATTGTATGAAGATACTGAAGCCCCCTAGAGCATATATATTTATATATATTTTATACATATTTGAACTCATTTTGAAAGACAAAGTTTTGATGATTTCGTCGTACATACATACATAAAGTCACACCTTTTCCTGGACGGATAGGCAGAGATTACATCTTTCCACTTGCCATGTTCCCTGCATATTTCATTCTCATTCATAACTATTCATGCAAGCTCATCTGTGTATAATATCCTTAACCTGACTTTTCATCAAATGTCTACGATTTGATACAAACATATAATCATGTCTATATCCCTTGCGGGGTAGACTCCTGTTTTTAAAAGACTGAAAGGTCAATCATATGTATGGCTTAATGATGAAATTGAGATTCAAATAGTGACAGGTTGCTAGCCTATCGACTACAAGAAGAATCCCAAGTTTATCAGATTTTCCCTTAGTCGCCTTTTTGGACATCCATGGAAAATATTTGAAGTGATCCTATTCTATAGTGCGGGTACCACGTGGCTCATTTGATTCAAATAATTTGATCGAAGTAAAGTTTTCAATTTCCCTAATATAATAGTTAAATGTATAAGTGAACCATGTCTAAAACTGGGTTGGGTTAATGTTACCACGGACGTAAAATATATTATTTTAGTGCCGTGTGGTTCCCGGCACCAATACAAAAAACAATAGGACCACTCAATCTCTTTCCCATTGATGTCGTAAAATGCGACTAAGGGATAGGCTTACAAACTTGGGATTCTTTTTTTTTTGGCGATGGGCTAGCAACCTGTCACTATTTGAATCTCAATTCTATCATTAAGCCAAATAGCTGAACGTGGCCATTCCAGTCTTTTCAAGACTGTTGGCTCTGTCTACCCCGCAAGGGATACAGACGTGACCATATGTATGTATGTATGTCGCAATTTTAAAGCTAGCAAGAAATGAATTCACTAACCTGGCAACACCGTGCGCTATCCGATACCGCTGCGACCAAGTGAGCGGCGGGAAGTGCGACTTAGAACGCAGCTTCTGTTCCAGGGAACCGCCCGCCATGTACTGGTACACTAGGCACGCTTCGGCACCTAATAACATATTATCATCAATCAATAAAAAAAGAAACTCTTGCGTTATTGAAACAATGCGGTAATAGTTATAATTAGATATAAGTGATGTGACGTCAACAAGTGGTAGGTACCTTGTATCCAATTTTGAAAATAAATCTATTCTATTCTATAGAACACATATATATTCTATTCTATAATAGAATATAACCCATATCCACGGCTGTTACAAACAAACTCCTGGTTATCACCTCCGAATCGTGTTCGGAGTGCGCCGCTTTCGTGATTGCTTTTTCTAAAACGCACACGTTTGGTTCCCGGCACCAATAAAAAAAAAGAAAATAGGACCTCTCCTTCTCTTTCCCATGGATGTCGTAAAAGGCGCCTAAGACGGGCTAGCAACCTGTCACTATTTGAATCTCAATTCTATCATCCAGCCAAAAACTGAACGTGGTCTATCAGTATTTTCAAAATTGTTGGATCTGTCTACCCCGCAAGGGATATAGACTTGATTATGTGTATGTGTAACTTTTTAATAATAATAAATCTTTATTTTTCCTCTCTCACATAGAATTACACAGTTAAAAAATAAGAAGTAAGATGAACCATGCAGATACAAAATAATGGTCTATGTGAGACTGGTGTCTATACTAGGAAAACCTGTGTGACAGATTACCTATACCTATGTATACAAAAAAAAAACGTTATGCAAATTAGATTGACGCTTACCTCCAAAACTATATCCGTAGAGCGGTAGTATATTATCGTGTCTGTACTGATTGAGACATAATTCCCTGATGAGCTCCCGATTCAACGCGTCCGTATCCCGGAGGCGTTTGATTGCGACTGGCGAGTTCAGCCATAGACCTGTTTGTAAATAAACGAGTAATTTTTAAAATTCACTACACAGCTGAAGTGCCTTTGAGAATTTTCAATTTAATTCTGATGGCTCTGTCTACCCCGTAAGGGATATAGACGTGATTATATTTATATATATTTGTATCTTAGTCTAGCTCTTGGGTTGCGAAGTCAGACAAAGTTTTTTGTTTATTACTTAAAAAACTAAGTTAACTGCCAGGCTATACATACATACATACATAAAATCACGCCTCTTTCCCGGAGGGGTAGGCAGAGACTACCTCTTTCCACTTGCCACGATCTCTGCATGATCTCTGCCAGGCTATAGACAGGCTTATAAACTTGTGATTCTTCATTCAGGCAATGGGCTAGCAACCTGTCACTATTTGAATCTCAATATTATCATTAAGCTAAACATGACCTTTTAGTATTTTAAGACTGGCTCTGTCTACCCCGCAAGGGATATAAACGTGACTGTATGTATGTATATATGTATTGCACATCGCGATATAACCGATGAAGATATGATATGGTATGGTATGATATATTATTTTACCTTTGAAAACTTGTCCAAAGCCGCCTTTGCCCAGCAAATTGGCGGCGCTCCAGTTGTCTGTGGCCACTTTGAGGTCTTCATACTTCAGCATGGGTATAGTAAGAACATTTTTCATAATTTCGTCGTTAACATCATTGCTTTTACCGCCTTGTGTCGATGAGACCGTCTGAAAATTATTATAATACCAGCTTTTATTCATTACTTGGCCTACCAAAACTGGTATATAAGTTTGACTCCGATCTTGAATTATGTAATTAAGTACATTCCTAATTTCGCTATTAAATCACTATAGCTGTGAAAGCGCAACAGATACATTTTCATTAATAATATTAAGAAACGTAATCGTATTATTTGCAAAAATAACAAATGCTTATAGCGACGATTCTTTTTTATCTAAATAATGATTTTTAATATCTAAATGATATTGGCCCTAGGTCGTCTCTCGAGACAAGTGTATATGATTGTTCGGGAATGCATTTATTAAAATACGAGTATAATATTAGCTTCTTACATATACTGACCTAAAAGTTAAAGTATTAAATTTATAAACGATATTTCCTCCTTTCGCAAACTCAAAACCTGCTTCAAAACAATGTAAATACATATTTTAACCGCAACGTACCTTACTCAAATCGGTGCTTGACTCATCAGTGGGCTGAATGCCATTTTGTTTGCTCGAACTAGATGGAGGCTGAGACGCGATTACCTGATGACGCAGGCAAAAAGATAGCTATAATAATGGTATCTTCTGGTGTGAAATGTACGTGAGTACTGTTCGTGTTTCGTAAGTAAGTTATAACTTAAACTATTTAATTCCGTTAAGGAACTTAAGAATGAATTCATATTGCGTGTTCTCTATTGCAATCCCCACTGCATAAAATAAAAGTTAAGTATAAAATGCTTAACGGCCGTTCGCAGAAAATCTATACCTAATAATCATAACTAGTCGTTTCGTCGCCAACTTAGCCCTAGCGAACACTTTCATTTTTTACTAAATTATATAATTATATATCTCAAAAACTACTTGACCGATTTTGATGCCCTATGCGTAATTAAAATTTCTATTGTAGATCCTACATACCTACAGTTTAAATTTCATTAAAGTCTGTTCAAAAGTTATCGTGTTACGAATATATGTACAACGATGCTGCAGTGTAGTTTGTTCCGCCGCTTCTTCTACACATGCGCTTTGGAAGCGGTAGTAGTTATAATTAGATTTAAGTTATGTGACGTCAATAAGTGATACCTTGTATCCAATTTTGAAAATAAATCTATTCTATTCTATTCGATGTATTTTCGCCCCAAATTAATCACCCATCAGTCTACAAACTTCAACAAATATAGAAAGATAGTTAAGCAAATCCATCCAGACTTTACACTAGCTTTTTTTTCAGGATATTTTCGAAACGATACCTTTTTATAGGTACCTTCTTAGTTACATTAGAGAAAAAAATAAACCTAAGTAGGTACACCACTGATGTGCTCAAGTTATTTTGCTCATCGTTGTACCAAGAAATATATTAAGATCAATAAAAAGATAGTATTGTTACAAGGAATACAATAACACAATACAAATCACAGTAATTCTTAAAGTGACTCATACTTTACAGACCCATAATTTGAATATACTTATATATATTTGTCATGACCACAATATAATGTTAATTTCATACATCGAAGTAAATGCCAAAGCTGTGTGGTTTCCAGCACTTAAGGCTTCCAACCACTTCAAATCTTCCCAATGGATGTCGTAAAAGGCGAATAAGGGATATGATTATGAACTTGGAATCCTCTTGTAGACGATGAACTAGTAACCTGTCACTATTTAAATCTCAATCCAATCATAAAACCTTGTTGGTTCAGTCTACCCCGCAAGGGATATGGACGTTACTATATGTATGTATGCATCAAAGTAAAATAGGTAAACATAGTATTATGACTATTAATTTTTTATCTTAGTTTATATTTACATTTTCACCAATCTATACTAATATTATAAATGCGAAAGTTTGTGAGTATGTCAGGATGTCAGTATGGATGTTTGTTACTTTTTCACGTAAAAACTACTAAACTGATTACGATGAAATTTAGTATGTAGGTAGCTGACGACCCAGAATAACATACAGGCTACTTTTTATCCTGGAGTATCCGCGGGATTGATTCCACGCGGACTAAGTCGCGGGCGGCCTCTAGTAAGTTATATACGTATAAGTAGTAAGTTTATGTTATATGTATCAATAATGTTTATCAATTAATTCAGCGTATTTTCCTCGAGACATTTATCTTCTTATTCATTTTAAAACACATTTCTCATAGAACAATATGTTTTATGAATCATAATAAAATGAAAATCAATATTCTTAAGGAAAACGAGGCATAGAGTGCCATGTGTTTACTGGCACTAAAAAACAGGACCGCATATCTTTCCCATGGATGTTGTAAAAGGCGACTAAGGGATAGGCTTAGCTTTGCATTCTTCTTGTAGGCGAAGCTAGTAACCTGTCACAATTTGAATCAGAATTCCATGCACCAAGACTGCTGGCTCTGTCTTTCTGGCAAAGGACATGACAGGTTCCTAAGTACTTGAATCTGCACAGGCAGACAAGCAATTGATCTTTACATTAATTTTAATTTACCTGCTCTAAAACTGGCAAAGGTATAGATGACTCGTCAGTTTTAATTTTTTGCTTTTTGGCATTATCTGAAACAGGAATAACTTCATGACTTTGGTAATAACCAATGACGTTTGAAAGTACATAGAGCAATAGTCAAATTAACAGTGTGAAATAGACTTAAAGGAAATGTTGACTTTCCATACGGAAACCCTACCTAGCTTGGGTTGTGGCTACAAATTTAGTTGCCTGAGATTGCAGGTTTTGTAACCATGTTTCTCACACCGTAAGAGCATTGGTTAGCATATAAACTTGTAAATCAAACTTAGAAATGGGTTATTGGTACAGTGCTGAGGTAAAATTCAAATCCAATAACATACTAAGTATCATAAAATAATTAGTTCAAAGACATTAGTAATTTTCTTTACGCACACAATTTACAACTATCTAATCATGCATGCATTTCCTTTTTTGTTTCACATTTCAATGGTTGATATCCATTTGTCGCCATAACAATTTTTATTTCTCTTATCTCTCTTCCAAATTCCATTAAAAAGTGCTGAAGGAATAGAAAAGATAGAAGCCTTCCTTCACTAGGAAATTAATGCAAGAAAATAATGATTTTATTCTATGTGTTTTACCTACATTGTGAATTATATCTACCTACATGACTGAAACTTACCAAAAATTGCTGTACTATCTTTCCCGCCCAAACAATTTCTGCTTATATGCTTCTTCAGCAGGTTATGAAACCGGCCGTCCACTACCGGCACTAAGCATTTCATGGCTGGAACATATTGCATCCGATACAGAAGGATGAATAATTCTTCCACAGTGTGGTTTTGCTGGCCCCAACATTTGAAGAGCTGGCCAGTGGGGGACGAAGTCTGACGACGGGCTGCTTGTTCTATTTCCTACAGGCAAATTTATTTAAGTCATATAAGTTTGCCAATAAAACAAAGGTAAGTGAATAATGCTTGTTGATTTCATGGTTATCAGTTTCTATCTTTTGATTGAAAGAAATAAATTTTTTGTTATAAACTTAAAGAAATTGGTGCCAAAGATGACAAACAAATCTTCTTATTGGGTATGAGTAACAATGTTGTTAGATACCCCATCAAGCAACACATCACTTGATGGGGTTTCCAATAACATCCAATAAGAGACCACCGATTATCTAGGATACCTACTTGTGTTACAAATAAAATCTCATCCTGGGACCAATAGTATGATAGCCTGCCATTTAAGATACAAATCAGATTGTTAAAAGTACATAATATCTTTATTCACATAATAAGTTCTATGATGCTTATGGATGTTTTTGTTTTGCAAACAATTTATAGCATTTTGCTATGTTACTTCAAAACATGTAAACTTTCTAAACTGTTACGTTAAAGGCTGGGAAACCAGTTTATGCAGAACAAAGTACCTAGGTAATTCCAAAAATCTTGATAGATACTTACTGAGATGCATAGATAAATCCTGTTAAAGATTTAATGTTCAAGTGTTCGTTAATTACCATATTTATTAAAGTAAATCCCACGTAAATAACAGATACGTAAGCCAAGCTTATTATGTTATTGGAAAAGCCCAAATGATATTTTAACGTAATGTGATCATTATTTTACTTACGTTAACTTCGAAGGCGGAATATTGCATTGCACCAGCCAGTTCTTTCCAATCGTCGTCATTGTCAAACAATCTACACAGCTCCTTGTTTATTTCAAAAGGAAGATCGTAAATATACATTTTTACTACTTTTTCCTCATTTGCTCCCAACAAAATAACAAACAAACACGATCAACCAAGTGTCGGAATGAAACTAGTTTGCATTTGCTTGGTTCATTATCTTTTGCATGAATGAAATCAAGAAATGAACGAATGGTTAAGTGACGTTATCAAGTACCTACTAGCAAAGCAAAAACAACAGTGACAGCGATATGATAGTTGACAGTGACAGCTACAAATCATAATTATTTATTGTTGCAAAGATAGCTATATATTGAGACATGAAAAGTACACAACTACGGTTACGTAGCATACGGCATAAACTTCCATATTATTTTCCATAACAGGTTGCCATGTAGAGTTTTATTGTTGTTTTCTTTCTCTGATCTATGCTCGGTCTATTGTAGGTACACTTAACCTTTATATTATATGCTCCAATAAAATGATCTCTTTCTTTCTTCTGTTTTTCAATGTTTCGGGGATCCGCCTTCTGATTTTCTTTCTAAACTTTGTCCGATCTTTGGCTTAATGAAGTTTTATTAGAATAACTATATTATCCCTTGAGAAACAATGGGTAAAGTGTATCCAATACACATTGTCTTGCGGTTAAGCGAACCGCGTAATGCAAGATGCATGTGCCACTTTACACTTTACTAACGTCCAGCCCGACTTCGTTTGGATTGAATATGTTTACATACGCATAAAAAAAAATTACCATTACCTAATATAGCGTCCGTCCGTGATTGAACGGGTTTAGGTTCTCGGTAAATAAGCGTGATACACAGGAGCACAGTTTTAAATCCTATCGCGGCCATGTAACGAAGTCTCTTTCCAAGAGTTATGTAAGTAGGTACCTACAGTAGATTAATTGCTAACTGACGCTCTTACGGTGAGGGAGGCTTGTGACGAATACTTACCTACATTGCAAATTCAGGGCACTGGAACCATAACCCAGTATGGTTGCAGAAGTCAGACGGGAGTAGATTCATGTAAAACCTGCCTTACCCAATCCAAGATTGTGGAAACAAGAGGCGCAGCTCGGGCTCCTTTCCAAAGAGGACGCAACGGCGACGGAAGGCAGGACGTATAAGAAAAAAATATTACCATAATTGTTTCGGTGTTTAAAAAGTTGGCCCTGTCGACCCGTAAGGGATTAAGACGGGATAGTATAAATGAAATGAATTAATATAATCAATGGTGTTAAAAGCTAGAATTTACATGCAAGCTAAAAATACTAAAAAAGTTCCTAAGTACCTAAGTATATATTTTTTTGTATGATAATGTATTCGAAACCACAGAACACTGTTTATTTAAAAGTTCATGAAAGATAAAGAAGTTCAGATTTGAAGTAGGATGAAAAGAATTAAAAAAAATCTGAAAAATATTCATAAGATGGACCTTGTGAATTTGGGCCGCACGGTAGTCATTGTTTGAACAAATGTTCACATTTTTGTTATCGGCAAAGAATAATTGATTATTTGAATATTACTAACGAGTGACCTAAATCAATATCATTTGGATAATGATAAGTACATAGGAATGTAAAGTATCACAGTTTGTAACTTATTTCTTATCCTCAAGCTTTTAACGTTTGCCTCGAAAAATTATGTCTACTTTCCTTGAAACTGTAAATTCGATAAGTAAGACAGGACAAACAATAAACAAAAACTTCACAGGAAACCATGATATCTTTTATCTGGAATGATTCCAGAGGAAGGTTTTAAAGGTCGGTTTTCGTCATGTATAATGCCACTTCTTGACGAAAATTGGCGACATAATAGCTATCCTAGCTTTTGAAACTGGAACACGAAATAGCGTCCCAACTCAAGTATACTAATCAATGTCTTTGATTCTTCTGGCACGAGGTTTTTCTCCTTCTAGGTTTCCTTTTAAGATTTTGCCTCTCATTATGAGCTGCCAAATACGGCATCTTTTCATTTTCATAACGTTTCCAAAGTATTGTAGCTTTCTCTCTTTCACACAATCCATGAAACTTTTTTTAACCATTCTATGTAGGTCTTCTAAGTCGTTTACTTACTTTTAAGTAGGTGACATATCCGTTGCGAAAAAGAAAATTATATTTTTGATTCCGATGCGAGTTGCGTACATCAAATTAGAACAAATATATAGACACTTGAATACACAGAAAACCACATGCGCCCAGGGCTGTATTCAACAAAGCTGTCGAGTTTTAATCCACATTGATGTAAAAAAAAAATTAATCAAAAATTAATCTTAAGTTTCCTTCCAAATTACTAAAAACATTTATCGCTGCCAACAAAAATATTCTCTATGTGCGTTTGATTGCTGGTCAACGGCTTCCTCGTGGTCTTTTACGAATTGTATCTTTAAATATAAAATATTAGCCATTAGTTGTTACTAGTAACTTCGTCCGGCTTAAATTTAACTTACCTATGTTATAATGTTTTTGTCGAAAGTTTTTTATTATTCCGTTTAGTAGTTTTTGCGTGAAAGAGTAAATAAAAACACATCCACACATCCTTAGAACATTTTGCATTTTAATTATTAATTTAAGTAGGATGTCTTTCCGCCATCTACGCTTTGGTTTAGGTCTTACTCGCGACCGTCCAGGGAACCAAAACATCGTGTTACAGGAGTCTTCGAAAATTTTTCTTACTGAGTGGAAATTAAAAGTAGGTTAAAAATAAAATTAAACATCTAAATCCGGCCCTGTGCGCAGAAGGCTGCGCTGCAAACAGCCCTACATGGGCGCACCGCAGGCGCAACCCGACTCAGTTTTATCCGGTCACTAGCTGAAACACATCTACATACACTGTTTCCTTATTATGTAAGTTATTTATTACTATTTTTATTCCTCCTTCCATAAAAAAATATAAAAAACTTCAGTTTTCTGTAGTTGGATTATTGTTTGTTATTATTCCCTGTCTTTTGGCAAGTGTCTTCCTAGTAAAGTATATCTATCTATCCCTCCTTTTTAACAAATAGTTGGTAATGGTGATTAAGTTTTTAATGGTGGAATTAACTGTATTGTCAATTATCTCCCGCTTTGTTTATGTTCTCGGCTGTGTTCAGAAACTTCAGCTCGCGGTTTGATTTCAGTATCAGATAGATTATTTATTTATTTTCTGAGTTTTCAAAGTCATACAGCATGTATGGCAACACCAAACCAGATTTCCTTAGGTTTACCCAACTTTGTATGTTCACGTTTCTGCTTAAAGGCCAATAGAATCTTCATAATCTATCCATATTCTTTCTAATTGGAAAGTTTTAACCCAAGGATTGGATTGAACCCACATTGAATCTATAAGCCTCTAAACAAATTAAAGCCGGATGCCACTCTAAACTAAGAAAATCCTGTTGAGTGGAATTTCACCAACAATGATTTCTTCCTTTCTAGTAGGTTCATTTAGAGATAAGCCCCCTTTTACTCGTAGCTTTTACGTTGCCACGTGCTATTTCGTATCATTGTACTCAAAGTGTAGACCTTTCATGAAGCTCCCAGGTTTAGCTCGCATGATGAGCCAATGCATTGAAGATGCTGAAGAGCGGACTAAGTAAGAGACAAATATCGGAACGCGACCTACGACTGAAAGACCACGTTCATCTGTACGGATGAGTGAGGTAAGATTTAGATAGTTGTGTGGCTAGCAGATTGCCTACACGAAATACGATAATTTAATGACCTAATTACCATAATCAGCAATCATTTCCATAGAAAGTCATTCTATAATTATGTTACAATAAGGATAATTTTAAACATCGTGGTAATACTTACGTTCACACTATATTTCTTGCAGGGTGGACAGAGCCAACAGTGTTGAAAAGACTGCGATAGGCTACGTTCAACTGTTTGACTAAATGATAGAATTGAGATTCCAATAGTGACAGGTTGCTAGTCCATCGTCTTAAAGATGAATCCCAAGTTTATATGCATACCCCTCAATCGCCTTTTACGACATCTATGGTAAAGAGATGGAGTGTTCCAATTCTATAGTACCAGGGACCACACGGCATGTCATCGTAATACTTACTTAGTTTTAACAAAAATTCCATTACAGACTTGCTCGAGTATTTTTTGTCTGTTTATTCAGCTGTTCTTTTGTTTCGTTCGTCTGGTAGGTACCCCGATTTTACTGTACATGTTGCATATACATATAAGTGTCCTAAATATGATAATACTGGTTCGAATACAGAATGTCATATCTATCATGTGATTATATAAAAGGGTAGACTGTCTGAGATCCGCTGAATCTAGAGGTTTGAAATTGAGCATGTTCGTTCCTTATATGTCTGGGGATGCACTATAAAAGAGGATTTCTCAGTCAACCCGTACAATTTCCGTGTTAAAAATTGCTGTTTATAATTTTGTGTACATAAATAAATAATAAACACGTGACAAGGGTTCACAAGTTAATAGGTGCTATTCAGTGCACCTTTTAGGCCTCATCTTGGTTACCACCAGGCAAATTGAGGTCAAACGCACTCAAATCTATTATAATAAGAAAGACGTTTTTACTTTTAAACCTTCAACCGCCTGACGCAATTTAAATTAAATTCCATATGTATCTGTTATTTTAACTTTATTACAGGTACTTAACATCAGATTAATGGTAGGTTCATCTGACGGCCTCTGTGGCGCAGCGGTACCTAATACCTACGACTATGACATCGAAGGTTCCGGGTTTGATCTGGGTATTGGATGTTTATCTATCTAAGTTTTTATTATAAAATATAGTATTGTTGAGTTAGTATCTCGTAACACAAGTTTCGAACTTACTTCGAGGTTAACTCAATCTGTGTAATTTGTCCCATATATGTATATGTATTTATTTATTAAGATTTATTACTGAGTCATCTAGCAATGAATGAGCTATAGAAGATATTTCACAAGAACCTAGTAAGCCGAAGATAACAAACTTGCGAGTTTTCAGAACATTTTTCTTTTTATTTAGTTACATATAAAGAGATACTATAGAAATCTAAGGTACTTATACCACGTCAACTATGCTCCAAGTATTAAAGGGTTATGTTATTAAGGTTCTCCGGCACTGGTTACAGAGGTCAGACGGAATTCGCTTCATGTATAAATTTTACTTAATCAATATCAAATCAATCAGGATCATGGTTTAAAAACGCAAAGTCCTACTCCGAGCTATCAATGCGAAGTTTATTTTTAAAGAGGTGAGGATGTCACCAGTATTAACGGCAGGACGAAGAAGATACATCACGTAGAAGGCTTCGTGATGGAATCCATGTACTGACAGGTTGCTAGGTCATCGCTTAAAATGAGAGTTACAAGTTTAGAAGCCTTTCTCTTGTTTGAATATTAAGTACATTCTGCGCGGGAGTAAAAGCAGTTGGCACACATTATGTTCTTCACAAGCAGACTACCATAGGGACTTGCTCTAGATAAATGTGCTTATTTTCTTAATCACCTTTTACGACATCGATGGGCAATTGATAAACTTGTTTTATTTAAATAAAAAATACAAAAAGGGGTCCAAACTTCAACAATATTTTTTTTAGTTTGTAGTTTAGAATTATACTTTATTTTAATTAGATAGATTTACTTTTAGTATAGTTTAGATATTGTAATAATCACATTTTGTCAATTTAATTCAATAATAATGTTGAGCTCGCTCATATATTTCACATACATATTATAAACAAACTATCGTAGTTAATGCATGTTCACTTTCATTATATGTCAAATTTGAATTTTGTATGCATCTCTCAATACGTGTAAACAGAATAACCAAAGAACTAACAGAAGAAAGAAGTGAAGAAAGAAAAGAAGCAACAAGCCATTGATGATTTGTTAAGCGAAGTTGGTTTGTGACCGTCACTAACGGGCAGTATGAATGTCGTTTGCTCGTTTTGACGATCGCAAAATGAACTCGCTTGACTATATTCGACGAAATGAAGAGAAAAGAAGATTATTCGACGAAGTATCAAGAAATTATTCGACGAAGTATCAAGAAATTATTTGTAGGAAGTATAGTCGCAAAGTTACGTTTTTCACTACAGAAGACAGAAGGAGAAAAGAGGAGAGAGATAATCAGTTTGAAATTACTACATTGTTGGACATAAAATAAAAATATTTTACAATAAATACAATCTCTAACATTTTTTCCTAACTAACAAACCATGGCAAGCAACCGTTGCTATGGCGTACATAAAGACGGTTGCCTACATATTCTTAAGAAGTTAGCGGGGGATTGTGGCAAGTGAAATGATGTGATCTGCCCTTTAGGAAAGCGGCGTGATAGTGTATGAATGTAAGATTGATGAACAAAGACCTCCTCCAAAGGCCTAACAACTTAATTTTTTAGAAATTTTACACCGTTTCAGAGTTAGAATAGAGTTATTCTAACCTTGTAAACCCTATAAAACCTATTATTGTGAAGAAACGAGGTTTGTATATTTGTAAAAAAAAATCGCTACAGCTACTATAAGTCGCTTCGCTACGAAAATTTACGATGTGCTACGACATTTTTTGGGTAAAGCGCTACGCCGTAGACACATGTAGATGATTATTTTAGGTAAAATTGTCATTAACTTAAATACGTTTTTTGTTTGTAAAAAAACATAACAAATTCAATTATTTTCAAAACAGAATTATTTTTATTTTTTATTTATACTTACAAACTATTTTATGTAACACCGAAATTATTATTGTAGACTTGTCAATCTAGGTTCAAATAAATGATTCAAAGGTACTTAAATCTATTTAGTTTTATTTTAACTACCTATAATCTTTTGGGGCAGTTTTCAAGACTGCTGGCTCTGACTACCCTATAAGAGATATAGACGTGATTATATGAATAAATATATAAACTCATATTTTATTTCAATTTATCTATAGGATATTATTATACTTATCTGTAAGATAGCCAGTTTTAATGTAGTAAGGCGAATCCCAGAACCTAAAGTATAGTGGTAGAGGGTGTCACTGAAAACACGCCAAGATGAAAGAAAGAAAGAAAGAGTATAAGATCATTTATTCTGATTATTAAAAACTAACTAAGAGATAAGCTATACCTACTTAGGATTTTGATTTTTAGGCGATGGTCTAGCAAACTGTCACTATTTAAATCTCAATTCTATCATTTAGCCATACAGCTGAATGTGGCCTTTCAGCCTTTTGAAGACTGTTGGCTTTGTTTACCCCGCAAGGGATAAAGACGTGATTATATGTTATGTTATGTTATTAAAAAACTCGCTCTATCTAGTCTACGTATGTATGTGATGACCATCAGTATTTTCAAGACAAAATTGTGTATTGTTTATGTATGAAATGTAGGCTTCGTTTGATTCTGATCTAACACAAGCCTAGGTTAAACGACAGTCGCTCTAAGTAAGTTCCCAAGCTAAATAACTTAGGTTGGAATCCGGAATTCTCTCTCCGCCTCGCTGTTCCCCGATACTTACAACCTAGGGATTTTCAAGGCAAAAGTGAAGCATTGTTTGAGCTTTTGCCGCAGTATTGCTTGCCATGAGGTAGATTGAGGTCAAATTAATTTAAATTCCGATTTTAAAAATAGGCTCCGGGTAACTAAATTTCATACTTAACAGGCCAAATTTAAAATAGACTTTAAGGTTTGGCCGTTTATAAGTCAGGCAGTTTTGCCTTTATGGCTTTTTTGCCTGGCTAGGCTCCTGCGAGAATTTTCAGAAGTGTATATACATATAAACATACATATAGTCACGTCTATAAGTTTTTGGATTAATTCGTTACAAACGCAGAAATACAAATCTTTACTCTTTCACTTCACTACATAGTATAAAACAAAGTCGCCCATTTTGTTTGTAGTCCCTTCGTATGCATAAAACTTTAAAACTACGCAACGGATTTTGATGCGGTTTTCACTAATAGAAAGAGTATTTTCTCCGACAGGTTTGTTTGAAATACATTGAAACTATATTAGCTGAGTTGTAGCGATTTATGTCCAAGAAGTCAGAAAAAAAATCTAATTGAAGATTGCATTTGTGCGTGCGCCGCTTATACCGTTGGATACAAGTAAGAACAATGTATAGCAAAAACATTGGTCTTTATTAGTTCTACAAAAAAGTCCGCGATGACATATATCCAGCTTTTTTATTTAAGTCACAAAAACTACTTTTCTGTATTAAAAAAACATTTAATTCGTTGGGTGATGTTTAACTGGTGATATAACCAATAATACATATATCCTTATCAAAATAAGTAAGTTCATCATCACGAGCATTTAATTTAGATTATTTTTGCAGTTTACAGTGTGTTATTTAGACATATAGTTTAGGAGATATCACGATATTAGTATTGCGGCACGGTACGGGCCGGCCGCGGCGGCGGGGGCAGCGTCCCTATAAAAACGGTACATAAAAAATAAATAATATTAAAAAGTAGGTACTACGACTTTGATCTATACATATAAGACAAAAAAAAATCTGTACATTACTTAAATATTTTTTCCAAAAACTGATAGGGGGGGCGATCAAAGAAGAGTCACAGAAACCAAAAAACATTTTAATATTTTAAACGCGGTTAAGTGAAAGAGAAGTTATTGTGAATTGAAAATTAGTATCCAATATGTGTTGGTGCGTTGACTGTATTTGTCGAAGTAGCGGGATACACGCAAACGAAGTTGCGCGGGTCAGCTAGTTTTAATATAAGTATTGAAAAAAATTTGGCTAGCAATCTGTCACTATTCGAATTTCGATTCCATTATGAAGCTATAAAGCTTAACGTGGCCTTTCAATCTTTTCAAGACTGTTGGCTTTGTCTTCCCCGCAAGGGCTATAGACATGACTATATGTATGTTTATATGTATATACACTTCTGAAAATTCTCACTATATGTATGGATAAAACCTTATAAAAATAGTCATGCATCCCAGGCGTTCATCTTGTAAACCTGACCGGGGTCGAACCCGATGCCTGTGGATCAGAGGAAGGCCTACTAAGGTTACTACGTCAAACAGGCAATCACAGAGTTTGCTATCTTTCGTCATTTAAAAATGACCCATTACCAATGGTAATTGCTATCAAAACAATACCATTAACTTATGAAAGTCACAAGTAATCAATGATGTGGTAAACATATTTTTCTATTTATTATTTGGCTCCTTTGAAAGTGTAATTAGTAAATTAGGATAACAATATTTGTTTTGCCAAGGGTACATAAACTTTGGAATTTTGGTTATCAATGCAGTATTGGAAAGTCAGAGGACTATTGTACTAGTCGGTGTCAGTGCTAAATATTTTAAAGTGAAATGTAAATTACATGGTAACTTGTTGCAGGTAGGTATTTAAAAAAGGAAAATGTTTGTAGTGTTTGTGATGATACTAAGGCAGCAGTTAAAGTAAGTTTTTTTAAACTTTTCACTTTTTTGTGTTTAATTTTGTTTTAAGCCAAGGAATTTTAAAAAAGGAGGTTCGATTTTTTTTTCTTGTCACATGTCGTTTTGTTCTCGACAATAGGCTATTTGACTGTAATAAAAATATACATTTCTTTTATGTCATCAGTCTTAATATTATTGTTTTGGAGCGATTTGTAATAACGCGAGATAAAAATATTGCATTATTTTAACAAAATCCGTCTCAGAAAATTAGGCTTTTTTATGCAGCTGTCACGTGACTAAAAACGAACGTGATTGGCTATTACTATTACGACGTCAATTATCCATAAACAGACTGTGGATCGTACTGTTCCTTAGTGTTCGCTATTATTTTTCAAGATTTTATAAGTGTTTGATCGCTCAGGATTACTCAGATAACATAGGTATTTAATAATGGAAACCAATTTCGCGAAAGCTGACAGTCGAAACCTACCAAAAGACTTTTGGTAGGTCCACTTTTGGCAAAAGTGGACCCAATAATGGTTGGCGTCTTCTTCAAAGACAATCCAGATTTCTATGCTGCCGAACTGAGGAATGTGAAAACATCAATGAAGTATATCTTGGTAACCACTGATCTTAGATTATGATCTGAAACCACTTCTTGCGAATATTCAAATCCATAGAAAATAGAAAAAAACGATTCCGTAGGAGATTTTATTGTTGTATTTGTGCATTTAGGCACTGCACAACATTTATAGGAACTCAATAATTTTCACACATATGACGTGGCACAAGTTAAATAAAACAAGAGAAAATCAAAACTTTTCGAAACACCAACAAGCTTTGTATGATATTTACACGAAATTTACGTCACTGCATGCCATGGCCACCATGTTGCTAAAAGTCGCGTTTTGGCGGCATATTTGAATATTGCATTTTCTTTTTCGATTTTTTTATGAAATAGCTGTAATAAAGGCAGAAAAGTATTTTTGCAGGGCTCCTTATAAACAAATAAATAGCCTAAGATAGTTTTTAGAACTTTGTCAAATAGCCTATTCGTTCCTCGCAAATTCTTTTTATTCTATAATTTTTTATATTGACGGCCTCTGTGGCGCAGCGGTAGCGCGCTTGTCTGTGACACCAGGGGTCCCGGGTTCGAATCCCGGCCAGGGCATGATGAGAAACGAACTTTCTCCGATTGGCCTGGGTCTTGGATGTTTATCTATATAAGTATTTATTATAAAATATAGTATCGTTGAGTTAGTATCTCGTAACACAAGTCTCGAACTTACTTCGAGGCTAACTCAATCAGTGTAATTTGTCCCGTATATATTTATTTATTTATATTTATTATTCTATAGGGCTCGTGTTTTTATCCAGCATCACATTACAAATTTTATTACGATTTTAAGTAGGTTATATCCGATATGTTTTATCCCATCATATCGCATGAATCCTACTTCAATTGTACATAAAAATTGGACCAATCTTCAGCGTGCGAACTAACATATTATTAAGTAGGTTATATCCGACATGTTAACATATATCATGTCGAATAGTTCCTACTTTATATTATGTTACGATTCCAATCACCGTGAAATAAGACAACGGACATTGATGCTTAATTTTTTTTTATCAAGATATTAAGTAGGTCATTTTCGACATGTATTTACCATCATGTCGAATTTCGTCTACTTAGTACTTTGTTAAAAATAATTATACTAAGGAAACTTCGAAAAGTATGTTTTATTTGTTACGGGCACGAAGCGTAGAAAGATGCTGCTACTTTTGAGGATTTTCATAAAATATACTGATAATAAGTCTATCCCGCATATAGACGTGACTAACTTATATGTTTAGAAAGAGCTGGACTTTCTGATACAAGCATATTTTGCCTATTAGTAAGTATATTCTGCAGTGAACGAAAAAAAGGAATTTTACCTATCAATCCAAAACATATTGATATGCAGAACAATTTTGTACAGACAATTTCTGTAACACCGAAATAAATTTTGATCAATCTTTTAGTTGAAAATAAATTTCAAAAACAAAGAATATAGATATAATATAATTGTATGCAAAGTAAGTAATTATGAAATGTGTTTAGTATATAATTAAGCTTTTTTTCTTATGGCTTTAAATTCATAATAAATTGCACTTTTACACAAAAATACTTATATCAAGATTCCAGTGACCTTACGAAATGGACTTGAAATCTTTATTAATTAAACGATGAGTATATCACGTTGAATAAGCTATTTATTCTAATCCATAGCTCTGAAAACATTGACCTGGTAATATATTTCAGCAGCAGTAGGTAATAGAAGACTATTCCGACAATGATAAAATTTATCGTGATAATAAGTAGGTTTTATCCGACATGTTTCCTATCATGTCGCATTTTTCCTACTTACATTCAAGATAAATAAAATCACCGCTTTTTCTTTGTCACCAATTTTTGAAGATGTACAAATATGCGTTTACTTGCAATTCTATACATGATTGACAATTTATTACAATTTCTTTGTTTTATTAAACCAAAAGTGAGTTGCTTTAGGTACGCCGACATGTGATATTGTGATGTCGAACATTCTCTACTTGACATTGTGATAAAAGTTCGTCATGGAAAAAAAAAATACCCAAAGGATCAGGATTAAAGCGCACCCCGAGCTCCTCACTAAGAGAGGGGTGGATGTAATCGGGAATGTGGTTCGGAGGAAGAAGAGCAGCAATTATATCACCACTCAACTTTTCATGTCGAGAAAATTATTTTGCGGAATTGTAGATAATTTTGTCGAATTTTCTAGGTATAAGAACAGTGTTCGTGTTATATTATTTTTCTTATTTTTCTGTTTTATCTATAAAACAAATGTAGGCGATGTAAAAGTGCCTACTTTAGGATCGCTGTTTCCATATTTATTTTTAAAATCGCTATCATTAAATAGAAATTTGTAATACACCTTTAGAGAAATGATATACCTCCTACATGAACACAAAAGTGACGGACAGACAGACAATAAGGAAATGGTCACTTACTGCGCCTGCGCCCCTAATAGAGTTAAATCGCTGAAGAATAGATCAGCTGATGGTCCACCCCGGGATTAAGCCGGTTGTGAACTCAAATAAACTCAACCTATTAAAATCCAGATTATTACACAAACTTATAAGTAAGTATTATTAATTAAGCCGTGTGGTTCCCGGCACCATTACAAAAGAATAGGACCACTCCATCTCTTTCCCACGGATGTCGTAAGAGCCGACTAAGGGATAGACTTGGGATTCCTCTTTAATGTAAATCCCTGCCAATCTAAGGTCTGCCGCGCCGATGGATGCATGGCTAGGGGCGAGCCTAGTCTCGAGCGTGCCACTTCCGCCATGGGGTTGGGCGACCCCCAGGTAATGGCTAGCCTTACCCTGGCATGCGGGGCTCTGCTGGGGCGGACAAAATTTTTCCCTAGCGTCTCGTGGGAATCGCATGGATGCAAATCTTTTGAAAGAGCACCTAGATGGCGGCGATGGTGTCCGCACCCCATCACGTCTCGTTCCCGGCGGGAGCGGTATGCGATCTGCTGAAAGCCGCTTTGCGACGATGAATGTAAGAGGAGGAATGAAGGATAAGATTGAGGAAGTATGCCAGATGATGGATGAAAGACGTTTGGATGTGTTGTGCGTGAATGAAACGAAGCGGAAAGGATGCGACGCGACGCAGCACGGCCCTTACACGGCGTATTGGTCTGGAATTTCCAGTACCAGCCGAGGCTGTCAAGGGGTCGGTCTAATTCTTTCTGCACGAATGGCTGAGTGCGTGAATGAGTATGAGTGTGTCAGCCCTCGTCTTCTATGGATTAGGCTGAAAGTTGGAATCACTCGGATCTTCGTTCTAGGTGTTTATGCACCTTGGGATGTGGGTTCGAGGGGTACAACATCAGCAAAAAGCGAAAACGAGGAGTTCTGGAATAGTGTAAGAGAAGTATTGAAAGTTACCAAGCCAAATGAGAAGATTATTATGTTAGGTGATTTTAATGGATGGGTGGGTGTAAAGCGTGATGGATATGAAAAGGTGCTTGGTGCGTTTGGTGACGAAAAGGTGAATGATAATGGAAGAAGTGTATTAGAAATTTGTCTAGAGTGGGATCTTTTTGTGTCGAACTCAATGTTTCAACATAAAGAGATCCACACCTACACAAGAGTGGAAGGTATTTTAAAAAGTATGATAGACTTTGTGATTGTAGATGAAAGATTGAAGAACAAAGTGCTGGATACCCGTGCATATCGCGGTGCTGGCATTGACTCGGACCATTTACTGGTGATATCCCGGATAAGGGGTATCTTCAATCGCTGGCGGCACAGGGTAAGGGAGCAAACCAGCGCTTTGGAAAGAGTAAAAGTAGAAAATTTGCAAGATATGGATGTAGGTAAGAAGTATATTAATAGACTGAAGGATGAATTTGAAGATTTAGAGGAAATGAGCGATATTGAAGATGGATGGAAGGAATTTAAAGAAAGAATTGTGAAAGTAGCTGTTGAAGTGTGTGGTGTAAGTAGAAGAAGGAAAGGAAAAAATCACAAAAATGCGTGGATGAGTAAAGATGTGCAAGAACTTGTGCGATTAAAGAAGAAAGCATGGCTGGATTTGTTAGCAGCAAAAGCTAACTTAAGAATGCAAGAGGTTATAGATGAAGATGTGAATGAAGCACGTAAGGAATATAAGAAAATGAAAGATTTGGTTAAGAAAGCTGTGATTAGAAAGAAAGAAGAGTATAAAGAGGATTTTGATAAAAGGCTATCAGAAGACTTTCAGTCAAATCTGAAAGTATTCTGGAAATCCGTAAGGTCAGCCCGAGGAAATACTATAACCAGAGAGCTGACTAGGATCAGATGCCAGGATGGTAGCGTTGTGAAAGGAGAAGAATGTGTACTAAAGATATGGAAGGACTATTTTGAAAGTTTATTTGAAAAAAAGGAAGGAAATAAGAAAGATTTCTGCTATAGCGAAGAAAAAGAGAATGAGATGGAAGGCGAAATTGAAATGTTCGAAATTGTGGAAGCACTTAAGAGTATGAAAGCGGGAAAGGCTGCTGGGTGTGATAGAGTGTCGGTCGAGATGCTTAAAGCAGGAAAAGGCGTAGTAGCTAGTCAGTTGTACTGCCTTTTCAATTTGTGTTGGAGAAGCGGCCGAGTACCAAAAGATTGGTGTAAGGCTGTTATCGTGCCACTTTACAAAGGAAAAGGGTCACAGCTGGACTGCAAAAATTATCGTGGTATAAGCCTGCTTAGCGTCGTCGGCAAATTGTATGCTAAGGTATTGATTAATAGAGTCAGGAATGAAACTGATGACAAAATATGGGATGCTCAAGCGGGATTTCGAAAGGGAATGGGATGTACTGATCAGGTCTTTTCCTTGCGGTGCATAGCCGAAAAGTTTTTGGCCAAGAGTCAAAAAGTCTATTGCACATTCGTAGATCTGGAAAAGGCCTATGACAGAGTTGAGAGGAATGAATTGTGGTCAGCACTTTCTATGCATGGGGTGAGCAGTCTCTTAATACGAGCACTGAAATCCTTATATGAGGATTCGAGTGCTTGTGTCAGGATAAACGGAGCGCACACTGAGTGGTTTAAGATTGAGAAAGGCGTTAGGCAAGGATGTGTTGCGTCACCGTGGCTGTTCAACCTATTTATGGATAGCTGTTTGACAGATTTGAAAGAGTCTAAAAGTGGATTAAGGATGAATGAGTTACTCGTCAAATGTCTGCTCTATGCCGACGATCAGGTTATACTGGCGTCATCAGCGGAGGAGTTACAGGAGATGGTAAACTGTATGCATGAAGCTTTAAAAGAGAAAGGAATGAAAGTGAACGTAAGTAAAACTAAAACACTGGTTTTTGAAATGGAGAAAGAAATGCCAGCATGTAATATTTTGATTGGAGGAGAAAAAGTGGAGCAAGTGAAAGAGTTTGTATATCTAGGATCAAAGTTTACATCAGATGGCAAGTATGATAGTGATATTGAAAGGAGAGTGAACGCGGGGAACATGGTGAATGGAGCTTTGCATGCCTTTATGAGCAGTCAGAAACTATCCAAAAAGGCTCGACTGGCTGTGCACAGGGGCGTGTTGGTCCCGACATTAATGTATGGGAGTGAAAGTTGGGTATGGCAAAAGAAGCATGAAAGCAGAATAAATGCAGTGGAAATGAGAGCGTTAAGGAGTATGATGGGTGTGAAATTGAGTGACAGGATAAGGAACAGCGTGATAAGGGAATGTTGTGATGTGAAAGAAGATGTAGTTACAGGAATAGAAAAGGGTATGTTAAGATGGTTCGGTCATGTGGAGAGGATGAATGAAAGCAGGTTGACTAAGCAGATATACAAGGAGAGTGTGGAGGGAAAGGTCGGAGTGGGAAGACCTAGACGAACGTATCTTGATCAAATTAAGGACGTCCTGGTAAAGGGTCAGGTCAAAAGTACCCGAAACCGCCGAGCTTGTATGAAGAGAGTTATGAATGTGGACGAAGCGAAAGAAGTATGCAGAGATCGTGGCAAGTGGAAAGAGGTAGTCTCTGCCTACCCCTCCGGGAAAGAGGCGTGATTTTATGTATGTATGTATGTATGTGTATTAATCAGGGAAAATTTGCATTATTTATTAAAAGAGGGTTTTAGTTTTTCCTCAAACTTGGTTGTCTACTTTTTCAAGAAAGCGAAATGCGTGCGAATTAAATAAGATATCGGTATTAACATGCGATACCAGTGTCATTAATAGATTTTTTGAGGGTTTGAATGGCCCACAGATATAGATCTACCTAGATCACACGAGTTTACTTAATTTTTACCCATGTGAAATCGTGTGAAAAATTTAGTGAAATTGCTTGTTTTCAAAATCATTTCATCCTATTGATTTATTTTCATTGTCATTTACCTAAGTGTTAATTTTAACATTAAGCTGTTTTCAGCTTTTTTAGTCAAATCTACTGCTGGAAGACTTTAGAAGAAAAAATATTTGTACCGAGAATAATGGTAATTTTCGTATGACGCGGGTAGAGCTGTGGGCTTTAGCTAGTTGTGGTTATAATTGAATTAAATCCAATTCGGCATTAGTACCGGAAACCATGGAACAAGGAAGTTCCGCTTTAAGATTCCTTTTGTTAGGATCATTGTGAATTATGTGTCATTTAATTAAAGAATGTTGTTAAAATATAAAGATTTATATCGCGGCTTGGTAAGATAATTTTCAGTACGAGAAATAACCTTTTATGAGATATTTACTCGGAATTTGGAGTTTCCAGAATGAAGATTTCATATTGGTTTATATAAGGTAGAAACCTTTGTGCAGTTTGTTTATTGAGTTCGCGCCAGTACTTTAAAAGATTAATTATTACAAAAAAACTCTCTTTATATGTATTAGTATAGATTCTTTTAATTAGAATTTTATAATTCAGTAAAGAATAAGATTTAAATTAGCATGGAATTGATATGTAATATTAGTATAATATTGATATTTATTGCATATGAGACAAATAAAATAAATGGCACATACAGGCAGACTATAAAACGCCTGAATATACTCAATGAATTATTTAAAACAATATTCAAGCTTACATTCTAAGTACTTACAGATAAATTAATTTATAATACCTACAATTTCGGACAAAAACAATTTAAAAATAAATATTTTCTGCGAAATAAAGTGGCCTCTAGGACACTACACAATGTCGTAGGCTTATCTAGTTCTGTTAACGACTTGTCTACGGTTTCAAAATAATCTCTTTCCCGGAGGGGTAGGCAGAGACTACATCTTACCACTTTCCACACAATTCATCGTGATTTCATCTGATTCACCTGCATTTTTAGTTGGGTATTTTAATTTCTAGTTAAGTTAGTTATTTTAGTTAGGTATATGGTTATAAAAACCAAATTTTACAATCATAACAGTATTTCAGAAATTGTAGGAAACTAAGTAGGTACTAGGAGTATATGAAAGTTCCATGCTTAAAAAAAATCCAAACTCTACAATTGTAATGTATGTAAATTTCGAATGTTACGAACATCTCAGTTTATAATTGAAAATAATAGAAAAAAGTGCCAGTATTTGACTAATGAAATAAGAGACGATTGGTCAAGTAAGTAGTTGTACTAACAGTAGAGGCACATTGACTTTAGCAATAAAAACAAAACTGCGTATCTTAATAATTGCTTCACAAATTCCTAACGTGAACGAACGCTTCCGTATGTTAGTTGCGTTAGTCAAAAATATCATTATTTCAACAGTTATCATTTTGGAATACACTCATTTTATCGTACGAAGTAACTCCGTGCCGAAACACCATATCTCCTCGCGTTCAATGAAATAAATGGTTTATGTGGGCACCACTATTTAAACCTAATAAATTTCAGTTAGGGGGCAGTGTGACCCCGCATGCAGGAGCTGACGAATGTCGTATCTGTCATTTAGTTTTTAAAATACGAACGCGTCGGTCGTATGTGTTGTTATAATTCGAAAAGGTTTATTTAAAAAAAAATGTGTGATTGGATATGGGATTGCTTTTATTTGGTGAGTTTTTTTTTATTTGACAACGTAGGTATAAGAAAATATTCATGTAATAATTAGGTTTAAATTGAAATGTCAGCTTCCAGACTAATTGCCTTTTCCTATCAAGAAAACGCGATAATACGTAGTATTTATGATACAGTGAATAAATAAAAGCGACCAGTAGAAATATCGAGAATTGAATTTAAGGAAAATATAATAATAGTTCGTTTCATTCAGTCGACTTTTAATGCATGACGCCGTTCTATTTAGGGCATAAAATGAATCATATGTGTTCTTTGCTAATTGTCATGAACTGTACTCGGGAGGGCACTCATTAGTTTAATAAACGGTCATATTTTCAAAAAAAAAAGAGCAAAATACTAACATGTATGGTTAATACTTTTTATAAAAGTATGCTTATGATATTAAAAAGCTTGTATTAATTTTTTTTATAAAGTTTTAGTATAAAAATCGTCCAAGAAAAGGTATCAGTACTACTAAGTACTTAGTGATACTGAATAGCATAAACATTCTCAAAATAGAACGATTTTAATCAATTCCCGCGCTTTGTAGATGTGCAGGGATTGATCGAGTAAAAATAAGTGAACATAATTACATCTATATGTAATTAGACTATATTTAATGCTTGTTTTCCATCCAATGTAACCATAATCATATATTTTTAACATTCAATAGAAAATGTGATAGAAGCCTCTAGGTATTTATGTACAGTCAGCGGCATAGAAAAGTAGGTAAAGAAATATGTAGTAAAGGTATTTATTAAGTTCAAATGTGTGAGTAAGAAAGATAAACTGATAGGTCAAAGTACGCTTTTGACGTTTCATTTAGAGCTTCTACTCCTAGTCATCTTTAATTGTGAATAAAGTATTTTGTTACATTTAAATTTGTGGTTATGATGAGAAATAAAAAATATTCTTATTATTTACTTATCGAAACAGCTTTAGATTCAATCTCATAAAAAAATCCAAGTTCCATTAAAATGTTATAGTTTTTGTAAAGTTTACTTATATACTTATAACAACTTATGAAATTTTAGAAGTACCCAAATTCGTCTTTATTTCTGCGTCGTAAAGTTTTCTTGCATAACTTGCTATGCGGTTGACTGTACCTACTTAACATTACTATTACAGCGGATATTGAGTGCATTGAATAAAAAGTCCCGAAAAGTGGTTATGTACATTGGTCACGGTTTTGCTAAGCGGAGTAGGTAGATGCACTCGCGGGGTCTAGCGAAACTTATGTCTTTGTACTTTATAAAACGTACAAAGGTATTTCAGCATGTTTCGACAATGATACTTAGTAAGTTTCCTTAAAACAAGTAGCAAACGTGAAATTTTGTGAACAACAAATTTTTTGTGACATTGGTTGATCAGCTGATTGGTCTTAGATAAAAGCTTTTTTGATCGTTTGGTTTTTGCTATGTTTTATATTAACGAATGAAAATTCACCAAATAAATTGTCATCACTACATACCTATTTATAAAGTCGTTTCTCTGCCTGTGTTCAAACTTTAACATTTTATTCATTACTAGCTGTGCTCGCGACTTCGTCCGCGTGGAATAGTTATTTTGGGCATCATTGAAGGCCTCAAGGATGAATAATTTTACCCGTTTTTTTTACATTTTCCATTATTTCTGTGCTTCTTATAATTGCAGCGTAATGTTATATAGCCTAAAGCGTCCCTCGATAAATGGTCTATTCAACGCAAAAATAATTTCTCAATTCGAACCAGTAGTTCCTTAGATTAGCGCGCTCAAACAAACTCTTCAGCTTTTTAATATTAGTATAGATTATACCCATGAAAAGCCGGGGCGGGTGACTGGTTTCTTAATAAAGCCACAGCGATACACAATTTCCATCATCCAGTCATAACGAACTCACTTCTTAATGAGTTGACGTCCCCGGCCCAGGGTCGTGATCTTGCAATTAGGTCCACATCTGTTATACTCATATACAGAATTACAGTCAGACAATATCCCAATTTGTTGCAATTTAGCCTCTATTACCGCCACATAAGATGAATAATAAAATTGTGACTGTTTAAGGGTCGACCTGGTTGAGTGGTTAAAGTATACGACTCAATAGCGTACCCGCTCCAAGGTTTATGGGTTCGAATTCCACTTCCACATTCATTAATCCCATTAGACACTGTTTACATCTGGTTATGTCTGCTTATTCTTTGTCGCGTCGATTTTAACAGATTTTTCTTCTGTTCGTATCGTAATCCTGACTGCATTCTTAGCGTAAGCTCAACATCTAAATGACACTTCACATGCTGAGAAATTGGCAACGGTATTATTGGTCTGCCGTGCACTTACCCAATTTCGGGAATTGATAACCTACTTTTGAATTTGTCAAAGTTGGTGCATTTCGCTGATAATTTTGCAAATACTTAACAACCCATACTTGTATATTATCATCAATGATATTATTATACACTTGAAAACGAACAAACCGTTGTTTTAGCTGTCAATGAACAAATATGCTATTTACAGTGTTATTAGATAAGCGGTTAAGACGGGGTGGCAACTAAGATATGGAGGGCAGAGTTCAAAGATGAGGAATATAATAGTCTGATAATGGTAAGCGACAGTGTGATGAACTTACAGCTTAAGTAAACAGTGCACGACTTTTGTTTTTAACTCGAAATAGGATGGACTGCGCCATATTTGAAGGACTCTTTTTGAACTTGGTACACTAGTTGTTTGCCGCGAACTGAGACCATATCTTAAAAACTACTTAATCGGCTTTGTTGCCCCTAAAAATTTAATTCTATTGACAGATCCTACATATATTTTTAATTTCATCGAAATCTGCCCAATGGTTCGAAAGATATCGCGTTACAAACATACAATAACTACTTACATAAAAATATTTTTACGCACCGGACAACACATATATTTACGAAAAAAATGATAATATAAGTTAATAATATGAGTAAGTAAATATTATGTGAGATAAGAATCCTGGCCGAAAAAAATAGGTATCATCTGCACGGCATGTTAATTTCTTTTTTCAATAAACACCATTAAATCTACTCTGGTAACGCTCATAAAAATGTTACGACCTACTTCGGCACAAGTGTTAAGTACTGGCTAGTATATAAGCTGCTGCTGGCAATAAAAAAGTAATATTCGAATTTTCAAATAAAGAGTGTCGTTGCGGCCGAAAACGCGGGAATGGTCATTCATCCCACCAACATATGGGCGCGCACGTAGTCTTTAGAATATTCTCAAGGCAGACCCGACGCGTGTTTTTGCATCTCATTAATTGCATCTTGGAATGTTATTTCACTACGTAGGTATAGTTACCATTAATATTTCTTTTCATAGATAGGTACCAAATGCCCAAAATTATAGGCAGTGCAATTCGCGTTGGTTAATTTAGACGATGACCGGCCCTAAAAATAAATAAGTAGATAAAAATTATTAAATTAATTTTAAAAATTTTTTGTTGCATATATATTATCATTTATTTAATAATATAGTCTTATTATTAAAGGATAACTCGAGCTGTCAACGAACAGTAAATGAAACACTTTAACCATTTCCCAGACATATTTCTGACTAGACTTTGAATACCAATAAAATCTACATGTGTCATCAAATTGTTACAAATCTGTACCAATCGTACGATTGGTTAAATCAAACTTAACAACTCTTCAAATTAGTTTAATACGTCAGATGCCGTTTCGAGTATATTCGTGCGTCTACATGCGCGGATGTGGCCAATTGATTGAGTAATTAGAACTGTAGACTCGCTACTGGCTACTGGGCAGAAGCGCTCAAAATGAGTCAGACAACAATTTTTTTTATTGATGGCAACATTTTTACCACTCCTTAACAGTAAGTTTTTAAAGGCCACTGATTTTGCAATCTGAACTGTAGAGTTACGAACTTCGATAAGACGAACATAATAATGTCTCAATCATCAGAATTCTCCATTTGGAACCGACAAAATAAGAAAAGAAGACAAAGTTGGTGAATTTCTCTTTAGTCACTTTTACTATAAAGATAGTTGCAAAACAATAAAATTAATTCGTTACACTCTTTATTAAGGTGGTGGTAATCTAGTGGTCGCCTAACTTAGGTACAATATAGCTATTCGTGATCACGATGCAAATTAGTTGGTTTGCAACAAGATACACAATAAGTAGTGGACGGATAAAGGCTGTATTTCTTAATCTCCTGTACTTAGATATATTTGTAAAATCTTAGAAACAACATCGCTCTAAAACTTTCAATAAGAATCCAGACTACAGGCGTAAGTTACGCCGCGTAACTGTTGATCATTTTCACTGCCTTTTATGAAGGAAAAAAGTAGGTACCTATATAACATAATTTTTATATTCTTTTGGACTTTAGACATAACTGGGAAACATTTGTAATCGACGGGAAAAAGCTGTAAACGTTGGGAAATGCTGGAAATTTGTGGGTAACAGAAGAAACAGCAAGATGGACAAAGAAGAAAGAAGAATCTAAATCTTGTTCCTAAGTACTAGTGCCGCAGGAGTGTATTATAATTTCTCCTGCTGCTTAAGTGCTTATCAATGAGTATTTAGTGACACTGCACTGAAGATAAAGAATTTTAAAATTTTTCATTGTTTTTCGTCGCATGCTGTGTTTTTCTATAAAATGTGACTAAGAATTATTGTTTTTCCAAATATTTATTTATTTTAATTTACATATAGGTATACATATTCTCTTCCCCACACAAGTTCTCTGCTAGACCCTGTGGTTGACTGGTAGATAATGCTTCTAGCATTACCTAAGTCCGCCATTTGTGCTATTCATTTGTATTTTGTAGGTACCATAAAGTTATTATAAATATATTTAAGTCTCTGTCCATAACAAAGTAACGGCAAGGCCAACAGTATTAAAATGTATGGTTTTAGTATAAATAAGCACAAAACTTTAGTTAAATCTCATTAAATAGGTAAAATTGTTAATACTTAATTGGGCCACAGGACTTTTCACCTATAAACCATTCAAAGATAAAAAGTCCTGTCGGCTGAACGCAAAAAGACGAAACTATCTCGTCGAACTATACCTACGTAGGTCAAGGTGACCGTCGGAAATCAGTTTCAGATCCGTTCCTCTTTCGGCATCTTATGTTAGCATTAATTATGTTAAAAGTCTAATTAAAGCCAGAATTTATTATGATGATAAAAATATGATGAACTCATAACCTCTTCTGCGGCTCTATTTTATAACTACGCGATACAAGATATTGATAATATTTTTTGCGATCAGTGTATCAGTACGCAAAGGTAACTACTTATTTATTTTTAACTATTCCATTTTTACTCGTTATTAACAACGGATAGACCCTAAGTTAACTCTACACCACTCCAGAGAGAAGACTCATTTAAATAATCCGAGTCCGTTTTATGAGTGAATTTACTATAGTTGCCTACTTAGTTATACATAATAGGTATCTTCGGCTAACACCTGATAAATATGAATACAAGCTTTTACCCGCAATTTCGCTCGCGCGAATTTAGCGCCACCTGCAAAAAATTTTTCGCAAATTCCTATTTTCGCGTTTCTATATACTCGTATTAAGTTGGGATGTAACAACACTTAGTGGCAGGAGCCTGCCACCCATTATACAGGGTATCAGCCGAAAGGTATAGGAACTAACTAACTGTAAATACGTGATAAATCCATACGTGTTAAACGTGGCATTTCATCGAGACGTCCTAAGTCACGAGATTCACACGAGTCAGGGCGCGGTTAGAAGCAAGTATCTACTATATATAGACACTTATTGCACAAATTGCAAGACGAATGGAGACCTCTATAAGGGTACTTCAATATATTTCAAAATCCAATCACGCCGACGGACATTCACATGCACAAATGCAACGACATAATAGGACCAATAGACACAAAATAGATCTCAACAACAAAATTGGCCGAACAATATCCATAACGATGAATATCCGTTGCATAGACAAAGTTAGAATCTGCGGGTATCAAATTATATCAGTATTCAAATGACAATTTTATCTTGACACATGAATTGCATTTATCATTACGGCGTGAGAGGCCACTCTATACTGGCAATAACCCGTATAGCCCACTTAACCTAATAAAACTCCCCTTGTATAGAATTAAATTTAATAGTCTATGAAAAGGAACGGCGCGCGCGCAAACGACTCTTCCTGCCAGAACGGAAGACGCCGATTGGTCCAATTGTGAGGGCCATTCACCAATCAGCGTTCAGAATTGAGATGTGTATAGCTCGTCCATTTTAAATTGATACTTGTCTAGTTGAATTTGCGCTTTGCAGCATCGGGAAAGACTTAAAACATTTTTGAATATGAAACACTTCCATTTCCCAGATACATTTCTACTAGACTTTGAATACCAATAAGAGCATCGATCGCATTTTAAATTAGGTAATTAAACTTGGAATAGTTATAACCACAGTAGGTTCGAATCAGTAACCTTCTATTGTCTATACTTAGTGAAGTTAATAAATACATTTTAAGTTTAAATAAAGGGAGTTTATATATAAAACAAGTTTATTGCAACAAGATTAAATGCATTTTACAAACCTATAGATATAAACAATATTTGCTTTTTAACAAAGCTTTAACCATTTTTAATAAGAACGTTCTTATAATTTTTTCTTCTAATGAAATTTAAATGATGACACACACAAATAAGAAAATTCAAAATCAGTTTTGATTTCAGAACATTCATGTAATATACATAAAAAAAATTATAACATACAATAGAATTGAAAACCTCTTTTATTTAAGTCAGATGGAAAACCGATTAAAATCTTCGGATTGAACTTACAATATATAACATATAACCTTTTTTATTCTCTAAGTATAAATATTCGGACTGTACAATATAAGTCTAAATGAACTTGATTTGTTGTATAAAAACGATTATTTACATTTGTTACAATTTCATGAACTTTTCTTAGTATAAAAAGTTTAACACACATAATTTGTTTCGCTAATGTTATGTTTTAATTTTATATCGATTATACATCGATTTTATTAATTCGTTTTATAATACCGTGATACCACGGGTTAAGAAATATTTTTGCAAAAATAAATACCATCGACAACAAAATAACATTATTATTACTGCAAGGCTGTTAATCACGAGTCAAATTTTATGACAAGTAAATAAGTAAGTTTAATGTAGTTATTTTTTGTATAGAGAAACTATGTACATAATCATAAGTTTTTTTATCCAATTCAATAAAGTTATTCAACATTTGGCAGGCGTTAAAAACCATCTCTTATGAACCCATGTAGATTTTTATATCTAGGGAAGGTGCACTGAGAGAGGATTTTCCTAATTTCCCACGGGAGCGGAAATTAACACGATTTATAATGTGAATTCTAGTATAAACATATATCTGAGTTTTATTTCGCATCTACAACTTTAGTAGTTAGCACCCCGATGTTTTGTATCTCACTCTCGATGACGTCCCCAGGTTTGAGGTACTCCGAGGGGTTCCTGTACATGCCCACGCCGCCGGGAGTGCCCGTTAGTATTATATCGCCTGGGTATAGTGTCATTACCCTGGCAAAAATACATACTAAGTTAATATACACTGCACATCACATGTTTTTCATTAGCAGTCTTGAAAGACTGATAGGCCACGTTCAGCTGTTAGGCTTAATGATAGAATTGAGATTCAAATAGTGACAGGTTGCTAGCCCATCGCCTAAAAGAAGAATACCAAGTTTATAAGCCTATTTCTAAGTCGCCTTTTACGTCATCCATGGGAAAAAGATGGAGTGGTTCTATTCTTTTTTATATTGGTGCTTAATGGACCAAAAAATATACGCATGATACCTTCGAAATGGCAAGAAAGGTACACGGGAGGGGTAATAGTGAGGCTAACATAAAATCTTCGACACACAAAGGTTTAAAAACAGGAATATGGAACTTACGAAGACAATCGTTCAATGACGTCAGGTATCTTATGGATCAGCTGGTCGGTTTTGCTCTTTTGTTTGACCTCCCCGTTGATGGAGGATCTTATGTTCAAGTTCTGGGGGTCTCCAATCTCGTCACTGGTCACTATCCAGGGGCCGATGGGGCAGAATGTGTCCATAGCCTGAAACGAATAATTTCTATAGAGTCATCGGTGATAACATATAGATAGATAGATAGAAGAGATATTAAGTATCTTATCGGCCTTTCAGTCTTTTCGACACTGATTGCTGTCTGCCCGGTAAGGGAATAGACGTGATGTATGTATCTTTTCGTCGTGGGAATTTTGAGCGACAGGGCTTTTCATTCTCTCGACGAATGGTTTGAAGATGAAAAGTTCTGTCAGCCGAACGCCGGAGGATGAAAAATATGTTATGTCGTTGAACTACACGTAGGCCAAACGACCATCGGAGAATTGTTTTAAACACGAACGTAGAAGATGTCATGTCTCTTTATCTTACCTCAATCTATGGTATGGAATGACTACATAGTAACATATCGTTGGAACTATAAAACTGCTGGCTGATACTGCTGTATCAGTAAAATGCCATACAGGAATATACTAGAAGATCAATCAACGCTTCGCTCTTTAGACACACACTTTTCACATTACGTACTCCTCTGTTCCTGTCTACTTTCTTAGACAAATCTTTTCAGGTTCAAGACTCTTCATGAAATGATCAGGAGAGCTCCTAGTCGCTCGGCGTTCAAACATGCTGTGAATGGGTTTTTTCTTCGGCGGATCCACAATAAGTCATCCCAATTTGTTATTATATTATACTTGTTAGTATGTATATGTATTTTTTGTTATATGAATACAAATAACAAATGAAATATCATGTATCTTGCATGTATTTTGTTAGTTATATATATTTTGTAGTATAAATGTGCACTTTATCGCACTACTTCAAATTTTTCTGTTAATAATTAAGTCCACCTTTTGTACATTTTTTTAGGCAATAAAGATTAAAAAAATCAATTTCTTAGAATAGTTCCCTGATGATGTTTTCTTATAAAAACATAGTCTCACCTTTCCAAGTAAGAACTGCCCCGCATTCCTCTCCTTCTGCCAGTCCCTAGCGCTTATGTCCTGAGCCACCGTGTACCCCATCACGTGGTCGAAAGCATTAGCTGCCTTCACGAAAGAGGTCTTCTTGCCAATCACCACCGCCAGCTCCACTTCCCAGTCCACTTTCTGTGAACAAATAAGTATTTTTTTAATCAACATACATACATACATATAGTCACGTCTATATCCCTAGCGGGGTAGACAGAGCCAACAGTCTTGAAAAGTCTGAATGGCCACGTTCAGCTATTTGGCTTAATGATAGAATTGAGATTCAAATAGTGACAGGTTGCTAGCCCATCGCCTAATAATGAATCCCAAGTTTGTAAGCCTTTCCCTTAGTAGCCATTCACGACATACATGGAAAAGAGAGAGATGGAGTGGTTCTATTCTTTTTTGTATTGGTGCCGGGAACCACACAGCACAATAAAAGGCTATATATTTGTGTGTTTTATTATTTATGTCTTATATTTCTCAATTTCATACAAACATACATATAATCGCGTCTTTAGCCAACAGTACAAAAGACTGTAAGGCCACATGCAGCTGTATGACTTAATGATGGAATTGAGATTTAAATAGTGAAATTTAAGTAGTATTAGTTAATAGGATAGAATTCAGAATAATATTTTAATAGATTAGAAAGTGGTCAGCACAAGTGAAACTGACGTCACAACTGATAGTTGCAAAAAATTTCATAACGCATTTCAATCAAATACAATAACGGAATTCGACATAATGTGATATTTTAAGTATATATGAAAGGTTAATGTTAAAACCAACTTACATAAAATCACGCCTCTTTATTTATTTATTTATTTATTTATTTAAACTTTATTGCACAAAAACAAAAAATGTACAAAAGGCGGACTTAATGCCGTTTGGCATTCTCTACCAGTCAACCAGTTGACCAAACAGAGAAAACTTTAAGTTGGTGGTGCGATAAAGTGCACATGCATACTGACAAAAATACATTACAAAAAAAAATACGTAAATACATACAAGATATACATACATAATATACACTATAAATACATATTATTATACATACATAAAATATATAATTAGGATATATAATTAGGATGACCCATCATTAATCTGCCGAAGAAAGAACCCCTTCACAGCATGTTCCCCTCTTTCCCGGAGGGGTAGGCAGAGACTACCTCTTTCCACTTGCCACGATCTCTGCATACTTCCTTCGCAAACCAAATTGTAAAACTAAAATAGTTTAATATTTTTCAGGTTGAAAATACAAGAAGAATACCAGAGTCACAAATTTCTTCTCTTACATACATACGGTTACGTCTTTATACCTTGCGGGGTAGACAGAGCCAACAGTCTTGAAAGGACTGAAAGGCCACGAGCTGCTGTATGGCCTAACGGTGTTTAATTTTATAGCTTTATAATGGAATCAAGATTAAATAGTGACAATTAACCCATCGCTTTAAAAATAATCCTAAGTTTATAAGCCTATTACGACATCCATGGGAAGGTTATGGAGTGGTTCTATTCTTTAAGTGCCGGAGGCCACATGGAAACCACAATCTTTTCCCATATAATATCTTATCACTATAAATAATGTATACCATAATATACAGTTGAATTCTTAAAACAAAACTTAAACTTGTAAAACTATAACATTTTTATATTTTTCAAGTAAAAAACACAAGAAGAATGCAAGAGAGCTAACAATTTCAATTTCTTTTCAAACATCACATTATGTCCTATAACTGCATAGTGTACTAAATATAAGGGGTCAAAAATGTGTCGTGAATCAGAGGTCTCTCTGACCTGAGCTCTGGTAAATTGGGGTCAATTATTGAAGCAAATTGAGGTCGTAATTCATGTCAAGCGTAGGTGGGAGCGCAATGATATAATGGCATTTTGCGTCATAAGAAGGACGGAGTGAGGCGGCTTTATACATACGGACGATTTACATAGTTTTATTAGTGTAGATGATTAGAGCTGTATGTTTGTTAGTATGTTGGTAACAAAATTTGTTTGTACATCTAACGCCATCTGTGTCTAACTGTGTAACTTCCGCTTGTTTAATAAAAAAGTACTTAGTTCGAGTATGGGATGTCAACGTGTTTTTTTTTTGTAAGCGGTTATGGGCCCAGCACCCTTTCACTGCGCTGAGATAAAGTTTATCAATTTTATAACTTACTTTGATTTATCTTCGCAAAAGTAAATTTTTGAATGGCGCGAAAATATTTGTGGCTATCAGCCTATCAGAAAGCGTTGTTGAATAGTACAAATGCGACATAGAATAGTGGCCGATTACTTTAAGCTGAATTATGTCCCTACATTACTTTCATTGCTAATCGATACTCTGGCGGTGAGGGAAAACATTGTGAGGAAACCTGTTTATTCAGGCAACAGGATGTCACAACGATCCAATAAGGGTAAGGTTCTCCTGCAATGGCTTTGAAATGCAAATAGGAGTGCCGACTAAAAAATCCGCCGTCAGCTATTTATACACGAAGCGACTCCCGTCTGACTTCCGAAACTCTGCAAGGGAAGAGAAGCAGCTGGCACTATGTCTTTTTCTACGTTACCAAACAAGAATGGAAGCTGTTTACTAATAATTTATCTATAAATCCCTTTGTTTATTTTCCAAGTAAAATAAATAGTTTCTGTTTCATTAAATTTTAATAAAACCCAACAAAACGTGTTTATTTTTTTCTCCTGATTGATACATTGTATAAAGTTCTATCTACAATGAATAAATCACATAAGTTTTTTTATTTTACCTACTGTGTATGAAAAAAACGTATATGAAAAATTCGATGTGGATAAAAAATATACGTAAAATGTTTATGTAAAGAACATTGATAACATAAAAATGAAGTTATCGTTATGATAGTAAATACACACAAAGATGCAAAGATATGTATGAGTATTTAAAGATAACTGTGTTACATAATGCTAGCGAATAATAATTAATAATTCAAAGCGTAGAATATCTTAGATTGGCTAAAAAAATCTTGGTGTGACGACAAAAAAGATATCAAATTAGAACCTATCTCACTTTCTCGAGAACTTCGCAAGAGGCGACTGAAGTAGTTAGGTACCTAGTACAACAAACATACATACGAAAACTTTCCTTCCCTTATAAACAGGATTACGGAAATAGGGCACTCTTTATAAAATAATAAAAAAATAAAAATACGGCGTACCCTGGGCTCCGCCTAAAGGAGGAAGCAACCAGTACAATTGTCAGAAGGATGATAACTTGGCTATGAAACTAAATAATAAATCATCAATTCAACAGTTACCTCGGTAATCTGAGTTCTAAGCTACATTGATGACGTTGTAATGTTAAGTCGTTCAGTTCAACAATTACCTTGGTAACCTGAGTCCTGAGCTTCAAAACATCGTTAGGTCCTATCACGCAGCTGGCGAACTTGCTGAAGATCATCGGAACTGGAGGCGGTGTCAGGTTTTGTTCCTCGCAGTGGTCTTTATAGTTAAGTCCAATGCAAAGCACCTTATCCATGCCTGTTATTGGCGCGGCTAGCGTCACTGATGATAATGGTACCGTTTTCGGGTTGCTCGATTTTAGTCTGTGAATAAAAAATAACAAAATCATCCTGCTGGCGTCAGACCCAGTTGTATATTATGGAGAATCATGTGATCTGCATATTTCCATGATCCTAGAGTAAGTAGGTATGACAAGGGCGACCTTTGTGGTCCTAGCAGGGGAACTTAACCCTTGCTTGGTTCATGATTATACATTCAGTTGCCTGATTTTGAGAATTTTGGTTTATTGATGTTATTGGGAACTTCTTGAAAGAAGAATAACAACTTATATGTTTCTTTGATGTATTAAATCCTAAAAAAATATAACCAGAAGACCCTACCTAAAGTAAGCAGTGTGCTGCCCATGACCTGCAAATAACTAAGCAAATTTCTTCAACACTGGAGGCAGTTACAAATACATTTTAATATTAAGTCCTAACATATGAAATTGGCGTTTGGTAAAGGGGGAACAAAAAGTCAAATTTCTTTTTATATAATATATTTATTTCATGAATGTAAGAACCACTATTATCTATGCACTTTTGCCAACTAGGCAAAAGTTAACGAAACACAAAAACATTACACATTAGTAGCTGTAAAAATTTGAATTTGGAATTCCTAACCAAAGGGGAGAAATTTGTGATTAAAGAGGCCAGTACAAGGAAACACCAATTTCATATACATATATGTAAGGCACTAATACATAATTGCTGTGGCAGATAAGGAATACCAATAAACATTAATTATTCATTCCAAGAAAAACATCTTAAAACAATGAGAGAGAATATTAGTCAGATACCTACTACAAAAAACAATCTTGCATGAATTCATATAAAAAAATATATTTTTCTTAACTTATATAGAAGATCTCTTTAAAGTTCAAGGATTTTTTAAATAATAGAACTAACAAACAACACTTTTGTTAGAGAGGAGCATAGTTCATTGTACCTTTGTCAACTAAATACTTCTACCTCTTAATCTGTATTACTTACTGAATAGAGAACCCATAGAAATTAGCATAATTTAGGATAACTCTTATGACAAAACCAATAGTGGACATAGATGTGATATAAATAAATATAATTCACTTCACACAAATCAATCATGTAGGTAGTTGCCATATGGGAAGTCGGAACCTGAAGGTATAAGGAAGGATAAATCGAAAGTTTTAACTTAACAAAGTCGGGAGTCGAAGCTCTGTAGCATCTCTGTGTATGTACTTGTTACACAGTGTATTTAGAAGTACCTATGTAGTAGGTAGGTATAAAGATTTTTATTTGGTAAAAAGTATACATGGAGTGTGGGAACATAAATTGACCTAGACATAAATGCTGCAATGAATATTTAAACATTCCTTCTGGATTCAGAGGCTAATCCCTAAAGAGTGCTGGATAAAGGCTACTTCGTTCTAAGGCTCATTATTAAGGATATAGACGTAACTATATGTATGTATGTTCTTCCTCGTGGATTTAGTCCCGGTTGCATCCTCTCCACTCTGAGGAGGAGCCCGGGGTATGCCTTTGACCATGGATCCTGGATTGGGTGGGTCAGGTTTTTACACAAAGCGACTCCCACCTGACCTCCGCAACTTTTGCAAGTAAACCTAACCCATATTAGATCCATGGTTACACATTCAGTTCCCTGAATGTACAGGTTTCCTAACGATGTTTTCCCTCACCGTAAGAGCTATATGTTTGTACGGTTAACATGTTCACTGCTGAAATCACACTGCCATTATAATTTTACTTTGTAAGTGAAAAAATCATTCCAATTGGTAACTTAATTAGGTAATCCGACAGGGAAACGATTAGATTATTTTTTATACACTTTAAAGGCATTAAACAAAGGTCTCTTTGGATTTAAGAGGTCTATAATGATAATAACTATATGCTTTAGTTTTTTTAATTGACACCTAAAACGTACCCCGAAATTGAGCCAAAATGTGACTTACTTTTTCACTTTTTCTAGGGATCCAGTAGACAAAACGCCTAATAGCGTGGTCGGTAAGCTGGAATCTGCTTTATTTAAATCCACGACGTTTTCTCCTTCAATATATCCTACTCGCAAGCCACTACCGGAACCTTCCGGCAGATTGTATGTAAATTGTACAAGTTTCATATTATTTTTATGTGTTACAGAAAAATATCTAACTGTCCTCGTCCTTAGAGAGTTTATCACTGAATCATTTGTGAAATTGCGATGTTTTAAATAAGCTAAACCACGGTAAACCACTCCACTCATTTTCATGAAACGATGACAGCAGCGACAGCGACCCAAAGTGATAACAAACGTCACTTTTGATAGAAATTACGTAAACAAAAATATTCTAGTTACGTAACAACTCGAGTCATTTGATCGATATCAAATCGATATCTTCTAGTTTCTTGAGTAATCGGACTACTATACGTGAAGGTAGATAGTATTAAACATAATCCTTTATCACAAATACTAATCGATTAATCATTATAATTACAGATCAGTGCATTTAATTAAAACTATTTTATTTGTTTAATCTACAGAAATTATATATCCGATTACAATTATCGATTTTTAAATGACCTTTAATCACTAGAGTAAGTAATAGCCACATTTCGCAGCTGCCGTAACACAGCTAGCGGAATGTAGCTAATACTAACAGCAAACTCACAAGTACACAATTTGGAACCTATGTTAACTTAATCTATGTAAACCTTTTTTTCAACCTGAGAAAACAGGAACCAGAACCCTCTAGAAAACATGTTATTACTTCCACAAAGACTGAAGACATGGAGGTCACACTACGCTACCTACATATTTATAGAAACAAAAATCTTTTAAATCATAAAATATCCTTCTGAGCAGTGTACAATGTTTTCTACATGTAATGTTACATCTTGCGGCAAATAAAGACTTTTCTTTCTTACATTGCACACACAATGATAGTAATATAGAACCGAAAAGTATCGAAGTAATTTTTCTGTGGTGGATATTCTTTGTCGTATAGTCTTGATATATACAATTTGGTATGTCTTGACTGTTGGGTTTGTCTATCCCGCAAGGGATATAGACATGATTTTATGTATGTATGTGTATAAATATAGGTAAACCAACATGATAATAACAACCAATATGACAAAAACAAACTTTATTCTACATAAATTATAATTATCTTGTTTTAAGGTTGTATTACAGTAATCAATTCCTTACAATTGGTCGTTTTCTGGTTATGGTGAATTCTTCACGAGTATGGTATGGCGCATATGGATCATCAACATAATATTTAGGGCGCTTCCAGAACTTTGTAACCATTTTATCTAGTAATGTAGTTTGGGTCGCATTGCAGAATACATGATCTTTTAGTCGCCTTCTTTGAGGTGGTGATTTCTTCCATAACCTCTTTTGTCTACCAACTTTGGGCCTTATCCAAGCACCCCAGTGTAATCTGAAGAAACGTTTTACCACTGCCTTCACAGTTTTCCTCTTGCCTTTTTTGAGACTGAATTTTGTCACAGTTCTCACAGGAATTTTAGTAATATTATCAGAAATAGACAATATTTGTTTATTACATAAAAGAGAACCTTTGGCTATGTTCAAGTTGTAGAATGAGGTTGGTGAAGAAATGTTCCTATTTGTAGAGAAATTTTTGAAATCATTGCAAATAATCCTGGTTGCATTATAATATGGACTCGAAAGAGGTCGTAAACTTCGGAGAGCTGAAAGAGAAATACATAGGTAGTTAACCTCGAAACAAGCTGTCACATCAACATTACACACAAGGAAAAGGACAATCACATATTGGTATTATGTAAAAGTGTTAGACAATATCAAACAAAAATATTACCAAAAATAGCTGTCCGAAACATTATACCTAATACAAATTATTCACAAACAGAACCAATAAATGAATGAATTCGGTAAGTTAAAATGACATTTGTAGTGATGCACCATAGGTAATCATCCTTTTTTATTGAATCATTCCTATCTGTAGATGACAGCAGGGAGCTTCGATAATAATTTTTCTTGAAGTATTCTTCTTGTACAGGTGTATTTACAATATTTATGAATCATGTTATCAGTAGTATAATTATATATTATATTTATGTCGTTACAGATCACTCGAATTGTCAGACGATTATTTCTGCATTTTATCTCGACTTGATTGCGTAGCTCATGCACTAGTCGACAATGGCTCTATCTTTAATCTTTGTTCGCCAATATGCCTCTTTAGTCTCTGATTTTTGACAGCCCAAGTGGAAATACCGAAAGAGATTCATTCCCGAAAATGTACAAATTTACAAACAGTTTAAACTATGCAAACTTGGTTTTGGTATGTATTTACTTCCCTGTTTATATTTACTATATAGTCCCTTCTAATCTGTTACTTATTTGTGTTAAACTTTATACAGGTCTCTTTCAAATCTCATTAGGAGGTTTATGTTTTGCTGGTTTTATTGACATATTTTCTCGAAATTCATATCTTTAATTACAATATAGAGAAATAAGCGCTTTTTTAAGTTCATCTCTTCATTATTATGTACATAAACCTTTTATTGTTGTCCCTTACATAACAATCTTCGGACGTCACTTATCCAAATAACCTACAAATGTTTCAAACATTCACAACCTTCACGTAAAACATCAATGAAAATTATGAAATTACAGTTCTTGATTTATTGTTGTTTTGATAATTAAACTGTATAAACACCATTAGCATTATGACTGTTTTATGGTTTACAAGTGATTTAATTTTATAAAACTTAAAAAATATTTCGAATGACCACAAATTTGTCAGAGCGAAATTCAGTAGGTTCATTATGGATGCATGATATGTTTTAATAACAACTTACAAATATTCTACATGGCTTTTAGGTGAGGAAACAGCTTGGCGATGGCTCGTGCGCCGCCCTTGTAGTGATGCGTGCGCCCCGGCGTAATGCCGGCAACGAGAAATGTCAGCATCAGGTCCCGGTGCCGCCGAAGTCTAGAAAGCTCTTATGGGGCACAATAAGTGCGGCGGTACTTACGGGCGCAGCTGTCGTCTATGCCAAGTATGTTTTTTATTTTTGATTTCCATCAATAACCACTTTACCTTTTTTATTGTTGGCCAATATGGACTTAAATAGGTTGTTTCAGTCCAGATTTACAGAGACTTTCTAGCACCTCATTTTGGAGATGAATTAATAACAAATAATTGACAATACAGCTTAATAATCTGTGATGGCTTGGTTGTTTGTCTCAGGGCAAAGGTGAATTCTTCAATAAGAAAGAGGACTTGCCACACAAATGGAATAAGATTTTAATTTTTAATTTTACTTAATGTAATAATTACATACAAAAACAAAATGCTTAGCTATGTTTGTTTAATCTATATGGCAGTTAGAGAATTTTGTTGATTTAAATATTTGATTTTGATTTAATCATTGAGTTAAACATATTTACAATATTTTTTCCAGGTCCTCCCCAGATACAAGAAACTGGTTAGAATCGAATGCCCCTTGGGCTAACGACGTCATAGCCGTGGTGTACCAGGAGAACACAACATACTGGAAGTTTACTGTGGCCCAAGCCAACAAGGCTGTGACAGCAGTCACCAATTTCATGTTTGGCAAGGTAAGGTGCACTATGCCATTATCTGATAGGAACAGCATTACTACACTAGAGCATGTGAAGAACCTATATGTCAAATTTCAAAATTCTAGAGCCAGCAGTTTGGGCGGTGTGTTGAAGGTTTGTTCAGTCAGTGTCCTACATACATACATACATACATACATACATACATAAAGACATGTTTATATTACTTGCAAGGTAGGCAAAGCCAACAGTCTTGAAAAGACAAAGTCCACATTCAGCTGTATGGCTTCATTTGGAATTGAGATTCAAATTGTGACAGTGGTTGGAGTGGATTCTATTCTTAAGTGCTGGAAACCACACAGCACTAACAAAAGTTGTTCAACATGTTCAGCATGTTCTATTCACATATTAATGTGTAAAAATAAAAAAATAAATCTATTACCTTCAAACAGTCTATGGATTTGTAAAAGTCATGGGCAACAGTTCGTCTCAATTCCAAAACTCAAATTCAATAGTAAGCCTACCAACTTAATATGGCCTGTGTTGTGATTATGACTGTTGTTTGTTTCTACCTTATAACATATAAAGACGTGATATTTGTAAGTAAGCAAGAAAATGTTCAATAAAGGAGCACATTACAAATTAAAAACAGTAGTTCATTTCAAAGGCGGGCTTTCTATTCCTAATTGGCATCTGAATTTTGTATGTCCTTATTTATTTATTGTTCTGCCCAAAGATAAGGAATAGATTAAGGTTTTTAATTACATATACTGCATATGCAGTCACTGTACAAACTATACTACTATTTGTTGATCATTCTTGTTTCCAGGAAGGTGTCACTCCCATGCAATTTCAAACAAGACCCGAACAGGATTTGGACAAGGATGCAGCAGAGGCGTTCAAGAGAAAAGACTACGAATGTATGTAAACTTTGTCCAGAACGGTGTCAGTTTCCTAACGTTAAAATAATTTTAATTTATTTCATTCATTCATTTTAATTTGTACATAATCATAGGAGCACATTTCTATCACAACAATCAAACAAGAATTATGTAGATAACATCAATTTGTTTATTAATAAAATAACATTCAATCAATTAATTTTAAAGCACAGACAAACTGAAGCCCACTTATACTAAAAAAAGGATAGAAAAGACTGAAAGGCAACATTCTGCTGAATGGCTGAATTATCGATTTGAGATTTAAATAGTGGTAGGTTGCTAGCCCATGGCATAAAAAAGTTCTTGTATCCTTATTTATGGTAATTAGTGTATTATTTAAGTTTGTATGCAGGAATACACATGTTACTAGTTTATCTGTGCTTTATATCATGTTGGCAACATTGCTTCATTGCACTAATAACATAATTATGTCTTACCTAACAGTGCCGCCTCCGCCGTTTAAACCTTTGTATGTAGAAGAGCAGAAATATGAGACACCCGAGATTGAAACATCTGGTTAGTCCATTTTTTTTTTAAATTTCAGTAGCCCTTCTCTGAATGACGATTATGAATGAGCTGTTTTTGTTTTTGCGAATTAAAAAATTTAAAAATTTTTATTCATTATTTTAGGATCTGTCATATCGCTTAATAATTGTCATATGAATTTAATCCAAATTATATTATGCAACTAATTTTCTGTGACTTACCATTTCAAAAAGGAATCTTCATTTCTTCAAATGGAACTCAAAAATTAAATTTTATCTGGTTCAAGAAATGATTAAATTTTAGGCAAAAAGTTATGTTGGAGTACGCCCGCGGCACTGCCCGCGCTGCACATAAAGTTTCGGATAATTTCCCATCCCGCGGGAATATCGGGAAATCCTCTCTCAGTGCCCCTAGACCAAAATTTGGGTTTTCCATTGATATGTTAGTCAATCATTCATTCATAAGGCAGTCAGTCAGTTTCTATAATATCCTATAATAAGATTTTGGAGATTTATGTGGAAATTTTCAGAATAAACTATATTTAAGAGTGATCATTATATTATATTAAAATATTTTCAGCTACGCTAATCCAAACTGAGAAGTGCGACCCAGTGGAGCCGCCGGTAATAAAGATCACCAAGGATATGATCGAATTGGAGCAGGAAATGCATGAGAACACCAAAATAGCCATAGACAATTATAAAGTGGCGACAAAACACTGCGCACAATATAATAAAGCTCTATATGAGGTAAATATTATTACCTATGTACATACATACACTTAACCACGTCTATATCCCTTGCAGGGTAGACAGAGCCAAAAGACTGAAAGGCTATGTTTAACTGTATGGCTTAATGTTGAAATTGAGATTTGAATACTGACAAGGCACTAGCCCATCGCCTACAAGAAGAATCCTATGTTTATTAGCTTTCCCTATGTTTTGATTTTTAAAAACAAAATTAAGTTGGTGAGTGAAATTAATGATAAAAGTTAGCCAGCTTTTATTTAATGGCAAGGAGATAATAAATCAGGTCCTAATTTCAGAATCTGAGTAACAACTTTGACATTTGCTTATGAATATCAACATAGAACCTGTAATAACGTTATTATCCCTTATGGGGTAGACAGAGCCAACAACAACTTGCACGAAGTGAGAGACGACGTTCAGCTGTGAATTCCCTGTTGCTAAAAATGGTGCTTTTTGACACCTTGAAAAGTATAACGTTATTATAAATTTTTCAGTTCATGGAGTCTCCGATCGAGGATTTTGATAAAAAGCTTCTTGGTGTCCTGGCTGGTGCTCAGAATGAGCGGAAACTCGCTTATGCCAAGGCCAGGGAGGGATCTACTAAGGCCAAGTGTGCATTGGGTAAGACACAATATTTATCTCTTTTTTTTTTGTGGGTTTAATCAGTGTGAATATCTGATAGGCGGATCCCAGACCCGTAGGAGGCTACAACTCACCCCAGGAGGTTATAACTAGGCATACGCATATATGAAGAGAGAATATAATATATCTATTAAAGAACTTAAGAGATAGAAAGAAAAAAATCAAATTTAATCAACAATGCCTTTTTCATATAAATGTACACTTTGAGAAAGGACCATTCCATGGTTGTCGTAAGAGAATGTCTCAATTTTATCATTAAGCCTATATAAGCTATTAAAAGCTGAATGTGGCCTATCAGTCTTTTGAAGATTGTCTACCCTGCAAGGGATATATAGACGTGATTATATTTATGTATGACCCAAATTATTTTTATTTAACAAACCTTTCTATCTTTCTATCATTAAGCCAAATAGCTGAACGTGGCCATTCAGTCTTTTCAAGACTGTTGGCTCTGTCTACCCCGCAAGGGATATAGACGTGACCATATGTATGTATGTTTCTATCTTTCTCAGATACCCTGGACCGCCTGATCAAATCTGGTGTTCAAGCGCCCCCCGAGTCTATAGCTCAGACATTACGTTACATCAAACAGTTCAGAAACGATTTAGCCAATGCCGAAGAAGCTTACCAAGCGGAGTTCGAGAGGTCTGTCGTTGCTGACAAGTATTGGAACAAGGTTAGTTTCAGAAGAGAGTATTTTTTCAGGGATTTTATCTCACCGCCACCACCACGGTAAGGTCCGGTTAAAATGTGTGTGAAAAAAGGCACATACGTACATTAGTTTGAATACTAACCTATCCTTTTACGGCGAGAAACATCGTGAGGAAACCTGCACATTCAGGCAACTGGATGTGTAACCATGATCGATCCGATACGGATAAGGTGCCCCTGCAAAGGTTGGGGAGGTCAGACGGGAGTTGCTTATATGTATATATCGAGCTACAATTATATATACGTCCACGGTTTAGATTGAAGAGATCTATATTTGTAAATTGACGCCCGGTGAAAATGCTGCGTAGTGTAGTTTGTTTCGCCGCATCTTCTACACCTGTGTTTTGAAAGCGTTAGTAATTATAATTAGATTTAAGTGATGTGACGTCAATAAGTGATACCTAGTGTCCAATTTTGAAAATAAATCTATTCTATTCTATAAAATCTTTAATTTAATTTCTAGGTACAAGCCGCCAGAACGATGTTCAAGGATGAGTTGCAATCGCTGTTCCCAGGCATCGACCTAACCACTAGGAAATTGGACCTGAGGGGCGACACTGATTTACTTCTGCTGTATGCTCTCAAAAGGGTATGTTACGCACACTTAATAGCAGAGTGACATATTTAGTATTTTTTTTTACTAAGGAAAAGTGTGAGAAGTTAAAAGAAACGAATTGATTAGTAACTCGTCATTTAATGATTACTAATTTCTGATGATGAAATTCCAATGAAATTAGTAATAATTAAGTGACTAAGCGCGGATAAGGAAGGACGATGCCACTATGAAAGCCTTTTTATAGCTTATGTGTCAGGGTGCTAGCACATCTATCATAAAATCTTAAGAAGTATAAACCTTTTTTATTCGTTACTAGATTAACAATAAAGCATCTTCTATAACGCATATCTTTTATACTTAACAAAATATTGATACATACATATAGTCACGTCTATATCCCTTGCGGGGTAGACGGGGCCAACGAAAAAAGACCGAAAGGCCATGTTCAGTTGCTGAAAATAATAGTTCCACTCCATCTCTTTCTTGTCTACACATTACATTTCATGTCTATACTTGAAATATGAAATTGACACTTGAAATTTGGTTTCAGATTCAATATCTGCAAAGCCAGCTAGCTGAATTGGAGACTGTGCGAGAGTTGAAGATCAATAGAGCTATTGAATGTGAGTAAAGATAATTTCACGAACGTTTCTTGCTCCTTTAATACATATACGATCTCAACTACAGTCCATTTAATCTTTGTGAAAGCAGGATGAAATTATAAATTTAATAAGTGTGAGAAAGATAGACAATATATAAGAATTTCTATGTGTGCTTGTTATCTGATTAAGAATTATATTTTTGTTCATACATATTATGTAGGTCATAGCTGTATAATCACGGAAAAATTATTACTTCATGTACTGCCGTTTTAATTTCTGGCCGTCTTTTAATATTGCTCAGACTTTTGGGTTTAATCCCTTACTAATTATATAAATGCGAAAGTCTGTTTGTCTGTTCCGCTTTCACAGCTAAACCGTTGGACCGATTTGAATGAAATTTGGTATGCATATAGTTGCAAACCCACATTCTAATATAGGATAAGGCCTTTTTGGTAATTCCAATGGGAATGAGAGCTCTTTATAATTTTGTGATAGAATAAAATTTAAACTTTTCAACTCTTGCAGGTCACGAAGAAAAAGCCATCATAGAAGCAAAAGTAGAAGATATCATCAAGAAAGAGAGACACATAAAAGAGAATGAATTCCAAAAAAAGGTATGTTTGTATTTTATGCGAGTGTCCACTTATAATATGTGAAGAGTTGAATACCGTTGATTTCCTAAAATTCGAAAAATCCAGTCTTGTTGGTCCCCTATGTCACATAACGAACCTACATGCCAAGGTTTAGGTCTATTTTACAATCTTAAAAAAAAAACATGCATAGATATATATTTATATCTAATATATTTAAACGAGCAATTCTTGTATATATATAATCAGGATCTCGGAAACGGTTCCAACGGTTTTCATGAAAGTTACAGATTAGGGGCTTCTCGGCTCAAGTAATTGATTTATCAAGGTAATCCTAGGTTCGAGAAAAGCTCGGTTCCCAAGATATATAAACATTTTAAAAACCGCGTTTTAAGAAACTATATCAGCGCCATCTTTGGTAGACCGAGCAAAGCTCGGTCAACCGGGTACTTGTATATTTATATTTTACAATTTGTACACAAATCGGACAATAATGTAGGTGAAAGTTAGAAAGAAATAGATGATAAAGAATTGGTAAATATATATGGTTCAGTTGTAAACGAGATACGTGACATACATACATACATACATACATAAAATCACGCCTCTTTCCCGGAGGGGTAGGCAGAGACTACCTCTTTCCACTTGCCACGATCTCTGCATACTTCTTTCGCTTCGTCCACATTCATAACTCTCTTCATACAAGCTCGGCGGTTTCGGGTACTTTTGACCTGACCCTTTACCAGGACGTCCTTAATTTGATCAAGATACGTTCGTCTAGGTCTTCCCACTCCGACCTTTCCCTCCACACTCTCCTTGTATATCTGCTTAGTCAACCTGCTTTCATTCATCCTCTCCACATGACCGAACCATCTTAACATACCCTTTTCTATTCCTGTAACTACATCTTCTTTCACATCACAACATTCCCTTATCACGCTGTTCCTTATCCTGTCACTCAATTTCACACCCATCATACTCCTTAACGCTCTCATTTCCACTGCATTTATTCTGCTTTCATGCTTCTTTTGCCATACCCAACTTTCACTCCCATACATTAATGTCGGGACCAACACGCCCCTGTGCACAGCCAGTCGAGCCTTTTTGGATAGTTTCTGACTGCTCATAAAGGCATGCAAAGCTCCATTCACCATGTTCCCCGCGTTCACTCTCCTTTCAATATCACTATCATACTTGCCATCTGATGTAAACTTTGATCCTAGATATACAAACTCTTTCACTTGCTCCACTTTTTCTCCTCCAATCAAAATATTACATGCTGTCATTTCTTTCTCCATTTCAAAAACCAGTGTTTTAGTTTTACTTACGTTCACTTTCATTCCTTTCTCTTTTAAAGCTTCATGCATACAGTTTACCATCTCCTGTAACTCCTCCGCTGATGACGCCAGTATAACCTGATCGTCGGCATAGAGCAGACATTTGACGAGTAACTCATTCATCCTTAATCCACTTTTAGACTCTTTCAAATCTGTCAAACAGCTATCCATAAATAGGTTGAACAGCCACGGTGACGCAACACATCCTTGCCTAACGCCTTTCTCAATCTTAAACCACTCAGTGTGCGCTCCGTTTATCCTGACACAAGCACTCGAATCCTCATATAAGGATTTCAGTGCTCGTATTAAGAGACTGCTCACCCCATGCATAGAAAGTGCTGACCACAATTCATTCCTCTCAACTCTGTCATAGGCCTTTTCCAGATCTACGAATGTGCAATAGACTTTTTGACTCTTGGCCAAAAACTTTTCGGCTATGCACCGCAAGGAAAAGACCTGATCAGTACATCTCATTCCCTTTCGAAATCCCGCTTGAGCATCCCATATTTTGTCATCAGTTTCATTCCTGACTCTATTAATCAATACCTTAGCATACAATTTGCCGACGACGCTAAGCAGGCTTATACCACGATAATTTTTGCAGTCCAGCTGTGACCCTTTTCCTTTGTAAAGTGGCACGATAACAGCCTTACACCAATCTTTTGGTACTCGGCCGCTTCTCCAACACAAATTGAAAAGGCAGTACAACTGACTAGCGATACGTGACATAGTATGTTTTACATAAATGTAATCACGCTCATATCCCTTGCGGGGTAGACAGAGCCAATAATCTTGAATAAATGAAATTCCACGTTGAGCTGTATTAGTTTAATGATGGAATTGAGATTACATAACATTTTAATATTCCATTCACAGAGCCTTGAGGTACAAGCCGAGGCAAACAGGAAATTGAAGGAAGAATTGAAAAAGCAGGTCGAGATTCAACAAGAGGTGCTACAAGACAAACTCAATAGAAAAGAGAAGGAGGTAAGATTAACAGCTCTCTTTCTGACTATTCCCCTTCATACTCTTTACTCTGACAAAAATACATACATATAGTCACGTCTATATCCCTTGTGGGGTAGATAGAGCCAACAGTCTTGACAATACTGAAAGACCACGTTCAGGTGTATGGCTTAATCATGTTATTGATATTCAATAGACACATTGTTAGCCCATCGCCTACAAGAGAAATCGCAAGTTTATAAGCCTATTCCTTAGTCGCCATTTACAAGATCCATGGTAAAGATATGGTTACGGTTTCTATTCTAAAGTGCCGGAAACCACACGGCATTCAACCCTTACGAGTTTTGATTATTTTCAGGTTATGGCCAAATACGCCCGTTCCGTGTCCGAACAAGTTGAGAAAGAGCGTGTTGTGTTCAAGAAGGAGTTAGCCGCCATGGCGGGGAAACTGAAGGCCATCGAGCAGACTTTGAAACGTGAGCTTTTATATCTCTATAGCTCTTGCTGACCCGAAAAGGCACCGGTTCGAATCCCGCCTCGGCCATGTAAAAAGGGCTATTTTGAAGTACTGTAATTTGAATATTAACCGATGCTCTTGTGGTGAGAGAAAACATCTTTAGCAAACCTGCACATTCAGACAACTAGATGTGTAACCATGATCTATCGGGTACCTAACACGGGTTAGGTTTCCCTGCAAAGGTTGCGGAGGTCAGACGGGAGTCGCTTCGTGTAAAAACCTGACTCACCCAATCCAGGATCCATGGTCAAAGGTATACCATGGGTTCCTTTCAAAACTTTTGAGGATATAACTGGGACTAAAACTAGGTAGAAGAAGAGATTTTCAGGTGTTACAGGTTAGTCTTAAACCTGTTGGTAGTTTCTTATTTGACGTTGATGATTAGAATAGAATAGATTTATTTTCAAAGTTGGATCCAAGGTATCACTTATTGACGTCACATCACTTAAATCTAATTATAACTACTACCGCTTCCAAAGGTCATATGCAGAAGAAGCGGCGTAACAAACTACACTGCAGCATTTTCACCGAACGTCAATTTACAAATATAGATCTCTTATAGTATGTACCCTTGTTACAGAGCGCGCGAAGGCGGAAGCGGAAGCCCGCCGCTCGCAGTCGCTGTGGGCGGCGGGCGAGGCGCTGCTGGCCGCCACCCGCAGGCCGCAGCCGCAGGCCAAGGTGGACAGCGAGCTCAAGGCGCTGGAGGACGCTGGTGAGTGCCCTTGACCCCAAAAAGACGGGGTCTACTACACAAAAAGACGGGGTCTACTGCACAAAAAGACGGGGTCTACTACCCAAAAAGACGGGGTCTACTACGCAAAAAGACGGGGTCTACTACGCAAAAAGACGGGGTCTACTACACAAAAAGACGGGGTCTACTACACAAAAAGACGGGGTCTACTACACAAAAAGTCGGGGTCTACTACGCAAAAAGACGGGGTCTACTACGCAAAAAGACGGGGTCTACTACGCAAAAAGACGGGGTCTACTACACAAAAAGACGGGGTCTACTACGCAAAAAGACGGGGTCTACTACACAAAAAGACGGGGTCTACTACGCAAAAAGACGGGGTCTACTACACAAAAAGACGGGGTCTACTACACAAAAAGACGGGGTCACTACACAAAAAGACGGGGTCTACTACACAAAAAGACGGGGTCTACTACACAAAAAGACGGGGTCGTCTACACAAAAAGACGGGGTCTACTACACAAAAAGAGGGGGTCTACTACACAAAAAGACGGGGTCTACTACACAAAAAGACGGGGTCTACTTGGTGTGTTCTTACACCTACCACTATTACAACTACCACCGTTTCCAAAGCGTGCTACCATGTGTAGAAGATGCGGCGGAACAAACTACACTGCAGCATTTTCATCGGACGTCAATTTCCAAATAGTGATAGATCTCTTAAATCTAAGTCGTGGACGAATGCATATTGTCTACATGATACAATGTCTATGTCACCTTGTTAAAAATTACAATAAGTATAAATGCGTATCTTATTTACGCAGGCAAAGGCGACAAATTAGTACAAACGGTGCTGAAGGGCATACCGAATGAGGTTCGTGAGAAGGGAGTGGCCACGGAGAAAGCTCTACGAGACAAATTCGATGTGGTAAGTGACTGCCTTTTACTGATTTAAGAATAGTTTTTTTTTATTTGTACACAGTACGAATAACTGCGATTCTCATTTTGATTTGTAAACAACAGCTTTTGTGATGAATTACGGCTTCTTTTTAAAACTTTTAAAAAAAAATTTACAGGAGTTCAAAAAAAAGTAGCCTACTTTTTACCTTATTGATGATACATGTGATTAATTATATTCACACAAATTTTCACCAGAATTGGTTCAGAAGTTAAGCCGTAAAAGCATAACATAATTTCACATTTGTTATGTTAGTATGAAAGCATGGACATTACATAGATTAGTTTTTTTTTAACTATTATTATTGTAAAATGAGACAACGAGACAATTTGACGGCCACTGTGGCTCAGCGGTAGTACGCTTGTCTGTGACACCGGAGGTCCCGGGTTCGAATCCCGGTCAAGGCATGATGAGAAAAGAACTTTTTCTGATTGTCCTGGGTCTTGGATGTTTTATGTTTATCTATATAAGTATTTATTATAAAATATAGTATCGTTGAGTTAGTTAACACAAGTTTCGGACTTACTTCGAGGCTAACTCAATCAGTGTAATTTGTCCCGTATATATATTGTCCCGTATATATATATTTATATATAATTTCTTTTCAGTTGGAAAAAACAGCAATGAAGGTAGCCTTAGTCGGTCGCGAGGGGGCCTCTCTGCCTATCTATTTCCTCTCGTGGTTGCAGTCCAAACTTCTCTTCCAGAAGGTAAGACATTGTTTATTTTCGTTTACAGTATTAACACTTTAATAGAATAGCTCAATCGATTGGGAATCAAATCGTATGAAAACTCAATAAAATAACGACCTTATTACAAGGACATTATTACATATATGGTTGACTGGAAGATATCCCTTCATGGGATAAGTCCGCCATTTCAAGTTATTTATTTCTTTTATAACTATGTACTATTTCTTGTAACTGTGTTAATTTTTGAATAATAAAGATATTACATACTTACATACATAAGTATTTTTGTCTCAGTTTGCAGAGATCCCTCAAGATGAACTGGACAACCTTCCAGTGGATTTTTCCAACTTAGACACCCACGATATCATCCTGAGGGCGAGGTAAGGTTTCAACTATTTCCTCCTTTTGTCATCATCAGATGGACCGTAGGGCTTATTCGTGAATTTTGATGTTATTTTTCCTTTTTATCTTTTATGTTATCTGCTGTGTTAAAACGAAAGAGAAGAAAGGATTTGATAACCTTTATGAATAAGGGGGCCGATTCTACCATAATATTTCAGTTTGCTTGGTTTGTGCCGTGTGGTTCCCGGTACCAATACCAAGACCACTCCATTTCTTTCCCATGGATGTTGTAAAAGGCGACTAAGGGATAGGCTTACAAACTTGGTATTCTTTTTAGGCGATGGGTTGGCAACCTGTCGCTATTTGAATCTCAATTCTATCATTAAGCCAAATAGCTGAACGTGGCCATTCAGTCTTTTTAAGACTGTTGGTTCTGTCTACCCCGCAAGGGATATAGACGTGACCATATGTATGTATGTTATTGGTTAAAGATATGCTTCAACATGTATAATCGTACATCGTTATACTCTTGGTGTATGTTCTGGTCGCTGTTCCTTTTATTTTTAAGGGGAGCCCAGGGTGCGTCTTTGACCATACTTTTTGACTATGATTGGTTATGATTTTTTGATTTTGGACATGGACCATGGATTGTGTGAGTCCGGTCGAGTCGAATTTCAATAACTGTTTCGTATGGAATTTTATCCTCGCAAATAACTCCTCTTGTTTACCTCCGTCACCAGGTACCACATGGACCACGGGAACCTGACGTCAGCCGTCCGCTACATGAACCTGCTGCAGGGCGCCCCGCGGGCGGCGGCCGCCGGCTGGGTGTCCGCGGCCCGGAGGCACCTGGAGGTGCGGCAGGCGGCCGAGGCGGTCATGGCGCACGCTTCGGTCGCGGCGCTGCTGCACCTCTAGGGCTGGGGGGCGGCACCGCGTGAGGTAATAGAGCGACAGTCGAATCGGTAAGGGGGCACCTTACCGATTCGACTGCTGCATCTCTAGTGGGCTGGGTGGAGGCACCACGTGAGGTAATAGAGCGTCAGTCGAATCGGTAAGGGGGCACCTTACCGATTCGACTGCTGCATCTTTAGTGCGCTGTGGGGCATCAGGCACCACGTGAGGTAATAGAGCGACAGTCGAATCGGTAAGGGGGCACCTTACCGATTCGACTGCTGCATCTCTAGTGGGCTGGGTGGAGGCACCACGTGAGGTAATAGAGCGACAGTCGAATCGGTAAGGGGGCACCTTACCGATTCGACTGCTGCATCTCTAGTGGGCTGGGTGGAGGCACCACGTGAGGTAATAGAGCGTCGGTGGTGGAATAGGTAAGGGGGCACCTTACCGATTCGACTGCTGCATCTCTAGTGGGCTGGGTGGAGGCACCACGTGAGGTAATAGAGCGTCGGTGGTGGAATAGGTAAGGGGGCACCTTACCGATTCGACTGCTGCATCTCTAGTGGGCTGGGTGGAGGCACCACGTGAGGTAATAGAGCGTCGGTGGTGGAATAGGTAAGGGGGCACCTTACCGATTCGACTGCTGCATCTCTAGTGGGCTGGGTGGAGGCACCACGTGAGGTAATAGAGCGTCGGTGGTGGAATAGGTAAGGGGGCACCTTACCGATTCGACTGCTGCATCTCTAGTGGGCTGGGTGGAGGCGCCACGTGAGGTAATAGAGCGTCAGTTGAATCGGTAAATGGCACCTTACCGATTCGACTGCTGCATCTCTAGTGGGCTGGGGGGCGTCAGGCACCACGTGAGGTAATAGAGCGTCAGTCGAATCGGTAAATGGCACCTTACCGATTCGACTGCTGCATCTCTAGTGGGCTGGGGGGCGTCAGGCACCACGTGAGGTAATAGAGCGTCAGTCGAATCGGTAAGGGGCACCTTACCGATTCGACTGCTGCATCTCTAGTGGGCTGGGGGGCGTCAGGCACCACGTGAGGTAATAGAGCGTCAGTCGAATCGGTAAATGGCACCTTACCGATTCGACTGCTGCATCTCTAGTGGGCTGGGGGGCGTCAGGCACCACGTGAGGTAATAGAGCGTCAGTCGAATCGGTAAGGGGCACCTTACCGATTCGACTGCTGCATCTCTAGTGGGCTGGGTGGAGGCGCCACGTGAGGTAATAGAGCGTCGGTGGTCGAATAGGTAAGGGGGCACCTTACCGATTCAACTGCTGCATCTCTAGTGAGTTGTGAGGCATCAGGCACCACGTGAGGTAATAGAGCGTCGATGGTCGAATCACACGGCACTAAGTAAGTTATACAACATTGTTACGTAATCTGTACGCACCTTTAGGCAATTACAGATAGCGACTCCTATCTGAACCTTTTGTACTTAAAAATGTAACTCTTATTTGGTTGTAGTAATAAAATGAAAATATTTCACTTAATTAAGATGGGTTATTTTGTTTCAGGTTGGGAAAAATCACGGACATACATGTATAGCCGAAACGAACTGTGACGCGTTAGTAACGCCTTGATTAGTATAATTGATGCTCTTTATTTACACGTTATTTATTGAATATAAATAGATTTTCGGGTGCAAACACGTTATTATAGGTTTACATTAACTAATGACGTCTCAACATTCACATGACACCAACATGCGGCTTTTCTGATGAGAAGCGGTTACCATCGCCTCCCAAGGTTGGAACGAATAAGCTGAGACGAATTACAACCATTTTATAGTTTGCTTATAGTTTTGATTCTAACGCTGTTTTTTTTTTATATTGCTTAACCGAGGAAATGATTACGTGTAACGGTTTAGTTATCGTTATAGTGAAATGGTGCAACCCACATTGTTTTAATTTTTTTTAACTAAATAAAGAGCTTCGATTATATAACGTTATATATTTTAGCCTGTTATGTGGTATTCGACAAGTGTGAGTCGATTAAAACTATCAATCGATTAACGCCTTCGCTGGTTCGAAAGCAATATGAAATTTCACGCTAAAGGCTTGTGCACAAGAGTTATTTTCCTTTCTGACGAAACTAAAACCGAATTTATGAAAAAATAATTATTTAATTTTCTTGTTATCTCTATTGCACAGTAATAAAGTGTATTATAAATTACACAGAAATTGGAATCGTTTATTCCGATTTGTATGATAAAATAGTACATGATTAAAGAAAATAATTTGCAGCTAACTTTACCATAAAGCACAAAAAAGGGAAAAGTTTTAATTTATGAATATAACGTAACACATTTTTAAAGAGAAAAACGAAAAAGTAATAAAATAAATTTTCTTTTCCTAATTTTTAAACCATTTATTTAGATGAAATGAAATGAATTGTTTTGCAATTGTAATAAATTAGATTTTCGTAATTATAGATTTGTCAGAAGAAAAATTACTCTGAATTTGATAAAGGAATCGTTCACATGGGAAATTGTCTTCTATCGTTATGTTTAAAAAATATACTAACGGTTTTCAAGATTCGAAAGTTTACGTCTGAATGAGCCCTTATAATTTGGGACACGACTACAGTCCTGTAGTTTATTTTTTGTTATTATGCAAATGTGAACTGTTTGTTACCGCACATAAAGTCCAATTTACTTATAATTTATAGTTAAAGTTAAATTTATTTTGAGGTTATGTTTTTGGTATTGAATATGTTATTTGTAATATGTTTTTGTTTAAACTTTTAATTCCGTTGTTTAATAAAAAATGAAAAACAGAAATGGTTAAGAAAAAATAGGAAATGATAAAAATCGCTACGAAATAGTAGAACTTCCAGACACTAGACAATTTAGTTGTTTTTTTTTTAATAATATGCTCGCATTTATCTGGATGTTAAATTATAGTGCCAGCGAAACAATACCACGATTCTTAATTTTAGTAATTTATGTAAATATAACAATAAAACGTATGTAATTTAAATTAAAAGATGTTTTTTATTTCAATGTTTTAGTTTTATTCCTTTACTTATAATAATAAGCTTTGTTTTTTGCCCATATATATTTTTTCGAAGAATGGAAGGTAGTTCAAGTTTTTACACGAAGCTGCCGTCTGAAGGTCATGGTTATCTATATACCCAAGTTTCCTAATTTTGCTAGATTCTTGTTATGTTTTTCCTCACCACAAGGAAATAGGTAAGCAATCAAAATAAAGTGCATAGCTCTGTGCGGTATAATTGAACCTGAGTATTACATTTTGTTATACGGGCACTTACTGTTTTACAATTGGCGGTCTGTATTTATGATGCTGGTTTTTCCATAGTTTTTCATGTTAAATAAAAAAAGAAATCTCCATGACGATCTGTCACAATATGACAAAGAATAATTCAAAAATAAGCATGCTAAACAAGTTTGTAAACAGTGAATTCAGAAAAATATGTTCAGGATAACAAATTTGGCACTGAACGCCAGAACTATATTGGTGAGTACCTATCGCATAGTCTAGTAGCAATTAATTATTTACCATACAAATTGACAAATTCAGGTTGCTGATACTGTTATTACCATATCTACCGTAAAATAGCGATATAATTTGTTTTTCAGGCTTTATTATCGCAGTTCAGATAAATCCATAATGGAAATAGAACCTATAAAATAGTATCAAGCAATGTTCGAAGGCGGTTAAGAATAACACTTTATTAGGTTAGGATTTTCAAGGCAAGACTGAATAGGCACTGTTTGAGCTTGTATGCACCTACTAAGGCCTCATCTTGCTTATCACCAGGCAGATTGATGTCAAGCTCACTCAAATCTTTAAAAAAAGGGTTGAAAAAACGGGCTAAGATGTCGAACCCTTAGATTTTTGGGCTGTTGTCATAATTAATGTACGCAAAGTCGTTAATCTAGATTTCCAAAATTGCTTCTTGTAGTCAATGGCAGTCCAGATGGCGATCGTTAAGCCATGTCAAATGCCTTTAGGCGGTCTGAAAAATGTAACACCAGGGTTGGCCACTTACACGATAAAACATTTATTTATTTATTTACGCCAAAAAAACAACGGTAGTAGTACACCTCTTACAGTATTTGGCAAGGAATTCTTATAAGTATAACAAAATAAAATCTGTCAAGATTTTGTTAAGTCTTCATTTCAACTAAAAGGACAAATAATAAGTATACTATGGGTAAGAAACACATAAACATAAAGTAACCAAGTTTACTTCCGCAGTACCGCCGTCACCCCATCGAAATCCAAGCAGCCAGCGTCACCCATATTCCCCCTCTCCACAAGAAGTACAGCCCAGCTGAGCGCGAGACCTGCCCCCCTCCACCGCCGCCGCCACCTCCCCCTCCTCCCGATCAACGCCTGCTTTGGAGTACGATAGCATTGATGGTACTGACTGGAGGATTCGCTGTTTTCGCCCAGTAAGTTTGTTTGTAGATATATCAAAAAAAACTAGCATTACACACTTCCCCTACTACACATACATTCCAGCAGAACCTACCCCCCTCTGCCGCCGCGGGGTAGACTGAGCCAACCAACAGTCTTGAAAAGACTGAAAGGCCACGATCAGCTGTCCAGCCTATGAGGCGTGCACCTACCTGTGCACGGTAGCGGTATGATGATGCACATGCTGCTACGTCGACGCCGGACATAAAAGAAAAAAGTAAACAAATAAGTGCCGTGTGGTTCCCGGCACCAATACAACAAAGAATAGGACCACTCCATCTCTTTCCCATGGATGTTTGAATCCTATCTTAAAGCCAAATAGCTAAACGTGGCCTATCAGTCTTTAAAAGACTGTAGGCTCTGTCTACCCCGCAAGGGATATAGACGTGATTATATGTATGTATGTATGTAAACAAATAAAGATAATCTATTTCAGGAAATCGCCACAAGTTCGCGATTGGCTATCTCTGAACGCGCCATGGTTTGACGACTTCATAGCTGTTTTGTACCAAGAGAACATGACATACAAGGAGTTTGTGATGAAACTCATTAATGATGTTAAAAGTGGGAAGAAGGTAGACGATAAGAGGCCGAAGGAGTGCAGTTTGGACGGGAAGCCTGTGGGTTAGTTTAAATTGGTAGATTCTAGTAATCGTGTACCAGAAGATCTTTTTCTCTGCTCTGCTCTTTAAAAAAAAGTGTTATATTTCTTATGTCTTAATTTATTCTCAGCTACATTTGTTTTATCATTTTAGTAACTGTGCCAACAGAAGAAGAGCTGAAAGCCTTGGATTCAGGTAAAATAAAGATATCAATTATGCTACTTGCTATTGCCGGCGATTTCGTGCACGCGACCTCTATTCCTACCTTTTGAGAATTTCACTACAATAACTTGAATCAGTGTATTTTGAATCAACTGAGGATGCAATACCAAACCGCAAGTCAAGTTACCTTTCATGGAACTTTATGACTAGGTAAAAGCGGTAATTTTGCTCTGAATTTGGGTAGGTTGATGAGCTTCTGATGAATGGGCAATAGACGTTTCATTCTATAGTTGGAAGCCATTAATTCGATAAAAAATAAAACATCGAACATTTATATAGTTTTTTTTTTAAATTATGATGGCAACCAGGTTCTGAAAATGGCGAGATCTGTGATATAGTCCCGCCCCCCGGGAGCGTGGACATCTGCGACGTGGAAAGATGCCTGAAGGAGTACAGTGAAGCCATCATTCACAACCTCATCACTGCTAGAGATGCTTGTGCTTTCTATAATAAGGTAAGCTAATATATGCAAAAAGGATTTAGCCAAGGGTTTGAATGAAAGCGAATTGAAGTGTGGCAAGTTTCTATACGTCACCGTATTATAACCAAGAGAACTGGCCAGTTCAGAGGAGGTGCCCAAACTAGAGAGTATCGATGACTCTTCAGTGCCTTTTAGTCCTCAAACACGCTTTACAGATCGTAGGATACGATTTGGATAACTTCAACAAACGGTCACGATTGGCTTAGTTTTCGCCAGTTCATAAATTGTAAAAAGCAATTAGGACTTAGCACTAAAAATGATTCATATACTGAACAGTCAGCCTTTTGACTAAATTATTAAATAGGGCGTAAAAAAAGGATTGAACGCGGATAAACAAAGCAAGTATAATTTCCTAAATATTGCAGGAAGTGGAAGAAGCAATGAAAGACTTCAGTATAGACTGCCTGGCCAAGCTGAACGAGTATAAGACCGAGAGAGAAGATCTTGTGCAGACCTCTTTTGATAATATCGAAGCAACGACAGTCAAACTTGGTTAGAAAATTCACTTCAAAGTGTTTTTTTCTAGCGTTTGTGATAATGAGGATGCGCATAATGAGGAACCCAGAACTGACTGACTTAGTAAATTACAGGAAGCGACTGCCGTTTGAAGGCAACGACGTCTCTGTGACACAATATTTTCTCATTTCTAGCTTGTTTTAAAATATGGTCCCGTACCAGTCTAATCAGTCTCCCGATTGAGGGCAGCACGGTCCAAAGCCTTCCAGAGATTGGCGTGTGTGCCAGTCCTGATCATGAACTTCCTCGTTGTTGGTACCCAATTCTGACCCCATCGGTTCAGATCCTGATCCTACAAACCAGGTCCTCAAGTGAAATCTATGTTAAAATGAAACGTGATGCACTACTACTTACCAAATAAGTGATCTTAATTTTTTGCTTCATCTAAAATTAATTAGATTAAGAATACTCTTGTCCTTTCCCAAAAACATCTCAAATTTAATCATGATACATTCTTTTAGACCTTCCCATTTCATAACCAACTAAGATTCTCAAGGCTCCAACTCGCAACGTAGAAAGGTACATAGTTTTAAATGTTTTGTCCAATTTTGTCATGATCTCGTATATCTACAGAGCAAGTCACTCGCTATTTCGAATGCGGGTTGAAAGCCACCAAAGCGGAGAAGGACTGCACTCAAGTCATTCTAGACGACTTCCGTGATAAGATAAAGATAGCAGACGCAGAGTACCAGTGGCAGAACGATAAGAGTGTGGCTTTGGATGGGCTTTTGTCGCGGGTATTTACAGTGGTTCTCTATCTATTAGCATAAAATTTTGTGTCATAATTTTACATGGCATACGTTTGTTTAGCCTAATAATTGTTACGCATAATATTATTTGGCATAACTTTTTAGGCATATTTCTTTAAGCATACACTATTAACATAACCTAACCTAAGAAGTACTCGCCTTATAGCGCATTACACTATATCTGCTCCACGCAAAAAATAAATTAGTCTAAACTATATTTATGCCTGTTGAAAAAGTATGCCAAAACCAATTATGCCAAAAAATAGTATGCGTAACTAAAATAGGACAAAAAAAAATTAGACGAATGAACCGCCACAGAGTTTAAATCTACGTATTAGAACCTAAATTGAATATTGTTGTACTAAATTAAGTGTTTATTCCCTTAATCGTGCATAATTATGTGAAGCCTCTTTCAACATAAAAAAGAGATGAAATGATTCTATTCCACCACCACCCACAGTTCTGCCAACCTTCCGGTTATACGAGTTGAATCATCGGAGCAGTACGCTGCACCCGTGTTTGCTCTCATCTCCAAAATGTCATTACAGCCCCTTTAGTTCTGTATTATTCAATGGTCCTATAGTGTCGGGAACCACACGGTACTGTATTTACTTCTTCCTCTTGACGCTAGTCCCGGTTACAATATCTATAAAGGAGGAGCCCTTGACCATAATCCCGGATTTAGTAAGTCAGGTTTTTATATAAAACAATTCCCGTCTTACCTCCTCAACCTTTGAAGTGGGAACTTAACCAATAAATATTCGATCCCGATAAAACGACGTGCCGTGTGGTTCCCGGCACCAATACAAAAAAGAATGGGACCACTCCATCTCTTTCCCATGGATGTCGACCAAGGGATAGGCTTATAAAATTGCGATCCTATTTTTTAGGCGATGGGCTAGCAACCTGTCACTATTTGGATCTCAATTCCATCATTAAGCCGAGCAGCTGAACGTGGCCATTCAGTCTTTTCGGGATTATTAGCTGTGTGCACCCCGTAAGGGATATAGACGTGACTGACTATATGTATGTATGTATAAAACGACACTGGATCACTGTTTAGTGCACCAATTCATAATTTCTTTCTTTCCATCGATATTATAACACAGGTGGAAGAGTTTGTGCTCACGTACACCGAGGAGATAGCCACCCTGGTCCCAGGTGTGGACTTCAAATCTCCAAAACCAGCAGCCAAGATGGTGGGAGATCCAGACATCCTCTTGTTTCACACGTACAGATACGTAAGAAATTTTATGAAGTTTTATTTATTCATGTGTGGTTCCCGGCACTAATATAAAAAAATAATAGGACCACTCCATCTCTTTCCCATGGATGTCGTAAAAGGCGATTAAGGGATAGGCTTACAAACTTGGGATTCTTTTTAAGGCGATGGGCTTGCAACCTGTCACTATTTGAATCTCAATTCTATCATTAAGCCAAATAGCTGAACGTGGCCATTCAGTCTTTTCAAGACTGTTGGCTCTGTTTACCCCGCAGAGGAGCCATATAGACGTGACCATATGTATGTATGTATGTTTTATTCATTCATTTATGTAGGGAGTCAATAAAGAGTGCGCTGTTATAGAAAGTAGCCCACTCCTGTGAGTTGGCTTGTAAAACCAGAATGTTGGTAGGACGGTGGTGAAATCAGTCCCGTTTACGGTTACGAGAAGTTGTGACCACGATTCTGCAGTAGGTAAGTTAGGTTTTTATACGAAGCGACTTCCATCTGATTTCCGCTTCAGGGATTCTTTATCAATTATTGGATCATGTTTTTTTTATTCAATATTGGATAAGGTATTTGTCTTTTATCTTAGTCTTCCATCTCACCTGATGGTAAGTGACGATGAAGACGAAGATGTTACATGCTTATCCCTAAAAGATATATCCTAAATGAGTAAATCTCTTGGATCTCTCATCTACTTTTGAACCTTTGCGGACATTGCTTGTCATGGTTATACATCCAGTTGCCGGAATGTTTTTTCTTACCGCAATCATACGTTAAATGCATGGATAAGTCCCTAATTTATTTATTATTTTAGTTAAAACAACTGGAAGCGGCCATAGCAGAAGGGAATGAGCAAATGGAACACAGAGTGGACCGCGGAATGGCAAGTGAGTGACGTGGTCTTGCCTCCACATCTTTGTTTGTTTATTTGTTTGTTTGTTTGTTACTTTGAACACGCTTATCTCAGGAACTACTGGTTTGAATTGAAAAATTATTTTTGCGTTAAATAGACCATTTATCGAGGAAGACTTTAGGCTATATAACATCACGCTGCAACTATAAGGAGCAAAGAAATAATGGGAAATGTAAAAAAAAAACGGGAAACATTATTCATCCTTGAGGGCTTCAATGATGTCCTAAATAATTATACCACGCGGACGAAGTCGCGGGCACAGCTAGTGTATTATATAATATATCCTTTCACACTTATTTTGCGAAGTGTTTTCGAGTAAGCTTTCAAATAGATTAAACTAATTTGACTAGCCTCCGCAGCATTCCACGCACGTGGCCGTTTTTATCGAGCGATAAACTATCGCTATTTCGCTTTTTATTATGACGTGAAACGGGACCGCGATAGTGTTATGCGCGATAATGGCGGCGTCGCGCGTGCCATACTACGGCGGTTGACGGTTTAGCATAGCGTATTCGATTTGAAAACGAAAATATTTCTTATATTTAAATATTTATTATTAGGTATACTAATAAGAACATTAGTAGGTATACCTAAGAAATTACAAGGAAATAGTAAGAATTATTATAAGGAAATAGCACTTTCGAAGAAAAAAAAACTGTGATATACCTTTAGACCATATTCTTCTTTTATTCTTGAAATCTTTATGGGGGAATAACAGGAGAAAAATATTTGATTATTTTTATCAATTTTCTTTTGCTATTTCACAGCATTGCCTGCTGACAATGAAAAGGTGGTTAGAGCGAGAGAAAAGAACGTGGCGGCGGGTGTATATAAACTGAGAAAGGAAATGGATAGAGAGTTTGCTAAACGGGTATTTATTATATACAATAACGTCTTTTTCCCGTACGGGGTGGACAGAGCCAACAGGCTTGAAAAGACTGAAAGGCCAAGTTCAGCTGTATGGCTTTATGATGGAATTGAGATTCAAATCGCTTGCTAGCCCATAACCTAGTTATTTACAAAATAAAGTACTTTTGGAATGGACTACATCACATTGTGGGAAATAGATTATGCGCGTAATTTTAGTAGCTCAAATACCAGGTCGTGAACTGTCATTTGACGCGACACTTGAGACAGAGAAAGAATTTAATATCCCGAATTTATTTACGTCTTTTATTCAGCTCTACGACCAGCAGACGGCAAATGCAAAGGCTTTGAAAGATGCGTTAAAAAAGCAAGCGGATAAGCATGAAGAAACTACTAAAGTAAAACTGGCGCAGAAGGAGAAAGAGGTAAGGCGTGTTGTTTCGACTCTAACAACCTTCCGGGAGTTATGGGAGCACTCTTTCATGACTCCCTACAAAATCCCTCACCTAACGAGTTTTTAGTGTCCCTACAAAAGTGTAGGGACCCTAAAAACTAGTGATACAGAACTAACCTGTTAGTTATGTCTGGGTGAATAAGCCCATATTTTGGACTAAACAGTAACAGTACACACTCGTCCATATCATCAACATTCTTAAACGAATGAATGAATAAAAGTTTATTAGCATCACACAAATATGTATGTTACACTAAAGTATTTAGTCAAAGTAAAATTAACAGTTGCCTAAATTGTAACACTAATCCGAAGTCCACTCAGCTTGTGTCGGGGCATTTTACAAGACTCCGACGCTGGTCTTTCGGGGACACCGGTCCATCATGACGATTCTGAAATAAGTCCAAGTTCTTTCGTCACCTCTGTTACGTGGAGCCCGGGGTTCTATTACCATTATCCTGGTTAAGGCAGGGTTCTACATGAAGCTACTCCCGTCTGATCTCTGCAGCCTTTGCCCAGGAACCATATTAGATGATGATGACATATCCAACAGTGAGGGAAAACGTGTGGAAACCTGTTCATTCAGGAGATTCCTCACGATGATTTCCCTCACTGTAAGAGCGTCAGTCTTGGTTATTGTCAAAGTAATTAAGTACCTATTTGAAACACAGAGCTTAGTGACCTTGAACAAAATGGTGGCTGAAAAAGTTGCCTCGGAGATGAAGAATTTCGCGCTTCAACTCAAAGAAATGGAGAACAAGTTGAAACTTGTCGAAGATAAACTGAGAGGTAAGTTTCATACAGTAGATTTTTTATATTCACCATCTTCTTGGTTTTAGTATTTTAAATAGGCAGGATTTTGGCATCATGGTTTTTTAGTCTGGTACTTTAAAGATATCTATCTACACCGAGAAAAATCATCTCTAGGTCCATCTTTAGAAATATAAATGAATGCATTTCTAACAAGAACATGGAAACATTAGATGTACGCATATATGAAAATGTTTCCAGAGCGTCTAAGAGTAGAACGCGAGACGAAAAGGGCTCAAGAGTTATGGATGGCGGGCTCGGCACTCCTGGCTGCGACCAAGAAAGGAGGCCCTGTCGTTAAAGTGGACAGAGAGATCAAAGCCATTGAGAGGGCGTCTAGTAAGACCATTGTTTATTTTATTTTATTTGGAAAACATAAATCTTGTACAAAATCTCATTTAGCTACTTTAGACCATTTACATAGAACACACAAATGGTGTGTGAAAACATCGTCAGGAAACATTCAGGCAATTAATTGGTAAACGGGTAAGGTTCCCCTGCAAAGGTTGCGGAGTTACGATGTGAGTCGCTTCGTGTAAAAAGCTGGGTCATTCAATCCTGGATGAAGTGAAGAAGGTGCACCCCGGCTCCTCTCCGGTGAGGATGTAACCGGAACTAACGACGGGAGAAGAAACATAAAAATATTTTTTTTCCTTATGAGGTAGAGAGTGCATACAGTCTCAAAAGGCTGAAACGCTATGCTCAGCAGAATGATCAGCTCATCAAAATAATGTTGTCCTATTGTCCAAATCCTAAATAAATTAAATGATTTCACAATCTTACCCGTTAATAATACTGCCCTTTTTTGAGTTACTAAACCAGCATTCAAAAACATTCATAATTGAATGAATGGTTGGATCAGTTTCCATAAAGTTTGTTAAAAGATGTGGATTGGCAAAGTTTCGGAGTAGACTGCCACAAAGGGAAGACATTCCGTCAGATCCAACAGAAAGAGTATTTGTATTATTTGATCAGTTGAAATTAAAAAAAAAAACAACTTTATAAAACGCAAATGTAACATTTGACAGGTAAAGAAGACAAACTGATGCAAACCGTACTGAAAGCGATACCGCAGTCGGTACGGGAGAACGGACTCGTCCCTGAAAATATTCTCAAAACTAGATACAAACAAGTAAATACTTTATTCTTATTATCACTCCACCACTACACCTTAAAAATAACCCAGGTAGCCACGACTGATAGACTTTAATTTTTGGACATGTCTGCTAGGAAAATGCAATGTAATTTCGTATGCAAATTAAACATTGAAATTCGACGAAAATTTAGCTTTTTAGCTGTAGTCTGCCAGATCGAATCAGGAATGAGGAGATTAGTAGACGAACGAAAGTAACCTACAAAGCAGCTCTGGTCAGAAAACTGTGGTGGCAATGCGCAGCCCACATTACCAGAAAGCGCAGCGTAGGACGGCCCCCCGCGAGATGATGGACCGATGATCTGGTGATGATGATGATGTGTGAAGTCCGCGGAGAAACGTTGGATGCAGGTCGCTTCCAACAGAGCGAGGTGGAAGTCATTGGGAGAGGCCTATATTCAGCAGTGGACGTCCTACGGCTGAAGCGATGATGATGAATGAGAAACAGATTCTTGGTCCTAATACTTTCTCTATTGATGCCGGAAACTACAAGGCACTACTATCAGATATGGTAAATAACATAAATGAAGGTGTTTGTGTCAGATGGAGACGGTGGCCATGAGGGTGGCGCTGGTGGAGTCGGACGGAGCGCCGCTGCCGGTCTACTTGCTGTCATTCGTGCAGTCTTTATTTCTTTTTATGAAGGTAATCTTGTATCACAGTTAAGGTAGCCTTCAAATTGCTCTAAGCTCAATTCTTTCATTAAGCCAAACAGCTGGACATGGCCTATTGGTCTTTTCGAGACTGTTGGCTCTGTCTAACAGGCAAAGGATATAGACGTGATTATATGTATGTAAAAAATCTGGATCCTTATATGGAACCATTGTCGAGGAACTGTTAGGTAAACTAAAATTGTTTTCGAGTGAATTTTAAATAAAGGTACATACTGGTAATGGAAAACAAAACATCGTGAGGAAACCTCTACATTCAGGCAATGTGTTATCATGATTCAAAGGCTCAGATGGCAGTCGCTTCGTGTAAAAACGTGTCTCATCCAATCCAGAGTTCATGGTCAAGGGCGCACCCCGGACTCTCTCCAGAGTAGGGAGGATATAACCGGGACTAATGCCAGGAGAAAGAAGTTAATTTTAATGGTTATGTTAATGCGGAAAAAGTTTAAGTGCGCGTATTGTACTTGACGAAATTCAAACAATTCAGTAACTGATACAATTGAATTAGCATTAAGGAAGTTCCTTTATCTTATTTCAATTGAATTTAACATACAAAGTTCCTTTATCTTATTTCAATTGAATTTAACATACATACATATAGTTACGACTATATGTTTCTTGCGGGGTAGATAGAGCCAACAGTCTCGAAAAACTGATAGGCAACGTTCAGCTGTTTGGCTTAAGCCAAATTTTGTCATTAATGATAGAATTGAGGTTTGAAATTATTGACTATTAAAATTATTGAATTAAAAATGTAATTAATTATCATAAAACGTTGGTAGAAACCATTTGGTTTGGTTGTTTCAGTTATCCGGAATCCCTCGCGCAGAGATTGAGAAGCCTCCGCCGGAGCCTTCCAAAGATTTGGATACGTTCGATTTGTTGCAAAGAGCTAGGTACAATTGTCTCAATTTTTTTGGTTAGTCATCCATACTGTAGATATGTATATGAAGACAAATGGAAAATTATGCGTCTACGACATAAAATTACGAGTAAGTTCTAAATCATTCACGATCTCTGAATACTTTGGTTTTGCATCATCGCCATTTATCATAAGGCGCACCGCTTTAGCCAACTGAACGGATTTTACTTGATCTTGAATGACTTGTCGCAATGGGACTGCTGGGACGTAATCGTCCCACAAGGACAGGGTTTTTTTTTAGTAATCTTATAGGGGTTTCTAGAAGGAAATCTTTGTCATAAATACTAACTAATGTAAGAGTTATATCAGGATTAATGTAAGAGTTATTTCAGGTTTTGGGTAGAACGCGGCAACTTGGCCTTAGCGTTGCGTTACGTGGACTCCTTGCAGGGCGCGTCCCGGGCGGCCGCCGCGTGGTGGTTCGAGGCCGCTCGGGACCACCTCGAGACGAGGCAGGCGGCCGAGGCGATAGTCGCGCATGCCGCAGCCCTAGGGCTCCAGAACATTTAGGCTGTTAGTGTCAATCTTCAATATCAATCTTTAAAGTTAATCTTCAACAATAACATTCAACGTCAATCTTCAACATCAATCTTCAACATCAATCTTTAACATCAATCTTGAACATCAATCTTCAACACCATCTTCAACATCAATCTTCAACATCAATCTTCAACATCAATTTTCAACATCAATCTTTAACTCAATCTTTAACATCAATCTTTAACATTAATCTTTAACATCAATCTTTAACATCAATCTTTAACATTAATCTTTAACATCAATCTTTAACATCAATTTTCAACACCATCTTCAACATGAATCATTAACGCAATCTTTAACGTCAAGTGATGACGCTTCTATAGGAATATGAATCTAAAATATCAAATAAAGTAACGTCGAGTTAGTACAGTAAGTATCTCGTAACACAAGTCTCGAACTTGATTCGAGGCTAACTCAACCTGTGTTGTTTGTCCCGTATATAAATTTATTTCTTTCTTTTTCTCTTCGAAATAATATGAGAATAATTATTAATTTCTCACATTTTTGTTACAGAATGAAGTTTGTAAAATGTTCCGAGGACTAAATCATGTTGCGTTGGATGATGTTGTGTACAATTACAATGTAAATATTTAGTTTTTTTTTAATGAAAATTCTGAAAATGTTAAAATTTGAAGGTAACTGGTAAAATTAAAGATTGTAAAATGTTATGAATCTCTTTCACTTTTAATATTTAAATCAATGGATTGCCATAGTTTATAATTAACATTTTTGTGTTGATAACTTAACTAGGTATTTATTATCACGGCTCGTTAGGTCATGATACCGGAATGTCCAGTCAGTTTTTTAAAGTCCCATTTCCCTGAACTCCATTCCCTGAATGTCCCTTTCTTATTTGAAAACGAAATGTGCTATAAAACTGTGTTGATTAAATCAGAATTGCGCGAAGATTTATGTATCATTGGCCCATGTTCTGCACGTGCCGTCAAATGTGACTGTTAACGCTTCGCTGAGAATGAGAACAGCATATTATCACGTGATTTTGATGTCTGATTACTATAATTAATATAAAAGTGTTTAATAAAAAATCAATCCAATCATATCGAAATTACACGAACTAATCCAAATTCCAAACCAAAGAAATTGTTATGTAGCACATTATTATAGCCTTTGATTAAATGAAATAAATAAAGCAGTTTAGTAAAAACGTACTTTTATCACGTCTATATCTCTTACGGTGTAGACAGAGCTAACAGTCTTGAAAAATCTTAGGCCACGGTCACGGTTTGACGATGAAATTGAGATTGAAGCATTGGAATTGAGAATATGGGACTAGTTGCTAGCGTGCCCTAAAAGAATCGCATTAAGTAATTAGAATTTTATTACGCCTCTTAACCGGAGGGGTAGGCAGAGACTTTTGTCTTTCTAGTAGCCACGATTCCTGCCTGTCCTTTTGCTTCATCTACATTAATCAATGTATTCAGGCAAGTCCGTCGTTTTAGGGAAATTTTGACCTGACCTTTTACCAGAACGTGTCCCCGATTTATTTTTATAGACATGTTTCTCCCATAAATTTCTGAATGCCCTTTTAGGTCCATGCCGTGTCGTTCTAGCACTTTAGAATAGGATGTATTCTTTAAAAAATACCTGATCTTTTGACCTTTTAAAGTCGGTTAAAGGCGCGTTCGACTGCTTTCGCGTTTACCCTTGCCTTTGCTAATTGCTTGCGCGCAGTTTCGCGCATTTACAAATAGAGGAAACGACGTGGTAGGACGAATGTATTTAGCGGGACCTACTTTTCATTATCCTGTAAAGTGACGAAATTTATCACAACTATAGATTAGGAGCTAGAAGACGCAAGGCAAAAATATTATAAGTGGTAATTTTTTTTTTATCTTCTTAATACTTAGAAGGACAATCCTCAACGCACAGTTCAAAAAGTTAAGACTTACGATTTAAAATGTGACACATACCTATAAATCTAGTTTAAATTTATGTTACTTCGTCCTTGGGTACGCCTATGATCGTCTGCAGTAGGATTCGAAACTGTGATTTGAACGTGAACGTACAAACTCGGCCACCGACGGTCTATTACACGATAGTCCAGATCTACAAAAGTAAAAAATTCGAGTCGTTCTGTGTGTACACTAACACGGCTAAACAGCCGGACTGATTAAGATGAAACTTAGTACGACTATAGTTAATTAGTAGGTTACTTTAAAAAAAACATTCACGGCCCATGGCGAAGCCCAGACGGAAAGATAGTATTATAAAGATTTATTTACGCGGTTCTTGTTTATATTACAAGCCCCTCGACTATCTAACGCCTAATTCGTATTTCCTTAGCTAACAAATCAATGTTTGGCAACATCCTTACTCGTCCTTCGTGTAAAAGTGTAAACTTGTTTGTTTGTTTAGTGAGCGGAACCATACTGACGTGCTAAACTCATAAAATTAAAATATATTTTTTTTTCATAATTAATTCTTGTAAATGGCACAAAAGAAAAAATAATATCATGTGGAAATGTGTGAGACTTAAACTACTTTGAAATATAGAACCGTATTTTTTTTATATGTGATTAAAAACAAATCTGGAATTTATGAACCAGCTATATTTATTTTTAAAACGAGTTATTTTTTTTTTGAACAGTGAATCGAATACATTCTTTGTCTTCTACTAAGAAGATCAGTGAAAAACTGTGAAAATGATTATGTTAATATTGTTTTGGATGGTATGTGTTGTGTACTCCTACTTCCTGTGGCGGCAGAGAGCCCAGGACACGGACAATGAGCCACCTATGTTACCCGGGGCTTGGCCTATCGTTGGACACGCACCGCATCTTATTGGTGATAGCAGTCGTAAGTAATACATTGTACTAAACCGTAAATTTAAACTTTTTTCTTTATTGGATGGCGTTTGAAGGCGTAAATTGATGACCACCCATGACCACAAAAGTGTTTTTCACCACAATGTAAAGAAAACATACATACATACGTAGAATCATTATGTTACCATACCTGAGAGGGTAGACCAAATGTAAAAAATATACTTATGAATAAAATAAGTGCAGTGTTGTTCACGGAACTTAACGATAAGACCACTCCATATCTTTCCTAAGCAAGTGTTAAAAGGCGACTAAGGAAATGGCTAATAAATTTAAATAACATCATTAAGTCACACAGTTGAAAGTAGTCTTTCATTTTTGATTCAGATTTATGGAAAGGAGTTACGGACCTGGCCAATCAGAGTTACGAGATCGGAGGAGTGGTGTCTGCAACCATTGGCCCTCGGACAGTCTACGGTATGAGACATTTTAAAGTCCCTTCTCTTCTAGCGCAGATTGTTTTAAAGTCAATCAGGCTTAAATATGTACTTTTTGTTATCTATCGCATACAAAGCAAGTATCACTCGTCTTTTTTGAGCTTAAAAGCTGATTTACAAATTACCATTTATTAATGCGGCACATGCTGTTTTTGACTCTCCTATAGTTTTATTATAATTCTAATTCACGTTTTGAAAGAAGTCTCTAAACAAAAATAAAATAATGTCTGTCACACAATTTGACCAAATTAAAGTAATCAAGATAACATACTTAATAATATATTGTCATAAAAGGCAACCTTTGAATTTGGAGAACTAAGAATTAATCACTTTGAAAATTTTATTGCAGTTATAACAGACCCAGATGATTTTCTGACCGTTGCTAATACATGCCTTGAGAAGGATGGTTTCTATGACTTCGCTAAACCGTGGCTCGGCGAAGGTTTAGTTACTGGAAAACGTAAGATATCATATTGAAATGAAAATGACAAGGCCCTTTTCAACTTGATTGGGAATTTTAAATATTCAAATGTTTTCCTTGATTTCAAGGTAAAATTTAAGCCTTATAGAGTTGAGCATCAAATTTCAATCAAATGGGTTAGTGCAAAATGTAAAGTGGCAAGCAGTTATTGTGAGATGTAACCTACACGTCTTTTTGGACGTAGAGACTTGTGTAAAGTAAGATCAACAGCTTTATTTAGCTATGATTCGAGAAAGAGGGAGATGAACAGTAAACAGAAAATTAATGTGCAAATCTTTCTTGAAACTCTTTTTCTGACAACTTCACCATATTTCTGACATTTATCCTGGATGCGTTCCCTCTAGTCGCACGATCCAGAAACAAAATTACGATGTGGACATTTCTATTCACATTTTGATAAAACATGTAGTTTGTAGTTAGCATATAATAAGAATGTTGTAAGCTCACTACAGAAGTGTCTATTATATAGTTTCCATATGGAAGCACCATCGCAAACTCCTGAACCCAGCCTTCAGCCAGACAGTCCTGGACGGGTTTCTGCACGTGTTCAACAGGCAGGCTCGGAGGCTGGTCCATGATTTAGCCGCTCAGGTGGGCAAGGGCCCGTTTGACCACTGGAATTATACGAAGCACAACGCCTTGGAGACTATTTGCTGTGAGTAAATTGTGATTATTATTATCTTTTCGATGTAGAACGTCTTTTAGATCGGCATGCTCAGTGTTTATTTTATTGAGTTTTTTGGTAGATGTATTTATTATGTAATGTATTTATTGGAAGAACCCTGCGTTCAATATCTTCTGCGTTCGTTTTGCTCTGATTTTAAGTAGATCGTCTGATAACAGTGTCCAACCCGTTTTGTCTTATTTTGATGATTGGCTTCGGCTTTGGTGTCTCTTACGTGACGAACTTCTAGCATAATTTTTTTTATACAAATGTATTTTGCTTTAGAGAAATAACTTCCAGTTTACAGATATCACATGCGTACCTTTAAGTACTTAGTCTTAAAATTTGTTTTTATATTAAGAAAAATAACAAAATAATTGATCAGCAATTGGCACTGTCTGCTCTTATTACAAACTTCGTTCAACTGCTCTTATTATAAAATTCTCATGAAAAAAGACATTTAAAAATTCCAGTGACAGCCCTGGGTGTAGACTTCGGAGACCACACTCTCCTGAACAACCAATATGTGGTGGCTGCTGAGGAGATCTTCAAGACCCTGGTGGACCGTTTCCAGCAGTTCTGGCTTCATAGCCCACAGATCTTCAAGTTCAGTGCCGTCAAGAGGACTCAGGATAGGTGCTTGAAGATTGTGCATAATATGTCGAATACGGTTGGTAGATTCTTATTTCTATCCATCGGGGTAATATCTATAAACACACAATACCGCTGAAAATGTATCCGAGAACAAATTTATCCGTTTGTTTGAAAATGGCCGTCGTTCACATTCTGCTGCTTATTGCAATAAATGAAGATCTATTTTCGAAAGGTAAATAATTTTTAATGGCGGATAAAAGTTCGGACAGTTGATAGTTTCTATCACTCTTTCATGCCTTATCTTTCATAAGAATATCTACAAATTGCGATCGCGGGCTTCTTCAAAATTTTCTAAACTTCATCGTTTCCATGATAAGCTCCCCTGTGTACAAACGTTATATCTCTGGTTTTCTATATTTCCGGATAACTAAGGAGGAAGAGAGAGATAAGACATATTCCTTATCAAGCTTAATGATTAGACCAACTTGTTGAAAAAAACGGGGGTTTTTTTTTCATAAGCTAAATATTTTCATATTATTCAAGGAAAAAAATAATAATATTATACTATTCCCATTTTTATAACCAGGTACTTCAAAGGCGGAAGTCGGAGCTGAATGGAAACATTTTGTCTGAGAGAAATACAGGAAAGTTGACAGGTACAGTAAAACACAGATATTAGTCCGATGTATATGAGTGACATTCTTCGTTGAGTTCAAGTGATGTACAACTAACTTATTATGTCAAAAGCTTGCAGAGTAGGTACCATTTCTTTTTAATTTTAAAGTTAAACAGTTCACAAAAATTTAAACTATAAATAGAATTTGCAAGTGGCCAGCATGAATTGATGTTATCTTTCACTAAATCCTTTTTACACTCGATGCTTTAATCATATAGCCTTATGTACACAGTAAACATTAAGATCATGCCGCGAGAGGTGATATGGGTAGTGGGCCAACGGCCACTGAAGTAGCAGTAAGTGTATAGTAATAGTAAGTGGGTACTGAAGATGCGGTAGACCGGAAGAAGTGAAAGAGAGAAGTAGGAAAGCGGACTCCAGATCCTAATGGCAGAGACACCTGTCATTAAGCCTCGGGAAAACTGGGAACATGCCAGGATGAGAGTGAGAGAAAACATATAGGAATGATAATCACAAGAAACTTTACTACATAGGCTCTGATTGTTTTTAAAGAAATCTCTTCAAGCAGACCCAGTTGTTTCAGGTCTAAAATTCAAGGCGTTCATGGACCTTCTTCTGGAGCTGTCCATAGAGAAGGGAGTGTTCAATGACAGAGAGATCAGGGAACACATAGACACCATGATAGTTGGGGGTCATGACACGTCCGCTAACGTCCTCATGTACACCTTAGTCCTGATTGGCTCGTATCCGGAGGTGCAGAAGAGAATATTCGAGGAGTAAGTTTAAATATAGTTCTATCCCTTCCGAGGAAATTTCCTTAAAGAAGGATTAGTCAATTTTAACTTTAGTCCCCGTAGTACGGCATTCCCGACACCTTTTTTATCGCGCGAAAACTATCCTTATCCCGTTTTACGTTATAATATAAAGATTTAACGTGTGCGAGAGCGATGATTCGGCTCGACCGCCACCAAAGGGAAGATCTTCCGCCAGGCTAGGTGTTATGCCTGGGGAACCGCGGCTCCGACGATGTTGTGTCGGAGATTGTATATATGCTCCAATCCGTGAAATCTTTGTATACGCGATTTAAGTTCTTCGCTGTATTTGACTTATGGCGTCGCGTGATTTTATTTTTTATTGTTGTGACGTGTGGCGTAGACATGTCGCCACAATACGCAATAGTTTTTCACGTGATAAAACGGCGTCCCGCATGCCATGCTAGACATTCAGGTCTATTCATGCTGATGTTAAAGGCTATGTATGACGTATGTACCACGGGCGAAATCGTGAATAATAAAATGTAACCTCTTTAGGTTACACGACGTATTCGGCAATTCGGACCGAGACGTGGAGAAACACGACCTGTCCAAACTGGTGTACCTGGAGGCGGTCCTGAAGGAGAGCATGAGGCTGTACACCATAGTGCCAGTGGTCGCCAGACGGCTGAACTGTAATGTTAAATTGAGTAAGAGTTTTAACTGCGTACAACCATTTGTAGCTCGGGAATTTTTAATTGTGCTTGGAAAAAAATCTGTTAAGGCCGCTTCTGTACTGTTTTTAATCTATGTGTTTTGACTTTAGTGCAAAAGAATGTTTTCACTAAGTAATTAGTAATTTTCGATTATAAAGTAGTCTATGTGGCTCCTGGAAATGTTGTGTGACTTTGTGATTTCCTCTTTCTATATACATACATACCATCACGCCTGTCTCCCATTGGGGTGACAGAGACTATGAAATTTCCTCTTCCACCTAGCGTTAATCCCGGTTATATCCTAAACTCTCAGATAAGGAGCTCGGGGTATGAATTTTACCCATGATTCTGCATTACCCTATCCAATTTGGTGTTTACAAAAAGCGACCTCCTGTTGGATACCAGCTAGCTTTTTAGGAGGACCTTACCATTCTTATTTACTTGACTAATAGTTTCTTATTAATATTAAATGTTTATATTATTATCTAATATTAAAGAACTGATACATTAGAGATTGTAGCACAGCAGAGAGATTGAATTGATAAAACTTTTGGTTTTATAAATTTGTCTAAAATAAATATAAGCTAGGGTGTTAAAATATTTGGTTATGTGACACAATTAATCTTACTTAATAAATGGTCTTTAAAACATTTTTTTTTTCAGAAAATTACACTCTAGCAGCTGGCAGGACCTGCTTCATGTTCCTCTTCGGGATCCACCGGCACCCCATATGGGGTGAGGACGGGGACAAATTCAAGCCTGAGAGGTGGCTCGACCCCGCGACTTTACCTGATAACCCCAACGCGTTCGCCGGTTTCAGCATAGGCAGGAGAATGTGTATCGGTGAGTTTGTTTATGTAGTTATATTTATTTATACATATTATTTAACGCACAAAGTTTCCAACATATAAAATCCTTTCCAGGTAAATCCTACGCCTACATGTCAATGAAAACGACTCTTGCGCACGTGATGCGGCATTACAAACTGAGCGGGGATCACACGAAACTGCAGCTGAAACTCGACGTGATGCTGAAACCATCTACTGGGTACTTCATCAGCATAGAGAAGAGGAAGTATTGATAATGTTTGGGCGATTCAGTGACAGCCCTTATTCTGCGGAAACAGCTAATCGCGTTTTGAAAACAACGATAAGAATCATAGACAAATTATTTATTAGTCATAAAATAAAGCGAGATACAAGATACATACTCAAGGTAGCACCACGATTAATTTTAATTTGATAATTATTAAGATCTATATAATTAACGTTGTTGTTTTCAAATGCGCTTATACATGTGTGTGCTGGTATTTATGGGAAAGTAATTATTCTCATTTTTTGGTTGAAACAACGCTAAAATATTTTTATGTGATTCGTGAAGTGAACTACCTTACTCTCAATACTTAATTATACTCGTATTAAGTCCTTAGACCATTTTATGTTTATGGAAAGGTAATATTAATTCTTGTAATACAAATAAGAATTATATTTGTATTAAAATATCAGCCATTGTGTACTTACTAGTGTATATTTTATAAATAAATAATATGTTTGAATATTTGTTTTTTTCTTTTCGCTATCAACCAGAATTAATTAATTCTAAGTTCAACAATGTCATACCTACAATTTTACGGGTATATACTCCAAGGTCTGACTACCTAGAACGAAAAGACTCGATCATTTTCTTTACCAGTGGAAATTTAGAGATCATCCTAACAAATATAGGTACATGCTAAAATTCTTTCATAAATAATATTTGCATCCCAAATTTTACTATGAAAGTCGAAATAAATTAAAAAGTAAGTTAAATATAAAAGTACATATAAAGTTTTCAACAAAATTGTGGAAGTTTACATATTATAAAAGATAATGTTACGATTAAGTATATGATTCAACTATACTAATAATTATAATATTCGTTCTGTTAAATTTATTTCTGAATTTTTGTACTGAACTGTATGACAATTTCTGCCAATACAGATTGCAACAGGATAATGAATAAAAAAAAATAATATATTCACAATATTTTATTTGTCGAAACACATTCAATAGTAGATATTTTACAGATTTAATTTATTGAAAACTTACTTATTCTCTACCGCATCAATATAATCGATTGAGTTATAATGAATTTAAAACAGATGGAAATCAAGATCTTAAAAGTCGTTGAAATAATTCCCAGGAAATTAAAAAGTTTATTTAAAATAAAATACGCGGTAGAGAAAACTTCCTTAATGTTTCAGATTATATCTGAAAATTTTGATCAAAATTTATTACAAAATATATTCTTAAGATAAATAAGATACTATAAAATGTCATTATTTCGTTTCCAAAAATGTCATTACCAAAACTAAAGTCTCTTAAAATTATAAAAAGTAAAGTTAATAAATACAAATACCTGCTATCTTCGCCTTAATTATCTAATTAAAGAAATTATAGAAATTCGGCTCGGATTTTGTATCTAATATTTTTTTTAAACCCAATTTGATTTACAAATAAGAAAATAAATTAATTTATATTTAGTCCAGTGGTTAAGATAAAATTACTTTTTTCAATTTTGTTAATTCTTTAAATAGTGGTTATTTGATAGAAAATTATACCAGAAAAGTTAAGGCGAAGTTATACAAATAAACTCATTTTCGATTAAATCTTTCTCGATGCATAAATATATAAATCGTTATTTGAAAAAGTACAGTCATTATAATAGTTATACTATGTTAATTATAAGTCTATTTTTCACAACATCTGAAAACTAGGTATTTGAAAGTTTTATTTTCCGTTACAATAGCAATGTCTTGCATTAAAACTTAAATATTCGGTGAAAATAAAAAAATAATATATATTATAATAAATATGAGCAATTTATTATTTGTAATACAAAAAGAAATACATACGTATATGGCCAGTATATATAAAGTTAATAAGTTTGCCAAAATATAGCAAATTTCATAAATAAAAATATTCATTATTGACGTGTCTTTTGTAACGAAAAACTGTTTCATCTATATCTATGTATAACAACAGCGAAATTGCACATTTCTTTCCCTTTCACACTCACTGCCCTGAGGCTTATATATTTTTTTTTCGAAATAAATAATAATAAAAATGGTACATAATTCCTGTGGTAGGGTCTACACCTACAATCATATTTAAAATACAATAAATAAATAAAGACACGACTTCAAAAAATTGGAAAACACACAAAGAATATTACACAGATATTAGGCACTATAATATATTTTTCTCGCAAATAAAGGAGGGTCCTTTTATCCATCATAACATAAAGCATTTCACTTAACTAATACGAAAAATAATATGCCAGATTAAAGCATGATAAACTCTTAACACATTGGATCGTTGTACGAAACGTTACGTAATAACTTTGGTTTGTTTTGAATTAAAGCGTTTTAAACAACAAAGTGGTTTGTGAGTACTTAATTATTAAAATAATTATTTTTTAACAATTTAATATTGCACAGAACAGCTTCATAAGCAAATGGACGATAACGTCTTAGTAACTGTATTGCATTAAAGATACGACTAGCATCATAATACTCTCAACTTGATGATAAATGTAATAAAATTGCAATAAATTATTAATTTAATTGAACGAGGTCGTAATAAACTTATGAAAATCCCTTATTCTTACACTTACAATTTACGGTATTCCCGTACTTAATTTCACAGGCCAAGAGAACGATATTCTATTTTAAAAGTAAAGATTTTTCATTATTTTGTTTTTGATATTTTTTATGCAATTAATTTTAATTTAATAAAGAAAATTTTATAGCAAATTTTTAAAAATTCACAAATATAATTTAAGAAGTAACAATGTAATTTATTCTAACACATTTATGTTATTTTTAATCAAAAAAGAAAGTTACCAAGATCTGCCTAATCATAATCAGACTAATTCAGTAAAATTAAAACTACATAAAACCAACCTTAAACTTTAAAGTTTTTCAGAAAAAAATTTTTGTTTTAGACAGATTTCGATAGTTTTAAAATAGAATCTCGCGAAGTAATACTAGATCACAGTCTATGTAAACAATACGTATAGATAAACATTTAGATATAACTAGTTCACAGGAAACATAGTAGGTACCGTCAAAACGACGAAGAGATTAAAATTCTACGTTACATTAGTTTTTCTAAAAATATTTTGACTGAACAAAATTGCGTCTAAATTTAATATATTTAAAATTATTTTGAAAAAAAAAGAATTAAAAAGAAGAAGATATGGAGACCCCATCTAAAACCGCGAAATAAATTTTTGTTATTTTTACTTATATTTTTTTATTTGATTAAATTAATAATTTAAAATAAGGCTACGATTAATTGACTATTTGAAATTAGATAAGTCACATACCATTTAGAATTTCAAATTTACTAAATATTGCTATTAGCTACATAACAACTACCTTATGAATTTATTGTATAATTATATTAAAATTTTACGGCATCAAATTAATTAAAATTGTTTAAAATTTTAATGAATAAAAATGTTTTTGATTTAATTAAAATGTTAATAAATGAATTCTTTTCTTTGGTAAGTTTCGCAATTTTGTCCAATCAAACACGAAGAAGTTTCACATCTCATATCACTACCTAATACGAAGTATCTAATAGTAGAAATGTACACTGAACGACTAAATACCAAAACGACTTAGGGCTTAAGACGACGAATACTTATGTATTTTTGAATATATTTCATTAAAAGTCACCCAGTTTGTTTGTTTATATGTAAACTTCTTATCGCATAAAAAAAATTAAATCATACAGTTGTTAATGGAGTCAGTTAACCAAATAAAAATATTATAATCCCAATTAAAAAAGGCAGCGGTGATGAATAGCACTGAGCATGCGCGATGATAAAATCAATTATTTCATTATGCATTATTTGTATAGTTACTTGGAATTCTCAAAAATCATTGGATCATCGTTAAGGCATATGCCTTCTTTCTCTCTCTCAGTATATTATCTGTTATCTTCAGAATTAGACAGAGAGAGAGGGAAGATAATATGTCTTGTCAACGTAAGTAAGGTTACTTTCAGTCACAGGTACAGGTATCCTGGTGTAACTAGAAGTGGAAGTTCTTTAGTCACTTCTAACAATATCCAAAAAGTGTCAGGAACCATACTTGCCATGTGGACTTAGCTTAAGTCAAAATATTTCAAATACAAGGAATGCATTATAAATATAAAATATTGTAAACATAATCGGTTTTTTAACAGAAGTCCAATACTATCTGACTGATCTTACCCACTTTCTGATAAAAGAATTGGTTATGACTAGAAGATCTGTATTATCTAAAATATAGTTTTCTACTGTTTTATTTTCTTTTACACTACATTTGGATTTAGGTAAATGGGTGGTATTCCTATTATTGGTTTAATCCACTATGAAATAAAATAAAATAAAAATATTTAGGTAATTATATACATTAACCTCTCAGGTAACTAAATAATAAAAATCTATTTTAAGTCCATAATGAAAATCTATTTTGAATCTTCAAAAACGTAGGTATAATATAGATGATAATAACATCAAAGTATACGAACATCGTATTATCAACTAAAAATTTTATGGACGTGACATCATATAGTATGTGGCATGGTATGACATGTACTGAAATCTGAACGTATGATGGAAATGTCGTCAATGCCCTCAGTTCCCGCGGATCTGTTGGTCAACTAGTCGATCGATTTGGACGGCTTCACTCTGTCCAGCTTCTCAGCTCTGTCGGTGCTGTTCTGGCTGTTCCTAGTTCAAAATAATGAAAAACTCTGTTAATTAGTGATTTGAAACATGTAAGTAAAATAAACATGCGTTATAATTCAACAGAAAATCTGCTAACAAAAAATTAAATTGTCATCCAAAAACTGGAAGTATCCTTCCACGAAATTCCCTACGATATGAAGTCAATGAAAAAGGTCCAGCTTTTCCAACAAAATAAGTTCAGACCATGTATATGTTGAGATGCCATCTGAATGAGTTTCACTTTTTTACTTTCATAGCCACTGCCGTATGAACATCTTTTTTTATCATTTTAGTTATCTGACCTCGTTGGCTTTCTGAGGTCTCAAGCCAAAGGCAAACGAAAGGTTTGTTCTTGTAATTTAGCTTTGTTAGCTAGTATTGTTTCGAGCGCTTCTTGATCACAGCACAAGTAGAGCTTCCCATTATGCTTTGTCTTGGCCATTTCCACTTTGCTGTGGTTGTTGCTTATCTCTGGAGCCGCTGCCGGCGGCTCCTTCTTTTTCATCATCATCTTCACTATCTATGAGAGTTCCTGGTTGCTGCAATAGAACCTAGGATCTTCTAACTAACTAACCTAAGTAATTTGGCGAGATTGCCGAGAATGGTTGTCTTTTGAACTACGCAATCCTAAAGTAGAACAGAACCAATCTAAGGACAGGTTTGCTGTTATTTTTTCTGTAGAATTAGACGAGATTACGCAGAACGACTATCTTCTTTCTTCTTCAACCTAAAAGCTAGACAAGAATCAAGCCGCGAATAGATTTGCCGTTGTTTTTTATATATTTAGCTTTACGTCTACCGCTTCTTGTTCACTTACCAGTTGAAACTTCGTCACAACATATGGCAGAGCCTCCCTTTATGCTTCGTCTTGGCCGGCTCCGCTGTGCTGTGGTTGTTGCTGATCTCTGGAGCCGCTTCCGTCGGCTTCTTCTCCACTTCTCTCGCTTCGTCGCGAGTGCTTGGAGCCGCGTAGAGAGATCTGAAGCAAGCTTCGGTTTTACTTTGATTTCATCTGTTGTTGATTTGTAAGATAGGATTACTGATGGAAGAAATTTAATGGGGTTAAATATTTTTTGCATAGTAGTATTAATAATAATAATAATAAGGCGTCGGGACGTGACGACCCCATCGCCCCCTGGGTCACCTTCCCAGTGCAATCAGTCTCCGCAGGGCAGCTTGTGGCGAGCTGTTGGGGAGTAGCGACCCCACGGACCTGAGAGCTCCCAGGGGAGGCCCCTGTTCCTCGCCTCCGATCTTCCTTCGCCAAGGTCGGAGTGGAAACCGATGAGGGACAGGACCCCTACCTCTGGCTTGCCTTAACCGGCCGGTCAGAGTGGAGTCGCGAGAGCTATACGCTCGAAGGATGGAAGTGTAAAATGTCCTAACGCCGGGGGTGCCTGACTGGATTACCACGATTTCACGCCCCGCAGTCTCACCTCTCGACATCCTTAGCCACCCACACCGATGTTGCCCCTTTGTTGCTAATCATGGTGACTGATTTGAGGGGCCCATTTAGTGAGTGGCGAGTCACCACCTGCCACATAATAGTCACGTATTCATGATTATGGCAGGTGTCCGAACTTCTCCAGCAATAGCCCAGTTTAAATCCATCCAAACGTCAACTCCATAACCCATAATCCTTTTCCTTGTTTTGTAATAGCTCCACCTCCTGCCGAGACCTGTTCATGGACATATCGTCTATTGATATGCCCGGGAACGGGTTTTGGCAGGAGAACAACATAACATCAACTTCTCCAAAGGGCCTCTACGTGTTGGATTTATATCCCCACGCAAGCCTCTCAAAAATTCGGGGTGTATAGACCCGTGAAATCCAAGTGGAGAAATATAATAATAATAATAATCGTTTATTTCAGATAAAATCCATATCAAATGTTAGTACAATGTTCTTAAACCTATGTTAGTAGTTTATTTAAGTGGATATTGGTCCAGTGTTTAAGTATGGGCCCATCCACCCTGCCAGCAATAACAGTGAGAAGGCTGTTGGAGCTAGCGTCCACCCTCCGCATCAGGGAGGCTACCCTCTTCAGTATTACATCTGTCTGTTGTAGTAAGACCTCAAACTGTTAAAAATGGGATAATAATGTTAATTTATTCTGATTTGCACATGTAAAATATAGTTGTATGAGATAATCGTTTCAAAACTTAGAGTTCCGGATGGTTTTTACATAGTATATCCTGCATGACCAGATCTCTACCTTGATGATGATAAGAGATGCGTTATGTGTCTGTTACCGATAATTAAAAGGTGTAATTAAGGAGTGTTGCCTCTTTCTCTCAGAAATGGATGCAAAATTGAGGATATCAAAGTTTAGACAAAGTGCATGAGAAAAATGCCGGATTTCGAAGCTTAGCAGAAGATTGCAACTCAACACGTTAAGAACACACATTTATTTGAATTCTTACCTAGAAAGCTTATTCCTCGTCGACCTTGATGTCAAGTTAGTGCTCTTTCCCCTTCTCAAGGAGCTGAAGGAATGCTTGATAGGTTTGGCGATCACCATGCTGCTACTCTCAGACAGAGGTTTATTGCAGTTGAGGGTAGTCACAGTGAATTCAACGTCTTTTATAGCCTCGTTCAATGCTGTGGAAAAGGAGTTTTAGTTTATATGAATAGAAAATAGTATCAGAACTCTAATGAACAAAATGTTCGCTTAGATCAAAGTTAAATTAACTGTTAAACTTCGCGTTTTATCAGTTTCAGTAAGTGTTATTATATGATCTTTTAAAGAAGGTTGTTAATTATATGTTAAATTTCAGTTCCCTATATACCAGTAGTTTCGGTTTTGCGTTTGTCTGTCAGAAAGCCAAAAGCGCAAGAGTGTATCTCTAATTTTTTGGTATTATTAATGCACCCTCCGTCAAAATTCTTGGGCTTGGTTTCCAGTTATTGGTAACTCAAAGGTTACCTATTACTAATATGAGTATATTATTGTTGTGTTTAATTTAATTCTTACCTGTAAATTCCTCTATGGGCTTATCAATAGTGTCATGATCGATCCACGTTAGTCCCATTTCCACCTTCTCCGCTAAATCCTGCCATTTCTGTCTATTCTCCATGGTTCCAGTGTACAGTGGTAGGATCCAGGGGAAGGTGTCAGATAAAACCTTGTACAGTGGCCGGCAGATCGTGTCGATGAAGTTCACTTGCATTTGTGGTAACTCGTCTTTTTTCTCCCTGGAAGTGAAAATGTAAGTGTTGGAGACGATTCCGTCATGCTCCTGTTGTTTAACCCGCTTAATTTGATGCAAATTGTTTCGCAGAGCCAGGAGTGAGCCCATGATTAGCCCACTAGGTTTCATGTATTCAGTATCACCTATCAGACCTGGGACGCCCTATTCTAATCTGGGACTGGGATCTTGGTTTTTGCATAAGGTAAAATTTATACTCGTAAGATAGTCTCTCCTTACGACATCTATACAAGACTGAGTTGATCTAATGCCTAAGTGCGGAAATCACTGTATATATACTAGAGAATAATAAAATTATAAAAATGCTATCTTTCTCATCTTTGCATGGCCTCGGCCTCAATTACTTTCGTCACAATCTGGGTTGTACTACCAAAAATTTTGTTTTTGCTACTCAAATATAAGTAGGCAGTTTAGCAACTTTTAATTAGACCACTTTTAGAAAAAAGAGTCCATTCGGATGACGTTCGACAGGTAGTTTAAGATCTGCGGTTCATTTTCACCGGCCGAAGTGCCTAAGACATAAATAGCAAGACATTTCTGTCCCCTTATTGCCCAGCAGCTTCTTACCTATCCATCATCGCAATGGGTTGTTGGTTCAGCTGCAGCTTCTCCAGGTCTCCCTGGTCGAAGAACTCGTCTGCCACCAGTTTGGCCACTTTATGCTGGATCTCCCACGGCTTGGCGATCGCCGACACGTCGCATGCTGTCATCATCATGCCGCATAGCACTGGAAGAAAATTTATTCAGTTTATTTATTAATTCATTCATTTATTTATTATTTATTTATTTTACACACCACAGTGTGCGAATATTAATAGTATGACAACCAAAGATTACAATACAAGTTTTAACTTGATTTTGTATCACAATTTTTAGTCGTCATAGTATTAATATGTGTATATGTACTATTTGTTGGTGTGTCATGTAATAACATATTTTAGTATAGAGTGCTCTTTATTTCATTTAATCCATTAAGTCGCCAAAAGATATTTCATCGATTGGTAAGAGAGGGCTGGGTCGAAAACTTTGGATAAATGGAAATTTGATAAATATTCGAAGAAAGAGTGACTTAGAATTAGTATACACGTAAAGAAGGATTTTAATAGATACTAGAGAAAGCTGCTGTCTGTAGGTATATTTCTGCTGTAACTACGGAAAACTTACATTCCTTCTTCTCCGAGCTCTGCCAATCAAATTCGCCATTGTCGACGAGTTTGATGAAGTTATCCTTCTTCTTGAAGTACATGGCCAAGTCAGTCGACAGTATGGCTGTTTCAACTACCCGCATAACTGTTTTGTAGTCACAAGGGGAAAGCGCCTGAAAATGAAAAAAGAAATTCTCGATATTATAAATATATATATTTTTTAAAGTTATATAATATCACTGAAAAATAACAAGAACCGTATATTTATAAACTTCCTAGGAAATTTATAAACTTTCGTAGGATTCTAAACGAGAGATGAAGGAACACGTGACTTATTCAACCAGTCAGAGCGCAAATGTCGTTTAGTTGTTGCTCATTACTTGTATTTTACGCGTGAGTTCGGTAAATTTGTTAATTTGCGAATATGTGGACGTAAGATAATAAATACGACTCTCGTTTAGACTATTACGAGAAGTTTATAAATTTGCTGTTCTTATTATTTTCCGGTGACATTTATAATTAATTTAAAATACCTACTACTACGGATAATGTTATGAGTTTGAACATTGTATTCTAAGAAACAATATTATAAAATTTTTAATTTAAAAGGAATTTTAGAATACTTTCAAAAATAATTATGTCCTCTTATTATAAATTAACTCCAAAATGAAATGCAAGAAATAAATAGATTTTTTTATAACTTTATCTACTGTGAACCCTTATTTTATAAAAGTTTGTCCAGTAAAAAGGTAAATTGTAACAAATAATCAACATAGTCACCTGGAATATATTATTACTTTCGCTGTTCAATATCATAACGCACTGGTCAAAATGGTGGTGTTCCATCGTCGAAGTCGTATACAAAATCGCCAGAGGACTTTCCGTTTTCGTCTGAAAAGCATTATTCGTCCCTCTATGGTCCAAATCGTGGCATAAACAAGCAACTAACAGACCAAGGATTTCTAAGTCTGACATTAGTTTCTCCATTTTCCCCGTTTTCAACATGGCGAACATGGTCTGAGCTACGTTTAGAGCGTGGCGCCAGTTGTGGTATTTCACTGGACGATAGTTCTTCTTCACGCTTAGTATCCATCTGCATAATACCTGGAATTTGTAGATTTTTGAATAAGTCAAATTCAGCAAATTTACATTCTTCACTGTACCAACAATGTTTTACTAAGCTTTTATAAGTAAATTGTATGCTTGAAACCGACCCGTTTATACTTGACCCGTTATGAGAACTGAATGCAATAGTCTCGTCTTCAAGAGCAGATTTTGGATAAAAATCCATACATATAATAAAACAGTAACTGAACTTGTGTCTGTACATTAAAGATATTTAAGAAAAAAATTATAGGGGGTCTTTTTAGGGTCAATAGTTTGTTAGTGTTTGTACGCGCATCACGCAATATCTACCGAACGGATCTGAACGAAATTCGGCACAGATATAGTTAGTAACCTGGATTAGAATATAGGATACTTTTTATCCTGAAATTCTGTCCCAAGGGGATGAAATACGGGGTGCAAGTTTGCATGGAACTTCGTAATTTTTTTGTTATAATTGAATATTTTTTTATGCGTTGTATAGGCCATTTATCGAGGACGGCTTTATGCTATATAACATTACGCTGCAACTATAAGAAGCAAAGAAATAATGCAAAATGTGAAAAAAACGGGGAAAATTATTCATCCTTGAGGGCTTCAATGATGCCCAAAATAACTGTTCCACGCGGACGAAGTTGCGGGCACAGCTAGTAATCAATAAGAGACTGAAATAACTTACATCGTAGGGTATGTGGAATTTCTCGACGAGATTACATTGAAGGAACATTCTCAAAGTCGCCCGACAAGTATCTTCATCTGACAGTTCCAAATCTGGAAGAAATAGATTTTAATAACATATTTTACTTAGGAAAGTCAGCATTTGTATGACGGAAAAATATATCTTGAATTTTATATCACTAGGTACATGTTTGACACAATTTTTATAATTGACTTATACAATTAATGATTTCGCTCTTTAGTAATCTATACATTAGCATATAGTTATAGCATTCTTACAAGATTCATTGGAAAAGGGAAAAAAGAGTTCCACTTATTTAAAACATGACCGAGATTAAAGACCTTCAACAAAGGGCATAAATTTAAATTTGATGAAATCTGCAGATCTCTTTCTCCTGATTTAATCTCAATTGCATCCTTACCACTCTGGATAGGAGCCCGGGGTATACCTTAGACCATGGATCCTGGATTGGGTGTGTTAGGTTTTTACACCCCCGCAACCTTTTGTAAACCGGACCCATATTGGATCGATCATGGTTGCACATTCAGGCAACTGGATTTGCCTGAATTTGCAGGGTTCCTCACGATATTTTCCTTCACTGTTAGCTCATGGATGGATCCTGCAGATCATCAAATTATTATTCAAATGACATAGACAAATCATAAACTTACCATGGAATTGAAAGCTGTATAGATTGTAGGTCTCAGCTGAGGGTATGACGTCACGGCTCAGTTTCTCAGTGTCCTCCGCCGAGGCCGTGGCGTGGTATGAGAGACACTCTAATGCCACCTAAATTATGTGAATAAAAATAGGTTAAATTTGAGCGAGGAAATGGCAAGAACTATTTCATAACTCATCAGAGTCGTTTCATTAATACAGGTAGAGCAGTGCCTCATTTATGATCGTTCTTATTTATATTTGTTTCGAATCTGTTTACACCAAAAGCAAAACTATGAGGAAACGCCGGTGAAATGAAAATACCACGACCACATTATAATACATTATTAAATATCTTTATTTAGGAACAAATAATTAGTTGTCATAGGCGTTCGATGCCCGACGCTACGCTAGCCAAACTGTGAAACCCCTTTAAAAATTTAAGCGGTTATTATAAAAATAAACAAAAAGTACTTGCCTTCTGTTTGGCCATCAGCTTGCAAGCGTTCTCATACATCTGCGTGTTGTGGATGCCGAGGCCGCAGAAGATGGCGAACGCTTCGAATATAGATACGTCGCCCTCTGTGAACTGGGAGCCGTTTTCCTGCAACAATTGATTATGATCCTATTAATTAAAAACTTATTTGCTATTACCTGAAAATAAAATCCTACCTCATTCTATTATTATAAGTCCCGAAGCATCACATGTAGTGTTCAGACAATTTCATCTAGAAACATTGCCATGTGTGAGGTTTAAATTTCTATTTGTGTTAACCTCAGGTAAATTTTGATAGGTGTCAATTCTGACTGGTAATTAGCATTTAATCATCGAACCCCTCGAACTACTGGAATTATGTGATCGGAATCGAAAGTATAAAAACATTGCTTATCGGTAAATTCATTACAATACCATCTAGTGGAAATCGGTGGAACTACTCGTACAACGAGATCAGTACATAATTATAGTTGCGTGTCCACTCCTAAAAAGTTCAGAGAAATTACATATATTACGCTGTGGATAGAAAAAATTAGTTACCTAGTAATAATAGAATACCTTATTAATAAGCTGAGCTACGCCAATAACATCTTTATTAGCATTGACAATTGGCATACACAGCATTGTCCTAACGTTGACAGCATCATCGTTGACAGGGTCATCGCTCTCCATGTTGTTCTCTCTTCTCCACTCGTCTACGTCGGATATGTTCAACGCTTTGTTGGATTGGGCCACCTGAAATAATTTTTGTAATTTGTCAAATTACTGCTCTAACTATATCATCTTTGCATGTTGCCAATTGCATCCTCAGTTGTTATATTTAGGTGTTGCTTCCGACATACTTCCGTCCACTTATCCCTTTTTTAAACCCGGATAATGCATTTCAAAAACGGAGGGAAAAAAGCTTTGCAATGATAAAATGCCCGAACGAATGCCGGTATCTGCTAAGAAGTGAAGATATATTGCAGCTAACAAAGACTTATAATTGCGAATAAGAGGATTTCCATTTTGTCCAAAACTGAAACTTATAAAAAGAGATAACATACATAGTCTGGATTATAGACCTTACCTTCAATGCAATAGATGCTAAAGTTGACTTAATATCGTGTCGAGGCGTGAGCGTGGTCTTCGATTGCTTAGCCCCAAGTTCGAAGAGTGTGTTGAAGCGAGTAGGGGCTGGTGGTGGTAATGCTGGTATTGTTGACGTGTTCGTTCCCGGTCGCTGAAGAATGCGTTCCAGGTGACTCTGAAATTTAGTCGTATATGAAGTTTAGTTTACTACTCAAATTTTGGGTTACAATTGCTCTGATCAGAAATCGGATCTTATTCCTAATTCTATGGTATACTTCGACACTTTACTATAGCTGGAAAATTATAGTAAATGAAAAATAGTTAATGTTGAGCAAATATGGTCAACCACTTCATCGTAAACTTTTCTTTCAAATTACCGATTCGCAATGATCCGTATCCAAAATGAAGACTGCACACCGATCACATTTCAACAGCTCTCTAGCTTCGGTCATGATCTTCGTGACCAGGCATTCCAGATTGCTCTGCTCCTCAAATATACTCCTAGCTAGTGCCAGTAGGATCTGGTTCCTCTTGTATTCGAGTACGGAGGATTCGAATAACTGCGCGTTTTGGATACCGATGCCGCAGAAAGTGAGGTACCGTCGGAACACTTCCACGTCGTGTGGGGAGAATTCTTTTGAACCTTTAAATATAAATGGAATAAATGAATTAATGAAAAGTGAAGTAGGAAAAACAATTACAACTGTTGATGTGGATACCGTTGAAGGCAAGGGGTTAGCTCAAAAAATAACTAAGACCGACACAATTTGGACAATCAAAAATAACCGATTACCGGTAGCTGGCTAGAGAGAATTGACGGATAACGGGGCATGCAATAATGTAGAGGTGTATATTTGCTAATGGATAATTCTATATTCTGGAATTTATTTACCACATTACAAGAAAATAGTAGGTACTCAGTATTTACCGTCAGTCTTATTAATGATCTGCGCCACGCCAACAACATCACCCTCGTAGTTACATATCGGCATGCATAGTATGAGTTCCGTTTTGTATCCTGTTCGTGCGTCAATCTCTTTATTGAACCTGAAAAAGATTAAAGCTCGCTTTAATATGATTTGAAGATCAGAATAATAAGTTTAAGTCTATAGAAGTGGTGAGTACTGGTAAACGTGTCGTAGCACCTGATGGTAGTCATCACAATCATTCGAGATAATGGTTTCATATTGAATTTCAATTCTGAGTTTTCTGACATTTCACAGCTTTAGTGCGAAACTTTGCAAGACGACGATAAGTTCCTATAGTTTCAAATAAGCTATATGGCATTTCTGTTGTATTTTTCCCAATTTCTGAGAACCTCTATTCTCAGAAATTGGTTTGGTTTAGTAAAAAATACTGAACCAAAGGGTCACTAAAGATTTTTTAAGGAGCCAATAATAGTGCGCTATAAGAGAGCAGCACACTCCTTCGATGATTCGGCTCATATGAGGGAAGGTTGGTAAAACCATGTGGTGAAACCGGTGGTGGGATAGTCTTATACTATCGATACCGATTTATGTGTCAGCAAGACAACCAACCAGCCTTTGAACCAGGGTCAGTTCACACCAAGACCAGTAAAAACATACACATTCGTCACTGAATTTACCCTAAACCGACTTTCACTTCTCCACAACATTACATTCAATAGCAAAGTTGCTGTTGTAGCAAAAAAATACATCACATTTCTGCTAATAAGTCTCACCTTTCATCGGCATATGCGTTTTTGATGTTAATAGGATTCTTCGTCTGTGCAGCCAACCCAGCCACTCCGCGACCAAAAGGGATCTTTATCTCTTGTGAACGAGCCGTTTTCAATGCCTCATTCAGTTCTGAAAAAAAAAGAAAAGAAACGTTCATTTTTGAAACAATACGCAAGGGCTTGCGTATGTTACATACTTAGACCGGGGCTTCGTCACCGTGAAATTTATTCAAATACTCTTCCATCGACATTAATATAGGAATAATAATGATAAGTTTCGTAGTAATCGTAAGATAATCTGGTTGTATTGTATTTCGTATGATTATGTTAATTATTAAGTATGTTAATTATCCGAGTTGAAGTATAAGCTACTTTATTTATGTAAATTCCTACTACAGCAAAGTCCGTTATGGCTCATGACTACGACCCTAGAGTTGATAAGTTAGGTTTTTACACGAAGCAATTCCCGTCAGACCTCATTAATATTATATATAAATACGTAATAATTACGTATCTACGTTGCTAAACGTGGTATTTCAGTTCTGAAAAAAAAACTGAAAGGCTACGTTCAGCTGTATAGCTTTTTGATTGAATTGATATTATAAAAATAAATACTAAGTTCTTCTGCTTATAAGTTCTGTCTACTAATAAAAAACTGAAAATATGTGTCAAAAACAGTAGTGCGAAAAAGATTCAAAACGAACTGTTTAAGGTGTAATATATTGTAACTGTTACGGTCTAAGTTATATTGCATGGAGTAATGGTTTAATGTATGCCTTTTAGCCTAGAACCTAAGTTTCTCATTTACGATTCTATAGTACCATATAGAACCACATATCTTCTATTTTGCCTAAACACATTATAAAAATAAAAGTTGCCTTATTTCGCTACAAAACTGCGCAAACTGATTTTAATGATCTGAGGAAAAGTTTGTGACTTGGATTGTTTGTTTGTTTGCAACGGCTTATCTTCGGAATACTGAACTTATCATGATAATTCTTTCATCGTTGATAGGTTAAATCTGCGGGATAGTTATAGACTAATCCTTTTACTATTTTCGAGCCTTGGCTTTGTCTACCCCGCGAGGTATAAATATGTGATTATATGTACGTTTATAGGATATGAAGGAAAGGTAAGTAGTTAGTACCATGTAAATGCAAGTATCTCCTTATTTGCCTTCCAAGTAGCAGCACCTATAAATAAAACTTGCCTTATTTCGCTAGAAAACTGCGCAAACAGATTTAGCGTTTCCTCATGGACGTCTATCTTTACAAACACGCCCTCGCAACAGGGGGAACGCAAACACGGCGAAAATAGGAAGCCACATAAATCTATGCTTTGCAAACTACGTCGATTTATGATACCGTTTTACAGAGTAATAACAGGGGAGTGCGTAGATCATTACATCGCCGTTTTATTGATGCGGCTAAGTACGATGGAGCGTAAACAAATATTGGTACATCTATTTGTTTCGGAACTCCGGTGGCCAAGCATAGTATACCTTTATTTTTCTTCTTGGCGAGTCAAGTCTAGTGGATCATTTGGTAAAGACCAGTCTCTTTATACACGAACAAGACAATGATTTTATCTTTTTATCATTTCGGTTAACCTCTAGGGTAGAGAGGGAGGGAGTTTAAGACATATACATTATAAACGTTCACAAATTGATGCTGTGTATGTCGCTATAAATACAGCATTAGCAGACGCTTCATAATGATCTTTCAGTGTGTCGGTGTGAGGACTTATAAGGCATGATAGTAGGTACGACATAGTCTAGGAACAACTCATGACAGGAAGACCATTTCTGAGCTGAGGTCCACGCCCGAACAATGTTTTCTTTGAAGCTGTAAAGGTAACCCTTAAATTGTCTTATATTATTCCAAATTAAGATTGGCACATTAATGTATAACAGGAGTCAAGTATCTTTTGTAAAAATGATAATGTCTTTAATAAACAACTTTCGGCTGTTAAAATAAGTTTACAGTCAGTTGAAAATATATTTTGCAATAAGAACGCTATTATATGAGTTATGAATGTGGACGAAGCGAAAGAAGTATGCAGAGATCGTGGCAAGTGGAAAGAGGTAGTCTCTGCCTACCCCTCCGGGAAAGAGGCGTGATTTTATGTATGTATGTATGTAGAACGCTATGACGATAAACAGAAAAAAGAAGGTAATACCATTAAAATATGCTAAAAGTAAATTAAAACATCGACACCTGCCTATGTCATTAGGTTTACTGGGTTTGGCTTTTAATTAGAGCAATTAAATATTTTTGCGTGACGTTTCGATTACCTTTAAAGGCTCTATACACGTTGCGATTTATCAATGCAACCTACTTTGAATGGAACTGTACAACTAAAGAATATTATTCCCAAGCAATTTTAAAACGGATAATTATTTTAGAGCCCTTTTTCTCTTTCTTCTGGCGCCTTCGGGAATTTTCGAAATTTGGTATCGAATGTGGCCGAAAGGCTCCTAGCTAATTAGCCCCGTTACATCCTCATCCCTCAAGGGAAAATCTCTTTGCGCCTTTGACTAGAATTCTGGAATAAGTCATGTTATTACATGACGCGACTCCTCCTTCGTTCTACCTCCGCAACATTTGCAGGGAAATCTAACCCTATTGGCCCATGGTGAAACATCTAGTTGCCTGAATGATGAGGTCGCTGCGACTTGTGTCAGAAGTGAATAGAAGCCTTAATTAGTCACACGACACGCCCCGACACGTCAATAGGTAGGTGCTGTTTAAGGTCGACACCCACGGGAACTTTTGTGTACCCACTTTCTGGAACTAAGTTTTGACGTCATTTTTGTTACTAAGTAGGTATTTACAGGGTTTAATTTTTTAACAGATTTAGTTTTTGTACTAGAAATCTGACAAGGTTGCTGAGGTCAGAAGGGAGACGTTTGGTGTAAATTAGTAGGTACCTGTCTTATTCATTCTAGGATCGTGAACATGGGAGGCCAGGAGGAACCTTTACAGAGAGAGAAAGACATGAAGACTAAAGTGGCACTAACGTCAAGACACTAGGTACAGTCTACCGCACAATAAGTTACCCTACATGTAACTTATGATGCGGTGATAGAGGCGAATTTGCAGTTAATATGCTGTTAACTGCAGTCGGCGTCATAGGAAGCATAGTGAAGTTTTGAGGGAAAAATTCGAGAAATTAACACGGGAACAGGATTTTGTGCAGGGGTATTTTAATAATTGTACATACCATCAGAATAAAAGTCTAACAAAAACGTGACTTAAATTATCACAATCAAAACACAATGGCGCTTCCAAAACGCAATCATAATTCATTATCATAATTCAATCATTGTCCAAGATTTCATGACTTATTCAATGTTTGTTGGCGACGGCTATATCGTAATGTTTTTATTCAATCATCCATTCAATTGCTGACACAATATGTCATCAAACGGATGGTTAATGATGGCCACACGCGATTTCCATTTAAATTTATTTACTGGTTTTAGTTAGGGATTCGCTTCCGTGAGAATTTCCAAAAAAAAATTATCTAAAACTTTTTCTCCATCTAATTCGACATGATACATTTTCATGCTTGGAATCGAATGAATTTATAATTTCGGTACCTAAAGTTTTAAGGGAATCGAAAGTTCCTTATGTTTTGTATAAACTGTGACCCCCAAAACCGACAGGCCTGCATGAACAAATACAGATGTGGAATGAAGCGAAAGAAGAATGTAAGGATGGTGGCAAGTGAAAAGATGTAGATCTGCTTTATCCTCCGGGAAACATTTGAGGGATTTGGAAGACGTGATGTATGTAATCTTCTCTGACCTCAAAACAAATTATTACCATACATACCACCAGAATGCCTTATAGTTAAGAGATAGTAAAAAATGCAGTTATCAAATTAACGTTTATGAGTAAGTTTCAACTATACATAGACTTAATTGATAATGATTAATTTGGCAAATTTCGATTTTGTGTGTCTACTGTCGGTAGATACAATTTCGATACTATAACCTCTATGGTAAGTTTTTGATGTGGCGGCTATTGATTTCATGCCCCTCGATGTCATTAACTAGATTCATGTAGTATTCACATAGTTCACCTGTCTTTTCAAGACTGTTGGCTCTGCCTACCTCGTAACGTAAAATCTTGCTGATGGAATTGAAATTCAAAAAGTAACAGGTTACTAGTCCATCGTCTACGAGATTAAAGTCTTAGTTTATTAGCCTTTGCTTTAGTCGCTATTTACTACGCCGATTGATTCCCTGCACTTTACAATAGAACTACTCTATATCTTATAAATGGATAAAGTCGTAATCATATGTAATGTATGTACCTGTATGTCGGGTGACGTCGAAGAGTTTAGCCTGCAGGTATCTGTGGGGTGGCATCCCTTTTGCGAGGAACAGGCTCCCTCTGTCGGCAGATGTGAGCGTGCAGACATTCACCAGGATCTGAAGAGAATTTAGATTTGATCAAAATATATCATCTAACCCAAGTTTATACTTCCGATTAGACTGACTGACATATCAACGCGCAACCCAAATCGCTGGATTTAAAATCCCTATGTGGCCAAGGGGAGGATAACCCGAAATTCTCGCGGGAACGAAAATTTATGGGATTTTTACTCTAATTATATATATTTGAGTTCTTATATAAATACGAGTAAGTGCCTATGTATATATGTTTTGTAACGACATACCTCTCTTTTATAATATGATAGATAAAGGAAACAATAAGATAACTGTACCTCCTTTGGGCATCAAAATAAGTTGTTTTCAAGATAGCAACCTTGACGTTTTGTATTATAAAAAAATAAATAAGTTTAATAGACAACATGCCGCCCACCAAAAGAACTTAAGGTCCTTTTTCTAACCCAATAGCAAGTATTACTTATACAAACGAAAAATAGGTATGTAAGTTTTAAGGTTAGGTAGGCATTGTGTTTATAAAATTGTCAGTTACCTCGTTCGATCAAATTAACATAGTACGTCTATGCCTACCTCGCCTTTTTATGTAAATACTGAAAAAGATAAATGGTAAATTATTCTAAGTAGGTAATATTTGGATCCAACACGAAAATACGTCTACAAACATACATATATTTGGCGGCAACGCCCCAAATGGGGCTTATCATTTCGTACATAATATTATGTCATTTGTAACATGGCTGAGATGGTAACTTGCCTTCGCGTGTAGTTATCCAGTTCCTTAAGTAACAAAATAAAATACAGTGTAAACATTTATCACGTCTTCAATTTATTAAATTTGCTACAATTTTAATTGAGTTACAGAATACGAACAAGGCTCCGCGCGCTTAGTAAAAAAAATCTCTTGAATTATGGTTCCCGTGGGAATTTCCAAGAATTCCTTCTCTACATAAAAAAAACATTCATCTAAAATATTTAACCTCTGATCCCAGCGGTTTGGGGTGAGCGTTGATAAAAATATGTTATTTACACATATAAACTCATTACTCTATTTATTAAAACAAAACTGCATCATAATACGTTGTGTAGTTTTAAAGATCCAAGCATACATACATACAGACATCATACATAGGAACAGACGCGCAAAGCGACTTTGTATTATACTATGAAGTGATAGTGATACAATATAACTTTAAAACAGGGAAAGAGGATTATTATATTTTTCCCATATTACACTTACCAAGTTTTGAAAGAACCCTGTTTCTATTTTTTGACAAGATAATGAACTAGCTAAACGTGGCCATTCAGTCTTTTCAAGACTGTTGGCTCTGTCTACCCCGCAAGGGATATAGACGTGACGATATGTATGTAATGTACTAGGTAATGTAGGTTTATGTCTTATGAAAAAATTAAAAAAAAATCTGTGCACGAGTCCAATTCTGTCACAACAGATTACTTAGAATTTATTTTTAATTTTATTATGTAATTGTTATCTTGCATGCTTCTAAACCACCCATTGTATTAAGTAACGTCTGTTTCCTCTTTATTTTACTTTGCCATCTAAAAGTTAGACGTACAACGAGTAAATGAAATACACAGTACCGCAGTGAAACTTCAGCGCCAACTATTACTTTAGTTGTAGGTATTATTGTTTCGGTCGTAGTATATTGTAGGTCATGTATAATACCAGTCTATATCTCCAATAATATTAAGTAAATATTTTGACAGTTATTATTTTGAGCATCCATACTAGCCTAGGCAGCAAAGAAAAAACATAGAATAGAATAGATTTATTTTCAAAATTGGATACAAGGTATCACTTATTGACGTCACATCACTTATATCTACTATCGCTTCCAAAGCGCATGTGCAGAAGAAGTAGCGGAACAAACTACACTGCAGCATTTTCATCGAACATCAATTTACAAATATATGTACGCATATATTATGTAGTATGTTACATAGTATGTGCCAGTTGCTTCTTTGTCTAGATTCTAAGTGGGTGGGGAAAGGCTATTATTACATTGGGGTTCTTCCTTTAGGCGATGATCTAGTAAGCAGTCACTATATGAATCTCAATTCCATCAATAAGCCATACAGCTGAACGTAGCCTTCCAATCTTTTTGAGATTGTTGGCTCTGTCTATTACGCAAGGAATAAAACGTGATTATATCTATGTATGTATGCATCTGGATACACTTAGAATAAAGGTTCTGTTTCCTAGAACATAAGGTTCATAATTATTCTGATCTATTCTTAGCAAACTGTCTTTAAATTGATTAACTCTTTACCGGATTTCCACGTGGAAACGCCCATATAAGTTCCTGGGCGGCGGACCCAAACCAGATTTTAATTAAGAGGCCGCGGATGTCACGTGATCATTGAAATTAATAAGAAGACAGGAGTTCTTTGTTTAGTTTGTATTTTTTTAATTTTCGGCTGCTTTTTTTTTATTACATATATAAGGCTTATAGGTACCGTGTTTTCGTTAAGATAAAATTATGAATTTTTATTTCTTCATTCAATAATATTTACTTATTTAAAATTTGATTGCCACATAAAATTTTAGGTCTAAGATGTAGGGGCAGACCGAATAAATCCTGACTTAATTTCACCAAAGATAATGCATGCCAAAGAGAGAAAGAGATAAAACATTCTGATTGAAAAAATTCAATTATTAATTGTACTTATAAAATGAATTCTAAAACAATGTTCATTTTGGGCATCCCACGTAAAAATCTCCCTTTACGAATGTTTCAGTGGAAACTTGACATTTTCATACATTCAAATTATCACGGATGAACGCACAAAGAAGATTTTAAGTGGAATCTCCGAAACAGCGGTAATAAAGTAAAACGAGGATGAAACTGGGATTACTTTTATTACCTTGTTAAGGACGGATACACACAGGTTTTATTCGGATTTATTATAGATGTGACACAGGATTTTTTAAGTATTCTGTTACGGGCAAAAGGTCACATTGTATTGTAAAATACCTTCACCAGAATTTCTTTAATTTTAAAAAAGATAAAACTGTCTTTCTGACGTAATAATGCCCTTCAATTAACTTTCCGAGTCTACCAGGACATTTCCAAGACGTTCTAGTTTCAAACGCAGGTAGGTATACTGGTTTCTTTTGAGTAGCGAGGGTTTTTAATTCCTATAAGCCTTCACGATTTCGGTAATCGCTGCAGCTATTTATTTTATGTATATTGTTGATTTATTGTTCTTTTAATGTATGTTTATTTTAAATTTATTATTTAATATTTTGTACAATTAAGTTTAAATAAATAAACCATATGGCCTGTGGGTTCCTCATGTGGTCTATGGGTTTTCTCATACATTCTTATCCTCAGTCTATGGTTATCATTCTAAGGTTCTAATTCTACATTAATGGGTAAAACTTACAGAAATATGTATACTGACATAAAATCACGCCTCTTCCTTGGAGGGTAAGGCAGAGACTACATCCTTCCTTCCTTCCTACTTCATACACGGTTAAGGGTATTCTTGACCTGACCTATCGTTTTCGTGTAAAAAATACTGTTTCCAAATTTTACTTGTCTTGTTTTAAAAAAATTAAAAATATGCGCTATTAAAGTGAATTTCTATAAGTGTTTTTCCAATTTTATTGTTTTTAATTGATTTTAAACCAATTGCTGTTTTCTCACTCCATTCCTCCGTTGATTCGTACTATAAATTTAAATTCCGTTTTTATTGCTCATCGTAAAAAAGCTATACATTTAAGGCGGAGCGCGTTGGTGTGGCGGGAAATAGAAAACTTTACGATTACTTTTTATTTTTGTAGCTTGTACGATTTAATTTTTTTTATTTTTTTTATTGATAAGAAATTGAAAAACCTTTTGATGCCATTTCTGCTGGGATATTAGTGTAAAATAGTTTTTATTTTCTTTATTTTTAAGCAATGGCAGTAACACCAAATAAAATTAATTTAAATTTTTTAATGACTTTGACTTTATGAAACTGAGTGCTAATAAATACAGAATGAAATTGGAAATTCAGGAAAACATGAGATTTTTATTCTTGGGAATTTAAAAAAGACTAATGTTTAATTCCTATTTTTTTCGTACAATTTCCATTGTGTGATATAACCTACACTTTGTGGGGTTGAGATCATTATTTCAAGATCAAAAGGAAACTTTACCTTTCATGTTTAGTATGATTCACATACATTTTGTATTTACTAAGCGTGTAGCTTAAATATGAGTGACGTGTACATAGACTTTGTTATAAGGCGTGTTACACACCTACATTGTTTTACTGAGGTTTAGATGTAACAAGTCCATGGCTTCACTTGCGTCTATTTTCGTGAAAGAGACATGTCTCATACGAAATAAGCTAATATAATTATAAGTCATATTAGCATTCGCGGTTCCGGTAAAATCACGGTTATTTCCGTTCCCGCGGGAATATTCGGGAATATCCTCTTATTGCACCTTTAGACAACATAGAAACCTACATACTCAAATTAAAAATTTCTAGATTTGTGCATTGTCACTGAATGACAATGCACAAATCTAGAAATCGATATCGAAAGATTAAAATTTACTGTAGATTTAAAATCGTTATATTTTCCTCATACAAAATGTAAGTTTGTTACGTTTCAAATTCGTGCCTCGTCCGCCACGAACACTGCTCACTGTAATGAGAATCATCCCTCAAGATCTTTCACCAGACTTTTTCTCCCTGTAGGTGTTTCCAGAACATTAATTAGCAATGAACACGTTTAATTACTTTTTGTTCGTTTCATTACAGGAAGAAAAAAGTTTTATATCGTCTCGTACTAAGGTGAAAATGAAAATTTTCCCGCCTACACAACTTAATGAATTTTTGGGTATAACTTTTTATAAGAAAATAACTCCGGTATGTTTAAATTTTGATTGCCTTGGTTGAATAATTTTTTTAAGATTAAGTTAAAGTTTCATTGCAGTTAAGTTTTAAACTATTGAAATTATTTGTGTTGATTAATCCTTAACTTTTGTTAGACTCTATCAATTCCACTACAGCCAAGGAACTGTGTTTAAATTCATGAAGATGTTAATTATCTTTTAAGTATAAAATTTAAAGAAAGTAGGATCACAATCTAGTTGGTTAATTGAAAAAAAAACGGCTATTCTTCTAGTCGTTTTTTCTTCTTCCAACATAAAAATCTTTTTAAACTCAAAAACTCTTTGTAAATCATACAGTAAACACAACTGAACATAAATACAATCAGAATGTGACCATATATGACACTACATGTCAAATAACACGTACATTCGTAACTCCTTAATATGCGGCCGGCTCACCGTGAGATTGTCCCATACATCCCGAGAGATCACTAATAAAGAGAAGCAATTATGCTTGGACACACATGCAAATAGACTTCATAAATATATATATTTCCAGAGGAATTTCAAAAATAGTAGGCTATGTCGCTGCGGTTAAGTTTTTGTCTGTTTATGTGCCAAATATGAACAAAATCTGTCCAGTACATAGTTATTGATTTTATTCGTTACAATAGTCAGCATTTTGGTTTTAAATTAAATTTTCTTATCTATATTCGTAGAGAAAACAGTTACGGAAAAAAGTAGTATTAAAACAAATGTAACGAAAAAACTAAATAAAGTTTTAGTCTTCAACCCTCATCTCAAAAAATCTGTAATTATTTATCTAAATAAAGCTATTTTATTACCAAATGTCTAGATCAAGGCAGTTTAAGATAAAATTAATCCAAAGAAATACCAAAAAATAAGTATGATGTTAGGTTACGTTCCCCTGCTTTAGTATAAAAGCGTTATTGATATTAAAAAGAGATCATTTACATTTTGTTGTAATTTTTTTTATTATTATTTGTGATCTAAATGTTGATTTGTCTGTGCTGTGGTTGGATATCGTCCACTAGCATCAGAAGATGATAGTGATGTAATTAACCCGAGTCTATTCGCACTCGTAACCCGTTTAAGAGGGTTGTGTGTCGTTTTGTATTCTATAAAGTTATAAACATGAAGACCATCATTTATGCTTTAATTAATGATAGCCTCCTGGCATGCGGTAGGAGGATCTTTCATCCCAGTAAAAACTATAGTTCCCCTGGGATTTGCGAAAAACCTGTATTAATTTGTAGGTGGCGCTAAATTCGTCGCTTAGTGTAACTAGGTGGCGTTTTATTCGTTGCCTTTTGTAGGTGTTGTTAATTTCGTCGCATTATTGTTCGATGGCGTTAAATTTAAATTCGTCGCTTTTAGAAGAAGGCGCTAAATTCTCACTAGCTAGCTACGAAAGCTAGAAGCTACGGGTAAAAACCTACTAAAAAATAAAACAAATTTTACACTTCTCTAAACTCTGTTTTTATTACCACTATGTTTTTCCTTAGCTACCAAACCGACATGGAAGCACCCGTTAGATTTTGAAGATTAAATTTAAAAGAAAGGTCACTCACCTTATGACACAGAACATCTATGTCCAACTCGTTGGCGACATCTTTGATGAGGTCCATAAACAAATCTGCCTCGTCTAGCTGCGTCTGCGTCGCCGATCCGCTTGGGGATCTCGACCTCTGTAACCAAATATTATTTTGCAATTTATTATCTGTGTTCGGAGATTAAGTATATTTGTATATTTCCTAAAAAGCTTTTTTGGCGGGAACCCAAATGTAATTTTGTTTGCTGTAATATTTTTTCAAAATGTATAATAGACAATTCATGATTTATAAGTACGGATTAGTGATTACTTAGTGTTTGTGGAGAAGCATGAATGTAATGGAAAAGTCACTAAATCTAAACTAAAGTAAGATTTAGTGACTTTTGTTATCCAAAAAAGTCCCGTGAAGGGGCAAAGTAAAGGATCCGAAACGGTTACTCGACCATTATAAAGTTCAAAAATTCTAGCCCTTTAAAAAGGCCAAAACTTGTCATTGGTAGAAATGTGCTTCTGAAGAAATTAGATTTCTACAATAAAGAAAAGTAGAAAAAATCTTTATTTAAATTTAATTCTGAAATAAGATGGAAATAAGTAGGTTTGATCTAAATATTTTTAGTGGTCATATCCCGGGATCCTATCCAGAGAGGTGAGAATGCAATCGGACTAAAACCAGGAGGAAGAGACAAAAATATTTTTGAAAACTTTTAAAATCTAACGCAACATATCAACTGCATTTAAGTTAAAACCTTTTCCCGTGAAATAATTCACCGGAGTGAGTCTCTCAAAACACATTCAGCCGTGTAAATCCACCACAAGAGTCAAAGGTAAAAAGCGCGCCATTTTCACAATACCGCCGCCATTTTTCGAGAAAAATCCGGTTGGATCCGCTTTTTTCTAGTTCCTTTGATCTGCCTACCGGAATTTGCAGACAATGAGGTTCTGTTAATCGTATTGTTTGTAAGAAAATAAAGGCTTTTTGTCAGTCATGTGCAATTGTTGTCGTGAAATCAGTGATTCTTAGAATTGGTATTAAAACTTCTATAATAAAGTAAGTAAATAGATAAATGTAATAAGTCTATTAAGACTACATTAAGTAGTGAAGTCATGTTACCAAAATTGATAAAATTAATTCGTATTTTGAACTAATATCTGGGAAAAATAAATACATACTGCATGAGCAGTTTAAATGTTCAAAACTTACTTTTTCACCCGCGTTCAATAAAAGTTTCGTTTACTTTCTGTTCTCAGGAGTATTTCAGGATATCCCATTCAGCACTTCCAACGAAGAAGGATAAACATTTAGCCGCCTCTGCTGTAGTTAGTCATTAGGCAGTCATACAACGATGTGAACATAAAGTATAAAGAATCGCACAATACCTTGTGTATTGTAGAAGTATATTGAAGTGGAAATAAATAAGATATATACCGAACATGTTACGCGCTTCGTATGTAAAGTGGTCTGAAAAATTGATGCAGAAATATAGGCCGAACGTGTGCGATAGGATATTGAAGATATTGCTTGGATTCCCAGAACAAAATATACTTTTTATAGCTTTTTTATCTGATGAAGCACTCCGTGAACAACATTAAGATAAATAAAAATTTGTAATAACTGCGGATAAACTAAAACGGAACTTTTGTTTAACTTAATGCATGCTGCAAAACAATTTGGTCTAACTGTAATAATTTTAACAAAAAACAATTTTTAATTTTTCCTTATTCAAGCAAAGAACAAAATGCGCGTTTACGAGTAATTTTTTTCTTTGTTTACTACTGGCCAGTTATAAGACTATTCCGTTATACAAAAGAGAAAGAAGGTAGGATTCTTACTTATTACAATTTTTCTACAATATTCGTACGTAACAGACTTCATAAAAAGGATATAATCAATCGTATGTTATGTAACAAGTGTACTGGACTAATCATGGAAATATTTCTTGTCCGAAAAGATAAAGGTACCTACTCCAAAATAATTCATCTTCATGTCAAAGTTTGATGATGTCCATCATACCGTTTAGAAAAATGGAGGAAAATTTTTAAATGTTCCTTCCTTCCTTCTTATAAATATTATTTTTAAAGCTATAAAGACATTTAGGCACTGATCTTCTTTCCCATAAACTAAAAATAAAACCTTTTTTTTTAATAAATACCTTGTTATTGGATTCGCAAAAACAACCATTAGAATTTCGAATTGCTTTCTTTTTTATTTTCTACACAGCCATGAAAAAAGTCGTACTCCAGTTAAAATGTCTATTCTAAAAGGCAATATAAAGGTTTCCCGCCAACTGAATATTTCTCATCTGAAGTGTTTCACCTGGATGTTAATCGGGCCTGTCAAAATGGATTTTGGCGTGACTTTCGACGCTTCGATTGAATTCTATTGCTTCGTAAATATTTCACGTGATTTTGGGTTTAAAACTGCAACGAATAAAAAAAATGTCTGCGCACGCTGCTTTACTTGCTTTGCAGATCGTAAAAGTTAATCAAGGTAAATATATATATATCTCAGTTTGGTCCAAAGTTTTGAGTGGCAGAGAATACCATACGGCATCAAGTCCATCATTGTACACTTTTTATAGATAAAGTTCAAATTAATTAACTTGGAATTCGTTTCACGCGATGGGCTAGCAACATTTCACTATTAGAATCTCTATTGTTTGTAAGAGATTTGTCAGTCGATTGGCTTAAAGGAGAAAATCGCTCGTTTATAAAGTTATTCGCGGTAAGGGAACAACCTAGGACTATATTTTTTCTTTGCTATCATACCAACAAAGAAGCTTATGATCTTACAATTCAATTGACCTAAATAACCTTGACAACTGGTCGTAAAATATGTAACAAGTTGTCCCGTTGGGAACTTAAGCATTTAAGGAAAATTGCTGTTTCAAATAAAAAGTGTTTTCCACACTCCGCTCATCACTGGGTCTCTAGTGAAAAATAAAGGGCCACAGATAAGAAAGAAGCTAAGATACATACACAGATAAATATAGTCACGTCTTTATACCTTGCGGGATAGATAGAGCCAACAGTCTTGAAAACACTGAAAGACCATGTTAAATGATAGAATTAAGATTCAAATAGTGACAGGTTGCTAGATGGCTAGCCCATCGCCTATAAAAATAATCCCAAGTATAGCTATTCCCTTACTCGTCTTTATCGACATCCATGGGAAGTTCTATTTTAAGTGCCGGGAAGCACACAGTCATAATGTTGTGTTTAATATTAATATTAGAATTATGAAAGTAACTATCTGTCTGTTACGCTTTCACGCTTAAAACCACTGTTCTGATTTTGATGATATTTGATACATAGAGTTGACCCTAAGGAAGAACATAGGCTTCTAATTTAATAACAAAAAAAAGTTACCAGGCGGTCAAAGTCACGGAAATCTTTTATTACATAAAAATTCTATGCAGCGGGCAACACAAAAATCCTTTAGTATGTCGCTCACGTAATGAAGGCACGAAATTCCTGGAACTTGGAATTCAATCTGAACGAAGGGACTAATTTCGTCGTTATGGACTCAGCCGGGTGCGATATGAATATGAATATTTTTAATATTCGTGCCGGTATTGAGGGGCTTAATTCGAGAAATGTTAGGGCGTAGACACACACAACTGAGCTGAAACCGGCGTCGCTGACGTACTACGTATAAAAAGAGTTATGATTGTGGACGAAGCCGGAGGTGTATAGAGATCGTTGTGGAAATCAGCAGTCTCTTAGCTTACCCAATGAGAAACAGGCATGATGGTATGTATGTATGACTATATAAGGGTCTGCTAAAAGATAACTTTTTAAATTTGTAGCATCATAAGTTACTTTGTACTGTATTTAACAATTTATATAAAACATTTACGTAGGTTTAACAAATAATAATTAAAATGGACTCAAATTAAAACTAAACTAAACTACTTATAAAACTTTGTACTTGAGTTAATTATAAATTGTCACTGTAATATCACAATGTGCTTTATCAACTACCCCCTATTTAATTAAAACTTAAGCTTTATTCACACAACAGCTGGTCAGTGTTTAAAATTGAATTTAAACAGTTGAAATATGCCAAGTTCGATGTTAAAAATTACCAATTTTTTTTTCATTCTTTGAGCAGAGAAGCACAGTGCGTTAAAGAGATCACGAGCAGAACCTAGTCAAGTGTTATATTTCAAAAGAATCCCTGAATTTTATTACCATTTTCAGTACCGCACTCAATAAACGCCAGATTTGGAGTAATAACAAAACGTAGTTCTTTTTCGTATTTTCAAAGGAGGAAAATCTTTGTTTACACAAACTCGGGGAACACTCGCAAAGTCCTCTCCATCTGAGATAAAGAAGTAAAAAACTTTTGTCTCGGAATCGTGATACGATTGACTTTCGTTGTTCTATCACAAAATATTAAAAGAACAGAAAGAAAGCGCTTAACAGAAATGGTTCTGAAAATAGATTAATTTTTATCATCGCAAAAGCGAGATAGGGTTTACTTTTAATGTAAAAAATTAGTTAAATAGTAGCTCAGCTATATTATTTTTTTCTAGAAGCGGTTTACTTAATTTACTATTTAACTTAAATTTTAATTCAATATCATACATTTCATTTAATTTGATCCAGTAGTTTAAGAATTAGTACTCCAAATATTTGAGCTAGAATGCGGATAAATAGACAGAAACAGTTTCTTGTTGATTCCGAAATCTCAAAAAAGTATAACAACACAGAAAGCAGATTATAAAAAAGTCAAATTATTTCATAACATTTAAGTATTACTTATTGTCATTCTAAATACAAAAACTCTAAAATTGGATAGTTTTGTTTTCTTTCTTTTGGAATTTCGTTTTGGACTTAAAAGTAAAGGACGTAATGAAAGAATGAATAAATATATACGGGACAAATTACACAGATTAAGTTATAGTCTCGAGGTAATTTCAAGGCTTGTGTTACGAAATACTAATTCAACGATACTATTATATTTATTTTTATAATAATAACTTATACATCTAAGACCCAGGCCAATTATACATGTTGTTCCGGGATTCGAACCCGGAAGAGAAAGAGAGAAAGATGAGTTTACTTCTCCACTATTTATATTCTGCAGTTCCACATTCTAACATGAAACGATAGCGAATCGAGCGATTCCCGATTTTTCTCATATTCTTTTTTCTTGGCGACAAGGAAAAGGTTTGTCGAAACAAATCATTGACTTCGTTATTGATGGAATGACATAATCAGTATACAAACATATTAAAACGTTCTAATACGAGTGGACTGGACAGAGCCCACGATCTCGAAAAGGCTGGAGGGTCACGTTCAGCATTGGTTATTTATTTACACTTCATTGCACAATACAAATGTATAGCACAATTGTAAAATGAGAACGATTTAAAAAAACTGCATTAATAATATTTTGAATACTCGTTTAAAATTTCTTGTGTGTGTTTGATTATTTTATGTAAGGATCGATTCGCATTTAACTTAAAGTTTAATTCAATATCATACATTTCATTTAATTTGATCCAGCAGTTTGATGCGGATAAATAGACAGAAACAGTTTCTTGTTACTGTTTGTTGTTTCACTCATAGTATGATTAAATATATTTTTAAATAGTTCGACACAAACTCAATGATGAAAATAACATAGTTTACTTACAATAAGATTGAACCGTATACATTTATTGTAACATCTCTATTAGAAAATATGTATAAATAGGTTTCCATTTGCAATATATTCAATATGGGAATAGATCGGAGAGTTTAACTTAGTTACAACTTGGCTGGCGAATAGATGCAAATAGAGTGCTTTCAACAATTTATGTTTGTAAGTGTGTTACCATCGCCAAAACTCTGCTATAAACAAGTTTAAACTGGGTACGTAAATGATACCTTATCTATACTGAACATCTGAAATTCGTAATAATGTAAGCCAATAGAAATAGATATTTGAAAACAATTAATAACTTAACTCTTTTCTTTCATAGTGTATTTTTTTCAAAATTGGATACAAAGTATCACTTATTGACGTCACATTTATTATTTATTATGCCAGCTGTTTTCCCATGCGGATAGAAAAAGTCAATCAAAGGGAAAGGCTAATAAACTTCCGGGGTAGACAGAGCCAACAGTCTTGAAAAGACAAGAGACAGAAAAGACCAGTGAAAAACAAAAAAAAAATAAATAAAAATCAGGCCTTCGATTCATCCTACTATCCTACTACTATTATAAAGGCGAAAGTTTGTATGGATGTATGGATGTTTGTTACTCTTTCACGCAAAAACTACTGAACCGATTACCATGAAATTTGGTATGTAGGTAGCTGAAGACCCAGAATAACACATAGGCTACTTTTTATCCCAGAGTTCCCGCGGGATTGATAGGGTTTCCATGCGGACGAAGTCGCGGGCGGCCTTTAGTCCATATATATATCCACGTCTATATCCTTTGCGCGGTAGACAGAGCAAACATTCTTGAAAAGACTGAAAGGTCACGTTCAGCTGTATGACTTTATGACGAAATTGAGATTCAAGTAGTGACTAGTTGATCGCCTACGAGAAGAATCCCAACATAAAGGAACAAAATATTACTAAAGTTTTTTATATTTCTATCCGTAAGCAAGAAAGTAAGGAATACCACATCATTCAACAGTCGGTGAGAACCTGTAGTAAAAGCTAAAAACATTTCTAGAATCATCCATCACATTTTCAGACAAAGTCGAGTATCCAAGGCGGATTTGTTCCAGCGAAACAAAAAGATACAATGAAAGGAACAAGTTGAATGAGGGAAACCCGGCAGAAATGTAGCAACACAAAATAGCAACTATTGAGTAAGAACATAGCCAAGTTTATTTTGCTACATTTAAAGGTAAGTACCTGGTTGACCGAATTGTGCTCGGTGCTTTTTGTTAACTGTTTTAAATGAACTCAAAACATAGAATAGAATAGATTTATTTTCAAAATTGGATACAAGGTACTACTTATTGACGTCACATCACTTAAATCTAATTATAACTACTACTACTTCCAAAGCGCATGTGTAGTAAAGTGGCGGAACAAACTACACTGCAGCATTTTCACCGGACGTCAATATACAGATCTAGATCTCTTAAATCTAAATCGTGGACGAATGCACATTGTCTACATTAATAAAACTTGAATGAGTGTACAACTGATTATTTCAATACGAATATTTCGTCAAATAAATAAAGATAAAATAATACTTAAAGTACTTATAAACCTAAAAAAAAAAGTAGGTAGTAGTACTAATAGTGCTAATAGGGCAGCGTCAAAATTATCGTAATTTGACAACTATCTCATGTGAAAAAAATATTTTTGGTGAAAATAGGAGTGATGGATATTCCTGGATGTAGAACCCAGCTAAGTTCAATATTTTACCCGCCTGACTGACTGATTGACTGCCAAATAATGCATAGCTCAAACAATTTGAAATTTAGCTTGTATTCATGCCCCTAGACAACAAGGACCATATGTGGTCTAAGGGCATGAAGAAAGGATTTTGCGTAGAAAAATTAATTAGCGGGATTTTTCTTTCCACGCAGATGGAGCCGCGAGCTTTTTCTATTAAGCATCTATTTTTATTTTATATTTACTTGGGCAAATCCAGATATATCGCTTCAATCTTCAAAGGGCAAAGGTGACTGACATCTATCAACGCACAAACTTTGCTCGGATTTTGCTGAAATTCGCTCTAATGTGTATGACGACGGAGGTGTACCCGAATTAAAACGCGTGGTTCACAGGTTCAAATCCTACCAATGGGTCTTTTCTGAGTTATGTATGTATATAGGTTGAGAATGCTTTTTGCATCAAGAATACCTACCTGTTGTAGCCAAAGTCTTAAAAAAAGATTTTTATAAATAAAATAGTTTGCTAACTGAGGTTAGTACAATATAATATAAGGAACTTAGCACATTCACGCGACTGTTTATAATTACAATAAGGGTACGCTTTTTTAAGTCGTAGACCCACAGACACTTCAAAATTCTCTCGTGAGTGTACACACGCACATATCACGTCTTTGTCCTTTACGGAGTAGATAGAGCCGATAGACACAAGACTCAAAGGCCAGTTCAGAGAGTAAAGTAGATAGATAGATAAAACTCTTTATTACACCATAAGAGTAAAACATACAAAACAGATAGAGATGATACAAAGGCGGACTTATCGCTAATGCAATCTCTTTACTCTCGGCTCTGTCTACCCCGCAAGGGATATAGACGTGACCATGTGTGTGTGTGTGTGCAATCTCTTCCAGTCAACCTTTGAGTGGAAGGAAACTAAACAGGCGATTGAAAAATAACATAAAAAGCTAGTCTTAAACAAATACTCTCTCAAAAATTGTGTAAGTAAATCGAAAACCTTTTATATATCTTTAACGGTTAACAGACCCTCGAAGCCTTTTCGATCTAAAGCCAATATTGTTTGTAAAATAGCAATATGTAAGCAATTTGCTAAGATATTGCCTCGCGCCGGGGGTCGAGCTCGCGGGGTGTAAAGGCGGTTGGTTATTGAATTTTTAATCGAAATATGAATGTCGCTTTATATTTTATGAAACCCTTTTTGTAATTGAAATATGCTTTGCATTTTATTATGCGGCGTTAGTCCTTATTGCGGCCTAACATACATATAATCACGTCTATATCCCTTGCGGGTTGAGTTACTCGTCAAATGTCTGCTCTATGCCGACGATCAGGTTATACTGGCGTCATCAGCGGAGGAGTTACAGCAGATGGTAAACTGTATGCATGAAGCTTTAAAAGAGAAAGGAATGAAAGTGAACGTAAGTAAAACTAAAACACTGGTTTTTGAAATGGAGAAAGAAATGACAGCATGTAATATTTTGATTGGAGGAGAAAAAGTGGAGCAAGTGAAAGAGTTTGTATATCTAGGATCAAAGTTTACATCAGATGGCAAGTATGATAGTGATATTGAAAGGAGAGTGAACGCGGGGAACATGGTGAATGGAGCTTTGCATGCCTTTATGAGCAGTCAGAAACTATCCAAAAAGGCTCGACTGGCTGTGCACAGGGGCGTGTTGGTCCCGACATTAATGTATGGGAGTGAAAGTTGGGTATGGCAAAAGAAGCATGAAAGCAGAATAAATGCAGTGGAAATGAGAGCGTTAAGGAGTATGATGGGTGTGAAATGGAGTGACAGGATAAGGAGCAGCGTGATAAGGGAATGTTGTGATGTGAAAGAAGATGTAGTTACAGGAATAGAAAAGGGTATGTTAAGATGGTTCGGTCATGTGGAGAGGATGAATGAAAGCAGGTTGACTAAGCAGATATACAAGGAGAGTGTGGAGGGAAAGGTCGGAGTGGGAAGACCTAGACGAACGTATCTTGATCAAATTAAGGATGTCCTGGTAAAGGGTCAGGTCAAAAGTACCCGAAACCGCCGAGCTTGTATGAAGAGAGTTATGAATGTGGACGAAGCGAAAGAAGTATGCAGAGATCGTGGCAAGTGGAAAGAGGTAGTCTCTGCCTACCCCTCCGGGAAAGAGGCGTGATTTTATGTATGTATGTATGTATGTATCCCTTGCGGGGTAGACAGAGCCAACAGTCTTAAAAAGACTGATAGGAGAAGGACATAGGGTGCCTTTTATCCCAGTAAATGCTATAGTTACCATGGGATTTACGAAAAACCTGTATAATTTTATAGGTACTAAACTCGTTGTTTTTTTTTGTTAGATGGTTTTGACGGATGGCGCAAAATTTACGCGGGTGATGCTACGGGTTATAGCTAATTGTGAATAAAACCTAACTGAAGAAACCTTATATATAGACAGATCTAATCTTATAATGAATACAAAAGTAAATAAATTCAAAATTTCTTCCAAAGGGAACTCATTACAATCAACTCTTTTGAACTAAAATCGTGAATACAAACACAATTGACAAACCTATTGATAACGAAAGGGAAATCTTATTTCATCTTCAAATAGGAAAAAATATCTTTGTATTTTCAAAAGACGCAATTACCAGTAGAAAGAGGCCGAGTATTTACAAAAATAACTAGCTTTGTTCAGCGTAAAGAGTCAAGGAAAATACTGATACTACAAAGGGACGGGATTGGAAAAAATATTACTCTTTCTTCTGTTTCTAAGAAGTTGGAGGGTGAAAATAAATAAAATCTGACTTTATTTATTTATCGCTGTATATTTTTTTTTATTTTTCCATAGCTGTATCTCTGATAGTGCACAAGTGGGAATTTTCAGAAAAAAAGTAGCCTATTTACGTACATATAATCACGTTTTTATCCCTAACGGGGTAGCTAGAGGCAACAATCTCGAAAGTAAAGGCAAAGGCAAATTTTATGATAATATTTTTTCAGTGAGACAAACATCTGATCGTGGCTTATCATTATTTTCAAGACTGTTTATTAACAGAAATCATTCAAGAATCCAAGATTAAAAATCAATTCTTGATATCGTAGCTTTGCATAGAGCATTGTAGCAGTAGCTTTGCATAGAGCATTGTAGCAAGTGCTACGAAAGCTCTACTAGTATAGGAATACTTTCTTTCTTTCTTACATCTTTTCAATTATAATTTGACAAATTTATTATTATTCTTATTTGACATTGACATATTGAGGAATTGATCATAATTAGACAGAGCCTTTAATCAAGGAATAAATGATTATGATTTGGATATGATAAATCAATAACTAGATTTTACCCGCAACTTTGCCCGCGCGAATTCAGCTCCACGCCTACATAAGAAAGTGCCCCAAGTCTTTCTCCAGGCTCTTATTATATAAACGCAAAATTTCAAGAAGATTGGTTCGGTAAATATCGCGAGAAGATACAAAAACATACAAATAAACTTACTTTCCCTTTTATAATATAAGTTAGGTTGTAGAGATTTAATTTTCCAACTCTTTTATTATGTACCTATTTATATTGATTTTGAGAAAACCACAAGATGTTATAATAACAAACCAGGCTAACTCGCAGCCTTGGTTTAAACGAATAGGGATAGGTCAAATTTATTTGTAAACCCCGACTGTACACAAAGAAAGAAAGAAAAACTAGATCAAAAAGCAAACCTGTTAGTATTATTTGCCTACGCCCTTTACTCTAAATGGCGGATAGCCAAAACCTTCAAATATCTTTTGCAAGCTTTTTTTCTCTACGCGTCAACAAATTTGAACCGTATTTCATACCAGTAAGATCCGTTTTGCATTGCCTCGTAAGTGAGCAGATGTAAATCGCATTTTTGCGAAAGATTGCAAGAAAGTTGGCTTCTTTTGCATATAAAGTGGTCTTGCTAATCATAGTAACTATATATTTACATATCTGTCGCAACGATCCTAGGTTAAACTTAAAGGAATGCGAACTTTTATGAGTTAAATCTTCGTAAGTCAAACGAGAGAAAACACTTTTTAAAAATGAAACAATACGGGAAAAATAACACAGATTGTTCTTATGAAACACCTACTAACCTATATTTATTACCAGAAACTAGTTAAACAGTAATATATACATACATACTTCAACTATCCGAGGGTCAGGCTGACTAACTTATAGCACTCTTTAAGGCTATGCCCTAGCCTCCCATTACTATCTATGTCTCAGAACTTGAGACTATTGACTTAGTAAACCCTGTGAAGTATAAATTATACGACATATTAATCTGGTAAATTCGGGAGCAGAGGTTACTCTGCATATAGCACCGGTGACCACCAAACTTCACCTTAATAGTACGTGGTTAGTCTGATGTATGTATGTATGTTAATCTGTATTGTGTCTGCGCATAAGGAAACAGAGGTTTCCAAGCCAATTACTTAACCCAAAGCGTCAAAATCCCGCTGGGATTTGAATCTATCTGTTAAATTGGGAAATCTAATCTGTTTTATTGGGAAAAGAGAGATGCAGCAGGTTAGGTTATGTTAAAATTAGGTTAACGAGCCAGAGATAATTAGTTAATTAGCCACTCTATGTATTCCAATCTGAGACGTTACGTTAAAAGGTAAGTCATAGTATGAAACGTACGACACCGTTTTTATCGCGCGAAAATCTATCGCTGTCCCGTTTCACTTCATAATAAAAGGCGAAACAGCGATAGTTTATCTACGAGGGTTGGTTTCACTGTTTTTCAGTGCTTAGTAATTGACGCACCCACAGAATCGGAACAATATTAGTCCTATATTAAGATTTCTGTGGGCTCACCGGATCAAACCGTACCAAAAGCGATATCGAAATGAGAAAGTTTACAAAATTCGTCGAAGATCCTTAGAAAAACGCGGAGCCTTCCCAGGTTTCTGGCCAACAGTTGACAACCCTAGCTAAAAATTGCAATATTGCTACGAAGCAGAACTCAAAGTGACCACAGCACTGAATAGTTGAATCATAAAGTCAAGGTTTAAAACAGAACAATCAACTATTTCGACTCCATTCTACGTTTCAAACTAATATCCTGGCTCAGTCGGGTTCCCAAGGGAAATCTAACAGTTGAAACCACAATAATACGAACAACTTGTACTGCAAAAGTTGGCTTTGTTAGAGTACTGGGAGTTGTAGAAGGGCAAGCAATTTTGAGCTGTAAAGGTTATATATCCTTAGGTTAGGTTTTTCTTATCAAATTAAGGACGTCCTGGCAAAGGGTCAGGTCAAGAGTACCCGAAAACGTCAAGCTTGCATGAAGAGAGATGAATGTGGATGAAGCGAAGGAAGTATGCAGAGATCGTGGCAAGTGGAAAGAGGTAGTCTCAGCCTACCCCTCCGGGAAAGAGGCGTGATTTTATGTATGTATGTATTCTTAGCTTCCACGCTATCTGGTAGCTATGATAAAACATAGTGTGAACCAGCTGCTATTCTTTCTATACAGATTGTAAAATTCAATCATGAGAACGGCTAATAAACTTTGGATTATTCTTTTAAGCCAAATAGCTGAACGTGGCCATTCAGTCTTTTCAAGACTGTTGGCTCTGTCTACCCCGCAAGGGATATAGACGTGACCATATGTATGTTTGTATTATTCTTTTAGGCGAAGGCTAGCATTTTGTCACTATATCCTGTCACTATTTGAATCTCATTATGATTGTAAAAGTCAGTCTGAAGACTGTTGAAATCTGGAGCTATTTGGATTCAAACTCAGGGTCGTAATTTAACGTCCACTTACGAAAAGAGAGTAACGAAGTGTAAACAAGCTTTACAGAAATAATGTAAAGCATTAAAAATATAATAATGTTTACATACAAATAAGCTGGAACAAGGGTCGTGTATGACTAAGCAAAAAGGTCCACCTTGAACGGCTCGTCTAAATTGGATCGGGTATAAAAGCCATCCGAAAATGTAAATCGCAATTTTATCCCTCACTAATGGACACTCGGTATTGGGGACTCTGCTTTGTACGAAGTATTTTAAACGCCCTTACGACGCGATGCGACACGACGCAACCCGACCCGACTATTACCTACATACATACATACATACATATGGTCACGTCTATATCCCTTACTTGGTAGACAGAGCCAACAGTTTTGAAAAGACTGAGTGGGGCCACGTTCAGCTATTTGGCTTAATGATAGAATTGAGATTCAAATAGTGACGTGTTGCTAACCTGTCGCCTAAAAGAAGAATCCCAAGTTTATAAGCCTATCCCTTAGTCGCCTTTTACGACATCCACGGGGAAAGAGATGGAGTGGTTCTATTCTTTTTTCTATTGATGCCAGGGACCACACTATTACCTACTAAACACATTACTATTACCTGTGGGAATTCATAATTACAAGTGAAAAGTAAAGACTTTCTTCTGCGGGTTTTCGGTTGCATTATCTATAGTAGTATTTCGCGGTCCGCCAAATAAATATATATAAACGGAAATTATAGGTATACAGCTAAAGATAGATCAACCCGGAGATATCTACAATCTGAAAAAACGTATCAAGATTGTAACGACTGAATTCATAATAGCTTCTTATCCATTAATGGAACTCAGGAATGGTTTTCAGGAAATCGCAATTGTACCGTTTACCAAACAAAATAAAGATTTTCCACCATCATCATTTTCCACCCTGCTGCCTACAAAATAAGGATTTTGTGAATCCGTGCAATTGGCTAAGTTAATTTTTTTTTACTTACGTATTTTTTATTCGAAAGTGAATCTGTATTTGAACACGACTAAATGTAAAATAACGTGAATACCTGCCTGCGTAGACCCTGAATTCTGAACAAGTATTTTTTTATTTCGACCATTTCATTTTACAGTTTTTACAGTGATTAGAAGATTCATTCATAAAAAAAATCTTTGTAAATCTGAACGTGGCCTATCTTGGCGTAGTCTTTTCAAGATTATTGGCTCTGTCTACCCCGCAAAGGATATAGACGTGCCTATATGTAAGTATGTTTGTAAAAACTTTTTGAGTTTTTGTAGCATGACGTCATTTTTTTAGTACTATTAATTAATATGTAGTTTGTAGGAAAACGCAGGTACAAAAATCTGCCCAGAATATGACGTAACGCGCACGGCGACTCAAATTATGAGTGTCAAATTAATTATTTATTAACGGTATAAATATAACAGTTCTTCATGAGTATTATCTCGAAATAAAAAAAAAATAAAGATGATAGCTCAAAAAAATTCACTTAGCCAATTATTCCGAGGGCTAAAAGGAAAGTTGGTTGAAGTTTGATTATTTTGAAAACAATGGTGGAAGTATAAAGTAGCGGTGCAACTGTTAAGAAATGTTTCAAAGTTCGGTAATAAGGAAACTTGAATGATATTCATTTGATAAATTAACTACACGGTTGTTTGAGGTACACTGAAGCGGTGTAAATCATTAGGAAGAAGGTAGGTACCTATTTACTTGCTTATTCATTGTTTTTTTTTGTATTTTCATATCTGAATGTATATAATCTTTATTTTATTGCACTCGACCGACTGACTGACACAATACATGGTAGCCAAACCGTTGGCTGTAGAGATTTGAGGTTCCGTAATAAAGTTCCTTACCTGCATTAGAAAATGTTTTCTCCCCGAGCTTTGATCCTGGAGAAATCACCAACTACATTTCCAACTGAATGGGGAATTGATGTTGAAATTTCTATGAGATCATACATACATACATATAGTCACGTCTAAGTCTCTAGGTAGACAAAGCCAACAGTCTTGAAAAACAGAATGAATGGCCACGTTCAGCTGTTTGGCTTAATGATAGAATTGTGTGACAGGTTGCTAGCCCATTGCTTAAATGAAGAATCCTATGTTTATAAGCATATCCCTTAGTCGCCCTTTACGACATCCATGGGAAAGAGATGGAGTGATCGTATTATTTTTTTTTAATTTGTACCGGGAACCATACGGCACATAACATCATCATCTTTATAGATCACAAAACTTACCGATATCTGTTAACTAGTTCTGATAAAAGAGTATTACATAATAAGAAAATATTTTGCAGCATGAACACAGCTTTATTTTAGAAGGGCTGATATAACTTCTAAGACAGCTTTTACATAAGAACGTAGGACAAAGACCGACATCTTGAACTGAAAGTCAAACACCTGACTTCAGTCGGATCTATTCAAATACTTTGAAAAATATTCAATAAAAAATATAAAGTGTATGACTCAGCTGATTCGTGACAATAGAATATAAACTTGATGAATGATTATTATTATATTGATGTAAACACAAAATATAAATGATCTTTTTCAGGAGTAAATTGTAATTTTGCAACCATTTTTACTAGTTTAATGTAATTTTGGACTAATTAAATATGAGCACGTTCTAAAACATTCTTAAATCCTTTATCTCGTACCAAATTTTGTTACTTGGACGTATTGTAATTTCTATAAAATAACGTTGTGCTTGTAAATTATATTTTTTTTTGTATAGGGACATATAATTGACGTTCTACGTTCTGGCAAAAAAAGAGCTGAATCCATACAGTTGAATGTAGCCGCTCAGTGTATTCAAGACAGTTGGCTCTGTCTACCCTGCAAGGGCTATGCGTGAAAATATGTATGTATGTATAGTAAATAATGTATATTCTACGTCATCCTAGGCCATCACATTGTCATGCTTCAGCCACCAGGTACTCTATAAAGCTTTTAACTTATCTACGATCAAGTGGAAAATTGAATGATACGGCGGGAGTTTACTATCGATAAACTGATTTTGTAAATGTTCGACTAAAACGGAATTTGTAAAATTCAACGATTTTTCACTAGCTTTTACACGCTACTCCACCTGCGTTAATCTGAAATTCACATAAAACCATTAAACGGTTTTCAAGACTGCTGTCTCTGTCTACGCCGCAAGGGGTATAGACGTGATTATATTAACGAATGAATGAATGGTTAAGTACAATTTTTCAGAATAAAGGTAATTTTATGAACTTGGGAACAACATGGAGTTTATCAAAGGAAAGGAAACATGGATTTCTTTTTAAGGCGATGAAATAGCAACCTGTCAATATTTCAATATTCAGTTGTGTAAAAATATGTGTAACAAGATACGTTTGGTATCGATATTACCTATCACAAAAGATCTATAGCACATCGTAGGCGGTTTTTGTCCGTATCAACTAAATTGACAAAGGATTTGTTCCATGGACGTATAGCCGAAGAGTGACGGGAAAAATGGGGGCGATATGGAAAACATAAACATTATCTATATATCCATACACTAATATAAAAAAATGTGATCGTTTGTCTGTTTTGCAGCTGAACCGCTGGATCGGTTTTGACGATTTCTTTGGATATAAAATACCCGAAGTCCGCGGGCTTTTGAGCCCCTAGAGGTGTCTCTGGAGGTATCTCTGGAGGTACCTCTGGTAGTCCCACTGGAGGTCTCTAAAGAGGCCTCTCTGGAGGTCTCTCTGAAGGTATCTCGGGATGTCGCTCCAGAGTTCTCTCTGGAGGTATCTGTGGAGGTATTTCTGGAGACCTTTCTGGTGATATCTCTGGAGGTCTTTCTTGAGGTATCTCTGGATGTCTCTCCGGAGGGCTCTCTGGAGGTCTCTCTGAAGGTCTCTGCGGAGGTCTCTCTGAAGGCCTACCAGTTAAACGGGGTTTCAATTATAATGACTATTTGATTTGCCTTGTAAGAGTTACATATGTTATACATGTACATATATCAAATGAAAACGCGCGCGCTTTTGTATGATATTTACTTGATTAATTCCATCAATCCTGTGATAGATCTCGGATAAAGAGTGACGAGATAACAAACAGTATAACGTTACTCTATACGATAAGATAACGGGTAAATATTAACTTTGTAAATACAATGACGAAAACATCTGAAGGAGATGTATAAAAGAGGAAATTGATTGATCGACTGACTGATTTGAAATGCCTGGAGGTCTAAATGGGCAGTGAAGGAGGTTTTCGGCACGGAAAATGTAATTAACCAAAATATGTGGGTCAATAAAATATATGGATAGAGTTTTTGACTAGGTGTAATAATTTCGAGGATATTCTAACGTTGACCTTTACATAAAGAATCTTTAACAAAAGTGTAATTGGCTATATTTATAAACATATAAGTATGTATATATTACAAATAAAAACATAAAAATTTATCATTAAAAAAAATCTTATTTTAATTTTATATTTTTAAAGTTATTACTTAAGCTTATTCCCATGGAATCCTGATAAAGGCATGCAAAATTAGATCATAGCTTTAATTTGTATCAAAATCATCAGCACATTAATCTACGAGCCACGTATTCCTATTGCCAACGGCAAATATAAACACGACCTTAAACTAATTATTACTTACCTTAATGGGAGACGATGCTAGCCAAAGTTGGATTAGGTCTGACGTCATAGATGTACTTCTCGCCTCATGCCGAGGCTTCGGAGACAATGGTCCGGATGTTAAACTATGTAGCCTTTGTAACTCTTCCCTACTAGCACAATCCCGAACATATTTCTCCAAAATCTTAGGCTTATTCTCCAAAAGTTTCTTCAATTCCACCAAATCCTCTTCACTCACATCATCAGGCGATGTTCTGTCTATAAACTCTTTGAATTCATCGGAACATTGCATTATCAGTTCATTAGTAGCTAAAACGTCAAGTACAACCTTATTACCTAAATTTTCAGGACTAGACCCTTCTATAACTTTAACATAAGCGTCATTATCACACGGCCTGGCACTTTCTAAATCAGTTTCACAACCATTTTGTTCTGTGATCTCGACGATAGTGATCGGTGGGTTTTCTTTTAACATATTGTTGTTTTCATTGAATTCTGGATTTTTTATATCTTCGGGTATTTCGTACATTAACCGCATGAGATCGTGTGACCTCCGTTGTTTTTGTTCATCAGCTGTTATTTCTCTTTTGCCGTTTTTCTGTACTTCATGCGCGAAGTTGGCGCAGTCATCTGTCTTTTTGGATCCGTTCTTTTTGGTGACCACATCAATGGATTCCTCGGATGTCATGGCAGGTTCAGTTGCAGGTCTCGGTGGGTTTATAGTGACTTTGTGTTTGGATGTTCCACATTTCTTGATTTATATCGGCTGTTTACCTGAAGACGAAAGAAAGGTTGCGATTAATGAATGCCTTCAAAATTATAATAATTTCTTAGTTTGGGAAAGAAATAAGTTCTTATCAATTGCAACCTGTAAGCTTGCATCATTCATGAACAAGAAATTAATTCAAGCGATTTTATATTAGATATTTTTATATTCCTAACATTTCTAACTAAAATATTGACTTAGAAAACACATAACGCAAAAATAAAACAATGTTAAATAAATCTTATAATCCGCCACATATCATCTTTTATTACGTTCTAATGAAACGGGAAAAGGTTGGACACAAGAAGTTACTCACAAGTTAGATAACAAAGTAAGACCTTTAAATAAATATGCCCTATTACGTAAAGAACCTTCGTAAGTGGATTTCCCCTAAGCCAAACTAACTGGATAAACTCGGAACGGTGGCTAACTAACGTTAAATAAGTTAGGCGAAATAAGTAAAAATATTTTAAGAGGATAATGATACTGCTTTAGTTATCTTAGTATTTTAGATTTAGTTTACGTCGAATTGTAAACTCATATAAGATTGTATAGAAAGGCAATTGTACAGAGAAAATACCCTTAGAAAAGGCGATTTTTAATATTAAAATTTGTTTAAAGATCCGAATTTCAAGCTCTTTTTTAGCACAACACTATAATAATTCCTGCGTAATGGGAACACTAACAAGCGGTCTAATCATAAATGATACTTTTTTAGTTTATAGTTTAGGAATTTTACTTCAATTTAAATAGATAGTTTCATTATTAGTATAGTTTAAAAATTGTTATCATTATAATAATTGAAATTAACTTAAATACAGACTTCATTAATGAGATAGAATAATTTATACTATTACCATTAGCAGCTAAATTATTCAGTTACTGAAAGTGGTATTTGATGCCAAGTTCAATATTGTTGTAATAAATGAAAACCACATCAAAGAGATTCAACAAATAATTAACTACTGCTGTAATTCGCTGATTAAATATTTACTTTTTAAAATTCAAGAGTTAGACATTAAACTCATTCATATAGTCACGTCTCACCCTAGCGGGGTAGACAAGCCAACAGTGTTGAAAAGACTGATGGGCCACGTTCAGCTGTTTGGCTTTATGATAGAATTGAGATTCAAATAGTGACAGGTTGCTAGCCCATCGCCTTAAATAAGAATCCCAATTTTATAAGCTTATCCCTTAGTCGCCTTTTACGAAATTCACAGGAAAGCGATGGAGTGGCCCTTATCTTTTAAATATTGGTGCCGGGAACCACACGGCATTACTCCTTCTATCCATCACTTACGTACACAGTAGTAGTACAACTTAATAAACTGAGCACTCTATAACACGATAGCCAGCGAAATTACATTCATACCATCTGCGACATGAAAAGCAATTTCTACAAAATGACAGTCATTTGCGCCCCTGAAAGATGATATGATGGGCCCCGCTTATACCCTCATTTGGCATTCATTAGTACAAATTTTACGTCATTAGACATCAAAGTTGATGTTTAAGTTAACCATTTGGACCTCGTAAACATTTCAGTTATAAGAATTAAAAAGAAATACATAAAATTACGCCTCTTCCCGAAGGGGTAGGCAGAGACTATAACTCATCACTTGCCATTTTCCCTGAAATTTCAGTCTTTTCAAAACTGTAGGCTCTGTCAACCCTGCAAGGGACATAGACAAGACTGTATGTATTCCTGACTTAATATCCTATAACATATAATACTCCAACTTAGGAGCTAGTGAGTTGAGTTTATGTGATGTGATACTGACGAAAGTAAAGATTCCGAACGTTTGTACGATTTCTTAGAACACTGACACAGAGCAAAATAAACCGCATACCATGGAGTAATGGACACAGAGCAAAACAAACTGCAATCCTTGAAGCTCGTCTCCAAAACACACGTTAAATATTCCACGTCTGCAATCGATTGTACAACGTACGTTGTCCAGTATGCGTGACACACGGTTCGGGAGATAAGTCAACAAGTTGATATAAACTGTGATACATTTTGAGACCAGATAAAATAATACGTATGTGCGTTGATTTTTTATTATTTATTTATGTGAATTTAAGATCAAAAGAAGTTAAAGTCTTTGTTAGTTACCTGTAGTGATTGTTGGATTGATAATTGAAATTTATGGAGAGCACTACTTGAATCAAGGGTGTTAGTTCCAAAGTAAAAAGCTATAAAGTTTTTGATTCGACAGAAGAATTAAGTTATTAACTAGATAGTCATAATACAACAGAATCAAACACAATTATATATCAGAGCAATTTCTTGCCAATCGAAAATAAATAAAAAGATAATATAAAATGAAGTTTAAAAATTACACTAAAACTATTAAAATATGCAGAAACATAACCAAAGATTCGATTATATTCTGGATCTCCTGCCTGACAAGATATTGACCGATTTTTCCCCAAATCGAAAATTTGTTGTTTATTGTGTAAAGGCAGTGTGTAACTTCCAAAAAACTGTTCGGCACTAAATATACACGACCAACATCGATCGTCACATTGTCAGTATCTCTCGCACACTGATATGATAAGTTTGAGGAAAAAATTTTCTTAAAAGAAAATAAATATAAAAAAAAAAACAGTAAGTCGTATAAACTAATTTACGTAAAAGAATTTGTATGTATGTCCGGCCTGTTGTGTCATAGATTTTTTTTAATTTCGTTTGTAAATCCAAAATTCGGCAGTTTTAAATTCGAAAACAGAAAAGAAATATAGAGATAATACTAGGGCAAGAGAATCATTCTTTGTTTTGTTGCATCATTTTTTCTCTTGAGTGATTCCATAGATTTCTTCCTACATACAAACATTCAAACACTTCCTCTTTACAGTAAGTGACGATATCTCTAGAAAATAAACCATAGAAGATACTACAACAGAAACTCAATGGGTTGTGTGAAAGTTTATTGAACGAGTAATATCGTACGTGACAAAAATGTAGATATACACAAATGTACTTGAAAATGAAGGATAAGATATACATATCTGACAAGGTATAAAATATTTACATCTTGGAAAAATAACAAATATATAGTATGAATGTGGATGAAGCGAAAGAAATATGCAAGGATCGTGTCAAGTGGAAACATGTAGTCTGCGCTTAACCCTTCATGAAAAAAGACGTGATTTTAAGCACGTATTATAGCAATGCTTTATTTACGAGTAACATAAATAGTATGCACTTGTTTAGCTAAAAACACAATTATATTTACAAATAAATCCTTACTAATAAACCTGTTATAGATGCAAAGGTATGTTTGATTGTTACCACTTCACATTTGAACTGTTGAACCAAACTTAATTAAATTTTGACTTATTGGAGTACGGAAAAGCACACAGCGTACTTTCTACGCGGTAGAAGACGCGGACAGAGGTTAGTCAATATCAACATAAAATGTAGACTTTGGTTATAATTTCAAGTTAAAAGGAACATACAAACATATAATCACGTCTATATTCCTTGCAGGGAAGCGAGACAGAGTCAATAGTTTTGAAAAGACTGAATAGCCGCATTCAACTATATGGCTTAATGATATAATTGAGATTCGAATAGTAATAGATTGCTAGCCCATCGCCAACAAGAAGAATCCCAAGTTTATTAGGCTTACCCTTAATCGCCTTTTACGACGCGTACGAAAGATATGGAGTGGTCCTTTTTTAAAGTACCAGGAACATGGACACATAAAACTTATAACATAAAGCGGTCAAAATTAGCGGGTCTCTTTTCTAGAGTGACTTTTACAATGGAGATGGAGAGAGAAGGAATTAATAGAATATCATTCATTTCATTGTCTGAACTATCATTCATTCTTGTTAAATAAATATATACGGGACAAATTACACAGATTGAGTAAGCCTCGAAGTAAGTTCGCGACTTGTGTTACAAGATACTAACTCAACGGTACAATTTTTTATAATACTCGTAAATACTTATAAAGATAAACATCCAAGACCCAGGCCAATCAGAGAAAGTTCGTTTCTCATCAAGCCCTGGCCGAGATTCGAACCCGGGACCTCCGGTGTCACATATTAAATATGAGTATGTGGCCGTCCCCTGCCCCTTGCAACCGATACAGGGCATTAAAGCAATTGTGTTGATGTAACGCCATCTTGAAGACCGCTACTGGGGAAAGTGACCCGCTCACTTTGACCGCTTTGCGATATAAGTTTTATGTGTCTATATGGTTCCTCGCATTTTAGAATAGGACTACTTTATATCTTTCATACGGATGTCGTAAATGGCGACTAAGGGAATGGCTAATATAATTGAGATTCTCATTTTAGGCGATGGATCGACAACCTGTCACTATTTAAATAAGAACAGCTGAACGTCGCGTTTTAGTCTTGAAAAGACTGTTGGCTCTGTCTACCCCGCAAGGCATATAGACGTGATTATATGTATGTATGTCGATATGTGTTCATGTGTGACATAGTAAACAAGTAAATCGTAGGCTTTACAAAATTAATTCGGTCATCGTTTGCATGTGTTTGAAACATCTGGGCCTATTTGATAAATACATACATACATTTGAGACAGACTACATGTAATCACGTTTTTGATGAATAAGTGAACAAGTTATGTTTAAAAACGGCGAAATCATTGTTAATACGAAAAGATGGCAGAATGGGTATCACAGATTGAATCAAGATTGACATGATCAAAATATATATGAAGCGTTGAAAGGTCTGAGCGCAAATTCAATTTTCCGTCGAATCGATTCCCCGCCATGCGACGCTCTAGGTGCTATTAAAAAAGAAATAAGTTATGACCTGATGGGAGACTTGTAATTAAGGGTATCAGAGGTCCGAGGTATATGATACATACATACATACATAAAATCACGCCTCTTTCCCGGAGGGGTATGCAGAGACTACCATATATTATAGGTATATGATGCCCGATTAAAACGGACTGGAGCCGATGACTATGTCTGAATTTAGTTAGTTTGAATACTAACTACGAACGGACATTCTAAAAAATCATACTTTTGGCTTCTCTATAGATATTGGTCTTTTATAGATCCTCAATATCAATGTTTTGGCAATATCTTTCAAACACAGGCATCGGTCAATTACTTTATTAATCACTTCAGAGAGGTAAGCATGTATATATTTATGTAAACATAACCACGTCTATATCCCTTGCAGGGTAGACAGAGCCAGCAGCAGTTCGGCAGAAAGAGAAAGACTGATACGACCACGTTCAGGTAAATAATAGAAGTTCAAATAGTGACAGGTTGCTAGTTCATCACCTAAAAGGAGAACCCCAAGTTTATTAACCTATCCCTTAGTAGCCTTTTACGATTCATCAGAAAGAGAAGGAGTTGTTCTGTTCTTATTTATACAGGTACCAGGAACCACACGGCACGGTAAGCATATAACCTGGACTATAGCCAAGAGAAAGAAGAAGGGACACGCCTGTAATTAAGGGTAATAGAGGTTAAGTTTGAGTTAATTGCTGTGAGCCAACGGAGCGGTAAATATAGCTTTATGTTAAATTTGCTAGGTTTTATGATAATTCTGTGTATTTTTGGAACGAATGACTTGTCCGCTGGAGAAAACGAAGGTTTTTATTATTTTTGACTAGCTCTCGCCCGCGTATTCTTTATAATTTCAAGTTTTATTATAGAAATGATACATATTTAATAATATAAATAAAATGGCTATGCAACAATGCTGATCTAATACATTCGCAAATAAGGAAACCTAAATAAATTAAGTTTTTAAGGATGAGATAAATTAACTTAGGCTGAAGAGCTGCCTGTGTCCGCGTGTTATGTATAGTCTCGTTAAGTTTTAATTTTCTTATTTAGTACATTAATATATAAAATAAATATATACGGGACAAATTACACAGATTGAGTTAGCCTCGAAGTGATTTGAAACTTGTCTTACGTACGAGATACTAACACAACGATACTGTATTCTTTAATAAATACTTTTAAAGATAAAATACTTTTATAAAGAAAGTTCTTTTCTCATCACGCCCGTGCCGGGATTCGAACCCGAGACCTCCGGTGTTACAGACAATATTGATTACCTACTTATCCGTAAGAATAAAGTTGACAAAATCACCTTTCTTCGCTCAGTACTGTTAGCCGTGCGTACGTTGTATTTTTCTTTTACATATAATAAAATAAAATCTAACAATTGTATATTTATACATATAAGTATAAGTACAGATATTTTTCCGCTTGACATCGGCGCGGCCTTCCTTGCTCTGTTCTCCATTGACCGACAGGAAACAAGGGCCGCATCCCACTTATAGTAAATTGGAGACATCTTCTCATCACCTCAGTCAGCGGTAGATACCTTGGGTTGAGGTCATGAACTTATGTCACTGATATTATACTATAGAGTACGCCCGCGATTTCACACGCGTGGGTGAAAAATTCACGCTAATTCCCGCGGGAATTTTATGAAAGCCTCTCTCAATTTGAAGGTTCGTCGGCGGTCTCTGTGGCTCAGCGGTAGTACGCTTGTCTGTGACACCGGAGGTCCCGGGTTCGAATCCCGGTCAAGGCATGATGAGAAAAGATCTTTTTCTGATTGTCCTGGGTCTTGGATGTTTATCTATATAAGTATATAAGTATTTATTATAAAATATAGTATCGTTGAGTTAGTATCTCGTAACACAAGTTTCGAACTTACTTCGAGGCTAACTCAATCAGTGTAATTTGTCCCGTATATATATATATATATATATTTATATATAAAATAATTTTTTTTTATAATATATAGATTCCTTCTGTAGTTTAGGGATGCAGCATCAAGACAGGATTTTCCAAAATTCCCCCGGGAACGAAAAATTACGAGAGACGCCGCGTGCGTTCTCTTGTTTTTAAATAAAAATGTCTACCAATATTGTCATCATCATTCATAATAATAACACTCAATATGGGACCAATACAGTACACCAATTTTTCATTATTGGATGTCAATATACATTGTATATATTTTTGGACAAAACATTTGGAACAACGTAACCAGGTGACTGAAAACTCGAACCTCTATTTATATCACATCAATTAACTTAGGCCTGCAATGTACAGAGCCTATAACATAGCATTTTTCGTTTAGGTTATCATGCCGTTACATCAAGTTACGTAATAGTTAATAGCTACCAAATTACGTTTTTTTGTAGTTACGACAGAAGCGACTAAGGGAATAAACAATCTAGAACAATAACGAATGTAACAAGAGGAGATTGGAATAATAAAAAAAATGTAATGCAAGAACATGTTCCAATATGGGTTAGGTTCCCCTGCAACGGTTGCAGAGGCAAAGACGGGAGTTGCTTCGTGTAAAATCCTGATTTTTTTAATCTAGAATCGTGATCTAGTGCATCCGGGTCTTCTATCCAGAAAGCTTAGGACACAACCGTAATTAACGCCAGTGAAAGAAGATTTTGTGAAACTATCATTACAAGGTAACATTCCCCTGTTATCAGAATCACAGACGTCAGAAGGGCGCTTAGGCAAGTAGACACTTTGACTAAATTCAGACATCTTTAATGATTCAGTAACTAATTTAGATAAGTGAAATAGCATTTAGGATGTTTCTTATAACTTGAATAAGTCACTGAATTAATTACGTCTGAATTTAGTTAAGCAGAATCACGCGCTTTCTTTCACTTCACCACAGCTTTTCTCGCGCGAAAAACTATCGCTGTCCTGTTTCACGTTATAAAACGAAGCGAGACAGCGATATAATTAATAGCGCGATAGAATCGGCGTCGAGCGTGCCATGCTTTGAGGGCTGTGTGTCGTTTGTATGTATGACGAATAACATACATACATACATATGGTCACGTCTATATCCCTTGTGGGGTAGACAGAGCCAACAGTCTTGAAAAGACTGATAGACCACGCTCAGCTATTTGGCTTAATGATAGAATTAAGATTCAAATAAAGACAGGTTGCTAGCCCATCGCCTAAAAAATAGTCCCGAGTTTGTAAGCCTATCCCTTAGTCGCCTTTTACGACATCCATGGGAAAGAGATGGAGTGGTCCCATTATTTTTTGTACCGGTGCCGGTCACCACAGCGCATTACGAATAATTCCATTAAATTAAAGTGAAGAGCATGTTGCTAAAAAACAGTTTTTTAACGAAAAAACGGTAACAAAACAAAGAATTATCTGGCCATTTAAGCAAAACAAGGGAAAGGTAACTAGTGCAATTAGGGACGCCCAGGGGAACAACAGTTCTCGAGTCGACTTAGTGAGAGCCTCCTTACTTTACCCTGCATTGTTTATGTTGGAGATTAAAGTCTGGACATAAGATCCATTTTGACAAGAGAAAAAAGTAAATTGAAAGTTTATTTTTGGACGGGGGAAATGATTGAAAACTCACTAAATTCGTACTAATATAATAAAGGAAACAATATTTTTATGTATTATATGTATATACAACTACTATACCGATTATGACGGAATTTGGGACAGAGATAGAATAGACTTTCAGAAGTGAATATTTTTTCTTGAGATTCCCATGGGAGTACATAAGTCTATTAGTATAAAAAAACAAAAGCACTGACTATAAACAAAATTCTCCTCACCATAAGCATTAGTTAGCAATCACACTATTTAGGTAATTATCTCTGAAAATATTTATAAGTACACGGTCGCGATGGATATTAAACGTGCTACTAATTCTTGTAGGTCATGTATCCTACAAATTTTTAGTTTACGAATTAGTATAATACTACTACTAAAATTAAGTTTACGGACATAATACAACCTGTAATAACATATGGCACTTCTATCCCGAATTCCCACGGGAGGGAAGCCCCGGGGAATAGCTAGTTATATGTATAAGTTAATACTGCGCATTACTTACACAAGTGCTTACTAATGCGACAAATCACTCGCACCACCATTTATCTTTTAGGATTTACTCGTATATGATAAACTGACAACGATAAAAATATATTATCTGTAGCTGGTCCCATATCACCCCAGCAACTATGACAAATTCGTAATGAAATGATAAATTGAAAGTGCCTTCGCAGAATATAAAAGTGATTATAATTGGACTGTTCTTAGACTTTGCAGGAAACAAATACATTTATTATTAAGTCTTATTTCTTATGAGGTAGAATATTAAATGCAATGAACAGTCATTATAAATTCTATCAGATTAATGAATTACCTCTTGTTCAGTGTTTTGTTCTTCTGTGCTCGGATCGGATGCAATATAATCACCACAGAATAATGAATGATCAATTTTATGGTACGTTGCAAGTTAGAGGATTAATTTAACATGCAAAGTGTAGAAAGTGTAATGTTGCGTTGCGTTTTATTTACCAACGTGTGGAGAACCTTTTTTTTTATTTTCTTTTTCTTTTGGTGCAATAAGGAGTTTATCTACGTATCTATGTGGGACAGATTACACTTCGAAGTATGTTAAAAACTTGTATTATTAACTCAAGGATATAGTTCATAATAAATACTTATATATATAAATAGACCCAGGATAATCGGAAAAAAGTTAATTTTTATCATGCACTGGCCGGGACTCTAACCCGGGACCTAATGTGTCACAGACAAGCGACACCAGCACTACGCTACAAAGGCTGTCAATATACATATATGCATAAGTTATAATATTAAAAATAAAATGTTTTTCATTAATATAATAATATACATATATTGAATGAGGTGCATGCAATTTCCCTCGCATCCAAGTCGGATGCAGCGCAATCTTGGGAATTTAATTACGCAGCGACATTACGTGGGTCAAACGCGGGGCCAATTTCAATATGAGCCGAGATGTTATAGCGACATTTGTTTTTAAATTATGGGACATTTAACTCCCTTTTTTCATAGTTATGTCCATACTTGCATTGTTTCTATAACGCACTACTACAAGGTACAAGGTGGAACTATTTAAACATTTAAACAATAGAAAAGTCGGTTCATCCCTTTGGTAGATATACATTTACGATGCCCCAGAAGGACACACACATAGAGACAAACAGACACATGAAATATATAACACAGCGTCTTTTAATCGTTCAGGGGTTACCCGGTTAAAAGAACAGGCACATACAGTAATTCTATCACTTGGACACCTTTTGTGAATACTTCGATATATTTTCGTTCGTGTCAAATGATGACTGAAAAACATTTAGAAGCATGTTGAGAATTTTTTTTAAAGACCTTCCGAATTAACATAAGCTTTTGACTTTCATCGAAATTCCCACGCAACCGGAGGCCCGGGAATAAGCCTAGTTATTAATGTTCCTTTTTTAATATATAAGTGTTTTGTATCGGTGTGGACCTGAAATTGACCATTTGTTTCACATACGTGGCGTTATTTTTCGTAAAAAGTTGTTGGTCTTCCAAATAAATAAATACATTAATGGTGAAAATTGTGCAGGCACGCAATGTTTGTGAAAAATAGATAGAGTAGTTTATGAAATACTAGCGGCCCGCCACGGTTTCACCCGTGGTACATAGATATTGTAAGCTGCAGATTACGTTTTATATGGTGAAAGCATTTACATGATCAGTTTAGTTTAGTATTAACGAAGATTAGACCTAACAACACAAATAACCAAAGTTACATTTAAGGATATTATTCACTCACAAAGAATACATACATAAATTCATAATCCTAGCCTAAAATAATAATAAAAGTACATTATAAACTTATATAGCACAGACTAACTGCTGTTACAGTACCTATACTTTGTTACATTTCGTCTGCCTTGCGCCAAACAGTTCCTTTTATCATGTAAAGTATAAATAAATAAAATAAATGAAGAGCACGTCCTATATCAATTAAAATTATACCTGAATACCTGCACGTTTCTCCGAAAGGGATTCAGAGCAGACAGAATTAGAATTATGAAAATAAATGAGATATTCAGAACGGCGTATCGTTTGGGTATAACAAATCGGAATTTCGAGAAGAGCTTGAAGAAAATATAACGTCATTACCTAATACAGAATTCAATTATGTGATTCGGAAATGTATAAAATTCATTTTGATGTAATTTTCACGCTTTTGTCCCTAACGGGGTTGGTCGCTAAGGGAAATGTAAAAAGGTTTTTTTTTGTGATTGTGACCGGGTGCTGTGTCGTACAGTCGCATACACATGAACCGAACTACAGATAAAGCAACAACACAACATCGAATAACTAGAGGGAGAATCTGTTGTCGAGCAGATAAGATACCGGTTTAAAAGAGCGTGTGGCCTGTGCCAAATCTTACCGCGCTTACTTTTACAATAATTTCTCTGAGTAATATTATTAATTTGATTCGAACCCATGCATTTGCGGTGAAGAAAAATCATAAATAAAAGTACGTAAGTTATGAGTTAAGGTTCCCCTGCAAATGTTTCAGAGACGCTTTTCCTTTTTTGTAATTAAGTGGGTATTTAGGGAAATAATCATGAAAAAAAGAAGATAATAAAATCACTTTCCTCATTTATCTTCTTCCGAACATTCGCCTCAATGAGGACTTTTATATTCTTGCAGTAAGTTCACTTTCCATATTTAAAAAGTAGCGAATGTACGCAAGCACTATTATTCCTATTAAAAACAAGATGTTATACATCTTAATTGCGTTTAAATTATTCTGCGCGGTTAAAATCATAGTGACAAAGTTGTTTTATGGAGGAAACAAAACAGTCTCTGTAAGGGTCAGTTCACACAGAGACGAGACGCGACATGAAATTTGATTTATCATACTACAAAAACTTGTATTAAATCATATAGTGGTTATAACTTTGTTGCAATATGTCCTTTCGATTATCAAAAATGTATTTTTAGGGTCAATGTTATAATTTACCTGTTAATGTTCATACCTAGCTGGTCTTTGGTAACCAGTTGGAACATGTTCCAATCTTGATTTATAGTTATTTGTTTTATTTTAACAATCGTTCACATGTTTTATCAAAATAATTATTATATAGTTTTTTTTTTTAATTGCTACCTAAGTTTTATTTTATTACTACCTTCTCACTTTTGTGACATATCACAGTTACCTGAGTAGGTTATTCTAAAATGTCTCAAACAATTATACAAAGTTAAAATTTCATCTCTAACCCATTAAATATTTACCTTTTAGAGATTGTAGAGTTAGCTAGTTGAGTCGCTGTTAAAGTTGTGTTGCGTCTTGTCTATGTGAACTGACCTTTACTTTTCAGTAGGTACCTTACACATAAATATGAATGATAAATATTCCAAATTCTGTGGTGCCTACTTTGTTGTGAACATAAAACGGCCATTAAAATTATTTTGTCAGATTTCATTTTGCTTATAGAAGTGAACTTTACTGCAATGATTGGGAAATCGATTTTATAACAATTGTTTTTGCAAAAGTGGTATTAATTTCGATAATTCAGAATATCAGTAAAGATTTTGCAGACAAAAGTAGAAAAAAGGCAAATGGAGTTTTATTATAGGGCAAAATGAAACACCAATTGTATGCTGGCCCTTGTATACAGGCCACACTCTTAAAATCTCAAAAAGTGTGACAGTCGGCCGCCATTACGTCACACATGCGTTATAGATTATCTCACGAAATGGCAAGTTTTCTGTCACTCACAGGTGCGTACAACACCGCCATTATGATGCTTCACTTTTTTTTAAGTCACACTCCGTCCGCCATTTTTTCTACGTCTATGGACATACACATAAAAGATGTCACTGTCTATGGGGCCAAAGCGTTAGTAAATTGGTCAGGCAGAAGCAAGACGCAATGATTAGATGTAATCCGTTTGTCCCGGTTGCATCCTAAATTTTCTTATCATGATCCTGGATTTAATAAGTCAGTAAGTTGCAGGGCAACCTTACCCATATTGTATTATGGTTTCACTAAGGTTTACATGGGATCGCATGCATGTGCCTACACATTAGGAAACCTATTTCCTAAGTGTTTTTCCTGTCAACACTAGAGTTATAATCAAAGATTTAAAAAAGCGAGTTACCACAGATCACGGAATGATATGGCCGCCGATATTTTTATGCTCTGTGCAACAATATAACGTAATAACATGAACGTCATCTATTGTATTCTTTAGAACCTTTTATCCTTCTATCAAGGAAGAACATTATTGCAACATTTTAATATCTCCAAGATTACATATTGTGTGGTGGAAAATGAAGTTTTATTGGATCGTAAAATCTTCCGACTAATAGAGAGAAAAAAATTAAAAAATGGATTTTTTTGCTCCAATTAGGTACAAAAATAGGTGTGAGTTACCTGCTCTTTTTCCCAATCAGGTTATGAAAATCAATCAAGGGAAAAGCTTATAATATCGAACTTCATCTCATAGGCGACGGGCTTACAACCTGTCACAATTACATAAACTTATTAATACACCATGCGACCGCCAGGCCCCGAAGCAAAGCTGCTAAGAGTACCAAAAACTCGTAAAAATAAGATTGATCTTATTAATTTGTTGCTAAGTATAATCACAGATTTATTAGTTGTCAATTAATTCTTTCTAACGCTTATAGAATAAGATTTCATCATTTCATCAACATAGAAACATTAATTACTCATTCCAGATGAGAAACCGTGACAAAAGGAGCGGTGGAAACTTCGCCAGGGTAAAATCTTAGTACGTGATACACGTTATTTTGCGAGCAATTAATCTCAAGAGTTTCCCCTGTCGACTGCTCGGAGGAATTGAAACATTGTTTGAGCAACTTGAAACACAACGATGGCTTACTAAACAGCTAAAGGCCCTTTTCGTTGGCTTTTTCTTCTGTATTTTCTATTGCATGCTCTGTTTTTTTCGATTTGTAAGGCGACTCTCTTTCTTAATATTAAGGTAGTTAGTGTAAGTCCATAATTAAGTCATCATAAGAGTCCATCCAATTTTGAGGTTCCTACAGAATTAAATAGCTGTCAGCTCGGTCTACCTCGCATAGAATAAAGATGTGATATCTGTATTTGGCTCTTGATGGTAAAATGCCATCAAATTACTTAAATGACGTAGGTTTTGAGTGTGTTTTTGTCCATCAATACATATGCATTTTCAAAATAGAATACGTTCCACATCTGCAATACGTCACATGTACAGACAGCTAATAAAAATCCAATTTATCCGCACAATCCTAGTACAGCCGGCCCTTAGAATTCTGCACAAAAGCTATTCAAGTTGGTGCCGAAGTGACGTCGTAAAATTGGAGACAGAATTTTCGATCTATGTGCTAATAATACCAATAACGGCATGTTTTCATATAAAAAGCTTTACTTTTTTCATATTATCTTTTAAAAAAGTGAATGGTGATATAATAGAAATATTTCATTTAAGATTGAATTGAAGAAAAATTTAGAAGTTTGTAGGTTCCTCAAGTGTAATGTACGTGTGGGTACTAAAAGAAAATTTCCCGTAATTTCCAAGGGAACGTAAATTAACCGACGCCGCGAGCTTCTTCTAGTCCACAATTATAATAAACATAAAAGATGGGTATTTTGCAATTAAACCGATTTTGACAGAATTTGGTACACATATGAAATGAAACTTTAGGAATACCTAATATATCCTTTTTTTATGGAAATATAACCTGCAAAACATATTTTAGGGATAATCCCCCAACTGTTTTTTCTTTTCGATCTTTATATTTGCACAAGATAATACCCGAACAATATGATACCCTATGCATTACACAACAATAGGCCGAGAATAATGGGTCCCCGGAAATCGATAGTTACGCGTGTGCGGCCCGGATCGGAAGCCATACTGATGGATTAAGGACAGAACAAGTGACCACCGCTCTTGGCCCACTTGTCCTAGGAACAGATAATACATACATACATACATAAAATCACGCCTCTTTCCCGGAGGGGTAGGCAGTGACTACCTCTTTCCACTTGCCACGATCTCTGCATACTTCCTTCGCTTCATCCACATTCATAACTCTCTTCATGCAAGCTCGGCGGTTTCGGGTACTTTTGACCTGACCCTTTACCAGGACGTCCTTAATTTGATCAAGATACGTTCGTCTAGGTCTTCCCACTCCGACCTTTCCCTCCACACTCTCCTTGTATATCAATTATATTCTTATTTCTTCTAACAGATAATGTTAGAAGAAATAAGACAACAAATCGAGTGGACTCTAATTGATTTTAGACTTTCGCGTTGCATTTTCCATTTATAAATACTCGTACTACAGGTATTACATGCGCACGCACGTAATGCACCTTTATTTTATCTCGGACGTTCCAAATCATGTTAAAATGATCCGTGGTCACCGAGCGAAAGTTTGAAATCAGTTTAAGTTTAGTTCCACACTTAATTATAGCGATCCAACCCTTCTTGTAACATCCTGTATAACAATTCAACATATAACATATCTACTTCAGTAACTGTCATACACAACAGCTTACAAGATTCTAATTCTAGAAATTCTATTTAAGTGACGTTATTGAAAAGCGGTAACGCGAACAAACTTGCATGAATAGATGTCTTTATGTTCAAACGTGTAAGTATATGACTACGATTCCGGCCGCGTAAAACGAAATGCCGTTAATTTCCGTTCCCGTGAAAATTTCTGGAAATCTTACCCGTTGTTTACACAAGTAATTTTTTTTAATATTCGATAGTTTCCTAAATACTTGATTGGAATTTAATATTTGACTGAAATTACTAGTTTTATTCACGAGAGAGACGTTAGAGAGACGTTCCTGGACTTTTATGTTTAACTTTATTTTCCTTACAAATAAACCAAAGAAAAGTAACCTTCGTAAAATTTAAAGCAAACATCTGAGGTACCAGGAGTTCTATTTCTCTTTTCTTCCTCACAGATCGCAGATTGAGCTAGCCTTAATATACTGATACAATCTCAACGATACTATACTTTACTACAAAACTTTATATACATAAACATCCATTATAACCTGACCTTACTAGGACCTGACTGTGGGTTCGAACCGAATCGAATGTGACAAGAAAACAACCACTGCGCCAAACTGTTCGTCGAATTTGCTATAAGAAAATTATCTCTATATTTTGCAGTAATTAGGTAGCTAGCACCTGTATCAATTATGAAGTTTCTTTGAAGTCCATTTATTGCATCAAATGCATTTTGTTTATGTGATCTCAATTTGAGATATATTGTGGTTATAAATTCTATTTAGGGAAATTGCTTTGTTTTTGTCTTCGTTTTTCCTGTTTTGTTTTAGGGAATGTAAAGGTACAGTTATTTATGTGGTAATACTTTGTTATTAACAGTTTTACAACCCTCTGATCTTCCTTACATATAGTTTAAAATAAAGGAACTATTTCAATTTGGTATTATTAAAATTAAGTTTTAAAACAATATTAGCTTAAAATTTGTTAGTTTCTTTTGAGCAGTAACCTTAAAAGTTCAATATTTATTAGTACTGGTATAGCAACCATAAGAAAACCCTTGCTAGTATCTATTTAGCATAAAATCAATGACATTGTCACTTCTCATCTTATCGAGTCGCGATAAATTTAATCTTGAAAGACTTTTCCGCTCGATTCAACGCTTTGATGTCTATATCTATAAATATTACATCTGAAATATTACAATGTCAGCTGGAAAGTTTAAGAATCTGAATAAATATCTATTATAAATGGTGACTGAATGACTCATTATACAAGGCTCACGTGATTTCACACATTTTTAAATAAGCTTTTATTGACAAATATTTATTAATTATATATTTATCTATTATAAAATATAGTATCGTTGTGTTAGTATCTCGAAACACAAGTTTCAAACTCACTTTGAGGATAACTAAATCTGTATAATTTGTCCCATATATACTCGTAGCTATTTATATTTATTTATTTTTTGTATGCTCACACCGGGTGACAGTATTACGAAATTTCGATCAGGTCACGTGACCAGACATGAGTTCAATATTTTGACTTCACAAAAATTGCACAACGTAGCACTTAAAATATTGATTTCTCTAAATATTACAATGTCTGTGGTGGCACAACAGATTAAGAGGGGAACGAAACAGGAAGAAAAATGACCAATGAACAAATTACGTTTCAAACTGATGATAAAATTCTTCAATTTACCCTATTGTGTCATACTGTGCGGTTTTTCCTGAACCGCAAACGGTTACATCACACCTTTATCTCGGTGTTAATACTATTGCCACATTTGGGTGAAACGCTCACCGAGAATTACCTTCATGAACACTGGGCCCAAAATGCTACCTGAATCATCACCGTGTCATGGTTGTTCAGCCTCAAGATAGCTAGGCTGTTTTGATTATATAGCATACATATCTAATTTTCTATATATAGCATACAATATATGTATATTGCAAATTAGATTATCATCCGTGTGGCTCCCGGCACCAATACAAAAAATAATAGGACCACTCCATCTCTTTCCCATGGATGTCGTAAAAGGCGACTAAGGGATAGGCTAACAAACTTGGGGTTCTTTTTTAGGCGATGGGCTAGCAACCTGTCACTATTTGAATCTCAATTCTATCATTAAGCCAAATAGCTGAACGTGGCCATTCAGTCTTTTCGTAGATATAGACGTGACCATATGTATGTATGTGGATTTTTTTTCAGGATTTGACTTAAGAGAAGTCAAGTTTTGCGGAAGCCTGCAGGCTTCCTGGGTAATAAATGTCTGGCCATGCTGCTTCCGCCTGGCCCGGGTAGAAGAAGCAGGCCGAAAAAAACCTGCTTGACGTCGTTAGAGTTGATATACGTGTTGTTTTGTGAACAATGGTCTGAATATTTAAGACTGTACAAAGTGAAAAAGAAAATGTAGGAAAGCGGACCCCACGCTTCGAAGCACTATGAGGGTTGATGTCTCTGTCTCCAGGACAAAGGCATGATTTTATTTAGGTTTGTATGTAGGTCAGAATATAATAAAATATAAAAGTTACAAAATTGTATACAAGGTATCACTTATTGATGTCACATCACTTAAATCTTACTATATTACTGGTTTCAAAGCGCATGAGTAGAAGAAGCGGCGGTAAAAACTACACTGCAGCATTTTCGCCGGACGTCTATTTACAAATATAGATCTCTTAAATCTTAATCGTGGACGAATGCAAATTGTCTACATAGTAAAAAGACTTGACCATTGAAACCATATGTTTACACCTTCGTATACGGAAAAATACGTCTATACACAAAGTGTTTTATTTATTTGTCATTTTCCTCATGAATTCACGGTAAATAGTCAATGAAGGTAAATGGCAATTGTAAATGTTTATTCACGCAATACTCAGTACAAAAGGATCCTTTATGCAAGTACAAACATCAACAGTTTACCCGAATTTTGTTGAAATTCAGTCAACAAAATACAAGCAGTTTACACTTTTATTTACTTTATGTTATTGTCTATGATGATGATGATATTAAATAAATAATTAAAGCTGGACTTTGACTTAATTGCAACAAAATATTTAACAAATCAATTAATAATCAACTGCACGTAGCCTTTCGTTGTGAGACTGTCGGCTCAAAATTCCAGGCAAATAATAAAGTCGTGATTTTATGAACGTATCTTTTGTATGATTAACCTAATATTTGATTGTTAATAATGCATTAATCTATCCATCCATACATTATATTGTAACTAATTGATGTACGTACTTGACAAATATCGCCAAGAATTGTATAAGATTGACGTCTATACATTATGTATATGAATGACTAACAGAAGCCAAAAGAGTGTGTCTGTCTGTATTTTTGTACTCGCATCACGCGAAAACTATTATTCCGATTTGGATGTGGTTTTCTCAAATGTAATCGTCTAGGTACATCTTAAAAATTGGTATACAAAGTCTTTTCCCATCCCTTTAAGAGGCAAAAGAAGAAGTCTCAGTGGAGACAGTGATATAACCCTTCCATTTTTAAGTAACCAAGTTATCTTAAGAAAAAGTTTGCGATTTTTTTTTACTCCAAAAGACTTTTCAATCATCAGTTTTGAGCCGTAACATTTGTTTTGAACTCCCATCACAGAAATCTAATTTCCTTATATAGATTTCCGTGGCTCCCTATTTTTGTTTGTCTCGCAGTTAACACGGCGTACCCTAGTAATCCCTGTACTGTTTATCCTCATCATGTAGGCTCGGTCATGACGTCAAGAGAATGTCAATATTGTAGTGGAGCGTAACGATGCGATGGTTAGTTTTAGGAACAACTAGGCTAAACTTGTAAAGAAAGTAAATTAGTTAATTTTAGTTACTACTATAGAATTAGGAGTATGCCTTTAGAAGTGGTAAGTACTATTAAATATAACGTCGCAAGTGATTGTTGTCTCCCCATTTTTGACATTTAACTAGTTGATAATTTTAAAGAATTGCGTGCGATCCAAAACGACTATACATCCTGTAGTTTCAAGTTCTTTCAATTTCTATGGGTATTATAAAATAATGGATTATAAAACAAAAAAAAAAATGTTTGTCAAAAAAAAAACGAGTGAAGTTGAAAAATTTATTAGCGCCCATACTGCCGGGGAGTGATTTAATCTGTGGATCACGAAATAAAAATCTTAAATGTGAAAAAACCAATAGCAGTGGAATCGGAATTAAATGCCATTATAAACATTTTGTGCTAAATTATTACCGAGTGACAAAACTATTCCACTGAGACTATCGGACCGACACACTATTGGAACATTTATTTGTTACAAATGTACTTATTGAATTTACATCATATGTGGACGCAGTGTTTCCAACAAAAAGAAAATATAATGTGCAAACGTTAGGAGGATGATGCTAATTTAAATGATAAATAAATATTGATACTAAATACTAAACAGGAATATCACGATTGGAACCGCTAACAATGATGACAAAGTTGATTAGGCGAGTAAATTGAATGGTAATCTAAAACAAACATGAGGTACATAGATGTAAAACAACAAATGTACTGTTATCTTAACTAGACAGATAGGGAACTATTGAGAATTTGAGAGCAGATAGCAATGTTGATAACAGACCGAATAATACAAGATATAGTTCAAGTACATAGGAATCATCATTGGCTACTGTCACATGGCCTCTTTGTTTTAATAAGGATAAATTATTTTAAACTTTACATAGATTTAGCTAACTGCTAATAAAAAAAATCCAAATTTTTTTGGTACACTTAGCCAATAATATATTCAGTATCTGTATATCCAGAAAACTTTCTGATAAATTTCTTGGGCTTTGATAAAGCGATATAAAAAACTGGACAGAAATAAAAAGATCTGGTGACCAATACAAAGTACGATAAGATTTTTTTAATTAAAGACTCCAATGTGAAAACCTTAACCTCTTAAATGAATGCGCTCTGAAAAAAATAGTATATGTACTCGCCATGGATGTAGGTAATTAGAATATTTTAACATTTTGTCATTTCTGACACGCAACTCATTTGGATTTACAAGGAAAAACTTAACAATAGTAATTAACTCATATTACAAGGAATAATTATTACGTTAACACTTTTACGAAAATTGTATTAAAAACGACAACCGGTGTTTTTTGACACAATATATTTGTTTATTTACATAAGTAATACTCCTCTTCTCCGCAGGGATAGTTACTAGGGCCCTTGCATACTTCCTTTGCAACATCCATATTTATCAATCTTTTCATGCAAACTCGGTTTAAGATCATAAACTGACCTGTCATCAGGACGTCGCCGATTTGATCAAGGTAAGTTCGTATTGGTCTTCCCCTTCAAATATTCTTTACATACATACACATAATCACGACTATATCCTTTGCGGGGCAGACAGAACCAACAGTCTTGAAAGACTGATAGGGTTCACCGGTTTGGGTAATGTTAGAATTGAGATTCAAATAGTGACAGGTTGCTAGTCCATCGCCTAAAAGAAGAATCCCAAATTTATAAGCTTTCGACATCGATGGGAAAGAGATGGAGTGGTCCTATTCTTTTTTCCGGTAACCACACTAATAATATTCTTTACTTTTTATTGAGAACAGGTTGTTCTTTCCGACACCATTAAATTCAAAATCACTGATAGGAATAGCCATATTAGCAATTTACTCTCTGAGAAGTGACAATATCTTAATAGGATCTTGAGGGACCATGATAACTTTCAGTAACTTCGTAGAGACAAAAAACTACATCGAATATTGTATTTCTAACAATGTATCGTATGTACCTACCTAAACATATGAATAATGTCTCATAAAATATTCCAAATAAAAACAAAAAAAAATAATAATAATAATCAAAGGTACCAAGTACCACTAACTACAGAATCCATGAAACTGGAAGCGAAGTCGAAGTAACAAAAAAAAAAAAAAACAAAAACACAGACGTAGGTACTTACTGTTGAAATTTTTCTCTTTAACCCTCAAACGTATCGTATTTCAGTGGCCGTATCGACTCGCGCTGGTGCGAAAACAGTCCAATTCAGGTGCGGCGATGACGTCACAGGAGTGTAATATCAAAACACTAAACCCGAAGAGGTTTTCACTCGCGATTTAATTGAGGAATGGTTTTCCTTGCGGCACGCGATTATGGAGATTGGAGTACGCGCGACGTGCGTGACCTCCCTGTGACAATCGGAGGTGTACTGAAGGCTTGCTTGCAGAGGTTTACCGGGCGAATACCCCCCCGCGCCCTTCCCCCTACCGCCGCCCGCCCAGGCTGCCGCCTGCGGAACACTGGCTGGATGGACTACAAATAGTAAGGAAGATTTGTATTTGGTAACAAAAAATGTATAGCTTAAAACTATGGAATTTTGAAAAAAGAAGCTCATGTATAATATTATAATATTGTATTTATTAAACCGTTATCTAATTTTGCGACTATTTATTTTGATTTGTCATTTTATTGTATTCTGTTTGGTACATATAAACATACATATAATCACGTTAATGTCCCTTGCCGGGAAGATAGAGCCAATATTCTTAGATATACTGCAAGATCAGCTGTTTGGCTTAATGATAGAATCGAGATTCAAATAGTGACAGGTTGCTAGCCCATCGACAAAAAGAAGTATCCCATGTTTATGAGTCTATCCCTTAGTCGCCTTTACCCTCCATCTCCCATTATATTTTCCATTAGTGCCGGGAACCACACGGCACATATTCTATTTGGTCATTCAGATTAATTTTCTGCCTTTTACCAAATTCTATAAAATCAATTTTATGCCGTTTTTAAAAAATAAATAATAAATATATATGAGACAAATTACACTGATTGAGTTAGCCTCGAAGTAAGTTCGAGACTTGTGTTACGAGATACTAACTCAACGTTACTATATTTTATAATAAATACTTATATAGATAAACATCCAAGACCCAGGCCAATCAGAAAATGTTCTATTCTCATCATGACCTGGCTAGGATTCGAACCCGGGACCTCCGGTGTCACAGACAAGCGTACAACCGCTGCGCCACAGAGGCCGTCATTTTTAGACAAATATCGTCAATATTATCAATATCGTTTTTAGGCAATATCTTGCCTTAAATCTGCTGAAAATGCAATAGACAATAGAGGCTACGAATGGCATCCAATATCCACTTTGCATATTTGCCTAGTATCCTAACCTCTATAGTACTATATCTATGTCAGTTATCTCGAGCCAACACTAGATAAGAGTAATTAACAACGAGCAGGAGATAATTAATTCTACGTTCATTATTACTATTGAGTGATGCATGGTCATGCATACACAATATATATAATCACGTCTATATCCTTTGCGGGGTAGACAGAGCCAACTTTTCCCGGAAAAGAGAAACGGACCACTCCATCTCTTTCCCATGGATGTCGTAAAAGGCGACTAAGGGATAGGCTTATAAACTTGGGATTCTTCTTTTAGGCTTTGGGTTAGCGACCTGTCCTTATTTGAATCTCAATTCTATAATTATGCCAAACCGCTGAACGTGACCTATTTATAGTCTTTTTCAAGACTGTTGGCTCTGTCTATCCCGCAAGGGATATAGACGTAATTATATGTATGTATGTAAATAAATATGACATATGTTAAGTTAAGTATATAAACATAAATATGTATATGTTAAGTATATAAACATAAATATGTATATGTTAAGTATATAAACATATACATATATATGTTTATATACTTAACTAGCGACCCGCCCCGGTTTCGCACGGGTGCAATATTATAAATGTTATTATACATAAAAGCCTTCCTCTTGAATCACTCTACCTGTTACAAAAAACCGCATCAAAATCCGTTGCGTAATTTTAAAGATTTAAGCATACAGACAAACAGACTAAAATAGCGACTTTGTTTTATACTATGTAGTGACGAGATAGATCTTCTTCCTCCTGGCTATAGTTCCGGTTGCATCCTCACCAATCTGGAGAGGAGCTTTTGACCATGAATCCTGAATTGGATGAGTCATGTTTTTACACAAAGCGACTTTGCAGGGGAACCCGACTCGAATTGAATCAAATGGTTGCACAACCAGTTGCTTGAATGTGCAAGTTTCCTGACGATGTAAACACATCGGTTAGTATTCAAACTAATGTACATAACTTCTAAAATAATCATTGGTACATGGCCGTGGTGGGATTCGAACCGGTGCCTTTATGCGCAACACGCCTTTTAACCTACCTTACCCATTCGACCACAGACGCTCCACTTTACGCGATAAATACAGCAGTTACAAGCCTCAAACAGATTTTTTTCGATTCAATTCTCTTGATTGAATTTTACTTCTACAAGAAGTGCTTGAAGGTATTCAATTGAGTGGATAACATACATATATAGACCGTGACAGCGGTTTTACGAGGCGCCTCTAAATTGTGACTCCCTTGCGGTAGAAACCGAGATAAAAAGTTATAGCCGATAGCTGAACGATTGTTTCAGTTTATTGAGAAAGTTCTCTGTTAAATTTGAATAATGCGAGTATTTTGTTTTTAGAAGTCAAAATAATAATGTTAAAACGAGCGGCGGCTGTCAAACGTTTAGGTTTACGATAAAAAAATGTGATCTACCGCGTAAACAGGATCAAATCCTATTGTGGTCGTGTACATATGACTCTTTATATAGGTTATATACCTACATTAGTTTTATGCTCTTATGGAGAGATAAAACATTGCGAGAAAATCTACACATTCAAGCAGCAGCAAGTCATGTCGTGTACCTAATTCGCAATCATCCTTTTCTCAGTAACTCCAAAATGAGATGTAGATAGAATACATACTTGACTCAATTCAGGCTCCTATTTTTAAGTTTTTTTTTTATTTTCATATCGTGTCCGCTTTGGGTCCTAGGGTCCTTGCATTTGTGCTTCAGCGGTCTTTGAAAGACGCCTAAAAAAGAATGGCCTTTTTTGCTAACGGAAGTCTTATATTTTCTATTGCGTTTAATTTAATAAATTATCCTAAATTAAATAATAAGTAACGAATAAAATAAAAATGTCTAGACGTTTTTTTTTAAATTCTGAGAATTGTTCAAAGTCCAAAAGGTTATATTTTTTTTTTGTTCAGCAAACTTTGTCAGCGCGTAACTTGATATCGCAAACTCAACTTGAATTCAGAAAGTACTTTTAACGTCTCATTTTGCGTAGGAGTTTTCATACCATTTTTTTTAACAATTCTTGGAATTGTAAAAGTCAATTTGTTCTAAGTGTTTAACGATAAAATTTTCTTCGTTTAAGGCATCTTTCAGTTTGATACAGTAATATATAATTAAGACGCAATTCTAAGAACTGGCGATGAAAGTTTTACAAGTACATATTGTTTGCATGATTCTATTCTTACACGTGTATAGTGTGGCTCTGATAGGGCCACTCCTATGTTTTCGTTAAGGGTGAGTAAGGGAACAGGCACTTTCGTCTAGTGCAGCTTTTATTCTAATAAATTCTAATTCAATATGCGGTAGGTTCCCTTATAAAGGTTACGTAGTTCAGATGGGAGTCACTTCGCGACTTATCCAATACTGGATAATGGACAGAAGGCGTACCTTGGACGCTCTCCAGAGTGAGGTATGGATGTAACGTGTAAAAGTAAAGTCGTTTTGTTAACCAAAGATCTGCTTACGGTGGTCATGCTTATTATAGTTTAGTTCATATGCCCCCATAATTAGAAAGTAATATGTCTATTTAGAGCGCCCTACGATAGGGGTAAGACTTAAATATATATGTGGCTGTGTATTGGTTTAACTAGACATACCTACATACACATACAAATATCACTTCTTTATGTGGAACAGAGCTAAATGGTGTTAAGAAGATACGAAGACCAAGTTAGTGACAGGCTAGTTCATCGCCTAAAAGAAGAATCCAAAGTTTATAAGCCTTTCCCATGATTGACTCTCTCTCTCTCTCTCTCTCTCTCTGGATCTCTGCGGGAAGTGAAGCGGCTAATATATAGCTTTTTCTTTGTTATCAGACCACCAAAAGTTAGCTTTTTATTAGAAATTAATGATGAACAGCTGAACGTGGTCTATAAGTATTTCTCATACACCACGTTCTGGCTGGCTCTGTCTGGATCGGAAGGGTTAAATAAGCACGATATTATGTATGTATAATAAAAATATAATAAGTAATTGTGCTATACATTTGTATTTTGTATAATAAAGTTTACATAAATAAGTAAATAATTAGTAATAAGGGTAGGTTATCCATTTGCTATTATCTTTTCAGAATTTTGGGGCAAGAATCTGTATGACCGTTTATATAATCCGTTTATATTTACATTAAATAAAAAAATACAAGTAGTTTCGTTACATAGTTAAAAGCTATGTTAGTTTATTTATAGATAGCTGCAATCGAATCCGATTTCCAATTAATTCGTGTACTAGGTATGCCAGTCCGATTGGGCTTCCAATCAATTTTCACTACATCTGTGTTAACATGCAGTCTCAGTCCCGAAGTAGGACACTTCCCTTATATGAGACCAGTTAATTTTGGTGCCGTGTGGTTCCCGGCCCGTTCACTATTTGAATCTCAATCCTATCAGCAGCCAAACAGCTGAACGATGCCTCTCAGTCTTTTCAAGATTGTTGGCTCTATCTTCCCCGCATGGGATATAGAAATTATTTTTGTTATGTAAACAAGTATTGAAAAGCTTGATTGACGTGAAATCAGTTTTCATAGGAATATTGATGAATGTGGATGAAGATTTGGGGTAAGTGAGAATGGGATGATTTAATTTCTGCCTAAAATGAGAAAGAGAATTGACCGAGCTTGTTTTTTTATTTAATAAATATTTCACTGTCTGAAACTGTGATTATACATGATAGATAGCTTAATAAAGATTACGACCTAAAATACATGATAGATAGCTTAATAAAGATTACGACCTAAAATCTTTACTTCTTCATTACCAGTCAACTCGTAGAGAATATCAACACATAAATCGGTACTCACGTGTGAAAAAGAAATTATTGCCAGCATCCACAGAGCACAGAATCAGTCACCTTGTCAGTCGTTCAGTGCTCTGTTTTACAATCTAACGAGTGACCGGAACGGCCGGAGGACCGGAAATTGTTAGGGGTGCGATATGTACTTGTTGGACGCTCGTGACAATGCGAGGGTGTGATAGTCTTTTTCATGTCGTTGCTTTTTCAGGTCATTAGAGTAACAAGGTGTGAATCACGCCTTTTTTCCGGGAGCGGTAGGCAGAGGCCACATGTTTCCATTAGCCACGATCCCTGCATACTTCTTTCGATTCATCCACATGTTTTTTTCTTTTTTTCCTCAATCCGTGATAAATTGATTAGAGAGATTGGAATATACTAATAACTTACCTGTACGTGAATGGAAACATTAGAGGAAAAAGTCTAAGCGAACGTACCTTCGCTCGGTACGTTCGCTTTTGCCTAACCTAACCTGATCTTTGGCCAGGATTCCCGATTTGATCTAGATCAAATCGGGAGCATCCTGGCCAAAGATCAGGTTAAAAGTCCCTATAAAAATAAATATGAAGGGATACTGTATAATGTTATAGTTTCTGCCTACTTCACCGAGAAAAAAGTGTGTGTTGATATATTTTTCGTAGAGTACAAACGGCTTAAACTATGTACTGACAAAGGCAGAGAAACAGTCTGTGCACTTTGTACAAATTTATTTATTTATCAAAACTTTATGCACGTGAAATTTACGAAAGTTGGACTTAATGCCACAAGGCATTCTCTGCCAGTCGAACCTTTGGACCAAACTTGAATGTATGTACGGGTGGTGCGATAACAAATCATTGGAGATTAAATTTCTTCGGAGTCGACTGTACATGTACCTACAAACCCTGTATAAGTATATTCAGAATCCAGCTAACCGAGAACTGTCAACTGCTGAATAATAACACGTATAAATCTAGTTAGCTGCACAAAGGGACTTGGGAAGCGAATTAATTGAGTAGTCCCTTGTTTTGCATAAGAGATTGATAAGGTTCATTACATGACTAGAGTACCGCCGCGGATCGATCCGTGCGAATTTAAAACTCCCGCTTATTTGCATACATACATAGATATAATCACGTCTTGCGGCGTAGGCAGAGCCATCAGTCTCAAAAAGACTGATAGGCCACGTTTAGCTGTTCGGTTTAATGATAGAATTGGGATTAAAATAGTGACAGGTTGTTAGCCTGTCGCCTAAAAGTAGAATCCCAAGCTTATAAGCATATCCCTCGCCTTTTACGACATCCATGGGAAAGAGATGGGGTGGTCCTATTATTTTTGCTAATGGTGCCCGGAACCACACGGCACGGCTTATTTTCGTTCCGTCGGGAATTTAGGAAACTTATCTTTTAGTGGCCCTAGACCACATAAAGATCTCTAAACTAGACCCAATGGTTTGATTCGCGCGTAGATATTTCAGTAAATATGTTTACGTAAATATTCAATTAATGGAATTCTTAAGCTTTGAAATAAGCTCAAACCTCACTGAAAGAAAAGAACAGTGTTGTTTGGCATTTAACTTTGAGTACGAATGAAAAATGATATAACATTGGCACTTACCTAACTTCGTAACTGAAGTATTTGTAATCTCTTCCTTCATTCAACCTCTGATAACCGATGATTGATCAAATGATCAATTTTCGTTACTAACATTCAGTTGAACAGAAAACTTCTCATTTTTTAAATATGTTGAACATTAAGTTTTTAAATTTGGTCCGAAAATAGATAGGCGTTGCGTGATTTAGAAAAAAAAAAGTTTTATCAACGAAAAATTTATGTCATTCGCGGGTTCTAATCGAATTGTAATGTTTAAAATTTATGTTTGAAGTTGTTCCGCAATCAATTGCTTGATAAATGTGAATTTTACGACCTCTCTCCTCCATTCCCGATGACCTTATAAAGGGCGTCAGGGCTGAAATACGATCCCTCTCAAAATTGCATTTTTACGTTTATTGTAGGCACTTATTCCGTTTTAAAACATTTTATTGTTTATTGTTAAGTTCGACAGTGCTGTTTTTATGAAGGCAGTTTTTGTAAATTACAGTACTCTCTCTCTCTCTCCCTCTGTCTCCTTTGTAGCTTATCTCCTTCTGAAAAGTATGTAACGACAGTCTACATGCTGTAAAAAGATTCAGCGAAGTTATTACATAGGTAAAGTATTACTAATTACCTACCCGCTTCGGATAATTTGATGCACTACGTAAGGAAGTGATTTGATCCTTCAGTAACCTCTAACAACATCCAAAAGTATGAAGTTGTTTTGTTCTAAACTGGGACTCTGGAAATGGGTTGGGATCTAAAAAGTTGGGTTCGGATGATAATGAAGTCAGAAGATACCTTAAAAATAAGTGTGAATAGAGAAGATAGTTATACTTACCTACCTGTCGATTTAGTTTCGGTAGAATAGTTTGTGACTTTTTTTGTTTAATTTCTATGTATATACTAAATACCATGTGACCAAAAGCATTTTATTACACATTGAGAAACTTTTTTTAACAGACTCCCCAGATAGAGTACAAAATCGAAAAGCCTACCTAGGATCATACTATACATACATAAAATCACGCCTCTTTCCCGGAGGGGTAGGCAGAGACTACATTCCACTTGCCACGATCTCTGCATACTTCCATCGCTTCATCCACATGCATAACTCTCTTCATGCTATAAAATATGTATATTATGTACCCAAGTTTAATTGATATCTACTTTATAATATTAAATACTACCAAAGTTTAATTTAAAAGCTCTCTAAAGAAATTCAACAAATTTTCTCGTCTAGAAGTAACCGCTTCGAAATTGCGGTTGACCCAATTCGGTGGAAATTGCCAAAGGTTCACCCATTTAAAACAATATGCTGAAAATATGTCCCACGCAACCCCTTTTATGAACTGGATAGCTTACTTTATTACTTACCTTTTTGTAATATTCTTCATATAAGTTGTACGACCAGATCAAGTTGGTCTGTGAGCAAATATTGGGACCCTCTACGGTTCAATATCTTAAAGGATAAAAATAGTGGGGGAGGAGAGACATTGTTATGATGGTTAGTGGAGGTTACCCATTAATATGAGATACAGTGTTAAGTGAAAAGTGAATGCGGATTTAATTGTGGAAGTAACCCAAGATTGTTAGTACTTTCTTTAGGTTGATGTTTTAGAATGAATTTAAATCCCTGTTGATATATAATGAACTACATGCACCCAGTTGCACCCACAACTGTCATGGTAAATAATTACTGGTTCGCCGAATCTCTTTTCAACAATTAAGTAAAATATCAAGGTATCACGACGACACGACATAGGTATTCTTTAAAATAAATTCTTTGTAAACTTAATCAGAATTAAATGCTGATGATGTTAGACTAAAGAAATTAGCCTTGGTAGAGAGATCCTTGATTTACGCCACTCCGCTCACCAGCCTACACAAGCAATAACCCTATGTAATTAGATGCCGTAAAAAGTTATGTTTACGACTCACCAAGAATTATGCGACGAGATGAATTTAAGAGAAGCGTAAAGGGCAACTCGATTGTGGTTTTATATTTTAAGTAATTGCTGCCATGAGTGTCTTAGTGTAATTACATTTTGAGGGTACGTAATGAAGTCATGAAGTGATCACAGATTGTGTTGACTGAGCCAAGGCTTGGAGTGTAGTTGTTTAGAACATAGCACAAAAGAATATAGCGCCATTTTGATGGTTTTTTCCAAGTGAACGCGCCGCTTTACTTTTACTGTTCTTATCCTTTTCTTCTACCGCACAACACGACAGCATGCATGGTTACTTACATCATACACATGGTCTCGTCTATACCTATCCCTTGAGGGGTAGACAGAGCCAACAGTCTTGAAAAGACTGAATGGCCACGTTCAGCTATTTAGCTTAGGTAATGATAGAATTGAGATTCAAATAGTGACAGGTTGCTAGCTCATCGCCTTAGAAAGAATCCCAAGTTGGTAAGCCTATCCCTTTGTCGCCTTTTACGACACCCATGGGAAAGAGATGGAATGGTCCTATTCTTTTTGTACGAGTATTGGTGCCGAGAACCCCACGGCACATGGTCACTTTGGAGCTCGACAACACCCGACGGCTTACAAATGGAGCCGTAGAACGGTAATTCAAATTCAGTGATTTAGAAAAAAATATGGACGCCGATTGACAAAAATTATGAAAGTACGTGACGTAGTTTTAACTCTACGTTTTTAATAAAAAAGTAAATTGATAACCCATTTTGCGAAGGCGAAGGGTAAAACAGAGCTATAAAACAACTTTCCACTATGCAGGTGGTACTTGTCAAGTAGTCTACGCCTCAGAAAGGAAATTAATCTTTAGTATTCAAAACGGGCAACATTCATAACAATATTGAATGATGTGAAAGTTACCTAGTTGTTGTTCATGACAAACAATGGCGAAGTTAAATTGAAGCGCTCAGGCGGCACGTGTTTGATGTTTGATTTTGAGGGTTAAAATGGTGCTTATGAAAGTGTAAGCACCATTTTAACCCTCAAAATTACACGGAAGCAAGTTTTGTCGTCGAGGCCTCGTAGCAAGGCACGCGCAAAGATGTTTTTATCGCGCCAAAAACTATATGCCCCGTTTCACGTCATAGTAAAAAAGCGAAACAGCGATAGTTGTCCGCACGATTAAAACCGCGTCGCGTGCGCATGCCATACTACGGGGTCTAGCTTTAGTCCCGGTTGCATCCTCACCTCACTGGAGAGGAGTCAGAGGTATGCCTTCGACCATGGATCCTAGATTGGGTGAGTCAGGTTTTTACACGAAGCGACTCCCATTTGACCTCCGCAACCTTTGTAGGTAAACCTAACTCGTTTTGTAATATTTATGGTTACACATCCAGTTACCAGAATGTGCAGATTTCCTCACGATTCCCTCACCGAAAGAGCATCGGTTAGTATTCAAACTAATGTATCTATATATCTTCATCGGCACATGGCCCTGATTTGAACCTGTGCCTTTCTGCGCATTACGCATTTTAACCGGTCACCTTACTGATTCGACCACGGACGCTCTAATTCTACTATAACCGAGTTATATAAGTCCATGCAGGGTAATTTTATATGCGGTTGACTGTACTTACATTGACAACGTTTGCCAGCAAAAAATCATCTATGTTTAAATGTCGCTATGCATCTCGTCTCAGTCTGTATAGACTAAGATCGGCGACGCATCTTAGGAGGTGTCTGTAGCAAAGCTATTTTAGAATTTGGGCGTTTTGGGAAGTGGATCCGAAAACCAAATAATCGGAATGATTAAAAACATATAAATTTCAAATATTTAATACGAGTCATATTGAATTTTACAGTAAGTAAATCTATTTCGTCTTATTTACTAAACATTAGTACGTACAGAATAATTTAAAAAAATTAAAAATTTACACCTAATATCCATTTTCAAAATCTGTGCATTTGATTTATATATATATATTAAATGTAAGTTTCTTACACTGAATACATACATATAGCTAATAACAATTAATATAGAACCTGAAATTGGAATATGCGCAGGGTTCTTTACATATAATTTAATACCTACCATGAAAATACTACACACGTATATGAAAAATAAATGGGTTTCTTTCGGATTGAGCAAAACACATGGAGTAAGCGAGAAAGAAGATAACTTGCCCACGTTTCTACTAAAATCTACATTAGAAAAATTTATTAAGGCCCTTAGGAGTTAAAAAGCAATAAGGTTAAAACAAATAAAAAAAATTTGGTAAATATATATGTATATGTACCCAAGAGTTATAAGGAATATGTCCCTTCGTCGCCTTTTACGACATAAGTGAGAATGATATAAGTAAGATTTTATAGTACCTTTTATAATTTACTAAGTAAATTTGACATTCTATTTGGTTTTTATTTTACAAGCAAAATTGAGCAGTAAATTTCCAAAACTAAGATTCAAATTGGCATCAAATCAAACGCATGTTTTATTACTTAAGTATAAGTCGAATTCAGACAATTTATTTTGAACCCCGCGCATAATATTTACAAGGGCTATATTCTATCTACACTTTACATACATATATCAAAAATCTTTTTCAGTACATTTTTATTGTAACACTCAGGAATCATTAATTTCAACGAGATAGCTTTTCAATTATTTTAAACGAAATTTTAAAAATATGTTAAATACACATCGCACTCAACTACCTAATATAATTTAACAAGTCTTAATTTTAACCTAAAGCTATTTCGTTGAAATTAGAACCTATCTATCTTACTATACAGCAACAGTCAGCGGCACAAGCTAAGGCGTTTTTACATCATCCAACTAAGGGCACAATAGAGGACATAATAAAGTGCTAAGTCGCAAAATGTCAATTCAAAATACAGGCTGAAAAACGCTTGATTTTTTTTAATTACAATTTTATTCAAAAAAAAAAAATTTCATAATTACATCAAATCTCGCCCCTTTAGCGGAGGCGTAGGCAGGAAGTAATTTTTAACGCGATAGTATGAAGTCAATTTTTATAAGCCAAACCTATTTACGGATCTATAATTGGGTTGTGTAAAAAGCAACATTTCTCATTTTATTGATTAATTAATTCTCTTAACGCTTCCTACTGATGTTGCTGTTTATATACTCCAATCTCTATTTATCAATTCAAACTAAAATAATGTTAAAAAATGATACATAAATCAAATAAGAATAACAGAAAATTATGTGACTGTCCGTAGTTTACATGAATTTCAACAAATTCATTATAAAGATGTCATATTTAATGAAATTTGATTAAAGTCAGAGTTTCATCTATGGTTATAAGCAAATTTTACATGACTTGGCCAGTTGTTTCATTAGAGAAACATAATATCAAGTAAAATTACTGAATTAAATATCTCAGCAAAATGCAACATGGAAACTACAGACAATTAAAAAAAAGTGGACATACAAAAATAATATGTTTAAACGTATCCTACATTATCTTCCAAGTAAATGCCGGCCCAAAGACCAATAACTAATCTTTAGCAACTAGCAAGTGATATATTTGTTCAAAGACAATCATTATCTATGCAATGTAATAAAAACAACCTCACCTTAAGATAAAGCAACTAGATCGCGGTGTTATAAGGATTGGAAGCCGCAATTTTGCTCAAAATGATACGTTTTTTATCGATAAGTGAAATTTGAATTTGAGCAATGGCAACACTGACGTCTATATAATACAGCCATCTATTGAAAAAAACTAAGCTGCGATTAATTGTGAGGTTTGATTGAATATACCTACGATCAATGATATTTTCCAATTTATTACTGGCATTTATACAAGGTGTTTTAGAAGTTTATGTTTTCAAATTAAATGGATTTATTGATAAGACAATCATGATGAAAAAAATCATGGTATTCGTATAAAAAATCTAACGGTGGTTTATACACTTTATAAAACGTAATATTAGTTATACTAGTTTTTGCCCGGAGGCCACACTGGGAACTCCCAGGAATCCGTTCATAACATTGCCATATCAACTAATTATATGCCAAATAAGTGATTTCAGTGATGAGTTGATAGACGAGTCATTCTATTTTGTATCAAAAGATGATTACAATGGGCCTTAGAAAATTATACACCTTTGTATGTTAAATGTATTTCGAGATTGTATCATGTATATAAGATGTACTTTACGATATATTGGTTAAAAATCAGAATAAATGTTAAATTTTTTAAAGAATTCTATTTCCATAGTGCAAGTCACACAGAAGAGTGGGGCAAGTCAGATGTTTTTGGATTGAAATCTTTTACAACAGATATCAGGTTTTCACAAATAACTTTCAAATTGGGGTTTCTCGTCTTGAACTTGTCAATTTGGATCGAAACTACTAACTAACTTATATATTTGGAATCACAGAGAATATGCCGCCATTTTTAATAGGACAGAGAATAACGCTAACTTTTATACATCGTCCTATGTATATTCTTTAATCTAGTTTTAACAAACGTGAATAACCCATGAACAGCTACCCACAAATGTGCAAACTTAAATATCTACGGGCCATAATATACAATATTAATTACATGAATCACAAGGTTAATTCTGTCCAATTACTAAACCTAACTAATGTCCGTACAAGTTTGGAAGAACAATTTGGCAAAGGGAGTTCGACATGCTATGGAAAGTGATTCAGTCATTCATACGGCATTAATTAAGTAGGTACCTAGTTATAAATCATACACATTCTTCACACACAAGTTATTAACACGAAGCGTTTATTGTAAATCGATTTAGTGTTCCAGTTGCAAAGAAAAGTTTGGTCATGTGGAGAGGATAAGCAAATATATAAGGAGTGTAAAAGGGGACCGTGGAGTGAGAAGACGAAGACTAACATAGCTTGATTAAATCAGGGACGTCCTGGCGAAAGGTCAGGTCAAGAGTTTATAAGCTCTTCCCTTTGAAAATCTGAAGAGAAGCAGCTGGCTTATTTTACTAAGGTTAATTCTTTTTTAAATAAAAAAATAATTTAAATTAACACTATGTTTTTCTACACAACCTGACCAGTGTGAAAGCTGACACTTCAATTTTAAAAGAATTAGTCATTTTGTTTGACTTCCTTTGCAACGAATAAGACGAAAGGAGGGTTTTGTAAGTCACTCTGCGTTTTAACTTCTGTGTAAGAATGAATTGTAAACATTGAGGAGAAAATTATACAGTGTTGTAGCGATTATATTGTTATTTAGTAACAAATATGAGTGTCACACTGTTTAATTAGAATAAGAGCAAAAAAGTCTTTATATGATGAAAGTATTAAAATAACGTATTTTTTATCACCAGAAAAAATTACAGTACCTACAGCGTTTTGAATCCCCCCAGGCGAGACATTTAATCGCTACTACACTTTTCAATAAACTAAAGCAAAAAAAAAAATACCCAAACATAGTTATAACTTTTCGTATTGCATAATAATTGTAATTTACACAAGTTTAAAACTCGCAGACTTTTAAAAAACGATTTATTAAAACGTTTATAATAGGTACATGTAAATTACAATTATGTAAAATCATCCATATTTTTCTTTAAAAGGATGAGATTATTATTACAATAGAATCACTTGCCACATATGAATATACATTTTCAGCATTAAACCACTAGGTACAAGAGTAAAAAATGGCGGAAATAAATAACCACTTGCTAAAAAAGTTAAGTATAATTACAGAAAACTTACAAAAATCGTGTAAGAGCAACTTACACAAGACGCGCAAGTGCAACTTACATGAACTGGTTAAAAACCAGCGCTTGCAATCCGAGGATTACAAATTATTGGTTCGAAAAACATGTTATACTTTTTAAAGAGTATTCAGTTTACTTTTGAAATGGAACTGTATTGTTTGCATTTTAACTTACTTATTCACTTGTTAGGTATTTATTAAAATTTAAGTTAAGAAAACAATTATTAAAATTAACTAAACATGTGATGTTTTATTTCATTAATAATTGCTATTTTTTATTTATATTTGTATACAAATTGGTATAGTACAATGGTTTATAAATTTAATGGAACAAATCGACAGTTTTTTCTATTATCGTCATTTTTAATTTAAAATAAAATAAAACACTGTTTTAGTAGGTATATTATTTTTTTTTTTCATGAGAGATTTAGACATCTATTTTTTTATTGTTATTATTTTTTTATTTGACGGCAAAACAAAACCTTATCGATTTGTTCCATTTTCAAAATCTCTTTACAATATTATAACATGATTCAGAACCAATAACGCGTATGTTACATGAAAAACTCCCTGTTCTCGTGTGGTGGTCAAGTGTGCCTCAAATTTGTATTTGTTGAGTTACCTGTGGGGCTCTGGCAATTTGGTACGTCTATAACCGTTATCTCTATGACCCGTAAACCTCTTAAAATTGGATCTGTGATGTGTATCCCTCTTGGATTGTATACCCTTTCGTTTTGTGTTGCTATGAATTTTGACACTTTCCGCAAATGCTGAAACAGTAGAAAAAAACCAAGGTTAACAATTTAAAATGATACTAAACATATTCTAAGAAGCATTTGGCAGTAACTGCACCCGCATGAAATTAAAATTTTAGTTTTTCTCATGGGAATCTGCAGCGAGCAAAGCTGGCTGCAGGGAGACAATAGAAATTCCATAAGAAACTGCTTCCTAAAATGTTATGTATCATTTTTTAAGCTGATTCCAAACATTTTATCTGTAATTTGTATAATAATTCAGGGTTTTGAATCAATAACAGTACAATATGATGCTAAGATGAAAATCCTATCACGGAGGTCTCATGGGATCAACTTTGTGTAAAAATCTTACTGATTAAATCGAGGTTAGTGGTTGATTCTTAGGCACTTCTCCATTGAGGACATGATCAAGACTAAAGCATGATGCTGTATGTCACTTCATGACATCCAAAATTAGTACTGATAAAAGTCCTGCTGCCACTTAAATTGTACAAAACAAATAATAGTTTTCTCCTTGCTAATTGGCTAAAACTTCCTTCATACTAATATCTAAGTTGCGTTAATGAAACAAGAAAAAGAAAAACTATACTATTAAATCCACTCACCTTTTCATAATGTGTTTCCGTGCAAATATAAATGAAGTACGCTGTAAGGCACGCAAGGCATCCTTCACAGTACGTACTGCAGTCAGCAGTTTCTGCCATGTCGAAATGTTCATTTAATTTCTCCATTGTGTATTCAAAGGATTGTCTGTCTATCTGTAAAATTAAATAAACAAAATTATATAAAGACTCCTGTTTTGTGGGACAACTTGGAGTGCAGATGGGAAAATATATTAAAATGTGGAATACCTGAAACTAATGAGCTTGTATGGATAGAGTTATGAATGTGGATGAAACATAAAGTGAAAGAAAGTTGCTATCCAGTAATTCCATCAAATGGTGTGGACCCTTATGGTTTTGTACTTTTCATCACATCATGCACTCATATAAACTTTACTAAGAGTTAATTGTACGAAAATAAAGAGATAAACAGCAAAACTGTTTAGAAAATTCGTGGCTAAATCTAGATCGTTGAATCGAGTCAAGGACCTAGATAATAAACAAAAACACTTTCACTTACCCTGTCTTCTAGCTCCGGGGGAAATCGTGTTTGAAACTTAACTGCAGTGCCTTCAGAATAGTCCCTTTGGATAAATATCTTTATTCCTTGCTGCGTGGGTGTCTGTTGACTCCCAGGCGTGTTGGGCCCAGAAGGAATACGGTTGTTGGCCATTGTCACTTACAAGTCAAAGTCCAGATAAATAGATATGAAATAAAGGTTCTCTCCAGGTATGTTACGAATATATCATAGTTCCTACGTGTTCGTTAGTCACCGTAAAAAGATAGAAGAGTTTTATTTAATAATTATCTTGAGATTTCTCAATCTGATGAGCAACGAGCAAGTGAATGTACGTCACCGTCACTGAAAGTGAATGACATGACATAACAGACTTGACAGTTGACGCTGACGTTCACCGTCATTTTGATATTTTTCGTTCGGAAATAGGTACCTATGTTAGTGGCATAAAATAACGTTCATTTAATGTAGGTAAATGTATTTAATTTTTTTAGTAAACTTCAATTTTCAAATTTCAACTTTCAGTTCAACTATTTATAATTAAGTGTATACTATACGTCGGGTCTTCTTCAGTGTGAAATAACATGCCTCGTCGAAACTATCATAAGTAAATTCTATTCTATTGTAGAAGTTTAGTAGAAGTTTATTTTATCGTTTTTTTTTCTCTTTTGGATTGAATATAGGTACATATTAATTTTTCATGAAACATTAACATTTCTTGATTTTAATTTCTTCACTTTTTTACTACACACAGAGACATTATAATCATTTCACGTCTTTATCCCATAAGGGGTAGACAGAGTCAACAGTTTCGATAAGACTGAAGGCCTATCATCAGCTGAATGGCTAATTAAAGCTTACTGTAGGAAGTATAGTCGCAAAGTAAGTTATTTTTTGTTTTTCTACATAAGACAGAAGGAAAAAAGAGGAGAGAAATAATCAGTTTAAAAGTAGGTACTGTAATGTTGGACATAAAACAAAAAATATCGTACTAATATTATAAATGCGAAGGTTTGTGAGTATGTCAGGATGTCAGTTTGGATGTTTGTTACTCTTTCATGCAAAAACTACTGAACCGATTACGATTTTGAATTTTGGTATGTACCTAGGTAGCTGAAGACCCAGAATAACACATAGGCTACTTTTTCCAGAGAGAGAACTCAGAGTTCCCGCGGGATTGATACGGTTTCCATGCGGACGAAGTCGCGGGCGGCCTATAGTTTTACAATAAAAAAAATATCTGACATTTTTTTTCTTTAGAAGAAGAATCACAAGTTAATTTTCTTTTCTTTTAGTTAGCCTTTTTCCTTGATTTAACTCAATTGACGTTATTTTTTATTATTTAATTTTCGTTTAAATCAATTAATCATAACAATGTATTCTCTCGTCCACATTTCTTTTCTAAGTTTGTTACCGCTTCTTCTGCATTGATGCTTTGAAAGCGACAGTAAACTTACCTACTTTAAAGTAATTTATTTTACCAATGTTGTGAAAAACCAAAAGATATGACAATTATTAAGTGATGTTGATATGCCCCATAATAATGAAAAAAAAAAAATATTAATTTGAATTGACTTTTAGCGTTTCCCGTTTGATCTCCGCAACCTCTGCAGTACATCGGGAATCACACACCTTCCATCAAGCATTATCTAATCATAATCATAGTTGGCAACAATTGTTAAAGAAATGAAATTGAGTGATGGACTTAAGAATTTAGGACGATTTCGCTTCCTTCGTTGATTGAATATTAACTCAGCATTTTGAGGTTATATCAATTAAGTCTACATATTTGTACGATACATTTATATATAGATAGACGGATGTCCTGTTATAAGAAATCATGGCACATTTCTTAATACTTAGGATTTTCTTTCATCAAAAATGAGGTTTGAAACTCGCTTTCCTTCTTTTGTGCGCTAGGTACCTATTTATATCATACCTTACTACTACGCCAGAATAAAGAAATAACTATCTAAAGTTTATGTGGTCGAGCGATTATGATTTCAAAACTATAAAGAGTTTAATTGGATAGTCATTTCTTCATCCCTAACGAGGTTGCCAACAGTGTTGGAAGGACTGAAAAACAACCTTTAGATCTAAGACCATCCAAAAAGTGGCAGGTTGCTAGCCTAATAGAAACGCAAATTGATCAAAATAGTGATAGGTTACTAGACTATCCGTTAAAAGAATGCCAAGTTAATTAGCCTATCCCTTGATTGACTTTTACTATCTGCACGGGAAAAGCAGCAGCTGGTATACACTTTGTTTTTTCTTCACAACCAGACCAGCATGGAAGAAAAATCATATCGTGAGGAAATCTACATTCAGGTCACTGGATGTTTAACTAAGCTGGTTTTGGTTCTCATAATTACGGGGGTCAGTAATAACTTGTATAAAAATCTGACTTAGTTTATGCAAGATCGCGGTGTCTTCTTTTTTTAGAAAGGTAAAGATGCAATCAGGATTTACACCAAGAAGATGGTGATGATGGATAAGACCTTCCAGCCGTCCTATCGTCTCGATTCAGAATAATGTCAAATTCAAATTCAAATTTCTTTATTTTTCTCCACAATCTAAACATGACACAGACTTATAGTAAAAATTTCACGGTTTAACTTATTTAAGATTGTGAGAGACTGGTGTCTGAACTAAGCAGAGCTTGTATCTCAGTAGGTACACCAGCCTCTAATGTCTAGTCTCGATTCAGAATAATTATTCGTCAAGGGTCACGACATCTCCTTCGATTAAATAAGCTAGGTGCCTACTTACTTTTAGTTTTGGGAATTGCCACAGGAATTTATTCCCTGTCAAAGATACTTTTTTTTTATTTAAAATAGATTTAAGTGCGTTTGACCTCAATTCGCCTGGTGGTAAGCAAGATGAGACCTAAGGTCGTGCGCGCAAGCTCAAATACTTAGTGCCTATTCACTCTTGCCTTGAAGATCCCCAAGTTAAGACTTAACTTGGGGATACATCTGACTATGCTTCTTCTTACGCTTTTTGTGAATGCGGTAACAAACTACGCGGGAAAATGATAATGTTGCCGTAATAAATTAACTTTTTAATTTTTTGTGACATTCCTGGTTTTGCACATATACTCTTCAAGTGTACAACACTTCACTTCAAGTTAGGGTAGAGTGATACGGGGTTGGAATTCTAAACCACAGCGATTCGCACTACTGTTATACTTTTTACATAACTTTAGTGTTTTAATAAAGTAAAACATTTTGGTCGTTTGTAACAATTGTAACTAATAAACTTAACGGGACCGATTTTGATGCAGATTATTAGATACAGAGATAGAAACCCTACTGACATGAGATCCTTTTATTCTCAACAGGAGCGTATTCCCGGTAAAAAACTACTGGATTAATAACGTAAAAAGGCTATTTTTTTTTTCTCCTGACGTTAATTCCGTTTCATCTTCACTGGAGAAGCTTTCATCGAGACCATGATTCTGGATAAGGTGAATCAGGATTTTAAACTAAAGACTATATTTGTAAAAAATAGGTTGACATAAATACCAACTCGCTCTTGGCACTCGGTTAATAAATCAGCTGTTCATTCAATTACGAGACACTCCCATAATGTAATTCAGCATGTTATTTAGCAATAGGGTGACCATGATTTTGAAATTTAAGTGGATGCTTCCGAAATTTGAGTGCGTTTGACTTGAATCTGCCTGATAGTTTCCAAGATGCGTTCTCTTGCAAGCAAACTTAAATAATCCCATAGTCAATTCAACACAACTCAACTAATTTTGGATTATGATTTTATTCAGTTGCCTGAATGTACAGGTATCCTAACGACATGTTCTCTCTTACCATATGAGCATGAGTTAGCACTCCAACTAATGAATGTAATCCAGAAAAGAGTCATTGGTACATGGAATAAGTCAGATTTTAGCCCCCTCACGCATTACTTGCGAATTTTAGCCGGACACCTTAACCATTTTACCACTTACGCTCGTCAAAGCATGTTTCTTTGTATTAACTCAAAATTTCCATATTACCGCGAGAACTTCGAAGAATCTTTTTTTTCATACTACGTATAAAATGGCAATACGATTTGGCATATGCTAAGTACATACATACATATAATCACGTCTATATCCCTGGTGAGGTAGACAGAGCCAGCAACAGTCTTGGAATGACTGATAGGCTATGTTCAGCTATTTGGCTTTATGTTAGAATTGAGATTCAAATAGTGACAGGTTACTAGCCCATCGCCTAAAATCAGAATCTCAAGTTAATAAGCCTATCCTTTAGTCGCCTTTTACGTCATCCATGGGACCGAGATGGAGTGGTCCTATTATTTTTTCTATTGGTGCTTCCCGGCACCAATAGAAAAAATAATAGGACGGCTACGTATGAAACATAAATGCCAAATTTCAGCATTAGTTAAGCCCAACAGTTATAGTCATCTGTCACAAAATAAATAAAACTCTGTAACGCAAGAGTCGTATGTAAATTGGCTGATTTATTGAAAGACATTTGGTTGTCCCAGCAAATTATCAACTATATCCACCCTACTTGCATACGGGACACGTTGACCTAATTAGAAATCCACTCACGCGTCCATGCATCCGTTTTGCTGGACATCTTTCACTTAAACCTATGGGCTGCATGTAAATCATAAGAAACGTTTTCGTTACGTAAGGAATGTACCTGATCTTATTTTGTTACTTTTTCTTTTACACAACCTTGATTTACTTTAACTTGAAGGTTGAGTGGTGGCCTGTAATCTTCAGGTTCTAAGTTTGAATCCACGCGTTATGTTATTATAGGTAGGTAGTATTTTTAGTTCTCAGGACTAGGTTTCATATTGATGAACTGTTAGCGTATGGCTCATCGCATTTGGATTCCTTATCGAGAGACGTAAACCTTAAGGTAGAGAAGGATAAAGGAGATATAACGATGTCCGACGAAGATATAACAGCAATATGTTTACCTGTCTTATTATTCTGCTTAGGTCATCAACTGAATGATCAAGAAAAGTCCTATTTTACCCTATTATTTTTATTTTATCTATTTCAATTTATATCTTTGATTGATAAAGGATCACCTGTTTAGGGAGATCTTCTCATTTCCGATGAAAATTGATCCAAGTTCAAATTTGAGATACAAATGTACAAGAAACTATGTAACTCGTTAAGCAGTATACCTACAATTATAAAAGATCTCAAAGTAGAGCGACATGTTGGAGTAAACCTTATCAATGTGTTTACAAAGTAATAGATTTCCAATACAATGTCACTTACAAGTACAATCAAGAGAGCCACATGCGTACGATCGCACATCGGCAAACATAGTACTTCGACGCATTTTGACACCACCTCACGTATTAATGCTCGTATATAAACCAAGCCCTGAACTTCCCTGACATACATTGTGACCGTTCATCGGACGGCAGTCAGTCGCCTCTGCCGTCGAATAAAAAAACAAATGGTGATAATAAAAAAGTGCAACATGGCCAAACTCCTAGTAATCCTCTCATTAGCTGCCTTCAGTAGTGCTCAAACGTACTCGGCTTCTAGTTTAGTCAAAAACATTTATAATGAATGCCTTAGTCAGTACTCGGTGGAATGTGTGAAACCCAGGACCCTGCAGTGGATCTCTCAAGTGGCAAATGAAGATGAGATCAAGATTACGGATGACCTCAGCATCGTCAAAACTGGAGTTTTTGAAGATGATGGAGAAGTTGATCCCAGAATGGCTAAGGATCCATTATATAAGATGTTTGACCAAGTTGACAGTTTCGTGCAAACTCACGCCCTGAAAGTGAAGGTTCCAGAAGAGATCACGAAGACTGCTGCCTCAGAATATGTACCAAGATCGCTTCTTGCTGATCTTCCCTCGGAGTTGAATATGCCTTTGGACGGTGAACAAGAAGTTGAAGAATTTGAAGGCAGAAAGAAGAAGATTAAGCTGCCCAAGCCTTTGAGAATCAAGTCTAGTAAGTGATCATTTTACATCGATGATGAAATACATATATATGGATTATGGAATTAATTTAATGTTTAATGCTTCTTTACAGAACACGGATTTGTCAAGAAAATTTTGCTGCCCTTCTTACTTGGTCTCAAGTTCAAAGCATCAGTGCTGGTTCCTTTGGCACTTGCTCTAATAGCTCTGAAAACATGGAAGGCTTTGACTCTGGGCCTGATCTCTCTTGTCCTGTCTGGTAAGTTAATATAAAAATAAAATTTTAAAAGTAGGCATTAGTAAAGTTAGTATATTGATGCACAAGTACAAAAACCTTAATGAATTTAGGTGTAAACCCAGGTCAGCTCTTCTTATTATAATAAGCTGCCAGAAGATTAATAAATTTTACGTGAATTTTCAGGTGCCATGGTTATCTTCAAATTCACGAAACCCAAGGTCGTGAACTACGAAGTTATTCACTATCCACAACACCATGTTGAGCACCACGTGGACCATCACGCACCAGCCTGGGACGCCCATGGTCCGTACCAAGCCCGATCATACGAGGATGCCCACGAAATCGCCTACTCCGCACAAATATAAAGGAAGAAAGCTTTAAATTACGAAGGACCAATGACTAATTTATTAAATTATTTATTTATTTATTTCTTACTTGTAAATAAATTTTGTATAAAGTAAGTTTCAATTCTTGTTACGGGTATTAATTATTCAATCCTTAATCTACCTCATAATTACAATAGCATCTTCTTCAATATCATTAGTGTCCTTATTTATACCAACAGTTTCAAAAATATTATCTCTCGCTTTATAATAGCCTGTATTATCTTTTGTTGAAGTTACATCATGTTTTAATTTAACGAAATTATTTTTATTATTGCCATTATTTCCTCTTGGAACAGACATATTTACGGGTATTAATTTTGTATTGCTACTTTCGACTTCGTAACTACTAATATGATCAAACATGCTTTTAAATGATGAACGATCTGAATTGTGATCACGGACTTCTTTAAATATGTAATTACTCTTGATGTCATCAGAAAATAATTCCGGGCCTTTGTTTTCAACGCTGTAATACTGAACTTCCGTTTTTCTATCCGGTAGGCTTGTTGCATGAATGACATCTTCAATATACTTAAGATTCATACCGATACGTGTTCGATTTTCTCTTGCGCTTTCATTTGAATCAAAATTCATGGAAGTATTTTGCTCTGTGACTCGACTTGGTAATAGAATTTGGTCGGAAAACTTTTTGTATACATTTGATTTCTGCAAGGGGTTCATTTTATACAAACCTAACAATACTTTGAAATTATCACTATGAGATCTCTTTTTTCTGTAAGCTCCGTCAATCATTTCATATTGGTACATCTGAAAAGGACAGAAGATAAAGATAAAAAATATGCTGTAAATAACCTGCATTAATGACTATATCAGTAATATCATCGATCTGACCTTCTCTCTCAACGTAAGCTGAAAGCTTCATCTACCAAATTGTGTGAAGCATGACACTAACAAATTCTGCGGGTATAGTTCTTCAAAAAATAAATTTATCTAACAAGAAAATAAGCATAAATATAACCAAAAGATTTATATGGAGTGAAAGAATGATAATGGGCGAGGATATTAGAGAATACAAAATGGTGACGACTGAAACAGTGTAGTAAATTTTGGGTAGACGTGATCTTAAACAAATACATGATGTTCAGATAGGGTAGAATGATTTTGTTCTTCACATAATAACAGAATTTCTTTTGGCACCAGGAAAACTTATTTGAACTAGTTACTTAAGTAAAACTTTCTACGTTTACTCTACATCTACAAAATGGTTAAAACCATCGCGCCTGAATATTCGATGCGCGAGTGACAGTACTCCAAATTATACTAGGCGTTGATTTGAATGGATGTAAGAATTGTTAAAAATTTATTATTGAAGAGAAATTTTATGAAAACATTTTATGAGAACTTTCAAGGGGAAACAATTTGGTAAAAAAAAAATAATGTAAAACTAGTGTGTCGATATGGTTTCGATTGAATGTAGGTGGAATTTAAAATTTTGATGAAATAATTTCACTAAGTCACCATAATAATTACTCGTATCGACATCAATTGACATATATTTATTCATTAAATATTTGAATATGTGGGAAGACCTAGACGAACGTATCTTGATCAAATTAAGGACGTCCTGGTAAAGGGTCAGGTCAAAAGTACCCGAAACCGCCGAGCTTGCATGAAGAGAGTTATGAATGTGGATGAAGCGAAGGATATATATCAGAGATCGTGGCAAGTGGAAAGAGGTAGTCTCTGCCTACCCCTCCGGGAAAGAGGCGTGATTTTATGTATGTATGTATGTATTAAATATTTGATCCATCCGATGTAAGTATTAAAAACTATAATATGCAAAAGCATTTCTTTTTGACAATTTGAGTTCTCACAACCACTGTATCATTTATAAGGACAATTGGAATGAATTAGAAAGAGTAAACTGCATGATTGTTTTTATCGTCGGAAGTCACGTGCAAAGTCTATATTTATAAGGTGTGGTGCATACTAATAGGTCAAATCCTTGTGACCTTACAAGGCTACACCTATTTTTGAGGGAAAAAGTAGGTATACCTACTTTCTACCAAAATCGATTAAGCAGCGGTACTTGAGTGGTACCCATCCGGAAAGCGTTCCCGTTTAATAATAAATTACTCTGTAATCTTAATATTTCTGAATACTAATTGATGCTCTTACGGTGAGGAAGAACATCATGAGGAAACCTGCACATTCAGGTAACTGGATGTGTAACCATGGATCCAATACGGGTTAGGTTTACCTGCTAAAGTTGCGGAGTTCAGATGGGAGTAGCTTCGTGTAAAAACCTGACTGACCCAATCCAGGATCCATGGTCAAAGGCGTATCTCAGGCTCCTCTCCAGAGAGGTGAGGATACAACCGGGACTATAGCCAGGAGGAAGAAGAATCTTATTGCTTCTGACTGTAGTAAATCACACTTTTTTGAATTACAAGTTACTGGTGTGCCATATGGCTCCTGGCACTTTAGAATAGATCCCCTCCATCTTTCCATGGATATCAGACAGAGGGAATGACTAATAAAACCGTTAGTTTTTTTTAAATATATTATTCTGATTTCAATGCTTCCTAATAACTAAAAAAAATTTCTAATATTACTGCGGGCAATAGTTTTAATATAAGTACTTGAAATATACACTTACCAAAGAAATTATAAGGAAGACATTACAGAATGAATGCCAGTCCATTACTCCACTGGGTTCCTAATCACATGTTTTCAGAAAATGTTGAAAATGTTTTTAAAAAACATGTTGAAACTAAGCATTGATCGGTATACCTAGTAGTTTTATTGCAAAATAGTTTAACCAGAACTGCTATGGAGATGCGAAGCATTTTTCGGTGGATAAGAATTTATTTTATTAATTGGAAGGATGTTACTTGTAATTTTAGAAATAAAGTAGAGTTAACATAGACATTGCTCTTCTTTTTCCTGGCTTTTAGTCCCGGTTGCACTATGTTTTCAAAATTGGGTATAAGGTATCAATTGATTGATGTTAACATAACTGAAAGCCTTAAATATTTATATTAATATTTTTGTAAGTAAGTAGCCAGTTTTCTCAGTAAATGAATTATTTTATGTTAGGTATTCTTATGAGAATAAAGTTTTTCTAAACCTACACATAACGGATACTATATAGATTTTGCAGGCAGGCAATAAAAATGCACTGTAAGATCGCAACGCACCGTTCCCACGATTCGGCTCGTGAACCGGAATGTTAGTAGAGCCGTTTGCGCGCCCTTGCGGGGCAGACAGAGCCAACAGTCTTAAAAATACTGATAGGCCACGTTCAGATATTTAGTTTTAAGATAGAATTGAGATTCAAATAGTGACAGCCTTAGCCCATCGCCTAAAAGACTAATCCCAAGTTTATAAGCTTAACCCTTAGTCGCCTTTTACGACATCCATGATGAAGAGATGGAGTGGTCCTGTTCTTTTTCTATTGGTGCCGGGAACCACACGGATCTAATTTGAATGTAGTTTTAAATTTTGAACTTGATTATAAATTTTTATATTACCCTTTGACTACGATCTTACCTTCGTAGCATGGCACGCGCGACGCCGTTTTGAGCGCGCGAAAACTATCGCTTTTTTATTAAAACGTAGAACGGGACAGCGATAGTTTTCGGGCGGTAAAAATTGCGTCCCGCGTATCATGGTACGGTGGCTGTATAAGGTGATTAAGTCAAGTTTTTTACTCGAAGGGATTCCCGTCAGACCTCTTTGACCTTTCCAGGGGAACCTTACCCGTGTGGATCATGGTTAAAGCTGAACATGTCTTATTGTTTCTTTTTGATAAATGTAAAGTACCTGCTTGTGCCTGTTACTTATATAAAATCACACCTCCTTCCCTAAACGGTAAGCCACTGACTACTATACTATCCTTTTGCCACGACCCCTGCGTACTTCTTTCGCTTTATCCATGTTCATAACACTCTTCATGCAAGCGCGTCATTTTGTTGAGATTCTCAAAATTGCTCAATCCTGTTTTGAAAACACAAATTTAAGTCGTAATCGGTATTCATACAACGATTAAGATGACCGCCGCCGCACCCGTGTCTTGTCGCTTTCGAAAAGAAATGGCCCGATGACACAAACATTGGATTTAAACTTAGGTTTAAATTTAACTTGGTGTTTAGGTACCAGTTGTTCGCTGCGAATTAACATCTCGCGGTTACAAAATTCTAAATAATTTTGTTGGTCCACGAACTAAAAAATCGACTGTCGTTTTCGTAAAGGAGACGCCTATTGAAAGAAGACAAATAAAGACAAAAAACAATTAACCTAAGATTCTCAGTAACAGCAACTTAGAACAGTTAAAAGCACAAATTAAAATAAACTTGAATTTTTTTGTTTAGTTCATTACTTTATTTAATAAAGTAGGTACAATGGGATATTTATAAAATAAACCTTAAGTAAACATGGCTGAAAGGTATAAAGATACTTAGTCGCCTTTTACTACTACCATAGAAAATATATGGAGCGGTCCTTTTTTGAAGTGCCGGAAACCACACGGCGCGTGCAATTAACTAGTCGTTCGCCGCGAACTTTAACTTTGAGAATACTTTTCTGAATATCTTAAAAACAACTAGACCGTTTTTGATGCCTTCGTAGGTCAACAATATCGGTCAAGTACTTAAAAAAACTATAAACAGTAATAAAGGTTTTAAACTTCATCAAGATCGACGGTAAACCCTCACTCACTCGGTTAATTAAACAAATAGAAGCTTAACAAATTTGGGATTATTTTATGGTGAAGATGTAGCAACCTGTCACCATCTCTGAATTTTCCATCTATCATTGAAGCAATATTCTATTCAGTGATAGGTTCCCCCTGCAGTGAATTTTAAAATCTATACGGCAAGAAAAGCAGCACTAGCTTTTCTTCTGATCTCGTATAATTTTACTAAAATCAAACGTTTATATGAATGCAAACTGAATTAGTAAACACTATTTAAAATTTAAACCTAACCTTAACGTTCCAGTTAACTAACGTTGATGCAGTCGGGCCTATGTTCGCGGTCAAAGACCCAGATCTTCACCTTGCTCTTGCGAACGTGGTTGAGTTTGACAGTGAATAGTGATGCGCTTGTCAGTTTTATCGATACAGCTACAAATAAATTTAAAATTTTCATCGATATTGACTAACTGGTTTGATGATTAATAACATATATTATGATGATTAAATTGCGATGATAGACCTTATAGACTATTGTTTGTTTGTTTGTAAACTCTTTATTGCACATAAAAATAAATAAAACAAATTACAAAACAGTTATTGGATTTAGAAGAATATGTACAATGGCGGACTTATCCCCAATGGGATTTCTTCCAGTCAACCAAAATATAAAGGAAAATTATTATTTTTTTATTAGGACTATTATTATTTTAATAAACTAAATCTCTTTTGTAATTTGCCATCAAATTACTATTTTTATTATTTTCGACTATTTGATTGATAACTTGCTTATCATCAGTGTTTTTTTTAAATTTTAATGGTTACTTTTAAATAGATAAAAAAATAATATGACAGTAGTCCACTGCGAACATTAGATTCGTAGGATAAGCTATGACCATTCGCGCCATACCTAAGTAGAATACAGCGGCTAACATGTCGATCAAAATTGAAAGTGTCGACATCGATAATTTCACATCACTACTACAGTGCGAAAGAGAGACGTTCTCGCTATCTCGCCCACCTGGCCAGAGATAACTTAGTACGTTAACCATTACCTTTTACCGTGGTTGTGTTTGTTAGTTTCTGTATATGTGGTGACCTGTATATCGAACGTAAACATTGAAAATGTGTCAGTGATTTTGGCAAGAGGGATAAGATTGCAGTGTTTATAGGTTAGTTTTTCTTCTTTTTTTTAAGTTTTTTTTCTGTGGTTTTCGTTTATTTTAGAAGTGAACTTACCGAAGTTTTTGCAGATTTGTGAAAGCAAAAATTTAGATCGTGTTGCATGACTCGGATGCTGGTTATTTTATTTACTGCTTTATTAGATTAAGTGTTGCCTGGGTTTTACGCTATTGTAGTTATTTTCAAAAGTAATATTATGTTACTCCTGAACGCCTTCTTTATCTGTTTACTAAGTTTTAACAAATTAGTATCGGAGTTTATTGATTACTTATTAATAAAAATAGAAAGAAACAAAACCTTTTTTTATCATAATTTGTAGGTACGGATGGTAGATACTTATAGTAATTAATTCTGCTGTATGGAGAATGGATAAGTGGAGTATGTGAAAATGAAACCGCACGATTTTTATACTAATGGCAATTGCCCGCGTTTTTTTTTTAATCTTCGTGATTCTTGGGATCACGGCATTTAAATACGAAGCCAATGTCGGAAAAGGAATGCCTTAACGATCGTTCCCTGATATCAGAAACTTCCACTTCCTCTTGGAATTAATCCTAGTTACAAACTCAGATCCTCACGCATCATGCAGCGAAAAAATATTAATCCTTAATTTAATAAAAACGACACTAGAATATTGGTTTTAACATGATCCAACAAGAAGTTAACAAGATAAAGAATAATTTCGATAAAAATTAATGGTACGGAACCCTGCGTGTGCGAATCCCACTCGTACTTGCCCGTTTTTAAACCGTCCGATTTATCCTACTAATATTATAAATGCGAAAGTTTGTGAGTATGTTAGGATGTCAGTATGGATGTTTATTACTCTTTCACGCAAAAACTACTAAACCGATTACGATGAAATTTGGTACGTAGGTAGCTGAAGACCCAGATAACATATAGGCTACTTGCCCCGGAGTTCCCGCGGAATTGATACGGTTACCATGCGGACGAAGTCGCGGGCGGCCTCTAGTACGTGATATTAACGCATAACGCAACCATACTTTATGCATTTGTTTTTTACAATTACTTAATTAAGTTGTAATTAAATACTTCGGTAACAATTAAAATGTGAAATGAAATCTTAAATACAGTTTAAGTTATTAAAGTAATAAATAACCAATTCTAGTGAAAATAAACAATCGATTTCAAGTATTTAACTTTCTACATATATTAATTATATAGTTTGCGTCGTTATAAAATGTCACGCAACTAATATAATATGAAATAACTGAATGGAACACCGATTTACTTTTACTTTTTTCTACAAAATTGTAAATGAATCTTTTTATAAGCCATCCAGCTAATAATGGGCTTAAAATCTTAATGAGAGACAAATCTATAATTTGACCCTATATCTTTAATTTATTTATTGTTATTTTTGACTTATATTTTTAAAAACTCATTAATTATTATTGATTCGTTTAGTGACTAACAGACGTCGTACTTACTGACAAAATTTTTGAAATTTAAGCTTCATACTAAATCGAGAAACGGCTGTTTTGTATAAGGACGTTTTTCCGGATGTGATCACATTGGAACTTTATTCGACTTACGCGGTTGAGACCGTCAATACAATTATTTAGTTATATACATATACAATCACGTCCTTATACCTTACGAGGTAGATAGTGCGAATACCTACTCTCGCAAAGACGATTATTTATTAAGTTGGAGAGTCATGTCTTTCAGCGTAATTATGGTTTCATCTTTGAAGTAATGCTAGAAGTAGAGCCAGAGATTTACTTCATACTAGCTGTGCCCGCAACTTCGTCCGCGTGGAATAGTTATTTTGGGCATCATGGAAGCCCTCAAGGATGAATAATTTACCCGGTTTTTTTCACATTTTCCATTATTTCTTTGCTCCTTATAGTTGCAGCGTGATGTCATATAGCCTAAAGACTTCCTCGATAAATGGTCTATTCAACGAATCAAGAATTTTTCAATTCGAACAAGTAGTTCCTGAGATTAGCGCGTTCAAACAAACAAACTCTTCAGCTTTATAATATTAGTATAGATTAAAAAAAATAAAAAATAAAACTAAACAATACCTAGGCGTTTCTTGACCGCGTCCTTATTGACGTCATACGAAATCCGGCACCTACAGTGAAAGTGTGCTAAATACTGCGCCCTTCCGTAAACTACAGACAGACAGACAAACGGTCATCCTTACTTTCATATTAAATACTAGCTTTTGTACGGAACTTCACTCCCGTAATGTGTTTGAATTTAAAGATAACATAAAGAGATTTCTGTTATCTTTAAATTATTTTCCGTTGTATGCCCATATGTTATGTAATGTGCCGTGTGGTTCCCGGCACCAATAAAAAAAAGGACTACTCTTATCTACTATCTCTTTACCATGAATGCCGTAAAAGGCGACTAAGGGATAGGCTTATAAACATGGGATTCTTCTTTTAGGCGATGGGCTAGCAACCTGTCACTATATGAATCTCAATTCTATCTTAAAGCCAAATAGCTGAACGTGGTCTATCAGTCTTTACAATACTGTTGGCTCTGTCTACTACGCAATGGATATAGACGTGATTATATGTACCTATATATGTATGTACAAATAATATTATTACGTCGTAATCGTATAAACAGGATTTATTGAACTTCTAAATCTTTTTTGCAGTCAATAAAAAAATCAAGCGAAGTCACGGGCAACCTGTAGCTATAAAAGAAACGACAGTGTCGGAACTGGTTGCCATATTATCGTGCGACCGACTAATTTAAAACAGGTCTGCGGTCATGGCCTTACAAGGTTTTCTGAAGTGAAAATGTATGAATTCAAAATGGGCGATATTCATAGACGTATAATAAGTTTTTGGCAAGAAATTTTGTTTTGAATGATCTTCTGTTGTAGAAACACTAAAGTGCGCTTGCGACTTCACACGCGTGAATCGAAAAACTCCTGCTATTCCCGCGGGAATTTTGGCAAATCCGTCCTTAGTACACATTACGAGAAACCTACATGCCAAATATCAAATCTCACTCAGCGGTTAATATAGAGCGTTGATATGTCAGTATATCAGTGTCCTATTTAATATTAAACACTTTCACTCCTTAACTACTCAACCGATTTTGATGAAATATGGTACAGAGATAGTGTTGACCGTGAGGAAGAACAAGCCTTTTTATTGAGAAAAGTCGCGGGTAAAGTGAGTTTTTAGATAAAATCCGCGTTTACTAACCCCTCAGCTCCTCAGCATAGCACGCTCGCCGCCGTTTTCATCGCGCGAGAAACTATCGCTGTTCCGCTTTTCATTATGACGTGGGACGGGACAGCGATAGTTTTTTCGCGCTATATAAACGGCGCCGCGCGTTACGTGCCATGGCACGGGGCTGGTCCACTGACTAATGTTTCGTCTCGAGTTAACAAGGTCATCGCACTTTCAGTTTTACGGAGAAACTTGTATCTTTTTTGTTATTTGCATTTTAATCAGTACCTTTGTGATTTACTTGCTAGGCTCGTTATTTTGTGCTAACATGTTTTATTTCAAGATATGTTCTTCTTATGATGACTCTCCCATTGACAGTTCTTATTGCTAAACATTATTGTCATTCATATTATCTACGGGGTGGATAGTGTCAATGATCGCGAAAAGACTGGAATGTGACGTTCAGTCAGTACTGCTATGTCCAATCAATACTTTTTTATATTTACGAGATACATACATAAAATCACGCCTTTTTCACGGAGGGGTAGGCAGAGACTATCTTTCCACTTGCCACGATCTCTGCATACTTCCTTCGCTTCGTCCACTTTCATAACTCTCTTCATGCAAGCTAGGCGGTTTCGGGAGTGTAATAACTAATAATTGTTATATTTTATAGCAAAATATAACAATTCGATATTAATATATATCGAATTGTTCTTTATACATTTATTTTTGACTCGCTAGAATTTTTCTTTAACTATCAATCTTTCACTATTTTTCCACTGAGATACTTGTATTGGTCATATTTAACTTGATAATTTATAAAATTTTTCAAATCCTAAAAAAAGATCATTATCAGCAACATGCTTCGTCAAATGCCGACAGAAACTTATCAGCAACACGCTTCGTCAAAAAAGAGACAGGTATTATCTGCGACGGTTTTATAATAATACTCCCAATATACATGATTTATCCCGATAGAAAAATAAAAGATCCACTCTATCTCTTTCCCGTGGTCGTAAAAGACGAAAAAGGAATAGGCTTATAAACTTGGGATTCTTTTTTAGGCGATGGGCTACCTGTCACTATTTGGATCTCAATTCTATCACTAAGTCAAGTAGCTGAACGTGGCCGATCAGTCTTTTCAAGACTGTTGGCTCTGTCTACCCCACAAGGGATATAGACGTGACCATATGTATATGTACAAAATTTACGTATTGCAGTTTCATTGTTTGTAAAGATATTAAGTAACTTTCCAACGTAGCATTTTAAAAGAATTTGTAGGTTTATGTGTCGCTGTCGTCTCAGAAAGTTTGTAAACAAGTTAAACATATTCCATTCCACATTTTCCAATTTCCTCGTCGCGTGGAAAATCTGTGTGAATAGCTCACTTCTATTCAAATGTTGACATAGCTTAAACATTTTACACAAAATCTTATTAACATCTTTATGTTAGCTTTTAAGAGAAATAACTTTGTAGAACAATGTCTTGCTGTTTTCGATGTACACAGTGATAATGGTCTTGCCATTATATCTGAGGTCTCTCGTTCGTTCCCCGGTTATTTATATGAAAAATACTTATGTAGTAGAAACACACATTAAGAATATGTTGAGCAAAGGGGAACTTATAGCTAAGCAATCTCTTACAACCGACCTTTTGGATAGTGAAAGGTAAAACGTGTAATCCGGTGGGCAGCATACCTAACAGATATTAATGTATAACTAATAAACCAAACCTTACACAGACTACATATAATAAATAAAATACTACATAAAATGAATAAATAGAATAGAATTATCATAATTGGTTACAATCACTTATTGACGTCACATCACTTAAATCAAATTATAACTAGGTACTACCGCTTCCAAAGCGCGTGTGTAGAAAAAGCGACGGAACAAAGTGCAGCATTTTCACTGGACGTCAATTTACAAATATACATAGATCTCTTAAATCTACATAGTCATTATACATGCCTGTATATAATAGCTTGAAACAAATCTAAACTATTTCATTATAGTTAGTTTAATTACAGATAACGTAACTGTGTCGGAGCTTAAAGGTGGTTTTATGTACTAAGATAATCTAAAAATTGCTTCGAGAATAAGAAAAGTTTATCATTTACTTATACTAACTTATTTATCGACATATGTATATACAATACATAAATTCAACTTTCGAGTGTGCTCAATCTTTATAAATTATATAGCTATTAGTACATTTTTTTCTTACAAATAGACAAATAAAATACACACAAATTGATTGATGTTTCAATCAATTGATATAAAAGAAAAATAACGGACCACGACAAGTGACTTATTGGCTGACTTGTACTAAAAATAATCGATAGAACATATTAACCTATAGAATTCTCCCATGTCTTAGACATACTCTGTCTGCTCTCACCCATTATAAAGTTAATATTATAAATAACATCTTGGCGAGCCAATGAAAGTGAAATGTAAGAGGTCTTAAAACTTTAGAAGTGGCTATAAATAGATTGAGAGTGTAAGTACAGTAACCAATGCTTGCAGTTGATCGAGGTTGCCGTGTAGTGATGGTTAAAAACATACGCATCACGTCTTTAACAATTACGGAGTAGATAGGACCAATATTCTAGGAATGACTGGAAGACCACGTTCAGTATGGCTTAATGATGGAATTGAGATTTAAAAAGTAAAAGATTAGGTACTAGACCATCGCTTATGAGCCTCTCCCTTGACTGACTTTTACAATTGTGGAAAATATAGAAAAAAATACTTACCCAATTTGATTTATGGTGTTCTTTTTATATTCCACTTTTTTTTTTTAAATTTCAACCAATCAATTGTTTTTTACCCAATAGTACTTGAACACTATTATTTCGATGTGGGTCAAGATAGATTATATCTCACTTCATCAAACATCAACTTATTGCATGACTTTTATTTATTTCCTATCGAAACTTTCTCTGATCAACTGGTATATTTAAATGTATATTATGGGATTTCTCCTGCATTCAATCATCATTATACGAATACATGAAAATGTATCTGGAATTAGGTATATATAAAAAACATACATACATACATATGGTCACGTCTATATCCCTTGCGGGGTAGACAGAGCCAACAGTCTTGAAAAGACCGAATGGCCACGTTCAGCTATTTGGCTTAATGATAGAATTGAGATTCATATAGTGACAGGTTGCTAGCCCATCGCCTAAAAAAGAATCCCAAGTTTGTAAGCCTAACCCTAATTCGCCTTTTACGACATCCATTGGAAAGAAATGGAGGGTTAGTAGTCGATTGGCACGAAAATTATTCGCACGATCGTGCGAATCGTCCCCTTTCAATAAAAATATTGTTTTAGTAGGCGATTCGCACGGATGTATTTAAATTTCGTGCGAATCGACCCCTTCAAGAATTAGTAGTATGCGATTCGCACACACCTATTTTTTATCGAAAAGTACAGTCATGTACAATATACTAGAATATTAATATTAAAATGAAATAATTCTCTATTGGCATCGCAGTCAGGCACAAAATACTAGTTAAGAGGTAATATTTAATAAATTGATATATTAGAGTTTTAAAAAAAGGCAGTTTAAAATGGCATGTATTTTAAGTAAACCGCATCAGAATAAAAAAAAAACTTTTAAGTGATCCTATAATTGCGAAATTTTTGTAGTTAAGACAAATTTAATTTTACCTATAAAAATGCAATACCAAATATTTAATTATAAATTGTACTAACTGTGATTTTAATTGTAATCTTGGTTATAATTATGGTTTTAAGTTATTTTAACTGTGAATTATGTAAAATCACTTTCTGATAGATACAAAGTAAAATATAATACCTTGATTTCCTTAAAAATCGTTTGTGTACTGTATTAAAAGAAAGCATTTTGTACGTGACTGTACTTTTTCTTGAAACTTTTCGATAAAAAATAGGTGTGTGCGAATCGCATACTACTAATTCTTGAAGGGGTCGATTCGCACGAAATTTAAATACATCCGTGCGAATCGCCTACTAAAAAAATATTTTTATTGAAAGGGGACGATTCGCACGATCGTGCGAATAATTTTCGTGCCAATCGACTACTAACCCGAAATGGAGTGGTCCTATTCTTTTTTGTATTGGTGCCGGGAACCACACGGCAAAAACAACAAAAACGTAACATTTCTCTCTTTCGTTATTATTAAATTAATTTTTCAACAAAAATCTTTTTAATATACTTAGTTTATTCGTATTTTGAGATGGAAAATAGTTTGAATAAGCCCTTAAGTAAGTTTCCATGTGATTTATTTATTTGTACAAAATTGTCAAGAGTAGATAATTCACATACAGTTCCGAAAGAAGCCACGACATTATTATTCTGTAAACCCAATGTATTTCCTCAACAGTAAAACGAATTACCCACACAAATTATCAAATCGGTAAAAGTTCTAATGTTATTAATTTAAAAATTTTCACTTGTCACTTTCGCAAGCAGGTTTTATTTTACTTCCAAACGTTGATCGACAAGATATTCCCGGATTAATGTCAGTTTTTTTTAAGAATTTCAAGTCGCGAAACTGGTCCTCATTATTCGTAGGTATGCTCATTACAAATACTAATGATTTCTGAGCGCACGTGTGTGATCGCATAATGTGTTAATAACTGCTTTCTAGGTGAAAGTATATTTACAGAGTTGTTTCCTATCGGCGCGGACATTCATATACTGTGAATTTGTATTTACTTCATTCGGTTTTTTTGTGTTATGCTTATAGATTGTGATGGTGCCGTGTGGTTCCCGGCACGAATACAAAAAAGAAATAGGACCACTCCATCTCGTTCCTATGGATGTCATAAAAGACAACTAAGGGATAGGCTTACAAACTTGGGATTCTTTTTTTAGGCGATGGGCTAGCAACCTGTCACTATTTTAATCTCAATTCTATCATTGAGCCAAATAGCTGGACGTGGTCTATCAGTCTTTTCAAGACTGTTGGCTCTGTCTACCCCACAAGGGATATAGACGTGACTATATGTTTGTATGTTCGCTTATAGATTCACATGTTCAAATCTAACTCTTTCTATGTACTTATATGTACATTAGTTTGAGTGCTAACCAATACTCTTATGGATTTATGGAAAATTAAAAAGACGTTCAAAAATTATGTCGTCGGTAACAGTTACTTACAGGCTCATTTCAATCTAAAAAAAACGTATAATACATAAAGAATTTAAAAACTCCTCATTTAAAAAAAATCTGTTAATAATAATCCAATTATGTATAAGTTTGTTACAAATGATGTTTCCGAAAAAATTGAACTGTCGCGGTGACGTCAACCTTTCGCTTTCCTTAATTTTATAAACTCAAATTCATTGGTCCATATCATTTCACTTGCCATTTTGAAATCAAAAGTTAATCGCATTTGCCAGTGTTACTGCCGAAGATATATTGTGAATGGAGGTGGCGTTAATGACAAAGTGTGTAGGAATGTTATCGATAGGTAAGTATAAGGTTTAAATGTGAAAGTTGCCCAATCATTGTGATGAATATACATTTTATTTCTATATTTTTGGCAAGGCTGGCGTTTTGATGATCTGGTAATAAAAAAAATTATGGCACATTTAAAACATCACTTAATAATTGTCATACCTTTTGGTTGCCGTCGAATAGATTACTTAAAACTAAGTTTACTGCCGCTTCCAAAGCGTCAGTGCAGAAAAAGCGGTAATAAAATTCTAAAACATCTGTGTCAGTTCCTTCTTTTTGTCACAGATTGTTTAAGTCAATCAAAGGATATAAACTAGGGAGTCTTTTAGGCAATAAGTTTGTCACTTCTCACTATCTTTGAAATTTGACTTCTATCAGAATACATATAAGAGAAACGTGTAAAAAAAGGTGATACAGTCTGATTTATTGACTCACATATATTAATGCACATCTCAAATTAACCTCTGAAAGAAGAGATATTCCATGCAGGTCGTATAACCATCGTAGAACCATGCTTAAACTCCCAAATCATCGTACGGCCTTTTTCTCTAACTCCTCTTTCCATACTGTTAGATTGTAGAACTCATTGCCTACCGTGACTCTAAATCACTGTTCCAATTTAAAAAAAAATATTTCTCCCAGCTTTGCTAATTTGGTATCTATTGTATATATTTTAAGAAAATTTATTATTTAGTATTTACATATGTATTTTGTAATATTTTATATAATGCATTTCTTTAAGTAGTTGTGTGAGTGGAGTGAGTTCACGCCTGTCGCCCTTTCCATCATGTCTTCTATCTCGGGTCCGCTGTCAGAGATTTCTTTCGAAATAAGCAGAATCTATGTTATTTTTTTTTCTTGTGTTTTAATTCTCAATGTTTCCTGTGTAAATAAGAGACATTAGCTGACAAGATTTTATTCCGTTTTACGCGGTCGGAACCACAGGCCTTCTCTTACGATACACTTTATATTAGTAGGTACTAAAACATTAATGAAAATGTAAAGAAATCTTGCACTTTCCATTATAATTGGTGTCGGTGGCAGCTCGTGGTCAAATTGAAAGCAATGCGAATTGCTTAGTCTCCCCCTTAAACAGAGAATAGTAATAAATGTACTGAAACTACTATTCTTTTGAAACTAATAATGCTTTATTAAATTAAGATCTAAAAATAAAAAAAGATTCATTTTAATGGCGGCAGACTAAAGAACTTGCAACATTTCTTCACGGCATTTAAGCACATTACCATAAATATTTGGTTTTCATATTGTACTAATTGTAAATTCTGGGCTACACCACAATTCTTCTCGTGGGGAAGGAAGTTCTTATCTATAGCTTCACCGTTTTTGGTTTTGCGTATTAATTAGTATTATAAAGATGCTAAAATTTAACTTAGATCTTAAACTTATATTTCTCATCTTGCGTGTAGATGCAGCAAAAGACGTATGCAAGGGTTGTAGCAGGTGAAAAGAGTATCTGCCTATCCCTACTGGATAGTGGCGTGACTATAATGTATGTTCCTTAAAAAGTCTTCTTAATCAAACACTCTTGTCAGAGTGGTCGTGGTTGTGCAGACGAGGTACACGGAGAGGTGTTCGGCGGGTCGTATTCTTTCCCGAGGATTGTTCTCTCAGTGATGTGCTCCCATTTCTGCCCGTTACTGACGATGCGAGTACACTGGATCATGGTAAACTCAGTAGCTTTTTTGATCAGGTCAGTCCAGCGAGTTGGTGATGGGCCTTAAAAAGTAATAGAGACTTAGTCTTGTCAGGTTACGTAACAAACGTTGACAAAAATATAAACAACATTAACATTGTTAATTGCAAAAATTGATCAGGTCAGTCTAGCGGGTTGGTGATGGGCCGCGTGTTCTCTTGCATCCCACCTGGCTCTGTATGTACCTGTAAAAGTAATAGAGACCTAGTCTTGTCAGGTTATGTAACAAACGTTGACAAAAATATAAACAACATTAACATTGTTAATTGCAAAAATTGATCAGGTCAGTCTAGCGGGTTGGTGATGGGCCGCGTGTTCTCTTGCATCCCACCTGGCTCTGTATGTACCTGTAAAAGTAATAGAGACCTAGTCTTGTCAGGTTATGTAACAAACGTTGACAAAAATATAAACAACATTAACATTGTTAATTGCAAAAATTGATCAGGTCAGTCTAGCGGGTTGGTGATGGGCCGCGTGTTCTCTTGCATCCCACCTGGCTCTGTATGTACCTGTAAAAGTAATAGAGACCTAGTCTTGTCAGGTTATGTAATAAACGTTGACAAAAATATAAACAACATTAACATTGTTAATTGCAAAAAGTGTTACAGTTAAATTGCTCTTTAAATTACGTAACATGTAAGGTTATGATCATGACCAAGGTAAAACCAAGGTCAATTTGATTTTATACAGGGTTATTGAACCCTTTCAAAGCTTCCTATGCTGGTCGCTGGTCTGGTAGCTATGAAGACAGAGTGTAACAGTTGTTTCTTTACCAGCGCATATTGTAAAAGTCGATTAAGGAAAATGCTTACAAACTTTAAATATTTCAAATCTTTTTATTTAACAGATTACAATTATTACAGTTATATCCTATTTTAACTTTTTTTGACGTTAGTCCCAGATAAAAATGATGCAATAAAGTGTAGTTTATTCCGCTTTTTAAGTGGTAGCCTATCTTTGATTATAAATTGTTCATGAAGTTTAATTTTGTGTGATACTCTGTTATCTATTTTGAAACTGAAGAGGAGTCTAGGATTTCAGGTCAGGATTTAATACGAAGCGATCTCCATAACTTTTGCAAAGGGATCTTACCCATATTTGGACAAGGTCACACATCTATCAGCCTGAATGTGCAGGTTTATTTTTCAATTTCTTTTGTTATATCATTTTTATTCATGTTGTTACATCATCATATCAGTCATCATGATTGTTTTTGATGATTGCATGTACCTACGTACATGATGTATTAGTGTATTTTGAATTGTAATTCAAAAGATGAAATTGCAATCAGTGCTTTGATGAAGGGGAACTAAAAAGGTGTGTGAGAGAATGTGACAAAATCAGTGAAAGTTTGGAAACCGGTAGGTACCCGAACTTGTATTCAGAGCGGCTTTGCCATAATATGAACCTAGATACATACAAATATTTGGTAACTGTGTAATTTGTTTGAGATACATACAACGTTTTCATTCCTACACGGATAATTAATTTTATTATTATGTAAAAATTTTGGCCCCATGAGATAAGTGCCGTGAAAGGTTTAAGAAATACCTAGTGGAAGACCGAAAAAGAGATGGATGGACGGCGTAAAGGATAGTATGAGGAGAAAGGAGTAACCAGTGAGATGGCTATCGACAGAAGTAATTGGAAAAAACTAACATACTGTGCCGACCCCGCGTAGAAAGTGGGAAAAGGTAACGACGAAAAAAGAAGAGATTAGTGCCGTGAGGTTCCTGACACCAATAGAAAAAAAGAATAGGACCACTTCATTTCCCATGGATGCCGTGAAAGGCTACTAAGGGATAGGCTTATGGGCTTGGGCTTCTTTTTTTAGGCGACGGGTTAGAAACTTGTCACTATATGAATCTCAATTCTATTATAAAGTCAAACAGCTGAACGTGGCCTATCAGACTTTCAAGACTGTTAGCTCTGACTACCCGTAAGGGCTGTAGACGTGATTATATGTATGTACGTATGAGTAAAAAACTAAAGATGTAGAAAATGCCCTTCTAAATATGACAATTTTAAGAAAAGTGTGGTAAATAAGTGTGTCGGTCGCACCGGTTGGAAGCTTAACCTGCTTTGATGTAATTTCCTGTCCTGGATGAACGAAGAAATTCATTCTACATTCAGTAAAAGAATCATGCTTGTACTAGTAGGCTAGTTATTGCTAAGGACAGAAGTAACGGTTTTTTTTTGTCCAAAAAATTTGCCGCAGACATTTCGAAAATAGGATTATTTCAATAAAATTTGAGACCAAAAATGATAGCAGACCCTTTCTTGTTACATCGAAGATTACGATCGAAGATACCTACACACAAATTAATCTTGTTTATTTATCTAAATAAATATTTATTACAAAATATAGTATCGTTGAGTTAGTTTCTCGTAACACAAGTCTTGTACTTACTTCGAGCTTACTCAATCTGTGTTATTTATCCAATACCTATATATTTATTTATTCGGTTTTTGATTTACTTATTTATTTATATCCCTTACGGGGTAGACAGAGCCAACAGTCTTGAAAAGACTGAAAGAATTAATATCGAGCCTCAACATCAACTTAACAAAATTTATCAATAGTCAAGTCTCAAACCCTTGATAATTTTTATTTATTAAAACCTTTTGCATAATTGAATTTCCATTTGTAGTGTCATCCCAATTGATAATTTTCTTCATATAATGCCAAGTAAACCAGTGCAACACTTACATATGTGAGAAAAGTAACAAACGTTTCCGCTAAAATTGTAACGCATGATTCTCATTATTCCGTTAGTTTGCTACACGATTTATGCATTCATCATAAATAGATTACATATTGTTTTTAATTCCCGATCAATAAAAATAACGTTTTAATTCCTAAAAAAATAAACTCTCCGCTTCACGTTGGCAAAATATCAGGTTAAGAGTACCCGAAACCGACGAGCTTGCATGAAGAGAGTTATGAATGTGGAATAAGCGAAAAAAGTATGCAGGGATCGTTGCAACTGGAAATAATGTAGCCTCCGCCTATTACATTTTGTTGTATATTAGCTTTAATTTACTTCTTTGAGGTTAAAAAAACGTAAGCTTTTGCTAAGTTTTTTGACTTATAAAATATTAATGATTTCAATAGATTAGAACTCTTAAGAGCCCTCACCATATTAATGCCATATCAACGTATTACTTGCCAACGACAAGGCTCCATATTTGTAGAAATAAACTGGTCAAGCTCGATTCTCGACTGTTCTCAATAGACCTTTCATTAATTAAATTAGTTCATGATGTTTGCTCAATATCAACCATTTTTTTTGTTGTCTAAGAGAAATATTTTTACGGTCGACCGGGGAAGAGTGTGGGACTCCGGGCATCTAGAGTGTGCCAGTCTACCCACTAAAATCCTCCGGTGCACAAAACTCAAGAGACACGTTCTGCTGACGAGAGTGGTAACAGATACAATGACAAGTCGCTAGCCCATCACTTTATTGAAAGAATTGCAAAAGTTTCCCATTGACTATATTTACCAATTTGCATAGGAGGACAAGAAGCTACATACATTTGTTTTTCACTACCACGCCAGAATTGTACAGAATTTATCTTCTACGTTTCTTTCCACCATTTTCTCATATCTTTCCACTGCTTTTTCGGAAAGGCAAAGGAAGTTAATGTCTCTAAAAAAATACATTTCACTACACATGATACACATGATACACATGTGTACTCTTAATAATAATAAGTCTTCGTAATCTTAACACCCAAATTAGTAAGCATAGCATGAGAGAAAATGCTACTCAATATCGCAATACTATCACGCTAGGCTTTAGGAATGCACCGTTGCTTTCTTTATTCGCTACGCTCAATGAGGCAGGTAAGTTAAAAATCAGATGATGAATGTTTAAACGTAATCATTCTTCTTGTTACGTTGATAATAACCTAAAATTTTTTATACGGACTGCAAGAAACTTTTAAACTCTTGTAATTGTATTATCCTATCTATTGTGTGGTTCCTGGTAGGTACTTTTGAACGAGACCACTCCATTTTTTTCCATTGATGTCGTAAAACGCGGCAAAGTGACTAGGTTCATTCATCTAGTGTAGCTTTTACGATGATCCAATAAGAGTTAAGTTTAGGACTTATGTAAGTCTAGGACGTGGTCTTTATTCTTGTCTATCTCTCTTCCCCTTATTATTATATTCTGATATAGTTTCCATGGAAAGTCCTGATGGGACATTTACCTTATGTTTTTTAATGGTAACCTGTTATCAGGATCACGGAAAAACAATATTAAACCTGGATCTAAATCTTAAAAGAAAACTACTATTACGGAAGCCTACGATTACATTGCAAGTAGCTTGATACACATTAGGCTTGTTTTGAAATTTAATCTGGTCAGGAACCTCGATCCTAATAAATCAGAAGTGAAACCTACCAGGTCTATAAGTTGTGTACATTCTCTTGAAATTACAATTATTTCCGTCTACCTGTCTAGTTATCTTATAAAATTTCTCTTTCCGTTTCAGATGAGCTACTGATCTGAAGACCTCTAAGATTACTATTTCCGGAGAAGAGATGACACAAACAATACACATGTGACTTTCGAAAATTAATATTTATGACCCGAAAATAATGGATTTAATACACCGGGTGAACAATAGTGACATACCCAATGCCCTTTGTGTGCTTTGAAAAGTTATTTAAACGAAAACATTCGAAGAATCCAAACAGTGATGCTCTGACAATGGCTAGAAAAGATAGTCCCGATATAAAAGTTTTAAGAATAACAAACAGACTGAAAAAAATAGAAAATATAAGTAAATTAGCTGTAATTTTACTTTTAGTAGCAAATATAAAATTTATTGAATGTAGTCAAAATTCATCTAGTGTTAACAATGATATAGCCAAAAGAGTCAAACTATTAAATGCTGTTACTGGAAGGTTTTTTGGGAATATTTATGAGAATGGAACGTTTAGGACTGGGAATTCCTTATGGGATGATATATTAAACAAGTGTACAGTGAATCCGTCAGTGAGCTGTTTGCAAAAGAACTTCTATTCTTTCTTGGACGACAAACTGAATTACAATGGTGATGTGAAATTCGGGAATGTTTGTTTTGAGAAAAATGCTGTTGATATCAATAAGTACACTAAAGAAGCCAACATAATCTACCTCACGGGAAGTAAGAGGAATCAAGTAAACGAGGACCGAGCATTTGATGAAGAAAATGAAATAAAGGATGATGAAGAACCAGGTAAGATTTTTAACAAAATCACAATAAAACGCCGAAAGGGTTTTAATAAAGAAATTCAATTTAAAGGTTCAATTAAAATGTGTACAGACCTTAATCTAGCACCTACGTTTACGCAACAATTGGATATAAATTAATAAATATATATTAATTAATATTAATATATATCAATAAATTACAATTATGAAATAAAATAAAATTATGAATTAAAATTATATCTGTTTTGAGGCACAAGAACTGAAAGATCTTCTTGATAACGATTCGTCGTTAAGTTTGAACTTTGACGGAATTTGGCAAATGTGCATAAGGTGTCATTACTTAATGCACATTCACCTATATATATATTAGGAAGTCTTCCAGCAAGAAATAATACTTTGCTTTACATCTCCAGACTGCTTTAATCAGATAGAAACTGAAAATACTCATTAATTTACATTATAGTTCCGTCATAAAATTATTAACCGTGATGGAATAACGATTAAGATTCAAGAGTTATTATTTACTTATCTCTGATTCTCCACGAGTAAGAAGACTGTAACTAACCTGATAGGCTTTATTTATTTATTTATGTAAACTAAATTATATACAGAAGCATTTTATAACAAAGGTGCTACTTATTTCAATAGAAATCTCTTCCAGTAGACCCATGAGAGAAGAGATGAATATTGGATGATGAAAGATGAGATTTTCTTTATGATTAAGATAACTTCATCTACTTCAAGCATGTAATTTTCTTTCAGTAAGTTCAATAGAAAAATCTAAGTAAACAATAGAGGTAGGTTTTAATATAGGCCATTCAGCTAGGTACTTACCGTGCTCGTCACGGTGAAACGAATTTGCATTTCAAACAATAGTCAATAAGGCATACATCCTATTCTGCATTCTTGTCACATAACTCACTTTAGAAAATGGGAGACGGGACCTAAATCACTCACGAGTCAAGTTTCACCACTTTCTTGGACAAATGCTAATTAACTGATGCTTTTCTGGTCTTTGTCTTTTTTAATTATTTTTGTTGATGGACGTCATTGTGCTAAAGTGCAAATGCATGCAGAAAGTATTTAGTACATCAGGGTATGCCAACAATAGAATAGATATTTTCAAAATTTTAACTCTTGACTTAAGAGTCTAATTATATCTACTACCGCTTCCAAAGCGCATGTGTAAAAGAAATCGTGGACGAGGGCACATTGTCTACATGCTTGAGGCTAGATCATGTTGAACCTAAATCGACAAGCTTACATTATAATCATAATCATTTATTCCTTAAAATAAATACGATAAGTTCATTTAATATGTGAATGAAGAATAGAATCGTTTTATCACTTATTAACATCACTTAACTTAAATCTAATGATATCTACTACCACTTCCAAGGCGCATGTGTACAAGAAGCGGCGGAACAAACTACACGGCAGCATTTTCACCGGACGTCAATTTACAAATATAGATCTATTAAATCTATATTAAAAACATGAATGAAAAATAATATATTGCAATGCGAAAGTTCAAAATCACCTATCATTAAAGTACTTGTTAGTAACTTAGTAAGACGAACCGGAATCGATCTAGTGACCTTGTGAAATTCACACTTACTTGCTATCACTTCACTTTCAATTCAACTTTCGTTTAAACATACTGACGTGCTAACACACAAACAGACATACAAAATCCAAACATTGGAATTCATTTGTAGAAAGCCAAAAAGACCGAAAATCGAAACGAGATTTTATGATCATTTCATTAGAAAACGTCTTATTTTGCGTCGTTTCATGCATAACAATGAACTTTATTACGTGTTCTTAAATGTTAAATTGGATTGCGTCATTTTGTATATGATTGTGTCACCAGCATTTTGATCATGCTGAACAGTATAAATATATATATGTATCACATATATATGTCACCTTCGCCTTATATTATATACTAGCTCTGCCCATGACTTCGTCCGCGTGGATTAGTTATTTTGGCCATCATTGAAGCCCTCAGGGATGAATAATTTTCCCCGTTTTTTTCACATTTTCCATTGCTTCTTAGCTCCTAAAAGTTGCAGCATAATATTATATAGCCTTAAGCCTTCCTCGATAAATGGTCTTTTCAACACAAAAATAACTTTTCAATTCGAACGAGTAGTTCCTGAGATTACCGCGTTCAAACAAATAAACTCTTCAGCTTTATAATAATAGTAAAGATGTATATAAATGCGAAGATGGCTGACATTTTCAAATTAAAAATATATACCCAATTTATTAGGCCCTTTTTCCTTACGGCGTAGAGCAACAAATCTCCAAAAGTCTGAAAGGCCACGGTCAGCTGATCTACCAGTATTCACTAAATTTACTATGGATCATAGAGTATGCAACGCAGTTAAAAAGATCCTTTCCGCAGAAGACTCTTTTAACAGCTGACTAGGTTAACGACCCGTGACATTCTATAGCACAGAGCAAAAGGCCGTATCGAAGTGGGCGCGACGATCGTCAGTGCTCTGTGGTAGGCTGTCACATAAACCGCAAGGGCTAAATGGCATAAAACCACGAAACATATTTTTAACAATATGAAATGGTAGTTGGTTGGTGAACTCAAATGTGCATTCACTATAACCCCTTTCCACGACCTAGGTTAACCAATTAAAGTTTGATATTTTTACGAGAGTAAATGTAGGGTTTTGTACAGTCAACAACGTAAATTAAGTGTTATTTATTAGTACTTTGTAGGTTCTCTTTAGAATAATATTCCACGTATGTAGGCTGAACTGAGATATATTATTTTATAATTGCGATGCCCAACAAGGTTCATATTGTACCTATTTATAAGCAGTAACTGTAATTCAACTGATGTAGGTACCTACTTTATGATATGCAATAAAGAATTTGAAATTAAGACATTAATCTCTTATAATCGTAATATCTATTACTTCCTGACTCTATACAAGTTTTATTTAATGTACTTACTAATCTGTTAGAGAAAAATTACTTAATTTTGAGGGTTTTGGTACAAGTTGATTCTGACGTTATCCACTGAAATGAGATGTAGTCGGCTGGTCTTATTTCGAAGTGCCGAGAAACACATGACAGAAAAATACAACTACCAATTAAAAACCATAAGGTATTATCCCTTATGGAATAGACAGATAGAATAGAGATAGTGACAGGTGACTGGATGGGCTCATCTTAAATAAAGAATCTTAAGCTTAGAAACCATTCCCTATTTTTTTTTTAAATTCCCTTAATTTACATTTGGATACGCGTGCAAAACGGTCACAAAACAATTTACTTATTAATTATTGCGCGGATGTGCGTGGACGTAAATTTATTCACGATTTAAAAATGCAGCTTCATAGCGCATGCGACCAAAATGCAAAGATTACGGTAAATTACTAGGCGACATGCAATGGACATAAATCGATGATATGAAATTGCATTCGTGCATTTAATTGGCCGAAGCTTCAGTGAACCTAGGTTAGGAAAAAAAATAGTTAACGCTATTACAAATGTAGAAAAAAAATGTGTCGTGTGGTTCCCGGCACCAATACAAAAAAGAATAGGTCCACTCCATCTCTTTCCCATGGATGTCGTAAAAGGCGACTAAGGGATAGGCTTACAAACTTGGGATTCTTTTTTAGGCGATGGGCTAGCAACCTGTCACTATTAGAATCTCAATTCTATCATTAAGCCAAATAGCTGAACGTGTCATTCAGTCTTTTCAAGCCTGTCTGTCTACCTTTCAAGGGATATAGACATGACCATATTTATGTATGTATGTATAGAAAAAAAACACCCACATGGAAACACCCACATGTCGTTCAAACGCCCTGCGCCATCTTACGAATGTTTGAACAGGTCACGTGTCCTGACGGGATTTTAACATTTTTTACCCATCATTACAAAATTCACAACGCCACCAAAAAAGTGTTCACATGAAAAACTATCTACACTTTTGTTAATTTCAAGTTTAATACTTTCAAGTTAGTACTGAAAGTTAACAGTGAAGATCAATACAAATAAAATTGGAACGTGGAACCAAAGAAGAACAATACGTAGGAAATGTGGTTGAAAGTCACAATTACATAAGAAAACAGCGCTTTTACCGGGGAAATTCTAGGTCTTTAGTCGTTTTTTTACGAACATTACGAGTAACTTCACTTGTATTGAGTATGGAAAATGAATCATTAGACTGTCTCTCATCATTACGTGTTCCTGTATGGAGTGATATTGATAACGATATCACTAATTTAAGGGGTTTGATTGTTTTGGTACAAAGAGTGTAAATAGAAACGTCAGAATGTGAGAACCTGGATGAACTTCATCATGATCCCAAGTCTATTTGTTTTTATATCTATAGAATTTGAGCCACCGTGAATTTTATGATCCTTGATTTGGAAAGTCAGGTTTTCATATGAAGTCTGATGTCTGCAACTTTTTCAGGATCATGGTAAATGCAGCGCTTGATGAATTGTGTCTGTTCATTTAGTCACCTTTTACGACATCCATGTGAAGGAAATTAAGTGGTCCTATTCTATAGTGCCGGGAACCACACGGACAACACCAATACCTAACCTTGTCAACATTTTGTTTCACAGAATCACCACTGGAAGAAGTGACGGATTCGTTATACGATAAAGGCTTGAAATTTTTGGTGACTCACGACATGAAAATGAGACTGCCTGAATTTCTATTTGACGGGGCCATTTTGAAAATATCTCCAAGGGCTCTGACGAAAACTGGTGCTTTAGTCCACATCGACTTGGAACCTAGGGAGCAGAAAGAAGAAGGGAGATTGTTTTTTCACAAAATCAGTAAGTTACAGCTTTTTTTCTCTAACTTATATTATACGGTTATATATATATAAAACGCTTTTGATAATCTATAAGATAGTTTATAGCACCAACAAGAAAAACAAGATAAAAAACAAAAAAGAACAATTATAAGCAGTTCAAAAGGAGGCTGTTTGTATGTATGGCTAAAATGTATAAAGAACAGTGTAGGCGAGATTTTTTTTATTTTTTTTTTATTTTTGCAATCTATATTTTTCAGAAAAAATGCTGAAACGCAAACTAGTCACGGCCGCGATAGGCATTATACTCGTTGTGAAACTGATCGCCCTAAAACTAGTTTTCGTTCTTCCGATAATTTTCGGCGTCACGACGGCGAAGAAGATGTTCCTGAAATTCCTTCTGTTCCTGTTCCCGGCTTTGAGTCATATCTTCAAACTGTGCTCGTGGTACCACAACAACTATCACACGACGAAGTATCACCATCACCATCACTTGATCACACATCATCATAAGGTATTTTTGAGCTTTTGTTAAGATGTCAATCAGATTCTATCTCTACCTAGTTCTATTCTATTCTTTTAAAGAAAATTGACCCTGTCTACCACGTAAGGGATAAATATGTGATAATATATATGTCTCATAATACTTAAAAGATTTTGGACTTAGGCGAAATCTAGTTCTTCCTCACAACATATTTATTAGGTTTTTTTTAATGATTTGTTATCCTTATGGTCTAGCCATCACACCATGGGTACACATACCCTGCTTCGTCATCAGTGGTCGTCAAACCTCACGCGGCGGGTCCTCCCTCCACCTCCGACTTCTATCCTCAAGAGTGGGAACTCTCGGGGCCTGGTCTTGGCAGTGAGTAAGTATAGCTTTTACTATATGTATCATATCATCTTATCATTATCATCATAAAAACGTGGCCTCTTCTGTCTTTGTGGTCTTTTCAAGACTTTTGGCTCTGTCTACAACTAAAGGGATATAGACGTGATTATATGTATGTATGTCATCATAGAAAAATTTTTTGTTGACCAATGGTTGTATTGAAAACAACCTCGCACTAATCTTGTTATCTGCATACTGCTAATAAAAATGTAAAAAAAAATTAGAACATGATAAGAGGATTGCGAAAAGTGCCGTGTGGTTTCCGGCACCATAAGAAAAAAGAATAGGACCACTCCATTTCTTTCCCATTGGTGTCGTAAAAGGCGACTAAGGGATAGGCTTATAAACTTGGGATTCTTATTTTAGGCAACAGGCTGGCAACCTGTCACTATTTGAATTTCAATTCTATCATTAAGCTAAATAGCTGAACGTGGCCTATGAGTCTTTTTAAGACTGTTGGCTCTGTCTACCTCGCAAGGGATATAGACGTGTATATCTCTCGAAAAGACCGATCGGCCACGTTCAGCTGTTTGCATTAATGACAGAATTGAGATTCAAACAGTGACAGGTTGATAGCCCGTTGCCTGTAAAATAATTTGTGCGAATTATATTTTCAGGTATATAGCATCTGATATACATCGCAACGCTATAGCCAGCTTCAAGCCTCACGTGAATGATATGAACGACATAAATTCTTGGGGTCTTGGCATGCCTCCAGGTAAGCCTTTAGGCACCATGTATTTTCAGTAAGACTCTCTCATCTAGCTGGAAAATTTGCACTGTGTGATTACCGGCACTTAAGAAACGATAACGTATATAACGTAAACGTGATGATATGTATACATACATATAATTTGCGGGGTAGACACAGCCAACAGCTGTATGGCTACATTGACATTAAAATAGTGACAGGTTGCTAGCTCATCGCCTACAATTAATAGGAATACCAAGTTAATTAGGCTATCCCTTTGTCGCCTTTTACAAGATCAGGTTATGGAGTGGTCCTACTCTTAAGTGCCGGGGACCACACAGCTATGATATGTGTAATATATACTTCCCATTAGCCTTAAAGTTCATAAGTAAAGTCGATATAAACAAGCACCACTGCTAAGAGGTCTCAGTATGGTTTATTTTTCAAGGACCTTCAATGAATGTCGGAGAGTACGCAGCAGGTAACAATGTCGTCCCAACTGTGGTATCTCCTTCAGGACAAAGAGTGACCTCACACCTCGGAGGAAGGTAAACATGAATTTTGACAACCATAGATGACTTTTAAGCGTCTGTCGAGATTTTCATGGGTCCCAGACAAATTGCAGACACGTTTTTCATAATTGCCATACGTTTAAAAGAAAAAAAATATTCATCATACATACATACATACAATAAATCACGCCTCTTTCCCGGAGGGTTAGGCAGAGACTACCTCTTTCCACTTGCCACGATCTCTGCATACTTCCTTCGCTTCATCCACATATATTCATCATACTAGCGTTAATCCTGGTTACATCTTCACCCCTCTAGAGAGGAGCCCGAGTATGTCTTAGAATATGATATGGGATTGGGTGACACAGGTTTTTACCCAAAATAAGTCCTATATTTTTTCTGCAACCTTTTCAGGGAAACCTTACTCATGCGTTGCTTACCACTGAGGCTATTAATAAACTAGCTGTACCCGCGACTTAGTCCGCGTGGTATAGTTATTTTGGACATTGAAGCCCTCAAGGATGAATGATTTACCTCATTTTTTTCACGTTTTCTATTATTTCTTCACTCCTAATAGTTGCAGCGTGATGTTATATAGCCTAAAGCCTTCCTAGATAAATGGTCTATACAACACAAAAATAATTTTTCAATTCGAACCAGTAGTTCTTGAGATTAGCGCGTTCAAACAAACAAACTCTTCAGCTTTATAATATTAGTAAAGATGTATATAAAGGCGAAGATGGCTGACATTTTCAAATTAGTTATATATACCCAATTTTATGGGGTAGACAGAGCCTCAAATCTCCAAAAGACTGAGAGGCCACGGTCAGCTGATCTACCAGTATTCACTTGGTTTAGTATAGATAACGGAGGTGTTGATTTTCCATTAATAGTTATCAATGTTTTTTGAGTTTTGGATAAATAATAATATGTTATTTCGGTCGATTTACAGGCCGGTGGGACCGCCAAATCCTTACTACAGACACAAAAAACAACCAAAAGATCCTGTTGACGCAGAAAAGGAAGCATTGGTAAATAAAATAATAAAAAAAAAATTTGATAAATTTAAGAATTTGTTATAAATTGAGACCCTTATATACATATCGATTGAATTTAGGAACTTATTACGATTATTACTTTCATTATATAAGTTATTTAGATTACTATATGTGACACTATATGGAACATGTTATAAATGTTGGCATAACCCAACGCCATTCAGTCAGGCTTCTATTTATACTATACATCTTCTAAAACAGGTCGGTTTATATTTAATAGAAAAGGACTAAGGACAAATAATCTTACTTTTACCATAATTAAGTAGAAAGGTACTTCTAAGATATTAGGTGTCGCTACATGAACATTTACAAGAAGTGTACCTACCTACTATTATTTTTATTTTATTTATTTAGGACACAAAATTATACATAGATTGTTGAACAATCAGTATTATTATCTTCAAATTACTCTTTATGTATTACGAAATAGCGATGAACAGACATTAAAACCGCCAGGTTTTTTTTTAAACAAAAATTTCTACTTCACAACACTTTCACTTAATTAAACTTTCAAAATTATCTCTACTCAAGTTTTATACCAATGGAAATTTCAGATACGCGCAGCCTCTCTAGCGGCCAGGGCACCGCCGTCTCCAGTCAGGGACGAGATCCTGAGGGTGTCTGCCGCGAAACTGACTGAGACAAATAGGGTGAAGACGGAAGCTGAGCTGGTGAAACACCAGCAACAGATCTTGGCTGCAACAGACCCTGTACGTATACTTCTTTTTCTCTTCTTCCTCGTGGCGTTAGTCAGGGTTACATCCTCACCCCTCTAGAGAGGAGCTCGGGGTACGTCCTTGACTCTGAGTGAGACGGGTTTTAACACGAAGCGATTCCCATCAGACCTCCACAATATTTCCCCGTGTTAGCTCGTGGTTATTTAATTTGTATTAAATTTATTTTGTATAATATGTAATTTGAAAGATGTTATCGATGGTGACCGGTTGAAAAAAAAAAAAATCGAAATTTTTATTAATTATTTTAGGATACTTCATATCGCTTAATAATTGTCAACACGTTTGGTTTCACAACATTGGTTGACGTCAAATAAATTACTTAAAACTAAGTTTACTGCCGCTTCCAAGGCGTCAGTGCAGAAGTAGCGGTAACAAACTGCACTGCAGCATTTTCTTCAACAACGTCAACTTCACAATTATCCAAACTTAGAATAGAATGTGGACGAGAGAATACATTGTTCAGATTAATATATTTATATGAGAATGAGTTGTGTATATCTACCTTAAATAAATAAATATGATGCACATACCGCTACGCTGGCGCTAGCAAGGCGTTACACTCTAAAGACGCCCAGAGTGTGGGATTTATAGTAATTTCCAGTATTAATCTTATCGTAACGCTTCCCAACACTAATTCCCTTCTGTTTCAGGAGACTCAATCAGCGGAAAAGTTTTACGGCAATCTGTTAGAGCGAGTCGACAAGATATTGCTTACTCTCGGTGCGAACGACCCCGGATGCAAGGATAGGGCAGTATGCGCTTTGTACCGAGACCCTTTTAGCCACGCACCCTACAGTAATCTAGTCTCCAACGAGCTAAGCAAGTGAGTATATACATATAACATACATACATACATACAATCACGTCTATATCCCTTGCGGGGTAGACAAAGCCAACAATCTTGAAAAGACTGATAGGCCATGTTCAGCTATTTACTATACATACATACCATACATACATACATAAAATCACGCCTCTTTCCCGGAGGGGTAGGCAGAGACTACCTCTTTCCACTTGCCACGATCTCTGCATACTTCCTTCGCTTCATTCACATTCATAACTCTCTTCATGACCCTTTACCCTATTTACTATATATACATATAATTACGTCTTTATCCCGTACCGTACGCCGTGTGGTTCCCGGCACCAATGTTAAAGAGAAAAGGACCAATCCATCTCTTTGTCATGACGTTAAAGGCGTCTTATGAAGAGGCTATGCTTAATTATTAGGTTAACCTTGGGATTCTTCTTTTGAGTGATGGCCAAGCAATCTTTAATTAAAAAAGTTCGAAGGAAAGAGGCTTGGGTGAGAAATAATTATCCATTTCCACTTCTTCTCCACACATAAAGGAGCGTAGCAAGTGGAAATCCGTAGTCTCTGCCTACCCCAATGGGAAACAGGTGTGATGGTTTGTATGTATGTCCGAAATTTACCACAGTAATACCTAAATATTTTTTTTTTCTATATTTTTTGTTTGTTATATTTTTTTCAGAGATTCAAGCGAACTTTTACCTCCTGCAGATAGCAAAATGGCACTTCGTTACTATAAGTACGTGCAGGCAGCACGTGATGGACAAGAACAAAAGGATTGTGTGATTCTGTACCCTCATTGTAATATAGATTACAACAAAAAATAGTCGGTTATCGTATAAATAGCCAGAGAACAATGATTTAAGGGACCCTTAAATGGATGATTTTTTTTTTACGTTTTAAAAAAATATATTTGTGTAAAAGACGTGTATTACTGTCTAGGAAAAATGAGTAAAAAAATCTAGACATGAATTTACTATACTTTTTTTGCAATAATGTGAGTGTTGTTTATAAACTACATTGCGCATTCATTGATGTTTGTGTCAGATCCATTTAAGGGTTGCTTCGAAAATGAAATTCGTTATACTTTTTTTGATTCTCTACAATCTTAGTCATGCATAAGAATGTTTGATTTACAGTTTGTTTCTCATTTCCAAGAGAAAATTTATCATATCAGAATTTCTAGTTGAATCTGAGGGTGAATGTCAACATAGATCTTTGACGTTTCGTAGTACCTAGGATGCTGAACAAACTATAGCACACATATTTCTATTCGTTATTTAAGAAAGAATACATCTTTTAAAAGGAAATTACCAGTAAAAACAATATATATGAAATCATGTAAACCTCCTGAAAATGAATTGAGAAGATTCTAGATAATGGTACGTTAAAAACGTGTGGCGCACGTTGATCAGACGGGGTGTTGTGTGCCAAAAATGAATGGTCTCTATTTTCCCCGCTAAAATGTGTACTGAAAATACGAATCTAGATTAATAATGGTCAATTCACACCGAGATGTAAGCGAAGCGAAGAGCAGTTTTAATGTCAAACTCGTATAATTTTAGGCACTATCGCCATGTCTATAATACAATCGCTTGGATAACTTGAAAACCGCGAGCGAATGCGCCGTTTCAGCTGCTTCACTTTCGGTGTAAATTGACCCTTATTGTCATAAACTTAAGTCTATTAAAAGAAAAATCAGTTTAGTTTCTATGTGCGTCAACGATTGACAAAGAATTAGGGTAAGCCCACTACACCGTGGCATGTTATAACCGTCTTTGGAATGCGACAGACTCCTTATGCGTTGAAAGGCTTTGTATAGCCCTAATCAAATTTAAAGAGTGCTTTTTACGCGATATTTATATTAAAATGTCGTGTAGCATGTGTCTATACTATAACAAAATAGCGTTGTTTCGTTATAAAACGAACTGTTAATTGTTAATATAAAAAGTAGGTAATTTATGTGAATTATTTATTATTTTATTTATTAAATGAAAACATAATTATAAGTGGCCGTTTTTGTATTATTATTATTTCGGTCATGTAGAGAGGATGAATGAAAGCACGTTGACTAAGTAGATATACAAGGAGAGTGTGGAGGGAAAGGTCGGAGTGGGAAGACCTAGACGAACGTATCTTGATCAAATTAAGGACGTCCTGGTAAAGGATCAGGTCAAAAGTACTCGAAACCTGCAAGCTCGGCGGTTTCGAGAAGAGAGTTATGAATGTGGATGAAGCGAAAGGAGTATGCAGAGATCGTGGCATATGGAAAGAGGTAGTCTCTGCCTACCCCTCCGGGAAACAGGCGTGATTTTATGTATGTACATATGTACATATATACATAAAATCACGCCTGTATGTATGTTTTTGTATTAAATATTTTTTTTAGGTATGTCGTCTTAGCCTGTATGAGAATTCAATGTTCCTATTTATACTCGTATTCGCGCCTTGCAGCTTAGTCAACCTACTTTGATCCCTACTCTTAATATGACCGCGGCAAATACAAGAGTGTGTCGAAGGTCGTCCTGGTCCTGTCTCCATCCGCATTCACTAGCATCGTCTACCCTAGTCCACGCCTGGAGATCCAGGATAAGATCATCAGCGGCATCTCTTCTCTCCAGCGTGGCAGCTCTGCACGACATCTACCGGTGCCAACAAGTCGACTTAGCTCTCACACGGTCTCGACCTGATACAGACTAAGAGCATCTCTGCTTCCGACTCACTCGAAGACAACTTGGCACTTGCAAGCTCTCGCACAAATTGTACAGCGAGGTCAAGTCATCAGACCTCCGGTCTTGGAGGGGAGTACTGTGTGTGAAGTTGACGTTGTTGAAAAAAATGCTGCAGTGCAGTTTGTTACCGCTTCTTCTGCACTGACGCCTTGGAAGCGGCAGTAAACTTAGTTTCAAGTAATTTATTTGACGTCAACCAATGTTGTTAAACCATACGTTTTGACAATTATTAAGCGATATGAAGTATCCTATAATAATGAATAAAAATTTTGAATTTTGTGGCGACATCTCTACGCCACAAGACAACAACAGCCAATCACGTGACTCTATCAGCCAATAACAGCGAAGAGTCTTAATCGCGCAAGCAAAGATTTTAAGGTTTGAAGCATATATGTAAAACCTCCGACACACACTATCGTCGGAATCTCAATTCCATCATAAAGCCATACAGCAGAACGTAGCTTTTCAGTCTTCTCAAGACTGCTGGCTCTTTCTACCCCGCAAAGGATATAGACGTGACTAATGTAATATCATGTAAAATAAATCTATCCGTCGTCAGCCAAAGTCGTGTCGTCTGCGAGTCACCCTTGACAAGTAGCCTGAAGTAGGTATCAACAGTAGGTATTAACAGAAGTATAAACAGTTGGTATCAACAGTAGGTATTAACAGGAAGTAACAACAGTAGGTATCAACAGTCGGCATCAACAGTAGGTATTAACAGTAGGCATCAACAATAGGTATCAACAGTAGGTATCAACAGTAGGTATCAACAGTAGGCATCAACAGTAGGTACCAACAGTAGGTATCAACAGTAGGTATCAACAGTAGGCATCAACAGTAGGTACTAACAGAAGTCACAACAGTAGGCATCAACAGTAGGTATCAACAGTAGGCATCAACAGTAGGTATCAACAGTAGGTATCAACAGTAGGTACCAATAGTAGGTAACAACGCACAAGCCAACCTTGGCGGCTTGGTTTAGAAGTCTAGGGGTGTACTAGGAGGGGATTACTTAAATTCTCGGGAATGTCCACATGGTAAGGTTATATGTGGCAGTCCAAGCATAAAGGTACCACTTGGGTGGTATTGAGTTAAGGCCATATTTGGATAGTTAAATAGTTGGTTGATCATATGGAATAAAAAAAAAATTAATCATAATAACATTTATTGGAAAAAAAAAATTTCAAAGTTCACACTTACAAAAATCAAATTGTTGGGAAACAGGCATTGAAAGTTTAAGCTGTATTATCTAAAGATCTAGTTGTCAGTTACATAGATTATGATTTATTATTATAGAGCAATATGTTTAGTATAAAATCAATTAGTTAATGTTATGGAAACATTATCGAATAAAAAAATAGAAGCTTAAAACTAACTTTATAATAAGTTTAGTAAAAGGGCCCAGTTGAATACAATAAAATTTTAAATTGTAATAGCTAGAGATCAAGATGTCAGTTACATAGATTCTTATTTATAATAATAGAGAAATATATTAAGTATAAAATCGACTAGTTTTTATTATGGCAACACTATCGAATAAAAAAATAAAAACTTAAAACTAATTGGTAGTTATGTTAAGTTTAGAAAATGGGTCGAGTTGACCGAAATTAGGTTATATTTCGCGTACATTGTAACACACATTTATTAAGAATATACTACTCGTAGGACATTATACAAAAACAGATTAAATTTACGTCAAAAGAATAAAAATTAATGAATTAAAAGTCATTAATACGACACATTACAAAAAAAAAGAATTAACCTATTACAGGTTTCAAAAGTCAGAATTAAATCTCAAATATTTTCTGACCTGCGCTTTGGACAAAAATATGACCCGTTTCTTACTTGATTCCTATGACCGACTTCCTTGCAGTATGAACAAGTTGGCGTTTTTCTAACACTCTTAGCAATTTGATTGGATGATGTATTAGAAGTAGAAGTAGTTGTTCCTTCTACTACACTACATTGACTAGGAGTGGATATGTCGTCTAAGACTATTGGTTTGGGACACAAAATATCTTTAGATTCTTCTTCGACAAATTCACGTATTTTGTTATACAAATACCATTGCCTTTCTATAGTCATACCTGACGGGAATATTTCTGTTGGAAGTTGGTCATATACTTTATTTGGATTTAAAACTTTAACTCAAAGCGTTCATTTTTCCTAATGTTGTTACATTTTTTGACAAACTGCGCAAAGGTCAGTTTTCGGTTTCTGCACAACAACATTTGGGCAAAATGTTTCCCAAAGGTCGTACCAAGTACTCCTACCAACAGGAATATTATTTAGTGAAATTAGTGAATCACAATATGTTTTATAAACGTACAATTTGGTCATACTGCAAGGAAGTATTACTAGATCAGAATTATATCGGTGACCTGGTAGACGGCCAGGTAAAACTAAACCATTATCATTGGAGTACTGTTTTATATAATTAACTGCATCAGCTCTGGTTTGTAAATTATAACAATTGTAAGGAGCTTTTCGTGACTTATGGACATTTGGCGCGACACCGTTACAAGGTTAGAACATTTCTGGGGATTTCCCGTCTAATTAAAATACGAAATGTACCTATCTAAGTAAAAGTCCCTACTACTCGCCTAAAAAAATGCCGGGGAAATTCTCTATTATAAAATATCGCTGTTGACAGTAGATGTCTTTGTGGTTGGTTAAACATCGACATTAGTTGTTATTTAACTCATTATCATTATAGAATTCAATTTCAATCATTCAATTTAAAGAGTGTTGATAACTGGTCCCTTTTCACTAAACATATAATTGCAATTTTCTCACGTTGTGTTCGTTATTTACAGACGATTATTATACGAAAATGTAGCCCATTGCATGTTGCATTAAAATCCATTAAAATCGCATAATGCCAATTTTCCACCTTTTTTCACAAAATCTCAAATATCTCGGAAACTAGAAAGTGCTCAGTGGGCCCTTTTCGCTTGGACGGCCACATATATAACTACGAAGCGATACCGATAGAATTGAACAAAAACAAAATGTTTTATGTTGTATTATTTTTATTGCATCTTGTATAATTGTTACACAGTATCATCATTTGTGTTTTTTTCAAGTACAAAGTGAGATAACATTTAGTACATGTTATGGCTAACAGCCTAAGTTTAAGTATAACAACAAGGATGTTTTAATATTATTATATTTAACCCTTACGGGGTAGACACAGCAAACGGTCTTGAAAAGAGTGAAAAATCAGAATCAAGCTATATGAATTTGACGGCTTATTGAAATTCAGATAGATAGACAGACATACAAAGATACATATAATCACGTCTATATACCTTGCGGGGTAAATGGAGCCAACAGTCTTGAAAAGACTGATAGGCCACGGTCAGCTGTTTGGCTTTATGATAGAAGTGAGGTTCAAATAGTGACAGGTTGCTAGCCCATCGCCTAAATGACGAATCGCAAGTTCATAAGATTATCCATTAATCGCTTTTTATGACATCCATGGGAAAGAAATGGAGTGGTCATATTCTTTTTTTTTATTGGTGCTGGGAACCACACGGCACAGCGTCTCTTCCAGAACATAATTCCTCAAGACGAGTATGGTATTGGTATACGAGTACATATAGTATCCTCATTAAAACGGAATCATAGAATAATTTTTTTTTTCTTCTGGCGATTACATCCAAATTCAAATTCAATTCTTTATTTGCATAAAATGAGATATATTATATATTCCTCACCTTTTCGGAAAAGATCCCGATGTACGCATTAAGAAACATGCTGTGCAGCTTTTTCCATGATTCAATATGGGTAAATTCCCCTTGCAAAGGTAGAGGTGATCAAATGGGAAAAAACTTCGTGTAAAAACCTGACTTACCTGATCCGAGCAGAAAATGTGCACCCAAGCTCCTACCACCTCCTTCCTCCTCCACCAAGGTAGGGATTATTGCCAGGGGGAAGAAGTATAGTCTATTTTCCCGGTTTGTTGTGCCTATATCTTTCAGGCCAACAGCATTCGAAAGTGCTTGATCTATCTACTGGATTTCTATAAGGTTCGTATATATGCCATTTTGATATTGGCGCGCGGCCGTACGTAACTTTGAACCTCTGATCCAAGTATTGTGCTTCAAATTTATTGTTGTATGCATCGTATAGGAAGTCTAAGACCAGGTAGTTGTTAAGGTCTATGAAGTAGCCCAACATCTGAATCGACCTAAGTTTCATGTTCAAAACATTCATTCCTACCAGCCCGTTATATCGATAGTGGCCTGATTCGGATGTTGTGCGATGCAGGGCCGCTCCGTGATCCATTCCAAGGGGCGCAATCGTCCCTATTGACCAGCAGTGGTACCAACCCCATTCGGTCTGGAAAAGGAATTTTATAAGTACACTAGCTATGCCTGCGATTTCGTCCGCGTGGAATAGTTACTTTGGGCATCATTGAAGCCCTCAAGGATGAATAATTTTCCCCGTTCTTTTCACATTTTCCATTATTTCTTCGCTCCTAATAGTTGCAGCGTGATGTTATATAGCCTAAAGCCTTCCTCGATAAATGGTCTATACAACATAAAAAAAATTTTTCAATTCGCACCAGTAGTTCCTGAGATTAGAGCCTTCAAACAAACAAACTCTTCAGCTTTATAATATTAGTATAGATGAATACATAAATACATAAAATCACGCCTCTTTCCCGGAGGTGTAGGCAGAGACTACCTCTTTCCACTTGCCACGATCTCTGCATACTTCCTTCGCTTCATCCACATTCATAACTCTCTTCATGTACATGAATATGCATTATAATCATATTTATGTCCCTGTCAGAGCCAACGGTCTGAAAACACTGAAAGCCTATGTTTAAGTCGTTTCAGTCAAAGGCAAAATTAACAAAGACATTCCTTAAACTTAAAGCCGTCTGGTTCCCGGTACTTAAGAATATCTTGTAGTTTTCGGGCTAGCAACCTTTTACTAAATGAATCTCATTCCATGTGGTTCCCGGCACCAATACAAAAAAGAATAGGACCACTCCATCTTTTTTCCATGGATGTCGTAAAAGGCGACTAAGGGATAGGCTTTCTTTTAACTAGGGATTCTTTTTTAGGCGATGGGCCAGCAACCTGTCACTTGTCGAATCTCAATTCTATCATTAAGCCAAATAGCTGAACGTGGCCATTCAGTCTTTCAAGAGTGTTGGCTCTGTCTACCCCGCTAAGGATATAGACGTGACCATATGTATGTATGTATGTAATCTCAGTCTATCATTATGCTTCCTCCAGCCTACCAAGTATGCCGTTGTGCATTTTTGTTTTAGTCATACTATGTTTAACGTTAAGCATTTCACCTTTGGGCAAGGAATAACAGAGTCTCTCGAATCGAGGCGTATTGTATACTTGTTGAATGCATTTGGTACTCTTTGATAAGCTCTCATAAATTGAAAACCCATAATATTATAATAGCTTGGCCATCCGGCAGTAGCTGGCCTAATATCCCATCTGAAAAAGAAGTACGTAGTCTGTTGTAAACCATCATCAACCTGCTAGTTGTAGAACCAGTTGTGTTCTCATCTCTCCGGAGAGGACGTGGATGGTATAATAGGCGACTAAGGGAACAAGAACTTACAACTGTGCAACGAATTAAAGATCCCAAACAAGTTTAACGTTAAACTAACCTGTCACTATTTAAATCTCAATTCTATCATTAAGCCAAATAGCTGAACGTGGCCATTCAGCCTTTTCAAGACTGTTGGCTCTGTCTACCCCGCAAGGGCTATAGACGTGACCGTATGTATGTATGTTTAACGTTAAGTTTAAGGGTTAACGTCAAACAGGCGGCCGATCATGAAAAAAAAAATTAGCCAAATCTATTGTGGAAGAAAAATGCAACGTACATTTTATAGAGTTAACTCTATGCAAAACGAAGCACAGGAGTAAAAAAAATATATATTATTAATAAATAATTCTTGTATAGATATATATAATCAGGATCTCGGAAACGGCTCCAACGATTTTCATGTAAGTTACAGATTAGGGGCTTTTCGGCTAAAGGAATCGATTTATCAAGGTCCTAGGTTCGAGAAAAAGCTAAGTTCTTGGTTCCCAAGATATATAAACATTTTAAAAACCGCGTTTTATGAAACAATATCAGCGCCATCTCTGGTAGACCGAGCAAAACTCGGTCAACCAGGTACTATATTATTAATAAATAAATATGCCCAGGACATATTACAAAGACTGAGTTAGCCTCGGAGTAAGTTCGACGACTAAAGAGGAATGTCTTGAAGATAGAGTAGTCCCAGATGTAGTATATACATATGTGAGGATTTAGGAGAGTACTTACTTGTGTGGACCACCTCGGTCACATGTCTTGCCACCTCCCCAGAAGTCTATCGTATGAGTTAATGCCCATACTGATAAATCAAACATGACCGGAAACGGATGAGTACGATTGACTTTATGTGGAAAAGTATACTGTAATCACAAAACACATAATAATAAACAGTGATAAAAGTGTGTATGTACTGTACATTTATTACAATAAAAAATCACGTATATAGTTACATCTACATATATCCCTTGGGGGTAGACAGAGTCAACAGTATTGGAAAGACTGATAGGAAACGTTCAGCTGTTTAGCTCAATGATAGAAATGAGATTCAAATAATGACAGGTTGCTAGTCCTTCACCTAAAAGAAGAATCCCAAGTTTATAAGCCTTTTCCTTCATTGACTTTTACAGTCTGCACGGGATTATTCTGTATTTTTATATTATGTCTGTATTTTTCCTCGGTACCAGATCAATATAACCGCCTAACTTAAAAAAATAAAAACATACTCACTAATCTTCAAAACTTTTGGTTCTGTCTACCCCGCAAGGGATATAGACGTGATTATATGTATGTATATATGTACTTACCAAAGGATGGTAATGAATCTGAGCCGGTGTTAAATACATCGAACTATTATAAGCGTCTCTGTTATTGTCGTACCAAACACCCAAAATGTTGTGCAAGTCACGTCGGTGTCTAAACTTGCTAAGTATAAGTTCCGTGGACGTCGCTGTTGTGAGAACATGCCTGTATCAATCAAATTCTAATAACTATCACTCCTCACTACATATTAAAAGTTAATTAATTTTCTGTCTGTGTTATGTAAGCTAATCTCGAAAAGTTGTGAACGGACTTTGTTTATGCATAGAATGTTGGTCGAGGCGGGTCGCTAGTTTCTATACATCTCCAACATTTTCCTTCAGTCAACAGACAACCTTCAGTCGGGAGGACGGCTTTAAATGTTTACGATGGGGCTGGAGCATGGAATCCAGTTGTTGAGAAAACAAAAGCATCATTTGGTGCGCAGTCGGTTAAAAATCGAACATTGAGTGACAGTGTCAATGTTGTTTGTAACGGCACTCGGCGAAGAATTAACCCTTAACCACCTACCATACGTCTCACAGATCCTGTTGATATTATTATTGTGAATATTTTTGCGCCGGAGTGTTGTATCGACTCGGTCATTCCTGTCCCTTTTCCCTGCGCCCCTGAGTACCGCATAACGGCTCGTCAAGGTTAGAAGTGTGCGCGTTTGTCTCAGGTGAGTAGTTAAATACCAGAGTAGGTCTGACAGACCCCTGTTACGTTTGTGACAAAAATATAATTATGCTAGGTAGTTAAGGGTTAATATGATGCCGATGTCGGTGGATGAAGATTCCACGGCGCCAACGGAGCCATGACACCGGTACACCAGTCATCATGTAACCACGATCGGTGTAACCCGGTCGGAACGTCAGAAAAAAACGGTATGCTTGCGTTCGTATACAATATACATTACTAATCATGTATCGCGGAGGTTTAGAGTATTGTGTAACCTTACCTGGTGGTGATTACCGCACATCCGGCAAGAAGTCGAACCCGCCAGTATACCGTGGTACAATAACAACCGTAAAGATCAGCATCGTACTAAAAAATAAAAAAACAAAAGTACCTTATTTTGAATTATTCCACTTTGGTCACCTGGGTGATCAAATTCCACATTTTTATGCCCTGAAATCACCTAATTGCAAATCACCTGGATGATCAAAATAAACAAGATATGATTCCACATTTTTTTTCCTGAAATCACCTGATGGCAAACCTGAGAGATCAAAATCACTATAATTTTTTGTTTCTTGAAATCACCTGGATAATAAAGTTCTGTTCATGTCGGGTACATCATTAATCGATCTTTTGCCAAGACCCGTCCCCGCAATTAATTAAGCGCATTTAAATTAAAGATCGATTGGCAAATAATGACATTAAGCACTTTAAGTCCACTTCTGCAAAAAGTTCAAAATATGACTTACATTTCGTGGAAAATAATATGTTTGCTTATGGTGTGGTGAAATCCTATAAGGTCGGCGATATTCCATATATTTTGTTCCATATGGTTCAAGCATTGGTTCTTCTAGTCGGAAATCTGGAGTATGCGCCGGAGTTGGTCTTTGTATGCCCGTTGCATAATCTACCACTGGATTCATAGTTGTAGTAAAAAACTTCAAGTTATGTTGTCTCTCCGGATGACTGTAGAATCTATCCCCACGTGTAGTATAAACTGCGTAGGCACTGCAATATTATAAGAACATCTTATCTCATCATGTACAATGGTAAGAGATCCGATTTTCGGAAGTAGGTCGAAACTTCGAGTTGTATTGTATTAACCCCACTCATTATTCACCCGCATCAGATCCTCTGAACAAGGACCGCATGAATTTCAGAATGTTACCTGGTGCGTAGTGCCTGAAGTCCTCCAGCTCGGAATAAGCCGATCCGAAGAGCCTCATTCGCTTACAAACCAGCGTGTCGCAACTAAACATCAAGTTCGCATAGACTCCTCATACTCTGCGCATGCCCTGTTAGATGGGCTGTTGACAAGTTTTAATTTGTTTAGATGCCCACTGCTTTCAGTGTCCAGTCAGGGCCCATTAAGGTCCTTGTCTATGTTTTATTGTACTTACAGATCTTTCAGATTCAGCATTCACACCTAAGATAGCCTTAGATTCTGAGACCACTCATTGTGTTCATTATCATCAGCATTTTGTTCTCATATTTTCGTTGATTTAGTTGTAACTATTCCATAGGACAGTCCTACGAAGGGCCCCGCAAATGTCCTGTTTGATTCTTCCGTAGCCTGTCAAAACTCTTATGTACCACAACTCCAATATGATCAGGCATCCAGACAAGTCTCACCCTGATGCTAACTCTGTCTGTTAATCAGTAGCAATCCTGATGGAGTTGAGGGCAGCAAGAGCTACTTGGCTTTCAGATAGAACATAGATACATTTGTTTTATTTTAACACATACAGTTACGAGTCATACAGTTATCTCATATGTTTCTGATTGAAACACAGTTGGATACTGTCCCATGCTCTTAAATGATTGCTTGTTCTTGTCATGTTTGGTCTTGGATCTATCTGTGAACCTTATAAGGCAATATGGTTCCATCCATTCTTCCCTTTTCGGAATATATATTTTGCAGTTGCGTTTAAAGTTAAAATGTGAAAGTATTTTGTCGCCTCCCATATTTAACGTCTTTTCAAACCCCAGCGTAGTCTCCATTCGCATATGCATTGTCCTTAGTGAGTGCCCGTTCCACAGTCCAGCGATTTCAATCTATATATTGCTTTACAGGTTTCGCCTTCAATGTATAATAAATGCAGAAGTGGTAGATTAATTCTATTGCTGCAGTCGGTGTCATAAAAACGATGGTGCCCGAAGCATTTGAGATGAACGACAATTTGCGCATGCAAAGCATTTAAGCTGCGACCAACAAAATAAAATTGGATGTGCCCGTGCCAGCTGCTTCTCTTTCCATACAGACTGTAAAAGCCAATCAAGGGAAAGGCGAATAAAATAACTTTTAGGCGACGACGGGCTAGCCACCCGACTATTTGAGTCTAGATTTTATCATTGGGCCGCGTGGCTGAGCGTGGCCTTCCAGTCTTTTCGGAGTTTTCGCCCTGTTTACCCCGATTGGGATTGAGACTTGACTGTATGTGTATTCGAGAGCGGAGCGGTGGACTAAAGCTAGTATTATAATATGTAAAATTAAATTCTTACCTTATTATTACGAAGTATTTCATTATCATGGTGTCTAAAGCCATAACGAACGTCGATATGAAAACAATGTAATATCATGAAAAAAAAAAAACTTTTCTTTAATGATTTTGGCGTTAATGATACGTCTTATATAGCCATTACGGACAATAGGTCGATGAAAATGTTGCCATTTGTAATATTTTCCCTATAAATAGTTGAGAATTAAAGATAAGAGGCTAGACTTTAAAAATACATACATATTTACGTATAATTACTGCTATATCCCTTGTGGGGTAGACAGAGTTCCAGGATGTGGCCTTTCAGTCTTTTCAAGACTGTTGGCTCTGTCCACCCCCAAGACGTGACTCTATGTAATCAAGTTCAAAGTCGACTGTTCAATATGTATGTACAAAAAAAAATCACGCTTCTCTTCCGAAGGGGTCGGGAGAGGCAACACTTTCCACTTGCCACGATCTCTGCATACTTCTTTACCTTCATCCACATTCATAGCTCTCACACTATTTTATTCATTTACTTCATATAGAGTAAGAGGAAAATATTAATGCAAAATCATGGTTATAAGCTGGAAACATCGTGTTATTTGTTTATTTATGAAACAGTTGTTTCTGAAAACTGTCTCTAGTGTTGGATTGGATCGAATTAGAATTTGGAAAATTTGTATGTTTCTGTTATCGAGATATAACAACATCAACACAACATCGTCGGAGCGCCCAGGCATCACACCTAGCCTGGCGGAAGATCTTCCCTTTGGTGGCGGTCGAGCCGAATTATTGCTCCCGCTAGAATACCTACTTATAAGTCTTTTCACTCTTTTCGGTAATCGCTGCACCTATTTTTTATGTATATTGTTTATTTATTGTAGTTTTTATGTATGTAAATTATAATTATTTTATTTGATATTTTGTATATATATTTATTAAGTTTGACCCCACATAAAGTTCTCTGTCAGACCCAATGGTTGACTGGTAGATAATGCTTCTAGCATTAAGTCCGCTAATTGTGCTATACATTTGTATTTTGTGCAATGAAGTTTAAATAAATAAATAAATAACAACAGTTCCTGTTATAATCGAAAGGAACGTCGATGATGACTACAAAATTTTAAATAATAAAAGATAATAGATGTGTCTTGTGGTTTCCGGCACTTTGGAATAGGACCATTTTTGTAGGCAATGAGCTTGCAACCTTAAAATAATGACATTATTTTAATCTCAATTCCTTCATTCAGTTTAAAGACAGAAAGGCCACTTTCAGCAGTAAGGCTTGACTGCTGAAAGTGGCCATTCTATCTTTAGACTGTTGGTTCTGTCTACCCCGCAACATGTAGATGGGATTTTTTATAAAGGTTGTGAAATATAAACAGTTTAACTTTTTCTAGATTAACATGTATTTTCCTTTATTTATTTACTGACTCATAATTAATATTTAAACATAATGTAACTTAAACTATACAAAGCGATAAAAAAATCAGATTGTATGCTTTATATGAACAGAAAAGATCTGAAATCCGGTACAACGATATTTTCCAAAACGTAAAACTTCATAACATAATATAGTCACATCCATGGATTTTCATCAAAAGTTTCATTAACTGTATCTTTTATTTTATGAATTTTCTTCATATTCATCCTACTTTCAACACCACCTTCAATTGTTTCACCTTTATTGAAATCATCAGCTATAATAATGGGTTTAAATTGATCCATCATTTTTGGTGGATTACTATGGCTATCTTGATGAATTTTGAATTTTTGAGCAACTTTATTAGGGTAATAAACATATTTCACACCATTCACCACTTTGTACCTATGATTGTTTGAATTCCTTCTATTACCTGCTCCTAAAATCTGATTTATCCAGTATGAATATATATTTTGCAGAGCATCAAAGATACCTCGTTTTTTCCTGGACTTTATTTTGCCACCGTTAATATCATTTGCTTTAACATTTATGTTGTTATATCTTACTGAAGGTATGACGTAAGAAATTATAGGTTCTTTTTCAATTTCTTCTTTGTTATCTTTCTTATCAATGATAGATCTACTTTGCCATTGTCCATTAGAGTCGTAGCCTCCTCCACCGCCATAATCTTGTCCACCTGTATTAAAATTTATCTTATTACTAGCTTTATTCAGCTTCACCAGTTCCGGTGTCTGTCTGTAAATAAATCTTGTAAATCAGTTTGATCTCTATGGTCCTCAAATTCGGAAAAGACGGTAAGCCATATCTTAACGTCATAATTAAGTAAATACTAAATTTTGCAAAAGCGGTTACGGATTAAAGTTTAAATACAGATCCGACTCAATGTCGTCGGAGCCGTGGTTCCCCAGGGATGCCACTGAGCCCGGTGGCAGATCATCCCTTTGATGAGCCTTATATCTTCGCTACAGACGTGATGGTAGATATAGTTACACTAAGATCATGAAGCTGGTGAATGAGTGGTTGGTTACTTTTGTTTAAAACTCGCTTTAATTTTATTTTATTACAAGAATTTAATAAGTAGTTGGTATTATACCTGCTGGCATCCAAGCTCCGCCTCCACCTCCTGCCGCCCAGCCCTAGAAGGAATTCTTTGAATTAGTATCGTAAGAACACGTAATTCATACATTCATAAATTCAATCATCATCTTTCTGTTGATTTCGTATAACACACCTATTTAGGTACATATGTATAGTATGTAACAAAAACCTTTTCTAACCAAAAAGGACATAAAGTTTAAAAAATGCTAGTAATCATACCAAAGATTTTGATGAATCAGAAATTTTTATTGTTTTACCCAGTATCTAAGAATTTCAAAGGATGTGCTGGTTTCTTCACGATTTTTTCCCTCACCGCAATAGCATCGGTAGCAGACGTTATGTATGAACTGTATACTTACACCGTCACCACCCCCACCACCTCCTCCAAAACTGCCTTTCTTCTCTAAAATTTTCATGAGCAGCATCATCTGAAATATGTTAATAAGTTAATAACATTATAAGAAATAACTTTGGTAAAAAAAGAACCGCCTCCAATTGATATCATCCTTTTTTGAAGTCGTTTAAGTCCTTCCTTGAAGTGTAACAAACACTTTTCAGATAACCGTATCAAAATCGGTTTAGCGAAACGCGAGATATTCGTGAATAAACACACAAACATACAAACAAACATAAATACATACAAGCCAAACTAAGAGTCATCTTTCTTTGAAGGCGGTTAAAAATAAGGCGTCATGAGGCAGAAACAATATTATCTGTCTCTATTTTCCGCGGTTTTACCCGCGAAAAAGTCAATCATGGTTCTTCATTAGTTATCATTTATCAAATTATTAGTATTGTTGCAATTCACACCCTTATTAATTTGTATTTCATATGTACATTGTAAATTGTGTATAGCAAATCAAATAAATAAATTATCTATCTACCTATCTAAAAAAATATGGTTAGTTCTTATTTAGCTCTTAAGGGATTAATATATGTATGTACTCACTTTTGATATCATGAAAGACATCATGCTGAACATCATCCCTTTAAATGACATCATCCCCATCATTCCCATCATGGCCGGCACCATCTGCGAATTGTGAATGTCAGTTATAATACAATAATATAATATAATTTAGATATAATCACGTCTATATTTCTTGCGGGATAGACAGAACCAACCGTTTTGAAAAGACAGATAGGTATAGCTGTTTAGCTTAATGATACAATTGAGATTCAAATAAAACATCTACAATCTATAAATAAACAGCTGAAGTTATTCCGATTTTTGGTATGCTTACACTTAGAGCAAAATCGAATAACCAGTTACCATTAATAAAAAAAATACAAGCTTACTTACCATCATTAGCTTCATTTTCATGCACATCATTGCCATCATCATCATCTTCTTCTTGCCCCCATCATCGTGTCCAAAGCCACCGTGCCCGCCCCCGCCACCCCCACCCTTACGTTTCTTCCGTCCAACGAAACCCTCAACTGAAAAATGGTCAACTTTTGTCAAGATGTGAAGGGGCGACTAGTTCCCACTAGTTTTATTGCTATCGACTGCAAAGTTTGCGAAGGGCTGACGGTAGCCACATCGTACCCGTATAAGAAACTGATCAAGCTGAACCAACCATGGATCTAAAAAAGTGTGTGCATATATTTTATTGCTCAATTACCAACAATTTGTACGCGTCCACTAAATGTAAATGTAATATATTTTAAGTTCTCATTGTAAGTGAATTTTTGTAGTTTATTTTATGAGTATAAATTTCTTCTTTAACCGTAAAAAAAGGTTCAGTTGCCTCTCTTCAAAAAGGTGAAGATGTAAGCGGGACTAATTCCAAGACGAAGTTTACTTCATTTTAAATATTCGCGTTGCATTTATTTATATATAATACAGGTATTAAACGCGCACGCAACGTACCTTTATTTTATCTCCGACATTTCGTATCATAAGTACTTAAGTAAGTGAATGATTTATTGTTCACTAATGGAGTACATTACAAATATAGAACAGTAGTACAGTACAAAGGCGGGCTTATCCCTATGTGGGATCTCTTACAAATCATGTTACAAAGATCCGTTATCACCGAGCAACTCATATATGCTACGTTACGCGCGCGTTTAATACCTGTATTATTTATAATTAACAGGTTACTTACCTGAATTAGGGATTGACATGTTTCTCCCTAAAGCACTGAATTTAATTATATGATTGTCAAAAAACATGTCAACTGCTCGGTCTATGAAGAGAGAAAGTTTTTCGGAATCATTTTCATCTGTTGTATCTTCATCTGTTTGATTTTCAGAAGTAGTCGCTCTAAATTTTACTAAAAGAAAAATAAATGTATAAAATAAACCCATTTTTAACTATTCTTCTTAGTAACGTATGGACCTTAACACTACTAAAACGATTTTGGGAAAGAGGCTTGATTTCATCTTTGTATCACAGATGCCTTTCCATCAATTCTGGGCCAAATATAATAATATAAATACAGTTTAAAGTCGCCTAAAAACCATTTTACATTGTTCTCTTAATTATAGAAATAATCTTTGCTAAGGATTCTAGGAAGTTATTAAAGAGGAAAAAGTTAGTAAAAGCTTTTGTTTTGAAATATCAATAAATAAAAAACTTAAAGGCGACTAAGGGATAGGCTTACATACTTAGTATTTATAAGGCGATGGGCTAGCAACTTGTCACTAATTCGATCTTAATTCTATTATTACGCCAAACAGCTGAACGTGACCTTTCAGTCTTTAGAAGACCGTTATCTCTGTCTACCCCACAAGGGATATAGACGTGATTATATGGTATATTAAATTATAACACTTACCGAATTTCACGTAATCGCCTACAACAGATATTTCCCTTAATTTATTCAATTCGTTTAAATATACTAATGTTTTTCTTTGCAAGCATGTGTACGACATACGAAGAAGGCAATCACTATATACTCCATCGAAAATATCAGCTAATTTACTGTCATCAGTAATTATTATACTGTCAACAGTTGTATTATCTATATTATTATTCTTAACAGGAATTACAGTAGCGTCAATTAGAAATACAAATAATAGTTGTAAAATTACTTTGTCTACAACCATTTTGTGAACAGACGTTTAGGAAGACAGGAATCAAATGGAAAGCCAAACGCTGGGTTATTGCTATTTATTTTCTCAATGTTATTGGGTTTTAAGGTTAAAAGTCACGGTTAAAGAATGAAAACTAGTAATCATCCAGTTAAACATAAATATTGTGGTTAGTTTGCGAATCTAGGGAAATCACAGTAAGATGAGAGAGGTTTTAATGTGAATCACGTCTTTATCTCTAACGGGGTAGATAGAGTTAACAGTCTGAAAGACAAATAAACAACAATAACTGGAAGAAAAGACGGAAAGGCCACGTGCAGCTGTATAGCTTAATGATTGAATTGAGATTCAAATAGTTGACAGGTTGCTAGCCCATCACCTATACCTTAAGTCTATATTAGCCTCTCCCTTGTTGACTTTTACAGTTTGCTCGGAAAAAGAAACAGGCACACGCTCGTCTTTTCGCTACCAGGCCAGTATGGGAGCTTGCATTAGATGAATATGCCTCTATTTCCTTAGTCGCCTTTAACAACGCAAAAATATTTTTTTAATTCGAATCAGTAGTTCTTGAGATTAGCGCGTTCAAACAAACAAACTCTTCAGCTTTATAATGTTAGTTTAGATTTAAGCATTTCGCTACACTCGAAACACAGCGAAAACATGTAAATGGCCTAAATAAAGTAACTAGGTAAATAAGATTTGGTACAAGATATATGTATATTTTCCAAATAAGATAAAATAAATCCTCATTGATATAGACCGACCACAATGAAAGAGTGTGGTCAGAGAGAAATTGATTTTAAAGGGGGATCACGACCCTCTGCCATGAGCATTAGGACAAAGAAGAGGACAATTAAAAAATGCAAATAGATATATTATTTGGTTCTTTTTATTTCACAAAATATATATATATATTAAGTAAACATCATGTATTTGGTTCAATAGAAATAAATAAATGTATATAGAATATCACAGTTACAAATACCGCTAGATGAAATGAATATGAAATAATAAAGAAGATTTTTATAAACTTACATACATTATCTAATTATACAGAAATTTATCTATAATAATATGTATACAAAATAAATAAATGAATAAACTTATAAAAAATACTTGTAATAATAAACAAAATAAATCACGTCAATATATGAAGTTTAAAAAAAATAATTCGTGCATTTATTAATATTTGCAAAATTAAGTTTATTTATATAAATAAATATTATGTTATACTTTAATAAATAAAAATATATGGGATAAACCAAATAAATAAATTCAAAATAAATGACTTGAGTTTATAATATAATACATTTAAATATAATATTGGAGGACAAATGGAAGTCGCTTAGTGTAAAAGCCTAATTAACCACTAGATACAGGATAGTAGTCAGGCGGACTTCGGGCTCCTCTCCAGTGAACTGAATGTTCGTGTAACAAACTTAAATAAAATCTATTAATAAATAATTAAATAAAAAAATATATACATTATTAGTACATAAACAAAAGGATTAGCGGTGGGAAGAAAAAAAGAATAAATAAATTTATGATGAAAATTAACATAACAGTATGTAGAGAATAATATTAAGGTAGAAATTTAATAAACTTAGAGAAGTAAATATCTTAAAAGATTATGTATAAATAAACATAAAAAGGAACATTGAACCACAAATGCTAAAACCATCACACGATGACAATTATTTTCAATAAAATCAAAATAAATTACTTACGAACTAAAATAAATTAAAAAATCATTTTATCTGTGACACATTATGTAAATGTTCAGGAAAATTTTCAAAGTAACATTTAAAAAAAATATGGTAACCATATTTCTCACTAGAGGGCGTTGAGGCAAGTGACATTAGCAGCTTTTCACAATACATACTACTTAATCATGTTTGACGTCCTTGACATTGACACTTGCCTTTTTACCAACGCCATCTATTGAGTCTATCTATCAGTCACCATAATGTTTTCATCTTATTTGCCGCTTTTTATAATCTTTCCTATAGTTTCAAGTTTATTTATTATTATTGCGATTTCTATAGCTGGCACATGCCTTATGGATCGCACTAACATGCTGCATTATCAGGAGTCATATTTATATTTGTATGAGAATGCTTGAGTTGCATTTAGTGTGCGACAGATTCTAACTCATAGCTTTAACTAGTAGTGGTGTCATACGGCATGTAGCTATTATAACCCATATCATACGCTCTTCTATAACCGCCGTGATGTCCATGCTCGTGTTCATGATGTTCCTCATGACTGTGGGAATGATGATGAGACACTTCTGGCTTGGTGATGATCTCGTATGTTGTCGACTTATGTCCTCCGCCTCCTTTCAGACCGACCAGTGCAGACAGTAATAGTGACATCAATGCAGTCATCAACGCCTTTCCAGCTAGTAAAGCCAACGCACCCAGGGCAGCAGCTGCTAGTGCGCCTGAGAAAAAATAATAGTGATTACACAAGGAAACATATTTGAATTTTGGTAGGAGACTTAGAACGCGGTACGAAGTTACTACAGAGTGTAGAGTGCTTTGTGATAAGAGCACATTTATTTATCCACTAGTGGCCTGCTACAGCTTTGCCTCTAAAATACACCCGGAGATTATGTAGGGGCCTATTTTCATGATCGGTTGTTTCCGAAGATAAGTAGCCCTAACAAACTAACAGTGAAAATTACATACTTAACCGTTTTAACGCAGCTAATAGTTATAAGGTAAAAAGGCAACGTTTAGCTAGGTAACACAATGATGAGATTCAGATATAGTGACCGGTTGCTAGCAGCTCATCATTCAAAAAAGGATACGCAGGTTTTAACGTAAGCCTATCCCTTGATTAACTAACACAATCAGCGCGGAAAGAGAAGCAGCTCAAAACATTACACAGCTATATTATTGTGATTTTTTTCTAGATCATAATCATGTTCCTTAAGGAGGAAAATCATTTGTGTATGGAACTTTTTATGTTATGTAATGTACTCTATTATGGGCTTTATATTGAGCAAAAAGTATAATATTACAAGTGCTGTTAACGTAATTTAAATGTTCTTATTTATGTAACAAGTACATAGAAAGACGATTTTTTATAAATATTTTTATTATTTTTTAACAATTTAATTTAACAGAAGAGTCCGTACCGCACTACACGCACACTAAAAAAACTAAATATTCCTGTGTTTCTCACCTTTCATCATCATAGCAGCAGCAAGGAGGGCACCGCCGCCTCCTTTTCCTCCTCCGAAACCTCCCCCACCGCCTCCTGATTTTCTCCCCACAGACTCCCTTTCACCCTTAGCCATATTGAGAGCTTCCTTCGTAGTTTGAGGATCCAACAGCTTGTATCTCAAAGAATGACCATCTAAATAATCCTGCAAACGATACAAAAGATATCTATTCAATTTTTCTTCAGGCTTTCCAGGGAATTGTCTCGACAACTCGGCAGCCATTTCTTCTGGACTTGGATTAGTTGACGTCTGGTTCTCTTTAATGATACTTAGTCCTGGCAGAAGGCCGAGCTCATCGCGAGAGCTCAAGTCTTCTAAAAAGGACAGCACGTGAACTTTCAAGCATTTCGAGCTCAGAATATTAGTACATTCCTTATGTAACAGCCTGCCTGTTCGTTCGCTTGACGAATTTTTGGTTTCCACAGTTGGAGTTATATCATTAGGCTGACTGCCATTATCAATAAGTCCTTTGGTCGAATGCACATAACACAGTATCACTAACAGGGCAACACACACATTTCTTTTATGCATTTTTGTCACTAAAACACTGCACTGGTGATATAAAAGTCCAATATTCACTCCGAATGCATTTCGGTCGAAGTTAAGACTGTACTGGCTGTGCAAAAGGAATCTCAATTTATTTATACTAAACTTGATCTAAAAAGAACACGATAATAAACTTAGAAAAGGCAAAAAGACTAAAAGAGCCAATTGGTTTGGCTGCATTGTTGCGGGCGACAAACTTTCGAACCGACACTAAGATTGAAAAATTTAGAAATAATAGACTCGGCATCTCGATCGGAATACTTCCAGTGTCAACATATGTACTATTAGACTAACTGTGTAGTTTAGTTGATTAAAAAACTGCCGTAGTTGTGAATTTAAATCTGGCTTGAAGATCTTTGAGGATAGGTTTTTATTGTTTGTAAAGGACATTATCAGTTTTGATTCAACGGATCAAATCAAATCAAAATCTTTTATGTACATTTAACATGATATTTTGTTGGTAGTTACTGTGAGTGGGTGTAAAAAGGGTCAAAGGTAAAACGAGTACAGCCGCTTTCCCGGAGGAGTAGGCAGAGACATTATCCATGTATATTTCTATCACTTCATCCATATTAATAACTCTCTTCTTAAAAGTTCTTTGGTTAAGGAAGTAGGGTTTAGGGAACTTCTGACCAGAACTTTCACCAGAATGTTCCCGATTTTCAAGACACCTTCATCTAGCCTTTCCTTTGGATCTGTTGCACCAATAAAAAAAAAAACAAACAAAATAATATCAAACAAAATTAGAGTTATTTGTTTAAATTAACCTCACAATTACTTTGAACCATAATTCTATGGCTTATGCTATAATCATGGCCATAGAGTTTTACCAGTTTATGTTATTGTATGTTTGTTTACTAGCTGCTTTGTCATAAACTTGTAACACCTCACGTTTTGCAGTGGGGGTTAATCAAAAACTATCAAAATACATGCTGCTCTCGTCTATCTGTGATAGGTACAGAACAAAATATATCTAGATTAATACTTTCACTCAACAATGTTGCTATAAAATAATTACAAGACAGACTTAATGATAGTAAGGCAGTGTTCCGTATAATATACCTCTAGTTTTCTAGATTTGTATGATGAGTGAAAACATTGTGAGAAAATCTGCATATTAAGGTAACTGGATGTGTTACTATAAACTAATACGGGTTAAATTCTCCTGCAAACTTACACACATTAGTTTTTTTTTCATTCTCATACATATAGTCACGTCTATATTTCTTGCGGGGTAGACAGTGCCAATAGTCGCGCAGAGACTGAAAGGCGACGCTCAGCTGTGTGGCTTAATGGTAGTATTGAGATTCAAATAATGACAGGTTGCTAGCCCATCGTTACAAGTATAAGCCCAAGTTTATTACCCTTTCCCTTAGTCGCCTCTTACGACAATTATGGAAAAGTGGGAGTGGACCTATTCTAAAGTATCGGGAATAAAAATAAATAAATTTCTTTCCAATAATAGTCTTGTAATTTGTTTTAAAAGCAATAAATATTTTTCAGAAATTAATGTAATATGTCACTCCCTTAGTATTAAAGGGCACAATAAATAATGCTTACGAGTATTATGCTCAAGTGTTATTTGGGCAAAATAATATCTACATCAAATTGGTCCTATGCAAATATAAAATATTTAGTATGTAAAGTTCTTATATCTAATGCTAGCTAGCTAAGGCACTCAAAATATACAAAAACAATTCCAAATACGCTCACAAATAACGTAAACATTTCGTGGTGACATTCGATTCTTATTCCACATTTGAACTGAAGCGTGGAACCCAAACCAATTTGGGTGCCCAATGTGGTGTTTAACGGTTCGGAGTCCACAAAATTTGTCACGGAACGCCAATCCAAAACAAAAAGAGTGTGACAATCTGAAGGCAGCGAGTTGTGGCCAATCTCGGAATGAAAGTGCTTATATACTTACCTTTTTTATATTTCCAATTTACTTTCGTTTTTAAGTTGCCAGTGTTTTTTATTTTATGTACCTACGTACAAAGTTTTACCTCAACTTAGCTCTAGCAAAAGTTTCATATGACATCTATAAAAATAAACAGAAAGACGACAGCGTTTTGCAGCCATTAGAGACATAAGTATAGATAACTTAATATATATAATATATATATTTAATCCGTCAGTGAGTCACTATTGGCACTGTATACCCCGCAAGAAATATAGACGTGACTATACATATATACACGGGTCAAATTACACATATTGAGTCAGCCTCGAAGTACGTTCGGGACTTGTGTTACGAGATACTATCTCAACGATACTATATTTATATAATAAATACTTATATAGATAAACATTCAAGACCAAGACCGTTCAGAAAAATTTCTTTTCTCATCATGCCCTGGCCGGGATTCGAACTCAGGACCTCAAGTGTCACAGAAAAGCGCACTACCGCCAAACTATTTCACTGACTTATCAACGTACAACCTTATCCACTGAATCTATAGATACTTGAAATTTTGTCAATTCTATCATTAAGCCAAACAGCTGAACTTGGCCTATCAGTCTTGAAAAGACTGTTGGCTTAGCTACCCCGCAAGGAATATAGACGTAATTATTTTGTATGTATGTAAATTTGGTATGAATGTTCCTTATGTAGGGGTGCATCAAGAGGGGATTTCCCGAAAGTGATTGGATGTACGAGAATTAGCAGGAGTTGTCTTTTTGAGTGGCCGGAGACGTAGGTGCAGGTTACCACTATGATAATACTATATGTATATCATGTTAGTGGGTATCACTATGATAATACTATACTCGTATGTATATCATGGAATTAGCTTACTCGGTGATAATGAATGATGGGCCAACCGTTAAAACTAGGCGTTAAAGCTGAAATTGGGCATTAATATTCCTGGGACATTATTCTTGTTTCAAGTCAAGTGGCATAATAACATCTATAACACTTGCAGGGTAGACAGAGCCAAGAGAATTGAGATTCAAATAGTGACAGGTCGCTAGACCATCGCCTACAAGAGGAATCCCAAGTTTCTAAACCTATCCCTTAGTTGCCTTTTACAACCTCCATGTGGAAGATATGGAGTGGTTCTATTCTAAAGTGGCAGAAACCACACGGCATGAATAAGGTGATTTTTTTTAAAATTCATACAGTTCTCTTTTTTAGAAGTAAAATTTGCCGTACTTCCGGGAATTTGATCCCGTTCGCTTACAATTAAGATTTATGGCCCATGGATGATTTCCATCCGGAGGGAGGAAGGTTGAGATAGGGACGACGTAGTTGGACAAGAGTTGGAAACACTTTGAGGATTTCCCAATATCCCCAAAAGAACAAAAGTATGAAGACAATAGAAAACACAGCAGGCGAAAGATAATAAAAAAAATAATGATAAAAAAAAAAACAATAAAAGTAATTTTAATAATAATTTATAAACTTTTTTTTAGTACAGTTCTAATAAATAAGTAAACAAATGGTTTTGTGTTATTTCGACACAATAAATAAATCAATAAATACATATGTACAGTGGTCAAAACTATAAGGAAATTTTTTTTGGAAATGATGATTGATTGATTGATGATACATATTTACATGCATTTAATAAAGCCTCTTTTTCTTAGGGGTTGAACAACATATTTTTGTTTGTTACGGTGCTATCGACTTATTTTTTTAAGATCCATATTAATTTATTGTACGCTTGTTATGTTTTATAATAATATAATAAATAAAAACCAAATAAAAAAAACAGGGAGACATTTTCCATGAAATACCTATTTTCTTCCATTCATACATCCTAATGTATTGTGTATGTAACTATCCTAATAGTAAATCAGATGTTGAATAAAAAATTCTTTCAGAATTTTATTTTTTATATTGAATTAAGTTCTTTTTTTACCACAGTCCTAATACATAAAGAACACATTTTAATTGTTAATAATACATTGTAAGTTAAAGTTACTGACATTGCACATAAAAAAAAGCTGAGTAAAAAATACAACATAACATAAATAAATATAAAACAATAATAAATATAAAGATAATATATATATTAAATATATACATATTTATAATAGTCATTAAAAATAAATTGATAAATATACCTACATCATATGTGTAATAAATGTAATAATTATAAATTATAATAATTGAATACAAGCCAATCTCGTCGTTTGTTATATATTTTTTTTTATATATTTTATATCTGTTTTTTAAACAGCTTAAAAGAGATTAAAAATAAAACAATTAAACAAATTGTGATGATGATACTAAAACAAATTTAAATAAGTAAGATATATAATTATGTTAAACCCATATACACAAAATAGCATTAAAAGGAAGAAATGGACAGTTGACTTATTGAAAACTATTATTTAAGAGGAAAATTTTACTTATTGATTAAGTGCAAATTCCTCAAAATGTTACAAAATATACATATACATATATAAAATCAACAAAAATACATTTACTTTTCAATTAAACTGAGATTTCCAAAGCGAGTGAAATTATATAATAAATAATATCTACCAATACATGTAGTGTTTTGTTTATAATTTTAATCAGTACAATTAGATATATACAATAATATACATGTTTAAAATATTTATTTCCAATTGAAATTTAAAGAAAAAGAAGTGAAATTCAATATAGAGGTATGATAAGATGCATAATATATAGTAGGTACTGTCAAAAGCATATCAAGATACCCAAATTCGATGCGAACTAGCCGCTGACGTGCGGTTGACTGTACCATTATAGAAATAATAATAATAATTAAATCGATTTATATGGTTAACTTTCTTGTTCTTTTATTTAAATGCTTACATTTGATGGAAGCAATAAAATGTTATAAACAATTGTATATATTGTATATGTAATATTTAAATAAACTTCATGCTATTTTGCAGCCTCATTCTGAAAAAATATATATTTATGTTTAACAAACCCTTAAAAACACACGAATTTTAACAATTAATTTAACAAATTAGCAATAAATAAATAGCGCTAACCATAACAGCTTAATGCATACTTAATGAACACAACACAACCAAAATTATTAAAGTAAATAATAAATAAATTACGTTTTAGCATAACATTCAACACCTTTTCTAGTTTTATCAGTATTTAAATTTTATAAAGATTATTATTGAGAAATTTTACTATTTTATATCTTTGATGAAACTTTATTCGCATTCTGGTAAATGACTTTTTATTTTTACGACAACACTTTAATTTTTACTTTGAGTTTTAAAGTAGCGTGTAGCAGATCAAAGTGTTAAATGTGTAATCAATTCTTCTTAAATTTCAAAAAAATTTTTTTCAATTACATTGACATTTAGCGATTTATTTATTTTGTTTTTTCCTTTTTTATAATATAAGGCTGTAGAAAAAACAAAACAAAATTACAGATGTCATAATAAATTAATTTCACACTTAATTTTAGGAATATATTCTTCCTACCTAGTATTTTAAAGAATGGGCTATAAGTTCCTGCCTGACCAAAAAATGTCCATTGCAATATCAATTAAATTTACCGCCTTCTAGCATTTAAGTTCCGTCCGTACCCAGAGTGGCCGTAGCCCCCCACGTCTTCATGAGCGGTTGAGTGTGAATGGCTGTGGCTGTAGATGGGTTTGGATACGATTTCGTAGGTCGTCGACTTCTGGCCGCTGGATAATGATTTGATGCCGATGATCGCGGAGAGGAGTAGGGACATCAAGGCAGTCATGAGAGCTTTTCCTGCTAGAAGAGCCAATGCGCCAAGACCTAGGGACATGAGTGTGCCTGCGAAAAGAAATAAAGGGTTAAAAAAATATAGCTACGTCTCTTTCCCTTACGGGGTAGACAGAGCTAACAATCTTGTAAAGACTGACAGGTCACATCCGGCTTTATGGTTTATTGAAGGAAATGAGATTCAAATAATAACAGGTTAGCTAGCTCAAGCATAATCATAATCAATTATTCAAGGAATAAATGATTATGATTAAGTCCGCCAATTGTGCTTAACATTTGTATTTTGTATATTAAAGTTGAAATAAATAAATAAATGTAGTGAGTGACAGGTTGGTAGCCCATCATATAAAAAAGTAGGTTAGGTTAGGTTTACTAGTAGAACTGATAGTGTAATATTTAGTGAGTATATACGTACATACATACATATAATTACGTCTACATTCCTTGCTTATATGATGATGGAATTGAGATTCAAATAGTGACGGGTGCCTAGCCCATTTCCTACAAGAAGAATCCCAAGTTCTTTTAGAGACAGAGAGCAGACCTATTCTTAAGTACCAGGAACCACACGGCTCAGTATAAGTAGGTACCTAAGTAAAAAGTGTCAATTTGCACGTGTTAATAAACTGTGAAGAAAAATACGCCTTCCCGTAGAAAATAGAGATATTAGGGCGTAGTATGTCATTTTATGCTTTACATAGTATGCATTATAGAAATGTGTGTCATCAAAAATTGTAGTTATTATGCTCTGGTTGGTAGTGTGGCATTTTTGTAAGATCTTATCACTAACTAGCTTTTGCATACTGTTTCGTTTTCTACCGTAAATCCTATAGCTACAGTACTTTATAAAGGTTAAGTCCTCTGTCCTTGTTTAAAGTCCTAGATATTATCGAAAGACACATCAACAAACACACTTTCCGATAAACTCGTAACTTGTTCTTCTTTATTAGAGATTTAAAGGAAATAATGTATTCATTGTGTAGGCACTTTGTTTACCATGACGAGGATTCAGTATTCATCGATATTAGTAATAGGTAGGTAGATGATTAAAATTTTGTATTCAAAATAAATAATTAAATAACAATAATGTTAATGATTATTAAAGGGGCTCTCATACAAAAAAATGTAATGCTTTTTTATAAATTTTTTGTTCGATTTTGATAAACAGGTAGAAATGTGAATATGAAAAATAAATATTTATGTATCAAACGTGATGATGGTACGAAAACCTTCGTGCGCTAGTGCGACTCGCACTTGGCCGGTTTTTTTTTTAATTTTGCACAAACTGATGGCTTTTGTTTCAACGTGTCCCGTTTCATTCCGAAAATGAAAGTATTTTGCTTATATATTGGTGAATTATACTGATTTATATCAAAGACATACCTTTGAATAACATTCCCATTGCCAAAAGTCCTCCGATACCCCCCTTTTTGCCCCCAAGACCTCCTTTTCCTCTAGCTTCACTGACCAAAGCCCTAGCTTCTTCAGTGGAGTTTTCATCCAAAAGTCTCAATTTCACTGTATGACTCTCCAAATAATTGCCTAGTTTGTACAACAAGTACTTATCCAATCTATCTTCTGGCTTATTCAAAGACCTCACTAGTTCAGAAGCGAATTCCTCAGTCTTACTCTTATTCTCTAAACTTTCCTTCACTAAGCTTACTCCTGGAAGAAGCCTTAATTCGTCTTTAGCACTGAGTTTGTCCAGAATTGCTATAGCTTCGATTTTCAAACAGGTAGGACTAAATATCCCATTACTGCAATCCTTTCCCATCGACCGCGCGGCGACTTCCAGAGTGTGTTCATTTTTATTCGAATCGCGAATTTCAGGACTTGGCAGCGCAAACGCCGAAGCCGTTAACACAAAAACCAATAATTTATACATTTTTATACACTAAGTACACGTGTGTACTGGAACAAATACAGTTACAATTGATAACGTGATTGAAGATCCCAGCTTTTATATGTCTCACCATAGAGTCTTATGTCAATTATATTTTCATAGAAGACTGATCGCAAAAAGTTGCAACAAATACGTGGGAAACTGAGCCATATGATGTATGCCATTGGGTATTCTTTACCTCGTTTTTTGTAGCAATTGTAATCGTGTATGATTTCGTTTCAGTTTTGTATGTTTTTTGTACTTTTAAGTGTAATGATTTTATATTTTCATGCAAATTTTGAAAGGTATTACAAATTTAGTTATCAGTCACTCAGGAAAACGGGGTTTCGTAGAATTGCTATTAAGATTACCTGGCATGTAGGTATATTTGTTTTAAGAACTAACAATAATCTGTTTTTTGATGGCAAAGTAACTAATATATTACTGTAAATGTTTAATATATTGTCAACAGTATTATGAGGCACAAGGCAAATCTTTTATTTGTAATGGATATCAGGGTATAACATACCGTGCTAGATCCTCAAATGTTTTTCTTTTTTATAAAAATTATATTAAGATTATAATTTTATTTATAGAGAAATGTTTACACTAGTTTGTGGGATTAAAAATTAAAAATTCTATGAATGTTTATAGTACTACAGAATTTATTACAATAGTACTAGATACTTAGATATCATAGAAATTTATATACAAATAATTTGTATAATATAAATATTGGCTGTGCGGTTTCCGGGCACAATGACACTCTTTCTAGATCTATATCTGAGGACGTGAATACTCGTAGTACCTAAATGAAGCCCTACGGGGCTTAGTGCAATAGAAAATATTCATAGAAACCTGGCCAAATAATTTCACAACATTCACAAGATAAAAAAAGCTCTTGTATGTAGAAAAACGAAAAATTTAATATTTTCTCTGCTTAACTTAAAGCAAGGCCGGTAAGAAAATTATGTCCTAACAAGAGGCCGCCCGTGACTTCGTCCGCGTGGAATCATTCCCGCGGGGAGTCCGGGATAACTAGGTCTTCAGCTACCCACATACCAAATTTCATCGTAATCGGTTCAGTAGATTTTGCGTGAAAGAGTAACAATCATCCATACTGACATACTCACAAACTTTCGCATTTATAATATTAGTAGGAAATTCATACAATAAAACCGAATTACTTTATTAAACGTGTATTATAATTTTGTGTTAATTCACAATGACCTCGAGCTCTATAAAATTACTCACCTTTCATCATCATAGCCATAGCAATCAATCCCCCCATACCACCCTTCTTGCCTCCCATCGACAAAGGATTCTTCCCTCGGGCTTCGCCAATCATACTCCTTGCTTCTTCAGCTGCCCCATCATCTAAAAGTCTCAATTTCACTGCATGAGTATCCAGAAATGTCCCGACTTGATAAAGCAGAAACTTATCAAGTCTTTCAACTGAATCCGATGGCAGAGATTTGGCTAATTCATCAGCTACTGCTCCAGTTTTCAAGTCACTTTTGTCTTTAATAAGACTAACACCAGGTATGAAAATCACTTCGTCTCTGTTATTAAGCTTCTCGAATAAAGACACTACTCCAATTTTTAGACATGTTGGACTGAATACTCCGTTTGTGCAATCCATCTTCGAAATTGTGTTCGATGCAGATTCAGGGTCAGGGTTTGGCAGAGCAAGGGCACATGATAATAACCCGAGAATTAGATTTATGTACATTTTTGAAGCTATGCGTCCACTGTGGTCAGTCAGCTATAAGACTATGTTAATCCATAGTGGTGACACCCTTTTATATTTTGTGCTTTGTGGTCGGATGATTACTCCAGGCTAGCGCGTGTCTTGGTCTGCGATTTTTGTTTTCACAACTTTATTATGGTCATCATTCAATCTTATTCCAGCTTCAACTTAGTCTTTATTACTGTCGTAATAGGATCTATAATAGTACAGTTGTATATTTTCGAAATTACCGTTTTTACGTTTGTTTGTATTCACATTTTCATAGGATCGTTAGCAGAATGAATGTGGTTGTGGAGACTTGCATAAAAAACTATTCTCAATTGCAATGACATTATGGTATATTATTGTTTGAATTTTGATTTTAACCGTTTTGAGTCTGATCTGGTTCTGAAAGATAATCATGATCAAAAGCAAAATATTAACACATTATATAATAAGTGTTGATTATATTAATTATTTGACATAAATATAAATTAAGCTTTCAGGAATAACATCAGGCTTTTTTCTCTGGGAATGAAATGGTTTGGTTACAGAAAGTACGCTCTTTCATTTATATTGTAAGCCAATTTTCTTATTCTACGGAGAAATGTACCATTAATGTGAAAGAAAGCTACAAACAATATGCAAATAAGTAGAAATACAACATTAATTGTTCAAGGAACATACTTTTTTCTTGAAATCATGGGAACGATATGTATAATTAAGTAGTTCGTAATGACGAATGTATTAAAGTTTCTACTATATTTTCCTACTATATCACTTAGATTTCCAGCAATGTATGTGCCATTAGAAAGAGAGTGAGATTAAAGAAAAACGTGAGAGAAAAAGAAATTGGTAAAAACGGTTTTCCCTTTTCATTGCACACATTCACTGAGTGTCGCACCCACTCGTCCTCCTACACATGTGACAGTCAGTTTGTACATACATAAAATCACATCAATATCCCTTGCGGGGTAGACGGAGCCAAGAGTCTGAACGTCGACGCTAATATTTTGTTTGTATTTCTTTTTATTTCAAGAATCGACTTTTCAAGAAGTGAAGACTTTTGTGCCGTGTGGTTCCCGGCACCAATACAAAAAAGAGTAGGACTACTCCATCTCTTTCCCATGGGTGTCGTAAAAGGCGACTAAAGGATAGGCTTAAACTTGAGATTCTTCTTTTAAGCGATGGGTTAGCAACCTGTCTCTATTTGAATCTCAATTCTATCATTAAGCCAAATAGCTGAACGTGGCCATTCAGTCTTTTCAAGTCCATTGGCTCTGTCTACCCCGCAAGGGATATAGACGTGACCATATGTATGTATGTATTTTCAAGAAAAAAAATAACCTTATATTTATTCACAGAAGAAAGGAAATTTCGAATTCTTCGTTTATTATATAGTCTCATCTCATTCATTCAAAAATACAACTGTACCGTGTGTGATCACACCCTCACTACGTAAGTGCTTTAGGTTTAAAGACATTTATTCTCATTAAGACAAGTTGTCACTTACATGCTTGCTTACGTGCTTTACATGATTGAACTGTAAATTATTGAAACCCGTCTGTAATTTTTAAGCTAATATGTTTGAACAGACAACAAGATAGAAATAATATCAGCGTTAAGCGTTTTCAAAACATAAAATAAAATATTGAACTCGAAATTTAAAAAAAATAAAAATCCTTAAAAATCAGTTATAAATCACAAACACAAAATATGAATCAAAATTTATTTTTGATTGTTACAGCGTTTTTTCCTAATAAAAGTTGTGTGGGTGTGAAATTGCTAACTGTACAGCTCCATTTCAGAATGAAATGTGTTTTACTACCAAGTATGTACTATCGCCGGATCACTTTTTCAATACACATACATCGCTGGCTCTCAAGAGAGCGTTGAAAGTGCATACCAACTGACAGAGCAATGGAATGCACTATAGGCCACAAGTCCAGTAATTTTATTCGTCACATCTAACTGAGTAAAGGGGTGAAGTTTTTACAATGCGATGATGCATCTTTACATCTGTCATTTGTAAAATTCATCTATTTTGTTTTATACTACATTGTGATGGTAGCTGGAAGCTTTTTTATTACTGCAAAAGTAAATGTATGTAGTGAACATAATACATGGAGATAATAAGTAAGAGTATTAGTAAAAATAACGAAAGAACATTACCAAAAGGTACGCAGTTTTCATTTCAGTGTGATACTCAGTAATGATACATGACATAACTAAACAAAATTTCCGATATAACTAACACGGGGGTATCAATTCTAGTTATTCTTATGTTCTAACTATTTTTAATTTACTTTATTTCGGTTTATAAATTCTTTCGAGTTTGTTTTTTTAATAAAAAAAAATCATCTTTCTAAAATATGGTCAATTAATAACTTACATTTCTTTTTATTTATATCTTCTATTTTGTGTCTTCTCTAGGGAAATTGCAAGAGGCGGCTATAGTAACTATAGTAATAAATGCCTTTCTTTTTTTTGTTTTCGAAGGGAAAATCAAAAAATCAGTTTTACGAACGACCTCCCTTCAAAAAAAGGAGGATGTCAATTCGACCGTATATATTTTATTATTTATGTATATCGCCGTTATTTTTGAAATATTCACAATTTTGTAAAAAAGGCGAGGTCTAGTTCGCGGTGAAAAACAAGGTTAGTTATTTATAAGTAGAGTACACAACACACAAACGCATTGTCGTCACTATACGTACCCATAATATGTGTTCAGAAGTCTGGTAATACAACCGCATACCTAATGATTAGGTGAGTACCTTCAAAGAGAGCCTCTGTAATCTTCTTGAGCAAAAATGTTTATACAAACTAGTTGACTTCTTAAAGGATATATTTTATTTATTTATATATTTATGTACCTCAAGGATAAAAATAAGAACAGAACTTAAACTAAAGTATTGTATAATTAATATTAATTTAAACTTTTTTGCACAAAATACAAATGTATAGCACAATTGGCGGACTTTATGCTAGAAGCATTATCTACCAGTCAACCATTGGGTCTGACAGAGAACTTTATGTGGTGTCAAACTAAATAAATAAATATGTTTATACCTACACAAAATACAAAATAAAATAATTATAATAAACACTACAATAAATAAACATTACTAGTTTATGGAAAATAGTTGTAAAAAATGTGTAAGTACATGTCATAGTTAAGTATTAAGTTAAATTATAGCGGCAGTATTTAATAACGCACTATCTTTTTCCATGTAACGGTGTATAAACAGAGACAGTAAAACATATATGTTACAGAATAAAATCATCAGTATCAATTAATATTATAAATAAGATATTAGGTATGTTTGTAACCTCCTCACAGTTAAATCATTGATCCGATATTGATCAATCTCGGTACAAATATATGTAGGTAGTTTAGACTTTGGGAATTGTATTTCAATTCTTGTGGGAACAAGACTTATGTAAGAGTAAAGCGTAGAATGAGAGTTTAGACATAATAATGTGTAGTAAACATTTTTATTTTTTATAAAAATTAATAATTGAAAATAGAATTTATAAAGAATAGAATAAGATTTATTTTCAAAAAGATCACCTATCGACGTCACATAACTAAGTCCATTTATATTCGATCTCTTATTTTATGAAAACTATTGAAAACCAATGTTACTACAAAATTTTATTTGGTTAATTTTAATAGGTATTGCTCATAGCATATGTCACATCTGTTACCCACGTCATTTTATAGTAACAGAAAAGAAAAATTTTCGCGTCTACTATTTAATGGAAAACTTTGACACGGTAATAATATTTTACAAGGTAAATTACGCATAAACTGGCTTCGACTTGATACGGGTAACTATTGACATGTAAATTGCTTTCGCTTCGTGTCTTTTCTAACTATGTGTATGTATTTTATTTTTCTTTGGAAGAAAATTATATCCAGAGTTATAGATAATATATTATTTTACCATAAAACCTTGAGACTAAACTCCATCTCTTTCCCATGAATGTCGTTAAAGGCGATGTATATATGTTTGTTATGTTATGTTATGGGATAGTCTTATAAACTTGTGACTCTTCTTTTAGGCGACGGGCTTGCAACCTGTCACTTTATATGAATCTCAATTCCATCAGTAAGCCAAACAGCTGATCGTGGTCCATCAGTATTTTCAAGACTATTGACTCTGTCTACCCCGCAAAGTACATAGCTGTGATTATTTGTATGTATCCTTTAGCCAAGGAAAAGACGAATTATATGATATTTCATTAGTTCAGCATAAAAGCTACAGTAATAATATAAAAAAAAGTCACGAGCACACGCGTGCTTGCGGTTTAAAAATTTAGGTGAAAGATGATGATATGCATGCAGCTGTTATTGGTTTTACCTAGTTTTTATATAAAAGTTATGTAGTGGAAAGACGTAGTCTCTGCCTACCCCTCTATGGAAATAACTCATCGTGAGACGCGTAGCAAGATAAATGTAAAATGCATTTTATTTTTTACTTTATAATTATTGTAAGTACAAAATCTAAAATACACGACGATTCTAGTGTAACCGTACATTAACCGTATTCCAAGTCTTAAATTGTTTGTAGCCTAGGTACTAGCTTTTGCCCGCGACTTAGTCTGCGTGGTTCCTCAAGTTCCTCAAGACCAACATCAAAATCAATTTAGTGGTTTACGCGTGGAAGCGTTACAAACAAACAGAGTTACTTTTGTATTTGTAATATAAGTTCGGATTATTATTATCAGTAATAGTTCATTTTTCATCTTCCCAATACAGGTTAGGTTCCCCTGCAAAGGTTGCGGAGGTCAGACGGGAGTCGCTTCGTGTAAAAACCTGACTCGCCCAATCCAGGATCTACGGTCAAGGGCTTACCCTGGGCTTCTCTCCAGAGTGGTGGGGATGCAACCGGGACTATAGTCTGGAAGAAGTAATTAATTTTTCATCGTGACCGAGGATCGAACCCGTGACCTATGGTTCACGTGAACACACTATCTACCTACCACTGCGTCAAACGGACTGTCGTGCAAAAAAGAAAGCGATTGATATTTGCGGTTACCGTAACTACTTACCGTAATGGCGTCGGTTTTGTCCAAAATAAACATAGATTAAATGTGCTTAAAAGCGGTTTTATTAAATTAAAAAAAAAAACAACATTAAAGTCGGTCATAAGGTCAATCGACCATCAATGTGACGACGTTCGCTATACTATCGTCGTTTCGCATTTTATTATGACGTGAAAAGGGACAACTATAGCAGTCCCGATGATGTATCAATGTACAGTGGGCTACATAAATAAAGTACCACGTGTCACACATAAAACCTGATGTTTTTGAAATAAATTATTTTATTGGAGCATAAAATACTCGTACATGTAAACCGGGGTAAAGACAGATATTTATTTATTTATAACTTATAACGTTAATAATCACGTCTTTATTTATAATGGGGTAGACAGTGGCAACAGTCTCGCAAAGAATGAAACGCCACGCAAATAGGTGACAGGTTGCTAGTTCATCGCCTAAAAGAAGAATCCCAAGTTTATTATCCTATCTATCCCTTAGTCGCCTTTTACGCTTTGTGCTGTGAAGTGAATAAAGATTTTTAATTTATTTTATTTTTATAGTGGAATATCCTAAAGATTAATTTCAAGTAAAATGTCTATGGAATTGAAGTGCAAATGGCATAGACGTTTTTCACCTTTTTCACCTTTTCATTAATTTGTTCAAAAGTAGTTAAAAAAAAGAAAGAGTTCACTCTAGCGGCAGAAGGTATTACTAATACTTTCTTTTTCCTTTTGTTGCGCTATCTCGTTGTTTATGCTTAATACCAATAGATGGCGTTGTAATTATTAAAACATGACTCTTGATCGTCGCTAGATGTCACTAGCAGTCGCAAATTAAAAAGAAGTAAAACAAAGTAAGCTTCATTGTGGTAAGAAACTTCAGTTATAATCTTTCTGTAAATGATAACTTATGTTTATAAGAAAAAATAAACTAACATTATAGTATCTTATGAATAGAAAGTTCCGCCTCCGTAATGGGAAAATACCGTTCCCATGGGAATTTTGGAAAATCCTTTCTTAACAGATGATCATAAAAACTGTCTGCACGCTACATTTCATCACGATCGGTTTATAAATTAAGGTTGTGCTTTATTGCAGTCGTTATCACTACATATTCTAAAGTTCTCCCTATTTTCTATGTATGTACGAGTATTTAGTATACACTAATCTCGGAAAGTTGTGGAAAAAGTTGTTTGTTCCTATTGAAAATGTTCCAATTTGAAAATAATTCATAGATATGGTCACGTCTATATCCCTTGCGGGGTAGACAGAGCCAACAGTCTTGAAAACACTAAATGGCCAGGTTCAGATATTTGGCTTTATGATAGAATTGAGATTCAAATAGTGACAGGTTGCTAGCCCATCGCCTAAAAGAAGAATCCCAGGTTTATAAACCTATCCCATAGTGGCCTTTTACGACATCCATAGGAACGAGATGGAGTGGTCCTATTCTATTTTTTTATTGGTGCCGGGAACCACACGGCACTATTTTCACTATAAAGTGAATATTTAAAAAAATGATTGCATCATTTCGAAAATCTCGACGCATTGATTATATTGTGAATGGCTTAAACGCGTGTACAAATAATAACTCCATTCAATGAATCTAAAGTTGAAAATCGCATAGCTAAGGAAAGTTCAAAGCGGTCAAAAAATGAAAGTATAGAAAGTGTTGGAACACCTGCGTCGAAAGTTATGTAACCAATCACTACAGACCTTAAACGTATGAGTTAGAAGGGGAAGGCCAGGGCGAACGTACTTTGATCAAATCGTGGAAGTTCTGGAAAAAGATTAATTGACGGCCTCTGTGGCGCAGCGGTAGTGCGCTTGTCTGTGTCACCGGAGGTCCCGGGTTCGAATCCCGGCCAGGGCATGATGAGAAACGAACTTTCTCTGATTGGCCTGGGTCTTGGATGTTTATCTATATACGTATTTATTATAAAATATAGTATCGTTGAGTTAGTATCTCGTAACACAAGTTTCGAACTTACTTCGAGGCTAACTCAATCTGGGTAATTTGTCCCGTATATATATATTATATTAAATATTAATTAATTTTTTTGTAAACTTCTTACATCTGTAAGTAGTAGGTACTTACATGTCCCACCAACTAACCAAGGTGGGTTGGCACGGCTACGAGTATCTCATGAAAAACTGTCAAACCTAAATCGATGAGTTTGCTTAAAAATGTATATGAATGTAAGTAGGTAGTAGGATGGAGCTAGCTTGTGTTTTTCTTACACAACTACTGGCTGTGTGACTCCATCTCTTTTTCATGGATGTCGTAAAAGGCACCGAAGTGCACCTATTTACTATGCTCCTTTATTCGACGAATCAGGTATTTACACGAAGCGACTCCCATCTGACCTCCAAAATCGTTGAGTTAAAAAATATATGTTATCTGCTTAACAAGCGCGTTGATGTCTTTTGTATGTCATAATATTATGTGCCGTGTGGTTCCCGACACCAATAGAAAGAAAAGAATAGGACCACTATTTAGAATAGAATAGAATAGAATAGATTTATTTTCAAAATTGGATACAAGGTATCACTTATTGACGTCACATAACTTAAATCTAATTATAACTACTACCGCTTCCAAAGCGCATGTGTAGAAGAAGCGGCGGAACAAACTACACTGCAGCATTTTCATAGGACGTCAATTTACAAATATAGATCTCTTAAATCTAAATCGTGGACGAATGCACATTGTCTACATTAAAAAACATGTATGAATGTAGAACTGATTATGTCAATACGAATATTTCGTCAAATAAAATAAATATAAAATAAAATATGTACATACTGTACAAATTATGTCCAGATCATGTCAAAAATACACAAGCATTTAAGAGGCCATTATGTCCAGCTCGGGCCACACATGTTTATCATTAATATAATCATCCGTGCTGTAATAGGCTTTCCTACAAAGCTCAACTTTAATATACTGTTTGAATTTTCTATCATTCATTTCAAGAACACTTTTTGGTAATTTATTATAAAATCTTATACAATTAATAAGAAATGATTTCCCTACCTTAGCCAGCCGATGTGCTGGGATCGACAACTTGTAATTGTTCCGCAGTGATCTACTAGTACATTCACCTACTTTTTTGAAAGAGTCTAAGTTTTTCCTAACATGCATGATGTTATCGAATATGTATTGGGAGGGCAAAGTTAAAATATTTAGGTTTTTGAAAAAATCTCTAAGGGAATCTCTTTGTTTAAGACCGTAGATATATCGAATTGCCCTTTTTTGTAAAATGAAAATAGTTTGTATGTCTGCTGCTGATCCCCAAAGCAGTAGACCATATGACATTAAACTATGAAAATAACTAAAATATACTAGCTTAGCAGTTGCCACATCCGTCAAATGCCTAATACGACGAATAGCGTATGCTGCAGAACTAAGCCTTTTAGAAAGTTTTAAAATGTGAGCATGCCATTTCAAATTTGAATCTAATGTTATTCCTAAGAAAGTAGTACTATCAACAAAATCTAATCTTTTACTACTTATACTAATATCCACATTTGCCTGCCGCACATTGGGAAGTGTAAACTTAATGCATTGGGTCTTATTTGCATTTAACAGTAAGTTGTTGATTGTAAACCAGTTAGAGATGGCGGCTAAAGTGCTATTCACATCATCACAGATTTCGCTACGGCGGTTCATTTTAAAAATTAGTGACGTATCATCTGCAAACAACACGATGCCAGTCTGTTTCTCAATCATGCAAGGCAGGTCGTTGATATATATCAGAAAGAGAAAAGGTCCCAAAATGGAACCTTGCGGTACCCCAATTTTTACCGTCGCTCCTTTCGATTTTGTATTATTTAAATCTACCGTCTGTAATCTATCACTAAGATATGATTTAATTAGTTCAACGGCAGCAGTATCGAACCCGTAATGAGCGAGCTTGAGCAGAAGAGTTCTATGATCTACGCAATCAAATGCTTTGGTCAGATCGCAAAACACTCCGATGGCATCCTGTGAGTCTTCCCATGCATTGAGAATATGAGTGACAAGAGCCACACCTGCATCTGTTGTACATTTCCCCTCAGTAAAGCCGTATTGCTGACTATGAAATAATTTATTAGACTTAAAGTAACGCTGCATTTGATTAAGCATGATTCTCTCGAACACCTTGCTCAAAATTGGTAAAATTGAGATTGGTCTATAATTACCAGGATCTGATTTTTCACCTTTCTTGAATAATGGAATTAGTTTACTATACTTCATTAAATTTGGAAATATCCCTTGGTCAACACAATTATTGAATATATAAGCTAAGTCCCCAGCTATAATATTTATAATATGACATATCACAACAGCCGACATACCCCAATAATCCTCAGACTTTTTCAGATTAAGTTCTTTAAAGGTATTAATAATGTCAGTAGGGTCAATATTTAAGAATTTAAATTTGGAACTGCAAATGCTGACATTATTTTTAAGTAGAATTTCAGCTTCATTAGGGCATGAGTCAATATTAGAAGTTAATTCCAACGGTATATTTGTAAAAAAATGTTCAAATAAATTTACTATTTCTGTTGTAGAGGTAATTTTCCTATCATTAAATTTAATTTCATTAATATTTTCTTTAAAATTACTTCTACCAGTTTCCTTGTTTATAACACTCCAGGTTTCCTTTGTTTTGTTAGGAGCATTACTTATTTTGTTTTTAATGAACAAAGATTTTGCATGTAGACATACTTTTTTAAAAATTTTTGAATAATTCCTAACATGGTCTACGAAGCCGCTTTCAAATCGATACTGTTTTTGGGCATATAAATCGTACAAAGTCTTTCTACTTTTGTAGATGCCAACAGTAGCCCATTCATTGAATTTAAAGTTATTATTGCATTTCCGTTTCTTTTGTATAAATGTTTTAGAGTACGCGTCTGAAATGGTAGTAAATAACTTATTATAATGACCATTAGGATCGCTGCCCGTGTAAGTTACTGCGCAAATTTTATTTTCTAAAGAACTTGTAAATTTATTGATTTTATGGGCTGTGATAGGTCTGCACATAATTAATCCATCACGTGTACTACGTTTAGTGGAAAAGGTAACTAATTGACCGCAATGATCAGAGGGTAATTTACTAAATACATTTTTATTATTTGGTTTTTGTTCACTAAAAACATTATCAATACATTTAGCAGATGTGGCAGTGAAGCGGGTTGGTTCCAAGAAGGCATTATCTAAGTTAAAACATTTAAATAGGTTAAGAAACTGTATTGTCACTGTGGAGCTAACTAATATGTCAATGTTAAAATCACCGCAAACAATTACTTTCTTATTACTTTTTGTCGCTACTATTAGAACTTCCTCCATTACATTCAGGAAATCCATAATACTACTGTTGGGTGGACTATAAATACAAATAACAATGTGTTCCTCAAGCTCGGCACAAGATACCTCAACACAGCGCTCAAGAGAAAGTCTGACTATGTCATGGCGCTCCTTACTATATATCTAATTCATAATTGAATATCATATAGACTCACAAACTTGGGATTCTTCTTTTAGACGACGGGCTAGCAACCTTTCACTATTTGAATCTCAATTCTATCATTAAGCCAAACAGCTGAACGTGACCTATCTTATGACTCTCTACCCTATAAGGGAAATAGACGTGTTTATATCTATGTACGTATGTTTGTATGTAAAACTATGTCGCGGAAAGGAGTATTACCGGAATAACCGCGCATATAGACCCCACTATATCGCAGGTATATGGACGTGATTGTATGTATGTATGTATAGTCCCACTAACATACATATAATCACGTCTATGTCCCATGCGGGGTAGACAGAGCCAACAGTCCTGAGCGGACTGATAGGCCACGTTCAGCTATTTGGCTTTAAGATAGAATTGAGATTCGAATAGTAAGCCTATCCCTTAGTCGCCTTTTACGACATCCACGGGAAAGAGATAGAGTGGTGCTATTCTTTTTTGTATTGGTGCCGGGAACCACACGGCACACTAACATAGAATACGGAATGCCGAGTCGTCGCCAGCCTAAATACATAAATACACGCGGAAAGCAGCGCGCCATTGGAATTTCATTGAAGAAAGTGATTTTCCAAACGAAGAAAGGAGGTTCTCAATTCCAGTTTAGGTTATATATAAGAAAACAACATAAATATATGCGAGTTATGTGTATTGCGAGTCTTTTTGACACTATTAGCTCTGTCTACTACATAAGGAATATAGACGTGACTACATATATGTATGGACTCGCAAGACATATTTCCACTGTTTACCCGTAATAAAGATAATGTAACGTAATAGGATCCTAATCCTCATCAGCTTCCTGAATTTGGTCCCTCTTACATCCTTACAGGGGCAGACAGAGCTTATTATCTCGAAAAGACTCAAAAGCCACTTTAAGCTATATACATAGTACGGTATGGTATTACATATATATGTATAACACACCACACCAACAAACAAAAAAAAAATAGAACCACTTCACCTCGTTCCCATGGATGTTGTAAAAAGCGACTAAGGGATTGGCTTATGAACTTGGGATTCCTCTTTCAGGCGATGGGCTAGCAACCTGTCACTATTTGAATCTTAATTCTATCATAAAGTCAAACGGCTGAACGTGGCCTGTCAGTCACTTCAGGTCTGTTGGCTCTGTCTATCCCTCAAGGGATATAGACGTAACTATATGTATGTATGTATTTAAAAAAAATGTGTATAAGATTTAATTCGATAAACATGAATCGGAACTGACTCGGTACTCGCACGACTAAGTGTGCCACCCGGGTTCAACGACCGACTTTCTCGCCGCCATCTTGAATGGTGATATAACCTTACAAAGGATATTATCAAGGCTGATGTCACGAACGAAAGTTTTTGAATGCTGAAAGTATTTGAATGGTTGTTACATGAGGCATTCCAATTATTTAACTAAGTAGGTACAAATTTTTTTTTTTCAGTTTTAAAAGTTAGTGATTTAGTTTTAAACGGTTTAAAGTTGATTAATTATTGTTATTCTCAGTTGTTTGGTAGCGATTTGCAGAATCTTGTCTATTGTATTTTATTAAAGATAAATATTTTGAAGAAAAAGGTGTAAAAAAATGTAACTTGTCGTTTACAGGTTTTCCATTTAAAAGAATTGATTCATGTAATTTTATTCATTTAATTTTCAAAACTCAAAATGAAATATTAAAAATATATAATTATATGTGTTTACAGATAAGTATAAAACTGAGTATTTTAAAATTATTAGACTATACAAGTAGCTCCGGTTTCTCAATATTGAGAATTACTGTGAATTTGGAATTAAAAAAAATTTTGAAAAAAGAAAATTATACGAGTATAGGTATATGATCTAAAAAAATGTTTGTAAATCTTCAAGAGAGAAAATTTTAAGAAGAAGTACGATAATTATAAAAAAAGCCATCACATCTTGCAAAATTTTTGTTTTGGATACGAATAACATATAAGTATTATTTTAATTCTGCCTTATAAAACTTGTCGTGTTTATTAAGCAATACTTTTCGGTTTATAAAACAAAAATAATGTGTAAACCTTTCTATTATTATTATCTCCTTACTCATCACTTATATAAAGAAAATATACATTTGTCATTTCCAAATGTAAAGTCAATTATACAACATCAACAAATTAATAAGTACATAAGGCACATTTACCAAAAGCAGTGTGCTGGTGCCGCTTTCACACGCTTTCCACTTTCGTGAGTACTTTCACTTTGAGGCAAAAAGAGGCATCCGGCATTGCAAGAAAAAAATTATTATGTAATGATTTCTACGTCTAATTTTCATATCAGTTATCCTATCCATTTAATATTATACTTACATATGCTATGAAGAGATTTGTATTTTTATTTGTTATTAATTGACACAAAAACTAATGAACCGATTCTGATGAAATTTGATACATACATAGAATCGTCCTTCAGGTGTTACAGAGGCGCTACTTTTTCTGGAATATCCCACGGGAGCTTTGCCCCGTGCGTGCCAATAAATAAAGCTATTAGTAAAGTGTAATGTCTAACTGACTTGTCATATCTAGACACTACCCAAACAGTTGGGTTTAGGGTTTTGTTACGCAGGTTCTATAAGCAGTATAGGGATGCACTAATAGAGAATTTCTCGAAATTCTAGGGGAAATGTTAATTTACTGGATATTTTGCATTTTAAAAGGCGAAAGCATGGCCATATTTTAGTTTTCTAAATTATATAAAAGTTATACCGACTGAGAGACTAGAGAGACATGCAATTAGAACTGTTGGGCGTAGGAAGCTGATATTAGGAATGTACATAATAATATCAAGAAACAGTTTCTTGGGATGGGCTAGCAACCTGTCACCATTTGAATCTCAATTCTTTCAAAAAGCCAAACAGCTGAGCGTGGCTTTTCGGTCTTTTCAAGACTTTTGGTTCTGTCTATCCCGTAAGGGATATAGACGTGATGATATGTAATGTAAACAGTTTCTTAAATACTGAAACGCCTCCCTCAGATGTTAAATAATGAAATTCAGATGTTGGCACGCAAGCCCATCACCTAAAAGGATAAAGCCAAATTTATAAAAATAAATTTATAACGATAAAGAATATGGCCACACCATGCGCCGAACAACTGGTCACATGACGAGAAAAGTATTGGAGACGAAGAAAGCCTCAACTCAAGTGGATGGGACTTATAGATAAGAATTAAAAAGTCGCCCAATTACCACCCAAGGCGGACAGAATATATCCTAACAATGCGATATTAGGAGGGCCGACCCCGAGTAGACGTGATAAAGGCTAGGTAGAAGAAGAAATAACTAGTTAAATACGTATCTATTTCAATCATCTTACCCTGATGTTCGTCCTAGTGGTAGGTAGGTAGTAGTAGTAGTAGTTTATCCTTAGGGTCTAACCGTGGAGCCTATCTCTTTTTGACCACAATCTAGAAGTACATGTAAGATCTTCGTTATGTTATTAACTAGTCAATATACTTACCAACATAAGTAAAGTAACACTTTTTATCAAGAGGGGTAAGGCAAGGAGGCTTTCAAGTTACCATGATCCCTGCATATTTAATTCCCTTCATCTATTTCAGTTATGGGTTATCCAAGGCCTGAGTACGTAAGGCTATACCTGATCCTAACTTCAATATGTTCATGTTATATTTATTCCAGACAAACAAAATTCCTGTATCTTCTCACACCCAAAACACAATTAATTTTGTTATCATCTCAATTATCTTCTAAATAAAGACGAGTTTCCTTTACAATCATATTTGATGCATAAGTTTATATGTTACCGAGCACACATTGAGGGCGCTGTTTACTCGGCGCTGAGTAGAAAGTTGGAGAAAGCTGGCTGCGGACCCAAATTCCTGAGTTGGTGAAAGACATTTTTTCAACTTTATCGCCGCAGGTGGATTGGGAGGTGTATGTGATTTAGTACCGCGCGTTGTATTACTTAATATTACATATGAATGTACCGTTACATTTTGGATTTATTGAATTGTACTAAATATATAAAACGATTGAAGTAGGTATAGTAATACAGATTGAGTGACAAGTCCAGTTTGATATACTGGCATCAGAATCTAGAATTTGACACTCGTATGTTCCTTGAGAAGTTTCGCTCATAAGAAAGGGAAGTTCTTTGAGATTTATATGAAAGAATATTCTAAAATTACAAGGATAACAGTTTTTTTACATAACATAGGTGGAGCTACGCGTATTTTTTTAACTTTGAGTGTTCAGTAATAATTTATGTAGTTTTAATTATAAAGTACCCTAAGGTTCTCAAAGGCAGAGCAATCGTAGATAAAGTTTTTGATGTTATCTAATAACATGTAAGAATGTAAGGGATAAGAAAAAGGGTGGAATATTGGTTATGGGAAAGACCTTAAGGTCTTCGTTTTATTAATAAAACGAATGCTTTGCTTAAGCAAATAAGTATTGCAAAAGACGCACGTCAGGTTTCTGTCCAGGGAAGCGATGATGTTACCGGGATTAGTCCCGGTTAACATTATTGTTAGCAGGAAGAAGTAAACATATTTTTCATCAGTACTTATTTTAACAAGTATATAACTAGATAATAATGGATAATTCTTTCTTAGAATTCATTTTCAAAGACATTTGATATTTCAAGTTAAACAAGCTGCTTTGAACTTTTGTATTACAGGTACTCCAAAAAAATTACTAGTATATTGTAAATTAAACTGAAAATAACGATTTCTTAAAAGCATAAAAACGGAAAGTTACTTGAAATGTGTTCAATAATAAGGAAAATTTGAAAAAATACTTCACTTAATAAAGTTATCATCCATTTTATCGTATATTTATTAACAGTATTCATTTTTCATAAACTATTTTATGGAAAGGAAAAATATTGCCTTGGAGAATAATAGAATAATATAAAATGTATTCACAAAGTTTTTTTTTTTATTTTATTCTCGACTTTTGCTCTATGGTCATTTTTCAGGAATAAAATAAATATAATATATTATTTTACTGTAACAAAATATACCTGCGTAAAAAGTATTTTTCATTCTTCTAATACCTAAGTATTTTTCATTTTAACTTTTTTATAATGATGTAATAAATTTCATAAAAATACCTATGTCCAGTAGTTTTTGAGTTAATTTATGAAATATTACGAGAAAACAAAACCATAAGAGATTTGATTAAAAAATATAATAAAAATGTAGTCAAGTGAAAGTGTACCCACACAACAATCTCCACTAGTAGTGGTGTAGAAAGTTAGGCGTGTTCAATAGTGTGACACAGAAAACTGTGGAGTCGATATTCTATAATATTGTTCCTAAATGATACAAACATCTTTATCGAATACGAGATAGACAGCCACAATAGTCAAAGGTGACGTTTAGCTGTATAGGTTAATGTTGGAATTAAAATTCAGAGACAATGACAGTTGCTCTATATTTCTTTATATTTTTTAGCCAAAAAGCATTTTTTCTGTTCCTAGATAAAGAGGAAAAGATATCAAAAGCTTAGTGATTGGTCAATATATAATTTGCAAATCAAGTTGGTACGTGCTTCATGCTCAATATTAGTCGCGTCTATATTGAGAATACGCAGTATTGAGAGATAAAGAATTAGGGAAACACAAACACATCAAACACACAACAACATTTGTATTTTTGTCACAAATTTTAAATACACACATTCTACATACATACATACATATTGTCACGTCTTGAAAAGACTGAAAGGCCACGTTCAGGTGTATGGCTTTGTGATGAATTTGAGATTCAAATGGTTCCTATCGCCCTATCGACCTAACGCCTACAAGAGGAAGGCCAAGTTAAAAAAGATTTAAAATTTTAAATAAATTATTAAAATAATAGTTATCTAGTAAAATTACATTATCTATTTTGAGTCATATAATTGTTTGACGTACATTTAATCAAATAGGATTAAATAAAGTCAACAGCACTCTACTGCATTCTCTGTGCCAAGTATTGTAAAGCAGTATGAGTAAGTGAAAGGCGTGTACAGACAGCGTAACAACGCACATTTGTTAACGTGTGAGTGGAGATTCCATGATGTTTATTACTCGTGTTAATCGTTGAAAAGTACTATAAAAGTTGTTTGTCTGTTCGCTCGCCAGCTAGTTCCTAAGCAGACGATGCATTAGAACGTTATGATTTTCAGCGTATGTTAGATTTTTAAGAACTGAAGCTATTATAAATTAAGATTTTCTATTGTCGTTATTTTAAACATCTTTATATGAAAAGAAAGTATTTTTGATATTTTCTGTTTTCTTTTTTATTTTGTTTGTAATTGCATATTTTTCTTATAACGGTCCAAATAACAGTTGAACACTAAATATTAATCCTTCAACATAATAGTCATATTTTTTTAATGAACATTTATAGTCTGAAGTGAATTACTTATTTTATTGACACTTATGAAAATTGCAAAGCAACTGACATTTGTCAGACTCGAAAATTACCTAAGTTACGTACTTTTTAGAAAATATTCATTTTTTCATTGAATTATTTTTTTCCTACTCTTGGTTTAAGATATACCTAAGTTAAGATCAAATTTTAAAGGTCCAAACATACAATAAAGTCACGTTTCGTAAGGGGTTCGCAGGGGTAGGAGTATACTACATATTTCTACTTACCATGATCTTATTCCCTTCGGGGTAGATAGAGGCAAAAGTCACATGACTCGAAAGCCACGTTTGGCCATATATCATAATGAAATAAAAAATGAATACTAAAGTCTAATAATCTGTGAAAAAGCCATATGAATAACAAAAAATAAATGATAATTTAGTTAAATATAGTAGCTTAGTTCTTATTGCGTTCACTCCTGGAAAGGTGCCTTTTGTTTTTACCTACACGAACTCCCGTTTGACCAAGCCGGCAGAGAAAAAGAGCTTGACTGTGCAACCTTACAGGAAAACTTAAACCATCTTTACATACATATGGTCACGTCTATATCCCTTGCGGGGTAGACAGAGCCAACAGTCTTGAAAAGAGTGAATGTCCACGTTCAGCTATTTGGCTTACAGATGCTTATTATGGATGTCGTAAAAGGCGACTCAGGGATAGGCTTACAAACTTGGGATCCTTTTATAGGCGATGTGCGCTAGCACATAGAATTAAGATTCAAATAGTGACAGATTGCTAAATCTGTCACTATTTGAATCTCAATTCTATTACCCATCTTTAATTTTAGTACATTTAGTTGCCTTGCCTTATATAATAATAATGATTAATGTCATTTATTTCTGTAGTTAAAGTAATGCTTTTTTATTAGCCATGTATCTCAATAGATGGCGCTAGTAGTACTGAAAATAAAACTACATTTTTACTTGGAACTCAATGATAACTTTAAGTCTGTTGCGACATTATGACTTTATGTTTGGTAACAAGATTTTCGCGGGAATTTTGAAAAATCCTCTTATTTATTTATAGTGCACTACATTAAAAATCTTGGTTTGAGCTGTCTGTTGAAATGTAAATCAATCAGTGGTCTCTTTTATATATTAAGAAGTGAATAAAGCCAAAGAAAACATTATAGGGAGAGGAAATTCCGAATAACGAAACATATGAGTTATAACTTCACGTTTATTTTAATGTCTAACTTATGGCTATCAATACAGTCTCATTTGCTTAAATAAAATAATTTATTTTTATAAATAATAGTATATTATGTCTGGTTTATGACACAAATAAACCCGTACAACATAACTAGTTTACCAGTTTTTTTTTATATAACCCTGTCAATATCCGTTACTTTTAATTGTACAGTACCTTATGATTATGTCGATTAATATGAAAAATAATCTGAAATTAATTTGAATAAATAAAACGTTAATATCTCTTACAAATTTCAGAGTTAATGTGGAAGCCTTACACAAAATAAATTTATAATTTTATTTTTCTTTACATAAAATTATTGTTACATAAAATTTAACACAAAATTATTAGGTTTATTATATACATTAAAAAAATTAAAACTTTTTATATGCAGGACAGCAGCCTATGGAATAACTTCCGCATTTTCAGTTTACGAATTTTAGCTGGATATCTAGAAAATACATAATTAAAATTCTTAGTTTAAACCCAAAATTTTATGTTTTCAAATTTAATACATATAAAAATTCTATCATCACAAATTTGCTATGTAGATATAAGTTTATTTAAACAGCCCATAAAAATGAATCTTGCATTTATCAACAAAATTATCGGAGATATTGTAAACTTTAAATATGTTTGACTCTTTTGAGCAATAAATAGTAAATAATAAAAAATAAGGAATAATATTCGTACTTTACATAAAATCATGCACCATTTTATTCAGCTTTTAAATTAACAATTTATCAAAGTAATTAATTAAAGCATATTAACTCCATTTAAATAAAATATTTTGATTATAAATTATACAAAAGTTTATTAGTTTAACGCTTACTACAAATCTAAAAGATCATTGGAATTTGATTTTTCTTTTTCATTAATTTACCTATAAAACTTTTACTTAGAAAAAGGTACAGTGAACATAATAAATCTTACCCTTGAATCTATAGTCTTGAGATATAGGAATATCCTGAACTACACACAGGTACAAAATAAATAAATAGTTGACTTTTCAAAATTTACAAAAGCTAACCAGTTTAAATAATCATTCTAACATGTGATCGGGGGGTCGATACACGAACGTTGATAAGACATAATAATATATTTTATCTTTACTGTTCCTCTTACTCTGCGATTAACCTCCAAGATAGGTAGAGAGAAGTTAAGACATACCTTATCAATGTTCGTGAATAAGGGGTCGGATCACTTAGATTTGATTCATCCCACTATAAACCACATTCGACCAAGAGTGACTTAAAACTTCAGTATACAACCATTGTGTCAATAACTTAGAATAATTATATTGTCAGATTGCATAATGCCCTTGCATGTGATAGTATCATATTTAAGGGGATATTTGTGCTTTGTAAGCTAAGTCGTTCGCGTCTTGAGCTATGCTGGAAGATCTAGCGTAAGGATAGGTACCAGCTGAGGCGGTGGGTGATGACCACTGCTGCGGTGAAGATTGGAAGCCAGCAATCTGCGAACAAAGATAATAAAGTCTTAAACATCGTGAATAGCTGAACGTGGCCATTCAGTCTTTTCAAGACTGTTGGCTCTGTCTACCCCGCAAGGGATATAGACGTGATCTTATGTATGTATGTATGTATGTACATCGTGAATTCTGATGAAGAAGCTGAACGGTATAGTTCATATGGGAGTCGCTTCGTGTAAAAACCTGACTTACATGATCCGAGATTGTCAAAGGTGCATTTTGTGCTTTTTTCATTGAGGTGAGGACGCAAATGACCCACTTTCATCTGACCTCCGCCATCTTGCTGGGAAATCTAACTTCTGCTAGATCTTAGTTACTTATCCAATGACCTAAATATGAAGGTTTCTTGACTATGTTGCTTTACTGAACTTTCAGAAAACGTCAACATCTCAGCATCTTATAAAGTTACGTTCTCCTCAAGGAGAAATTTCCCATTCTTCCTCTCAAGCCTCATGACCATGATAGCAAAAATCCTCTTTATTTCCTAAAGATAGTATACTTCTTTCAGAAGTAAAAAGGAATAGCACTAAGAGATTTCCCACAAACGGGGATTTTAGTCAACAAATAAAACCACTTACCTTTCCACTAATACTGTTCAGACCTCCACCGCTTAATAATTTCTGGATGCCCAAAGCTGCAGCCGCCAGGAAGGCTAGTTTTGCGACCACCAGCGCTTTGGTGACCAACAGAGTCAGACCGCCGAAGAGGATGCCCAATACGGCAATCACTTTGACGCCTATACCGGCCAGGAGTGGAGTGTACTTCTTGATTTTGCCTCGTGCTGAAACGAGAACAAAATTTTAGAATTGATTTAATTTATGATTTAAGAATTGTAACTCATGTAGATTTTTATAGTTTTGGGGTATTTAGACTACGTAGTTGAATAAACTTTTATTTATTTGGTCGATTCTTAAATGGGATGACACGACTGTCAAACAATTTTTTAGTAAAAAACATAAAATAATGGATTTTATATAGATTTTAGCAGTTAGAGTAGTAAACTCTAAAAATTTTCACAAGTTTTTTATTTTTAAAATTACTAGAAAAGTGAATTAAGAATAGATTCAAATTCTAATTCAAATAAGTACAATATATGATCATAAAATCATAAATGCACCACCAGGAGTGAGAACGCAACCACGCAATGACTACTGGTTGATTGATTGATGAGTCTTCCTCCTGGCTTTAGTCCTGGTTGCATCCTTACCTTTCTAGAGAGGAGTCCGGGGTATGCTTTTGACCATGGATCCTGTATTGTGTGAGACAGGTTTTTACACGAAGCGACTCCCATCTGACCTCCGCAACCTTTGCAGGCAAACCTAATCCATACTGGATCCATAGTTAACATAGTACAGTACTAGAATTGTACTTAAAAAATAAGAACATTCTAATTTTGAATTTAAAAATAAAATCTCGACTTGTTGGAAGTTCTGTTCTCACTCAACGCGGCCTTGACCTAGAAACGGTTACGCGCTCTCACGTAAGAGGTCAATGTCTTACGCCGACTTTCATTTCTGGTCATTGCACTTCGACGATCGCTTCAGTACCTATTCGTGCGTTCATTTGAGTTGCTTTTTGAATTTAGTCGGTTTTTAAATGAGTACTTTTTTTGTTTCTTCAACTTTTCACAAATTAAAATTAGACCATTGTCAATTTGATACAAGCAAACACAGCATGACAAATAAATCAAAAAGAATTAGGGAAAAATAAATACACAATCTCAATAAAAAATTGTTACTAAGTAAATAAATAAAGGTGGCCATCTTTTTGGGTAAAAATATATTGTTTTTGATCAATAATGGCCAACATTATAATTTCGTCACATTTTTTTTGTAGTGTGGCTTTTCTTGTCATTTGTAGAATAGTATATATAAATATATATATCACAAAAAATTAACAATTTTTTGTGATATATATATTTAAAATTCCGTCTTCAATAGTCCATAATCATTTTTAATTTAAAAAAAATCATCACAAAATTTTCATACCTTCTTCAAAAGTTCTAGCCGCTTCCCTTAATTCACCGGGTTCGAATTTCACATTTAGTTTGTCTTCACCGGTAGCATCACTGGAACAAAAATAATAAACTGAATTTAGGAAAGAAGAAAAATATGTTAACATACTAGCAGTGCCCGCAACTTCGTCCGCGTGGAATACTTATTTTGGGCACTCCTCCGAAACGACATGGCTGATACTCATGAAATTTTGTGAGCATATTGAGTAGGTCCGAGAATCGGCCAACATCTATTTTTCATACCCCTTAGTGATAAGCGTTGTCCACCGTTATCATTTTTTTAACAAGAAATTACTTAAAAATTATTTATATGGCAAAACAACGTTCGGCAGGACAGCTAGTTTTGTATAAATGTCCATTATTTTGAATGCCAACTGATGCGCTTACGATAAGGATTCCCTTGCAAAGGCTGCTGATATCAGACGGGAGTTGCATCATGTCCCTGAATTCCTCAATCCATAACATATGTATAGTCAAAGAATGATGGAATTGAGATTCAAATATTGACAGGTTACTAGCCCTTTGCCAAAAAGAAGCATCCCAAGTTTATAACGCTGTCCCTTAGTCGCCTTTTACGACATCCATGGGAACGAGACGGAGTGGTCCAATTTTTTTTATTGGTGCCGGGAACCACACGGCATAATGCGGCTGTATGTTTGTCGCGTTAATATCACTGTTTGACTAAATTCTTTAAGCTTAAACTCTTTTATAAGCTCACAAAGAGCAAGAAAGTTTTAATACTCTTTGTTTAATTAATCTTTTTAATCTTCTTTTATTACAATTATCATAACCACAATTATTCATATCAGACAGATGTACGTACGTACGTACATACAATAATGTAGATTTCGCTAGATACAATTATGCATGATTAAATAGTAGGTACTTCTTTTATGTCGCATGTATCAAAGAAGTTGAGTGCCGTGTGGTTCCCGGAACCAAAAAAAATAATAATAATAGGACCACTCCATCTCGTTCCCACGTATATCGTAAAAAGCGACTAAGGGATAGGATAATAAATTTGGGATTCTTGTTTTAGGCGATGGGCTAGCAACCTGTCAATATTTGAACCTCAATTAACAGTTTTTTCAAGACTGTTGGCTCTGCCTTAGTCCTGCAAGAGATATAGATGTGATTATATGTAGGTATGTATCAAAGAAAACACACATTAAATCTCGATTTCGGGAAAATTATGCATTGAAATACATATATACCAAACTTCAGTAGACTTAAATTATACTTTTATTCCTGGAAATTCCCATGGAAGGGGAACCCGGAAAATGATGAAATTTTTTTTTTTATTATATACGTATTATTTAAAAAAAACAAAGATATTATCTAATCCGCCAATCCTTTCAACTTTCTTTTTTAAGAAAATAGACTTTTCGTCGATGAAAAAGGCGACCAAAACAAACTCATTTCTAGTGTGAAGTGTGCCTAATGCGTTGTTGTGACTTGTAAGAATTAACGTAGGACAAAAACCCTTTTTAGTAAACAACTTTCTAAGTAACTGTTAAGCGACTAAGTGAAATTGAAACAAATACTGTTTTTTGTACTGCACTGAGGTGAAAAGATTTTCCCGGAGAGCAGAGACTTATTTTTTTTTCATTTACCATATTTTTTACATCTTTCATTTTTCATCCCTGCATACTTCTCCTAGCTTCACCTTTATTAATGTGATCCCGTAATTAAAACCCATTCTCTTTTCCAACAAATCTCAAATCCACCATTAAGCCATACAGCTGAACATGGCCTTTCAGCCTTTTTAAGATTATTGGCTCTGTCTACCTCGCAACGGATAAAGAAGTGATTAAAATGTATGTACGAATGTGTGTTACTTTTCCAATAAAAAAAAATATATGTCACTCTCCTCTGATAAAGGAATCAGCCTCCTATTGTAAGTAACCAAAACTTCATATAATCTCTACGATTATGTTATATGTATTTAGCGTTTGACGCAGCACACAGTTGAAGACGAGTAAGTAAATAAAGTAAGACATTTGTCATTCTGGCTCTAGTCCCGGTTATTGTCTCACCTCTCTGGATTATCCAGAGATAAACTACGCCAGGAGTCGGGATCAGAAGGAGTCGTAATTCAGGTTTTCACAAGAAGCGACTCCACAAACATACCTACAGGTGAATCATACCAATATTACAATACAAATACAAATATCGTTTATTCAGTATGAGTTTACAAAAGTATTTACAAATATATTGGATCATGGTAACACATCCACTTGCCTGAATGTACAGTTTTCCACACAATATTTTGGTCGTTGACAACCATAATAACACAAGTTACGGGACATAAGTTTTTGTTGATTTTTAAAATATGTGTACTTCAATATTGTTAACTGGAAACTATGTTTATGTTTTGGTCAATTACTTTGTAAAACGGTGTTTCCAAAAATAGAAGTAGGCGGTAAGTAGGTATACACCGATGTGTTCTCAGTAATACATATATAAATATATACATATAATCGCGAATGAAAAGTCTTGAAAAGATTGAAAAGCCACATTGTTAAGTTTTATTTGAAGAATTAATACATATACATACATACACAAAACACGTCTATATCCCTTGCGGGGTAGACAGAGCTAACAGTCTTGAAAAGACTGATAGGCAACGTTCAGCTGTTTGGCTTAATGATAGAATTGAGGTTCAAACAGTGACAGGTTGCTAGCCCATCGCCTAAATGAAGAATCCCAAGTTTATAAGCCACATTCAGCTGTATGGCTTGAGGATGGAATTGAGTTAAATAGTGACAGGTTGCTAGCCCATCGCCTAAACGAATAATCTCAAGTTTTCTAACCTTTTCCTTGACTGACTTTTACAATCTCCATGGGAAGAGAAACAGCTGGCACATGCTATGTTTTTCCTTCTCTTCGAGACCAGCAAGGAAGTTATTTAGTAATGTTTGTGTAATACTGATTATGTTGCTATATATGTTATATAAAAGAAGATTGTATAGCCCAACCCAAACCACTGAGACTTGAAATTTGGCATGTAGGTTCCTTATGAGGTCTTGGGGTGCACTTTAACCCTCGTAACGGAAAATCAACATCATTCGGAACCGCGCTTAAACTCCAGAAATAAACTTATTAAATGTCATTATAATTTTTACACTCGCTCTACGAAGGAAACCTATAGGGAAGTAAATAAATAAACTTTTCATTTACAATGCATTTAAACTTATCCAAAAAAAAAAACGGCTGATGTCTTTATATTAAAAAAAAAACTTACCGTTCAATGGCCACCCCTGAAAACAGCTCGATCCTCCCCTCTTCTTCAGTGCTCGCCCCCGGCGCCGCTCCGCAAGCTACCACAGCTACGATCAAAACTACACACAGCACTCTCATTTTCAAAATTGGAATTTTTTATTTTTAAATTTGGGATAGATCCTTCTTGGTCCGTGTCCGGGATTCGAGTGTGGGTCGCCAGGGATACGACGCTTATATATTGGGCGCGTAAGAAGTTTTGAAACTGAGGCAGAGGTAGTTCCGTGAACGTAGCAACGAACGATCTTGATACTTGTGTAAACTTTGTCTTTGAAAAAAACTGTGTCTGTGTCTGTATGATGTAGAACAGTTTTTACACATTTTTGTGGTACACATACTTTTGTTTACAAGGATGTTTTTATGCTCTATTTTTTTATTAATTAATTTATAACTTTGTCTTCGTGCTTTATTTTAATTTTACTTCATACAAAAAAATATCGGTTGGTTTGTGATTGTGTTTGTTCTCTTGGTGATAACTTAAATTTTTTGAGTTAATATTAACGTTTTACTATATAAAAAAACAAACCAGAACTTTTAAAGATTTTTTTTTTATTAATATACGAATAATACTTAAAGGAAAGCATAATTTTAAAAAAATATTGAAGAACAATTAATAGTTACGATTTCAACGTGTGCTAATTCAAATCTATTCATCTTAAATTAAAATGTAAATATCATATTATATCCATAAAATAAGAAAGAAATATTAAATTATATCTTTTTGCGTTATCAATAATTCCAAAATTTTGGTAAAGGATACCTACGTTATCGAAACTATAATACTTAGGCAAATTATAGTGTATTAAAAAAAAAACCTTGAACTGTTTATTGTTACTGTTGTGTAGTAGTATCAACATTCCTCGAACGCACTATAAAGTCTAAACGTTCATTCATACATTCAGAAGAATACGAACAGCCGGTGTTCTATCAACATACAACGAAAGACTGTAGTAAATAAGGATGAGGCGTTGAAAAATATGCTTTAATAATAAAGACTTAAGAACTATTTTGTATCGATAGTATACACAATGGAATTGACATAACTCCAATTGGTAGCGCTTATGGAAATTGGGTTTTCCAGAGATGGGAACTCTCTCTCATTTATTGTATTAAAATTGTTATTCTTAATAAACATTATATTATATACAAATAGGAAGTATGCAGGGATCGTGGCAAGTGGAAAGAGGTAGTCTCTGCCTACCCCTCCGGGAAAGAGGCGTGAGTTTATGTATGTATGTATGTATTATATACAAATAATATGTAATTAAATTAAAGTCAGTACTTTTATTCAGAAACAAAAAGAACATAGTCAGCTATCTTTTTTTATAATATGTTTTAGATTAATATATGCAAACGGGAATTAACGCGAACATATATCTTTTTTCCTGGCGTTAACGAAACGAAAATTTGAATATATTGATGTGGTATATATGTACTACATTTTTTCTATGATTTATTCTCGGGAATGGTACGTTCTACTCGAACGTACTATACCCGAGCCGAGAGCCTTTTTACCAAATAATCTTTGATTGGGTTTTTATGCGAAGCGACTTCCGTCTCAGTTTCTCCACCTTTGCATGGGAATCTAACCCATATAGGATCATAATAAAAATTGTACCAGATTCATGAATACCCATGTTCATCACGATAGGACACGTAGTTGATGAACAGTTGTTTTTCTCTACTTCTCTTGTGACTATTTAGCTCTATATACCACGGAATGGATGAAGACGTGATATGTGTGTAGGTAGATTCACCAGTCTATGGGTGGCAGGACATAAAGGACCATAATGCGATATTCTTGAGAGATATTTCCGGCATTATATTTCTGAGAGATATTTAGTATGCAGAGATCGTGGCAAGTGGAAAGAGGTAGTCTCTGCCTACCCCTCCGGGAAAGAGGCGTGATTTTATGTATGTATGTATGTATGCTTATTTTTAAACTGACTTTGTGCATCACACATCAAATGTGAAATTTTTAAAAAGTTTATTTTGGCACACGCCTCTTCATTCATACATGCCACATAAAATATTTGGCAGATGACACCACTTTCTCGAGGATAAAGTATGTATGTTAAAGGACATGCACATTTTTTTTTTATTTTACAATGCAATGAAAATGAAAGTAAAAATAAAAAAGCGACATATATACATGCACTTATTAGTTACATATGTTTAATCACTAACACTATATAAGATAATATTCGGAGACCCAAATGCGTCGTCAACTTGCCGAAGAATTACTGGGTCAAATTCAAGTTCAAAATTCAAAAATTTTATTAATTATTATTGTATACTTCATATCACTTGTCATATCTTTTGGTTTCACAACATTGGTTGACGTCAAATAAATTACTTGAAACTAAGTTTACTGCCGCATCAAAAGCGTCAGTGCGGAAGAAGCGGTAACAAACTGCACTGCAGCATTTTCTTCAACAACGTCAACTTATATATGACCATGATCCTGAATTGGGAAGGTAAGATTGTAAGTACGTGAAGCAAGTCTTATCGTAGCAGCGCAGCAGCAGAAGACATTTGCAGGAGAACATGACCTATATTGGATTATATGCATAATTTAGTTATGAATCTGAATGGGCTGGTTTCCTCATGTTTTTCCTAACCGTAACAAGCATCGGTTAACATGGAATCTATACCTTATAATGATTAAAGTTCATGGCTAATTTTTATCATCTAAGAAAATTGTACGCTGTCGAGGTAGAACTTAAACCTGTGAATTTTATTCGATCACCTTAACTGTTTGGCCATAGACGCCTAAAATAATGCTCGATTCTAAAATTATGGTGATTCTGATTAAACATCAAGGTCTACTTTCTCCGAGATGCAGCATGCATCTCAAGGTCGTGGCAATGAACTTCGGCTTACTTTCTATTTGGTCTGCATGTAGTATACGAAAAAAATTAAGAGAATCATCGATTTACTAGACTTGTAGGGGGACCCTTGTCTTGTCGCCAGATTTCATTCTTAAAGTGATTTTTTTCTAAGAAATTTTTTAATGAATCACTTAAAATTAAAGTTACGCCAATTTTTTTTTGGGAATGACTGGCAAAAGGTCAGGTCAAGAGTACTCGAAAAGACTTATAATTATTTATTATATATTATTATAGTAATACATTATCCAACATTACTTAAATAAAAAGATAGATCATTGCATTGAAAAGCGCATCATAATCCACTTCAAGTAAACAAGTATTTCCAGAAGCATATTTATTATTTACAATAAAAAAAATCTCTTCAGAATATAAGTATGATTTATCAGAAATTTTAGCATATTCTACGTATCTGAGAATAGAGTAAGTAATCGATATTACATAACGTTCAGGTTCCAAATGCGTTGACATACATTATATAAATAAATTAAAGTCACACTCTTTTTTATGTTATTGTAACTAGTTAGTATGAACATGAGCTTATTGTTATTTGACTGTATTGTTTTAATAATGTATTGAATTGTTATAAGATAATTATAAAATGAGTCTCACTCTGAATGAAGACTATTGGATATTTAAGTATTTTACTTATTGTGGCTGGCCTTGAATTATATACATCTCATAATTCCCTTAATGAAGACCCGTTGCGTCATTCCTTAACACACTTTTTACATAATTTGACTCCCGTATAATCTCAGCGCTTGTGAATTATTTTCTTCACTTATGAAAATATCGTCACTCGGATCATATGCATGGTGTGAATTATCAAGGTCATTTTCAGAAATCTTGAATTATAATAAAATCTAACCACAGGATTGACCCATTACACTGAATTTTTCGTGGTGGTTTTTTTTTAAATTATTACCTCGATAATCATAAAAAAAGACCTTACCCTTTTTCTATAAATACATTTGACATACTGCTCGGAGTTCCTGGCAAATTAAAATTCAATTATTACCATTTCTTCTTCCAATATAGCTTTTATAGTCTCAGATAAATAACTAAGTTCATACAAAATAAAAAATGGTCCAGTAGTAAAGATTAGAAAACCTAATACACAGATAAACTGACTTTCGCATGAATAATATGGAATATGGATAGATTATTCCGATTGCTATAGTGGAAAGTACTATTTCTTTTTTGTTTCGATTAAAACCTGCATAATGTATTCTTTGTCAAATAAACAAAAGCCAAAGAAGAAAAAAAAAACTGACATAAAACTCTAACATCACAAAATTTAAGAAACCACAATGTAATTTCTTGTAACAAAAATAATCCTTCCACACCTTTCATTGACGAACCGAAAATGAGTGCCAAGTAATTTGGGTGAGTGTTATATTTATCTGGTACTTGTAGAAGAACATAAAGAAACAAAAAAAAATGGGGAAGAAGAAGAGACGCGTTTTCCCTAGGAAGAAGAGGTCGGTCTTTAGTAGGCCTCACCCAATAAAAAGAAAAATGATGATCAGACAGAAAAGAATGAAAGCATTTTTTCACAGGCACAATCCCAAGATGGCAATTGAAAGAGGAGTGAGAAAGGTTGTGGGGGGAATCTATACTGTTTCAGATAAAGTGAGAGACAAAATAGCAGAAAGTACTCTAGCCCTTGATAATCCCTTCAGTGCACAGTTTTACGAAGACCGTTGTATAATTCAATAGGAATAATGTGGTCCGAAAAGACATAGCCTCCGACTATCTGTTACAGCGCACTGTTCATGCAAATTCGTGTACTCAATAGATTATGTGGTGTTTAAATAGCTGGCTAATCATTAAAATAGAAAAACCTCTGTTTTGTTTCATTTATATTATATTAATGAAATGTTATACTTTGGAATTCGTGAATATATATTCAAGTACAGGTCATAATATGAGCCTAAATTTTGAGATAGACATGGGCTCAAAATAAAATGTCTAAGAATTACTAATCTTTAGACTTAGACATCGTGAGTAAATTTTTAACATTTAATCAACTGAATGTGTTACACAATTTTTTTTTCAATATGGGTTAGATTATCCTGCCAATATTTCGGAGGTCAGATATAAGTCGTCTCTTGTTAAACTTAGCTAACCCAATTCAGGGTTATGGTCTGAGGCAAACCTAAGAGCTCCTATCCAGATAGGTCATTACGTAATCGGTGCTAACAGTAGGGAGATGATGACATACGGACATCAACCTATATTACGACACTTTTAGAAATCACTTTCTTTTCTCCAAACTAAAGATTTCATAGTAAAATAGGTACCTCATGTCCACTTACATATATCTATCTTGGGAATCCATTACTTGATCTTTTTGCCACTTTAATCTTGCGTCTTAAAGAAAGATCCAATGGATATGACACAATGGAGTCTTCTTTAGCACTTACGAGTACAACTTTCCTGACTGGATCCTTTAACATACTCGTATATAAACTAATAGGTATAGCGATTCAAAACTGAGTAGGTAGCTGTGGTGTGTAGGTACCAACTAAATTGAAAGTATTGATAATACCCACATAATTGATAGTAGAATCTTTGAAAATTCATAAAACTGGGTTCGTAATACTAATAAATAATACACGCCTTATTATATTTAGAAAACAACATACAAATGCTTTAATTTCTTTCTTTGGTTACATGAATAAATACAAATAAATAGTGAGCAAACTAAATGTAACAGTACTTATTTAATAACAGTCTCAAATCGATTTATAGGTAGAAAATCTTCTTTCGCATGCATGAAATCTCCTTTTACAGGTAAAAAATCTCCTCTTTTGAAATGATCGATATGGTCATCATAATATACGTGTTGATCTTCAGTTTTTGTTGGGACTTGAATGATTTCCACTTGTGTTTTCGTGTCATCTTTTCTGTTAGCGTAACCATGTGAGTGATCAAACATGCCTTTGAGACTTAGTACTGACGCCATGACAGTTGAGAAGAAACCCATCATCAGACCTATAAGAATAAAATTGATTAGGAATTTAGTTGACTGTGTATTGTCTGGAATGGTATAACTTTAACCTATAAAAAATAATGTTTTAATATCTATTTATACACGGACTAATTGTTTTATTTTGAAGTTTTATTGTGTCATTATTAACTCAATTATATACAAGTGGATATTCTAAGGTTAAATCAAGGTAAGTGTTTTTGAGTCCGATTTTTTTTTCAGATATTAATAGTCAAGTAAAACCACCATCGGATTCATCTGTAGGCCTTACTTTAGGTGGTAAAGTAGGAACTATACATATATTATTCTACTTTATTCACATATGATTAATTTATTTTTGAATATTATGTATCAAAAAGACAGACAAATATGACGACAAATTAGAGTATCGACCAAATTATATGGCTAAATCGTTGACTATGAAGCCCAAAATGCAATCATAAACATAACAATTATCTCACCTTTAGCTGACAGAAACGCTAATGCCTTCAATGCGATTGGTATTAACAAACTCTTTGCAGCAAATAATCCCAAAATCAGTGGTAAAATGTACTTCTTGTGCTTTCCCATCTTGTTCCCACCTCTATTCTTCTTTTTAGCACTTTTGATTATCTTATAGATGCATTTCTTTACCTTTCCTTTTCTCTTTTTGTGACCTTTGGCAGACTTCGTTTTGGATTTAATTTTCTTTTTGCTTCTCTGTTGTGGAATCGGTGTTGTGGTTTTTACTGCTTTCTTCTTTAACGATCTTGATTCAGTTTCACCTTTAAGGAAACAGGTAATAGTTTAAGAAACTTTAATTTCGGCGGTCAAAAGTTTATATCCATCCATATAATCACGTCTGTATCCCTTGCGGGATAACTGATAGTCCACGTTCAGCTGTTTGGCTTACTGATAGAATTGAGATTCATATAAAGTGGCAGGTTGCTAGCCCGTCGCCTTAAGAATCCCAAGTTTATAAGCCTATCCCTTAGTCGCATTTTACGACGTCCATGGGAAAGAGATGGAGTGGTCCCATTCTTTTTTCTATTGGAGTCGGGATATTAAAAATATAATACTTAAAGGAATGGGATACGGTAGGATTGAACCTGTGCTTTATGCTATCTACTCAATTGTTCGACCAACAGCGTTTAAAATTTAATAGCTCAGTGTAAGTATCGGTTCCGTAAGTCCCTTCAGTAAGTATTCAAACTAATGCTGATTATTTCGAAAATTGTCATTAGTACACGGCAAGAAAAGAGTTATGAATGTGGATGAAGCGAAAGATGTAGTCTCTGCCTACCCCTCCGGGAAAAAGGCGTGATTTTATGTATGTAGGTAGGTATGTACATGGCCAAGGTGGGATTTGAACTAGTGTCTTTATGCGAATCACGCATTTTAACCTTACTGGATCAACCACCGACGCTCTTACAAAACTAAGTGTTTTACAAACATACATACATATGTTCACGTCTATATCCCTTGCGGGGTAGACAGAGCCAACAGTCTTGAAAGGACTGAACTGGCCACGTTCAGCTATTTGGCTTAATGATAGAATTGAGATTCAAATAGTGACAGGCTGCTTGCCCATCGCCTAAAAAAGAATTCCAAGTTTGTAAGCCTATCCCTAAGTCGCCTTTTACGACATCCATGGAAAAGAGATGGAGTGGTCCTATTCTTTTTTGTATTGGTGTCGGGAACCACACGGCACTACTTAGTGTTTTTATGATTTAATACTCACTTGACAAAGATCTAGTTTCAAAATTTCCATGTGTGAAAATCCACTCCAACGGTTCACTGCTGTTAAACGTTTCTTTATATCTATCCTGGCTAGAAGGACCAAACCCAAACACAGTTTCAGTCTTTACTATCCCGTAGTTATTCGTATTGTCCAAAATTATACCGCGTGAATATGGAAGCATTATTTGCTATAGATTTAAAAAAATATATTTAAAGAGGTCTATTTTTTCATTGCTCTTTGACCGTAATTTGCAAGCATGTAAGTAAATGCGATAAGTTTTTTTTGTAATTTTATATCAATGGCTGCACTATCAGCCTATTTTTAGAAGATTTTTTTTAATGATAAGGCTTTTGTTTCTGAAAATTTCAATCACTTAGTCTTTTTTATTTATTTTCTTTCAATATCCACTGTTATTTGGTATCAATTTTAAATTTTTAAATCAAAATTTAGTTTTTTTTCCACACTCACTACCGTATGAACTAATGTATGTATAATGGCTTCTTTCAGAGTTACAGTTGACATTTATACTGGTCAAATGAGTTCATTATGGCCTATGAAGCATATCGTTTAATTGCCATTTCCACGTTAATAAGCTACTTATCACGTTTAATTTTTGAGAAAGCTAAGTACATTGAACTTGAGTTGGTTTTTCAAAAAGTGTATTAAAATTTAAGGAAAAATTATTGTGCACACTTTCTTTTATGAAATGCAAAATACTGATTATGTGCCAACATATCAAAATATACAAACCAAAAAGTTTTAATAAATATATTTGTGAAATGATTTCCTTCCTAAATACTCTTAATTTTACGTTTATTCTGGAAGAAAATAAAAAGAATTGTAGGTAATATGCTAGCTGTTTTTCTCAAGCAGATTGTCTATCGAGAAAGTCTAATTTGTTATTAGCAAACAGTATTTTTTTATGAATCTCAGTGGTAATTATGAAGCTATCCAGTACATCATAGTCTTGTGACTATTGTTTGGTTAGAATATAATAAATTTCTATCGAGCTGTTTCCATATGGATCACATCAAATTCTTATAAGACCTTTTAAAATCTCTATGGATTTCAACTTATTATGTCAATTTCAATGTCTTAGGTATATTAACGCAAAGTTTAATAAAAATTCGTTAAGAAAAGTTACAATACTAATGACGTAAATTGTTTATGTCCAATACTTGATCTAATTAAGGATGCTCATGAATTAAAAACCCCAAAAGTTCCCTCCGAGCTTGCATGAAGAGAGTTATGAATGTAGATGAAGCGAATTAAGTATGCAAAAATCGTGGTAAGTGGAAAGATGTAGTATCTACCTACCCTTCCGAGAAAATTTTATGTATGTATGTATAAAGGTCCAAATGTAAAAAATATAAGTTTTAACGTGATAGAGTAATAAACTCACATACATCCTTATAAATTATCGCACATCGTAACTTTTTTAATATTATTTCTTAAGCTATCCAGATATTATCTCTATTGGAAGGTCAAATAAAAAGAAAGAGATGAAATATCAGATATTTTTTGATATTTGAAGAAGCTACCTTTGAGGGCTGGAAAACATTAAAGCATTTCCCATTTCACACCTGCTTGCCCCTTGTTCCTTGATAGAACGATTTTCTTAAAACCGCAAATATTGAAGTTAAGTGGACCGCTACAAATGAACTACGATTTATGCTATCAACTGTAAATTATTTTGTATTTTCCTAGTCTTTTTATTATTTAAAATTAACTTATTACTTAAGTTTAAAATATATATATATAGTGTAGTGAATTTAAGTTAAGCTTCATAAAATAAACTACTTAGTGAATTTTTCATGGTATTTTGATTTTAACTGACCCGAAATTACAAAACTAAGTAAGATTAAATGTGTAAGACTGATTACTTTATAGTAAAGGAAAAACTGACAATAATTGAAAACTAAACTACATGAAGTATGTTATAAATTTTTCGATCAAAATATTTTAATAAAATTTCCGTTATGAGTTAATTTCTATGAAAAAAAGTAAATAATGTACCCAATTTGGTCGCTAATAAAAAACATAAACAATAAAAGCATGTGTATAATTGCATTATATTGTCGTTAATATATCATATATTTTTTTTTCTACAATGTCATTGGTAACTATATTAGTACAATAAATCGTCTTAGTAACATTTTTACATAACATTATAAATACGTTCATTACTATTCGGAATCAATATAATTCTCACTGATAAAACAAAATCTATAATTAAAGTATGTTACACTGACAAATTATGTTTGATAAACACTAATAATAAATTAGTTAATAAATACCTTAACTAACTATTTACAATGCGCGAGCTCTAAACTACAAAACAGTAAAAGAATTGTAAAGTACAAAAGGTATCACTTGATCACAATCGAAGTAAAAAAGATTCATATGTTAAAGATATAAGGTAAAAGATTCAAAAAGCCAATGAATCAATCGGTGGTCGATATCTAAAGAGTTAAGGCGGTTATTCATTGCTGCTCAATCACATTGATGCTATTTGTTTAAATGTTTACGAAACGTCTACTAAGGATGAAATACCGAAGAACAAGAACAATGTATAAACAACCAATGACGTTCCAATTATTGCAAATTTAATCACGTTGATTATATCATGCACGTTTTCTTAACTTTCTGTTCTTGCCCTTAGATTGTAGACAGTTCGTACGCAGCTTTGAATGAGGCCTTAGACTAGTAGTTAAAAAATACCAAATCGTTAACTTAGTTTGGATGGCAACGGCGAGTCTGTCGACTTTATCTAACTATTTGTCTAATATGCTCCCTTTTGGAGACCCATTACTGCTGCAAACAATGCAAAGAAGAATCCTGCTAAGCCAGTTGCACCGACCAGCAGAATCAGACCTCCGATCAAGACAGGCACTAGAGCGAAATACTTCATCTTGTAGGCCATCAGTAATGGTACAACGTATTTCTTGAGCTTGTGAGATTTCAACTTGAGTTTGGGCTTCTTGATTTTCTTCTTGCCTCCTTTCGCTTCTTCGTATTCATATTCTTCTTCCTCTTCCTCCTCTTCTTCGGGGTCTTCTCCATCGAGGCCAAGCATATCTGGAATTGAAGAAATGGTTGGTCTTAGGTTCTGGTTATTGTTAGTTAGCCTACTTGCAATTATGATAAATCTTTTTGCGAATGACATATCATTATGCGTTTTCGGCGAACTAGTAAAGACTACATTTCTACACTGGCCACGATTACTGCATTCTTTTTTCACTTTCCACATTTATCATTTCAAATAGAATTATTTTTATTAAAATGACCTTCTACTTCATTATGTGTGTGATTTCCGGCATCAATAGAAAAAGAATAGGACTACTCCATTTCTTTCCCATGGATGTCGTAAAACGCGACTTAGGGGTAGGCTTATAAACTTGGGATGCTTCTTTCAGGCGATGGGCTAGCAACCTGTCACTATTTGAATCTTAATTCTATTATTAAGCTGAACGTCGACTTTCAGTCTTTTCAAGACTGTCGGCTCTGACAATTCCGCAAGGGATATAGACGTGGTTATATGTATGTATGTATATGTACTAATTCAAATAAAACTAAACAATTATTGAAAAATAACGCAGATGTCGCCTAATTATATTAATTTCTATCAGGCTAATAGACGATCAATGTCATGTAAATCACTATCGATACCTGTTTATTAAACAATCTTATCTAATCTTCGCATGCCAACAGCAAATGTATCTCGTAATCGTTCTTAATTAGCTGTAACTTAAGGAGAAAAGACACAAACGCACGCACATTTACGCGTTCTTAACATACGTAATTGATGTTTATTTATCTAGAATTGTTAATCGTTTCGTGTACGCGTTAGTTTGAAAGTTGATTCATGAATGTGTATTGTGTAATGTTAGTAAGATCATGAATAGGGATGTTGAATAATATTCTAGAATGTACAGAGGTTAAGAATCTATAATATAAAGGGGTGTTTGTTTGTCATTTTTGCCGTTAGCTGTGGAGGTCAGATGGAGTCGCTTCAAGGAAGAAGAAGACGGTTCCGCCATCCAAAAATTAGGAATATATAATTATTACCAATATAATGAACGCGCGAACTTTCGAATGTGTTACAGTCATTCAAAACTTAGGAAAACAACTGAGAACATATTTTAACTTAAAAAAAAAGTATAAAATATTAAAATTCTTGAGTTCATATATTTGTATTTCTTCACACATTTACTTTATTATGATAACAACAATGCACCTAACGATATCGCTGAAATAAGCCACCGCTGATGTCACTTTCAAAAAAATCACTCAAAAACAAAGAAAGCTATTACGGAGAAGAAAATAATTCTATAGTAATTTATAAGAAAAAGTCAACGAAATACCACATTATGGGCCCTATCAGCGTTTCGCATACCGACCATGACGGGCAATACTGTCATAACAGATATTTTAGATAGTCAAGCGGAAATGATTACTGGTTTGATGAAATTCAGGTGGAGAGAGCGATGACAGGGGACTGGACTGTTGATAGTATAGGTATTAGCAACGGGAATTGTATCTCAATGTAAAATTATAGTTAAAAACTTCGGTGGTCAAAAAGTGCACGTTACAAGGTGCGCCAAAAGTTCCTATACTATTCCAACTACGTATTAGTGGTTTTTCTTTACCCTTTTCTTTTTATATATACGGGACAAATTACACATATTGAGTTAGCCTCGAATTAAGTTCGAGACTTGTGTTACGAGATACTAACTCAACGATACTATAATTTATTATAAATACTTAATATAGATAAACATCCAACACCCCAGGCCAATCAGAAAAAGTTTTTTTCTCATCATGTCCTGGCCGGGATTCGAACCCGGGACCTCCGATGTCACAGACAAGCGTACTACCGCTGCGCCACAGAGGCCGTCAAGTTATTAGATTTCTTGTCGATGCTTTAATTGGAAATAGGTCGAAAAAGCGCAATCCGGGCTCCTCTATACAGAGGTGAGAATGTAACTTGAATTAACGTCAGAGGAAGAAGAAATAAAGAACGGGAAAACGTGAGAAATCTTACACATTCAGGCAAATAGAAGTGTATCGATGTTCCAATGTGAGTAAGATTCCCCAGCAAAGGTTCATTTCATAGGGACAGCTAGCTAATAGCCCGAAAGAATTCTAAGTTTAAACGCACCTCCCCTGCCTGACTTCCACATACATATGGTTGAGTAGAGAACAAGAAGAAAAGTTTTAAGAAAATTGAAATCAAACGTTACTTATCGGCTTTAAAAATGTTCAGAACAGCAAGGAAGCAATATTTGCTTGCTTTTCATTAGATAGATAGATAGAACTCTTTATTACACCATAAGAGTAAAACATACTACAAAAAAATATAAAACAGATAGAGATGGTACAAAGGCGGCCTTATCGCTAATGCAGTCTCTTCCAGTCAACATTGGGCTAATTAATTCCAACTAATATTATAAATTCTACAGTAAGTTTGTTTGTTTGATGTCGCTTCACGCGTCATCTACCGAACCAATCTGCTTGAAATTTTGCGAATATATAGTTAAAAGTTAAGAGGAGTACAACTGAGGGACGGAAACCCTTGTGTTGGTGCCGCTAAATAAGCGCGTCTATGTGGCGCTAAATTAGCGCGTATAGGTGGCGCTAAATTCAAGCGTTTAGGTGGAACTTAATTCGCGTGTGTTGGTGTATAATATATAGGTAGTTCAGAGAAAAAGCTAATTCTATATAACATGAACTTTGAACACAAGTTGTAGTAACACAGTTGATCTGACACTCTTTCAGGATAACGTACTCCATAAAACATACATATTCTCACGTCTATTTTTCGTAATTATGTCTTAATTTAACATTCTTGAAAGTACCCAAAGACCACGTTCAACTGTTTGGATATAGGTATAATAGTGACAAGTTGCTAGCCCATCACCTACCAGAAGAATCCCAAGTGTATAAACCTAATTCTTTGTCGTCTTTAACGCCTTCCATGGGAAAGAGATGGAGTGATCCTATACTTTAGTGCCGGGAACCACACGGCACATTATAATCCATAAAACAATTAGCATCAAACAATAGTCAATACTTATAAATTCACTTTCGCGTTATTAACACATTCAAATGGAATGAAGGAAGAAAATCGTCAAAACACGCAGTCGGGAAACAATTACATACGACGCGTAGAGAAGGGAGTTCGTATGTAACATCTTTATTTCTAACGGGGTCTACAAAGTCAAAAGTCAGGATAATTCTTTCAAGTGGTTGGTTTGATGATGGAACTGAGATTCAAGTAGTGACAGTTCATGCTGAGATAGCTCACGACCTAAGAATCCGAAGTTATTTTTGCATAAAACGTACTTAAAATATAAATTGGAAAAAAATGCCGAAATTTAGTAATTATTTAATAACTAGCTGTGCCCGCGACTTCTTCCGTTGGAATAGTTATTTTGGGCATCATTGAAGCCCTCAAGATTGAATAATTTTCCCTGTTTTTTTCACACATTCCATTATTTCTTTGCTCCTTATAGTTGCAGCGTGATGTTATAATCGTACAGCCTAAAGCCTTCCTCGATAAATGGTCTATTCAATGAAAAAATAATTTTAGCTTTCTATTATTCATTCTAAGTGTCCCTCTATCCATTTCAGTCAAAAATACTAAATGCACAGACAAAATATTTTTACTGTTTTATTATATGTATAGATATAGATTAATAAGAAGTTATAAATTAACGATTAAATATTAGATAGAAAAGACTTATAAACTTGGGATTCCTCTTGTATGTGATGATGGGCTAGCAACCTGTCAAAATTTAAATGATTATATGTATCGTATATGCAGTTGGAAACATCAATAAACTATATTTAGGAGTAGGCTTAACTGAAATACCTTAGTCTCCATGGCAAATAGTCACATAATATTGATGAGTAACTGCTGATTAATTTAATACTTCATAAAATGAATAAAATCACGCCACTTTCCCAAATCGCACTTCATACAAATAATAAAATTAATCAGCATCGTATTAATATTTTACACAAAAGTTTTGAGTTGACATCTAAATACATACATACATACATTTAATCTCGTCTATATCCCTTGCCTAAAAGAAAAATACCAAGTTTATAAGCCTGTTCCTTAGTCGCCTTTTACGACATCCACGGAAATGAGACGGAGTGGTCTTATTCTTTCTTTTATTGATGCCAAAACCACACGGAGTCTAGGTTGACATCTAGATTTACAATTTTCACAACTAAGTTCGGGATCTTAATGTGCGTGTATAAATATAAGTAACAACTGATATTTAGACACGCAAAATAAGACCCCGAACTTAGAGTTTAAGTAAGTTAAGTAAGAGTAAGTTTTTACCAACACTACAAGCTGGCATTGAGGTACAAACAGATACATATTCCTGACATGTTAAATAAGACTACTCCATCTATATGTCATAGATATTATAAGAGGTTACTAAGGATATAAATACTCTCAGTTAGTGCGATAGACAAGATCGAAGATAGGTGATGTGGTCATTGGCAGCATCACGGAGGTCAAACGAGATCTTCACATGAGATAAACGGACCCAGGGTTCAAGAAGAGGTGCGACCAGAACAAATACTAAGGTCATATTAGGTACTATGCGGTTTTTTGATCAAAATACAGTGAATTCTATTAAGTTATTATTATGAAAAACGTTATTCCTTCTTTGCGTCTTTGTCCCTGATACCTACCTATTTTTTTCAAAGCGAGAGTGCATTAGAGTTATTTGAGCTTTCATAAACAACTTCAAAAATGTTTGGCCCACCAGGCAGGTTGGGGGTCAAATGCACCCAAATATTCAATTATTAGAAAGGATAATTCTTATTGATAAATGATGGATAAGATACAATAAAAATACTTACAAGATATCGATCTCCTTGAAGCAGCTTGTTCTGTGAACCCTTCAGGCTTCTCAATCGTTGGCTCTTCGTCCACGTCCAATGACCTCCTTTGGAACTCCTGACTCCTTATCAAGGGAATATCCCTAGGGTGAAACGGTTCTTTTTCAGTTGACTCAGTAAGATTTTCATTACCCTTCTCTGCGGCAATTGGGATATAATTACCTGAGAAAAGCATCTTTGGTTTGTACTTCACATCTTGTGAATAATAAACATTTGAGGGCTGATCTCTTATTAAAGGTATCGCTCGGGGCTTGAAAGCATATTTGTTGTTTATCCTCGCTTCCCTGTTGTAACCTGAAGGCTGTATAACTATCGATGTGCTAGTAACATTAACAGATCCATCACTATTTGAAGCACTAGATAAGGACCATAATTTGGTCAACTTATTTTCGTAGGCCTCATCAGCTTTCGTCAATGCGACGAACGTTATCACAATAAACGTCTGTAAACTCATCATTTTCATTTTCATCGATTGTCTATAAATTACACAATACACTTCACTTTCAATTGATTCACCCTGCTAACATCATTTTGTGTCAAGCGACCGAGCAAAACTGAATCTATTTCGCTGTAAGACGTTATATTTATACATGTGATAGTATAAAGTTGCGTTTTTCCAGGCGATTCACGGTTGGATGGACTCCTTGCCTTCCTCACTTGCGATTCCAATGTAAGGGAAATATTGTCTAAAAAATCATCGTAGTCTAAGATCCACATATCTCATTTTCGTATTTTTTTTAATATGTCATATGGTTGTCTGGGAGATGGGGTCGCGAAATGTTCAGGTATTTGGAATACCAATATTTAATACCAATACCAATATTTGGTAACAGGCTCCGGTCCTCCAGTAGTGGAATGAGCAACTGGAAACACTCAATGATGAAAGGGAGCAAGAACTGATCATTAAGAAGTTCAGGTTTAGACATATTTTAATCTTTCTAGTTTTCCCGGAAAAATAGAAAGCACACACATATTACTTCCAGACTAAGACAGGAGTTTGTGGCTATGTGCTCGAAGGCAACGTTTAGCTAGATGCTGAAATGATGGAATTGAATAATTTAGGGATGCATTTTTGTAAATTGTAGATATATCATCAAACATTTAAATTTTAAGAATTCATAATATTAATAGAGTAGAGAGCCCATAGCTCTGACCGACCAATCAATCTACAAATATCTCAAAATCTAATTTTGATGCCCCACGCGCTAAAAAATCCATTGACAGATCCAACATTTATTTTAAATTTCAGCCAAATGGTCTAATTTTTATGAAATTGAAATTATAACGGTTCAAAAGTTATCGTGTTACAACCTTGCATACATACAAAAATGTATATCTCCTCCAAGTTGTTTGGGCGACATAACAAATATCAGCTTGATAACTCAGTTGAATTGAAGAAAAAAATACGGTGTGTGATCTTAGACTATTTCGTGATTTGCGCCGCTTCTTCCGATAATGATTTCTGGCTTAATTTTGACAGGCAATTTGTTGTTATCATATCGTCATTTCGTGTCATTTTGATGTCAGGAGAGCACGCTTCCTAACCAATTTAATGCGGGTGGTGTCAGATTTGAAAGACGAAAGTGAGAGTTCTTGACAGGTCTTCTATGTTTTGAGAGAAGGAACATTTTTGTCGAATTAATTATTACAATTCGAAAGGAAACTTTAAAGCTCCTCGAATCCTTGATAAGACCAAGATTGAAGATAAGAGGAACAAGAAGAATTATCATAATTTGACCGTTTTTGACCCACCCTAAGGAGCATCCTGGTCAGGTCAGGTCAAGTGTATCCTAAACCGACGAGATTTCATGAATATTTATGAATGTGATGACATGAAAGAAGGATGCAGGGTTGCTGATAAATAGAAAAAAATATTTTCTGTCTACCCCTCAGAAAGAGGCGTGTTTTTATATATTTTAAATATTGAGCAACAAAATGGCTTCATATAACTTTATATAATCCTTTGAAGGTAAATCACCAACTTGAGAACCTCTACTTTTTTGAAGTTGGTTAAAAGTAATAAAATCACGGCCACGAGTTATCTCTACCCTGCGTGAAACTATATACCAACCCGCACTTGACTGAATTTACTTTCATTCGTCGTGTTTACTTGCGCATCTTCACATAGGTATACACGTTACTATTATTGTTTGTTAATAGACAAATCTGTCTATAATTTACAATATTTAATTAAACGCAACGTAATTTAGTCTGCTTTCGCAGTCAATCGTTTGGACCACGCAATCTAGACGCGACACATGAGGCACGTCCCACTTTAACGAGGGAGACAGAACCTACAGTCTCGAAAAGACTAGAAAGCGATGGGCTGGCAACATGCTAGCCTATCGCCTATAAGAATCTCAATGCCAACATGATGCCATTCAGCCGAACGCGGCCTTTCAGTCCTTTCAGTACTGTTGGCTCTGTCTACTGTCTATTGTTGGCTCTTCTGTCTACTGTTGGCTCTGTCTACTCCGCAAGGGTTACAGACGTACTATATGTTATGCTGTTTTACAATTTCTTAAATTTAGTTAAGATTCAAATTGAACAGTTAATAATTCATGTCCTGTAGCGGTAACGGGGCTGACAGATTCAATTGTTTCGGAAAAACCCTGACATATGTAGTTCTAACATAGGAATTGACGTAGTGACAGATTGTAACCTAAAATAATAAGGTTATAATCCTTAATTTCCCTTGATTGACTTTTACATTTAAGCCATAAATAAATCGAATTAAATGGTTATTAATGGTAACAATAAATAAGAAATGAATTAATGGTAACAATAATTAAGAAATGAATTAAAAAGTAGACATGTTTTTTAATTTTTTATTCAAAGAAAATATTCTTTTTTTTTTTAATAAATGTAAACATAAACTCGGGCATGAGCCTCGTTAAAAAAAAAGAACAATTTCTCCTTCTGTCGTTACTATAAAACAATGAGTTTTACCACTTTTGTTACATGCAAAGAAATTAACTGCATGACAACTAAATGATAACGCAATAGATTTTATACTCCTTATTTCAATAATAATAAAGTCTATATTTCACTGGCGTTCAAAAATGCGTATATCAATAATTATTTATGTGAATCGTATCGCAAAGCGTTATTATAGAAACTATTATTTGTTTCCGTTCCAGTCTAGAAGATTATCGAATGTTTGATCTTAGTTTCTTAAAGATCCTTATCTTTGATGAACTTCTTTGAACCATTACCTATTGATATCTCGTATCCATCATCTCCCCATATTCTAGAAATACATTGAAAAAGAAGTTAAAAAAAAGAACACACACACACATAATCACGTCTCTATCTCTTACGGGGTACACAGTCAAAAGTCTTACAAAGACTGAGAGGCCACGTTCAGCTGTATGGCTTAAAGATAGATTTGACATTCGAACAGTGACAGATGCCGAGCCTATTGCCTAAAAGAACACAAAACACATACATACATTTAATCACGTCTATATCCCTTGCCGGGTAGACAAAGCTAACAGTCTTGAAAAGACCGATAGGCCACGTTCGGCTGTTGGCTTAATGATAGAATTGAGTTTCACGTTGCTAGCCCATAGCCTAAAAGAAGAATCCCAAGTTTATAAGCCTATAACTTATCCCTTAGTCGTCTTTTACGACATCTATGTGGAAAAGATGGAGTGGTTCTATTATTTTTTCTATTGGTGCCAGAAACCACACGGCACTTTTTCAAATCAGCCTCAAAATGCAGTACGTTGCCTTTTAATAGCTTAGCAGTTGAGCATAACATTCTTCAAAGAGGCTTTGATATTGCATGAGCAATAACAGCAAATAACACAATTTCAAATTCACCAGAGCAAGAAAAATATATTGACCAGCAATACATTACGATTACACGGTGTTTTCACAAAAGGCACGAGCGTACGATAATATTCATTTGTTTTATAACTGGATTTGTTTATTTGAATTTATTTTTATATTATCATTCATATGAAAACGCGTTTATATCCTTTGCAAGGTAGACAGAGCCAGCAGCGTCGAAAGACTGACAGGCCACATTCAGTTTTATGGCTTAGTTGCTAGTCCATCGCATACAAGAAGAATTCGAAGTTTATAAGCCATTCCCTTAGTCGCTTTTTACGACATCCACGGGCAAGAGACGGAGTGGTCCTATTCTATAAAAGTGCCGGGAACCGCACGGCATTTGTGTTTTTTTTTTCACTTTTAAATTGACATTTATTTATATAATGTTAGATTTTTTTAAAAAACCAACCACTTCTACTCTTGTCTTTTTTAATCCTAACATTCATAATGTCTTTTGTAATTCTGATAGTCATAATGTCAGGATAACAAAAGACAAGAGAATACTTACTCGTATATACAGATTTAATATAGAATAACTGTTAGACTCTGGAATGCCTTACCCGAACAGACGGATATCCGACCGGCTTATTTTTAAGGGAAAAGTAGATACAATCTCTCTTCTTCAGAAAGAAAATGGCGGAATGATCCATCATGTCTTAGTTATGTGATTATTATTTATGTCTTTTTAATTCTAATTAATGTATGTGTATAAAAATTTGTGTATTTTTCCCTCTCTTAAATTGACACCAGATTATTTATCTGTTTGCTATTTTCTAAAGGTTGACTGGTAGAGAATGCTATAGGTAAGCATTAAGTACACATATTGCACCGTTGAGGCTCAATAAAGGTTTAACATACTTACATACAGTCACGTCTATATTCGTTGCGGGGTAGACAGAGCCAACAGTCTGAAAAAGACTGAATGGCCACCTTCAGCTATTTGGCTTAATGATGGAATTGAGATTCATCGCCTTTTACGAAATCTATGGGAAAGAAATGTAGTGGTTCTATTCTTTTTTGTATTGGTGCCGGGAACCACACGGCACATAAAGGTTTAAAAAATAAATAAATAGACTTGCCATGGTATTTATACTTCAAGCATTCAGCCATGCTTAATCGCATGAAAAAATTGGTATGCAAACATCGCATGCGAATGTAGGGAAGTACAAATTATTTGTTGTATCGTGTAGCGCGTGAATTAGGAAGCGCACGCGCATCGGTTTTCTCATTTCACCGGCCGCATGACTGAAAATATTGCATTGTAATTGACAATTTACTGTTCTTCGTGACACGTTTGGTATTTATTTCCATTTTGTGTCTAACAATTAACTATAATTTGATGTGTTCAAATTTTTATAAAACTTTTGGAGTATGGTTTTTTTTTTATTTCGCAACTATTTCGCCTTTCCTCCATTCTTATTTTCCAATTTGTTTACATTTACTTTTATTAGAAGCTTAGTACAATATTTTTCTTTTTGTTTTTTGACACATTTTGCTGTTATATTTATAATGAAAACTATTTTGATCAATATTGTACAATGAAGGTGCTAAATTGTTCCCGGCACTCTTAAATAGGATTTAATTTTTCCTTTCATTCCAACCCTTTCCATGAATATCGTAAAAGACGACTGCGGAAGTAAGTAAGCGGATGCGTAATTCTTTAGTGGTGGGAACCACAAGGCACTGATATACTTGCTTTATCAATTTTCTCATTCACGATCAAAATAGTGTAAACAGTTATCGCTAGATGGCAATGTCTGAGTATTTTTTTAAGCAACAGACATCTCTTTTCTTGAAAAAAAGAATCTGCCCAACTGCCCATCTTAAAATTATAAATTGTGAACAGGTTAATGTTTGAAAATCTCTTTGGCGTTTTGTTGTTTATTCTAGCCTCAAACATTTTAATTTTCAATAGGCACCAACTTCATTCGCTTAAGTTAATCATTGTTTGAGCTTCTTCATAGATGGCGTTGGAAATTTTTACTGCTAACGATGTAATAAATGTTAGCTTAGCGCACCCCAGGCTCCGAACTTTGGTGGCAGAGGGTGCAACTGGGAACAGGCAAGGATGAGAGAAAGAGTAATAAAGAAATTTTCAATTTTTATGCATATGTGTTCATTAGATATGTGTGGAAACACAATTATCTAGTTCCTTTATTGTTTGCAGGTTGACTAGATGAGATCCCTCCATGGGATAACTCTGCCATTGCAAGTGATTTATTTCTTTAAAAACTATGAACCTACATTAACATTCTGTATTGAATGCTCCTGTATATAATTTTGTGTACATAAATAAATAAATAAATAAAATAAATAAATTCTCAACTTTCCTTTATTTGGATTTAGATCTAATGCAAAAAATAACTGCTTAATTTCTTAAAAAAATCTCAAACAAGACATTTTATATGACGGCTTAACACTGCGCAAGAAACTGCGTGTTATGACATATATATCTTATAGTTCCAAATAGGTACAATACGGAATTTATGTTATATAAGGATTCTTGTACTTGTTTGTCAGGTCAAAAGTACCCGGAACCGCTGAGCTTGGATGAAGAGAGTTATGAATGTGGATGAAGCGAAGGAAGTATACAGAGATCGTGGCAAGTGGAAAGAAGTAGTCTCTGCCTACCCCTCCGGGAAAGAGGCGTGATTTTATGTATGTATGTATTTTTGTACTTAGGCACTATTTAATTGATATGAATGGTGAGAATTTTGAAATCAAGATTCGTTTACAGGCGTATTTCATTCAGTTGCCTCAATGGTTGCTTAACAGCTAGGGTTTTGATTTTTTGCACACGATGGTCTAGATCAAAAAGGCGCCTAGGTTATTGTTGTTATTAAAGTTTGTTGACCTCATGATATATTTGAAGTAATTCTGCACTGGAACTGTCAATAGGTAATTTTGACATTCTATTTTTGGAAATTCTATTTTTAAATTTTTAATTGTTTTCAGCACTTTAGAATATAATCACTCCATCTTTCCCATGGATATCGTAAAATGTAACTATTGGTCAGGGTTATAAACTTGGGACTGCTCTTGGTGATGGGCAAGCAACTCACTTTTTACTACGCTTTTATTGAATCTCAATTCCATCACAAACCCAAACAGTTGAACGTGATCTTTCAGGATTTTCAAGACAAGGGATAAAGACGTGACTGTATGTATATGTATCTAAACACAATTGTTGTATTGCCGATATTATAATTTTAAATGTAAAAGAAAAGGAAGCTAAATCATTTCATAGCATAGAATTCATTATAATATATTTTATTAGCTTTTGCACGGGGCTTCTCTCCTGTTGGAATTTCCAGAAAAAGTAGCCTGTGCAATTAGGTGTTACTGTGTGTTAGGTACCTGTTTACCAAATTTTATCAGAATAGGCTCAGTAGTTTTTGAAGTTTTACAATTTTTTCTCTTTATTATAAGTGAAGATGTAGAGGACGTCATGTATTTAATCCTAATGTTGAATACAGGCAGGTATATGGGCGAGGGACATCTTGTAAATAAATAAGAAATTCATACCATTTATTTTTATTCAATCCATTATATTACAAAATGCAAGTTCGAATCATTAAACCTATTTAAAATGAATCGCCCGTGTCTACATCGGCCCTTCTATTTCGGAAATAAAACATAAAAATAAATTAAAATAAAAGAAAACTGAACATAATTAAAAAAAAAACGAAATTAAATTAAGTTAAAATAAATTAACGAGTATTCAGGCACAGTTCGTCAATAAATAAATTAATCTACACAGTCTTAACTTAAAATCTAGAATAAATACGTCTTTTAATAAAAAGTACCGTCGATCAGCCCATTTGGGCCAATGTTACCACTGAAACCATATACCAAAGAGGTGGGTTTATGAAATTATATCACAAAGAGAGAAAACTTTACTTTGGCTTGATAGTATCAAGTCAAATAAGGAAAGATTTGGTAATATAGAATTAGGAATAATAAGAGACTTTAGAAATGGTAAGTATTGGTGAATGTGATGTCGCCAAGCCATTCTGATATCATAACATTCTCATAATTACATTTCAATTCTGACATTTAGTAATTGACAGCTTTTAAAGTGTGTATGTGTGTTACCAAAACCATTCTGATGTTCATTTAATTCTGACTTTGTAGCTTGTAACAGAATGAGATGCAAGACAACACATAATTCCAATAGTTTCAAGTATTTCTATTGTCTCATATCATTCCGATTACGGATAAAAACTAGTTGGTATTATAAGCGCTGTAGGCCAAGTCCGAGGCGTCAGTGTAAGTTCTGCGATCCCAACCGCCGCTGCTGCCTCCGGAAGACCAGCCGTGGCTCTCGTGACCACCTCCCTTCTGAGACATGATCTTCTTCAAAGCAATGATCCCGGACAGAAGGAGAGCGATCTGGAATCAAGAATGGAGATAGATTAGTTTGATAAAAAAAAATTCTTACGGTTGAAATGAATGAAAAATATTAATGTAAGTGTTGCGGCCGTTCAGCCTCCATAGACAGACAGACACTTTGACTTGACATTTTAGACGAACAAAACTGACTGATATATTAAATAAAAAAAGGACAATCGATTTTTTTACTAAGGACGACCAGACACTACCTTGAACATCCGAAAATCTGGTGTTTTATTCTGACTGACCCACCAGACCCTCTTCCCGTTCAGTAAGACTACATAACGTCAGAGACAGATTCAAGTATATAAAAATACTTACATAAATTACGTTATGAGAAAATGTTAGTGAAAAACTATTTAATGAATATGCCTTAGCAATCGTATGGTAAAATCTTACACAATACAAATAAAAATTAATTTAAAAAAAATACATGTGACACTTGTTTTATGGATTTAACTGAAGATTTAGTTTAGTTAGTTGGACCCCAAGTCTCCCCAAGTTCTCTGTCAGACCCAATGGTTGACTGGTAGATAATGCTTCAAGCATTAAGTCCGCCAATTGTGCATACATCTGTATTTTGTGCAATGAAGCTTAAATAAATAAATAAATTATTTTCATATTTTCCTGATACCAGCCAAAACGCCTAAAGCTCCTGGTGACTATTTCGCTATCGCTCGAAATAAATTTCGTACGGCTTAGAATGAAAATAAGCCGCACGAGATTTACTTAAAGTGACGGCGAAGTATCTTCGAGAATGTGTTTAAACCATAGAAACGACTGCTCATCAAGCTACGTCCTACTGGTTCTGAGTATTTGGTATGGCTTTGCTCTGTGTTGCTTATTGCATAATAAAATTTCCCCATTTGCATTACCCTAGCTATGTATAAAAAAATACATTATATTTTTTTCTTTAAAATACGGTTCTGAGAAATCTGAGAATTACAAAATGAGTATCTTGTGTGTTTATATATATGACGTGAAAAGGTTTAAAAACACAACAACAACGTATTTACATATAATGCAGTTAATTTTTAAGCTTTGGCATCCTAAAAATAGTCGGTATTGGTTCATTCTGAAAATGTGTTTCAAGTAAGTTTTGTTCGAAAGTAATAAATACAAAATACCTACATATTTTTATATACTGTATTACTTTAGAATAATGCTGACCTTTTTTTTAACTTATTAGTATAAAATTCATAGTAATATTAAAGTTATGTATCACGTTATATATCAATCAATTTTGTAAGGAAATATTACGGTCGATGATTCGCATTTGTTAATTTTTTTAGATGAGTAGGTTATTCCTTAATTGTATGGAACATTTTCAAACATGGCAACACTCATCTCATTGTAATGCACAGGCGAAGAGAATCGGTCCATTCAAGGCTATCTTGTCAGATTAAATTCCTCATAAAAATGCCATGGAATACGAAATTAATCTTTAGTACGGTAAATATAAGGATTGTAATAAAATGGTAGATTTTTGTATATCGTCATCTAAATACTAAAAGTATTTGGTCACATTTTTTAATATTGCTTAAACATTTGATTTAATTATACTTATAGAATACTCTAGAACCAGCATGATTCTAGAGTATTAGATTTATAAAATTGTTAGTTTAATTTTACATACCGACTGAAGAGTTTGATAAAAACTTTTTCTTATAAATTATCTCGTTTTATCTATTTGGTTGAGTACAAGGTACTGGTTATATTATGTCATTTGTGTTTTAATTTTTTTGTATAAAGATGTATCAAATTGTTTTGATATCAATTTACCGCATTAAACACTTGTGTAAGTACTATTTAAAAAAAGTCAAATCGAGAAACCATTCGTTCTTGCCCTTTGTACTTATCATGTATCATCATTGTTTTGAATCATATAACTTTACGCGATATGATCACGTCAAAAAATAGATCTATGTGCACTCTCCAAATAATGCCCCCAAAATTTATAGGTCTCGTTTTCTGCCTGAGAAGAAACGCTGGTGACTTCTTTCCATTTGGCTACAGAGGTCCTAATAAAAATCAATCTTAGAACCATGATACATAACATTTCATTACAGTCAGAGCCAATATGTAGTCTCGAAATCCATATTCATCTTTGAAATTCACTTGCTATGTACATCTTAGCAAATCATGGGTTGGAGAGTATTGTGAATGCGTACAATTTTCAATATTATGTTGAAAGAGACATTATTATTAAGGACATTAAATCATACCTGGATCTAGAAAGTTTCTGCCCTCACGAACGACGAGTAAGGTCGCAGGTCTTAGAAAGTTACGTGATTACTTCAAATTGTATGAGGCTCAGACGTATGATTAGATTGATTGGTCCTTAAGGGCGTTCTGTGCGTGTTTTTGTGCTATCAGGCATAGTATATGGAATAGTCTAGGACATAATAGTTTTACCGAGAAAATTGCCTTTGGATATTAAAATTCAATGTTCCATTTTCTGCACTTGAGAGACCGTGTTTGGTGTATTCTTAGTTTTTTATAATTAGTGAATTCACTATAAAAATCTATTCTACTGGCCTTGATAAATATTTTTTTATGATTTATTTAGAAACTACTTCGTATATCTACTCTAATAAACCGTAATTATAACATAAGTTGCAAACAAAAAACTTTAATCAAAAAAAAGAAAAAAATTAATTTTTGACTTCATTATAACATTAATTGCAACTAAAATGACTATCAAACCATCACCTCACGTATACCACGTTCTTACTTTCAAGGTCAAACAATCACCAATTATAAGCCCTAGCTTTCGAGTCGAAAGTCTATGACTTTCTTTTCAAAAATGTAAATGAAAGAAAATTACGCCCAGCTATATTTGGTCTGGATATCAGTAAATTCGTTTAAGTTCATTGACTCATCATTTAATCTATGATAGCTTAATAGAAAGAACCGTTTGGAGTTTTATTAAAAGATTGAACAGGTATAGTTTTTTTTAATACTTTGCTAAGCCCGGAGTCATACAATAATGCGAGTAGCATCATCTATCTGATTTTAAGGAAGCTTCTTCTTATCCTACCTACCGTCCGTAATGAGACTATTTTAACCCCGTAGTCTCATAGGTCAAGTGACAACTTTTATTTAATTGTTTACTCGCCTACAAGATTTTGAATGATCCAATCTGGTCTACTGGCAACTAGAAGCTGTGATCTATAATTAATCCATTGCTGGGATTGTTTAGGTATCACCTACAAAATAGCAGTCCTAACGTGAGCTAAAATTTTGTTATTCTTTATTGTATTAATTGACGGCCTCTGTGGCACAGCGGTAGTACACTTGTCTACGACACCGAAGGTCTCGAGCTCGAATCCCAGCCAGGGCATGATGAGAAAAGAACTTTTTCTGATTGGCCTGGGTCTTAGATGTTTATCTATATAAGTAGGTATTTATTGTAAAATATAGTATCGTTGAGTTAGTGATAGCGAGGCTAACACAATCTGTGTAATTTGTCCCGTATATATGTATTTATTTATTAATGATAAATTCCGATAACAACTTCCTGATTTTGCCAAAATTTTGTTACCATTTATTGTATCAATGACAAATTCCCATTACAACTTCCCGCTTTTCCTCTGATATTATCCATAAACTGTTTAGTTCACTAACCTCACTTTCAATCATTCAAAAATGCTCTCTCACCGCTATTAATTTCTCATTATTGTTCCCAGTTTTCTTGTTCACTTGTAAACTGTGTCTTCGATCGGTGTCAGTGTCATTTACTCTGTTTTTACGTTCGTATAATAGAGGTTTGTGTAACGTATGGGAAATGATTCCTATTGGTATGATGACCTAGAACTTTGGCCAAGTTCCCGTGATGATCATGCAGATGATATTGACTTGGTAACGATGGAAAAACAGATCATGAACAAGTACATTGGTCGCGATAATTGCTTAGTTTCTTGTGTTATTTTCTCAGAATACATACGCGTGAATTGAAAGCTTTTAAGAACTTTATGTATGATATTGACTGCTATGAGAGTTGAGACTACATGTTTAACTATAAAGTTTTGACTTTAAAATATATTTTCTATCTAATAAGAATGGGTTCATTTGAATTGTATTCTGATTTCTACGAATGTCTTCTTAAAACACAACTGTTTTCAGATACTATTTCAAAGTGCTAATTGGTCATTTAAAGCATGCACTATAAGTACTATACAATAATTTTACACGATGTGAGAATATTTATAGAACTTTTGTATGGTCAGCAACCTATTATACGTCTTAAATAGATTGTATTGCATCAAACTAATATTTTTATAAATCCGTCTAGGTATTAGTCATAAGAATTTTAAAATTGCTGAACTCATATCATTTTTATTTTCTAACTGATTACTTGTCACCAAGGCATAAAGTCCAATACCTTGCCTTGAAACGTTTCAATATAAGCAGAAAGTACCATTTGAAGTGTAAGAGAATGTACCTCAGTTCGTGATATTGTTGTTCCAGAAACGGAACACTACAGTGTCAGTAATAGGGTACTGCTAAAACATAGCGAGGAAAGTACCGTCAGTCCTTGCAGTTATTTTTTGTTAACTTTTTATTTTCTTATTATATAACTATATTATTCTCTTGTTATCTCTTCATAGGATATGTCTTCCGTAGTTTTTTGTCAATAATTTTGTAAGATTTTGTTTTATGCATTAGAGATATTGAAACAACATAATTGACACCCAGTTCGTGTTAATCATCATATACATAGAGGAGAAGGTGGTCTTGTGGGGCCCGACTTTGTTCTTAGGGTTTATAAAAAAATAAATAAAGTCTTACTTAGAAATTGGAAACATATTTTTATATATATGTTTTACATGACACTGACTTTATAAAATTTTCCACTAACTGAACTCTTAAACCGGCCTGCCACGAATACTTAAATTTTTCGGCTAGAGTGCACATAAAATATTACAGCAAAGTCGAAGCTAAAATGGTCCAGAGGTCCTAGCCCGTCCATGGTTAAACCGAATACGTTCGATGAGGATCATGCTTTACGACTCTCTTCACTCTTCAAAGACAGATAGAGGAACATCGTCGATTCTCAATTTTATTGATATGACATCCAGCTTAATATGGCCTTTCAGTAGCATATTCGGGGTGACAGTGTAATATATGTTTGTGTGTGTATGTAGCATGATGAAATAAATAATGACTACTTAAAGATGTTGGCTTGCTTTTGCTATATTTAAGAGCTCACCATTTCTTGGTTTGAAAAAATAGCCAAGAAACGAATAGAAAAATGTGAAATGATGCTGTGAGTAAAATTAATCTATTACACAGCGATTGCATTTAATGCTATTTATTTTTAATACTTTACATGCTATGTTTTTTATAAACTATTCTATACTATGTACCAACAACATTTAGAATGTTTACTGGCACTGTTTTTAATTCCGAATCATAAATGTTACCAATTTCCACATTTTGTACTGTATTTCATCAAGTTCATTATACCTTCTATTTTAATAATACAGTACATGTTACTTTATACGAACCAGGAGGTAGATTAAAAAAAAGTTATAAATAAATAAATATATACGGGACAAATTACACAGATTGAGTTAGCGTCGAAGTAAGTTCGAAACTTGTGGTACGAGATACTAACTCAACGATACTTATTTTATAATAAATACTTAGATAAATAAAAATCCAAGACCCAGACTAATCAGAGAAAGTTCGTTTCTCCTTATGCCCTTATGACCAGGATTCGAACCCGGGACCTCCGGTAATACGCTATTACCGCTGCACCACAGAAGCCATCAAATTATATAGAATGCTGAAATTTTTAATAATATAAATTCCCCAGCAACATGATACTTGTAGTTATCTGACAGATACACTACAGTATTTGTTAACAGATGCTTTCGATTTAATATGCAGACTTTACATAACTGAGAACATTAACCACAGTTTATAAATCTAGCACTAAGCTATGCCTGAAGCAATCATTTTCAAACTGTGTCACTAGATTCAAATAGTGTTGTGTTTCTGACGTTAGTACCGTAATAACAATAGTTTGATACTAGTTGTGAATTTAAATGCATTTATGTCAAAATTTTGCAAAAAACCACCTAAACAAAATACATACATACATACATACCTATGATCACGTCTTTATCCCTTACGAGGTAGACAGAGCCAACAGTCTTGAAAAGACTGATAGGCCACGTTCAGCTGTTTGGCTTAATGATAGAATTGAGATTCAAATAGTGACGGGTTGCTAGCCCATCGCCTAAAAGAAGAATCCCAAGTTTATAAGCCTATTCCTTAGTCGTCTTTTACGACATCCATGGGAACGAGATGGAGTGGTCCTTTTCTTTTTTTGATTGGTACCGGGAACCACACGGCATAAATATTAATTTGTCAATAAGCAGACGTGCGTTCAAAAAAATATTGGATGTGACTTCTAATAATCCAATATTTTTGCAAAATGATCCCTAAGCATTTTATCGCTTCTTTCACTTAATTTATACACACATTGCAACATGTCTCATTTCCAGAGAAAGGATTTCCTCATCAGTGTTTCTGACCATTCATCAAATAAAGGACCCAGGTATTTTACATAATTTTTCTTAAACTGGTACATAAAAGCTTTTTAAAGATATGTCGTGTAGTTGCCGGCACCAATAGAAAGAAAAATAGGACCACTCCATCTCTTTCCCATGGATGTCGTAAACTCCGACTAAGGGATAGGCTTATAAACTTAGGGTTCTTCTTTTAGGCGATGGGCTTGTAATCTGACACTACCTGAATCTCAATTTTATCGCCAAGCCAAATAGCTGAACGAAGCGTAGTGGTGTTTTCGAAACAGTTGGCTCTATCTGCCTCATAAGGGACATAGACGTGATTATAAGTTATGTCAAATATATGAAACTCCTAAAATGTCAAAAGAAAATTAAATGGGAGTAAAGTGAAACCTTTTAATAGCTGTATGATTGAAATGAATAAAAAACAAATTGACGAGAGAAAGAAAGAGTGAACAATTTACGAGGATTAAACTAAACACAATGGAAAGTTGATTGCGAAATATGAATGAAGCTTTCAAATGTGGGTCAAAAAGTTCTAAAGCATCGTACAAAATATGATGTCAAGCGACCTTTGATGGAGAAGTACACATAATATACTATTCAATTATATCTTTTGAAGTGTTTAAAGAAAGCATTAAGCAATCATTTGTGTATATTTATGTCGGTTATGGTTAGAAGTTTCTCTTCTTTTTACAGATTGATTCGAGTCCATTTCTGCAATTTAACGTCTTTTTTGAAGCAATATAAATAAAAAGAAAGTGTTGCTAATCCCAATAGTCGATTTGGTAAAATTTTTATCAGTACCTTAAAAACGGTTTTAACTGACTTTTTTTGATGAAAATAAAACGTACTATTATTTCTTATAGACTTAAATCAGAAAGGCCGTATTTTATTGCATCATAAACTTACAAAATAAAAGCGCTTACAACGAAGAAATTGATTGCATCTTACTATTTAATACCTTCTGAAGATCTAGACCAAGATCAACCAAGCTCTTAAGGGCTAGATTCAGCCCATGATTGTACAAAAGTGGAGCGTGAATTATCATGGCACAAATCAAAGAACTCTCACATTTTACCATGTGACATCAACCTATTATACAGTTCTCACGATGCTTTGTGTACAAAACTACAATAGGGAATGCATGACAGAACGCCAATGAAATAAGTGTGTAATGGTTCAATTAAGAGTTTTCACATAAGGCAGCCAAATTTATAGATAGATAATATTAGGAAAGAAAACTAACTTAACATGGTTATGTAGTAACAATCAATTGGCACCTGACAGACATTGCGAACATTTAATTTAGGAGAGATAATGAGATATAATAATCATAAAAGAAATAATCGATAAAATAATTTGTTTTTTTTTTTTTAATTTCACCGTAAATTTATCACGAAAACGATGACTTTTTCATAGAAGGCAATTAAGGAAGCCTACACAAAGCGTGATATTTTTTCTATACATTTGAATTTTGTTCGTTTTTTCTATTATTCTTTTCGATAAATCCGATGAATGGGAGATGAAAAAGATATGCGATCTCAAATAATGCGGAATTTTCACATTGACAAGGCTATCTTACCACAACCTATGGTTCTACCAACCTTCCGGTTGTAGGAGCGTCATCATAGGAAGAGGGTGATGCTCTCTAACAGCACACCCATTCTGGACCCCCTAAAAAACCTACTCAGTGTCCCTTTAGTTCTGTATTACTCAGCCTCTATTCCTTCGTTCTAAGGTGTACTGACGATATACGTATTGGGTAAGTAAACAAATTATAAATACCTTAGCGACTATCAAAGCCTTCCCCGCCAGAACGAAGAGACCAGCAATGGCCAGGGGTATCAAAGCCGCCATCTTCATGCTGGCTCCCATCATCATCATCCCCATCATCTTCTTCATCTTGCCTCGACCTGGAAACGCCAGTGCAGGTAATGTTAGTTGATGAAATATTGTGCTGAATTTCATCTTTTTCTCTAATTCAAATTGTAGTAAGTGGTTTACAAGTACATTCATAAATTACGTCTTTATTCCTTATTATTTCTGTTGTGGTAAATATAAAATTATCGAAGAATGTGCTACATAGTTTGTTTGTTTGTATACTTTTTATAACGCATAAAATATAACAAATAAAATAAACAAATATAACATAAAAAAATAGTCTGTTAAATGTAAAAATAATTGGAATACAGCTGGAAATGAGATTCATATAGGGACATATTTTAAGTCCTTTATCTTATAATGGAATCTCAAGTTCTACAGTATAATCTACATAGAAAGAAATACAGCTGGCACACCATATCTTAATTTTAGACATTTTTTTTTAAAGATTCAACCAGCTTGTTTTATTAAAAAAAAAACTCTTCACTTTATTTTATATAAGCAAAATTTCAATAAAATGAGATCAGTAGATACCGCGTGAAGGGACAACAAATGAATAAATAAACTTTTTTATTTATATTTAATATTGGATAAGGCATTTGTCTTCCATCTCACCTGATGGGTATGTGACGAGAAAGACAAAGATGTTACTCGTACATGCCTATCCAAGAGATTTTCACATTTATATTATTAATCAATATTGTGTTCAGTGCTACTTTTAAATTAATATTCTATATTTAAAAATGGCCCTTACCATTAAAAAATCTTAATTTTTTTTAGAATTGCGGAAACGGACAAATTGCGTGAGTTTGCACTTATTACGAACTGTTACAATTACAGTAAATGATCTAGGAAATCAATTTTGTATAGTATACACTAATATTACGAACGAGAAAGTTAAAACGGACGCATTAGGTGCTTTAGGATCGGCCAAGTGCGAGTCGGAATCCGGCACGAAGGTTCCGTCAATTCTTTTTTAAATTTACTGATTCCGAAATAGTAAATAACTTCTTTATCGAAATTATTTCATATCACATTAACTACCTACTTGATTGATTTTGTAGCTGACTTTCGTTTGAAGTTTATATTGAACTAGAGGCCGCCCGCGACTTCGTCCGCATGGAAACCCTATCAATCCCGCGGGAACTCTGGGATAAAAAGTAGCCTATGTGTTATTCTGGGTCTTCAGCTACCTACATACCAAATTTCATGGTAATCGGTTCAGTAGTTTTTGCGTGAAAGAGTAACAAACATCCATACATCCATACAAACTTTCGCCTTTATAATAGTAGTAGGATGTTTTATTGGGTATTATTTTTGTTTTACAATTAACCACTTCATAATAAAAATGTCAAAGAGTTGCCAAAACCTGCTCGGAATCTGACGTCATATCGGCTAAGGAAGAAAATCTCACGGAAGTAAATCCTGAATAGTACCTATAATTATATCTAAGGATTAGTTAACACTGAGATAACATGCAACACAACGCTGCCCACACATTTTAAGGGGACGCCCGCGGTTGCGTCTGCGTAAAACAAAAATTCACTATTATTCCCGTTTTCGCGGGAATTTCGGAAAATTCTATCTTAGTCCATTCCTAGACTACATAAAGAACGTACATGTCAAATTTCCAGTCCCTAGACTCAGCGGTCTGGGCGGTGCGTTGGTATGTCAATCAGTCACTCAATTTTGTTCTTTTAAATATTTGATAGATGAAATAATCTTCGCAGCTCGGTGTAGTAACAGTGTCTCGTCTTATCACAGTATGTACTAACCCTAACACAGTCAAAATGTCACCACGTCACTTACAAATAGTTACGTTCGATGGACACATTAGAACCGTAATTGCGATGACCTTTCCGTGACTGACCAGGAGAATATGGTAATGGTATAACGACTTTCTACCTTTCTTTTTTATTGTTGAACATCTCCAGTGCTTTTTCTTTGTCATCGTGGCGATAACTTTCGATTACAACATCATTAATATCTGCTTTATAATTTTTTTTTATTTATTTTATGTAGTGTTTTTATTTTCTATGGCTGATTGATTTTCAATCGTGTTCGAAAGGAGGTTTCAAATTCGATTTTGTTACTTTTTAATGTAATTACTTCATTGATTTATAATTAAGTCGATACTCTAAGGATAAATTTGACAATGATGACATTCAACGATAGATAAACGACCGAGGTGGTTTCAAATTCATCAAGTCAAGATCTCATGATGGACACTTGGAGTAATCGAGGGATTTTCGTCATTTCCACAAAATAAAAGAGACAGATTTAAAAAAAAAATATACAGAGATAAATGTACACATTAAATGTCACAAAATGTAGCTGGATCTGGAGATCCACAGATAAGATTTTATCAAGGCTTTAAAATGTGACCTGTTCCATTTTGAAAGGCGAGGAAAATAATCTAACACTTTTTTTATTCAGTGTTATAACAATCGCAATAAAATTATGACTATTTCGATTTCAGTAGGTAATATACTAATTATTAGCACCAAATATAATTAAATTTACCCAAATAAAGAATTGATACAAATCTTATTCATCCTCCGGAAACCGCTTAGACATAATTCCGTTGAATCACCTCAACTTTTTGTTGTGTTACGGTCATCTCACTAATGTAGAAATTTACATCATAATGGTGATATAAAAAGAAGTGATAGTAGAAATCAGTGTACGGTTCGTGGTCAATAAAGTTTTACGCGGATACAGTACATATTCAGTTTAATGTCTTGTGGCTTATGTTCGTTGTAAGCGCTGTTATGGTTAACGCTACTTTTTATTATTATTCAAAGCCTTAATGTAATAATTCATTCATTCATATAATCACGTCTATAACTTTGTATAAGACTTGAGAGCCTTGAAAGACTGACTGGCCACGTTCAGCTGTTAGGTTTAATGATGGATTGAGATTCAAATAGTGACAGGTTGCTAGCCCATTGCCTATAAGAAGAATCTCAATTTTATAAGCCCTATCCCTTAGACATCGTATAAGACTTAAAAGAATATCTCAAGTTCGTGAGCCCTTATTTCTTCGAATACTACTATGGGCTTATATTTATTTAAACTTATATGTCGGGAATACGCTGTGATAAGAATACAGTTCTAAAAGATGTAACCGTAAGCGTTATAGACCTTAATTACAACTTAAAAATGGTATTATTATTAATTGATAATGAAATCTAAATTTCCATTTTATTGATAATTATTGGACATCTAAACTATGCGTAATAACAGTTTTGAATATTCAATTGTTTATTGCATATAATTAAGTGTAAAGTGAATGTCTTGTAAATTATATAAATTGTAATGAGTTTTGTAAAATTACTATTCTTTTCACTGTCACTTTCATGTGGTATTTGGTATTCAAGGCTTTAGTCCCCAATAATGACTATCTTAGATGAAAATAAAAGATAAAATTTTTATATGATAGTATCATTCCAAAATCTTTTAAATATGTCATGTCTAAAACTTCTAACCAAAAGTTGAGACAAGTGAAAATTCATAATCATTCATTTATTCAATCAAAGTTAATTGCGAACGTATTAAGCCCTTCGTTCTTTTATTACAACTTTTACGTTTTGCTCCAATTATTATGCAAACGAATTATTATTTACATGAAACGACTCTGATATGTGTCCGAAATAAAGACATAATCATTTCAGCCCTAGTCTAGGGCCTCCTCTGGAACCGTCCATAATTATATACAGAGGGGAAAAGTTCAAGTGATTTTGATGTAAATCTTAAATATATTTAAGATTTACATCAAAATAATGATCCAGAATATTCTATATTGCACAGAATGCCTTAACAAGAGTTTTTTTTTTTTAAGTTTTACGGATGTTTAATTTTTATTATTGAAGATTTTGTTGTTATTGTTTAATAGTTAAACAACAGAGTATTACAGCTCAATGAGCTCTATTAGCCGAAACTGTGAACTAAATACTTAACCGACTTTGATTTAGTTAAAGCATATGTATCATCCATGTATACTTTGACGATATCATGAATGATCATTTTATGAATTAAATCGGCCAAATATCATACGCACAACTATCTAAAATTTATGCATATAAAGTGAATGACCTCTAAAATAGGTTCCTAGGATTTTTCATGCAATGCAAATCCAGGCTAGGTATTGCATTAATGTTTCTGGCTACACGTTATTTATAAAATTACTAATTTTAATTCCAATAAATCCTTTATAATATTAAGTTGATAAGCTGTTCAGATTGGTTTAGCAGTCATAGAGCCCTGAAGACGGAAGGTGCAATAGGAACTTCTAAAGGTAAGAAAGAGATTTAAAGTTCAAAAGATGATTACCTTCTTCAACACCCTTGTTGAGATCCTGACCAGAAATCCTGGGCAAAGACAGCTGAATAGTCCTGGAATTGGCGAAAGAGGCAATCCTGTCCCACAGCATATCAGTTAGAGCCTCATTCTTATCGTTCAAATTCCTCGGCAAAGTTGACTCTATGTCATTCTCACTCATAGGCGTCACTTCCGTTTCAGAAGTTTTCACAATATCAACACCATCCACTAAAGGTATAGCATCCATCCTTGCAGCTCTGTCGAAAAAGAGAATCGCCTTCTTCTTCAGACATGGAACAATTCCATCGCTTCTTTGACAATCTTCGTAAATCCTCATGATATATTTGACTCCCATATCATCCCTGGCCACAGCCGAATGCACTGCTGTGCATACCACAGATAACAATAACACTTTAGCAAACATTTTTGTGCACAGATGTTAATTTTTTTCTTTTTTTGATGGATGTGCACAGGGCGGGATGATAAAAATTACTGTTAGCGACCAGGTAAGCGCCTCACGTATTTATAGGCTATGTTGCTTAGTAAAAGAACTGCCTCAAGATTGCGGGGGAACGTACACTAGACGATCATGAATGGTGTAGAAGGAAACTATGGAGAGCACAGATAGATATTCGATTAGACTCACGGTCGTACTGAAACATTTTTGCTTTTACGTAAATGTGTTGGATACGTTGTTGCAGGTTCAAGAAATAACTCGTAGTCAACATGTCGAAAATGATTAAAGACTTTGCGTCCCTAAATAAAAGCAAATAATTCATTTTTTTTTTGTTCTTTCTCCTACAAAACATTTCTCAAAGAAATGTTTGTTTTTTTATTTTCGACATAATATAATGTACATAATCTTCCGTTGCTATTCGTCTAGTATTTGCGTCAATGTTTTATATACCTGCTTTAATAAGGGTAGGCTCAGTTTTCATATCACAACATAATGTCAACCAACATTAAAAACCTAAGCCGTAGACATTCATGTTCACATTTCATTTTTTTATTAAATTTGATAATTTTTGTTAGATTGATTCCTAAAGTACTCTTTCAATACCAAAGCTCAAACTTTCTGTCCCCTCCGTATTTTTATGGTAGAGATTAGCGGTGTGCAAGCGCACTTATTTGTGTTTGTGTGTGTGTGTAACGACATGGAAAATTGGCATTGTCTGTGTAGGTCACGGGAAGGGAACCAAGATCAAGGGAGCTGGTGAAATTTTTATCACTGAATCTGGTGAAGTATTGTGATAATTCGTGATAGATGATAAGGTGTGTGCAGTGGAAATGTGATGACTTGTTTAATTTTAGTGAACAATTAGTAGTTAAAATGAACATGAGACTGTTTGGTTTCTGCAGCAAGGTTAAACAAGACTTATTTTCTTTTTTTTTTAATTTAGGTAAGCATTTTTAGGCGATGGGCCAGCAACCAGACGATTTAGCTGAACGTGGCTTATGAGTCTTGTGATAATTGGCTCTATCTAAAAATTAAAAAATAAAGAGATGATATGCTTTAACAGGTTTCATGATTCCACATATGAACAAATCAATTGTTAATGCTATTGTTATATTTTATGAACAAGGAATCGGTTAAAATAAAACTGAATTTATCAAAAACTAATAAGAATAATTTAATAAAAATATGTTAGTATTACATCTAGAGATTTTAATTTCAATTTTCTAGAGGAAAAGACCAGTTACAGACTTAAAAGTTTAAAATAAATCGTTGATCTATTAGAAAAGTCCGTCTAAATTTCTGATTTCTCCCACAAAATCTGAACAATAAAAGTAAGAGTAATCAAAAGTGGTGTCATTAACGTGTGAACTCCTCGAATGAGGTTAGAATAATTAAGTTTGTATAATTACTAAAATGATAATTGTTGAGCAAATAACTTGCACTTAACTTTATACTTTTTATTTTATAAACAATGGAACTATAAAAATAAGTACATCATTATTTTTCTGACCATTAAATTTAAATATTTTCTGTCAACAAACTATGAACAAACGCTCATAATGGTGAGTCTTTTGTTACTCGATCAATATATGTAATCCTTTTGACAATCGGGTGTATTTACATTAAATACATATTTCTTTAAAAATTGATAGATCGATCAAAGAAGAGTAACAGAAACGATAAAACAATTTTCGTAATTTTTATCTGTCTGTCTGTCTGGTATCTACGTTTTAACTTCGAATGTACTCAACGGATTTGAACACGATTTTAACAGGTCCATTACATATAATTAGGAGCGTTTTCAAAACTTTGTTTCGTCAAAATCGGTTAAGGGAAAAAGAAGTTATGGGTAAATTGGTAATTTACCTCGAGCACTGCTGCCAAATTTTTGAACAAAGTTCAGTGCGGTTAATTTAATAGCATATAATATTATGTCATTGTTTTCATTTTGATTTTATTGCAATGAAATAATAAATTGTAGGCTTTTGAGAGAAGTTCATCGTGGTCTTTTCGAGATTGTTAGCTCTCTCTACCCCGCAAAGTTAAAAGACGTGATTATATGTATGTATGATGTTCTGAATCACAAATGCAGTCAAGTTCAATGCAATAAAATTATAATTTCAGTTGTTAACTTCAGCACTGGTCATAAAATTGAAATGGTTTTACTACAAACGGTACACAATTAATGGTCTTCACTTGTTGGCCATGTAAAAATTGTACTTTAGAAAGAAGATGTAGATTAACAATTGCATTTTACCATAATTCTTAGCGTTTCTGTGATTTATACAAAAATGCTCCAATTTCACTTTTATGAATTTCACAAATAGGTACTTTCTCTCAATGTGATAAGGTATTCAAAAATATGGTAATATCTTTTTTGAAAATAAAAAGTAATATTTATATTAAATAAAGATATAGACGTGACCATATGTATGTATGTATATTAAATAAAAATTATATTCATATTATTATAAAAGATAACGAGTAAGGGGAACATAAAATTGTTGAAATGATCTAGAATGGTTAAATGGTAGAATGGTGAGGTCAGGTGGGATTCGCTTCGTGTGAAAACCTGACTCACCTAATTCAGGATTATTGGTCAAGAAGGCACTAAGGCACGAAGGGACTAAGAATTGGGATTTTTATTAAATGGGTTAGCAACCTGTCACTATTTAGAACTCAATCTAAAAATAATAATAGCTTTATGGTACAGCTGAACGTGACCTTCGTGAGTCGTTCCGAGACTCTGTCTACCCCGTGAAGGAAAAAGACGTGATTATGTATATATATGTATATAACATAAAGATCTCTAAATTGGCATATACATATATCCGTCAAGTGAAAAGTAAGATTACTCTGTGAATGAGCTACTGATCTTTAACATTTGAAAATCAACTCTTATTAATTAGAACACGATAGTTATTATGTTGTCACTCTTATCAATTACAGACTTGTAATTATATTGTCATATTGTTAAGATTAGTTTTAAAGTGTACAAAAACATTTTTAAATAATAAAAGTAAAAAAAAAATCGTTTATTAATATAAACAGTATATTTGTATGTCCTTTCCTTATCAGGAAATTTCTTTGATTAGAATTTTTCATAATTCCATTCCCATCTGCAAGACTTCAATGGTCCACTAGAGTGAGCATGTTAAAAATATGGACAATATGCCGTGTGGTTCTCAGTACTTTAGAATAGGACCAATTCATCTCTGTTCCATGGATATTGTATAAGGCGACTAAGGGAAAGGTTTATGAACTTAGGATTCTTTGTTAGGCGGTGGGCTAGCAACCTGTCAGTATTTAAATCTCGATGAATGCAGCCTTTCAGTCTTATCAAGACTGTTGGCTCTATCTACCCCGCAAGGAACTTATTATCAAAACGGTGTATTTAAAAAAAATTGCTGCGTGTTTGAAACACATTCGGTGTAAAAGGTCTATCCATCTCGTGACAAAGGAAGATTTAAAAAATTAAAACTTTTATTTTACAAATCTATCGCCTTCGTAACATGAAGTAAGTACTTAAAGTACCTACCTACTTTCTTTTGGTAATCTAACAAAATAACCGTGTCCAAATAAACTTGTTTTACGACTCCAAAAATCAAAAGGTCGTTAGGTTTTTGAGATGAATCTTTGCCATTCGCTAGTTTTGAAACAAGTATTGTTGACATTTTATTAATTTTTCTTTAACAAGGGATTCGTGAGTGAAAGTTTTTTTTTGCAATTTTAAATTTCGTGTTATTGGATTGTGGATGTGTGGGAATTCTAACTTCCCAACTGAGTAATACTAAAAGCAATTGGATCAGGCTGTCTTTCTCCAAGATCCTTTCTAAAGAGGTGATGATGCAACCAGGTTTAACGCCAGGAGGATGATGATATTAAATGCAAAAGAGAATTTAAATATTTGTTTGTTTAATTTGGATGTTGCAAAAGGCGACTAAGGGAAAGGCTTATAAACTTGGGATTCTTCTTGTAGGCGATGGGCTGGCAACCTGTTACTATTTGAATCTCAATTTTATCATTGGGCCGAACAGCTGTACGTGGCCTGTCGGTCTTTTTGAGACTGTAGGCTCTGTCTACCCCGCAAGTGTGTGAAAGTGACTTTCTAGTGAAAGGTCAAGTAAATAGTAGCCTACAAGAGTTTGCATTAAAATCCTTATTATATTACAAGATAATGATGTAAATCCAATATATCTATCAGTTATAAAATCAAACTCATTGGTACTTAATTATTTATAGCGAGCGACCCAATGCCGTTGTTTGAAAATTTTGCCTCGCAGGCGACTCTTACAGCCAACAAAAATGTGATCAAGTATGGACCAAGCAGATATAGGTACAAGGAGAGTGTCGATGGAAAGGTCGGAGTGGGAAGACCTAGACGAACGTATCTTGGTCAAATTAAGGACGTCCTGGTAAAGGGCCAGGTTAAGAGTACCCGAAACCGCCGAGGTTGCATGAAGAGTTATGAATGTGGATGAAGCGAAGGAAGTATGCAGATATCGTAGCAAGTGTGAAAGATGTAGTTTCTGCCTTCTCCTCTGGGAAAGAGGCGTGATTTTATGTACGTATGTGTGTATGTATGGACCATGATGAGAGAGAGTAGGTATAATTACTCGACTCACATTAAACACAGCGTGACCACATGACCCTAAAACGCCTTTTCATCACAATGAGCCTACAACGCGATAAATTCTATAATGACACTTGATGTTATTTACATTGCTCTGAAGCGTTGTAACTTTAAGAACCGTGAATTTATTTTTATTGCAGATTTTGTTTTCATTAGAATCACTTATTCGTGAATTTACTGGAAATTCCATGGGAACAGTACCTACCCACGTTTCTACCATAAAGCGGTTCTGTCCTACAGGAAAAAGCTTTGTCCTAAAGCCTTATCTGGATCCAATGTACCATTCACATTACATACATATAATCATGTCTATATTCCTTACGGGGTAGACAGAGCCAACAGTCTTGAAAAGACTAAAAATCCACGTTCAGCTGTTTGGCTTTTCGACAGAATTGAGATTCAACATAGTGACAGGTTTCTAGCCCATCGCCTTAAAGAAGAATCCCAAGTTTATGAGCCTATCCCTTATTCGCCTTTTACGACACCCATAGGAAAGAGATGGAGTGCTCCTATTCCTTTTTCTATTGGTACCGGGAACCGCACGGCATTCACGTTCTTCTCCACATTTCTATCACTAACTAACTACCTGTGTATGAAGTTTAATGACAGTTGCTAAAATGGTTAACTATATAAAGTGAAATAAGAGAACGAACATACACTTTCTTTTTTTTATATGAGTATGGATGTTAACGCAATTATTTAAAAAGTATTAACAACATTGAACCACGCCAGTAATGTAACAAAAAGCGACTCCCGTCTGATTTCTGCGATTATGTAAAAGGGAAACCCGACCATTGATTTAAGTTAATTGTAAACTTTCGTGTTGCATTATATTGATGAACTAACTGTGCCCGCGACTTCTTCCGCGTGGAATAGTTATTTTGGGCATCATTGAAGCCCTCAAGGATGAATAGGTAATTTACCCCGTTTTTTTTTTCACATTTTCCATTATTTCTTCTCTACTTATTAGTAGCGAAGAAATAATGGAAAATGTGAATAAGCGTTGCATAGTTGCATGCGTTAATAGTTACTAGTAGTAGAATAGGACCACTCCATCTCATTTCCCATGGATGTCGTAAGAGGCGACAAAGGGATTTTCATTTTAGGCGATGGGCTAGCAACCTGTCACTATTTGAATCGCAATTCTATCATAAAGTCAAACAGTTGAACGTGACCTTTCAGTCTCTTCAAGGCTGTTGTCTCTGTCTACCCCGCAAGGGATATAGACGTGATTATATTAATGTATGAATGAATGAAATTGTTTGTTCGACAAAGTCGAGGACGGTTGTTGATTTTAAGTTAACTTACCAGGTATCGCATTAGACTCAGTTTCAAATTAGCAGTAAAAATAACGCTTTACCTTTTGTAAAAAAAAATTAACACCTAAATTATTATTAATAACGTGCTCAGTATGTGAATGTGTTCGTATGTCATACAGGTATTTATGATGTAAAGATGAGGTCTCGTTTACTGCGATTTACGTGTAACAAATCCATACTTTAAATGACTGCCTTTTTTCTTTAATATTTACAACATTAATTTTTAATAATTTTATCCATATGTTTATTTTACTACCAGAGCCATTCCAGAACTAGTTTTTACTTGCAATAGTAAAATACGTGCATAGGTACTCAATACTCATAGACTTTCTCATGTACCTACGTATATTATTCTATATCGTAATTCCAATCAAACCACGTTATGTGCCTTAAAAAATTATCGGTGTGGAATATGTACATATGTAATGTCACTTAATGTGACAATCATTGGAAATCACACAGAAATAGGCTATTTGACTGTATTAAAAATATACATTTCTTTTATGTCATCAGTCTTAATATTATTTTTTTGGAGCGATTTGTAATAACGCAAGATAAAAATATTGCATTATTTAAACAAAATCCGTCTCAGAAAATTAGGTTTTTATATGCAGCTGTCACGTGACTAAAAACGAACGTGATTGGCTATTTCTATTATGACGTCAATTATCCATAAACAGACTGTGGATCGTACCGTTCCTTAGTGTTCGCTATTATTTTTCAAGATTTTATAAGTGTTTGATCGCTCAGGATTACTCAGATAACATAGGTATTTAATAATGGAAACCAATTCCGCGAAAGCTGACAGTCAAAACCTACAAAAAGTAGTCGCAATACTTAATGGTTGGAAGAAAAAATCTGGATTGTCTTCTTCAAAGACAATCCAGATTTCTATGCTGCCGAACTGAGGAATGTGAAAACATCAATGTAAGTATATCTTGGTAACCACTGATCTTAGATCATGATCTGAAACCACTTCTTGCGAATATTCAAATCCATCGGCATAGAAAAAAACAGTTTCGTAGGAGATTTTATTGTTGTATTAGTGCATTGAGGCACTGCATAACATTTATAGGAACTCATTTTAATAATTTTCACACATATGACGTGGCACAAGTTAAATAAAACAAGAGAAAATCAAAACTTTATGAAACACCAACAAGCTTTGTATGATATTTACACGAAATTTACGTCACTGCATGCCATGGCCGCCATATTGCTAAAAGTCGCGTTTTGGCGGCATATTTGAATATTTCATTTTCTTTTTCGATTTTTTAATAAAATAGCTGTAATAATGGCAGAAAAGTATTTTTGTAGGGCTCCTTATAAACAAATAAATACCCTAAGATAGTTTTTAGAACTTTGTCAAATAGCCTATTGTGTCGTGTGCCGTATTGTTCCCGGCGCCAATAGAAACACTCCATCTCATTCCTATGGATGTCTTAAAGGCGAATAAGGGATAGGTTTATAAACTTGAGATTCTTCTTTTAGGCGATGGAATAGAAACCTGTCACTCATTGAATCTCAATTCTATAATTAAGCGAAGCAGCTGAACCTGGCTCATCAGTCTTTCAAAACTGTTGGCTCTGTCTACCCCGCAAGGGATATAGACGTGAAAACAAACAAGAAGCAATAAAGATATTACAAACAAACAAACAAACGTGATTATATGTATGTTTGTATGTATGAAATAGAATAATATGTTTTCGTTACCGCTGTAAGTCAGACCTCAGCCTTATAACCTTTGCATAAACTCAACATCAGACAATCACATTTATTATCTATTATTATTTTCGATATCTTTTCGAATTGATGTCTTCGACATTTGTTAAAATTTCTTTTGATTGATATTTTTTTTACACCTGTGCCTCTTATTTTTTCTATACTGTCAATGTGATTAGTCACATTCTTTTAGTGAGAGCGTAGGGTGAGAGTTATATCACACAATTAAAATATATATGTAGATACGTATGGTGACATACCTAAGGTTTTTAAATATTACTATTATTATAAGTGTATATAGGCTAACAAACTGTAACTATATTTGACTTTTGGCTCTGTCTACCCCAAAATAAATAAATGAGTGATATATGTATGTAGGTCTTTTCCCTCCTGACTTTAGTCCCTGTTACATCATCACCACTCTGGAGAGAATCCCGGGTTGAGTCCTTGACCATGGATCCTGGATTGGATGAGTCAGGTTTTTACACGAACGACTCCCGTCTGTCATCCGCAACCTTTGCAGGGGAACCTAATTCGTATCGAATCATAGTTACACATCCAATTGCCTGAAAGTGCAGGTTTCCTCGCGATGTTTTTCCTCACCATAAGAGCATCTAGCTTTTAAAACATTATTTATAGGTATACATTATTAATTTTAAAAATTATGTGGTTACTAAAAGTCCCTTAAAAATCACTAACATCTTCCTAAATTACAACTAAAGGCTTGCTATAAAATTCGTCATGGGAAGACGATATAGTAATGATACTTTCTCTCAGTCTTCATTTGATGATAGCACATTAACTTGATATGCTTAGTGCTTATACTTATTTATTCGGGTGTCAATTTGAGATTTGTGTGGTTCCCGGCACCAATAGAAATAAGAATAGGACCACTCAAATTCTTTCCCATGGATGTCGTAAAAGGCGACTAAGGGATGGGCTTATAAACTTGAGATTCTTTAAGGCGACGGGCTAGCAACCTGTCAGTTAATATCAAATCTCAATTCTATCAGTAAGCCATACAGCTGAACGTGGCCTATCAGTATTATCAAGACTGTTGGCTCTGTCTACCCCGCAAGGGATATAGTCGTGATTATATGTATGTATGTCAATTTGAGATACACAACACACAAAGAGAGAGAGAGAGAGAGAAAGAGATTTGTATAACAACTTACATATCTGTCACACTGACGAAATTCATGAATTGCATACATATAGTGTGAAGTACGGAGAAGGATAAAGGACATTTTAACTCGGGCAGAGCTGCGGACGTATGCTAGTAATAAAATTAACACAAAAGTTTGCCTGATCCTTTTTACATATGGGGCGGTTTTGAGTTGGTTGGTTTGTAACCATGCGCTTTCAAACGAATGCTGTTGTGAGAGAGCATAAAACAGAAAAAGTTCTCATCGACTTGGATAGATGGCGCTTAAAGTAATTGAAAGTTTATGTTATTTTATTACAGTAGGAGGTTTTGTTCTTCGTTTAGAGCTGAAAATTTTCGGTTTTAGCGAAATTATTTGCCTGTTTGTGTGAAATCCTTTACTATTATTATAAGTAACTAGCTTTCCGCCCGCGGCTTCGCCCACGTATAATTCGGTTATATATAGCGTTTTTTAATGATCTCGACAGGGCTTTTTCTTCCACAGGCTGAAATCTTGTTACAACTGGAATTAAATATAGCCTGTGTTACTCAGGGATGATGTAGCTTTCTAATGGTGAATGTTTGAAATCGATTCAGTAGTTTATCGATTACATGTGTAAACAAACAAACATATAAAAAAATAGATTGTTCCTCTTTATAATATTAGTATACATACAAATCTATATAGAAAAAGTAAAGCGAGACAAAATCATCGTCTCAAAAGAAAAAAAAAACAGGATTTATAGGACGAAGAGGCCTTACAGGATTTCCTTGTAAACAATATTTTTAGTTTTTTTATTATTTACCAGTATGAACAGGTTAGAGGGAGAGCTGACACGCGAGCAAGCAACATACAGATGTCCATGAGAGAAACAATCTTCTCTTAAATCAACACCAGCGACTTTAAAAGTTTGCCCTTGAGACTTATTTATCGTCATCGCAAAGCAAACTGCATACCGATTACGCCGAGATTTATGGACCGATTTACGTGATTCTTTTTTTGTTCGGTAGAGTATACTTTCAAGTTGGTCCCGTTGTTACCTAGTCAGGATCTGATGATGGTATTCCAGGGAAATCAAGGGCAAACCTCAAATTTACAGGCAATTACGTTTTTGACAATTTCATAGATCTGTTTAAGTATTTGCGTCTGATAGTCATCATCCCATGTGAATGAGCTGATGATGGAAGGTACAACTCCTCAACGGTTAGGAGTTGAAAGAAAATTCTTACGAAGTTATACGTACATGTGAGGCTATTAGGTTGACCTGATAATAAAAAGTAAATCTCATTAACGTTAAGAATTTAGGTAAAAATGGATGCGGACAAATTTCGTCTCTTCACTTGTTTCCTTTTAGCTGTTTGTATGGGTAGTGTTAACACAAAATAGGGATTTAAAGGCGTGATGTTATTAATGTTATGCATGTATGTACATAATTATGTATGTTATTATGTATGTTAAAGAGACGACTGAAAGTTGTCATACAAAGTCTTTTTTTTATGGATGGGAAATCATCAAATGAAGGAAGGGAGTGTCAGACTTTTACTGACTAAAACCCACCTCGTTCCTTCAGTTGCCCTTTGCGTTCCGGGGCCACGGTATCTCGTTAGAACTTTCCCGCAGCCCCGGCTCAGTTTATCCCGTTTCCCCCCCTTGGGGGTTGACATTTCAAAAATCCCTTCTTAGTGCTCACTTATGTTACTAAAGGAACCTCTGTTCAAAATCTCAGACTCCTATACCGAGCGGTTTCGGCTGTGCGTTAATAAATCAGTCACCCAATCGCACCCCCTAAATCACGATTGGAGGGTAGTTTGAAAAAACTTATAATGTCAAACATATTTACTTGCCTATGTACGTGTTCATGCCAAGTTTCAAGTTTATAAACCCAAGGAATAAGATTTTTCATAGAAACGTTTTCACCCCTTTTCCCCCCCTTGGGGGTTGAATTTCCAAAAATCCTTTCTTAGTGCTCCCCTACATATCCCAAGGAACCTACTTACATTCCAAATTTCAGCTGTCTACGACCAGTAGTTTCGACTGTGCGTTGTCTGTCAGTCAGTCACTCAGTAACGGAAGAGTTTTATATATATAGATTTGTCTTCACGGGTGTACCTACGCATGCGAGTACAAATAGTTCATCTGAATTACTTGTAGTGGCAGACATTCAAAAGGTACGTATATTTAATACTAGAGGCCGCCCGCGACTTCGACCGCATGGAAACCCTATTACTCCCGCGGGAACTCCGGCATAAAAAAAAATAAACATTTTTTACTCTTTAAATAAACCCGTGGTGTAGTTAGGTATATGCAGTGTTAATTTTATTAAAAAAATGGTGTAATGTAAAACTTACCAACATTTTTACCTATGGGTTAACCGGGTGCGACATTTTTACTCTCTTCATGGATCCATGATGCAGGTTTAAATCGGATTCCATCGTTTAATTTCTTCCACTATTTTGAACTCCTGCCTTCCGTTCTATCTTTTGATGTTCCTGTAGATATTCAATAAGTAAAATAGGTAAATACATACACATACATACATACATATGGTCACGTCTTTGTCCCTTGCGGGGTAGACAGAGCCAATAGTCTTGAAAAGACTGAATGGCCACGTTCAGCTATTTGGCTTAATGATAGAATTGAAATTCATATAAAGTGACAGGTTGCTAGCCCATCGCCTAAAAAAGAATCCCAAGTTTGTAAGCCTATCCCTTAGTCGCCTTTTACGACATCCATGGGAAAGAGATGGAGTGGTCCAATTCTTTTTTGTATTGGTGCCGGGAACCACACGGCACATAGGTAAATAGTTAGTAGATCGTTTAATTGATATCTCCTGACATTTTAACATCACGCTCTACACTACATAGTGTTTGGGACTTCTTGTGCCCTTGCATACTTCTAGCTCAATTCATACATATATATACTATAATCACGTCTATATCCCTTACAGAGTAGAGAGAGCCAACAGTCTTGAACATACTGATAGGCCTCGTTCAGCTGTTTAGCTTACTAATAGAATTCAAATAGTGACAGGTTGCTAGCCCATCGCCTAAAAAAAGAATCCCAAGTTCATGAGCCTATCCCTTAGTCGCCTTTTACGACATCCATAGGAAAGAGATGGAGTACTCCTATTCTTTTTTCTATTGGCACCGGGAACCACACGGCATCTAAATTAGTAAATAGTAAACAAGTATTTATAACGCATTAATATTTCCGGACTATAATGAAAGTATTACCGGCAAATTTGCGGTTTTTAAATAATTACTGTATCGTGATATGATCAATTATTTGTCATAATACAAGACATTCACTTAGTTATAAGCCGACCGAATATAGAGTGCGTTTAGTAGAACTTAGTGTGTGGGTGACTGAGTTAAAATCATGCTAATAATATTCTTGAAAGTATTTGTTTTAACCACGACCCAAAAAAGAAAATAATTTTGTATAAATTTCAAATTTAATCGTAATGATTTTTTATCAATTAAGTACCTAAAGAATCGTTATGTTAGCTATGTTAAAAATAGTGTAACGAAAGATGTTATAACATGTTTTAATCAAAGTATGCCTAAAAAGGAACTTTATATGAGATAATATGCGACTGGAATAGATTTCCAAAACAGCTTCAAAAACGAACAATACGCAAACTCTTTAGATAGGATTGTTTTGTTTTTCTAAGTAGATAGATTCACTATTTTTATACACAAGTTTCATGGTTAAATCAATACATATGGAGTCACGTCTATATCCCTTGCGGGCCAGACAGAGCTCAGTCTTGGAAAGACTGAAAGGCTTCGCTCAGCTGTAATCCACACAGCACCACATCCACCACATCAAAAATTTTTATAAGCACTTTACGAACTGAAACGTTATTAGATAAATGTTTAGAGCAATTATGCTCGTGTTTCGTCCTCAAGATTAGCAAGATTATGGTTTGTTTACACATGTAGTTACACATGACATGTGCCGCCACAGCAGTGAATATTTGAGGTAGTCAAAAAAAAAAAATATATTGAACAAAATGTGGGTAGGACGCGCTATTCGCTTGGCTGCCAACTTCTTATTTCATACTCATTCACATTCAGTGCTCCGCCACAGCACGTCGCGCTTTTTATAAATTATTTCTTAATTATGTCTTCTCGAAAACGTTTCAATAGTGATTCTGTCGAATTGAAAAAATTACTTAAAAAAGTGAAAAATTTAGAAAAGAAAGTCAATGATCGTAAACGTCGTCGGATAATTGAAGAAAGTTCTTCATCATGTTCATCGTCATCAGAATTGGCGGTTTCTTCACCAGCTCGGAGCCGTGCGCAGTCACCGGAAAACCTAGAAGGTACCTAGGATAAAACTTTATTGTGCTTAAAATAGCTTCCCCTGTGTTTGCGGTATAACAACTAAATCAGAGTTATACCTACACACCAACAGTAATTGCTTGACCTGCTGTTAGAAGCTATGCATTACTGGGTTTGCGATATAACAACTTATCTGAGTTATATCTACCCACAAGACAGTAATGTTTCTTAATTCCACGCTGCTATTCAAGGACCTGCGTCGGGAATCCTTCATCTGTAGGATATCGCATTACTGGGTTTTTCGGTATAACAAATAACAGAGTTATATCTACCCACTATATAGTAATGCCTTCTATTGCACATGCGGTTTTTTTTTTTACCGTTCATTTCGGGTTTACAACATTGTTGTTACCCAAGTACCCACTTGCAATAATGCAACGTGTAATTAACGGCAGTAGCATTTAACGGCATAAAATTAATTTTTCAGGCGGAATCCAGCAAGTTCCCGTTGATGTCCATGACATCCCACGGCTTCACAGCCGTTCACCCAGCCCATGTAGGGGTAATCTCGTCGCCGAAAAAGAGATGTTACCGTTGACCTGTCCTCCTACTGCTAATACGGAGATTCTCGATGAGAATCTTATAGAACTAGATAGTTCTATTTTGGAAATTCTTGGAGAAGATCCCACGGCAGCTACCACATATGGTAAAGATATTCAAAAAGACCTGGCCGTTCGACTTGAGCATATCGCAACACAAGGGTTATCAAGGGAAACCCGCAAGGAGTTGCTCGAAAAATTCCTCATACCGAGTAATTGTACTCTTATTGATGCACCAGCCATTAATCCTGAAATAAAGGGCGCTATACCTATAGTAGTTGCAAAAAGAACTAAAGCTATGGAATACAAACAAAAACAATTAGCTGGTGCTATTGCGGGTCTCAGTATAATCATAACTCAATTAATTAACAAGAAAGATTCTAACTCGGAAATACTAAAAAAATTAATGGATGTTTGTCGGTTACTGTGTGACTGTCAACACAATGATTCTGTTACAAGGAAGGGATTTATTCTGAGCACTCTTAAGAAAGATATGAAAGAACAAATAGAAAATACTAAAATAGATAAGTTTTTATTCGGTAATGACTTGGCCGAAACTTTAAAAGCCGCTAAGGCTATAAATAAATCTAGTGCTGAACTTAAGCCAGTTCCTGTAAAGCAACCTACAAGAAAAGCAGCTAATTTCTCTTCAAAAAACGTGAAAGCACCCCCGAATCGTCGGGGGACTACATCAACATCACAAAGACCCCAGGAGACTGCGCCGGAGCGGCGGACGAAGCTTCAGCGCGCCAGCTCGTCGAGGACATCGCAGCGAGCGTCGAGACACAACCACCGCTAAATTCGGTAAAATATGCCGGTAGACTTTCTCATTTCTACTGCCAATGGAAATGTTTGACCAACGATCCTACCGTCTTATCATGGATAAAAGGTTATGAAATACCTTTCATTGAACCACCAGTTCAGACAGTGTTGTATCAACGAACGACATTGCCTTCTAGTACTGAGAAAAAATATTTCGCAAAAGCCGTTCATAACCTTTTATCTATTGGAGCAATATCTACATGTGAACCCTGCGAAGGTCAATTTATTTCAAAGGTATTTTTAATACCAAAACCAAATGGAAAAATGAGATTTATACTAAACCTTAAACAACTTAATAAATATATTAAAACTTGTCACTTCAAATTAGAAGATTTAAGGACAGCTGTAAAACTTATCTCGAAAGATTGTTTTATGAGTACAGTTGACATAAAAGATGCCTATTTTTTTATAAAAATCCATCAAAATTCGAGAAAGTACCTTCGATTTTCCTTAAACAATCAACTGTACGAGTTCAACGTTTTGCCTTTTGGCCTTAACACTGCTCCATTTGTTTTTACAAAAATTATGAAACCCATTGTTAAACTCCTTAGACAATGCGGGTACATTTCAATTATTTATTTAGATGATATTTTTTTTTAATTGGAGATACCTATGAATCTTGTTTAGAAAATGTATCAAAAACTATAAAACTTTTAACCTCACTAGGTTGGGTAATAAACGAAGAGAAAAGTGTTCTTAAACCAAGTACATCAAGTAGATTTTTGGGGTTTATATTAGACTCTAAGCAAATGGAAATTAGTATACCTTCAGAAAAAATAAATAGAATTAAAAAAGAACTAGAAAAATTCATTAAATTAAATCGTTGTAAGATAAGAGACTTCGCTAGCTTACTAGGTTTGCTGGTATCTGCCTGTCCTGCTGTCGAGTATAGCTGGCTTTACACAAAAGAGTTTGAAAGATGCAAATTCTTAAATTTACAACCTGATACAGATTACGATAAATATATGACCTTACCAAAATCATTAAATAAGGATTTTACTTGGTGGCTTAGAGCTATTAGGCACCCAAAATGTAAAATCAAGGACGAGGTCTTCGAATTAGAGATTTTTACGGATGCCTCAACTACAGGGTGGGGTGCGTGGTAAAAATACTGCCAGCGGCCCTTGGAGTGCAGATGAACAAAATAGACACATTAACTATTTAGAGATCTTAGCCGCATTCCTTGGCCTTAAGACCTTTGCAAAATATTGTTATGATGTTCAAATTCTTTTAAGGATTGATAATACAACCGCTATTTCGTATATAAATCGAATGGGTGGAATTCAATTCCCTCATCTTACGCAAATCACAAAGGAATTATGGCAATGGTGTGAAATGCGACAAATCCATGTTTATGCATCATACATCAATTCCTCGGCTAATAACATTGCTGATGCGGAATCTAGAAAACCGCATCCTGATATAGAATGGGAACTCGCAGATTGGGCTTTTCTTCAAATAGTTGATAGTTGGGGACTCCCAGAAGTTGATATTTTTGCAAGCAGAATTAATGCTAAATGCAATAAATATATTTCTTGGCATAGAGACCCAGACGCAGTATTTGTCAACGCTTTTACAATATCTTGGTCAAATATATTTTTTTATGGATTTCCTCCATTTGCCATAATTCTTAAAACTCTTCGTAAAATAATATGTGATAAGGCCAAAGGAATCTTAATTGTTCCTCATTGGCCCACACAACCGTGGTTTCCATTATTTAGGAGCCTTCTTCAAACTGTACCAGTAATGTGGTGATAATTTAATTTTATCTCATTCCAGCCCTCGCAACATGCATCACCAGATTACCCTGGTTGCAGGGCTATTATCCGGTCAGCGCTTCTAGGAAGAAATATTCCTGCTCCTACCATCAAAATAATGATAGCTTCACTTTCGTCAAATTCAATTAAACAATATAATACCTATATTAAAAAATGGTATTTATATTGCATGAAAAATAACTTAGATATTTACCATGCTGATATCTCGAATATCCTTAAATTCCTTACTGATTTATATGAATTAGGTGCACAATATAGCACGCTCAATAGCTGCAGATCAGCGCTAAAATTAATTTTTGGAGAAAATATCTGCGGCGATGATAGCATCCGTCGTTTCTTTAGAGGAATATTTAAATTGCGTCCTCCTCAACCCAAATACAATCTTACTTGGGATACTTCACAAGTTTTAGACCATTTATCCACTTGGTACCCGAATGAGTCTTTGTCATTAGAGAAAATTTCTAAAAAATTAATAACTATACTTGCCCTAATCACGGCTCATAGGGCACAAACTTTGTCGAAAATTTATATTCACAATATCGATATGCGTAATAGTGAAATTTTGGTTAAAATACCCGATTTTATTAAAACTTCTCGCCCTGGCGTACTACAACCAGTATTAGTCATACTATATTTTTTAGATAGACTAGAAATTTGCCCAGCTAAAACACTTTGTTCTTATATAGAAATAACAAAGGACTTACGTGGGAATATTCAAAATTTATTTATAAGTCTGAAAAGACCATACAAACCTGTTACCTCGCAAACGTTATGCAGGTGGATAAAAGACGCACTTAAAAGTAGTGGCATTGACGTATCTTTGTTCACGGCACACAGCACTAGGCATGCTGCTACTTCTAAGGCCATGAAACTCGGAATAAATTTAGATTTAATAAGAAAGACCGCAGGTTGGAGTGGAACCTCAAATACGTTTATAAAATTTTATAATCGTTCTATCAGAGATAATATGAGTAATGATCAATTTGCTAAGAGCATTGTAAGAAATTCTTTAAATAATAGTTAAATTTATGAAAGAGTACCCACATTGATTGTTGTACTTACATTAAATGTTACTCTTTATTTAATTGTTACACTTACTGTTTTCTCTAAAAAATAATAATAAAAGCCTTCATTTTGCAGTTTAGTTTATTTTATAAACATTCATTATATGTATCATAGATATATCTGTGATATGTGGATGTTCACGCTTCTTCTCTCAACGTCTACATGTGTAAACAAACCATAATCTTGCTAATCTTGAGGACGAAACACGAGCATAATTAATGATTAAACGAACTTACCTAGTGAAGTTCTATCATAATTATGCGAAGTGTTTCGTCCGAAGAGATTAGCAACCCACCCAACCCATATCCCCAAAGAATCGTGAAACATCCATGCTCCATACCTGAACTAAATGAGTATGAAATAAGAAGTTGGCAGCCAAGCGAATAGCGCGTCCTACCCACATTTTGTTCAATATATTTTTTTTTTTGACTACCTCAAATATTCACTGCTGTGGCGGCACATGTCATGTGTAACTACATGTGTAAACAAACCATAATCTTGCTAATCTCTTCGGACGAAACACTTCGCATAATTATGATAGAACTTCACTAGGTAAGTTCGTTTAATCATTAATTATAAAGTCAATAATGTATTATACGACTATATTTAAAAAACAAATATATAAGGCATAACAATAACGAAGTTCAGACATAATTATAATGTATTCGTAATGCAAATTGTAATTTTTTAAATTTTTTGGTAAACTACTCCGTAAACAAAGTTAATTGTCAAAAGGGACATGGTAGTTATAAATTACAGATAGGTAGGTACTTACAAGGCAGTTTAAACCCATCGAAGACAATTAAGATTAACACTACTACCATTACCGCTTCTCGCTCCATTCCGAAACACCATTATTGCGAATTCTCGGGAATTCCACGGGAATCCTGAAGTCTTTCCGACGCTCTTGACACCGGCTGCACGATACACAGTGTCAGCACAAGATCATGGTCATGCGAGCCGCCATATGTGCTGGTACACGCCTCAGTGCACGGCCATACGATGCAACGATTGCACGCTCTAAAAGATTTATAGATAAATGCAGTTCCCGGTGAAAATAGATAAATGCCAGTGCTCATGGATTTTCTGCACATTTCAATAGGCGCAACCGCTTTGACTGGACACTCGTCCAGCGTTTGATAAGCATCCGCGGGTTTCAGTCACCATGCAGTGCCGCGGACAGACAGTCTTCTTGTGCTTAAGTGTTTTACTTTCTCTAGCCTCTGCTGACAATTTCGGAGCAGGGCTCAAACTTCTTGGAAGGGTCTACGACAGCTGCGAGAGTTCAAAGGAGATTCTAAAGTGCTTTAAGGTCAATGCCGCTAAATTGGTCGACCGGGCCAGTAGGATGGAAACTCTTCCGATCTTGGACGGAATATCACTAGTCCGAAGATCGGATTTAGGTAGAGCGTTCCCGTCGTCACTTCCCGAAGGCGATTTGAATACTTTACCATCGGAACAAGTGGATAAATATCTCAATCTGGCAACGTCGAAACTAATGCAGACTCATCGTGTCGTGTTATCCCCAACAACCATAGGAACAGATGTAGCAAGATCAATGGACGAAGCTAGGGGTAAACTGAAGAAGATGATTGGCCCAATCCTAGCTGGTGTTGCTATCAAAGGCGGTTTCTTAGCAATCGCATTCCAGGCTATAGCTCTGATTGCTGGTAAAGCACTACTCATCGGAAAGATTGCGTTGTTATTATCTGCTATTATTGGTCTCAAGAAACTTGTATCAGGTGGTGAGTCTCACGAGAAGACAACTTATGAAATTGTGAAGCATCCGCAGGTGTCCCAGAGTCATACTTACTCGTCTTCTCATTACGGAGGTGACTTTGACGCCACTGGCCCGGGTGGCCACTACAGAAGAAGCGTGGAGGATGAAGCGGCAGCACAAGACAGAGCATACAGGGCGTACGCTGCTAAACAGCAGTAAAGAAACTTCAAAGGAATGGCTTACGACTCTTAACAAATATAACGACTACGGGCATTATGATACTCAACGTATTTTGGCCCTTTTGCTGTAGCAAATAGGAGACAAAAATTATTTAAAACTATTTATTGTAATGCATAACGAAACTAGATGAGATATTTAAAAGGATAACTATTTATTCGCTTGTACTTATAAAGACTACACCGAAATGTATTCAAGTATTAAAAGGCATTGTAATGTTGATAAAAAGTAATTACATAACGTTAATGTAAATAAGAGCGTATGTAATAGGTGTTAATCATGTAATCTTTTGCACTTCATATATATTTTTGTATTTTGCAGATCAATATAATGATATAACAGCTTATTATTACAGATAATAGATATTATAATATTTGTTAGTAGTGTAGTCGACGGGTACTATGCATTTCTATCCTAAACGTTCAATTGTCCAATTTTGTAAAAAATAGTTTTAAGATATTGTTAAGTTATTTAGGATTTATAAATTATTTATTAAGGTGCTGCTTTAGTATAAGTAGAAATTATTCCATTACATCTCATAATCGATAATGATAAGGTGGTCACGCGAGTACCTTTAATGAATTATTTATTACAAAAATGTTATGTAACTCATATAATAATAATAATTGTTTTAATATTATAATTGTAATGATGATGAAAGATATTCTCGTTGAGAAAATGGGTTGAATGAAAAAAATTGACAGAGTTGCTTTGTTTTATTTACCCAATAGTTTAAAAGGAGGGATAAGATTTTTCGGGGACCTCGTTGGCGTGAGTGGTTGCCATGGCTCGAATCAAATAAAAGGATTGAAACATCACTTGTTTTTTTATTAATCTTCAACAAATCCACATTTCCGTATATAAATTTGATAATTCGAAGATAATATGGAAACAACTTACTGTAAAAAGTTAAAAAAACAATATCTACTTTAATCTGAGATAACATTTCATTCTTTTTTTTATAATACTCAGTGATTTCATAAGTAATAAATAACATGTTTATTTATGTTCGTTTTCCTAAAAAATAAAGATAATAATCCTAGTAATTATAAAAGGCAGTTGATTGACCAAATAATTGAATTCAAACAATTGAATAGCATTGATCTATTTTTCAATATCGGAACGAAATTCTTGTATAAAATGTAGGATAAGAATTTGTCGATTTTTTATAGCATCGAAAAGAATATTTCCCGTCGATATATTCTAGTGATTTTCAAACGGAGAGCCATTTACTATTAAAACTAAGTAATGTTCGACTTGCAGACTTAATTACAGTCATACCTTTAAAAATACAAAATAAATCAAATTAAGTACTAGTATTTGCATTTTTTCTATGACAGTGATGCTATTTTTTATTTAATTAATCAAAACCCATAATATCGAAATTGAAAAAACTAAGATAACGGCTTATATGAATAGAAAATGCTCTTTAAGTAAGGAACAAATGATTTGAAATACTTGACACTCCATTTGGCAAAGAATAATCATTAATTTTTCTTTTTCATTCATTTATGTTCTAACTAGAGGCCGCCCGCGACTTCGTCCGCATGGAAACCCTATCAATCCCGCGGGAACTCTGGGATAAAAAGTAGCCTATGTGTTATTCTGGGTCTTCAGCTACCTACATACCAAATTTCATGGTAATCGGTTCAGTAGTTTTTGCGTGAAAGAGTAACAAACATCCATACAAACTTTCGCCTTTATAATATGTTCTAATAATGATCATAATTATTTCCCTTGAATTACTCTCAGAATTAGACAATTAATGATTCTTTGAAATGGTATATTGAGAAAATCAATATTTAAATAAAATCTTGCGTTACAAACTGACTGTATAACAAATCTATTTTGGGAATTAAAGAGGACTAAGCTCAAAGAGGTAATTTAAATTATTCGCGAGCGGAACTGCGCGTAAAAGCTAGTCTCTTGCTAAAAATGAATTTATAACGGCTAATTAGTTTTAACTACATTTAAAATTTATCGATTCGCGGAACTCGCGTGATGGTACATATAGAATTACAAAGAGAAAAGTATGACATACCAGCACGCGTCATTGCATACATAGTTGCGTTTGCGCATATGGGTTACAGTTAGAGAGTTACAGATATAATGAGATCCGACCTAGATTGGTTTTATTACCTTTAAATTAGTTATATATTTGTTCGTTTTTTTTCGGGAAAGAGGTATCATGTTATGTATGTTTTAAGTAAATAACATTACACTGCACTGCATATGGTCACGTCTATATCTCTTGCGGGGTAGACAAAGCCAACCGTCTTGAAAAGACTGAATGGCCACGTTCAGCTATTTGGTTTAATGATAGAATTGAGATTCAAATAGTGACAGGTTGCTAGCTTATCGCCTAAAAAGAATCCCAAGTTTGTAAGCCTATCCCTTAGTCGCCTTTAACGACATCCATGGGAAAGAGATGGAGTGGTCCTATTCTTTTTTGTTTTGATGCCGGGAAACCACACGGCACAAGTAAGTAACAAATATCTATATTTGTTTGTAGCGCAAACTACACTTCCGGCATTTTAATAGAAAAGGACCATTTCATCTCCTTGAATTGATGATGTAAAAAGCGACTAAGAGAATAGTCACATTAATCTAGTGCATTATTTTCATGATCCAAGGTTAGGTTCCCTTCAGTTGCGGTGGTCAGACGGGAGTCGCTTCATGTACTCATCCTATTTGAAGGAGCTCTCCCCTTCAAAGAGGTTCAGATGTAGAAAAAATTTAACGCCAGGAACTAAAAGACGAAGACTTATAGGCATACATAGGATATCAAAGATTATAATTTTAAATTACTAAGGGAGTAATATCACAGCAGAGCAAGTACATACATATTATCACGTCTAGAACCTTTAAGGGGTAGACAGAGCCAACAGTATCGCAAAGACTGAGAGGCCGCGTTCAGCTGTATGGCTTAATGATGAATTTGAGATTCAAATAGTGGATGCTAGCCTATCGACAAAAATAATAATCTTAATTCAGTTTAGTTTATTAGCTTAAGCTAGCATTAGCTAGTATAGATAAACGGGTAAAGATAATTATAAATGGCATCTTGTCATGTGGTATTAATTACATGTTGAATGTACCAATGAATCATACAGTCATAAAGGTATACCTAAATATAATTTACAAGGCACAAAAGAAAAAATACCTTTTTTATAATTAGTATCGGGAAAGTCACGTCCAGTCAGTCAGTCAAGACCACTAGTCAAGTCAAGACTAAGGGAAAGGCTGATAAACTTCAGATTCTTTTTGAGGACGATAGTCAACCTAACACTATTTGAATTTCAATTCCATCACAAAGCCAACCAGCTGAACGCAGTATTCAGTCTTTTCAAGACTGTTGGCTTTTTCTACCCAGCTAGGCGTACAGACGTGATTATATGTATGTATGTTAAGGCCTTGTTGGAAGGGGAAGAAAATGACGGATATTTCTCAAATACAGTCAATAAAAGAATACAATGTACAAAGCTCCACTTTTTATCTAAGCTATAAATTAGGTCGTTCTCCCAAAACATTCTCTTAATTAAAGATTTACTTTTACAATTACTGCAATTACTGTTGCAATTAATATCATCAGGCACGCAACTTCTAACTACTTATAGGATATAAAAACGTAAATGGTTATAACCGTAGAATAATAGCTCATACCGATAAATCTACATGAGAGTCAGAGCAAAACTAAACAGTTATAGGCTATCTAGAAAATGTTATGAGAAATGAGTCATAGTATAGAGTGTAGTTGATGAACGATGATATAAATATGATGCAGATGAGAATTTAAATGAGCTTAATTGATAACTATATGTGGTGATACATACATACATACATATTATCACGTCTTTATCCCTTACGGGGTAGACAGAGCCAACAGTCTTGAAAAGACTGACAGGCCACGTTCAGCTGTTTGGCTTAATGGTAGAATTGAGATTCAAATAGTGACGAGTTGCTAGCCCATCGCCTAAAAGAAGAATACATGGGAACGAGATGGAGTGGTCCTATTCTTTTTTTTATAGGTGCCGGGAACCACACGGCACACGTGTAAATGTGGTGATGATTTAGTTTATTAATAATCATTTGCCTTATGGTCCCTTTTATGAAAACATCGCTCCATATCTTTCACATGGATGTCGTAGAGGGCGACTTAGATAAAAGGCACTTCTTATTGTCAAATAAATATTTGCTAGGACGCGTGGCCAGTACCTTCTTAAGTCGTTGTTCTTTTTGTAAGTTTATTTCAACTTACATCAAGTTCTAAATAACGTCGACATTTTAAAAACTAGTCTTCTTTGATTGTGTACCGAATAGCAGAATGAAGCAAATAAGGACTCTCTGGTGGACGCGACTTGACCCATGAGTCAGCCATCGCAAGGTTCAACCATAGTTGAGGGAACCCCACGACCTTTGACGATGGTTGACCATTTAAGTGAGCACTCCGTCTACATCCATGCTGGAATAAGACACTTACGTCTAGGTATAAATATTAAATAAATAAATATATACGGGCAAATTACACAGATTGAGTTAGCCTCGTGGTAAGTTCGACATTTGTGTTACGAGATACTAACTCAACGATACTATATATTATAATAAATACTTAAATAGATAAACATCCAAGACCCAGGCCAATCAGAGTAAGTCCATTTCTCATTATGCCCTGACTGGGATTCGAACCCGGGCCCTCCGGTGTCACAGGCAAGCGCACTACCGCTGCGCCACAGAGGCTAAGTATGGTTCCAATATAAAGGTTGCGGGGGTCAGATTGGAGTCGTTTCGTGTAAAAACCTGTTCACCCAATCCAGAATTTCTAGGCTCCTCTCCAAAGAGGTGAGGATGTAACTAACGACAGGAGGAAGAAGCATTAGCCGAGAAAGCGTAACAGACAGACTTTCGCAATGATGCAATTCAAATGTCCATTTATCGATGACTTTGACAAAACGGCTTCAGACTTAGGAAACGCTTCCTATACGTCGTGTGATACAAATGAATTAACAACACTTTTCTCAGGAAACAGAGCGTAAAATCAAGACAATGCAGGATGCAGTAACGGGGGCGAAAAGCGGGAGAGAGTAGACTCTTTAATTTGTTACGTTTTTATTGATGACTTGACGGATGTGTTTTTCTTGACAGGGTTCTTGGGTCATTCCCCGATCAGGTCATGATGACAAACTGACTTTTCCCGATTTTTAATATATTATTGAAAGAGTTAAGTTCAAAGTGCTCGTGATAAATCTTATTTTTTTTTTAATATTGTTTAGCAGTTATTTATTTGCCTTCAGAAAAACCAAAAGGTAATCTAAAACAAAACTTTAAAAAATGAAAATATTTATAAAATAATTTACACAAAAGGTTTTAAAATAGTTTATTTACAAACAATTTTAATAGAACACAACACTACTTTTATAGCTAAATATATTGTACTATGTGAATAGATTTATTTTTTATTTTGTAATAATAATCCTTGAAATTAGGGAAATGTTTTATAGAAAATTATATTGAAAAACGTGATGAAACAGCGATAGGAAGGTAAAATTTAATGAAGGATATCGAAAAGTACAAAATATACAAATTTATTAAAATTTAAATAGATATTTAAGTAGTTATATAACAAATAAAGAAAGGAGAAAAGCCTTTTATTTTTAAGGTAAGTATTAGACCTCTATTCGTTATTTCTGGAATATGTACTTTTGGAAAAGTAACGAGTGTAATTTTTGGAATAGACATTTTTGAAGTTTTTTTATAGGTAACAAGGAAAACTTACTTTAGTGTTTGATAACGATCAAATATAGATCTAACAAGATTGACTAGAAGATATAGTAATATAAAGTTTGAAGAGAAACCTATAATAGGAAATGTATAGAGCAAATGAGAATAGAATTAATAAAATATTATAAAATATAAATTTTCAAATTTGTTAACCTAATTACATAAATTTTTTCATCCAGTATTAATAGGCGTCCACGCAAAATTTCTAGCATTTCTAACTTTGATGTCTTCTCTCGGCTCTTCGAGTTCTTTCTTGGTCACAAATAGTCTTTCAAGTCTATCTCTCAATTCATCAGGAGTTATAGGCGTGGCAGTTGATTGTTCAGCTTGATTAGACTTTTCTCTATAGTAATATTCTGCGTGGTGTGGACGTTTGTTAAAATAACCTGAAATCAAAAAGATCTATACCCAGGCGTTGGAAGTAAAGTAATTTGTGTTAATACGGCTGTTAATATAACCTCTATCTAATATTAACCTACATTATATTCTAGTCAGTATCATAGAATTGTACAAAAGAACATTTAAAAATTTTGCTATCAATTTATACACTTAGAGTTTACAAGGCCATTTTTTTATGCAACGTAGTATCTTTTTAATTTGAAAATTATATTCTATGATTTCCAGTGCAATGCTCTTTGATATATAACAATCACAAAGAAAAACAAATAATATTTGATTCTATGGTATACTTACTAGAATAAATATAATTATCTTTCGTAAAGCATTGTCCTAAGGATATTTTTCTTATATCTTATCCATTTGAAGGTTTTGTGATTGAGCACTTGCAGGAGGTCAATGCACCTAGGACGAAGTATTTTACATTTTATCTTCCTACTATTTGACCCTATAGGGTATAAGGTAAAATGGTGCTAAATATAAAAAATCTTTAAAGACCATTATTTGCTAAATCCGTTCAGTTCAGCGAGACTAAAAGGCAATCCTTCATTTTATTTTTGCAGATGTTAATATAAATAAATTAATAAGCATAAATGTTAATATTTATAAATTTATTATATAAATAATAAAATCTCTCTCATTCCTCTGTATTCGCAGTGAACCCTTAAACTCGATATCTGGTATCATCTTTTCTCTATGTATGAATACTAACATAAGATTTAACGACAAACATACAAGTAAAATTAGTCACAAAGAGAATAATTACGAAATTAATAATACAATCAAAACTGACCTCCACTGCCTCCTGAATGAATATCATGGTAATGAGCATTTTCAGCTGAGGTGTACCCCGTTAGAGTAGGACCACCAAAACCTCCGTAAGACCCCCCACCGTAGGACCCCCCGAAACTGGAACCACCTCCGAACACTGTCACAGCCAGTAGTGCTAACTTAGCTAGCAGAAATGCTTTTTTGCTGGCAATCAATAGTACACCCAATATGAGGGGTAGTAATGTTGATAATTGGAATTTAAAGCCGAGTAAAAATGGTACTAATAAATTTCGTGCTAGAAGGCGACCTGAAAAAAAATTAAGTTTAAATTTGGCAAAGTTTACTTGTGAAGTGAGTGAAATAAATGTTAATGAAAATAATGAGATCATTTTTAATCTTAATCACATTATTAAGCCTTTTAAAAAAAAGAAATGGTAGGCGAAAAAGTTTCCTAGATCATATCCATGATAAATAAGATTAAAAAACATAAATATATGATCATTTTTAAACTTTAAAGCATTACCAATAGTAATAAATCTTTCACTAACAACAAACTAGTTTGTTATATTTCCGCTAGATGTCACACAAGTTTCAAGTGCTGCTGTTACAGCTAGAGAAAGTATTCTGCAATCTGTGAGTTAACTTGAAATGCTTTTAAATTTCTTAAGTGAACAGAGATGGCAGTGTTTCTCTTAAAAAAAACTTAAAGTAACAACTTTCAAATTGCCAAAAAATATTCTATTGCATTAAAAAAAAAATTTGTCCTACTACGTCTTATGTTTTAACACTTTTTGATACATCAGAACTTTTTTTTTCTAATTAATTCCATATAATGTGAGTAGGCACAAAAGGAGGAAAAGTGGCTATATTCTATAATTGACCTTTTTTCTTCAGTAAATTTACACAGTATCATAATTGTAAATACCTTTTCTTAAATCCCTTGTAAAACATGAACTCCGAAATTTTTGGACCAATTTTAAATAAAATTAGTACAAAAATAAAACATTTATTTCTCGAAAGTTATAACTAGAGACCGCCCGCGACTTCGTCCGCATGGAAACCCTATCAATCCCGCGGGAACTCTGGGATAAAAAGTAGCCTATGTGTTATTCTGGGTCTTCAGCTACCTACATACCAAATTTCATGGTAATCGGTTCAGTAGTTTTTGCGTGAAAGAGTAACAAACATCCATACATCCATACAAACTTTCGCCTTTATAATAGTAGTAGGATTTACAGATGACCAAAAGTCATGGCCAAAGTTTTGATATGACTTCTTTCATTATACCATTAAAATGTTAATTCCAAATCAATTGGAATGATAAACCTACCGGTAGAGACTTCATGGGGATGTTGGTGGTACGCTCTATCCTTCACCCTTGGGTCCATGACAAACTCCAAAACACCATTGGCCAAGGTTGGCCCGACTCTCATTACTAGACCTGGGTACAACGCACTCAGATCCCAGAGCAATGACCTCTTGGAGATGAGATTGCTGGCGTCCTCCATCATAGCACTGCATAATGAAGTAGAAAATAATTGCTTTTAGATCAAATGAAAGTGTTTTGAGATAATTGTAGAGAGATAAAAATCCCAAACATATTGAGCTTGTCCGAAAGTAAGTAAGAGACGTATGTTAAAAGATATTAACTCAACGATTAATTTTAAACGATTAATAAAAAATACCTATAAAGATAAATATCAACGAGGCCGATAAGAAAAAAAAAATGATTTTAATCAGAAATGATAAAATATACTTTTGAAAAATAGTTACAAAGTCAGCCCATTTTTATATTATTTATTTAGACAGAACGTTGGTTATTCAAATTAATCAAAGAATTATCAGATAATGGTAAATTTTAAAAAAGCTGAGCTAGTTTACATAACTGAAATCTCAATTAAGTTACTATCGTAACTGCTGACACTACCTATATTGAAACTATAAATTACCGGAAATCCATAGGGTCCTTATCCAAAAAGCTTGCAAAATCTCTCGGAGTTTTCTCATCTCTTACAAATGATACACCTGTAGCCAAACTAAAGCTATCTTGTTCATTGAACTGATTGAGATTATTCAATATCTCCTTTCCAAAGCAGTATCCAAGTTCAGTTTTCCTTTGAACGCTGATACATTCATTCAACGATGAATCTTCCACTACATTTTCTTTAAACTCTTCACCTTGTTGCAATTGAATCGGTATAACTTGTATAAAATTTGAAGATATGAAAAAAACCGCTAACGTTTTCGTCACCAAAGACATTTTGTCAAATAACAATCACGATATCAAAGATATTAATCGTAAAGTCACATTTCAGGATAAAAAAATCTCCAAAGACGACACCACTGTTTCAAATGGTACAGTTGTTACGTATAACGAAATTGTAGCAGTTCCTCGCTTGTTTTATAGACTTTCCTTGTTATGTCTGGGTGAACTTTGCCATTGTTTTGGTGAAGACCGAACGAAGACTCGTCACGGGGTATTCCCACGTCTCGACCGACAATAGGGTGAAAATTCGAGTATAATTTGCAAGATATCGCTAAGACCATCTACTGTTACAGAACATTGCATAATTTTGGTTACGTATTGTTATGGTTTTGTGTGTTATCGTGCAATCTGTTGATGTGATCTGATTTATAAAATTTGCTCTTTGTTTTTGTATTCAAATTTCTTGAGTACATCATAGCTCGAAATCTGGCACTCACTAAGTGCTGTATTGTTTTCATTTTTTGCATTGAACCGATTATTATAAACGTAATTATTATTTAATATTGCAAGTAATTTAAATTTCATCATTTCGACTTGCTACATATTAATAAGCATACCTGTATTCGTTTTTTTTTATATTTGTTTTGTGTCTGTAGGACTGTCAAATTAATATGTTATATATCTATCTATCATATGATAGATATCTATTATATATATATATAATCAATCTTGTTTATTATGCTGCAGGTACCTACCCGGCACTTTCTCTTTTAAATTGTTGACATAAAAAACGATTTTAAGAGAATAAACACATTCATCTGCTGCAAGCTTCTTTGCTGGTCTGGTGACGAAAAACTTTAAGTCCCGTGCATATTTATTACAATTTAACAAAAAAATACTCTATAATGTTTTTATGAATTGAGATTGGAGATTATGACAGTGACAATTTGCTAGTCCATCGTCAAAGGAAGAATCCAAAGTTTACAAGCCTATCCCTTAGTCGCCTTTAACGACATCCATGGGAAGAAGGTGGAGTAGTCCTATTATTATTTCTATGGGTGCCGGGAACAACATAATTATTGAGAATCGATTATAACATCAGAAATATGTAAATCAACGATGTCTATTATTACGTCAAGGTTTACCACGATCAAGGAGTTTCACTAGTTGAATGACCTGTGAACTAAGATTAATTATATCATTAACATGTAAGACTAGATGCTTATCGATCCGATTTTATCGATTGCATCTTAATTTTGAATAGGTACATATTAATCGTCATCATTTTTTTGGTTTGATACATTATCTAAGCAAGTTCAAAATTGCTGTTGTAAATGAAACTTTCTGCTTCGATAAAAATAATTACTTCCCTTTACAGAATTAAATTTTAGTGAAAGTTATGTGAAGTGCTTTTGTTTTAAAAAGTAGACTATTTACTGTAAGTATTATCCCTGTTTGTATTACATATTTACTATAGACTGTTGGCTTTGTCTGCCCTGCAAGGGATATAGACGTGATCATATCCATAAACGAATGAAAAGCTAGTAAAGGCCACGTGAAAACAAACAGTTATTATAATATAGTAACGAACAGCCTAATCGTAACATTAACCATAATGATTATGGTCAAAGCAATCAGCTACAAATCAAGATGACACCCAAAGCCAACAGAGAAAACACTGGAACCAATGTCATTGTAAGCTGCAAAGGCTATTACGTCAGTCACAACTTTTACTTAAGGTGAGCCGGACGTATAAAATAATATACTTTCACTCTTACAAATCAATGATTCAAAAATGACCTAACAGCAGAAAGGTCTGGAAACTGAATTGAATCTTAAAGTGTAAAATGTAAGATTGAAAATGCGATGGCTGGTTATGAAAATTAAGATGATGTAAAGTTAAGTGCAGCTAACAGGTTGTAAGACAATGAACAGGTCAGAGGCTTCAATGCGGGTTGAGTAGCCTTGGAGAGTTTCTATGTCACGAAATAATATGAGAGAAGATACTCTGAAAAAGATTGTGTATATGTAAATTTATAGTTACCGGTACAATTATATCCTGTGTCATGATATAATATATCTTTATAATTATAAAAATGGATTGAACAAATAAAAAAGAAAACAGTTTATTTTCAAACTTTGAAGTCCTAACATAACTCTATTTTATTGTTTTGCAATAAAATAAATTTATGTGTTGAATTTCCTATAATAATAACGATATTTGTAGTGCCATAGATTATTGAATTTAATCCATAATAAGCAAGTTTCTATCAAAGGTACATGAAGATATATTAGAAAATATATATTTTTTTGTAAGCTAAGTGGTGTGAGTTTATTTATTAAAATATATTTTATCCATTAATTACACAATTAAGGTGTGTAGAACAACAGAAATGGTTCTGAATAATGATCACTTCGATCATGAGAACTGTCTTGAATAAAACTGAATAAAAATTTAAGAAAAACAAAGACTCATCAATACGTTAAGTAGCTTATTAATGACAAAAAGTAATCGGTAGCCAAACGATTAACAATTAAGATAAAAACTATATATAATACCAAATTACAGATACATGTGAAATATAATTGAAATCGATTCAATAGATTCTAACTTTATCACTAATATACATCTTGCCGCTAGCTTTTTTTTAATACAAATGTGTGCTAATACAATAGTTCTCTATATCAGTAAAGATAATCAATTAATTGATCTTCTTAGCAATGTACGAGCTGTATTACATACATTGAACAAAAGTCTTATCGGACTAATTAACGTTCAGTTTGATTCAACAGTTTGAATCGTGGTCATAAACTACTTTCTTTCTCCGCCGTTGCCCGAGGCTCAATGACTTTCTTTATGTGCCTCACCGTCTTTTATGTATCGACGATTCCCCTCTATTTCTTTTCCATTAATTGGTTTTAATGATCATTAGATATTTAAGATATCTGTTTTGATAATTTTTAAACGTTTCTTTATTTGAATTATTTTGGTAGAATTAATCGCCGTTTAAAGAAATTTTATTATTTTTTGTAATTAGCTTTATAGTTTTCATCATTGAACTCAAAATTTAATCTTTATTTTACATAAATATTTAAAAGATTTAATAACAAATTCTTCTTTTAGGCCATCGCCTATTATAGCCCATCGGCTAGCCACCTGTCACTATTTGAATCTCAATTTTATCATAAGCCATACAGCCTAATGTGGCCTATCAGTCTTTTCAAGACTATTGACTCTTTCTACTCTGCAAGTGATATTGACATGATTATATGTATGTATGTATGTAATCACAAACTTCTCTACTGCGACTGCTAAACTCGTCCGATGGGCAGGCAATACCAGTTTAATTTCGCATTGGCTTCAATTAGCAGATCTTAATTTTGATAAATAAGACACAAAATCGATTGTCGCTGTTAACATTTAACGAAATGCTTGTAGTATGTACTTTAAAGGAAAATCAAGTGACGCAACCCGGACGCAGGAAGGCGTGAGAAGAGAACTTTCTTATTCCGATGAAATAAAGGATGTGGATTTGACACAAATTTATGATGATGCAACGCTTGTATAAGGACCAAACGTATGTTGATTCATGTTTGACTACGTGATGTTTTTGACAATTGTGTAGGAAATTATCGAGAAAGTGGGTAATGGCTGATAATGATATGAGTAAACATACTTTTTTATAAATCAACTTGTGAAAAAAATTGTCGTCGTTGATTTTTGTGTAGACTTTTTTATATTGATTTAGTAGCAATTTTTCTCATTCGAATATATTCCGAATTCTCAATATTTATAGTTGATTGGAGTTTGTTTATTAAACAAATTAAAGGAAATTAATAGCTGACTGTTAAAATTCTGTCAAATGGTTTGCCGAAGATTTTGTCTGCCTAAACTAAAATTATTTACGCCATGCACTACCTAGTTTTAATGTTTTTTGTCAAAACTTGCTAGAATCACGTATTTATTTTTCTTATTTTTTTAATGTAGTTTTATTTCTTAATTAAGGTAAAGGGTTAATAATATTTAGCCATCCAGCTGAGTCTTTTCGACTCGGTTGGCTAAGTCTTCTATATAAATAAAAAAATATGGCCTACATACTCGTACATAATATAATCATGTTTATATCCCTTGCAGGGAAGACAGAAACATAAATTGAGATACATGTAATACCATGTTCTTAGCCCGTCACCTAAAAGAAAAACCCTAAGTTTATAATCCTTCCTATATATATGGCTTTTATATAATAAATCTAAAACAAAATCTTTTAATTTTGACACTTTTGTTAAAGTGTCATGAGACTTAATCATATATCTACAAAAGGAACTTATTAAATCAAATGCACAGTCAAACACTTAAATTAATTTGCCGGAATCCAGAGCGGAACCAAAGGAAAAGCTAGTTACGAGCATCCGCGTAGAAACGACTAAAGAGCGCGTCTAAACTATTCAGAAAATGTTCAGCCGAGTGTACTCTAAGATAAGGGCGATAAGGTTGACAGTCGTGAAGTTAGTTAAAGATTTCAACTTGTAGTGCACGCTTGTAGTAAATGCGTCATTCATTCACGTAGATTTCGCGGTCCGTTCATTGCATATTATATTGATATAACACATACAATATGGTGTTTGTAAAGAAACTAGCTGTTTTCTAGTTATATGAAATATTCTTTATCTTATCTCCATACATATAACGCATCATTTCCTCAGATTTGTGACCAAATTGGTCTTTGATAAATTTTTTTTTTGTTAATTTTTTTATTCATATAAGTATTTAAAAAGTAAATTTGAGGAAAGCAGATATTATATACATTCTCCTTATTCATTCTATCTAGGTTTCATTCATCCTATGTACATGCATGTCCAAATCGAAGCATACTATTCCTGTCCCTATATCTCCTTTCGCGTCATAACATTAATTTCAAATTAGGAACGCTACATTTACCAGTCCCTCAAAAAAAAAAAAAAAAAAACCAAATAGAATTGAATTAGCATTTGACATAATATTGAAAGTCATATATATAACCACGGATTGTAACTACAGGTAGAAAGTGTTTCAACATCAGGATGTGAACATGATAATTTACTCTCGTGTCTGTTAATTTGGCTGCTTATTAGTCTTGAATGAAATTGCCCACTTAAGGTGCAGGTGCGTTATTACGTAATAATAAAGATTTGACGGGCTTGTTTGATGTTTTATGGCAGATTTTGTTTGACGAATATTTTATATGTTGCGTCAGAATTGAATGGAAATGTGACACCTTAAAATGAAATGTGGCTTCAAATATATTTTGTAACACATTTCTTACTTTTTTTTGGATAGATAAAGCTTAAGGTAGCTCCTCCATATTCTCGTTGAGACGTCTCGCTTTCGGTATTCGCCGAATCAAGACGAGATCGAGAACAGAGGGGTTTATTTCGAGTTTAACTCGATCAAACGCGTCTATGAAGTAAACGCGAATTTGTATGTGATTTAAACAGCGCCACCTAGTGGTAACGCGATGGTACTAACGCAATTGATGCGTTTGATCGAGTACAACTCGCACTAACCCCTCTGTTATCGATCTAACACAAAACTACTAGAGATTCCTTTCATGTTTGGCACGAATACCGCCTCAAAATGGACACTATAAGCAAATATCCGAGACTTGCCGACAATTACCTCCACATTCTCCTATTCTCGTGTAGTTTTGCCGAGATTGTGAAGCGGGCATTATAGACACAAAACTTGAACGGCACGTTCAGAAAACGTGGCCTTTCAGTCTTTCCAAGACGGTATGCTCTGTCTATCCCACAAGGGACATAGACGTGATTATATGTATGTATTAGTTTAATCAAAAAACTGTTTATTTAAATTTTGCTTTACGCTAGTCTGAAGAAAAATATGACATGTGCCAACTGCTCTCTTCCCGCGCAGATTGTAAAAGTCGAACAAGGGACATCTACAAACTTACAAATTAAACTTTGTAAGTTTGTAGATGTCAAACGCTTTCAAACGGTGAATATGGATTCTGTCTATCCTTTATGGGATAAAAACGTAATGTGTACGAGTGTGCCGTGTGGTTCCCGACACCAATATAAAAAAAGAATAGGACCACTCCATCTCTATCCCATGAATGTCGTAAAAGGCGACTTAAGGGTAGGCTTATAAACTTGAGATTCTTTTTTTAAGCAATGGGCTAGCAACCTGTCACTATTAGAATCTCAATCCTATCATTAAGCCTAACAGATAAACGCCACCTTCCAGTCTTTCAAGGCTGCTGGCTCTGTCTACCCCGCAAGGGATATAGACGTGACTATATGTATGTATGAATGAGTGTAAGGAGAACAATAACGGTTGCTAAATAAGACCTCACAAGTTGGCTGAAAAAAAGAGGCAATGAATAATCATAATTACTGTGTGGAGAACAGTTGTTTCGGTACATTATAAGTGAAAATAATGTTGGTATTCATAGTACGGCTTCTAATTAAATACCTACCAAGTGTTTTTTTTAAATAAGATTTTGTTGAATAGGTATTGCACCTTCATGCTTTTAATATAAATTATTATTTATCGTATTTGAATTTGGATTGCATTGCAGAATATTATCTTAGTTACTACGGTATATCATCTACTAAAATGTTTTAGCCCTTTACCACTCGTAACATATTTTTCTCCCCTAACAGAATTGATTGATTAAATTAATTTCTTCAGGTTAAGTGTTCAGATTTGTCGGATAATTGTAAAACGGTTTTCCATATTAGCAAAATATTTTAGTTCACTTATTCAAGCAGGTGATGCGGTGTGCATTTTATGTAATTTCTATATGTTTTGTTTACAAATAAAATAATATCCATCGATCTGTTATTGGTTGGAACGCGAAGCGGTTTAGAATAAGATTTAAATAGAAGGCATATTCATAATTTTCATAACATTAGTCTCGGTTGAGTGTTCATCTCTCTGACGAATATTTAAGTATACAAAGTTATGCAAAATATCAACTTGGTTATTTTCTTTAATAAAATAAAAAGACAAAGATAGCGAATGAGTATTTCACCCGCACTATGAATACGGTCTGCGTTTTGAGATCGGCTATCTTGTTTTTTCGTCTCATCTAACTTGTAAATAATGTGTGATCGGTAGCGTGATCGTCCTACATACGGACAACGGCACCAGTCTGCGTCTGAAAAATGTGCGTTGTGATGGCAGTAACATGAAATACATTTATAATAAGAAAGTATAGTTCGAGTGTCTCATTAAATATATTTTTTTTTAATTGAAAGTGGTCGACCCCTATCAACAAAACAAAAAATAAAAATAAAGGAGAAGAGTCAAAGTAATAATACAAGAAAGTTTAGTTCGAGTAACTCATGAAATACATATTTTTAAAATTAATAGTAGTTGACCTCTATCAATTAAAGAAAAAAAAATATTTGAAGAAGAGTAGAAGAAAACTTTAAAACTACTCAACGGATTTAAAAGCAATTTCATAGGTGAATAACATATAATTAAGAGAATTGTTTCGTCAAAATCGGTAAAGTGAAAAGAAGTTAAAGTCGATTGAAAAATTTAATTAATTTGCGGTTAACATGATAGTATGTATGTCACTATTTTCATTTTGATTTTTGTACTTACAACACCTAATTAATTTATTTATGTACATCAAGGAAAAAAAATAAGAATAGAACCTAACGTACCTATTACAATGATATATCTTCCACGCGCACGAAGTTGCGGACTACAAATAGTCTGCCAAATTCTCGCCATGTGAACGGACACCTACAAAATGCGTGTGTGTGGGATGGCACAAACCGCTTGCGCATTTACTTGCATGTACGTAATTACTTGTGATTCTTTCATCGAGAAATTTAATACTCGATATTGAAATTAAAAGTTTCTTCTGGCGTATAGAAATCGAAGTCATATCATAATACATTGTTATGTTAAAACGACGAAAAAGTGTGGTTCCCGGCACCAATAGAAAAAAAGACTAGAACCAACCCGTCCTTTTCTCATGAATGGCGTAAAAGGCGACTAAGGAATAGGCTTATATACTTGGGTTTCCTCTTTTACGCGATGGGCTTGAAATCTGTCACTATTTGAATCTCAATTCTATCATTGAGCCAAACAGCTGAACGTGGCTATCAGTCTTTTCACAACTGTTGGCTTTGTCTACCCCGTAAGGGATAAAGACGTGACTATATGTTTGTATGTTAAAACAAAAGGTTAAGCACAGAGCAATTGCTTATGTAATCTTAGTATTCTTTTAGTGACCTGACAATCCTCAGAATCTCAATTCCAAGGATAAGCGTAGCTTTTGAGTTTTCTTGAGACTTGTACTTCTGTCTAACCCGTAAGAAATAAATACATGATAAATATGTTATATAATATATGGCAACCTGTCAATATTTTAATCTAAATTTCAGTATAAAGCCATACAGCTGAACGTGGCCTTTCAGTATTTTCAAGACTTATGGCTCTGTCTTCTCCGCAAGGGATAAAGACGTGACTATATGTACGTATATTATAGCCAAATAAAATTGAGGAAATTTATGCATAAAGCTCACAAAGAAACGTCATACCGTAAAAGTCAATTAAGCGTGATATCCACAATTAATAATCTGTGTTCGTTTAAAGTGTCGTGTTTATGGACATTTTTTGTCCAATTTTTTCATCAAGATCGTTACTGATAACAAAAACGGCTTTCCGTTATTACTTCCTCACTATTTGTATGTTAAAAACTAGCTGATTCCCGCGGTTACACCTTATATGGAAATGTTGAGTTTTTCGGTGTTTGCTTTTTTTTAAGGAAATAGGGAATAGTCGTGGTTAAATGTCAGTTTGGATATTTGTTACTCTTTCACGCAAAAACTACTGAACCCATTACGATGAAATTTGGTATGTGGGTAGCTAAAGACCCAGAATAACACATAGGCTACTTTTTACCCCAGAGTTCCTGCGGGATTGATAGGGTTTCCATGCGGGCGACGTCGCGGGCGGTCTCTAGTTTATAATAATTTTCTATCAAATAAGTACATCACAATATTACCTTTCCACGCTTTTACATTTGAATATTAACAAGAGGCTCGGTTTAGCTTAAGACTCAATTATTCAACGTCATTTTCATGCACGAATTGAAAATAAAAATATAAGGACATTATTTATGGACAAACTTACTAATATAAGTTATTAGTTTCAATCACACATAATCGTCCTATTAATAATAATTTATTTCTAAAACTTTCCGTCTCAAGCGTATATGTAACTAATTAGAAATAATTACTAGGAACCAAAACTATACTAATAATGTTAGACAATGTGTCATTTATCACATTATGCACTGTGTGTATGGGGGTGCTGAGTATAATTTTTTATAATTATAATGTTTAAAAAAACTCTTACTAAAACTATTAATTCAATATGGTTTGTAAAAAAGCAATCAGAGTAACAATTTCGTAAAAAGAGTACGGTATTAAAATGTAGGTACTACAGTAATGAGGAGTTTCATTCGGCCTTTGAGTAGTTTCATTATATTAATTTATTGTATTTTCTACGGCTCTTATTTTTTATATATAGCCACGTCTATCTATCCCGCGAGGAGGACTGAGCCAACAGTCTTGAAAAGACAGCTGTATGATGAAATAAATATTAAAATATTATTTGCTAGGTCGTCTAACAAGAGGAATCCTCAGTTTATAAGCCTATCCCTTAGTCATCTTTTACAACATCCATGGGAAGACATGGAGTGGTTCTATTCTAAAATGCCGGAAACCAAACGGCACCTGTTGCTTTATCTAGAAAGAGTATTGCTCTCATTTCTGTACTTAATACTCGTAATTTCCCAAAATTTCCGGGGGAACGGCAATGAATGGGAATTTTCATTTCATGCGGGGGGTTAAAATTGTTAAGTTAAGGTTTATTAGGCTAGCAGTTTGACTATAAATATAAAGAAACGACAGTAAATCTTTCTGCATAAGATCTACGATGATTTCTTGACACCTAGATGTTAAACACGTGATTGTACAAAACTTCTTCGCACATGCCACCTCTGTCTTAGGTACTTAAATTATATCCCAGATATCTCGTAAACTATTTCCATTTTGTAGATGCAAAATATTATAATAATACAATTGTGATATGGTTTCAAAACGCATGTGATATATCTATTCAAAATATTGGTGCACCACTCGATATCTTTCCCATAGATGTCGTATAAAAGACGACTAAAGGAATACGCATTGTCATGGTTCTCCTGCAAAAGTTACGGAGGTCAAACGGCAGTCGCTTCGTGTATAAACATGATTTAACAGGATCACAGTCGAAATTCCCACTCCGGGCTCTTTTCTAGAAAGGCTAAGATATAACTGAGATTAACTCTAGAAGGATGTGAATTATATTTAAATGATTAATTAAATGAGTGCCGTATGGTTACCGGCACCAATACAAAAAATAATAGAACCACTCCATCTCTTTCCCATGGATGTCGTAAAACACGATAGGCTTACAAACTTGGGATTCTATTTTAGGCGATGGGCTAGCAACCTGTCACTGTTTGAATCTCAATTCTATCATTAAGCCAAATAGCTGAACGTGGCCATTCAGTCATTTTTTTAGAGTAGGTACCTACATACAAAATTTAATAAGTTAAATTAAGACAATAGGATTTTGCTTATTATATTAGAAACGTAGAATGTTAAAGTGTTGATTTGAAGGAATTTAATTTAAAATTATAATAAATAGCATATTTTAGGTGCAATCATCATTTATAACAAGCTGTGTATTGACTTTTGACAGCACGAAATACTCGGTATTATATTGTTTGAAAAGATAAAGATGCGAGGTACAATCAAGACGTAAAGCGTATCACTTGACCGAATCTTTAAGATCGGTAAATCGATGAAGTAATTATTAATATAAATATTAATATTGTCGTGATATAAACAGTAAAGAATAGAATGTGGAAAAAAATGAGTCTTACAAATACAAATACTTTATTTGCTATAAATGCGGTACAATTATAGGTGTTACAAAGCATATACGAGTTCATTTTGGCCATTTAACCAGTCATGGCATGCAAAAATACAGAAAATTTAAATTAAATGAAAATTAAAATAATGTCATATTAAATGTTCTTCAAAATTTAGTTTTTATCGAAATATTCTTCAACAGTCGTTCAACAACGTCTTTCACCAGTAAAACGTAATTTTCACGGTATACATATGTACCTATTGATGATATAAATGAATCGCATATCTGTAAAATTTTACTATCGCTGAGTTAAGACCCTTTCGACTTGCTACAGCACACCTGTGTTAATTTTAAGGATTTGTTATTGTATTTTTTGTTTTGTGTCTGAAGCACTGTCGAAGAAAAGTTTTATTTATCTATATATCTATGGGTTTTTCTGATTTCACTGAAGATTGAAAGACGTTATCACATCTTTCTGGTATATGCCCTTGTTGTTTTCTTCCTGGAAATGAACCTGGAGTCATCTTTCACTACAATCCTTGAGCGGTTAAGTCAATTTAATAGAAGAAGCATCTTAGATTTGAAATTTACTGTAGGTATAGTTAGGAAATAGAGATGAGCAATTCTAAATTGTGGAGAACCAGGCAACATAGTAATAAATATATTTAAATAACTTAATATACCTAATTGAATGGAAGAATAAGTACATATCCGAGGTCCCACCCGCTTAAAAGGAAAAAATAGGAAATCTTATCTAATGCACCATTAGACCATGTGACATGCCAAATTTGAAATGTTTGGACCTAGCTGTTTGACCTGTCTGCTAATATATAAGTAAATCGATCAGTTTCGAAATAAATCTTTATGTTACGAAGTGCCAAGACAATCTGTAGGTATATATGCAATTATCACTTGAAAGTTGATCGCAATTCATGAAAAATTTTACTGGCTGCAGTACATCGTAGACACTTTTCTCATCAACAGTCCCGACCAACTGCATAAATGCATGGACGCATCCCTCTTAGCAACGACCAGTGTACCGTGAAACGAAGCGCATATAAACGCTACAGGTGCTCCAGATTTAAACACAGTGCCTATAGTCAACGTTGTGGTAACTGCATCAAAATGGTACCACACTACCTCCTGATATTCACCTTGGCCGTTACCGCCAGTGCCAGAACAGCAACAACAAATCAAAACAAAGTTGACGAAAGTAGAAGTTCAGATGACACAATCCTTGGTGACCTCAAAATCGCATACGAAACCTACAAGGATTGTAGTGGCAATGACATGGCTCATTGCTTGAAAAGAAAATTAGCGAAAGCACTAACGAGAATAGCGAAAAGTGATGAGCTATCATTATTAAGTGGCGTCACGATAGTTAAAGATATGGATGTGGCTGAAGAGAAGGTGGCGGAAGAAGCAGTGCCAAGGGGTTTGGATGAAGGATCTCTGGATAATCTCATCATGGACAAGATTATCGGATTCATGAGGACTCATACTGTTCAGGTAAATTGAGATATACATTAAAACGACTGTAAATTTATAAGGTTAAATCTGTCCAGTTTTCTAACATGATACTATTATGAAAGATAGCAAAATAAAATTGAGACAACAATGTTTCGAATTATAGTGCAACGCGATTTCTTTCTGATTGAGAGGTTACTTATGTTCTTCTTGCATATACTAGTATCAGCGATTTACAACTAAAGCACATCAGAGTCTCTGATTTAAATCACATTTGCAATACATTAACTACCTAGTAAGTACTCTTTCCAAAAGTTCCGAACTGATTTATAAGTCCTGTTAGTCACTTTATTATCATAATTTTACATAACCAAAAAGCATCAAAGGGGTTGAAGGTGTATACTTATTTAATTCTTTTACTACTTCGTCACAATTTTTAAGGTAAGTACAAAAGAAATAAGTTATCATCATTACACATTTTTCATTGAATTTCTAACAATTGTACTACAAGATCTTTTAATACGGGACGGCAGTGATACTTGCAATTTGAAATTTCATTCGCCAGAATTTTACTGTCACCCTTTTCAAACTTGCTTGAAGAGACCCAACAACAACCCCATCGGTTGATATATTTTGTGCGCTGACATATGAATGACTATCTGTAAAACATACATATAAATTTTGACTGAATGGGTCAGATATTGTCCAACAGACCAGTACTTAAATAGCAAATGTCATGTCTACTCTTTATCTAAGGTCTCGATCGATCGCAGTTTTTGGGATCAAAAGTCAAATCGGCTGCTAAATGGGTAGAAGTATTGCTTGCCAGAATAAAATTTGGCATCTACATTCCTTCAGCCTGCGCAAAAAGTCAATCACAATGTCGCAATACGCTATCTATTTTGCACAGAAGAATCTATTTCATCTCTTCCGTGAATGGGTTGTTTGTAAATATAAATATATAAATATAATATAAAAATTAGTACTCTAATCCGATGTAAAGTCCATGGTCAGCTGACTGATGACATATGAAGCTGGTTTAGATACCCCAGATAACTGGGTCACGGAGAATCGTGGAGATAGACTGATCCTGAGCCTTTCTTCAAGGAAAATTAAACAAAAATAAAAAGGGGGTGATGACTACCAAGCACTCATAATGTGAAACAAGGCAAGAGTAAGTGGGAACCTTGATCAAATTTAAACAGATGAGCTTGTATGAAGAGAGTGAGGAAAAAGTACGAAGCGTAATAAATATGCAGGTATTATGGAAAGTGGTAAACATTAGTTTCTGCCTACCCTAACACATTAGGAAAAAAATACGACTGTCCTTGACATAAATATTGCCTGAAGGCCAAACAAAGGAGGCTTATTATACATCGTTATAAAAGTTATGTATACTATAATGTCAGCCTTAAAGAGTATAATTTTGTTATTATTATTCCTTTCACACTCGAATAGATGAGTGATGTGATGATAGGGCCATTGACATTATAATGGCTTTTCCAATTGGGCATCAGAGTATTATGTCTAATGATTTTCGGTTAAATAGAAAAGAATTTATCTTGTCTTGTTTCTAAACTCGTAAGCGTCAATACAAGTATAAAAATACTAAGAACTAACACATCACACATTTTTACTTAGGTGAAGTAGGTCAACGTCAAAAATTTTGGCTTTAAACAAGTTATGAATGCAACCGGGAATACGATTTTATCAGAAAGAGATATTTACATTTTTGGGGAAACGCAATTAACCGTGAACATTCTATAATATGATAATGATCCTTTAAGATATCAAAGTTAAAATTAAGAAAGCTTCATAATAAGTAATTGAAAACATAACGCTATGAGCTGATATTGTTTATTTTAATAGGGTTACAAAGGTAATTTTTTTCTTACGGCAAGGGGCAACTGAATATGAAACTAGTGATTCAATTTTAATTAAATTTCCCTGCAAAGGTTAGACCCTGCAAAAAAAGCTTTACCATCGTCATTGGCCAACTCTGGGCTCCTCTCTGGAGAGGTGAAGACGCAACGGGACCATAGACGGATAGGTGATGGATGTTAACTGATGGTACTATGGTCACTCTACGTTATTCCCATGGTTTCGTTGACAAACGCCAGGAAAAGGGTTACAAATTAGGATTTTCCTTTTTACGCTACACGACTGGTTCGCTCCGACCGAATCAAACAAATTTTATTGCATACTCATTCACACATTCTTCTACAGCTTTACTTCTTCATCTCTATGACAATGTCTAGCTTATTTCAAGTTGAACAGATGAATCTCCGCTTACAGTGTTAATTTCGATATATTTTTGGGGTCGTTAAAATATGTCTGTTTATTATTTTTAATAACATCAAATCACTAAAAACTTGTGATATCACTAGATATTGCCGATTATTATGATCTTTTTATGTTAATCTACTTCTTTAAAATGTTTACATATTGCTTTTTTATGTTTGTATCGTTATTTGGTTACATTTATATCGTTTTCTGTCACGCATCATATAGTACAAAATTTAAAATACCATTAGGTTCTTCTTTGTCGTTACCTTTTCCTACTAATTACGTGGGGTCGCCACAGTATGTTAGTTTTTCTAATCACACTGGAAAATTTTGGCTTCAGTTTTATGATCGGCCGCCTGCCTGACGTCAACTCTCTTTGGGTATGCTTTTGTGGCACCTAGATGTGGGTGCTCTTGTCGCTTAGTCGCCTTTTACGACATTCAGGGAAGAAATAGGAATGACCCAATTCTTTTTTATATATATGATAAAATACTATTAGGTAAAGTACCACTAAGTTGTTTATTCATAAAATTAGATAGCTGCCTAACACAGAGCAAAGAATTCAAAGTTAATAATGATTTATTAACTTTTACAGTCAGCTGGAGAAAAGAATCCACCACATGTACTTAAAATTCTGGGTCACAAGATGTGCACAAACAAGTGTGTTTTCTAACGCAGGTTTTCAAAGCTATAAACAACCTGTATGTGCAGAGATAAAGTGGTTGATTCCTTTTGCCTCGCTACTTATTCGGACGCGACGGCTTGAACAGTTTACTTTCTACCGGACATATCCGACAATACATCGTCCCGTTTAATCACGTTTCCTTCATTCGATATAATAGATTATACGTCTATGGGCTAGGTGTTAACTGCGACTCTAATAGTTTTAATTATTTTCATTTAAATCTTTACTTTCCCCTTGGCGTTAGTTTCAGTTGTATCCTCACTTCTATGGCGAGATTGTGTTAGTCAGGTTTTTACACGAATTGACTCTCGTCTGACCTTTTCAATTTTTGCAGATGAACCGCTCGCTATCCATTTTTAATATTCCTTCCTCACGATGTTTTCCCTCACTGTAGGAGAATAATAATCAATCTAATGTACTTAATTCAGAAAAAGTAATTGATATATTCCCTCGGTAGGATTTGAACCTGTATACCAAGCTTTTTCGTGCGGCACCTTGACACTTTGACTAACGATGTTATAAATAAATGTCTTATACCATTTTGTTACAAAGTCATTTATTGTCTTGAATGACATTCATTTTACTTCTGGTATTAAATAGTATTTACTTAATTTGTAAAATGATCTTTAAAATTGTAATGAATCCATACGAATATTTTAAAGCTGAAGAGTTTGTTTGTTTGAACGCTCTAATCTCAGGAAACACTGGTTCGAATAAAAAAAGAATTTTTGTGTTGAATAGACCATTTATCGAGGAAGGCTATAGGCTATATAACATCACGCTGCAACTTTTAGGAGCGAAGGAGTAATGGAAAATGATAAAAAAACGGGGAAAATTATTTATCCTGGAGGGCTTCAATGATGCCCAAAATAACTATTCTACGCCGACGAAGTCGCGGGCACGGCTACAGCATACAGAATACCGCAACAAAAATCAACATAAACAGTTATTCTAACATCATATAACTGGCCAGTTACAATGATTAAAAAAAGCTATAAATCATAATTTGTACTAATCATGAAATGCATTTAAAAATCGCATACCGTGCGTCGACGCACCGTGACGTGCTTTCTAGTTGCATCTCAGTAATCGTGCGCTATTAATTCATCTACACTTTTTTTACAAGACACAGTCTATTAAGTTTTCTTAGTCCAGCCCGGTTAAATGTACGATTTCTTCTAATTAGCGCAGTGGTTATGCGTGACAAAATGGATTTCTCGTTGTGGATGTACTTGAATGTGGAATATCTTGTTTCTAGAGTGCACATGCATTATGCATATTCAAATGAGTAATTGACACGATTCGATATACAATCGTGTTGTTTAATTTTTAACATATGTTGATATAAAGTTAACGTTTATTTAGTAAATAATGAAATTAATTTGAATTAATTAGTGCACATTATTAAAATTAATTGTATATTTTTTAAATTTCATATTTTTTGGGACACTGGAATGTATTATCGATTGAAACGAAGTTTGAGACCGTAGAGGAAGTTACAAATTAATTTTTATTTAAAAAAAAAGTATTTACTCAACTTATGTCATCATAGGAAGTATAAGTAATTATTTTAACGCTCAATATACTGGTATATTATTTTTTATATGATTTTTTTATATAACTAAGTGATCCTTTAAAATATTACTCATAAATTTTCGTAAGCATTGTTTTGAAGTGTAATAACATAGTTGCTTATGCAGTTGATATAACGACCGAGTCAACTTTTGTAATATTACTCCAGTGAAATTAAACTTATGGTTTTGTCTCTGGAGAAATGAATGCTAACGGAGATTAAGCCAACTTTCTGCCTTAAAGAACCAGTTATTAGTATTTATAATAGTAATGTTAAGGAAGGATATACAAGTTTCAACAAGTTTTATTAAATACCAATACAGTTCCTTGCCTCTTATGAAATTAATCTACTGTTTGTCTTCACAGGATTATTGTGTAATATTCTGAGTCTCGAACATGCCGACGATTTAAACATACTCGTTCTGTAACTAAATTATTATTTTTCAAATTCCAGGTCAAATTCCCAGGCTCGGAGCTCCAAAGTGAGACGGAAGAAGGCCGTAGCAGAAGAAAGAAGTTGGCGCCACTTTTGGTGATCCCACTTCTGATTGGTGGAATGCTGGTGCCCCTTGCATTCGGCGCCTTAGCCCTGCTCGCCGGCAAGGCCCTCATTGTGTCCAAATTGGCTTTGGTACTCGCTGGTATCATTGGGCTGAAGAAGTTGCTGTCGAACAGTGGTGGTGGAGAGTCCCATGAAGTGGTTGTTTCAACTGGAGCCCATGGAGGTTCTGGGTGGAGCAGGTGAGGTTTTGCTGCATTTTTAAATTTTATTGAGCCTTATTAGATCTCACTGCCGTGTGGTTCCCGGCACCATTACAAAAAAGAATAGGACCACTCCATCTCTTTCCCACGGATGTCGTAAAAGGCGACTAAGGTATAAACTTGGGATTCCTCTTTTAGGCGATGGGCTAGCAACCTGTCACTATTTGAATCTCAATTCTATCACAAAGCCAAACAGCTGAGCGTGACCTATCAGTCTTTTCAAGAGTGATGGCTCTGTCTACCCCGCTAGGGATATAGACGTGATCATATGTATGTATGTTAGATCTCACTTTTGATTGGAGGAATGCATTTTGCATTCGGTGCCTTGCTCTGCTCTTCGGCAAGGCTTGGTACTGATTAATGATTTTGAGTTGATAAAGTTAAAAGCCGGTTTAGAAATTTTAGAGGGGAAGTGTGAAATACAATTTATAATTCTAGTTTTTTTACATAACGTATTATATAGTTAATTACGTCAAAAGTTTTATATAATAAAAGTTCATAAATATGGATAACGTATCATTCTGAGAAACCAATGAATGCATGTTATTTTCTATATTATTTTAGAGTAGACAAACCGTTTAGACACCGAGTTAAAAAGTCATATTCATTTATTTGCTTACTAAGTGTAGGTGTAGCCTGATACACAGATCTGATCCTAAGGCGGCCAATGAAAAATTACTATCTTCTGCCTGAGTGATATACATTAATCTAACTTATACTCTGAAGGTGAGAAATAACTTCACTTTCAGACAACCAAATGTGATGTTGTAACCATGACCTTATGATTTTTGGTTTTGGTTTTTGTTTGGTCACTTTGTCTTCATATATTTTTTTTTTATTTATGTATTTATTAAAATTTAATTATGCACTTTTCTTTATTACTTTTTTTCTTTTTCAGGTCGCTGGAAAAGTCCCATGACTTAGCGTACAAGGCGTACACCCAATAACCGAATGAACCCACCGAATTTTTAAATAACGAATAAGAAACACCAACTGTTTCATTCAAACATATAATATAGGTGCTGTACGTGTAAATTAATATAAATATACGGTACAGATTTGTACCCTGTGAATGATATTCCAGTATCCATAGATGAGTTTAAAAATTAAAAGTTGAGTATAAAAATTTTGATCACCAAATTCTGAATTTAAATTTGGAAAATTAAATATACTTAATGGTCAGTATTATTCAATGATTCGAGGATGGAAATTGTTTTTATAAGTGGGATTTCATGTCCTATGATTTGCGACAAAATGGCTTGAATTAAATGGACTAAGATTGCGCGTTTGAACATTATTAAAAGATATTTATTTTCTAGGATTTTGGAAGTACCTCAATACTCTTACTAAAGGAATGGAAACTTCGTAACTTATTTAATTTATCACTAATTTATTGATGAGACCAACAGTATAATAATGTATATAATATTTATGTACAATTTACGCGAGACTTTGGAGTGTGCTTTAATATGTTGTTATTGTATTTGTATACGTATCACAATATAAACAATAACTTTTAATATTTAAACTTTTATTTATATATGTTTATATTATTTTTTATTTATATATGCTATCAGTATTTATTTATTATGTGTACAAATGAGCATATATTTTGAACTATACTTATTTATATTTTCTAAGTTTAACGGAATAAAGCTAATTACATGAAAATTTAGTTACAACAATTTAATAAACTCATTATATTTAAAAATCATATGTCTTATATATAACCATTGCAATTAACTAAAATAAAACATAATATACATATATATTCTATAAGGTAAATATTATTCTATAAGGTAAATATATTATTATTATAATATATTAACATCCTTGCGCAGGTAAAAATTTGATTGTAAAATTATTATATTTATTTTTATTCATATACAGATATTCTGTATATATAATTTATATAAGATATTTATGTACATAGTGTAAATAAATATTGCATTTATTGTTTATTCTTAATTCATTATGAGTATTAAATGACCAAATATTATTTTTAATTCAATATTTTATGACATCATAGAAAACTAATTTACTGATCTCACATTGTATTTTTTTCCTATTTTTATTATTATTTATTTTATCATAATAATTATGGTGTTCATTAAGTGTAAATAAATTATTTATTATATTCGTTCACTCTACATATTTATGTATTTATTTATCTTCTTGTTTAGATATTTATACGAGTCAATAAAATAATCTAATTTATAACCGAATAAAACTGTTGGTTACTGAGGTATTGTTCTTTTATTTTATTCAGAATCAAAATCACCTGACCCCTCAAATTTTTCTTTTATTTCCTCAAGATTAAAAAAAATTGTGTTGAGTAAACTTTAAACTCAACCGAAATTATTTCAACAAATATTAGTAGTAAGAAAAACAACAGAATAAGATTATTTTTAAGTCCGTTTATACAATATGAGCAATGCTAAAGGTATGTCCCATATATCTATATGTCCATCTGGGCCAAAAACTGTTACGCAAATATTTGCATTTTGGTGAAAGCAAAATTTTGCTGATAGAATATTAATTAATACTTAAATATTCATTTGAAATTTAATAACGGAAGCAAATATACATACATACATATTATCATATATTTATTCCTTACGAGGTAGACAGAGCCATAGATACGAAATCAAAGGATACGTTCAGTTGTAAAGAACTTATAAACATAACTCAGACAGTAGTAATTAGCGTAGCCGCAGAAGGATTTGAACCTGTCCATTTGAGCTTTTTTATTTGGCATCCGCAATCTGGGATTTGTTAACGAAGGCTTATAGGACATATGTCTTATTTCTTCTCTCTCTCTTTCTTTGAAGTAATCCAAAGTGTTAAAAAGGGAGAGAAGATAAGACTGGTCCCTCAAAGTCTCTTCGAAACTCATCGCTGCCATACAAATCGTTTACCAATATTCCTTTATCCAATACCCTACACAAAAAGTTAACAAAAAATGTTTCTACCAACGCATAAAGTTCTTTATACAAGAAATAATATTTATATTACATATAATAATCTTCTAATTATGATTGGGTCTCATTTCATATTATTTTCGCTTTCGCTGATAACGTAAAGGCTTGCACACATTCAATTTACCTATCAATATGTACATATAGATATATATCCCATATATGAAATTCTTCAGAAATAGTGTACAGCCACAGAGGAAGAATACTGTCGTGCAAAATAAAAATCACACCTCTTTTATTATAATTACTTTTTTTAAATGTAATATACACATTAAAATTGTGGTTTAAGACTAAATACTATCTATTGCATCGTCGAAAAAGTTTTAAGAAAAATACTGTCTTTTGCAAATTATACATAACTTTATCATTACCGAGTAACTGCTAAACATACTGACAGATAACGCATAGCTCAAACCAATCAGACTTTAAATTCAGGGGTCGTTTAGGTCAAGGGGTGCACAAAGAAGATTTCCCGCGGGAACGGGAATTATCGAGATTTTCGTATTACACCGAGCGAAACCGTAGGCCTTCTCTATGTATAATATGAAACAGGCCTTATGATAGCTGTAATATTGAAAGTGACCACTTGAGATAAAGTTGCAATGTAATGCATTTTATTTGTTGTGATAAATGATTTGTATGACAATTCCAATTTATATGAAAATCTATTTGTTATCGTCGCATCTATTGGAAACTTGCCAGTAAGCCTCCATATTGTCATAATAGCCTACATATTTGATGACCTTGTGCCCGTTTTCACCATAACTCACCCTTTTCTAAGTATTACCTTAAATAAGATACTCGTACTTACGTTACTTAATTTTACCACGCTAGGTGTTTCCTGAAAGGGACTCTCTAGTTAAGTGACGTTTTGTAAAGAGCGCCATCTTTCAAAATGTCAAATAATGTTTTAAAACAGAGTTTATGGGCAAGTGGTGAAAACAAATGTTTTCTAAGGAATTCAAATTCAATAAAAATTCAAATTTTTTACTCATTATTATAGAATACTTCATATCGCTTAATAATAATTGTCAAATCTTTTGGTTTCACAACATTGGTTGACGTCAAATTAATTACTTAAAACTAAGTTTACTGCCGCTTCCAAGGCGTCAGTGCAGAAGAAGCGGTAACAAACGGCACTGCAGAATTTTCTTCAGCAACGTCAACTTCACAACTATACTTATAGGAATACCCTAAATGCTGCTTAGACGACATTTAAAACTTAATTTTTACTTTTGACAATTCTATTGCGATGTGCATAGCATTTTCAAAATAGTATATCTGTTTCCCAAGGCGACTAAGGGATTTATAAACATTCATCTACTGTTAGTCTAGTGGAGAAGAAAAAATAGTGTGTGATATCTGCTTCTCTTCCCGTGATTATTAATGTCAGTTGAGAGAAAGGCATACAAACTTGGGAATCTTCTTTTAGGCGATGGATTCTACTGATAAATAGGTTGCTTACCTGTTTATCAGTAGAATCTCAAGGCATTTCGGCAATTGGTTTTATTTGCCGCGCGATTTTTATAAATAACCAACCAATTTTTGATACATTTCTTTTTTATCTGTTTTATTTTTTCTCTTAAAACAATAATAATGGTTTAAGGCATCGACGTGTTTGTGCCCATACTAGTTATCTTGGATGTGTATATTTTTGTGCACACTCGTAGGTAGGTACTTTTTGTTAGGAACACTTTATAAAATCTTTTAATATATCTTTATCATTTAATTTTTTTACTTTTGTTGAGTTATTTGTTATTTTGCTACTTCACTTTGGCGCCTGTTTATGATTTTCCCCATTAAAAGGTGAAAATTAAACCGCGTCAAGTAACTTTGTCGTGTGGTTATAATAGAACCACTCCTATCATTCCCACGGATATCGTAAATGGCGACTAAGGGCCACCCCTTAGTCGCCATTTACGCTCATTAACTTGGGATTCCTTTTGTAGGGGTTGGGCTAGCATCCAGTCACTATATAAATCTTATTCTATTATAATTCATACCGCTGAAATTGTCCTTTTAGTCTTTTCAAAACTGTTGGCTCTGTCTATCCCACAAGAGATATAGACGTGACTATATGTATGAATGCCAAGTAACAAAATATTCCTCGGCTACTATACGTTTAATTAGTCATTTATAATATTGTCCTAACAAGCCACCTTCTTGCATTTTGAGTCCGCATCACTAAAACCTCACAAAGGTAATAAATAGTCGACCCCGTAGAAAAACAATCAAATGCCGATATTGACCTAGAAAGGTGATGTAACACAAGACGCTCTGGTATTTCTTTTAAAAAAAGAAGAAAATTGTTACAGCTCAAATACTGGAACTGAATAAAAAATTGAGGTTACATCACTAAAGTACTCGTGGTCATTTCTTTTGAAAAGAAAGCGTTTTGTAGTCTAAGAGCTTGTACAAGTAACACTGTTTGAAAATAAGATTTGTTTTAGAATAAACACTAGATATTCAAATTGAAAAATTGTCATCAAATTTTTAGTAAAACTATTTTGCTTAAAATCTTTCGATTAATTAAGTTTTCATAAATAGAATAATCAACCAACAATAGAATTCTTGTTCTATTAATACTAAGTTATTCAAATAAGCCTTAAAATCACAGCTACCCAGAACTAAGTACTCGGATCTGAATATGACGTTACGCGGAGTGTGACTAAAACTATGTATTAATTTAAGAATGAAAATTTGAATGCGGATAAAACAGGTTTGATCCATAAATTCTCAATAATTCATGGGAAAGATCAATAATAAGTATAAAAAAGGGGTCGCTTTTTTAATTACTAGGAATTACATAGCATATAAAAGATCAAAAAAAAAAAAAAATTACACCTACCTCTCAGACTAAACTGAGAAACGCGTAAGCCAGTTACGCCCGCTGACGGTGTCATGGTATATCATATAATGATGGTGCTCGACTATGTTATAAATTATATACAACTTATTATGATATAGTAATTTCACTTTATAATGTCATACTGGCAGCGTAGCTGTGTATTTTCTCTTTTAACTTTTGTATTAATTTAATAGTAATAAGTTAACAAGGAAGTTAACATACATATATTTTACTCTTGTTTTATAGTTTCTGTACTAATTGAGCAAATTTCGATGTACCGATCTAAAAAAAAATTTAATGCATAGATTTAAAATCCATAAATAATATTTTTTTGTTTGAATTAGGTACATACTAGTATAATTGCTAACAGTTCCTTCCACTTCAAATAAGGAAACCTGTACATTCAGTATTTAGTAAGGTTCGCCTGCATGGTTGCAGAAATTGGATGGGAGTCATCATCATTTTAGGCCATAGGCCTCCCTCAATGACTTCCAACTCGCTTTGTTGGCGAGTGAGGCGACCTGAATCCAACGTTTTCCTGCGGACTTTGCCAGATCATCGGTCCATCTCGCGGGGGGCATCCTACACTGAGCTTTCCGGTACGTGGTCTCCACTCTAGGACATTTTGGCCCCATCTGCCATCAGCCCTGGACGGAAGAGGTAAGTGTTTAAAACTTAACGTAGTCAATACAGAATCTCTCACAGGAGGATCTAAAGCTCTTCTCAAGAGAGATGAAGACGCAACTCAATAACGGCGCCTTTTTCCTGGAATGGTAGGCAGATACATCTTTTACGACAGGACGTCCCAGATTTTTTGGACGAAATTACGTTTGAATCGAGGGCTGGAGAAAATGCTGCATTATCATTTGTTCCGGCGCTTCTTCTACACATGCGATTTAGAAGCTATAATTAGAATAAGTGACGTGACATCCATAAGTGATATCTTGTATCCAATTTTGAAAATAAATCTATTCTATTCTATACGATTTAATTCACATTCACACGCTCCTTGTATGTAAACTATATTAATATATCCTTCTTTATTATTATATAACTATGAATCATTACCTGATAATTTGGTTGTGGTGGATGGACGCTATATCGACAAATTTTAAGAAACTGATACCTTTGAAGCATTTTTTTTTCACAACAGCCCAGTAGCTTACTTTTCAATAGTTCAATTGGTTATTGTGATGAAAACGAAACGTGGTTATTAATAGACCTCATTGTACCATATGAGAACTAGTTAGGTTAATAAGGGGTTGGACAATGGAGGTACGGTTTGTAGACAAAATGGAAAAAAAGTCCATGGGAATTTAGTGTTTAACGATCTATACAAACACAGAAATGACTTGAATGAATGTGGGGACGAACCGCGTTCAAAAATAATGTTTTCTTTTTATAATTAAGTATAATTTTCTTATTTCGTATTTATGAAAGTAGTAGTAATGTGGCAGAATTGTAATGAGACGTAGAGAATGTTGGAAATAGTTATAACAATCAACAATTTGTGATTAAATTATTTCGACTGTTCATAAAGTCAGGGAAGTTTTCTTTTATATAAAAATATATATTAAATAAAGATATTACAAACAAACAAATAATTCCATTAGAAAACCATAAAGTTGAACATGTCATTTCGAGAATTTTGGCTCTGTCTACTCCGCAAGGGATATACACTTGATAATTTGTAGATATATTTTTTTTGACTTAATTTAAATTTATTTAGTTAATATTTTATTTTGTCATTCTTTTTTTTATTTATATATTTATATACAGCAAGAAAAAAAAAACATATACCAATACGTCTTAGATATGTAAAACCGGCATTCTTGGGAATAAAAAACGCAATTTAAGATTTTATATTAGTTTAACAAAATTTTAGTACCAGAAAATAATAGATTGAATCGCGTAAACGTAACATGAGACGGTACGCCATCTCTATCGTATTAATTACCATGTCATAACTATTAAATAAGACGTGACGTTCTCACGTCCGCCGTGACGGCAGATGTGAATGAACCACAAAATCGCTCGGATTATCATAAAAAAATTTCGGTTGCAAGCCAGTCCATCTGGTTCACTTTGCATGGAGTGGAGGGGAAGAGCGCTTAAAACAAGCTGACTTATACATTGACGCCACACTTTGTGTTCACTTAGCGTAAGGGTGTTACCAAGATGAAGTGTTTATCTGTCCTATTTCTGGCTGCGCTCGCGCACGCCATGCCGACCATCGATAAAGAAGCAAACGACCCTGGACTTGTAGGCAGCGTAATTAGTGTAGTAAAGGAGTGTGTTGACGGAGACGTATCCTTATGCTTAAAGGTACATACATTTAGTGAAGTGACGTGAAGTGACAGTGTTAATTAAATGAACGGAATTAAAAATATTGTTTTTTTTTTCGGTTGCAGGAGAAGGCTTTGAAATATGTGGAGACTATTTCTTCGGCCAGGGAAATGAGTTTGGCTGATGGCGTGACCTTGATCGGAAATGGATCACCGAGGTCTGCCAGGGCTTTGGAACCGTTGTCTGAGGAGCCCAAAGCCAGGGAAGCCCAAGTGGAGTCGAGATTGGTGGATTCTGCTGCTGATCTGTTGGAGAACCATGTCATCCAGTTCAGGCTGCCATCGTCTGCTGTTGAGGGCATGAAGAGGTCACTTGAAGAAGGTGAGTTTATAAGAAATGTTTACTTCCTATAATTTAATGTTTAGGTTTTCTTATGACATGAACATTATTGAATACTGAATAATTAATGTTTAAACAAATTGTATGATTACTAATTAAATTGTAGAAACAAATTTAAGGTTCTTCCAATAATTCTAAAAGTACGAGTATATGGTAAAAATATCTATCGATAAAAAAATGTATATAACGAAGACTTAAAAAATTGTTTTATTAAATTTATGTCAATACATTAATTTTACTTGATATGTCATACTTAAACATATAAAAATACAATAAAAATTACAGATAACTAGAAACGAACCAATTATTTAACTTGAAATAACGAGCATATTCGCAAAAATGATTAAAAAAAAAAAACAAACTAACAATTTAACTAGAGCACAACAAAAATATTGAACTCGAATCAAACCTCTCTAAAGATCAATAAACGATTCACTTTTAAACTTTTACTTTTTCGCTTTAATCCATTTTAATTGGGACGCAAAATAAGTGAAATTTTATGTTATGTACGCATAATATAATTCCAAATATAAAATGAGATTGTGCATTTAATTATTTTAATTAAATTACATATAATTTATTTCGTGTGTAGAAAGGGTATCGGAATTTAGGGTAAATTAAAGTAATTAGAGAGAGTTTTTTACTCTTAAGTGTTTTTATAATTATATAATCAATTACTTTTTAAACCAAAACCAATTTTAGATGTGAGATCAAGCGAATGTATTTATTTACTTGAAGGTACATATTAAGTTCTAACTATTATCAAAAGTAGACTATAAAGATTAACTTCTTAAGATGATAACATAATTAATTTCATTGAAACAGTAATAGCAAAAATTGATGTAAATTTAAATTCATTAAAAGTTATGATGCGTATCAAGAAACTGATAAAATCGATAAAACAAATGGAATACGAAACTAAATCGATAAATATATCGATCAATGACTTGTTTACAACTTCACAAGATACGCTGGCTTTCACGCAACGGTACAGCTTGTACCATGAACTTACGTTCAAGGATGTAGCTCCTACTATATGTGTTCACCGAGTCACCGATAAGTCGCCTTATTATTTATTTTTACTTAAAATTATATCCCTTTTTTCCCCCGACCTTTGAATTCGATCGACTAATTTTGGTAAATGTATTTTTTTTTCAATAAGTAAAATTCAGACATAAGTGAATATTGTTTTATAATCTCGATTAAAAATAAAATAAACAAAAATATTGAAAAGACTAATTTTTTTTATATTAATTAATCAACCTTACCAACATCTTAATAAAAAAAACATGTTAACAAAATTTAACTTGGATGTAACTAATTCATCATACATTATCAACAGTCAATCAAAAAGTTATGTATGGTGATTCGAGTCGTAACAATTGGAATCTTGACCCCAAAATACAAGAGGTTACGTGTATATAATGTGACAGATTACTAATGACAACATTTACGAGTATTTTGGTATTGTTGTTTGTATGTAACAATTCACACTTTAATATTTGAGAGCAGTTTTTTCGAATATTACGCCAGGATTTATTTGCGTTCCTTCTTTATTTTCATTATCTCTCTCTGCATTTCTTTTTTTATATCTGTAGAATTGATGACGTCTAAAACTCAACTACTATTCCATCTTGACACTGTTATATCAAACCAAAAATCTATTTCCTTATTTATATTTCTTGAGGCCATTTATTTTAACATCACCTAAATCCTTAAAATTCCGGTCGTCACCGAAATCTAACTTAGTATTCTCTTCGAGTTTTCGAACAAACGCGCCAGTGGGTCAAGAAAGTAGTCACATTCCTGCTTCGGCCACCAGACGAGTTCCCATGTCCTTCTTGAACTTTCATGGTATAACCTGGTATAACCAGTTTACGGCGAGTCATCGTGAAATCGAACTTCCAGTACTTGAAAGTTGCCTTTCCAACCAGTCTTGTGCCTTTGACGCTCAATGTCTATGGACTGTCGATTGATTTATTGGAGTAATTGATGTATTACGATCACCGGTGTTTTAAGGCATATTTAACTATTAGTTAGTTAGAAAATTTAACATACTGTAAAAGTTTTAGATAGGTCCATCATCTAATAAACTATATTGAATTTCTATTGATATTCTCCGCAATAGAGAAAATACTTACTATATCTTACGTTATTATAATAATTTTAGTTATATATATATTTAATTAAATACAACTCAAATTATTATATGAATTCCTAAATTAGTTTCACTTTCCATGTGAACAGAAAAAAATTAATGCATACGTAAGAAATTAAGGTGTAATACTTATAAAAATAGCTTAATTTAAATCAAGCGGAAACAGTACTATTGATCTCAAAAGATTTATAACTCATAAAACTCGCTATATCAACAAAAAAATAAGCAACGGGAGATCCAATCAGATAACAAAAATGAACCAGAACGTAAAACAGTAACTGATGATTTGTCTACTTAGAATCACGTGCGAAACGTTACCACTTGACTAGTTTAATAAGATAACCGGGCCAGTAAGCACAATATAAAAAATAAGTACGTGTAGGCTCGCCTCATAATTGTACGCGCATGAGCAAACTAAAAAATGCGGTTAATAGCATCTGGATTAAAATCAAAATCAAGCTACAATTTCTTGTAAAAATTTAAGTGCTAAAATGCAAAAGTTGCTGTAACAACTTTGAATATTTTTTTTTTAAACTCTTACTCTTCTAAAACTTCTTAAATTTTTCTATTTTCTCATAAAACGCAATGAGACTGCTGTTGTTAATATAAAAACAATGGAGCTTTTAAGCATTGATGAGATACAAAGAAAGTTTTAATCACTGGCTACTTTTTCTTCTCATAATACCATAAATTAAAACTTCGCCTATGCTATTACCGTTTTGTGACCCATTGTTAGAGCAGTTTCTAGATAAGATAATTATGATGTCAGTGAAAAGCGTAGGCATTAAAACATTTATCTTACCTCTGATTATCAGATTTCCCAGACAGTTCCTGAAGTAATGATATATGAGGAACATGTTCATATAACTGTTGATCTGAACTAAAATCTAGATTCAATTGTACGCAAATACAGCAGTGAGATTCAGAACAACGCTATTGTTTAACCAAGTCTTATAGTTATTATGCTCATTAGTAAGAATTTAAAATTACAGGAGAAAATAAGAATGGAAATTCGTGTTATTGTACACAATGCCTAGTAAATATAAATTGAACATCTGAGAAGCTTATTAATACAACTACTTTCCTTTCTTATGAAAATAGATTATGAGAAACAAATAACTTACAAATTTAAGTTATTACTCCCATACAGAGTTAAATAGGTATAATTTCAGAAGTATACAAATCTAAAAGATTATAAAACAACTATTATGAAACAGAAAAGATTATAAAAAATACAGAAACAAAAGATGACCGCTTCTATTAACACACTTTTCTATTTCTTGTTACACAATACAATGTGACTAATATCGGTGATTTAACCGGAAAAGGAACTCAAATAACTGTTACGTAAGAGAACATTACCATACTTGAATGCATACGCACTTAATTTTATTATTGAATATTCATACTAATATTTTGTATGTGAAAGTTTGTTTGTCCATCCTTCACGTTAATGTCACTGAACCGGTCTCCATAAAATTTTACATACGTATAGTACTTTTCACGCGGGCGAATAATTTATTTTAAACTCAATTATTGGTACCTCAGGCAATTTCTTTTTGTTAAGAATTTAATTATATTGTAGAATGTGCCCTGATAAATAAATACGGACAAATTACCCAGATTAAGTAGCCTTAAGATTGATACAACATTATATGAGATTTGGTTACTTCAAAAAACATTATGTATGTGAACAACAAATGGAAAATTTTTATAACACAATCTCGCCAAATTTGATTAACATAAATATATATATATATATTTAAATTAATGATTTAAATCTACTTTCAATTTGGCTATTACAGTTTTAATATCACTTAAGACATTTTAAATTACATTATTTATTTGTTTCCTTTTATCATTACAGCTCGTGGCAAAAAGAAGAAGATCAAGCAACTCATCCCCCTTCTGGCCCTCGCCAAGCTTAAGATCACCGCCCTCATCCCCTTGTTCTTGGGTATCATCGCCTTTGCCGCGGCCAAGGCTCTCCTTCTTGCCAAGATCTCCCTCCTTGTCGCCGGTATCATTGCCCTGAAGAAACTCCTCGCTCACAAGCATCATGAGACTAGCTATGAGGTTGTTGCTCACCCACATCACGAGGAGCACTACGCTAGCAGCGGCCACGGCTGGGGCAGATCCATTGACGACGCCCAAAATCTAGCGTACGCCGCCCATGCTAAGATGGATTAACATAATTGACTCGATTCCAAAGGTTTCCCACAGGGGTCAATACTTGGCCCGACATTTATTTTGAATGTGTATAACGAGTCTATTTATTACTAGCTTTAAGTTTATTTATTGATTTATTTATACAACGACGTCCCTTCGTGAGGGGCGAATGCGAGATTGTTTTTGTTTTCCAATAATATGTTCTTATTTGTATGGTCTTCTTGTTATACTATATTAGTATACTTTTTAAACCCTATACGGTATCCGTATTTGTGTATGTATTACGTTTTTACAATCTAACGCCTTGTTTTATTTTTATTATTATTTTTATACTAGTCCTGTTCTTCTAAGTCTTTTTTTTATCAGCTTTTGAATATCTAGTTATTTTAATTATAATTTATTTTAGCTCCTTTGTGATATAATTTTAATTTGTAAATATTTGAGTGTATTATGTTTATGTATGATGTTGTTTATTACATTTTGTATAAAGTACAACATAGGATAATATTATATTATTTAGTTCTTTTATGTTACTGTATTTGTTATTTTTTATAACTGTATTTGTTTATATACATATGTTTTTATTTATTTATTATTATTTAAGTATTAAGTATGATATTATTATCGTGCCACATTTTCAACTTTTATATATTTAAATATATATTACTTTTATATATATATCATTTACTATTATTCATTTTAATATGTATCGTTTTTAAAAATATTTATGTATTATTTTTTTTATTATATTATTTTTTTATATTTCTTCAAAATGATTCGTACAAATAAAGAACAAAAATGTTTATGGGTTTTTTTTCTTCGATTGATCACCGAACTGCGGAGTATTGTGATCCCAATAAAAGTTTTACCAACAGAAATACCGTAGGAAGAACCATCAAGCGGATACCAAATTGTACTGAAGAGGCAGAACTAGACACTGATTATGATATAATTAAGATCTTTTTTTTTATGAAAAATAAAAATACGCAGAAAAGTGATGAATGGAGGAAGTTCCATTTAACTCCACCGACAAGAGTTACGAGTAGCTCTTTAATTAAAGAAGAGAAGAAATTTTTGATGGTGCATCAAAAATAAAGTGGTTTTACTCTTTCCGAGGAAATATCGACAAGGCGGCTAACTGACACAATATTATACGCTTGACTGTGACACCGGAGGTCCTGGGTTCGAATCCCGGCCAGGGCATTATGAGAAAAGAACTTTTTCTGATTGACCTGGGTCTTGGATGTTTATCTACATAAGTATTTATTATAAAATCGTTGAGTTAGTATCTCGTAACACAAGTCTCGAACTTACAACGAGGCTAACTCAATCTGTTTATTATTTGTCCAAAAAAATATAATAAATAAACATACCTAAAATACTGAGGAACATATAGAAAATGTAATAATAAGCCAATAATGCCATTTTGTCCTTTTTTTGTATTTTGTGTCATCTTTGCGTGACTAAAACTGCACCCTCAAGTCAAGCACCCAGTTTCTCTTGCAAGTTTAAAATTGTCAAATGAATCTAGTTATTGAAGTATTAAAGAGATTGTAAAAAAAATGATATGTACTTATGGTTTTTTTTTGTAGAATTAAGCCTATACACGCAGAGCCGGATTAAACCTGTCATGGGCCTGTAGGCACTACCATTTTCGGGCCCCTTTTCTTTACCTATTCTGACTGACTAAATCATGTGATGTATTTTTTTTTTGCCTTCTACTAGGGTTGCCAACATTTTAGTGTCAAAATATAGTATTTTTTAAGAATTTTTTTTAAAAATATAGTACCTTGCACATAAATATAGTATTTTAGTAGGGAACAATAAAAAATTACCTAAGTTACATTTTACTAATTATTTATTATTTTTTATTTTTTACTGGCCAAAAACTATATTTTTTTGCACTTCTTGCATTTTTTAACAATTTTTTCTCCAATAAAACTGGCAGAAGGTTTATCGCAGTAAATTTTTAAATTACTATAAATCAAAAGCTCATTTTTAGTAGGTATAAAAGATATATGTACTCTGTTTCTTTCTTCACACCATTTCGAATTCATAATCCTTTCTATGAATGCCGAAATAGCGGGAACACTTTTGTTTTAAATACTTTTGGTTTTGTGTATGTGAAAATCGTAGATAAGTCTTCAAATACGGAGAACACATAAACTTTTTAAAATTTACCTTGCAATCGCAGAACTCATATCACATTTTGTAATTAAAGATACGTAGGTTATAGGTATTTTGAAAGTTTCGGAACTATTACGCTACAAATTATTATCACGCTACGGAAGCTTACAGAACGCACCCAACAAAAAAAAAAACAAGATTCCCCCAACGTACATGAAGTCCAGTTAGTTGCGATTCGAAGGATTATATTGTTCTAATATTAGATACTAGATGGTTCTGTATGTATAAAGTGTTACAGGTGTTGAAAAAGAAAGAATATTTTTGTTAATTATCATTTTCGTTCAATTAAAAAAAAAATATTTTCGAATTGCAGTGCAGTGGGCGGGGCCCCTGTCGATGCTGGGCCCCTAGGCAGTTGCCTACTCTGCCTTAAGGTTAATCCGGCTCTGTTATACACGCCCCAACGTCTTACGAGATAGATAGAGCCAATAGTTACTAGCGCACTCGAAAGCTATTTTAACTGGTATAAAAGATTGACATAGTGACAAGTTCCCGAAAATAAGAAATAATGAAAAGCTCCTTTCTCTTTCTTAATTAACTGACGAAATGTCTACCAAGGGATAGGCTTATTAACTTTGGATTCCTCTTGTAGGCGATTGGTTAATAACCTGTCACTATTTGAATCTAAATTCTATCATAAAGCCATACTTACACCTAAACGTCGAAATTTAAACTTTTCAAGACTGTTGGCTCTTTTTGTGTGCAAGGGATAGTGTTTATATGTATGTAAATGAAATGAAAAACCAATATCATTATGTAAAATACGATTACTTTTATTGCATACGAAAGAACACAAAAATACAGTAAATTGGTAAGACAAAATATACAAAGGCGGACTTATCCCATTTAGGGATCTCTTCCTGCCAACCATTGAATAACTAATAGGAGAGTTACTTATTGGATAAAAGTACGTACAAATCTTTAGTGACAATATGTTAACAAAACAGCAGGTAAGTAGAAATAAATTGATATAAATATAAATAGGTACATGTATAATCAAATATAACTTAGTGCTGGTTTTCGGTGTTTTTTTTTTTAATATAATTTTTTCCTACTTGATTCCTTTCTTTTTAAACAAAAGAAGCATACAATGGCTATATAAAAATTGAAATTAGAATATTATTTCGTACTATTGTTCAAAAATTTTTATTTGATACGCCGAGCTTTGAGAAATGGCTAAACTTTCTTTCGACGAATATGCCTTAAACATTCTGTCAGGCGTATTTTTGTTAAGATCTACCAGTGCAAGGTAGGCTTCGACAAAATATACTTTATTGATCTTAGATCGTGGTCATAAGCGATCTATACAGAACAGAAAGGACTCGATTGGGACATAATCAGTACCTATAGGTAAATAACAGATAAGTAAATAACTAACTAAGCAGATATATAAGGAGAGTGTGGAGGGAAAGGTCGGAGTGGGAAGGCCTAGACGAACGTATTCTGATCAAATTAAGGACGTCCTGGTAAACGGTCATGTCAAAAGTATCCGAAATAATGAAGCAAAGGATGTATGCAGAGATCGTGGCAAGTGGAAAGAGGAAGTCTCTGCCTACACCTCCGGAAAAGAGGCGTGATTTTATGTATGTATGTATAGGTAAATACTGTCAGGAAAAAATGGGTTTTAATTTTATATTTTGACTATCTTGGACCCAGAGCTTTGTTTTCGAAGGCACTTCGGGATAAAAATTACCCTATATTTAATAACAGTTGCTAAATTACATCAAATCTGTCCAGGAATTTTTGCGTGCAAGAGTAGTAACAATCATACATCCTTATAACCTTTCGCATTTGTAATATAAATAGAAAGGGATAGTTACTCCATACATATCCTTTACGGGATAGATAGAGGAAATAGTCATGGTTGAACTTGAAGGCCATGTTTAGCTGTGTGGCTGAATTATTAAAATATCGAATGCAAAAAATTTAGATGGACCCTATTTGAATTGTAACCTAGGTTAAGGTAATGGAACTGGATATGTTAACGTAGGTAAATGCTTACTTAGGTACCTTTCTCATAATTATCGTATATGAAGCACTTACTTAAGCTAAGACTGTTTATTTTATAAAAGTGTTTTCTTTTTGCATATCAAAACGATGACAGAAAAAGATATGTTAACTACCAACATGACTGAAAATATAAGGCTTGATGAGTCAAAAGTCAACCCAAAATCGTGCGTGAGTAACCCGATAGCTTTTATATAATAGCAACTTGCTCCGTCGAATCAGGTACAAAATGTGGGTGTCTCTTTCAGTTATGACACACGACTTTCTTCTGCCTCATGTTTCTTGGGCGGTGCCGGAACCTTTGTCGCCTACTTATGACAATGCACAATTGTTAAGACAACAGAGTATGGAACGACCACACAGGTGAGTTTTTATTGTTCTGTGGTAAGCTTGACTGCTTGGCTAAGAAACTTTATAATGTGCATGTTTGGTAAGTAGAATTTCTATATTCTCTGCAAATGTAAATTTTAGGGGCCTTAAGTTATATACATACATATACATATGGTCACGTCTACATCCCTTGCGGGGTAGACAAAGCCAACAGTCTTGAAAAGACTGAATGGCCACGTTCAGCTATTTGGCTTAATGATAGAATTAAGATTCAAATGGTGACAGGTTGCTAGCCCATCGCCTAAAGAATCCCAAGTTTATAAGCCTATCCCTTAGTCGCCTTGTACGAAATCCATGGGAAAGAGATGGAGTGGTCCTATTCTTTTTTTCATTGGTGACGGGAACTACACGGTATATCGGCCTTAAGTTATAGCAATAATATAGTAGTTTTAGAAATTGATCACGTAACTTAAGAGAAAAATAGGCCATAAAAGGTTTAAGAAACGACCAATGTTGATAATGATAGAGTGCTTTCAATTCCCATTGAATACCATTTCAGTCACAAACATTTTCATACGTCAATTGAAAAGAAATTCAAAAGAGACGAGTAATTATTTGAACAAATTATGCGAGTGCCAACGAAAGCTGGGCAAATCCGAAACTCAGGGAAACACATTAAGATTCCTGAGCCACTCAAGACGTGGCTAATCTGTGTAAGTAATGACCACATCCGTGGTACGCACGTGATAAGACAGACTGATTTTCTGATGTAAGCGTGTAAGTGGCTTTTCACTGCAAAACTGCAGACAGACATTTCCATGCTAAATTGATTTACGAAGCAGAATTGCGATTTATTTTATTCACACTTAATACTCTGGAAACAAAATTAATGACAAATGATTTTTTTTTGGAAAACATACCAAGTTCATTTGTAGCTCTATTGATATACTTAAACATAATTTAACCATTACGTTATATGAAAAAGATTTAACAAGAATATGTTGTGTTGTGAAAAATTTTAATCTTTCTAAATAAGACTAAAAATTTGCAAAGAAACTTATGAACACTAACATAAAACAAAAGAGGTAAAAATCAAAATTTAGGAAGACATTACTGGCTTAACTTCTAATTTCAAATTATTTTATCCTGATCAAATCATACTTTGAATACCCTTCAATTATAGTGTATCAACTAAACAAACACTGAAATTTCATACCGTAATGACACTTTCAACATCATTAACACCTTTTGAAAATTTCCCTTCACTTACACATGCAAGCGATGCCCAGAAGCGATTTACAGATTCGTCCTTTAAGCCAAGTTTGTGCATAGAAAACACTGAACCTAGGATAAAATCTTTACACTCAATTTTAAACTTAACACCTCCAACTTTAAGGATGTTTTTAACATTTTAAGAACAAGTAGATGTTGAATAAAGACAATAGACTCTCTCTGATTTGATTATCATTGTTTGTCCATCAATTGGGAACTTTGAATACGAACGTTTCGGTAACATCGATCAACTGATTTATTATACATACATATGTCTGCTAAGGCAAAGGTTATTTATAATGGACGAGTTAGACATTTATATTGCGTTTCTTTTGAGCCAAAGTTCTTTGTTAATTATTATTTGGTTTAGGATATAATGATGGTTTAATTTGTTCGTCTTTTATTAGTTACGATTCAATCACAAGTTAAGTTTTGTTTTATTACCATATCTTATAAATTATGTTTGACAATATGGTAAAGAGTGAATAAACGTGTGTAAGTTCGTAACAAAAAGGTATTACCACAAAACCGATTTAATTTATAATAATTAACATATTCATCAAAATTTTCTCTTAATCAAAATGTCTGCCTTATATTTTAAATCTCTACCGTCTCCACGGCGTCATGATGATCGAGAGTCACATAACCTTTCAATGAAATATCAAAATTGAGGTCGAAAGACGTAACGCCAGTATCCGAATCCTCCCAGTTTTCACTTTCAGCATTCCGCAGGTGAATCAGCATTATGTGTCTCTATGATAATTGTATCGTATCCGGAACCTTTTTATTTTGCGAAATTGACATTTCTTTTTGTTAGGATTATTATATTCACATTTTTTTATTATTTAAGTTATTCCATTATTTTCACGATTTGTATTTCATTTATTATGAAATTAACAAATTAATTAAGAACATTTAAACAATTAAGTACTTATATAAAAATTATATAACGTGTTATAAATTTTGTTCGTCTGCAAATAATATAATTTTTTTTTGTTCTGCATTCGTTTTCGAATTTAATAACAATTTTTTATAGAGGTAACTAATATTATTATATAAGTCATATTTGTATAGGTATAAGTCATTATATAATTATAAGAAGTGTAAAATATGATTTTATTTAAAACATGAAAGATAATTATTTAAAAAACTTTGAAATTAAAATCCCAAACATTATTTCTGTAAGATGAAATGAATTGCAGACTGCACGAATTGTCAAAGCTGAAGAAATTTTTTCACGTTCTTGTAATGTCGCTTTCTTTATAATAAATTTAACATTTATTGACAAACCGACATCCTATGTTCCATTTGTATTCTATCATATATTTATCAGTCCATTTGGAGTCAATACAAACTTAGCGAAAGTGATTTTGTCACACGCAAAAACAATAGCAGCCACTGGGCATATAAATAATAGAATTATCTTACTTCCTACAAAACTGTACCTGCCTGCTTCCATACGGACGGTTATATAAACATTTATTGTAATTGTGGCATTAAATGTGCCAGATATCATCAAAATTAATACTTGAATTTGTTTGTTACAAAAAATAAAAATCCTTACACTAACTATATATTATGAGTTTGGATAGTATGGATTTAGAACAATTAATAAAACATATAACGGATTTCCAACAGATGATGATGATTGGTTTTTTTTTTCAGAGTTTTTTTATCATTGGATATGTGAAAAATAAAATTTTATTATATTCTAAAGGTATCTTTCACAAAAATCTACCTACTGTACCGATAATATATCTTAGAAATCAAAATTCGGGCCTTAGTTTACATAATCTGACTTTCTTGATTTGTATTAATTATTTATGACCTATGTAATAATCAGTTCCTTTATGACGTAAAGTTTTAAGGTTGCAACCACAGAATATAAACCTCTAGATGTAGTATGGAGAGTAAAAATATTCACCATCCTTTAGACGTCTAAAGGATGGTGAATATTTTTACTCTTTTAAGTTCAAATTAAGTGCTCATTATATTAAGATTACTTAACTTTACTTTAAATATGTCACATTGATCCAACTAATTTTCAAAGGTTCATAAACTTTACATACCAAATCAAATACTCTGGAATTGCGATGGAAGGATTTTTCTTATCTTTAAATCTATAATTATAAAGCTTGGCAGATCTTTGGTCCTATGAATATTTCGAAGTTTCTTTAAACAAAAAGGTCTTGAGTTTAAATTGACGCTTAAAATGTATTTATACGAATTTTCATCAAAATCGGTCAAGCGGTTTAGCCATGATAGTTTCAGAAATATTCGTGTATCGTTTTTTTGCATAAACATTTTACAAATTGACAAAATTGAGTCCTCTTCTAGTATAGAAGTTGGATTATACATCTATGTTCAGACAACATTTATGCAAATATAATATACTTAACAGTCAAAGGTGATTCAGCGATTTTAAATTATAATATCGATTGAATCGTAGTTGTATAAGAATCGGGTAAAATTAACATATTTCAAGAGATAAGTTCATTCATAGACGACAACGATGTGTCTGCAATGTTTTCCTAATTTTGTTAACCTTAATGTCTGTTGCTTTATTTGATTTTACTTTAAGTATTTTAGTTTAGGTATTGCGTGGAATTTTTTCGAGCAGATCCTTTCCGAGTTTTATACATTTTCAACCAAACCCTTTGTTTGATAGCTTAATTGTCTTTCTTCCTTTAGTCGGCTACTACAAAATACGGGTATCCTCTGAAAGAAGAGATCCTTTTTTATCTGTCAGAATTATCTCAGCCCCTTCTCTTTGTTTAATGTTCATATCATCATAAAAAAAATATTGTTGTATTCACGACAATTCAAAAGCTAACGTCATTTTAAAACTCTCCATATGAAACGAATGAATGATACTCGTAATGATCATCATAATGAGTGTTAAGTGTAATTTCAGTCTGCTTAACATTAGCTCGCAGACATTTAGTTCAAAAGAAAACCTAGATTATACTAGAAAGTATATGGTCGCTGAAAGCTTGTTAAATTTTCAAGGATTTAAAAATGTATGTAATAAAATCTAACTTAGAGATATTTTGATAAGGTAGCATTGAAGTTAATCTATTTTTTATTTAATATGATAAGGCAATAAATCTGATTAAATAAACAATAAAACATACATAAATGCAATAATGGAAATTTTATGTTTCAATAAAAGAATACTTCTAGATAGAAAATAATAATTCTTAGTCGTAAACATGTCAAACGCACAAACTAAGAAGTAAAATTACCTATGCATTTTCAAAGTGCAAATAGAATAAACTTGAGGCAAATACCCTTTATAAATAAAAAGAACGAAATTTAAAATTAATATTTTTTTTTAAATAAATTAGACATTTCAAACTTTGCACTATCCTTCAATACTGATATACCTAACCAATACTTGGTCTGTCTACGTGATGCTAATGAGCACCATTAATTGGCTTTAGATCATTATTATTCTGATTAACATATAATTGAACTATCGTTTTTTTAATACTCATCATGCTGTATACCGATTAAAATTTAAGCCCAAAAATCTGAAAAGTCTTTTTAAAGTTACAATTATTAATCTTGGTGTCATTTTAAACACAAACGGATCTTACCACCCCAAAGTTAAGTTATGCACCTATAATTGTTAAAAGTGAAAATAACATTATTAGGCCTGAAAGCTAAAAATTTGGAGAATTCCAAACACGACCCCAATAACCTGTCATCATAACACACTTTTATTCCATTAAAAGCCTAGCAAATACGTGTTAATACATTTAATGCTAGGCCCGAGTACGCCTCGATGTTTCGTCACCAAAGTGACATATGGAAATTTAAGGAGTGGGGAAGCAAAATAAAACTGTAGACTTGCAGGTATCTCCAACAATTGAACTAAGTTTGCGGACGAAGATGAATGCCTTGGTGATTTTATGTGTGGTCGGCCTAGCGGGGGCGGTACCCCTGGCTAAAGAAGAAGGGCCCGTGGAAAAGTTCGTGTCCGCCCTAAGGGACTGCGTGGAATCTGACACCATGCTGTGCCTAAAGGTGTGTGAAGTGCTGTGAAGTGACTGTGATAGTGAAGTGACCGATCAGGATTTGGATATCGAACTCGGGAATCGATTGGATTTGCCTAAAAATAATTGTGGACTAATCGATTTTAAAATTAGTATTTCATTTGATTAATTAAAAATTAGAGTTCAGTTTCGTTATTGTGAAGAAGTTATTGTGGTTAAGGAAGTAACAGAAATCATTAAACTTGATTTGACATAATGAGTTACGCGCCAATATTCTTGACTGCATGATAAAGTTAATCGCAGTAATCCATCTACAATATTATCTTGTAAAAATTGTTACTTTTAAATTTTCAAATATTATAAAGGTTTTTGAAAAAATCAATATAAATAGTAAATTATTTCTGAAAAAAGGAGTAATCCTTAATATACCTATTTTGCGTGACAACAAAAAATCCTTAACCTGATCGAAAATAAACTAAAATATATATATAAAAAAAAAAAACTGAAACATAATAAAATATCGTAATTTCTTTCACAGGAAACAGCAATGAAGCTGTCTGAAAACTTGGCCATGTCCAAGGAGCTGAACATCATTGATGGAGTCTCCCTTGCCAGGACGGGAAGCCCAAGATCAGCCAGGAGCTACGAACCACTACCAGAGGAGCCCAAGGCTCGGGAAATGCAGATTGAAGAGAGAATCTTGGACAACGTCGTCGACTTCCTTGACAGTCATGTTCTGCAATTGAGAATGCCCAAGTCTTTCGAAGAAGATAACTCAATTGATGAGGAAGGTATGTTCTGAATCTTTAGAAATAATCGTTACTCAGGAAAAAGGTAATCTTAATAGGAAATCCCAAATAAATTACCTAAACAGTAACGTTATTTTGGATTTCTTACCAAATTCAGAAATAAAAACCGTCTTTAAAAAACTTTATGGATTACTACAAAAATATTTTTAAAATACTGAATATTTTTAAAAACGTAAATATTTTTATTACTCAATATTAATATAGAAACATCAAAATGGCGTAAAGATTTTTCAGCAAATCGCTAGACAGCTCGTAGATATGTTTAATTATGGTTATTAATAAAGATTTGTTAGCTGTCGTCACTACAATCAATAGTTTTGCTTCTACCTTTTTATGGACATTATTTTAAATATTAATTATTCGTACGAGGTATGTTCCAAAAAAAAAAATAATTATAAAATTGACTCAGGTAATACTAGTAATATGCGGTCTTAAAATAAATCAATTGTTTGTGATTATCAGTTTTTACCATAGCGTACGCCCAATTTAGTTATCTTTAAAAGTGCATTTGTGTAAATACATTCTGTTGTTAAAAGCTGCCAATACTTTAAAATAAATAATTAAGATCTAAAAATTGTAATCCAAAAATTTTTGCCAACATAATAATTAAAAATAAAACAAATAACAACGCTCCTTTATAGGCAGAATTTTATTAAGCTTACAAAAGTGCAAATGAAAAATATTATATCAAATTTCTTTGAAACAAAGTCATAACATGTTAATTTGCCATTTTAGCTACCGAGAATTTTTAACATTATAATAACCGCGTCTTGTCACGAGTTGTCAGCTATCAAAGTCGGTGTAATTGTTTAATAACAGCTGCCAAATAACTGTCGGTAGCTATTCTGTTGGTTGTAAATCGTGAGAAACTTCTATAAAATATCTTTATATAAAATATATATAGATAGGAGTTCGTAAATTATTTAAATTTGGTACGTTGCTACTAAAGACCTAACTTTTAAAAGTTACAACATGAATATTTGCAATTAATTCCAAGAGATTTATTTCAAAAATCTATTCCGTTTTGCCACATTTGGATTGTACGAACTTAGTAGACTTTGGTTTTCTTGAAATTTCACATACATACGAGTACTAATAAAATTGATTTATCGACAGAAAAACCTTAAATTTGTGATAAACGAAAAGATTCATGCAGAGACGCAAGGAAAAGCTAGAGTTATAATATATTTTTAAAATTCCTTAGAAGTGGCCTAATTGAAAATACAAAAGAATCTCTCTAAGGAGTTTTAACAAAAAATAGTGTTGTTTTAAATCGTCCCACTTCCCAGTGATTTTTCATCTCGCAATGTTTGTTAGATCGTTTTGTTGACTTAAGCATTTCTATTTGCACTCATAAAGCCGGTTTTGAACGCACTACACTAGACACATAAAAGGCGAGTCATGAGCTTTTACACTTGACACAAAAGAATCTTGTACAAGTTTCAAATTTTGAATGTCTCTTTGCACAAAAGAAATCAGCAGGAACTTTGAGTTTGTTCTTCCAGTCGGTAGTATTTAAAGCTTTGATTTTGAAGAATTATCTCTAAGAGTAATACAGCGGTTTGGTTTAGGCATCTGAGAGATAACCAGCCTTTAACATTTCAAATGTAAAATTAATTGATTAAATGATATAATTTTTAAACAAATGATATTTGTTCACAACAATGGTATTTAAATAAGGAATTATCATGTCGTCATGGGACCTTCAAAAGAAATTTGTTATGTTTATTTATTAGAATTGTTTAAACAAATTTTTATGTATATAGGAATAATTACAATTAAAGAATAAATTGTCATAAGAATGAAGTACCAAGTTCTTTAAAAAAGCCAAAAGGCAATTTACATTAATGTTAGGACGACGCATGAAATTGTCGCTTTCATTTTGAAATATAATTAAATTTATTCCGTTATAAAAATAAAAATCAATTTATAGGAGAACCAATGCCTGACATTAAAAAAGACACAAATCCCATTTCCAACCAAAATAAATGGCAATAACAAATCAGAAGGTCGGTCACAACTTTCTGAAATGTCGTAATTTTCACGCGTTACTTTCTTAAGTTTCTCTTAAAGTCTTTTGTAAAGTTTACGACTGAAGTGACCGATGGACTAGAGTTATAGTTCTTATGTCAGAGCGATAAGGTTGTAAAATGTGTTGAAATATTTTACGGTGCTTGTACTTTCGTTGAAAATAGTCCTCAGCTATTCAAGTCATGGTTCTATGGTCAACTGCGTGTGAGATAGTTAAACTGTTACTTTGTTTTGAACGCTGTCACTTAATGGTTTTATCACGGTTGACATTAGCACTTTTGCAAATGAATGTACAAATGTCATCATAATTAAGTACGCTTTTGACTTTATTGTCTTGAACTTTGACGGTATTCTTTATTTTAATGATTGAATAATTTGGATAATCATCGTAAACATGTCTACTTCGCCTTTTATTGTTTATTTTTTTTCAAATTTGATTATTTCTGCATTATTTCTGGTTGGGTTTTCTATCGAAGGCCTATAATTTTCTTTTATGTTAGAATTTATTCTTGTTGTAAGGACTATTGCCATAAAATACAATTATTGGTTTATATTCTTCTTATCTCTTAGGATACATACAACACTCATTCAAGGCTATGTTCAGTTGGATGGGTTAATGATGTAATTAAAAATTCAAACATTATGTTGCTAGCTGAAAAGCTAGAAATATAATTAGCCCATCACCTCAAAGAATTCGCCAAATTGATTTTTATGGTATGTTACTTCGACAAGTCTTATTCAAACCTCTGCACATTGACATTTCCATTATTATCTTGCCAGGTCGTGGAAAGAAGAAGAAGAAGCTGAAGAAGCTCCTCCCCATCTTAGCTCTCATCAAACTGAAGCTTGCTGCCCTCGTCCCTCTTTTCCTCGGCATCATAGCTTTCGCAGTATTCAAGGCATACCTCCTTGGAAAGATCGCTTTCATCGCCGCTGCGTTTGGTGCTATCAAGAAACTTCTGGAATCAAAGAAACACAGCGGCTGGTCTGAACCAGCCCACGAGGAACATGGTTGGGAAAGCCAAGGCGGTTGGGGAAGGTCTCAGGACGCTCAGAAAATGGCATACGGTGCTCACATAAAGCAGGCGTAACCTTCATTTAGCCTGGGGCATTTGAATTAGTTATTTTAATTGAGGCTTAGTTCAAAATTTAGCCTTTTCATTGTTATCTTGTTAACCACCGTAATTGGTAAAACTTGAATTGTGTGTGTGTGTGTGTGTTTGTTTTTATTTATTATTTTTTGTTTGTACAGCAGAACAGTTATTTAATAGTTTGAATTAAGCATAACGACTGATAATTTTATTTTGTGTTATGTAAGTATTAATAGTATGTATTTTTATTTTTTATAAGTACCTATGTTTCTTTTGTGTTTTATAGATTTTGATATGTATCTTGAATTTTTCATATATCATTTATTTATTTACAATTTTTTGTACAGCACAGCAGATTAATTTAAAGCTGTTACCATATTTTCTTCTTATCTTTAGTTTGCACATTCCATTTTATTATTTCACATTTATTTTATCTACATTGTCTACAATATTCTCTTCCTTTTCACATTCCTGCCCCTTTTCTGGTTATATATATTTTTGTATTATATAATTATTTTATCCTATATAAATAATATTATTATGTACATAATTATTTATTCATATCATACAGAATTTCACCAGCATATTTTTAAGATTTCGTTCCAAAGATATATTTTTTTTTACATTACTTTTCCGTTAAGTTTATATTTTATTTATTGTGTGTTTGCCGAGTCAAGTTTCTTAAACCAATTGAATTTATTTATTGAATGGCGTTGACGAAGTGTTATTTAAGTTATTTATTTTACGCTGGATCCACGTAAAAAGAGAAAATAAAGAGTGTAATCCATATACTTTTTTTATTTTTATTTTTTTTGTCCTCACTCAAAAGCCAAGTAAAACTAAGACACAGGAAAATTAAAAACAGTAGATTTTAGAGCCATTAGGTTTATTATCCTTTTGGTAAATCTTAAATACGAGTATCTAGGCAGAAGTTATACCTACTCGTAGACATATAACTTGTATTTTCAAGATGGCGAAGAAAAAAAGTTGATATACCTGCCTATTAAATCAAAAAGATATTTCTAGTGCATAATTTTTACCATTGGTCTAGAAATAATAATATGAAAACAATTACAAAATTATGTTTCTTAATTACTCACTACTGTCGTAAAAGGCGACTAAGGGAAAGGCTTATAAACTTGGGATTCTTCTTTTAGGCGGTGGGCTAGCAACCCGTCACTATTTGAATCTCAATTCTATCATTAAGCCAAACAGCTGAACGTGGCCTATCAGTCTTTCCAAGACTGTTGGCTCTGTCTACCCCGCAAGGGATAAACACGTGATCATATGTATGTATGTATGTATTACTCACTACTGTTTCAGTGTTTAATTCTAAAGAACCGTAGATGGTTAGGAATGCTTAAACGTTTATTAGCATTTCTATTGATCTTTCAGTTCAGTATACCTACCTGTTAATAATGACCGAATAATGATGTTTTCAGTTAGAGACCTGCCTTCGTAGCATAGCACGCTCTACACCGTTATTATCGCGCGATAAAAACGGCGTCACGCGTGGGTACCCTGCTAACGGGGCCGGTCTAGGCTCACACATAGGATGAACTATTTTAATCGCTCTCTACGCACTATTTTGTATATGTATTCATCAATCAATCCAAAAAATTAAAAGCCTCTGTGGCGCAGCGATTGTACGCTTGTCTGTGACACAGTAGGTCCCGGGTTCGAATACCGGCCAGAGCAAGATGATAATGAACTTTTTCTGATTGGTCCGGGTCTTCGATGTTTAACTATATAAGTATGACCTATTAAAAACAGAGTCTCGTTTCTTCCTTTTAGTTACGAAAGCCTAAAAAAGACTAATTTTATCAATTTAAACCGTAGGGGAGACTGGGGACACTTGATCCCCATTTTAGTTTATTGCTCATATCTTAGTCTATAGTAATGGCTTTCAGAAAGTTTTTAGTGACTACCTAGAAAAACTATTCATCTAACTTTGTACATTATCAGATTATGGAATTAATTAATAATTAGTACTTTTTTTTACTTCGCTTTTATTAGCTTGGGTTGTATGTATGTATGTATGTATGTATGTATGTATGTATGTAACGGAATCTTTGAGCTTAATTTTCACTGATTTCTAAACGTCTGATCAACTTGGAACTTTGCACACGTATCAAGGACCGATGACAATGCAATATTTTGATAAGAGTTTCTCATTATCCTTATTAAAACTGCCAGGATTAATAAATTCATTTTTAGATCCTTCGTATGAGAGTAAGAGAGACAGAGATAGCACCAGTGCCAGTAATCTCCATACAAGAAACCAAGAAGTTCTGACGTATAATGAGTCAAAAAGAGATGTAATATATTTCCATATAATGTTACTATTAACCTGAGGCTTCTTTATTTCATCGCATTGCTCCATTTAGAATTACCATTAGAAACCATAGTAGAATTAGTAGAATATTTTAAAACAATAAAAAATATATAAGTAATAAAACAAAAGTAATAAATGAAAATTGAACAACTAAATTTACAAAAATACAAGAATAAAGTTACTACCTACAGAACTTTGCGATATTTAATATGTATTTAACATATTAATGCAATTCTTGAATTAACATTAGGTATCTTTTGCCTATTTATAATAGCAACACTGTAATACTCGTTTGGAAAATGAGTGACAGTTTTTTATGTCAAATAAGTTTTGCTGTAAGTTTTGATTGAATTCGATTCGAACACCTGTAAACTTTCTTTCTGTTGTTTTTTACCGGTGCCTGTGTATTTACCTATTTGCACTTTGTTTTGTGCTGATAACTTGTTGTTATTTGGAGTTTGGAATCTTCCGTTGAGTCGAGCTTTGTTCTTCCGGATATTCGTGTGATTTTATCATCTGAGATTGGACTCTGACTGTGTTTACTGTGTTGTGCAGATATTTTGAGATAGGACTCCCAAGTTTGTGTTTGTTTTTGTGAAAGACAGATTTTACAACAAAAGTGCCACGATGTCTTCAGATAAACTTTGTTGCGTTCCTGGTTGTAAAGGCAGTGGAGGTATGTTTGAAATATTTTTGTTCCTGTATCAATCTGCCTCTTAATCTTGTGGTTTGATTCTTGGCAAGGCCACAATCGAAAATTATTACGTTTGCTGGATAGTCAAAAATATTATTAACAGTGATTTATCACTATAAAATTCTTTTCAACTGGGTTTAACAATCATCATACATACATATAATCACGTCTATATCCCTTGCGGGGTAGACAGAGCCAACAGTCTTGTAAAGACTGATAGGCCACGTTCAGCTATTTGGCTTTAAGATAGAATTGAGATTCAAATAGTGACAGGTTGCAAGCCCATCGCCTTAAAAAGAATCATGATGATGAGAATATTATGAGATTTAATCCAATCAGGCCACATATAACTTTAAGAAAGTTAGTTGTGAAAACCTCCGGCGATGGGCGCATGGTTGCGAAAGTCTTTTCTAGTAAGATAGTTATACCAGAAGTGTTAACTTCCAAAAAATAATTGTATAAAAAAACTAAAAAACTACCCGTTTTATTGCAAATCGAACTAAAAAATAGAAAATAAGTAATAGTTTAAAAAAAACTAAGAAACTACGCTTTTATTGCTAATCGAACTAAAAAATAGAAAATAAAAATTAATGACAAAGGAATTCAGTAGTAGCAAGTCGAACAATCAGTTATAGTCAGTTGTAGTAGTAATTACCTCGGATTAAAATTATAACAAAATTAAATTTATAAACAAAACAATTTAAATCAGAGTAAAAAGCGTGGGGTGCATTTTACTTCATTTTCATAACTCTCTTGTCATAAATATATGCTAATAGAATGATTTTAATATTTACTACATCAGGCACCCCACGCTTTTTACTCTGATTTAAATTGTTTTGTTTATAAATTTAATTTTGTTATAATTTTAATCCGAGGTAATTACTACTACAACTGACTATAACTGATTGTTCGACTTGCTACTACTGAATTCCTTTGTCATTAATTTTTATTTTCTATTTTTTAGTTCGATTAGCAATAAAAGCGTAGTTTTTTAGTTTTTTTTTAAACTATTACTTATTTTAATTTACTACGACATTACAAAAGGATCAAGTGTCCCCTATGCTGGGAGACTTGATCCCTGTGTAGGTTAGATTTGATTATAGGGGAACAAGTGTACCTTCGTCATTATAAAATAATAATAATGCATTTTACAATATAAAAATTGTTTATTTAATCATATAAACATAACAAAAATCAACACTTACAATGGTTATATTATTTTAGACCTGTATGTGTTTACTTAAAGATAATTTGAGTTTTAATAATCACAATCCTTACTTAATGCGTACCAACTAAAACTTTTTGTCTTATTTTTATTATCGCAATGATTTTCATCATTATAGGGAAATTTAACATCTGGCTGTCGTTGTTGTTTCCTGGCGTATCTTCTTAGTGTCATCAAAGGCACATCATAAAGTTTTGCAGTTCCTTTGATAGTATTTCCTTTCAAAATCTCTTTAACCGCTAATTCAAGTTTTGTTTTGTCTATGGTTATGGTTTCTTAGCGCCCTCTTTATACGTAATATACGTTAATATTTTTCTTCCATCTAAAACAAGTAAAAATACTGAGCTATCTATACCTAACCAAATATAGGGGACACTTGATCCCGGGATCAACTCTCCCCGCGCTCGCAGGGATCAAGTGTACCCGGAACTGATATTTTTCAAAAACCAAATTTTTGTTAAAGAAATAAAGCGGTAATTAGATGAAAAGCCCATCAATACAAACTTCAATTAACAACTTTTCTAGTCTTTAGAATGTGGTTACTAATTTATAATTAATAATAACTATAGATAATGGTTTAAATACTCACAGAAAAATATTTTCACCTGGCAAAAACAAAATGGCACCACTGCTCTGAAGTTGTCAATTGAGAACCGTCAAATTTACGTTCAACCATAGACAATGAGTGAAAGCAACAGTATTGCCAGTCTTTAAAATAAAAATACCGTGTGCTTATCGATTTATTGACAAGGGATCAAGTCTCCCTGGGGATCAAGTATCCCCAGTCTCCCTATAATATCCTAAGCTAGGTTCTGGACAACATACAGCAGAGTTGGAAGTCTGCTTCCTTTCAGACGGGGTAGGCAGACATTACATATTCTCATATGTCAATCATTGTATTATAATTACTATTGCTTTAATTAATTTCATCAATATTCTCATTCCAGTTTATCTATGAAGAATCCTCGACCTTTTACCAGAATTAGCTCAATTTAATCAAGATCCTATAACCTTGTAACTCTTGCACATCATATTTATTTTGTTTTAATTAAAAATAATTCTTCCAAATATCAACGGTGAATGGGCTAGCAACCTGACACTATTTTAATCTCAATTCTTACATTAAGCTTATCAGCTGATCGTCGCCTATCAGTGTATTCAAGACTGTTGGCTCTGTCTACCCCGCAAGGGATAAAGATGTGATTATATGTATGTATGTATCAATGGTGAAAATATTCGTAAGATATATTTGTTACGATAAAAAAAATTGTGAACATTTAATAGCTAAACTTTCATGAACCTATTTCAAAACTAGTATACTATACCACAGAGCAAGGTAAGGCGCGAAATGGAGGAAAGTAACCAACCAATCATTAAATGAATGATTTTCTATAAAGTGCCCGTTTTTCCTTAATAAGCTCATATGCTTGTTAGACTTCAATCTCTATTGACTACAAAGAAAATGTTACGCGCATATAAATTTTCTATATAAATAAGAACGACTTGCAAATTCGTTCAAATCCTACCTCGACTCTTTTTTATGAGTTGTATAAATAAGTTTCAGTACTCTTACAGGGTGAGTGAGAGAAACCATGATCTTATTTGGGTAAGGCTCCCCTGCGAAAGTTGGGGGGAGGTAATAAGTAAGATTTCCTATTAATAACGATGTTAGTTTGACATGGTCCTTAAAACAATCGAAATCAGTTTTTACGCCATCTAACGATAATATTGGGAAACTGAATGCTTTTAAAAGCATAGACCAAAAATACCTTGTTTGGTAATGCGTTAAGAAGCCGCAAGTTGCATTTGTAACGGAAATTTGGATAAAAATTCAAAAATTATTTAAATCTTTACTGTCAGTCTTAACACAGCGGTAGTTTTGCTTGCCTATAATATGACAGATAAGGCCACGGGTTGGAATCCCAGGCAGGGTATAATGAGAAACGATTTATTGGTATGAGTCTTGAATATTTTAATAAACCCTAAACTAATTAGCCTACTTAAATTAAAAGTAGTATGCATGGATTATGTATGACCAGTGGAAAAATATTTCCGGAGGCGTGAGTACATCACTATTTCATTCAAAATGTTATTGAGGTAACAAATCAAACAGTCATAAGTTAGATTATAACATCCCTCTCTCTTAGTAAGGGGTTAGTAGGAATAACTTCTTTAACATTAATACATATAAATATGTCTTTGTCCTTTACAGGGTAGACAGAGTCTCGAAAATACTGGAAAGCCGTGTTCAGTGCTTGAGCAGCCAAGCTACAGCTTTAAGCAATACATTGCTTAATGATGGAATTGAAATTCAAATAGTGGCAGGTTAGACCCATCACCAGGAAAGAATTTGATGGCAACTGTGGCGCAGCGGTAGTACGCTTGTCTGTGACACCGGAAGTCCCAGGTTCGAATCCCGGTCAGAGTATGATGAGAAAAGAACTTTTTCTGATTGGCCTGGGTCTTGGATGTTTATCTATACATACATACATAAAATCACGCCTCTTTCCCGGAGGGGTAGGCAGAGACCACCTCTTTCCACTTGCCACGATCTCTGCATATTTCCTTTGCTTCATCCACATTCATAACTCTCTTCATGCAAGCTCGGCGGTTTCGGTTATCTATATAAGTATTTATTATAATATAGTACCGTTGAGTTAGTATCTCGTAACACAAGTCTCGAACTTACTTCGAGGCTAACACAATCTGTGTAATTTGTCCCGTATATATTTATTTATTTAATAATCTCGTGTTAATTAGACTTTTACAATCTGTTCGGCAAGAGTGCGCCTATTCTCTCGCCTTTTGCGACATCCATTAAAAACAAGATGGCGGCGTGTCCTATTCTAAAGTGCCGGAAACCACACGGTACTAAGCAAGGGGTAGAAACGAATTACTTGTATTATTTCCATAAACATTACAATTCTCGTAAGCAAGTTGACATATAGGCTGGGTGGGGTAGCATTCCGTCGAGAAGAAAGTGCGTGATGATGAGTCAGTGAAGCGACCTTGACAACGGGACTTCAGGTGTGTGCTTTGGCCACACTACGTGATTTTTATACCTACATACATATGGTCACGTCTATATCCCTTGCGGGGTAGACAGAGCCAACAGTCTTGAAAAGACTGAATGGCCACGTTCAGCTGTTTGGCTTAATGGTAGAATTGAGATTCAAATAGTTACAGGTTGCCAGCCCATCGCCTAAAAAAGAATCCCAAGTTTGTTAGCCTATCCCTTAGTCGCCTTTTACGACATCCATGGGAAAGAGATTGAGTGGTCCTATTCTTTTTTGTATTGGTGCCGGGCACCACACGGCACCAATACGGTGATTTTTATTTGTGAAAAATGTATTTAGTTTTCAGCAACCTCTTTTCATTTATGAAAAAAAATAATATATTATCGAGTACATAATTTTCTTTGGGTTAGATCCCCAGCAAATGTGGCGGAGGTCAGATAGGATTTTCTTAGTGTAAAAACCTGGCTGCGCCTATGACGACGATGCATCCTCGCCTCTATTATAAATAAATATGTAAGGGACAACATTTTTTTATAACACAGTTTGAGTAACCCTTGAACTAAGGTCTCGAAGTAGGTTCGCGACTCTTTTTAAATATACTTACTCAAATATTTATATAGATAAGCATCCAAAATCCGGGACCTACTGTCATAGACAAGCGTACTAAGTCTGCGCCATAGAGGCCATAAAAAATGTCAGTAATATGGGTGTCTATCAGAATACCTGTTTTTATTATTTAGGTACTTACTTATTTAAAATTTTACTAATTACTTTTATAGTACAAAATAAAATTCTTAAATCAGTTAAGTACAGTGTGTTACAATAAGGTGCAGTATTCACGAAAAGAAAATTACAAAAAATTGCAAATTGAATTTTTTTTTTTAAATCAGCAATAATTCCCAATAATTCAATTCATCATTTTTGATTGTCATATCGCAAATAACATAAGTTATTTCCGAAAGTTAAAAATTAAAACTTTTAATAAAAAACACCTAGTGTGTATCAAGTATAGCTGCGGTGGAACTTTCGCGTCGCGCCCATACCGCAACGCGGATCCGAATTACCGTTGCTATGAAGTATTGTTTCATAATACATACATACATACATACATATGATCACGTCTATATCCCTAGCGACCCCGCTAATGTCTACCCAGACAGAGCCACCAGTCTTGAAAAGACTGATAGGCCACGCTCAGCTGTTTGGCTTAGTGATAGAATTGAGATTCAAATAGTGACAGGTTGCTAGCCCTGTCGCCTAAAAGAGGAATCCCAAGTTTATAAGCCTATCCCTTAGTCGGCTTTTACGACATCCGTGGGAAAGAGATGGAGTGGTCCTATTCTTTTTTGTAATGGTGCCGGGAACCACACGGCACTACATTTCATAATAAATACATACATATATATAATATATACGGGATAAATTACACTGATTGAGTTAGCCTCAAAGTAAGTTCGAGACTTGTGTTACGAGATACCAACTCAACGATACTATATACTGCCCGGGATTCGAACCCAGGACCTCCGGTGTCACAGACAAGCGTACCACCGCTGCGCCACAGAGGCCGTCAATAATGGGTGCTTTATGAAGGGCGCGAAAAGATTTCTTTCGGGTGTAGTATTCGTAGGCTGGCAGTATGGATTCTAACTACTATTTGCCAACGTTAAGACATAATCTACTACTCGTAATATTATAAAGCTGAAGAGTTTGTTTGTTTGAACGCGCTTATCTCAGGAACTACTGGTTCAAATTGAAAATTAACTATTAACCTCAGAGTTCATTTATTTGCCTGGGTTTTCGATGTTCATTAACTAGTTTTCTCGGGGTTTTGCTCCTGGAATGATTTTAGGAAAAAAGCTTTAAAAAAGGCATAAAAAAAGTCTTATTAGTTATGACATTCCTCCGCTACTAGACCGGTATGAATGGATTCCAATGAAAATTGAGGTTAATATTACAGGTTCGACGACAAATATCAATGTGTCTTTACATACATATAATCACGTCTTTATCCTTTACGAGGTAAACAGCGTCAATATTAAACAAACTGGAAGGCCACGGTCAGCTGATGGAGAGATTTGAGATTCTGATAGTAACAAGTTGCTAGCCCATCGCCTAAAGCAAGAATCCCAAGTTCATAATCTTCATTTATGATAACGTTCATAACTTAAGAAGTCATAAAATAAATTTTAATAGCTACCTATTTAATTTATTTTATATGAATTTGTTACTTTAAAAGATGAATTTGAATTTCTAACTGCAAGTGATGATATCATCACTTAGAAAATATGAGTATGGGATTTGAGATGGTTCGGTCATGTGGAGAGGATGAATGAAAACAGGTTGACTAAGCAGATATACAAGGAGAGTGTGGAGGGAAAGGTCGGAGTGGGAAGACCTAGACGAACGTATCTTGATCAAATTAAGGACGTCCTGGTAAATGGTCAGGTTAAAAGTACCCGAAACCGCCGAGCTTGCATGAAGAGAGTTATGAATGTGGATGAAGCGAAGGAAGTATGCAGAGATCGTGGCAAGTGGAAAGAGGTAGTCTCTGCCTACCCCTCCGGGAAAGAGGCGTGATTTTATGTATGTATGTATGTAGTTATGATAACCACCGTAGATACGGACAATGGACATGACTTATAATATATCACACTAAGGTTTGAACTCCGTCAAGTCCAAATAGAAAGCTTAACAAGGTAGGGCTAAAGAGTGGCCGACGACCTCGTTTCCAAATGCGACGTTTTCTAAACACTTCAAAGCCATCAGTCTGTGTTAATTACATCCTTCTCAAAAGACAGAGTGTTTCAACTCGCTGGGCCAAAAAGAATCCGATTTTTGTATTACAATCATCTTACATTCTGTGACGTCAATTACAATAATTAATATCATCCTCATATCATTTTGTTACGTTAAGTACAATTTGTGCACAGCCTTTTTTCATAATGATATGATGTATCCCATAATTAAGAATAATTTTTTTGATTTTGAATTTTTAAATTAATCTGTTTTGTTTGTTAATTTTCGCCGTTAAAATAATAATAAAAAAAAACAGGTAAGCGTTACAATAATCGTATTATAATATATTTTTCAATACACCCCACGTCCAAATCACGCTTATAAAAAATTAAAGCTTGTTCCGATTGTCATTAACAAAAATTTCTCCCGATATCATAGCAACCGACCGCAAAGCAGGCAATATGTATGCGATGACCAGCTGTTCGGTGCGTCTTCTTGTCATAAATTAAAAGTTTGAACGCACCAGCGACAATACACAACATTCTGGAATTCGTAGTTGTACTGGTGACAAATCTGTTAAAAAAAACAAAAATAAATAAAAGAAAAACAATAATCAGTTGTTAATATTTTGATAGGCAGGTAATGCTTTAAGTATTAAGTCTGCTCATTGTGTTCAATTACAGTTGAATTACATTTTTTTAAAGTTTTTTTTTGAATGAATGAATTGTTTATCTACCGACTTTTATGTACGCGTTCACCAAAATTAATTATGTTTGTGTTGTTCAATACTTTGGAAATGAAAATTTTTTAAAACAAAGAAAATATAAAAATATACATAATAGGTAACGTGAAAATTTCAGCTCTCTAGCTATCACTATTTTTGAGATACAACCGTAAGAGACAGACAGACAGCGGAGGCTTAGTATTAGCCCTTTTTTACCTTTTCCGCACGAAACCCTAAAAAAATCATTCCCATCGCGTCGCGTCGTGTCGCAAGAGTATATAGCTTCCTTCGAGGAAAGGAAGTTAAACCAGGTAATAACCGGTCGTCATCAATTGACTTTGCAGTTTCCAGTATTACCGTAAGGTTTAATTCACAATGAAGGCTACTGGAAATCATTATGAGTATAAATAATTTAAAAATACCTATTCAATTTCCTTTATGAATTAAAAGAAAAACATACTCTGCCAACCCTGTGCAGATTCTAAAACTCACTCAAGAAAACGGCTTGAAAACTTGGAATTTTTAGGTGGGCTATCAACCTGGCACTGTCTGAATTACAATTCCGTCATTTAAACTAACTGAACTTGGCCTATGACTCTTTGTTATCTCTTTTTCTGTCTACCCCGTAAACGATAGACGTTTATTTGTGTCTTTGTAAACTCTTTATTGCACATGAAAATAAATATAGCAAATTACAAAACAGTCATCGGATTTAGAAGTATATGTGCCATTGCACTTATTCCAATTGGGATTTTGTCCTGTCATCCAAAATATGAAGAAAAATTCATAATCAAAAAGGCAGCGCACACAGAAAGCATTGATGATGCGTTATGATAAATTTTTGGTAAAGGTACATAAAAAAAATATATATAAATTTTATTTATATGTAAGTGTTTTTATGTATGTAAAGTCTTATCTCTAATTCAAAAGATCGAACTCATGTGAATCAGTCTTTATTCCACGTGATCAGGTTGTAACATTTTATGAATGCGCCACCCCACCTCGCGAATTCACGAAAGTGAAGCTTTCACTAAGTGCGCAAGATTGCATCAGGTTGATGTATTACTTAATAGTTTTATAATAACGCGTCATACTAGCCGATTGACACTATTGCTAACCTTGACATTTTTTTATTTTACACGGTATTATTTAACTTAGAAATTATAGGTAATTATTGTTAAAGATTTCATGCAGGTTTGTTCACGACACGTGTGTTCCCGATACTTAATATAAATAATACCAAACTATCTCTTGCCCATGGATATCGTTAAAGGCGACTAAGGGAATAGGCACATTTATATAGACAGCTATAAGCGTGATACAATGTACAACATATGTTCCCCTGGAAAGGTTGTGGAGATCAGACGTGACTTGCTTCGTGTATAGGTAAACCTGACATAATCTAGAATCACGGTGAAATAGCGTTAAGATATTAAATTGAAGATCTGAAAAACTTTATGAAGAGTTATAATAGCCCAGATAAACTATTGGAAACTGACAGCAACTCGGACTTCCGTTCCTGAAAAAACCTACGTTACTCTAACATAGGAGATAATTATAAGTTGGCTTGGCTGAACGATTTTTGATAAGGAGCTAGTTTGTAATAAGTATCTATAACTGATTTTATTTATTAGAAGTATTTCAGCCATTTCAAGACTGTTTGCTCTGTCTACCCCGTAAGGGATATAGACGTGACTGTAAGTATGTATCTATATAGAACTGATGGATAAGTGAGTAAAATTGTTGTAAGTGATTTTGCCCTTTTACCGCCTAAGTTTTACGGCTACTGCAGATATTGAAAACCGGAAACTTACGGCTAAATAAATGTACATATATATATATGAATTTAATATAACACAAATTATTTATTTAATAATTATGTAAATGGCATTCCGAAAACCAGACCAGTTGTAGGTATTCCAAACTTTGCATATTAGTTTAAGAGAAACCGCTATAACGGAACGATTGATGCCTGCGAAAGGGAAACTTGGCCCATTACCTAATTAAGATTCAAAATACGAATTTTTTTAATTACAACAAAATCGCCAAAAGTTACGGTCCGCTTGGTAATGAGTGGATAGTTGGGTAAAGATTCTGAAAATAATGGTTATTCATTTGGTTAAGAGTATTCGGTGGCGTATGGTTCCTGGCACAAATAGAAAAAAGAATAGGACTACTCCATCTTTTTCCCATGAATGTTGTAAAAGGCGACTAAGGGATTGGCTTATAAACTTGGGATTCTTCTTTTAGATGATGGGCTAGCAACCTCTCACTATTTAAATCTCAATTATATTATTAAGCCAAACAGCTGAACGTGGCCTTTCAGTCTTTTCAAGACTGTTGGCTCTGTCTACCCCGCAAGGGATGTAGACGTGATGATATGTACGTATGTATGTGTATTTCGAATACTCACATTCTGACTATTGCTTACAGTCATTATCATTACAGTCATATTATATCAAATGTATATAATATGACTGTAATGATAATGACTGTAAGCAATCAATGAAGAGGCCCTTTGGTACCTTTTATTCTAAAGTGAGATGGCTGCAGCTATGGAGATCTGTCCCTTGATAAAACCATTGGGATACACCAACGGACAGCCCTCCACTGCTGCCAAAGTATTGCCAGGTAGGGATTTACCTAGTCTAGGTCATGCGGATGGGATGCTAGTGGATTGGATTACTGGGCTATGGAGTGAGATACGGACATCTGCCTCGAAAATCTCTATTTTTTAAATTATTATTATATCTCTCTTTTTTGTCTTGCCTTTAACCTCGGTTATATCCTCATCTTTCTGTAAAGGAGACCATGCTGAAAATTTGAAACATGGTCCTGAATTAACTAAGTTAGGTTAGGTAGGTAGGTCTGACGTCCCAAACTTTGCAGAGGAACCTACCCATATTGTATTGTAATGCCTCTCTTAGATCCAAGTTATTAATAATCAAAAATTCAGTGTACCGGTAATCTCGTTCAGTTTTATTTTTTCTTTTTAATTGATTGAAAATTTTGCATAAATTCTTACAGAATATGGGGACTATTCCCAAATGTTGTTTAAAATGTTAAAGACACACAAACGCATGTAAGCTGCTGACAGAAAGTTTATTGGAGGCCAGTATACCTACTAAATTTTCCGGTTTTGCCGTGACCCCGAATTTCGTTGAATTAAAAATATAGCTACATATAAAATTAGAAGATGTTTATGCAAGATCTGACCATTCCATTATATATATTTATTTTAGTAGTTATTTTTTTTTATCAAAAATTGATAATTAACATGTGAGGAAGATATAAAGTAAATGATATACTTAGTCCGGAATGGGCTTACAACCGGCAAAATTTGACCGCCCAAAACCGATGCCCAATTGACACTAATATTATTTGAAAGACAATTTTAAGAAAGCAAAATACTAACAATATTATTAAATAAACAGCGGTTACGACGTCCATTTTCACCGGCGGTTTGTATAAGAAAAATCAAACAATCGTACTTTTTCTCTCGTTTCATTTACACCTTCGGAAATAGCGTAAGAGTGCGTATTTGTATGTCGTAAACGCGAACCTCACTTTCTATGGGCAAATATTTGTTCATCTACTTATCCTTACGTACCTTATGGCAAGTCAGTTAGCACGAAACGTCAAACACTACAGACGTTTTACGTCACTTCCAAAAAACGTGGTGGGAGACGTAAGGATAAAATACATCAGTTTTTTGAGAAAAGTATCATACATCACTTGCCCAGCGTTGCGTGTACGTCACGTCCATAATGATGTGGAAGAATATAGCATTATTAGCCGTTCTGGCTTCAGTACATTGCAACCCGGTAAAGGAAAATGGCGTTGCTGAAAAATTAGTCAGTGCCGTCTCGGAATGTATCGAAAAAGATACATCTTTGTGTTTAAAGGTGATTGCCAAATGGATTTTTAGTGCTGTGAAGTGAACTGTGAATGAATTCGAACAGAATTTTTGAAGGACCGTGTGCTATTTAAATTATTTTTGTGCCGATAAAAATTTTTCACGTTTGTTGTGAAAATTATATTTGAATCCTAAAAATAAATACTTGAATAAATTTGAAAAAAAAAAAAACTGAAATTGTGAAAAAACAATAATAAGTGAAACACCAAAAATAAACTCAAAATTTTTTTCCTGTTTCAGGAAAAAGCGCTAAAACTAACCGAAAGGCTGGCCTTGACGAAGGACTTCAGCCTTTTCGAAGGTATGTCGCTGGTGAACACTGGATCGGCCAGGTCAGCTAGGAGCTACGAGCCTTTGGCCGAGGAGCCCAGGGCTCGGGAGCTGCAGCTAAACGAGAGGATAGCGAACAATATCGGAGACTTCTTGGACGGTCACGTACTGCAGTTGCGTTTGACTGAGCCCGAAGAGTCCAGGGAACTGGATGAGGAAGGTAAGATTCATTTAAATATTTAAAAAAAAACTGAAAATAATTTTGACAATCATTTTAATTAGAAGACATTTATCAAGATATAAATCAAATAAAAAGTAAGAATAAAAATTGGATTACCAAGCGTTAATTTATCTACGAGTATAATCTTCCTAAGTGAGAATAATGATGAACCTTTGTTTTAGTAATCAATTAAACTTCATTCATATTACTATATCATAATATGAAAAAAAAAACTGATTTATTACTGATGATTTACTGCAAAGTTTCAAGATACAATTTAGCATAGAACTCGTTCTAATTCTTGGGAGTGTAGAGTAACACAAAAATAAGGTTTTTTTAAGCGCCCGGTCAAAAATGGATCTGAATTTTATGGGGGCAAAGTATGTGACATGCTATTGTTAACACTTTGAAAAAATTCAGGGTGATAACTAATAATACCCTGTTACACTAAGTTTCTTTAACGATAATTGCATACCCAAATCATTTGCATTGTTACATAATGATTTTTCACCAAATAAGAGTGAATTGATTATTTTCCAAATAATTCAATTGGAAACACGAAGATAACGGAAAGTAAATAAATATATAAAGACAAAAATTTTTGTCTCAGCTGTGGCTTTAAAAGCTCAGAACCTTCTTTATATAATATTTAACTTTAATCTTTACTTTCTAGACTATTTCAGTTGCATCTACTAACTTACATACGAGTATCATTTACTTAAATTGATACCTATCAATTATTTTATCAATAATTCAAAAATAACTTTTTTATATTCTAATACTTCATCAAAATTTAGTAATTTGATACTAGATATAATTTCACATTTATGGAACATGTAATTTCCTAAACTAAATTCATTTAGTAAAGACACTTTGTCATGTTGTAATAAAAATGCTTCTTAATGATAGGTAATAAATTGGTATGCTACGTGACTAGTTATAAGATCTATGATCTCAGTAGTGAGATGGCTAACATGGCTAACCTTCCAAGATGGTCCTTTTTCAATCTGCAAAAACCACACGGCAACTTTTGCAAATTACGAAACTCCAGTTCAAAATGAGAACGCAGGAAATAAATGTATTTTAATAAGCAACCAATAGTATTTGAACCTTGACCCTAGCAGTGTGAGACAAAGCGTGCTTTCTCCCAAAATTTGCATTAAGAAGCTACCACGATGTTTCACAATAGCCAAATGTGACATATTTTGTTCAAGTTAATGTTTTTTTTTTTCAATGACGATGTATTCATGTAGTAGTTTGAATATAGTTTGGCACATAGTTGAATGAATTAAATAGTCTAGATAAAAAATCTGACTGAAAATGATAAAATAGATATAAACGGTTTAAAAAAATAAAAACCAAAGAAATTCCGAACATAGATCAATTATTGTATATGTATATATATATATATATAGATAATATAAACATAGTTCGTGCAAACTTAAAAAGATATATTCCAATGGGAAGTTTAGAAAAGCATCGCAGTAAGTGCTTACTTAGATGGTCATTAGTTGTGAATGGAAGAATCTTGAAAAAATAAAAATGTAATACAAAACCCTTTGAGCCATTCAAAATCCTATTATCTGTTTCTTTAGATATAGAATACAATAAATCTTTATTGCTCCACAATAAATTACAACAATTATGTATTAAAAACATAGCAGCAAAAGGCGATATATAGAAATAGCAGCGATTTAAGAAATGAAAACAAGTGTATCAAAAATTACCAAAGCACTTTGGTGTCAGACTCATCGCATCATTTATAAGTAATTCTGACATTTTTTTTATGTTAGGGTTTTTTTTAATTCATTTATTAATATAATCACCTTCTTGCGGGGTAGACAGAGCCAGTAGTCTTGAACGATCGACAGACCACATTCAGCTGTTAGGCTTAATGTGAGAATGTTTCTTTTTAATTTAATTTTTATTGTTATTTTGACCTTAATTTTACAGCTTGTAATACTATTTAAAATATTTAGATACATATAAACCTAAAAATAGGGATAGGCTTATAAACTTGGGATTCTTCTTTAAGCGATGGGCTAGCAACCTGTCACTATTTGAATCTCAATTATATCATCGAATCAGGAAGCTGAGCGTGGCCTATCAGTCTTTTCAAGACTGTTAGCTCCGTCTACCCCGCAAGGGATATAAGCGTGACTGTATGTATGTAAAACTAAGAAATAAGATAATACACAACGTAGGTACTAAGGTTGCACCAAACATAAAAGTAACACAAACTTTACAACACAATATGACAGGAACGCCCATTGCACTTTCCAAAATGTCACATTTCCTATTGATGTGTTATTTTAGTGTTCAATAAATATGTGTACAATCATTCACATATCTGTTCACGTCTTTCCAGGCCGTGGCAAGAAGAAGAAGATCAAGAAACTCCTCCCTCTACTTCTCCTCTTGAAACTGAAGCTCGCTGCCCTTGTCCCTCTTTTCCTCGGTATTATCGCTTTCGCCGCGGTAAAGGCCGTCTTCCTTGGCAAGATCGCTTTTGCCATGAACGCCTTCAACCTGGTCAGGAAACTGCTCGCGAAGGGCGGCCACAGCTCAGGGTCTACCATCAGCGTTTCCCCGCATCATCACGAGGAACACCCTGGCTACAATTACGAGCCAGCCCAAGGTTGGAGTCGGCAAGCTAGCGACGGCGCCTCCTTGGCGTACGCTGGGCAAATGAATTGAGTGAATGTGTGTGTGTGTGTATTTATTTGTATGTGTGTGTGAGATAATGTTGCCATGAAAGAGTACCTCAGTCTATTTATTGAGTAATATTTATTAAAATTTGATACTGTTTTCATTTTTTTTCTTTTCGCCCTTTTAAGTAATGTTGCCTATTCATTAAACCCAATCAATAAGATATCTAAGTAACTCAATCACATTCAAACCTAAGTTTAATATCTACAATACATGAACTGACTGTTGACTAACTGTCAGTTCGAAAGACTTATAGCAAATTATTAAAAAAAGGATAGAAAATAGAAATAGTAACAGAGGCTAATTTTAAGTCTTCACGGGTGGAAAATAATAAAACTCCGAGCTATGGAAAAAAAAAATTTAACTAGGCTCATGTAATTTTTGCATGTCTACAAAATCTGTTTTGTCTAACGGTTTTTATGAGGTGACAAATTAACCAACATAATTTGCTTGTCTGAAAACTATGTACTAAACATAAAAAACAATTTATTTTCTATCACTAGGTCACGGGTTAACAAAAAAAGTCATAACAACTTATTTTTCTTAAATACATTTGAAAAAGTGAATACCACAGTCAATTTGATTACAAGTTATTTACATAAAAAATATATTAGAAGTACCTACGACGAATTGCCTATCAATCAATGTTGGATAAATGTATCGTGTAAGTTGGATGTAATGACCAACAATTTAAATCATCAGTCAATCATGATTAGCGGTATAGTAAATTACTTCTACAGAAAAATTATCTTTAAAGTCAATAACGAGCGTTGATGCAATTGCTATATAATATAAAAAGAAAAAATAGAGCAAATAGGTTGAAAAAAGAAAAAAAAAATAACTATTTTTATTATACAAGTTTCATCCATAAGAATTTTTTATTTTTTTAATTATGGCTGAAAGAATACCAGCTAGTACAAAAAATGTCATATACCTTTTGTTGATTGCCACTTCTAATAAGCACAACATATAAAAATAATATTCACTTTTAAAAATTGAACACGAATTACATGACACCATCCAATGAATTCAGAACTTGATACTTTATTTAGAAATATATTCTTGTCAAAATCGACTGTACCATAAAGGCATAATGAGTCATATTGGAAAGGATATTTTTATAGACTATTTAGACGACTTGCGCTAGATACTCCTACTTACTGACTTGTTTACATTGATATTTTTAATTGAATACTTGTTTGTTTATTTATTTAATCTTTATTGTACCCAAGAAATTTTATAGAAGTAGTATTAGTAAGAATTATTAAACGATTGGGTCATAAATATATACGGGACAAATTACACAGATTGAGTTAGCCTCGAAGTAAGTTCGAGACTTGTGTTACGAGATACTAACTCAACGATACCATATTTTATAATAAATACTTATATAGATAAACATCGAAGACCCAGGCCAATCAGAAAAAGTTCTTTTCTCTTCATGCCCTGGCCGGGATTCGAACCCGTCATGTCAATTGTCATGCAGACAGTGTTAGATGGTTGCAAAAAAATATATACTAATAAATAATATAATATATAAATAAATAAACTATACGAATAACTTACACAAATAAATGAAAATATATATAAACATGCATACTTTTAGTTCCTACTTTAATATAATAACGCGTGTTGCCTCTTGGCAGTCGTCAAGTTTCCTGAAAACTTCTTTTGCTTTAACCACATTTTTGAATCCCTTCAGATTCAAGTTCAGTTAAAGTTATTCTTGACTTAATCTTTTACTTATACATTTTAGGTACTAAATGAAAGTTAATTAATAAAATAATTCATGTTTTAAAGATTCAGCTTCTGTTAGCCGCGTCGTAAACTTAAATAAAATTAATAAATCTGACCAGGGTGTGCACTATTGGTTGACGCTTTAATCACTCAATCAAAACAGAAACTGTAAATTATTTATAATAAAAAAAAAATATGTCAAAAAAATAACTCAGCTTGACCATTATTGTTTAAACCTATCAATAGAAAAGTGAAAATAGCCGTGAACTATCCGAAATTAATATTAATGAAAATAAAATAGCGGCGGTCAGTATGGCATAGTGTCAACTTAGTTTCTCATAGCGTATATCGTTTTAATATGTTAATACCGCGATGCGGCTTAGTGGGGGGATTTTGGATAAAAAACTGTTACCAATCAAAAGTTCATCACAGTCGCATTGCTTTCGTGTAAGGTCGTATCAGAAAGCAAAAATGAAGGTGTTTTTGGTATTCCTAGTTACCATTGCTATTGGTACGGCGGGGCCGGTGACCCACGAAGATTCAGTGCTGAGATTGGTGGCGAATCAATTCGTTAATTGTGTTAACAGTGATCTTAGTTTGTGTCTAAAGGTACGAAGTGAAGTGTAAAGTGTTATATGGTCAGCATTTCGAAGTGACCACTTGAATTTTGAAAAAATTGGACGTTTAATTAGAGCAGTTTCCAAACCGTATTGAATTAAATTTTTTCTTTTTTAAATAAAATGCATCGGTTAATGAAATTAAAAAAAGGCAGAAAAATGTGTAAAACCAAGTGATTTATTTACGAATGCTGACTACATTTCATTTTTAAATTGAAACATTAAGTTTTATTATTATTTTAATAGCTATTATGAGTCCGCAAGATCAAGGTTATCTAATAGTGTGTAAGAAAGTAATTAATATCAGTTATTTAACCGAGTTATTGACCGAGTTTCTAGTTCAAGGTAGGATGTTGAATCTAGACTGGATTAGTACCGGTTTTTATCGAGATTCAAGTTCATTAATAATTAACAATAATTCTATGTAATTAAAATAAAAAGTGATAAAAATATTAATTAAATGAATAAAAAATACGTCATTGAAAAAAAAAATCACTATGAAAAAACAAACAAAAAGAACAATTACTAATAATTTTGTCTGCTGACTGTCATTTCAAAGCCCCAATTTTAACCCAAAAAAATTGTAACTTTTTCTGATTCGTAATAAATTATCGTCCAATAAACAAAATGCTGCGAGTAAGACCAGAAAAGAAAGTTTGAATAACAGAACTTTAGTAGTTAATGATTTAGAAAATCAATTCTTACGGTAATTATTCGCGATCACGCAAATATTAACATTTGTAACGAAAGCGCTATTTTGTGGTTATTTGAACTTGAAAATCGAAAAAATATAGTTCAAGGGCACTGAACTATAAAATTTTATGAGGAGGATATACGTTTTTCTATTTTTTATGAATAAATATTAGTTCGGGCAAATACATTGCACAACTTATACAAAATATTTCAGACATGAAGTAAAATATTTTGCAAAAAGAAAAGTAATATTTAGTTCATTAATAACAACCAAATATTAATTTAAATAACATGAAAAACATAAGTGAGAAACTGTTTTCTTTTATTTTTCAAAACATATTGAAATTGTTATTTTTAGTAACTTAAAATAATGTTATGGACTGCAACGCATGTTAATGCAATAATATGATGATTGAATAAGCTTAAACTGGTAACTTTAAGCAAGTATCTGTGTAAACTAATTTTCTTCAACATGTTACTTTTAAAAAATATAATTTATTTAATTTTTGTCTGCTTTCAGGAAAATGCTCTTAAAGTCACAGAGCGTCTCGGCACCGTTCGGAAACTGACTCTCATTGATGGAGTGACTATCCTCAACAATAACCCTAAAGAAGCCAGGAGCTTGGACACATTACCCACAGATCCTGAAGCTAGGAACAAACAGGTTACCGAGAAACTCTGGGAAAATGCATCAGACCTTCTGAAGCAAGGTGAACTGGAGCTGAGCTATGCTGGTGGGGATGGAGAGGAGTCTAGGGCTATTGATGACAGTAAGTCCTATCCTAATTTTATTATTGAACGGGCCGAGGGTCTGATGGGTCAGTCAGGTCACTACAAAGAGCATCAGATATTCAGTACTTCGTTCAAGGCGTATCTTGTCTAAATGTCAAGTTTGAGAGTATGTCTGGCTATTGAGGCTGAACGGACGCAACAATTGTCATAAAATAGAGAAGTTAAATAAAATTTTCATTGCTCGAATAACAAATGTCTAAATATAGTGTATGTTCACAGTCTTCTTAAAATGTCACTAATATCATAGCATAACTTTGGCGTTAAAAAAACTTTCTACCCATAAGATATGCCGCGTTGAAAATATAGTATTTTAATAAATACTTACAATAGTAGAAGTATCATATTAGAAAGTTCGATGAGTCATTTGAGATAGTTTGTGTGGGATATGCCTAGTAGTTAACCACACAAAAGACGCCTTATTTGAGAGGTTCCATTCGAAGATAACTGGCTTAGTAGTAAAGATCGTCGATACATCAGCGGGGGTTGAAAACCCACAGATCATGTGGAAATGCCTATTACAGCTATCTCACAAGATGTAGTATTAATGTGAGGAAATTTGTACATTATTGTCAGTTTAATGTATAACTGTTTTACAATTTAATACGATTCTCTGAGGGCCAGGTAATACATGGGATCGACTTTATATACGAACTTGCCCCCAGCTTGAGTTGTTTCTGATCCATCTAATTATTATTTTGAATGAAATATATCTAAAATACTAAAAATACATCTCATGGAATTGAAATAATTACGAGTACCATTAGGTTAAGGGACTTGATTTTGGAAGATGTGGGAAATGGAAGCGTTGTTGCATTGTCTATTACTAGAATATAAAAAAAAATATTTAGGTGGGAAAGTTTTCTCATGCTTAACTATGGTCAGATAAAATCTGTACACAAAGTTGACACTGAGAATTGTTCTCAAGGTTTAATTGTATAAGAAAATTTAAGCAAGTACTGGTTGTAACGCAATTTAAGAAGAATGCTTTTTTTCTAAATTATTACTGGTGTAAATACTTCATGACACTAAGTCCAGGTATGAATTTTATTTTTATTCAGTTATTCATTAAAAATTATATATAGGTATATAGGTACGTGATTATATAAAATATTTAGAAACAGAAAGGAGCCCGTGATAAATAAAGACAATTTTCATATAAGTACCTACTTATACCAACTAACTTTTACCAAAGAACTTCTCCCAAAATAAGATACCCATCAATAAAATACTTTCATTCAGATGACTTTGGAGTTTTCTCTGACCAAAATAAGGCGATCAGGTTTCGATGTGGGTCAAAACATGCATATAAAGCCAGTTAAGGCCCAAATTGATCTCTTGTCGTGCCTAGTAATGTATAATGAAGGGATTAATATGATGAAAGTTATTGGCATAGATTTTAGCCGTGAGATTTTGATGAGTCAATTTTTATGGTCATAGGTCATCATGCAATTTATAGTTCTTTTTGGGCCAATCGTAAAGTGTTTTTGTGTGAATGGTAAGGTCAAGCGATCTTAAATCGATACTAATATTTTTATGAACGATCAAGTGCAAAATTTTAGATAAACCTATTTGTAATATTGTTCTTTGACATTTTATAAAGCATAGTGCTGATAATTGGCTGTTTTTTTTTTATTTTACAGTATCTTTTGAATTATAATTATCTCTATAAAGATAATAATTTTTCTGTTTAAAGTTTGAATGCCTGGTGTTTTTAAATTACTTTCGCTTTATCATTTGGAAATAGTATGACCTCACGGCCTCCGACATAGATGAAATATTTTGTTGTTTAGAAACTTGACCGCTATACAAAAGTTAATTCATTGTTTCGACTTACAAAGTTTCTCTCACACACTCTTTATAATGTACCAAAAATGGGTATAATATTTAACGCATATTATAATTATTGACTCGGTATCTAAAACCGTGAAATACAGTTAGCATTATCAATGTATGTATATTAAAATAAATATGTAAAAAAAAACACTTTTGTATACCTTATTTATAAGGCATTCTGATCTAAAAAAGTGATTTTATATTTGAATAAATTTTAAAATTCAAAAATGTTTTATTTTATTCACAGCGGAGGAAGGTCGTGGTAAGAAGAAAGAAGGCAAGAAGAAGTTGAAACTGCTGATCCCCCTACTTCTCCTCGCGAAGGCCAAGGCTATCGCGCTCATCGTCCTCTCCCTATTGGTCATCGCCGGATCCATTTACAAAATCGCCGTGATGGCCAAGATCGCCTTCATTGTCAAAGCGATTACCTTCCTCAAGCATCTTCTTCACAAGAAACATGAAGAAGAACACGGTGGTTGGGCACCAGTGGAGGAACACTCCCACGGAGGTTGGGATGGCGGCTGGTCCAGGTCTAAGAATGATGCCGGTAACCTCGCCTACTCACACTACAGAAAGTAAATCTTGGCATTTCTGATCCAGATTAAAGTTTAGGTTTAGTCTTTTCCCCGGCGATTCTTTAGAAAGTAAAAAACAAATTGGCATTTCTGACCCAGAAATTAAAGATTGACCTCATAAATTGTCCACTTTTAATGGGTGCAAAAATAATATTTAATAATTGAGAACTGTCATCTAGCAACGTTCTAAAATGTACTTATTTTTGATGTGCCATGATCTGTGTATTACCCCTTATGATAAAAGTATTCACAGACTGTGTAAATTATTTTAATATTTATTGTGTATTTAATAAAAAATATTATGAAATTAATTTCAAGAAGAAAATGGCATGTTTATAAAAATATATACAATAGTTGCTATGGTTGAAAAACGGTATTGGGTCAAATTATTTTAATTCATCTTAGTTTTAATTATTTATTTGTATGAATGTATGTGTGATTGGTATTTTGATTATGTTTTTCCTTTTTTTTTTCTTTTCGGCCATTTGACTTATAATGTGTTAGTATAATTTGTTAATTTGACCGAAAAGGAATGTTATTTATTTTATATTATATAATAGTGAGTGATAGAAAACATATTTATTTCTACTTATAGTATTATAGTTATTTATGTATTTTAAGTTTATACCAAAAATATCTCATATTTCTTTAGTAGTAAGTTTTATTTTCAAAAAGTAATACCAGTACAAATACTCTCAATTATATTTAGACACCAATATCTAACAAAGGGTAATTTTGTTGACAAAGTTATGCAGTCAACAAAATGTTTAGTATATAATATTTATAATAATAATTAATGGAGTGTAAATATATTATATACGAACGAGTAATCATAGTCATTTAAACATATTAAATAAGTATAAGACATATATATTTCATATATTTTTGTAGTATATTTATATTTGATCTCTTCTCTTGTATTGCATGCAATATTTTTATATGTTTTAGAATTTTTGCAATATATGTATGTGTATCGTGTATCACGACATAGTATTTATGTTATAACTGTGTGATTGTGTGTGCGTGTCATTATTTATCCTCCGATTATTATTTAATGTAGAGAAATAAGGCAATAAAACCAAACGGCATTTATAAAAAAAACAGGTTTTTTTTCTCTCTTTCATTTTATTTATAAGTCCAGTGTATAGATCCAGCTGGGTGACACACAAAAAACCTGTAAATTCCTAGATATTCCCGCAAAAATTACGAAAAATCCTCTCTGGTACAGAGAATCTGGTCTCTGGTACTAGATTATACCAAATTTCAAATTAGACCCTGTGGTTGAGCTGGGCTGAATGTTCAAGTCAGTCAATAAGTCAGTCAATGTCTACTTTTATATATTTACATTTACTCTACAAAAATACAATCCTGCAATACTGCGGTCGTGTATCGAATTAATGTTTGCTGAGTTTTTTATGTAAAAGTACCTACCTACTTGGTAAAATAAAATACCTACCAAGGTTCATACATCCTGACTCAAAGTCAAGCGCGCATCCCGAACCTTAATGCCAAGACGAAGAATACCATTAGTAATTTTAAAAATAATATATTTTTCTTGCCATTAGAATATACCCGATTTTAAGCGTTAATTACGGGGTAGACAGACCTATTAATAGTCAATGGCCTGGAATGTTACTGAATAACTTAGTGATGGAATTCAGATTAAGACGATAACACAAAATATTATTCTTCTCCACCATCATGGAGGTATATGAAAAACAGGTACTGATAAGTGATATCTAAAAATTGTGTCCTTTCTTTTCAACTTATAACACAAACATACATACCATCACGCCTGTTTCCCATTGGGGTAGGCAGAAACTATGAATTTCCACTTCTATTTCAAATTATAAAAGCCTACTAAAATTAACTGAGCAATGTATTCTTGACTAGAAATACATTAGAATTTCTTTACTTTCACTGAAGACCTTTCTATGGAGAAAGATTATTCTGGGGTATTGCTCAACTTATCTATAAGGAGTTTTTTAATAACACCGTACCTAATACGAGAAATTAATTATTTAGTTTTTTCCAAATTAAGCTTTGACAAGCTTGCATTTAGAAGATATGAATGTGGATGAAGCGAAAAGTATGCAGAGATCGTGGCAAGTGGAAAGATATAGTTTCTGATTCCGTGATTTATGTATATATTTATGTAGATAGGCAAATCAATTAAATTTATGAAGTGAAGTGATTTATTGTAAAAGTGTTTAAAACAGACCTCCTAAACTTTTCTGGGCTTATTGGACAATGCAGCATATTACATCACATTCATACATACATATAGCTCTTACGGTGAAGGAAAACATCGTGAGGAAACTTGCACATTCAGGCAACTCGATGTGTAACCATGGATCCTACACGGGTAAGGTTTACCTGCCAAGGTTGCGGCGGTCAGATGGGAGTCACTTCGTGTAAAAACCTGACTCCTCTCCAGAAACGTGAGATGAGGAGAACCAGAATAAAGCCAGGAGGAAGAAAACATACATACATTAGTCACGTCTATATCCCCTGCGGGGTAGACAGAGCCAGCACTCTGATTGGCCCCGTTTAGCTGTTTGTTGGTTATGAAACATTAAAACAAAAACAAATTACACAAAGTACGGAAAATAATGTGTATTCTTTATGAAAGCAAAAATAATCCTCTCTAAAACCGATTTAAAAGGCGCATGATTCCATGTTCAAATTTGAGACAAAGATAAGCACTGTGCTTGGTACAAGAAGTGATAGTTCACAATAAGAGCATAAAGCATTACATTGTGCTTTGAGAGGTAAGCATTTGTTTCCGCAACTTTAGCTAGATGGCAGCGCAGTGATGCAAAAATGGACGTAACTACTAATATCTGCCCTGGAATGGCGACTAAAAGCTTGAAAGAGGAATATGTTCTGGAAGACCATTAACCCCTCTGGCCCGACGACATAAAAATCATACTGGAATAATGTGGGTCAGAAAAGCCTTTGATAGATCTAGGTGGAAAGATATTGGAGAGGCATATGCCTTGCAGTTGGCGAATATATGCTGAAGAAGAAGATTTTAAATGCGAAAGTAAGTTTGTTTGTGTATTTGCTCCTTACCTATTCACGCTTGATCTACTGAACCAATCTTCTTTAAATTTCGCTTATAAAAACCTTAAGGTCTAATGTGCCGTGGGGTTCTCTGCACTAATAGAAGGCGATAAGAGAAAAACCAAATAGAAAAACTTTCAGTTAAGCACTTTGTACATTTTTTATATTAAACTAGAGGCCGCCCGCGACTTTGTGGAATCATTTCCGCGGGGACTCCGGGATAAAAAGTAGCCTATATGTTATCCTTCAGCTACCTACATACCAAATTTCATTGTTATCGGTTCAGTAGTTTTTGCGTGAAAAAGCAACAAACATCCATACTGACATCCTGACATTCAAACTTTCGCAAATATAATACTAGTAGTGAATAAGTAAGGCTAAAAAGCTTGTATATTAACAAAGGAAGGGTTCAAATGAGTAAAAATTAAAAAGTATCAATAGTCTGCTGATTGTTAAAAAAATATTGCTGCAAGTCCCTCTACATAACTGTGCGTCATCTGGCGTTTGTCCCGATTGCGAACACTGTTATTTTGAGGCTTAACACATCCAATTGCCTTAATTTACAGGTTTCCTAGCCGTGAAGGCATCCGTTAACACTTTGACATTAGTTTAAGTGGTAACCTGATCAATAAACATAACTTAGAAACGAGTACGAGGTAGGATTTGAACATATACCTTCACAGGCAATACTTACGCATTTTAGTCGGATAACTTAATCGTATGAGTACCGACGCTTTTAAAATTCATCATTCGGTCATTGTTTACGCCAATAATTATACAAGTTAATATTCCAAAGCTGTTCATTTCATTTACGTCTAAGATTTATAACGTATTACATAGTCAAGTACTTTATTGCTCTACTATGAATATGTACAGTGTTCATGCACCATGTATCATGATTGACGTAATACGGTTTGGCATAAAAAATGCATCATTGTCGCCTTGTTAGCTCAGATAATGAGGAATTTTGTACGTACATCAAGCAAATGTGTGTACGACGTAATTACATACATACATTTAGTCACGTCTATATGTCTAGCGAGGTAGACAGAGCCAACGGTTTTGAAAAGACTGAAAGTTCCGTTCCACGTTCAGCTGCGTGGCTTTATGGCAGAATATACATAGATATAATTAGCATATTAAAAGATATGCTTAGGTAAGAGAAAACACCGTTGGAAAAGCTGCACATTCAGCAAGTGGCTGTGTAACAATGATTCAAAATGGGTTAGCAGTACCTGTAGGGGAAATAAAATTGATTTATCCACTTAAGAATCGTATTTACAAGCTGACAGATAATTCCGATATCGTTCTTTCATTAGTGTAGGAAAACGTAGGTACTTGATAGATAAACTTTCAAGATGCCAGTCAGGCAGAAAAAGTTTGTTTTCATAATGTCCTTGCCGGAATTCAAACCTCAGATATAGTATCTTAGAGGCAAGCATGCTATTTCCGTGCAACAGAGGTCATCGTTATACTTTTTATATCCACGCCGAAATTGCTAATTATTTTAATTGTATTCAACTTTCTACGAAATTATTATAAGGGCTTTCCATGTAATAACATAAGTAGAGAGTTTGATCCAAGTTAGGTGCACTAAATATCTGTGGCAACAAATGTGTTCCCGCCACTTTGTAATTAGAATTGGATCACTACATCTCTTGCTAATGGATATCATAAAACGTGACAGGAACATTCGTCTAGAGCATTTTTTACCATGATCCATGATAACCATCGCAGAAGAACCTACCCCATATTGGGTTAGGTTCTTCTGCAAAGGCAGAGGTCAGACGAGAGTAGCTTCGTTTAAAAACCTGACTTGCCCAATCCACTGTTATGGTCAAAGGGCGCATCCCGGGATCCTCTCCAGAAAGGTTACGTTGTAACTGAGGAAGAAGATGATGTCAGGATGATTATGATGACTTCCACTTCGCTTTGGAGTTTGGAAAATTTAGAGATAATGTCCTCAACTCATATAGTAGGTTAGTTTATGATAAGCAGTCAGTCAACTCAATGTCCGGAGCGAATAGATGATAGATCACGCCTTTTTTCCAGACCAGTAGGCAGAGACTAACTTCGTCGTTACCTTTTCCCACTTTCTACGTAGGGTCGGCACAGTATGTTAGTTTTTTCGTATTACTTCTGTCAATTGCCATCTCACTGGTCGCTCCCTTTCTCCTCATACTAACGTTTACGCCGTCCATCCGTCTCTTTTTCGGAGTAGCTAAAGACCAGTAGGCAGAGACTATTCGTCTGTTTTTACGTGCGTCTTTTGCTTCATTCAAAAAACTCTTCACAGGCTCTAAGGTTTAGGTTAGTTTTACCTGATTACTTATATACCTACATATAATTACGTTACGGTCCCTTGAGGAGTGGACTGGACAGAGCCAACAGTCTTGAAAAGACTGAAAGGCCACTGTTTGGTTTAATAATTCAAATTAAAGTTATATAATTGAGATTCAAATACTGAAAGGTTGCTAGCCCATTTTCTAAAAGAAGTATCCCAAGTTTGTAAGCCTATCCCTTAGTCTAACCTGATTTCTAACACAATTTCTCATAAGACCGATCAAACTTGTAAATCGGACAAAACCTATAATTGTATTCACAAGCATATCGAATGCTTTACTTAGAATATAATGATTGACACGAATAAAATGACTAGTATAACTAACCATGCTTTCTTCTACGCCATATCTATATAAGACTACACACTTTTACCGTCCGTCAGTTGTGATTACGGCGCATTATTGAGAATTTCTATTTTATTTCCACTTTCTCGGTCAAATCTGAGCCAATAGTTGTAAATAATGCGTTTTATTGATAAAAAATATTGTTAGTTGACATATATGGATGTTTTTGGCATGAGCCTAGAGAGAGAATACTATTTGGTTGTAGTTATATTGTTTTTAAAATCTTATAACAATAAATTCATTACATATTGTAAGATTATTCATATATTTGTTTTAATGACACGAACAGTTCAATTAATTTCTGAAAATATTTCAAAAAACACTATAGAAAATGGACCAAGTTATATTTCAAAAGCAATTTAATAATCTGATTAAGATACCAAATTTTATATTAATATTATTCACCAGCCTAATTATTAGTTCTACTCTCAAATCATTATCGTTTTTCAAATTTACGGAAAATTCAGAAACAATGACTTAATTATTTACGCATGGTCAAGCACAGTCGCTTTATCGACGTATATCGATCATTCTGACACTACACATACCTTGCTCAACACATTCATTAACTTTTTGTGGCTATACTTTTATGTTACGATTGTAATGTTGCTTACGGCAAGCCTAGAGGTGCTATTTATGAATTATAAGTCGCCATTGAATAACAAACTATTCGAGAATGAACCGCTTTCATGAAATAGCGTCTATAATATATCATCTTTAGAAAATCCTCCCTTTAGACACGTCTAATCAGACCGCAAGCAAAGCCGCCTTTGACATGGAAGGGTAACATCGTTCGACATTTTGGACGAGATTGGATGTCATTTACCCAAGACTGTCAGGAGTGGAGAATAATAAAGAGGCCTGCATCAAAAACATTGTTTTTTCAGCAATGCAGTAGTAGTTCTAAACTGTAGTGGCGTTCAGAAGATGGATCATTACTGTTGTACTTTGTATCTATTGCAACATCTTCTTAATAAATGGGTATAGTACGCAGGCATTGACTTAAGAGAAGGAAGACTACAAAACTAAGACTCGGTAGGTCTTATCGAGACGCCAAAATCAAAATAGAACCCCAAGGCAATGATGGATCGTGTCAAAATTAACAAGATGTAATTTATTAATCTTTGACCTGGAGGTTTCTAAAACTTTTACACGTAAAGATTATTATCTAAGACAAGATCGACTATTGTTCTTACTAAGTAACAATATGTTCAATTTGTTTGGAAGAATTTCGTGATGAGAGAGTGAGTGTAATTTAATTTGTGAGATAAATAGTAGAAGGGTAATTTCTCTCTTTTGAATTTTCGGCATCAGTTTGTGCAAATACTGCTTTGAAATCAATGCCTGTAATTGTTTATACCTGAATTTTGATATCAGTATGTATGGTTTTGATTTATCTACCATCTATTTATTATGGGTTTTTTTTTGCCCGATGGTTCAGCAATTTTTAATGCCCTAAAGGTGTGTGAAGGTGATAGGTCGGAATGTCACTATAAGGCGTCTTTTTGTATTCCAGTTCCGTGATTCATAACAGTGTATTCATTTTATTTATAAACTCAATGATAAAGCCTTATTTTCTTTGCAAACGTTCTTATCAGAAGTGAAATATCAAAGTAGTTGGTTATTAATATATTAAAAATGTTTATCTTTAACATTACCATGTAAGTGCATTATAATAATTATGCAGAAATTAAACCGTCTGGAATGCGCTTCCTCGCGTCAAAGATTTCACTTGCGTCTTAATTTCTATTAATACATAACTCGTTGATGTTATCTTTTACAGATGTCTTTTTGTACTAAATATTTAATCTTTTTGAGGCCAGTCCGTTCCGATATCCGGTTTAGAACTGGCATTAAAAAAGTCAACGTGGGTGCGGTTTTGACAGAAAAAAAAAACCTGCGTTCGATTTTCACCGATCATTCAAATTTTTGCCGAACGAGTTCTTTAGCTTAAACTGGTCCTCTTGTCTTTGGAATTGGGTGAATTGTGTGAAAATATAGAAAGTGAGCCTTTAATATCTGCTTTAAACCTGTTTTAGAGCTTACCACTGAACAAGTGGCTTCGTTAAGCGGCCAGCTCTCTAACTAATCTTGTGTCTATATGAAAATGTGGAACATCGATAAATTTACATTATAAGAAAGTGAATCTATAATGAACAGGAAATTTTAATTTTCACTAATTTGATTATAAATTTGCTATTAGAAAAGAAAGTGACGATGAATGGGACTAATTCATTCTCGTGTATGCTTCTAATGGTCATGATTCGTTACGTAAGCCGGATCTTCGAGATAAGATCAATAGTTCAACATTCACTATTGGTTCATAAATTTCTCTAAACCATTAGTATCTACTGTTTGTGATATTAAAGTGCTTCCTCGACATACACAATTCATACTACTTGATTGATATTAACTGGTGTCAAAAGTGAACATAATGAGATAATATTTGAAATCATTTGTGTGTAGCAGTTTCTAGATTTGATTTTGAATAATCTTTAATATGAACAACAAAATGATCAAATTGAGGAAATTTAAAGGTTTGAATCATTTTAAAAATCAAGCCAACCTACAAGGCCAAGATTAAGGTTGAAGTAAAGAATGATATTATCAATTAATAATTGTCAAAGGTTTAAAACTAAACGACAAAATAATAAATAAAACATAACGAACGAAATCAATAATTTATTAATAGAATAAGTTAATGGCAATAAATTAAATAAATAAGTCTTTGTACAACAGAGGTTATAGTTACAGGCGTAGCCTTTGGTATTGTTCTATCTACTTGTTATGTGAATAGGCACTGTAGGCCAGGTTCTGAGCTTCGTCAAGATTCTTGTTCCAGTCGGAGCCGTAGCTGGAGTAGCCACCTCCGTGACCGTGGGCTTCATGGGAAACGTGTTCAACGTGAACAGGGTGGTGAGACTCATGATGGTGGGCATGTGGGATCACTTCGTAAGTGGTCTTGGCGTGATCGTGTTTCAAGCACCAGGCGACGAAGAGTATGACGGCGAGGACTAAAGCGATCTTGGCTGTGGCCAAAGCCTTCAAGGCGATCAGTTTGACAATGAACAGTTTGCCAAGAAGGACCTTAGCTCCGAGGAGACCAATGATAGCGCCCATGCCGCCTCCTTTTTTCTTGCCACGGCCTGGAAATCAAAAATTTACTTTAATTTATCTGAAACATAGTCCAATGGTATATTACATCTCTAATGATATGTCTAGTAATGTAGCGTCTTCTAACAATGCACCATTTTAAGTACCAGACTAGTTGTACGTAATTTTGCAAGTTTGTGGTCATTATCGTTAGTAATAATAGGTTTGGGTATGTAATGTAGAATTTTCTGTTGCAGATTCGGATAGAGTACGAACATATTTAAAGAAGTATTTGAAGTTTGCAATCGAGATCAATAGAAAAAGAATTCCCTTAATAACCATAAATATTCCAAAGCTTGGTATGTGAACAGAAGATTGTAAAGAAATTATTAGTAATTGAATAATCTTATTGGATTTCTATAATGCCTAGAAGATTCCAGAAAATAATAACAAAGCCTCAATCAGTTTGTCATACTTCTTCAGAGGAAAGTGCTTCTATCGCAAGCTTTTCTCATGTGAAAAGGTTAATAGTACTGGCTATACAAGAACTGGTTTGTTGGTGGACCGTAATTTTATGTTTTATAATGTGCTTTTGGTACATTATTTTCATGAGAGTGAAATGTAATGATTACTTTGGGTGTGTTTGTTGTTTTGATATAAAATATCATATCTGTGAATTTTAAAATTTAAACTTTTTGTTGCATTTCTCCAAAACTTTGAGTAATTTATAACTAAATAAATAATTTAAATTAATGTAGACTTTGCCTTTATTTTCAAAACATAAAAGATGACAAAGCAAGGTTTTTTAAAGATCAAATCCTTGAAATTTTACAAAAGCTCTTTATTGAGTTAATATTAAGTAGATGTGATTAATTACCTTCTTCGAGAGATCTTTGGATCGTCTCTTTGTCGGCATCGTTCATCTTGACCTCAACAGCGTGGGTTTCGAAAAGGCTGACCACGCCATCCATAAGTCTGTAGTTGACCTCCGCATCCCTGGCAGTAGGGTCCACAGGCAAGGTGTCCAGTTTCTTCCCAGTCCTCACTTCGGGCTCACCCTTCAGGACAACACCTTCAGCAATAGTGATACTCCTCGATGCCCTTAAATTGTCGACTATTTTGAGAAGTTTTTCCTGTCAAAGAAAATTTTAGATTACTTTTTTGTTACAAATGGCCAGTTCGTAGTCGAAAATAAGTATACTGAAATTAAGTTGTTGATGGATTTGACGAATTTGAGAATATTTGAAATTTTAGTATTCGAAAACGTTTAAATTCAGAACGATAATGGTCATCATATAAGCAAATAACAAGTAAACAGTGAAACGTTAAACAATCCACGAGAAACTTGATCCACAACACATCACGATCACTGGTCACTTTCACTTAATAATAAAATTATGAACCTTAACACATAGGAAATAATCTCCTTTGCAGTCCTTCACAAAACTAAGGGCGATCTCCATAGTGTTATCACTTTCTTCAGCTGATGCGAACGCCGCCAAAGCAGCCACGAGTACTAAGGTCAACTTCATTTTATTAATTATATTTTTTTTCACTGGACGGATTATTTTCCTCGCATCCAGTGATGTCAAGATATCTTTGCCGTGTTAGCGGCACTGCTATACAGTTTTATCATTTCTCCCCCCACCGAAGTCTATGTGGTCCGCGGGCCGAAGAGACCATCTGGTTTGAGATGAAATTTGATTCACATTCGACCTAATGTGTATGCTAATAGGAGTGTTGATTAAAAAAAAGAACCGGAAACTATGTGTAGGGACGGTTTTAGGTACAGTGAACAGTAAAAGTGGAATTTGTTAACTAAATTCATATTTGAGTCTTTATGAATTTTTATTGGTTAATAATTCAAATTGTCTTGTATGTGGGTATATGCTTTGTATTTTTGCTTATTAATAATAAGAATGAATCTCTCAAAATTAATTTGATAGGCTTCAGATTTCTGATTAACCTATGAATACACATACATATAGTCACGTTTATATCCCTTGCGGGATAAACAGAGCCAACTGCTTTGAAAAGACTGAAAGGCCAATTTCAGCTATATGGCTTAGGTATTGATGTAATTGAGATTCAAATACTGACAGTTGGCTAGCCCACCACAAGATCCTAAGAAGAATGCCAAGTCTAGTAGCCTATCCTTAGTCGCCTTTACAACACCGAAGGCAATATATGAACCGGATATACCTATAAACATGTGAACAAAAAAAATAAAGTGGCAGATTGGTGCATAAGTCGTTACTGATTTCATTCTTTAGTCGCTTTCTAAGCCTAGTAGGTATAAAAGTCCTAAGGTAGGTTATTTACCGGAAACGTAATCATCATAATAATGTACCCGGCTGGGTCCCTAAAGATGGAAACCAGCCAGCTTGATAGCTCGGGGTCAACTACCTAACCTAGGCATGTTATCTAGTTTACAGGTACAAAAATAATTCCTTATTTCTTCAGCCTCCTTTATCATATTTTATTAACTTTAACTATCTCTTTGTTACATTTTTGCGTGTTCCCGGTTACACACTCCACTTGTTAGGTACTTCTGAGTCTGGGGTCTGCTTTTTGAACTCATCTCTTCCTACATTGTCTATTCTAAAGGAGTTGCATTAGGTTTATTACAATTAATTAAGAGAAGAGTTGTATAATGTTAGACTGGTATAATTGTAACTTTTTTTGAGAAGCAGTCATTTACGAAAAACGTTTAGGTAATAATTAACGAGGAATAAATATAAGGAAGGAAGTATGCAGAGATCGTGGCCAGTGGAAAGAGGTAGTCTCTGCCTACCCCTGCGGGAATCAGGCGTGATTTTATGTATGTATGTATGTTTGAACATTTTATAAAAATATTGGCTGGCTGATAAATGCTTGTAGCATGATGTGTATTAAAAATATTATGAAAATTTTAAATATTATTAATAATGTTAATGATCAATATCAAGCCAACATGCTTAATTAGATTTGAATAAAACTTTACTTTTCAGACTAAAAAGGGGTTCTATATTCGATCAATATATTTATTTATTTTATTCTTAATTGTAACAATTTGTGAAGGACAGATAGGCGGACTTAATACTCACATTATCTAACAGTCTACCATTAGGTTAAGCCAAGGACCTTTATATATCTTAACAAGTATGTTTGTTTGTTGGCAGTCATTATTCGTTTAAATCTTCAGTAACAATGTATGTTTCTGACGTTCTTTATCAAATACTTGTATTACTGTTACATATTTCTTCAGAAAGTCAAGCGAATGCAGTGCATAAGTTGAAATAATAAACGCGACTAGGCTTGTGGTCTGATTGTGGTCATATCGCCCAGGAATTACTACTGTAGTTTCATATACTTCGATCATAGGGTCTACTATAATTGCCATGATTAATTAGATCATGATACATAATAATATGAGGTTTCGCTTGTGGCTTCCCTTACTAATAAATTGTTACTTTTCTGTTTTACTGATGAAGGCATATAAGCTAATGTATTTCTCAAAATCGGCTTTCCAATCAGTAGTTTCTTAAGTGAAAATGTAGCAAATATACTCACAAACTGAAGTATTTTTAAAAGTCGTGCTAGTATCACGAGTTATGAGATTTAAAAGAAGCAATCAAGCAAACAAAAAGTTAAATTGAGAACCATCTGATTTTTTTTATTGGTTGAAAATAAAGACTTATCACACCAGATAAACAAAAAGCTTTTGTGGTCTTATAAATCTTTATTGTAGAGCAAGTACTTACTGTAAAAAACATCTAATCGAGTAAAAATAGGCAATTTACGAATATTCAGCTCAGATAGATGTTCATTGTTACAGTGTATTAGCTAAATTGCATAGTTTGATACGCTTTTATTAAAGAATACTTAACGATTACGAATGAAAGAGCGTAAGGTTGTGAGAACATAATCTATGAATATCGAAAGTTAAATCGTTATTGAACCGTTAAAATACTTTTAGACGGTACGACTCGCATCCGATTTTTGTCTGCGCATTCACGACTCGATCGAATATCGAAATCGCTACGAAGTTTTTTTATGCAAATCATAAAAACAGACAAATCTCTACCATAGATACACATATAAAAATATTAAACTAATTTAATTATCGACCTCATAAGAAAATAAAAATGATACGTATAACAACATGCAAATTTGATACAAGTTGTTAGTTATAGTATTCAATTAAAAATAAATAAGACTTAGGTATTACCAAGTACGATAAAGCGATGTAATAATTTATTTCTTTGTTCCTACGATGAAAAAGGGAACAAGAACATATCATACATACGTGATACGGTAACATTACACTCCATCAAATATCATATAAGTAGCTCTTATAAACGAGTTTCTAAATAAATAAAAAAATTGTTTAAATTCTAACACATAAACATTTTTTATGACGCCAAAACTTTACGCACAAACAATGACTTTCTTTTATTTTACTACTAGAATTTTCCTATTATAATCTCAGTAACACTTTCTTCATATCCAAAATTATGCATCAAGATGGTTCCACTCTGCCGAATTTGTTTGTTAGGGCTTCGGTTGAACTTATGGCGATTAACGAACTGTGGGACGGAACGTTTTTCAGTCAGGTAGATATTATTACATTTAAAATGTTAATCAAAGGCAAATTACAAGATTTATGAAATATCATCAAAACATCATACTGCGTTTTCAAACTATATTAAGTAGTTCCACACCGCACAATTTTCTTCTTTATACTTGTTTTTCAGAATGTTTTTTTATCTTTTATTTCTCTGCCTTTGGCACTTTTAAAGACCATTTGAATGTTTATATCAACACATGATCACACCTTTTTCTTATAGGGAAGATATGGGCTACATCTCTCCTTTTACCGCTATTCCTGTTTATTTCTTTACTTCATCTACATTGGTCCTTTTGGACCCAATATTTTATCACAACAGCTCCGTTTATTTTTCCTGCTGTATGTAAGGCATTAACCTTATGGGGAGACTGGGTTTTCAAGTCATGGATCCACCCAGCCGTTTGACTTTAATTGAAACCTTACGCCTTAAAAATTAGCATGTTTCATACTTATAATTAAAATGTGCATAATTGTAGTATAAACGTTTAATAATTATTATTCAAATAAAATACTCCGAGAAAGGTAAGATTTTCGTTTTTATATTCAACTACCATTTTTTTTAAAATTTAAATTGATGAGAGAAAACATCGTGAGTAAACCTGCACATTCAGCCAATTGAATGTGTAACATCATTGTTGTAGGAGAATCTAACCCATATTGGAATGATCCAAAGGTAACTTAGGTCAGATGGGAGTCGCTTCGTGTAACAACCAACCAATTCTGGATCATTGTCAAAAAATTATACCCTGGGTTCCTTTCGAGAGAGGTGATAAAGTAACTACGTTAATAACGTCACGGGTCCAATACCAAAAGGAAGCTGATGATGCTTATTTTCACTTGAAAATAACAGCTCTAAAAGGTTCACTTGAACCTCTTAGAGCTGTGCGTTGATAAGCCAATAAGAGTAAATAATCACCTACATTTTTACTGGACGAAATCCCGGGGTACAATTTATGGCGTAAATCTATAAGGTAGAAAAGAGTTTACTGAACTTGCAACCCACTTGTTTACAAAGCAAACTCTATCATTTTATCACACAATAGACGAACATACATTTTATTAGGCCCAATTCCCATGAACAACCAGCCTACTTAACTCAGATTGGTCGCTATTAGAGTACTATGTTATGACTTGAACTAGGGCTAGGTAAATGCTATAAAGCTTTGCATAAACACTTTATTCCCATTGAGAAGATATCTCACGGAAAAAAGAATGAACGTGTGAAAAGAAAATTAAAAGGCATTGTTTAAATTAATAAGAAAAAGCCTGCATTACCTATGTCTTATCGACTTATTTACTATGTATCTACTTAATTAATATATAAAAGTAAATATCAATGAAATAAAATTAAGTCAGGTAGAGGAAAACACAATTAATGTCTCCATTCTATTAATTTATCCATGGTAATGGTGTGGTATTGCACCAATAACCAATAGAAATCTTTATCAAAATATTATATGACAGTAAAAAGTCGTCTCGTATAAATAAGTTTTAACGAGCAATATGAATTTTTGAGAATCATCGTTAGCACGACATATCACGGGTCCAATACCAAAAGAAAGCTGATGATGCTTATTTTCACTTGAAAATAACAGTAAGGAGATGGATTGGTTCTATTCTTTTTTCTATTGCACCAATAACCAATAGAAATCTTTATCAAAATATTATATGACAGTAAAAAGTCGTCTCGTATAAATAAGTTTTAACGAGCAATATGAATTTTTGAGAATCATCGTTAGCACGACATATCGGCTTGTATTGGATCCGTGACCACACTTTCGTTTTCTTACAATGATCTTACTTTCGATCGATTGGCTAAATTCTTAAAATATTTTGCTTTCTATGTTAAAGGACCTTAATGTAATAAAATGTTAATTTCATTCGAATAGTGGGTCAAATAAGCTGTTATAATCCTATAAGGAGTAAGAAGGTTTATAATTATAATAAACTAGCTGTGTCCGCGACTTCGTCCGCGTGGAATAGTTATTTTGGGCATCATTGAACCCCTAAAGGATGAATAATTTTCCCCGTTTTTTTTTACATTTTGCATTTTTTCTTCGCTCCTAATAGTTGCAGCGTGATATTATAAAACCTAAAATCTGTCTCGATAAATGATTTATTCAACACAAAAAGAATTATCCAATTGGAACTAGTATTTCCTGAGATTAGGGCGTTCAAACAAACAAACAAACTCTTCAGCTGTATAATATTAGTATAGATGAGTTTTAATTATTAGCTAAGATTTTTGACTTGTGACGATTCATGATTACTTTAGTGCTTCATTCACAATAATTAACATGCAATCTCGTCATATAAGGGTATTCATGACATGACCTTTTATCAGTACTCTGATTTAATCAACGTACGTTCCTTCGTCTTGGTATTCTCTTTGCAATATTGCTATTAACACTCGCTTTTTACGGTTAGTTTAAATTATTTTGATTACGAAGCAGGCTATGAATATTTGGTGTGACCAACGTAAACTATTTATTCTGAGAATGAATCGGAAATACGCAACAACGTGAGAAAGATTATATCTTTTTTTTTACTAAAAACATAAAACTCTTTCTGAGCTATAAAAAAATAAGCACTTCCTCTATGAAGCCGTTCTGTTTTTGAAATTTAATTTTAGAAATCACAACTCTGTAATTAGAATTTGTATAATTCTTTCCAATTAGTATCTATATGAGTAAGGTTAATTTTAGTGACCGAAATGTCTACGGAGACCTTTCATTCAATCTCTTTAGAAATTTCAATAGATTTATAATTAAAATATTTATCATACATCAGCAGTCGTCGTACAAAGATACCTGTCAAGATAATAAGAGCTATTCCGGTCACAAACGATTATAAGTACATTCATATCATTAATATCCCACTTTTGCTTAATATGTGTCAAGTCTGTGTTATTATGACCGACATTTTGAAATATGTTCTTAAATATATACATACATACATAAGGTCACGTCTATATCCCTTGCGGGGCAGACATAGCCAACAGTCTTGAAAAGACTGATAGGCCAGGTTCAGCTATTTGGCTTTAAGATAGATTTGAGATTCAAATAGTGACAGGTTGCTAGCCCATCGCCTAAAAAAAGAATCCCAAGTTTATAAGCCTATCCCTCAGTCGCCTATTCTTTTTTCTGCCGGGAACCACACGACACTAAATATATATGTATATAATGAAAAGATTACACAGTGATGTGTTGCGAGATACTTACTCAACGATACTAGATATATTTAAAAATAAATACTTATTTGTAGTATGCAGAGATCGTGGCAAGTGGAAAGAGGTAGTCTCTGCCTACCCCTCCGGGAAAGAGGCGTGATTTTATGTATGTACTTATACAGATATCCATCCAAGGCCTAGGAAATTTCGTTTCTCATCATGCCCTGGCCGGGATTCATACCCGTTACCCTGTCACAAACATCAATAAAAAGTTAATATTATAAGTACATTTATTTTTGGTTTCAAGCAGATCTTAACTCTTCTTCCTTCTGCCGATCATCCCCGTTTCATCTCCCTTCACCTCCCTGGAGAGGAGCCTGAGGTTAGCCATGGTCCATGATTCTGGATTGGGTAATTAGGGTTTACATGAAGCAACTTCCGTCTGTTATCCGCAACTTTTTTAGAGGAATCTTTCTCATAAAGGATAATGGCAGGTTTCCTCACGATGTTATCCCTCACATACATACATATTATCACGTCTTTATCCCTTGCAGGGTAGACAGAGTCAACAGCCTTGTAAAGACTGATAGGCCACGGCTTTAAGATATACATTGAGATTCAAATAGTGACAGGTTGCTAGACCATCGCCTAAAAAAGAATCCCAAGTTTGTAAGCCTATCCCTTAGTTGCCTTTTACGACATTCATGGGAAAGAGATGGAGTGGTCCTATTCTTTTTTGTATTGGTGCCAGGAACTACACGGCACCTATATTTTTTTTTATTTACATGACCATAAACTAAATGGAAATGATACATAATAGGAACGTAAGATCTTATGTTTACTCAAAATCGTAATGACTTTTTGTAGAGGTCATTGCCCCACTTGGTTCAACTTTTACTGAGCTAAACATAGATGAAAAAAAAAACTGGCCAATTACGCTAACGTCCGTAAAAATGATTCAATAAAAATAAATAACGAGGTTTTAATGTTATAACCGGGGTTCTACAAATGATATTTATAGTTATACCGATTATTTTGTAGGAACTTCGGTGGAGTAGAGCAGTTATTGTTCCAAGTTCAATTTCTATTTTCATATTTTGACTGTGATTTATTTTTTGATAAGGTAAGATCATAGAATTTGGAATAATTTAAGACTATAGAAGTGAAAAGTACTCGTGAATTTTCGTTTTCATATTTCATTTTGAAATTTCTTTGATACATCTACTTTACTCTGAAAGCTGTGAGTAATTTTATAAATGACGTCTCATCTCCTCTATTGCAAGTATAGTAAAATTAATAAGTAAGAGAATGAAATTAAGCAATTTAAATTCAACAATATGGTATTTCTATTATCTTATGTCATTCTAATTTCTTTGGCTGGCAGTGTGGCCTGCTCTTTATAACGACTAACCTATCATACACAGAATATACCAAACAAAAAATGAAGGAAAAAACACAGACATCGAGGTATAAGAATAGGTATTTATTGGGAATATAATGATAAAAAAATCTTCAATTAAAAGGTTTCACTATAAACGAAAGTAAATTTACTCTCAGTACCAACAATGGTGTTGCCATGTGAAAATTCCATAACACTTTTCCCATTGTTCCAAACTCAAATTTGCAATTAACTATTTATTTTGTAAATAGCTGATGCTTGGCTTTAATTAGGGTTATTCTTTTGTTATTATTTGACAGTTATTTGACGCGTGATTTCCAGTAGGAAATAATAGGCCCGCTCTATCTACAAAAATATTATAATACCTACTGTGAAACAAAATACGGCGTGTCATGACCTCCACAAATTTTATTTATTTATTCAAATCCGGGGCAACCGAATCGCGTTTTATGTAGGTGAATTAAGTTGACAAAATATGACTATCACATTTCTAAACTATACTAAAATACAGTGAACTTCTAAACTACAAAAAAAAAATAAGTTTGGAACCCTTGGTAGGGTTCCCATTAGCTTTGAAGGTATTTAGATAATTCGCAAAGAGTATATTATTATTCAGCCCTAGAATTTAGTCAACCCACAATCGAATGTTCACTGAACTTTCTCAAGCTGTTCGTACTACTATCGTGTAAGTAATTCAGCCCTTAGGCTAAAGTGAGTGGTACAAATTTAAAAGTAATGTCGATACAGAAAGGGAACAACGTGGAACAATGTTTGCAGTCTTCTGAATAGAGACTTGAATCAGAAGATTATAATCAGTAAATATTACATACTTTTCTGCAAAAACTGTGAAGGAAGAAATCTACAGTGAAATAAAATGATATCAAAATACCATGATTGTGTTTTCGGTTTTCAATGCTGTCCTGGTAGAAAAAAATGTTTTGCGGGCTTCTTATCTACCCGCGACAATTATAAAATTTCATCAAGGAATAAGGTTATCAACTTACGTTTCTTCATTTAAACAATGAGCTAGCAAATTTTCAATGACTGAATTAAATTCCATCATTAAACCATTCGTCTGAATGTGGCCTTTTGGTCCTTTCAAGACTTGGCTTTGTCAAATCATCAAAAGTTCCTAATAGGAAAAGAATAGGACTACTACAATCTCTTTTCAATGGATGACGTAAAAGGCGACTAAGGGATAGGCTTTTAAACTTGGGATTCTTCTTTTCTTTTACTATTTGAATCTTAATTTTACCCTAAGCCAAACAGCTGAACGTGGCCAGTCAGTTTTCTTGACAATCTGTCTATCCCGCAAGGGATATAAACGTGAATAATGTATGTATGTATATGTATTTTGTGTTCATTGGCTTGTATATTTTTATCTGTGGCGATGTTAAATTAGAATTTGTTATTTACCCCTGAAACTGAGTGTAATTTCTACATTATCATTAATTTTAATACTGACTGACATACATCGGTACTTGAATGAAGCTATTTTTAGAATACTACATACGTATTTATTTCGCGGAACGAGAATTTTAATATGTGAAAGTGCGAATCCACTTTTTATACCAAAATTTTAGATGTGTAATTTGTATTATTTTAATCGTAGAAATTTTGTAAGAATTTCTATGAACAAAATTTTGAAACCACCGTGCTTGCATGAAGAGAGTTATGAATGTGGACGAAGCGAAGGAAGTATACTGCCTACCCCTCCAGGATATGCTATGTTAATGTAAAAATTTTTAAGAATGTAACGGGGTTGAAAAACCTATAGTAGGTCACTTTCAGTTAACACAATAGAGACTTATCGAAAGCTTAGGCTTTAAGCCTTTCTTTTGACTGACTTTTTAGTTTCTTGTTCACTAGCAGATTTGTGAGAAAATATTTTTCAAGTTTATAATATATCTACCATTTGTTTCTTTGTAAATAAAATATTAAATCGAGGTTGTATAAATTATACTCATGAATAAATTACTATAAAACCATGATAATATTCAGTAAAAGTGGATGTCCGAATTCCAATGAGCGCCGATTGGTAATTTGGTCAAAATATTTGTAGGTCTATTCAAGTTTAGGAGCGTTGGTGGTCGAATCGGAAAGGTGCGGTTAAAATGCGAGGGGCCCAGGTTCAAATCCCACCTCGGCCATATACCAATGACTATTTTCAAAGTTATGTATTAGTATGAATACTAACCGATACTCTTACGGTGAGCGAAAACATCGTGAGGAAACCTGCACATTCCAGCTTCTGGATGTGTCACCATGGAGTCAATACGGGTCAGGTTTACCTGAAAAAGTTGCGGAGGTCAGATGGGGGTTGCTTCGTGTAAAAACCTGACTCACCCAATCCAGGATCCATTGTCAAAGGCATACCCCAGACTCCTCTTCAGAGAGGTGAGGATGCAACCGGAACAAAAGCCAGGAGGAAGAAGATTTGTAGGTCTATTCAAGAATATTGATAAGACCTTCCTTTCCTCTCTTGCCTCTCTTTTTAACTTTAAAGTTAAGACACGATAAGGTTCATGCCGCATTCTGTTAGGAACGGATAGCGTTATACAGATTGTAGGAACTGAAGGATGAGGAAGACATGTTTAAACCCTTTTTATATACACTAAAAAGTGTTGGTATTTAACAAATATATAAGCTGAACTTCGAAATTTGGCTATATATATCTAAGGGTCAGGTCAAAAGTACCCGAAACCGCCGATCTTGTATGAAGAGAGTTATGAATGTGGATGAAGCGAAGGAAGTATGCAGAGATCGTGGCAAGTGGAAAGAGGTAGTCTCTGCCTACCCCTTCGGGAAAGAGGCGTGATTTTATGTATGTATGTATGTATATCTAAAAATTAGATTGACGCAGTGGTAGAGTGCTCCGGTCATGTCATGGTAAAAAAGTAAAAGATTTAAAAAAAAACAAGGTTAAAAAAAGCAAAAAATGTTTTTAAGTATTTATTATTAAACATAGCATAACCATAACACAAATCTTGTTGGACTTGAACTCACAATTTGAACGATTGTTTCGTATGAAAAGACAAAAAAGAAAAGCGGATGCTGCGGAACAAACCTAGTTTAAACTAAATGATCGAAGTATGATACAGCATTATCACAATCATATACAATAATGTTACTTCTCTTGCGTCATCCTAGAAACTCTATAGTACACCCATCAATGATATAAGAAAGTGCAACATTTAAACTCATAACTCTTTGTTTACGCTTAATAATCACGAAAACTTAAATAATTCATTTGTAACTTTCACCTGTGTCGCAAGATAGTTTTTTTTTTTGTAACTGCGCATGCGTCTGACCAGTGAGAGTGGGTGATCGTGGATTCAGTGTATTTGGACCTGTCTCCTTATAGAAACAGGGTTTTTGGCGTTATGAAATGAAAGCAAGTTCGGTTGATGCACTCTTAAATGGTCATATTTGCTGTACAACCAGTGGTTTTTATCAGAAACTAGCTTTTTTAACTGTAGCTCCACCCACGCGAATTTAGCGCTACAAAAGAATAGGTACTGGATTTTCGCTAATCCTACGGAACCTATTTTTTTTTGGAATTAAAGGTAACCTATGTCCTACTCTAGATTCTTAAATATATGTATATATGCTTTATCTGTGGTCACCGAGCGACTTAAAAAGCGACTCAAAGCTCGCTTCGTGACCACGGGTCATCGTAACATGACTCGAAACGTTACATACATTACATTACATATGTTCGTCTATATCCCTTGCGGGGTAGACAGAGCCAACCGTCTTGAAAAGACTGAATGGCCACGCTCAGATATTTGGATTAATGATAGAATTGAGATTCATATAGTGACAGGTTGTTAGCCCATCACCTAAAAGAAGGATCCCAAGTTTACAAGCCTATCCCTTAGTCGCCTTCTACGACATCCATGGGAGAGAGATGGAGTGGTCCTATTCTTTTTCTATTGGTGCCGGGAACCACACGACTCGAAACGTCCCGGATAAAATAGAGGTAAGTACGTTACGTCCGAGTTTAAAACCTGTATTATAAAAAGTTCAAGTACATTTATATGAATGTGCATGAAGCGAAGAAAGTATGCAGAGATCATGGCAAGTGGAAATAGGTAGTCTCTGCCTACCCCTCCGGGAAAGAGGCGTGATTTTATGTATGTATGTATGTACATTTATATCCCAACCATCATTCCTAACACCAGAAACGTCGAAGGCACTTTGTTGCCTCTAAAGAAATATTTTCATTTCAAGACATCCATTCTAATAGTACTCGTAATTCAAGTAGAGATCTTATAAATGTGCCGTGTGGTTCTCGACAGCAATATAAAAAAGAATAGGACCACTCCATCTCTTTCCCATGGATGTCGTAAAAGGCAACTAAGGGATAAGGCTTATAAACTTGGGATTCTTCTATTAGGCGTTGGGGTAACAACCTGTCACTATTTCGAATCTCAATTCTATCCTTAAACCTAACAGCTAAACGTTCCATCATATAAGTCTTTCAAGACTGCTGGCTCGGTCTGCCCCGCAGGGGATAAAGACGTGATTATATGAATGAATGAGATCTAATAAATTAGCTTTAAAAGGTCAAAAGCTTACCCATTATACTGGAAAGTTCAGGTAATTATTGAGACCGAGCTTTATAACACTATGAGTGAAAACCAGGGTTTAGGTCAAACGGATGCGACTCTCTAGAGATGGGTAACCTAACTGGTTCTAGATTCACGACTAGTTTGATCATGAACTAAGTGTACTAAGAATAGTTGGTAGTTTTTCGCAATAAGAACAAAGAGTAAATAAAATTCAGAATAAAAGAGGACTCAATCAGTCGGAGCGCGAAGGCCTAGACGAACGTATCTTGATCAAATTAAGGACGTCCTGGTAAAGGGTCAGATCAAAAGTACCCGAAACCGCCGAGCTTTCATGAAGAGAGTTATGAATGTGGATGAAGCGAAGAAAGTATGCAGAGATCGTGGCAAGTGGAAAGAGGTAGTCTCTGCCTACCTCTCCGGGAAAGAGGCGTAATTTTATGTATGTACATAAAAAAAGACTGTTCCCGCAGGATATGCAATAAATAACTACAATAACTTGTTTAATAGCTGGTTTTTTATATTGATCAATTTCAAATTCAAAATTTTTAATACATCATCATAGAACATTTCCGACATTCTATTGTACTATTTTCTGTCATTTTTTCGAAGTTAGTTATGGGTCAGATGGTTTAATTACATGTAAAGCCTAATTTACGTCGAAAGGTATTAGGAATATTGAGCAGTGACAAGCTACAGGGCGTACTGTCATGAATATTTTATGATGTGATTGAGAATTATCAAGGCTATCAGTCTTTACAAGACTGTTGGCTCTGTCTACTCCGCAAGGGATATAGACGTGATTATATGTACGTATGTATGATAGATGAGAGAAAATTGGGGATTCAAAAGCCTCTATATGTTTTACATTTTTTTTTAATATTATGCATGTGTGTGGTTCTAGGGTCAACCGGATGTTACTCTCTCGTATATGAAAACAAGTTAAAGTATACGCATTCATTACGCAAGTGTAACTTGTCTCAGAGATTTTTTTTTATTAATCTTAGCAGACAGTCGGTGACTTCACAAGAAACCAGTTCGGAGAGATACGGTTGAATATTTTGTCAAGCATGCGCGGTGAGCAAGTATGGTAATCAAAATCTTGGCTTCTTAATCTTGGATTACATACATACATACATACATAAAATCACGCCTCTTTCCCGGAGGGGTAGGCAGAGACTACCTCTTTCCACTTGCCACGATCTCTGCATACTTCTTTCGCTTCGTCCACATTCATAACTCTCTTCATACAAGCTCGGCGGTTTCGGGTACTTTTGACCTGACCCTTTACCAGGACGTCCTTAATTTGATCAAGATACGTTCGTCTAGGTCTTCCCACTCCGACCCTTCCCTCCACACTCTCCTTGTATATCTGCTTAGTCAACCTGCTTTCATTCATCCTCTCCACATGACCGAACCATCTTAACATACCCTTTTCTATTCCTGTAACTACATCTTCTTTCACATCACAACATTCCCTTATCACGCTGTTCCTTATCCTGTCACTCAATTTCACACCCATCATACTCCTTAACGCTCTCATTTCCACTGCATTTATTCTGCTTTCATGCTTCTTTTGCCATACCCAACTTTCACTCCCATACATTAATGTCGGGACCAACACGCCCCTGTGCACAGCCAGTCGAGCCTTTTTGGATAGTTTCTGACTGCTCATAAAGGCATGCAAAGCTCCATTCACCATGTTCCCCGCGTTCACTCTCCTTTCAATATCACTATCATACTTGCCATCTGATGTAAACTTTGATCCTAGATATACAAACTCTTTCACTTGCTCCACTCTTTCTCCTCCAATCAAAATATTACATGCTGTCATTTCTTTCTCCATTTCAAAAACCAGTGTTTTAGTTTTACTTACGTTCACTTTCATTCCTTTCTCTTTTAAAGCTTCATGCATACAGTTTACCATCTCCTGTAACTCCTCCGCTGATGACGCCAGTATAACCTGATCGTCGGCATAGAGCAGACATTTGACGAGTAACTCATTCATCCTTAATCCACTTTTAGACTCTTTCAAATCTGTCAAGCAGCTATCCATAAATAGGTTGAACAGCCACGGTGACGCAACACATCCTTGCCTAACGCCTTTCTCAATCTTAAACCACTCAGTGTGCGCTCCGTTTATCCTGACACAAGCACTCGAATCCTCATATAAGGATTTCAGTGCTCGTATTAAGAGACTGCTCACCCCATGCATAGAAAGTGCTGACCACAATTCATTCCTCTCAACTCTGTCATAGGCCTTTTCCAGATCTACGAATGTGCAATAGACTTTTTGACTCTTGGCCAAAAACTTTTCGGCTATGCACCGCAAGGAAAAGACCTGATCAGTACATCCCATTCCCTTTCGAAATCCCGCTTGAGCATCCCATATTTTGTCATCAGTTTCATTCCTGACTCTATTAATCAATACCTTAGCATACAATTTGCCGACGACGCTAAGCAGGCTTATACCACGATAATTTTTGCAGTCCAGCTGTGACCCTTTTCCTTTGTAAAGTGGCACGATAACAGCCTTACACCAATCTTTTGGTACTCGGCCGCTTCTCCAACACAAATTGAAAAGGCAGTACAACTGACTAGCTACTACGCCTTTTCCTGCTTTAAGCATCTCGACCGACACTCTATCACACCCAGCAGCCTTTCCCGCTTTCATACTCTTAAGTGCTTCCACAATTTCGAACATTTCAATTTCGCCTTCCATCTCATTCTCTTTTTCTTCGCTATAGCAGAAATCTTTCTTATTTCCTTCCTTTTTTTCAAATAAACTTTCAAAATAGTCCTTCCATATCTTTAGTACACATTCTTCTCCTTTCACAACGCTACCATCCTGGCATCTGATCCTAGTCAGCTCTCTGGTTATAGTATTTCCTCGGGCTGACCTTACGGATTTCCAGAATACTTTCAGATTTGACTGAAAGTCTTCTGATAGCCTTTTATCAAAATCCTCTTTATACTCTTCTTTCTTTCTAATCACAGCTTTCTTAACCAAATCTTTCATTTTCTTATATTCCTTACGTGCTTCATTCACATCTTCATCTATAACCTCTTGCATTCTTAAGTTAGCTTTTGCTGCTAACAAATCCAGCCATGCTTTCTTCTTTAATCGCACAAGTTCTTGCACATCTTTACTCATCCACGCATTTTTGTGATTTTTTCCTTTCCTTCTTCTACTTACACCACACACTTCAACAGCTACTTTCACAATTCTTTCTTTAAATTCCTTCCATCCATCTTCAATATCGCTCATTTCCTCTAAATCTTCAAATTCATCCTTCAGTCTATTAATATACTTCTTACCTACATCCATATCTTGCAAATTTTCTACTTTTACTCTTTCCAAAGCGCTGGTTTGCTCCCTTACCCTGTGCCGCCAGCGATTGAAGATACCCCTTATCCGGGATATCACCAGTAAATGGTCCGAGTCAATGCCAGCACCGCGATATGCACGGGTATCCAGCACTTTGTTCTTCAATCTTTCATCTACAATCACAAAGTCTATCATACTTTTTAAAATACCTTCCACTCTTGTGTAGGTGTGGATCTCTTTATGTTGAAACATTGAGTTCGACACAAAAAGATCCCACTCTAGACAAATTTCTAATACACTTCTTCCATTATCATTCACCTTTTCGTCACCAAACGCACCAAGCACCTTCTCATATCCATCACGCTTTACACCCACCCATCCATTAAAATCACCTAACATAATAATCTTCTCATTTGGCTTGGTAACTTTCAATACTTCTCTTACACTATTCCAGAACTCCTCGTTTTCGCTTTTTGCTGATGTTGTACCCCTCGAACCCACATCCCAAGGTGCATAAACACCTAGAACGAAGATCCGAGTGATTCCAACTTTCAGCCTAATCCATAGAAGACGAGGGCTGACACACTCATACTCATTCACGCACTCAGCCATTCGTGCAGAAAGAATTAGACCGACCCCTTGACAGCCTCGGCTGGTACTGGAAATTCCAGACCAATACGCCGTGTAAGGGCCGTGCTGCGTCGCGTCGCATCCTTTCCGCTTCGTTTCATTCACGCACAACACATCCAAACGTCTTTCATCCATCATCTGGCATACTTCCTCAATCTTATCCTTCATTCCTCCTCTTACATTCATCGTCGCAAAGCGGCTTTCAGCAGACCGCATACCGCTCCCGCCGGGAACGAGACGTGATGGGGTGCGGACACCATCGCCGCCATTTAGGTGCTCTTTTAAAAAATTTGCATCCATGCGATTCCCACGAGACGCAAGGGAACAATTTTGTCCGCCCCAGCAGAGCCCCGCATGCCAGGGTAAGGCTAGCCATTACCTGGGGGTCGCCCAACCCCATGGCGGAAGTGGCACGCTCGAGACTAGGCTCGCCCCTAGCCATGCATCCATCGGCGCGGCAGACCTTAGATTGGCAGGGATTTACATTAAAGAGGAATCCCAAGTCTATCCCTTAGTCGGCTCTTACGACATCCGTGGGAAAGAGATGGAGTGGTCCTATTCTTTTGTAATGGTGCCGGGAACCACACGGCACTTGGATTAAATAGTTTATAATGGTATTTGGGTTTTCAAGTTCAAAAAGAAGCTATCTCTGTAGATTTTATTTTTAATACTTAATTATTGAAACATATCTGATTCTTGTAGAATCACCATTGCTAATCAAAGCGAAAAAAGTAATATTTGTTCTATTTAACTTTAAGCACCATTTAAATAGCAAGTGTACATAAATGGCATTTTTTGCAGCAGAATTCAGCTGACTTATACTATTTTATTATATTGGTATGGATTTAAACAAATATTGGCTCATTACTGTTTGTTATATAACATGTTTTTATTATATACCTACATAAATTAAATTAACTAACTTTAAGTTACCACATTTTCACTATAAAAAATTGTTTAGAGGATGTATTGCAGTCCCTCTCTGAACTAAATCTCTTTGTTAACTGTTTCTATAATTTTGCAATTGTATTAACTATATAAATAATAATTGTGTTTTAGTCATAAGGCGACTTTAAAGACTCAATAATAAAAAATTTGGAAATTTGTTAATCGATAAATAAAAAAAAAGAAAATAAGCTTGTTCGGTGTTTTATTACCCCTTGTGTTTACCCAACACAGGTGCTTCCGAAGCGGTGATCACTTTCACAGCACATTCGAAATTAATTCAAGCATGTTTGCCACGCATAGCGGGTACACGCTACCTTTATTTGGGTCAGGCTTGGTGTGTGATTACCTTAATTTCATTAGAGATTGCACCGGAAAATTTAAAATTGTATTGCTTGAAATTGAGCGATTTTCTAAGACTATTTAGTAGCTGTATATAGTATTTATATCTGTTTTGCACGGTATGTTTATGGCAACGGAAGTACTTCAATTTAAGAATTTGATAAAAAAAAGCGCGAATCGTACTCCCATAGAGTTGTACACGCAGAGTTCTGTTCCATCATCTCGTTCCACGTGTTTGAAATCGACCAAAAAATATAAAGATGGAATTTCTTGGGTTTTTATAACAACGCTATCTAGCGCATATCAGTAGAACTATAACCCAGTCGATACATACTACACTGCATGTCCACTCCTAATAAATGGAGAGAAATTTTTTAGGTAGCATTGTCGATAGACAAAATAGGTTTGTTCTATGGGAGCTCTCCTTAAATAATAACTTTATTGTTTTGTAATTATTTATTTTGAAAGTTTATATAAAAGTTAATATTCAATAAATAAAATTTTAGAATCTACATGTTACTATTAATAAATTTGAGGAAGAAAATACAAAATAAACATGTTTATGGTATCATCCATCATCCCCAATTTAAAAATTCAGCTTACTAGCTATAACTGTTTATGAGATACAGCCTAGTGACAGACAGACGGACAGCGGAGGCTTAGTAACAAGATCCCATTTTTACTTTTTAGGTACGGTACCCTAAAATGAATGGATCAATGACTAGTTAGTTTAGAACCTTACCTCCTGAATAGCCGTTAATTTGAAAATAAAGTTAGCAAAAATAAGGCCCTTTAGCATTACTTTCGTTCACAGTAACTAAAAGCCTGATGGTTGATATCTTATTTGAGATTCCTTGTTTGAGATAGAGACGTGATTGTTAACTAGAAAGTGCTGAAAAATATTTCCAACGCCATCTATCAGCTTACGAAGAAATCAGATACTAAACGAAGGTGAAAGTAGTGTTTTCAAAGGTGCTATAGGGAAAGGCTTTTACTCAAAACGCATGTGCTTTCATCTGCACAAGCATGATAAAATCAGTTTTTTATTATAATGCTTTTTGCTTACTAATAGTTGTTTGATTCTCCCGGGCTTAAAAGCATTACTTCTAATTTGAAACGTGAAAAACAACTCACTGTAGTTTTTACTATCCCCAATGAAGATGAAATTTGGCAAGTAAATTTTACTAGAAGATGTCCACTAAAAAGGATTTTTGTAAATTCTCGTGGGAACCAGTTTTTCGTTAATAAATTCATGCTTCTTTCCCGGAGGCGTAGATGGAGACTTTGACAGTCCTCTTACCACAATCCCTGCATACATCTTCCGCTTCATTCAAATTCGTAATTCTCTTCATGCAAGCGGTTTGGGTACTGTTGTCCTGACATTTTGTCAGAATGTTCCCGATTTGATCTAGGAACGAATGAATGTCCAGACATTCCCATTCATATTTTTTTACATTAGTTCAGTCAACCTGCCCTTTATTTATCCCATTTTTTGCCCTTATGATCAAACCATTTCAGTAATCCCTTTACTATTCCTGTCACTATAGTAACGAAATTTAACAATGTCCATACATAAAACTGCATCAAAATAACGGTTTAAAAAAATGTAGTATACAAACTATTTTTGACTAAAACTGGCCGCTAAGAAAAAAGAAAAACCAAAATGGAATGTTGAGTCTGATATTGTATTAAATAAGATGTTGTTTATTAATGAAATAATAGTTCATTGCAATACATAATAACCTTATTTTTGATTTTCAATTGTTTTATTAAATTACCTTAATTAGTTATAATGGTTTAGCGTTTAAGTTAGTGCAGTTTTTCTTAAACCATCATAAATTCCCACCAACAATTTCTCAAAAACAAACCAAGATCAGTTCTACAGAATTTGAGATTTACGTTCTATGACCAGTCATGTATTTTACACTTAGAAACAGACAGATGCAGGAGGTAAATTAGTTTTATAATATGCAATACCATATATTTTTGATGTGGGTTAAAGCGCATACTTTTAGGTGTAATACTCACTTAGCACGCGTTCATACAAGTCACTTTCCTAATCACTTAGCATTAAAAGCCAATAAGGCTTTCGATCACGACCGAAAAGGTCATATATATTCGAACGCTGCTTTATATAAGCGACGCGAGGGAAAACTTATTCATTGGATGACATACCTAATTATAGTTTTTGGATTTATCAGAAGTTCGAATTCTATTTTATCCGCTTTCGAAAAGGAGGTTATCAATTTGACTGTGGGTCTGTATGTTTTTCAGGAGTTCGTGAAAAATGGAGAAAAGTTAAATCCTATCAGTACATAATTACATACATATAGTCACCTCTTTATCTCTTGCGGGGTAGACAGAGGCAACAGTCTGAATGAATTCCGTCATAAAGCCATACAGCTAACGCTTTTCGTGAGATAATATTTGAGAGAATAAAGTTTTAACATTATCCCATGACCATTCACCTCCGTAAGTTAAATTATTACGTAATCATCTTATTCACATCATAAAACACTTTCTAACGCGTTCATAATAAAATATCCATACATTAATGTAATGTACTTAGTCATATTATTAATTCTAAGGTTATTAAGATCCAATACGTACGTACATATATAAAAATATTGCGTCTAAATTTCTAATCGTTCCCTGTGCCGTGAGGTACCCGACACTTAATTAATCTTCCCCATGGATATTGTAAAAAGCGACAAAGGGAAAGGCTTACCTGAGATTCTTTATCTAGGTGATGGGCTAGCAACAGGTCACTATTTGAATCTCAATTCCATCGTTAAAGCCTTTCACGTGAACTGAACGTGGCCTTTCAGTCTTTTCAAGACTGATGTCTCTGTCTACCCCGCAAGACGTGAATATATGTTTGCATAATAATATCTCGGTTTGCATGTAAATTCCTAACGGTGTAGTCATTTATATACATATATTCATTTAATTTAATTGTATGCCTGATTTTTCACTTTCCTATGACTTTGACTTTATTCAGTTCATTTTTTGCTATGTGCTTATCACTCGTCATCACTCAGCAATGATTTTTTTTATTTTCTATACAATCATCGATGAATTGATTAAAACGTGCATGACGAGTCATAAATCAAGTTTTGCATGGTCAGCGATTGCGCAAGATTAATATAGTTTAAGCGAGAGTGTTCATCGCTTGGTCCATCATAATATGAATACGCAGATGCATAAAATTATGGTAATGGACGCGGTATGATTGATTTTTCTTCAATACAAATTAGATAATAAAGAAACGCGATGTCTACGACTAAAAGGCTTAAAAGTTAGTGTGAATAGATATTGTATGAACTTTGGTGTGGGAAGTACACGAAAATCCATACCTTATTAAAAGGGGAATCGTTTTATTATCATTCGGTAAAAGTATTTTTCCTTAGTCGCCTTTTGTCATCAGTCACCATAAAGTTTTCTTACTGCATATTAATTTTAAGAATGTATAGTCTTATATTTTCAGCTTTATACGGAAAATAATACCTAAATAGAGGGGGTGAAATCCTAAAATGTTGGAAACTACACTATTAATATTAAAACTCGTTCACAAAAAGCTTTGAAATATAACTCCTTGTAACGTCAAGCACGTGTGATAGATAAAAATACGTCACGCCATTCGAGATATCGATAATTCGTTACTCGAAACTTTCATCGACTCGATAGTATCGATAACAATGGTGTTCTAGTATAATCACACTCAGTACTAACATTAATTATGATAGTTTTTGTTTAGACACGCTCTATGAGATTTTCAAGTCTATTTTTTGACGAAAACCTTTACTTCAAAGATATACTACTCTGTCAAGAAAGTAGCAGGAAAAGATCAATAATACACAAACTGTTTGTTATTCATCCAAATTTATTTTATCACCTTCAAAATATGCTCCTTTAGAAACGATACACTTACGCCAACGAATAATCTAATCATCAAAACATTTTTTAAACGCTGTTTCCGGAATTGAGGTCAGTTCTCGCCGCGAATTCTCTTTTATGTCTTCTACCGATTGAAAACGGGTGCCACGAAGTGGTAATTTGAGTTTAGGAAAAAGAAAAAAGTCGGCTGGAGCCATATCTGGTGAATATGGTGGTTGCTCGATGGTATTTGTTGAGTGTTTGGTTAAAAATTCGTTCACAATGATGGCCTTGTGCGAAGGTGCATTATCATGGTGCAAAATCCAAGAATTTTCTTTCCACAAATCTGGCCTTTTTCGTCGGATTTGCTCTCTTAAACGCCGCATAACACTCAAATAATATTCCTTATTTACCGTTTGACCTTCCGGCAAGAATTCCGAGTGCACAACACCGCGATAGTCAAAGAAAACAGTCAACATGACTTTGACTTTTGAACGACTTTGGCGTGGTTTTTTCGGTTTCGGTTCAGTTGGAAGGCGCCACTCCGAAGCTTGTTGACTAGTTTGCATGTCAAACTCGTAAACCCACGTCTCGTCACCAGTAACAATGCGTTTCATGAATGTTGGGTCGGAATTGACTCGTTCTAGCATGTCCTCAGCGACTCTCATGCGATTGAGTTTTTGAAAAAAATTCAGGTCTTTTGGGACTAGCCGAGCGGCAACATGTTTCATACCCAAATTATTAGTTAAAATGGTACGGATCGACTCGTGAGATACAGAAAGTTCGGTGGCTATCTCTCTCATAGTTGAATGAGGATTTTCAGTCACTATTTCCTTCACTTTTGCGATGTTAACTTCAGTTGCAGACGTTGATGGCCTACCAGAGCGAGGCAAATCTTCCATCACATCTCGACCGCTTTTGAACGCTTTGTACCACTCATAAGCACGAGTTTTTGATAAAGTCGATTCACCGTAAGCCTTCTATAACATTTTCAGTGACTCCGAACACGATATTCCATTGGCAATGCAAAATTTAAGACAAACTCTTTTTTCGATGTTTTTATCCATTATGAAATTAGCAATACACACTAGATATGATATAACTAAAAATAGCACTGTATTTAATGTAAACAACAGATGCAACTCAAACTCCGCGCCAAAATGGAAAACAGTTGTGCCAATCTAACAACAACAAAAAAAACAAAAATTTGAATTTGGAACCATAAATAAATAATCCATTCCCGATACTTTTCTGACTGAATGTATAAAGCTTAGGTGTCATGAACTGGGCACGGATTTAAACTGATATATTAATTTTATTTATCCCCTGTTCCTACGATCCTGGAGTGAGCTAGGTCAGGTCAAGTCCGCTATCTTTAAGTCCTTAGCACAATTTATATCGAAAGCTTGTTCCAAAAAAACAGAAAAAATAACAGCCAACGATATACAAGACAACAACTTGAAACTAATTTTGTTCTATTTTCGTTCGTCGTATTAAAACGAAAGCGAAATTACAGAGTTTTGTCCGCGACATCAAAATTGGGTGTATTTTTAGAATAACCTTGAAGTGTTTGTACATTTGTTCAATATTGAGACGTAAGTGCAGAAAGTGGAAACTGCCAAATTAACCCGTAAATGCGTACCGATGAACATTTTTGTACATGTGTGTCTGAAGGTACTTCGAATTTTTTTTTAAACAACAAGAACACGAAAAATGTGTATAAATAAAAATAGTTTAGACAAATCACATTACCTTGATTTAATCGGAGACGTTCTTGCAAGAGTACTTTGATCCGCCCGGAATGCATGAAGAGATATGGGTAAGTATATGGATAAGTATAAAAATAAAGAAGTATACAGGGATCGTAGCAGGAGAAAAGATATAGTACTCTTCTGAGAAAGAGACGTGACTTTATATTTGTATACAAGTACTAACTTAACGAAATTATACATACATAGATAGATAAAACTCTTTTTTACACCATAAGATTAAAACATACGAAACAGCACAAAAGACAGAGATGGTACAAAGGCGGAATTATCACTAATGCAATCTCTTCCAGTCAACCTTTGGGTGGAAGAAAACCAAGCAGGAGATTGGTGAACAATCACGTCTTTATACCTCACGGGTTAGACAGAATCAACAGTTTTGAAAACACTGTAAGACCACATTGAGTGTGACAGGTTATTAGCCCATCGCCTTATTAATACGTCGTCATCAGAAACATCATAGATCAGTTCAGAAAATTAAGTAATTCCATTATACCAGATAGAATCCCAACAAAGAAACAGCCGTTGTTTCGAAGTAGAAGAAGGGTTAACCCTAGCAATTTTATTCGAATTAGATACGCCCAGCACACGCGCTCGTATACGCGTGACGCACATTCACACAACTCAAAAATAAAAAGTTGAAAAAGTTGGGAGTTTAATTACTCATTAACTAAAAAGAGGGAGAGTGGTAGAAATCATTTGACGCTCTGAATATTAAGAAATTGTGAAAACATTTCGTGTTATTAATTATATAAAAAGTCATGTGTAATTGTTTGTTGTACTGCCTTTTGTTATCCACACTATTGATAAAGAGAAAAGAAAAACCGTGTGTAATAAAATAAAATAAAAAATAAAAATCACGTCCATATCCTTTGCGGGGTAGACAGAGTCAAAAGTATTAAAAAGACTGATAGGCCACGTTCAGCTGTTTGGCTTAATGATAGAATTGAGATTCAAATAGTAACAGGCTGCTAGTCTGTCGCGCTAAAAGAACCCCAAGTTTATAAGCCTATCCCTTAGTCGCCTTTTACGACATCTATGGAAAACAGATGGAGTGGTTCTATTCTTTTTTCTAATGGTGCCGGGAACCATACGCCACCTATCAGAGTGAGTTCATACCACAAATCTAATACCACATATCAAAGCACAGTCGGAGTTAACCACAAGTTGATTTATAGTTCACACGGCTAGTAAGTTCGCAGTTTTGTAGGTCACCTATAAAACCCACAGAAATTATCATACCCTTTCTATAAAGATTAATACACAACATGTTCTTGCTTTGAATCACAGGTTCTGGGTAGGATTCCGGTCAAGTCAAGATGACGTCATACTTACATATAATTACGTCTTTATCCCTTATGGAGTAGACAGAGCTAACAGTCTCGATAAGACTGAAAGGCCCTGATCAGATGTATGGTCCAATAACTAATCATTAGACCATACAGCTAATCAGATTGAGATTCAAACGTTGGGGTATATACATATAGTTCTCTCTCAGACCCAATGGTTGACTGGTAGATAATGCTTCTAGCATAAAGTCCGCCAATTATGCTATATATTTGTATTCTGCGCAATGAATTTTAAATAAATACATATAGTTGGTAATAGTAGGACGATGTTTTTATTTGCCTACAAAACAACAAATATCCGAATGTCTACAAGATAAATAGATGATAGGGATAGACTTACAAACTAAGGGATTCTTTTCTTAGGCGATGGGCTAGCAATCTGTCACTATTTGAATCTCAATTCTATCATTAAGCCAAACAGCTGAGCGTGACCTATCAGTATTTTCAAGGCTGTTGGCTCTGTCTACCCCACAAGGGATAAAGACGTGACCATATGTATGTATGTATGTCTACAAGATAAAATATTTGCCAGATCGTATAAAAGGAAGATACATAGAGCTAAGGGTGTTTTTTTTTAAACCTAACTTTGCGCATGGTCAAAACTATGCCATTGCTAACACACCCACTTGGTACTTACATACATACGTACACAAAAACTTGATTAGAAATTATGAATGACCGCGTGACGTCATCAAACTTCGCAGACGAATAGGCAGTCACAGTCCATACATCCTTAAATTTACACACGTATAATAAAATACATACATACATGAGAGCTGAAAGTCTCGAAAAGACCAATAGGCCACGTTCAGAATTGAGATTCAAATAGTGACAGGTTGCTAGCCCATCGCCTAAAAGAAGAATCTCAAGTTTAGAAGTCTACCCCTTAGTCGCCTTTTACGACATCCATTGGAAAGAGATGGAGTGGTGCTATTCTTTTTTTATAGGTGCTGGAAACCACAAGGCATTTCGTTGTACCGTAGACACGAAGTCGCGGGTAACTGCTAAGTAGTTCTTCAATCGATTTGGAAACTAGTTCGCCAGTATAGAGGTATATGTCATATTGGCAAACTCGTTTTGAAAAAGCCTATCCACTTTTACTTTTAAACGACGCGTACAAAAAATATTTTAATTGCCAGGGCGATTTTAATTAGGCGTGCTCTGAATGGCTGCTGATAGTATGGGATTGACCGTTAGATTCGAGTGATTTTAATTTTGTTTCTTTTGTAATATCATCACTTTACGTTTATAGTGGAATCGATACTTGAATTTGAAGAATCATTTGTGTGGTCTAACATTCTAAGTTTCTCATGACAAAGTTTTGTTACTCTTTTCTGAAATAAATTGCTAATGCTCCTACCATGAGAGAAAACATCGCGATGAATATTCAGGTATTTAACTGGGTATGAAACCATGATCCAATATTCTATTAAAGTGCCGTGTGGTTCTCGGCAATAAGTAGAATAGGGCCACTCCGTCTCTAACCCGTGAATATAGTAAACGGCAACTAAGGGAACGGCTAACTAGGGATTTTTGTATGCGATGGGCTAGCAATCTGTCACTATTTGAATTTTAATTCTTTCATTAAGCCAAACAGCTGAACGTGGCCTATTAGTATTTTCAAGTCGTTGGATCTGTCTACCCCGCAAGGTATACAGGCGTGATTGTATGTACATGTCTGATTTATGCAAGGAGTAAGATGATTAGAAGCATTCAAGTTGGATATCTTAAAAACTAGTTGAAATTACAAGTTACTTAGCGTTTCCATCAATCATTACCACAAGTAGTAGAAATCTGTATCCTGCCCAATAATGACTTCTTTCCGTCTTTTCTCTAGTCTCAAAAAAAAAAAAAGTCGGCCCGCCGTTGTGATCCGTTTAATCACGAGTATTTTCTTGCTTGAAACTGTACAAAAAAAAAATTAAAATATAAAACAGTTTTCTTATTGGACCATATTATATTTTACCTTATTGTTCATCGTCTTATCGCATCTCTTAAGCAGAAATAATTAAGAAAGTTATGATTAATGTCGAAAAAATTTACTTTTCGAACTAATATCCTGTTCTTACTAAGTTATACATCTATTAATCTGTAAGATCTGACGAGTATATAAAAAGGTGCTGACTGACTGACCGAAATCAACGCACAGCTCAAATAGCTGGGTTTTAGAGATTTGAAATTTATCATAAAGTTTACTTTTGTCAATTCCCGAAATTCCCACGGTAACAGAAATTAGCGGGGTTTCCTTCATGCCTGCCAAACGGTGGATACTCTCTATAAAATTAAAAAAAAGAAACATTAATTTGTTTTAAAAAATAAAAACAATGTTTTTATTCCTCTCATTGCGCTCAGTCTTACTTTTTTTTCTTGGTGTAGGGTTCCCACGGAGAGATTTGATGACTCAAGTGACTGGTTTTTGTGTGTGTGGTAATTATCTAACAAGTTAAAAAGCAAGCTGAGTCACGAGGTTACCAGTGTAAAACCTGAACATTGATAAATCAGTGTTTACACGAAATTGACAATAGCCTTGGTTTTCTTGAATCTAGATGTATTGTACCTCTCTAGAAAGGATCCCGGAGTTTGCCTTTGACCATGGATGCTGGATTGCATAAGTGAGGTATTTACACGCAGCGATTCCCATCTGACCTCCTCAAACTTTGCAGGGAATCTTAACCCGTATTGGATCGAGTAATCTTAAGATCCTGTCGATGATGCAGCCAATTGCCTGAATGTGCAGATTTTCTTACAATATAATGAGGAAAACTCACCGTATAACATCGGTTATTATAAAAACGAATGTGCATAACTTCGAAAAAAATCATTAGTATATGATCCAGGTAAGATTTGAACCTGCGCCTGCGTCTTTTTTACTACACGTTTTAACCGGGCACCTAACTTATTCGATCACCGAAGCTCTAACATCGTCCTCAAGTATATTAATTCAATTGCTTTGAAAGAAAACGAAAACAGACAAGCACAAAGGCTGCCAAGAGCAAGTTGAAGGTTACTCGCAGTGACGTAACCCTCTTGAACCACAGCCAATTGTGATGTGACGTCACACTTGCAAACTATGAATGGAGAGGTATTATGTCATTGAAATTATGCAACGATTCAGACTTCGAAAGGCATTAAACGGCCCGGTTTCCACTAAAGCGGAGAGGAGAAAAAACGATACGAGATGTGTATTGAATAACCAATCAGGTTACGATACTTCTTCGCTCAGCATCGGTAGAAATGGATCTCTCCCCTTGTCTCCTTTTCGCTTTAGTAAAACATACATACACATAATCACGCCTATATCACTTGCGGGGTAGACAGATCCTATAGTCTTGAAATGACTGATATGCCTCGTTCAGCTGTTTGGCCTCATGATGGAACTGAGATTCAAACAGTGACAGGTTGCTAGCCCATCACCCAAAAGGAGAATCCCAAGTAATTATATAAGCCTATCCCTTAGCCGCCTTTTACGACATCCATGGGAACGAGATGGAATGGTCCTATTCTTTTTTTATTGGTGCCGAGAACCACACCTTAAGTAAAAGCTGGAAGAAAATATAGACGACTGGACTGGGTTAGGTTTCCTTATTAGTTTCGTGGACAAATCTGACTAACCAATTCCTGGGTGGTGGTCATAGGAGTATCCCGAGCTTCCCTTCAGAGAACTTGAACTAACACCTGGCATTGGAGAATTAATTTTACATTGTAAAAATCTATGAGAAAGCTGTAGGTAATATTGGTAACAATTTGAAAAAAAGCTGATTTCATTATCATAACATTTATCATATAATCACGTCTATATCCTTTGCGGGGTAGACAAACCCAACAATCATCAAAATACTGAAGGGCAACGTTCAGCTGCTACATTATCAACACTAGAGTTATGATTTTCCATTTAAATTAGTGAAGATGTAGGAACCTATAATAAACTTTTTGGCCTTGGATGAAATAAATTAATAGTTTTGTATATACATTCACTAGTACACACAAATTCGAAGTATGTAAAAAGGAAAATTATATGTTCGATATAATTAATATCGCGATATAATTATTCAAACACATAAAAGAAACTCTAGTGTACTTCTACTGGTTATCCACTTCCTTATTTATAAAAGTGACCTGTCAAACAAAATATTTTACACCGCATCACAGTTAATTTTTATATAATCATTTTGATCCCCTACTGACAATGCTATTGATAACTAACTAACACTAATCTATAAAGCTATAAAGATCTCCAAATCGGAAATTTAACGTGATTAAATCGGTCAAAAACACCTTAGTTAGTTCCGGAAGCAAGAATCTATAGAATTACATCAGACGGAATCGATTATACAATGAAAAATCAAAATTGCAATCACGGATTATAAAATCGAAGTTATGAGGTATCGGCGTGTTACGTAATATTAGAAAACGCTTTATAAATATTAATTTAGCATGTATACAAATAGGTTGTTAATTTATACTATGTAACCATCAAATTGACAATAAAATCTGTATTTAAGTACAAAATCACATGTGTTTGTGAATATGTCTTTTAAGTGGCTTTTTGTGGTATAATTATTTTATTATTTTTCAATTTATTATTACCGTATATTATTAAAATTGTTTGGTATAAACTGAATCTAACATAATGCTTCGGTATGCGTAATCATAAAAAATTGAAGTTTTGCGAGATTTTTTCATTTATTTAAAATTGTATAATTATTTGATTGTCTAATTTTTGGTCAATATCAAAGCGTTATATATATCAACCGAAAACCCAGCTTGGATCATAATAACAAATGCAGTTGTCTATATTTTAATCTAAAACTAATCAAATCATTTTTTTTAATTAAAAAGAAGTTACCACTAATAGGCCATACTCAGCTGTAGTTGATTTAAGGATAGAATTGAGATTCAAATAGCGACAGGTTGCTTGCCCATCGACTCAAAGAAGAATCCCAAATTTTATTTACCTATCCTTGAATCGCCTTTAACGCCGTCCATGGGAAAGAAATCGAGTGGTCCAATTGTAGATTACCGTGACCCACACGACTGAGCGTGGCGTATTAGTCTTTGCGAGTCTTTTGGCTCTGTCTGCCCCATAAGGCATAAAACTGTGATTACATACATACATATATATCATCACGTCTATATCCCTTGCGGAATAGACAGAGCCAACAGACTTGAAAAGACTGAAAGGCCACGTTCAGCTGTTTGGCTTTTTGATAGAATTGAGATTCAAATAGTGACAGGTTGCTAGCCCATCGCCTTAAAGAAGAATCCCAAGTTTATATACAAATCCCTTAGTCGCCTTTTACGACATCCGTGGGGAAGAGATGGAGTAGTCCTTTTCTTTTTCCTTAAGGTGTCGGGAACCACACGGCACATTTATTTATGTATTAACTGACTTTACAAACGCTGATAACATTACACTTCTTTTTTTGGACAGTCGTTTAAAAGTCAAGGCTACAAACATTATTCATTGCATAATGACTAACGGTTGTTAAGACAGTAATCATTGCATAAAAGATTACCATTTCTTAGAGTAGAGGCTTCATTGTATTATTGACATCATGGATCCGCTTTAGTTAGGTTTTGGCGATTAACAGGTTTGTCAAACAAATTGGCTATGTTGTCACGTTTAACTAATAAAACATACATACACATATACATAATAATACAATCACGTCTTCATCCCTTGCAGGGTAGACAGAGCCAACAGTATGTATATGTATGCCTTTGTAGTATATATGCCTTTTGACCATGGACCCTGGATTGGGCGAGTCAGGTTTTAGTCGAACCGACTCCCATCTGACCTCGCAACCTTTGCAGAGAAACCTTCCTCGTATTGGATCGATGATAGTTACACATCCAGTTGCCTGAATGTGCAGTTTTCCTCACGATATTTTCCCTCCGCGTAAGAGTTTTGGCTTGTATTCAAACGCATTTCCATAAAAAGGATCCAATCAAAATAAGAAGTTTACAACAAACCTTTTTATATATGAGTCTTCAGCCTTAACCGTCAAATATTCATCAGCGAGTTAAATTACATACATACATATCATCAGGTCTATATCCCTTGCGGGGTAGACAGAGCCAACACTCTTGAAAAGACTGAAAGTTGACTGTTTGGCTTATTGATAGAATTTAGATTCAAATAGTGACAGATTGCTAACCCATCGCCTAAAAGAAGAATCCCAAGTTAATCCCTTAGTCGCTTTTTACGATATTCTTCTGAAAGAGATAGAGTAGGTCCTATTCCTTTTTTCTATTGGTGCCCGGGAACCACACGGCATGAAGCGAGAAATTAAAGACTTCGTAAAAGTGTAAATTATTCGTTCAATTACGGATGAGGTACGCGTAAAGTATGCATGAATATTACATGGATTTATGCGTTGTAGGTCAATAGGTAAACAGGATTTCTGTTACTATGTCATCGTTAACATTTAGATATACATTTACTTAGATTATAGGAGAAAACAGGTGTTTATTTCTAAGTGAATGGTGGATTAGTTTAGCATAAATATACGGGCCATCAAGCTTTAGAGCCTTGTGGTTTCTGGTAGAGGTTGAGACAAAATTATCATCAGTTCCCTGGCGTTAGTCCCGATTGCCTTCTTACTTACATTACTTACTACTTACTCCATCTCTTTCCCATGGATGTCGTAAAAGGCGACTAAGAGAAATGCTTACAAACTTGGGATTCTTTGTTAGGCGATGGGTAAGCAACCTGTCACTATTTGAATCTCAATTCTATCAGGAAGCCAAATAGCTGAACGTGGCCCTTAAGTCTTTTCAAGACTGTTGGCCATATGTATGTATGTTGCCTAAATGTACATTTACGTGTCCTCACTTTTCCGGGATGTGCACAGTTTGTTGGTAATAATGTGTGATGTCAATTTTGATCTGTAACCTAAAAAATAAAAAAGTCATTAAACAAATAAATATAACACGGCAAAGTTTTATTGATACATAGCCGCGATAAGACTAGAACTTGATCCTTGCACTCTTTTATTCGGTTACCATTCCATCAGAGGCACTGACAGAGTACAAAATAATGCCCTGCAATGCTACACATAAAAATCTTATAAGGATTGTAGACTAACGCAAATATGATAATGAATAAAGTTGAATGCCTTAAGCGTATGTGTTACGCCTAAATCTGCACATTCAGAATGGTAAGGATTGGTCATAAAGGTCAAAGAAATTGCTGTAGATAGGTAGACTCCTGGCACCGCCCAAAACCGTGAGATTTTAAGCGACTCACAAGGAGAAAGAAACATTTCAAGATACTCCCAGATTTTTATCATTATATCTATGCATTTCTCATTAAATGCCCATCATCCGACTATCTTGTGTCTGGTCTCATTCTTGTTGACCACAGTGGAAATCCAAATGGTATCTGCTGTATAGGCCCACTTTTCCAGATATATGTCATGACCTGCACCTGAATCGACTATAGGTATCACTACTCAATTCATTTCAAATTCAAAAACCACTAACCTATCCAAGAAAATCGTTACTTAAATAAAGAATAATTATTGTTTACTTAGTAACAACAGTAGCCCATAATCACCATTTCCTATTGTTGTGCGTTATGTTCAATGAAAGTAAAATCACCGTTTCCGCCACACGAACATCTTACTCAATCACTTATAAAAATCACCATCACGCAAATTCAATCAAACATACTGTAAACCAAATCTCATTACATAAAAAAAGAATAAATTCAAATTAATTCTTAATTGTAAATCATAAAAAATCAAATTTCGAACGACTACGCCGCCTCTAAAAAATTCTCAGCGCGTCATCGCCGTACGCGCGCGTACGCATTTTGGCGGGAACAGTCGCAAGTGGGGGTACGTTGAATAAAACCGCTTTGCTCCAAGTCCAGCATTACATTTCACTTATCACCACCGAAGGAGCAAAGGACAAGATGAGATTCTTCTTCCTTTTAGTAGTGAGTGTCGTGGCGGTGAACTCTAAGCCAGCGGGGGAGAATGATGTCCTTGGATCGGTCATCGGTGTTGTGAAGAATTGTGCCGAGGGGGATGTATCCCTGTGCCTGAAGGTGTGTGTGATGTGTTAAGTGTAATTGAATCAGGTGACGGCTTTTTTTTGCAATGCGCATACGCACTGCTCCAGTTAAAATTGTACGACTTTATCTCAATTTAAATACTTCATTGGTTAAGATTAAGAAAAAGAAGTTAATTTTTTATAACAGTTTTCTTTTTTATTTGTGTATAATTATGTAGAACAATTTTTTAAGACAAAACGTTAAAGAACAATAAAAGTGCAAAAATATCTTCTTTCTTAAAACAAAAAAAAAAAAACAATTTATTTTCAACCGAACAATAAAAACAGTCCAATTCCGAAAAAAATATTTCAAACCTTACCTTTCAAAATTAACAAAAAATATTGGTTCACAGGAACGCGCGCTGAAATATGTAGAGAACATCAACTCTGCTCGGGAGGTTAACATCGCTGATGGTATCAGTCTCATTGGCACTGGATCTTCAAGGTCTGCCAGGTCCTTCGAGCCTCTACCCGAAGAACCAGTAGCCAGGGAGAACCAGGTGGAGTCCAGGCTGGTGGACGCGGCGGCCGAGTTCATGGAAAACCATATCATCCAACTACGCATGCCAAAGAGCACTGTTGAAGATGTCAAGCGGTCACTTGAAGAAGGTAAATAATTTTTAATTGTTTTTTTTTTTAATTTTTTATAAAAAGAACTAAATATTAAGTTTTACATCTCGGTGTTAGCAATACGATTCTTAAAGTTGTTGATTGTGATTAAAAATAATACTCTGTAGGACTATATGTAGTAAAATCATTCCAATTACAAAACTCATTAATAATTGGACTAGCGATATTCGTTTTTTATTTTATTTCTTAATAAAGGGTACTTTATTACACCGTAAGAAAAGATTGTCTGATCACTAAAAGATAAAATGGACATAAACCTCGATTTTTCTATAATGAGTGCTTAATTTATACCCAAGGTTTTGAAGAATATTCTTTTTATTGTAAGAAGTATAATAACTTTTTGCTTACACCTGTTTTATAAATATTTTAATAAGCTATCGATCAAACCAGATACGGATCAATCAATCATTGATAGATTTTAGTAATAAAATTATAGTTAACATCCTCACGCCTAAAACGAAAGTTATAACATACATCTTTATAAACTTTCGTATTAATGATATTATTGGTAGAAAGTAGAGCAAAAGAAACAAATATCAATTTTGACAGACTTTTCTTGATAATGGAAATATACAGAATCCCTTGTTAAAAATCCTCGTTATAAATAAAGCAATTTTTAAAAATATTTATATAATATAAATATTACAATAATTATGTACTCGCTTTTACTCAACTTCCGTTTCATGAGACTTCCATGAAAAAATTAGCAAATCGTGAATTTTTCGTAAGAACAATGTCTCTGCCAAATTCGAAATCAGTAAATAATTTTGGTTAAATGAGTCAGTCACTCCCTTTTATCAAGGCATAGACGAGATAAAAAAGTTAATTATCAAAAAAGACAATTAATAGTTGATATACCAACACCGCTTTAACAAAAATAATTCACAAACTATAAAGTACAAATTGTTTTGAAAGCTATATCAATTAAACTTATCACGAAAACACATCTAATTATGTTATTAGACATGTAATCTTTGTAATTCATAATACAGATCATATGATTTCGATCAAATAATCAAGTGAAGTGAAAGTTGAAAGATAATTACGGGAGTATCTTCAAATCAGGGCGTTTAATTGTCTTGACCCAGGTATATCATAACGCCAATTACTTATTAGAAAGTTCTCTCATAAACACAGAGTAGAGCTTTCGTCTTAATTTTATGGCGCAAAATATATAAAAGCATAGTATATATGTTATGTAATTTTATGTGTTTCATGCATTCGAAAGTTTGAAATGCTTATTCAATGTTAAACGGTGCACTTTGATGAAAGCAAACCTGAGGAGATTACATTATAAAAGCTCATATATAAGAATTATAAAAATTTACAAATTTTTTTAATTCATCATAAAGCCATACATCTTAACGTGGCCTTACAGTCTTTTCGAGACTCTCTCTTCCTCATAAGGGAAATAGACGTGACTATAATTAATATGTATGTATGTTTTAATACAAAATAAGATTTCATAGAAAATAACAATTTGAGAAAAGGTGCTATTAAAATAAAATTGCAGAACAAAATCAGAGCATTTTTTTGGATGTGAAAATGACAGATCGATGATTTTGCATACAAACTACAAATAAACCATGACCTAAGTAAAATCCAGTTCAAATTGAAGAGACGGCTTAATATACTTTAAAAATGAATGTCCAAAGATCACACAGTCTCGGTCATCAATCGCAGTGTTACGACAGACATTGTTATATAATATTAAAAACGTAACGTGTGTATAACTGGTTTTTGTGCACCTCGTTTCTCGATAGTGACTGTTGAAAATTTAATATCATCCATCCAACCATGCTTTACTTTACTTTTACTTTTTGTGACTGTCGAAAATTGCAACTCATCTTTTTTAACGATAGGTTTGATAACTTGCTTGTTTGACTCTGTTTTGTGCGATACTAAAAGATTATCCGTTCAAAATTAAGGTGTAAATTAAAAGTGTCTGTTTATCAGATTTAAAAAGTATGTGTCACGCATAACTAAGGCACTTATGATCACAAAAAATCTTGCGAAATCATGAATTGGAATCAGGCATGAGACCGGTTATACAAGACGAGATGAGAATAGAAAGTTTTTTCTTCATTTGCAAAAAATAATTACTCTACATAAACGAGCAACAGCGTTATTTTTATTAGCTGGTTTTAATATGGTATCTTAGAAAACGGACATCCGTATTTAAGAGAAACAAACTGCAGAAGAAGACACTAGAAATCGCGACTGCTAAACGGGTTTGGCAGGAATTTCTCCATCCTATTTAGAAGGTTGATTGTGGTGAAAAGCGGACTATACGGGTCTAGTTTTTGCTAGATTTCCATAACCTTGCTATGTAGGACTATGGGGCTAGTTGCGTGGTTCCGTTAGTAAATACTCGTTGCTACCGTGATCAAAATCTTGATTGAGAACCGAGTAAAAGTCTTGCTCCAGGCTGTGACTCGTTAACAAAATATGGAAGTAGGTCCGGAGCTTTCGAATTGTAAGGTCCGGTAATCGCACTTTCTAGATGAATGGGGCTGTTATGCAAACTGGACGTAACATTGTGAATTTCAATGAAAGCGACATTGTTTTAAATTTTCGACGAGCGCGCACCGTGTGATTTTGAATTCGAATTAGGCTGGAAACAATTGACATACGGTGAATGTTTACTGATAGGAGTTGGTTTTATTTCAGTCCTGCGGCCTATTTTGTTGAATCTGTTACAATTGTTTTCACTTTTTGATGTCAATATCTTAAGTTACCTATCGCTTCATTGTCACATACATCTGAAAAGTGGGCCAATTCCGTTACAACTTTGATTGTCCTAGATAAATATAGGAAGGGATGTTATGATTAGATAATTTTAGGATCTCTGATAAGAACTGGACTAACATTGGATATGATGTTTGACATTCAATGGCTGATGTAATCGTAACTCACTATTAAGTTGACTTTAAATGATAAACAATTTAATTTATTCCAGGCCGTGGCAAGAAGAAGAAGCTAAAGCAACTGCTGCCCATCCTCGCTCTCCTCCAACTGAAGATCCAGTCCCTCATTCCCCTGTTCCTTGGTATCATCGCTTTCGCCGCCGTCAAGGGTCTGATGCTGGCCAAGGCTGCCCTCTTGGCGTCTGCTCTGGTTCTGCTCAAGAAACTCCTCTCAAAGCATGAGCATCATGAGAGCTACGAGGTTGTAGCCCACCCTCATCATGAGGAACATTACAGCCATGGAGGTGGCCATGGAGGTTGGGGAAGATCATCACAGGATCCTCAGACCCTCGCTTACAACGCCTACACGAACTAAATGCCTAAGATTTTAAGACTGTACTCGCATCCTTATTGGATATGTAGTCTATATCTTCGGTTAGTCTAGTTACGGACCTCAAAGTATTGAGTTTAATTTATTGTTAATTTATTTAAATTATTTAAAAACGTTATTAATTTAAATATCGAATGAGTGAATCTTGTCTAGGCTTTGGACTTCCTTATCATCGCCATTTTTCATATATTTATTTTCCTTTCTTGTTATTACATTTTTTTTTCATTTCTTCAATATCAATGTACCTGTTTTTTATTATAATTTAGTTTTTATTTCCTCAAGTACAAATTTAGTTAGTTTAATTATTTTTGTTTATTAAGTTGTTTTTGTTTTGTTATCTAGCTTTAACTATTTATCTTTTTAGTCATTTCTTTTGACTGTGTTCATTAAACTAGTCGTTTCTTCTTACTTATATAAAATATATATTTTTATATGCTTTTGTAAATATGCTTCGTATGAGAGTATTTACGTAAATTATTGTTTTTTGCTCCTTCGTTTGTGATATGGTATATATTATAAATATTATGGTATTTATGTAATTATATCACATATTAATGTGCTGTATCTTGTCTTTATCAATCCATCTAAGGTGATGTATATCTCTATCTTTTATATACAAAACATCTTCATTCATCAGTCTCATTAAACTAAACCTAAACTTATTTACATACCACCCATGAATAAAAGAAATATAGTCATTCATGTATTTCTGTGTATCATTTGAACCCTATTTACAATTTATTACAAGTGATACAAAAATCCTACCATTTTTCAGTTATGTACAGTGACCACAGAGAAAAGGACACTTTCGTATCTTAAACGTATTGAAGATTGTTTACATTGCTGTGTTGCTCACTGTACATTAGTTGAGGGAAACTTTGGTATTATTTCTGTCACTTGCCATCTGCCCCGATTTCGCACGGGTAGAATTTATAGATACAAACCTTCCTCAGAAAATACTCTTTCCCATATTACAAACTGGAACAAAATCCGGCAACAACTTTCATTCACTCATATTCATTTATTTGCAAACTGAGTGTAGGAGTACATTCGTCTTAAAATTAAGAATGGAACTAACTTTTCAACCTTTTACAAGTGCAAATAGGTGGCGACCAATATATAATTACTTTCCAAGATGAACGCATCAGCAGTACAGGCGAAGAAAATAGTGGGTTTTTACTTAATTAGTGTAGAAAAGAAAAGAAAAAAAAACCAGAAAACTTTTCATGAATGTATACTAAAAGAATATATATATTATACAAATTTTGACCTTGTATTGCAATAACAATACGCTGCGCAAGAAAGCTGCCCGCGCGAGGGTCTCCTGTTGCCTCCCTCAGGCGTCAGCTGAGCGCCTTGTGAAGCTCCCGCGCGCCCTTGCCCCAAGGACCGAGTGTCAAAACAACTGTACTTATTAGTCCACCTGTGACCTGCCTGTTTATTGGTCTCAGAAATGACATGTTAGTGACATAACAGACAAAATGCAGGAGAGCTGACGTCTTTAATTTATGTATGATCATTGAAATTCCGTGTGATTCCCGGCACGAATATAAAAAAGAATTGGACCACTCCATCTCTTTCCCATAGGTTTAGTAAAAGGCGACTAAAGGATAGGCTTGTAAACTTGGGCTTCGATGGGCTAGCAACCTGTCGCTATTTAAATCTTCTCAATTCTATCATTAAGCTTAACAGCTGAAAGCTTATCAGTCTTTCAAGGCGGCTGGCTCTGTCCACCCCGCGTGGGATATAGACGTGATTATATAAAGTGAAAAAAAAAAATCTAAATGTACCTAGTACAAACTTACATAAATAGAGAATACTTGAAAGCTACATAGATGAAAGACGAATTACTGTGTAATGAATGATACTTATGGCCTTAACAATACCAGTGTAAAACAACAATGTAGTAAGAATGGTGTGAATTTACTTTTCTTGAGACTTTTCTTAGTTCAAAGCTAAGTGGAGTTAAGTTAACCGATGCTATCTTGATGAAAGTAAATCGCGAACAATGCAACATAAATAAACGCTTTCCTTTTCATTTCAATATGTGTGTATCTAAAGTTTCATAAAAATGGATGTGTGTGGATACTTTAACATATTAAGAGCAACTGGAATATGATAAAGGCTTTGCGCGGGTACATACATACATATAATTACCTTTACGGAGTAGACAGAGCCAATAGTCTCACAAGGCTGAAAGGCCACGTTCAGCTGGAAGCTGAAGAATCCCAAGTTTAAAACCCTAAGTCGCCTTTTACGACATCCATGGGAAAGAGATGAAGTGGACCTATTATTTTTTTTATTGGTGCCGGGAACCACACGGCTGTACATAATGTGATTGGTACATAGTCAAATTAGAATTTTATCTTTCTCCCACGCGCATTACTTACGTATTTTCGCCAAAAACCTTAACTATTAGACCACCGACGTTCTAAGGAATAGCGTAACTATTATGATAAATGAGATAATAAGTTTATTTCTTAGTTTGTTACCCTTTCACGGGTTATCTACTGAATAAATCTTCTTAAAATACATACATACATATGAACACGTTTATATCCCTTGCGGGGTAGACAGAGCCAACAGTCTTGAAAAAACTGAATGGCCACGTTCAGCTATTTGGTTTGATGATAGAATTGAGATTCAAATAGTGACAGGTTGCTAACCCATCGCCTAAAAAGAATCCCAAGTTTGTAAGCCTATCGGTTAGTCGCCTTTTATATCGCCTTTTTAGAGTCAGGAGAAGGACATATGGTATCTTTCATCCCGGTAAAAACTACAGGTCCCGAGGAATTTGCAAAAAAAAAAAATATTTTTTAGGTGGCGCTAAAGTCGTCGTTTTTTGTAGTTGGCGGTTGTTCGATGCTTTTTATAAGGTAGTGATAATTCCGTCGCTCTTTTGTAAGTTGGCGTCAAATTTAAATTGGGCTGGGGCAATCGCGCGTAAAGTTAGTTAGTTAATAACCCCACTTAATAAGGAAAGAGGGCTCTAAACCGGCATCGTTTAAATTCCGAACATAATCTATGTGGACCGAGGTGTGGTCGCATCTGGGTGACCGTGTTTCATGACCGTTTGCAAGGGCCTTTAAGCTGCTTGTACGGACACGTAATCATTAGGTACTTGCCGTGTAAGATTACCACTGTTCTTGGCTTTATCTATCTTCCTCCCGGCTTCAGTCCCGGTTGCATCCCAACATGACTGGGGAGGAGCCCGGGTTATGCCTTTGACCATAGATCCTGGATTAGGTGAGTCAGGTTTTTACACGAAGCGACTCCTATCTGACCTACGCAACCTTTGCAGGTAAACTTAACGCGTATTGGATCTACGGTTACACATCCAGTTGCCTGAATATGCAGGTTTTGTCATATTTTACCCCACCGTAAGAGTGTCGGTTAGTATTCAAGCTAATGTAAATAACTTTGAAAATAGTTATAGTACATGGCCGAAGTGTGATTTGAACCTGTGCCTTTCTGTGCATCTTACATTAAAACCGGACTTACCGATTCGACCACTGAAGCTCGCAAGAGCTTTATCGATAATATGTGTATATGTATCCAAAAAATATATGCCCTCTAGTTAACCATACAGCCGAACGTGACCTTTCAGTCTTTTCAAGATTGTAAGCTCTAAAAATCTGATAGTACTTAGTGAGCTAGTGAGCAAATTTTTATCAATTAAAGTCGTCTGCATGGCAAATAATTTCGCCTTAAATTAACAGAATGTTACTATTATTTTTCCATAAGATTTTATACACAAATTAAAGGAGTAATTTAAAAAATAACAGTCGTGTACTGTGAAACTGAATTTAAGGCTACTGTTAGTGATTTACCTAAGTAAGAGAAATTTGTATTATTTGCACTAGGTTTGTACAAGTCAATCATAGAAAAGGCTTATAAACTTGGGATTCTTCTTTCAGGCATTGGACTAGCATCCATACATAGACATACTTACATATAATCACGTTTATATTCCCTGCGGTGTTAACAGGACCAGCAGTCTTGAAAGACTAGGTAGGCCATGTTCAGCTGTTAGTTTTAAATAATAATTAGCGGGAGTGCCATTAAATTTTAAATTTGCTTATTAGAATGACAATTTTATTTCATTTAGGTACCACTTCATGACACACAAAACCACTATATGGAACTGGATGTGAATATGACGTCATCATGATCCGATATGAAGGTTTCCTTGCAGGGTTAAATTTGCCTGGGGTTGTGGGTTCTACAGGAAAATCATACTTACTTCTAAAAAAATCATACTATATTACAAATGCTGATCAATTAAGTTATTTTAAAGAATAGCTCTTAAAATAAGTTACCTTATATCATTAGTGATAAAGCCATAAATTCATGTGGTCCCTAAATTGACAAATTAAAACTAAAATAGTGACATCTACCAAATCTCACATGTAGCATCTATTGGGTACACCCAAATAATTTCTACTTTCTTGATACGAAGCTTGAGAAAGCATAGATACATATAGCATTATACCTTATACAGAAATCAACTAACGCCATCTATCAAAATTTCTTAGAACTACGTTCATGGCCAAGTTTGTTTACAAATTCAAAGTTCAAGGTTTTGCTTCTTGGCTTCGTCACTTGGTCATTGTCTTTTCATTACAATTCTTTTTTCAAACCACAAAATTATGTTTCCTAGTAAAAAACCTACCAATCTTTAAAATAAGTAACTTATTCTCTTTTCAGCAGTTTGTGTTTTATACCTACATCTTGGCTTCAGGTAGTGTTGCAATAAAACATAATTTTAAATTACTCACGACATCGTTCTAATTTCAAATTGTCGTTTACAAAAAAGCAAAACAATTTTATCTTCGAGGTAGGTAGTGCTTTTTTCTTTTTGCTGAATTATTTCCAGCCATTGACAAAAGCAATTCTTTGTCAAGGTTACTACATTTACTACAGTCAATGAACTCGTCGTAGTCTCAACTCGTTTTATTGCAAATGGCGCCAACAAGATGGCGTAACTAAAATTTTCGCCTTGTCTTTTTGTGATTGAATGATTGTATTAGTTTATTTAACAAGGCTTGGGTCTTTGAAATCCAGTGCTTAATATTGTGTTTAAGTCGTGGGTTTAAAACACACACCAAAGTGTAGAATCGAATAATTTTATTTTTTATAAAATTAGTTGTGTATACCTACTTTGGGCCGAATCGTGACCATGATCCAGAAATTGAAAATTTCACATTTATATACATTATTGAGCGTATTAAAATACACAATTAGGGGTAATAAAAATAATCTTTGAACTCGAATGAAAATTTTGAGACTTCCTATCCGCGTTTTTGTCTCCGATACCATAAACTTAGAGATTTTCAAGGCAAGAGGCTTTAGCTTGCGTGTACCACCTCAGACCCAACTTTTTATCAGGTTCTTTCAAACGCACTTTGATTTTCCAATATTAAAACTATGATAAACAAAGCCACGAACAAAAGCTTGTTTCATAATTTGTAATTCAATTGTTATAGTTAACCTGGTCAATGTGACAGTGGAGCGTGGTAATACATTTCTTTTTAATAGACTGCAATAGTAGCTTCTTATAACATAGGTTCAATCAATTTTTTAGGATTCCTTTTGTAGGCGATGAGCTAGCAATAGCAACCTGTCACTTTGTGAATCTCAAGGCTATACATCTTAACAAAGCCTTTCAGTCTTTTCAACTAACTTTTGGGTTTGTCTACCCTGCCAGACGTAATAATGGATAATAATTATTAAATAAAATCATTCTTCGAAGGAGGTGGTAGGAGGTATTTGTGTAAACAATGTAAATATTACCAACGTAAAGAAACAAATACAAACATTGATAAAAGCGAATTTTCTGCTCTACATAGAAAAAGTCGTGCTCCGTTTTTTGACCGTCGTCATGGATTATCGTAAAAGCTGCATTAGATGAATGTGCCAATTCTATAAATGATAATTACACAAAGCTTTTTCAAAAGACTGCCTACTTGATAGCAACCCGCTTCTGATTTATTATAACATTTGGTTCTTTAATCACCTTCTACGACATCAACTTTATTAATTCATTCTTATGATCACGTCTATATCCCTTGCGAGTTTGAAAGAGTCTTGACAGACTGAAAGTCCACGTTCAGCTGATAGGTTTAATGATAGAATTGAGATACAAATAGTGACAGTTTGTTATCACCTACGAGTAAAATAGAATCCCAAGTTTATAAGCCTTTAAAACGACATTCGTGGAAGAGAGAGGAGTAAGAGATGAAGTGGTCCAATTTTTTTACGTAGGTTCTTGGAACCACACGGTACACGAAGTTTGTCTAATTCTACTCTCCCACGAACAATAAACTCAAAATCCGTCAACAAACATGTGCCCAGCGAAGCCTGAACAATATGAGAACAGTAACAATAAAATTTCGTTGCAATTTAGCAACTATGACCATAAACATAGAGTGTATGTGACGATTTTCATCTATCATACACGAGTATGTTGCCGAAAACATAACAACAAATTTTACTTTTAATGCAATCTTGAAAACGTGACTGATTCGGTGATTTCACCCGCCATACCTTTCTCTAGAGGGCAAATGTACGACCTGGATTCAAGGAAAGCCGGGGGATAGTGCAAGTCATGAGAGACAGCATTGTTTATGTAATCGCCTACTTCTATATGATATAGAGAAAAGATCATTGAACATTTCGATCTTAGATTAGGCCTATATTGTATTTGTTTATAATAATATAGTAGTTATATATATTTATAATAATAGAGTTTAATGGAAAAATATCAAACATGTAACATACATATTACCACGTCTATATTCCTAACGGGGAAGACGAAGCCAACAATTTTGAAAAAAACAAAATATCTACCAATTCTGCCTTATGGCTTTATAAGGTAATCGAGGTTTAAAAAGTGACAGATTGCTAGCCCATCCCCTACAAGGAGAATCCCAAGTTAGTTTATTAGACTATCCCTTAATTGCCTATTGCCATCCATGGGAAAGAGGTGGAGTGGTCCTATTTTTTATAATAACAATTTAATATTATTTATTTTGGCATAATCATCACTTTAAAGCTCTTCGTCTTAAAAATCTTATCAAATGTTTCATGCATTCGTTTATCTTTGCATACATCCTCTCAACGTTAATAAAAGTTATATACATACTAGCGGCCTGCTTCTGCTCCGCACGGGTGTCATTGCTAGATGAATTCTTCCTCAGAAAAACTTCTTTCTAACGTTTCAAACAGGAACAATATCCGTTCACAACTTTCCGAGGTAAGCCCATACATACAGACAGACAGAGAAAATATTATGGAGGGCTTCATTATATTTTAAGAAATTACTCTCATAGGTGGTATGAAATATACATATATTGATGTAAACCTATAAATTTTATTTAGTGATATTTTTATTTTAGAAGTATGCAAGTGGGAAAAATATAGGCTACTACCTACCCCACCGGGATAGAGGCGTGACTTTATGAATCTACTAGCTGTGCCCGCGACTTCGTCCGCGTGGAATAGTTATTTTGTGCATCATTGAAGCCCTCAAAGAGGAATAATTTTCCCCGTTTTTTTCACATTTTTCATTATTTATTCGCTCCTAATAATTGCAGCGTGATAATAAATAGCCTAAAGCCTTCCTCGATAAATGGTCTATTAGACACAAAAAGAATTTTTAAATTCGAACCAGTAATTCCTGAGATTAGCGCGTTCAAACAAACAAACAAATTCTTCAGCTTTATAATATTAGTATAGATTATGCAAAAAAATTGATGTACCTACGTGAGTGCGTGTTTGAGGATGCTATTCAATCACGAAAATTCTACTGGATGGATTTTGATGAAACTTACGTAAACGGGAAGAATAATGCCTGGAATAGAACATAGTTTATTTTTCTTACAAAAGCAAAGTCCCGGAGACGCAGCTGTTAAAAAACAAATAAATTCTAAAGACAAAAAAAGGAAAATATAATAATGGAAAGTTAGAGTATCTCTTTGTATACAACATTTGCTGTCTTGCCCATTGAAGACATCACAAATAAACTGTCACAGCTGGTGACCTGCGGAAAGCGACGTAGAGCTGTCCGTGTGAGAAGCAATTCGTTCTGAGGTCGACTCCGGCTGCTCCAAGCGTTTGACCTTGCAATTTGTTAATCGTCATCGCGAAACATATAGCCACTGGAAACTGAACACGCTTAAATTGAAATGGAAAGTTGTTGGGAATGAGGGGAATGCGTGGTATAAAAACAATTTCACCAGCTGCACAACCAGTAAGAATTTTAGCTTCTATAATATTGTTATGAAGCGAAAATGTATTGTGAGGGCAATGTTAAAATATTAAGGGTTTTGAAAAAATCTCTAAGTGAATCTATTTGTTTTAAGCCGTAGATAGCTCGAATTGCCCTTTTTTTTGTAAACTATAATAATACTTTTAATTCTCATGTGGCGCCATCTAGTATCGGGTAGTCAAAAAATAAATATCTAAACCACGGGAACTAAATCAATGGTGAAACGGTAAGTACTGGCGTTACTTCATTGTGTGTTATTCCTGCTAATCTTGAGCGATGCATTGTCGCCGATGCGGGGCGCGTCAAACTACCTACACAAAAAAAAATCTCAAAGATGTGGTGAAACGGTAAGTACTGGCGAAACTAAATCAATGAAAAAAAGAATTTCTAATAAATTGAAAATTTTGCCAGCGGCTACAATCGTGTTATTTCTTAAATTCTCATGAGGCGCCATCTCGTATCGGGTGGGAAAAAAAATAAATATCTAAACCACGGGAACTTAATCAAAAAACAAAGCATAATGAATTAAATCAATAAAATGCTTTTTTTTAAACATCTCATCATTATAAATATGATAATTAATTATTTATAGCTTTTTATATCGATTCAAAAATGACGAAGTTCCATACAAACTTGCACCCCCTATTTCATCCCCTTGGGATAGAATTTCAGGATAAAAAGTAGCCTATATTCTAATCCAGGTTAATAGCTATATCTGTGCCGAATTTCGTTCAAATCCGTTCGGTAGATTTTGCGTGATGCGCGTACAAACATACAGACAGACAGACGGACAGACAGACAGACAGACAAAAATTCTAAAAAAAATTGGTTTGGCTTCTATTGACCCTAAAAAGACCCCTTATAATTTTTTTTCTTAAATATCTTCAATGTACAGACAAAGTTCAGTTACAGTTTTATTATATGTATGTTAATGTTAAATGTTAATGTTAATGTTAAATATGTTAAATATGTTAAATGTTAATGTTAATGTTAATGTTAATATGTTAATGTTAATGTTAATGTTATATGTTATGTTATGTTATGTTATGTTATGTTATGTTATGTTATGTTGTGTTGTGTTATGTTATGTTATGTTATGTTATGTTATGTTATGTTATGTTATGTTATGTTATGTTATGTTATGTTATGTTATGTTATGTTATGTTATGTTATGTTATGTTATGTTATGTTATGTTATGTTATGTTATGTTATGTTATGTTATGTTATGTTATGTTATGTTATGTTATGTTATGTTATGTTATGTTATGTTATGTTATGTTATGTTATGTTATGTTATGTTATGTTATGTTATGTTATGTTATGTTATGTTATGTTATGTTATGTTATGTTATGTTATGTTATGTTATGTTATGTTATGTTATGTTATGTTATGTTATGTTATGTTATGTTATGTTATGTTATGTTATGTTATGTTATGTTATGTTATGTTATGTTATGTTATGTTATGTTATGTTATGTTATGTTATGTTATGTTATGTTATGTTATATGTTGTGTTAAAATATTAAGTATACAGTGCAGTGAGACTTTATTATTAAGTTGTGAGGGTAGAGTGTGACAATTACATATTGTGTTTGTGTTGCGATGTTAATGTACGCGTATCACTACTTATGTTTATAAATTAATGAATGTTCTCATGTAAGTGAATTTTGTTAATTCTTTATGAGAATAAATGCCTTTAAACCTAAAGGGTTTTGAAAAAATCTCTAAGTGAATCTATTTGTTTTAAGCCGTAGATAGCTCGAATGGCCCTTTTTTTGTAAACTATAATAATACTTTTAATTCTCATGTGGCGCCATCTAGTATCGGGTAGTCAAAAAATAAATATCTAAACCACGGGAACTAAATCAATGGTGAAACGGTAAGTACTGGCGTTACTACATTGTGTGTTATTCCTGCTAATCTTGAGCGAAGCATTGTCGCCGATGCGGGGCGCGTCAAACTACCTACATAAAAAAAAATCTTCTCAAAGATGTGGTGAAACGGTAAGTACTGGCGAAACTAAATCAATGAAAAAAAGAATTTCTAATAAATTGAAAATTTTGCCAGCGGCTACAATCGTGTTATTTCTTAAATTCTCATGAGGCGCCATCTCGTATCGGGTGGGAAAAAAAATAAATATCTAAACCACGGGAACTTAATCAAAAAACAAAGCATAATGAATTAAATCAATAAAATGCTATTTTTTTAATCATCTCATCATTATAAATATGATAATTAATTATTTATAGCTTTTTATATCGATTCAAAAATGACGAAGTTCCATACAAACTTGCACCCCCTATTTCATCCCCTTGGGATAGAATTTCAGGATAAAAAGTAGCCTATATTCTAATCCAGGTTAATAGCTATATCTGTGCCGAATTTCGTTCAAATCCGTTCGGTAGATTTTGCGTGATGCGCGTACAAACATACAGACAGACAGACGGACAGACAGACAGACAAAAATTCTAAAAAAAATTGTTTTGGCTTCTATTGACCCTAAAAAGACCCCTTATATTTTTTTTTCTTAAATATCTTCAATGTACAGACAAAGTTCAGTTACAGTTTTATTATATGTATGGATGTATGTATATTTTTATTTATTTTTATATTCAAATGAATTACGCGTAGGTATGAGGAGTAATCGCTATCGTCTCTAACTTAAGCCTTAAATCTGAGCTTGTATATCTCAAGTCTAAGTAATAAACATTATAATCATAGACTTGTATCAATTTTACAACAGATAGTTTTCATAACTCATTATTGCATTTTCACTACCCTTGAAAATATAAGGCATACATACATATAATCACGTCTATATCCCTTGCGGGGTAGACAGAGCCAACAGTCTTGAAAAGACTGATAGGCCACGATCAGCTATTTTGCTTTAAGTTAGAATTGAAATTCAAATAGTGACAGGTTGCTAGCCCATCGCCTAAAAGAAGAATCCCAAGTATATAAGCCTACCCCTTAGTCGCCTTTTACGACATCCATGGGAGAGAAATGGAGTGGTCCTATTCTTTTTTCTATTAGTGCCGGGAACCACACCGCACTAAAATATAAGGCACTCCGAAACTATACAGGATAAAACTGAAGAATTATTATTTTCAATATTTTATCACTGTGTATGTATTTGCCGTGTGGTTCCCGGCACCAATCAAAAAAAGAGTAGGACCACTCCATCTCACTCCCATGTATGTTGTAAAAGGCGACTAACGCTATAGGCTTATAAACTTGGGATTCTTCTTTTAGGCGATGAGCTTGCAACCTGTCACTATCTCAATTCTATTATTAAGCCAAACAGCTGAACGTGGCCTATCGGTATTTTCAAGACTGTTGACTCTGTCTATCCTACAAGGGATATAGACGTGATATAATGTATGTTATTGACTGTTGAATTAATTTTTCAGGAGCTGTTTAAGACGGCATTTATTATTAAAATGCATACTGTGAAACGTTCATTAATTTTTCTAAAGGTTCTTATTGAACCAACTTAATTTCAGTAGACTAGTAGCTGGAAATTGAATGCTTTATAGTAACATCGGTAGACAGATATTGTTTTAAATACTTAATTATTCTATTATATACATACGTATAGTCAGTCATGTCTACGGGTTGCTAGCCCCCCGCCTAAGAGAAGAATCCCAAGTTTATAAGCCTATCCCTTAGTCACATTATACGGCATCCGCGGGTAAGAGATGGAATGGCCCTCTCTATCCGGTATATTGGTGCCGGGAACCACACAGCAAATATGGTGTGGTATAATACCTACTTCTACTCCGGAGACGCCAAAACTCTGTTTTACGAAATATCCCTTATGTTTGTTCTGCCTCCCTATGGGTTATTTTAAGCAGATTCACAGTAAAGTTTATGACAATACTAGCAGCTTTGTTTACTTTAAGTATTTTTTTTTCATAAAATAGTTTTGAGTGCGGGCGATCTTTATCTTCCTGGTAGTAAGCAAGATGAGGCTTAAGTTGGTGCATACAAGCTCAAATAGTGATTCACTCTTCGTCTTTCTCGAATTTTGAATCTTTTATTTTTAATGCTCATCAACGCCTCATAAAGAACGTATGCGTCAAATTTCAACTTTCTACGTCAAAAAGTTTTGGCGGTAAGTTGTCTGTCAGTCACTTAGTAACGGAAGATAAGACTGATCATTTACGACTTATGATGATTGATTGAATTACATAAGTATAAAAAAAAGTATTGGTTCTATCAATGGATGCAACAATTTTAAGATAAATAACATACATACATACATACATACACATACATATATCCCTTGTGGGGTAGATAGAGCCAACAGTCTCGAAAAGACTGATAGGCCACGCTCAGCGATTTGGCTTAATGATAGAATTGAGATTCAAATAGTGACAGGTTGCTAGCCCATCGCCTAAAAAAAAGAATCCCAAGTTTGTAAGCCTATCCATTAGTCGCCTTTTACGACATCCATGAGAAAGAGATGGAGTGGTCCTATTCTTTTTTGTAGTGGTGCCGGGAACCACACGGCACGAAAGATAAATAAAACAGTTTGAAAATAGAATAACCCCAATCATTATCATCATGAAAGTCAGATTTTCTATTCAAGTTTGTGGTACGGTAGTCATTTTTTACGGGACCCGTCTGCGGTCAATATGGCAGAATATGTGTGGTGCTAACATGTTTTCACATTAAGGAAAACTGGACTATACCTTAAGCGTACTACTCTCTACTATAAAAGCGAATGGCCTAGTATGTGCGTCCGCTTTTCTTCAAAAGATAGCTTTTACCATACTCTTTTCATACGTCGTTATGAGCCATTGTATGGTGTTACGTCGGAATGTTTGATGCATTGTGAATAGGTGGTTTTATTATGTATTTTCTTTTGGTTAAGAAGCGAAATATAATTTTGTATCGTTCATAATAATCCTATTAATATGATAAATGCGAAAGTTTGAGAGTATGTCAGGATGTCAGTATGGATGTTTGTTACTCTTTCACGCAAAGTCTAAAAAATTTTAGGCTTCGTTTATAATTTTAGAAGATGATGTAAAATTTTAACCAAGCATGTATTTTTGGTATTTGAATAGTTTTGCAACCATGGCAACTTTTGATGGAGTAGTCGTTACCTATAGTTGCCATGCCATTATTTTTTCTTTTGCCTTACTCACCTTCAACGACATCTATACCAAGAAATACATGTATTTGTCCTTTTAAGTAATATTCCCTCGATAATATGATCAGGTTACTTTTAATAGTTGAGTACTTATATAGGTAATTGGAAAATAAAACGCTATTAATTTTTTCATTCTTTAATAATAATATTATTAATAAATAATGATATTATTATTATTAGTAACAATAACAATATGAAATAAGAATGATAACAGAACCATATTATGTCAATCCCATGGGTTTTAATGACAAACATAAAATCATATAAATATATGTAATAAACTTATACAAGTAGAGATTTATCATAATATATACATCATAAGTCTTCATATCTTACATAATACTTATAAAATAATATTAAAGCCAGTACTGGTTTTAAACCATAGATATTTTATGTCTAAAGTAAAAGTTACTTAAACACAATTATATATACATAGCATCTTAGGTATTTAAAAAGAAATATAATATACTACATACACTATAATGATAGTTACTCGGGACCTCTTACAAGGTGTACTAGAGAATAATCAATGACTATGAAATTGAGCTGAAATGGCATAGTACTTAACATAGATTCAGTCAAATAAATACAATCACTCACTCACGCACACATAAATAAAGACTCAGTCATTGGCCGAGAGAAATCGTCGTAAAGGGGACATATAACTAGGTCACAGCTCATTGAGGTTTCTGAGCTGAGTATGCTAAGCTCTGTGCCTCCATTGACCGTCCCCAGCCTCCTCCGTGACCGCTGCTGCTCCCCCCACTACTGTAACCACCTGAATCTCCCCCATATCCACTTGTACCACCGTAGTCGTGACTCGATGTGTGACTCGACGAATGATGAGGATGCGCAACCACTTCGTAAGTCACGTGTTTCTGTTGAGAGAGCAATTTCTTCAGTCCAATTATCGCAGACAGCACCAACGCCAATTTACCGATCAGCAACGCCTTTCCAGCAATCAAAGCGATCGCGCCAATCGCCAGCGGAAGAAGAGCCATCATTTTCAACGCCAACGCCGCGATCAAAGGCCCCAACATTTTGGCTGCCTTTTTCTTCTTCCCCCTACCTTCTTCCGTCCCATCATCAACAAACGAGGTCACTGTATCTTCCAAAGCACGACCGGCACTGGACACGGCATCGATCACATCCGAACCTTTCACTTCAACTCTTAAAGAATGCGTTTCGAAGTAACTCTTCAGCCTAGAGACAGGATCTAAGGATCTCGGCGCTCCAGTTTCGGCGGGAGCGTCGGTAGCTTTAACAACTGTGACGCCATCGGTGAGCGCGAAGGAATCCTTCTGTCCGAGCATCTTGTCGACGTAGGAGAAGAATTTGTATTTGAGGCACGAGGTCGAGTCTTTCCTGAGGCAGTCTCCGAGTCCTTCGAGATCATTGTCGGTGTGTGACGAGTCTTGGGCGGGAAGCGCGAGGCATACTGATGCGAACGCGAAAAGCGCGAGAGTCCGCCACATCGTGCTAAGATCGGGCATAAACTGTACGCCGGTCGGTGCGTCTGTCTCTTAAATAGCGTCTGCGCACCCCTCAAAGCTTGAAAAAACGTACCAAAATACTTGACTTTCTCAGTGAGTAAAAGTAAAGGTTTCATAATACGCGAGTGCTTGCGAAAGCTTCTTATGCGGTCATTGTAAAGGTCAGCTTGAGTAAGGTTACTTATTGTTTACGTTTTGGAGCTTTTGCGGTGTATAGATTCCGATTACTGTCCACAGTTTTTGAATTTTATAAATTTATTTTCAGTATACAAAATGTGTACCTTAAATGTAGTTTTTCGAATCGGCCTTTAGTCATTTTCGAAGAACATACATACAAATAAAATAGTTGCGTCGATATGAAAACGTACTAAATTTTTTTGAACAAAACTACTATATCATAACTTTGAGACTGAATACCCGAGCAAAATGTGGTTGTTACCTTAGTCATCCTGAACAAACAGGTTACTTGATTACGGGATAGCGAAACACGTTTGCAATTGAAAGTTAGAAAGCTTTAAAACAGGGGTTTTATGCTGTCACTGCAAGTGTCCATAGAATGCAACAATTCACGCTGTCTTAACATCATTTGTAAACTTAATGTTTTTAAAAGGAATGTTGAATTAAGAGCGATATTGTTTAAATATTTTCTAGACCCGAAACATAGGTAGATCTGATTCTATGAAAATTATTAAACGGCACATAATTAATTAAAATATTTCATAATGTCGATTGAACTTGCATTACTTATAATATTTAGTACATACTTAATATATTTCTTCGGAACGTTAGCTTACTAGGTACATGTTATTGCAAAAATAACATCTTTGGTTCAAGCTTAAACTTATGACTGATATTAAAAATCTGGAAAAATGTAAAGTAGTCTAATTGTTTAGTAATAAGGTATATAATCTTGGAATTCTTATTTTAGGCGATTGGCTAGCAACCTGTCACTATATGAATCTCAATTCTTTTATTAAGCCAAACAGCTCTGTCTACCCTATAATCTGTATACAAGGTATATACTTAGATGTGATTATTGTATGTATTTTGATCTGACCTTACACTTTTTCTTCTTATTTCTGGCGTTAATTCCTGTTACCTCCTCACTTCTCTGAAGAGGAGCCCGGGGTTCGCCTTTCTCCACGATGTAAGATCGGTAGAGTCAGGTTGTATACGAAGCGACTCCCAACTGACCTTCGCAGGGGAACTTGACCTATATTGGCTGAATGTGCTAGTTCCTCACGATGTCTTCTCTCAAAAATATCTGTCTTCGTAAGAGCATCGGTTTGAAAGACTTAGATCTGACCTTTCACTCGGACATCCACATCCAGTCACCTAAAAACATGGAATAATCAATTACTTAGATATTTGTGTTGTTAAATACTCTTAGTATAGGTGGTTGCTTAGCCTTTTAAAATTAAATGTAAGTTAATCCGAAAAAATTAAGTAACCTGAACTTGCTCTTGAACTTGGCCGCGTTGGACGCATTCCAAGTTTTTGTTGTATATTTTCGTCAGTATTACGTTTCTTTCACGTCTCGAAGATTAAGGTCTTATGATAAAAGCTTTACAGCTCTTTGTAAATTAAGTAGGTACATCGTTTTGATGGCTTCCTTGGTGCGTGAGCTATAGTTCAAATTGGATAAGAAAGAGATGTCAATTAATGTCGTTTCCCGGAATGCTCATTGCAAATTAACAGAAAGGATAAATTAATCTAAATTTTTGTTTAAAACTTATCATATGTGGTCCTATTGGCGCTTAAGAAAAGGACCACTCCTTCTGTTTCCCATGGATTTCGTTAGAGGGATAACCTAACAAACTTGGGATTCTTCATGTAGATGATGGGCTAGAAACCTGTCACTGTCTACATACATATATAGATATAATCACGTCTATATCCCTCGTGGGGTAGACAGAGCCAACAGGCAGTGACAGTTTGCTAGTCCATCACCCAAAAAAAGAATCCCATGTCTATAAGTTTTAGGACCTTTAGTCGCCTTTAGCCGGGAACTACACGGCACAGACACAACTTAGGGTAATCTTGACCTGAACTTTTACCAGGACGTCTCTCGTCATATGCTCATAAAATTTCATGAGAATCGGTCAAGCCGTTTCGAGGAGTACGGGATCGAACATTGTGACACGAGAATTTTATAGGTATATAAGATATATATCTGACACTGGCTCTGTTTCCTGTCAGATAAAAAGTCGTGTCATACTCACATCTATTGTTTCGTCGACATGAGGCTATGGGGTCATGGGTTCGATCCCCAGTAGGTCACACCTGATACTATTGACATGCGATATAATTGCTTGGTAACGTGTTTTGTGTCATCATTTTTTTCTTTGATGGAATAAGGAACATATACGTATATAATCACGTCTTATTCCCTTGCGGGGTAGACAGAGCCAATAGTCGCCAAGAGACTACAAGACCACGTTCAGCTGTTTGGAATTGAGATTCAAATAGTGACAGGTTGCTAGCCCATCGCATAAAAGAGGAGTCCTAAGAATATAAATAAGCCTATCCTTTAATGGCCATTTATGACAGCCATGGGAAAGAGATGGAGTGTTCCTGTTCTTTTTTCTATTGATGCCAGTAACCACACGGCACTATCACGGCGCTGGAATAAGGAAGATTTATTATGTTAAGTATTTTCAAACATGAAATATATCCCTAGCGGGGTAGACATAGAACCTTGAAAAGTCTGAATGGCCCCGTTCAGCTATTTGGCTCAAGGATGGAATTGAGTTTCAAATAGTGACAGGTTACTAACCCATCGCCTTAAAAAGAATCCCAAGTTTGTAAGCCTATCCCTTAGCCGCCTTTTACGACATCCATGGGAAAGAGATAGAGTGGTCCTATTCTTTTTTGTAATGCCGGTAATCACACGGCACCATTAGGTACTTCATGATCAAAAACCTATCAATTTGGAAAGCGCAACAACATTCAGGTTAGTCATTTGCGGATCCTCTTATTATAATGCATTACACGAGGGAACACAAACATTTAGAGGTTTCTCTTCAACGGTTTCGATTTTATTGGACACATCTTAGCTATTTCCGATGACAGGCTGCGAATAAGTAATGTGCTCGATGCTTTTGTTCGAGCGTCTGTGATTTCAATCAGAGATTCGCTGCGTTTAGTTTACTTGCAAAAAGCATGATGTTCAAATCCCATCGCGCTTAAGTAATGTTGAGAACTTACTTTGCCGTGCCGTGCCGTGTGGTTCTCGACACCAACAAAATAAAAAATGGGACCACACCTTCTTTTTCTCATGGATGTCGTAAAAGGCGACTAAGGGATAAGCTTATAAACTTGGGATTTTTCTTTAAGGCGACGGCGGCCAGCAACCTGTCACTGTTTGAAGCTCAATTCTATCATCAATCCATATAGCTTAACGTGGCCTATTAGTCTTTTTGAGACTATTGGCTCTGTCTACCCCGCAAGGGATGTAGATGTGACTATATGTATTTCTGTATAAAAGAACTTAGTTTGATGCTCTTATGATGAGGAAAACCTGCGCTTTCAGACACTGCATGTGTGACATTGATATAATTGGTGCCCGTCAAAGGACGGGGACCAATTATATCAATATCGCCACTTTTGGCGTGACTTCGCGCTTTCTGGCTGGAAGAATTCCCTCCGAGAGATAAGTCCGCCGTTGTGTATCTATGTTTTTGTAACTATGTTATGTAAAATAATGAATTTACAAACAAACTAAGACAAGCCATATAAAAAAAAAAATCAACAACTAGCCATTTCCGGTTTAAAACCACAGTTACACACAAAAATTGCGGTCAGATTTTAATCATTAAAATGGATCACGATGATGATACCATGACGTCAGTAACGAGAAACAGGCATTTGGCGGATGCTAAGTATTATACAATTTACAGACCGTAAACCAAGTCACATTAGCTGAGCTTTTTGAAGAGGCAATCACCTTTCACTTTTACGCTCGAGTTCAATGACACTTCATGATTTGTGATTACACATACAGTACTGGCTTTTGATAAGTCGTTATTGGAGAAGAGCCATCTGACATTGGTATGTTATGGTTCTGTGGAAAAAAAAATATATTAATAAGATAGAATATTGAACAAACCGCGCGGATAAGGTAAAAGAAGGTAATCTAACACTTAAGTACAGATCACATAATGATGGTGTTAAAAAGCCGATCAAATGCATTTTTATGAAATATACTGGGAATGATTCGAGATGAGAGCAGACAAATTTCTATAAAATGAATTGCAAATTTTCCTAAAGAAGCAACTTTAATGAGGATAAACAAAAATTTTGTATTTTACATAGTAGATACGAGTAACAAGTCAAGAAAAGTCATAAGCATTAGAGACAATAATCAAATTTCACTAGCACTGAGTTGGCAAATGATCACTAAAAAATTTAACCTGTTCGCAGTACCTTTTTTTGCCAAGAAAAAAGTTTTCGTTCATCACCATGATATCGCAAATTTGGGAATATTCCATTCAAAATGGCTGTACTACAATCTATTAGCCATGCTCTAGAATACCAACGACTGTGACAAAACATGGGCCCAAGTCGACCCAACGACATTATCACTCCCAGAACGAAAGAATTCGCCACATTTTTGAGATTCAAAAATAGATTTTATACTTACAATAGCGTATTGACAGCATTTACTTGGTTATACGTAAAATAACAATAAGTTTATTGAGAGATTTTAAAAGACTAAAGCTTTTATTTCTAACTAGCTTTCCCCCGCGACTCCGTCCGCGCGGATGTCGGTCTTCGCGTAGATGGTTTATTTCTCCATTTTATTTTCATACCGGTCAATTTAGCCCAAAAAATAGGAATGAAGCTACATTAATTCCCATCAAGCTGAAAATGAGTATAATTGTTTAAAACACAATCAAAAGCATTATTTCAAAATTCCCCATGATTCCGGTTTAAGGAAAAAAATTACCCAAGGTCAAAGGTAAGAAAATGGGATTTTCCCAATTTTCTTCAAAACGGTAAGTTTTATAGGAAAATTACCTCAGACATAGATTGTAGATCATAAAGATATCTATAAAAAGGAATCAATATTTTTTTTTCAATAAAGCTACCGTTTCTGAGATATTACGATGCAAAAAGTTGCAAGCGTCATAATATGCATAAGCACATCTCGTATATACTCTATGTAGCAGTAATATAAGTAAAAATATTGTTCTGTCGGTAATTTTAACTTGAATTCAAAATATAAAATATACATAAGTATAATGAAACCCAGTCCCTTCATTTATACTGTAGTGAAACCTTGAAACAACATCTGTCTCTCTGTTTAATTGTGTACGTGGCTAGGGTCGTATAGCTGCTTTATCTCAGAATGCTCAACACATGAAATACCGTTAGTCTTTAATAATAGTTGTCCTTGCGGGGATACCGTTGTCGGCTATGGACACCACGGCCTCTTATGCCCTAGGAGTGCCGGCCGTTTAGGGCGCCATGCCGCCCTAAATGATATAATCCTCCGTGCTCTTGCCACCATCCATGTTCCAGAACCATGTTCCATGTCCTAAGATGATTTTCTTCACTTAGGGTTATTCTATTTTTTTAAATAATAAATACGAAAGTTAGTCTTGAGTGCCACTGCGCAGTGAAAACACGTGTTTTTTCTAACCTATTTCAGACTTTTTCAAGTTTAATAATAAAAATGTTAAACAAACGCGCTAATAGTACACTACCTCAGAGGTGGCAAGGAAACGGATGCATATTATGACGCTTGCAACTTTTTGCATCGTTATATCACAGAAACGGTAGCTTTGTTGAAAAAAATTATTGATACCTTTTTTATAAATAACTTTATGATCTACAATTTATGTCTGAGGTAATTTTCCGATTTGAAAAACTTGCGATACACCCATTTTTTACCTTTGACCGTGAGTAATTTTTTTTCTTTAAACCGGAATCATGGGGAATTTTGAAATAATGCTTTTGATTGTGTTTTAAATAATTATACTCATTTTCAGCTTGATGGGAATTAATGTAGCTATGTAGTATTTTTTCATAGTAATTAGTAGCGGCCCGCTTGTGCAGCAAACGGTTCAAGCCAAAGCCGACTTTAGGCGCTACAGGTTACGGCGCTAAATCCACTGCGGGTAACGCAACGTGTGTTCGCGGTTCTACAGAACAACGTCTATGGATAAACTGAAAAATTAAAATTTTTTTTCTTCGTATTTTTTCGGGATAAAAAGTATCCTATTTTACGCCCAGGATAATAAGGTATAATTATACCAAGTTTCATCAAAATTGAACCGTTAGTTTTCACGTGATGCCTGAACATACAGACAGACAGACAAAAATTTTTTTAATCACATTTTTGTGTTTGGTATCGATCCAGTAACACCCCCTGCTATTTATTTTTTCAATATTTTCAATGTACAGAATTGACCTTTCTACAGATTTATTATATGTATAGATTCTAAATAGGCACTGGGCTACCTGCTTGTTATTATACCTGAATATTAATTTAATCGTTAAACTACAGATAGACCTGACCTAAGAGTCTGATGACTTTTGACTGTACCCACTAGATGTTGTAGATAATAATAACATACAAAGTTAAATTACTCACAACAAAGAAAGTTAATTCAGCGTCTCGCCTCATTACTTACTAATTGTTGCTTATGGTTAAAGCTAAGTTAAATTAAGGATCTTATACTAAATATACTTAATTTATGAGGTTCACACGATCTCAGAGTTAAAAAATTACGGAACCCCAACGAGGCTCATCTCCTCTATGAGAGAAAGTAAAATTTTACACAATGACTTGAGAACATTCGACAACAATTGATAAAATGATTGTGATTGCAGTGTGTCAGCCGTCTTTATCACTTGTGTTTATTTTATCAAAATGTTCTTAACTATATTTTTCTTCACTCGAAGAGTCTTTCATGTGAAGTGAAATAGACGTGCTATTATTATCGTAGTAGATAGGAGATTGCGTTTCTTTTACAGGTCTACTTGCTACGATGCCTGCATACTATCTATTGCTTGATCTGTCTTTTCAAGACTGTTGGCTCTGTATACCCCGTAAGGGATATAGATGTAACTATATGTATGTATGTCTTTTAAAATAGGCTTATTAGTTTAGGATACTCCTAATCTGACTCTTTGCTAGGACATCGTAATGGACCAAGATAACTTATTATGTTTGTCTAGGCTTTTCCCATCTAAATTTTCCTAATGCTCTTCATGTTGTCTATCTACCACATAAGGGATAAAGATAAGATACTCACTCGTATGTGTATGTTTACTATATAAAAATATGTATTCGGCATCCACTTTTTTAAACTCCTGTAAAATGTTACCACTGTCTTAAATGTTACATTTGTCTTACATAGTATTATGTTAAAACAGTTTAATACTACCTACTTACATGCTAATTAATATTCTTTTGTCATGTTATGCATCAAATTGTATAGACTATGCTAATGGTTTGTTCAAATATTTTAAAGACAGTGTTACAGTAAGCGCCGCTTTTTTTTTAATTTTTTTTTTCATATAAACATCATTAGCATGTCCTACTCACATACATGCTTATAGTATGTATCCCTTGCGGGGTAGACAGGGCCGATAGTCTGGAAAAGACTAAAAGGTCACGTTCAGCTGTATGACTTTATGATGGAATTGAGATTCAAATAGTGACAGGTTGCTAGCCCATCCCCTAAAAAAAGAATCCCAAGTTTATAAGCATATCCCTTAGTTGCCTATTACGACATCCATGGAAAAGCTATGTAGTGGTTTTATTCTAGAGTCGAAAACCACACAAGAGTTAAGAGTAATAAAACAATAATACGTGACGTCAATTAGTGATACCTTGTATCCAATTTTGAAAATAAATCTTTTCTATTATATTCTAATATAAGTACAAAGATTATAAATAAGTAATACAATAAAGTTTTGTAAAGCTTTCCTTGTCTTAATGTGACACAACCTAACATTTCGGTCACGTTCGTATCGAGCAAGTTCGGGGTTCAAACAGGTTCTTCGTCTGGTAGTAGTCTGCTTTATAAGACGTGTTATCTCACAAGTATAACATTTCATAATAGGCTTGATTTACTTCTCACTCAGTAAAGGTTACTTGCCAGTTTATTTATGAATGAAACATGCTTATACCTGCAGCTTTGCACGCGTGAAATTAGCGCCACCTGCGAAAAAAACATGAATTTATCGACACCTATTTTTATTTGACGTCCACTAATGTTGGGAAACCAAGTGATATGATTATTATTAAACTAGCTTTCCCCGCGACTCCGTCCGCGCGGATGTCGGTCTTCGCGTAGATGGTTTATTTCTCCATTTTATTTTCAGTCCGGTCAATTTAGACCAAAAAATAGGAATGAAGCTACATTAATTCCCATCAAGCTGAAAATGAGTATAATTGTTTAAAACACAATCAAAAGCATTATTTCAAAATTCCCCATGATTCCGGTTTAAGGAAAAAAATTACCCAAGGTCAAAGGTAAGAAAATGGGATTTTCACGATTTTCTTCAAAACGGTAAGTTTTATAGGAAAATTACCTCAGACATAGATTGTAGATCATAAAGATATCTATAAAAAGGAATCAATATTTTTTTTCAATAAAGCTACCGTTTCTGAGATATAAAGATGCAAAAAGTTGCAAGCGTCATAATATGCATAAGCACGTCTCGTATATACTCTATGTAGCAGTAATATAAGTAAAAATATTGTTCTGTCGGTAATTTTAACTTGAATTCAAAATATAAAATATACATAAGTATAATGAAACCCAGTCCCTTCATTTATACTGTAGTGAAACCTTGAGACAACATCTGTCTCTCTGTTTAATTGCGTACGTGGCTAGGGTCGTATAGCTGCTTTATCTCAGAATGCTCAACACATGAAATACCGTTAGTCTTTAATAATAGTTGTCCTTGCGGGGATATCGTTGTCGGCTATGGACACCACGGCCTCTCATGCCCTAGGAGTGCCGGCCGTTTAGGGCGCCATGCCGCCCTAAATGATATAATCCTCCTAGAACCAAACGGTCAGGCTCGGGATGATGCCAAGAGACCGGATAGTATGACTTTGGTACCCTGGAGATTGGGGCGGCCTTTGGTGTGGGATGCTTCTTGTGTCGACACACTTGCGCCGTCTCATCTTCAGGTTACTAAATCTAAGGCCGTTCTGCTTCAAATGAGGCAAAAAACCTCAAAAGGCGCAAATATGTAGTTATCGGGATCAAAGTTTACATCAGATGGCAAGTGTGATAGTGATATTGAAAGGAGAGTGAACGCGGGGAACATGGTGAATGGAGCTTTGCATGCCTTTATGAGCAGTCAGAAACTATCCAAAAAGGCTCGACTGGCTGTGCACAGGGGCGTGTTGGTCCCGACATTAATGTATGGGAGTGAAAGTTGGGTATGGCAAAAGAAGCACGAAAGCAGAATAAATGCAGTGGAAATGAGAGCGTTAAGGAGTATGTTGGGTGTGAAATTGAGTGACCGGATAAGGAACAGTGTGATAAGGGAATGTTGTGATGTGAAAGAAGATGTAGTTACAGGAATAGAAAAGGGTATGTTGAGATGGTTCGGTCATGTGGAGAGGATGAATGAAAACAGGTTGACTAAGCAGATATTCATGGAGAGTGTGGAGGGAAAGGTCGGGGTGGGAAGACCTAGACGAACATATCTTGATCAAATTAAGGACGTCCTGGTAAAGGGTCAGGTCAAAAGTACCCGAAACCGCCGAGCTTGCATGAAGAGAGTTATGAATGTAGATGAAGCAAAGGAAGTATGCAGGGATCGTGGCAAGTGGAAAGAGGTAGTCTCTGCCTACCCCTCCGGGAAAGAGGCGTGATTTTATGTATGTATGTAGTTATCGGTAATATCTATACTTTTGAACCTTTTGGGGTAGAAACTCTGGGACCGGGGGGCCTATCTGCCCATCAGCTTTTCCGACAATTGTCGAAAAAGCTAATTGAGGTATATCTTGACCGGAGGGCTGGAAATTATCTGGCAATCAGCATTGCTATTCGAATTGGCAATGCTGCCAGCCTTCTGGGCACATTCCCGCATGTTGATGCTATGCAAGGACTGTACAATTTATAAATTAAATTTTAGTTTGTAGTCATCTTTTTTCTTTCTTTTTATAAGTAGCTTTAGTTTTAATTTGATTATTGCATTGAATTTGATAATTGTAACCTCTATTATTGTCCTAAGATGATTTTCTTCACTTAGGGTTATTCTATTTTTTTTTTAAATAATAAATACGAAAGTTAGTCTTGAGTGCCACTGCGTAGTGAAAACACGTGTTTATTCTAACCTACATATTTCAGACTTTTTCAAGTTTAATAATAAAAATGTAAAAAAAAAACGCGCTAATAGTACACTACCTCAGAGGTGGCAAGGAAACGGATGCATATTATGACGCTTGCAACTTTTTGCATCGTTATATCACAAAAACGGTAGCTTTGTTGAAAAAAATTATTGATACCTTTTTTATAGATAACTTTATGATCTACAATTTATGTCTGAGGTAATTTTCCGATTTGAAAAACTTACCGTTTTAAAGAAAATTGCGATACACCCATTTTCTACCTTTGACCGTGAGTAAATTTTTTTCCTTAAACCGGAATCATGGGGAATTTTGAAATAATGCTTTTGATTGTGTTTTAAATAATTATACTCATTTTCAGCTTGATGGGAATTAATGTAGCTATGTAGTATTTTTTTCATAGTAATTAGTAGCGGCCCGCTTGTGCAGCAAACGGTTCAAGCCAAAGCCGACTTTAGGCGCTACAGGTTACGGCGCTAAATCCACTGCGGGTAACGCAACGTGTGTTCGCGGTTCTACAGAACAACGTCTATGGATAAACTGAAAAATTAAGATTTTTTTTTCTTTGTATTTTTTCGGGATAAAAAGTATCCTATTTTACGCCCAGGATAATAAGGTATAATTATACCAAGTTTCATCAAAATCGAACCGTTAGTTTTCACGTGATGCCTGAACATACAGACAGACAGACAAAAATTTTTTTAATCACATTTTTGTGTTTGGTATCGATCCAGTAACACCCCCTGCTATTTATTTTTTCAATATTTTCAATGTACAGAATTGACCTTTCTACAGATTTATTATATGTATAGATGATATGAAGTATCCTATAATAATTAATAAAAATTTTGAATTTGCATTACAACTAAGGAAATGAATGGGTGGGTATACCCTGTAATGTGATGAATAGATAAACTTTACACGAATTTATGTCTTTGCCATACTTAGTGTATGTAAGGCGTCAAATTCAAGACTTGCTAATGACCGTTTCTTCGTTGTGTGAAATATCTTGTCTATGTTAGCGACCTGTCACTATTTGCAACTCAAATCTATCATTTAGCAGCTGAACGAGGCCTTTCAACACTGTTGGCTCTGTCTACCCCGCAACGCAACGTGACTCTATTTATGTATGTATGTGTTAATTGAAACATTTATTTATTTATTTATTTATGTACACAAAATTATATACAGGAGCATTTATTACAATAATTCTAGTACAAAGGTGCTACTTATTTCACAAGAAATCTCTTCCAGTAGACCCATGAGAGGAAAGATGAATTTTAGAGCGGTACTTAGAAACAGTAATTAAAAATGCTATAAATACAAAATGATTAAAATTTAAGTTTCACTTCTATCATTCGGCATGACGAATGGTGAGTTATGAGTTTTTGTGAGTCGAAATAATTGGTTACGATGTGTAACATCTTGCCTCTCACTTTACTGCATATTTATCTGAAGGTGATTTCGTGAGGAACGGTTAGTTCAGTCTTCTTCCTTATTATGTAAATCCTGGTGGCATCCTCACGTCTCTAATGAGTTACCCGAGGTGCATCTACAACCATAATCCTGGATTGTCAATCTCTGGTCTCACGAAATGATTCCCGTTTAAAATCCCCTACCTTTGCAGTGGAATCTTACCAACATTGTATTGTGTTTAGTTACATATCTACCTTACTACTACTACCTGCAACTTACCTAAACACACGATATTCTTTATCACTGTAATATCATCGGATATCACTATCATAGGTACATCGGTCGTAGTAGGATTTGAACCTGTACCAACCTATGAAACGAACTTGTTTTATTCGGGCACCGTAACGGTTATACCTCGACGCTCTTAGGTACGGGATTTATATAAGTATAGTCTCGGGCAAAATCTAGTTTTACAACTAACCTTTCTTCTCCAAAGAGATTTAATTAAACTAATGAGTAAATCTAACCAGTTGAATGTTGTCCTTGAGTCTTTTCGAGACTATTGGTCCTTCAGATATGATCCACATCAGATATGATATAATTATATGTATACATGTACCAACAGGTGCTTGTTAAATGTTAATTGACCGTCGTTTGTTATTCGGCTCATGTAAATTGTAATGCGTCTCAGCACATTACCCTTGCCTTCCACTCCACAGTGTTTTATTACATTAATTGCATTAATAATAATAAAAGCCCTCCACTTTCTTTGACTTTCACAAAGGTTGCAGTGTTAGAAATAATGCATCTCATGTAAGAACAGACACATCTTTATATTTTGGCAGAAGATCTGAAGAAAAAAAAAAGAGAAGCAGATAATCTGAAGAGCCTAACTACAAATGTACTACTGCAATACTGCCCTTAGAAAACTCCAACATTCAAGCAACCGGATATGTAACCAATATCCGACTAGATTCCCCTGCAAACGTTATTACTGCCAGAAGAAAGTCTTAGCCTAATCCCCGATGGTCTTATTAACGTGCTTAAAACGTTTCAACTCATTCGTTTCTCAGTTCTTTCCTAGTTTTGAATTTACAAAACGTAACTTCGCCAAGTTAATTCTTTGTTTCCACGTTTCATGTTCTCAGAAACTTATGGGATACCCACTTACGTTTTCAAGATCATCATTGTCAAATCTCAAAAAAAAAACAGATATCATCTGACATCATCAGGCGTTTCCCAACTTCGTGCTAAAACGTGTGAACTTTTGGATTCACTTTCTTTTTCAACAATCGCTTTAATCTGCGTTCGAGTGAATGTTAGAATTTCTCTTATAATTGCGATTATGATCTATGTGGTAATTGGTTCAAGACCATGGTTTTTTGAAGTTAATTGTTTCAAATTGTTGTTCTTTACATAGATAAGAGTATCTTGTCCGTGGAGTGTAGCATTCTCTCAACTTCTTTCTGACTTTTAATGTTATCCAATGATATGACTGAAGTTCTGAGTTTCTTTTGGCGAATTCTTGGGCTGACAAGTTACCTGAATTAAAAAACGTGATGCAAGGTACTCGCTATGGCCATTGTATGAATTTGTGATCATATGTTTATTAGTTTGTATTTCTAGAATAACACGTGTAACAACCAACAATCCTGGATTTTGAAGGTTAGTTGGTAAGTCGGAACCTCCTCTTCAAAGAAGTGAGTACATAACCACAGTTGCACCAACCAAGAGTAAATGGCAGTTTAAGAGGGTCTACCTTGTTGGCGACGTGGCTAAGAGCAGTTCTCTGGAAAAAAACCTTGGTCAAGTTCGTTTCGACAAGAGTGCAGATCTTAATAATTACTACATACATAAAATCACGCCTCTTTCCCGGAGAGGTAGGCAGAGACTACCTCTTTCCACTTGCCACGATCTCTGCATACTTCCTTCGCTTCATCCACATTCATAACTCTCTTCATGCAAGATCGGCGGTATCGGGTACTTTTGACCTGACCCTTTATCAGGACGTCCTTAATTTGATCAAGATACGTTCGTCTAGATCTTCCCACTCCGACCTTTCCCTCCACACCCTCCTTGTATATCTGCTTAGTCAACCTGTTTTTATTCATCCTCTCCAAGAGCAGTTCTCTGGAAAAAACCTTGGTCAGGTTCGTTTCGACAAGAGTTCAGATCTTAAAAATTATTAGTTTTAAAATAAGGACTATACCATTGTTTTTGAACCAATACACTTCACTATCCAGGTTACCTGCATTCCCATCTTGGTTTCCATCTTGCTATACTATCTCATCAGACAATGTGAACTCGATCATTGACTCCCAGACTGTACAAAGGCAGTTTTTTTATAATATTACGGGACCATAAATTATGATCGCTTGGCATGCAATTTTCGCTCAATGAATTGATAGGTGCCAAATCAATAAGTACTGCACGCTTTTGTGTCATTTTTAAAACCAGACGTTTTACGAACGAATTTAAATCCTGGCTCATGACGTGCTTAGTTCAGTCATTCCTTAATAACATTTATGAGTACTTAAAGGGCAACGTCATGTTCTATAAACATTTGAAAGGAACATGGCCGATAAACTAGAATTAACTTATTCACAGGATTCTAACGGCAGCAAAAATAAGTGATAGTTTTGAGAAGACTGGACGGAAGAGGCTGATACAATATTTGTGGAAATTAAACGAAACACTTATTCAGGTAAAGCTTTCCTACGTAAGATTACCTCAACTTTTACACACATACATACATATGGTCACGTCTATATCCCTTGCGGGGTAGACAGAGCCAACGGTCTTGAAAAGACTGAATGGCCACGTTCAGCTATTTGGCTTAATGATAGAATTGAGATTCAAATAGTGACAGGTTGAAAGCCCATCGCCTAAAAAAGAATCCCAAGTTTGTAAGCCTATGCCTTAGTCGCCTTTTACGACATCCATGGGAAAGAGATGGAGTGTGCCTATTCTTTTTTGTATTGGTGCCGGGAACCACACGGCACCAACAAACCTCAACTTTTAATAAGCTTTTAATTAATAGCTTTTAATAAGTTTCAAAAAAAGAAGACTCAACCCACCTCTACTATAATAAAAATCTACATGTCTTTTGTTTTTATCACATATCACATTACGATCTCGTGATATACCAACGTGCATGCAATTGCTTAGAAAGTAACGGACAGGCTCTTACCTCAAAACATAGAAAACATGACTACATCGGCTATTACCAATGATAACCATTTGATTGGCGGCTGTTTCTTGAAGATGTCATTTAGATTCTGTTCTATCTCGGAGAGCTCATGATGGATGTACAGGAAGCGAGGAAAAGACTTGCGCAAAGAAAGATCCGGTGATAATGAGAATTTCTTTTGTAGGCTATCAACAAGTAAGTTTAAAGTAAAGTAAATTTACTACAGGTGACTTATAAATCCTTTAGAACAAGTCTCCAATTTTAACAACTACATACATACATATGATCACGTCTATTTACCCAGCGGGGTAGACAGAGCCACCAGTCTTGAAAAGACTGATAGGCCACGCTCAGCTATTTGGCTTAGTGACAAATTTGAGATTCAAATAGTGACCAGTTGCAAGCCCATCGACTAAAAGATGAATCCCAAGTTTATAAGCGATAGGCTTAGTCTTAGTCACCTTTTACGACATCCGTGGGAAAGAGATGGAGTGGCTCTATTCTTTTTTTTATTGGTGCCGGGAACCACACGGAATTTTAACAACTACTTAACACTAATACACATTGGTGTCAAATTGCCAAAGCGGATAGCAAATTACAGGCGAATTCATAAGAAATGGAATTTAATAACTTATAATTAGTAACGTCTTACTAAAAATGCTCCAATATTCATCACTCCACGGGTTTACTTTGAGAGATTTTGTATTGAAATAAGTAGCATTTTAGTACTATAAATAAATAAATAAATGAAACAAAATGTCGGCTTATCGGTTTTTGGTCGGACTTGTCGAAAAAGCAATCCTATTGTACATTAGATTAGGTGTAATAAAGTTTAAATAAATAAATTTCTTTCAGTCAAACTTGGGCAATATCAAACTACATACATATAATCACATCTATATCCCTTACGGGGTAGACCAAGGCAATAGCCATACATATGGTCACGTCTATATCCATTGCGGGGTAGACAGAGCCAACAGTCTTCAAAAGACTGATTAAAAAGTAATTTAGAAGAATAATACATACATCCTCAACCTACCAATTTTCAAAGAATAATCATCTTCTCATTACCACGTGTCAAAGCGTGACCCAGACACCGTGACCGTGACAATGTGGCGGAAAAAAGTTTCACATGCTGACTGAATGATAATGTGACTTTACTTGTACACTCGACTCACATAGCTCGTGTAAAGCAGGTTATAATGTTGTAGTGATGGGCCATGGAGATATCGATACGCTTTATCGATAAATTTATTTTTCGTCTTGGTGTTAGCTTCGATTACATCCTCATCTCTCTGAAGAGAAATATACATACATATACATACATACATACATAAAATCACGCCTCTTTCCCGGAGGGGTAGGCAGAGACTATCTCTTTCCACTTGCCACGATCTCTGCATACATATAATCACGACTATATCCATTGCGGAGTAGACAGAGCCAACAGTATTAAAAAAACTGATAGGCAAGGTTCAGCAGTTCGGCTTGATGATAGAATTGAGTTTAAAATAGTGACAGGTTGCTAGCATGTCGCCTAAAAGAAGAATACCAAGTTTATAAGCCTATCCCTTAATCGCCTCTTACGACATCCACGGGGAAAGAGATGGAGTGGTCCTATTCTTTTTTATATTGGTGCCGGGAACTACACGGCTTGCGGTATGCTCTTCACAATAATTCTTTGTCTGGAGAGGAGCCCGGTACATCATTTTGACTATGAACTTGTATTGGGTGAGTCAGTTTTTTAATTGAAGCGACTCCAGTCTAACCCCCGCTACTTTCAGAGGGGAACCTCATATATTAAGTAATGGTTATACAATTCCAGTTGCCTGAATGTGTAGATTTCCTAACTATATTTTCCCACGCCGTAAAAGTATATCGGTTAGTACTCAAACTAATGTAGGTACATTTAAATAGAGTTATAAATGCATAGTCGAAGTAGGATTTGAATTTCCTGTCTCCATTCGAGGCAAGATGGTTTGATCTTCTTTTGAAATCTTTCGTCGACAGAACAGTAAATACGGAATATATATTAAGAGCATAAAATCAGTCTCGTGAACGAATTATGCATGGGTTAAAATTTAAGTCACGTTAGCAAGTAATCGAATACTCGTATCAAAATTAAATGGAGATTCCCGTTCGGAATGCATAAAAAAAGTATAAAGTTACATACATACATATAGTCACGTATTTATCCCTTGCAGGGTAGACAGAGCCAAAGAGACTAAGACGCCACGTTCAGCTGTACGGCTTTATGATGGAATTGAGATTCAAATAGTGATGGGTTGCTACCACATCTTAATCAATTATCGATACAATAAACGTCACCTCCACTTCCAAGTGCCGTGTGGTTCCCGGCACCAATACAAAAAAGAATAGGACCACCCCATCTCTTTCCCATGGATGTCGTAAAAGGCGACTAAGGGATAGGCTTATAAAATTGGGATTCTTTCTTAAGGCGACAGACTAGCAACCTGTCACTATTTGAATCTCAATTCTATCATTAAGCCAAATAGCTGAACGTGGCCATTCAGTCTTTTCAAAACTGTTGGCTCTGTCTACCCCGTAAGGGATATAGACGTGAACATATGTATGTATGCACTTCCACGACTACGTCCACTCTATCAAGAGCGTATCGATAATGATGAAGAAGGAACATCCCATCAGTAACATAATGCCCCTGAATGAGCTATATGTAATACGTAGGTATCACACGAATCGTGTCAGAGGGTGACTGGTGTGTGTAGATCATTGAAATATTATGTTTTCATATGATATACATATAGTTATACAGATATGTGTGTCTATCCAACGGGGTCGACAGAGCTAGTAGAAAGCGGAAATGAATCGGAATTGTATTAAGAGATCGGTCAGGTCGTTAGCCCATCGTCTAAAAGAATTCCAAGCCTGTCCCTTAGTCCCCTTTTATGGGACAGATTTGGAGTGGTCCTATTATAAAGTGCAGAAAACCACACGGCATAAATATATATAATACATACGTAATATATTCAGGTCTACGTACGTACATACTTCGTACTCAAACCTTTTGTAAATAAATACACGCCTCCTTCCCTGAGGGGTATGCAGAGAATAAATTATGCAAGCCAGTTAGAGTACACTAGACGTTTCATGTTAGATACGAAAAAAAGTGCACTTAAATACAGAACTCTCTATTGCGTAGTGGGTTAAAAACCACGTGGTCTGACAAGTGCAATGTATGAGCGTAGAATACTGGTTCAAGTGGTTTCTACTTCAACAAGGTCAGTGCCGCTAGTGCAGTTAAACTTGTGTACACTGAAGCGCAAATAAGTTTACACTTTCATACATATATATAATCACATCTATACCTCTTGCGGGGTAGACAGAACCAACAGTCTTGAAAAGACTGATAGGCAACGTTCAGTTATTTGGCTTTATGATAGAATTGAGATTCAAATAGTGACAGGTTGATAGCCCATCGCCAAAAAGAAGGATCCCAAGTTTATAAGCCTACCCCTTTGTCGCCTTTTACGACATCCATGGGAAAGAGATGGATTGGTCCTATTCATTTTTCTATTGGTGCCTGGAACCACACTTTCATTTATTTCAATTTATGTAAGATTTTAATTAAAAACGAGTATAGGTAAAGTTTGGAAGGGGAAGTTACAAATTAACCTATTTTGATCAAATTGGGGTAGTTGTAGTGGCAGGTCGAGACGGGCGACGTGGCGGGGTAGTTGTAATGGGTAATTGCGGATGAAGTAAAAGAAGAACGTGTGTGTGACGAATTCACTAACGTCACGTTATCAGCCAATCACAGTGAGAATATGACGCGCTCAACCAATAGCAGCGAAGAGTCTATTTCAACGTCACACGCCACTAGCCTATCAGAGCCCGTATACTAAATCGCGATAATAATAAATTGAAGGATTGGAGCACATATTAATCTCCGTCTCAACGTCATCGGAACATAAGTTATTACTTAACTAAGCTGCTCTAACGCCAGATATATGATGAAACCAATCAGTACTAGTTTGGGCAATAAATAGCAAAATTTCATAGTTGTTTTGACATGAAAAACGGACAAACAAACATACTTTTACATCAATAATATTAGTGTAGGTAGATACTTGCACTTTTAATTTTGACTCAAGTTAGGAAGATTGTACATCCATTCTTAAATCACGCCTCTTTCCTGGAGTCATAGGCAGAGACAACATCATTCCACTTTCAACGATACCTGCACACTTATGTACTTCGCTTTATTTACATTCATGGGAAGTTTCTTATGGAGGTAATATTTGAGTTTGGAATTTATTTCATTATGCATCTGAATGTACCAAGAGAAGACCGATGACTGAGCTAGAAATCTGCTCTCGGCGGTAATGACCGCTTCCGTCGAGGATATCCCACACTTGTGAAATCTGAATAAATGTAATGACAAGCTTTTCTATTAACTTAAGGTCGTAGCACATCAAATGCAGGTCAGAAGATGCGTAGTTTGCAAGCAGATCTGCACCAACTTACAATACAAGAGACTAATTAATTAATTGAAAAAAATAATAAAATTATCCCTTTGTGCACTCCTACTAGACCACATAAAGAACCTACACGCCACATTTCAAGCTTTTAGACCCATCGGTTTGAGCTGTGCATTGATATATCAGTCAGTCATCATCTTTCTTCTATGTTTATATATATATATAGTGCCGTGTAGATCCTGGCACCAATAGAAAAAAGAATAGATGTCGTAAAATTTGACTACTTAGGAATATGCTTATAAACTTTGGATTCATCTTTTAGGCGATAGGCTAACAACCTGTCACTATTTGAATCTCAATTCTATCACTAAGCCAAACAGCTGAACGTGGCCTTTCAGTCTTTTGACGACTGTTGGCTCTGTGTACCCCGCAAGAGATATAGACGTGATTATATGTTATGTTATGCTATATATAGATAGAAGGAACTACTTCAATTATTTCCATAAGACTGCTGAAAAACACAATAGAAATAAATTTAACAACGCCATCTACTAACGTCTGCGTGAAACTTTTCATATTCTTCAGAAGTGCTTTTCAAACTGTTTTACTTTACAGCAACCCGCACTGACTGTACTTTCGTGATGAAATCATAAGTAGTATTTGTGTAAGACACTAGATGTCGCGCATTGTAATAATAAAATTTTAGCGAACTGCATTAAAGTATTAAACTGGTTTGAGATATTAATTTAAAATCAATTGAATGTTCAAAATAGTACTATTTTTAAATTAAGACATTAAACAAATAGGTACTTTAAATTAAAGTAAATTTATTCCATAGTCTTTTGACAATCTATACTAATATTATACGCAGTATAGTATTATGTACAGGTCTACGAGATGGTCGGACCAGGTCTAACTGACTTACTACTGATCTTCGGCCCTCCATGATGCAAAGGACCATGATAGATGATGTGAAATCATCAAAAAAGAAAATGATTCTTGGGAGTCACGACCCTCAGTAATACGACGGGAAGAGAGAGAGTTACTAATATTAAAAAGTGTGTAACTTTAATTTATTGTATTCTCTCAATTTGCCAATGTACGTATACAATCTTATATATAAAATTCCGTGTCACAATGTCGTTCCCATAATCCTCCGAAACGGCTTGACCGATTCTCATGAAATTTTGTGAGCATAATTGTGTAGGTCTAAGAATCCACCAACATCTATTTTTCATACCCACAAAATGCAAAACAACGTTTTCCGGGACAGCTAGTAATGCATCAATATACTTTGAATCAAAAACCCATCTAATTCATCTGCAATATGATTGATAACTTATGAAGTAGGTAGGCACTTACCTAATGTTATATGTGTCATTTTGCAGGTATGAAATGCAGTGTTACTTCCTCTTATTACAGGACAGATCTTCCATTATTTTCCCCTGCAAAGGTTGCGGAGATCAGACGGGAGAAGCGTATACTTCTTCATCACTTAATCATATACTTATCATGATGCATCTTTTCCACGGATGTCGTTAAAGGGGACTAAGCGATAGGCTTTCTTAGGGATTCTTCTTTCGATGGGCTAGCAACCAGTCACTATTTGAATTATTTCATTAAGCGGAATATAAATTGAAATTGGCCTCTCAGTCTTTCAGAACTGCTGGCTTTGTCTACTCCACAGGGGATATGGACGTGATCATATGTATTTATAGACAAATTAATTATTTTCGCCCCAAATTAACAAATCTAAACCACTATAATTTTTTTTTTGCATCGAGGGTAAAAGCGACAAATTTTAAAGTGAAAGTTGTTTCTTATTAAAAAAAACTTACGAAAGACATTACAAGCACTTTATTCTTTCTATTCATTTTCCTTTCATTTCATACTTTCAATAGAAAGTTTTCTTTTTTATTGCCGACATTTTCTTTTAACGACATTTGTTTCTGTGATATTACGGTGACTTGGCTATCTTTAAGGTTTTAGGTTCTTGTCTTAAAAACTTTTAAGCACACTATCTGTCCCGGCAAACGTTGTTTTGCCATATCAATAATTTTTAAGTAATATTTAGTTTAAAATATACGATACATATAGTTTAAAACAGTTAGTAATAGCTGAACGTGGCCATTCAGTCTTTCAAGACTGTTGGCTCTGTCTATCCCGCAAGGGATATAGACGTGACTATATGTATGTATGTATCTAGTTAAAAAATGTTAAGGGTGGACAACCCTTATCACTAAGGGGTATGAAAAATAGATGTTGGCCAATTCTCAAACCTACTCAATATGCTCACAAAATTTCATGAGGTTCGGTTAAGTTTTTGAGGAGTACGGGAACGAACATTGTGACACGAGAATTTTGTATATAAGTTATACTTACCTACAGTTCTATAAGGCCGATGCTTTATTTTATTGTACACCAACACTGTTTCTATAGATTTTTTTTATTAAATTTTGGATAAGACATTTGTCTTCCATCTCACCTGATGGTAAGTGACGATGATAACGAAGATGTTACATGCGTAACCAGATATATCCATTTATTCTACTTTTGTATGTTCACGGACAGTACTTGTCGGGAAATAGCATCGATACAATTTTTTTTAGATTACATTTCTCAATATATTTTTTTTGATTTTTCCAAATTTCCACGAGAACGCTTAATGGGTTTTGTAGTTTTACAGCTTGGCTTTGATAATTTAAACATAATCCTAAAAATATGGCGATGAAAGCATGTTTGGGTACAATAAATATATAATTAAAACAAACTCAGTGTTCAATAATTTAATTGTCTCATAAATAACAATAAATATCTAGTTAATTAACTTCAAATGCAAACATCACTTATTTACAATAAATACCTAATATTTAATAGACAAAATAACCAAATGATAAAAACCCCTGTAATATAATGTACTTATGTAGTACATATCGTTGAGTTAGTATCTCGAAACACAAGTCTCGAACTTATGTACTTCGAGGCTAACTCAATCTGTATAATTAATCCCGTTAATAAAAAAGAAAAACAACTGAATGAAACTAGAAATAATACCGTGAAAATGGAGCTTAAACGGTACCAAATTTAGCGACAGCATAAGGCCTAGTGTGATAAAGGAACGTTGTGAGAAAAGATATTGTGACAGGAAAAAAAGGGAAGCTTTAATGGTTTGGTCATGTGTGAAGGATAAATGCAAGCAATATACAATACAAGGTGAATGTGAATGGGATTGTCGGAAGGGGTAGGCTTAGATGACCGTATCTTGACCTAATAAGGGACATTCTAGCGAAAGAACAGGTCAAGAGTTTACCGACGAATTTGCATGAAGAGAGTACAAAATGTGAACGAAATAAAATAAGTAAGTATATACTGATCATGGTAAGCGGTATAGATGTGGTCATTGAATCAGGCCGTGATTTATATGTATTATATAGGATTTGTGTGGTACCTTACTTATACAATTTTTAAAGAAAGTAGAGAACTTTTATAAGACATTAATTGTAGCTCTCCAATAAACCAACAGAATAAATAATATGTAGTACAAGTATACAAAATTACATTAAAAATACACTTTAAAAGGTATTATTTTCTTTAACGACCACAAAAGCCAGCTGTGTCAGGCCATTAAAATGTTTTTAGTAGGAACAATAAAGCTATCACTGGTCTTCATAACGGTTCGTTCCAAACAATGCAACATTGACATGTCATATACATTTTTGTATATAAGTTATTTTATTGACATTGACTTTATAGTATAGAGCTCATAATTCTCTATAACTGATAGGTACTTGTGTAGTTTCCTTTTCGAAACGGTCACTATTATTTCAGCAATATTTGGCGGTATATTCGTCTTTTAACGGCTTTACACTAGCAAAACAAAATGGCTGCCAATCATGGTCTGATAAACAAAGAAAAAAACGAAGTACATATGCGGCAGCTGCATATTTTTTTTTAAATATTGATGACAAAATAAGTCACGGAAAGTTAAAAAAATAATAATACAGGCATTAAACGTACCTTTTTTTATCTCGGAGGTTTCGAATCATATTACAATGATGTGATACGTTACGTTTACGTTAAAAACCTGTATTATTTGTAAGTTATTATTAAGTTTAAAATCAAGTCATTATGGCTATGTTTGTCTATTTCCTTATCTAACTTATTCTATGACGTTTTTGCATACTCCACCCACCCTTGGTAAGGAAGAGGCGTGGTCAAATCTCTTCTTCTTCTGTGGTGTCCGTGGTGACCAGCGTATATGACTTGGTGGTCGTCATGGTCATCATGGGACGCCAGTTTCTTGACTCCTACGACGGCTGACAGAAGCAGAGCTAAAGCTGACACGGCGAGGGCCTGAAAGAAATAAGTTCTATTAAAAACAGTCCTGATACAAGACGGGGCACAAAGGCTTGCCTACACATACATACATACATATAATCACGTCTATATCCCTTGCGGGGTAGACAGAGCCAAGTGTTTTGAAAAGACTGATAGGCCACGTTCAGCTATTTGGCTTTAAGATAAAATTGAGATTCAAATAGTGACAGGTTGCTAGCCCAATTGATCTACACTAATGTTAAAATTTTTAAATATTGTAATATTTTTCATCTCTTACATTATATTTACACTACACGTAGAGCGGCGGTAAAAAATAATTGATTTTTCACACGTAAGTGACGTCATGTCTTTTTGTGAAAGAAAAATCTATAAACCGAATGTATAATTTTCTGCATGCCTTATTAGTTTAGTAATTTTGACCTGACCTTTCGCCAAAAAGTCCCCAACTTGACCAAGGTACGCTCGTCTAGGCCCTTCCCTTGCAATGTTCCCATTAACACCCTCCTTGTTTATTTACGTTCCTTTAAGTAGATACGTAAAGTTAAATTTTGAGAAGCTCCATTAAAATGTCATGTCACATCTTGTCTCAATGTTAACTAGGGTATGAAATATCGATCGCACCTTTTTAAGGGTAGAAAAAAGATTTGGTAACCGACTAATATTACAAATACGTAAGTAAGATTCTTTGTTATCCTTATCACGCGTTATCTACTAAACAAATGTTTTATCTTTGTTGTTCTTATCACGCGTTATCTACCAAACAAATCTTTTTGAATTTTTGAGTGAGTCTGGAGAAGGACATAAGGTATCTACCAATTTCTTATGAAAAACTATAGTTCCCGTGGAAGTTGAGAAAAACCTGTATTCTTTTGAAGGTGGCGCGATATTCGTGCCTTTCGTAACTTGTTAGAGAGTCATATTAGAGAGAGAGGGAGGACGTTTGACGTGAAAAGTCCGCCTATTTCTTTACCCGCGGGAATTTCTGAGACCCACACTACATACCAGTTTCAAATCTCTACTACTACACTTAAAATTTAAGAATTTAAATTTTATTAATGTATTTTTTGTCATCTCAATGGTGGGCTGTCCGTTGATATGACAGTCAGTCAGTTAGTGTAATGTTACACTGATTAATAAAATAAAAGTACTAAATTTACTGATTTAGACTTATTTATATCTGCATACATAATTATACATACTTCCATTTAAGTATGTATAGTAAATTATGCAAATAGAATAGAATTCTTTGCATAAAATGTCGGTAAAAAATCCTACTAATATTATAAATGCGAAAGTTTGTATGTCAGGATGTCAGTATGGATGTTTGTTACTCTTTAACGCAAAAACTACTGAACCGATTACGATGAAATTTGGTATGTAGGTAGCTGAAGACCTAGAATAAGGCTACTTTTTATCCCGGAGTTCCCGCGGGAGTGTTAGGGTTTCCATGCGGACAAAGTCGCGGGCGGCCTCTAGTGTATAATAAAATCAGAAAGAAGAAGAACATATTCTTTTTACTCTTTGTTTCACACTTAAAACGAAGAATTATGAAACCCACTCGTATTATAATAATCCCACGAGATATTTGTTGAGAAAATGAAGGTTAATACAGAAGCCAAGGTGAAGGTTTTATCAACCTTCGAGACTTATTACAGAATAATATTGAAGAGTTCATATATTACGTTAGTGTACGCTACAGTTGGTAGTATATTAAGTTAATATCAGTTTATTATTTTAGTTACGCACTTGTAAATAATCCAATCTAAATAGGAAAGTACCTAGTAAGATTTTAAAACTATAAGTAGGTAATTATATACCATCTCTACACTTAACCAAAGTTAAATTATGTAAAAATGGGTAGTTATTTATTTATACGCAAAAACTTTTTCCGTTCCGTGAAAAAAAATAGAATAGGACCACTTTATCTCTTTCCCATGGATGTCGTAAATGGCGACTAAGGGCTACAAACTTGGGATTCTTTTTTTAAACGATGGGCTAGCAACCTATCTCTATTTGAATCTCAATTCTATCATTAAGCCAAATAGCTGTGCGTGGCCATTCAGTCTTTTCAAGACTGTTGGCTCTGTCGACCCCACAAGGTGACCATATGTATGTATGTATTTATTTTAAAAATAGGCGATGGTTTTGATAATACAATGTCAATTAAGTATTACTTAAAGGCGTTATTTCTTTAAGGCGGGCAATCTGTCACATTTTGAATCTCAATTCCATCACTCAGTCACACCATGGTCTTTCAGTCTTTAAAAGCCTGGTGGACAACCATAAGGGGTAAAGTTATGGTCATTCTAATCAACTCTTTGTTCTTCACATCATTTCGTTTCCTTCGTTGTATTTTTCCGATTAATCTTAAAAAACGAAATTGGAACTTTTATAAAATATTTTCAATGCCTTTTTACATTTCTTACGGCAGATAGAATGGAACTGAAAGTTTATAAGATTAAAAGGAGTTATTGCATAACACATATAAAAACTTTATTTCTTACCTATTTAAAATCATAAAATCAACAAACTAATTTGGAACATTAATTTGAAATCAATAGATTACAAGATATTAGCAAAACAATATATAAGACAGAATTAAAGGAGTTTAAAACTGATTTTCTGAATACCGGCACTGTTCTCATTCAATTCAAGAGACAAAATTCCAACAAAAGTTCCTAAAATAGGTGAAATCTCAAAGCACTTATTTACTATCAAATAAGTACACTTATATTTGCTTATAGGGATACTTAAGAGGATGTACCAGGGTGTAACATTGCTGTCACGTTTTATGTCATAATAAAAATCGAAACAGTGATAGTTTTTGACGGCGCGCGTGCCATACTACGGGGGTCGGGTACCTTTCCAGAGAGATTAGGATTTAACAGGGATTTACGCTATATAGGAGATTAAGGTATTTCCTCTTAACGTAAACTGTGTATTTGCACAGGCACTTTCATCTCCTTAAGTGTTTACTTAATATGTTATTTGTTCGTGTGATGTAAAAAGATTTTATTTTATCCTAGTTAAATGGAGTAATGTTAATATAATTCTTATATTACGAGTATATTTAAAATTTTATTTTTATTAAGCTAAATAACTAACGTACTCACTAAGTAAATAAACAAAGGGAGTGAGAATGGGGACGCTGGAGTGGGAAGACCTTGATGAACGAACATCTTGATCAAACTGGAGACGTTCTGGCAAAAAGTCTTGTCAAGAGTACCCGAAACCGACTCACTTGCATAAGAGTATTATACAGTACCATGACAGATCAGGTAAACTAAATGAAATATAGAAATTATACCTACTAAAATCTTTCAGCCACGCGAACGATGTCTTTGACATCAACTAGTAGTATTTTATGTGTAGTCAGATAATTGCGTATTGAGATTTTAGCCTCAATTGTTAACTCGCAGATCGATATAAAATTAAACCACACCAAAAGTTGAAACACAGAAAATCCTTATTTTAATTAATTTCACCGGAGTCAAATCACTCTCTCAAAGAACAGCCGAAATTTAATTAAAACTGAATAAAAGAAAAAATAAATGTTTGAATTTAGAACACTCAGACGCACGCCGTTACACCAATCACGTTTCGGCATTACACCGAATACGAATACGTGACGTCATTAAGGCGTGCACACACGTTGTATATATAGCAAGAGGCAGTTGCACTTTTGGTAACAATTGCAAGATTTGTTGATTTATCCTGATGCTAAGTAAAAGGCTGATATCATAGTTAGTGGAATCTTCTGGTATCGTTTTTAAGACAACCCGCATTGAGAGCTTGGGGGTAAAATTTTTTAAAATTTATTTACTACAAGAGGCGTAGAATTTCGATATTTTTTTTTTGTCTTGAAACGACTTTGCCGTGTGGTTCCCGGCACCAATGGAAAAAAGAATAGGACCACTCCATCTCCTTCCCATGGATGTCGTAAAAGGCGACTAAGGGGTAGGCTTATAAACTTGGGATTCTTCTTTTAGGCGATGGGCTAGCAACCTGTCACTATTTGAATCTCAATTCTATCTTAAAGCCAAACAGCTGAATGTGGCCTATTAGTCTTTACAAGGCTCTGTCTACCCCGCAAGGGTGATTATATGTATTTATGTATGTATGTCTTGAAACGATTGGAATGCCACTTGCAATTCAAATTGGCTTTTTTAATTATAAATTAGCTTTTAATATTTTAATTTTAAGTCTTTTACTCCTTTTTAACCGATTAAGGCCTAGATATTAATAAAATGTCATAGATGGCTCTTAACCATTTGATTCCGCAATAAGCCTGCAAACGATAGTAACCAAAGTTGCACCTATCTCTCATACTAGTAGGCTGATGGCCAAAAATACAGTGTGTTGTCATGTCGTTAAGGTTTTATTGTGTTTCACCCGTGTTTACTATGGAAGGATTTACGGTGTTCATTTAAAAGTAGAATAAACTGTAAGTGTGTACCTACCCTAAGGTCGTTAGACTTAATTATAGCGACGGGAATTTTCCACCTAATGTAGGATAAAATAGTTGATGAGAGCAGACAAATCTTTTTGTATTTTTTTTAATGAAATAAAAATAAGATATGTATCAACATTCTTGAAGAAGTTACCGCTACCGTTAAGGACAAACAGGAAAAACAGGAACTCAGCCATTATCAATAATTAAGAAACTATTATTTCTGCAGAGCTCATCAAATATTATATACAGCGGAACTCTTTCTGTGATCTATGTTTTCCGGAAAATAAAAGCAAAAGCCGTTAGATAAAGACAGAAATTTGATGGGAAAATATATAAGTAATTTTTATTTTTAACTAGTTGTTGCCCGCAACTCCGTTTGCCTGAGCTGTTATGTTTCGACATCAGCTGTTCCAAATTCCAAAATAAATTATACCCTATATGTTGGCCGGGCATAAGAGCTATACAACAAAAATAAAATTGCATTCAAATCCGTTTAGTAATTCCGAAAATTTGCGTGTACAAAAAACATACAAACAGAGAGACTTTTTTTTTTCAAATTCATGCTCGGTTACTATTTCTTCATCGTTATATTTTTTTTTTAAATACATAAACTCACAAGATAAAAGATTATCGCAATTTCCATTGCGACCAAGTATTTTAATTGTTCCGAAGTCCCTTTCAATAAATCCCCTTCCTGTTTACATAATAGTGTGGCGAAAGCAAATTAATTAATAAAAAATATGCGACAAAAAACAATATGGCCACGTCCGGTTAGCGGGCATTAGCTGTCACGCTAGTCGCACAAGCGGGTTGGCAATTATTCACTTTTACCAATTATCAACCAATGTTAGTTAAAATACTATTTTATCTATATCCTACCTATTGCCGTGTGGTTCCCGGCACCAATACAAAAAATTGAATAGGACCGCTCTATCTCTTTCCCATGTATGTCGTAAAAGGCGACTAAGGGATAGGCTTACAAACTTGGGCTTCTTTTTTAGGCGATGGAATAGCAACCTGTCACTATTTGAATCTCAATTCTATCCAAAGAGGTGAAGGTATAACCAGGATGGAAGAAAAATGCTTTTTATGTGTGCTGCCTTTTTAATTATGAATTTTCTTTTATATTTTTGGTTGACTGGAAGAAATCCCAATAATAACAGGGATAAGTCCGCCATTGTACATATTCACCTTAATTCAATAACCTTTTTTGTTATTTGTTATATTAATTTTATGTGCAATAAAGAGTTAACAAACAAACAAAATAGTGGGTTAATAAATAAATAAACATATACGGGACAAATTATACAGATTGAGTTAGCCTCGAAGTAGGTTCGAGACTTGTGTAACGAGATACTTACTCAACGGTACTATATTTTATAATAAATACTTATATAGATAAACATTCAAGACTCAGGCCAATCAGAAAAAGTTGTTATCATGCCCTGACCGGGATTCGAACCCGGGACCTCCGGTGTCACAGACAAGCGTACTACCGCTGCGCCACAGAGGCCGTCAAAAATACATACCTTCATAGTGAGAAGACCCAAGCCTCCAATGCCAGCAGCGCCGATGGCTTTCGCGAACATCATACCAAGAAGAGCCACTGATCCCCCACCGTCACCCTTACCACGCCCGCTTACTGAAAGAAAATTAAAAAAAAAAGAATTCAAATTCAAATTCAAATTCAAAATTTTTATTCATTATTACAGGATACTTCATATCGCTTAATAATTGTCAAAACTTTTTGTTTCACAACATTGGTTGACGTCAAATAAATTAGTTAGTTATCTGTACGCTTCCAAGACGTCAGTGCAAAAGAAGAGGTAACAAACTGCACTGCAGCATTTTCTTTATCAATTGAAAGATCTATGGCTGGTGATATGATGTCGTATATTTTCGGGTACTTTTAAAACAGGACGTTTCCATCTCTTCCCCGTATGTGTCGTAAAAGACAAATAAGGGAATAAGAAAAAATATGTAGTGAAAGCGACTGTCACGAGGAAATGAATAAATCTTTGTTACTATGATCATTATTCAATAATGAACGTGTCTTGAAAAAGACTAAAATATTACAAGAACATATTTAAGCTTGGGAGATTGGAAACTAATTATTTGTTGTACGTTTATCAAATAATTTATATAAGTTTTGTTTCCGTGAGAATTTCGGGTTAAAAGCGCTTATGTATCAGTCCACTCCGTATTTTTTTTTTTACTCTTTTCCTAAATGTCATCATAATTCTAGCAGTACATTTTGCGTGAAAGAGTAACAGACACACATCCTTACAAACTAACGCATATATACTTATTAAAAGTTGGATTGTCAGTGCCGTGTGGTTCCCGGCACTATTACAAAAAAGAATAGGACCACTCCATCTCTTTCCCATGGATGTCGTAAAAGGCGACTAAGGGATAGGCTTATAAACTTAGGATTCCTCTTTTAGGCGATGGGCTAGCAACCTGTCACTATTTGAATCTCGGTTCTATCATTAAGCCAAATAGCTGAACGTGGCCATTCAGTCTTTTCAAGACTGTTGGCTCTGTCTACCCCGCTAGGGATATAGACGTGATCATATGTATGTATGTATGTATGTATTGTCAGTTTGTAAATCCGTAATGTCTATCCGTATTAATACTTCGTTTCAGGAAAAAGCACTGAAACTGGCAATATACTGACAAACAATACAATTAATATACTGTATTATGTACATTCAATGCGCATGACTAGGCATTGTAACTTCCCGACTTTGGCATCACCAGTTGGTATTACCATAACATACTTGGTATTATTTTTAATGGTGATCGAATTTTCATAGCAAAATTTAGGTTTGAAGCGGAGCAGGTCAAATTAACCTAAATAATCAGTGTAATTTGTCCCGTATATATTTTTATCTAAATGGGAATTAAAACATAAATTTAAGGCATACAAAGATTACTATACAAATACAATAAGCACATATAGTACGGTCTATATCCCTTGCGGGGTAGACAGAGAAAACAGTTTTGAAAAGACTGAAAGCCCACGTTCAGCTGTATGGCTTTATGATGGAATAGAGATTCAAATAGTAACTTTGTTTGCTAGCTCATCGTCTAAAAGATGAATCTCAAGTTTTTAATCGTTTCCCTTAGTCGTCTTTTACTACATCCATGAGAACTAAATGGAGTGGCTTCTATCCTTTTTTATGGGTGCCGTGCTTAATATTGGAATATATATCAACCGAACAAAACTGCCTCTATAGACTAGTCGTTAAGGCATAAACTTGCAGTTCCAAGGGTCGTAAGTTTGAATCCCTCGGGTGGCATTTAACTTTGTTTAGATGTTTCCAACTTAGACAGGATATTTCACAAAATAACTATAAAAAGAAGATGTAGATCGCTGGTTTAAATTTCACAGGAAAATTTTTGTACTTTTATAAACATTTCTGCATTAGTTCTTAGTTTATTTACCTTCACCAAATTGGGTTTGCAAGTTGTGTAAAGGTGTCTTCTTTTTATTTGTGTAACTTCAAAGTCTAACCTCTTTCCTTGTACTATTTATATTAACCAACAAAAATTACTCACCAGAATTATCTTTGTAAGATTCATCAACAGCTTTCAGCGTATCGGAGAATATCTGCGTGATCTTATCCTTCTCGATCAACTTGGGTAGTTTTACGTGTAACTCGTGTCCTTGCAAAAACTTGGCCATCCTGAACAATACCGAATTCTCCCCAAACGACCTGCCTTGATCCTCCAAACTGTTTGACACTGGTATACCAACTAATTTCACACCGTCAATAAGCATCAAATCGCCGTCTAAGAACCCACCTAATGATGACGTCACAAGCCCTAATATAACTACCACCCGATACATTTTGATCAGAATCTAGTTGAGCAATAAGATTGAAAGTCTGGAGCAAACTCTTTTATATAGATTGCTTTCAAAAAAATAAATACTACGACGTCAATTGCTCCGCTAAAGCGCCGTGAAAGAACTGGGTGATTCTGCAACGAGATTGTTCTTTATTATTTTACGATTTGAGTACTGCTATTTATTGATATAATCGTTACTTATCTGTGCAATTATGTGATCATAAACAATCAATTTGAATTATGGCACTTTATGTATTTGATCCAATTAGAGAATGATTCATTATGCAAACAAGATAGTATTGTAAAATCTTGGATGGAATCTGTTTCTTTTAAAGAAATATACTCGTTTATCATTTTTATTACTTCTTAGTTATACCCAGAGTCTTAATTTTTGCTTTTTTAATTTTTATCGTATATTCTGCGTGAAGTAAATCTCCGAAAACGAAGTCGAAAACATATGAAATATAAACAACTTTATTACACGATAAAAGAAAGTGAAAGATAAGTTTTCTCCAAAATTTTATGTAAATTTAGTAAAAACTGTTTTCCAATATTTCACATTAAAGTAATAAAGTTTTAAACGAAATTAATTCATAAAAATAATCTTTGAATTTCACCTAACGACTCATGGTTGCAGAATAGACCACTTTCTATCACGACATTGAAACCACTTGTAAATAAAAGTAAAACAATAGTTTACTCTTTCTGATGTCACAATTATTTTACTAGATGTGACATTTTCTTTAAGAAATGAAATATGTTAACTGTGCATATGCATATAAAGTCAATTAAGGTGTAAAGCTTAAGATTCTTCATCATGGCGATAGTAACCTGTTACTATTTGAATCTCAATCTATCATTTAGCCGTACAACCGAAATTGGCATTTCTGTATTTTCAAGAATACTACCTCGCAAATGATATGGTCGTGATAATATATGTATGACAATCAAGTATGTATGTCATAATATATGTAAGACAATTATCATGGCGAAAGCTCCGACTGCGTCTCCACCTCCCTGGACTCTGACCACGATCTTGAATTGAGCAAAGTCAAGTGTTTTTTCTGCTCAACCTTTGCAGGAGAACCTAACCTATTTTGGTTTAGTTACACATAAATTTGTTTAGGTATGCAGGTTTCCTCGCGATGTTTACACTCATAGAAAATCGGTTAGCAATTTACATAACTCTGAAAAAGTCTTTGGCGCACGGTGACTTTAGGATTTGAACCTTTCACCGCGCTTCTTTATTCAAATACCTAAACCGTTCGACCACCGACGCATTAGAAAAGAACCGTGCTCTATCCAGTAACGATATATCTTTGGAAATGGGCAGTGCAATAACGTAGATAGTATTTTTTTCAGCCGGCGGGATACAAAACTCGCGTTTTTGTTCCTAAGTGAGAGTGTTAGGGACAGAAAAGTTTTGGTCTTTTTAGAGGGTTCTGAGAAGCAATTAAAAACTTTTTTTTTAAAGTTCCACTCTCGTTTGATTCATAGCACTTTTAAGATAAATTAATAGTTGGTAATAAAATAATTAATATAATAAACTTGGAATTCTCCTTTTAGGCGATGAGTTAATAACCTGTAACTATTTGAATTTTAATTCATTTATTATGTCATACAGCTGAAAGTGGTCTTTCAGTTGTTTCAAGGCTGTTGGGTCTGTCTACCCCGCAAGGGATATAGACGTGATTTCTTGTACTTATGCTTGCATTGTGAATTACGATGCTGAAACCTGAGCGCGGCTTTTCAAATCCTGAATGTATTCCGTATGTGAATTTGCTAAAGATTAATGAAAAAGGATAAGTTTTTGAAGTACTAGAGGCCGCCCGCGACTTCGTCCGCATGGAAACCCTATCAATCCCGCGGGAACTCCGGGATAAAAAGTAGCCTATATGTTATTTTGGGTCTTCAGCTACCTACATACCAATTCCGTAGTTTTTGCGTGAAAGAGTAACAAACATCCATACTGACATCATGACATACTCACAAACTTTCGTATTTATAATATTAGTAGGATAAATAGGAAACAAACATTATTTTTGATAAGTATAAAATTATTTCTATGGAATCGATAAAAATTATGTAAAACCTATGGCTGCATGAAACTGTTCAAATTTACATTATACCACACATTGTGTAATGTGTAGCGATCATACAATTAAATTAAAACCATATTTAATTATGACCACACAAATTTCTCTACAATAGAGGAAATACCGCAATGAACGTTTGTTTTTTTTTATAATATACCTTAATTGTACGAGAAAGAACGTATGGTTCTACCTACTTAAAAACAGAAATATCAAAAGGCGGACTTATCCCAATAAGGGATCTCTTGCAGTTTATCATCCAAGATTGAAAGATGTAAAATTGATTAAGTAAAACATACATTCCCGCGGGAATGGGAAATAACACTTTGTAGAATAGAATAGTTTAAATTTATTTTCAAAATTATAGACACAAAGTGTCACTTATTGACGTCACATAACTTAAATCTAATTACATCTACTACCGCTTACAAAGTGCACGTGTAGAAGAAGCGGCGGAAAAAATACACAGCAGCATTTTTACCGGATATTAAATTACAAAATAGATCCCATAGAAATAAATCGTGGATGAATGCTTAATATCAACATTTAGTAGTAATCTCTAGCATTAAAATAAATACATAACATACATAAAAAATAAATACATAACTATAGGAATAATTTATCGGTTGATAATTTAATTCTATATTTAGTTATAGTAATTACGTTACTATTTACCGGACTAAGTAAACAATTCAACGGAGCTAAAAAGAGAAAGAAATATCCGAATGTACATTCGTTCAAGAGTGAAAGTGAGGCAGATAGTTGTAGAAAGCTACCTTTTTTATATCCCACAACAAAGGAATTGTATTGGTGATTTTATTTTTATTTCTAGAAATCGTATTACGAAACCGCGTTTTAGAAGTTACCGATTCGATATTACAACCTAATTTGACATGCGCTAGTAAAATTTATGTAGGTACTGAAACTTTTTTTATTCTGTATCTATCTGTACTCGATAGTACTAGTAACTAAGAAAGTACGTTTGTAATTTTGTTTGTAACGACTAAACTTGCGAATTTCTAGACCAATATTAATAAAATTTGCCACAGAGACAATTAAGTGAAATGAGATATGTGAGACATTCTGCAGTTACATTTAAACCATGTAATAACACAGTTGAGTGTTGACGTCGAGTGTTTTTTTTTTTTATTACGCTAATTTGTTTATTTGGCGATATTTTTTTAGTACATGGATTATACCGAATACTTGTATAGACAGAGTAGCGTATATGTGTATCTGCTATTTGATGACGTCGAGTGTTGAAAAGTTGTTCCTGATCAAAATTACCTGATGACGTACAAAATAATATTGTAACGGAAATCTAATGCACGTCTTTAAAAGACCAAGTACATACATACGTAAAGTGTACCTTAACAAAAGTAATTTGAGCCAGTTGAGCAATTTCTGTTTATTTAAACTTGAAATATTAAAATGTCCTTGTTTATTTTGCACGAAGTTCAAGTGTAAAAATTCGCCTCTAAAATGTTACCCAGGGGAATATTAAGTTGGCGTATCAAACATTGAATATTCCATTAAACTTAGCTAACTTTCTATTAATATATTACACAAAATACAAGGTTGAAAAGGTGAAGTTCCTTTGCGACGCTCAGACAAAATTCGAAGAAAAAGAATATGTTTTGTCTCATTCATGTTTTACATGTTCCATGAAATATTAAGAAAAATACAATAAAAATATTATGTAACCCAAAAATTTAGAAAAAAAATCAGAAAAATAAAATCAAGAACTTCTGAATTCGTAAAATAAATGTTAAATTTTTAAAAAGAACTTATTGGTTTCCAGGAAAGAGTTTTGTATCATTCGTATCTTAAAATGTTTCCGGTTGTACCCTCATGCTTCGGGTCCTAGGTTCCACTTTCCGACACTTCGCTTTTCACTTTATTTTCTTTTAATTTTAACACTTTTCTTCAACCTTCCCTTTTACCGCGGAGGTACGGAAAGACATAAGTTGCCCAAATAGTCTGTAGGCTATCGCACGACTTAACCTTGCCAAATTAGGCATTTTTATCAATCTACTATTAATTATGATAGTTTTTTATTTATTATTATTTATTATATATATTTATTATTATTATGATAATTTTTATATATTTTATTGAATAGATTTCTATTCAATAAAATAAGAAAATCATAAATATCTATATTGACACGCCAGTGAACATTTACGAGCCTCGCCTCATCAGTCACGTTTTTTTAATGCGTACTAATGAAACTGCACTCTTTCTTCAAACCAACTTTAAGAAGTTTCGTCAGCCATAATTCACGATTTTGATCTCAATTACACATCAAGTAAACAACGCTTAAATACTTAACTAACATTTACTCGGTACATTATTGGTAATTATGAACTTGTATTTACTTAGAAAATAGCTTAAGTTTTGTATACCAAATATGTAGATCTCTGAAGTTAGGTTGGAAATTCACCTGTTACAAGAACTTTATTTAAGTTAAAGATGATTTACATTTATCTTGCTCATGTGAATTATCACTACATAGTGCCTATAAAGAGAAGTAACTTTGTCCGTCCCTTTGTTTTTGTATGTTTGCTGAGATGTTCAAAACCAAACAAAGGATTTTGCAGTATTAATCTATAGATAGAGTAAGTAAGTAAATGCATTATTGTTAACTAAAGGAGTACATTACAAATTTAAAATAACAGTACAGTACAAAGGCGGGCTTATCCCTAAGTGGGATCTCTTCCAGCTAACCTGACAATAACAGAATCGCATACAAAATTGAGGCAAGGGTGAACAACAGTTCATTTTCAAGATATGATGCTTATGACTTAAACAATTAAATATATAAAGTGATTCAAGATCAAGGTTTATATGTATAAATGCTACCCGTGCGAAGGCGGGGCGGGATGCTAGTATTGTTTACGTGAAAGTGAAAAGAAAAATTACGCTAATTTTCGATTCCTTTAGCTTGGGCACTGTTCCTCTATTGATATAATTTTTTATATTTTTATATAAATATTGACAAGGTCTTGAGTAATCTGAATAAATCCCAACTAATATTATAAATGCAAAAGCAAGTTCATTTGCTTGTTTGTTGGTCCGTTCCCTCTTTACGCGTTATCTACTGAACCAGTATGACATTAGGGTTTTTTTATGGGTAATAAAGATAATTTGTATTGTATTGTATTGTACTCTTCATTCCGGTAAAAACTATAGTTCCCATGGGATTCACAAAAACACTGTATTCTTTGGCGAAGCTACATATAAAAGCTAGTAAGTGAATAATAATGATAAATACATACATACATAATGGTCACGTCTATATCCCTTGCGGGGTAGACAGAGCCAACAGTCTTGAAAAGACTGAATGGCCACGTTCAGCTATTTGGCTTAATGATAGAATTGAGACTCAAACAGTGACAGGTTGCTAGCCCATCGCCTAGAAAATAATTCAAAGTTTGTAAGCCTATCCCTTAGTCGCCTTTTACGACATTCACGGGAAAGAGATGGAGTGGTCCTATTGTTTTTTGTATTGGTGCCGGCAACCACACGGCACATAATAATGATACTTACGAATACAATAATTTTTTTCCTTACAAATATTTACACGTAAGTGCGTGCAATGGTTTTTTCCGCAATCGAACGGAAACTCCGAGCCACACTGGCCTATAGCGTACAATTAGTTGCACACAATGAATTTTAATCGATTAACCACTTAATAATATCGATGGGAAGGAATAACGGTTACAAATACTTTACTTTTCTTAAATTTCGTCATAAATAATTTTCGTAATAAGAGGACCGCCTTCAATCGATTTCGTCCATTTTGAAGTCGGAATTCAAGAAATAACTGATTGTAATTATAATTTTTTTTAAACCTTACTTATGTGTAAAATTATAAATAAATGAGTTAAAGCTTTATTTGCCAATAGAACATGGTTTAAAATATGAAAACAAATAAACATTATTTTATGTCGATTATGCTTAAGCTCTCAGACCTAAATAAGTGTTTATTGAGGTCTGAGAGCTTAAGCATCATCGACATCTCCAGACTAGACGTATAAGTCTGTCCCACCATTTGTAAGCTGATGTTTAAAAAATATTATCCTGAAAGCCGCATCAAAATCGGTTCAGCGTAACGCGAAATAATCGCGGATATCATATAAACATATGTACATACAGGTCAAACTGAGATCTACTTTTTTTGATGGCGATTAAAAAATAACTAGATTACTAAAATTATATTTTCTATAGAAAGAAGAGATGCTTACTGACATATTAATATTCCGTCATAACCTCTGGAACTAGAGGTGGGTGGGTCTAAAGATGCTCTGATGAGAACGGTTAACCTAAAATTTTCTTTAAAATTAACAGCAATTTTCATATTATGCCGGCGGAGCTGCGATCATACTCTAGATATAAAATGAAGATCTGAGTATGCTTTTGGTTAAGATTATAACCCAGCTTAGGATTCTTGTATAGTACGCCTTTTTCCCGGAGGGTTAGGCAGACTACCTATTTCCACTTGCCACGATCTCTGCATACTTCCTTCGCTTCATCTACATTCATAACTCTCTTCATGCAAGCTCGGCGGTTTCGGGTACTTTTAACCTGACTCTTTACTTATTTTGGTATTATTTACTTATTGGTTTTGACTATTATTGTATAGTAATTAGGATTTTTACTCTAGATACTTCTACATATCTTTCGTAAGTTGCGCTACAGAAGCCTTCAAATGAAGGGAAATTATTAAAAATTATATCACTTTTGCTCAACATTAGTGCAGTTAAATAAAATACGAAATGGCAAGAAAGAAATTGTTTAAAAAAAAAACTAAATTCATGCCAATAAGCAATATGTCTGATATTTGTTACCGGACATAAAGAATGAAGATATGGAGTGAACGTCGCGTGTTGATCAAACAAAATGTTTCATTTCTCCTTGCGATTGTGTTGTGGTAGCGACAGAAAAATAATATAGGTGTGGTTCTTATCTGCAAATCTTACTTTTGCTTTTAATTTTTATTAACTCTGTCCTTTTACGCCTTTCTTTCTACCAGCGATAGTCTCAGTTACCTAACTTGACTAAGACCATTATTGGGTTATTTAAGGTACACTTATCCTTATTTTCCATTTTTTTTTGGTAACCTAGAGAAATTTATTATGGACTATCCTCCGGGTCTTCGCCAAGGGCAGTGTGGGACTCTAGGCACCTAAGGTGTCAGCCTACCGCAGGAAAACCCCTCCGGCGCTGCCTTCCTGCTTTTGAAAGGTACTCCCATCCTGACCATAGCCATAGGTTTCGTCACTATTGATTTTTCTCGCCGTAATAACACCGGTTACCACTCAAACTAATATATGTAACTAAGAAAAGAGTCATTGGCCGGTGACATAGCCGGGGTAGGATTAGATCCTGTGCCTCTATACACATCACCCACACCCCAATTGCATTCATACCTTTCTGAAGAGAAGCCAAAGGTATACCTTTGACCATGGATCTTGGATTGAGTGAGTCAGGTTTGACACGGAGCAACTGCCATCTGACCTCCGCAAACTAAGAACGGGAACCTAACAAGTATTGGTTCGATCATGGTTACACATTAAGTTACCTGAATGAGGATGTTACTGGGATTATACCAGGAAGAAAAAGAAGATTATGGAGGGTAGCACACAACTGTTCAAAATAGTATGTGCGGCATTCGTAAACATCATTGTTTATACAACTATTTAATTACACATTAATATGACAACAGTACATATGAAAGTAAAATATCATTTCTCCAAACCTATTAATGATAGCACACTAGTGCATATTGAACTTTTTTATTGAATAAATTAGGCAAAAAATAAATACGACTGTGCACTTTAACGTAACGCGACAAGGGGAATAATTGATCGTGCCAATTCTTGTGGAAAGAAAAGTGGTGAATTGCAAATAAAATGGTATACGTACACATATGAGCAGTGTGGAAAAAAATGCAACACCGGTAGGGTCAGTGCAGCGTGACGGAGAATAAAAATCATCAACGGCCACCAGAAAACTTCATTGACGAAGGAACAGTGTGTGAGGGTGGTGCAAAACACAGAGCCGTGACCCACAAATGGATTGGTGATATATTGTGAGAAAGTGATTGTGCAGACATTGAAGTGATCAAAATGACTGCCATAGTTCTCTTGTTCGCTTTAGTTCTGGGACATGCTGCTGCTGTGATAGAATTAAGCTGTAGTGATAATGCTACGTGTATAGACAATTTGGCAAGAGAAGTAGTTAAGAACTTGAAGCAGCAGAAGGCGGTGAGAGTATTCGATAGCCTGACGATTGAACCTTTGGGCAGGAGGCAAGCGAGGTCGAACGATGGACCTCTGACGAGATTTCTGAAGAATCACGCGTTCAGCTATGATTGGGGTGATTTGACGTTCAGAGTTTCGAAACCTGAAGACAGGAATGATGTTTTAGACCTGGAGCTTTTCGAAGATAGATCTGCTAAAGGTAAGTTCCCTGCTACTTTATAACTATTCGTAATGATAGATAAAGAAATTGTACTAAATAGCTTAACTAGATTTGATCCGAAAATGAATTAGAACTGCAATTAAATTTCAATTACTTTACTTTTTCTGAAAAATAAATCAGGTCAACCGATACTGCATACTCATATCTTGATGACAATGGTTTAAATTATAGAAGCCTCATATGTGTCTACAATTTTCACAAAAATGTTAGCTTAATTAAAATAACATTAATCCATATACAGATAAAGAAAACAGACTTGTTATAACACTTCATAAACTTGTGTATTGAACTAATAGTTGACAATATTTCATAAAGTAGATAAAAACAGAGCCTAAGCTTGTATGAGTTATACCTATTTATGTTAAAACATAATATACCCCAAAAACGAAAAATAGATACTGTCATAGTTTTTATGTTTTAATTTAGTATATTTTAGTTTGATTTTAGTTTTGCTTTTTCTTTTCGTTAGTAATAAATTTATCTCTATTGAAATTAGTGTTTGACTAAAAAGAAATACATACTCCATTACATTAAGCTATAACATCAAGCATTATTATAACATTTACAGAAGTTAGTTTTGCTTTATTCATAAACAGACAATAACCGATAGAAGTATGTATTAAAATTAAATAGACTGGAAGGATAAGACGAAATCGTAAAATTAAGAAGATAGTAAATATAATGTCCGCGCTAGGCACCTCATACATAGTTATATCAGTCAGACATAGTTATCAAAAAATAAAGCTTGTTATCCGTACTTTTTCTACTCTGAACTTATTGCAAGCTTCGTTGAGCTGATAAAGTGCAGCGCAGAGAAAATAATTATTGCTCACTTACTTTGAAAAAGTTAATAATTTCAACGATTTTTCTTTAAAAATATCACTAATTGCTACTTACTATATTTGCTGCCGTAAAAAATATGCGCTTTGAAAAATGGTTATTTTATAATTAAAAAGGGATCCCAAACTATTCATCACGATCTTTGACCAACATATTATGCCCTTGCTTTATTTTAAAAAGTGAACGTAATTTATGTGAAATTACTTACTTGGAAACCCATCAAAAATTAAAAATTAATTAAGTACTACAATTGTCGCTTACACTGGCAGAAACTTGTTTTTTTAAATCGTTTGTTGTATTTAGTTCAGAACCATCATTTCCTTCATCGATATGAAAAAAAATCACATCAAAATCTAAACTATTTTTTCTTTGTAATTAAGATATTCTTCCAATGCAATTATATCACAGTTATTTAAGCAACAAGTGGAACGATGTTCCAATTTTTGCGTAAATAACTTATAACCTTTTGAGAAATATATTAGTACCGTTCATTTTGAACCAAAGTTTAACTAAATCAATCTTTTTTCAACATTTAAATTAAAAGTTTTTATTAAGTTTTCAACAAAAATGGTTACTTTCATTTGGAGCCATTTTCTTTTTCGATCTTACATTTATCACATTTCACATTAAAAACTTTGCTAATTTTCTCTCTATCTTTCTAATTAAGATCCTGTTCCGATGCAATTATCACTTGTCACCAACGGACCGTCACAATATCTAATTTTTCTGTACCACTTACTGCGGTCGCGTGTAAACTCGTGGCGGTTATGTGAAACTGCTTGAATTAAACATGCGATTAAATTGCGGATTAATGATTTCGACCATTGATTTATTGGGAAACTGGAGCGATGTTTGTGTGTCATAGACTAATCTCCGCTTTGTGGTTAGCCGCGAAGCGTCGTTGTTTATTTTTAAAGTTTAAAAACTACCGTTTGGTTCAGTGTCAATATTTGATATTGTTGTTATAACTGGAACCTATGATTTTGTTTCCACAACTAGTCTATGAACGATGAACAGACACAGGTTAGTTCCTCTGAAAAAATTGCGAAGGTCTGACGAGAATCACTTCGTAAAAAAATCGAGTCTATCGAGGATCGTAGTTACGACCCTGGACCACGGTTTCTCTGGAAAAGTCAATACTCAACTGAAATTAACGCCAGATGGATAGTGTTGTCGTTTGGTTTTGGTTTTTGATAATTTAGTCATGCTTCCTTGTTAATCTGGAAGCGAAAACAAAACAATTATATCCGAACCTTTCTCCACGGTGATTATAGAGACAAAATATTCAAACTTCTTTTAGGTGACCAGCTAGCAACCTTAATCTTTTACTGAATCTCTGTTTCATTACTGAGCCATTAAGCTCTGTCATTACCGTAGAAGTTGATACCGTTTCATTTACAAGACTTATGAAACTCGTCATTCATGAGTCAGTTATAAATGAAATTACTCAAGCAACTATATTACTTCCTATAGTAATAATATGTAGTCATTTATCATAACCCTAAGCAAGAGCTGGAAAAAATACAATATCGACGCCACATTAACTTATAGTGTGAGCTATAAATTTTACACGATCCAATAAACTTGATATCTTGCAGCAAATATGTTAGATTATTGCCTATAAACATAACGACATGTGGAATACGGTACACGGAATACGCGCAAATAAATATAAAAAGTGAATTAGATGATCAAGAAATTGATCATCAGATGGGATTAACTTTGAAGAAGAATGTATTTATTTATTTGGAATACCAACAACCGTTTACAAAAAATAGCGCCACATATGTAAAACAAATGGTCAATTATAGGTCCTCACAGATAAGATACAAAACACTAACACAATAAAAAAAGTAACATCAATCTCTAAACAATCAACAATAACAATTTATAAGTTAACGTCTAGTTACTATATTTAAAAGAACTTAATTTCATTAACAGTTAAATATATATGTATACATATATATATATATATATACTCATCTCCGGTCAACCATCAACCACATCGCTTGGAAAGAAGAATTGTATAAGAGTCCCCCTCAATTTAGGAATATCAGCGTCTACTGAAATGTGATTGTACAGATGAGCGGTTCTCCATAAATAAGAATTTTGTCTATTATTATAAGAATAAATAAAGCAACGTATTAAAGATAGGTTAGGTTAGACTCTTAACCGATGAGCTTACATGAAGAGAGTTATGAATGTGGACGAAGCCACAAATAAGATCTAGTCTCTCCTATTATCTAAGCCTATGAGAAAGAAGCGTGATCTTATGTTTGTATGTAATTATAAGAATTTATAGTAAAAGTAAAAAGAATTCTTTACGAATCTCTTGATCATTTCCAGTAACATACATACATACATAAAATCACGCCTCTTTCCCGGAGGGGAATGTTAATTACCAGTAACACTTTAATTTATATAACTCTCACACGGTATCCCTGTGTTTTGTCTTTCCATTTACAAAAATGAAAGCGATTAATTTTGGACTACTCTAAAACTCTTATCAAGAAAATCTGTCCAGAACGGACCAATTCACATCAAATTGCCAATATGTGCAGATTTCCTTCACGGTGTTGTCATTACTATCAATATTATGAACGTAATCACATCTTTATAGTGACAATAAACTTTTAACACGTGTAACATCTATTCACTAGAAACGTGCGTTTCTCAATCTACCGTAAAACGAGTTGGTGCATAATTTACAAGTTCCTACTAAAGGTCTATCTATACATACATACATATGGTCACGTCGATATTCCTTGCGGGGTAGACAGAGCCAACAGTCTTGAAAAGACTGAATGGCCACGTTCAGCTATTTGGCTTAACGATAGAATTAAGATTGAACTAGTGACAGGTTGCTAGCCCATCGCCTAAAAAATAATCCCAAGTTTGTAAGCCTATCCCTTAGTCGCCTTTTACGACATCCATGGGAAAGAGATGGAGTGGTCCTATTCTTTTTTGTATTGGTGCCGGGAGCCACACGGTCTATCTATACGACTGGATATTTTACACGAGGTGCGTGTACGAGTTTATTTATCAATCAATATTTATATGATCGGCTATATAGATTGAATTAACTATAGTATCCTTCGCACCTTGCAATTCACCAAATCTTTTAATCATGCTTACTGTGATTTGGTATTCTCTCCCCGCATCTCCTACCCCGATACATACAACTTGGGGATTTTCAAGGCAAAAGTGATTAGGCTCTATTTGAGCTTGCGCACCATCTTGCTTACCACAAGAAATAGAATAGAATAGATTTATTTTCAAAATTGGATACAAGGTATCACGTATTGACGTCATATAACTTAAATCTAATTATAACTACTACCGCTTCCAAAGCGCATGTTTAGAAGAAGCGGTGGAACAAACTACACTGTAGCATTTTCATCGGACGTCAATTTATAAATATAGATCTCAAGGCAGTTTGACTACAATTATTATATAAAAAATAAATTTAACTCTTAGCGCAAACCATTTGGAATGTATAGTTGATTTTTGGCATTATTTTTTTTTATATGGCCTAAGAACAAGAGAGGTTTTACTAATATTCCCCGCTGAGTAAGCACTAAAAGGGATTTTTCGTGTAACGAGAGCGGGTAATAAATCTCTTCCGTATTTAAATAATCCTTTACAAGTGTATGGGAGCATTAAGTTAGGAAGTCTTGGAATTTCTATAATCGTCATTTGTTTTGTTTAATATGTCTGTTCGAAACCTCTCTTAAAAACATTTGTTACTACAAATCGCATTACCTACTACAATAAATACTGTAATAAATTCATGATTACTCAGGATACATACATATGGTCACGTCTATATCCCTTGCGGGGTAGATAGAGCCAATAGTCTTGAAAAGACTGAATGGCCACGTTCAGCTTTTTGGCTTAATGATAGAACTGAAATACAACGTTTACTCAGGATACAACGTTTGTTATTTTTTTTTTAACATCGTTACACTTGTTTCATGTACGTTCAATTCTTTCTTATATACATACATACAGTCACGTGTATGCGAGTCTCTAAAATATTGAAAAGCCAAGTTCAGCTGTATGGCTTAACGATGGAATTGAGATTCAAATAGTGTCAGGTTGCTAGCCCATACTTGTAGGCGTACAAGAGGAATCTCAAGTTTATAAGTCTTAGTCACCATTTGCGACATCCATGGTATGGAGTTATTCCATTCTAAAGTGGCAGAAACCACACGGCAAGACACGTTCTATAAATGTTTCAGACAACACCCGGAGAGACGAATTCGATGTACGTGCACGAATTGACAATAATTTCATAGAATTGTAGTAGATAGTTGAAAATGAGAAATAGTATCCATTTGCCGTTTCTCTAGGAGATATTATTTTAAATTGCATTTTAGAAATTTACTTTAGAAGCGCTGCTGACTTGAATTTATTTATTACCAACGTATTTAAATGAATAGTCGCCCTTTACGACATCGATAGAAAAGAGATAGACTCGAATAACTGCGGTATTAAAAACTAGCATTTACACGCAACTTCGCCCGTGTGAATTTAGCGCCTTCAACAGTGGGGATTATATCATTACAGTATGCAGAATTTATGTATCTCAAGAAAATGCTTCAATTTACCTTAAGACTAAACCGCCGAGCTTGCATGAAGATAGTTATGAATGTGGATGAAGCGAAGGAAGTATGCAGAGATAGTGGCAAGTGGAAAGAGGTAGTCTCTGCCTACCCCTCCGAGAAAGAGGCGTGATTTTATGTATGTATGTACCTTAAGACTACACACGACAGAATATGTACCTTTTGTCATATTAAAACGAAGACCGTGGACCAGGTGAACCGCACGGCATTCTAAATTGGATACAAGGTATCACTTATTCACATCACATCACTTAAATCTAATTATCAATTTTACCACTACCCGTATTCGGTTCTAAAACAATGCTAAGACCATTATAAGAAGTCCGGAACATTCTTCAGAAATCTTAAGTAGCCTGCTCCATTAATTCTCATCATTAATCAAATAAATTAACATTGAGATGAAATCCCCTCTTAGGCTATTTGCTGCACGTTGATTGATCACTGACAATGTAGAAGGTATATCTTATGGTGTAATTGAGCAATATTCTTTAATAATAAACAGAGTTAACTAATGAATTGAATGACAAAAACATCTGGCCTGAGCTTGGCGCAGGAACCTCGTAAAATTAATTTGTAGCAGGTTCAATTAAAAATTCGGTACACCTTTGTAGGTACATCAATTTATTTAAATTTAAGATTCAATTTAAATTATATTATTTTATTCTTAAAATTTCAAGTAAATCGTCTCGTCCATGCTTTTATTCCAATTGTAAGTTTGAGTAGTTGTCAAGTTGATGTTATTGAAGAAAATGCTGAAATACAGTTTATTACCCAATTTTCTGCACTGTCACTTTGGAAGTGACAGTAATTTATTTAACGTTAACCACTATTGTGAAACTAAAAGTTATGACAATTATGAAGTACCTAATGTATAAAATGTCCCATAATAATGAATTAAATCTATTGACACGTATAAAAAAAATATTTTGAAAATCGATGGAAAAATAAAACATTTTTACATTCCGTATCTATTTTCAATAGTATCAAAGCAAAAGATTTCATAATTTTTAATTAGAAAAGTAAAAACAGACCTCAAGTCAGTTGTTTCCGAAGTTTCCGAAGTTGACCGTAGGATTCTCGGCTAAGACAGGAAAAAAAATAAAAAAAAACATTCTAAATTTAAAAAAATAAATTACAAATTTCGCCTCTGATCAAACTGGTCCCGGGTTCGACCTCGATCAAGTCAAAACCTGACTAACACAATTCAGAATCTATGGTCAAAGGCAAACCCGGACTCCCCTCCAAAGTAGTGAGGATGCAACCGGGACTAAAGCCAGGAGGAATAAGAATGTTCACATTAATAAAATAATTATAAATAAAAGACTTTAACACTAATAGTGTAAAATTTTCCTGGTCTTATTTACTTGGTTATATTTCGAGGATATCACACGAGAAAAAATGTCTAACACAAAATCCTTTAAGACCATTATGAAGCTAACATCAGTCATCATTACTCATCTAAATTAACGCAGCTATAATAAGGGTCCTTCATTTATTACACGAGAAAAGCAAAGCTTTGTCGTGTGGTTGCCGGCACTAATAAAAAAAAAGAATAGGACTATTTCTTCGCTTTCCATGGATGTCGTAAAAAGCGACTAAGGAATAGGCTTATATATTTGGGATACTTCTTTTAGGTGATCGGCTAGCAAATTGCCACAATTTGAATCTATCATTAAGCCAACTAGTTCAACGAGGCCTTTCAGTCATTTCAAGCCTGTTGGCTCTGTATACCCCGCAAGAGATATAGACGTGATTATATGTATTTCGAAAAGCAAAAACTGTTCATAACCTGTTTGCAAGAGCTTAGTAAAAACAAGAAAAGATGCTGTATGGTAGAAAGGTAAAAATACATATTATGGGCAAGTTCTTTGAACTTCCAGTCAAGAAACTGTTTTCTCTGAATCTCATTGAGTTGTTTTGAGTTAAATTGTACGTGTGTATATTCTTTTAATTTTATATGACAGAGTTACAGCTGTTTTAAAAATATAAATTCAATATAAGAGAAATCCCCTCTTTAATGGCGTTGGCGGATAAAAAGGGTTAAAGTTATTTATCTTGCAAATAAACAAGTCACAGTTTTTATTACAACATTTCTTTGAAATCTTTCGATGGATCGTTAAGCTGAGCTTACGATTATCCTTAAGACCCTTTACCGCCTACTTGATTCTGTTTTCATAAAAATAAAGTTGTTTTTTATTTTAAAAATACCAAGATCGAAAAACTGATTTATTAATCTTTGTGTAAAAATCTGATAGGTTGCTAGCCCATGGCCTAAAAGAAGTATCTCACCTCTTTAAGCATATCCTTTAGTTGCCTTTTACAACATCCATGGAAACGAGATGAAGTGTTCCTATTCTTTGTTTTATTGGTGCTGGGACCACAAGGCATAGATATTTTTAGATTTTTAGATACTGATAGAACAAAACTAATTAAAATATCGGTTCTTCACAAATCAATTCCGTTGGGAGTAAAAAGCAATATTTCACAATATAACAAGCAAAATACAGTTTCGATAGACCCTCAAGATAATTAATTAGACATGAAATTGGGGCCGAAATTGATTGAAACAATTTGTTATTAAGTTACATTAATATTGCCTTAGAAATTTCCATTGTAATATTAATGTAAAAATTAGCTGGGCAGCCTTAAAAATCGTGAAACAACAAGTTTAAAATTTCGATTATAATTAGCTAGCTACCAATGAGGAAGTAAATATCTATAATCCATACATAGTTATACCATAAATGTAATGGAATGTTTTATTTGTGCTGTGTGGTTCCCGGCAGAAATATAAAAAAAGAATAGGTACACTAGATCTCTTTTCCGTAGATTTCGTAAAAGGCGACTAAGGGATGGGCTTATTAACTTGGGATTTCTTCATTTAGGCGATGGGCTAGCAACCTGTCACTATTTGAATCACAATTCTATCATTAAGCCAAACAGCTGAACGTGGCCTTTCAGTTTTTCAAGACTGTTGGCCCTGTCTACCCCGTAAGGGACATTGACGTGACTATATGTATATATACAGGGTATACATAGAGGGTACCGAAGGCATTGCGGAAGAAAAATATGATTTACCATAAGCTGACAAGTCAAATTAAATATATATCTTGTCATATTACGGAAATTACATTTTCTTTTTCGTCTCAGGAGCTATGACAGAACCATATTAAATATCTGTGATGTCACTCTGTAATTTTCAATTAATGTTTATTGCTTCTAAACTAGACGTACGGAGTAGATATAAATAATCATTTAGACATGATATTAAATTTCCTAGAAATTGGTTTTAGTTCTTATGTAATTATATTTGTACAAGCATTAAATTTAAGAACATGTTTTGTAAACATAATGTTAGACAAGGTTTTAGGTAAGCTATATATGTAAATGTTAAATTCATTTAATAATATATTATATATTTTACCATGGAAATTTCATTACATTATGTTTAGTATTTTCCTTGCCGCCCTTCAGTCACTTAGCACATACATTCATCACATTCACATCACAATCCCTCGCAGGGTTGTCAGAGCCAACAGTCTTGAAAAGACTGATAGGCCACGTGCAGCTTTTTGGTTGATGATAGAATTGAGATTCAAATACAGGTTGCTAGACCATCGCCTAAAAGAAGATAGCCAGTAACGCAAGATTTTTAAGACTTACGGGTCTCAAAATCAATTTTTAGTATCAAAATTATTTGTTCAGAAAACATTTTAAACTCTATATTTGGAAAACTCGTCTCTTACCTTTAGAATAACAAATGTTTTTCTGAATATATTTTCCCTTTGTTACTTTTTTTTATTCACTTACTTTTTATTACTAATTCTGATGTATTTTTCCAGATGTTTCGGATATCAATTCGAAGAAATCAACGAGCAAAAATGTTGAAGAAATTGAGGACAAAACACCCAAAGGCATCAACAGTAAGTAAAAGATATTATTTATTTAGGATTACTTTAAAAAAAATCTTTAGTTACTATGCTGGTTTTGGTAATGATGAAAATACAAAGAAAATTTAAGCTGCCGCACCCTTCGACGTTTCAGGGCCCTGCCCCCGACAGTTTTGTCCGCGTGAATTTAGCACCACCTACTCGCGCAAATTTAGTACCACCTACAAAAGAATACATGTTTTTTCCGAAATCCTACGGGAAATTTAGTTTTTACCGGGATGAGAAGTACCTACCCTATGTTCTTCTCCAAACTCTTTTAATTACATAAAGGATTTCAAGAACATTGGTTTAGCAGATAACGCGCGAATTGGCAACAAACTAACAAACTTAGTTTCTCATTTATAATATAAGTTAGGATGCAATATACAACAATACATAATAACTAAAATACCACAGATCACAATTACTATTGAAAATCATACATGTGTGACACACGCTATATGTTTTTTCCGCCGCTTTCCCTGCGTTAAAACTATTTTAGTAATTATTACAACCATATAGTCGCGATTTCATATTGAATTGCTTCTGAGAAACTATTATTTACTGATCGTAAATTGCAGCAATAATCAATCGTAATAGTAATGCGCAATAGTCATTAAAATTATCATTCAGTTGTTAGCGTGTGATTTTGTGCGTGTGTTTTCTTTTCTGAAGAGTTTGCTCTATTTGTGTTAAAAATACGTATTTTATTTTATACTAGCTGCGCCTTCGGGCTACGCTCCCATTGGAATTTTTGGATAAAAAGTACTTACTTTATTATTCCAGGTTATATTCTATATATGTACTAAATTTCATCAAAATCCTTATAGTAGATTTTGAGAGACAGAGTAACACTCATCTCACGAAGTTTCGAATTTATAACATTAGTAAAAATAAGTATAATAATTACAATAAGTAAGCAAATTAAGGACGTCCAAGCATAAGGTCAGGTCAAGACTACCCGAAACCGCCGAGCTTGCACGAAGAGAGTTATGAATGTAAATGAAGCGAAAAAAGGATGCAGAGATCGTGGCAAGTGATATGTAGTACATATGTAGTCTTCGCCTACCGTTCCGGGAAAAAGGCGATTATATATGCAAATAGTAAGCAATTTTTTTTTATAAAACTTTGTAATGCATTATTCGAACTGCATTGTGCTTTAGTCATCTTTTAAAAACCACACGGCTCTAATAGGAAAATACACAGGGTAAAGAGCAATTTTATAACTACCCATCATTTTTTGTCAGTTACCCAAAAAATGGGCAAAAAAAAGTTGAACACGTAACTTTATTTTTTGGTCACTCGTGCAAAACATATAGAAGAAATTTAGCAAAAGGGACTTGTAATCCCACACATGTATCATTATTTGGGCGGCATCGGTGTCAAATTTTGCTGACATTGGCAAAAAGTAAAAAATAGCGAAATTGGCTTACAGGATAGTGAATGATGAATCTATAGTATGTGCCTCTCAAATTTTATTTTTGGAGTAAATAATCTTTACACAATAGTACAATACTTATAGATTTGAGACGCGAGTCCCTTTGGTCTCAGAAAAACAACCTTTGATCGAGTGAATACATTGCAGGTTTTTTTGGGCTTTGTGAACATAGGTTTTGATGAAGGGCATTCACTATTACAGCGGAACAGTTTTAAGCGAGGATTTGCCGCTCCTCCAATAGTCTTTTCGGCAAAAGCCCGCAAGGTGGGATACTTTCCATGAAGAAACACTTAAGTATGATACATATATAACAAGAAAGCATAGTGCGATCTAATAATTTTGATTGAGGATCTAATTATTAAGTAATTGTTTTCATAACTTATCCATAATTCAAGATTTGGAATAATTGGTATAGGAAATATCATAACTTTTTACTTTTTTCCTAAACAGATATCTGTAATCTAGACGAACGCACTTTGATAAATTTGGGGACGTCCTGACTTAGATCAGGTCTAACAATATTCTAAACCTATAAGCTTGCATAACGCGAGATAATGTAAAATTAAAAATATGTATCTCATATTTTGCAAATAAAAGTTTGAATTTGAATGTATACTAGTGTGTACACACATACTTCTCTCCCGTCGTTTTATGGCATGTGCAATGATATTTGTTCTGCCTATCCCTTCGAAAATAGACTACTTACGACGATAAATTTAATGTATGCTTTGAAAACACACACATATGTACATACTTAAACTTACGCCATTTTCCCGGAGGAGTAGACAGAGACTACATTTTTCACCTTGACACGATACTGTCCTTGTATTTTTGATGAAGTCGTATAAATAAATTGAATGAAAATTGTTTACGAAACGATGAATCACAAGGAAATGATCAAGAGTTATTTTTCAGCGATTTATTGTCGCAAATCATATAACGATAAAAATCGGAGTGCTTGTTTACTGCGAGTTAAATTTATTAGATTTTATTGGGGCGCAATTGTGTGAGTTGATTTATGACAACAGAGATTTAGTATCTCTGGACTTTATGGGTAAGATAACCATTTATCTTCAATAATCATTTATTTTTACTTTATTGTACAAAATATAATTTGTACAGAATTGACAGACTTAATGCTGATAGCATTACATAGTCTATCATTGGGTTAAGCAGAGAACTTTTGTGTGGGTGACAATATATGAAACATATTTACTATACCGTGCCGTGCCGTGCCGTGTGGTTCCCGGCACCAATTCAAAAAAGAATAGGACCACTCCATCTCTTTCCCATGGATGTCGTAAAAGGCGACTAAGGGATAGGCTTACAAACTTGAGATTCTTTTTTTAGGCGATAGGCTAGCAACTTGTCACTATTCGAATCTCAATTCTATCTTAAAGCCAAATAGCTGAACGTGGCCTATCAGTCCGCTCAGGACTGTTGGCTCTGTCTACCCCGCAAGGGATATAGACGTGATTATGTGTATGTGTGTGTGTGTGTTACTATACTATATATACTTATACCATATAATTTTTTTTATAAAATAAAAGAGTTTCTATTGAATTTAGCGCTACCTCTAAAAAATACAAACTATAGCTTTTAAACCAGGATGAAACCCTTGACCTTCTCCAGACTCTTAAAAATAATTAATTAATTATTTAATACTCTTAAGTACACAAAATTTCAAGAAGTTTGGTTCAGTAGGTAATGATTGAAGAAAAAACAAAGAAATAAACTTACTTTCACAATTATAATAATAATAATGGATGGATGTTGTAAAAGTCGACTAAAGGATAAACTTGGGATCCTTTATTTGGGCGATGGGCTACCTGTAACTACTCTTATTTGAATTCTAAATTCTTTCATTAGGCCCTACAGCTGAACGTGGCCTATCGGTTGTGGAAGGACTATTAGCTCTGTCTACCCCGCAATGGATATATACGTGATCACATAAATGTATGCTAGAATTAGTATTATTATAGGTAATAAAGATTTGATATGTTTTATCGTCTATGTTTGATAACTTTACTAACTAACTTTAGAGTTATGTGTTTGACAGTAAATTTATGTGTAGTTCATTACCGCCAATAGAACTATGGGAATTTGAGTGCTTTACTTTAACCGAGCGAGAAAAACGAGCTAGGTCAAACAACAATGTTAGTCTTATTTTGATGAAATTTAAATCGTATGTAGGATCTGTCAATGAAATTTTTGAGGTCATCAAAATTGGTTAAGTACCTAGTTTTTGAGATATACAAAATTATACAAAATAACTATTCCACGCGGACGAAGTCGCGGGCACAGCTAGTATTTTAATATGATCGATGCGTCGACTGTCAAATAGATAAAGATGCCCGATTAAAATGCATTTGTAGGCACAAGTTCAAATCCCACCTTGGAAATGTACCAATGACTCTTGGCTGAGGGGGCCCCAGGGTCTTGAAGCATAGTGGGAGAGGGTGCAAAGGATACACTCATAGCTTCACGTCTTTATCCCCTACGGGGTAGACAGAGCCAACAGTCATTATAAGGCTGAAAGGCCACACGCGCACAGATAAGATAATTGTGTTCTCATAAATTCAGCTTTCTATTAATCGTAGTGGATTTCGATTTTGATTTTGATAAAGACAGAACCAACAATGTGGAAAAGGCAGAAAAAAATAGCAGTACTTATCCTAACCTACCACTTTAAGCGATGTGTGCCGTGGGGTTCCCGACACCAGTAGAAAAGAGATAACGACCTATACATCTCTTTTCCAGGGCTGTCGAAAATGCCGACTAAGAGATAGGCTTTTAAACTCGGGATTCTTAATTAAGGCGATGGGCTAGTAACCTGTACCTATTTCAATCTCAATTCCATCATAAAGCTAAACGGCTGAACGTGGCCTATTGGTCTTAACGGGACTGTTGGCTCTGTCTACCCCGCAAGGAATATACGCGTAATTATATGTATGTATTTTAAGCGATGTTTGATCAAATACATGGTGTTGTGAACATCGCCTTATAATTGCAGGCACACTCTTATCTATTTACACTTTCATCGATATGCTGCTACAGAGACTTTCCAACTTATCAGACCATCACTAAAAGGAATTGTTGATGAACTTCTTAGACAATATATATAGCTATACTTAGTATAAATTTTAGCAGAGATTTAGATTCCGTACTTTATATTATATATATACTAGCTGTTGCCCGCGACTATGACCGCGTAAATTTCGAAATTTTCCGCGTAAACTTATTTGCAGGCAAACTCATGCCTTGAGTTCATTCAAATGACGATAACTTTTTGTAAGTGAACCGATTTTGATGTAACAAACTTTAAATGTTTTTCTGAGTTAAAACATAGCAATTGGTGAAAGTTGTAAGTAAATCGGTTCAGTACTTTCGGAGATAAGCGTGATCATACCTACAGACAGACAGACAGACAGACAGAAAAAAAAAATTTTGCTTTCTATTATTCATTCTAAGTCTTCTTCTATCCATTTCATTCAAAAATACTTAATATACAGACAAAATATTTTTACTGTTTTATTATATGTATGTAGACGGCAAATACTCGTCGTCTCAATAAGTATAGTTTAATTGAATGGATTTTGATTGACTTTAGTTTAAGATAATAACAAGTAACTAGTACAAACTTGTAGTGCCGTGTGGTACCAGCCACCAACAGAAAAAATAATAGGATCACTCCATCTATATCCCGTGGATGTCGCAAAAGGCGAATAAGGGATAGGCTTATATATTTGGGATTCTTATTTTAGGCGACGGGCTAGCAACCGGTCACTTTATATGAATGTCAATTTTATCAGTAAGCCAAACAGCTGAACGTGGCCTATCAGTATTTTCAAGACTGTTGGTTCTGTCTATCCCGCAAAGTATATAGACGTGAACACATGTACGTGGTACAATTTTTTTTAAATAGAAGGTACTTGTGTATCCAAATATCTTTATTTTTTTCCTTTGATTGGCTGCAAATCTGCGTGGACAGAGAAATAGTTGGCACAATATTCTTTATAATTCTACATAATATCTTTTTTCCCCGAAGGTTAAAGATTAAAATGCCGTGTGGCACCCACACGGCACCAAAAGTGTTAAGAATAGGAACACTTCATCTCTTTCCCTACAGCTGAACGTGGTCTTTTAGACTTTTCGAGACTGTTAGCTTTGTCTACCCGTGACGTGTCTATATGTACGTATTTTTATATCTACATACGTGTATAAACGTAACGAATTTAATTTAAACCATCACATAAAATTATAAATAGTAGATACTGTCAACAACACTGGTAAACCAAATATCTATCAAAAGCAACAATATTGTTTCCAATAACATATTATTTTAGTTTATACCCGCCTTGGGTTGACTTCAAATCTATAGGTTATGAACCTGAAGCCCGAAATATCAGATTTCTAATATATATTTCAATAAGAAAATATAATCATGTTACCAGTTTGAAAGACAATAGAAATTCCAAAGTATTTTTTTTTTACTGAGATACAAGGTTTTACATACATGCATGCATATAGTCATCTACATCCCTTGCGGGGTAGACAGACCCCACAGTCTTGAAAAGACTGAACATAGTGACAGGTTGCTAGCCCATTGCCTACTAGAGGAATTCTAAGTTTATGAGCATATCCCTTAGTCGCCTCATGACATCAATGGAAAAGATATGTAGTGGTTCTATTCCAAAGTATCGGAAACTACACGGCATGAACATAGTCGTATCGGACTATAACGTAGAAATAATCTTTCATGCTGGTCTGAGCCAAACAGCTGAACACACACGCTTAAGTCTTTCAGAGACTATTGGCTCTGTCTACCCCGTACGGGATAACGTGAACGTAAGACGTGATTAAATGATAAGACAGAACATGTAAAACTGGATAATTAATATGTAAAATCACGAAAACGTTCACTTCTATAGTTTTTCATTATTAAGAACTCTATGCTAAGACCAGTGCCCGTAGAAAGGCACGTGCTACGCCGTTTTCAGCGCGCGAAAAACGAGTACTATCGCTGTTTCGCTTTTGTTTTATGACAAAGAACGAGACAGCAATAATTCTTCGCGCGATAAATAAGGGATAGGCTTATTAACTTGGGATTCTCCTTTTAGGCGATGGGCTAGCAACCTGTAACTATTTGAATCTCAATTCTACCATAAGCCAAACACCTGAACGTGGCCTATCAGACTGTTGGCTCTGTCTACCTCGCAAGGGATATAGACGTGATTATATGTATGTAAGTAAGTATAACTACGGAGCAGTGCCCTTTAGAAGCCCAAAGGTTAAACCATAGACAAAGAAGACACAAACAAAAGCTCCGGTGTGATTGACTTGAGCAAATATTATTTGTGCCACCGCGTAAGGTGCGTTCGTGGAATAATTGTGTTTACTTAGTGCCAGATTACCCTTTCGGGTTTTTAACCCTGTCTTGTCTGTGTTATATTGTAACAGTCACCTACATTTGGTACTTACTATTGGTATGTATATATACAGAAGTAGTTTGTCGTAAATCCTTTGAAAGTAATATTCTTTATTACAAGAAATGTTCTTATTGACTCATGCCCTAATGAAGCTGAAATTCTACTTAAAAATAATGTCAGCATTTGCAGTTCCAAATTTAAATTCTTAAATATTGACCCTACTGACATTATTAATACCTTTAAAGAACTTAATCTGAAAAAGTCTGAGGATTATTGGGGTATGTCGGCTGTTGTGATATGTCATATTATAAATATTATAGCTGGGGACTTAGCTTATATATTCAATAATTGTGTTGAGCAAGGGATATTTCCAAATTTAATGAAGTATAGTAAACTAATTCCATTATTCAAGAAAGGTGAAAAATCAGATCCTGGTAATTATAGACCAATCTCAATTTTACCAATTTTGAGCAAGGTGTTCGAGAGAATCATGCTTAATCAAATGCAGCGTTACTTTAAGTCTAATAAATTATTTCATAGTCAGCAATACGGCTTTACTGAGGGGAAATGTACAACAGATGCAGGTGTGGCTCTTGTCACTCATATTCTCAATGCATGGGAAGACTCACAGGATGCCATCGGAGTGTTTTGCGATCTGACCAAAGCATTTGATTGCGTAGATCATAGAACTCTTCTGCTCAAGCTCGCTCATTACGGGTTCGATACTGCTGCCGTTGAACTAATTAAATCATATCTTAGTGATAGATTACAGACGGTAGATTTAAATAATACAAAATCGAAAGGAGCGACGGTGAAAATTGGGGTACCGCAAGGTTCCATTTTGGGACCTTTTCTCTTTCTGATATATATCAACGACCTGCCTTGCATGATTGAGAAACAGACTGGCATCGTGTTGTTTGCAGATGATACGTCACTAATTTTTAAAATGAACCGCCGTAGCGAAATCTGTGATGATGTGAATAGCACTTTAGCCGCCATCTCTAACTGGTTTACAATCAACAACTTACTGTTAAATGCAAATAAGACCCAATGCATTAAGTTTACACTTCCCAATGTGCGGCAGGCAAATGTGGATATTAGTATAAGTAGTAAAAGATTAGATTTTGTTGATAGTACTACTTTCTTAGGAATAACATTAGATTCAAATTTGAAATGGCATGCTCACATTTTAAAACTTTCTAAAAGGCTTAGTTCTGCAGCATACGCTATTCGTCGTATTAGGCATTTGACGGATGTGGCAACTGCTAAGCTAGTATATTTTCGTTATTTTCATAGTTTAATGTCATATGGTCTACTGCTTTGGGGATCAGCAGCAGACATACAAAATATTTTCATTTTACAAAAAAGGGCAATTCGATATATCTACGGTCTTAAACAAAGAGATTCCCTTAGAGATTTTTTCAAAAACCTAAATATTTTAACTTTGCCTTCCCAATACATATTCGATAACATCATGCATGTTAGGAAAAACTTAGACTCTTTCAAAAAAGTAGGTGAATGTACTAGTAGATCACTGCGGAACAATTACAAGTTGTCGATCCCAGCACATCGGCTGGCTAAGGTAGGGAAATCATTTCTTATTAATTGTATAAGATTTTATAATAAATTACCAAAAAGTGTTCTTGAAATGAATGATAGAAAATTCAAACAGTATATTAAAGTTGAGCTTTGTAGGAAAGCCTATTACAGCACGGATGATTATATTAATGATAAACATGTGTGGCCCGAGCTGGACATAATGGCCTCTTAAATGCTTGTGTATTTTTGACATGATCTGGACATAATTTGTACAGTATGTACATATTTTATTTTATATTTATTTTATTTGACGAAATATTCGTATTGACATAATCAGTTCTACATTCATACATGTTTTTTAATGTAGACAATGTGCATTCGTCCACGATTTAGATTTAAGAGATCTATATTTGTAAATTGACGTCCTATGAAAATGCTGCAGTGTAGTTTGTTCCGCCGCTTCTTCTACACATGCGCTTTGGAAGCGGTAGTAGTTATAATTAGATTTAAGTTATGTGACGTCAATAAGTGATACCTTGTATCCAATTTTGAAAATAAATCTATTCTATTCTATACATCTGTTGTATTAATTCTATAATTAAGCCAAATAGCTGAACGTGGCCATTCAGTCTTTTTAAGACCTGTCTACCCTGGCTGAAATCTTCTGACTAACCCCCTCCTGGTCTATAACGACAACTCACACCCATTTCTTTGCCATAATTTTCTTACGTAAAAATATCACTCCTATTTCAGGAAGAAGAAGAAGAGTCAAAAAGAAGGTACTCCAAGCAGTCCTACCGATGTTGTTCGGTATGAAATCCACAGCTGTCGTGTTGTTCGTGGCAGCGGTGGTCACCGTCCTCACCCTCAAAGCCTTTGTGGCAAGCAAAGTCGCGCTATTGGTCACAGTGGGCATGGCTCTTAAGAAACTTTACGAGTCCTACACTAGTGGGTATGTATAGACCTTTATAGATTTTTTTCTTTTAATATCACATATAGGTATTGACAGGTTAAAGGTGGATGCAGATTTGGCCGCGTTGCATTGGAATAGTTGCATTACTAGCTGTTGCCCGCTAATTTATTCATCGTAAAAACTCACTGACAATCTTAATACATACAAACTGATCCCCTGTATCGCCCCTTAAATGCGTGAGGGGGTGAAATTTTTGTATGACAGTTTATAAGTTTGACCGAGCTTATTACATCTGAGAAAACCGCATTCATCGGATTAATAGTTTTCGCGTTGCGAGTACAATCATACAGACAGACAAAAATATGAAATTTTAGTATGCTTACTCTTGATCTCACCCCCGCCATAGTCATTACAGTTTTGAATGAGAAAGTAACGGTGCGGCCAAGTCTACATACATCTTTAATCTAAAGTCTTGGGTTAGTCTTAGCTGAGGGTCCAACAGAAAACAATGATAGAATATATAACGTACATAAGTTGAAACAAAATGGCGGTGAAATGAACTGGTACTATAACCACCTGGTTAACACCTGTAATCATCCACAGTGTATTTGAAGGCACTGTTAATATTTTTCGCATTAGATACACAAAAATGGTGTACTTTGGGCTTAATAGTAAATTGTATACAATCGTTTACGTGTACGTGGTTTCTTATGTAGTCCACTATAAAACGATCTAAATTTTGATAATTCATTGCTATAATTTTTATTTCAGTTTAGAAATAATAATTTTTGTTACAATATCTAGTGTGAATTTTCTGAAAACTGAAATGCTTTCATCTTATTTTCTATCGTGGGTGTGAAGTTTATAGCTTGAAATTTTGTACTTCACATATTTTATAACAGAAAAGCCAATTAACGCTAACTTTACTTATTATACTTTCTTAAAATTAAAGGGTTTGTAACTTATTTTTATGGTGCTTGAAAATTTTAAGCTTAAAACATCACGTCTTTGGGAAAATTATGGGACATTTTTAATGAAATACATTTAATGGATAAAGGTAAGTAAATAAAGTTTAATAAATTGTATCGTTTATTAAGAAAATATTTTACAATTTTCACTAAATATGTCCCATATTTCTCTGTGACTTTTCCATGTAAAAAATGACCTGACTGACTAAGCATGACCTACTTAATTCCAAACATATCGACACATGTAAAGTTTTGAAATATTAATAGCAATTTATACTGTATTAACAGCTATCCTACTGTACATTACTGTTAGCATGCTATGATTGACTGACTCAAATACGCACGGTTAGCAAAAAAGGAGATAATTGCTACGGGCAATTTGCCAGGCATTCTTGAGTAGTGCGTATACTAAAAAAATTAATTTAATTTTTTCTTCATCTCATTCTATATTGGTCTTTTGTTGGTGGTAATAGTTTTTTTTTTTAATTCTTCATTAAATATGATTCCCTAAGGAGTTTTTTTTTATAACGAGGAAATTATGAATAAAGTTTACAGAGTGTCCGACAATGTACATATAGTCATCATAAACCATTAGATGGCGTAAGACGCCATTTATTTGATGTCTTGGATAATATTTTTATTCAATATTGAGATGTCGAATTCAAATTGTAAACAAATAAGTTGAATTTTTATGTACATAGTTTGAATAACATCATCTGCAGATCAAGTGGCCAGTAATATTAATTTACAAGTAGATCAGTTCAAAACCGAAACATTTTTTGAATTTCGATCGCGAATCTTAAATCATGTTATTCTGCCGTTTAAATTTCACGACCATCATTAAAAATAAAAACAACATTTTTTTTCGCTAACCACACAACAACACATCGAGAATATTCAGTTTATTTCCACTTGAGTTAAGATAAAAGACGCGCATGACACTTTAGCGACGTAGAACACGCGAATTCCGCTGTTAAACTTTCTTTGCCACTTTCCCTTCACAATTATTGACTTTTTTGCCGACCGTACATGATTTCACCCGACTCATTTACGTGACTGTACTGACTTATAAAATCATTAAGTGGAAACAAAAATGTAGATGGATGTACGGTTGTACGTGATCTTAATATCGATTTAAATCAACATTAGATAGAGCCAACTACTATGGTTTTCATTTGGGTACTTACCTACTTAATGAATTATTTTCTTGTACAAATATTTCAGATGAAAATATTTTGCCTTACGATTATCGAGAAATAAAATATGGATTCGATACATTTATAAAATATTTTTTTATAATATAATATGACAAGAAATTTAAGGAATATAAAAAAAATCAAAGCACTTCTTTTCAAGTTACAGTTTTCTTCTGTTTATTCTATCTAATAATTACATATTTAATGACCGGAGTAAAATCTTACAATCCATCAAGATATTTTGGTGAAACTAATAAACGAAGCAACAATAACACAAACAGAATAAATTACGACCAACGAATTCTCAATAGAACTATCATAGACTAGATTTTTTTGTTTCATTATTGATAAAATTTTCTTAATTCTCATCTCAAAAAGGAAAGGCTACAACAACATTAAAGGGTTTCAATTCAATCAATCTGATACAAACATAATTTTATTATTGATGATACCCAACAAACTAATTTAATTACCAAGTAATGTTTTGAAACTAGTACTTGAGCTACAATATAGGAAATTTTAGATCCCTTATAATTTAATAATCTTGGCAGATTTTAATATGAGGTTTTAATCGGAATGAGTAATAATGTGAAAGCAATTGATATTTATAATCTCGATGAGTTGATGATTCTTTAAGTAATAAATTAAAGAGTAGATACCGTAAATCTATAAAAATAAATTCAATCAACTTTTCAAAACGTTTTATATTTATTACAATTAATTACAATATAGATGACTGACTTGAAGGATGACGCAGACAAAACCGACGAGACAAACGCATCACGACGAGACTACATACTATCGAGATTAGATAAAAAAGGTGTCACCCTTAACACAGAATTTGTTTGCGTTGCAGCGTCGGTTATAACAACCCATACCTATACTCCCAATATCCGATCGATTTTCCGAGTGCCGCCTCTAACGCTTACTCCGTAAGTGGAGTCAACCCCACCTTTGGGTCACCAGAGATGTATAGTGCTACTGCTCTGGGTGCTCACCCACACCAAGAGCTGCTACAGCAAGGCGATGCTAGTGCTCAGTCTTCGCAACAGGCACCAGCTCTTCTGCTTAATTCGACGCGAGCAGCAGAAAGATGGGATGGTAAGTCTAAACTGCTAAGATTCCTTGAACCAATTATAGGCAACGTCAAGAGCTTCTTAGATCCGATAGCAAATGTGTTTTACGCAATGCCAGCGACGTTTAGAGGCCTGAACACAGATGTTTCGACCACAAAGAGTTACGAGCCTGAAATAATCGAAGAAAAATCAAAAGCGCCGAGGGAAATACTGATACCGCAACCAAGATTTATAGCACAGAGAAAAATGACGATGAGGAAAAATATAAGATCTAGACCAAAAAAATACACAGAGCTTAAAATCAACTTGGACAGATTGAAACACAACAAAGATTTGTATGAGTACATCAAAACTAAGAAATACAAATATAATTATCCTCACACGTATTTTTATCCTAGAGTAAAATATTTTATCAACCCTAATTCTTTCACAAGACGCAACGTAAGTAGACTTGTACCTTATAAAATTGAAAATTTAAAACTTAACAATCATACTACCAACGAAATAACGACACCTTCATCGAGCGAATGGAAGCCAATTGTTATATTTGAGAATCATCCAATTTTATCTGCAAATTTTTCAAAACCTAAAAAACTTGAAAAGAAAGCTACGTACAAGAAAGTTTTGAAAAGACCAAAGAGAAACATTGACACTATTTATTCAGTAAATCAAGAACAAAGCAGAAGTTTTGAGTCTTCAACAAGTAGAGATGATCCATACATTGACTTTTTTGAAACTGTATTAGATACTGAAGTGGCTGCAACATTTCTCAAAAAAGCTAAAGCTTATGCAAAATCAGTGATTAAAGAATCAATGAAATCCGAAGAACCGGCTGTTGAATACTTCAGTAGTTTTTACAAAATGCTTGTTTGGAGTCTTGAAATTATTGACGAATTCTTCTCTGTTGAAGAAGAAGTCCAAGAGCAGATAGTTGCAAAAAGTGAAAACATAACAAAAAGAGTCGAAAGTTCCGATACGAAAATTAAAAGAAAAAGTGATGTAGCTTTGGAAAAAGTTGATTATGATGAAGATGATGAAAATGCAATTCATTTTTGGTGGTGGTAATAAGTAAAGTATTTTTAGTAAATTGGGATATATGGGTTGGATTCATCATATAAAATTAGTTTTAAGAAGAATCTGATTGTAAATATCAATGAAAATGGGTCTCGTAGATGCTGATAATTGTAGATTGATATTAATTAATGTCTTAAGTTTTGGTATCTATCAATATTTGTATCTACGATTTTCTATGTCTATTTTGAAGTTGTTACTCTCAAAAATATAAAATGATTGTCCTAAACAAATTGTTTTCGCATTTATAATTATTAAGTTAGATTATTACATAAAATTTTAGCAAGCATGGACAGTCACAAGGTATAGAAATATTATTATGTTGTAACTGCACTTATGTGTATTCATTTATATCACATATATGTAATATAAACCACACAAACTATTTCTTTATTTGCAACATTGTCATTTGTTTATTTATATTCCCAAACTTTTAGAACCTAGTTCATAGATTTGATAGAAAAATACACTTCAGTTAATCACTAATTCTGATTCTTAGTTAAAAGTTTTACTGTATATAATCAAAACGTAATTGAATCTTAGAATCTATTGTATTTTTCTATTAAAACTTCAACTATGTTACATAAAGTCATTTGAATTGATATTTATAACGTGTAATATGTTGACAGGAATCCGGAAACGTCCAATGTTCTATGGAACCTCGCGCGCTACTTCAGGTTCCTCTTTGGCCTACCGGAACTCCCGCCACTGACATCCCCAACCATGACCATACCGATGTACACGATGTATGGCCCAGAAATGTATCCGTCCATGGCTAATATGGCCATGGTACCGGCTCAATCATAATTGGACATGAGGACGTTAATTTGGATCAAGTGGCGTAGTAATAGAATGAGCTAAATGTCAGATTGCCACTATAATTTGATCCAAATTTAAATTGTTCGTGGCGATCTGACATTTAGCGTTAATATTTGTTGCAATGTCTTAATTGCTGGATTAGTTTCGTGTTCGATGTTCAAATATTTTTCCTTTTTAATACTTTTGTTCAGGAATTGAGACATTGTAACTCCTTTGTCGTTGCGACGTTCCTTTTCATTTCCAAAGACTGAATTATTATAAGCGCGAGCCCGTCGACTTTATTAAGTTATTTAATAATTTATTGTTATGTTGTAAGACTTATTTATTTGGCACTTAGAAAAATTAAACAATAATTGTAACAGTTTTTGTTTCAATAACCACCATAACTTCATCATTCTTGTCATCATGTGAGTAAGGTTTATTTTTTAGGATAAGACAAACACTGTCGTAACTTTGAATACAATTTTACCTATCGGTATGTAGGTAGGTATCCCATGCTGACCTTATCAAATGAGAATAACCTATCTCCACTCCTTGATTTCATTTTAATAACACTGGATCGCAGTGTATTCACTACCAATAAACCCTATTTACTCTGTAATATGTGTCTGTATTATGCTCCATTTACGGAAAGTTGTGAACTGATTTTGTTCATGTTTTTAATTTCACGAAGGGAATTTACTGAGGAAGATTTATATATTTATAATTGCCACCCGTGCGAAGACATCCATGAGCGATTAGCTCATAAGCTACAAATATTGCCACACACATACGTTAAATTCATAACATGTTTCGTTTTACGTCAAATATTCAAAATACATTCAAAACATCGATCAGAGTCGTACAGCAAATACAAATTAATGGAGCAAATTAAACCTATTATAGATAATTTGTGTTCTTTGATGTCAGAAGCAGCTTATCAGTGATTACCTGTGATATACGACAGTATAATTGGTAATTTGATGTATTTAGCCAATATTAGGTAACTCGTTATTTCTCATATGGTTTGTATCAGTTAATATCTTACCTGTAATCAGATTACATCTGTATAGTTCACGGAATTTCCATATAGATAATAATAATTTCAAGGTACCACTACATACAGCGGGCTATATAGAGTATAGGACCTTGAGATGCGTCTAATGTAAAAAAGATTGTGATTATACTTGTGGCCTACCAGGGCGTTTCAGGTCGATACGACACTTGTTGGACCCAAAATGTTGTATAATAATGTCTTCAACATACATACATACATATGGTCACGTCTATATCCCTTGCGGGGTAGACAGAGCCGACAGTCTTGAAAAGACTGAATGGCCACGTTCAGCTATTTGGCTTAATGATAGAATTGAGATTTAAATAGTGACAGGTTCCAAGCATGTCGCCTAAAAGAAGAATCCCAAGATTATTATGGGAAAGAGATGGAGTGGTCCTATTCTTTTTTCTAATGGTGCCGGGAACCACACCAAAAGACTGATTAAAAGAAAATTAAACCTACTATTCCTCAATAAACATATTATATATCTACCTAAGAATTTCATTAATATTTTTTGTGTATACTTCTAAACGAGACTCTTTAAGAGTTAGCTCTTTAATTGAAAAAGATTCTCTTAATAAAGTTTCATGATACGAAAAGGCAAAAGCACTACATTTTTTGTAGGAAGGTAGATATTATTTAAATAAAATCCAAGGTAGCTGTAAAGTATTCTAACAGCCGCACATGTTTAAGATGTCAAATAAAAACATTTTAAATGGATAAATTTATTTTGAAACTGTATTAGGTAAATTGTCATATAATCTAGCGATATCATCCAGGTTCCTCTTCCAATGGTCCCAGCCGTGGTGATGGTAGTCGGTGAAGATCTCGTACGTCACGTTCTTTTTCTATAAAAAAAAACAAAAATTAATTTTAATACATACATACATAAAATCACGCCTCTTTCCCGGAGGGGTAGATAGGGGTAATTTTAATACTCTTCTTTAAGAAAACAAATATAAAGTGTACGAAGTTCAAAATGAAATAATATGTTAACTCCAAACATATTAAAAGCAAATATTAACAAAAAACCACAAAATTTAAATACGTTTTACGTATTGAAATTTTAAGTAAAATATGTATATTCAAAAACAGTTAAGGTTAAGTAAGGGTAGACAAACTTTACACTATGGCTATATTTTTTTTTTAATTTACTACAGAGTATATGTATGTATGAGTATGAGTGAAGGAAGTATGCAGAGATGGTAGCAAGTGGAAAAATGTAGTCTCTGCCTACACCTCCGGGAAAAAAACTTGATTATGTATATTCTATAAACAAAGTTTGAGTTCCGGTCAGATCCGCCAAACGGATCCACTCTTCGAAAGTATTATTACTTTTGTCCGATCTAATCCATTTAGAAATATATTCTATTCCTTTCTTTACCCCTGGGGACGGGGGATCAGAATGGAATAGATAATATACTCGTATGCATCCACTAGGGTATCACGCCGGAATAACCCCAAAGTTTGATGCAGAGTACCTGTGATAAACCTTTCTTGCTGCAAACGCCTTAACAGAAATATGAGCAAAGATGAATAAGCTTAACAACAATTTACCTCTTAACAAAGGAGTTCTAGTGCCAGCTCTACTGCGCTTTCCTCATTTCGATATTTATTCCTAGAAGAATATTCTAGAATAATCGGAAGCACTTCAGAAAAAGAAAAGGAAAAGAATTATAAACTTGGGATCAACATCCTCCTGACTTTAGTCCCGGTTGCATTCTCACTACTCTGAAGAAGAGGCCGGGGTATGCCTTTAACCATAGATCTCGCATTAAGTGAGTCAGTTTTTAATACGAAGCGACTCCAATATGATCGATCATGGTTACACAAAACAATAAAACTATCACTATTTAAATTTCAATGTGATCTTTTAATCTTGTTTAACATTTTATTCTGCCAACCCCGTAAGGGTTAAAGACGTGATTATTTGGATGTACGGAAACACTAAAAATCACACAAATTAAACGTGATTTTTTTTAAATCTTTAGCTTCAAACAATTGTCTGTCTGTCTTTTCTAAATTGAAAAAAAAAATGTTAATTTGAAAAACATCTTAGGCAACTGAATTTGATAACTTAGAAACAAATTAATACTTTCAAAGTCTGGTAAAATAATAAATAATAGTTATACTATAATTTTGAATTTCCTACTCAATTTATAAAGAGCATCTTTCATAATAAACCTATGAACCGTCATGTTTATTAAATGCACCCCTAAACTTCTTGTTTGCCTAGGATCAAAAGGAGTCTATTAACATTGAGCTACTGAATTCCAATCAATCACATTTAATTTGATTGTTAGAGTTTATTGGAATTGGCCCATTCATGGAAATATCCTATCTCCCTGGCCTTAATTATCCAGATTTTAACAAATGATTGAATCGAGACAGACGTTCCAATGTTTTATTTAACTAGTATTTTGTCTGCACATTAGGTTAGTATGACTGACTGAAATAGAAAAGAGACTCTTAAAACAATAGAAAGAAATAATTTTTTTTTACACTTCCAATCTGCTCATACTTTACCTGGCAACGATTTTAAAAATGTGCTAACATCTATTCAATATTATCTTATATATAAAATTCTCGTGTCACAATGTTTGTTCCCGTACTCCTCCGAAATGGCTTGACCGATTCTCATGAAATTTTGTGGGCAGATCCGAGATCCGATCGGCCAACATATATTTTTCATACCTCTTAGTGATAAGGGTTTTCCGCCCTTAAAATTGTTTTTAACCAGAAATTACTTAAAATTATTTATATGGCAAAACAGCGTTTGCTGGTGCAGCTAGAAATAAAAAAATGTGAGGAAAAGTTTCGACAGATTATTTCAAGAAAATTGCAAAATTAACATTAGTCGACAATTAAAACATCCAAAAAATTTATTGTTTGGTGGAGTTTTCGTTGTCAGTAACCATTTGGTAATAATAAAAAATGTTTTATCTATTCAATAAAGGGGTTCAGGTAAATATTTAAAAATGAAAGGAAATTTACTCAGAGAATATTTCAAGGAAACTGGAAAATGTAACATTGTATTCGTATAAAGATACGAATCAGCTAGTTTCTATGAAAAACGTTGCGAAGCTACAAATAATATTTCTGAGTATTAACGATTCGTAACGTACACTCTGTAAGACGAGTCGAAGGTAAAATATAAAATAATTAGATTTATATATTATAGTTAACTTAAAAACTATACTTGTACATCTATTCCCCAAAGCTTGGGTAAAACCACTAAATTAATAAAACTAACAGTTTTGGGCCCCTTTATTCTGGTGAAATTACAAACCTAACCTTTCATCAAATTTACAGTAAGATTATTGTTCTAAAATTATCACGTTCCTTGGTCAAAAAATCCGATATGGGCAATATACCGTGGGGTTTATACCGGAGCACCCAAAGGTTTGGTGTTCCGAGAACCAGACTGTAAGTAAATGAAATTAACAAAATTTGAAATACAATTACGAGTAATATCGTTGAGCTGAGTATTTCTGTTTCTGATCAAATTTCTTGTATATCTGTCATTATAAAGATAAGTCACTTAATCTTAACTGACTTATATACTGATTACATACAAACATACATATAATCACGTCTATATCCCTTGCGGGGTAGACAGAGCCCACAGACTTGAAAGACCGATAAGCCACGTTCAGCTTGATGATGGAATTGATATTCAAATAGTGCCAAGTTACTAGCCTATTGCCTAAAAGAAGAATCCCAAGTATACATGCCTATACCCTTAGTCGCCCTATTCTAAAGTACCAGTAACCACACGGTAGTAACTGTCTCCTCTGTAAGCTCTGTGTAATGTAAAAAAAGATTTTTGATTGTAATAACATAACGTATTATAATCACGTCTATATCTCCCACGGGGCAGACGGAGCCAACAGTCTTCAAAATATTGAAAGGCCAGGTTAATTTAGATTCAAATAGTGACAGGTTGCTAATACGTCACCTTAAAAAAAGAATCCCAAGTATATAAGCATATCCCTTAGTCGCCTTAAACGACATACATAGGAATGAGATGAAATATTCCTTTTAGTTTTTCTATTGGTGCCGGAAACCCCACGGCACCACGGTAATTTTGTTTTTATTATATAATCTTGATTATGTTACAGCTTAAAATGAGTTGCAACCCAACAATGTACCCGTGATTGACACGTTTAGTGGTGTGATGATGATGATTTTGCTTGTTGTGGATTGCTGATTGAAATGCCTATGCGGTTTGGACCGTGGAAATTCGATAAAATTTGGATTATATTTTATTTGTTAAACACAAGCTCTTAGTTGCAGCTTAGCGCCACCTACACAAAGCAACTTGTTTAGCGCCGCCTACATAAGTCAACTAGTTTAGCGCCACCTACAAATAGCAACGAATTTAAAACGTAACCTAGATAAAGCAACTAGCTAAGCGCCGCCTTAAAAAGCAATAAATTTAGCACCACCTACAAATAGCAACGAATTTAAAACGAAATCTACATAAAGCAACTAGTTCAGCGCCGTCTAAAAAAGCATTAAATTTAGCACCACCTACAAATAGCAACGAATTAAAACGCAACCTACATAAAGCAACTAGTTCAGCGCCGCTTAAAAAAAGTAGCGAATTAACACCAACAATAAAAGAATACGAGTTTTTTTAAAATTCCACAGGAACTGTAGTTTTTCCTGAAATACAAAGTGCCAACGTCCATCTCCAGACTCATCAAAATTTCAAGAAGATTAGTTCTGTAGTTCAATACGTGAAAAGAAAACAAAGTGGCCTATCAGTCTTTCCAAGACTGCTGGCTCTGTCTACCCAGCAAGGGATATGGACGTGAATATATGTACATATGTATGTTTATAACGAAGCAATTTAGTATGTTCATGAGATTTTTCTTTTGATGTAGTAAAGTGTCGCCCCCTGTCCTAAAATAGGCACAAATTTTGTTGTAGGCGATGGGCTAGCAACAAGTTACTGTTTGAATCTCAATACGATCACTAAGCCATGCAGCTGAACGTGGCCTTTCATGTAACTTTGTTAGAAAATTTTAGTGCGTAACATATCCTGTATCATAATAATACGATGTAAGCTAAAGTTCTAAACATTTATCATACCATTTATCATGGCGTCGTGAATGACGTCACATAGTGGCAAGCGATTGTGTTCACTTACGGCAAAAGACTGTTTTGTTTAAATAAAATGGGAAAATTCGTATTTTAAAAACTGTATAGTGCACCAGTGTACAAATACAAGTATAAAAACTCCGACTAAATTATTCATACGTGTTCCGGTCAACCAAAAATGCCAAGAAAGTGTTTAAAGCTGGCAAGGAGGGATGGTGTTCATTGTTTATCAACAACACACATGAAAAAAGAAGCAATTTTCTTTGTTCATGTGTGTTTTCTTTTGAAGTAGTAAAGTGTCGCCCCCTTTCCTAAAATAGGCACAAATTTTGTTGTAGGCGATGGGCTATCAACAAGTAATTTTTTGAATCTCAATACGATCACTAAGCCATACAGCTGAACGTAGCCTTTCATGTAACTTTGTTAGAAAATTTGAGTGCGTAACAAATCCTGTATCATAATAATACAATGTAAGCTAAAGTTCTGAACATTTATCATACCCTCGTAGTACATTTTTTTTAATAATTCAGTAGGTAGGTACACATTTATCTAGAATTCCGTCAGCTATGTTATAATATTTTGTAACCTAACCGACCTAAAACAATATTTGAACGCTGAATTCTCGCAAGTATATTGTGTATATACTAGCTTTAAAAATTTCAATCGAAAGGGTATCGTGTTCAGTTCTGGTTAAACAAACAATTACAACACAGGAATAAATTACATATATACATACATAAAATCACGCCTTTTTCCCTGAGGGGTAGGCAGAGACTACATCTTTCTACTTGCCACGTTGTCTGCATACTTCCTTTGTTTCATCCACATTCATAACTCTATTCATGCAAGCTCGGCGGATAAATTAATGTAATTTTATATAAATATTTAATAATGACAATGCTGTGTGGTTTTCAGCACTTTAGAATAGAACCACGCCTTATGTTTCCCGTAGAAATCATAAAAGGCGACTAAGGGATAGGCTAATGAACTTGGGATTCCTCTTGCAGGTAATTAATCAGTGTTTCATAAAAAAAAATTAACAAAAAGAAAATCAAGCTCTCGTCAAAGCTGCAATGTTATTCACTACCAGTCATATTATTATCATACATAATTATTATTAGTTCTAAGAGGTTAAATATACAAACATACACTACGTGTAAAGTTAGGAACCCTTATTTTACTCGTATGTCGGTTAAAAAAGAATAGAGAGGGGGATAAATAAATATAGTGTTAATCATCATTTCATTTAATCCGTAATAAATACGCGTTAGTACATTATTGCATCAATAAATTACGTATTATTAATTAATTAATAAGACTAAGTTAAATAATTTGTATAAATGCGAAATCAGCATTACTGTACAAGTTAGTACATAAAAATTAAAATAAATAGCCTTATTTACAATAAATAATAAATACGTACTTAAATAAATTTATATAATTAGCTGATAGACAACTGAATATTTCTTTATTTTTATTATTTTTTTTTATTGCTTTGGTATTTCTTCGACATTTCAATTGATAATTTTAACACTTTTTATAAAAAAATAAATAAAATTTTAATTTCTGTATCATACTAAAATCTCTCGACAAATAAAGATTTTTTCAATACGGAATAAGTATTCATTTCATAGTATATACTTGGAAAATTAAGACTTTATTATTTTTTAAGTAAAAAGTGATACAAATAATTTCATTATATAAATTATTTTTCCATTTATATCTTGCTTTTCCGCCATCAGTGTATTTGGATATTATCTTACCCGTTTCTGATTTTATCGTTGAAAAGCCTGATAACAAATAGCTTTGGTGGGTAACAGACTAAAATATAATCAGGGCATAAGCCATTTTTAATTTCAAAAATCATTTTCTATTTTATACTTCAGCCATTTATGCGCCACCGTGTCCCTGAAATAAAATGTTTAGTAAAGCATAAGTAATAATTGTGTTAGTCTATTATTAAGATACACCTTTAGTTGTTGGCAGATTAACTTTTAAACTACACTAAGTGTGTGAGTTTATAGATAATAGTAGCGTTAATTTTAGTTAATTTATACTGCTAATAAAAGAAAAAGGTTTTAACGGCAATTAGGAATATTAATCCTCAAACATAAAATGAATTGTGCATATTAAATTCCATTTTAAAATTTACTCGGAAACGAAATATAATTTTAGTGCAAAGTGTACTTCATTAATGTTTTGGCGTTTTAATTCAAAATAACATTTCTATTTCCGTTGATAGTTTTCATTGTGAAAATTTAAAATGATCGTGAACTTTGAAATACTCATAAATTTTGTTCTAAATTAGAAAAAAATGTCCCAATTTTGTTTCTTCTATTTTTTTTTTTTTTTTCACTTTGTATTAAAAACCTTTCCTTCGAAAGCTACTGGAACAAAACTTATAATTGGTATTTTTTTTTAATTATTTATCTTATATCCTTAATTCATATTAGGTTAAACCTTTGTAGCTGGCTTCTTTTTAAAGCATTATAAATATATGTTGCAATAATAATTAAAATATCTTTACATTGAGTATGTTAATTTTTTTGCAATAAATTAACAATTAAATGGTAAAAGAATGTTACAATTAAATAAAACATTTTCATACAAAATAGCTTTTGTTTCATCAATCATTATATCTACGACCTTTATATCACGTCAAGTATATCAAAGTCTACCCGCGGGGCGTCGCATCAAAGACTTGAAATTAGGACAAAAATAAACATCCTTCAGAAAAAGCGAATGTAATAAAGATGTTCGTATTGATTCATTACACGATTCAGTATATTGTTAACAAAAAAAAAAGAGATTTAATATATTTTACGAGTATCTATTACAATATAATGAAATTGAAACGAGACTTAAAATAGATATTTGGAATTTTCGGGACTAATTTAAGCACGTTGGACTGTCTTAAAAATCTGAAGCGTCAATACCTTTATTTTTATTAAAATAAGATACTTAATCATCATCAACATAAACTTTTATCATTAGGACATCGCCTTCCTCGTTCATGAAACACAACATAAATTGCTGGGTCAAAAGACTTGAAATTTTCGCGGGAACGGAAATTATGGTGGTTTTTCGCTTTACGCGAATGGAGCCGCGGACATCCTCTAGTTTAGTATAAACTAGTGAGTAAGCTTTACGTGTTTTCGCAAAATATATTTTTTACGGCATCTTCTTTATATAGAATAGTAAATTGAATAAAAAAGAAGGATTAACTCATGGGATATTTTATTGAACGCTATTCTTGTCTAAATTTTTAAGATTTCTTCAGATAAAAAGCGTAACATACATGTTTTGGTGATGTACTATAGGATGATATTTCATTGAATATTAGCAATATTTTGAGTTATATTTTATATTCATGATAGCAATTATTGTGAGTTTTGCTGTATTATCTTTCTACTCAATAGCATTAACTGTAAACATACCGTCAAATCTATCATCATACTAATCGTAATTCATACACGAATATGCTTAATCAAAAAAAAAAAAATCAATTCACCTGATGAGAGAACAGTTTCTTCAGTCCGATGATTGTGGCCAAGAGGAGAGCTATCTTGGAGATCAGCAGGGCCTTCCCCACCATCAAGGTCAAGCCCTTGAAGGTGAGGGCTCCAAGTAGACCGAACTTCAGCGCCGCTGCAGCTAGGAACGGGCCGAAGTTCTTGTTGCGTCCTCTACCAGACTCGATTGCTTTGGGTGCTTTCAGTGAAACACCTGGAATTTTTATCATTATTATAAGTCTTAATGAGTTACTAAATAAGAAAGAGAAAAACTGACTGAAATTATAAAAGATGACTATAATTAAATTTTAAATGTCAGTAATAATGCTTCGTCGGAGGTGTTATTTTGATTTACATTTAAAAGTAAAGTGCCGTGTGGTTCCCGGCACCAAAAGAATAGGACCACTCCATCTCTTTTCCATGGATGTCGTAAAATGCGACTAAGTGATAGACTTATATACTTAGAGTCTTCTTTTAGGCGACCGGCTAGCACCCTGTCACTATTTTAATCTCAATTCTATCATTAAGCCAAACAGCTGAACGTGGCTTATCAATCTGTCTACCCTGCAAGAGAATAAAGACGTGATTATTTGTATGTATGTACATTTAAATTTTTAGAAAATTTGTTGGACGTACATTTACAAACTAAAAACTGCAAACCTTTCCAGCCAACAGCTTAGATAAAACGTTTCTCTACTTTAATTTTTAAAATATTTATTAGATCAGACTTTGATATTATTTGGCTGGTCCAAATAATACCATAGTCTGATCTAATAAAGATCTTCCATATCTGGCACTCAACGTAAAAGTTTTAAAGCAACCCACCAACACCAAGGCTTCCATCCTGATCTTCCTTGCCAGCAATGACCAGGTCAGCGTTGTCGAAGAGCCTGTACCTCAGAGACCTGGTCGTGGCGAAGTGCCACAGCTTGTCGCTGATGAGGGACTGCGCCTGGTCTTCGAGGGTGGTGCCTGCACGAGCCAGTGTCTCCGGCTTCACTTCGATTTCAGCTGCTGCGCCGTTACTGAAAACGAATCATTTAAATTTTATGCCGTGTGGTTCTTGGCACTAAAGAATAGAACCGCTCTATAGCTTTCCCGTGGATTTCGAATAAGGGATAGGCTAATAATCTCCGCCTAGCCCGCATGTGTTAATAGATGTGATGATATGTATGTTTATGTTAAATTTAATAATACTAACTCCATTTTAGAACAGGATCACTTGATGGCGTAAGTAACGCCGTTTTTATCGCATGAAAAACTATCGCTGTCTCGTTTCACGACATAATAAAATGCGAAACGGCGAGTATATAGCGCTTAAAAAAATGGCGTCGCGTGTGTCTTGCTACCTACGGGGGTTAACTTTCTTACTTTACTAGTTTCATTGGTTCATAAACCATTTATGAACCAATGAAACTAGTAAAGTAAGAAAGCTGAAGCAGTCAGAGGCGAATACAAGACTCAAATTTTGGACTAACATACATTCCGCAATCCTGAGGGCCAATAACCGGCAGGAAAACAAGTACCTGGACAAACTTTTGAACCAAGAGAGCAGGTTTAGATTAACCCTACTCTCAACCACGTGGAAATAACGCAGAAAAAATTCATGAACATTTTCACAATGATAAATTACGTATTCATTTTATAAGAATAGAAACTCAAAAAATGAATAATATTTGGAATTCAATAAAAAGCCATACAATGAACAGCAAACAATCAATCGTTGGAAATCATTGACTTGTATAATTGTAAGTTACTGGACTCTTATAATGTAAAAATTTTTTTCAAAAAAGTACGTTTCATGTTGGCGTTTGTTTATCAAATTATAATAGATATAATTTTAAAATTGGAAATTAGATTGTTACATTGAATTTCAAGGATTTATAAGCGTTAACTTTACATTGGATATATTGACATGGTATTTTACAAGAAATGCATTGAAAAAGTAATCACTTTTCTCTTCTAGAAAGTAGGTTTCTCAATTACAAATGCATTAGATCTACATATTTAAAAATATGAAAAAAAATTAAAACATTGCTTATGTTTGCATTCTATTTTCAAATTTCCTTTTCTATTCTACTCACTTAGGTAATCTCTATGTTCAAAAATTTTGATTATGTTAAGACCTATTTTATGCATAAAACGCCTATTCTAGGCGTGCAAATAGTAATCAATGTAAACACAAACTGTAGATGATTGGTTGCTTATTTCAGTACTGTTTGATCTTTTTCAATGTGGTCGTTTGCCTGACAATAAAGCCGCGATGACAAATTGCGAATATAATTTGGCCGGTTCATCAATATTTTTATTCTATATTCCTTTATGTATTATGTTTTTTTTTACTCTCTCTCTTTTATTGGTAATACTTACAGACATATAAAGTCACGTTTGATCTCTTGTCCCCACAAGAAAACAGAGCCAACAGTCTTAAAAAAACGGAAAGGCCACGTTCAGCTGCATGGCTTTACAATGGAATTGAGATTCAAAAAGTGACAGGTTGCTAGCCCATCGCCTAAAAGAGGGACCCCAAATTAATAAGACATCCATAAAAATTAAGGAATGGCTCTTTGCTTCCATAAGTGTGAGCACTGGAGGTCTGCGATATTAGCTCAGCTCATAATATTTTAGTTCTTTACTTTGCTCAAGTCTTTTTGTCTTTATCTGTACATTAAGCAATCCGTCAGTCAGTTGCTTTAAAAAAAAAGCTTATGTAGCAAGAAAAAGATTATATTAAGGTATACTAAATAATGTCAACAAAACTTAATAGTTGAATCTACTGCAACTTCTGAAGCGCTGTAGAAGAAATGGCGAAAAAAACTACACTGAAGCATTTTCATCAGATAAAGCATCATAAATAGCTTTGATACCCTCTGAAAGATAATGTGTTCCTTAAGGCGCTTCTAACGACATCTACACCAATATGGCGTCCTAAGTATGATCTCGACCGTCATTATTAGGAGGTCGTAGGTTTGGATTGCTATTTAAGAAAAATCATGTTCAATTATATGGACCTTTATCATTGAGTACATAAATTCCATTTGAGTAATACATACATAATACGTATTAATCAAATGGAATTTTTACACGATCATGACGTCATCCTACTGCTTCAACACATTAGACCTTTGGGGTGAGCCTTTGTATGCTTTCCATAAGTCAATCGCTCTTTATGTAAGTCTTCTCAGGGAATAATACCTATTGTCTATGTAGGAGAAGGTATATTAGAAGGTGATATTACCCTTTCATCAACGATTTACTGAGGCTATCCTCGATAATGCCTATTGTCTGTGTGGAGGAAAAGGCGAGGAGGTTCAACTCATCCAAGAACTTACATGGTCTTTCAGTAAGTCTTCTCAGAGGGCTTGACTGTGAGAAAGGGGAAGGTATACTAAAAGGTACAGTACCTCTCATCAACGATCATGACGTCATCGCTCAGCTGCACGGACGCCGTCCTCAGCATCCTGTCCACGTATCCTACCAGCTCGTAGGCGATGCATGACGAGGTCTCCCGCGCCGCGCACTTGTAACTCAGCCCCCGCTTCAGGGATTCTTCTGTTGGTCTAGTCTGAAAAATAGAGGTCGTTTTTGAGATTCTTCACAACACTCTTCGTTGTGACGTTCGTTGCGAATATAGAAACATCAAGCGTATTAAAAATCACCCCTTTGTTCCGGAAAGCTACGTAGGGATTGCATTTTGCCTCGAACCCTGTATACTTCTTTCACTTCACCCAAATTCAAAACTCAACATGCAGACTCTTCGATTAAGGTAGGTACTCCTGATCTGAAAATCTCCTTTCTTACAATACAATGTGAGAAGATTTTGATGCTCTGTTTCCTACGTTTGCATAATCTCGGAGTTAAAATGGGAGTCGCGTTTTGTATTAATTTGATTTTTGTACTCCTGGATCGATAGTTATTAGATGGACCCTGGACCCCATCCCGAAAGGCAACTCGGACAAACATAAGGAGACTAAGTATTGGTAATTAGACCAGTCTTCGTAGCATGGTACGCGCGGCGCCATTTTTGTCTTTTCGCCGACGATGTTTCGCTAATTGTACCGTGAAACTAAACCGCGATAGTTTCTCGCGCGATAAAAACGCCGTCGCGCGTGTAACTGTAGCACACGCGCGATGCAGTTACCTTATGTATGCCTTACTAATTTCGGCGAAATCGTTAGAACCGTTTTCGAATACGCGAGTATAAATTTATTATATCCAAAAATAAATGTTTACAATAAAGCTTCTTTTGTAGACGTCGCGCGTATGAGGGGGAAATATTATCTTATTACTAGTTCCATTTTTGCTTGTTATAATACCAGACGTGCCTCAAGTTTTTTCGATTGAAGCGAAATTCGTCTCCCATTTGATATGATCAAAGATACTTCGTTGCGTTGCAATGGAAAGAATATGATGGTTGAACAACTCGAATACATTATTATCTATATGTACCTGGTAGTTGTACATATAGTCACGTCTATATATATCCCTTACGGGCTAGACAGAACTCTTAAAAAGACTGATGACCGCGTTCAGCTTTTTGGCTTGATGATAGAATTGAAATTCAAATAGTGCAGTATATGGGCAGTTACTTTTCTTTTATGCGCATATCGTAAAAGCCAATCAAAGGAATAGCTTATAATGTTGTAATTTTTAGGCAACGAGCGAGCAACCTGTTTCGTTCGAGCTCTGTTAAGACTATGTCCACCCTGTTAGGAATTTAGACGTGCGTGACATGTGTGTGAAGCTAATTATAACACTTCCGGTTTTATCAAATGCGTTGTAACCAATTCTTGTGAACAATTTAATTGAACAATAGTGGTTAGTTACCCGTAAACGATCATTGAGGGTTTTTTACTACTTGGTTAAGGCACAGTTATATTTTGCTTGCTTTGCCGTTTTTCAGTCTAAATCTTTACATGAAGAGAAGAAGTAGGTATGCAGGGATCGTGGCAAGCGGCAAGTGGCAATATTTATTTATTTTATTTATTTATTTACGCCAATAATACAACGGTAGTAGTACACCTCTTAAAGTATTTGGCAAGGAATTCTTATATAACAAAATAAAATCTTGACAGTCTTCATTTCAAATAAAAGGACAAATATTAAGTATAATTTGGTTAAGAAACAAAGATGTGATCTCTGCCTACTTAAAGCGTTATTTTATGTATGTTTGTATGTAGATAACCTAAAATAACAGAACATTCTAGTTTGGTAAACTTGGATCGCAATTCCGATCATTATTGTCAGAGTTTACGCTGATATTGCCAATGTGGCGACAAACTATCTCTGAGTTACAGACTAATGTCTAGCTCGTTAGAACATTACGACTAATTTAGTGATTACTATAAGGTCTAGTACAAAATTGTGAATAAAATAACTGTGATAATAAAGTACAGTGTGGTTCCCGGCGCTAATATAAAAAAGAATAGGACCAATCCATCTATTTCCCATGTCGAAAAAGGCGACTAAGGGATAGACTTACAAACTTAGGATTCTTTTTTTGGCGATGGGCTAGCAACCTATCACTATTTGAATCTCATTTCTATCATTAAGCCAAAAAGCTTAACGTGGCCATTCAGTCTTTTCAAGCCTGTCTACCCCGCAGGGGATATAGACGTGACCATATGTATGTATAACTGTAATAGATAACATAATAAGAAACATTGATTATCTAATGCAGATATAACAAAGTAGAAATAAGTAAGCACTTAAAACTAAGTTAACACTTTGCATTACGTTGGTTATAAAAAGTGCCCGTCCTTATATTCAGAGCATGTGCTTGTGAAAAAAAAAGTCTAGTTCGGAAGTAAACTGTTACTAGTTGGTATAATGGCACTTATTACTGGTATTTTTTGTAAAACTTAAGATACTTTGTATTAAGGCTAAATAAAGATTATAATTATATGTGACCTTGTGTTTGTGAGTGTGTGTATTTGGACTGTCTGTATCTTTGTTTTAGATTAAAAAAAAAATATTCAAAACAAAGATGATTAAGATGATGATTGAATTTAATTTAATATTTTTTTAATCAAGACAGAAGTATTTTAAATAAAACATATGAAATCACATCATTTTATGGTAAAGATTTATTTATTACTAGAGGCCGCCCGCGACTTCGTCCGCATGGAAACCCAATCCCGCGGGAACTCTGGGATAAAAAGAAGCCTATGTGTTATTCTGGGTCTTCAGCTACCTACATACCAAATTTCATGGTAATCGGTTAAGTAGTTTTTGCGTGAAAGAGTAACAAACATCCATACATCCATACAAACTTTCGCCTTTATAATAGTAGTAGGATTAAGGATTTTACACGAAGCTTCTATCTGACATTTGTAACCTTTAAGAGGAATTTAATCTATATTAGCTTATCACTGGCTCACAAAACAAACAATTACCGAAAGCGAATCGGATAGCATCAAAACTAATGTATGTTACTCAGATAAGAGTCATACATAGTCGTATAGAATCAACATAGCCGCGGCAAAATACAAACCAGCACTTGAGAACGCTATTTTATATCGGTAACTCTCTCCGCTTGATCAATAATAAACCTATAAGTAACAACCTCCTTTTCAATACATACCTGACTAATCAATACCGCTTCACCTTAACGCGAATCCATTGAGAATTCTAGTCAGCGCGCCCCAGTTTTCCACTTTTCACATCTTTAATTGATACTCGGCGTAAATTGACACCGTCCAAGTGTGGAAAGTTGATACGACGAGTGAAAATTAGCGTTTAGTTTCATTGTTTTCACGTATTATAAAAATGTGTCGTTTCACGGTTAAATAATTAAGACAATGTCACTAACTAGTAGGTATTAAAAAAAAATTAATAAAGGAAGAAATTTTAGTTTTAAAAACATTTTATTTCGAATTCCAGCACCTGTAGCATATAACACGCGACGCCATTTTTATCGCGCCAATAAATATCGCTGTTGCGCATTTTATTATGGACATGTGACACGGTGCCATGCCGCGGTGGGTGGAGAAGAATCTTCTGGTTAAATAATCTAAGTCAACTAATTAAGTTACAAGAAGAATTTTTCTAGTAACTCTCCTTAAAGTAAAAGAATTGTTGATGCTTACCGACCGAACATACCAGGAAAAAGAGTACTTATTATATTAGAGCTGTTGAAATTCAAAGGACTAGATGAATACATACATATAATCACGTTTCTATCCAATGCGGGGTAGACAGAGCCAACAGTTTTGAAAAGACTAATAGGACATTTCAGCTGTTTGGGTTAATGACAACAAGGAGTATAAACGTGATGATATGTATGTATGTATCTTAGTCACGATCCATATGTATTTACTGCTTTTGTTTTATCTTTTCAGCAATTATGCAAATTCGTCGGTTTAGGGTACCCTAGACCTAGACCTAGGGTACCATAGAGCAATAAAGATTTTGAATTTGAATTGATTTCTGTTAAACATGGCCAAAGGCATATCCCGGGCACCTCACCTGAGGGGTGAGAATGTAACCAGGACTAATGCCAGGACGAAGGAGATTGAATTTTGTTAACCATAATTTTGTTGTAATTCTACGATTTGGAAAAAATTAATTATTATTGTCTATTGATTTTTTGTAATGAACATCGTCATTCCCGGTTGCGTATTTGCCTCTCTGGGAGGTAACCGGTGTTTTTATAAGACCATATTCCCGTCAGTCTATAAATCAGGATATACAAAAAACGACTCCCGGCTAGCGCTCGCAACATTTGCAGAAAACTAACCCATATCGGAACATACTACACATCCAGGTGCCTGAATGTGCAAGTTTCCTAACTATATTTCACTTTCACTATCAAAACATTATTATTAAATTCCGCCATTGCAAGTGATTTGTTTCTTTTATAACTATGTGCTTACTATTTTCTTGTTACTGTGTAAATTTCTATGCAATAAAAATATTAAAAACAAAAAAATAAATAATTTTTTTAATCTTGGAATGTTTATTTAAACAAAGACTTTGATTTGCTAAAATAAATTTGATGATAAAATGAATAAGAATCTGTGCATTTTTAAAACGTGCAAGCATTTTTGAACGAAAGAAGTTGTAGTCGTGACTTTTATTTACCTGCTATGCTGGATAAAATTTCAACCAAACTGCAAACTGTTTTACCTGCGTAAGTTTTGATAGACCTCAAATGCTTTGTAATCAAGATAAGTTTAAATGGTTACGGGCAACTATTAACTACACCAACTGCTGAACTAATGTAGTGAACTAAAACTCATGATGTGTGAATTAAAGTTCCATTGTGAAGACATTAAATTTATCGTTTTAGTTACATACATTTATATAATCACGTCTATATCCCTTGCGGGGAAGACAGAGCTAACTTCTTCTTTAGTCTTGAAAGACTGATAGGTCACGTTTAGCTGTTAAGCTGGCTTAATGATAGAATTGAGATTCAAATAGTGATAGGTTGCTAGCTCATCGCCTTAAAGAAGAATCCCAAGTTTTTAAGCCTATCCCTTAGTCGCCTTTCACGACATCCGTGGAAAAGAGATGGCGTGGTCCTATCCTTTTTTTATTAGTGCCGAGAACCACACGGCACGTTTTAGTTAGAACTAACATTTGCTTGCATCTCAGATATTCCCATTATTCCGTTCTCATGGGAAATTAAACTACGAGACTTACATGGAACCTAGCACTAACCTTATTTGCCTTTTCTAATATACATAGGAAAAATAATATTGGTCCTAACTGAAGTGCAGAGAACCGCACGGTACTTATTATAACGAACGTATATAAATTTTCTCACTGAATATTTTCATTGCGTGACTCCGACATTTCATGACAAGAAAACGCAATAAATTGTCTGCACGTTTATTTTCTAAGATGCGTGAAAGCATAACAATTAAATTCCTTGTGATATAAATTCTTTAAAACACCGATAAACATTTTTTTTACGCGTCATATTACACAGATTGAGTTAGACTCGAAGTAAGTTCGAGACTTGAGTTACGAGATACTAACTCAACGACACTATATTTTATAATAAATACTTATATAGATAAACATCCAAGGCCCAGGCCAATCAGAAAAAGTTCTTTTTTCATCATGCCCTGGCCGGGATGTCTGGTGTGACTGACAAGCGTGTAGTACGCTTCTTTGACACCAGATTGCGCCACAGAGGCCGTTAAACATTAAATCAATTTCATCGAAAATAAAACTTTTAAGAGATCTTTATTTGTAAATTGATGTTTGGTGAAAATGCTGCATTGTAGTTTATTCAGCTGCTTCTTCTTCTCATGCGCTTTGGAAGCGGCAGTCGATGCAATCAGACTTAAGTCATATTGACATACATACATACATAAAAATCACGCCTCTTTCCCGGAGGGGTAGGCAGAGACTACCTTTTTCCACTTGCCACGGTCTCTGCATACTTCCTTCGCTTCATCCTCGGTTTCGGGTAAGTCATATTGACGTCAATAAGTAATTGACATGTAATGTGTGTTGATAAATAAGCGATACCTTGTATCCAATTTTGAAAATAAATCTATTCTATTCAATTCTTATTACACTTGTATCCCTTACGGGGTAGACAGAGGCGATAGACTGAAAGGCCGCGTACAGCTGTATATCTTAATGATGGAATTGGAATATGTACGAACACAAATCTATGTACATAGACAGTTCAGACCTATTTTAACCATATGAATAAATAGTAGATATTTTAATCTGCCGTGTGGTTCTCGGCACCAATAAAAAAAGAATAGGACCACTCCATTTCTCTCCCATAGATGTCGTAAAAGGCAACTGGGGGATAGGCTTATTAACTTGGGATTCTTCTTTTAGGCGATGGGCTAGCAACCTGTCACTATTTGAATCTTAATTCCTATGGCCTATCAGTCTTTTCAAGACTGTTGGCTCTGTCTACCCTGCAAGGGATATATATATATGTGATAATATGTATGTTTATTATAATTAGTACAAAGTAAATTAGATTCATAAACTTCAGAAAATTTTAGGGGTAAAAAAGCTTCTATAATCGGATAAGTCGTGGATAAAACTGTCAAGAACAGACTTTGCCAGTTTACAAAGAGTATTTCCTGAATCCGGGAGTTTGAAAAGTATCAATTAGTTGTTAAGCATTTAATCAAAGTAATCAAAAACCCATTAAACAATATTATTAACTTTCGCTAAATCAATATTGCGCTTTGGTTCTGGAAAAGGCTGAAGAAATTTTATATTTGTACTAAAATAAACTTTGTATTTATATACCTTTTCTATAAGAAAATTATTTTAAAAAATTACATTGATAATATATTTTTATACTTACTTTTAGTTTTAGTTTGTTTTTGTGTCTTCTATAAGTAATTTTATTTTGAAATTATTTAAATAATTTGAGTATTATACACTTATCTTTTTTACTTTATGTGTATTTACAAATCAAATAAAACTATCTATCCTTAAATGTACAACAAATATTCTCTATTCAATGATAATAACAATTCATCATTTTTTTTATCTTTTTGCAACATTTACTAACAGTGAACTTAAATGTTGCAAATCTTGTCTCTATGCAAGTTTAAGACAACTTTTGAGAATTTCAGACAATGTCTTTTGCCACACTAAAATTCACCCATTGATATAAACGGAGTAGTTAATGCCCACTTACAAGTTAGACAATTAATTATGATAATTATTAAACATATCTACCTATAAAAATGCTGAAATTAATATAAATTTGTACGAAAACCACTTACCTCATTGTCAATTTCACTCGACCTGACGATCCCGAACAACAAAATCGATAAAAAGATTGCGCTCTTCATTTTGTTTGATAAAATGTCTGTCACTTCACCAGCACTTAGAGCACAAAAAAATATAGTAATAATCGATTAATAAAGGCGCAAGATCGTTGCGCACTTAGAGGTATGAGTATAACAAATGCAGAAATGTATGCGTTCATATGTCTTTATACGCGAACGCTTCAATGCACACGCAGTGGGGAATTTAAACTCTTTTCTCGGTAAAAAAATATGTATTTTATTTAAAAAATTTAAAATTTAGAATAGAATTGAATGAATGTTTACAAAATAATGTGTATTTTGTTGTTTAATAAAAAAAAATTGAATCGCAAATCGAAAATAACATAGTTGATTGATAAACCAAGCCGTTTTTTAAAATACAATAATTACAATCAATAAATTTATATTTTTATCAATAGTATGTCCTGTGGTGTATGATTTAAATAAAAATATAATTAAGTGGAATGTTGATTTAAACATAAACAATATTACTGTCACTTTTGTTGAGTTATGTTTTCACTTTTTAAATAATTGTCTCGTTGGTGCTATTAACAATCTCGCAGTTTTACGAGTAATTCTTAAATATAATTAGTTCTTGTTACGATTTCATTATATATACGATATACTTGATTTTTTAATTTACTTGGTTCTATTTTAGTTTAATATTTACGGCTTTTTCCGACATTTTTACTGATTGAGAAAATTTATTTCAATATTTAGGAACGATATTTCATAAGATTTTGCTATAAAAAATATAGAGTAAGTTATAGGACATGACGACATAATTTATTTAATTTTATCAAAGTTTAAGGTTGGTAAAAGACCTATTATGATACCTTTGTGGATTTTTTTATGCACAATTTGTCATACTATTGTCCTTTAATTACCTTCTACGACATCTATTGTTTATTCTAATCTGGATAATATTATCCTGCTCTACTATTAATTATATTTTGTTTCCAATAATTTTTTATATAACGATGAAAACACAAAATAAGGAAATTTATTCCAATATTATTGTAACGAGAAAAAATTTATTTGTTTTTATTGTATTTGATTTTATTGTTTGCTAAAGAAAGCAAATAACAAATTTACATTCTGTGAAACGATTTTTCGAAGTTTAGTTACATAGGTACCTTACTTTATTTTGCCACAAAAATACATCACTGGTCTTTCCCAGTAGGCAGAGCCAATAAAGACTCAAAGGCCATGTTATCCTCGTGTAAGTTAGATAAGTAAGTAGACCTAATTAAGGAGTTGAGATTCACAGATATTGACAGTTCCCAAACCCATCGCCATAAACAAGAATCCCAAGTTTATAAGCCTCTCTCTTAATTGAGTTACCTTTACTTTTTTACTGAACCTTTGAAATTTCGAGGGCTTATAGTAATTTGATCCGCTGACCATGTTCTGTCACCCGTAACCGTTCCATTCAATTAAGGTTTACTCGTTGGAAAAGTAATGATACTTTCTTATGTATTTTTGGATGAAAATAACGTAATATTTAAGCATTTTGGAAAGAAATATTAGGTATTGCAGGTTGTCTATCGACAGCGCCATCTAATTAATTTCTCAGAACTTATTAGGAGTGGACATGCAACGTGGTATGTTTAACTGCGTGTCTTAGTTCCACAGAATTTCACTAGATGGCATTGTTATACGATTTTACCGATGTCCTATATTCTATTCATTGAAAATTACTATCTGATGTTCGAAAGTGTTCTGGAAATAAACGTGGAGTCGACGAACCTACGTAAGGAGCGTGGGTTCGTCGACTCCACGTCTTTTTCCAGTTTATATTTTACTTTCCTATTTTTATAAACCTACAAAACCTAAGAAATTGCATGGCATTTTTTCTCATATAATAAGATTTTCTACAAAGTAGTAAGCAGGAATCGCGGGAACGGGAAAGAGGTTGTCTCTGCCTGCCTACTCAGAAAAGAGTTATGGCCGCGATAGGATTTGAACCTGTGTATGACGCTTTTTTAATCGGCTATTTAACCGTTCGACCACCGGCGGTCTATTTACTAACAAAATCATTCGGAACGATTCCGTTTTGTTTATAAGTAACTTGTTTATCCAAAAAGATAAAATTTTATGCGACCATCCAGCTAATTTGGTTGCTCAATTGCTTCACGTAAAGTGGTCTGTTTTGGAATGGTAAACAAAACAATTGCTTGAAGAATATACAGTGTATTTTTAAAATGTGTTTCGATAAGGAGTTTTAATTTGGTACAGTTGTGGCATCAGTAAATTCCTTCTACCCAAAGGTTGACTGGATGATATTGCATTAGCTATAAGTACGCCTTTGTACCATCTCTATGTGCTATATAGTGATAGCACTGATATCTGAACTAAACATGGACATTGTGACTTTTGACTCTATCGAGCCCATAAAGGATTAATAGGTACGTGATTTGTTTACGTTTAAATATTATGAGTGCTTGTCGTAAATACCATTTTAAGTTCGATGTTTACAAAATCCTAGACTTAAATACCCCTTTTCTAACTAAATGATAGCCACTCATAAAATTAGTCAATAATACTTTCTCGTTTATATATTCTGGCCACTTATAAGTAATTTTAAAAGTAAAATTAATGATAAGTAAAAATAGACATATTCCAATATCAAATTTTCCCTTCACATTTTTGGCAAGATATTCAGTGAAAATGTATGGAACCAGGAACATACCTATATAAAATAAATGCTGAAAAATCAACCATAACATGCGTTTCTATTCAATTCACAAACTGCTAAGCGACTCAACTCTTTAAGCTATTTAAGTACAACCAATTTCTGCGACGACTCAACGTCATTAGCCGAACAATAAATAAAAATGCAATTATTTTCAAAAGAACGAGAGTTGAGCATGCATAATGAAAACATAACAGCGGGGAAAATCTGTTAAAAAAAAATACTTTCAGAGATGTGGAAAGCCAAACGCATCACGCGATGAAATACCAACAGTCATAATTATCGATCTTATTATGTATACTGAGAAAGAATGACTTCGCTATGGCGGTTGACCAGTAAGGGCGGCGGCATATAGTTCTGAAGAATTAATACATACATAAATCACGTCTCTTTCTCGAAAGGGTAGACAGAGACTTCGTCTTTCCACTTGCCACGTTCCCTGCGTGCTTCCTTTGCTTCATCCACATTCATAACTCTCTTTATGCAAGCTCGTCGGTATCGAGTACTCTTGACCTGACCTTTGCTAGAACGTCTCCGATTTGATCAAGGTACGTACCGTCTAGGGCTTCTCACAGATATTTGCTTAGTCATACATACATACATGTCCATCCTACAAGGCGGCCTCTGTGGCGCAGCGTTGGTACCTACGCTTGTCTGTGACACCGGAGGTCCTAGGTTCGAATCCTGGCCAGGGCATGATGAGAAAAGAACTTTTTCTGATAGGCCTGGGTCTTGAATGTTTATTTATATAAGTATTTATTATAAAATATAGTATCGTTGAATTAGTATCTCGTAACACAAATCTCGAACTTACTTCGAGGCTAACTCAATCTGTGTAATTTGTTCCATATATATTGTAATATTATTACTAGATATTACAAGGGATGTAGCCAGACAGATAGAGTCAATAGTCTTGAAAAGACTGATAGGCCACGTTCAGCCGTTTGGCTTAACGATATAATTGACTACTATATTAGCATAGACTAATTCGCCTTTTACTACATTTTATGAGTATTGTTTTTTCTGTGATCTTTTAAATTTATTACCTTCCCCTCAGAAAGCATCGAGTTCAAATGATGTACGTCTGCAGACAGCCTAATATTAGACAAATGCGTGAATGGCTATACTAAAAACAGTATATTTTCAATGTTAGCGTGACTGGAGTTAATTTCATGATTATATAATTTGTGCTATCAATAAAGCCAGGCAAATAAGAAATTATCATACGAACTTACTAGTAGCTAACTTAATCTGTGTTTTTTGTCCCTTATATATTTATTAATTAAAAAAAATATATATTCCACGTCTTTATCCATATCGCCGTGCCGTGTGGTTCCCGACACCAATAGGAAAAAGAATAAGACCAATCCATCCATCTCTTCCCCATGGATGTCGTAAAAGGCGACTTAGGGATAGGCTTATAAACTTAGGATTCTTCTAGGCGACAGGCTTGCAACCTGTCACTTTTATGAATCTAAATTCTATGAGTAAGCCAAACAGCTGATCGTGAGAAGAATAAAGAAATTTGAATTTAAATTGAATTTGAATCTATCAGTATTTTCAAGACTCTTGGCTCTGTCTACCCCGCAACGGATATAGACGTGATTATGTGTATATATGTATGTATCCCTAACGGTTTGACAGACAGTAGTCTCGAAAAGACTCAAAGGTCTTATTCAATTGGATAACTTGATGATGGAATTGAGATATTGTTGCTAATCCCTAGGCCCAGGTTGACTTTGTTGTGTGCTTGGACTACTCAAAATGAAATACCAGTAGAAAGATGTGTAATGAGAATGATTTATTTTACTTTTTTTTTTTTTTTTTTTTATGTAATTTCTCGTTGTTGCCTGAAGGGCTTAACAACTTAACCGGACTTTTTGTGGCGGGGCCTGAAGGGCCTCCTGCCGACGCAGTGGCTGCTCAAAGGGTTCCCAGAGTGGGACGGACCTCGGCTTTGGCGCCACCCGTGTAGGTTGAACCTAGTGTTCAACTGCCATAAGGGCTGACTAAGTGGCGGATCCACCGGGTGCCGCCGCGGGGCGGTACCTAGTGAACCGGCCACTAGTCCTACTTCTCCGCGTTCGCCGGCGAACGCGGTGTATGTACGCGACTATGTCGGCACGGTGCCTCTGTTGGGAAGGTAAGGGGTCTGAGGGGGGGACGGCGGCCGTAATTGGGTCGTCCGGATCGGAGAGGATATCCCTAGGTCTTCTGTACCTTGCGTTGGGTGCGGGGGCATAATTGGCAGCTTGCACTACCAGTGGGTTCGGGTGGGAGGGCGCTCGCTCAAAGAAACGTTGGGACGTTTCTTTGAAGTAACGAATTATCGATGGGATTTCCAGTTCCCTGTGGAGATCACTCATTCTGGTGTACCGGGGGGCCCCGGTAGCCTTCCGGAGGAATCTATTTTGTATGCGTTGAAGCTGATTTATTTTACAAAATTTACATGAATTTATACAATATTAATTAATTTCACACCTAATACGCGTCACAGTGTAACTCGCGCGGTGGTGGGGGGCACGCAGCACAAAGCGCGGCGTCGCGACGCGTAGTAATCTCTGTGGTACTTGTATGTGAACTCCACATTATCCCCCTTCAAGCGAAGCGTACACTAGGTTTGATTTTTCTTCCATATCTTGATGTCTTCGAATTAGTTAATGTCTCCTGTGTTCTTGGCTTGTTCATGACAATGCGTGGTTTTGGCGCACTCGGTGTGTGAACCGACGGCGCGCGCGGACCTGTGTTTGCCGCGGGTGCGGGTTCCGAAGAGTGGGGATGGCTCTGTTGCGCGTTCGCTGCTATGTTGTCGTCTAGATTGATTATGTGCGCCGGTTTGAGTCGATCTATGGATATGTTGGATGCTCGTAGAGGCAATTCAATCTTAAAATGTTTGCTGTGTCGCTCAATCACTTTGTATGGGCCGTCATATGGCGCTGTTAACGGGCTTCTTACGGTGTCATTGCGAACGAATACATGACTGCAATTTGACAATTCCTTATATACAAAGAGATTCTTGCTCGATGCGATTTTTCTCTGTACAGGTGTGAATGTTGACATTGTCTCTGTAAACTGACGGATGAATTCGGCGTCTTCATTCTTTGACTTCGTAGGTACAAAGAAATCGAACGGGACTCGTAGCGTAGAACCATAAGTCATCAGTGCAGGACTAGTGTTGTCATCACGAAGTGCAGTGCGTAAGCCAAGCAAAACTGTGGGTAAATCTTCTTTCCACTTTGAAATTGCGTCTCTGGCCATCAATGCCGCCTTCAATGTGCGATGGAATCTTTCCACTTTTCCATTAGCTTGAGGATGATAAGCTGTAGTTCTTATGCGCCTTATACCACATTTCTTCATTAGTGCATTGAATAAAGATGACTCGAACTGTCGGCCTTGGTCCGTGGTGATTCTTATGGGACATCCAAATCTCGATATCCATCCTTCGTAGACAGCTTGAGCAACAATATTGGCGGTGATCTCTTTGACCGGTATAGCTTCCATCCAGTTTGTATTGCGATCGATTATCGTCACGAGATAGCGGTAACCTTGCGAGATCGGCAGAGGTCCAACGATGTCTGTATGTATATGTTCAAATCTTCTTGCCGGTGAAAACTCGCCCAAGGGACTGACTACGTGTCTATGAATTTTCGCACGCTGACACCCAATACAGGATTTGGCCCATGTTCCGACGTCCTTGTTTATCGACGGCCAAAAATATTTTGAAGTCATTATTCTTCTCGATGTGCGTATTCCTGGATGGCTTAATTCGTGTTGCGCTTTGAAAGCAGCGTAACGAAAAGCTTTCGGTAGATAAAGTCGATTTTTTCCCGTCGATGTTTCGCATGTGATAGGTTGAGTGACGCCTGCAAAAATTTTGTCGGCAAAGGTTAACTTTGGATGTTTTCTCAAATCTTGCAGGGTGACATCTTTTCTCTGTTCTTGTGATAATTTTTCGTAATCTATCCATGTGAGCAATTCTATTTCTTCTATACGTGACATGGCATCTGCAGCTTGGTTTCTCTCTCCATGTATGAATTTGATTTTTGTACAAAACTGGCTAATATAATGGAGTTGTCTCTCTCTTCTCGGTGTGTCACTGCTGCTCGGCGGTCTTGTTAAGGCGTTTACTAGCGGCTTGTGATCGGTGTAAATAGTTATTTCACTCCCCTCTATAAGTCGACGTAGGTGTTTGACAGCGGTGTACATAGCTAGTAATTCGCGATCGTACACGCTGTATCGCCGTTGCGTTTCGCTCATAGCCTTTGAGAAAAATGCGAGTGGTTTCCATGCATCTTTTTCTTTCTGTTGTAGCACTGCGCCCAAACTGCAGTCAGATGCGTCGGTCATCAATGATAACGGTGCACCGGGCATTGGATGCGATAATGTGGTGGCTTCGAGAATGCTTTGTCGGCATGTATCGAAAGCTGTTTCTGCTTCAATTGTCCATATTATCGGCGTCTTATCGTTTTTCTTGGCGTTATGCAAGTACTTGTTCAGTTCATATTGATGTTCAGCTTGATGAGGTAGGCAGTCACGATAGAAGTTGACCATGCCGAGAAATCTTCTGAGATCTTGCACAGTGTTTGGCTTCGGATAGTTAGAGATGGCGCGCGTGCGTTCATCGGTCGGTGTTATCCCCTCCACTGAGACTTGATAACCGAGGAATTCAATTTTGTTTCTTCCGAATTCACATTTCTCGATATTTAACGATACTCCATATTTACTTAGGCGTTCCAGGACTTGTTCTATGTGCTTTTTGTGGTCATCCGGAGTATTTGAAAATATTAATAAATCGTCGATGAATGAATATACGATGTCATCCAAGCCTCGCAGTACCTCGTGCATGAATCTTTGGAATGTTTGGCTTGAGTTTCGTAGACCAAACGTCATGCAATTAAATTCGAAGAGTCCAAACGGTGTAATTATGGCTGTCTTTGCTTTATCTTCATCTTTGATTGGGATCCAATAGTATGCCATTTTCAAGTCCAATTTCGTAAATATTTTCTTATTGTGCAATCTGTATGTGAAGTCTTGAATTCTTGGTATGGGATAACGGTCGGGTACAGTCACGGCGTTAAGTCTTCTGTAGTCTCCACAAACACGAAGTGAGCCATTTTTCTTAGTGACGACGTGCAATGGACTTGCCCATGGACTTTTGGACGGTTGGCAAATACCCATCTCCATCATTTTCTCGAACTCCATCTTGGCTGCTTTGTACTTGTCGGGTGGTAGGGGTCGAGGCCGGGCGAAGAGTGGGGGGCCGGTGGTTTCGATGTGATGTGTAACGCTATGTTTTGTTGGTTCTCTCAATGACATCGGGCGTAGTACATCGGGATATTTTTTTAAGATATCTTGATATATGTGATTTTTGTCTATGATGTATACTGACGGCTGATCACTTGTTGTTTCTATGACTTCTATCTTCAAATCGGTGACGCTGTCTATGAGTTTCTTTTGATGTAGATCGACGAGTAACTTGTGATTTCGTAAAAAATCTGCCCCCAGTATAGATGTCTGTACGTCGGCAACGGGGAGTAAGGGGGAGAACGGAATTAACATCTTTCCGGCCCCAACAGTCAACCTCACCTGCTCGCGCGGACAAAATACTTTTCATCCGCGGCGGTTTTTCTCGGAAGACCGCGGTGCTCCCTGCTAGACAACCGACGAGGCAATGGCGACCGAGCAGTGGCGGTATAACCACACACCCAACCAATGGTTGGAAGAGGCTGCAGGAGCCTGCGGGATTAAATAACCCCAAAAGACTGGTGCAGAAGGCAAGGGGAAACCACTGCAACTATTTTCCCGAGAAAATTGTCATGGAAGTAAATACACAAGAGGTGCTTTTGCCATGCAACCCGCTTAGCAACCGGCGCCGTGCTGCGTCCGGGGCGCGCGGTGAGAAATGGACTACCGGCCTTGCAGAAGTAGGAAACCAGGCTTCTCATGGAAAATCTGTTACTGGAACATCAGTTAAGCTTCGTAAAATCCAAAAGATAGGAACCTGGAACGTTCGAGGCTTGCTACAACCAGGAAAATTGGACATTGTGAGACGAGAGGTGACCCGGTGTGGCTTGAGCATTTGCGGATTGAGCGAAACTCACTGGAAGAACAACGGTCACTTCGTTACTGGTACCCACACCGTCTACTGCTCTGGAAATGAAAGTGAGAGCCAAAATGGAGTTGCTTTGCTTATTCCAAAACATCTAAATAATTGCGTACTTGGTTACGAACCGGTAAGCGATCGCATAGTCTCTATGAAACTCAAAGCTCTTCCTGTCAACTTGAACATCGTGCAAATATATGCCCCTACTAGCCGATCTACAGAGCAAGATATTGAGAGGTTCTATACTCAGTTGCAGATTACCATTGAAAAAATACCCAACAGAGAGCTACTTATTATTTTGGGTGATTTTAATGCAAAAATTGGTACTAACGCCCGACAACACAGTGACTCAGTAGGGAATTTTGGACTTGGTATGAGAAATGAGAGAGGTGAGAGATTTATGCAGTTCGCAGATGAAAACAACCTGGTAGTGGCCAACAGTCTATTCCAGCACCATCCTCGTAGATTGTATACTTGGACATCGCCTACTGGACATCGCAATCAGATAGACTACATCCTTATCCAATCGCGTTGGCGCACATCCGTCCTCAATGCGCACACAATGCCCGGTGCCTGCTGCGGCTCGGATCATGAACTTTTGATGATGAAAATGCGATTAAAACTCAAATCTGCCAGAACTCCTTGTAAACAAAAAAGGATTGAAGTCACAGATAAAGAGAAATTCACTTTCACCATCGAGAATAAGTGGACGGAATGGCTAGAAACAAAACGCGGTACGCCAAACCCAAACGTCATGTGGGAAAAGGCCAAACAGCTTATCCAGCAGGCAGCAACAGAGTCTAAAACGCAATCAAAGGCGCACAAGCGGCAACACTGGATGACCGAAGGTACTCTTGCTCTTGTTGAAGAGAGACGTCGGAAGAAAGCTCAGGGAGCAGACATGGGGACTATTAACAAACTGTCTGCTGAAGTCCAAGCAGCATGTAGACGAGACCACAACAACTACCTTCATGCCATCTGTCACGAAATCGAGTCTCATGCTGGAAGACACGAATCGAAAGACATGTACCACAAAATTCGGGTTATCACTAAAACCTTACCATCTAAAACCTGGGCTATAGAAAACAGCGATAATCTTGTGGTAACAGAACTGGTTGAAATCTCCGAAACATGGAAAGGCTACTGTCAGTCGTTATTCCAGGACCCGCACTGCCGCGATTTCCCGAGTACTGTCCCTAATACTGAGGATCTGGAACCGGACATTCTCCTGTCTGAGGTTAGAGCTGCAATAAAACATCTCAAAAACGGGAAAGCCACTGGAAGAGATGCCATTCCCATAGAAACCATAAAAGCTCTAGGAGAGTATGGTGATGAAATTTTTCACGCCATCTGTAATGAAGTATTTCGGACGGGAAATTGGCCCGATGAATGGACTCACACCATATTTACCCCCTTACACAAGAAAGGTTCCACAAAGAAATGTAACAACTACCGCCTTATTGCTTTGATACCACACGCCAGCAAAATTTTGTTACATATCCTTAACGAGCGTCTGAAAACATACCTATCTAAGGAGATAGCTCCAGAACAAGCCGGCTTTGTGAAAGGGAAGGGCACTCGGGAACAGATTTTGATTGTTCGCCAGATCATCGAAAAAGCGCGAGAATTCAACAAATCGGTGTATATTTGCTTTGTGGACTTCTCAAAAGCATTTGACTCGGTGAAATGGCCTGTGTTATGGGACACACTATTGCAAATGGGCACGCCTTTACATCTAGTCCACCTTTTAAGACGGCTATACGAGGATGGAACAGCCTCTGTGCGCACAGAAGACGTCTTGTCAGGAAACTTTCGCCCTAGTGCCGGAGTACGCCAGGGATGCATAATATCACCGCTCTTGTTCAATGTATACACTGAGTTAATAATGCGCATCACTCTAGAGGATTGGACAGACGGTGTGAAAATTGGTGGATACAAAATTGCCAATCTACGTTATGCTGATGACACCACTCTCTTTGCAACTAGTACCCAACACATGGAAGATCTACTTCAGAAAATGGAACGTGTTGGCCTCGAGTTCGGTCTGAAAATAAATCGCAGCAAGACGAAGATGATGGTTGTGGATCGCGCTAACAGTAATTCGCCAGAAGTAACTAGAATCGCGAACTGTGACGTGGTCCAATCGTACACTTACCTTGGCGCTCTGATTTCGAATAACGGTGGATGTATCGACGAGATAAAGCGACGAATGGCAATCACAAGATCGGCAATGGACAGAATGAGAAAAGTATGGAGGAATCGTAGCATCACTAAGACCACAAAGACCAGACTGGTGCGCACGCTTATTTTCCCCATATTTTTGTACGCTGCTGAAACGTGGACATTGCGAGAAGTGGAAAGAAAAAAGATAGACGCCCTAGAGATGTGGTGCTGGAGGAGAATGCTTGGTGTGTCTTGGACAGAGTTCCGCACTAACGTCTCGATACTCCAAGAGCTCGGTATTAAGCAGCGACTATTTCCCTTAGTACAATCTCGCATTTTGTCATTCTTTGGACACGTTACAAGGAGAGGCAACGGATCCATAGAACGGCTTGTTGTCCAGGGTAAAGTGGAAGGCTCTCGACCGCGCGGAAGGTCACCCATGCGATGGACCGACCAAATAAAGTCTGTGATTGGCGGTTCACTTAACGAGTGCAGCAGGATGACTTCCAGCAGGGAGAAATGGCGGGACATCGTAAGGCGCACATTGGCGCCCGCCTCCAACACTTCATGATGACCACGACCACTCTGTCAAGAGTGACACGACTAAGAAGACGTCGGCAACGATGAAAGTCCATCTGTATGTGCGACGAAGTCCTATGTTGAGATCTATAGTTTTCTCTCCGTAGGTTCGTATCGGCGTATTGTTCGCTGCGTACAGTTTGTAGGTGTTGCTCGGAGTTTGTTTTCTGTTTCTTGCTGCTAATACAGATATGTCTGCGCCGGTGTCAACGAGAAAACGCTCCTTTGTGTTCAGCTCCCTGATGCAGAGGCGGTTACTCCCTTTAATAACACCAACGCCCGCCACCGTCGATGTTGCTTCTAGTTTTCCGACCGTCGTCGAGCGCAGGGTGACTGGCATTTTCTGGCCCTATCACCGAAACGATAGTGGTAGGAGCACTCCCATTCTGGGTCACCTGGTTTTCTTCCATTTCTCGACTTCGATCTTGTTGACGATTTGTTTCGACGGGGGTTTCTAAAGGGCTGACGACCACGAAATCTGGATCGATCTTCCTTGAGAGCGGCAATCTCGAGTGTAAGCTTTTCTATTTGTTTGCTTAATACTTGAAATTGCAAATTGTTTTGTGCTCCGCTGCTGCTTCCAGGGGTTGCATCCTGTCGAATTTCTGCTACGGTTTGTTCTGTGTGCTCCATCATTTTGTCTGCCATCGTGGCCATGGTGTCGAGCGAGGATTCTGTGCTGACAGACAGCACGGCTCGTACTTGTGACGGTAAATGTCCCATCCACAGAACTTTCAGGGCATCATCAGCGACTTTTGTTCCGGATAAATCTCGCATAACACGAAGAAGTTGTGAAGGCTTCTGTTCTCCCAGTTCTAATCCTCCTAACAGCTTTTGAAATTGTTTGGACTCTGATTCCTCGTACACCGACAACAATCTCTTCTTCAGAGCCTGATATTTTCCAGCAGATGGGGGATTGCAGATGATATCGCTCACTTGCTCGATGTCTGTTCTTTCTAATACGGCGATAACGAGATTATATTTCTGATCTTCACTGGTCTTGTATGATGATACCACGGCCTCAAATTGTGCAAACCACAGTTTCGGTTGTGCTCGCCAAAATGATGGTATTCTTGACTGAAGAGAAATGGTGGAGACTTCCCTTGCAACTGCTTCCGGAGAGGCGGACGCGTCAGTATATTCTTCCTTTCTTTCCATTTTCTTGAATATTTTTCTTTTTTTTTTGAATCGGGGTCACCAATTGTTGTGTGCTTGGACTACTCAAAATGAAATACCAGTAGAAAGATGTGTAATGAGAATGATTTATTTTACAAAATTTACATGAATTTATACAATATTAATTAATTTCACACCTAATACGCGTCACAGTGTAACTCGCGCGGTGGTGGGGGGCACGCAGCACAAAGCGCGGCGTCGCGACGCGTAGTAATCTCTGTGGTACTTGTATGTGAACTCCACAACTTTTACAATTTGCGAGGAAAGCGAAGCAGCTGTTCCCACTAATATCTCACAGCTACCGCTTAAATGATCAAAAACAACATAAAATACTAAATGTAGCCAACAATTCCATCAATTATGTAAACACGGGCATTGTTTAAAAAGCTCGTTGCATACAAAAGAGCTTTCAACGTGACGTCATGAGCCAGTATTGTCCACCAAGCTTTACAATACGCCTAATGATTGTGTTAATGGCTCTAGTTAATCTGTTTTACCTACATGCAAAAATGAGGTATTTGTTGCAATGAGAATACTGAAAATGTAGTTGAACCGAATGGCTTAGTTATAGCAAAAGGTCAGGTCAAGAGTACTTGACACTGACGAGCTTGCATGAAGAGAGTTATGAATGTGGATGAAGCGAAAGAAGTATGCAGGGATCGTGGCAAGTGGAAAGCTTTGGTCTCTGCCTTTCTATCGGAGACATGATTTATGTATGTATTAAAATATAAAATGCTGGCTTTGCCCAGGTAAAATAATTAAAACAAATTAACTTAACTAATTATTAAAAAATCTTACAACTAATTATTGAAACTTGGGTACCATATGTGTATTTTTACGGTACACAAAAAAAGTAAAATAGAACCATTTTCTTCTGAAAATAGACATTTTTTCTCCCAAGTAGCTACTTGTACCTTGTTTCACTTAGATTTAAATACTTTTTAAATTAATAAGTATTTATTTACTGACAATTACTACTTACATAAACACGGGCCTTATGAAATCGCTAAGCGTGTTAATTTATGTATTTTATAGTGTTCTTATCGTCCAATCAACGGTATGTTCAGTCTATTGAGCTCACATGGTCTAGTTTCAATATTGTATCTTAAAATAGTTACATATTCTGTAAGTGAGTCTAATTAATATTGGTTTCGACCCATTTCAAAGGAAATTATGGATAGGGAAAGAGCCAATGCAGCCAACCTTTGAGCCAAATATAGTTAGACGGGTATTTTTAATCAGTGTTCTATTAATGTCCAATGTTATTTTAGGAGCGTCGGTGCTTGAAACCTTAGAGCTGTCTATAAAACGTGTATCTCTGCCTACCTCTGCCTGAAAGGAGGGTAATTTTATGTATGTATGTATGAACAACAAACATATTTATTTTTTCTCACTCTTAAGTTGACATCGGATTATTTATCTGTTTAGTATTTTCTAAAGGTTGACTGGTTGAGAATGCTATAAGCATAAAGTCCACCTATTGTACCTTTAAGATTCAATATATGTAGTTTTAAATAAATTAATTAATTAAGCAAGTTATATAATCCCATCGCGACCATTTACCATTTAGTAGAATTGACAAGTTATAATACATACATACATAAAATCACGCTTTTTCCCCGGAGACAACGGCAAAGACTACATCTTTCCACTTGCCACGATCTCTGCATACATCCTTTGCTTCATCCACATGCATAACTTTCTTCATGCAAGCTCGGCGGTTTCTGGTACTCTTGACCTGATCCTTTGCCAGGATGTCCTCACTTTGATCAAGATACGTTCGTTTAGGCCTTCCCATTCCGACTTTTCTCTCCACACTCTCCTTGTATATTTGCTTAGTCAACCTGCTTCCATTCATCATTTCCACATGACTAAACCATCTTAACTTACCCTTTTCTATGCCTTTAACTACTTATTATTTTACATCACAAGTTCACAAGTTATAACTACTTACAAATCTCATCTATACTCGTAAGGATGCCTTCAGCTCCACCCACGGAAACTTGTTAATTTCCTATCCCGTAGGTTTTTCCAAGATCTAAGCTATATTTGTACCAAGTTTCATCAAACCGATTCAGTGCCTTAACTGTGAGTTTACATTATGGATATAAGCACTTTTTTCCCGTTAACAGTCTTAAGTTAGCAGTCTCTCAAAGATTGAAAGGCCATGTTCAGCTGTATGGCATTGGCATGAAAATTACTTTAATATTTATAAGGTTTAGTTATATGGCAAAAGCTACTCTAAATAATGCGATGAAGAAGAGAATAAGAGTGTCACTTTAGAGCAGAACCATTCCATATTTCCCATTAATGTCGCAAAAGGCGACTAAAAGATAGGCTAATAAATTTGAGATTCCTCGTGTAGGCGATGGGCGAACCTGTCACTATTTGGATCTCAATTCCATCGTGAAAATTCCAAAATTTCAAGAAGTTTAGTTCAGTGGAAAGTGCGTGAAGAGAAAACAAACAAATAAACTTACTTTTCATTTTGCATTTATAACATTAGTAAGGATTTATGGACGGATTTGGTAAACGGCGACTAAGGGATACATTAATAAACTTGGGATTCTTCTTTTAGGCGATGGATTAGCAACTCGTAACAATTTGAATTTTCAATTCTATCATTAAGACAAACAGCTGAACATGGCCTTTCAGTCTTCTCAAGACTGTTGGCTCCGTCTACCCCGCAACGGATGTAGACGTGACTATATGTACGTATGTAAAAAGAGCATAGCTTCTCAACTTTATACTATATCGAGAGCAATTTCTGATACCAATATTTATCAAAGAAACTGTGGGAATATAGAAAACTTGTAATTCTCTAGACTTGGGCATCGATAGATTACACCCCTATCTATTGTTAGGCATTAATAGCTATGCAAGTATGCAATTTAATTGTTTTATTGAAAGAGCTGATAAAATCAATTTGGAGATTAGTGTTTGTATTGTACATCAAAAGTGTAACAGTACAATATGCGAACTAAATGATAATATGTAGGAAATTTGGTGTTTTGTATTTTTTTATCGAACATTTGTGTTCCACTGCTGGGATAGTTTTAGATAGAAAAGATTTATACCTCTTATATTTGATAGTTTTACTCAAAAAGCTGCTTTTGTATTGCTAACTTTTGGAAAAAAAAACTAAGGGATAAAGCTTATAAACTTGGGATTCTTAGACGACGGGCTAACAACCTGTCACTATTTGAACCTCAATTGTATCATTAAGTCAAACAGCTTAACGTCCTATCAGTCTTTTCAAACCTTCTGGCTCTTTCTACTTCGCAAGGCATAGGTATAGATGTGATTATAATCATGTATGTATAAAAAAAATCAAATATTTTCTGGATACCCAAATCAATGAAATTAACAAGTTTCTACAAGAATTAATAATATGGATACTTTTAATTAAATACTATAAGTAAAGTCCATATAAAACGAAAACTTCGGTTTCCTTAATAAGTGTTGAAACCTTGAATACAGGAATAGTTTCACACAACCTTTATAAAACCCATTTAAATGTCTGCAAGACAAAAATAAATAATCGTTAACAAAAATCTGTTTAACTGATAGTTGAAAAGATACAGACTTGTAAATTAAGAACGCTCTTAACCGCCGAGCTTGCAGATTGATGAATGTGTATGAAACAAAAGCAGTATGTCGAGGGTGGAAAGAAGTTATCTATGCCTTCGGAAAAGTGGCATAACCATATATTTATTGAAATCAATACTAATATTACAAATGGAGTGTGTTTATGGGTTTGTGTGTCCGTCTTCCACGGTAAAACCACTGAACAGATCTTCGTCAAATTGTTTACATGTTGTGTGGAATACAGAGAAGGACATATATAATTGTTGTTGTACAACTAACTAGCTTTCTCCTGCGGCTCAGACTAGTGGAAGTAGTAGAAAGCTAGTTAGTTAATAAGAACAAAATATATCTTAAATTTTACTCATTGTACACACCGATGCAAGGATACCATGAAATGCTTTTAAAAAAAGACCTTAAAGAGACTGATAATGATACCAACATACATAAATAGAAAAAAAGGCGGACAGAGTTATGCTACATGAAAAAACTAAGCAGCAATAGTATGGTAGCCGACCCACTATACACATACACTCCTCACGCACAGACTCTCACCAATAATGCGACAGTCGGTCGTCATTATGTCATAGATTAGATAGATAGATAATTCATTTATTTGATTTGCTACACACGATTTACAATTTCATATGAAATACAAATTAATAGGGTGTGAGTTGCAGCAATACAAAAACGTCACAACTCAACGAATTTATTGCTGTAGAGCAATACGCTGATTTTCAGTTATGACCTAGGTTATCTCACGAAATGGCAAGTTTTCTATCACCCATACAAACATACAACGCCGTAATTACGATGCTTCACTTATTTCAAACCACACCCTGTCGGCCTTTTTTTCTACGTGTGATCATTACAGGCATAACAAAATATATCTAGCTGTACTAAAGCTAAGGCTGGCACTAACATATCAATCCGAACAGTCGCCAATAAATCGCGGTTGTGTTACGTCGAAACCGATACATCTTCTTTGGACATTGTTAGGGGAATTGACCGAAATTAATGTAAGTGATGGTGTGGTGCAAGTTATGAACGACATGAATTTCCATTCTTAATTTTTAATGGAAAAAGGTTATGTAATGAACTGAACAATAGGTTTAGCAGAAGAAGAGTGAAAACAGAAAAAGGTGGAATTCCGAATAAGGTTGCAACTTTGCGTGCATACATATTCGACGTCACGAGGCGTCGGTATTATGTGTTTTAGCATTTCTGTCTAATTATGACCATAATGTTAATATTTCACTGTCAAATAAAATAAAAATTGAGAGATTTAATAATTTGTTTTTTAACGAATTAAAATTTTGGAAAATATTTAGGTTTAACAAATTATAATAATTAAAATGAACTTAAATTAAAACTAAAGCTAAAACTACTTATTAAAAAGAAAGAAAAAAAAGATGATTGCGAAATATAATTTGTATATAATTTAATAAATATAATTTGTTAAATTAATAAATGAAATAAGAATATACAATTAAAAAATAAAATAAAAGTGGATGAGAAAGAAGATTCAATTACATGATTGTAAAAAAATATAATCCTTAAATTGTTTGACCACGATAAATTTAATGAAAGCAGGTTAATTAAGCTAATATACAAACAAGGCAAATGTTAATGGAAAATTCGGAGGTCCAGAGAGACCTTTACCTTGATAAAAGTTTAATGTTAGGATGGTATGATGGTGACATTGTAAAAGATCAGGTTAGGTTATCATTCAAAAATGTAGATAAATTAAAATAAATATATAATGTAGAACTTAGAGATAATGGCAAGTGACAAACGTGAACTCTGACTTTCTACCTTTTTGTGATATACAGTCCAGTAAGTTTGCTCAGTTGGACTGTTGAGGGGTTAAAGACATACATAATATATATAGTCACGTCTATATCCCTTGTGGGGTTAAAGGAAAGAGACGTTACCTAAATAATATAGACATTAACCAATATCAATTCAATAATTAAACCAAATCTTTACATTTTATTCCTACTGGAATTTAAATTCGGATATTTATTGTTGTTCAGTGGTTAATTAAATTTTTTTTTTTCTTTTTTGTTAAAAGAAAAAGCTTTTGTGGCCATTGTGACTCTTCTTATTTTACCTCTGAACAACAAACATCTCAGTTTAATTTCTAGTAGGAACGAAATGTAAGGGTTTGTTTTAATGTATATACGTATAATCGCGTCTTTATCCCTTACGGGCTAGACATAGTCAACAGTCTTAAAAAAAATTAAAGGTCACGTTTAGCTGTATGGCTTCATGATGGAATTGGGATTCAAATTGTTTCTTTACATACCTACATAGGCGAAATTTCAAAATTTTGAAAACACCATTTTATTTTCTTCTTAACCGCTCAAACTTTGAAAATTGTACCAAAAATCTGTGTCCCTAAAAAAATAAATGGTTCTAATTAATAAGTTTCGGAAAAAAATGTGACCAAGTGTTTGTTGGTAACAGAATTCTTTGGCTGAAAGCGAATTTATTTGATAAGGAAACCGAAACGCTACTATAAGGATAACAAATAACTAATGGCGCTTTTCCAAAATGCCTTTCAAGTTGAGCAGGAATTTTTGCATTTAATTAATTATATTATCCCTTCAAAATAACCTCAAACGCAGCGAGAATCAAGTAAAAAAATACATTACATATAGTCACGTCTTTATCCCTTGCGGGGTAGACAGAGCCAAAAGTCTTGAAGAGACTGAAAGTCCACATGCAGCTGTATGGCTTAACGGTTGAGATTCAAATAGTGACAGGTTGCTAGCCCATCGCTTTAAAGAAGAATCCCAAGTTTATAAGCCTATCCCTTAGTCGCCTTTTACGACCTTTACGTCCTATCCTTCTTTTTATTGGGGCCGGGAACCACACGGCATAAAATACATACATTTATAGTCACGTTTTTATCCCTTGCCGAGATTTTTTCTACTGGTGCCGGTAACCAATAAAACTTAAATAATAATATTGTCAACTACATTTTAGTAGCATTTCTTTGATATTGAAAGCAGCCATTTATATTCAAATTCACACCTTTGAATATTTTAACCCTTCACAATGTTTTTCGCGAGGTCATTTTCCGCCATAAAAAAGGTTCTAGGAGATATAAAACTGACTTTAATGATACTTTAAAGGGAAGATTTTTTATTTCTTTTGGCTTCAAATTCTTTATCTCATAAAATTGTACAAGAGTATGGAGACATTATGTATTTGTTTAATAGCTGACTCGGCCACGAGTTATAGTGCCTCTCAAAAATCATTAAAAAAATGGCTTTTGGGTCTTTTCAAGCATGTTGGCTATTTCTTCTCCGTAAGGGATATGAACGTAATATATATGTTAAACAAATCGTATGTTTTAGTAAGACTAAAGCACGGATACAACATACATACATACATAAAATCACGCCTCTTTTCCGGAGGAGTAGGCAGAGACTACATCTTTTCACTTGCCACGATCTCTACATACTTCCTTCGCTTCATCCACATTCATAACTCTCTTCATGCAAGCTCGGCGGTTTCGGGTACTCTTGACCGACAACTTCTTCATGGATGTCGTAAAAAGTGTCTAAGGAAAATACATATTAATTCATCGCGATTAAATATGGGTTAGGTTTCCCTACAAAGGTTGCGAAGGTTACACGGGAGACGCTTCGTCTAAAAGTCTGACTTACCCAATCCAGAATCATGATTAAATTTCTCCATTGGGCCACATCCTATCCAGAGAGGTGAGGATGCAACCGGGACTAAAACCAGAAGGAAAATGTGTACATGAAAACCCGTTGGCAAAAGCTAGTCTACAATAAAGTGGTATACACACATAGTGGTACACATTTCTTTTCTGCTTATCTGTCGCTCCGTATGGTTCCCGGCACCAATAGAAAAAAGAATAGGACCACTCCATCTCTCTCCCATGGATGTCGTAAAAGGTGACTAAGGGCCTACCCCTTACGCTTACAAACTTGAGCTTCTTCTTTTAGGCGATGGGCTAGCAATCCGTCACTATTTGAATCTCAATTCTATCTTAAAGCCAAATAGCTGAACGTGACCTATCAGTCTTTTCAAGACTGTTGGCCCTGCCTACCCCGCAAGTGATATAGACGTGATTATATATATGTATGTACGTATCTGTCGTTCCGTTATACCGATAAACAAGGAAACCATTTAATTTCCTCCTCAATTATAAAAGTTTTTATTGGATCCGCCGATGACGCGATCCGAACGCAATTAATGGGTTATAATACTCCCTTTAAGAGTTTAAAATAGATGGAAGTTAAACCCCCATCAATGGCTATTTATGATTGAAATCGAATCTTCATATTTCAATTCATCTGTTTGATGTTTTGGTCGACTAGAATAATACTTTAAGTATTAAGAACAAGTCTTTTCTGGGCGCCTTTAACAGAGCGAGGTGGAAGTCTTTGGGGGATATGTTCAGCATTGGAAGTCCTAAGGCTGAATTGATGATGGTTTAGTTCATACAATGGTTGGACGGATGATTGAGTGTGAAGATAGTGAACGCAGTAAGTCTAATGGCTCTCCGATACCTCAGAAAATCATCATAATCACGGTAAAAATATATGTTAAACAACCCATGATATTTTTTGTGAAAATATATATTTTTAAAAAAGTGACACATCTTTTTATTTAAACACATACTCCATTAATTAACGACGTTTAACAATAAGGCAAATGCAAATAGTTTATATTATAAATAATACTTCTTATAGATTTAGAAATTTAATTGTTTCTACATTATTTACCATTTGTACCTTATAAACCTTAAATCTAGAATAAATAGCATTTTTCTTAGATTATAAATTATGAATAAACTACTGTTATTCCAGTCTTCTTACATCAAACACAATATTAATGCGCTTAGAAAAAATAACTTATCCGAAGTTTACAAGTTATTCTCAAACTTTTTAATGAGGTTTTCTCAGCCAGTAGTAGTGATCAGAATACTAATGAATATTAGAATGATTTGAGTTTTTTATGACATAAAACCTATTCTCAATAATAAAGTTATCCCCAAAAAATATATAACTACAATATTATTCATTCTATAAAATTCTATCAAATGAATTTTGGATTTTCTTTATTTATTTAACCATACAATTAAAAAACGAATTATTATTATCATCTACATACAAGCTTTCACATAACAAAAACAAATTTCATCATCTATGGGTACTCGTACATAAGTTATGTTTCGTCAAAATTTCACAAATAGAACATCCGAAATAAATTTCATAAATAACTAACTGGCTAACAAATTAAATGCTCTTATATGGTTATTTTTTATACATTACTTTTTAAACTTGCTTTTGCGCAGGTTTCACTCGCGTAGGAATTTCTTGAAATTAGCCTATGTTACTTCTGAAGGTGTAGTCTATCGCTGTGTCAAATAACTTCCAAATAATTTTTATGTTTATCTATTACAAACAAAAATTTGTAAGTACTTACAAATAATTTTTTTCTCTTTGTAATATTAGTATAGATTTTATAAACGTTATATCAAAAAATTAGAATTAAAAAATAAACAATAATATTTCAATAAATCTATCAGTCATTGAACCGCTTAATTCAATCTGCTATAATAAAAATGTGTGGATGAAATAATAATAACAAAAGCGAAACAAAAAAATTAAATTAGTTCTTTCTCAATAATCCCCGCACGAAAGTTCCATATTATTCCATGTATCTGTAATTGAGTTTCAGAATGGTATTGTACGATAAATGAATACGAATTTTTTTTATGTATCTCTCACGGATTAATAAATTTGATTGATACCATGTGTGTTGGGCCTTATTTATACATACATATAGTCACGTCTGACAGGATTCTAGACAGACAGGACAGATAGGGCAGACAGTACAAACAAGACTTCTTCGTCGTTACCTTTTCCCACTTTCTACGTGGGGTCGGCACAGTATGTTAGTTTTATCCAATTACCTACTTCTGTCAATTGCCATCTCACTGGTCACTCCTTTTCTCCTCATACTATCCTTTACGCCGTCCAGATAGACAGACCTATTGAAACTAAAGATTTTAGATAAATATGATATAAACTTATTCCTTGGTTATCATACAACATAAGAAATATACTAAAAAAAATGAAAATATTCTAAATTATAAACCTAGTTAATAGAAGAGCTGGGTTTTCTGACACAGGCGTGAAGCTTAAAAGAAAGCCCCATTTATAATACTTGTTATTGGAATAAATATTGTTTTTAAATTAAATATTAAATTATTATTAAATTCTACGATGCCGAAAACCACACGACACATTTGTTTGTTTGCATTATAAAAAAGATAATTACTTAAAATTAAATATTTCTAATACCCTTAACTTTGTTTCATACTTTATAAGCTTTTGATCATTAAAAGATTTGTACAGATTCTTAAATTAAAGAAATATATATATATCCCTATAAATATTACGCGGCCGCACCAGGCGCGGTAATATAAACCGGCGCAGGAGTTTGTCTATGTTTCGGCATAGTGTACGCTCTGTTCGAAGCGCCGTAAGCTGCGTTCGCGCCGTAAGAGTAACTGCTGCCGTAGTCCGAGCTGAAGTCGGAATTGTCACTGCTGCCGAAGTAAGAGTAGTGTGACATTGGGTGGTGCTGGAAAAAATATATATAAAATATTTATTATATTGAAAAACTTCTTTATTTTTTTTATTTTTCTATTTGATTTTTTTTTAAATGTTGACCTTTGATACATACAATTAGGGAACCTAAAACTAATAGCATTCTCTACATATACTCAACATTTGGATAAATAGCAAACAGATTAATAATCCGGTGTCAGTTTGAGAGAAGAATACCTACATAAACATTTTATTAAAAGACAAACATAAATTATCCGCCGTTAACTCTATGATGAGGAAAGAATGTATATTTCTATAAAATTAAATATTTATCAAATTTTATCTATCCGGAGAGGGAAGCCATTCCATATTGGTTTTTTTTTTTTGCAATAGGGTAACTGTTTTATATTTGTAATGTACTCCTTTAGTTAATAATGAAGCAATTACAAAAAACAAAACAAGCCGTTAAATGAAACTTGATTAAAACAAGTTCTAATTTTCAAGTGGTTTTGCGACACGTTAATTATGTTTACAGAGTTGGATCACCAACGCCCAAAATCCTGTATTATAATCACCGTTAATTTTTTTAGGAGTTGCCAGGTATTAAATATCTACTTAATTTGATGAATTAACGATCGAAAGTTTTAAGACTTAAAAACATTTTTAAGAAAAGTTTCAAAGCCTTTGAACTTTGTTAAAGCACGGTTTTAGGAAAAGGATTTATTTTGATTTTATTTTCAAGAAGTAACCAGTTATTAAGGGTTTGGGTTATTTAAGTAAAGGTAATTATTCAAAATAAAGATTAACGATTTAATTTAAGAGATTAATGAATGAAATGCTGGTGTTTTTAAGATTTCCGCTTATCTATTGTAACCTATGTTAATTAATTGCTATTGAAATTGCATAGTAATAAACTTAGGTTTCTTCTTTCAGGCGAAAGATTAGCAACCTAGTCAGTCGTTGAGTCTCAATTCCATTACTAAGCCTTACAGCTGAACGTGGCCTTTCAGTCTTATCAAAACTCTCTGTCTGACTCTGTCTTCCCCGTCAGAGATATTATGCGTAATTATATGTATAGGAGTATGAATGAATTATAATAGATATATAAAAGAATAAGTTATATTCCAAAAGTGAATTATTGTGAAAGTGTAATCTTTTGTCAACAGTCAGAAATGATGTTCTTACACAAACTTTTCAATTTATTTCCTCGTATATAGCTACTGAGAAAAATAAGACAAATATAGTAATAATATAAATTTGAACTAGGATACTTTCAGTACCGTCTTATAAATGTACCTATAAATCGACCTTATGCTATCAACCATCCTAACTTGATCCATGAGATCAACAAAAATGGCGCTATCACATTTCTACTTATAATGGCGGTCTTATTATTCTATTGAAAATTATTTGTTATTCAAGTCTGCCACTTTTCAATAGATACCAAGATTCAATAGCTATAATTGAATGATAATAATACATTTGTAAGAGTTCCGAAGATGGTGAGCTATATTTGTGAATATAATTTGTTATTTTTTCGTACGATCAGTTTCTATATTTTTCGATTTTTAAAATAGAATGATGTGTTGAATTCGGGAAACAATCACGCGTTCTCATAAAAAAAATTCACAGAAAAGTGACTCCTTACGATTCATTGTTTGTTTGTTTGTAATATCTTTATTGCATAGAAATTTACACAGTAACAAGAAAATAGTAAGTACATTGTTATAAAAGAAACAAAACTTGCAATGGCCGACTTATCCCATGAATTATTATCCTATATTTATATTTGTTTCGTAATATTATCCAGTATTGATTATAAGGCATAGCAGTTATGTCTGTTATGATAAACCCTTAATTTTATCTAAAACATACATACAAAAATCACGCCTCTTTCTCGGAGAGGTAGGCAGAGACCACATATTTCCACTTGCCACGATCCCTGCACACTTCTTTCGCTTCATCCACATCCATGACTCTCTTCATGCAAGCTCGTCGGTTTCAGGTAGGTACTCTTGACCAGACCTTTTGCTAGAACGTCTTCGATTTGATCAAGGTACGCCTTCCTACTTCAACGGGAAGTAGAAAGGTCTAGACTAACTACAAGAATTCACAATGCCTTTGTATCTTTTTATCTATTAACATATACTACTAACTTTTTTTAAAGCAAAATACTTGCCAGTAGCCACTTTAAAAATCAACGTACCTACTCGAACTTACATACTTATACTCGGAACACATAACCTTATGTTGTAGTCGCGAAAAAACTCTCCTTTACTTGAGTTTTTGCCAGTTATCGTAAGTACCGCGTCTGAGCCCTGCACTATACAACATCTGAATTTGATGGCATAACTGATTTTATTCATTCATACTTACATATTTGCTCAAACATACATATAGTCATATAGCCCTTGCGGATTAGACAGAGGCAAAAGTCTTCAAAAGACTGATTGGCCACGTTCAGCTTTTTGCCTTGATGATAGAATTGAGATTCAAATAGTGACAGGTTTCTAGCCCATCGTCTCAAATAATAATCCCAAGTTAAGAAGCCTATCTCTTAATAGATAAGTTATCTTTTTATGTATAAAGCATCACTTTTATTACCTTACAAGCCTTCAATGTGTTTAATAGACTCGGCAGGAGCAGGGCGGCGATCAGCAAGAGTTTCTTTATCAATAACACGGATAGTAGAACCGGTATTAACAATAATTTCGTCTTGATAGCAGCCAACAGTGTTAGCAGGGGCACCACTACAGCCAACTTCTTTCTTCTGCCACGACCTGGAATTGAGAAGATATGTTGTTTTAATTTGTTTGATAAATATGTAAAAGTATATACATATTAATATGAACGTCATTAATGGAAAAAAATATATTTCTTAACATATTAAATTGTTAACCTCTTTATTTGCTCATTTTGATGTCATCATACTAATAAATAAACAAATTTTAAATTTCTCCGTAAATTATTTTTTTATACAATTTTTTATTTTTTTGTAAGTAAGTAAGTATTTAATTTTATATAGGTTTAGTAGGAACTTACATGTCACTTTACTCAAACAAACAACATTGCCGTGATTTTTTGTTTTTTTATATATACGGGACAAATTACACAGATTGAGTTAGCCTCGAAGTAAGTTCGAAACTTGTGTTACGAGATACTAACTCAACGATACTATATTTTATAATATAATACTTATATAGATAAACATCCAAGACCCAGGACAATCAGAAAAAGTTCTTTTCTCATCATGCCCTGGCCGGGATTCGAACCCGGGACCTCCGGTGTCACAGACAAGCGTACTACCGCTGAGCCACAGAGGCCGTTTTATTGATTCATACATACTCTATTATATAAATAACATTTTTAGGCTGCATCTTTTAATGTCAACATTCAATCACTTTGTTTTTCTTTGTCAAATCCACCTATTAAAATACAAATACATACATATAACCACGTCTATATCCCTTGCGGGGTAGACAGAGCCAACAGTCTTGAAAAGACTGATAGGCCACGTTGAGCTATTACTATACTATTATACTACCACCAAATTTAAATAGCACACCTTAAATGTTATGCTTCAATACAGATTAAAACTAATAGTTATTTCTCAAAAAAGTAGGCAATAAGACCACAACCTCAATCAAGTCATCAACCGTCAAATTGGTATCGCACGAGCTATTAGTACTATAGAACCGTATCGAAAATGAATGAACCAAAGCGTGAGACTGAACTTAGATCTACTTAGAAGCAGATGCACAATCCGGTACTAATAATAGATCAATTTAAGAATTAAATTTTTGGAGCAAATAATCGGTTGGTTGTTGCAAATCGCTTGATTTGTTTAAAGATTTGTTATGGCAGCTACCTGTCGCTATAATCTATAAATCTCAATTCTGCTATAAAGCGATCAAGGTAAATGTGACGAGTCTATCTATATATATAAAACTCTTCCGTTACTGAGTGACTGACTGACAGACAACGCACAGTCGAAACTACTGGTCGTAGACAGCTGAAATTTGGAATGTAGGTTCCTTGGGATATGTAGGGGAGCACTAAGAAAGGATTTTTGGAAATTCAACCCCCAAGGGGGGGGAAAAGGGGTAAAAACGTTTCTATGAAAAATCTTATTCCTTGGGTTTATAAACTTGAAACTTGGCATGAACACGTACATAGGCAAGTAAATATGTTTGACATTATAAGTTTTTTCAAACTACCCTCCAATCGTGATTTAGGGGATGCGATTGGGTGACTGATTTATTAACGCACAGCCGAAACCGCTCGGTATAGGAGTCTGAGATTTTGAACAGAGGTTCCTTTAGTAACATAAGTGAGCACTAAGAAGGGATTTTTGAAATGTCAACCCCCAAGGGGGGGAAACGGGATAAACTGAGCCGGGGCTGCGGGAAAGTTCTAACGAGATACCGTGGCCCCGGAACGCAAAGGGCAACTGAAGGAACGAGGTGGGTTTTAGTCAGTAAAAGTCTGACACTCCCTTCCGTTCCACCCAGAGCGGGAGAGGTCATTTGATGATTTCCCATCCTTAAAAAAAAAGACTTTGTATGACAACTTTCAGTCGTCTCTTTAACATACATAATAACATACATAATTATGTACATACATGCATAACATTAATAACATCACGCCTTTAAATCCTTATTTTGTGTTAACACTACCCATACAAACAGCTAAAAGGAAACAAGTGAAGAGACGAAATTTGTCCGCATCCATTTTCACCTAAATTCGTAACGTTAATGAGATTTACTTTTTATTATCAGGTCAACCTAATAGCCTCACATGTACGTATAACTTCGTAAGAATTTTCTTTCAACTCCTAACTGTTGAGGAGTTGTACCTTCCATCATCAGCTCATTCACATGGGATGATGACTATCAGACGCAAATACTTAAACAGATCTATGAAATTGTCAAAAACGTAATTGCCTGTAAATTTGAGGTTTGCCCTTGATTTCCCTGGAATACCATCATCAGATCCTGACTAGGTAACAACGGGACCAACTTGAAAGTATACTCTACCGAACAAAAAAAGAATCACGTAAATATATATGTATATAACCGAATTACACGTGGGCGAAGCCGCGGGCGGAAAGCTAGTTAGGTATATGATAAAGAATGAAGATAATAATATGTGTGTGTGTGATATTGGAAGTTGAAGAAGATTAAAAAATAGAATTTTGAAATCAAAAGCAAAATTATTTCAAAATTCTATTTTTAAAATGAGTAAAAGAAGATAAATTTTTAGATTTGTCAATAATTATTTAAGGTATAACTTCAGAATTATATATTGATAATTCTGTTTTGATTTATTGTATTGATGTGTTGATAATTCTGTATAATTATGTATTGATAATTCTGAGGATTATCTGATAATGTTTTTACAATGACACACTACATAGTATATGTTGTATGTTGTGTGTCATTGTACAACATATACACTAATAGGTATACTAGTAATTTTTAGTTCGACTATCACTTAACATAGTCGATAAACTTTTATAAGCCGTCATTTAAAGCTAATATAAGATGTAATTTAGAGAAAAACAGCACATACATTTGTACAAGGTAACTGATCGTATCAATGAACAAATGCTCGTGGCGAATAAACCACAGCATTTGTTTTACGGGTAACGTATGAGAGCCATTTGCTGATTTCCACTCAATTCGTTTCTCTAGTGCATGTTTTTGTTTTAAAAGTAAAATTCTATCTGTAATTTAGATTTTTTTTATTTATGTACATCAAACAAAAAATAGAACACAAACTTAAGAGAAATTTAGTACAGAGGCACTACTTATTTGTATGTACTTAATACTTTTAAACTTTCGCTTTGCATGATATTAATGTCAGAAAAAACGGTATAAATATGTATATAATTAATAAAGAAATATATATAGAAGAAGATATTCGTCACGGTAAAAACTATAGATCCCGTGGGATTTGCGAAAACCTGAATAATTTTCAGGTGGCGCCAAATTCGTTACTTTTTGTAAGACGCGTTAAATTCTTTGCTTTTTGTAATAGATGCTTATTTCATCGATTTTTTATAGATGGCAATAAATTCGTCACTTTTTGCAGATGTGGCTAAATTAACGCGGGCGAAGCCAAACAAAAGCTAGTAACGATATAATAAAAACTTAATTTAAGTTTAACTCAACAAAATCTTTTAAGAATTATCTCGCTTACTCCAAACAACTAAGGTCGTTCTAAAAATTTTATTCTTTAGCTAGGCTATTGAATTTTACATCACTTTTGATCTTTTCATCCACAAACTTCGGGCTAATGTCCTAACTTTTTAACTTAAATCACATTTGCCTTTGACATTAGAATGAGGTCCAGTTTAGTAATTCCAGGTATTAGGTATAATACTCACGCAAAGTAATTTTGTGAATTATTTTGTTTCCGTCCCTTTTTTGTCATTTAATTTCATCTGTCTGATTTTTTATACAGGTAAATCTTCTGCGGTGTATGTAATAAGATATATATATATGTTTTAGAACTGGTAGAGAATGCTTTTAGCATAAAAGTAAACTTATTGAAGCTTTATTTCTCAGTAAGGTGATATTGAATTTCAGTTTCTGCGACTACATTTCATCGTATCACAGACAAAAATTCGCGTGCACTCTGAACATGAGACAAATCCAATTTACACCAGACATATGGAATTTTGAGTGCATGTAAAGGTTTCCAAGATATTTGATGTAGACCAACAAATGCATGCTGCTTTAAGACAAGACGGTTTCACTATCAAGATATCTGAAAGATATTTTACTTCGCTCATGTGGGAATTCATAGAAAAAGCCTATTTAACTTCCAAAAGATTTGTCTGCTAGCTACTAGCTTTTGGTTTCTATTTTATACAAAAAAACAACAAAAAATTTAAATATTTTCTTTATAAAATATGAATGAATGGATTAGTCTTTGGACATGTGAACGTACTCTTACTTGACATAATGACCGCTGAAATGCATGTGAACTTTTGAAATAACATTAATATAACTTAGACAATAGATTTTATGGCATTCCTTTTATTGGTTAGGTGCACGAGAAAGTTTCATTTCAAAATTTTTGCCGAATGGAAACTAGCTCGTTCTTCCATTTCACGCAGATAAAGCCCGCGGGCGTTCCCTTATATTATATTTTTAGACTTGATTTGCCTTTTATCTTCAAAAATTATAACCCTGAGCTTGCCGAGGGTCTTGAAGGTTGTGTCTGAATAAAACCACTTTTTGGCTGATCAAGGCGTCATGTGTTATTGTCGTTTCATCAAATTTTGATTGTTCTTTTATTCAAGTCAGAGTGTATGTCTGTCCATGGAGGCTGAACGTCCGCTACACCTGTGTTTTATCAAAATACAGTGCAATACCATATAATAAATTACAATTTAAAGTATTTAATAAAAATCATCAAAACTTCATATAAAAATTATTATAAACGGCAAAAAGTAGTTGTTACATAAAATTCCATGTAACAGAAGCCAAATAACCATTATATTTTGTATAACGTTGTCGCTACGACTTTCTCCAGTATACTTACGAGTATATTGTGTTTGTACGATTTTTCAGGGAAATCTTCGGAGGCTCTCGTAATGGGTTTGTCACGTAACCCTAATATGACGTCATCAACAGTAGTCGGTTCTTGATTTTAAGTTATAAGAGATTTGGTTTTTACACCAACTTAAGAACCTACATCGTTTCCGGCATTTTAGAATAGGACATTTTCACTCCATATATTTTTCGTAGGATTTTACAAAAAGCCAAATTGAGAATAAGTACTGGTCTAGAAGATAAGAATAGCATATAATATACCATTGTGCTATAAATAGGACCACTCTGTCTCTTTCCCATTGATATCGTAAAAGGCGAATAAGGGGAAGCAAGTAATGGGATAGCAACCTGTAACTATTTGAATCTCAATTCTATCGTTAAGACAAACGGCTGACCGTGGCCTTTCAGCCTTTTGATTACTATTGGCTCTGTCTACCCCTGTTATGTTATTTTGTATACCAGCTGCTTTACTTCCCGGGAAGATTTCAGTTAAAAGTCAATCGAGAAAAGGGCTTATATACTTAGGATCCAGCTGCCTCTCCATCTGACTTAATTCATTAAGTATTTTAGAAACTAGTGGCTCTGATTACATTTAACGACTTATCCGCCGCGAATTTAGACGTCGCGAACACTTTCAGTTATAAAAAATTGTGAATTTCTCAAAAACTATTTTAAGTACTTAAAAATTCTCATGACATGACATTCTATGAAGACATGTTATTTGAACCTAAATTTATAGCAAAATCAGAACGACAAAGCATCGAGACGTTATCGATTATATCGAGTAAGTTATCGATTTATACGCATACAAAGTTGATGATAGGTAGAATGATCATCAGGGACTCCGGGATTCTCTTCAGAGAGACGAAGATGTAACTGGGACTAATGTGGATGAAGAATATTCAAAAGATCGAAAATGTGTGGAGTAGAAACGAAAAGTCTCAAAATATCGATTAACAAGAGTGATTTTAATTACAGTATAATGAAACTCTATAAATTCATTTTTAAAACCTGAACACACAAAAAAAGGTTTTACAAATTTATCCTTATATTAACTGTTCCGTTAAAATAAACACCCAGACCCATTTAAATGCGGTTAATAGCTATTATAAACATTTTTGGTTGTAATGAAAAAAACAGTTATAACGTTGGATTGTTTATATTAAATTCAACTGTAAATATTGCTGGAATCATTTAATTATTATGTTTATTTACTTAAAGCCATTAGCACTTCATTTGTGTTTTATTACATAGGAAATAAAACACAAATTATAAAGGTATAAAAAAAAATAGGACCACTCCATCTCTTTCCCATTGATGTCGTAAAAGGCGACTAAGGGATAACTTACAAACTTGAGATTCTTTTTTTAGGCGATAGGCTAGCAACTTGTCACTATTCGAATCTCAATTCTATCTTAAAGCCAAATAGCTGAACGTGGCCCATCAGTCTGCTCAGGACTGTTGGCTCTGTCTACCCCGCAAGGGATATAGACGTGACCATATGTATGTATGTATGATATAGAGAGCCGTGCAACCATGATACAATATGGATTAGGTTCTGCAAAGATTGAAAGTCAACATGTTAAATGGGAATATCGCTTCGTGTAAAAACCTGACTAACTCACTCCAGGATCATGATTAACAGGTGTACCTCGGGCTCTTCGTCACAGAGATGAGGATGTTACCAGAATGAACGCCAGGAGGGATGCTGTCATAAAGTACTCATTCAATATATAGCTTACCAAGCATATTTACGCGAAATTTCAAGAAGAAGCAGGTTCAGTAGAAAATGCGTGGAGATACAAAAAAAAACATTCACATAAACTTACTTTCGAATATGATTCATAATATTAGTTTGGATTTTTCGTCTATTCACAAGCCGTTTAATAAAAGTAAATTTCGTAACTTAAAGAAAAAGTTCTAAAAAGTTTTTAAATTTGATAAAAACTCACTATTATGTTTGGTCGACATTTATGTATTCAAAATCTATTTTGGTAAATTTACATCGAAATGTGGAGGTATTTTTTGTGCGGGCAACACTTCAGTTTTTGACTTGTGCCAAACCAAGTTTGGATTCTACGCATACTCAAGTCAGGTAATATTGTGCGGTTCTTAAATAAAGTACCTACGTGTCACTAGGTCTGGAGGAAAATTGTATGTGCTGGCATTTTCACAGGAATTCCGAAATTGATAATGCTTTTCATAGGAGTGGAAGATGAAAATGTGAAGATGGGAATTGTGGATTCCTTTTGAGCACAGAGAACAACAATAATAAAATCTTGACTTATATTCTTCATTTTGTAACTCTGGGTATTTTATGAATATCAGGTGTTAGGTAATCAGGTGCCGTGTGGTTTCCGGCACTGTAAATAGTCCCATGGATGGCGTAAAAAGCGACTTAGGGATAGGCTTATAAATTTAAGATTCCTCTTATAAGCGATGGGCTAGTAATCTCTCGCTATTTGAATCTCAATTCCATCATAAAGCCATACCTGAACGCATTGATATAAACATAATTACGTCTATATTATCAATATAATCACGTGTATACAATCAATTGAACTATAACAATACTAAATTCATTTTGGACTGTAAAATCGCCTTGACGCTTTGTCTTCACACATTGTAACCTTCGCTTAGGTTTAGTAAACTTTTGAACAGGAATAGACAATTTCATTGCCACCTCTCTGGCTCTGATTACCAAAATGGACAAAACGAATCCACCAAAATGGTTTGGAAACGGGCTTTTTACAAAGACACAAAAAGATACATACATACACATTACCACGTCTATATCCCTTATGGGAAAGACAGAGCCAACGGCCTTGAAAGAAAGAAAGGCCACGTTCAGCTTGTATGACTTTATAATGTTAAGACGCTAGCCCATCAACTACTTAAATATAGTTCAAAATATAATTTATTGAAAACTAATTTTAAATCATGCTAAAAATGTTTTCAATCAATAACTACTCGTATTAATTTTAGAAATCAGGTTATTTGGAATTTCTATCAATCTGTAAAATATCAAAGGTTGTGGTTATTTGCTCCATTTGCGTTGGCCAGCTTGTGGTCATCCACAACTCTCAACATTTCAAACTAAGTACCTACTAACGTTTGTACTCGCACTTTCTTTGGGGAAGAGGGAATCTATCTAACTAGGACACTGACTGACTGATTACTGTGATATCAACTTACAGCCCAAACAACTGTGTTAAGATATTTGACATTGGCAAGTAGGTTTATTGTGTGTGTTGAGGCATGTATTAAGAGAAAATTTCCCATATTTCATTAAGTTGCAGCGTTTTCAAGACTGTTGGCTCTGTCTACCCCGCAAGGGATATAGACGTGACTATATGTATGTATTCATTAAGTTTTATACTGAAAGCTCCCTGCATATTCTACTCGTAATAAGATGACAGGTAAATTTTTAGGAAACGTACTTCGTAATTGAAAAAGTTGAAGAGTTATAACTTTTCCGTTTTCAACTAAAATAAATACCAATCTCATCAACTTTTTTAAAAATAGCAAAGTTAAACTTATTCTAAGTAATAAGAGGGATCTTACCGATTTATATAAAGTCCATAACAGAAAACAGCGAATCTTATTTCGCTGAAATTTGACTTATAGTAATGATGACATGACATCTGCTAAGTAAAAATTCTTGGGAAATCCTACAAGAGCGAAATGCATTAAATTCTATTTTGATTTACGCATCTTAAGAAAATTATATATTTTAGGAAACAAACATATTTTTCTTAAAATCCATACACAAACATGTAGCTACTATCATCATAATTTTCAAGAAGACGTTTTCTTTCTTTGTATTTCTTGTGAACGACTTACCATCATTAACTTCCTCTTCTTCAACCGTCCTCGCTCCATCGGGCAGATCCACTCTCAGTCCCTTCACTCTAAAGAAATCCTTCATTATCTTCACAAAATACTTTGCCAACTCAGACCACTCCGACATAAACCCTCTAGGCTCAACTACACGAGATTCATTTTTATCACTTTTAAATTTTTCTATAACACCTGCGTCAAGGGGAACGAAGCTTATCATATGATTAGCTTTGATAGTTTCATTCTGCATATTTTCACCGAATAGGGTTTTTGTTGCTATTTTCAAAGCTTTATATTTAACACACGATAGTGCTTCCCCTTTTTTGAAACAGCCATCTTTGACGTATCGTAGGTAACCGTCTTCGTTAGACTGGATATTGTGTGCTGCCAATAGAATTATTAGAACGCTGACTGCAACCATTTTGAGATTTGTATCTGCAACAAAATTTGTTTTATTAGGTGTGTGGTGACGTAAATTAATTAATGATTTACGTATAACTGTCAGATGAATAGCGCTATTGAAGAACACCTGTTCAAATTACACGAGCAAAATCATCACTCAGTACATTTCAATTGGAATGGATATAAAATTATATTGATTTGTAGAAACATAAGCAACAATATCTCCAAACGAGAATATACCGACATTTCCAAAATAATTAATATCTAATATTATCGTTTTATGCAATTTATACGTTTTATTGTAAAATGCTGCTTCAACTGAGAACATTTTATAGGATTTTCTTTGGTTCAGTATATTGGTATATTTAAAAATAATAATAAGGTTATCAAAAAAATTTCTCCATCCCCAGAGTTAACTATGTCAACTAACTTCCAGTTATGGTGAGAAATTGATTGAAACTTACGGGGTAGACAGAGCCAACAGTCTTATAAAGACTGAAAGGCTACGTTCAAGTTCATGTCAATTATCAGAGATGTTTTGACGTACACGTGATACTTTATGTTTGTGTTTGTATGTTGTTTATTGTTAATGATGAAATGTAAATTTGAAAAAAATTAAAACAATTTCATCTCAAGCTTTGCAAATATATAAAAAAAAATATAAATCAATTCAAAATACGTTGTTTAAATTGTATCTAATATTTTATACATACTCACAGGGCACAATTCAAAAACAAATAGCCAGTTAAGTAGTTTAATTATTAGTGTTTGAAACTTATGTCATTATTGCAGGAACTGCTATCTACGAGTATAACAAACTTTTTACGTTCGTCACAGTATTTTCTCATATCCTGCCATAGAATTGACAATTTGTACTTAATAGAATGGACTTTTAATAATAAACTGATAAGACTTGGTTATTTACATATGATGAATAAAAGCCCTGATTTTTCAATGAGCAATATATTATATAATATTACTAGCGACCCGCCCCGGCTTCGCACGGATGCACAGCCGATACTTAATATATCTCTATTAGAACTAACTAAAGGACCGCCCGCAAAGCGGCTAACTAAGTCTTGCTCCCGGCAAAAGTGTCACTTCTGCCTGCAGTCCCGGGCCGTGCAGCAGAAATCGTAATAATTTTATTTCACCACAACTTCAAAACCAAACGTCCAATTTTAATCATTCAAAGACCAAATATTATCTACATAAACTGTACTTATTGATGAAATTATTTATTTTGATAAGAATTAATAGCATGAGTAAAAAAACGCGTTTAAATGTAGACCAAAAAAAATTCAAGGTGTCGCGGACTTTTTTGTAGATATTTATAAGATCTACAATTAATTAAAACATTTTATGGTTCTATCTTTTGCAGTTTAGGCAGCGTACGCAAAATAAGTAACTTTTTGGTTGATTTTTTTCAGTTTGTGTCCGAAAATCCAAATATATTACGGAACCCTATTTTTTTCTTAAATAAAATATAGTCTATGTTAATCGTGGATAATGTAGCTTTCGAATGGTGAAAGAATTTTTAAAATCGGTCCAGTAGTTTTTGAGCCTATTCATTACAACCAAACAAACAAACAAACAAAGTTTTCCTCTTTATAATATTATATATAGTGTAGATATATGTATAGGTACAAGGAGAGTGTAAATGGAACTTTGGAAGCTGAATGCCTTAAAGGATGTACATAAATACATATTTTAATCACGTCTTTATACCTTACGGGGTGGACAGTACCAAAGTCTTGAAAATAATTTAAGGCCACGTTCAGCTGTATGGCTAAATGATGGAATTGAGATTCAAATAGTGACAGGTTGCTGGCCCATCGCCTAAAAGAAGAATCCCAAGTTTATAAGCCCTTCAGTCGCCTTTTACGACATCCATGGGAAAGAGATGGAGTAGTACATACATACATACATACATAAAATCACGCCTCTTTCCCGGAGGGGTAGGCAGAGACTACCTCTTTCCACTTGCCACGATCTCTGCATACTTCTTTCGCTTCGTCCACATTCATAACTCTCTTCATACAAGCTCGGCGGTTTCGGGTACTTTTGACCTGACCCTTTACCAGGACGTCCTTAATTTGATCAAGATACGTTCGTCTAGGTCTTCCCACTCCGACCTTTCCCTCCACACTCTCCTTGTATATCTGCTTAGTCAACCTGCTTTCATTCATCCTCTCCACATGACCGAACCATCTTAACATACCCTTTTCTATTCCTGTAACTACATCTTCTTTCACATCACAACATTCCCTTATCACGCTGTTCCTTATCCTGTCACTCAATTTCACACCCATCATACTCCTTAACGCTCTCATTTCCACTGCATTTATTCTGCTTTCATGCTTCTTTTGCCATACCCAACTTTCACTCCCATACATTAATGTCGGGACCAACACGCCCCTGTGCACAGCCAGTCGAGCCTTTTTGGATAGTTTCTGACTGCTCATAAAGGCATGCAAAGCTCCATTCACCATGTTCCCCGCGTTCACTCTCCTTTCAATATCACTATCATACTTGCCATCTGATGTAAACTTTGATCCTAGATATACAAACTCTTTCACTTGCTCCACTTTTTCTCCTCCAATCAAAATATTACATGCTGTCATTTCTTTCTCCATTTCAAAAACCAGTGTTTTAGTTTTACTTACGTTCACTTTCATTCCTTTCTCTTTTAAAGCTTCATGCATACAGTTTACCATCTCCTGTAACTCCTCCGCTGATGACGCCAGTATAACCTGATCGTCGGCATAGAGCAGACATTTGACGAGTAACTCATTCATCCTTAATCCACTTTTAGACTCTTTCAAATCTGTCAAACAGCTATCCATAAATAGGTTGAACAGCCACGGTGACGCAACACATCCTTGCCTAACGCCTTTCTCAATCTTAAACCACTCAGTGTGCGCTCCGTTTATCCTGACACAAGCACTCGAATCCTCATATAAGGATTTCAGTGCTCGTATTAAGAGACTGCTCACCCCATGCATAGAAAGTGCTGACCACAATTCATTCCTCTCAACTCTGTCATAGGCCTTTTCCAGATCTACGAATGTGCAATAGACTTTGCAATAGACTTTTTGACTCTTGGCCAAAAACTTTTCGGCTATGCACCGCAAGGAAAAGACCTGATCAGTACATCCCATTCCCTTTCGAAATCCCGCTTGAGCATCCCATATTTTGTCATCAGTTTCATTCCTGACTCTATTAATCAATACCTTAGCATACAATTTGCCGACGACGCTAAGCAGGCTTATACCACGATAATTTTTGCAGTCCAGCTGTGACCCTTTTCCTTTGTAAAGTGGCACGATAACAGCCTTACACCAATCTTTTGGTACTCGGCCGCTTCTCCAACACAAATTGAAAAGGCAGTACAACTGACTAGCTACTACGCCTTTTCCTGCTTTAAGCATCTCGACCGACACTCTATCACACCCAGCAGCCTTTCCCGCTTTCATACTCTTAAGTGCTTCCACAATTTCGAACATTTCAATTTCGCCTTCCATCTCATTCTCTTTTTCTTCGCTATAGCAGAAATCTTTCTTATTTCCTTCCTTTTTTTCAAATAAACTTTCAAAATAGTCCTTCCATATCTTTAGTACACATTCTTCTCCTTTCACAACGCTACCATCCTGGCATCTGATCCTAGTCAGCTCTCTGGTTATAGTATTTCCTCGGGCTGACCTTACGGATTTCCAGAATACTTTCAGATTTGACTGAAAGTCTTCTGATAGCCTTTTATCAAAATCCTCTTTATACTCTTCTTTCTTTCTAATCACAGCTTTCTTAACCAAATCTTTCATTTTCTTATATTCCTTACGTGCTTCATTCACATCTTCATCTATAACCTCTTGCATTCTTAAGTTAGCTTTTGCTGCTAACAAATCCAGCCATGCTTTCTTCTTTAATCGCACAAGTTCTTGCACATCTTTACTCATCCACGCATTTTTGTGATTTTTTCCTTTCCTTCTTCTACTTACACCACACACTTCAACAGCTACTTTCACAATTCTTTCTTTAAATTCCTTCCATCCATCTTCAATATCGCTCATTTCCTCTAAATCTTCAAATTCATCCTTCAGTCTATTAATATACTTCTTACCTACATCCATATCTTGCAAATTTTCTACTTTTACTCTTTCCAAAGCGCTGGTTTGCTCCCTTACCCTGTGCCGCCAGCGATTGAAGATACCCCTTATCCGGGATATCACCAGTAAATGGTCCGAGTCAATGCCAGCACCGCGATATGCACGGGTATCCAGCACTTTGTTCTTCAATCTTTCATCTACAATCACAAAGTCTATCATACTTTTTAAAATACCTTCCACTCTTGTGTAGGTGTGGATCTCTTTATGTTGAAACATTGAGTTCGACACAAAAAGATCCCACTCTAGACAAATTTCTAATACACTTCTTCCATTATCATTCACCTTTTCGTCACCAAACGCACCAAGCACCTTTTCATATCCATCACGCTTTACACCCACCCATCCATTAAAATCACCTAACATAATAATCTTCTCATTTGGCTTGGTAACTTGGAGTAGTCCTTTTCTTTTTTCTATTAGTGCCGGGAACCACACGGCATGTTATATGTAATGGCACTTCTACAAAATAATCTTTGTAGAACGCTTCGTGTCTGATAGCGCAATTACAGTTTGCAAGCAACTAGAGAGAAGGCGATGCAATTTTATTGAAAACGCCTCGGGGACACTCGTAAGGTTATTCCAATGCTTCTCCTAACATTTATGTTTGCACTTTCTTATTATTAAGCTCCATTCTACATGTCTTCATCCGTTACGAGAAGACAGAGCCAACATTGTCTATTTTTTGTCTTGGTTGAAAATCTGCTGTAATAAGAGAATAAGCTATATACTTCCTACTAATATTATAAATGCGAAAGTTTGTGAGTATGTCAGGATGTCAGTATGGATGTTTGTTACTCTTTCACGCAAAAAATACTGAACCGATTACAATTAAATGTGGTATGTGGGTACCTAGCTGAAGACACAGAATAACACATAAGCTACTTTTTATCCCAGGGTTCCCGCGGGATTGATAGAGTTTCCATTCGGACGAAGTCGCGGACGGCCTATAGTATGGGAATAAATCTATAAAAAATAGCCTCGAAAAGATTAAGATCACGTTTAGATTGTATGGCTTAGTGATGGAATTGAGATTCAAATAGTGACAGGAAGCCGTACAGTTGAACGATGCCTTTCAGTCAGACTGTTGGCACTGTCTACTCCGTAAGGAATTAAGACGTGATTATATGGCTGTATATAAATAACAATAGCTGTGAAAGACGTACAACCTCGTTATTCGCCACTGTAAAATAGGATTGTGTTGTTCTGGAGTTATATACGTCCAATTTAGGGACGACACTAGATCGAGCCAGTGCCACACACAAACAGGGTTGTAACATAAAACTTTTAATGGAATTATATACCAAAAATAATTTTAATTTTGTGCCATGTGGTTCTTGGCTCTTTAGAATTGGATTACTCCATGTCTGTCTAATGGTTGTCGTGAAATCCGACTAGAGGAAAGGCAACACACTTGAGATTCTTCTTGTAGGTGATGGGCTAGCAACTTGCCACTATTTGAATCACAATTCCATCATAAAGCCATACAGCTGAACATGGTATATCAGTCTTTTCAAAACTGTCGGCTCTGTCTTCCCCGCAAGAAAAAAAAACGTGAAAATATGTATGTAGGTGTACTTGATTGAAATATGTGATGCTCATAGAGAAGCACAGTTTTAAATCCCACCTCGGCCGTGTAACCAACGACTTTTCTCAGTTTCGTACGTACATTAGTTTGTGTGCTAACTAATTCTGTCATATCCAAAATATTCGGTATATTAACAGAATTTGACAGCCCTGGTGAATAACAAAGGATGAGTAACACGTAGACTGTAGCGTTTACAAACTAGACGGGCATATATAATAACCACAAAATGGAGGTGCTGAATATACTGAAACATCTAGATTTTCTTATTTATACTAATATTAAATTTTTAAATCTGAAATTACCAAAAAATAGTAGTGCCGTGTGTGGTTCCCGGCACCAATAGAAAAAATAATAGGACCACTTCATCTCTTTCCCATGAATATCGTAAAAGACGACTAAGGAATAGGCTTAAAAACTTGGGATTATATAAAAAGAATAAGTCTTATCTCTTTTCCATGGATGTTGTGAAAAGCGACTAAGGGATAGGCTAGGAAACTTGGGAATCTTCTTTTAAGCAATAGGCTAGCAACCTGTCCTTATTTGAATCTCAATTCTATTACTGGGTCAAACAGCTGAACGTGGCCTATCAGTCTATCAACACTTTTGACTCTGTCTACCTCGCAACGGATATAGACGTGATTTATGTATGTATCTATGTATGTACTTACTTATATTAAAAGTGGTAAAGTGATATTGTTGTATGGTCTTTACCTGCCAAAAAAAGAGATAGTTAATAATTTGACCGTTCCATCTCTTTTCCATGGATATCGTAAAATGCGACTAATGGAATAAGTACTCTTTTAGGCGATGAAGCTAACAACTTATCACTTATGTATTATAGTGAGCATGGCATTTATATTACATTTAATTCCATTTAATTTTTTTGGATGCGTGTACTAATTTTACATTAATATGTATAGACAGAGAGTATAGATAATTCTATACTATTTATTTTTATAATAAAAAGGATTTGTTTTTATTTGTAACGAATACTGTTTGTAATAACTCAAAATTCTTAACTGAATCCCAATGATTAGTATTTCTTAGTAAGTTTATATGTTTATTTGTTACCTCTTTACATGTTATCCCGTCGGATTTGCGAAAAACGTTTATCCTTTTGTAGGTTGGCGCTAAATTTGTCGCTTTTTGTAGTTGGCATTAAATTGGTTGCTTTTGTAGGTGGCGCTTATTTCGTCGCATTTTCGTTAGATGGCGTTAAATTTGATATCATCGTTTTTTTGAAGCGAAGCTCCACAAAATACCTATTCCAGTATGAAATAATTTATTGATGGAAATGTAACACCGGAAAATTGCTCTCCGTTTTCAGCGTTAATGGATATTAAATTTTAATTATTGTTAAAATATTTACAAATTTTTCGACCGCACGGAAGCGATGAGCATTTGTGGGAAAGCAACATTTTTTATGGAATAATCTGAAAACTTTATAAATGAACTTTTAAAATTTGAAAAGAAAAATACCTCGAATATAATCCTAGTTTAAGGTATATTTTCAATTGTTCACTAGTTAAGTGAAACAGTTTTCTGATAAGCTGGCTAAGTAAAAAATAATTTTGAATACGTATTAAAATTGTGACCACTAACTTACGTGTCAAATATTGTGCAATGCGTATGAATCTCCCTATAATATAAATTTTATCAGTCAATCAATAAATGAAACTGTTGCGCGACCGACAGTCTAGAAAAAAGCTGAAACTATTAATCAAAGAGAGCTTAAATTAGGCACGTAAACTCCTTGAGAAGTATGGAAAAGCACTACCTAATTGCTTATCATAAATTCCCATGAGAATTGGAAGTAAACTTTCATTTTACGCCAAAGCCGCGTGCGTCAAGTTTCTCAACAGAACTCCTACCTTATCAATTCCGAACTATTTTCCCTTAGAAACACCACACTTTTATAAATTATTACTACTTATCGGACCACAACACCACGCGAAACTATCAAGACTGCTCGGATTTACTTCAGTATCGCTATTTAAATGATCCAGAAACGACGGCGGTGGTATAATTTTATCGGTCTCGCTGGCAATTTGTGTGGCTTTTCTTACTTTTAATTATAAAGATAGTTACCTACTGTGTTTGAGAACACAATTTTTTGAAATAAGATGTTTTTACATAACGACTGTCTCCGTGGCGCAGCGGTAGTACGCTTGTCTGTGATACCGGAGATCCCGGGTTCGAATTCCGGCCAGGGCATGATGAGAAAAGAACTTTTTTCTGATTGGCCTGGGTTTTGGATGTTTATCTATAAAGTATAGTATGGTTGAGTTAGTATCTCGTAACACAAGTCTCGAACTTATCTCGAGGCTAAACTCAATCTGTGTAATTTGTCCTGTATATGTTTATATTTATTTTATAAACGTTTACATAAGATCGCAAATCTTTCCCGGAGAGGTAGGAATGGATTACATCTTTCCAATTGTCTATTCCTCTATTTGCCTACCTATACTTCTTACAATAATTATTTCGTGCAAACTCTTCGATTTAGAGGACTCTTGACTTGAAATTTCACCCTTTAATTCTTATATTAATTTATAACAAATTAACGCCTTAGCGAATTATCTGATCATAAAGCTGATTGTCTGTATGTACAAGAAGTTACCGAATCGTTCGTATCATTTGGTAGTATTCAATTTTTTTTAGGAATGGCCCACGCTAAAGTCTTTAACTGTATCTTAGTTTTGTATTCAGTTTCGAAGCTCCTTGTTAAATGCTCTTCAAGTCGGGTTAAGTAAGTTTCTAAATCTGAGTGTTTAAGTTTTAAGAAAGTTTCAATCCAGAATTTTCCACCGGGAAAATGGGATATTGACTTTGAAATTTCTCAATAAGTACTTAAGTGCATCTTTTCAACCGACATGAAAAATGATGAGGTTTTTTCTTATTTCGGTTACACAAAAGAAAATATTATTATTATGTAGGAATTCGGAGCGCTTTCCACTAACATTAGTATGTTCATTAAAAATAAAATAAATTGTTTCCACACAATTACATTTAAACAAGTTAATTAATTTTCAGTTGTTTATAAATGGCGAAAAATAGCATCACCTTTGAAGGAGCACTCTTGTACAACAAATTACCCTCTAATATAAAAAACACGGAGTCCTTTCAAAGTTTTAAATCACTGCTACACGATTATACCATCGAAATATAACTGCTGTTATTTCTCCTTGCTTAAATTAAATAAAACTTTGGTGAATACTTGTTTAATAATAAAACTATATTGACAAAATTTATAAAAAGGGATAATAAAATTTTCAGTGCCTTTTGTTTCCCTTTGTCTAAAGTGTACGGTGACTGCATCCTAGTTTAGTTTAACTATATTTGTTAATTCTGTTCTCATGTAAGTGGATTTAATGTAATCTTTTATGAGAATAAATTCTTGAAACCATAACATAACAAGTTGATTATTTTTTTTATTATTTTATTTATTTATTTAAACTTTATACACGTAAAATGTCCAAAGGTGGACTTAATAACAATTATTAGTAATTATTAGTTCATAAAAGGTATGCAAGATTACATAGGATGTTGATTGATGTGAGAAATAGGCAGAAAAAAGGTATACTCATTTCACATTACTTTTAATTAAAAAAAAGTTATTCCGAAGCTCGAAACTTGAAACAGCACCGATATCAATCTGAATTTGTCCCTCTGTCAGCCACAGATCCGCCGCATTTCTCCTTGTGTAATGAACTGAAAAAAGTTGAAATTCGGTAATTGCATAGAATATAACAAAAACCCAGTCATGTGCGAATGCCGTAAATAAATTAATTTTCCCTAAAACTAGTCGAGTGTAGAAAGTGAAATTTTGAGTCAAAAAATTATAACGAATCAGTTGGAACGAGTGATATTGCTCTGAGAAAAAGGTACATAGTATATTTATAATAAAGTAGAGTCCCAGGATTATTAGCCATTTCCTTAGTCGTCTTTTACAACATTCATGGGAACGATATAGAGTGGTCCTATTCGGAAGTGCCGCTCCAAAGTTCTTATTTAAACTCTCCTTGTACATTGTCTTATTCAACCTGATTTAACATGATAACAACTTTTATAATTTTTTGAATCGTTATATCTCATAAAACATTTTTTATAGATAATTTTATGATCTACAATTTTTTGCCTGAGGTACTTATATGATAAAACTATACCGTTTTGCTAAAAATCGCGAAAACTCATATTTTTGACCTTTACCTTGAATAAAAAAAAATCCATACACGGGAATTATGGGGAACTTCTAGGCCTTGTTTACATACATACACAAAAATCACGCCTCTTTCCCGGAGGGGTAGGCAGAGACTACCTCTTTCCACTTGCCACGATCTCTGCATACTTCCTTCGCTTCATCCACATTCATTCATTTCGGGTACTTTTGACCTGACCCTTTACCTTTGCCTTGTTTATAATTATGTTTTGAACAATTTCACTGAAATTCAGTTTGTTGGGACTTTATGTAACTTCACTCTCATTTTTGGTCCAAATTGACCGGACTAATACCCATTTACCCACTGTACGGAAGAACAGAACGGAACAGATAATACTTCAGAGTGGATCAAATCGGACAAAAGTAATAATAATGATCAAGAGTGACCGTTTGGGTGATCAGACCGGTATAACTCGATTTTCTACATACATACATATCATCACGTCTATATTCCTTGCGGGGTAGACAGAGCCAACAGTCTTGAAAAGACTGAAAGGCCACGTTCAGCTGTTTGGCTTAATGATAGAATTGTTCAAATAGTTACAGGTTGCTAGCCCACCGCCTAAAAGAAGAATCCCAAGTTTACCTATAAGCCGATCCCTTAGTCGCCTTTTACGACATCCATGGGAAAGAGATGGAGTGGTCCTATTCTTTTTTCATTGGTGCCGAGAACCACACGGCACATCACGGCAGATCAGGCAAAAGTAATAAGTAATAATAATCAAGAGTGATCGTTCGGGTAATCAGACCTTAATAACTAGATTTTCTAAACGTATTTATTAGCAATATCAGTATAGTAAACACCATCTCTAGAGACTCTGTAACAATATACCATTTTCCCTTGAACTTGCATTTTCTCGGTCACGGTTTATCGCACTACCGCCAATGACTATGAAATCAATATCAATTCACTAAGTTAAAAAACATTGCTACACTTAAAAGTATTGTATGAATGTGTAGATGTACATATGTTACTCTTTCACACAAAATCCACTTATCGAATTTCAAATTACTTACTTTTAAACTAGCTGTGCCCGCGACTTCATCCGCGTGGAATAGTTATTTTGGGCATCATTGAAGCCCTCAAGGATGAATAACGTTCCCTGTTTTCACATTTTCCATTATTTCTTTGCTCCTAAAAGTTGAAGCGTGATGTTATATAGCCTAAACCCTTCTTCGATAAATGGTCTATTCAACACAAAAACAATTTTTCAATTCGAACCAGTAGTTCTTGAGATTAGCGCGTTCAAACAAACAAACAAACTCTTCAGCTTTATGTAATATTAGTTTAGATAACTAATTTGATGTTAACCAACGTTGTTAATCAAAATATATGTGATGTTGAAATTTCACATAATAATGAATAATTTTCTTTCTTTAATAAATGAAATATACGATATACGGATAAAATATAACCTGGAATAACATAATAAGTAAAGTACATTTTCATCCCCAAAATTCGGTGGTTTAAACGTGAAAGACGGACAAATAAACACACGAACATACTTTCAGATTTATAATAGAACGGATTCGTTTGAAAACCTTGTTGAATTACCAAATTCATGTAATTTATTCTCTTTTTTCGTACAAATAATTTTTAATCAATATCCGTAATGTAACGTAACATAGCCAATTTGCAGATAAATTTGATATTGTCAATGAAAGTGTTATTAATTTGCTATTTATGTTTCTCTATCATATACAACCGCAACGTTCTCGAGTGGTAAAACTGATAGGAAATCCTACTAATATTATAAATGCTATTTGAATCACAATTCTATCATTAAGCCAAACAGCTGAACGTGGCATTTCAGTCTTTTCCTAAGACTGTTGGCTCTGTCTACCCTACAAGGGACATAGACGTGATCATATATATGAATGTATGAAGATTTTACAAGCGACTTAACTTTCATAGAAATTTAAAAGTTGTTGTTTTTTATTACATACCTATTGATTAACTCTTTTTAATTCATAATTACTATCCTGCATAGGATACGAAGTTTTTTGTATACAGTTTTTACACGATCCATCTGATCTCCGCAACCTTTGAAGGGAGAACCTAACCTTGCATCATAGTAATAGTTACACATCCAGTGGCTGAATGTGCAGGTTTCCTCGCGATGTTTTCCTTTACAGTAAAGAGTATCGATTAGCATTTAAGCTAATAGTGCAGTCAGTACTTACTTTATATCGATGTCAATTTGTTATTTCACACAATTTTCTGACTCGAATTAATTGTCGCTGACCACAAAATCCGTTCCAATTTGGAATTAAGAACACTCTCATAGTAAAAAGTCAAGGTTAAAAGTTTAAAGACAACCTTTATAGGTTATACGGAATTTTTTTTTAATTCAGAAGCAAGCATAAGTAGAATTTTAAAGTAATTATGTAGACCAGAAATTCAGGCTTCAAATTCAAAGTACCTATATCAGTAATGAGAAAGTTAAATTATATTTTGATATAACTGTACTTATACTTACTCAACCAATTTCTCGTAGCATGCGCCTTTGGTTTATCTTTGGTGGGAACTTACAGGATAGAAAGTAGCTTTTACTTGACCTCTGATAATTACATTTTATCTAAATCGGTCCAGCGTTTTAGCTCAAAGCATACAGACAGAAAAAAAAACAGATTCACATGTCAAAAAGTTGTATCCAGTAAGATAAAAGGTACCTATTCTCAAAAAACTAACATTAGTACTGCAAGATCTTCGTTAAAACAACTATACTAAAATTGAGTTTATTTATTAATTAATATAAACTACTATAGAAAAACTTAGCTCAATACACTTCAAATCTATTGTTGACAAATTTCTTGCCAACAAAACACCCATTGTTTGTTAATTGAGAAGCCTTTTCAAAGGAGTTTAATTGTTTACGCCACTCTGACATTCAAACCATAAATTGGTTTGACAACGAAATATTTTGTGAGCTGAGAATATTTTAATGTATTAATTTTATTATCACAAAAAGTAGCAGAGACTACATACATATTTCCACTTGCTTCGAGTTTGATATACATCTTTTACTTCATAACATAGTATCGTTGAGTTAGTATCTCGTAACACAAGTTTCGAACTTACTTCGAGGCTAACTCAATCTGTGTAATTTGTCCCGTATATATTTATTTCTTATTTCTTATACACATTCATGAATCTTTTCATTCAAATACATTAATTTCAGCATTTCCTTTCCATCATTTATCGACTTATATTTTTGCATAGGCGATAAATATAATAATGTTTACACCGCACAATGCAATGAAAAGATATGAAAATAACACATTTCAAAAAGGGATATCCGTTTGCATTCCCAAATCGTATACAAATACATTTGTATTCAAAGAGAATTCTGCTCTTTTTAACTTTATTTATAAAGTGTAAACATTTATAGGAAAAAAAAATATTTTTACGAAGATTTTTACGAGGTTATTCGATCAAGTTCAAAGCGTTTCCCGAACTATTAAACACGCATAATCCAAATTTACGAGGTGCCAATTTTCTTTATTCATAAGTATACTAGAGATTGTTTCATGTCAATAACCCTTTGGATGAAATAGATTTATTTTCTAAATTGGATACAAGGTATCACTTATTGACGTCACATCACTTAAATCTAATTATAACTACTACCGCACACAAAGCGCATGTGTAGATAAAGCGGCGGAACAAACAACACTGCAGCATTTTCACCGGACGTCAATTTACAAATATAGATCTTTTAAGTCCAAATCGTGGACGAATGCACATTGTCTACATTTAAAATAATATTTCGTTAAATAAATTTGATCAATTCTATCATTAAGCCAAACAGCTGAACGTGGCCTATCAGTCTTTTCAAGACTGTTGGCTCTGTCTACCCCGTAAGGGATAAAGACGTGATCATATGTATGTATAAAAAAAATTGATTCTGGCAAGGTGACAGTGGTTGAAATGTAAAGATGCCCAAATGAAAAACCGTCATCACTGGTAAAAAAAAAATGAGTGAAGGTTCAAATCGGAACACTCGAAAGTTAGACAGCGATAGTATAATATAACACAGAGCAAAGACTGCCGCATCAGCTGACCGGTGTGACGGTCTGTGCTCTGTGACAGTCACAGATCATTACTCACTTCTGTTTTCGCACGCTGTTTGATCTACGACCGGCACAGAGCAAAGAACTACTTCTAGTCTCAATATAAAAAAGAGGGCACTGACTGACATCATTATGTGAGTAGTGTAAGCAGGTGGTCGAATTAGTAAGGTGCCTGGTTAAAATTCGTGATGCATACAAAGGCACAGATTCAAATCCCACCTCACAAATGACTATTTTTGAAGTTCTGCACAAGTGCCGTGTGGTTCCCGGCACCAATAAAAAAAAAGAATAGGACCACTCCATCTCGTTTCCATAGATGTTGTAAAAGGCGACTATGGGATAGGCTTATAAACTTGGGATTCTTCTTTTGGGCGACGGCTAGTAACCTGTCACTATTTGAATCCCAATTCTTTCATTAACCCAAAAAGCTTAATGTGGCCTATTAGTCTTTTCAAGACTGTTGGCTCTGCCTACCCCGCAAGGGATATAGACGAAGGGAAAGAGAGCGCTTAGCGGTATCCTGCCTTCTCGCCGAAAATTGTTTAGCGGATTATCACTTGCCAAACAACGGTTCGCCTGATTTTCACTTTGACAACTAACGATTGTCAAATTTTTGTATGATAACGTTTCATTTGGTAGAATTATTGTTAAGCTCATTATTATAATGACAGAACACATTTCGGGCACTTATCATTTATCAAATCCTTCACTAGGCCAGACAACTTTTAGACGAATAACGTTTCGTCTGTATAACAGTACCTTTTTCGTACATTTATATTATGATATAAAATAAACTAATTTCGACATGCAATTTTTATTAAAGAATTACAAAAAAAAATTAACACTTTAAATTAGCAGCAATGCACATTAATAATTTTCATGTGAATATGAAGATTTGTGTTCAAGAATTCTGTTGATTCTTTCGTCTTTGTCTAAGTATTTTTATTTCTTAGGTTCTGGTGGGACACCTGTTAATATATTTTCTATTTCCCCCTCGTTGGCAACGGTTTCCTTTATTAACGTAGTTGAGGTGAAATCGAAAGAAATCGGTTAGGTTAGGTTAGAACTGCGACCATCAACGCACGAGCCGAGCGAGCGAAGCGAGCGTGCCGCGGCAGCGGCCGGCGAAGTGCCAGAACCGAATCGCTTTTGTTTCACTACACAGGGCACTTGAATATTAGCTACAGTAGAAAAATAATTATGGAAAAAAAAACAATAATATATTATTTGGTAAACAATACATAAAATTAAATGAATATTACTCTAACTGAAACGTTCGCTACTTGAAAGTTGGCCTTGTGAAAAGTGTCATTATAAAAGCCAGACCAAACGTACAGTTGGCAATAGTTAAGTTGGGAAATGAAACAAAATTAAGTGATATAGTTGGCAAATGATTATTCCGCGAAATAAAATTCTGCGAAACGTTGATTGGCAAGTGATGATCTGCCAAACGATTTTCGCCGAAAAGGCAGAGAACCGCGCTTAGCTAATATATTTGACATGTGGCAAAGATTTCATAATATGGCATGCACTAAGATAAGATTTTCTCAAATTTCCGCGAAAAATGATCAAGATTATTCGTTTTAGGTGGGTGGCGCCGTGGGCAATATAAAATACATACCTACATATACATATTATCAGGTTTTTTCTTTGTGGAGCTGACAGAACCAACAGTCTTGAAAAGACTGAAAGGCCAGCTGTATGGCTTAATGATTGTGTTTGACAGTCAGAATGAGTGACAGTTTATCCCTTAGTCGCCTTTTACGACATCCATGGGAACGAGATTGAGTGATCCTATTCTATTTCTATTGGTGCCGGGAACCACACGGTATCAATAAGCATACATACTTATAATCACGTCTTTATCCATTACAGGGTAGACAGACCCAAAGTCTGGAAGGCCACGTACACTGTAAACCTATATAGCTTGATAATAGAATTGAGATTCGAATAGTGACAATATAGCTTACAATTAATCATACATTAATTCTATCTTACCGTCTATACTAATATTATAAAGCTGAAGAGTTTGTTTGTTTGTTTGAACGCGCTAATCTCAGGAACTTCTAGTTCGAATTGAAAAATTATTTTTGCGTTGAATAGACCATTTATCGCGGAAGGCTTTAGGCTATATAACATCACGTTGCAACTATAAGGATCAAAGATATAGTGGAAAATGTGAAAAAAAAAACGGGGAAAATTATTAATCCTTGAGGGTCTTCAAAGATGCCCATAATAATTATTCCACGCGGACGAAGTTGCGGGCACAGCTAGTGTATCTATAAATTACTATATTTTAATCCGAATTCAGAAAGTCCTCAGTAGTCTTCTGTGCTCTGTGATTTCCGTCGTTAATCGTGCGTCAAACTTGACATAATAAAATTGAGCAGAAAATTTACTTCGTTCTACTTTTTCTCTTTTACTTTTATATCCATTAAGGAATTGTCTCACGTGATCCGAATTTATGATTTTTGTATTAATATAGGTAAAAAAGCCTTTCTTTTAGTAGGTATATTCCATTATCCTTCAACCTCATTCGTAGACTACATTAGTAGTAACGTTATGCCAAATTTCAACATTCTACGGTTTGCCGTTCCAGTTGTACGCTGTCCGTCAGTCATACCCCTTCGCCTAAGAGAAAAACCCTAAGTTTATATACCTGTGCTTGAGTGTGTTTAGTGCCGTGTGGTTCCCGGAACCAATACTAAAAAGAATAGGACCACTCCATCTCTTTCCCATGGATGTCGTAAAAGGCGACTAAGGGATAGGCTTACAGACTTGGGATTCTTTTTTAGGCGATGGGTTAGCAACGTATCTCTATTTGAATCTCAGTGCTATCATTTAGCCAAATAGCTGAACGTGGCCATTTAGTCTTTTCAAGACTTTTGGCTCTGTCTACCCTGCAAGGGATATAGATATGACCTATATCCCTTGCAGGGTAGACATAGATAGATATGACCATATGTATTATGTTTATATACCTATCCCTCAGTCGCCTTGTACGACATCCATGGGAAATATATGGAGTGGTCCTATTCTAAAGTATCAAAAAAAAAAAATCACGGCAACGTAGTAACTAAGCGCTTTCGTGAAGAAAGTGAAGAATGTACGAGAAGCAGTAGAGATACCAGCAGCTACCTGGTCTCCCAAAACAACGCCGGCTCGAAGTTTGTAAGCCTATCCCATAGTCGCCTTTTACGATATCCATGGGAAAGAGATGGAGTGGTCCTATTCTTTTTTGTATTGGTGCCGGGAACCACACTGTACTAAAGTAGACTAACAAACCAAAAATCTTTTTACTTGAGAATTACGCATGTTATGTGCGGCAAAACCAAAATATTATCAAACTGATTTTCTCTTATATTTATATACTATAAGTAGGTATTATGCTGTCGTAAAATGATAAATGACTTAAAATTTTAAATTTCGTAACTTATTTGCCTTGAGTTCATTCAAATGTCGATAACTTTTTTTTAGTAAACCGATTTTGATGAAACAAACTTTAAATGTTCTTCTGAGTTAAAACAAAGCAATTGGTGAAAGTTTCAAGTAAATCGGTATAGTACTTTCGGAGATAATCGTGATCATACATACAGACAGACAAGAAATTAAAAAAAAATATTTTTGGTTTCTATTATTCATTTTAAGTGTCACTCTACCGATTTCAGTCAAAAATACTAAATGTACAGACAAAATATTTTTACTGTTTTATTATATGTATAGATGTCTGTCACTAACGTCAAATAAAAAGTTACCAATTCGACTGTTCATAAGTTTAATAATTTTTCATTATAATATCTAATTTTATTTAATCTAATCATACAGTCCTCCTTTTCACAACAATGAGGTTGATGAGAAAACAGTAACTTAAAAGTTTAATTACATGTTGATGAATGAAAATGCAAAATGAACATTGTATGAACATGAATTTCGTACACTACAAAGTGTACCTACAAATTTACATTGTTAGGAATTTCTAGTTAGCAAAATATGCTTGTATAAGAAAGACCTGCATTTTCTTAGCATAAATTTTATACATTATAGCATGCATTGATAGAATGTGTGCAGTGTGGTTCCCGGCACTAATAGAAAAAAGAATAGGGTCACTCCATCTCTCTCCTGTGGCTGTCGTAAAAGGCGACTTAAGGATAGACTTATTAACTTGGGATTCTTCTTTTAGGCGATGCAAGGCTAGCAACCTGTCACTATTTGAATCTCAATTCTATCATCACGCTGATCAGCTGAACGTGGCTTATCAGTCTTTCAAGACCGTTGGCTCTGTCTACCCCGCAAGGGATATAGACGTGACCATATGTATGTATGTAAATTGTATTACGTTATATCTAAGCGACGAAATTAATTCTTGCCTCAGTTTTCTCTCTCCAATCAGACAGATGTAGGGTTTCACTGAAACTTTCGATAATCACGCGAGATTGGTCCAATTCCAATGGCACTGCGCACGTAGCGGTATTATGGAAACGTAATTTTGTAGAAAACATAAAATTTCAATGAGAAATTACATACCATATTAAAAAAAAAATTCTAAATGCTAAATATATACGTATATGGGACAAATTACACAGATTGAGTTAGACTCGTAGTAAGTTCGAGACTAGTGTTAGGGGATACTTACTTTACGATACCATATTTTTATATTAAATACTTTCATAGATGAACATCCATCCATCCATAAAAATGTTCTTTTCTTATCATGCCCTGTCCGGGATTCGAACTCGGGACCTCCAGCGTACTACCGCTGCGCCACAACGGTCGTCAAATGAGACATTACGCAGGTGCATAGCTAAATCAATACAGTTTAACATACATACATACATATAATCACGTCTATAACCCTTACGGGGTAGACAGAGCCAACAGTCCTGAGCGGACTGATAGGCCACGTTCAGCTATTTGGCTTTAAGATAGAATTGAGATTCGAATAGTGACAAGTTGCTAGCCTATCGCCTAAAAAAAAAGAATCTCAAGTTTGTATGTAAGCCTATCCCTTAGTTGCCTTTTACGACATCCATGGGAAAGAGATGGAGTGGTCCTATTCTTTTTTGTATTGGTGCCGGGAACCACACGGCACTTTGTATTGGTGCCGGGAACCACACGGCACAGTTACAGTATACAGTTTAAAATTAAAGAAATACTAGCTTTTACCCGCAGATTCGCCCGCGTGAATTCAGCGCCATCTACAAAAAAAGTGACGAATTTAACGCCATCAACAAAAAGGCGACGAAATCAGCAACACCTACAAAAAGCAACATACACTCCACATATAAAAAGTGACGAATTTAACGCGACCTACAAAGTAACACAGGTTTTCCGCAAATCCCATGGGAATTGTGGATTTTACCGGGATGAAATGAACCATATGACCTTCGCATATATGTGATATTACAAGAAGATTAATGCAGTTGATCACCCGTAAAAGGGTAACAATGAAACATATGTATAAACTTACTTTCACATTTATAATATTAGATGAAATAGATAAAATCGTTACTACACTAAGTTTAAATAAAAGTTGAGGGACACAAAAAACATTATAAATAAATTAATTAATCATAAACGTATATAAAAAAACAACAGGCAAATATGACTGGACATATAATATATACATGCATATAGTCACGTCTATATCCTTTGCGGGGTAGACAGAGCCAACAGTCTTGAAAAGATTGATAGGCCACGTTCGGCTATTTGACTGAATAATAGAATTGAGATTCATATGGTAACAGGCTAGCCCAACGCCCAAAAAAAATTAGCCCTAGTTTTTAAGCCTATCCCTAAGTCGCCTTTTACGATGTCGATGGAAAAGAGACGGTATGGTCCTGTTCTTATTTGTATTAGTGCCGGAAACCACACGGCATATTTTAATACCCTACATTTATAAAATGAAGAAATAGTAGAATAAAAAAGCAAAATCTTTTTTTTAATTTGGTTGTACACACGCAAATAACAACTGGAACAGAAAAAAAAACAGGTTCTTTTCAATACACATTTCGTTAACTGTCCGCATGTTGAAATTCGTAAATTTTCACAGAAACATATTTGTATTACGACATAACAATAAAATGCCAGGCTATTGAAAATAAATAATAAATTTTACCAACTCAGCAGATCATAAAACGTAAACATTTTTTTATAATAACTATTTACATACAAATAAAATCACTCCTCTTACCCGGAAATGTAGGCAGAGGCTACATCTATCCACTTGCCACGATCACGGCATACTTCTTTTGCTTCATCCACATTCATTTATATAATCACGTCTATAGCCCTTGCGGGGTGGACAGAGCCAGCAACAGTCTTGAAAGACTGCAACTGCCAGCAACAGGCTTAATCGTAGAATTGAGATTTAAATATAGTGACAGGTTGCTGGCCCATCGCCTTAAAGAAGAATCCCAATTGTTATTTCAATCCCATAGTCGCGTTTTACGACATCCATGGGAAAGAGATGGAGTGGTCCTGTTCTTTTCCACATTCACTAAGTCACTTCATGTACCTATGTATTTAGTAACATATTACATATAGTTGCGGCTGGTTGTTCTTTCCCCGCACAGAATGTAAACGAAAATCAAGGGAATAGCTTATAAATTTCAAATTATTTCTTTAGGCGACGGACTAGCAAAGCAACCTGCTTCTACCTCTGACTTTCAATTATATATTTAATTATGTAGTTAGATAGATATAAACACATCTTTTTCTTTATTTTTCTTCTTTTCGTGGAAAATACCGAAAGGCCAAGTTTAATCTATCATTTTCCCTAAAAATATTGTTATGCGATTAAATACATACAAACATGTTCATCAGAAAGTTCTTATTATCCTTTTTTTAAATTTTGCCAACTGTTTGTGACATCTGATTTCGCTTATAACAATAACATCATGATATTTTTTTCTATGAAAATGGATCTACGGCGTATTGGTAAGTAGGGTGAAGGATTGTATTTGTATAAAATAATATCTATTCAATTCTTCACATTAGTCCCACATACGATTGTCTGTAATTTGTACCTTTATGAAATCATACTTTACTACATAGTATAAAACAAAGTCGCTATTTTAGTCTGTTTGTCTGTATGCTTAAATCTTTAAAATTACGCAACGGATTTTGATGCGGTTTTTTGTAACAGGTAGAGTGATTGAAGAGGAAGGTTTTTATGTATAATAACATTTATAATTTTGCACCCGTGCGAAGCCGGGGCGGGTCGCTAGTATAATATAAATTGGAAAATCTGTAGTTACCAATTTTACCATACCTTTTTCATGCAAAAACTACTTGACAGATTTTTGCGAGAGTCTTTATATGTTTCTAAGTTTAAAGTGTTGACAATGTTTACGAGTAAAAATAAAATTATAACAATCATTAGTTAGATTAACACTGTCATCACAAAATTCATTATCTGAGTAACATTATTTTCACTAAAATTTACAAGCAAATGAGGCCGTGGGCGAGTTAATATATAAAAGTTTCGGTAAATTTAATTGATATTAATTTCAGTTATTTACGAACTGAATATTCTGTAATTAACGCTATCCCTTTTAAGGCTTAATAAGCCAATTCGAAGGAATATTATCTAACACTTAGTCTGAGTTAAACTGTAGAAATAAATTATATTTTTTTAAAAGTGGTATTATTAAACAATTATTTTCTTTATTATCAATTTTTTTCCGGGAAAAAATTTCATTGCCGTCTTTTATTTGACTTTTCCTTATATTTGCTCTCGTTTTTGCCCTTGTGCCTATGTCCTTCTCTATACTCTATAGTATATATACCTATGCAAAATTTCATACAGATTGGTTCAATGGTTTTGACGTGAAAATCAAACAAACAAACTCACTTTTGAATATTAGCGATTTCATAAAATTTCGCATTTTTGGAAAAAAAAGAGAGCATTAAAGGCTTGTATTTATTATATGTTTTAGTATAGGGTTTGGAAAAAAATATCTAGCAATTTCTAAGAGATGACAGTTATGTGACAGTCGCCATTACGTTTCGTTGATACAATAAAATTCTTTGCTATGAATGGAAGACATGATAAATTATTTTCGTCTTGAAGTGTGATGAAGTGTACGCTATATTTTTGCTTTAAAAGATATAAAGTAAATATTCAAAAAAAAATCATGCCTCCTTCCCTGAGGGGTAGGCAGAGGCTACAGCCGAGCGAAGGTCAGGTATAGCCTCTGCTTCGTGTAAAAACCTGACTAACCTAATACTTAAGCCATCGGTAAAAGTTGCACCATAGGCACCTCTCCCATTGAGGTTCTTCAAAAGTCCGTACTACAAAAACATATTTTTGACAGACGAACGCATTTTGTTGGTCTAGGACTTCTCTAAATCTCTCCTTCACACACAACACACAGATAATAAGCTTGAGTTATTAACGAGTTCCTTTTCATCCCGGTAAAAGCTATAGTTCATGTGGGCTATGCGAAAATCCTATATTCTTTTGTAGCTGGCGCTAATCGCTATCTGTAGGTGGCGCTAAATTCATTATTCAATAATTTCAATTAATGATTAATTTCAGCATGCTTTCTACTGCTCCTACTGTCGGCAGTTGTTGCGAAAAAGTCAAAACAAAAGAACCGATATAGGAAAAAAATGATAAATTACCCGCCGAAGACGCCATTTTGGGTCACCGACTTCTTCGTCAGAGGTTGCAAAGTTTTCCTGGAATCGTGCCCTTCTGTTTACAAGTAAGTGTTAAAGTTTTTCCATCGTGTCAGTGCCTCATAACTCAGAAAGGAGCTTTGTACAAGGTCAGAAATCGCAATATATTTAGTTTCAAACAATCATTCCTCATTCCCAGAGTGGTAGGGACAAACATTATTCCTCTTGCAACAATACCTTCATATATTAGTTTCGTCCATATGAATAGTTCTCTTTATGTAAGCTCGTCGGTTACTTATACTTGACCTTACACAAAAATGCCCGATTTGATGATAGACAAACGTATTTTTTGGTCTTCTCCAAAGTTCCCTTTCACATCTGACATAATTAATTGCTTAATAAAAAATGAGATTGAGTTATCAACGAGACATACATATATAATATTATTATCCCTAACAAAGAAAACGGTCTTGCAAAGACTGAAAGCTGTATGGCTTAGTGATGGAATTGAGATCTTATTGATCTTAATGACTATGGTGCAGCGGTAGGGCGCTTGTCTATGTCACAGTAGGTCTCGGATTCAAATCCTGGCCAGGGCATGACGAAAAACTAAGTGGTTTCGATTGGTCTGGGTCTAGGATGTTTATCTATATATAAGCATTTATTATAAAATATAGTATCGTTGAGTTAGTTTCAGTTTAATTTATTAAAATGGTGTTTGCCAGCCCATCATATTAAAGAAAAATCCACGAGGTACATAATTAAAATCTTTGGTGTAAGGTTTAATAGATATTGTTTATTTCGTTCAGAAAACAGCCAATCTGCGCGCAAAATTACAATGGAGAATTCAAAAACTTTGCAAATTATTGCGAAATGCAGTACGAGAACTGTAACACATGGCTAAGTAAGTAAAACTTGTTCAATTTATATAGATATTCACATCTATATCACTTGCGAGGTTGATAGAGCCAACAACCTTGAAAAGACTGAAGAGCCACGTTCTGCTTTCAGCTATATGGCTCACTGATGGAATTTAGATTCAATTTAAAAGAACTAATTTAACGCAAAGTTGTAGTTACGTTAATAAAGTTTTGACATACATACAATCACATCTTGTTCCCTTCCGGTGTAGGTCAGAGCCAACTGTCTGAAGAGAAAGGCTATAAAAATTTATTATTTATATTTGATCCAAATATAAATAATACGCCGAAAAACATTCCATGTTTATTAGTCTATTATCCCTTAGTCGCCGTTCATGACATATATGCGAAAGAGATTGAGTGGTTCTATTATAAAGTGCCGAGATCCACACGGCATTATATATTATTATAGTACGCGGGGAACATGGTGAATGGAGCTTTGCATGCCTTTATGAGCAGTCAGAAACTATCCAAAAAGGCTCGACTGGCTGTGCACAGGGGCGTGTTGGTCCCGACATTAATGTATGGGAGTGAAAGTTGGGTATGGCAAAAGAAGCATGAAAGCAGAATAAATGCAGTGGAAATGAGAGCGTTAAGGAGTATGATGGGTGTGAAATTGAGTGACAGGATAAGGAACAGCGTGATAAGGGAATGTTGTGATGTGAAAGAAGATGTAGTTACAGGAATAGAAAAGGGTATGTTAAGATGGTTCGGTCATGTGGAGAGGATGAATGAAAGCAGGTTGACTAAGCAGATATACAAGGAGAGTGTGGAGGGAAAGGTCGGAGTGGGAAGACCTAGACGAACGTATCTTGATCAAATTAAGGACGTCCTGGTAAAGGGTCAGGTCAAAAGTACCCGAAACCGCCGAGCTTGTATGAAGAGAGTTATGAATGTGGACGAAGCGAAAGAAGTATGCAGAGATCGTGGCAAGTGGAAAGAGGTAGTCTCTGCCTACCCCTCCGGGAAAGAGGCGTGATTTTATGTATGTATGTATGTATGATCCAAATAGTGACAGATCGCTAGCCCATCGCCCAAAATAATAATCCCAAGTTTATAAGCCTATGCCTATACTATCCTGTCCTGCCCGTGGTCCTATTCTAAAGTTCCGGGAACCACACGGCTAAACCTGACCTTTCAAGTTTCAGTACTTTCAAGACTATTCACTGTATCTACCCCGCTATATCTAATATGCTCGTACTACCTCGAATAAAGTTTTGAACTTTTGAATCAACCTTAACTTAACTTTAAATAAACCTTATAAAAATGAAACATTACGACCAAGTCTAGACACTTCTGATGCCAGACAAGTGTTATATACTTTATGCATATTACCTAAGTTATAAAGTTACTCACAATATGTATAAAAAGAACAAGAGCAGTTAAACCAAACTCTCGTGAGTCGTCACACTCGAGCTTTGTGGCATAATAACTAAGTTTTATCAGAGAATTCGCTCCCGCGGGATAGTAAAATAAGTTTTTAAAGAGTAAAAGTCAGTCACAGTGGTTCCACTTTCTTTAAAAAGTTGTATTCATAAACTTTTTCATCCAACGTGGTAAACGTAATATGATTTTAACCTTCAAATTCTTTGTGTCGTCTCAAATATATATATTTATATATAGGATTATCACGTCTTTATCTATTGCGAGGTAGACAGAGACAACGGTCTGAAGAGACTGACCACGTTCAGTTTTATAGCTTAATGATGAAGTTGAGATTCAAATATCTAGCCCGTCACCTAAAAGAATCTTAAGTTTATTACTCTATTATCCCTTAATCGCCGTTCATGACAAGAGATGTAATGGTCCTATTATAAAGTGCCGAGATCCACACGGCATATATCGTATTATTCAAATAGATCCTGTTAATATCCTCAAATATTGTGTGTTACCTTTCAGAGTCTATAAAATATATTTTGAATATCATTGTATTATTAATGGCTTCTTATTCACATACCATTATAAAAATATTTTATTGTTATCTATTTTTCTTTCAGATTGGCACGTGTTCAGGCGAGAAAGATGTTGATAGTGGAAAAAACCTTTTCTTATTCTATAAACTATTTCACTAACTTATCTAAGTAAAAATTTATTGAAGAAAATAACTTTAACTTTGGTTGGTATGCTCTTACGTTGTATCTTAGGAAACCTGCATGAGGCAACTGGATTTGTAACTTTGATATATGTGTTTTTTTTTTTTGGTTGATACTTTTTAAATGACTGATATCACCAATTTCTAGTTTAGATTTTTAACAGAGAATTTTTTTTAAAGCTTCAGTAGTTTCCTTTTTTTTGAAAATTTGTATAAAAACTGTCGCTGTCCACGATGCTTAAGGAAATCAAAATAAACAAAAAAATGTTTTTGTTTAATTTTATTTTTAATATGAAATTAATAAGTCATATTTATTATAAATATAAATATTATTATTGTTCTTGTAAAAGAAAATCGCTTTGTATAAAAAAATGTCAACGAAAAAAAGTAATGATTCCTTACTGACATATTTACATAGGTACGCATAAAATCATGCCTGCTTGCCTGAGGGTAAGCAGATATTACACACATGCACATAATAATAGTTTTGTAGGTGTAGATTAAAGACTTGTCCATTCTAAAACACTTGAAAGGTCAACAATACATTTAATTGCAGGCAAACAGTCCCTCGTCGTTTTATTGTCCAGTTTACGTCCACTTTATTATCCAAGTTTAATGCCACTTCCTTATTTTATGTTATGTAAAGTATTCGTTGTCAGTAGGACATTAAATGAAGAAGTTTACTTATTTATATTACACTCACAGACATCGACGTAGAAAAAAAGGCGGACGGAGTGTGGCATGAAAAAAGTGAAGCATCGTAATGGCGGCGTTGTACGCATGTGTGGTTCATTTTGCCTTATAGTAAAACTCCGTTCGCCATTTTTTTTCACGTCTATGGTCACAGACTACTCGACGTAGTGTTTTGGTTGAGTAGGTAAGATGCGTTTAAAAAACGTGACTGTACCAAGATATGGATTTAAATCCCATTACTACGGAATCCCATTAATTCTGACATTAATACGGAAGGTGTCATCCTCTAGTATCGTACATACATACATTTAGTCACGACTATTTTTCTTGAGGGGTAGACGAAGCCAACAGTCTTGGAAAGACTGAAAGGCCACGTTCAGCTGTATGGCTTTATGATAGAATTGAGATTGAAATGGTGACAGGTTCCCTACTAGCGAGTAAGAGGAATCCCAAGTTTATAAGCCTATCCCTTAGTCGCTTTACGACATCATGGAAAAGATATAGAGTGCTTCTATTCTAAAGTGCCAGAAACCATATGGCATTGTAGTATCGTTTCAAAACAAATATTTTAATCTATATACATATATACAGTATGAATGAAATTGGCAACGGTTAGCTTTACTATACCTACGTCAAATTTATTATATCGTCACGATTGCGGGACCAACTGACAGTGCCAGCCAGCGTCTCTCAAATCTCTAAAAATATTTCCTAACTAGTGTTGTCGCTCGAGTAAGAATAATAATGATAAATAATACAAACAACACAACAATAATGAGTAACAACAATCGTGTCGATACTATCGAAGTTCAGTATAAAATACAATATATTTCATTAGAGTATAGATATATCGATACTGTAGCGGGAGGGAATGATTCGGCTCGACCGCCACCAAAGGGAAGACCTTTCGCCAGGCTAGGCGTTATGCCTGGGAAACCGCAGCTCCGACGATATTGTGTCAGAGGTTGTATTTATGTCTTTTCAAGACTGTTGGATCTGTCTACCCCACAAGAGATATAGACGTGACCATATGTATGTATGTATGTTGTATTTATGCTCCAGTCCATGAAATCTTTATTTGCGCGATTTTGATTCTTCGCTGCTATTGATTAAACGCGTCAATTTTTTTTTTACTATAATTGACAGTTGGTATTTGATATTAGTGATGTCACCGCAATACTATAATAGTTGATGAATATAACAATAACTATCGATAGTTTTAGCCTATCAATTATGACTTTACCCTCGATAGTATTTGTAGGTACCTATTAAACTTAAATTGTCTAAAGATAATATGTATAGTATCGACAGCATCGATAGGGCTATCGATAGTTCTGCAACACTGTTCCTAACTATTTTTCGTAGCGCGCAGTCCTACACATAGAATTATACTCCGTACACAAAATTTATGGCAAAGATGACAGATTATGTCGCCACATTGCTGACACTGCCGGCGGATATGTCAACATATAAATAACTAGCTATTGCCCTCGAATTCGTTCGCCGTAAAAGTTCACTGCAAATGCTGGTCACCTGTATTGCCCCTTAGAAGGGTAGCAGGAAAATTTTATTTATTTCAGTTTCTAAGTTGGACCAAGCCTTATTAATTGCTGAGAAAAGCGCATTGCAATCGGAGCAATAGATTTCGCGTTTTGCGAATACAAACAAACATACAGACACACAGAAATTTTAAAATGTTGGGCTTTGGCTTTTCTCCTACATCCTCTAAGCCGATTTTTTGCCAATAACTTTCATGTGCAGACATCGGTCAGTAACTATTTATTATATGTATATATGGATGTTTGTGAGTTTATTCAAAGGTATTTATTTTAAAAACGTATTTTTCGCTTTATTTAGTCAAACTTTCTACAGCAAACTCTATGACGTATAAGTTTCACTGAGATATCTATTTTTTTTCCAATATTTACTTAAACCATCCATCCATCTATTTCCTAAGGACTTTTGTTGATATAACAGAAAAATTGGGTTGTCAGCGAACGATTGTTATGAGATTCTGTCTCAACCATTTTTTTACTGAATTTGTTAGTCAATAGTACTTTTGACTGGTTAAGAGTTTTGACTGCAACATATATATATAATACAGAAGATTATATGACTACCGGATCCTTTTGTTAACTGAATGTTTTTTTTAGAATTCAGGTCAAAATTATGCAGTTTTTTTTTAAACTATAGAAAAAAATATATAGAAAAAAGCGCAAAATGAAGGCGCCAATAGCCTTACTCTTGATTGGTTTTCAAATTTTTTAATTTTTCTTCATGGCAACCTGTCTTAATCTTTATTCCACTTAAGCAATAATTAAGCCGCAGCTGAAACGCTGATCTGGGGAAAAACAATCAAGTACTCGTATAAAAACAGATTGATTTATCGATAGTATTTTTTATTGAATAATCATTATTTCTATTGAATAAACAAATACAGTTTTGAAAATTACTAAGGTACTTGGATACAAATTGGAGTGAATTTGATCACAATGTATCTCATGGTATTAAATATAATTAAATTGAATTTGTGACACGCACGCTAAAATTTGATCGAAGTATTTATAAGTGACCAGTTAGAAAGAGGTACATACATACATACATAAAATCACGCCTCTTTCCCGGAGGGGTAGGCAGAGACTACCTCTTTCCACTTGGTTTCGGGTACTTTTAGAAAGAGGTTTTCGTAATTTCTAGAGGAAACCAAATATTTTAATGCCAACCTGACACAAAATATAAACAGCAAAAACCGAAGATAGTGTTTAAATCTTGTAACAAGGAGATGGGAAATAAATCTTCTGAAATATGCAAGAATAAGATACTGCACGTATGATTTATAGCTCAATTATTTTAATACGAAAGCTTGTAAATTTACAATACGGTTCGGTACAGTACTTCGTTTTTGAACTGAAGTAACTTTTGATATATATTTAATTAAGAAGAAGTGCATCTTATATCTGGCTATAATAGTTTCCTCTTGATGCGAGTACAAACAGATAGACAAAAAATCAAATAATAACATTTTCTTATATGTTTACAGCTGTATATCTTTATGATGGAATTTGGATACAAATAGTGACAGTTTATTAGCCTATCCCTTTATCGCTTTTAATGACATCCGTGAGAAATAGGAGTGGTTATTTAAAGTGCTGGGAACCACACGGAATTTTTGTTCCATTGACTTGACCTCCAAGACAATAGAATAGTATATACCTACATTAGGAAAATTTTACTCATCAAATTCTGATAACAGCTAATACAGAAATTATTCCATCAACAACCATAAATTGAGCCAAACATAAATGTGTGAGCTGCCGTGTAAACGAGCCCTTTGAATTAAATAATGAAACCAATTTGATACAAATCCAAACCTTAGGCGTAATTTCCCCGGAGAGTCAAGTGTGGAAATTGATGTTTTACTATGTTCGGTCAGATTTTAATAGGGGGCATTATTAAATAATAATATGTTATTAAACGAGTTTGTTCGTTAACTGTTAACAACAGGTTTGTCATTTTTGATGTTGTATAAAAGTTATTTTAATATATTTAGGTGTATGTCAGACTGACATTTCCGCTACTCCTGTTCGTGTGGAAATTTCAAAAAAATGGAACGTGTTTTTTTTCATCAATGGTTAATTGTATTCAAACAAAAATTCATTAAAACCAGTTACATAGACATAACTGAGAACCATAAAAGGCAGAGAGACATCTCACTTACTTCTTCGTCGTTACCTTTTCCCACTTTCTACGTGGGGTCGGCACAGTATGTTAGTTTTTTCCAATTACTTCTGTCAATTGCCATCTCACTGGTTACTCCCTTTCTCCTCATACTATCCTTTACGCCGTCTATCCATCTCTTTTTAGGTCTTCTCCTATCTCTTAAACCTTTGACTTCTTCTTAAGGATCTTTTAGATCTTCGTCTCTTCTCATGATGTGTCCGTACCAACCCAGCTTATTACCATTTATCTATATATACCATACATCTTACTAACACTAGTCTCGAATTCTCAAACTGAATGATTCATCTCGTATATTTATTACTAACGACCCGCCCGATTTACCGAAACAAACCTCCCTCGGAATACCATCTTTCCAACATTTCAAACACCCTCCAAAAACAGTTGTTAATCTAACCAATAACATTTTCCAACAGGAACAAAATCCATTCGCAACTTATCGAGCTTAGCCCATACATACAGTCTAAGAAAATATATGGACTTTAGTGAGTTATGATGAAGTCACTAGCTGATGCTCGTGACTTTGCGTAAAATTGAGTTTTAATGTCATCAGAGCAAAAAATGTGACTCACTGTTTTGCTCCCTTAGTGGGGTAGGAGGAGAAATCTTTGAATACCAATTTAGTTGAACTAAACCTAACATATCTGAGAACAACCACAATCAAATTCGAACAACAGTTTAAGCGTGATGCGAGCACAAACATACAGACAGACAGAAATTTAAACCTCCCCTTTTTTGCTTCAGTTGGTCATATCCCTCATATCATTTTTTAATTATATGGATTTGGATATGTCATCCTACTAATATTATAAATGCGAAAGTTTGTGAGTATGTCAGTATGGATGTTTGTTACTCTTTCACGCAAAAACTTCTAAACCGATTGCGATGAAATTTGGTATGTAGGTAGCTGAAGACCCAGAATAACATATAGGCTACTTTTTATCCCGGAGTTCCCGCGGGATTGATACGGTTTCCATGCGGACGAAGTCGCGGGCGGCCTCTATTTATAATATACAAATAACAATATTTCTTATTATATGTAATGTTGCCATTCTATTGAACTGTACCAAAAATATCGTCATTCTTGGATATCTTTTGTTATTACAACTTAATATATTTCCTCTTTTGTTTTCGGAATAGCTAAATCATTCAGGAAGTAATTAGTACATCCTGCCTGATATATGTTGTCGTTTGAATGACATATTGTTTCTTTTTGAAACTAGCTTACGCCCCCGACTTCGTTCGTCTTAAATCTAAATGCAAAGTGTGATTTGCGTGAAAGAGTAAAACACATATACCCGAAAACACAACCTTACAAACTTTCGCATTTATAATATACTCGTAATATAAATACAATTTGTATTTATAAATAATTGAACGTTATCGAATTCATGAGGTTGAGTTAAAAGAGTGAACAATGTGCGTGGTACACAGGTTCAAATTCTACTTTAGTCAAGAACGAATGACTCTTCTCTGAGTAATTTACATTAGTTTGAGTGCTAACAGATCGTGTTTCGGTAAGGAAAACTAGAAGTGTGACCATCTAATAAATGTTAGATTCCCCTGCGAAGGTTGTGGAGGTCAGATGGGAGTGTAAAAACGTGACTAACTTAATCCAGGTCTATAGTTATAGTAGCACCCTAGACTTCTCTCCATAGAGCTGAGGATGTAACGCAGATTTACTTCGGAAGGAGGAAAAAATAATTGAAAGAAAAGCATTGAAATGTTTGTCAATCCCGTCATAGCGCAACGCAGCATTTCAGTCTTTCCAAAATTGTTGGCTCTGTCTACCTAACAAGGGATTTAGACTGGACAATATTTAAAATGACTGTGACTGATGATAACGTAAAGTCTGAACTAATGGATGTTGTTTGGCATTAATGTTTAATTCCCACGCAGTTCCCACGGGAATGGGAATAAAGGAAAATTCTGGTTTTACGCTTATAGAACAATCCAGTTATTTGTAATTTACAAACAACAAATGCGTAAAAATTTTGGCTACTTACATCCTACTACTATTATAAAGGCGAAAGTTTGTATGGATGTTTGTTACTCTTTCACGCAAAAACTACTGAACCGATTACCATGAAATTTGGTATGTAGGTAGCTGAAGACCCAGAATAACACATAGGCTACTTTTTATCCCAGAGTTCCCACGGGATTGATAGGGTTTCCATGCGGACGAAGTCGCGGGCGGCCTCTAGTACATTTATAAATATAATAATTGCTCGTTTCATAGTATAGGACGATTTGAATGAGATTAATAAATACCATCTTTTTGATCTCAGCGGTCTTTGATTATTCGTGTGTAAATAATATCAGCGTAGTGGCTGAAAAGTCATGACTTTAGATTTTTTCATTGTCCTAATTTAAAGACGGCTATTAAAAAAGATATGCCAGGCCCATTGTTCGCATATCTGAAAGATTCTGAATTGGTGAAGTTAAATATTTCAAGCCTCTTATTTTCTCAATGGAATTCTTCATCTTCGAATAATTCCATATTTTTGGACGATTAAAAATGCGTGATTTTATAAAATTTGTAAACACAATAAATATATTTTTTTTATGAAGTCGATAAAGCATTGACGCTGTAAGTTCAATAAACTCTATCTATTCTGTAAGGCATAGAGGCATAGATAATGTAAATAAATAATTAATATTTATTTACATTATCTATTATATTATTTACATTATAAATTTTGACGGCCTCGGTGGCGCAGCGGTAGTGCGCTTGTCTGTGACACCGGGGGTCCCGGGTTCAAATCCCGGCCAGGGCATGATGAGAAACGAACTTTCTCCGATTGGCCTGGGTCTTGGATGTTTATCTATATAAGTATTTATTATAAAATATAGTATCGTTGAGTTAGTATCTCGTAACACAAGTCTCGAACTTACTTCGAGGCTAACTCAATCAGTGTAATTTGTCCCGTATATATTTATTTATATTTATTGAATAAATATACATATGTATATGTAGGACAGATTACTCAAATTGTATAAGCCTTAGAAGTAAGTTCGACACTTGTGTTACGAGAGTTACTAACTCAACGATACTATATTTCTTCTTCTTCTTCTTCATGGATATAGTCCCGGTTGCATCCTCACCACGTTGGAGAGGAGCCCGGGGTAAGCCTTTGACCATGGATCCTGGATTGGGTGAGTCAGGTTTTTGCCCGAAGTGACTCCCGTCTGATCTCCACAATCTTTGCAGAGGAACCTAACCCGTATTGGTCATATGGTCACACATCTAGTTGCCTGAATGTGCAGGTTTCCTCACGATGTTTTCCCTCACTGTAAGAGCTTCGGATGGTAATCAAACTAATGAACATACCTAACTTGAATGAATAAATGAAATTAGTCATTAGAACACGGCCGCGGTGGGATTCGAACTAGTAGCCTGTAGGCGTATCACGCGTTTTAACCTGGCTCCTGGGATTTGACCACCGACAACGATACTATACCTATTTTATAATAAGTACTTATATAGATTAAGATCCAAGACTGAAACCTGAGAAAGTTCGTTTCTCATCATGTCCTAGCCGGGATTCGAACCCGTGACCTCAGGTGTCACAGACAAGCGCACTACCTCTGCGCCACAGAGACCGTCTAAGGATAATGTGTTACGGGAAGTATATTCTTTAAAGAGAACATAGCAATTTCGCAATCAGTTCTATGTTATCTTACACATTCTTAAGTCTATTTTTGTTGAAAGGCGATATTTTCCTGTAACTCGATAGGGAAAGTAAATATTCGGACGGTCGCAGATTATTTGCTCTAGTAATCCGACGTATTTGTCATCATTTCTTCCCGACACGTGACCAATTGGCACCTTGTCAAACAGTATGAGGAAGTAAGAGCTATTAATCAAATAGTAATGTCTAGAGGAAAATGTATTTATAACTTGATTTTGTGAATGAATAGTTTGAATTCTAACCAATGCTTTTATCGGGAGGAAACTTGCATATTCAGGCAACTGGGTGTGAAACCATGACCTAATATAAAGTAAGGTTGGTTGCGGGGGTTATAGGAGTATCTTTAAATAAGTGTAAGTGGAAAGATGTACCCTCTGCCTACCTATCCGGGAAAGAAGCATGATTTTATGTAGGCAGAAAAAATGCTACTCGATGTCTTTCTCTCTCTGTCTGTGTGTGTGTGTGTGTGAGGTTTTTTTTTGTACTTTGGTCTCCTTCTACATCTCAAAGAAGACCGTAACTTACACTCTACAGTAACCAAAAATGCAGCTTTCCTTGAAATATACCCATCTTGGACGAAAACGACTTATACGTGATCCGATTTATACTACCTCGAAGTCTACTACAGGGATAAGCCTCATCTTTGTGAGTGACCATTTTTCACACGGTCGTAAATAAAAATTGATATTCAGCACAGCGTGGTCTTTGAACCGGACATACATACATACATACATATAAGTAGAATTTAGGGTAGGCACACCTTCTGCATCTGTTCACATTTTTTATTAAGACGTTCAGGTCTATCGGGGTAGTCAGAGCCAGGCAAATCTTGAAAGGCTGACAGGCCAAGTTCAGCTGTAAGGCTTTATGATAGATTTGAGATACAAATAGTTACAGGTTGCTAACCCAACGCCTTTCGGCCAACGGAATTCTTCTTATATCCCAAGTTTATAAGCCTATCCCTTAGTCGCCTTTACGACACCCATGGGAAAGAGATGAAGTTATCTTGCTACATTTTCTTTAGATGCCGGGAACCACACGACAAGGGAACCGTGTTTATTCTATACGGATAACAGAACTGCAATATCATTTGAACAGTTTGATATACTGATGCTTAAACTATCAGGAAAATACTCTGGAATACCATTAGATTCATATTTGGATTGACTTATGATTTAATCTCTCGATGCAACTCGATATGAATAAATATATGCTAATTAATGTAACCTATTGTTATTTTACAGCTATGGCACAGCTATATGTGTTTATCTTATTGAAATATATAAAAAAGAAAACTGATTGACTGACAATTCGACTACACAAAACACTGGGTCTACAGATTAAAAGTTTAGTATGTAGTGAACTTTACGTACTGGGATAATATAAAAATTCAATATGAAATAACAATTGTTATAATAAAATGCTTACAATATCGTCAATCACGTCTTTATCCCTTGCGGGGTAGACAGAGCCAATAGTCTTGAGAAGACTTGGGCCACGGGCAAAAAGGCCACGTTTAACTGTATGCCTTAATGATGGATTTGAGATTCAAATAGTTACCGGTTGCTAGCTCATCGACTTAAAGAAGAATTCCAAGTTTATAAGCCCTTATTCGCCTTTTACGACATCCATAAGAGAGAGAAGGAGTTGTTCTATTCTTTTTCTTTTGTGCCGGGAATCACACGGCACTGCCGGGAACCACACAGCACAAATTGGACCAAGATTATTTACCTATGTATATTTCGGTAGGTATCTAAAGAAATGAACTTTAGAATGCAACTAAGGGAAAATTTCCCGAAGTTCTAGCTAGCACGAGACGAAAAAAGATAATTTTTCTTTTCACACGAAGTATTAACTTTAGTTATAATTATATTATAATTAAAAGTACAACGAAGCCACTGCGAAGCCAAGCTTACGCCAGACAACTCCTAATTAAAGAGGCTAGTTTATTGTTCCTCATTTTTTAATAAAGTTCTATTAGCGGCCCGTGTTCATTAAATAAAACACAAAATTACGTTGGCGTATTTCCAAAACTTCTAATATCATTATGTTCTATAGAGTAAAAAGCTATTATCCAAATTTTCTCTAAAAATTAATGAAATGCTTTCACTAAAAATAATGCTTGTTGTATAATATCATTGAATTCCACTTAACTGTGTAATAAATGCATATCATGGACATAGAGGACTAGTAATAGTCAAAAAACATAACCTGCTCTCCGAGAAGTGAGGTTATAACTAAAAATTACGAGGACGAAAACACAAACTATTATAATATTTAGGATCTTTTTAAACCGATACGGGCATTTTACTATATTCCATTTAAACAATAAATATTCTATTGGCGATACGCTAGCGACTAAACTAAATACTCATAGCTTTAAGCCGTCCCTACGTAGGTAGGTACCTAACGCTGGATTCAGCAAAACACACTCTCCATACTTCAGTCGAGTTTCAGCCATCGCGGCAGTCGGTCGGTTAAACCTGCTGTTAACCTCATGAACGCGGCGCAAACTTTTGAATTTCGAATTGAAATATCAAAAAGAAATTAATGTTCCCGCTAATTTAAAACAATAAAAAAAAGTAAAATATTTTGTTACTGGCCTCTTCCAAAAAAATATTTTTGTCTGTAGTTTATTTTTCTTTGAAACAACTTTTGACATTTTTTTAACAATGCGACTAAAGTGAACTGTGACTGGTGCCTCTTTTATCGATGTTTAAAGAGTTTAAAAGTGGTTGTCGTTCAAAATAGGTCTGAAAGAAGAGTATGGTCCACGGTATTCCAATCCGTGTGCCGGGGACAACGTAAATTGGACGTTATGTCACATTTATATAAAGCGGATATTTACTGTCCTGATGCCTTATTATGATGAAACGGTAAGTTTTTTAATTAATATTTTCTTTAAATGTTGTTTTTACGATGTTATGAAAAAAATGAAACTTTTGATTAAACAATGTCAGTCGTCGGGTCGCCTTATGATTCGTTATTATTAGATAAAATGATTTTTTTTTGTTAGAATGATTTTGGTGAAAATTAACTTGATTTTATAACTTTTAACAGAAGCTTATTTTTATATTACCTATTACATTTATACATTAACAAAACTAAGTTGGTACAAAACCATTATCATAATTTAATATCTATCAATATAGGAATAAATTAACAAAGAATTCATTAAAAATTAATTCCAGAAAAATTAAGTGTTAAAAATAAATTTAAATCATTTCATTATTACAGCAATTTGTTATTCAATTCAAATGTATTTTCAGACTTTAACATAACAAAATATTACCTTAAATTTACATAATTTATTGACTATATTTTACAATTATTTTTTTATCTATCTTTTGAAATTCTTTTTCACTCACTTTAAATTCTTTTCCAACGTAAAAAAAATATATTTTTCAAGTTACAATGAAAACCACTAAGTAAATATTGCTGTAATTCAGAATAACGTTAGTGTAAGTGACGTAACGATGTGCTAGAAAAACATAATTGGACATTCCCACGGGAGCGAAACCTGGAACAAAATGTAGTAATTATATCCTGAAGTTTTTACTCACAGAACGTCTATGATTGAACGGCTGAGACTTTCGAATAAAAAATGTGTGATATACAGCTTCCAATCTTAATTAATTTATTTATTTTTTATTAGACAACTGAATAGGTAACTATGATCCAATCTGGGTTATAGGTTCCCCGGCAAAGGCTGCATAGGCCCGTCGGGAATCGCTTTGTTTAAAAACCTAACTTACCATAACCAAGATCTTGGTTTCAAGCAGACCCTGGAATTTTTCCAGAGAGAAAAGGATGCAACTGGAGTTAAAGCCAGTTGTATGAATTATTTTTAATAAATTTTTAAAAAGGTCAAGAGTACCCGAAACCGACGAGTTTGCATGAAGAGAGTTATAAATGGGGATGAAGTGAAAGAAGCATGCAGAGATCGTGGCAAATGGAAAGATGTAGTCTCTGCCTATCCCTATAGGAACGAGGCGTGATTTTATGTATGTATGTACCTATGTAACTTACATATTATGTAGTAAAGTCCCTCTGTATTCTTTGCTGGTATGTATGCGCTAACCTGAAAAAAATTATTTATTATTATCACATCACAGATAAAAGAATACAATTTATTAAATACAATAAGATACAAAGAAACAGTAGAATCAGATCAGGAATATGGACGAGATGTGAACGGATTTTGTTCCTATTTGAAATGTTGGAAAGAGGCTTTTCTGATATAAAGATGATATTATTATGCGAGCCAATGTTCTGAAATCCGAGGACGCCGAAAACCGGACCAAGTATAGAGAGAAAAGTGGGAAGGCGGACCCCGGGCCCCGAAACACTTCCGTGGAGGGTGCAGCCTAACACGCTGAGATGAGAGAGAGAGTTTTCTGAGAAAGGTTTATTTCTATATATCTAATTTATCATATATAGAAATAAATTATCATGTGCCGCGTGGTTCCCGGCACCAATACAAAAAAGAATAGGACCACTCCATCTCTTTCCCATGGATGGCGACTAAGAGATAGGCTTACAAACTTGGGATTCTTTTTTAGGCGATGGGCTAGCAACCTGTCACTAGTTGAATCTCAATTCTATCGTTAAGCCAAATAGCTGAACGTGGCCATTCAGTCTTTTCAAGACTGTTGGCTCTGTCTACCCCGCAAGGGATGTAGATGTGACCATATGTCTGTATGTCTAATTTATCATTAACCGCGCGAAGCCGGAGCGGATCGCTAGTACAGAATATAACAAACTACGGAACTGAAATTAAAAAACGGATAAAATCACAAGTCAGACATTCCACACGTATGTAATTCGAATATACGTTGTTTTACTACTAGGTACATAATACTTATCTAGACAGTTTGAGTGGGTGCGATTAAATACGCCTGATAGTGTGATAAAATCATTTTTCGTGTTTTTATGACAGAATGACCGCCTATGTAACTCATTGGTGGAATATTGGAAAGTTTGACATATTTATAACCTTTTTTGGTCTACAATATGTTAGTGCCGTGTAGTTCCCGGCACTAATCAAAAAAAAAAATAGGACCACTCCATCTCGTTTCAATGGATGTGGTAAAAGGCGACTAAGGGATATGCTTATAAACTTGGGATTCTTCTTTTGGGCGATGCGCTAGCTAACTTGTCACTATTTGAATCTCAATTCTATCGTAAAGCCTAACAGCTGAACGTGGCCTATCAGTTTTTTGGGACCGCCGGCACTGTCTACCCCGCAAAGGCTATAGACGTGATTATATGAATGAATGAATATGTTAAGTAAGGAGTAGAGTTATAATTACTTAGCTAGAATAGTTTTAAGTGGAAAGATGTAGTATCTGCCTACCCCTTCGGGAAAGAGGCGAGGTTTTATGTGAGCTATGCATCTAATTTATGTTAGAACGTAGCTAAGTCACTCAATGATCACGAATCATTGTAACAGGATTCGAAATGTTCGAGATAAAATAAATGTACGTTACGTGCGCGTTTCATACCTACATACATACATACATATAGTCACGTCTATATCCCTTGCGGGGTAGACAGAGCCAACAGTCTTGAAAAGACTAAATGGCCACGTTTAGCTATTTGGCTTAATGATAGAATTGAGATTCAAATAGAGACAGGTTGCTAGCCAATCGCCTAAAAAAAAGAATCCCAAGTTTGTAAGCCTGTCCCTTAGTCGCCTTTTACGACATCCATGGGAAAGAGATGGAGTGGTCCTATTCTTTTTTCATTGGTGCGTTTAATACCTGTAGTATTTATAAATAGTAAATACTATCTAAACCGTCTTGGATGAAAGGTATAAGATACTTATGTCTTTATCAATACTCCTAAAGGCTTTGCATACTTACTGACCTCGAAACTGACTACTTAGAAGGCCGGAAGAAACTCATCAAAGTGAATTGATCCCACAGGATTTCAGGGATTTGTTATAATATCTTCCTGATAGTGTATTTCCTCATTGCAAGTAAGGATAATCGTTATTCTGTTTCATTCAATTCAAAATCTTTGTCGAATACTATAAATGTAGTACATCATACATACATATATAAGATCACGCCTCTTTCCCGGAGGGGAAGGCAGAGACTACCTCTTTCCACTTGCCACGATCTCTGCATACTTCCTTCGCTTCATCCACATTCATAACTCTCTTCATGCAAGCTCGGCGGTTTCGGGTACTTTTGACCTGACTCTTTACCAGTACGTCCTTAATTTGATCAAGATACGTTCGTCTAGGTCTTCCCACTCCGACCTTTCCCTCTACATTCTCCTTGTGTATCTGCTTAGTCAACCTTAGTACATCAGTTGAATTATAGTTACCGGTTAAAAGTAGGTACAATATGAACCCTGTTGGACATCGCCATTTTGAAATTATACGGCACGGCATGTAGGTTTATATCGGCTATTATGATGAATTAATAACAATTTTTGTCATATTATATTCATTGACATACTTACAACGTTACAGTTTCGATTAGGTTAGTTTCCCCTGTTATCGAGGTCACGGAAGTCAGGCAAGAGTTGTTTTGTGACCTGATTTGTGTTTTTTGGACCATGGTCGTAGGCAGAGCAAGGTAAATAATCGGGATAAACGCCAGGACGATGACTTTTTTGAGTAATTATAATATTACTTTTTATATAAGGCATACATTCATCGTGTGGTTCCCGGCATCAATATAAAAAAGAATTAGACCACTCCATCCCTTTCCCATCGATGTCGTAAAAGGCAACTAAGAGATATTCTTATAAACTTTGGATTCTTCTTATAGGCAATCGGTAGTAACTTGTCACTATTTACTTCTCAATTCTATCATAAATCCTAACAATTGAACGTGGCCTATCGGTCTTTCAAGACTGCTGGCTCTGTCTACCCTGCAAGGGATATAGACGTGATTATATTAATGAATTAATGCATAAGGAATGTTTAGTATGCGTACACGCTGATCTGCGAACAAAATACATAAATGTGTTGGTTGCTGCTATACCCGCGTAAATAATTAATAAAGACAAAAGCTTATTAATTGTTCCTGCAAGTGACAGGGCAGCTGCTTGTCACATCGTCGACGTCATCTTTGAATATTGAATCATTCTTCTTAATCATTCTTCTGACTATTGGCTGTTTTTAACTAATTATAAAGAATATAATGTAAATATAATGTTATGTGCCGTAAGGTTCCCGGCACCAATACAAAAAAGAATAGGACCACTCCATCTCTTTCCCATGGATGTCGTATAAAGCGACTAAGGGATAGGCTTACAAACTTAAGATTCTTTTCTAGGCGATGGGCTAGCAACCTGTCACTATTTGAATCTCAATTCTATCATTAAGCCAAATAGCTGAACGTGGCCATTCAGTCAAGACTGTTGGCTCTGTCTACCCCGCAAGGGATATAGACGTGACCATATGTATGTATGTATATAATGTAAAATATTTAACCATACCATACCCACCAATCTTAGGACTATTGGCTGTTTTTAACTTATAATAATAAATAAGTTACTTTTAAATATTTAACCCATCAGAGATACGACCAATTTATATACTCATCCGCAGCTGAGTGTTTGACTGACAGACCACGCACAGCCTAAACCGCTGGATCTAGACTTATTATGTCGATAGTAGTATACTAGATTTATTATGTGGTATGGTGGTGTGTGTACTTAGTATACTAGATTAATTATGTGGTCCAAGGGTGCACTAAGAGGAAATTTCCGCTGGATTATGAAAATTTTCCGGTATTTTTCGATTACCTCAGCGGTAATCGAACACAGCAGTAGATAAAATACAATAATGTGTATTGTACACGCGAAAACGAAACTAATAAAAGCATCAATATTTCATTTCTCATAATGCGAGAACAAAAACTTCTTCATTCCTATATTCCCAAGTCTCTACCTCTTCAAATATTTCAGAGTGCCTCATCAAATATTACGTGCTAGCTATAATAGTTCTGGACCTTTCTACGAGTATTATGGGTCATAAGACTATCGTTAAATGTCCATCATAGACTATGTTGTGTGCAGTCATACGCCTTTGCTTTATTCATATTAATCTGTAATGAATATAAATATATAAAAAACAATATTGACTTTTTAGAGTGTCGTTGGTAAAGGCCTTATCTTGCTTACCATCAGGCACATTGAGATCAAACACACTCAAATTATATTCTTATGTATAAAATTCGCGGATCACAATTTTCGTTTCCGTACTCCTCCGAAACGGCTATACCGATTCTCATAAAATTTTGTGAGCAAATTGAGTAGGTCTGAGAATCGGCCAACATCTATTTTTCATACCCCTTAGTGATAAGGGTTGTTCACCCATAACATTTATTTCTTAATTTAAGACATTTTTTATTTTTTTATATTATGCCGCACTTAAAAAATACATACAACCCTAAATGTTTACCCTTTTATCACCAACCCCTATATTTTAAATAGCCATTCTAGTACCTAATTTAATATTTTTTCATAATCGGTCGATAACTGATCAATCGTCATTTAAAATTATTTTTATGGCACAAAAACGTTTGCCGGGTCAGCTAGTAATAATAATAATACCTATATAATTCTTGTAATTTTTTAATCTCCTGTACCCTGTAAAATACTCGTATCTGGTAGACATCAAGGAAATGTTGGAAAATTTTCTTGATCACACCTCTTTGGTTCTTTCGACAAATTCGTTACTTTAGTAAACATAACTAACGAGAGGGTACACCCTCTTATCATCGCGTGTTCCTGGTTGTATCTGCTTTTAAGCAATATCCGTCAAGTACAGACATCGGTTAGATACTATTATATTATACTAACTGTCCCGGCAAACGTTGTTTTGCCATATAAATAACTTTTAAGTAATTTCTAGTTTAAAAAAAAATGTTAAGTGCAGACAACCCTTATTACTAAGGGGTATGAAAAATAGATGTTTGCCGATTGTCAGACCTACTCAATATGCTCGCAAAATTTCATTAGAATTGGTCAAGCCGTTTCGGAGGAGTATGGGAACGAACATTGTGACACGAAAATTTTGTATATGTGATGTGGATGAATATGGATATTAGTAAAAATGGATGTCGAGAATGAGGATCAGAGATAGGGATAGCTTTCACAATATGTGCAGGATGGAAAGCAACTGGCACAGACTACCTATATTTTTTTTTACACCAAACCATAAAGTTAGAATACCGAATAGATTTATTTTCAAAATTGGATACAAGGTATCACTTATTGACGTCACATCACTAAAATCTAATTATAACTACTACCACTTCCAAAGCGCATTTGAAAAAGAAGCGGCGGTACATACTACACCGCAGTAAGTAGGCATACAATAAATTTTTCAGGCGGCAGTAGATACGTATTTTATAAGCTATAAATCTATCAATCTAATAATAAATGTCTCACTTTACTGACTACGTGATTGACAGACAACGTGCAGCTGAAACCACTGGGTGTATATACATAGTCACGTCTATATCCTTTGCGGCGTAGACAGAAGCAAACGGTCTTGAAAAGACTGATAGAAAAATGCTGACCGATTGATTGACGGACAACTCCGACAATTAACAAGGCTAATCTGAAATAACCTCTAAACTAGTTTAGAGCTAGTTATTTTTTACTAGTTCATTTTCAGCTCATTAGTATTGTCACTGGTTACAATTCCAGGGTAGTGAATTTATTAATCAAATCAAATCTATTTATTGTGGGGCACAGATAAAAAGATAATATAATTGTATAGGGTCCACTGAGTCCTGTCTTAACAGACGTACAATAATTAATAACGTACATTTATATAAAATAAAGTTAACATAAAAATTTAAATAAAATTGAAACTGTCAGTACACACAACAAGAATTAGAGTTATATAAAATTTATTTATTAAAAAAGTTTAAATTGTAACGTAGATTATTAACTTTGTATTAGGAGCTGTGCGGATTTATTCAAAGACTATGAAACCAAACTCACATGGACGGACAAAGTCTTGGGTAATGACTAGTCTTTAATGTAAAGGGTTATTACGGGTCAAACCAAAAGGCCGTAGCTATTAAATGTAATGTGAGGCATTGATGTATGTAGAGATCTGATCGTTTCTACCTACCTACCTTTATCGGGCAGATGCTGACATGTGGTAAGGTATCCATCTAATATTAAGATGTTAGCGCTTTTGGGGTTGAAGAAGGTCGTTATTTTAAGCATACATACATATAGTCACGTCTATATCCGTTACGGGTTTGACAGAGCCAACAGGCCAAAATAATTATGCCGTATATTTTAGAATAGAACCACTCCATATCTTTCTAATGGATGTTGTAAAATGCGACTAAGGGCTATCCCTTATGAACTTGGCACACAACGTACAGCTACTATGAAGTTCATAAGCCTATGCTTATGAACTTCTAATTCCTCCTGTAGGTGATGGGCTAGCAACCTGTCACTATTTGAATCTTAATTTTTGTCTTTTCAAGACTGTTAGCTCTGTTTACCTCGCAAGGGATACAGACATGATTTTATGTATATATTTAGTTATAGAAACAATGGTCCTTTTTAATCTGCTTTAATCCACTTAGCTCATCTATCTTAACTAAAATATTACGAATTCGGTATCTAAATCAACACTTCTAATTCCTGCTCTTAAAACTGCCAATACTTTCACCTGGTCAGCTAAAAATAACCATCTTAATCTCCGAGAATCCATTAGATAAATTATCTCTTCAACATTTCTTTAGTCAATAAATTTTGTGAGATCTTATTTAAAAAGTAATCCAGTTTGCGAATCGAGATAAAACGAAATATTTCTTGGAGTTAGAAATAGGTTTTAAAGTTACTGGAGTTTAGTTCTTTCGTTTAAAACTGCCTTCTACCTTCGCTCCAATTATATTGCAGTTCGCAGTAAAAACACGTACATATATAAGTCACATACTGTAAAGTAGGCAGAGACTACATCTTTCCACTTACCGCGCTCCCTGCATACTTCTTTTCACATTCATCTAGTTCATCAATATATCTTCCAATGTCCTAGGTTGGGGGTATTTCCAACGTATCGACAATTACGTTACGTTACAATTAATGTTAAAAAATTCTCTGTTATTTACCTTACTGGTCAAAGCAACTAAAATAACAAAATATAATTAAATTTTCTTTTTTGAGTTTTTTTTAAAGCAACAGATACCAATATTTACAGACGCACACATAGTAATTTTAATAAGTCTTACATACCTATATAACATTCTTATTATATTCAATTATTACCCTTTGATTACTTGCGAGTTAAAAATATCGCCATTAATATAAAAAGTCTGATAGATCAGTCGGTCACGATTCTCTTTTATATTATTTAGATGAGTCTAGACACAAAGGGAGTTAGTTTCAAAATGGCGGTTCTCAGTGCAAAAGATAGCATTTTAAAGTGTATTAAAATGTAATAAAGGTGGAACTACTCTTTTAAATTAAGTTTTATTTTTAAACCGTTCCTGGGATACGGTTATTTTGTGCAGTTTGTTTTTGTAATTTGTTTTAACTGGTTTTTCTTTTCAGTTTATGTTTTATTTATTTATATATTCTTTATTGTAACAATTACAATTTGTATAGTACAATAAGTGAAATTTATGTTTATACCATTTACTAAAAGTTTATCTTTTTAACAATAGCTTCACTACATAGTATAAAGCAAAGTCTCTTCTCGCGTCTGTTTATATGTCTGTATGTCTCTGTATGCTTAGATCTTTAAATCTTCACAACGGACATTTACGCAGTTTTTAATAGATAGAGTGATTGAAGAGGAAATTCGACCCGTGCAAAGCCAGGGCGGGTCACTAGTTATTAATGAAACCGACTTCAATTTTAGCATTTTTTGTCTATCTGATGAAATGTCTCTATAACTTTGGTTTATTAATTTAAAAAAATGTCATTATCTACGAACTTACATAAAGAGAGTTACGAATGGTGGATGAAGCGAAATTCAGAGATCTTTGTAAGTGAAAAGATGTAGTTTCTGCCTACCCTTCCGGGAGAGAGGCATGAACATTTTCATTCCTATTTTATTGCAAAATATACGATGAAAAGGTAAAAAATATTAATTCAACTTTTTGTACGTGCCTTTTCATACATTTATAATATTAATATATGACTGAACGTGATGTTTTACTGAATTCGTCAAGAACAATGCGGCTGCTCATTAAATTACTGGAACAATGAGATTGAGACAAGAATAAAATATAATTTTATGAAGACGCCTAATCACTCAAAAAAAAGGGAAATTTGTAAGGCTATTTTAGAATTCCGTATTTCGAATACACTTAAAATTTGCGCGAAACGATATTATTAGATATCTAATGAAATTCACTTGACTGCGAACAATTGAATAATTAAGTGCCTAAAGTTGTTTCTTACATAAATGTCTAAATCTTAAATAAATGTTTCACAGAATACTACTACAAATGGAATTTAAATATTCAATCCAATGTTCCTACGATGTTTTTCCTGATTGTAAGAACTTCGGAGAGCGATCAAACTAAAGTAGGTATTTAACACTGGAAGAGATTTTGGATCTTATGTGACTAAGAATTAGTTTCAAAATGATTTTTCCATACACATAACTTTTTAAATTTATTTCGAATTAGTTTCAATTCCGTCACTCTGCCGCTGTCACAGATGACCGTTTTGGAAGAACGCCGTCCATTAAATATTTTAATTCTTGCTCTTCTCTTTTCATTTATTCATATAATTAACCACGTTTATCCCTTGTGGGGAAGACAGAGCCGGCAGTCGACGGCAGTCGACGTCTGAGGGGTTAATGATAAAATTAAGATTCAAATAGTGACAGGCTGCCAGCCAATCTAGGACATCCATGGATAATAAATGGATTGGTCCAATTATTTTTTATATTGCTGCCGGGAACCACACGGCACTTCACAAACGATAACATTACGCATACGTCTAGCTAGTCGCCAGTTTCTAAAATAGGACCCGTGGGTGTAATTCTCAAACACGTCGTTTCTCCAAGCGATATTTTCCGTCGGGTGGTCCATTATCCCTAAACAGATAGGGTGTTTTGTGTTGATAAGGGCGGTACTACTTTGCGTGTTGATTGCAGTAGCGGTTTGATAGTAAAAATGTACGAGGTGCATAAAATATCAGGAGTTACGTGTAAAGTGATATAATATTTTTCCAAACTAGTTAGTAGTTTTTCGTTTTTTCTTTGTGCATATTTTTTTTAAGTTTTTGACCTTTCCGTATCTTTCTGGGGGTGTAGGAAGTTAACAAAGGACAAAATAAAAGAATCCTTCTAATATTATACATGCGAAATTTTGTGAGTAGGTAAGGATGTCAGTATGAATATTTGTTACTCTTTCACGCAAAAACTACTGAACCGATTACGATGAAATTTGGTAAGCTGAAGACCCAGAATTACATATAGTTCCCGCGGGATCGATTCCACGCGGACGAAGTCGCGTGCGGCCTCTAGTAATATATAAAAAAGTAGTGGAGTCCGGGGTATTTAAACCAATAGTGACAATACATGGGTTCATTATATACATAGACAGAATCACGCCTCTTTCCCGGAGGGTACATAGAGACTACATCTTTATTTAATAGTCTTTTCCTAATACCTAGTTAATAACTAAAACATACATCACATTGAGAGATAATTCATTGGGTTCTGCGCTGAAACAAATTATAAACGATAAAAATTAATTTGTACATAGAACATTATTTTTGAAAAAAAAATTCAATTAAAATGATTAAAAAATATTTCCGAAACAAAATTCAATTATATTAAAATTATCTATCTCTCTATCTTATTCTATTATTAGTTGTGTGAGTGGAGTACACGCCTGTCACCCTTTCCATCATGTTTCCTATCTCGGGTCTGCTGGAAGAGATTTCTTTTGAAATAAGCAGAACCTTTGTAATTTTGTTTCTTGTGTTTATCAGTCTCGATGTTTTCTGTGTACATAAATTAGTAAATAAATATAATGATTACAGTATTGTGGTTTCATTAATATAGTTACTTGACCTTTACTCATCAGTCGTGGTCACAAGAGAATCCTCGGGTCTTCCTTAGGGATAACACAACCAAGTCAAATCCGCAGAATTATAATTATTAGAGCCTCATTTATATAGTATTTACCATATAATTTCTATCAAGCTCCAAGGATTTATTCAAATTTGTTAAATGATGATTTCGAATATTTATTAACATCAATTTTGTTGAGAATTTCTTGATGGAAAAATCTAATAAAATAAGTTGGCAACGGTAGTAGAGCAAATTTAGGTTACTATGTTATTATGGAAAGGAATATACTTTTTTTTATATAATAAGAAATATTTATGTCAGTTGTCACTTTATGACTGAAAGAGTTTGTATATCTAGGATCAAAGTTTACATCAGATGGCAAGTGTGAAAGTGATATTGAAAGGAGAATGAACGCGGGGAACATGGTGAATGGAGCTTTGCATGCCTTTATGAGCAGTGAGAAACTATCCAAAAAGGCTCGACTGGCTGTGCATAGGAGCGTGTTGGTCCCGACATTAATGTATGGGAGTCAAAGTTGGGTATGGCAAAAGAAGCACGAAAGCAGAATAAATGCAGTGGAAATGAGAGCGTTAAGGAGTATGATGGGTGCGAAATTGAGTGACCGGATAAGGAACAGTGTGGTAAGGGAATGTTGTGATGTGAAAGAAGATGTAGTTACAGGAATAGAAAAGGGTATGTTGAGATGGTTTGGTCATGTGGAGAGGATGAATGAAAGCAGGTTGACTAAGCAGATATACAAGGAGAGTGTGGAGGGAAAGGTCGGAGTGGGAAGACCTAGATGAACGTATCTTGATCAAATTAAGGACGTCCTGGTAAAGGATCAGGTTAAAAGTAAACGAAACCGCCGAGCTTGCATGAAGAGAGTTATGAATGTGGATGAAGCATAGAAAGTTGCAGAGATCGTGGCAAGTGGAAAGAGGTAGTCTCTGCCTAGCCCTCCGGGAAAGAGGCGTGATTTTATGTATAGGCCCATGTTTTGTGAAAATGCGATGATATAAGCTCTTATCGCAAGTACAATTTGACATTGACACTTAAGCTGACAGTGTCAATGTCAAAGAGGCAAGTGAAGAGTTCACTTGCCTCAACGCCATCTAGTGAGAAAAATGGTAACTACTTTTTTAAAGTCATTTGTAATGTCAATACAAAAGCAATTCATCCTTATCACTTTCAATTAATTGGAGTAAGTACGTATATCCTAGGTCTGTAGAGAAACGTCCAAAAAACGTACTTCGCTAAAAAGATTCAGTTTTTTATTTAAATTTCTTGTTATACCGAAGAGCAATCAGAATCTCAAAACTTTCCGGTTAAATAAAATATCGTGATAGCGAAAATAAATGAAGGCTTGTCTCGCATTTACATCAACTTTTAAAACAGCCCATTACTTTGATAACTTGCAAAAGTTTGAAATCAAACAATGATATTTTTAGAATATATAATTTTGATATTAAGATAAAAGAACTCTTGATGATTATGACCGATTGAATCTGATTGAATTTATCATCATCACTTGCAAGACTATGAGTGTAGGTGATCGAATGGTTTACTACAATATACCAGGTTCAAATCGACCAATGAAGGGCCAGTCACACCAAAAGCAGGTTAGCAGCAATACAGTCTAAAAGCGGGCCCGCACCAATTTGTAACACAAAAAAGTCTTCGAACACGTCACATCACATGAAAACGCGGGCCCGCACTCGAACTGTTCTGTCGCCGCGCTCTTGTAACGAGTTTGAAGAAGATTTCTTTCATGTATTACAACTTTGCGCGGGCCCGCTTTTAAACTGCGCTGCTTCTCACCTGCGTTTCGTGTGCACGGGCCTCGATTCTTATCTTAGTTACATACATTAGTCTAATTACTGATTGATGTTCTCTTACTTATTGGTGCCGTGTGGTTCCCGGCACCACCATAAGAGAACATCAATCAGTACAATGAAAAAAAGAATAGGACCGGAGTGGTCTCTCTCTCCCATGGATGTCGTAAAAGACGGCTAAGGGATAGGCATACAAACTTGGGATTCTTCTTTAGGCGATGGACTAGCAACCTGTCACTATTAGAATCTCAATTCTATCATTAAGCCAAATAGCTGAACGTGGCCATTCAGTCTTTTCAAGACTGTTGGCTCTGTCTACCCCGCAAGGGATTTAGACGTGACCATATGTATGTTCTTTTACGGTGAAGGATAACATTTTTATATTAAGCGACACTCTACGACCTCAGCAATATGTACCTTAACTAATCTATATTGGATCATTGTAACACATACAGTGACTGAAATGTGCAGGTTTCCTCACGATTTTTTTCCTCCTTAGCTTAAAAATTTAAGAAAGGTTAAATTTAATTTTAACTTAATATAGAAATGATTTGAATTAGGTATTTAAAATTGATGTAAATCAAACCCCATCTTAGGAATATTGCATCACATTAAGTAAGTATAATGTGATTTATTACTGGCGAAAAAGGTTTGCTAACAATAATATTGAAAGCACAAACATGTGTACCCACTTGGACTTGTTTTCTTGTCCAATCTTCCATACACACGTATAAATATACACGTCTATATACCTAGCGGGATGGACAGAGCCAACAAATTCGAAATGGTAGGCCACGATCAGCTGTTTGGCTTAATGATAAAATTGAGATTTAAAGTGACAGGTTTCTAAATATACACGTCTATATACCTAGCAGGATGGACAGAGCCAAAAATCTCGAAATGGTAGGCCACGATCAGCTATTTGGCTTAATGATAGAATTGAGATTTAAAATGACTGGTTGCTAGCCCATCTTCTACAAGAGAAATCCCAAGATATGTAATCGCTTGTGTATATAAACTTTACTGATATATTTTTATCTGTTTATCGACACAGATGTATGTATCTTTTATCTTAATCGCCATATCGCCCTGTTAAACTGTGTAGCCGGTGGAATTCCTGAAGATTTGTCTAAAAATATACTATGACATTTGAATTAAAACAACTTTTATTTTTCTTCCTTGCTTACGAGGCAATTTTCAATTTGGCTTATTTATTCTATTTGAATCCAAAAAAAATCTAATGTTAATTTTAATTCGCATTATGTACTTCGCTTCACCTCGCCTCTGCCGTGTGGTTTCCGACACTTCAGAATATAAGCACTCCACATCTTTCTAATGAATATCGTAATGGCGACTTAGAGATAAATAAACTTGGGATTTCTCTTTTAGGCGATGGGCTGTCACTATTTGAATCTCAATTAAAAATTCTGTCTTTTGACCGACGTCGACGTCGTCGACCGTCGGGACCGTTGGCTCTGTCTGCCCCGCAAGGTATATAGACGTGACTGTGTGTATGCACCTATGTATGTATGTATGTAAATTGTTTTCGTAGTCTGTGTAACCGGATTGCAATGGAAAGCCTTCCTGGATTTAAATAACATTAGTTTAGTCTTGAAACGTTTATTTGAAACCGTATTACATCTGTCAGACAAGGGTCGGGCATTTTCGTTACTCGTGTTCATGTTAATGTCATCTGTAATGTGGGATAAATCATGAGAGGAAATTATCATTAGTTATCTAGTGACCTTGCCTTTAGGCATGTCCCTTTCTCTCTCTCTGACTCGCCTGCATGACTATATTGTATTAAAATGAATACTAGCTATTGCCCGTGACTTCCCTGGGTGTAACGTACTCTGTGTGCTTGTACGTCAGATTTTATGTACGAATTTCATGATTATTGGTACAGTGACTTTGTCGTGAAAAACAGACAAACAAACACACTTTCAGTTTTATAATATTAGTAGATATGTGTTTAACAGATACGCATTTATCTTCATAGTTTACATTGAATTATTTTTGATAAAAGTAAAGAAAACATTTTGTTATTTCAGTTTGTAGTTTAGGAATTTTTCCTTTTTTTTAATTAGGTAAATTTATTATTAGTATAGTTTAGAAATTGTAATAATTTCTTTTATTTAGTTAAAGAAAGGTGCCGTGTGGTTCCCGGGACTTGAAAACTTCAGCGTAGAACTCACGTGATAGCAAATATTATGCACAAACATTTTGATAATATTAAAGGAGGCACTAAATTTCGTGTAATTTGCCGGAAATTTTAAACAAAACAAACAATATCCCACAAACTGATACAGGATGTTCAGAAATTGGTGTCTTTCAATTTTCGCTCCGAAATTGAAGCTGGAGTTGATGTAAAATTACACGATAATGGAATTTCGACAGGAACGAGAAGGTATAGTATTAAATGCCGTGCCGTGTGTATGACGTTATGGTAAAACGTCACAGGTAAGATGACTGAAGAGAGATAATTTTAAAAATCTATTGAATAACTACAACCTTTGTCAGAACTGAGTAGTTTTACAGTCTTTGAGAGAGTATGGGTTAAGCTATACACAAGAGATCCAACAAGTAGCTGCCATAGGATAGTAAGAGCTACTTAACTTAGTGAGCGCTGAAGTACTATGTAGGTACTATAGAAGTTCATCCTATTGCCATGATCTCCGCATACTTCTTTCGCTTCACACATACATACATATATAATCACGTCTATATCCCTTGCGGGGTAGATAGAGCCTACAGTCTTGTAAAGACTGATAGGCCACGTTCAGCTATTTGGCTTTCGCTTTATCTACATTCATAACTATACCACACATATACAACTGGCGAGCACTTGGCTAGCAACAAACACATCACGACAGTCACGACTATATCCCTTACGGGGTAGATAGAGCTAACAACAGTTTCCAAAAGATAGAAATGCCACGTTCAGCTGTATGTTTTTTAATATAAAACAAGTAAATTTTTTTTTAAAAGATAAGTACAACGTATATTTTTTGCAAACATAAATTCTAACAGGTAAATTACATCCAAAAGAACATCATTGGCATATCTTATGGCTACAAAATACGACTTCGTGTTAACGAAAGTAATTTGTGTAACATTACCTTATATATTTTTGGGGAAAATTTTCTTATCGGTGCCTCGTTATGGGGTTTTATGTTCCTTTTTTTCCTGTGTAGAAGAACAGAGATAGAATCAATATTCACACTTCCATATTATTAACACAAAAACAATATTGCATTTATTTTGTTTGTTAGGAAAATAAAAGTCCAAAACTAAGTTGGCTTTTCAGTGAAACATATTCAAGGCATTAAATATTATAAAAGAAGAAAGTGAATGACTGACTGAAAGAATTGAAATTTGACGTACGTAGGTTTTTTATGTAGTCTAGTGATGCCTTAATTCCCACGGGAACAGGAACTATGGTGATTTTCTGTTTTACTTACTCTAGTTTTTAGCGTTCATACATACATATAATCACGTATATATAATAAAGTATAGACAAAGCTCTTCTTCTTAAAGCTCAGTCCTGAAAGACTGACAGATCACATTCAGCCGTTTGGCTTAATGATATAGTTGAGATTCAAATAGTGAGAGGTTGGTAACACATCGCCTTAATGCAGAATCCCACGTTCATAAGCCTATCCCTTAGTCGCCTTTTACGACATCCATGGGAAAGATATTTTTTAATATAATATATTGTTTTTTTTTTTGCGTAATCTAGATTTTATTATAAAATTAATGATATTCATTTTGACACCTCATTTTCACTAAACATTATTGTTAAAAATGATCACCTTTTCTTATATATTATGTAAAACTTTCTACAATACAATACGAAAGACCGAACTATGAATTTCAATACAATATTCCAAGCTAAATGTATTGGAGCAATATTGTCTTACGGTAATGCATATTGATACCGTGCGAGTACCGAGGCGAAAGCAGAATAACCATTATAGTAATAAAATACTTTGAGCAGATACATGCGAGTGTGTTAACAGCGACGTCCATTGAACTAGCGCTGAATTTTGTTTTTTTTAATTCAAATTTGTTTTAGTTAAAAAGGGCCATATTGGCTTCTCCGAGAGGTAACAGGGATGAACCCCAAGAAGAAGTTTTGAAATAAGTAGCACCTTTGTACTAGAATTATTGTAATAAATGTGTACATAAATAAATAAATAAGAAGATGATAAGATAAAAAAAAACTGACTGACTGTGACTGTCACTATTTGAATCTCAATTCTATCTATATTCTATTAAGCCTTTTTTCTTTAAGCATTCTTTCTTTGTTAGTTTAACAGGATTCTTTAACTAGGCTTAAATAAATATTATGTTTTTGGAAGAGCGGGTCCCCCTGCCACAGGCTTTTCTAAGCTTACTAGGTGGGTCCCAGTTTTGTGTAGTTTTAGAAACTAAGGCTTAGAAATAAAGATTTTTCAATTTTTTTTTAAGCCAAATTGCTGAACGTGGTCATTCAGTCTTTCCAAGACTGCTGACTCTGTCTACCCCTCAAGGGATATAGTCGCGACAATATGTATGTATGTATGTAAAACTGACTGTGTTATTGAGCGGCCACCCTAACACACGCGCAGTTAATACCATTAAGAAAACAGAGCTATGTTTTGCTTAAAATTTGTGGATTATTTTTACAAACACCCTGTTTACATTAATCTAATTCAGGATTCGCGGTCGCAAAAACATAAGTATTATATTACATCGATGAAAATAGAAGTTGCCAGTATAAAAAATTCAATAAATACCTAAATAAAATGTCATATCTTTTCAATGTAATGCGAGGAGAGTAATCTGATTATTGTTTTCCCTGAATTTTAATAAACATGATGATAAAATTAAATGTAATTAAAACCATGCAAATACCTCAAATTTTTGTTCAGCGCATTATATTAGTACCTACTATTCGTGCCGTGTGGTTCCCGGCACCAATAGAAACAAGAATATGACCACGTCATCTCTCTCCCATGGATGTCGTCAATAAAGACTTAGGGATAGGTTTATAAACTTGGGAGGTTAGGAACCTGTCACTATTTGAATCCCTATTCTATCATTAAGCCAAACAGATGAACGTGGCCTATCAGTCTTTTTAAGACTCTTAGCTCTATCTAGACGTGATTATACGTATGTATGTATGTATGTAAAGTTAAAATAAAAAATCCTATCAGTAAAAATGGTTAATAAAACTTCGTCGTGGCTCCAACAGTGCCACAAACCCGATCGAGATCTGAAGTGAACTCGAAATCCAATCTATTCTCAGATTCAATCATAAAAAAACCACACGAGAAAGTGTCAATCCCTTGGTATGAAGGAAATAAAAATTCTTTGAATGTATTTTGTATGCGAACGAGACGTGTTTGCATTTCCCAGATCCAGTCTCATTACCATACATACATACATATAGTCACGTCCATATTCCTTGCGGCAAAGACAGTGCCAACAGTATTGAAAAGACTGAAACTACACCTCCAGCTGTATGACTTAATACTATTTATAAATACTACAGGTATTAAACGCGCATGTAAAGTACCTTTATTTTATCTCGGACTAGCTGTGCCCGCGACTTCGTCCGCGTGGAATAGTTATTTTGGGCATCATTGAAGCCCACAATGAGGAATAATTTTTCCCGTTTTTTCCACATTTTCCATGTTTTCTTCGCTCCTTATAATTGCAGTGTGTTCTTCGATAAATGGTCTATTAAATACAAAAAGAATTAATTCGAACCAGTAGTTCCGGAGATTAGCTCGTTCAAACAAACAAACTCTTCAGCTTAATATTAGTATAGATGTTTCGAATCATGTAACAATGATCCGTGGTCACTGAGCGACTGAAAATCAGCGGGTTACAGTCACCTACAAAAAGAATCCTACGTTTATTATCCTTTCCCTCATATGTACCTACAATCCCGTCTTTATCCCTTATGGGGTAAAAGTCAGTCAAGGGAAAGGCCATTACACTAGGATTCCCCTTTTAACAAGCACCATAAAGTCATAAAGCTGAACTTAGCCTTCCAGTCTTTCCGAGACTTCTGGCTTTGTCTACCCCTGAAGTCTGCCCCGCAAGGCATATACATTTATGTATGTTTTGTGTACAAATGAGACTTGTTTGCATTCCCCAGTCTATTTCTCGTTGGTGAATAAATTGCTTAACGTTGGTCGTAAATTATGTAAGATGTACAGTAAACACATACCATGGGGTGGGCACAGAGCACGGCATTCTTCTGTTTGCTCTGTGGGGACTTGATCTTTAGTTGTCTTGGAAGCTTCTAGAAAAAAGTCGTTTTTAAACGGTTTTATTTAGCTCACCCCGTTTGTTTTATTTATTCTTGGGTCAAATTTAGTAATTCAAATTTCACCCTCTTCCTGTCAACCGATTAATCTGAAATTTTGTATACACTTTGGATTTTGGTGACAATATAATTATGTTTATTCATTATCATTATAAATTCAAGATGGCCGCCGTTACAAAATGGCGGATAATTTAGGTTTCATTAATCCCATCAATATGGGTATCAAATGAAAGGGCTCAACAAGCAGAATACAATATACTATAAAAAATTGAAATCCAAGATGGCGGCCTCTACAAAATGGCGGATAACTTAGGTTTAATCAATCCCATCAACATGGGTATCAAATGAAAGGTCTCAACAAGTAGAATACAATTTACTATTCAAAATTAAAATCTAAGCAGTGGGATAAAATGTAGCCTATGTTACTCCTGAAGGTTAAGTCTATCCCTGTGCCAAATTTCATTCAAATCGGTCCAGTAGTTTTTGAGTTTATTCGTTACAACTAAAAACTAGAAAATAAAAATAGGTAAAAAAACTTTTTAAGTTAAACGGTTTTATGTTAAACATACATTGCAATGTTTAATATAAATGTACTTAAAACCAAAAAATAATAAAATAGATACAGTCGTGGGAATTATAAACATATGCATAGACTAGACTAAAATAAAACCGTGGGGCACGTCAATTGTCTACAAATTATACGAGTAGACTTAATGTGCGATAGAAGAATCGTTTAATTCGTCGTTAGGCAGTTGGCCCGCAGACGGCCTCTGTGGCGCAGCGGTAGTACGCTTGTCTGTGACACCGGAGGTCTCGGGTTCGAATCCCGGCCAGGGCATGATGAGAAAAGAACTTTCTCTGATTGTCCCGGGTCTTGGATGTTTATCTATATAAGTATTTATTATAAAAATACAGTATCGTTGAGTTAGCATCTCGTAACACAAGTCTCGAACTTACTTCGAGGCTAACTCAATCTGTGTAATTTGTCCCGTATATATTATTATTATCTTAGATTTCACGGGTCTATACACCCCGGATTTTTGAGAGGCTTGCGTGGGGATATAAATCCAACACGTAGAGGCCCTTTGGAGAAGTTGATGTTATGTTGTTCTCCTGCCAAAACCCGTTCCCGGGCATATCAATAGATGATATGTCCATGAACAGATCTCGGCAGGAGGTGAAGCTATTACAAAATAAGGGAAAAGGATTATGGTTTATGGAGTTGACGTTTGGATGGATTTTAACTGGGCTATTGCTGGAGAAGTTCAGACACCTGCCATAATCATGAATACGTGACTATTATGTGGCAGGTGGTGACTCGCCACTCACTAAATGGGCCCCTCAAATCAGTCACCATGATTAGCAACAAAGGGGCAACATCGGCGTGGGTGGCTAAGGATGTCGAGAGGTGAGACTGCGAGGCGTGAAATCATGATGATCCAGTCAGGCACCCCCGGCGTTATGACATTTTACACTTCCATCCTTCGAGCGTATAGCTCTCGCGACTCCACTCTGACCGGCCGGTTAAGGCAAGCCAGAGGTAGGGGTCCTGTCCCTCATCGGTTTCCACTCCGACCTTGGCGAAGGAAGATCGGAGGCGAGGAACAGGGGCTTATTATTATTATTATTATATATATTAAACATTGCAATGTATGTTTAACATAAAACCGTTTAACTTAAAAAGTTTTTTTACCTATTTTTATTTATTATACATGTCTAAATTGGCATCCGGTAAAAAATACTAGTGTTGTTTGTAGCGTCACCTACAAAAGAATACAGGTTTTACGCAAATCCTACTAGAATTTTAGTTTTTAACGAGATGAAAGTACCCTATGTCGTTCTCCAGACTCTTAATTCATATGTACTCAACATTTGAAGAAGATTGGTTTAGGAGATAACGCGTGAAGAGGTAACAAACAAACAAAAAAGTAAACTTACTTTCGCATTTGTAATAATAGGTTGGGATATAGGCTTAAACTCTATAAATAACAGCTTACGCCAATGCGACAAAGAAGAAATATACATATTGAAAATGTCATAAAATATACAAAAGAGTACGTACGATTCATTTGAAGCACGTATCTTATATTGGATTGGATACAATCAAAAATTCAGGCTACAATTATCCCAACTTATATTTACAATTCGAAATTAGCTAAGGTTAGGCTAGTTTATTGATTAAGCCCTTAATTGACTTTTACAACCTGAATGGGAAGAGAAGCAGCCGGTACACAATAAGAGTACGTAGTTTTATCAAACACGCATGGAATCATTTATAACAGCATTCTTATCCACATAAACCTATCGAACTCCTACAAAAGTTATGATGAACAGATGTTGATCACTATAACAAAGTGTTATTTTTAGATATTTGTGGAAATCTGAATCGCGAACAGAAACTTTAAAAACACTGTAATGGCGTAAACAATCAAAGATAGCTGATAGTATAGGAAGTGAAGAAGTACATACATATATAAGGAAACTAACTACATATTACCCGCGACTTCTGGCGCCGTAAACTTCACTGAAAAAGCTGAAAGTGAATTAAATATGTAAGCTAAACGTGGCCTATCCGTCTTTTCAACACTGTTGGCTCTGTCTACACCGCAAGGGTTATAGACGTAACTATATGTGTGTGTGTGAATTTTTAAAATATTTTTTTTAACTTGTCCGATTTCTATTGAAATAAGGTTAGATTGAATTTAATTTTTTCAGAAAAAATAATTTCAGCCAATTATTTAAATTTATAAATCGAATCATTAGGAAAAGGAAAATGGCAATACCAAATTTACATATTAAAGTGATTGCTGTAATGTAAATTAGTGGAATTGTCCATTGTAGAAATTAATCCTAGACTTTACTCGTCCCATTTTGATGACGGTTTGGGTTTGAGGTCAGTGTATACACTTAAGTTAAAAGCTAATGGCTTATGTAAATCAAATTAGGCTACCCTCGTCTTTTGTAGACTTCCAACTGCGTCTAGCCTCATTCTAAGTGTTGATGGACCAACTATTTAAGTCAAATTGAATAGTTGCATTCGCTTCGTAAACTTGGGATTCTTCTTATAGGCGATGGGCTAGCAACCTGTCACTATTTGAATCTCACTACTATCAATAAGCCAGCTGACAGCTAATAGCTGGGCGTGGCTTGTCGGTCTTTCAAGACTGCTGCTTCTGTCTACCCCACAAGGGATATAGACGTGATTAAATGTATGTATGTAAAAATAATATACTGCCTACCGATAAAATTATAATGTTTTGAGTTTCACATTTTTTGCATGTCAAAACAATTGGCCGTTATTAATTCACTTGTAAAATAACGCGTAAACATATTAGACACGCCCATCTGGATTGTGTCAGAAAAAATTGATAAGTTGCCGTCTGTTTTTTGTCGAGCATAAATGGCTTGAGTCACACCTCTTTTCCGGACGGGTGGACAGAGACTACATCTTTCCACTAGCAACGAACCCAGCACACTTCTTTCGCTTCATCCACATGCATAACTCTCTTCATGCAAGCTCGTCCGTTTTGGGTACTCTTGACCTGACCTATATTATAATCATAAAAATATGAATTTTAAGAAAATAAGTGTGATTCCTAAGTTAACTCTATTTCATCGGTTTTTCATCACGCGAAAAGCTATCTTAATAAAAGTCGAAACAGCGATAGTTTTTCGCTGCGATGAAAACGGCGTCGCCCGTGCCATACATAGAGATAGGCAAATGGCCGGGCATTTAAGACAAATTGGGAAAATTCCCAATAGATGCCCATATATTCCTTCCCTTTGCGCATTTATCTGGGCATTTATTGGGAATTTTCCCAATTTAACTAAAATGCCTGGGCATTTGCCCATCTCTAGCCATACTACGGGATCAGCTTTGATGATGGAATTAACATTCAAATAGTGAAAAGTTGCTAACCCATCGTCCTAAGTTAATTTGTAATTCCCTTGGTCAACTTTTGAATAACTTTCACCGGTACAGATTGAAAAATAATCTGCACGGATAAAATTTTTTTTTTAAAAATCCCTAAATTTAATAAAAATGCTGGTCGTATATTATTTAACGTGCAGGCATTTAAATGAATAAATTGAAGCCCTTATGAATAAGTGGAAACTTGAACTGAATAAGTAATGAGGGATCATACCTGTAATCCTTATGCGTGTCGATCTGGCTTATGGCACAAGCTCAGAGATTGCTTTATTTACTTAACTAACTGGGCTTACAGATATAAACATCAAGACTCTGATTAGAAAGAGTTCTTTTCTCACCATGCCATGGCTTGGATTCGAATCCGGGCCCTTCGGTGTCACAGACAAGGGTACTATCGCTGCGTAACAAAAGCATATTTATGAAAATCTTTTCTTCCTCATAACTTTAGTCCCGGTTGCATCCTCGCCACTCTTGGGGTTTCAGGGGAGTCAGGTTTATACACGAAGCTGCTCCCGTCTGACCTCCGCAACTTTTGCAGGAGAACCTTACCCGTATTGGATCATATGGTTGCACATCCAGTTGCCCAAATGTGCAGGTTTACTCACGATGATTTCCCTGGCCGTAAGAGCAACGGTTAGTATTCAAACTAATGTACATTCTGCTTCAGAAATTGTCATTGATACGTAGCCGAAGTGGGATTCCAACCTGTGTCTTTTTTGCGTCACACGCATTTTAACCTAGCAACTTACCGGTTCAACCACCTATGCTCTCATGCGCATATGTTACGCATATGTTCGAATATTTCAGTCAATATTTTAAATAAAAGCGGAATATTATCTTCTTCTTAATGGCAATGCTGCTAGCCTTCTGGGCACACTCCCGCAAGGTGATGCTATGCAGAGGCTGTACAATTTGCAAAATTATTTTAATTAGTAAGCATCTTGTTTTTTATAAGTAGTTTAAGTTTTAATTTTGCTCATGACACTAGTTTAATTTGAAAAATAGTCTAATTAAAATTTATAGTTCTTATATAATACGGCGTTTCTGAGAAATTCTCTTATCACTCGTTTTGTTTGTAGATAAAGCACTTGTAATATATGTTGACAAACTATCGTATGTGTTTTACAATAATGATACTTGTCACGATAAAATGATATCGAGTGGCTCCTTGTTAAGTTTTGAAACTGCAAGATATTTCGATACGGATCTTTGATTTCGAGACTGTTGGCTCTGTCTACCTCTTAAAAGGCAAGGACGTGATAAAAAATGATTAACTAGAACTAGGCAAAACAAATTTCAAACTAACTTTTTTACCCGAACCTTCGCCCGTGCGAATTAAACGTCACCTGGAAACGAAAGTAGTTTTTAAGCAAATCCCACGGGAACTACAGTTTAAACCGGACTCTAAATGACATATGCAGAATTTCAAGAAGATTGATTCGGAAGATAACGCTTGAAGAGGTAACAAAAACCTTACGTTTGCATTTATAAAATTTACATACATACATACATATGGTCACGTCTATATCCCTTGCGGGGTAGACAGAGCCAACAGTCTTGAAAATACTATTTGGCTTAATGATAGAATTGAGATTCAAATAGTGACAGGTTGGTAGCCCATCGCCTAAAAAAGAATCCCAAGTTTGTAAGCCTATCCCTTAGTTGCCTTTTACGACATCCATGGTAAAGAGATGGAGTGGTCTTATTATTTTTTGTATTGGTGCCGGGAACCACACGGCACTGCCTGAAATATATAAAATACCTGTATAAAATTTAATTTTTTAAAATGCTCTTCGCATAATACCGAGGGTGTCTTTCTCTCTCAACATGATTTCTGTAAAATGGCGCCTGTCGTTACGTCGTTCCCGTGACATTATACTCACTTAGAAAGTAGGTCAAACACCCTCGACTCAAGTTCAATCGGTAGCGGTCAAGACACATTCTTCTCAGAACGGCAAGTTTCTAAGTTGCTATATGGAGACAAAAAGGTAACTGCTGATAATCTTAACTAATATTATAAATGCAAAACGTAAACGTTACTTGCAAAAATAAGTTAAAACAGACGTAACATACATACATACATATGATCACGTCTATATCCCTAGCGGGGTAGACAGAGCCATCAGTCTTGAAAGGACTGATAGGCCACGCTCAGCTGTTTGGCTTAGTGATATAATTGAGATTCAAATAGTGACAGGTTGCTAGCCCATCGCCTAAAAGAGGAATCCCAAGTTTATAAGCCTATCCCTTAGTCGCCTTTTACGACATCCGTGGGAAATAGATGGAGTGGTCCTATTCTTTTTTGTAATGGTGCCGGGAACCACACGGCACGACGACGACAGACGTAACAAAGACATAAAATGATCGAAAACAACTAGGTACTGATGTATTTTTAAAACTGTGTGGAAAAACAGCACATTTTAGATGGAAAATGTGTCGTGAAAGCTCAACAAGGGGAGGAAAACTTCAGCGATCAGTCTCCTTGGAACAGTTACAAAAGGAATACATTATTTTATACGCGATCCATCACAAAGTTTCAGAATCTGCAACGTTAACACGCGATTATAAGAGATTCTCGAAGACCTGAGAGATTATGTGTTCCCAAAGTAATTTTATTATGTTCACAAAAAATCTAAAAATAGACACTTATTTTATAAATGTTATTAATGAAGACCCTTAACTTACCCGTACTTTATAAGCTGATGATTGTAAACTTGCTGTTGGTCATCCAAAGATATAAAATAGATAATTTCTAATTTGAATATATAGCTAAACGTGCCTTTAAGTGTTACGACTATAGCTTCTATCTACGCTGTAAGGGATAAAGACGTGTATGTGTATCAATATTCGCGCGTCTCATGGAAACAATACCCAAAATACGGAAAAAGAATTATCATGAGGTTTCTAATACCGACCAGTTTAAAAAAAAAGTAATTAAGGTATAGGCTTATAAACTTTGGATTCCTCTTGTAGACAATGGGTTAGCAACTTGTCGCTGTTTGAATCTCAATTCCATCATGAAGCCATACAGCTGAACGTGGCCTTTCAGTCTTTTTGAGACTGTTGGCTGTATCTACCCTGCAAGGGATATAGACGTGACTCTATGTATATATCATTAATTTAATGTATCTACATTGTATTTGTATGTAAATTATAATGTATGTGCCGTGTGATTTCCGGTAACAATAAAAAAAAGAATAGGACCACTTCATCTCATTCCCATGGATGTCGTAAAGGTGAACTAGATAGACTTATAAACTTGGGATTCTTCCTTTAGGCGATGGTCTAGCAACCTGTGACTATTTGAATCTCAATTCTATCATTAAACCAAACAGCTAAACGTAGCTTATCAGTCTTTTCAAGATTGTTGGCTATGTCTACCCCCAAGGGATAAGGACGTGATTGTATGTTTGTATTTTGGAGTCGACTAAAGATGCTGTAAAAAGAGGCCAGCGTCGTAATATAAATCATACCACCTACTTGTGGGAACTGTTTCCCGGGGCATAGGTAAAGACTAACTAAGCTACAGCTGTAATTTTAGACAGAAAAAATGAATTAATTAAGTGACTTCCGTGAAGAATTGAAATCTTATATATACAGTTATTTTATTATTACCTTAATACAATATATTTTATAAGTTCCGTGTGGTTCCCGGCACCAATACAAAAAAGAATAGAACCAGTCCATTTCTTTCCCATGGATGTCGTAAAAGGCGACTAAGGGATAGGCTTACATACTTGTGATTCTTTTTTTGGCGATGGGCTAGCAACCTGTCACTATTTGGATCTCAATTCCATCATTAAGCCGAGCAGCTGAATGTGGCCATTTAGTCTTTTCTGGACTATTGGCTCTGTCTACCCCGTAAGGGATATAGACGTGACTATATGTATGTATGTATGTATTTTATAAGTTATTTTATAATAACCTTAATATAATAACAAATGACATGACTTTTTTCCCAAAAGAAAATATTTCGTACGTAAACAACGCAATAAATATACTTTTATCTACTAAACTACTAACTCTCTCATGAATAAAAATGGACATTAATTTACTTTGAAAGCTCTGTGGGAAACAACTAGAGGTTGAGTGGTTTTATTACATGATTATTTTTACTCACTTCAATAAAGAAAAGGTAAAATTTTTGACAAAGTTGGTTGCTGACGATTCCCTTTCTTGACGAAGCATGTTGCTTAAAACATCTGTATCTAATCATTTGACGAAGCAAGTTGTTGAAGAACTTTTGTAACAGTTTGATGAAGCATTGTGGTGGTAAGGATAAAGAAGCACAAGCAGAGGTTAAAAAAATATTGCCATAATTTTTTCCAAACAATATTCTTTCCAATATTTGATTATCTAGCATTAATAGAGATAAAAAGTAATATTAGTTCTTGGATTAATACACAGAGTTATTTTTAACAGGTCAAAGTCTGGGGTCCGCTGTCCTAAATTCTTCGCATATCTTAAATGGAGAATAGTAGACAATGTAACATTGTCATTAGGTTTAACCTTAAATCTGCAGTGTTGAGATTCAGCAAGTATGCCTTTAGATGAACATGTTTCGAAGACTTCATTTTAAGAAATAGTTATATTATTTATTTTAATGTTTTATTTGTACTTTTTTGAAAGCTACTGTCATTTCAATGGCACTTTTTATATATATTAGGATAAATAATAAATATAAAATAATATCCACTTAATATAACATTTTGGAAAAATAAAATTAAACTCAAATTAAATTTATAAATTGTACAGTCCAGTACAAAGCATCAACTTGCGGGAGTGTGCCCAGAAGGCTGGCTGCATTGCCATTCAAAAATGGCAATGCTGATTCTCTGAACCAGATAATTTGCAGTCCTCCGGTCACGAGATACGTCAATCACCTTTTTCGACAATTAACATAATATTATTTAGTTAAGTAGGTCAACGATTAGCTCAAAGAATCATGAATACGTTTCGTTTCACCGCTGGAAGGCCCATAATTCGCTGAAATGATCGGTGAAGCGCATTAAAACGAAACATACATCGTTGGCATCTTGACAAGCTATAAAGTGAATATGGTTCTAACTGTTCTGTAGCGTCAGCATGTTAGTCTGACTTACAAGACTAATTGAATTAAACTCTTTGTTTGTTTGTAATATCTTTATTGTACATACGAAAGAACACTAAAATACTATAAATTGGTAAGACAAAGCATATCAAGGTTGAATTATCTTATTAAGGAATTTCTTCCAATCAACTATTGAATAACTAAAAGGAAATTTACTTGAATAGGGCAGTAAACTATTTTGTTGTAATAATTTATATATACGTGAATATTATCATTATCAAGCACGTTTCCTATGAGGTTTCCAATTTCGGAAGTAGGTTCAACGTAAAAGGTCAATAAACTATTTGTTTAATAATACAAAGGGAATGTCTGATCACGCGACCAAGAAAATTAAACTCTTTGTTTTTAGATAGTGGTGGTTTGATTTTAAGAATATATATAAACTAAAGATTTTTGTTTTAATAGACTAGCTTTCACCTACAGCTTCGCCCGCGTTCTTAAAGTTCGTTCGTTGTTCCCTTCCCGTCGTCCCGTATATAATCTTTATATGACTCGTGAAGCTTCATCAGTTCAATGTTTAAAATAAACTAACTATCGCATTTATAAATAATAATTTATTTGATTTTCGGGTAGATGTGATAATGAATTTAAACTTTCCCCGCTGACCGTACATAATTCGACTACGTCGATACGACTGAGTGAATGGCGGCTATTACCAGAGGTACCGCATGTAACGGCAGCGCCACCTATATCGTAGCAGGGGTACTAATAGAGTTTGCGCTTCGCTTCCATTAGGAAGCGGGTGTTTTGATTAGTTAAGTGATTTCACAGACTAAGTAGCCAAATAAACGACTTTGTCATTTACGGCGCAGTTAGAGCCGACAGTCTCTATGACCGATGACTTAATGATGCTATGAAGATTCAGATACTGACAGGTTGCTAGCCCATCGTTTAAAATAAGAATTTTATTATTCTTTCCCTTTATTGACTTCTTCAGTCTGCTCGGGCAGAGAAGCAGCTAACACACACTGAGATTGTTTTTGTTCGCTACCACATCACTATGGAAGCTATTCTTAAAAAAGATAGATAGATAAAACTCTTTATTGCACCATAAGAGTGAAATATACAAAGCAGCACAAATCAGACAGAGACGGTACAAAGGCGGACTTATCGCTAATGCAATCTCTTCCAGTCAACCTTTGGGTAAAAGGAAACCAAACAGGAGATTGGCGTTGGCGCAGAGCAAGAAAAAAACTAACATAAAATTGCGTTATTCTGAAGTAAATTTTCCAATCTTAATAAATTTGTTATATGGAAATCTAGATTACGTGGGTGCAAGAGTATTCCTAGAATACATTTATTAGATGAACCACATTACTTGAGCACCGTTAGTTTTATTTCTATTTTTATTCTCAGAACTACCAATAAAATCTCAGATTAATCTTAGGAATAATGAATAAAGTAATTAAAAACTTCTGTCATTTTTAAATTTGATATGAACATTTAAACCCGTAGTATAACTATGATTACTATAACAAAAGAACGAAATAAAATCACGTTTGTTTCCCGAAAGAGTATCTTAGACTAAAAACTTAGTTTACCTTTTAAAGTAATCATTAATTAAGTATTCTAGAAAATTATCCTATTCCGTTATCATTCCCATATTTTTCTCAAAGTTTATAGAAAACCTCAAATTACGTCTTATACGAATTAACTTCTTAACCCGCATACGGAAATGTAAGTACTTTATACTTTATACGGGTGCCGTGTGGTATATAATACGGGTAAAATGAAAAGGCTAGCAGTAAAACTAAAACTTTATCGCTCCATATTACGAATAACTTGCAGTTTGACGTCACACTTTACGACTAAAGCCTATTTCGCTGGGTGCTATAATTCACTTTATCTACCTATATTGTGTCCCAAACCAGCTGCCTATCAATTTTAGCGCGTTCCTATTTCGCTACAGTACTTATTTGCCATATTTTGGCTACTTATGATCATTAACTTTTTGTGAAAGTTATTCATACATACTAAATGTGCCGTGTGGTTTCCATTACTTTACAATGGAACCAGTGTATATGGTTCTATCTATCTAGAGAATTATTATGAACGCAATTTTAGTATATGTATATTAAGTCCGCCAATCGTGCTACACAGTAATTTATGCAGTGAATTTGTGCAGTTAAGATTAATTAAATAAATAATGTATTAAATGTGGCGAAAGTAAACCGTGTTCAATATGGAACAAGAGTATTAAACCCATACATTTCCTCTTTTGTTTACTTTACTCATATAGAAGGAAGAGAGGTGTATTATCCCTCTTTGCTATAAATTTAAATTTTTAATAGGCTTAATGAGCCCAACATTGTGTAGTATGGACACAATTTTATACTATGTGTGTGTACCAACCTGCTTAGCATTTGTGTTACAAGTTCGAATAAAATTACACAGATTGAGTTAACTCCAAAGTAAATTCGAGACTTGTGTTCTATGAGATACTTATTCACCGACACTTTATTTTTTTATTAATATATAAACACTTAAGTCCCAGACTAATTCTTAAAAGTTCTTTTTTCTGAATTTTTAAGAATTATTCTTTTTTCTGTACCCTTGGAAGACCGGAGTCTCCTAACACAGGTAGGTATTACATACTTAACAAGAGACTTCAAACACTTTTGTTATTTACCATATTGTAAGTTAATTAATAAATATTTTTTCATTTTTATTTTTTTATTTTCTTTTCACCATCATGACCTGACCGGAACTCGAACCCGGGACCTTTATGTCAGAAGCAAGAATACAAGCGCCATACAGGTCATTCAAAATCCGGCTAATTATTTCGTCTCACAAAACCTACATTCCTTTCGTATTTAGAACATCAGGCTTAATCCCTAGGCCTTCTATGAGGCCGAGCGAAAAATGAATCGAAAAACTAACAATGAGACGGGTTTTCAAGCAATTTTTATCAACCATACAAAGAATTTTCAGTGAATACAGCTCATTTTTCTATGGATATGTTTTTTTAATATTTTTACTACTACATTCCTTTCGTATTTAGAACATCAGGCTTAATCCCTAGGCCTTCTATGAGGCCGAGCGAAAAATGAATCGAAAAACTAACAATGAGACGGGTTTTCAAGCAATTTTTATCAACCATACAAAGAATTTTCAGTGAATACAGCTCATTTTTCTATGGATATGTTTTTTTAATATTTTTTTCGAGGCCAGGCCTGAGTAAGTTGGCATTTTCAATGTGAAATTTTTGTTACTTATTCGTAAAACGTGGACTGTAGAATCTACAAAAAAATCCAAAGAACACACTTGGGTTACAAACTTGGGTTACTTTTTTTAGTCGATGTACTAGCAACCTGTCACTATTTGAATCTCAATTCTATCATTAAGCCAAATAGCTGAACGCGGCCAAACAATCTCTTCAAGTCTGTTGGCTCTGTCTACCCCACGAGGGATGAAGACGTGACTGTATATTTGTTTATAGATATTATTAGCTTGCTAAATATTTTCGAAATCAGTTGTCTAGTGTATTCAACACTTTACTGAATTCCGTTCCACTCAAATTCGGGCGATTCTTAACATTGTCGAAGTACTAAAGTTTGCCCTTTGTCCCTTTTTATTGAGATTCCTCGAATTCACGAAACGCTATACCTATTACATTCCTGTTTTTATTATTTACAGATTTCGTGAGTTATTTTGATTAGCAAAACTTAAGTGGGTTTTTTATTATTATAAATCGAATCGTTGAATACTGTTTTTAAATTGATAGAAAATAACTCAATTTTATTTATCAAAAGATCCTTCCGTGCTTCCATGAAATCTTGCTTGTCTTACAGTGCAGATTGTAAAAGTTGATGCAAGGAAACGCTTATCAATGGGCTAGCAACCTGCCTCTATTTGAATATCAATTCTATCATTAAGCTAAACATTAAATTAACATGTATACTGAAATATAGTATAGTATAATATTATATCTCGTATGTATAATATATATATATAAATATAGTATACCTACATACAAGTATACTGAAAAAAAATATTGTTCGACAGTATGTTTTCATTATAATAAAACCGTACCTAATTAATTAAATCACTTGGCCATTCACAAATTGCCAAAAAAATTACCTCATTCAAATGGTTCAGTTTATGTTTATTTTGTCGACCTAATTGGAATTCACAAAATTAAACACAGAATTTATTCCTTTTCCATTAAATTTGGCCTTTATAAGGTCCTTACGAAAATGGCTGCCATTCCTTTGCTCTGTTTATCATTTGTTTATTTATTTAAACTTTAATATACAACATACAAATGTATAAGTTGAAGAAAATGCTGCAGTGCAGTTTGTTACCGCTTCTTCTGCACTGACGCCTTGGAAGCGGCAGTAAACTTAGTTTTAAATAATTTATTTGACGTTAACCAATGTTGTGAAACCAAAATATTTGACAATTATTAAGCGTTATGAAGTATCCTATAATAATGATAAAAATTAAGAATTTGAATTATATCACAATTGGCGGCCTTAATGCTAGAAGCATTAGGTATCTACTTGTCAACCTAACTAAATATAAATGCAAAATATTATAATTAAAATAAACATACATAAAAACGAAAATAAATAAACAATAATTATACATAAATAAATAGGTGCTGTGATTAACGAAATTGTGAAGGCTTATAGTAAATACCCTCGCGACTCAAAATAAACCTGTATATCTGCGATTTTAAACTAGGACGATTTGTTCATATGGCATGCCCGTTTTTTAACTATAACCACTCTAAAATTGTCTGATTGACTAACCTATAAAATGAGGACATTTATTCGTGGCAGGGAAGAAAGAAAGAAATAAAATATTACCAGTAAAATGGTATAATAAGTGCAATGCAATGAAGGGACCGTCAAAGAAAATTACTTTAAATATGCCTATGAGAATAATACATACATTCATATGGTCACGTCTATATCCCTTGCGGGATAGACAGAGCCAACAGTCTTTAAAAGACTTAATGGCCACATTCAGCTATTTGGCTTAATGATAGAATTGAGATTCGAATAGTGACAGGTTGCTAGCGCATCGCCTAAAAAAGAATCCCAAATTTGTAAGCCTACCCCTTAGTCGCCTTTTACGACATCCATGGGAAAGAGATGGAGTGGTCCAATTCTTTTTTGTATTGGTGCCGGGAACCACACGGCATGAGAATAGTATAATAGGAAATGAAAGAAATAAAAACTCTTCTTAACCATCAGCAGCATGGCGGCCGCCATAATGCTCTAACACTAGCGCTGTCTCGCTTCACGTCATAATAAAAAGCGAAACAGCGATATTGTTTCGCGCGATAAAAACTGCCATGGGAACGAAATGAAGTGGTCTTTTCTAAAGTCCCGGAAACCACACGACATTGGTACGAGAACGAACCTTAAATTTGGTATAACAATTATCATTATGATTCTGAATCGACTAGTTCGTCTTTAAGAAAATATCGGTAATGTGAAAAAAATGAATGAGGAATGTTGTGATGTGATAGAAGATGTAGTTACAGGAATAGAAAAGGGTATGTTAAGATGGTTCGGTCATGTGGAGATGATGAATGAAAGCAGGTTGACTAAGCAGATATACAAGGAGAGTGTGGAGGGAAAGGTTGGAGTGGGAAGACCTAGACGAACGTATCTTGATCAAATTAAGTACGTCCTGGTAAAGGGTCAGGTCAAAAGTACCCGAAACCGCCGAGCTTGCATGAAGAGAGTTATGAATGTGGATGAAGCGAAGGAAGTATGCAGAGATCGTGGCAAGTGGAAAGAGGTAGTCTCTGCCTACTTCCGGGAAAGAGATTTTATGTATGTATGTGATATAAAAAATTACTTTATTTTCACCTCGTGCTATTTTCAAATCACCTTAAACCCCATTCACACTATATCTCAATAACGGTCTCCGACACATTGAAATTCTACAAGTGTCCACAGTCTTTATTGGCTGGTGCAAAGTGTAAGTTTATCAAAGACTAGCTAAAGAATTTCTACATATAACTCATTATGATAATACAATTTCCAAGTTACATAACTCCAAATTTTAATCAAAAACGTCTATATCCCTTGTGGCTTAGACTGAGCCAACAGTCTTAAAAAGACCGATAGTTCGGCTTAATGATACAATTGAAATTAAAATAGTTACAGGTTACCAGCCTATCTCTTAGTACTTATATATTTCAGTATGGATTCGCTATTTTTTTCAGACAGATATAAATTAGTTTGGACACTAACCTCTAGGACAGAGCAGCTGTTATAATTTCGCACTCAGAATACAATTTCCACCGGCAGAAATTCGGTTAGCATCTAAATTAATTTACATCTATCTGACTTTACTTTTGAATATAAAACAAAGACTAATTAAACCAAACCCTATTCCCTCTTAAAGCATTCTAATACTTTATCTATCACTACCACTTTGTCAATGTCAGGCCTTAGATAATTCAGTAGAAGTAGGCAATTAGGGCAAGTAATAACATTCAAAGATACTTAACATTCTGAGCGCGTTTCGTTTCCCTTATTGACCACAGAGCAATGAAAAGAAGGCCCCAGGGTGTTAGTTGCTCTGTGTTATTGAATTACTAAGGAGGAAAAGAAAGATGCCTATTCATCACAAATGCATAATTAGACATGCCTTCATAAAACATTTTCGTCACATAAGTAAAAGTAAGGGACGTAGGTATAGTTAAGCTGTTTACACGTATAATTTACTAAAGATGGAAATAATACCTTTAATTTATCGCAACGACGAATTTAAGTTTATATTAAGTTAACGCCATCTAGCGAAAAAGCGAAAAAATTAGGACCAACAAAAAAACAACGAATTCAACGCCACCTAAGAAAGAATACAATTTTTTTGCAAATATTACAGGATCTAAAGTTTTTACCGAGATTAAAGGTACCGTATGACCTTCTCCGGATTCTTAATTATACATACCTACGTGATATTTTAAGAAGAATTCAGTAGAAAGCCCGTGAAGAGGTAACAAATAAATAAACTCAATTTCGCATTTTTAATATAAAAAGTTAGCATGAGTAAGTATATATTGTGCTAGTAGTACTTCAGTAAATGAGATTCTTTTTCCATAATCATTTAAGTGCGTTTGTCCAAAATCGGCCTAGTAGTAAGCATAAGAGGCCTTAGGTGGTGCACGTAAGCTCAAATAATGCCGTTTCACACTTGCCTTGAAAATCCCCAAGTTGTAAACTATAAGTATAAGATGTATCCTTCCTTGTTCCAGATGTTGGACCCGGCCCTCAACCTAACCCTGAACGCATCAGCACAATGGATCATCGAAAATGCCAGAAAAGTCCGTGACCCCGACCTTTACGAGAAGTTCTCACAGAACAGAAAGGTCGATGACACCACACAGGCCATACTCCTGACTTTCTATGTTCTGCTCATCGTCATCGGCTTGTGTGGGAATGTCTTAGTTGTTATTTCTGTAAGTATACGTATGTAGTGTTCTTGCCTCCGAGTTCGATCCACGTTAGGTCATGATGATTTTTTTATTCATTGGATGTTGTCTACTTCTTCTTGACGTTATTTATCCATCCTCATACATACATCCTCATTTCTCATTAGAGATGTCGTCACAAGTGGCGACATCTCTACGCCACAATTCACAACAGCCAATCACGTGACGCTATCGCAGCCAATAACAGTAAAGAGTCTAAATCGCGCAAGCAAAGGTTCCACAGATATATGGCATAATACCTAGCCTGGCGGAAGATCTTCCCTTTAGTAGCGGTCGAGACTGAATCATCGCTCTCGCTACAGTCTAGAAAATAGAATCTGGGTGCTGTTAAGAATTCTAATAATACAAGTCTTGAACTTACTTTGGGCTTGCTTAACATTAATATTTATGAACACGCTACTGCTCCAAGAGATTGGCAAAGTTTACTAGTTGCTACGATCGTTTTTATTACTTGGGCTTCTTCCAAATTCAGTCTATAACTAAACTGAGATATTAACTATCCAAAACAATACTAATAGCGGCGACTAAGGGAACAGCGCAGCTTTTATCATAATCCAATGATTGACCTAATCCAGGGTCGTCTTAACAAAGCCCAGTTCCAAGCCAGAAAGTATATAACCGGGCCTATGGTCAGCAGGAACATATACAAAACAAACGTAAATTGTCTATATAAATAAACACTACAAAATAACCCGGCTCCAAGGCATTTTAATGTCAGTCCTTTGTATGCTGTGGAATGTTCTACAGAAACTCCTTTTACGCTACAATAATGGCTCTCATTACAGCGTTGAATACAAGTTTCGCTTGATTGTAAGGACAGATTATTCTGTGCTATACAAAAAGAATAAATCCTACGCATATACGGTACAAATTACACGGGTTGAGCTTCCCAATGGAAATTCGAGACTAATAAGATAAAGGAATGGGATCAACGGAACTAAGGTTTGTCAAGGCATTATGTCAAATGATTAATTAAAATGGGATCCTTCTTTTAGGCGATGGGCTAGCAACCTGTCACTATTTGAATCTTAATTTTATCATTAAGCCAAACAGCTGAACGTGGCCTATCAGTATTTTCAAGACTATTGGCTCTGTCTACCCCGAAAGGGAAATAGACGTGATTATGTGTATGTATGATTACTAAATGATGGGATTAGGATTTAACGATAATAGCAGAATGCTAGCCCATCGCTTAAAAGAAAAATTGAAATATATAAACCTCTTCCTTGACGCTTAGAATCTGTGTGGGAAGAGACGCTTCTATGTATTTAGGAGAATAAAATACAATTTAGCAGATTTCTACACAGTCGTAAAGCTAAATTAATAAAACGTTAGTCAACAATCACAACCATCAGTTGCGACCTTTTATTCATCAGTCCATAAGGCCCGGGCACACCAAACGCAGTTTAAAGTCCTTGCCGTGTTGTAATAAAAGAAATACTTCGAACTCGTCACACTGGGGTTCCAAGTTCAAATTCTTTTCGGCCGCTTCCAAAATGTACTAGCACTTCGGCCCTCGTATAGTAAGGCACGCGCGACGCCGTTTTACTCGCGCTGCCCCGTTTCATGTCAATATAATAACACACGCAGACTGACCTGCTTTTGGTGTGCTTGGGCCTTTACCAATTTTCATAGTTCTAAAACTATTCCTAAATCTTTGGTTGTAGGTAACAAAAATTTTCTTTCGTGTAGTTCCTGGCACTGCCGTGTGGTTCCCGGCACTGCCGTGTGGTTCCCGGCACCAATAGACGTGACCATATGTATGTATGTAAAAAATTTTCTTTTGCAGGTAGTTAGAAAACCGGCTATGCGGACAGCGAGAAACATGTTCATAGTCAACCTAGCTGTTTCCGACACCCTGGTGTGCGTGGTCGGGACCCCTTTGACTGTATTGGAGCTGTTGACGAAGCACTGGCCGCTGCCCGACTGGCCCAGCCTTTGTAAGGCGTGTGGAGCCATCCAGGCGACTTCCATTTTTGTTTCAACTATAACGATCACAGCTATTGCTTTGGATAGGTACCAGGTGAGGTATTTGTTTATTTATACTACACCAGCTTTAACCCGCAACTTCGCCCGCGAGAAATTAGTGCCATCTACAAATGAATACTTACTTATGTATGATTTTTTTTTATAGTGTATTCACCTTTTTACCTTAACCATCCTTTAACTTGATATGTTTCTTTGAGTTACCTGGTTGTCTGGAAGAAATCCCTCATAGGGATAAGTCCGACCTTGTGCATTATTACTTTTAATGTCTTTTTATGTACTTCTTAATTTTTTTTTATGCACAATAAAGTATTTACAAACGAACATACAAATGAATTCAAGATTTTCGAAAATTACACGAGAACTGGATGTATATCCATACATACATACATACATATAGTCAGGTCTATATCCCTTACGGGGTAGACAGAGCCAATAGTCCCGAAAAGACTGAATGGCCACGTTCAGCTGCTCGGCTTAATGATGGAATTGAGATCCAAATAGTGACAGGTTGCTAGCCCATCGCCTAAAAAAAGGATCGCAATTTTATAAGCCTATCCCTTAGTCGCCTTTTACGACATCCATGGCAAAGAGATGGAGTGGTCCTATTCTTTTTTTGTATTGGTGCCGGGAACCACACGGCACGGGAATCGCTTCGAGTGAAAACTTGACTCACCCAATCCATGATCAAGGGCTTACCCCAGGCTCCTCTTCTGAATGGTGAGGATGCAATCGGGACTAAAGCCAGGAGGTAGAAGTCTATTTGGATCCGTTTAAAGAACTTCTCAATAAAGTGGTATTATATTAAATGAATAGCTGTGTCCGCGACTTTGTCCATGTGGAGTAGTTATTTTGGACATCATTGAAGCCCTCAAGGATGAATAATTTTCCCCTTTTTTTTTTTTACCATTACTTACTACTTCGCTCCTTACAGTTGCAGCGTGATGTTATATAGCCTAAAAGCTTCCACGATAAATGGTCTATTCATCACAAAAAGAATTTTTCAATTCGAACCAGTAGTTCCTGAGATTAGTGCGTTCAAACAAACAAATTAGTATACATATGATTCGGTATATAATGAGATGGACCATTTTGGAGATGGAACTTTGTTATATTCATCCTGTTCTTAGTATATTTCCTTGCTGTCGCTTTTGAACGTGGCCATTCAGACTTTTCAAGACTGTTGGCTCTGTTGATTTCGACGGCCTCTGTGGCGCAGCGGTAGTGCGCTTGTCTGTGACACCGGAGGTCCCGGGTTCGAATCCCGGCCAGGGCGTGATGAAAAAAGAACTTTTTCTGATTGGCGTCTGGGTCTTGGATGTTTATCTATATAAGTATTTATTATAAAATATAGTATCGTTGAGTTAGTATCTCGTAACACAAGTCTCGAACTTACTTCGAGGCTAACTCAATCAGTGTAATTTGTCCCGTATATATTTATTTATTTACTTTATATGTGTGTATGTATTGCTTTTGGAAAAAAACAACGAACAACGAAACTACACGGTCCTATGAATAATTCCGTGGTTATGCTGATTTGGACAGGTTTTACGATCGACTGCCTGCCGCCGCCTGACACTAACCATATCTGA